>NC_045621.1:46471169-48949839 GCF_009829155.1 Mustela erminea | reverse complement strand
ACCTGCTTTATAAGAGTACTTTTTAAAATGGTATCTATCTTTTTAACTCTTTGCTGTAACAGCCCACAAAATTGTAGCTCTCCTGTGAGGTGGGGTAGGTTTGGGATATGCAATGGCTTAGAACCACATGGGCTAAGATACTTCTGACCAACTGGCACAAATTCACCCAGAAATGTGGTAATGTCTCTAGGTTCCTATAAAAGGGTGTAGTTTTACCAATCTAGTTTATAATACTGTTGGGAGAGATAAATTGTAAGATAGATTATAATGACAACAATATGTATAAATCAATCCCCTGAGGCATAGGAGTTTAAATGCATCTACAAATCAGGTACATAACTGGTTACCCAGCAATGTAACCAAAGAAAGCAAATGTCCACTTGAGTTAAAGATAATGAGAATAGCATATGCATTAGACAAACACAGCAATAAGGTAGGTAAGATTTGCTTTCCTGTATTTGAAAAGGTTAGCAGGAAATGTTAAATATATAATTGAATATATTATGGCAGAAATGAGGTATATAATGGTATTATAATTGATTATAAAATATCCATAGGTAGAAAAATGTAAAGTTGTTCACATGTGGCTTTTCAATTGACCCTAGAAAGCAAGCTTTATGATAGTTTATTGAGAAAAACCTCTGGTCATTACTTATTAATAATGTATTTGAAATGTTTTCCTTGAGTATTTTCCTACTTTATGTCTGTTAAAGTGAATGCAGGAGATGAGAATACATCTGAGAAAAACTTTCATGAGGCCAGTCTTAAGGGAACAGTTAACAAGACTTCAGGTCTACAACCTAAAGGCATTGGGACTGTGGCCCAGTTATGAGAAAAGCCCTGGAGTGTGGAATTCCAAAATCATAAATGTTTTCTTTCTAGTAGGTCTTTTAAATAAACAAAACAGAATTTCAAAAGAGCTGTGTACTTCAAATATTCCTTCCTTTACTTCATGTTTGGAAAACGAATACAATATTCCTGTGCTTGTCTTGGGACAGGACTAATGTCCTCACCTATTCTATGGCTGGCAAATGTATATGTGTGTGTGTGTGTGTGTGTGTGTGTGTGTGTGTGTGTGTGTGTAATTTTGTTATAAATAGGAAATCTGCAAAGCCCGGAGAAGAGACTTTTCAAAAGTTGGGAGTATGTTTTTGCCTCTGGTGCTCAACAGTATAATTACTTTGTGCTCAGTGAAACCATTCTGAGCAGGTTAGCTCAGTCCATCACAGAGAGTACCAGCTTGTCGGGTCAACAGGTGACAGCACTTCATGTTTCCCAATTTCCCATGTGCTTGCAGATACAAGTAAATAGTATGCATTACTAGCATTTTAGTACTAGATTTTTCAAAGACACCTTTTGTTATTTTGAGGGAGTTCCCTTCTATTCCTAGTTTGTTGAGGGTTATCAATCAGAAATGGATGTTGGATTTTATCAGATGCTTTTTATGCATCTATTGAGATGGTCATAAAAATGGTTTTCCTTTTTTAGTTGATTGATGTGGTTTATTATATTGATTAATTTTTGAATGTTAAACCAACTTTGCAAAATTCTCTGGCAGAGTTTGTGTCGAATTGGTATTATTTTTTTAATGTTCCATAGAATTCCTCACTGAAGCTATCTCGGCCAGGATTTTTTTTTTTTTTAAATGAAATAGTTTTTAACTGTGAATTTTATTTCTTCCATAGGTAAAGGACTATCTATCTTTTATATGAGTAAGCTTTGTTTGAGACTTTTAAGAAGTTTGTCTGTTTCATCTAAATTTGTCAAACTTACTGGCCTAAAGTTTCTCATAGTATTCCCTTATTTTCCTTAATTTTTTTTCTTCTTTTCCCCTTATTTCCCTTTTATTATACATAGAGTTTGTAGTGATATCCCTTCTCTCACTCTTAATATTAGTAATGTGTCTTCTTTTTTTCTAGTCTGGCTGGTTAGAGGTTTATCAATTAAATTGATCTTTCCAAAAAATAAGCTTTTGGTTTCATATATCTTTTCTAATTTCCACTTTGATTTCATTGATTTCTGTCTCTTACTGTTTCCTTTTCTTTCTGCTTAATATGGGGTTAATTTTTTTCCAGTTTCTTTTCCAATACAGCCATTGCGTATTCTAGGTATTATAAGTAACCTTCCAAATATTGCTTTAGCTGCATCTAATGAATGTATGTTGTATTTTCATTTTCATTTAGCTCCAAATACTAAATCCCATTTTGATTTTTCCTTTGACCAGTGGTTTATATAGAAATTTGTCATTGAATTTCCAGATATGTGGAGATTGTCTGTATACATTCTTTTACTTCTTTCTTTTTTTTTTTTTTTAAAGATTTTATTTATTTATTTGACAGATCACAAGTAGGCAGAGAGAGGAAGGGAAGCAGGTACCCTGCTGAGCAGAGAGTCCGATGTGGGGCTCTATCCCAGGATCCTGAGATCGTGACCAGAGCCGAAGGCAGAGACTTTAACACACTGAACCACCCAGCCACCCCTCTTTTACTTATTTCTTATTGAATTCCACTATGGTTAAAGAATATACTTTGTAAATTTTGAAACCTTTTAAATTCATTGAGATTTATTTTGTGACCCAGAAGGTAGTCTATTTTGGTACATAATCTGTGTGCCCTAGAAAAGAATTGAGAGGATGGCAACATCTTTTTTTTTTTTTTATAATTTTTTATTTTTTATAAACATATATTTTTATCCCCAGGGGTACAGGTCTGTGAATCACCAGGTTTACACACTTCACAGCACTCACCAACATACCCTCACCAATGTTCATAATCCCACCCCCTTCTCCCAAACCTCCTCCCCCCAGCAACCCTCAGTTTGTTTTGTGAGATTAAGAGTCACTTATGGTTTGTCTCCCTCCCAATCCCATCTTGTTTCATTGATTCTTCTCCTACCCACTTAAGCCCCCATGTTGCATCACCACTTCCTCATATCAGGGAGATCATATGATAGTTGTCTTTCTCTGCTTGACTTATTTCGCTAAGCATGATACGCTCTAGTTCCATCCATGTTGTCGCAAATGGCAAGATCTCATTTCTTTTGATGGCTGCATAGTATTCCATTGTGTATATATACCACATCTTCTTGATCCATTCATCTGTTGATGGACATCTAGGTTCTTTCCATAGTTTGGCTATTGTGGACATTGCTGCTATAAACATTCGGGTGCACGTGCCCCTTTGGATCACTACGTTTGTATCTTTAGGGTAAATACCCAATAGTGCAATTGCTGGGTCATAGGGCAGTTCTATTTTCAACATTTTGAGGAACCTCCATGCTGTTTTCCAGAGTGGCTGCACCAGCTTGCATTCCCACCAACAGTGGAGGAGGGTTCCCCTTTCTCCGCATCCTCGTCAGCATCTGTCATTTCCTGACTTGTTGATTTTAGCCATTCTGACTGGTGTGAGGTGATATCTCATTGTGGTTTTGATTTGTATTTCCCTGATGCCGAGTGATATGGAGCACTTTTTCATGTGTCTGTTGGCCATCTGGATGTCTTCTTTGCAGAAATGTCTGTTCATGTCCTCTGCCCATTTCTTGATTGGATTATTTGTTCTTTGGGTGTTGAGTTTGCTAAGTTCTTTATAGATTCTGGACACTAGTCCTTTATCTGATATGTCGTTTGCAAATATCTTCTCCCATTCTGTCAGTTGTCTTTTGATTTTGTTAACTGTTTCCTTTGCTGTGCAAAAGCTTTTGATCTTGATGAAATCCCAATAGTTCATTTTTGCCCTTGCTTCCCTTGCCTTTGGTGTTGTTCCTAGGAAGATGTTGCTGCGGCTGAGGTCGAAGAGGTTGCTGATGGCAACATCTTTTTAAAAAATTGTGGGCTAAACTACTTTTTCTTGCAGTTTTATTAGGTTTTGTTTCATACATTTTGATCTATTATTTGGTGCTTAAACCTTTGAGATCCTATTTCTTTGTGGTGAATTGGCCTTTTAATCATTATGAAATGATATTCTTATCTTTGGTAGTATTCTTTGCTCTGAAATATATTTTGTTTGATATTAATGTAATTGCTTGGGCTTTCTTTTGATTAGCATTAGTATGGTCTATATTTTTCATCATTTTACTTTTAACCTATTAGTGTCTGTGTTTAAAGTGCATTTCTTGTAGACAGCATGTGGTTGGACCTTTATTTTTTAATCCAATCTGATCTCTGCCTTTTAAATGCAGTGTTTAAACCATTAACATCTAATATGATTGTTGAGGTGGTTGATTTTAATCTATCATCTTGTTATTTGTTTTGTATTTGTCCTTCTATTTGTCTTCTCTTTTTCTGCCTTCTTTTTGCTTATTTTCTATGGTTCCATTATTTTCCTTGTCTGCTTATTAGGTATCATGTGTGTGTGTGGGGTTGCCCTGGGGTTTAGTGTTTAAAATAGTAAACCTAACTTCAAGTAGTATTATACCACTTCATGTACAATAAAAGATCCTTCAGTAGTACACTTCCATGGTCTTCCTCCAGGCTCTGTGCTATTTGTGTTATTTTACCTCTTCATATATATAAACCACACAGTACCTGATCATTATTTTTTTTCTTAAACTGCCAACTATCTTTTAAAAAAATTAAAATGTAGTGTCTTATATTTACCCATTTTCTTATTATTTCTGTTCTTTATCCTTTCATTTAGCTGAAGGTTTCTATCTGGCATTATTTTCCCTTTGCAGTATAGGTCAGCTGGTGATGAATTTTTTCATTTTTTATGTCTGACAAAGTTTTTATTTTGGTGTCATTTTTGAAATGACTGGGTATAGAATTCTAGGATGACAGTTGATTTCTTTCATTACTTAAAGATGTTGTCCACTGTCTTTACTTTTGCATGGTTTTTTGATGAGAAATCTGATGCCATTCTTACATTTTTTCCTCTTTGTGCGATGTTTCTTTTTTTTTCCTCTGACTAATTTTTAAAATTTTATTATTTTTTAAAATTTGTCTGAGAGAGAGAGAGAGAGAGCGCATGCAAGGTAGTGGCAGGAAGAGCAGAGGGAGAGGGATAAGCAGACTCTTAGCTGAGCATGGTGCCCATTGCAGGGCTTAATCCCATGACCCTGAGATCACAAAATGAGCCAAAATCAAGATGCTTAATTGGATGGATCAATTAGATGCTTAACCGGTTGAACCACCCACATAGCCCTCCTCTGGCTGATTTTAAGATTTTGTCTTTATCACCAGTTTTAAGTAACTTAATTATAATGTGCCATGCTATGCGTTTCATCTTTTTTTTTTTTGTTTTTTTTTTGATGTTCATTGATCTTAAACATCTATAAGCTTACTGTTTTCATCAAATTAAAAAAATTCCTGACCATCGTTTGTTTAAAGTTTTTTTTCCATTTCCTGAAACATGGGGTCCCACATAGTCATTTGTATTAAGATTTACAAATTGCGTAAGTGACCCTGCCAAGAAGGAAAATTATTTCTACAGTTACTTAGGCTGAAGTTCACAGATTCTCTAATAGTAAAAAATGACCTCTAAATCACAAAAGGTTCTTGCTCCATTCATTTTCCTCAATTCCTTATGCTCATCAGTCTCATCATAGATACAAATGTTCAATTGGCTAAAAGTTTCAAATATCCATTATAAAGATACTTTTTACTCACATGTAATAGGATAGCAAGATACAAATGTTTTGAAGAGCTGGAGAGGTAACATAACCATGTGATGCTGAGTTGCAAGACAATATAGAGAGGTAGGAACTTTGGCAACCTCAACAGGCTTATAATGGCCAAAGGCATCTACACTTAAAGCACAACACAACAAAACCCAGTCAAATAAAAAACTTCTGCAACCCTTCCTTAGCCTATTTATTGCCAGGAGTGACTTCTGTGAAGAGCTCACAATACAGAGCTCACTTTCAGATAGAGAAGGATACAAAATTGTTCCTGGATAGCTTCTCTTAAGAATATCTTCAAATCTATTAGCATCTTTCACTCAATAATGAGTTAGAGTACAATGTCTGGCATATGGTAAGTGCTCAACTGGTAGTATATCTCTTATCGTTATTATTGTTTTTATTGTTCTTTTTCACTGCAGATTTAGTAATGATGGTGATCAAAGTCATAGCAGCTGGGAGCTACAAGTTTCAAAATGGGCAGCAAAAGAAGACCAAGTAGGGGAGAAGGGAAAAGTGTTTTTTTTTTTTTTTCCTATTCAAATGCTAATCTTTTTTTAAAAAATTTTTTATTTTTTATAAACATATATTTTTATCCCCAGGTTACAGGCTTCTTTAAAAGTGTTTCTTTTAAAGAAGCCTGTAAGCTGATCTTGGGGAGAAAGGAGAAAGTCCTGGAACCGCTAGGTGAGTGAACCTGGATCAGATATTCATGAAAGATGTGTCCCCACTGGCCTATTCCTTAGCCTTCATTGAGATGAGATTTTCTTTTTTTTTTTTTTTTTAATTTTTTATTTTTTATAAACATATATTTTTATCCCCAGGGGTACAGGTCTGTGAATCACCAGGTTTACACACTTCACAGCACTCACCAAAGCACATACCCTCCCCAATGTCCATAATCCTACCCCCTTCTCCCAAACCCCCTCCCCCCAGCAACCCTCAGTTTGTTTTGTGAGATTAAGAGTCACTTATGGTTTGTCTCCCTCCCAATCCCATCTTGTTTCATTGATTCTTCTCCTACCCACTTAAGCCCCCATGTTGCATCACCACTTCCTCATATCAGGGAGATCATATGATAGTTGTCTTTCTCTGCTTGACTTATTTCGCTAAGCATGATACGCTCTAGTTCCATCCATGTTGTCGCAAATGGCAAGATCTCATTTCTTTTGATGGCTGCATAGTATTCCATTGTGTATATATACCACATCTTCTTGATCCATTCATCTGTTGATGGACATCTAGGTTCTTTCCATAGTTTGGCTATTGTGGACATTGCTGCTATAAACATTCGGGTGCACGTGCCCCTTTGGATCACTACGTTTGTATCTTTAGGGTAAATACCCAATAGTGCAATTGCTGGGTCATAGGGCAGTTCTATTTTCAACATTTTGAGGAACCTCCATGCTGTTTTCCAGAGTGGCTGCACCAGCTTGCATTCCCACCAACAGTGGAGGAGGGTTCCCCTTTCTCCGCATCCTCGTCAGCATCTGTCATTTCCTGACTTGTTGATTTTAGCCATTCTGACTGGTGTGAGGTGATATCTCATTGTGGTTTTGATTTGTATTTCCCTGATGCCGAGTGATATGGAGCACTTTTTCATGTGTCTGTTGGCCATCTGGATGTCTTCTTTGCAGAAATGTCTGTTCATGTCCTCTGCCCATTTCTTGATTGGATTATTTGTTCTTTGGGTGTTGAGTTTGCTAAGTTCTTTATAGATTCTGGACACTAGTCCTTTATCTGATATGTCGTTTGCAAATATCTTCTCCCATTCTGTCAGTTGTCTTTTGATTTTGTTAACTGTTTCCTTTGCTGTGCAAAAGCTTTTGATCTTGATGAAATCCCAATAGTTCATTTTTGCCCTTGCTTCCCTTGCCTTTGGTGTTGTTCCTAGGAAGATGTTGCTGCGGCTGAGGTCGAAGAGGTTGCTGATGGCAACATCTTTTTAAAAAATTGTGGGCTAAACTACTTTTTCTTGCAGTTTTATTAGGTTTTGTTTCATACATTTTGATCTATTATTTGGTGCTTAAACCTTTGAGATCCTATTTCTTTGTGGTGAATTGGCCTTTTAATCATTATGAAATGATATTCTTATCTTTGGTAGTATTCTTTGCTCTGAAATATATTTTGTTTGATATTAATGTAATTGCTTGGGCTTTCTTTTGATTAGCATTAGTATGGTCTATATTTTTCATCATTTTACTTTTAACCTATTAGTGTCTGTGTTTAAAGTGCATTTCTTGTAGACAGCATGTGGTTGGACCTTTATTTTTTAATCCAATCTGATCTCTGCCTTTTAAATGCAGTGTTTAAACCATTAACATCTAATATGATTGTTGAGGTGGTTGATTTTAATCTATCATCTTGTTATTTGTTTTGTATTTGTCCTTCTATTTGTCTTCTCTTTTTCTGCCTTCTTTTTGCTTATTTTCTATGGTTCCATTATTTTCCTTGTCTGCTTATTAGGTATCATGTGTGTGTGTGGGGTTGCCCTGGGGTTTAGTGTTTAAAATAGTAAACCTAACTTCAAGTAGTATTATACCACTTCATGTACAATAAAAGATCCTTCAGTAGTACACTTCCATGGTCTTCCTCCAGGCTCTGTGCTATTTGTGTTATTTTACCTCTTCATATATATAAACCACACAGTACCTGATCATTATTTTTTTTCTTAAACTGCCAACTATCTTTTAAAAAAATTAAAATGTAGTGTCTTATATTTACCCATTTTCTTATTATTTCTGTTCTTTATCCTTTCATTTAGCTGAAGGTTTCTATCTGGCATTATTTTCCCTTTGCAGTATAGGTCAGCTGGTGATGAATTTTTTCATTTTTTATGTCTGACAAAGTTTTTATTTTGGTGTCATTTTTGAAATGACTGGGTATAGAATTCTAGGATGACAGTTGATTTCTTTCATTACTTAAAGATGTTGTCCACTGTCTTTACTTTTGCATGGTTTTTTGATGAGAAATCTGATGCCATTCTTACATTTTTTCCTCTTTGTGCGATGTTTCTTTTTTTTTCCTCTGACTAATTTTTAAAATTTTATTATTTTTTAAAATTTGTCTGAGAGAGAGAGAGAGAGAGCGCATGCAAGGTAGTGGCAGGAAGAGCAGAGGGAGAGGGATAAGCAGACTCTTAGCTGAGCATGGTGCCCATTGCAGGGCTTAATCCCATGACCCTGAGATCACAAAATGAGCCAAAATCAAGATGCTTAATTGGATGGATCAATTAGATGCTTAACCGGTTGAACCACCCACATAGCCCTCCTCTGGCTGATTTTAAGATTTTGTCTTTATCACCAGTTTTAAGTAACTTAATTATAATGTGCCATGCTATGCGTTTCATCTTTTTTTTTTTTGTTTTTTTTTTGATGTTCATTGATCTTAAACATCTATAAGCTTACTGTTTTCATCAAATTAAAAAAATTCCTGACCATCGTTTGTTTAAAGTTTTTTTTCCATTTCCTGAAACATGGGGTCCCACATAGTCATTTGTATTAAGATTTACAAATTGCGTAAGTGACCCTGCCAAGAAGGAAAATTATTTCTACAGTTACTTAGGCTGAAGTTCACAGATTCTCTAATAGTAAAAAATGACCTCTAAATCACAAAAGGTTCTTGCTCCATTCATTTTCCTCAATTCCTTATGCTCATCAGTCTCATCATAGATACAAATGTTCAATTGGCTAAAAGTTTCAAATATCCATTATAAAGATACTTTTTACTCACATGTAATAGGATAGCAAGATACAAATGTTTTGAAGAGCTGGAGAGGTAACATAACCATGTGATGCTGAGTTGCAAGACAATATAGAGAGGTAGGAACTTTGGCAACCTCAACAGGCTTATAATGGCCAAAGGCATCTACACTTAAAGCACAACACAACAAAACCCAGTCAAATAAAAAACTTCTGCAACCCTTCCTTAGCCTATTTATTGCCAGGAGTGACTTCTGTGAAGAGCTCACAATACAGAGCTCACTTTCAGATAGAGAAGGATACAAAATTGTTCCTGGATAGCTTCTCTTAAGAATATCTTCAAATCTATTAGCATCTTTCACTCAATAATGAGTTAGAGTACAATGTCTGGCATATGGTAAGTGCTCAACTGGTAGTATATCTCTTATCGTTATTATTGTTTTTATTGTTCTTTTTCACTGCAGATTTAGTAATGATGGTGATCAAAGTCATAGCAGCTGGGAGCTACAAGTTTCAAAATGGGCAGCAAAAGAAGACCAAGTAGGGGAGAAGGGAAAAGTGTTTTTTTTTTTTTTTCCTATTCAAATGCTAATCTTTTTTTAAAAAATTTTTTATTTTTTATAAACATATATTTTTATCCCCAGGTTACAGGCTTCTTTAAAAGTGTTTCTTTTAAAGAAGCCTGTAAGCTGATCTTGGGGAGAAAGGAGAAAGTCCTGGAACCGCTAGGTGAGTGAACCTGGATCAGATATTCATGAAAGATGTGTCCCCACTGGCCTATTCCTTAGCCTTCATTGAGATGAGATTTTCTTTTTTTTTTTTTTTTTAATTTTTTATTTTTTATAAACATATATTTTTATCCCCAGGGGTACAGGTCTGTGAATCACCAGGTTTACACACTTCACAGCACTCACCAAAGCACATACCCTCCCCAATGTCCATAATCCTACCCCCTTCTCCCAAACCCCCTCCCCCCAGCAACCCTCAGTTTGTTTTGTGAGATTAAGAGTCACTTATGGTTTGTCTCCCTCCCAATCCCATCTTGTTTCATTGATTCTTCTCCTACCCACTTAAGCCCCCATGTTGCATCACCACTTCCTCATATCAGGGAGATCATATGATAGTTGTCTTTCTCTGCTTGACTTATTTCGCTAAGCATGATACGCTCTAGTTCCATCCATGTTGTCGCAAATGGCAAGATCTCATTTCTTTTGATGGCTGCATAGTATTCCATTGTGTATATATACCACATCTTCTTGATCCATTCATCTGTTGATGGACATCTAGGTTCTTTCCATAGTTTGGCTATTGTGGACATTGCTGCTATAAACATTCGGGTGCACGTGCCCCTTTGGATCACTACGTTTGTATCTTTAGGGTAAATACCCAATAGTGCAATTGCTGGGTCATAGGGCAGTTCTATTTTCAACATTTTGAGGAACCTCCATGCTGTTTTCCAGAGTGGCTGCACCAGCTTGCATTCCCACCAACAGTGGAGGAGGGTTCCCCTTTCTCCGCATCCTCGTCAGCATCTGTCATTTCCTGACTTGTTGATTTTAGCCATTCTGACTGGTGTGAGGTGATATCTCATTGTGGTTTTGATTTGTATTTCCCTGATGCCGAGTGATATGGAGCACTTTTTCATGTGTCTGTTGGCCATCTGGATGTCTTCTTTGCAGAAATGTCTGTTCATGTCCTCTGCCCATTTCTTGATTGGATTATTTGTTCTTTGGGTGTTGAGTTTGCTAAGTTCTTTATAGATTCTGGACACTAGTCCTTTATCTGATATGTCGTTTGCAAATATCTTCTCCCATTCTGTCAGTTGTCTTTTGATTTTGTTAACTGTTTCCTTTGCTGTGCAAAAGCTTTTGATCTTGATGAAATCCCAATAGTTCATTTTTGCCTTTGCTTCCCTTGCCTTTGGCGATGTTCCTAAGAAGATGTTGCTATGGCTGAGGTCGAAGAGGTTGCTGCCTGTGTTCTCCTCAAGGATTTTGATGGATTCCTTTCGCACATTGAGGTCCTTCATCCATTTTGAGTCTATTTTTGTGTGTGGTGTAAGGAAATGGTCCAATTTCATTTTTCTGCATGTGGCTGTCCAGTTTTCCCAGCACCATTTATTGAAGAGGCTGTCTTTTTTCCATTGGACATTCTTTCCTGCTTTGCCGAAGATTAGTTGACTGTAGAGTTGAGGGTCTATTTCTGGGCTCTCTATTCTGTTCCATTGATCTATGTGTCTGTTTTTGTGCCAGTACCATGCTGTCTTGATGACGACAGCTTTGTAATAGAGCTTGAAGTCCGGAATTGTGATGCCACCAACGTTGGCTTTCTTTTTCAATATCCCTTTGGCTATTTGAGGTCTTTTCTGGTTCCATATAAATTTTAGAATTATTTGTTCCATTTCTTTGAAAAAGATGGATGGTATTTTGATAGGAATCGCATTAAATGTGTAGATTGCTTTAGGTAGCATAGACATTTTCACAATATTTATTCTTCCAATCCAGGAGCATGGAACATTTTTCCATTTCTTTGTGTCTTCCTCAATTTCTTTCATGAGTACTTTATAGTTTTCTGAGTATAGATTCTGTGCCTCTTTGGCTAGGTTTATTCCTAGGTATCTTATGGTTTTGGGGAGATGAGATTCTCCAAGGAGAGTCTGCAAGGAGCTTCTGCAAGGAGAGTCTACCACCAGTAGCAGAAAGCATGTTGTTTCATTTCTTCTTGGTATTTGTTTGATAGCAATGACACCGATTCTTTCCACAGAACTTTGGGGGAGCTCCCTACTTCCTCTAGTTATTCTCTGTGGATATATCTCACAAGACTCCAGGATGTTCATAAGGCCAAGTATAGGGATAGGGAGAGGGCCTGGATATTTGGCTGGGTGATGGTGGGGAAGGAAGTCACTAGATAAATATTGAGAGGTTGTGAGAGGGCGGAACTGAAGAAGTATGGATGCTTGAGTTGAGATGATGGTTAGATATCTTATCATATAGTTGATATGATATGTTTTTGTTGAAACTAAATTTAGTGATGTTTTTCTGATTTACCCGCTGAGTAATGTTCTCTTAAACCTTTTGGTTTAAACACCCATCATTAAAAAGTTTTGAATGAATACCCTCAATATACATATTTATTACATTATATGTTATTTTGAGGAATTAATTATTAAGGAATATGTAAACTGTAAAACAATACATTTTAAAAGGATAAGAAGTAAATAAATGGAAGTAGAAGTCCTAATAATAGTGTACCACTGGGGGTGTTGCATACTCTACCTTAGAGATGAGAGTTTGGGAGGAAGGGTTTAAGAGAGGCAAGCCTTCCATTTCTAGGTAGAAGTCTTTCAGGCCCTCTACCAGGCCTTATGGCTTAGTTCTCCACTTAATGTATAGGATAAAGATTACAGTATCATTGAAATGCAAGCATATGGTCAGAGAGCATTTCTAGGAAATTCTAAATTATGAAAACCAACTATATAAGTTTGCCTATTGTGTGCCCAGCATTACTCATTGTAATGGGCATTAAAAAAGATAATGTCTGTTCAATCTAAACCAAACACTGTGGAGGAGGTATCATTATCTTCATTCTATAAATAAAAAAGAAGGTTCTCAGTAATTCTAATGCTGATCTATTTCTGAAGCCCATCTTTTCATCGCTTCTTGATCTTCTGGCTAAGATCAAGTGTGAAGCCCACCTTTCCATTCTGCTGGGCTTCTTCAGGACCATGGTGTATCCATCTCTGTACAGACAAGATTTGTCAACTGTCTTTCAATGAAAGACTCTGTTCATGGAAAGTTAACCAAAATCTTCATCAAAATTTTATATTGACTTGTAGAATCATTTTGGATGAAGAACTTGCAGGTTATAGTAAGCTATTATGATTTTTATTATATAAAAGACAGTAAAACAAGGGAAATGACAAAGGAATTTTAAAACACCCATAGACACTGTTATAGCATATTTTATTTTTATTTTTTCATGTTTTCTTCCAATTTTTGATGTTTTCTTCCAATTTTTATGCAGGTACATATTAGTTGCATAATTTCAATCACAGTTTAAAATATTACCTTGTTTTCTGGTAATGTTTTTCGCAAAAACATTTCCTGAGGTGATAGAGATATAGCGTGATAGCAACATGGAAATATTTAATGGGTTCATTAAATTCTATCAAATATTAGTATTTTATTTAACTTTCTACTAATTATTAGATCCATTGTTCCCAAACTGTTCTATAATACATGATGCTAAAAAAGCACATTTTGTGCATTCAATGATTAGAAATTTAATTTCTTTAAAATAATAACTAATGCAATAGCTATTATGTATTGAGTTTTTACTGTGAAGCAGACACAGTTTGATGGGGTGAAATTTCAGGGTAAAAGGCATGAACATTATTATTGTTCTTAATATATTAAGATTGCTACTAGATTACTAGATTGTTAGAGGTGATATGAATTGATAATACAACTTGGAAGTAATATGTGACTTTACCATTTTCTCCACTACTCTGCCAGTGTGGAGAATTATTATTGTATCAATGTTAAACATTTTATAACTTTAATGAGTGATACCAGAATTCTTCTTAAGGAGGGAACAGATTTTGCTTGTGAAAATACCTTGATAAGCCACTTTCAGTTGAAGAAGGAAATTCTGAATTCATAGAATGGAAGGAGCCAAGATAACAAACTGCTGTGTATTTGAAATAAGCAGGAATTTGGGGGTTAGGTACAAGAGGGAAGGGAAGAGGGAGAGAGGCGAGAGTGGACTATAACATGGCAGGGGACTGAAATCCTAACTTGCAAATGGCTGAGCGACTTTTGCAACAGTATCTAAACTTGCATTTTTGGTTTGCTTCTGCTGTAGCCTTACAAATTTCTTGACCTCCCAAGTTTGCAGTCAAGCTTTTCCATACATAGATCCCATAGGAATGATTGGTTTGAGGGAAATTAAGGAAAACAGTTTCATAATTAGATCAAATGTAGTGTGAAATTAAACCGGATGCGTGAACAGGATGGTGAGATGTTCCCTAATAGAACTAATTCAAAAATTTTAGGAGTTTTAACTGGAGGTGACAACCAAGAAAATGTACATTCCTAGGAAATTCTCTAAAGTTCTCGAGAGGGCTTTGTATCTCCACACGGCATAAATTAAGGATTTGACTGCTTGTATTTAGGTCTCAAAAGACGTGTAGACTCCAGTAGACATCTGGTTGGTGTTCACTTTTCTTAACAATGGCTTCAGTTGGCACTTCCTCTGGCTCTGTCTTCTGTTGCAGTGACTCACCTTCATACCAGATTTGGGCCATCAGTGGATTTTCAGATACAGTATCTGAAAAAGGCTTTTGTTATTTCTCGCTTTTGTTTATTTCTAGCATGACAGCTCAGAAATTGTTCACCAGAACAATTTCTGAGCTGTCATTATTGCATTTAATCATCATTAAGAAAATGGAAAAGCTAGGGCAATGTAGAGAATATAAAGGGCCTTCAAGTCAAATGTTGGAAGAGATGGTCAGCCAGACCAGTAGATTATTTTTACTGATAATATCATATCACATTTGGGTGCCTGGGTGGCTCAGTGGATTAAGCCTCTGCCTTCAGCTCGGGTCATGATCTCGGGGTCCTGGGATTGAGTCCTACATTGGGCTCTCTGCTCAGTGAGGAGTCTGCTTCCCCATCTGTCTCTGCCTGCTGCTCTGCCTACTTGTGATCTCTCTCTCTATCAAAAAAAAAAAAAATCTTAAAAAAATATATATCACATTTAGCAAAAGGAACAAGACTTGCTATTGCGACCTTGTTCCATAGTTTACCTTGAGGTTTTTTTTTTTTTTAAAGATTTTACTTTATTTTATTTATTTCACAGACAGAGATCACAAGTAGGCGGAGAGGCAGGCGGGGGGGGGGGGTGGGAAGCAGGCTCCCCACTGAGCAAAGAGCCTGGTGTGGGGCTCGATTGCAGGGCCCTGGGATCATGACCTGAGCTGAAGGCAGAGGCTTTAACCAAACTGAGCCACCCAGGCACCCTTACCTTGAGCTTTTTAAGACAGTTTTTAACATGAACACTTAATGAGGCAATTTTTAGCTCTTGTTTTATTAGAGATATTTATGATTGTGTCTTATTATATCTACTAGCATGAAAGCTCTTGGAAGGCAGGACATGTGTCCTATTTCTATTTTTTACACTTTTGCCTTCAACATAATTTGAAGCATGCAGTCCACATTAATTTTTTAAAAGTATTTATTTATTTATTGAAAAAAGAGATTTATTCATTTATTTGAGAGAGAGAGAGAGAGAGAACACAAGCAGGAGGGTCGGAGAGACTCTCAAGCAGACTCTGTGCTGAGCGTGGAACCTGATTTGGGCTCGATCTCAGGACCCTGTGATCGTGACCTAAGCTGAAACCAAGGATGAGACACAACTGACCGCACCACCCAGGCACGCCATGCATGCAGTCTATGTTTAATAAGTATTTATTTATTAAATAAATGTGGACTACAACATTTATTTACTGTAGGAAGTACAGCCACCTGTACTTCCCAGGAAACATGTATCATGTTCATTTCTTATTTTGATCTCTTAGTTTTCCTACTTTTAAAAATTTTATTTTCCCTGTATGTTGACCTTTCCCTTAATTGTCAGGATTCTATAATTTATAATAGTATTCTATTAGCTGTGATGCCTAATGATGCTTGAACCATGAATTATTCTCTGGGTATGTTCTTCTCCTAAATGGTATAGTTATTTTCTCCAATACCTTCTAGTAACTAGTACATTAAAAACTGTAGTGGATACTTAATAAATGATTCTTGGCTGATTCACTCATTGTTGACAGAAATTTCTTAGCACAAATTATGAATCCATCAAGTCACATAATTGACAAAGTGTCCTTTTATTATTTATTAACAAACAAAAACATGAACATTTGAGGGGCAGTCTCCGGGCAATTTGGAAGAACAGATGGAGTAATTTAACTCCTTTAGATCGTTGGAAGGCTGACAGGTACCACGTCGAGCGAGCGCAGTCACCTCCATCTGGCACACACACGGGTAAATTTAGCACAGGAAGATAATGGTAAAACAGATGCTTCTGCAAAGGTACAGGACTCACAATGGCAAAAATAGACTTTGCCCACTCAGGGACCTTACTTAAAGGGCAAACTTTGAGCTGCAATTAATAAAAATAATGAGACTGCTTTTAGGTAATGACTAGTTTTAAAACATTAGTCAGAGATATACAGTTCTATATTTAGGAGCAGTAAAATGAGTATACATTTTCCCCTACTCATTTGGGATCCTGAGTGCTCTGCAGCATTTCGTGAGAAAATCAGAGGGCACTGCTAAGTCAGTGACACAGAAAATGCTCTCACGTTCCCTGAATTAAATCCTTGGGCTTTACAATCTCTGATTCTTTCCTGTAAACCTGAGAGAAGATTCCTATAGTGGGTGTGATTACTTTTATATTTCCAAGTATGAGCCTCCTCTATTTAATTTGCTTGAGCCTCTTTAAGTGTTTCAGTTACGTATAAAAGGGAAATAATGTTTTAGAAAACTAAGAAGTATTTCTGATCTCTCTCGTCTTGCAAAGCAATTTGTATCTCTGGATGTATTCAGGGAAAGCCATTTAAGGAGGCCCCCCATTGTTCTGAATTGCACACATGTGCATGTTGAAAGGCCACGCTTTCTGATGTGGCATTTAGGAAGAATGACATTTATAAATCTCTACTGCTGGAGCTGTGGAATAGATGACTTAGAAACGGAGGTTCTTATGCACCAAAAGATCTTTGTTATATATTTGAAATTTTTTCTTAAAAAAATGGGTCTATTGAGGCTGTCAAGAAATGCAGGTGTGTCCTGTTTGAGATATTGGAATGAAAGGTATTCGGTTGAATGAAGGGTCACATGCACAGAATAATGATACCCCCCCCCCCCAATTTCCAGACAAGTTGAGAATGTAGCAATTGAAATAAACCAATGAAGCTTATACTCTAGGGTATTCCACCCGCCCCCCCTCCCCCCACCCCGCCGAGGGCCCTTTCCCAGTAAGAGTTCTTTGCAAAGAGCAAGAATGGAATCTGTATGCTTTTACATGAGTTAATATGCTTGGTCAAAATTTAGCCGTTAGGTATTGCGAAGGGTATTTTCTTCAGAGGGATCCAAAAATACATATTTGAAAAGAATTGGTTACAAAAAGCAGTAGTTTCTTTGTTGAACATGTGTAGAATGTTCTTTGTTTTCTTTGAGTGGTTGTATGAGTAGAACAATGGGGAAGGAGGCAAATGAATTAGGCCCCTGGTGGGCAATCTGAAATTCTTGTCTGGCTTTGCTTTGTTACCTGGGCCTAGACACTTAACCCCTCTGGATGTGATTTTCTTATTAGGTATGAGTAAGGCAGAGTGGAACTAAGTATATAGTAGGGGTATTTCTACACTTTGAATATGTCATTCCAACTCATTTGTATTGTTTCTTTTCTGGAGTCATCTGTCAATCTGTTTGCTTCATTGAATGTAACATCATCTTTTTTCCCTTTTAGCTACTTATAATTATATTTTGTCTTTGATTTTCAGCAGTTTTACAGTGATCAGTCTATGTATTCTTTTATTTGCATTTATTCTGTTAGGGTTTGTAGAACATCTCAAATCTCTGGGTTGGTTTCTTTCATCATTTGTGGAAAATCATTTCACTAAGTGCTGCTTCTGCTCCATATTTTCTTCTCCTTTGCCTTCTGGGGATCCAGATACACATATGTGTACCATATTTCTCTTATGCTCATTTCTGTATTTTCTATTCATTTGTTTCCTTATGCATTAGTCCGTAATTTTTCCTGACCTACTTTACAGTTTGTGAATCTCTCATCAGCTTTATTTAATCTGCCGTTAGACCCATCAGTTGAGCTCTTAATTCTGCTTACTATATTTTAGTCATAAAAGTGTCACTTGGTGCTTTTTTATAATTTCCATTCCTCTATCAAAATTATCCATCTTTCCATTTAATTTCTTGAAAGTATTAATCATAGTTTTAAAAAATTCATGTCTAATAACTCCAGTAAATTTTCTTGGGCTCTGTTTATACTGTCTGTTATTCTCTTGATTATGGTCAAGATTCTGTTTCTCAGTAACTTAATGCCAGACATCATATATGAAATCTTCGGTTCTGAATTATTTTTATTTTTCTTTCTCTTTCTTTCTTACTTACTTACTTATTCTTTCTTTCATTCATTCTTATTTATTGATTGATTAAAAGATTTTTTTTTTTATTTGACAGAGATCACAAGCAGGCAGAGAGGCAGGCAGAGAGAGGAGGAAGCTGGCTCCCCGCTGAGCAGAGAGCCCCATGCGGAGCTCCATATCAGGACCTTGGGATCATGACCTGAGCGGAAGGCAGAGGCCTTAACACACTGAACCACCCAAGCGCCCCCATTCATTGTTTTAAAAGAGAGGGTTTGTGTTTCAAACAGTTGATTAGGGCAGGGGACTGCCACCTTAATTTAGCCAGGAACTGATGATACAAAGCTGGACTTCAGTGTACATGAGGGCTGATTGTACGGTCTGTCTGGTTCACCGCTATGTATATAGATTCACCACAGGACGTCAGGGGTTCTTTCTGAAAGTTTTGACAATTTCTCAAGATTGCTTTTCCTTAGTGTACTCTGAACTCCAATTAATGTTTTTCCTTGGCCACTTAAGATGATGGAAAGTTCTATTCAGCTTCTCATCCTCTCAGACAGCCTTTAAACCACCATTGTTAAATTGACAAAATCCTTCAGGTCAAAAGCAACATATCCACTGTTGAGCTTATTTTCTCTGTATTCCTTTTCTCTGTTGAATCAGCTTTTCTAAATGTCAGTGTTTTTGAAATTCTCTGATGCTTTAAACATTATATTTTTAAAAAATATCTTTCTAGTTTTCCATTTGCTCTCAGAAGGAGGATTTTTTCTGGCAAAAAACAAAGACAAACAAAACCCTCCAAAACTCTATTCTGCACTTACAGGAAGCGAGAAGTCTCTTTCAAGTGTTAAACTCTAAAATTGCATATTTTTATGATTTTACTTTAAAAGGGTGGAATATTGTTTTTTAGTAGTCAATCTGCAAAGAGCATAAGAGAATAAATAGCTGGGTGCCTAGATGCCCCATTTGTTGTTAAATATATTTCTTTCACTTGTTCTCATTGTTGGAAATGAAAGGCCAAGATTATGGAAAGACTGGCAGAATCGCTTTTTGTACAGCAGAACTTCGGCATGCCCTCTCACATGCTTCTACATTAACTAGGATGACATTTCTGCATTTCTTTAATGAAAACAGGATTTTCCCATTCTTCATTCTGATGAGAAAAATCTTTAACCAAAATAACAGTTGAGAAGCTATTGATCTGAAGCCCATGTGAAACTCTGCTTTTTCAAAGTCTTTTGGGATATACCAAGTCCAAATCATAGGTGCCTCCATAAATAATTAGATAGGCAGTATTTCCACAGCTGTGCAATACCACATGGTTTTGCTTTCTTAGGCTTAAAGGAACTTCCTTCCTTTGCAGTTAAAAAGTCAACCTTGTCAGATTCTATACACTCATCCTTCTTAAATGGGGCAGAGAAGGTCTGGGAAACTTAGGTTTGAACTCCATGATATTCTGACTTTTACTGAAGGAGAACTCAATTAAGTATGTCACATGTTGGAGTCAAGAGGTTCTGCAGCCAGTGCAGCAAATGCTTTAGCTTTTGACTGAATTATTTAATTTGCAATAATGACACACTGAAAGACAGGTGGAAGTAGTGAAGCTGCATGCCCCGCTGACCACGGATTTCAGTTCTCAGCCAAGGATGTCCCTGCAGATTTGCTGAACAGGGCATACTTGGGTCTCTGTTCTGCCCCCAGGCTCATGTTTGGCTTGCTTTTTTCTTTGCACTGCTTTTCTGATTTCACTGTTGTAGGTTCATTTAAGGTTGAATACCTGATGTCATCTCTGTTCTCATTACAATCTAGTTAGCAGTAACACAATAGGGATAGTCTTTCAAATAATATTAAGAGATACAAAGTGACCTATTGAATAAAGTTACTTTGGATTTCACTGAAGGAATGTCTTCCTTTATGAGGAAGAAGGTAAGACTCTTTTCATCTTTCATCATTGATAAGCCAAAAATTTGAGAAGGGTAGAGACTATATGTAAAAAGAACACCTTTATTTGTTACCAATATTAAAAAGAAAAATGTGTCTTTTAAAATGGTGTTCTTTTTTTGCTTTTCCTTTTATTATTTTGAAAGGCATAAAGAATGGCCAGCTTATAAATTTAAAACTTTTTTTTTGTAAAAATGACACTGGCTATATCCAACTGTCTTTCAATAAATATATGTACATAAAGACATTTTATACAATATCCTGTAAATATGATCGTACTACACTATAGGTTGGTATTTTTTATTCAATAATGAATTACGAATACTGTTGCAAATAAGTAATTATATATCTTATATATCTTCATCATTAAGATATGCAAAATAGAAGGAGAATGTTTGTCACAATTTAGTAACTTTATTATTTTGGGGAAGAGTAGATGTTGCTACAAGTTGTGGATTGAATTGTGCCTTTCAAAAAGATATGTTAAGGTCCTAACCCTTGGCACACATGAAGATGACCTTATTTGGAAATAGGGTCTTTGAAGATGTAATTAATATAGCCATATTGGATTAGGATGGGCCCCAAATCCAATGACTGGTTTTCTGGTGAGAAGAGAGATTTGGAGACACAAGGATGAAGGCCATGTGATTATGGAGTCAGAGACTGGAGTGATACACCTACAAACCAATGAATGTCAAGGATTGCCAATAATCACCAGAAGCTAGGAAGAGAGAAGGAAGGATCCTCCTTCCCCTTAGAACCTGACCCTCGATTTCATACTTTTAGATTCCGGAACTGAGGGAGAATAAATTTCTGCTGTTTTAGCCCCCAGTTTGTGGCAATTTGTTACAGCAATCCTAAGAAACTAATATAATATGCTATGTTGAGCTATTTTATTTTGAGTATTTCCTTGTTATTACTAGTATCATATAGTCCATGTATCATGTGTTGGCACTTCATCTTGGTGATTAAAGAAGCAGGTATTACGGTGTGTAAATAGAATTTAGGAACTATGGCATAATAGACCTGATAAGTTTTTCAAGAGATCTTTATCCAGCTTTAGTCTCTTCTACTAAAAGAGGACAGGGAAAATGTAGATACATTTTAGAGCAACAACAAAGACAAATGGTCTGAAAAATAAGGCATGTTAGTCACAGTATCTGGAAGCTGACAGGAACTTTATTGATCATTCACTCCAGGGCTGGCATATTATTCGCACGTGTGTGGGCCCTTCCATAGCAGACACTGCTGTTGAGACTGGGTGCTGTTCATCCCTGAGTGCAGACCCAGATGCCTAATCCTCTGCCACATGGGTATGACCAACCAATCAGATCTGACTCAAATAAAGCTTATTCACTACTAGAGTTCAGTCAAATCTTTTTCTTTACAGATGAAAAAACTGAAGCCCAGGGAGAGAAAGAGAGTTAATCATAGGACTCAGAATAGATTAATAACTGGATATTAATCCCCAAATTCCAGTCTAGTGCCTTTCTATTCACCACAATGTCTCCTTCTCAGCAACATGCAGAGAATGAAAATCTTTTGTTGTTGTTGCTATTGTTGGAGAAAATATACTGGAGGTGTCAAAAGTTCTTTCAAAATCTAAAATGGATTCCATGACTCCTCAGTAGTATGTCCTAGAGTCCCTAGGGATACCAGATCATTTAGGACACAAATTCAGTTTTAGAGCTTGGGTATAATTCTATTGAGTAACAGCTGTGGTGGTGGTCAGTGAAGGAAAGAAAAAAAAAAACAAACTATGTTCCTAGAAGCATATAGGTTATACTACTTTGGTTTCCCTACGCCACTATTTCACAGTATTTATTAAGTAAAACTGTGCTCCATGACAGGGATATCAAGATGAGTAAAAGGAACACCTCAACCTCAAGGAGGTCGATCTATGTAAGTAATTAATGGCAACACGGTGAGGTCTGTTTGGTAATGCATTTTTGGTGCTGGGACACAGCACAGCTAATAGTACTCTATTATTTATAGAATTAGGATAATGGAAAAAAGTTTGAAGGTAATTAGAGATCATTGATCTTACCTCATAGTCAACGTAGGAATCCTCTTTATGCTGTATCCTGCAGAAGATCAATTAGTTCGTCTTCTGTTGACCTGATTGACTTAAAGTTATATACATGAAAATACGTGTGTGCACATTTGTGCATGTGTCTACATGCATGTACTTTTGCTTCCACCTTATTCTCAAGTAATTCATAATCTAAAAAGAAAAAATTCTCCTCTGGTCTTTGCTTGAATATTTACAGAGATGAGGCATTTATTATTTCACAGGGAGGTTAAACTATTTTTTGAATATCTGTCTATCTATCTATCATCTCCAAAATTCAGGGGCTGTTTTGCCAAGACATTGAGAATCATCCTAGACCCTACCAAGAATCCTGTTCATATTGCCTCCTAAATATTTCTTGGATTCCATTCTCTTTTTCCCAATTTCTGTGGTTTCTGTCTTAGTTCAGATTTGGTTATCTCTACCTTGGATTTCTGCTAGTCTCCATACTGATTTTTGTATCTCATAGATTCCTTCTGTGCACAGTATTCAGCATGATATATTTTAAAAAGATATGGCCATATGGGGAACCTGGGTGGCTCAGTTGGCTAATCATCCAACTCTTGACTTCAGCTCAGGTCATGATCTCAGGGTTGTGAGTTCGAGCCCCAGGTTGGGCTCCATGCTGGGTGCAGAGCCTGCTTAAGATTCTTTGTCTCCATCTGCCCCATCCCACCCCCAACCCCAGCTAGTGCATGCTTGCTCTCTTTCTTTAAAAAAAAAAAAAAAAAGAATAGACATAGCCATGAAATTTCCCCTCTAAAATTCTTTAGAGATGTCCTATTGTCTTAAAAGGAGACATCGTAACAGTTATATTGGACGCTAGAAGACAGTGGAGCCAAGCCTTCAAAATTCCAAGGCGATATATATACTTAGTTATATTAAAGCTATAGTGTGAAGACAAAATATATATTTCCAGAAAGCTAATCAATCATGTCCTTTGCCAATACAAGCAAGTAAAAGAAGGGGGAATCTGAAATCTTGGAAATGAGGAACCTGCCCAAGAAGGAGCAATGAGAATTTCTGAAATGATATTGAAGGGATATTTCCAGGTAACAGCTATACGGAAGCACATAGAGAGGAGAAGGAAGGTAGAGGGCTCTAAAAGCAGTGTTTCCCAAAAAACAATCAAGCAAATATATCAAACTGATATAGTACCAGGTTTTAATAACTATAACGAGAGTAATTTTATGTTTTGGGACAATTGAGTGTGAACTAATGATAATTACAGAGATAATAAAGCAAATAAGAGTGAAGCCATTATTAATTCCAAGGGAAAAAATGGTACCAAAAAATTACATAATCCAGGCCCAGAAATAAACTTTACATATATAGTCAAATGATTTTTGACAAGAATATCAGGACTGTTCAACAGAAAAAGGACAGTCTTTCCAACAAATGGTGTTGGGAAAACTGTATATTTACATGCAAAAGAATGAAGTTAGACTCTTATCTTGAGCCACATAAAATATTAATTCAAATTGGATCAATGACCTAAACAAAGACCTAAAATTATTAACTTCTTAGATGAAAACATATGGGAAAATCTTCATGATATTATATTTGGTAATGATTTCTTAAATATAATCCTAAAAACACAACAAAAATAGATAAATGGGACTACCTCAAAATGAAAAGCTTTTGTGCAAAAAAACCCCACCAACAGAGTGAAAAGATAACTTAAAGAATGGGAGAAAATATTTGCAAATATTAGATCTGGAAAGGATTAATATACAGAACATATAAAGAACTCCTACAACTCAACAAGAAACAAGAAGCAACCTGATTAAAAAATAGGCAAAAGACTTGAGTAGACATTTCTCCAAAGGAAGAATGCATATGGCTAATAAGTACATGAAAAGATGCTCAGCATCACAAATCATTAGGAAAATGCAAATCAAAACTATAATGAGATATCAATTCACATGTGTTAGGATGGCTATTTGTAAAAACAAAACAAAACAAAATAACAAGTGTTGGTGACAATATGGGGAAACTGGAGCCCTTGTATATTGTTGGTGGAAATGGTGCAACCACTTTGGAAAACAGTATAGCAGTTCCTCAAAAAATTAACCATTGAGGAGCGCCTGGGTGGCTTAGTGGGTTAAGCCTCTGCCTTCAGCTCAGGTCATGATCCCAGAGTCCTGGGATCGAGCCCAGCATCGGGCTCTCTGCTCAGCCCGGAGCCTGCCTCCACCTCTCTCTCTGCCTGCCTCTCTGCCTACTTGTGATCTCTGTCTGTCAAATAAATAAATAAAATCTTAAAAAAAAATTAAACATTGAATAACCATAAGACCCATCAGATATATATATATATATATATATATATATATATCCCCAAAAGAATTGAGAGCAGAGACTCAAAGAGATATTTGTATACTCATGTTTATAGTAACATAGTCAAAATAGTCCAAGTGTCTGTCATGGATGAATGCATAAGCAATATTCGTTGTTATTATACATGCAGATGCATATATGTTGTTATATGTTATGTACATAATTTAATGTTATTCAGCCTTAAAAAGGTAGAAAATTTTGATACATGCTATAACATGGATGAACCCTGAGGACATTATGCTAGATGAAATAAACCCATCACAAGAAGACAGATATGATTCCATTTGTATGAAGTACCTAGAGTAGTCAAATTCTTAGAGACAGAAAGTGGAATGGTGATTTCTAGGGCCTGGAGGGAAGAGATAATGGGAAGTTATTGTTTGGTGGGTACAGAGTTTCATCTGGGGAAGATGAAAAAATTCAGAGATGGATGGTTGTGATGGTTGCACATGAGTGTAAATGTACTTGATGCCTCTGAATTATCCACTTAAAAATGGTTAAGATGGTAAATTTTGTTACATATATTTTACTGCAATTAAAAATTAGCAAACTACTTTGCTAAGCATGAAATAAGCAGACATTTCAACCTGATTTCTTACTGATCACTGGACAAACTGATTACTTTCTCTATATCATATAATATTGAGATATCTTTGTAGCTTTTAGTCAGCTTCTCAAATAAAATGCCTATTGTCATTAAAAATTACATAGTGTACAGCTTAGCTGAGACCCAAACTTACATTAATAGTCTTATTTACACATTGAATATTGATTTTAACTTAAATTATAATATATTCTTTTGGGAGTTGGGGAAGGGGTGTATATTGTGTAAGAGAACTAAAATTTGATCTTTAATTTTAGGGAGCCAATAAATTATGTCTAAGATTGTAAATTTACAAAATGGAAGTTCACATGTGTTATTTGTGTAAGTCCAGTTAAAATGCTAGAAGAGTTGATAGTGGTTGTTTCTGAGAAGTATTGGAATAGGCTATGTTACTGACTTTTTTCTATAAATCTCACAGTACTCTCTGATATTTTACACCATGTACATGTATACTTTTGATAAAAATGAAAGCTAATTTCAAAACATGTGAATACAGACACATACACTTACAGATTGGTTAATCAACCCATTACCAACTCTACATTTCTGGTCATATAATGAAATTTGAGTGACACATTCTTAATAATTTTAGAATGTTATCATGTAAAAGGCCATTTCATACGTATTGCTCTGGGGGAAGCCAGCTTCTGTGTTGTGAGAAAGTTTAAGCAGCCTTATGGAAAGTCCATGTGGTGGGTGGTCCATAGCGAGTAACTTATTTGCAAGCTGTGTAAGTACATCATATTAGAATTAATTTCTCTGGGGCCTATCAAGTCTTAAGATAAATGCTGCCATGGACAATATCCAGGGGCTCATAAAAGACGTGGAGCCAGAACCACCCAGGTAAGCTTCCCCTGAATCCTGACCCACATAAGCTATTGAGATAATAAATGTTGCTGTTTCAAACTGCTAAGGTTTGAGGTAAAGTGTTATGAAGCAACAGTCAACTTACATAGATTTTGGAGGAAGCTGAGTGTCAGAGAGATATAAAGGCCTGCCCAAAGTGTCCCAGCAAGGACTGAACCACATTTTCTCACCCCAGAGTCAGTGCTCTTTTCATTTTCACTACCGAAGAGGTCTCCCAGCCTAAAGAACAACGTGTTGGTCTTTTAGTGTTTTCATTTCAGCAGTTCTGTTTTGATACAGGTAAGTTTATTCTGATGTCCAAATCCGATTTCTTTTGTTGAACTGTGTGCAGCTTAAAGCTCTCCATTCATTTCTGAGCTGGTATCTCAGACTACTATATCTGACTAAGGCGTCATTGTAATTGTCAAATCTGGAGGAAGTTAAGTACCCTCCATATGTATAAAGTTCTGACCTGGCCCACATCCTGAGTCATTTCTTTTCTATATATTACCTTTCTTATTTATCTCTTGGGTTCTGCCTTTGAATGAAAAATAACCTTAAAAATAGCATTCACATTGTAACATTGGAAAGAAGGTTTTTTTCCATCAGTGCTCTAAACATAGAAATGATTATTAACTTCTTGCTGCCTTCATACCATATCTGAGTATTTCAATTTGCCCTTCTTTTCATCTCACAGATTTTTAATTTTCTGTTTCATTTAAGGTCATTAAGGAATATTACTTAAAATGGGAGAAAAGGACTAGTGTTTAGTCATTTTTAATTTACAGTGACACACACTTTTGCTGATTTACTGAATGAAGTAAGGTTATCAAAATGCATTGTCTTTGCTCCTTGATGCTTTTGGATTGCATTTCCATATGGATGAATTTTCCATTAGAAGTCCTCCCAGGCACATAGTGTCCCTATTAACTGAGTCATAGGTTGTATAACTCTTAGGAGAACTTACTAGCTTGATGTAGGGGTGCAGTGAGAGGGATGAAAAACTGAACTATTGCCAGTAATTTAGGACTTTGCAAGGCAGAGGCCTCCATTCTTATCTTTCAGTCAGTCTCCCAGACTACTATCCCAGAAATCAAACTAGCTGATTAGTTTCCTCAGTGCTCCAGAGTCCATACTATGCCATGTTAGGAAAACCTATTCTTCCTATAGTTCTGTATGATCCCAGGATGTGCCTGGGAAGCTTTAAAGCCCACAAGACAGCGGTTTGGCATTGGGCATGAGCTTGACACAGGAGGATGAGTCACTAGAATACATGCAAGGGACATTGAAAGACAGCGGAGAACTTCTTTTTGTCTCACTTCACAAAGCTGCATGTGAAACTTGGGCCATGGGTCTCAAAACCATCTTGTGTGTCCTCTTCCTGGACCTCACTCACCAATGGTTCAATTTAGTGGTAACTGATTTATAGCTTTAGACCCAGGGAAGGTGGACTCTATGCGATTGCTAATCACCAGTTCTCAGCCACCTTTCCTCTTACTTTTTCTTCTTTAGAAATAGGGAAAACTAAACATGCTCATTCCTACCTTCCTTGGATACTTGGGATATTAAGTGGAGAAGTTTGGGCCACTGAGAAATAAAGGTTGGCGGTGGTGGGGGAGTGTCTTTCTGAGGGTTGTTTGATACAGTTTTGCTTTCATGACAAATTGGACTAAATGTAGTTGGCTCAAGCCTTGCCTCTCTGCTTTGTCTTGCTTGTGAATATGGCTGTGTGTGCATGGCTGGAGGAGCAGCAGTTTTCTTGTGGCCAAGAATTTATGAGTTAATATACCAAGAATAACAGCCTGGGTAGCAGGAAGTTCCTGAATCCTGATTCTGTCTTTGTGCCCCTACAACATTCTTGGACTTCTTACTGTTGGACTTTTGTTAGGCAGGAAAAAACCCAAATTAAACCAGAATGAGCTGTTTTGTTTAAGGTATTTTTGCTTGAGCATTCTGTTCCTTGAAAATACACCAATTGATATTGATTGATATCAATTGATAACTGATACACCAATAAATTGAATCATTTTAGTTGTTAGTGTAGAACGGGGTTTCTGCCTTGGCTTTATTGACATTTGGGCTGGATAATTCTTTGTTGTGAAGGACTGTCTGTGCATTGTAGGATGTATAGCATTTTTCCTGGCCTCTACCCACTAGGTGTCAGTAGCACCCCCAAGATGTGACAACCCAAACTGTCTCTGGGCATTGACAGATGGCCCCTGGAGAACGAGTCAACCCCTGCAGTAAATGCAGATGTAAGTGAAATGGGGCTTACACAGATGCAGAAGGCATTCTTACAAATGCAAATTATGCACTCGAATCAGCCAGGACGGGTCAGTTTATGCTGCAGTAACAAAGGACTTGAAGTTTCAACAACCTACAGCCACAAAGTTTGCTTCTTGCTCGTTATGCTCCGCATCCACAGTGGCCTGGCTGAGGATCTGCTCAACATCTTCATTCTGGGACCCAGAACAATAGAGTAGCATCTGTCTGAATATTTCAATTGCTCAGACCAAGGAAAAATAGTCCTTAACAAAGCAGGCGCTAGCTTTTACAACTTCTACCTGGAAGAGACATATGCCACTTCTACTCACATTTCTTTGAAAAAAGCAAGTCCCAGGGCCCTGCCTCATCACAGTAGGGTGAGGATATACCATCCTTTCATAGGGAGAGGCATCAAAACTTTTTTTTTTAAACACTATTTATTTATTTATTTATTTGACAGAGAGATCATAAGTGGGCAGAGAGGTAGGCAGAGAGAGAGGGGGAAGGAGGCTCCCTGCTGAGCAGAGAGCCCAATGCAGGGCTTGATCCCATGACTTTGGGATCATGACCTGAGCCAAAAACAGAGGCTTAACCCAATGAGCCACCCAGGCACCCCCCCCAAAACGGGTTTTGAAAAAAATAATACTGCTTATCATGCCACCTGAGAAAAATAGATTAATGATAATTGCTCTGCCCAGACCAGCTCTTAAGTCTGTTTGCTGGGATGGCACATCTTCATAGTGGAAGGGGCCAGAAAAAATGTGGAGGAAACAAGTGCAAAATAACTTTGTTGTAATTAATTCAGAGAGTCAGAAAGAGGCTAGACTACTATGGTGGCCCAGTGCACAGACTTCAGAGTCAAAGTACTTGTTTTCAAATCTAGAATTTACCTCTTTCTGTCTCTCTGATCATAGGCAAGTGAATCAACCAAGTCTGTCTTCATTCACCTGCAGTGGGAGGTAAATGACTACCTCTACCTCTCAGCACTGTTATTTCAACATAATGCCAGTAAAGTGATTAGGACAACTGGCACCTGAAAAATACTCCATAAATGTCATCTAGTCCAGCCCAGTTTTGCACAGCTCTCAGGATCACTGTCCCTGTGTATTTGGAAAAGAAGGAGGTTGTATTAAATCGGATCCCAGTACTCTGTTTCACACTGCTTCTTTTCTGAGTTGCAGTCTGTCTCAGTTAGCTAGGGCTACTAGAAGAAAACACCAGAGATTGAGTGGTTTAAATAAGAGACATGTATTTCTAAAGATTCTGGAGGCTGGGGAGCCTCAGAGCAAGATGCTGACAGATTCAATTCTTGGGGAGCTCCCTTTACGTTACAGTTTCCCTTTCACTGTGTGCTCACATACTTTTCCTCGGTGTGCATATGTGGAAGGATATGGAGATCGAGACAGAGAGGTGTCTTCCTTGTCTCATAAGGACACTAATCCCAACACGAAGGCCCCACTCTCATGATCTAATCTAATCCCCTCCCAAAGGCCCACCTCCTATACCATTACATTGGGGTTAGGTCTTCAACATGAGAGTTTTGGAGGGACAGTCCTCTCAGGGGCACATCCAAAGTCCTGCCCTGACAGGTCTTCCCCACTCTGTGAGGGCTGCTCTCTCTCCAGGCAAATCTTCCTCGCACAGGTAGAAAACTACCCTGACCCACCCTGTGTATAGGCTGGACTCATGTTTTTCTTCCCAGCACAACTTTTCCCAGGTCTGGGGATTTAGGATGGAATTAGGCTCTGCTACTACACAGAAGAGTGTTTAATGACCTCTGGTTATCTAAGTACTGCAGAAAATCTATAAGTGAGGGACTGTGGGCAATTCTGGTGTTCCAAATCTCATCTTTTCAAGGTCTACTCCCAGTGCAGCAAAATGAATCTTGTTTCCAATTTTTCAGCAGGTAACTGTTTATAAGTATGTGCACATGAACACATACTGACATACATGCATACACACACACACATACCTGCACACACACACCCCCGCCATATACAAATACTGATTTTCAGGAAAAGGATAGTCTAAAGTCATGGGAGAATGAGAAGCTTTAATCTCACCCATCCCCCTGTGATTATTACCAAGATTGCTTTCTTCTGGCAGACTTAGTATATTAAATAAAGGTTAATTCCTTTTATTCATTTCTCTGCTTTCAAATAGGTAGGGGAATGACAGGAAAAAACCCAAAAAACTGGTGTATTTCTGATCCACATTCCTCTCAATGGTTATTTCCTTAGCCAGGCAAACCTGGAGATTTGGTTCTGTCAGTGTTTTATTCAAAGCTATCTTCCTTCCTAGTTTCTGACCCAAACGGAGATGCAATGTGGGTAGAGGTCTTTTGGGAAGTAACGTCATTATTATTACTGTTGTTGTCAGTCTCCTAAGGTGCTACACCAGTATGTTATCTGGATGTAACTTAATTGTTTATATTCTCTTTCCTTCTCAGCTTAAATTTTAAAATAACCACCCACTAAAGCTCTCAGGGATGGTGCAGATGTCAAGAAGATATTGCCTGACTTTGCATGACAATATCTCGTTTTATTCTCTAATTTAGTTTAATTCAAAACAGGGCTAATGTCTGTGAAATAGCCAATATAGAGACCAGCTGGGAACCTAACTGGCATCAGAAGCTCCACACAGATTAACATTTCAAAAATGACACCATATGGTAGAGAGCTTTGGATCTGATGACAAAGAAGCAGAATGAATGCTGGACAGCGCAAACCAGTGTAGATTGCGTTGAGTCGTGCACTGGAGTGAAAGGTGCATAAGCTCAAGTGATACAGCTATCATCTGCTTCCTTAACTCGCTCCAGGAATAAGCTGTTTTTAGCAGACATCTTTGCCATTTTATGGGAGAGTTAGTTGGCCTCTGATTTCAGTGTGTTATTTTCAAATTACTGTGATCTTTGAAACCATCAAGAAACTATAATTACACCCTATAAAGGTTTGGTTGAAAATCCAGACGTATTCTGATGTTTACCCATATACCAAGCCATTGAGAAAGTGTCCTGAGTTTTGCCAAATTTCCTGTAATTTTTATAGCCACATGAACTTGAAAGCCAAATGTGATCTGTATGTTTCTAACTCATTTACTGTCAAGTCTTTCAGATAATGTTTGCTAAAAGTAGAATGCATATAGGAGTTGTTTTCATTCCTCCTCTCTTAAACTCTTGAGGGGTCCTCCCATCTCAAGCCCCCCCCCCCTTTCTGAGGGTGGGAGTTGGATCATTTTTTTTAAACAGCTATGTTGGATTGTGCCAAATAAGCACATATGTAGATCTAGATCTACCTATATACTATGTATGCATCTCTGTATTTAGACATTGAGAAAGATAACAGCAATAAAGTGCCAGGTAGTTTACAGGTGAATTTTTGCAGCTAGAGAATTTTGAATTTGTTATAAAATGACTTTTGAATTTGCTATAAGGTTAAGAAGATTTGTTTTGGACTCAACGAAAACATAATGCATATTTTAATTTCTTGGTCTGAGTTTTGTGTTTTGGTGGCCTATTTTCTCTTTAATTTTGTTCTTGATCTTCATAGAACTTGGTTTTCCTGGTATCAAAATGCTGGGGGTTGTTATGGGTGCTTCAGGGAGGGGAACCCAGCACATAGTGTGCTTTGTACCTTTTCCCAAACCCCGTTAGAGAACATTCTCCTCAAAGGAAAGGACAGCCTTTTATCTGAACAGTCTTCCCCTGTTTTGCAAGGGTGATTTATTCCTAAAAAAGATCCTTAAGGGGATAAATCATCATGATTCAAAAATGAAATTACCAATAACTTAAATGGGGGAAAATGGCACATTTTGTTTTAACTTTTTGTTCTGAGATAATTATAGATTCCCAGGAAGTTGCCAGAAAAATGTACATGGAGGTCTTGGATATCCTTCACCCAGTTTTCCCTAACAGTAACGTTTTGCACAGCTAAAATATAATACCAAACCTGCGAACTTGACATTGGTACAATCCAGACACGTGTGCTCTGTGTGTGTGTGTGTGTGTGTGTGTGTGTGTGTAGTTGTATTCAGTTTTATCACATGCAGATTTGTGTAACAACTTCCACAATGCAGATACAAGACTGTTCCATCAGCAGGAGGTCCCCCCTTGTTCTTCCTCATCTCCACATCCATTCCTTTCCCTACCATGCCTAACGTCTTGCAATTGCAAGTCTGTTTTTCATTTCTATAATTTTGTTATTTCAAGAATGTTATATAAATGGAATAATACAGTATGTAACCTTTTGTAATTGGTTCCCCCACCCCCCCAGCATAATTCCCGTGAGATCTATTCCAAATTGTTTCATGTATCAATCATTTGTTCCTCTTTATTGCTATGTACTATTCCGTATTATGAGTATATCACAGTTTACAATTGGTTTAACTGTTAACCCATTGAAGGACATTTGGATTATTTCCTGTTCTTGTGTATTATGAATAAAGCTACTATGAACATACATGTACAGGATGATGTGTGAACTTCAATTTTCATTTCGGTGGTATAATTGCCCAGGACTGCAGTTGTTGAGTCCTATGATAAATGTGTGTGTAGTTTTTAATTCTGTAGGAAGCTACCAAATATTTTGCACAGTGGCTATATTATTTTACATTCTCACTAGCAATGCAAGAGTGATCCAGTTTCTCTGCATCCTTGCTAGCATTTGGTGTTATCACTATTTTTTATTTTAATTCTTCTGGTAGTTGTGTATTGATATCGTATTTCAGTTTTAGATTGCAATGACTTTGCATATTTGCTAATGATGTTAACATATTCTCATATGCTAATTTACCATCTGTATATCCTTTTCAATGAAATGCCTGTAGATAACTTTAACTATTTTCTAATTGGATTTTTTTTTTACTGCTGAAATTTAAGAGTTCCTTCTATATCCCAAGAGTCTAGTCATTTGATACATAATACACAATTTTTTTAGTCTTAGTTTATATATTTATCCTCATAATAGAGTTTTTGCAGCAGAAAATTTTAAAATTTTGGTCAAGTCCAATCTATCAATTTTTCCTTTTGTGGATTGCATTTCTGGTGGTGTCAAGTCTGAGAACTCTTTGTTTAGTTCTAGGTCCTCAAGATTTTCTCATTTTTTTCTCTAAAAGCTTTACAGTTTCACGTTTTACATTTTTATTCATGATCCATTCTGTGTTACTTTTTTTGTATAAGGTATGAGGTTTAGGTGGCATTCCTCTTTTTCTCCCTCCCACCCCCCGCCCCGTGATGTCCATTTACTCTCATGCCATTTGTTGAAACAGCTATCGTTTCTCCATTGAATTGCTTTTGCACCTTTGTCAGATATAATCTGGGCATATTTCTGTGGGTCATTTTGGTTCTCTTTTCTGTTTCCTTTTCTTCCATATGTCTTCTCCTCTAGTGGTATCACTTGTCTGGATTATTGCAGCTAGTAGTAAGCCTTAACATTGGGTAGAGTGACTCCTTTCATTTTATTCATCTTTTTCAAAATTGTTATAGCTCTTCTTATTTTTTTTGTTTTTCCATATGATTCAAATAAACTGTCTATAGCTATAAAAAAAACTTACTGAGATTTTGACAGAAATCTCCTGTATCTATAGATCAGTGTGGGGAGAATTGATATCTTTATTCTGTTGAGTTTTGTAACGTATGAATATGGTACCTTTCTTTTTTAAGATTTTCTTTAATTTTTTAAAAAAATCATCATTTCATACTTTTCAGCATTTATATCCTGTACATGTCTTGTTAGGTCATGTATTTTTGAGGCCTCAAGTTATCATTGATTTAGATGAAAACAACACAATATCCCATTAAATTGGGTACAATTATTTTAATAGTTGTTAAAATAAGTTGTCATAATAGACCTGACGAGGTGTTTTCTCTTCTTTAATTAGAAAATAAGTCCTGTAAAGCAATTTTTAGCCCTTATCATAATATGCTTCAGATCTTCAGATTATATTCAAAAACAAAACATCCTGGTTCTACCACTTACTAACTCTATAATCTAAAGTAAATTAATTAATTATGCTTCAGATTCCTAATCAGAAAAATGGGGTAATAATAGTATCTACCTTTTTGGATGTGTAAGGATTAATAAATTAATATGTGCAGAATGTATAATAATATGCCCAGTGCCTCGCATGCTATCAGTGCTCCAGAAGTTGTACATTATCACTACTATTACAAGACAGTAGTGTAATTTAAACTTTACTGTGAATCAAGCAAACACACAGCAACAATAGAGCCAATGAAATGACAAAGGGAAGCAGTGAAAACAATGCAAATGATGTCACACTCACTTGATAAGCTGACATCATAAGTGGCATAATGCCCGGGACTGTTTCTGGTGCTGTAAATTAGCAAAACTGAAGTTTCCCAAGAGGAGAATTTACTGCAGTATACATTATCTGTGCAGAGATGACTGGATTTGGCTCAGGAGGTGAAGGAAATCCAGATTGGTGCATGATAATAGGAAGGAATGCTGCAGAAGCCAAAGGAAGAGGTATATGAAATGCCTGATAAGTGTGAATTCTCATAACCTGAGTAGGCACATCTGGAATTTTGACCTTATTTATAGATCATTTCACTTGGTACTTCCACAATTGATTACAGGCTTTGATTATTCCTCTCTTTTATCATTTGTTACTTGGAATCATGGTCCTCCAAAACAATTATTAGCTCCCTTGGCAGTAGTTACTAAGAAAAACGCAGAGTTCTAAGAACTTTGAGAGCTTTGTTGCTTCACTGATGTTGAGGTGTCTACATCTGAATACCCTTTCTTTTCTGTTGTAAAGTCTCCACAAAACCCCAGGTGATTCTTCTCCTCTCAATAGCACAGTCATGACTTCCCCAATCCTTAAACCCTGATTTATTTTTAAAGTCTTAATTGTCAAGCTGACATAGCATCTACCCAGCATGAACATAGCTTTTCTGAGAGTCTCCTACATATTTTATCCATCAATTTATCATCTCTTTAATACTTAGGAAAGATAAACACCCAATTCTCCATGGTCGGGTACCCCTCCTTAACATTCATTATAGCAAACCACCCCAAGTCTTGCCAGAAGAGCTTAAATTGATTCCTGCATGTACGTCCCAGCTGGGGCTCCTTGGCTTCATGTCAGTCCCCAGGCCTACAGATGAACTGGATGTATTTTGAATGCAGCTGTAGACCTTTTTAAAGAGCATAAGCCAAAATGAGTTCATAATCCCTGGAATGCATGCTCTATGTAGGCTTTTCATTTTGGAGAAATCCCAGAGCTGACAATTTCAGATAGAGTTTCACTGGCCTTGACCCTGTTGCATCCACGAGGGATTTTTTTTGTTGTTGTTGTTTCTTTGTCCATCTGCTGGACTCTCTTTTGCCTTTGTGATGTTTTGATTATATTTCTGCCTATTACAGAAAAAGAAAGGTGCATATTCTAGGTGGGAAGTCTTTCCATTCAGAATAGGTACACCCCACATATACTAGTAGAAGTTTGTTAAATTAGAAGATGTGGTGTAAGATACATCTATTTGAACGCAGGCTATACTTAGGATGGAAGAGTAAGTTTGAGACACGGGATGGATGGCTGAATTTTAATGGAAGGGGTATGCAACATGAAACTATTAAAAAGTGATTTATTTTGTTTTGTTAGCTCACAGAATATTGGTGAATCTGCCCTTCTATTTGTTAGTACAACATTTATTGTGTTTAATAGATCAATAAAAGAAATCCTTTAATCTTACTAAAGATAAGGATCTGAAAACATACTTTCAAAATAGTGCAGAACTGGAAAATGGAATTGATTTATAATGAGGCAATAGTAGTCTATATGGACACATATCAATGATTCATAGAAGGTATTCTGTCTTACTTTGGCAGGTGCAAAAATTCTCTCTGTATGGAATTCTAAAATTACAGAATTAGTTAAAGGATTCATTTTACATAACCTGGATTGTAGCTACCAGTAGGCTGCAGTCTCCTCCTCTTTTTTTCCCTCCCCCAAAAATAACGAAAAGAATGAGGGAAATAAGACTCCTTTTAAAAGCTTAAAGTTTAAAATCAGTACCTTGTGGTTCTTTGGCTACATGAAGAAAGAGAGTAACCCTAGGGTGGAAAAACAGCTGGGACCTGAGTGGGGCAGAGTCTGAGTGCGTCAGAGGGGCCCGGCTTGCCATGGAACCACAGAAGGAGATTAGGGGCAGGTGTGAGCAGGGCCCATCCAACCTCATCAAAGGGCGAGGACTCTTCATTGGTGCACACAAGCATTGTTTTCCTTGACAGGTTTATCCAGTACTAGATGAACAGGCCTTAATCTTCCTATCCTGAGAGTCATTTCTTAACATACCTGTGTCCCTCGGTTCTCATTCCATAACTTCCCAGCAAATAACTTGGTATCCCCCAAAAGCCATATATATATATATATATATATTTTTTTTTTAATAGGGAATGAATATGCTGACTGTATGATTAGTCTCCTGGAGCGTTGTGTTTCTCACTATAAGTCAGTGACTTGATATTCTGCTTATATTCTGATTTTTTCATTGGAAAAAAGTATCAATTGCTATGTGCAGAGCTTGCTTACCAGGAAGAAGAGTGAAATTTGGTAAATGAACAATTCAGTCTACTTGAGAGTGGAATTTCTCACTATGAGTTAACAGATGGGCATCATGTTGTGTGTGCTCTGTTGTATGTGTGTGTGTGTATTTGGGGTTCTTTGTGCTTGATTGATCATGTGAGTCTGTTCCTATGAGATAGAGTTTCTCTTAGTGGGACTGGGACAGCAACCTCAGGTTTCTGAGCCCGTCTGTTGATTTCACCACAGTACATTTTCCATTTGAATTATCTATGTAGCCAGCCAAGGGCTTCGCCTTCACGCGGCTCCTTGCAGCAGGATATTTAGACTTCATCCTTGTGTTAAATTTATTAGGAACTCTCGGCCAGCAAAGTAATCCTTTGATCCCCAAGAGGTCACAGCTGACCTGGGGTGAGGATTGCTAAAGAAGTCTTTCTTTATTTGGCAGTCTGGTGTGATCACAGCATCAGAGAGAGCGCTAGTGGAGGATTCCCTTATTTGAGTAAAAGACTCACATAAACCACAGGAAAATTCTTATTCAAGGAGCAGGTGGCAGGTAACAGAATAAGAGTCCCTTGTAATTTTTTTCCAGGTCACATTTACCTTAAGATGAAAGGATTGTTTATTTGTTCTAACAGGGCAAGATTTACCCTGCGTACCCCATCCCCAACTCCCAACCCTAAAAAAAAAAAAAAAAAAAAGAAAGAAAAGAAGAAAGAGAGAAAGAAAAGAAAAAGAAAGGTGTTTCTTCGACAGTAGCTCCCGATGGGAAAGTTCCAAGTCACTTTGGGTGTTCCATAGTTCCCACAGATGAGTTTGGAGAGTAAGTGCTTGGTTCAGCTTTGTCATAATCTTGCTATATGATTCAAATGAAACTGGGCCTCAGTTTTTTCATTTTTGATGAGAGCTTTGGGATAGATAACAATGATCCTCAAGTTATTTTTAGCAACATAAGTTTTTTCTATAAAAAATCTTGCCCAGAATCCTAGTACTTAAAGCAGACAATGCTGACTTGTTCAGGTTTATAGTAGGGATAGAGGGCCTCTGAGCACTGTTGCCTCAGCCACTCCCTTGCTCATTTAACCTACATGACACTCCCTGAATCAGCTCCCTGTGGAAAATTTAGTCCAGTTTGAAAGTCACTATACTAGACGGTCTTTGGATGCCTTCCATATATAGTTCTAAAAATCTTACATTTTTGCTTCCTTTTAATTTTCTAGGTATCACATCAGTGTGTGTGTCTATTTATCTATCCATCCACCATCAGTCTGTCTGTCTGTATTTATCATGTATGTATGTGTATATATCTATGTCTGATTAAGAAAACAGCTCTGGAATTAGAATGCTTGGGTTTGTGTTCTCATTCTGCCACTTTACTGGCTGTGACCTAGATCAAGATGATTAACCTCTCTGTGCCTCAGGCCCAAACCATGGAAAGGTAAGGGGAATACTGTCTACTTCCAAATGTTGCTCTGGTTTTACATATGTGTATTGAGCACAACATAAGAACTCTACAAATACTAATCATAATTATTATAATGGGTAAACCTTTGAAATTTAAAATGAATTTTTAAAAACATATAGAGTGTAAGGCAACTAAGCCCTTCTCCCTCAAAACATGTCCTGAGTCCTAGACCATAGGAACTTGGGTAGAAGATAGCTGGTCTAAGGAGCACCGTTAAGAAGGCAGGAGATGGGTCTGGATCAGAGGTGCTGTTGAAGCAGAGGTTGGGCGCAAGCTCTTCTCTTAAAGTTGTGGACCATGGCAACAGAATGAGACCTTGCCTACAGTCAGAGTAATGCAGTCTCAATAACTTATACAGGGTTTTACCCTTGTGGGACATTGTAGATCTTCAAGCCCTTTGAAAACCCTGCCTAATATTTTCCCCAACTACTCAGGAATTTTGAGTCAAATGACCTCATGAATGAATGTCAGCGCTTATTTGATCCTCTATTTTCCTGGCCCAGATCACTTCCCTGTGCACTGTGGTGCCCTCTGCTGGAGACTGCTTTGGGTGTAATGTAGAGGCTGCCATTACTCTGTCCTTTGTTGGGTGTCATTCACCTTGAAGTGTTGGAGAATGCAAGGCAGGAATGTATAATGTTCTCGGTTGAAGAAGGGCTCAACATCTCTCTCTTCATCTCTCTTGGCCGCACTGTTATGGGGTCCTGCGGTCAGCAGAAGAACCTGAATGTGTAGATCTGAGCTCTCTTTCTGCCACTTCCACATCTTTTAGCCCCTCCATATAGCCAGATGCTCCCTTGGGGAGGAGCAGAGGAAGTAGAGGAATCCGAAAGATAGTATTTTCTTAAAAATGATTACTTAATGGAAAGAATCAGACCTGTCATAAATTGGTGAATTTCAGACACATGCTCCCTCCTTTCCTTTATATCATAATCCTCCTATTGGGTGTCTGAGTCTTTCCATTCTGTTCTAGAGTACAGACTTAAGAGTATTCAAGACTACTGAATAGTGGCTTGTTCACACAAGAAATTTCGGAAGGTGGTGTAGCTGGGAAGTGTTTTCAGGGCACCAAGTTTTTCTTTTTTATAAAAAAATTTTTTTAACCGAATGCATATTTTAAGAGAAGCTGACTGCAGCAGTAGGTGGTTCTCCCCAGACTGCTGCCAAAGGGACAGCTTGGCTCTGAGTCAGCTTCCCACATACAGATTGTAGTTTTAATTTTATAGGAAATATTTTCGAGATAATGAATTATGGATGCTATAAGAAATACTGGAGCCATGGCCATTCTTTTAAAGCTCACACAAATGGAATCCAGTAGATATTTCTCTGCAGTGCTAGTAAAGTCATGGTTCTCTGTCATACTATGGTATTTTTGCAGAGAACTGGAAGTAATATACAGAGCCTGTCCTCCTTGTCATTCTTTGATGGTGGCCAGGACATCCTTATTCCTAAAGTCCTCAGGGGCAGCCCTTGGGTGATCTTTAATTCCCCTCCCCCGCTTCACTTGCTGTGACTAGTCTGTTACTAAACTTCTCATTTATCACTCTGGAAGTCTTTCCTATTTCCATGTTACATTCTTCCTATTTTACACCTCAATCATGGCTTCTTCCTTTCTTATTTATTTATTTATTTATTTGACAGAGAGAGAGAGAGAGGGAGATCAGAAGGAGGCAGAGAGGCAGGTAGAGAAAGAGAGAGAGACAAGCAGACTCCCTGTTCGACAGGGAGCCCAATGCGCGGCTCGATCCCAGGACCCTGAGATCATGACCTGAGCCAAAGGCAGAAGCTTAACCCACTGAGCCACTCAGGTGCCCTGGCTTCTTCCTTTCTTCACTGACTCTTTGTGATCCTCTTCTGAACCATCTGACAAATTGTTGAGATTCTAATATTCCATCTCATTGTCCCACTCAAAGTTAAGGTGACTTGTGCACCCCATCCTTTCCTGCCCCCACATTCGGGATTGCACTTGACAACTAACCATGAACTGAACAAGTTTTAAATGCAGCAAATACCATGAAACCAATGCCTCTTTTTGAAAACTCGAGAGGCTGGCAATTTCCATAATAAGCCCACACAGTCCCTCTGTATCCTTTTTTCACTTTCTTCTATTATTTGTGCCATTAGAGTGGAGGCCAACTCCAAGTTCACATGTGGCCCCTGTGAATAGCTGCATCCCATAACCACTAGTTCACTGCCCCTGTCATGAGCAGACTGTCTTTTTGATCCTTTGCTTTACAAGACATCTCCATCCCTGTTTATATACAAAAACTCCTATTTCTCCTCATGCACGAAGCCTTCCTTATATGACTCCTGCAGGCTTCATTGAGCTCTCTCTTCCCTTTGAATTTTTACGAATACTAAGTTGAGTGGCACAGACCAATTACAGTGGGATTTCCATGCCTCATTCCATATTAAAGATTCTGACTTCCCCATTCCCTTTAGCCTGGAACAATGTCAGAGGATAATCACTGGATGTTGTTGTTGGTGTTGTTTTGTTTTTGTTTTGCTTGTGCTATGGGCAGATAGAACCATTCCTCCAGGTTCCGATGCTCACAGTTCTATGAGGGACTGGATTCTATTTTCTGCTTACTTTTTTTCCCCTTCAGTGTGTGTGGGTTTTATTGATGCTGGTGCTCAGGCCTTGCGTACTTCTGCGGTGAATATAGCTTGCTCCTCCACTGCTGCTTCTTGGTCTTCAGGTTCTCTGGCTTGTCAGCCAGCAGCACAGGGTACATGTCTTCTTGGGCTGTAGATCCCAGGACTTGTCCTTCTTACTCTTGTAGAGTATCCCGAGGTTCTTTTTCTGAGTCTGGCTGATGATGGTGAGAACGCAAGCTATGGGTTTGCAAACATCTGGGATCTTGGAGAATTTGGAAGCCGTGCCACCTGTCACTTTGGCGATTACGTAGCTGGGACAGCTCCACCTTCAGGTCTTCTAGCTGTTTAAGCATCTCCTCCTTTATGATTGAGGGTCTTGTCTTGAACCTTAAACTTGGCCGCATCTGCACTGTCTGCCACCCCCATGGAGGGATAGAGCTCTCATGCTTACTTTTGTATCCCTGCGGTTTTTAATGTCTTGCACTGCTTGAGGTAGATGCTGTACATGTACCTACTGATTGACTAGAGTGTTAATTCTAGGACATATGCATGTTTAACAGGAAGCTATGATGTGGAATACACAATCAATTTCAGAATTATAAGGTAAAGTGAAGTACTGTTATTCTGGAGTTCACAGCACATGTTTCACGACAGAGTGAAGCATACCTTCAAATAATAAAATTATGGTTAGTATTTATGGAGTGCTAAGTAAGCACATACTGCCCAACGGTATTCTAGATGTCTTTACCTGCAAGGTAGATACTGTTATTATCCCATTTTTATAGGCAAGGAAACCAAAGCACAGCTATTAATTGAAGGATCAGAATTTGAACCAATGAAATTTCGCTCTGTTCTCAACCACAGCATTAATGCCTTCAGATCATTAGAACATCTTAGCTCATAGCAATCAGAAAGAGTGGTAAGAGAAGTTTCCAAGAATTTTGCAGAAGAGTTTGCTGGTAGGTTTGGCTTAGCCAAGCGCCAATTTCTACATGTTCCACTTGTGAAAAAGACTGTGGGCATCACTGCTCTTTACTGAAAAGCTCTATAGGACACAGATGCAACGTGCTATAACGATCACTGCTGCAATGGCGACTTCCAAATATGGAGGACAACGTAGGATACAAATTTGATGATGAGTATACTTTTAAAGATCTTGTTCCTGGTTCATTTAATTAATGTCTGAGACACAAGTTTTCTGAATATTACATTCGTTTTTGTGTAAAAAGCCAGACAGTAGGTATTTCAGGCCTTATGGACCACAGAGTCTCTGTCACAGTAATTCAGCCTGGCCATTGCGGTGCAAAGAGCCGTACATAAATGCCTGGGTGCGGCAATGCATTTACCAACAATACCTTATCAACACAAATAGGCAGGGTCTTGGATTTTTGGTCCATAGCCCTTGGTTTCCTGATTCTTGGGTTTAGTTAAATAATTTCTGTCCTGTCAGTTTGCGACTGCGATGGTGGTGTCAAATCTCTGCTTCCAAATTATTCCCATTTTAATTCTGTTAAGAACTACTAAATAATGAAACTACTTTTTAATTTCCCTGCCAGGCTTTCATCATTCTTCCTCTCCATGAGTTTCTGAAAATGTTAGTGCTCTAAAAGCAATAGCAAGCTCTATGCTTTGTAAATTGCTTTATATTTATTGACTTTTAAGGACCTGGGAAAGGCACAAGTACACAATCTTACTTTCTTGTGATTTAGATGTTTTAGATTTGTTTCCAACACTTAGTTCTCAAATATTGTGGGGCGAAAATACAGTAGCTGAAAGAGGGAAGCGATGGGGGGGGGATAAAGGAAGTCAGAAAAGGAGAAGAGAGAGAACGAACGAGAGACACTGGACTATAAAGAAAAACACATTTGTGGCATTCTTGGACTTAGGCTACTCGAATGTAGAGCAACTTATGAAATACCTACCATGGATCGCACATAAATATGACAACCCTGTCTAATGAACACACACACACACACACAATTATTGCACTAAGTAGATGGTACTTGGAACAACAGAATCAACCAGCATGAAATATTTTACAAAACTCACAGAACCAATGTGTGGGCTTTCTCTTTAAATGCTGCAATTTTAGAATGAAAGTATACAAGGAAATTTTATTTAATTTCTATTTGTATTAAATAACTTTCCCTCCCCCAACCCAATGGAAATGATAGAACATTTTCTGTGACTACGAAACATTTGCTCTAAACCAGGCAATGGTGAGTCCTCATTTGGTCCTTCTGTTTACTGTGATGAGTGTGATAGATGCCATGTCCAAGAATTTGATCAAGCTTAAGGGAAAGAGAAGGGATCTCTTTGAATGGGTAAATTAGCTGCAACTGCCTTAGTGGTATGGAAGGACTCTGCTTTTCCTGAACTTGGCCTCTGGGCATGGAATGAGTCCATGGGAAACCACACATCTGAGAAGAAGATCAACATTTATTGTATTTAAGGGAATATTTATTTTCCTTAAGATGGATTGAGTTTGTGCTCTTCTGAAAATTCTCTGGTAACATTTGCTGAAAATTTCTCTGTGTGTGTTGATACAATGCTTCTCTGCTGAAGAACCAGGAAGAGTGAGAGGGCTACCCACCGGGGCCTATGGTGGGTGGAGACTAACCTAGAGTACTGAAACTTCTTCACGCCATCCAGCGTGGCAAAATGTAGGTCTGGGACTCCATTGCTGCGAGTGTCTTATGGCCTGATCCTACAGTAAAAGCAACTCTTGTGGGTTTCTTCTACAAGGGTGTGTATAGAAGACAGTTATGTGGATGTGCATCCGTGGGATTCATTTGAAAAGAGCTTAACTTTGTTCTTTTTTTTTTTTTTAACTTTTCCCACGAACTCTGTAAATAACTATATTTAAAGGCTTTAAGTTGTTGCCTTATGTTGGACTTGATTTTAATTACCCCCAACTTGTTTGTAAAGTGAGTTTCCCCTGAATCTTGTAGTGTGGGTGGTGCTTGGAATTAAGAGATGTAGTATTAAAAGGATCTCTCTGTGGGAACCTGCATAGCACTGTGGGTATGAAAACCCGGGGAGGTAGGGCGTGGGAGCCTTTGGTGGAGCTGAGACCCATTGTTGTGTGGGGGAAGCCATGGGGAGAAGCATCTGCCAACAGAATGGCATAGAAGCTGGTGCAAGATCCCAAACAGTCTTCTCAAAATGAAAACAAATATTGCTCTCAGAATCAAGGAATCAACAGCAAGTTTCTATGCTGATTCACTTGGCTCCTATGTCTTACTCCTACAGATTGCCTGAAATAAAACACTTTAAGGACTCTGGTACCATGAGAAATTATCAGATCCATCTGGCTATAAATGTACTAATCTAGTTTCCATGCATTAAACCTTTTAAATTGTCCTCAGTAGTTGCTAAAAACAACCATCTAGGCAGCACGTCTTCTACCTGGTGTGTGTGACCATGCAGTTCCTCGATTAGGGTTAGATTATTGCTACCCTTGCCTGGTTAAGACAGAATGGCATGTAATGACAATGTGAGTATTGGGTTTTCTCCTTTGTACTCAGGTGGACAATTCAATGTTATTATCATTACTACCATTCTTATTTCTTCCATATTTTCCTGTCTGCTTTAGAAGAAAAGGAACCATTCTTTAGATGCTTTGTTTCTAGGAATGGGAGTGGGAATGAGCACATGAGATAGGTGCCATTGGAGTTCAACAAATTAATTAAAATTGAGTGGGTACCATGGGCTGCTGCTGCTGCCTTTTTTTTTTTTTTTTGGCATGGGCTTTAAAATCAGATAGGCACACTTTGGGATACTAGGCAAATCCCTCATTCTGTATCAGTAAAAGAGGGTATAATAATGGAACCTTTTAGTTAGGAGTGTTGTAAAAAATTGTATGAAAAATGCATAAAAACATTTAGGACAATGCCTGGGTCATGGTAAGCATTCAAGAAATGCTCTTTACTCAGTAGATATTTCTTGAATTAATATCCAAATATCAAAGCTGATCAACATAACAATTTGAAAGATCCTATTACCATTTCTAATGGGAATAATTTGAATTCTGATTTCTTATATCTGATGCCGGCTAGGAGGTGATAGCTTCTTTGCTCCTGATTAGCATCAATATGAGTGGACTTTATGTAAATGAGACATTTGCATTCATAGTGACTGGAGGAGTGAGTTCTAAATCATGTGGACTGTTTAGCACCTCATTTTCTTGTTTTTTGGTGTGCCCTCATGCCTGCATCCAATGCACCTGGGTCTTCACGTCTGAATGAGCTGAAGTCATGAAACAAATATGTGAAATCTCTTTAAATTAACGACATATGCTTCCACTCTTTACGTTTTCGGCAAATAATAAAAGTTTCCAGTGTAGCTATGGGCAATTTATAAATGAAGTGAAGTCTCACTACTTAAATACTTACCTTTTAAAATTTCTATTCATTTGTATCGGGACAAATGGAAAAAGTTGCTGATGCTGGTGCTAGCATGAGCTTTCCATATCAGCATAACCATGTGATTAAATATGACTAAATAATTTATTAATTTTTAAAAGTTGCTGGCATGTTTTCCTTACCAGGCATATCTTTTCCACTCTTCTCCCATATGATAATAATAATAATAAATACAATAATAGTAATAATAATAAATGTAATAATAATAATAGTAGTAGTAGCAACTGTATTTATGGACTTGCTTTATATCAGGTATTGTCAAAGTCCTTTACATGTTTTAACTAAATTTTATCTCAATACCTCTTAAAATGGCAGATACTATTTAATCCCACCTATACAAGTAGAGAAATTAAAGCTCAGCAATATTAAGCAAACTGTTTAAGTCCACACAGCTAACTAAGGGGCACAGCTGGGATCTAAAGCCAGGCAGTTTGTTCCAGAGTTCATACTCTTAAAAGTAAATACTATGCTGCCTCTCCATTTAGTTCATTCTCAAAGTTTCTTAAAAGCTCAGTTCATTGTTACTTCCTCCTGATCTATTTCTCCTGCCCAGTATGCCCCTCCCCTCCCCGCCCCAATTCCTATGGCATTATTTCATCTATGTCATCCATTTGTCATTTTCATTTAGGAAACTCTGCTTGGCATTGATAATTCCTTGTTTTCATGTATAGGCTGCGTCTGCCCCCATGTATCATGCCTAGTAAATGTCTCTTTTGGAACAGGTAGTGATGGGTGAAAAATCCTCACTTTGAGAATATTTCTTTATATAGGAAAAGTACCACACGGTTTTATCAGATATCAAGGAATAAATTCTTTTCACCTATTTGCAGGTATATGAGGTGGAAAACCAGTCTGAGATAGGAGGAAAACTGAACATTATGGTTCTTGGATTCAGTTCTCTGTTGCTTGTGTGTGAATGATCATCTTGAGTCCATATGTTGGAGAGTTATTTTACCCTGGCCAACATTTTACTATAGAGCTTTATTTATTAACATTAACAAGAATCATGGGACTAGTCTCTCATGCCTCAGATGGAAAGTTTACACCTACTAAGAGAGTCCAGAGCAAGGCAATTAGCACTTATGTTTTTGAGTTGAATGAATGGAAACCATCTGAGAATTAGAAAGCATGCCAAAGTAGCCAGCACAATGGAAATCAAGTTTCCAGAAATGGCTAACTGGATCCTGTGACTGCGTAATCATTTTCAGAGACATTCCACAGCCAGAATTTCTTAAAACCCAGATTACGTTAGTTTCTTTCCATAACACATGATGCCTAACTGCTTGTTCTATAGAAACTTTTATTTCCTCTGTGGGAGATGTTTTTCAAAATGGGACAAATACTGTCTTCTTGGCAGTTGGGAGGAGGTGAGTTGGATGTGGCTGAACTCAGAAACTGCAGTTGCAGCATTCAGTATTTGGTGGGCTCACTGGACCAGTGGGACAAAAAATTCCCATTGTAAATTTCACCATTTATGGTCAAAAGGCAAGAATCAGTATTTATAATGCCCAGAAGAATTCCAGTGTTATACTTGAATTTCCCCCAAATCGTAGATGAGGACCATGGCTGCAATGCCATGCTAACTTGATACCAATATTAACTTAAAATGTTTTTAGGCAGAAGAAAGCAACAAAGGCGAGACTTCTTTGTTAGGGTCTATCTGGAAGACTGGCGTGATAAAGCAGGAAACCTTACTGCTGCTCGATGTGAAAGTGGGGAGGAGGGCTGTTCTTTGGAGAAATCCAAAGAGGCATTGATTTTCTAGTGCTTTTTGGGAAGTGCCGTGTTACTTTATGTTGCATTTTTGTTCACTCATAGTTACTTCTGCTAATAAAGGTCCTCTGGTGGCAGTTAATTCTTCTCAGCAGAGTGATGTCGTTTAGCAGTGAAATCCTTGGTGCATTCACTAACATGAAGTGCGATCTGTCCTTGCACCTGGTATACATTCAGTTCTGCAGAGAGATTCATTGCTATTTATTTATGCCTTTTGTTTAGTCGCACAGGGGAACCAGAACAAGAAGTGTAGATTTTCACCTTGGCTTTTACAAGGTACATTATGAGCTGCACACCTCCTTAGAATGAGCTCGGCAGTCCCTAGTTCTTAGACAACAGTGATTTGCAACTGGACTTAAGGAAAGGGGACATTAATTGCTAGTAATTAGTAGTTCACAGAGGGTTTTTTTTTTTTTTCCTGTGAATTAATCAATCTCCTGAGAGGAATGAGAAAAGGGAGAATGAATAGAACAGCAAGGTTTTAGGTTTAGAATCTAAGGATTTTGAGAGTTTGGTGTCATACCAATGACTCACTCTAGTTTTATTTTGTGGCTCACAAAGCTTTATGTCACTGTCCCTCTTAAAATTTAATATTATTTTATCAAAGTTCTACATGTACATTATTGAAAAAGTGCAATCTTTTACAAAGCTCCTAATAAAAAACAGCAATCTCCGGCTCCACTCCTTTCCTCTTTGATTCTTAGTCTCTGGAGGCAGCCTCTTTCAACTTTAAGCTGTTTCTTCTGCTGTTTACTGCCATATTTCTAATGACTTGCTTGAAACATCATTTCTTGACTCTTTTTTCAGCGTTCAGTCTTATTTATTGACATTTTAAAAGATTTTATTTATTTATTTGACAGAGAGATATCACAAGTAGGCAGAGAGGCAGGCAAAGAGAGAGAGGGGAAGCAGTCTCCCTGCTGAGCAGAGAGCCCGATGCGGGGCTCGATCCCAGGACACGGGGATCATGACCTGAGCTGAAGGCAGAGGCTTAACCCACTGAGCCACCCAGGCGCCCCCTATTTACTGACATTTTAACTTGGAAGGTAAAAACTTAGTCTTCTTAATAAGAAGCCACATCCTGCAGCCTCAGGGTACACACTCCCTCTTCATCTTTTCTTAGTGTGGCTTTATCATTTTTGATTGCCTCAATATTCACCAATTACACTATTGGTATAATTATATAAATTGGTGTAACTATATAAATATTACTCAGAGATGTGCTGTGTGCCAAGGTATAGTTACATTTCCTGTCTTTTACAAGTTTAGGTTTTCCCAGAGTTGATAATTGGTTTTGTCTCCCTCCTTCTTTCCTTCTTTTATCTTTCCTTAGGTTACTCTGTACTTAAGCTTAAATGGTCACTAACTCATTCTCAGTTGTCTGCCAGAAGTATAAATCTCCTCTCCAATATACTCAGTTCCTATGAAAATATTAGGTAATCAGTTTAGGTCCTTTTGTTCTGGGAGGGGGAGAGTTGGAAGCATACCCTTCTGGGGGCCCTCCCTTCTGTTTGGATCTGGACTTACAAGGCCCAATGCATAGCTGCCACCCTGCGACTCCTCTTCGCCACCCTAGGAAAGGTTCCCTTTGCTTGGCTTCTATAAGGGATCCCCCTGTTCCCTGGACCCCAAGTCTTTCTCCCCCAACCCATAATTTGGTTGAAAACATTATTTAGTAGTTGATAAAAAAGGGGGCAAGTGAAGTAAACATTTTTGGGAACTTAGATGTAGATCATGATTTTGTTTTGTCTTCACACATGATTATTTCTTTACTCAGGTAGAGATGTCTAAGATGAAGCCGTATTTCCACCCAATGTTTGATGTTACTGCCCCTGATTTTTGGGCTTCCAGTGTCGCAATGGAGAGATCTGATGCCATGCTGATCCTTGATCCTTTGAATCTGGATTTATTTTAGTTTTAAGATTATTTATTTATTTATTTGAATGAGAGAGAGAGAGAGAGAGAGAGAAAGCCAGAAGGAGAGTGAGGGGGAGAAGCAGACTCCCGTTGAGCAGAGAGCCTGAGGTAGGACTCGATCCCAGGACCCTGAGATCATGGTGGGAGCTCAAGTTAGACAGTCAACTGACTGAGCCACTCAGGTGCCCCTAGACTTTTTATTTTTTAATTCTTCCTGGAAATTATTGAATATTTTCTTTATCCTTGGTGATCTGAAATTTTAAAATGATGTTCCTTATAATAACTTTTTTTTTTAAAGATTTTTATTTATTTATTTGATAGAGAGAGATCGCAAGTAGGCAGAGAGGCAGGCAGAGAGAGAGGGGGAAGCAGGCTCCCTGCTGAGCAGAGAGCCCGACGTGGGGCTCGATCCCAGGACCCCGAGATCATGACCTGAGCCGAAGGCAGAGGCTTAAACCACTGAGCCACCCAGGTGCCCCTTATAATAACTTTTCTTGCATTCTTTTGGTTACTATTTTTAATCTGGATATTCTTGCCTTTCAATTTGGGAAAACTTTCTTTAAATCAAGAAGAAAATTTCCTCCTTTCTGTTTTATCTATTCTTTTTTCTCTAAAACTTTTATTATTCTGATGTTTGATTGCCTAAATTGATCTTTTCTCTCCTATATTTCATGTATTTCCTTATATTCTACCTTTTGAGAGATTTACTTAATTTTTTTATTTTTTAAGATTTTATTTATTTATTTGACAGACAGAGATTACAAGTAGGCAGAGAGGCAGGCAGAGAGAGAGGGGGAAGCAGACTCCCTGCTGAGCAGAGAGCTCGATGTGGGGCTGGATCCCAGGACCCTGAGATCATGATCCAAGCCGAAGGCAGAGGCTTAACTCACTGAGCCACCCAGGCGCTCGGAGAGATTTACTGAGATTTACTATCCTCAAATTCTTTCATTGAAATTTTAATTTCTGCTGTTATCATTTTAATTTCCAAAAAGTGCTTTATATTTAGTTTCCTGAATGTTCTTCTTCTTTTTTTTGTTTTCTTTTCTTGTTTCATGGATATAGTGTCTTTTCTTATTTTTCTATGTATATGAATTAGCCTTATTCTTTCTGAGTGCATTTAGTTTTTTCTTCTCTTCCCTGCCTGTGTGTTTCTTTTCAGTTAGTTTCTGTTTGTTCGTTTATTATTTTGGTCTCTTTTACATTAGAAGCCTCCCTGTAGTGTCTGGTGACTCTGGGCTCTCCGTTTACTTTTACCGCTTACCTGATTATGCTTGTAAATTTGAAGACTTTAATGTGGTTTCACTTCCTGTTGCCTTTTGAATTATTATCTTGTGCAAGTATTTTACATATTAAAGCCTTGCAAAAAGCACTATGATCTTTGTTTTGCATAGTTAAAATTCATTTGTTTTAATATTTCACAACTTACTTTTACTGATGTTCTTCATTTATCTCTTCATTTCTTGGCTTCTGGGATCTTTTACATCTGTTGAAGAAGTTCCTTCAGTGTTTCCTTTTAATTCAGGTGTGCTGGTGATGAATTTCTTAAAGGTTTTGTTTGCTGGAAAAGTATTTATTTCATCCTGAGTTTTGAAGGGGATTTTCACTAAGTATAATATTGTAGATTGGCAATTACTGTTTTTCAGCATTTTAAAACAGACTTCAATGTCTTCTGTCTGAAACATTTCTGTGGAGAAGGCAGCACTCAGTTGTATTGTTGTTCCTTGGGAAGTAGTATAACTTTTTTCCTCTGGCTCCTTCTAGGGTTTTTCTCCAGCAGTTTTACTATGATGTGACAAGGAATGGCTCCCCCGTACCCCCATTTATCTTGCTTGGGATTTGTAGCACCTTTTGAATTTGTGGGTTAATGTTTTTCATAAGTTTTGGAAAATCTCTGCCATTTTATTGTTTCCATTTTATTATTTTTTCAACGTGTGTTGTTGTTTTTTTAAATCCCCCAGCTTTATTGAGGTACACTTAATATACAAAACTGTGTAAGTTTAAGGGGTTCAAAGTGATGATTTGATATATGTTGTGTTGATATGTATGTGTCATATTGCAAAATGATTGCTCCATAAGGTTAGTTAACATATCCATCATCTCACATAGTTATCTTTTATTTTGTTTTGTAGTGGGGACTTTTAGGATTTACTCTCTTAGCAATATTCAAACATACAACACAATATTGTTAACTAGAGTTAACCATGCTCTAGATCTTTAGAATTTAAATTCATCCAATAACTGGAATTCTGTACTCTTTGAGCACCTTCACCCATTATTCTTCCCCTTCTCCATCCTTGGCCCACACACACTGCTGGTAACCACTAGTCTACTTTCTATTTCTATGAGTTCGATTTTTAAGATTCCACACAAAAGTGAGATTATACTCTATCTTTCTCTTAGTTCACTTAGCACAATGCCCTCAAGTTTCATCCATGTTGTCACAAATGGCAGAATTTCCTTCTTTTTTATGGCTGAATTACTAATATAATGTAATATATAATATAATATATAATCACATTTTCTTTATCCATTCTCCCATCAATGGTGATATGACAGTGAATTTAATAAAGAAAACCTTCCTTTTTTAAAATTTATTTTTATTTTTTAATAAACATATAGTGTATTATTAGCCCAGGGGTACAGGTCTGTGAATCACCAGGTTTACACACTCCACAGCACTCACCATAGCACATACTCTCCCCAATGTGCATAACCCCACCACCCTCTCCCTACACCCCTCCCCCCAACCCCCTCAGTTTGTTTTGACATTAAACGTCTCTTTTGGTTTGTCTCCCACCGGATCCCATCTTGTCTCATTTATTCTTTTCCTACCCCCTAACCCCTCCCCCCATTGCATCTCCACTTCCTCATAGCAGGGAGATCATATGATAGTTGTCTTTCTCCGATTGACTTATTTTGCTAAGCATAATACCCTCTAGTTCTATCCTCATTGTTGCAAATGGCAAGATTTCATTTGTTTTGATGGCTGCATAGTATTCCAGTGTGTGTGTGTGTGTGTGTGTGTGTGTGTGTGTGTATACACCACATCTTCTTTATCTATTCATCTGTTGATGGACATCTAGAAAACCTTCCTTTTTGAAGAACCTTGTGTTCTGCTGGAGAATATGGCAATAAACTACTAAATATATATTATAAGGTCAGTATGATGTACATGTCATAAAGAAAAATAAAGCAGGGTGAAAAAGTTTAGCAGGGTCAGATTGTTTTAGATAGGATGGTCAGAGTCAGTCTCTTGAGGATTGACTTTGAGATCTGAACAAGCCAAATGTGGACTCAGTGTATATCATGTCAGGAAAATGAAAACAAAAAAACGTCATCTGGGTAACTGATATACACTGTGGCATAATACTTGCAAATTTGGAGTCAGAAGAATCTTTGCTTAGTTTATTTTATTTGGTAATCCAGATCTCTGTTCATCTAGGATAATGTTCTGTAAAATGTATATGGTAGACCAGGTATATGAAGATTACAGGTATTTGTTCAATTTGGCATGTGTTTATTGTGTCTAAATTCAGTAATGTTTATGATAGGTTTTTTTATTTGTAGTAAGCAAAATTCATGTCCCATTTGCCATTTCATCTGTATAAAGATATTTACTAGATTCACTAAGAAGTATCTTCAGAATCGCTTTAGAGAACCATTGGCTCCAGGGAATACAGAATGGGTTAGTTTTCTGATTTTCTGTAAACCTTCAGCAGAAACAATGAAGTGAAGTTACAGACTGTCACACTGACTTCTCCAGTTGGCTCATGGAAATGTCTGCTCTTCTGACCTAAGGGCTGTAGGAAATAGTACACCAGGGAGAAGGAGCCCCTCCCTGAGTGTTTTGGAGAGTAATTCTGCTCTGCGATAGGTCTCTAGAAGATAAACTTGTCTTTTTTTCTTTTGTAACCATAGAAGCAGGTAAGAAAGACCACAGTCCCAGCATGTTGGTTGTGGGCTCTGGCAATATCTGAGGGCCCTGGTGTGTGTGCTCAGCTTTTTCATTCTCTTTGAAGCCTCGCTATTTGCACTCCAAAGAGGTTAGGATCCTCAAGATGTCTAGGCTGAAGGTGGTATTAAATCCAGTGTTTTATTTACTCTTCAAAAGCTCTGTCTTTGAGAGCATATTTACCAATAGGTAAACTAGGATAATTTGTAATGAAAACCTGAAATATCACCAACTCTGTATTTAAATTTTCCTGCTTTTAGAAGGTGTTTGTTTTGGCTGTGGTTAAAATAACTTAATAGAGCAAAATTGATACTTTGAAGTGAAACATATTTTGAACCATTGTTTTATGTTTTGAAGCCGTGCAAGTGTTTTGATAGCTCAGTAATTAATTATAATGTGCTCAGCAAATGGACATGAACAAAATATAAACATTCACTACATTAACTAATTAATTAATTCAAACATGAAAACACTGAAAAATTGTTTTTAAAAATATAACTTAATGACTTAATCTATATTTTTACCTCTCTAAGGTTAGAATTTAATAAATAAAATATTCATAAGTTATGTTGTACACATGGCTCAAGTTTTAAGTAAAGGATAGAAAATACACAATATACTAACCAAAAAGTCGATTTGTAACTGCTGATACTTTTTTTCCTGTGGGCTCTACCCTAGTCCATAGGTCCCCAGAAATATTAATCAAAAGGGTGCTGTGTATCCTGGGCTGTTTTCAGTAATATATTTTATATGGAAAATCCATATGTAAACTATTAGTAGGCAGAACATAAATACAGATTTTTATATTATTTGATTATGTGGCTCAAATTTGTACTAAATTTTACTGTTTATTTTTGTAGAGTTAATTGGTCACATAGGGCTTAGACTCTTTTTTGACCTAATTACTTGGTGTAGAACCATACAGAAGCTGCTGGGAACTTTACTTGTGTGATTATACTCTAGAATGTTGGAGTACCTTTCCCCCAAATTTCTTTCCCTATGAAAGAAATTTCATGTATCGTATGTAATATTTTTTATGATTTGTACATATTAGACTGGTAAGACAGAGTCCTCCTGTCCTCAAGAACCCAGTCCTTGATTGTATATGTGTGTGTGTGTGTAGGGGATAAACTAGAATTCAGTCTACAATCTCATGGGGTTGTGTGTATGGGAGGTTGTTTTTTTGTTGTTGTTGTTTTAGGTTTTTTTGCCTTTTATCAGGGGATCTTTGTATTATTGCTGAGAACTGTGGATATTCTGCTTATGAGTCCGTGTGTGTATGCCATCTCTACTGGAAAGCCCAGAAGTATGTTCTGGGGGCATTTGTCATCCTTTTCCTAAGACTCTCCTGCATGCTTAATTTTTCCAAGATCAAACACACACCTGATTATAATGGAGACATTGAATGAATGTCAAAGTTGTGACTTTGTTTTTCCCTTAAAGGATTCAAAGGAGAAGCCTTTGGATTTGGTGCTTCCAAGTGAGGGTGCTCACATATATATATACTCTCTCCTGACCCCTCCTTTTCTTTCCCTTTTTTTCTTTAGCTTCAGAGCACCTACTCCTTTCCCTTAGACAAGTGCCCTCAGGAGTCTTTTGGGGAACTGCCGCCTCCTCACAAGAGGAAGAGCTAACCCCTTCAACATGTACCTTTGATCCTTTCTGGGGTCTTACAAACTCCAGGACCTTGTACTTGTTTGGGTGCTCATGGAGGGTCTCCTCTGCTCATGAGTCAGAGCTGGCTTGGATACTGTGGCTGAGAACGCACGTGGGTGCCCAGTTTCTGTGTTGTCTGCCCAGTAGTGACCATTAGGACCAATGTCTTCACTTGTTTATGTCAAAACCAAGCACAGTGTACTAGATGAAAGAGAGAATTATGTTTTCAGTCACACATGAAAAAACCTGATTTCTCATGCCATGTAATTTTTATTTTTTTAAAAGATTTTATTTATTTATTGGGGCACCTGGGTGGCTCAGTGGGTTAAAGCCTCTGCCTTCAGCTCAGGTCATGATCCCAAGGTCCTGGAATGGAGCCTCGTATTGGGCTCTCTGCTCAGCGGGGAGCCTGCTTCTTTCTCTCTCTCTGCCGCCTCTGCCTACTTGTGATCTCTGTCTGTCAAATAAATAAATAAAATCTTAAAAAAAAAAAGATTTTATTTATTTATTTGAGAGAGAGAGAGAGCACAAGCACTCACCAGCTGTCAGGGGAGGGGTAGAGACAGAGGGAGAAGCAGACTCCCCACTGAGCAAGGAAGCCCCCCTCAGGTGGGGCTCAATCCCAGAACCCTGAGATCGTGACCTGAGCCAAAGGCAGTCGCTTAACCATCTGAGCCACCAAGATGCCCCTCATTCCACATAATTTTGACCATGCCCCCTGATTATAAAATAATCAACCCCTACATTTTTGTGTAAATGGGCATTTTATTTGTCTGTCCCTGTATTATTTCTCATAACTGTGGATTATTTCTCCCCTGTTAGAATATAAGCTTTATGAAGACATGGGTGTTTGTTTTGTTCACTATTTTATCCCAATCTCTGGAACAGTGCCTAGCCCATAATATAGTGCTCAATACATATTTGTCAACTAAGTGAATATTAAAAGGATTATACACTACCTACAGATGGCTTATTTTTTGCCATGAAGAAATGGGAGTATCTGTGAAGAGAATGTTAATTTAGTTTCTATTTTATTGTAGATTTCATACCAAATATAAAAGAAAAGATGTTTCTAATTTATCCCCCCTTACCCCCCAAACACTGATACTGATCAAGGATGACTCAGGTAAAGAAACTGAAGGACTGAGAATACACAGAATTTATTTTGCTAATAGGCAACTTGAGGAGTCTAGACTTGGACCTACTTCAAACGTTTCTTGGTTTAAATGGCTCACACTCTGCATTCAGAATTACAACTACCATTTGGTGAGTAGACATAAAATTTACCTCTCAAACTAACAGGTAAATTTAAAGGTATACTTATCAGTAATATATAAACATTATACATGCAGCTTTTTCCAAGTTAAAGCTTGCCATACACTCAAGGATGTTAAGTATCTGATTTTTAAAAACAAGAAAGTTCCATAAGAGTAGATTAGGAATCAGGCAGATACCAGTCCCAGCTTCCAGAAACTTGAGCTTTTTGGTAAGTGGCTCTCACACTGGGTTTTGAAATTGTGTTGTGCTTGAGCAAGTCAGAGGCAAAGGGAACACGAATAACACAAAGAATGCCATGAATGCAGGATTCATTCTTTTGAGAATATGAGCACTGTATATCAAATGAGGGAGAGGGGCTGATTGCGTTAATTTTCTTTCTGGATAAAAATATTGTGGCATAAGGCAGTAAGAGAAGGAAAGGACCACTGTGAATGACTAAAAAGAAAATTGCTAAAATCTCTATGTTAGTAATTGATCTTAATGGAACTTAATTATTTTATTACCATAATCAGTCACCTCTTATCTTGCTTTTGCTGCCATTCCACTTTGGGAACTATTAACTCTTATTACCTAGCTGTGGTCAGGAAGAAACTGCTTGATAACAAGTTTTAACTCCTGTTGCAGTATAACTTTGGCAAACTTACTTGTCTACATTCAGAACATTGGAAGAAAAGTATTTGTAAGATGTGTTGGGGTGGGCGAGATTGGTGTATATGTATATCGTCATGTGTATTTTTACTCTCAAGGCCCAACGTGAGTGCTCTGAAGTCACAAATCATGCCTATTTATTCTGTATTCCCAGTGTCATACATCGCATATAATAGAAAGTAGGCACCTCATAAATACTTATGGAATAAGTAGTAAAAATAACTAATGTCTATTTAATTCTTCATATTACTGTTGTGTCTCAGAAATGGAGATGATCTATGTATTGTTACAGGTCAAGTGACTGTTTTAATTGGTTCTTTATCAACAGATGTTAGAGGTGCTGTGTTTCAGAAATGTGGACATACCCCTGTGGAATTACGTTTACCCTTTGTTTAGGCTAGTATGCATCTCAAAGATGAAGGCGTATGGCCAGATAGACTTTGGTTCTGTGCAATTGTTAAAGATTTTTTTTTTATTATCAGTGAAAAACTGGCTTTTTAATAAGGTTTTAGACTTGGCAGATTAGAAGATCATGATAGTAGCCCTTAGGAAATATTAATAATTTGTGACCATTTTATTCATAATTGTAATACCCAATAGAGCTGTGCATTTTTCATGTATACCTAATGAATTGGATAATTCTGTTAATTTGTTATTTGTCTGATAATTCTGATAATTCGTTATTTCCATCTCCATTTTCTTCTGACAGTTATATGCTTTATTTTGTAAAATGGCTTTTTATTTTGAAACAGTTTGAGACTCACAGAGAGTTGAAAAAACAGAGTTTCCAGTATACTCTTCACCTGAATTCCTCTGGTGATAATTTCTTACATAACGAAAGCACGTTGTCAGAGTCAGGACAGACCTTATTAAGATCTCACTAATTTTTTTCCCCTAAGATTTTATTTATTTATTTGAGAGAGAAAGACAGAGATAGTGAGAGGGAGAGAGAGAGAACATAAGTGGGGGTGGAGCAGAGGGAAACAGATAAGCAGAGCTCCCCACCTGAGCAGGGAGCCCAAAAATGTGGGGCTCAATCCTAGGACCTTGGGATTATGACCTGGGCTGAAGGCAGATGCTTAACCAACTAAGCCACTCAGGCACCCCAGATCTCACTAGCTTTTAAATGTATTCTGTGTGTGTGTGTGTGTGTGTGTGTGTGTGTGTGTTTGTACAGTTCTCCGAAGTGGACTACATATGTAGACTGTGGTAACCAACACCATATTCAGGCTACAAAAGTTCCACCACCACAAAGAAACTCTTGCACTTTCCCATAAAGGTCACACCCTTCCTCCAAACCTAACTCCCACAACTACGAATCTGTTTCCACTGCTATAACTTTGTCACTCAGAGATGCTATATAAAGGGGATCATGTAATATGTAAGTCTCTGATACTGACTTTTCACTCAGTAGGATATCGCTGAGATCTAGCCAAGTTGTTGAGTTAGCAGTATATTGTTCCTATTTATGGCTTAGTGGTATTGCACATAGGTTTGATTATGATAACAAACCTTCAGATCCACATCCGAAGCCTCCTACAGACTGAAACTAAAGGTCTCCCAACAATTGTTCCTTTGGAGCACGTTATGGAGAAGGCTCCCACAGCCGGAGAATGGTACGAGGGATAAAGAAGACAGTCTTTTTCAATGGTTCATGTACTCTGAGCTTTCTTATAAACAAGTCCCTCCAGTCCAGCTCTCACTTATTTATTATTTCTTTTTATGGTGGTGGCTTGTCAGGATTTCCCAGCAGTTTCCTCAGCTTCCTGGGCATTGGCTGTTTCTTTGGTTGTCTATATTCCTAACTCATCATTCAGATCCTGATTTTAGTGTTGGCCCCAGCTTGAATAAGCCTAAACTGCTCCTCTAATGAGTCAAGCAGGCTGGGAACACATGTTGATCCCTGCAGTAGGCCTGGCAGGCCTCTATTTGCATGAGTGACTGAAGATCCCTCCACGAAAGAGTCAGGTTCGTTTAAGGACAGTAGGGCAGAATCTACAGAAAAATGTACTTCTGAGAACACCATGTCTATCACTGCAATTTTCCAAGGGGATTTCAAATAGAAGACTCTGAAAAACCAAATGAGCTCATTCTCTTTGATCTCGGAGGGGTGCTGAGTACAGAACACGATGGCGGTGGGCCAGAAGCACTGTACTTGCTAGGTAGCGGTGATCAGGGTGGCTTTGGCAACAGAGGTGATATCACTGTGTCAGCAGCCACCTCTGTGCAAGAGGAGACGGCTCCTCCAGAATGCTTGACCCTGTTACTGGTTCCCTTAGCATTGGCATCACCACCTCTGTGCTTTTGCAGCCATGGGCAGACCTCCAGTGGCTTGGCAGGGTGGCAGTGCCCCCTGTGACCACTGGTATGAAGGCGCTGTTTCCAGCATCATTGTTGGGAGGTGGGGTACGTCTGTGTGCTTGGGTGTATGTGCATGCGTACGCGTTCAACTTAAATTCTCTGGAGGTATCATCTCATAACCTCTCAAACTATTTCCTATATTGATTTTATAGAAGAAAAGTGGATCTAGGACTCTTCCTTGGCTAGGAAACTATGAAACATTTTGTTGAAATTCAAGGCTTCTGCTTGGTCTTATTGTAGTAACAGGCGAATATCAATAGAAAGATGCTTTTGGAGAGAGCTTACTTCTCAGGTGTTAAAAAACATATTTTTCTATGATATGCATTGTATACACATATATTTTCTTAGAGTGAAATAGAAGGAATACGATGGGCAAGCGCCACTGTTTTTCAAATAATGTAAACTATTGACATGTGCAGAGATGGATAGCGAAATGTTCTTTCCTTAATATGGTTTGAAGCTCTACTCTTCTGTGGGGTACTATGTATCTGTGAGATGTGTGTGTATGTGCGTGTGTGTGTGTGTGTTCTTCTTGTTAAAAAAACAAATTCAACTGAGTAAATTTTAAAGATCTTATTGGCTTTATTGAATGATTCATGAATTGGGCACTCATCCAATCTAGGAGTTAAAGGAGTTCTGAGGAGTCTACAAAGCAAGAATTTTCTGGATAGAAGGGAGCAGGAACAAGAACATGTTGTACTAGGCAAAAAACCGGATTGATTATTTCGAGGTGGCTTTCCTTTAGGGGATGGCAAAGATGTACAGGAAAATCACCTGAAGCTGATGAAAATTTACCAACTATTGTTGATTAGGTGATTCCATTCAATGAACTGGGCTAAGATAACATTTCTGAGACAGGTGAAACTGAAGTTAGGTCTCTGGTGATGCAGGCGTGACTTAAGTGACTGCGTTTTGGAACTGTTGTCTTGTTTTTAACACTGTATTTACTTACTAGATGAGTTAAGGAAGAATAACTCACCACACACTAGTAGGGACATCTCAGAAAAGATCCTTTTTGGCTGAATAACTCATAGCTTTGTGGAATATATTCCCGCGGGTGACTGAATTGCACACTATTCTTGAGGAGGAGATGGAGGAGAGGGGAGGAGGTTTCCCTAAAATGGGGAGTTAATTACGTGGCATAATAGCTCACAGGGACCTTGTCCATTCAGTATCCCGTGCAGTTACCAGTGAAAATCAGCAAATAACTGGGGAGTTGAGGTCATCGAAAGAATTTACTGCACTTCTGATCTACTTTGCTGTTTTCCCTCTTTTTACCTTTGACACTGCTTTAAATGCCACATACAAAGTATTGTCAGCTGTCTCTACTAACACCTCCCATGGTCTGTAATGGAGTTCTCCTCAGTTCTTTATCCTCTGCCAACCCCATGTCCTGCCATTGTTCCCAGCCTGAGATACTCAGCTGCAAGGCTCAGGAAACATTTTTTTTTTTAAATGATTTTATTTATTTATTTATTTTTGACAGATCACAAGTAGAGAGGCAGGCAGAGAGAGAAGGGGAAGCAGGCTCCCTGCTGAGCAGAGAGCCCAATGCGGGCCTCATTCCCAGGACCCTGAGATCATGACCTGAGCTGACGGCAGTGGCTTAACCCACTGAGCCACCCAGGTGCCCCCCGGCCCAGGAAACATTTTTATCCTCCCCTGTCACTGCCAAGACGAGGGAGTCACATTTTTGATATGCTGAATTTAACATTTCTATTGGACATTCAGGTAGAGATATTAAGTAGACTATTTTGTCTGAAGTTTAGAGGACAGGTATGAGCTACTAAGTTTGGTTGTTGGTTGTATACACACGGTATTTAAAACTAAGAGACTAGATGGGGTAGTCAGGGGAGTCAAAGCCCTGGGGTGATTTGGGGAGGAAGAAGAAGAGGAGGAACCAGCCAAGGAAATGAAAAAAGAATGATCTAGTGAGCAAATAAGAAAACTGGGAGACTCTGGTATCCCTGAAACAATTGAAGTCAGTGTCAAAGACGGTGGTCAGTCAGGGCTATAAAATGTTAGTGATGCTGGCTCGTGGGCCATTGGAGGTCATTTTTGACTGTGATAAGAGCAGATTTGGTCAAAGGAGGTGGATACAATTCTCTTTGGATTGGATTGAATAGAAAATGAGGGAACAAAGCGTTGAAGACTCTGGGAATAGATAAGGAGATCAAAGATACAGGGAAGAAGCTGGTGGAAGAAGTGGAGTCAAGAGAAAATAATATCCAGATGTGACTGGCCATTGCATTAAAAGGGAAGAAAACATTTTTTGTCAGTTCGTATGTCCTAGTATCCTGCAATGTCTTCTCATCATGGTGAAAAAGAAAGAGATTGATAGGATACTAGGTAGGCCTAAAGACAACACTGCAGACTTGGCGGGGACCATCTCAATTCAACTATGCAGTTTCTCTTTCCTTCTCCCAGAACTGGAAGCACACCTGGAAGATTCAGAGGTCAGCAACTTTCATAGGAGATTCTTCACATAAAATCCTGACGATGATAAGCCCATTCTTCCATGCCAACCCTGCTGTTTCTCTGACATCCTTTCTATTATCCGTATCCTTCCTTTTAATACAAAGAATAGGACAGATAGGGTGACCCTCCAAAGCATTATTGATTCCCATTATGCTCCATCCCCTAAGTGCCCATTCTGTCTTCAGGGGTATTGAAGTAGAATTCAACAATTTGGAAACTGATTTCCTCATTCAGTCATCAGTGCAATATCCCACTGAAGTCACAATCTATCACTGCACTATCCCCCTAAAATCTTAACCCATTGTTTCAGTACTTGGTGAAAGAAAGAATTAAGTTGATACAAGACCTCAACTTTGTGGCATAATTACAAACAATGTCAGGAAGGTATTGGTTGGAGGCTAAATAATATATGAGGGTTTTTTTTGTTTTGTTTTGTTTTTTGTTTTTTTAGACATCAGTAGACTTTTATCTGCTGTAGGAAATCAATTTATTCTGAAAAAGAAAATACAAAACAGTAACACAATCCTGGTTCTTATCTCGGACAGTGACTTAAATCATGTAGAAGCAGCTCTCACTCTCTGTCTCTCTATCCCCCATCCACAACATCATTGTAATCTCACAATGATAATCAGGGAATCTTGCCTCTGCTTGCTCCTCTTCCAAGGAGCAAACTGTGATGTCAGCATGTCACTAGCATACTAGATACGTATCTCGAGAGGTTGCCATGGCAAATCTGGAACCAGAGCCTCCCTAATGAGCCTTAGCTATTGCCACCTGACAGAGTAAGCATTCTTACACATCTCCTGTTAGATTCAGTGCTGGCTGTGCCTATGAAAGCAGTTGCTTTCATTTCTGTCAGTTAACTAGCATTGGGTGGGAATGGGGGTGAAGTCTTGTCCAGTCATGAAGTGTCACTGGATCTGACAGAGGAATTTCTAGGGCTGGAAATGTAGCAGGTGCGACGGGACACTAAGGAGATACGTGAAGTTAAAATCTAGTTCCTGGCAGTTTACGCGGTTTCTGAGGATTTCACTGATTATAGTTATTTCTCATGGCATTTGGTGTCTGCTGGTGAGTGAGGACGAAGACATTAGCCTCCACAATGGCCAGATCACCATGTAATGTAACCTATTAGAGGAAGAAAACTGATAGAGCCCTGATATTTTATTGGAGAAGCAGAACTCTTTAAACAAGAGCCTTTCAAGTAGAAGATTGCCGACATTGACTATATCACTCTCCTTAAATGTTACAAATTTTCTCTTCCCCCAATTACCACAAAAATCTTCCTTCCCACTTTTTTTGAGTGTCGTAATTTTTTAAATAGAAGAGTCATAGATTATAACTATGAATAAGAGAAGCCTGGTGAGTTTGCTGTGTTAAAGAATCTAGAATGGTAACTTTAGGAAAGCAGCAGGTCATATTTACCAAAATATATAAACGTATAAACTGTACTTCATTTTAGGGAGTGGAAATTAATTTGAGTCAGAAAGGAAGTAAAAAGCAACCCACATGGTCTGCCTTTGTCAAGGAGACTGACATTTTTGATACTGTTCTTAGGGGAGTAAGAAGATTTTAATAGAATGTAACAGCTCTCTGGAGAGAAGAACACATTTCCTATATGTTGAATGTAGTTATGCGTTATATCTGCAGAAGTTTTCCCTTGAATCCAGATTTGAGCTCTGCTAAGGGGGCCGTGGGAAAAGACCACTGTGTGGTAGTGGCAAGAAGGAAAGATTGGTTCACATTTTCTCAAGAGGTAGACAAGACAACAGAATTTTAGCATCCACCAGGTATCTGTCAGATGGTGACAGTTTCCTGCAACAACATAACAGGGTCATATCAATGACAGATTGAATCAGTTATCTAGAGATGAAAGGCTCCCCAGATCCTCGTTTCCTCTCGGATTCAGGTTTTTGATTGCTTGCTTTGTCCTTTGTATTTCTTTTCTTCACTATCTCAGTTGGTTCTTTCTCTTCTTTTTCAGAACCTTAAGCTTATCTTTTAAACTGATTTATTTTGGGTTTTATGGCTTAGGGAGCAGCTGAGACTAACAGGAAAAATATAAAGAACAAACCTGAGTATTTTCTTATTGTCAAAGAACAGATGCTGTGGCAGGTGCTACTGGTAAGGTATAATCAAAGAGGCACGAAAATGTAGAATTTCATTTCCGCATCTTAAGACAATGCTCTCAACTTGCTGATTCATTCATGTGATTAAGAGCAAATTAATATTTCAGAAATTTGCCCATAGTCTATAAGATAGTGATATATGGCAAAATCCTTTATGTACTCCCATAAGGCAGATTTGTCTAGAAGGAATGATGTTCATCTCTTAATTAAGTCCTTACATTACATTTCATGCCATAGTGAAACAGGAATTGCTCTCTGCTCCCAAAGAAGAGGGGATATGTCATCGTTCAAACTAATCTCAGTAGCCAAAAGAGTGTCTGGTTTTGATAAATCCCTGTGTTCTGATTATAAGCAGAATATTCAGGTTTTTTGCTTGTACATTTGTCTTCAGTCTAGTGTAACACTTCTCTCCCTAAGTTGCTCGTATCTCAAATATTCTTTTTGGCTTACTTTATGTTTTTATTCTTGGGGCCAAAAAGATACCTGTCAGTTCTTTTTAATGGCTCTTTTGGCTGTTCTTCAGATACTCAGTTGTCCATTTTTTTTTTTTTTTAACATTCTCTTTATTTATTTGAGAGAGAGAGAGAGTGAGAAAGAGCATGAGAGGGGAGAAGATCAGAGGGAGAAGCAGACTCCCCGTGGAGCGGGGATCCCGATGTAGGACTCCATCCCAGGATTCCAGGACCATGACCCGGGTTGATGGCAGCCCCCCAACCAACTGAGCCACCCAGGCACCCTCAGTTGTCCATTTTTAAGTGAACTGTTGATAGTAGGATTTAATCCAGGTCTTTTGCCCAAAGAAGTTGCTGAGTACCAGGTCACAGTTGTTCAGGCTGTTTAGATACCTGATCTACAGTATGTGCCGGGCAGGTATCTGGTCCATGATTTGGGGCTACCACCGAATCTTCAAGACACTGGGTGTCTTGTTTTTAGAAGCCTGTTCCCGGAAATATTTTTCTTCTCTTCTCTTCTCTCTTTTTCCTCCCCTCCCCTCCCCTTCTCTTTTTTTTCTTTCTTCCCCCCCACCCCCGCCCCACCACCTCTCTCTTTAAAAACTTTCTTAGCAGCTGATAACATTTCTAGTATGGCTGCATCAGTTTATTCAGTGGGACTGCTAATTAGATCATTTTGTTGTTAATATGTACTCATCTTCCATCTTACCCAAATTTCTGTGTTTAAAATACTTGAAGACTTGGTGGTAGTGATACCTTTAAAGATTAATTCTCCTTATGAAGAGTTCCAAATGATGTCGGTGATTTCTTTGGGCCATCAGAATTCAAATGAGGTTGGGGTCTATTAGTAATTTCCTTTCTTCCAGCCTGTCTTTGGGCTGATGGAAATGCTCTGGGAAATGTGTCCTGACGAGTGGAATCGGAGCTTTTCTTGGGGAATGTTGAAATATCTTTAGAAGTTAGGCAATAGATTCACTTTCATTGGTCCATTTATCTGACTGGAGGAGAGCTGAGAGAAAAATTGATTCAAGCAGCAACTATTGTACCTGTGCCATAGTTTTAGTTTCTGTGTCTTTGCCATCGACTTTAAAATCAGGAAGTGTTATGACTCCAGCTTTGTTTTTCTTTGTTAAGATTGCTTTGGCTGCTCGGGATCTTTTATGATTCCATATAAATTTTAGAATTTTCTAAAATTCTGGGGTGGCTGAGCCGATTAAGTGCCTTTGGCTCAGGTCATGATCTGGGGATTTTGGGATTGAGCCCCGCTTCTGGAATCCCTGCTCAGTGGGGAGCCTGCTTCTTCCTCTGTCCTTCCCCCTGCTCATCCTCTCTCTCTCTCTCCCCCTCTCAAATAAATGAATAGAATTAAAAAAAAAAAAGAATTTTCTATGTTTCTGTGAAAAATGCCATTGGGATTTTAATAGGGATTGCACTGAGTCTGTCGGTCACTCTGAGCAATGTGGGCATTTTAACAGCATTAAGTCTTTTAATACATAAACACAGGATGTTTTTCCATTTTGGTGTGTGTTCTTCAGTATTGTAGTTTTCAGTGTATGCCTTTCACCTCCTTAGTTAAGTGTTTATTTGTAGGTATTTTATTCTTTTTGATGCTATTGTAAGTGGAACTGTTTTTTTTTTTTTTTTCCCTCTTTAGATGTTTCATTGTTAGTGTATAAAAATGCAACTAATGTTTAAATGTTGATTTGTCCTGCAGCTTAACTGCATTTATTAATTCTAATAGTTTTACTGTGGCATCTTTAGAGTCTTCTACATATAAGATCATATCACCTGCAAACATAGACAAGTTTACTTCCTTTTTTCCTATTTGGATGCCTTTTATTTCTTTTTTCCCCAAATTGTTCTGGCTAGGACTTTAGTACTGTGTTGATTAAAAGTGGCAAGAGTGAGCATCCTTGCTTTGTTTTTGATCTTAGAGAAAAAATTTAGTTTTTACCATTGAGTATGATGTTAACTGTGGACTTTTCATATTTTGCCTTTATGTATATAAAAATCCTCTACCTAGCTTATTAAGGGTTTTTATCATGAAAAAATGTTTAATAGAGAGCCCAGAAATAAAACCATGTGTTTATGGCCATCTGATTTTTAACAAGGGTTTTAAGAATACATAGCAGGGGGGCACCTGAGTGGCTCAGGGGGTTAAGCCTCTGCCTTCAGCTCAGGTCATGATCCCAGGGTCATGCCCCATATCAGGCTCTGCTTGGTGGGGATCCTCCTTCCTCCTCTCTTTCTGCCTGCCTCTCTGTCTACTTGTGGTCTCCCTGTCTGATCAATAAATAAAATCTTAAAAAAAAAAAAGAATACACAGCAGGGAAAAAGATAGTCTCTTCAACAAGTGGTGCTGGGAAAACTTTATATCCACATACTAAAAATGAAATTGGGCCCTTACCTAATACCATATAAAAAAATCGACTCAAAATGGATTAAAGACTTTAGCATAAGACTTGAAACTGTAAAACTCCTAGAAGAAAAAATAATGGAAAAAGCTTCTTGACATGGTCTGAGCAATGATTTCTTGGATATGACACCAAGAACACAGGCAACAAAAACAAAAATAGACAAGCAGGATGACATCAACGAAAAACCATAGACAGAGTGAAAAAGGAAACCCACGAATGGTAGAAAATACTTGCAAACTGTAGATCTGATAAGGGGTTAATATCCAACATGTGTAAGAAATTCCTATAACTTAATAGCAAAACCCCCAAAAAAACCAATTAAAAAATGAACAAAGGACTAGAATAGACATTTTTCTAAAGAAGACTTGTAAATGGCCAGTAGATACATATGAAAGATATTCAATATACTAATCAGTAGGGGAATGCAAATCTAAACCACCATGAGATAAGGCATCACATTCCTCAGGATGGCCACTATCAGAGAAAACCAAAAGATAACAAGTGTTGATGAGTCTGTGAAGAAACTGTAACACTTATATACTGTTGATAGGAGTGTAAAATGGTATGGTCACTGTAGAAAATAGTATGGGGGCTTCTCAAAAAATTAAAAATGGAACTACCGGGATGCCTGGGTGGCTCAGTTGGTTAAGCAGCTGCCTTCGGCTCAGGTCATGATCCCAGCGTCCTGGGATCAAGTCCCACATCGGGCTCCTTGCTCGGCAGGGAGCCTGCTTCTCCCTCTGCCTCTGCCTGCCATTCTGTCTGCCTGTGCTCGCTCTTTCCACCCCCCCCCCCATAAATAAATAAAATCTTTAAAAAAAAAATGGAACTACCATATAATCCATCAGTCATACTGGGGAGATATCCAAAATAATTGAATTAAGAATCTTCAAGAGATATCTGCAACAATATAGTCACTGCAGCATTATTCATTATCATCAAGATGTGGAAACCTAAATGTCTATTGACAGATGAAGGGATGAACAACCTGTGGTATATCCATACAATGGAATATTATTTGTCATTAAAAAAGAATGAAATCCTGTCATTTGTGATAACGTGGGTGGACATTATGGGTATTATGTTAAGCGAAAGAAGCCAGTCACGGAAGAACAAATAGTGCATGATTCGAATTACATGAAGTATCTAAAGTAGTCAAATTCATAGAATCAGAGAGTAGTAGAATGGTAGCTTCCAGGGCCTAGGGGCCAGGGGAAATGGGGAGTTGCTGTTCAAATCAGTGTAAGTTTCATTCATGCAAGATGAATAAGTTTTAGAGGTATTTGTACAGTATTATGCCTGTAGTTAACAATACTGTCTTGTGCACAGAAAAATTTGTTCAGGCATAGCTCATGTTAAGTGTTCTATGGCAATACAAGAGAAAAGAAGAGTCGTACAGCGATGAGGAACACAAGGCTTGTTGTCAAGGCAACCTTGCTTCAAAGCCCAGTTTACCACTTAACTCAGAATGTCACTTTGTCTTTCTGAGACCAAGTTCCCTTTTCTGTAGGATAAGGATCTAGCGGAGTTATTGTCAAGGAGCAGGTACAATACCAAGCTTACCTCTGGCAGTCTTCTCTGGGAGTTTTCTACCTCTCTTCTTCCTGTTCTCTGAGAATCAGTTTCCTCATTTGTAAAATGGAGAAAATTACAATTACTTCCCAAGATTATTGTGAGAAGCAGAGAATTTGGGCTTGTCCACGGGATGGGTCATTACTCAGGAAATAAGCATTCCACACAAGACCATGTCTGACCCACCCTCCCCAGCTCCACTTTACAGACAAATTGATGCCAAGTGAGAGGTGGTGCCAGGGAGAGACCTGGATGCAGACAAACTGGCCAATGCTCATTTCACTATGTTTTCACTGACCACTTAACCATTCTATATAACCTGGTTTGGGAATTTGGAGATTAAGTTTGAAACCATGTGATGAACAGACTGGGTGTAGTCAGCACTAGACTTATATGATATCAAGAAATATTTGGAAATGGCTCACTGGACCTCCAGATTTACCAGAAGAAAAATCAATGTGCAGTGAATATAAAACTGAATTTTAAGTTAAAGGAATGATTTAAGTGTAGTTTAAAAACTGCTTCAAACCATTTTCTTTGGCTATCTTTTTTTTTCTCTCTTTTTTCTTCTGTTGAGTACCATTGGTGTTGGCTAATATAATTTTGTCTCAGTGGATTTGTTACTAGGTGTCTCTTTACCCTGAAAAGCCAAATAATACCCTCATTCTGCATGACACTGATACCAAAGTCAGATAAAAAGGTTTCATTGCAAGGCTAAGAAAGAGCTAATTTTCTAAAATTGGAACATTATCTGTCATGTGTTACTACTCTGTAATTATGACTATTATTCTCAGTGGGAAAAAAGATATTTCAGGAGGGGAAAAGATTTTTATAAGAGGCTTTTAATATAAATGGGCAATTATATTAAAATACTGACTTTCATACTTAGACATTATGTTGTAGATACATTATATTATATTTGATGTAAATTTAGTAAATGATATGCATGTGAAAACCTAAAATATAGGAATACTACTCCCTTAAATGAAAAGCATGAATAGTCTGGCAAAATAGGTTTTTGAGAAATGGATTCATGACTTCTGTGCTTACAGAGATTTTATTGTTAATAATGCATTGTGTTTTTCTTTTCTGGTGAAGAATGAATCATTTTCATTTGGCGATGATTCTGAATTTTTTTTACAAGAATGATTATGCGTTTTTAAATCGTGTGTGGGGCTGAACAAAGGGCAGTGGTAAAAATAAAACTATAACCATGATTCATCTTTTTCTAGAATAAAAAGACAATAGTATAAATTATGAAGATGATATCGGTTTTGCTTTAAGTGATATGTATAAGGAGAGTTCACAAGTGGGTAGAAAGTTTGGACGTGGAAGGAGATAATAATTGTTAATCTTTCTGAGTTTAAGAAGTTTACAGTGAATAGTTACAGAATCTTCCCAGCATAATTCACCTCAAATGTTATTACTAGCATGAGAATATCCAGGACTTGTAGGCCAGAAGGTTATACAGTTTTGGAACCCTTTTTGAGAAAAATAATTGAAGATTAAAGCCTACAGAATGAGAACCAAAGATGATGTTTATTTGGAATGAGGAGGCAAATTAAAACATTATAAATTTAACAAATGACGAATACTACAAATACATCCAGAGAAACATCATATTTTTAAATTATAACTGTCTGACACATCTTCAGAATACCTTTGTTCTTGACATTTGTAGCAGATTAAATTATGATTGCTTTTTCATGTGAAATGATTTTTGCGTTATCATTTTCTATGGGGAGAGTATGAACATAACTCTATTTTACTAAACATGGGTTATTCAGATTTGTTTGATGGTTAGGCTGCTTAAGTATGACAACACACAAATATACTGCTATGTAGTTCTGTTACCAAACGGGTCCTACAAATACAAGACTTTTGATAAATTCAATTACACATAAATCCTAGAAAAAAATGTGGTTTATCTATAATTATATACTCTGCATTACTGAGACTTCCCCAAGATGTGAGAACTTCTTTTTAAGGAGGATGATAGACAGATGCTCTACTTAGAATTTTGCTCATTTGATGGTTGGAAGAATTTTTTATAGATTAGCTTTTGGTTCTATACAATTAAGAAAGTTTTTTTTTTTTTTTTTTTCCTCTCTCTCTTTTCCACCTACTTCTAGTACTTGATGCTGTATGGGACAAGTATATCTCAATATGACCTCTGTACTCGTCCCTCCTAGTATGGCTCAGTGGGCAAAACAAATATTTCTGGAAGCCATTCCTACAATGGGATAGCTCAGAATAATTTACCCATATAAAAAGAAGACTGTGAGCAACATAAATATATTCCACGAACCTAAATTAAATGTATCTCAACTTAGTGTTGGCTGGGTCCCCAAAATGCTGATAGCCACTCCAGTGCCACCTGACGTGAAAGAAGTACGCTGGAGCAGTCAGAATGGAAAGATCCTAAACAACTGTGGTTTAAAAAAAAAAAAACAAAAAAAACTCACTTTTGTAAATGTTACAAAAACCATATTGCTAGCATCTCTTTCAGGGCCATGGAGGAGGTCTATGCATGTAAGTGGCCCTAAAGCCTAAGCTGTATTTACTTTACCAGAGATCTGCCTGGGGTCCCAGGAGCAGTGGTCATATGCCAAGGGATGCATGTATGCCTAATGGATAGACATGAGGAAACATCCTGGGGAGATTTCTTATTTTGAACTCTCACCTTCACCAAAGGCTTGCTCTGGACCATTAGCAATTCATTTCATTCTCTTCATCCTTGGCCTTTCCCTTGGCAGGTCTTCCTTTGAAAATGCTACATCTTTGTGACCTTCTTCACCAGAGTGCTTTCCTTGTTTTCTTTTCCCTGTATGTGAAGATAGGGATTTGTGGGCAGTTTGGGTGTTGGGCCAGGAGAAGGGCCCAGCAAGGGAGCACAGTGGTAGATGGGGTTTTGTCCTGCTTGCTTCAGCAGCATCATGCCAGCTTCAGGGCTTTGTGAGCCTTTGTTGTTATGCACGTGTGAGCAGAATTATGTCATCTATGTCGATGTGCTTTTTTTCCTTTTGTGCATTTTTGGATGTAGTGTCCCATTTTTTCAGTGGATTTTTACATTCATTAAAAAATAGGAACAATGTCAGCTGCACCTTTATTATTCTCTGAGGAGGGATCACCTACTCACGAGCAGGACTGCTGCTGAACAGGAAATGCCACAGGGCGCTGGCTCTACATTTGGTGTTCTCAATTCACTCACGTATTAGCTTTTGTTCTCTGGATCCATCTATCTTTCATGGTCCCTACTATCTCATTTTCTTTTTAAATCTATGTATAGATTTCTTTTTCTTCTTTTTTATTACATTATGTTAGTCACTGTATAGTAAGCAGTATATATCTTTTTTTTTTAAGATTTTATTTATTTATTTGAGAGTAAGAGAGAGCATGAGAGGGGAGAAGGTCAGAGAGAGAAGCCCACTCCCCATGGAACTGGGAGCCCAATATGGGAATTGATCCTGGCACTTTAGGATCATGACCTGAGTCAAAGGCTGTTACTTAACCAACTGAGCTACCCAGGCACCCAATGTGTATATTTCTAAACAGAAATCTTTTAGGCTAAAGATTTAACAGAAACCCAAGTGATGAGATAAGATACACCCTTCATCAAAGCAAGGGCTGGGACCTAAAGGCCTGGTCACTTGGTCTCCTTCTTCACTTCTGGCAGGTCCTTGAGTGGAATTCCATTAGCCTTTAGAATCCTTAGAGCTCCCATTGAACAAAATTATAAAATTTTGTGGTAGAAAAATGATTCCTAGACAGCAAATCGGAAAATCTGGATTTTCATTGTGATTTGCATTTCTGCTAGTAAGGGTGATAATAGGCAAATCATTAATTGCTGCAATCCTCAGTTTTTGCATTGGTAAAGGTGGATAATATATTGCTTACTCAGCTTATATTAAAGTGAGGTTAATAAGAGCCAAATGGTTCATGTATGTGGAAGTTCTTCAAAGTGCTCTACCCTTATGATCAATGATAGTGTTATTCCCTTAGACTTTCTAATAAAATCATCATTTAGATTATTAAAATCACAAAATCATGAACAATCATATATGAATTGTCTCTGCTACTCTGTGTCCTTGATAATATTCCAGGTCCCAGGTCAGTGGCCACCCACTCCCTGTTCATATTGGCAAGAACACCATGAAAATGAGTTTGTCATTTCCCAACATGTAGTGGGTCAAAAAGTCCACATAGAGTGACATGAAGGACAATGACTAAGCACAGCAAGAAAGAAATGAAAAGTCATAATGGACTATAAGCTTTTCCAGTATTGGCAAATTTCTGCTGTGAGAAACAAAGCATGGATGACACTGTTTATATAGTATAGTATACAGAAACAAAATATTTGGAAATGACAGTCTCATTTTCAGTTTGTGCCCAAGTGTGTCTGTAAAATCCACATTGTAAAATGGCAGGATGTAAGAAGACCTAAAAGAAAGCAGAAGAAAAAAGAACAGGCATGGAAAAGGGAATACAAAGTATTTGTGGACTAATTAGCTTGACGAAAAAACCCTGAAGAGTGATTTAACAATTGGTTTTTAGGACACAAAGAGATTATATAGAGCACAATGTATGGCTGGCTCTTCACAAAGAATTCACAGGTCTGTTGGAGCTCACAGACCGGGGCCTTCAGGGAGAATTATAGAAAATGGAAGCAGGAAGTTGAGAAACAATGAGCCCTCTGCCATCAAATTGCTTCAGTATCTAAATCATTTCAAAGAGATGAAATATCACTCATCCTTAGAGACATATACATGATCCTAGATGGGATTTAGGATGGAAGGACATGGAGGAGCTAGATTGGAAGCATGATCTTGGAGAAAGGCTGATGATTAACACCAGTCAATCAGAGCCAGGAGGTGTCAAGAGGTAAGTGCTTAGCAGCTCTTTAGAAATTGTAGAACCCTCTTCAGTTACCTGAGAGGATTGGCCTCCACATAACATAGATAAAGAAGAAAAACCCCATAATAAGCAACTTTCCCTAATTGACGTGTGGGATGGCCCTGGCAGTCGGCGAGGCTCAACCTACATCAAGATAACCTTCATTTGTGGTCAGACTAAAGGGCTTGCCTTGGGTCCTTTCATGTTCTTAGGAATGATTTCTAGACATGGAAGTACTCAAGGGGAAAAAAGATACACAAAGCCGGAGGTGTCCTCTTTGGGTTTGTAGACTTTGCACATTGTTAATGTAAAGGATTCAGCACATTTTGTAGAGTCAGTACATGTGGGATGAATCTGTGTTCAGACTTCTTCAGGCCAGTGTCCCATATACTGTTCATCCAAATCCCATATTCCAAGAAACAGGTTGGAACTACATCTGCTGGGAAGTCCAGATCTAGCTAGCCATTGCTGGTCTCTTAGACCACAGACAGATTGCCTAGTTATGGTACTATTCTCTGTCTTCATAAGTACTGGACACAGGTCTGACACCTTCTAGGTTACAAAACTTATTTGAGAAGAACAAACATGATCTGAAGAGTCAAAGGGATGAGAAATGAGATTCAGCAGGTGTCATATTTTGCTGTATTTTCCATTCATTTTTCTTTGGGGAAGGATTTTAGTTGTCACATGGTCTAGTTAAAAAAATTTTACGGAATCCTCCAGTACATAACACTGGAGAACATTTTTTTCTATCTATTTCCAGCTATCAATATCAGCTATCTATCTATATCAGCTATCAAAGTGTGAGAAGCTAGTATCCTTTTCATAGTGAATTTTTAGAGGTAATTTAAAAACCACCAGGAGTTATAGTCATTGTGTCTTCACTACCTTCTTCCTTACTTTAGCTGGTAATGAAGCATCGCCAAGAATGATCTAATGTATACTTGTGTCTCCAGTCCATGTCTGTACTGTATTAACATAGGTAACATTGTGCTTTGCAGAGTGGAGTCAGCATGCATCACAGTTTAGTCCCAGAGAGTGTTTGGTTTTCTGGGGTTTGGTTCTGCTCTTTATCAAGATTTCAATGAATAAAGTTTAGATTTCCATGGTAGCATCAATCAGAACTGAAGGAGTCTGTTCCTTACAAGGCCATAAAGAACAACCATGTCAAGACACATGGGGCCTTGACCAGTATAATCAAACTAGCTAATGGAAAATCGAACACTGTAATGTGTTGAATGTTCTTTGTATGCAACACATCACAGTCCCTTTCGATATTTCTGTATCTGGACAATTCCAGCATAGAACTAGACTCAGAGGTGTATAATTAGGATGCATGCCAGGCCATCAAACACTAGGTGGCATCTGTCTCTTTGTGCATCTGATGAGTAGATGGATAGTGTTTCAGTTGGACTTGTGCATGGAGAGGGGAGTAGACAATAATTTGCTGTCTATGTTCTTTGTTCTATTATAGAGTTGTGTGAGCTAAGCTGGTACCTATGACTCATAAACCAATATCAGTATTGCAAGTGAGATGTAGCAGATTTAATTGATAGAAATATTCCCTGTAAGAACAGCAATTGCTGGGGGATATTACAGCCTTTCTACCGTGGGCTTCAGATATCTAGAGAGTTTTAAAAATTCATGGCCTCATGAAGATAACCAAAAGAATTGGGTGAGAATAAATGAAACTATTTAATGGGATGAAAATTATATGTCATTATCTTTACATAAACTTTGAATGATAAAAACTGGGGGTGTGATATTAATTTCTAATGCCCCATTAGACAAATTGGTAAAACTATATAATCAATTATAGCTTAGGGAGTAATATCTGTTCTGAACCAGGCTGTTTTTCTTAAGTTTTTAGTTTCTAGGGATTCTACTGAAAGGGATGAATGCTCCTCTCTTCCATGGCTAAGCTGTCAGTGACAGTCTTGAACCAAGAGCCTGTGCTCTCCTCTGATGTCTCTCGTAGAATCCCTGCTGCTTGCTAACTCTCCCTGCAAGTTCTTTCCTCTTGCCTGCAGCTCTGCAGCTCTCTGTATTTTTCCTCTGAGCACACTGTAGCAGAACGGTTGCCTCTCCTATTTGGTCCCTTCATGGCAGGGGAGAGGCAATTTAAATTTTGCCTCTTTTGGTAGAACTTCTGTAACTTCCCAGAGACAAGCCAGAAACTGGCCTCCTATTTTATAGAAATGTAGCTGTCAAGTTCTGCTATCAAGGAGAATAAGCTTATAGACAGATCCAGTATCGTTGGGTGCAGGGGCTATTATAAAAAATGGGCCCACTACTGACTCTAATGGTCTCTTAGCCCTGCTTTGTTCCTATATTTTCATTGTGATCTTAATATCCATCATGTCATGATATTACTTTAGGGGAGGAAAAGAATACTTTTCAAAACGATGATCAAAGTAAATGTCAGAATCTCTTGCTAATGACCCAGTCATCTTTCTGCAATCAGAAACAGCTCAGGTATTTTACTCTTTAATAGTTTCATTCTACATGAGCACAACCACAAGAGTCTCCATTTGTACCTCCCAGCTGGGAACTAAAGAGGATTGTTTAGATTGCTGGTGTTGCTCCTGGTAGATGGGGTGGGAGGGCTGGCTTCATGCTGATATTGGCAGAGGGTGCAGTTTGATTCACTTAGTATGTATGATGGTTTGTAGTATTGATGTATCGAGAATGGTGTGTTTTAAAACTGAGACAGGGAGCTAAAGAAACTCACAAATACAGTTATAAAATATTGGGCTAGGAAATTTTAACATGGTAATAATGTGCATTTCCATTAGTAGGTATCCTGTACAGCTTTAAAGAGTAAGTCTTTTATTAGAATGCTGCAAATTTTACAGAGAATTTTGAGAATAGATGAATAGCATCTATTTAAAGAAAATCAGACAATCCTTTACAAAAGCACTGATTGCCAAATGCATTTATAATGCTCTGTAAGGGAAAGGAGAAGGATGAAGAAAACCTTATAGAAAACAGGAAGGGCAAACAAAGGCTTCTTCTCATTGCCATTATCAGTCTTTTTTTTCTAGGGCTGATGCCTGTATACAAGACATGTACATTCATCTACCCATGACATCTGTGCAAAGCATGGCACAGCATATCTCTAAGTCATAATTGCTTGCCACTCTGTGCTGGGGAAAATGAACTCCTGATATTTGGGAATAAACAGACTTTGCTTTTTTGGCCAACTGATGGTGTGTTTGCCATGTAATGTTCTTAGCTACTTCGGAGACAAAGGAACAAGAAAAATGGTATTTCTATTAGTATTAGCTACTTACAGGCAGAGATACTATGTTTTATAAAAACATACTTGATTCATAAATATGCTTTGTAGGAAACGTTCCAACTGGAAGTTTGCAAAGATTCAGTTTGGCTTTTAAGACTTAACTTTCTAGAAGATACAAAACCACTGGAGTTCTCAAGGTTTTTATTGTATGTGAAGGAAAAGATGAGCAGACTTTATTATCAGCTTTTCAATGGGGAAAAAAGTCAATCTATGCTGGGATAATCAAATTCTCAATCAGTGAAAGCCTTTGAAATTCTTAAAAACAAACAAAAAAGCCATGAACCCATGCTCCTGCTGGTTTTTCTGGTACATTTCTTTCTTTGTCCTTGAAAGCCGTACATACTCCCTCTCCAGTGAGTACATCTCATTTGCTCCTTTTTGTATGGCCCACATCAGCCGTCGCTGAGGAAATACTGGTTTCTCTACTTTGTGACCCTGGTGGGAACCCAGAAGCTATACTGAAAATTAAATGCTGGTGGCCTCAGAGGAAATGCTTCTCTTGATTCTGCCTTTGAAGATTGCACATGATCACTTTGATGATGCTACATTGCCAGTACATTTTCTGGACTTTGCATGAAATGTCTTTCCTCACAAAGACAAATGCTTCCACTGAAAATGAAAGAAGAATCGGCACAAGCAGAATATTAGCCAGAGTGCATTAATATTTGCCTTCAGAATCTCCAGGGAGGAAATGCATTCAATAACAATTTAACAAACATTTATTTATTGAACACCTCCTTTATTCCAGGCACTGCACACCCAGTGATAAATGAGACAGAAAAGGCCATGGCTTGAACTGGGTTTTATACTCTAGTAGGGGCAGATACTAAGTAAATAAAAATAAAAGTTAATTTAAAGTCATATTAACAGCATTTTGTACCAGTTATCTAGTAGTGTTGTCAGGGAGGAAAAATAATTTTCCCTCTAACCCTTCTGAGTTCTTGGCTGAGACTGCCTGTAATAAAAGACAGATTAGTGAGCGAAACAAACAGAAGTTTATTAACATGTGTAGCTCATGTAGACTTGGGGAATACCTAGGGAAACTGAAAACTCCCAAGTTAAAAACCAACTTGAGGGGCACCTGGGTGGCTCAGTGGGTTAAAGCCTCTGCCTTCAGCTCGGGTCATAATCTCAGGGTCCTGGGATTGAGCCCCGCATCGGGCTTCCTCCTCTCTCTCTGCCTGCCTCTCTGCCTACTTGTGATCTCTGTCTGTCAAATAAATAAATAAAATCTTAAAAAAAAAAAAAAAAAAAACTTGAGCTAAATACGAAAGAAACGTCGTGGGGAAGGGAGGCCAGTTATGAGGGCTTCCCAGGAAAAGCATAATAAATAAGGATAAGGTTAGTTATGGAGATTTCAGTGAGTACCTTCTTTATTGATAAAATTCTCTTGTAATTTACAGTCATTTTCTTTCTGGTATAGACAGAGAGACACTTACAAATGGGGATTTGCTTTAAAAATATAACTTTCTCTTATGAAAGGGTTACTTCTATTTTCAGAACTTCTCTAGTTTCTGCTATTTCTCACAAATAATCAACTGAGAAAAATGTTTATGCCAGAGGCCTATTCTGGGGGTACATATTCTGCTATTCTTTGCTGTATAATGAATTACCCCAAAATTCAGTGCCTTAAAACAACTGTTTTGTTGTGTGTTTGATTTCATGGTCAGGAATGTGGGATGGGTTTTGCCGGTCTGCAGTCTCTGTGGCATTGGCTGGGATACTAGGGCACCTGGTGTCAGGGAGTGTCTACTGCCAAGTTGGTGTTTGCTCTCATATGTCCATTGTCTCAGTAGTCTTGATCTTTTTCTCTTGCCACATGAGGTCTAATTCTCCAAGCCCTCTCCAAGTGTCTTGAATTTCTTACAAAATGGTTGTCTCAGGGTGGTCACATTTTTTCATGGTGTCTGACTTGCAAAAATCACAAAACAAAAGTTGTCACGGTAGTTAAAGGCAATCCTTGCAGCGATACAATGTAATTTTGATATGTTCTTTTGGGCAAACTCATCTCAGAGTTCATGTAAATTCAAGAAGGTATTGAGAAATAGACTCCAATTCTTCTTCTTCTCCTCCTCCTTCTTCTCCTTTTTCTTCCTCTTCTTCTTCTTTAAAGATTTTTTTTTTAAGATTTTTTTAAAATTTATTTATCAGAGAGAGAGAGTGAGAGAGAGTGAGCATAGGCAGACAGAAAGGCAGGCAGAGGCAGAGGGAGAGGCAGGCTCCCCGCTGAGCAAGGAGCCCGATGTGGGACTCGATCCCAGGATGCTGGGATCATGACCTGAGCTGAAGGCAGCTGCTTAACCAACTGAGCCACCCAGGCGTCCCTTCTTTAAAGATTTTTATGTATTTCTTAGAGAGAGAGAGAGGGAGCATGAGCAGGAGGAACAGGGGGAACAAGCAGACTCCTTGCTGAGTGGGGAGCCCGATTTGGGGCTCAGTCCCAGGATCTGGAGATCATGACCTGTGCTGAAGGCAGATGCCTAACCAACTGAGCCACACAGGTGCTCTTAGATTCCACCATCACCACTACTACTACTACTACGACTTCTCTCTCTCTCTTTTAAAGATTTTATTTATTTAATAGAGAGAGAGAGAATGAAAATGCACATGCAGGGTGAGCAACAGTGGGAGAGGGAGAAGAAGGCTCCCCGCTGAGCAGGGATCCTAAAGCAGGGCTTCATCCCAGGACCCCAAGATCATGACCTGAGCTGAAGGCAGATGTTTAACCAACTGAGCCACTCAGGCGCCCTGAGATGTCACTTCTTGATTGGTGAGTGGTAAAGTCATATTGTAGAGCAGGTAGGACAGGCAATATATCTGCATCTGTCTTTAGAAAATCTGATCTGTTACATGCTTGAAGAAAATGAGGCAGAGGAAAGTGTGGGTGGGGCAAAAGAAAGATGGAGTGTTGGAACACAACCGGGATCCTTGCCAATGTGACTGGGGTCGTGTCAGGTCCTGTGAGAAAACTCCAGGAGATAGAGGGCAAGAGTCTTCCTGGGCTGACGCCCGGAATAAACATGGGAGGATCCCCGGAGTGCTTTCATGTCCTCCTTTAGATCTGGTAAGTGTGGAGAATCCTTAACTTGCTCTTGTCATTTAAAGCTAAGAGATAATCATTGTTCACTTGCCACACTTGATTGCCTGCACATAGCCCACGTCCCACACGTAGCTCACATCTCAAATGCAAATTGCATCCTGCACGTAAATCTATATCCTGTTCGTAACCAGATCTTGGGTGAAGTATAAAAGAAGTGATTGCAAGAAATAAAGTTGTCTACTGATCATCAGCCAGTAGTCCCCCCATCATTTCAGCTCTGATCACCAGGATTCTCACCTCGCGAAGGTGACAATGGAGACTTATTTTTAGTAGGTTCTAGTTGAGCAAGCTTGGAAAGAAATGGTCAGTAGATATTTACATAATGCTCCATTAACAATATTGATGTCAGAGTTTAGATGAAGAGTGGCAAGCTGGAAGATAGAAATTCAACTAGTCTTGTTTATCCACCTTCTCTGAACATTTGCTTCAGTTCATCCTTAATCATTTACATTCTTCTTTTCTGCCTAATTATTTGCTAAAAGGTGATAAATTTTAATGCTGACTGCTCAGATGCGGTTGTCGTATAGGGTTCCTAAATCTCACACAAGCAAATTCGGACATATCAAAATTGATGTTGCTTTTAATTCTCATAACCCAAATAATTGGAACAAAATTGTGGGTGTTGGCAGTGTTATGAGTGATGCGCAGAGAGAACTTCAAGACTTTTTTCAACAATGTTCATCACAATTAAGGAGTGTTTTGTCCCTTAATGTTTTTGCAAAATCATTGCTGATTATTGACCACAACTTCCTATAAGCTTCCCAGGAAGTCATGCACACTACTGGCAGGTTATAAGGCTATGTTAAGTAGCTCAGTAGTTAGGACACTTTTTCATATATATTTTATTAAGTAAACTCTACACGCAACGTGGGGCTCAGCCTCACAACCCTAAGGTCAAGAGTTGCATCCTCCACTGGCTGAACCATCTAGGTGCCCCCCAAATCCTTCTAAGTCACCAGTCCTTGTTCTGCTTAACACCTAGTTGTAAACATTAACACCTGCACGTAAACAGACTCAAAATGTGTTGCATAACATTCATTATGCCAGTATTCTCATGTTTCTTTTGGTGAGTAAGAATTTCTGGGGGACAGGGCGCCTGGGTGGCTCAGTGGGTTAAGCCTCTGCCTTCGGCTCAGGTCATGATCTCAGGGTCCTGGGGTCGAGTCCTGCATTGGGCTTTCTGCTCAGCAGGGAGCTTGCTTCCCTTTCTCTCTCTGCCTGCCTCTCGCCTGCTTGTGAACTCTCTCTGTCAAATAAATAAATAAAATATTTATATATATATATATATATATATATATATATAAAAATATATTCGAGGATTGTTATTGCACTTGATTTCAATATAATCCTGACTGGGCTGATGCTTCATTAATGCTATTCCATTTAATTCCATTCAACAGTCATTTCTTAAGCATGTAGAATGGGTAAGAGACCTGCTAGGTGCAAAGAGTCGCAAGGATGGATAAGATATGATACTCATTCCCAGGGAACCTAGAATTTTGAGTTTTCATTTGTTAGTTTCTTCTCACTAACAACTATATTAGAGAATGACTTAATTACTGCTAGGAAAGTAAGAGATGGGAAAACATGACTTAGTTCAGCTAAATTCAGAATTAGGAAATTAGAATCTCAATTTACCTTAAGTTTCTTTTTTGTGCCCTGGGCAAAGAGCTGTTTATCTCAAGTCTTCACTTATTTTATATCCAAAATAATAAAGAAGTTAGATCATATAATTTTGAAGAGGTTTTATGTTTCTCAGATTCCATGGTTCTATATTAAAATATTGTGACTTTATGCTAGAAAAGCAATAAACAGAAGAAAATATAGAAGTTGGTAATAAGCACATGAAAAGATGCTCAACATCTTTGGTCACTAAATCACAGGTAAATTAAAATCACAGTGAGTTATCATGGCACATCCACTAGAATGACTATAATAAAAAGACAATGACAAGTGTTGGCAGGGATGTGGAGAAACTGGAAAGCCTTGTACTTTGCTTATGGGAATGTAAATGAACTTTGCTGCTTATATTGATGATGATGTAACCACCAAACAGCTGGGATCTTCAGCCAGAGCAAAGTACATGGATAGCTTACCAGCCCTTGCACTGTTACGGGCCATGCCATCCGTTCATTGTGTCCTGAAACCTGTTTTCTGACCTCATTTTCCTTCTAAAGTGGTTGCTTTTCCATTGATTCCCTGGGTTTACACCTCAGTCTGATATCTAAGCACATAGCTTTCCGACTACACCCAGGCTTCTTTTTGGTGTTTTCTCTCTCTGAGAAAATCCTTTGGTTGATATACTTGACTCCTGAAAAGCTAGCAGTGATTCCAGGATTCCAGAAATAAAGCAAATCCATGCTTCTGACTCCTAGGAATTCTGATAATAATTAATCTGAGGTCCTATCTTATAATTCCATTGAATAGTCGGTGTTTCTCAACGGGTGCTTCATGGACCACCTGCATCAGAGGACACCTGATAGGGATTACTGAAAGTCTTGATTTCAGATTCTGTTCCGAAACAGACTATCTAAGGGTGGACCCTGGAGATTAGATTTTTCTCAAGTTTGAGAATCTCTGAGCTAGTTTTCACAGTAAAATTCCATAGGACTGAAGCATGTGAAAAATGATGGGCAAGTAATAGGACATAAAGGCTCAAGGATGTCAACAAAAAGGGAAGCCTGAGGAGAATCTCAAGGGCCTGTTGAAGCAGAGCATCAAGGATGCATTTTCAAGAGATGGTGGATCAGGGTAGATATTACATGTCACAGCTACTGTTCCAATAAAGGGTAGTCTGCATACATCTGCTGAGTGGAAGTGGCCGCGACGTCCTCATCATGGTTGATATTTTTACTCCATTCCATTGGAATTTACTGAGCGTTAACTGTGTACTAACTAATGAGTTAACTGTTATTGAGATACATAGAAAAGTTCCAGGGCTTTGTCCTTGAGGAACTTGTGACTTAGTTGGAGCGCCACTCTGAGATAGTCCAAGGAGGGCAAGGAAGTGCTAAGATAGCATCAAATTCTTTGAAGGAAACAGTGAAGGGAGAAAGTGCATATGATTGTGTTTTACAAATAGTGATTACTGCTATGATTGTCACTCTAGGCTCTGAGAGTTCAGGAAAGGTCACACCCTCCCCTCATGTCAGGATCACTGTCAGAAGCATCAACTTTAACACAATTCCACTGTGTGTTCTCCTGTAGGCAGTGATGGGGCGGTCTCATGAAATTTCCTTTGTCTAATGCTTTCATTGCATTGTTGAAGGGCAAGACAAGTCTTGTGCAACCTGCCAGAATGAATTACAATTCCCCTTGGACTCCACTCAAATTAAATTCCTCCTTCGTTAATTAATTTGTTGCTGTCCTTGTTCTACCTCTTGCCACTGTCTTTGTCCATATGGTGCTGGATTATAGTATCTAATAATCAGAGATAGGCATGCCTGGCACATGGTGAGAGCTCAGTAAATGCTTGTTATCACCACTGTTATTGTTCTCACCATCATTTCCTCCAATGTGCAAAGTTATGTAAGAAAAAAAGACCTAGGCTTGGAGAAATTTCAAAGGCACATACTTTAATTAATATTAGAATGCTACTATGTTTCTTCTTTTTTTTTAAAGATTTATTTATTTGAGAGAGTGCAAGTGATGGGGGGGGGGCGCAAAGGGAGAGGGAGAGAAGCAGATGCCCTGCTGAGCTGAGGTCCAATGTGAGATTCCATCTCACAACCCTAAGATCATAATCTGAGCCAAAATCAAGAGTCAGATGCTTAACCGACTGAGCCACCCAGGTGCCCTCTCTACTATGTTTCTGACAAGTATTCAACCCAGTACTCAGTTCTTCTGTTTTTTTTCACCATGTTTCTGTTCTCTGGGCCAGCTCAGAACACTACTGGAGAACATGAACAAAGCATGTGATGTGGTAAGCTAGGGCTTTGCTTGAGTCTAGCCACCCACGCTCCACCCAAATCCTCCACACATGAGGAATATATTTTATTTCCAAATGCAAAGTTACCCATGGGTACTATGTCACACTGTGGCTCCATTTCTCCTTTAGCAGAAGCTGAGGGCTGGTACTCCAACTTGATTTTTTTAAAAAAAGATTTTATTTATTTATTTGACACACAGAGAGAGATCACAAGTAGGAGGCAGGGAAGCAGGCAGAGAGAGAGGGGGGAAGCAGGCTCCCCGCTGAGCAGAGAGCCCGATGCGGGACTCCATCCCAGGACCCTGAGATCATGACCTGAGCTGGAGGCAGAGGCTCAATCCACTGAGCCACCCAGGCACCCCTCCAACTTGATTTTGAAACAAACTTTCTCCTCTCTGTAATTCTCCTTTCTTTACTAGTACCTAGAGCAGCCCATTAATGTATTCCCCAGACACACTTCTGCTGGGAGCTAGTATGTGTGTGTGTTTGCTTGCTAGTTGGGGGGGATTTGTAGAAGCAGAAACAGGTTCATAGGCTCAGAGCAGTTGGGCTCTGGTCAGAACATCTCTATTCACATCTTAGCTTGGACTTGCTTGTGGCTATGTGGGGCTGCTCACTTATGGCCTGAACCTCAATCTTCCCATCTCTAAAGTGGAGACAATAATAATTACTATGCAGTTTCTGCAAGGATTAAAAGAGAAAGGGTGTGGTGAAGTGCTTAGCACAGCCCTTGTCTTTCGTAAGGTTCCTTTTAGTCCCTCAAGACATGAGGTTTCTCTGTGCCTGGCTGAGGCCATGAAGAGGGAGAGAGTCAACAGCGAGAATCACCGCCAGAGAAATGCCTCCAGCTGTTTCCACAAGGATGTGGGGAAATGGATATTGGCTTGAAATTAGCCTCTGATGTCTCATTGTCTCAGGCATTATCCTAAGCAAGTGGGTGAGGAGGAGGCTGAGAAGAAATTGTGGACTCGGATAAGACTTTAGTGAGGACAGTGTTCATTTTCTTCATCTCATACATGTGCACAGTCACATCTGGACAGCAAAGACAGGCCTGTCAGCCCTGTTGTCCTTCTAGTGCATGGCACTGTCTCCTCCGTATTCTGGTTGCTCTGAGCTATTTTTTTTGAGTCCATCAGCTGCCTTAAATGTGCAGTCTAAGATGTGACAGACAAAAACAATAACAGAACAAAGCCACTTTCTGTTCCTTATGCAGTCCCGGATCCTTTCATGGCACAGAATGGATGGGGAGAATGAGAGAGCCCACAGGCTGCATTTATTGCCCCCCTCTGCCTACCTCCCTCACCCTCTTTCCCCAGTGCAAAGCTGCCAGTACCCATCACATCATGTTGTTTCCTTTCTTCCTCCTCAACCCTTGGGGTCAGGGTGAGCATTTGCATTAATGTCAGAGGAGGCCAGGTTCAATGTGAATTCCTGTGTGTCATGCTGCTAATGACCTGCGGCTTCCCCAGAGGGTTTTCTTGGTATTTTTCTCTTGTTCCTCTGGAAAGAGAATTCCACCTGTGTATAAACTCCATCTTGAACATATTGCAGATAGAAAAATCCTTGTTTTCTAAATGGGATAAAATTTGGAATATTGACGTTAGTCAAGAGGAGAATAGCTCACAGGTCAGGCCATACTTTTAACATGTAGGTGCTCTGCGTAAGACAGTGAGGGAAAAGCAATTATGGAATTGAGATACATTAGGAAAGATAATACTTGGGAAGAGTCTGTGTCCAGGATTAAGGCCTCAGAAACATTCCCTTTACGATAAAATAACGAAATTAGCCCTTCCACTTACCTGACAGAATGATGGGGCAGAGTGTGTTTTGCCTAAGTAAGGCAGGCTGGACCAAGGGAAATGAATGAAACTGGGATCCAGAGAAATGGTTTTTCGTCTTGGCTCTGCCACTTGGTGACTTTGGCTAAGTTACTTCATGCCTTTGAACCTCAGGAACATCACTTATAAAATGGGTGGGTGGGTGTAGCATGTAGAGATCAGAGATTAAATAGATATATGACAGCACTTATCATGTGCCTGGATTATGTCTGTCATTCCTCTCTTTCCTTCTTTCCCTCCCCTTTCCTTGTCTTATCTACCCTTCCCTTGTCTTCCCAAATCATAAAAATTTTCCGTCGAAGTCAGTTTTACCTACAGAAAAATCAGCCAACTTCATTAAGCTATTTGAAAAGGAGCTAAGAAGCTTGTCTTCTTAACGTACCCCACCCCCACCCTTGGCTTTATCGCCACATCTAAATTCTTCTGAGTCATTTTCTAGAAGGTTAACACACAGAGGGTGTCGGTTATACAAACATTATCTGGTTTTAATGCACTAAAGCGATATAAGCCCTTGGCAACTTTGGGTGAGTTAACCATTTGTTGAGGAGGGAAAGACATGCGCCACACGAAAAACTTGTTTGATGGAGAAGAGGAGGTAAAGAAGGAAGCAGAGGGCAGAGAACTGCGTGGGAGGAGAGGTCAGATCCACCGACCCATGGCATGGTGATGGTAGGGGGCAGCATGGACTCCTGTGGGAAATACGGACCAAGGCCGGAGAGCTGGCAAGGAGCGAAGTCTATTGGCTCAGGCTTGCCACATACTGTAGTTTATGTTTTATGCCTTATGTGCTTCTCATTTTGCATTTACATCTTGGCTGCTAAAAATGTAAAGAGGATGGAGTGTTTTTTTTTTTTTTTTTTTTTTTAACATCAACGGTTAACTGTTTGGCAAATGATTGCTTGGTATGCACTTAATTGCACCATAGTGTCCGATTGAGCCCATTTGAATGAACAGTGTTTCCCCAGGAGAACTTTATTCACTCTGGCTTGATGGCACTAGGAAATAATTTTAGCTTCTAGGCATTCCATACTCCTGCTTCCTCCTGCTCCGTCTCCTTTATTGCCATAAATACCAGTGCAAGGGTTTAAACACAGAATCCAGGGCTATTTTATGTTGCTCGTCATTAGTATTTATATACACCATTATATATCTGTTACCAAATTGTACCAAAAGTAAAAGATGATCACGACGAACTACGTATTAATGGATTTGCACAAAATCTTAGCATACTCTAGAAACATGGGATTTGGGTTGTTAATAAAGCATGATTGGTCTAGGAAATATTAATAACATTTCAGACAGCTTCTTGTGACTGTCTGAAAGTATTTCTGCATTTCCTTTTCAATGGGAAAAGAGAGATGTAACAATTTAGGGTCTAATGGTCAAATGATTCTGCTGCTACCCAGACACTGTCATTTATGCACCACGATTATGCTGATGGATCTTTCCAATTTTGTCAGTGTCTTCTGTGTCATTATTCCTTTAGCTGGTTAGTTTCTGGCTTTCATATCAGCCCCAAAGAAAAACAGTTAACGGTGCTCACATTTCTGTTGCTAATCTTTGGTTTATTAGATCTTTTCCTATAATTGCATTTCAGGGGCTCTGCTCAGCTGCTGGAATAGTTGGTGTGTGTCAGGTATTATTGTAAGACCTGGGGATGGTAATCCTGGGCTTTACAGGGTAAGACAGATGTGGTATTGGAGAAAAATAGATTGTTGATGGTGAGGCTTAGTAAGAAACATTTGTTTTCCTTCCAGCCTTGGTTGTTAAATTAAATTACGACTTTGAGGAACAGAGGCTCTAAATTCTTTCTTCCTGCCTTGAAAGTGTATTCGGCCAGGATCTTATGCTGGGTTCTTCTCCTTACTCTGTCAGTGGCTGGCTGGCACCCCGATGAAGACTGCTGTCAGCTTAAGATAAATCATATTTCTAACATATTTTTTTTTTCCAGCTTGGACAGCCAAAATTAGTGCAAGGAATGTCAGTCTGTTGCCAGATCTGTCAATATAAAGTTTAGATCACAGTTAACTGGTGCCAGTTTAGTTAACTACCTGACAAAAAAGGCTCATAATATGCCATGAAGAATGATTTTATTCTTAAAATGATAGATGCTCAAAGCCAGTGGGGATGTTGAAACCGACACTGGCCCTTTTTAAAAAGGACTTGATGACATTACGAAATAATGGAGGGAAGAAAGCTTGACCTGGAAATAGACGGCAGTTGAAAAACCCTCTATTTTACACAACTTATCTGCTAGTGTAAAAGAAACCCCAAAGCACCCTCAGTTTGGAGCCATGCAGAGATTTGTCATGTGATAAAATAGCCGCTTGGTTAGTTCAAGCTGCTTCTAAGGTTTTTGTTGATATTCCAGATTCCAGAAGGACAGAGTACAGGCTCAAGATGGTTTAGGAGTGGACATGTTTCATTGTGTTTGTTAGAGTAAGCTTACCTGGGTTCACGAATAGAAGCAGAGATATAGAATGGTTCCTGTACAGTTTATTTCCTAGCCTTTCATGAATGCTCTACAGATGTTTCTAGTCAGCTTATGGCTTTCCTCTGTGTCACAATGCAGGGATTCATGCTCTTTTCATTTTGCAGCTGTACCGTCTTCCAGTCTAGACTAGTGCGTCTTAAACCGGAATGAATATATGCATCCTCTGGGGAGCTTGTTACAATGCAGGTTCTCTTGCAGGAGGTCTGGGGTGGGACCTGTGATTTTGCATTACTAGTAAGTGCCAGGTGATGCCACTTGGCTCCTGGACCAGAGCTCCTGGCTCCTGGACCAGACTCTGAGAGGCAAGCCCCTACAGCGCCTTGTCCTCAGCCGCATCTCGCTGGTGGAAAAGAGCACAGAGCATGTGGGGATTCCTGTGGGGTGGGTTAGGAGTTGATATATGTCTTACCTGCTCATGTTTTATTGACCAGAGCTCAGGAGGTGGCTGTACCCAACTCATGGCAGGCCAGGAAATGTAGGTGAGCTGTGTGTTCTGAAGAAGACACATATTTTAGTGAGATTCCAGAAGTCTTGGCCACATTAGGTGATCTCCAGTGCTAGAGCTCATTTTTTCAATAGTCTGCTGATAATCCTATAAAAAAAATTCTGTTTAGATATCCATTTGCCCTGTGCTTTCTCAGTATTTAAAAACATGTTGACAGTTTGCTCTCCTTCTCTGGGAATGATAATGCCTGGCATTTGTAAATAACTTTTTTTTTTTTTTTTTTAAAGGCCCAAAGCTGCTTTTGTGCTTGTTTCACTAATCTTGCAGGTTAGAAATGTCCCCATCTCCAGCCCTCAGACACTGAGGTATGCAGAATGGATGTTGCCTCCATGTGACAACGAGGGGACTGGCTCTGTGGGGCTTTGTCTTGTCACCATCAACCTCCTCCTGCTGTCCTCTGTGCTTTCTTCTGATGGCAGCACCTGTGGCTCTTCTTCTTTGTTCTTCTTATGGAAGGAAGGATCTGCCATATTCTTTAGCTGAATAGGGTTTTCTCCTAGCTCTGTGCTGTGTTTATATTCGTATGATGCATTTGTCCTTAAAGGATTCAAGATCTAGTTAGACCATGTAATTCATTTTAAATAGCTTAGCGAAAGGTTTGTTGAACTCAAGCTCCAAGGACAATTCCAAACAAAGGCGTATGTTCCTGGAGCTGGTCTTCAAACAGGTATAGAGGGAAATGGCGGGGGCCTGTGAATGAGCCACTTGTTTGATTTCAGCTTGTGGTCATCAGTGCACAGTTCATAATTATCTTATGATGCTTAAGCTGTAGGTGGGGAAAATGGAGAGTTCTCTATTTCTATTTTATGACAAACTGGAGGAGAAAAGTCTCTAACGCTTTTATAGCTTTTGCAGTCATATTTTCCCAGCATAGCTGTGGTCTGCATGCTAAATGATGTTAGAGCAGTTGGTAGATTTTTCCAGCTTAATGTATGTGATTAGCTTATAGAACCTCTCCTGATAAAAGGAATCTTACTTAGTCATTATCCTGTGTTCTTATACACCTGAATGAAATAATTTAGTCAGCCTACAAGAAATCTATAATAAAGAAATTTAATGTTTCATTAACAAACTAGCAACTCTTTCTCACTGTTCCCAAAGGACGAATTCTGTTTTTATGGTACTTCTATACAAATGCGATCTTGTAAAGTGTGGTAAAAAGCAGGGGCAGGAACTTTATTTGGTAGCCCATGGGAGGTACATAACTTTCTACCTCAGGGTTCCCATCCTGAATCTGCCCAATCTTTAGGCCTCTGCAATCCCATATGCCAGTTTCTGTCCGTCTCTTTGTCTCTCTTTTTTAAAGATTTTATTTATTAGGGAAAGGGAGTGAGCTTGAGCAAGGAGAGAGGCAGAGGGAAAGGGGAGGCAGACTCTCTGCTGAGCAGGGAGGCTGATGCAAGACTTGATCCCAGGATCCTAAGATCGTGACCTGAGCCAAAAGCAGATGCTTAACCAACTGAACCACCCAGGCGCCCCTGCCAGTTTCTGTTCTTAATAGTGGTATTTCTTGCATATATTTGGGGAAATGAGAGAAATCTCACATTAACTCTTTGGTCACCTGCTTTATCTGCTTCTTCAAGGCCAGTTCTACTTTGTTGGTCTAGTAACACTGTCAGCCACCATATAGTTTGCTTCTGATCACTGCCTTGGACTCTTGGACCGCAGGCCTCTCAAAAAGTGTCTTCCCTCTACATAAGCATCAGCAGAAAATGATTCAGACCAGATCACAGTTCCTTTTGCTGTCCTGCTCCTTGGTTTTTCACCCTCCCAAATGTGTGCCGTACAGGCAAACACAACTTAACTAACCTTTTGGGGAAACTAAAAGGAACTACATCATAGAAAGAGAAAACTTTCAATTCTGTGTTTTGTGTGAGACTTCTTATTATCTGAGGGAAAACATACAGAGATTTAAATCCTTACTGGATGTTGTCTCAAGCAGATGCCCCAGTTCCTGTCTTGACCTTATACTGAATTACCTTACACTTCTTGACCTATGTCCAACTTCTTGTAAAGAAGGATGCCTCCTTCTTAAAAAACTCTGCAGGATATATATATATGCTTTCTGCCAGGCTCATTATCACCCTGTGATCTCTCTCTTTCCCTCATCTGGTAATAGGCCCCTGTTGTTCCTAGCAATACTTTCCTACATTTGAGAGTTCAAGTCCTTAGTGTAGCACCCTGTGGCGGGGATTGGAGCAGGACTGGCAGGAGAGTGTAAGATGACTGTGGGCAATTTTGGTCTGGTAGAAACATCCAAGTGAATTTAGAAGTTTCTAGTCTGGTTCCCTTTTAACATTGATGCCAAAGGGAACTGGAGAGTAAGAATTCTTATTGGTCATCCAGTTGGCAGCAAATGAATAGAATGAATCACATGTTTCCAAATAAACTCACTTGCTCCCTAAACATACATTAATTCTAAAAAAAAAAAAAAAAATAGTGTTTATGAGATCAATGCTAAGCAGAAAAGTGGTTCATGAAACAAACCTAATCTGCACAGACTCCTGAATTATGCAGGTGGATTCCTGGCTTTTTTCTTCTCCATGTTCAAGGCAGACCCTTGGATCTCTTGTTAAAGAAGTGCATGGTGGAATCTGAGCCCATTACACTGAAGGCTACACAAATGTCCAGAAGAAAGTTTGAAAGGACCAGTTTGTGGTATGTTGGGATGGGTCACATTCCTAGTTAGGACACCCAAAACATTATTTCTTTAAGTTTAAGGGAAGCATCGTTCAGTTTGGTGTGGGGAGATGGGGACACAGTGTTGCATCTTTCAGGGGTTTGGTTTTGCTCTTGTAGTGTAGGGAAACTTAAGTCATTGTTTGCTTGTGAAGTATTTGTAGACAGATATTTGAAATATAAAGAGCATAATGGTCATTCTGATGGCATGAATTAATGTATACGTATTTTAAAGTGCAAGCTGATATTTAAAATCAATATAGTAGAGAGAGATTCTTTTTTCTACTTTATATATGAGCTTCTCAGTGAAGGCTAGAGGGTATTAGTACCATGCAAGTCCTTAAAAACCTGAATAGATTGGAGTGGGTCATTATTTGGTCTAATAGCAACTTAATTCTTTTAAAATAGCACCTCAGTTTTAGTTGCGCACTTTGTGCACCTACACTAAAAATAGTACAATTCTGTTAGTGTTGAGTTTCTTAAACATTATTTGTGTCTTTGAAGTAAGAGACAGCAAAGAAAACTTGAACTTCAAGAATGTATTAGGAAAAAAGTTAGACTCTCACTTTTAGGAGTAAACTCTGAAATTGTCCATAAACTGTAAAAGAAACCGAGGGCCAGAAAGATTAGATTTGGTGGCTCCACTGTATGTTGTTGAAAAACAGTTCTGATGGGAAAAACACAGCAGGGCAGGAAAAGCCTTTTTGTGTTGCCAGATCCTACGTCAGTCAGTGTAGGAGAGATGAAAATTCACTGGCTGAAGTTTTATACAGATTTGAATGCTTTTAGGGGATATGACAACAAGTAAACCATGTTCCAAATTATCCCAATCATAGAGTGTTGGAAGTGGGGTAGTTATCAGTGGCCATCCATTTTCATCCCAAAGGGTAGGTTTGGAGCGATTGACTGGCCTGTCCAGTGTCATTCAATTTCTTGGTGCCAGTCATAGGATTAGAATTCAGGTCTTTAATTGCTGATTTCTAGAAATCTGTGGAGGTGGTTTGGAACCAGTCTTGAGGGTGAGGGAAAGCTTGAGCCTTTAACACCGGGGTCCACTTTAATTAGCACACCTGGAACTTTAATTGCTTTATTTATTAAGGTTCTGAGACTTCACTTAAATGAGCTTTTATTTAAAAAAATGCTCGAAAACCTCTCTACTATTCTATGTTGTCATTTATAGACATCAGACAACTTTATTTGACTTGTAAACTATGGATATCTTTTTTATGTTTATTAATATGGCCACTCTCTTTGTAGTTATTCTTGCTTTGTTCAGCAATACCCGAAATAATTAGACATGTAGACTTCAGTAGATGATATGGTATGTTTTTTGATAAGTCTAGGTTATATTGCCAGGAATTTAGGCAAAAATCATAACTCCTGATTAATTGTCTTTTGATTCTAACAAAAATCTATTAAAATGCTTAAGACTGAATAGTTCGACTTCTCATCAAACCCATAGATAATTTTCCTTTAGTGTTTTTCGGATTTGTTTAAGTTGGACAGCAAGTTTTCCATCTTTTAAAAAGAGCTTTTTAAATTAAGGATATGGGATAATTTGTAGATATGAGGCAAAATTTTGATGTTTTGAAATGAGCATGAATGCAAAATCCTTAAAGTTTACAAAACGGTCATGGAACACAATGTGCTTGGGATTCCGTACAGTTGACAGAGAATCTATTTGGCTCCTTCAGTATGATTCCCCGTGGCTCAGCAATTATGAGTGATTTTTCTGTCATCATCCATAGAAGATAGAGCCCTTTAAGGGAACTGGAAACCAGAGACAGGAGAATATGGCATGGGAGTGTGTGGGAATTCATGTTCAGCAAAGCCTTGAGCTTTTAGTTTTATTTTTAGGACTCAAGTTCTCATAATCATGCTCCCAGACTATAAAAGACTACAAAAGAAGAGGAAAGGGAGAAAAGGGGGAAAAAAGATATGACTCAGTTGTATTCATTGTGTCTATGAAGGCAGAAGATCTGCCTTTTATCAGTAAATCTCTTATTAGATGAAGAGCCTCTAGATTGTAAAATGCCATGAGGTCTAAAATTAGAATTTTCTAAACAGTGGTTATCAAGTACTTTCATCTTCAAAGTGAAATAAAGAATATATTTATCAAATTCCAAAATGTCTAAATAGAGACATGTATCCATTTCTAAGGAAATTTGCATAGCCTACTTAAATGATCAGTTTTCTCTAATAATGCCAAACCTGAAATTGGAAGATCCTAACAAATAATTATTAACACCTCGTCACTAGAGTTTGATTTTTGTGTGTTATTAAGTAGAATAGTATCTAATTAATGCTACCTATGGAATTTCTTATGGAAACACTTACGGAATACTCATGGAATTTTAGCCTTCAATTTATTCAGTTTAAGGAAAGGTTTTGCAGTTTCACTTGGTGTATGTTTATGTGCCACACATTCTGTTAAAATATTTCTACTTGTTCTACTTTCTAAGGCAACTTTTTTGGTAGTGGTGGGGAAAGGGTCAGGAGATTTCTTAATGCAAAATTTACCATGGAAATCTTGAGGGACTTTACATGATTGAAGACAGGATCTTCACTTTGACAGTTTAATGCATTTTACATTATGATGGCATTGCATGCTTCACAGTTCCTGAAAAAGAGCTTACATTAGGTCTCAAAGTAGCCTCTTTTTCTCCTGGTATTTCCTGATCATTTCTTTTGCTCACATCAGATCCCAGAGGGGGCCCATTTGTGGAGGAGAGATAATTTTGCCACTTGGGAAGAATTCATATGGTTCTCTGCCTCGAGTTAAATTAGTTACCTAAGAATGTATCCTTCACTGAAAGTGTTTTGTCCAGCCGTGGAATAGCTTAGAAGATTAGCCCCCTGACTACATCTTCGTTCATGACTCCTTGTGCAAATTCTATGTGTAACTGATTCTGTAATTTTCCTGATGTCAGGATTAAGAAAATGGATGCTGACACCAGATTTCAACCTGCTCATCTCTTCCACCTATGTAGTTCCCCTCATGTCAAAGAACAAAGAGACGTATTATGTATGCGTGGTACACATCTCATTTTAGTAGACATTTTTACTCACATTTCATTTTACCAGACAATCTAAATTCTAGCCTGGACTCCTCCATTTATTTGTTGTAACATTGGATACGTAATCCAATATCTGAATTTTAGTGTCCTCATCCTATAAGAGAGAATTCACAGTACCACTTATTAAGTTCTTGCTGTGTATTTTAATTTATTTCATTTCTTCAGTTGAGTAGTATTTACCTGGGAAGTAAATATTATTAGTCCCTTAGTACCAATGAGGAAGTGAGGCCCAGAGAAGTTAGTTGAATTTGCCCGCCATCTTATAGCTGGTGAAGGACTTAGGTTACTTTTGAGCCCAGTTAATGTTCGATTTCAAGAGTAATGCTCTTTCCACTATGCCAGAAGCTGCCGGAAAATGAGACAATAAAACCCAGCTATGCTGGGTATTATTAGGTAAAGTGCAGTGGGGGTGTTCTAAACTGCAGAGAGCTATAAAAAAGTTTATTATTATTTACTAATTGACTCCTAGAGTTGTTATTAATAATACCACTCTGACAGAACTAACCTCCATCATGTTTTGGTGTCAGGTTCCAGCCTCCTTGAATAGCACAGATAGCCTCGTCTGAGAGGCACTCTGTGTAATGTTACTAAATTTATTCAGCGTTTTGGCAAATGTAACAGGATGGAGAACAGCAGGCATTGATGTATTTGACTTTGGCCGATAACCTCTTTTGGGATGGATTAGGATAAACAGCGTTTTTTGGGTCCAAGTCAAATTATCTCCTTGATAACTGTGAGGAGAGGTAGACATAGTCTGAGGTAGTCCATTAACATTTCTGGAGAAATAACTTTAAACTGATGGATAAATATTCCTAGGAAGTTGGGGAATCCTAGTTATGATGTGAAAAGAAAAGCTGTGCAGTAACAACCTTCACGCACTGCCAAAATTCTAAGTCCGTTTAGGAGAACCGAAGGTCAACCTGATTATATTTTAAGGGTTCTTATCATAGGGTATGATAGAATTAGAATATTTGACTGTTGATCATCTCGCTGCTGCTCCAAATCCTGCATATTTCACATGTTATTCCTTACTGCGCAATAGCACACGGAGCAGGAATTAAGTTTGTTGTGATATCTTCTAATTTTTTTGACCCTGGCTAGCAAAGACCATCATAATTTGCCTGGATTGCCTCTGCAGCTGTCTGTGTCAGAGCCCTGAAGAATTTGCACTGGTGTGATAAGAGGAGGTTGGAACACAGTGACCCAGCAGCTGCTCCCTCCCTTGGGATTTAGGATTCTGGGCTCTAACCAGGCTCCCTACTTGGGAAGGAGTTGCTGATGGACAGGGGTTCAAAAAGAGGACATGGTTGCCAAGCTCAAATTTCTGCTCTTTTGGGATACATAGCACCCACCCCCCACCCGCCCTGGCAGTGGCCGTCCTTTCTTCTGACCTCCAGAGGTACAACTGTACCCAACCCAGGAGAGTTACTGTTATTTTGTGTCTCTTATCTTTGTTCTCCCCGTGAGATTTCAAGTAACATGGGGGTCATTTCCCTCTTCTTTGTTTATCACAATGCTTAGTGCTGTGAGTACATAATGCATGCTTTCAAATCTCAATAGTTTAATTAGTTACATAAGACTTTTTTCATAAATTATGTTTGATCACATTTGGAGATATATTTTCAGTCCTGTATATGATGCCAGTAATATTTGAAAAAACTGAAAAAATATTGGGGAAAGAGATTTCCTTGTAAAAACCTTTACAAATGTAATTTATAACTTGACAGTTCCCATCTTAAATCACACTCAGCCAAACAATGATAGCTAGTCAATTTCCCTATTTAAACTAATAGATACAAATGCAATTTATATTATATATAAATGAGGGATTCTCAAGAAAATGGACTATACTTGAAAATAGATGATTGTTTAAGTATTTCTAAAGGTGGCTTTTAAAACTACAAAACTAATAAATTCCTTGTAATAATGAAAAAAAGTCCAAGCAATAGAGAAGTGCAATTACAAAGAGGAAATCCTTCTCTCTCTCTCTCTCTCTTTTTAAAAGATTTTATTTATTTATTTGACAGAGAGATCACAAGTAGGCAGAGAGGCAAAGAGAGGGAAAAGCAGACTCCCAGCTGAGCAGAGAGCCCGATGTGGGCCTTGATCCCAGGACCCTGAGACCATGACCTGAGCCAAAGGAAGAGGCTTAACCCACTGAGCCACCCAGGTGTCCTGGAAATCCTTCTCCATTCTCTTCCACCATGAGGTAGACAGAATGTTGGCCCCAAGACCTTCACTCTCTGGTATCACATCACTGACTATATTACCCTATGTGGCAAAAGAGACTGCAGATGTAGTTGAAGTCCCTAATCATTTATGATATGGAGAGTACCTGGATTATCCATGAGGGCCCAGTTTAATCAGATGAGCTCTTTTTAAAAATTTTAATTTTAATTTTTTTTTAAAGATTTTATTTGACAGACAGAGAGGCAGAGAGGCAGGCAGAGAGAGGGGGAAGCAGGCTCCCTGCTGAGCAGAGAGCCCGACGGAATGCGGGGCTAGATCCTAGGACCCTGGGATCACGACCCGAGCTGAAGGCAGAGGCTTTAACCCACTGAGCCACCGAGGTCCCCCAAATATTTTCACCACAGGATGTTTCTTTAGAAATGAGTTACTTTCTCATTCTTTATATTATCATCTTCATCCTGATTTTTTTTTTTTAAGATTTTATTTATCCATTTGAGAGAGAGTGAGAGAGAGCCTGAGAGGGGAGAAGGTCAGAGGAAGAAGCAGACTCCCTGCAGAGCCGGGAGCCTGATGCGGGTCTTGATCCTCAGACTCTGGGATCATGACCTGAGCCGAAGGCAGTCGCTTTGCCAATTGAGCCACCCAGGAGTCCCAGATGAGCTCTTAAAAGCAGGGTTTTCTTCTGGCTGCAGGCAAGAAGAAGTCAGGTAGCTTCACAATGAGGGAGGCCATGTACAAGGAGGACCAGAAAGAGATCTCTAGGATCTAAGGCTAGTCCCCAGCTATCAGCCAGCAAAGAAACAGGAGCCTCCATCTTGCAAGTACAAGGGACTGAACCCAGCCAATAACTTTTTTTTTTTAAATTAATTATTTTTATTAACATATAATGTATTATTTGCCCCAGGGGTACAGGTCTGTGAATTATCAGGCTTACACACTTCACAGCACTCACCATATTACATACCCTCCCCAATGTCCATCACCCAGCCACCCTATCCCTACTTCCCCACCCCCCAGCAACCCTCAGTTTGTTTTGTGAGATTAAGAGTCCTTTATGGTTTGTCTTCCTTCCGATCCTATCTTGTTTCATTTTTTCCTTCCCTACCCCCCAAACCCCCACTCTGCCTCTCAAATTCCTCATATCAGGGAAATCAAATGATAATTGTCTTTCTCTGATTGACTTATTTCACTCAGCATAATACTCTCTAGTTCCATCCACGTCATCGCAAATGGCCAGATTTCATTTCTTTTGATGGAAGCATAGTATTCCATTGTGTATATATACCACATCTTCTTTATCCATTCATCTGTTGATGGACTTCTAGGTTCTTTCCATAGTTTGGCTTTTGTGGACATTGCTGCTATCAACATTCGGGTGCACCTGCCTCTTCGGATCACTACATTTTTATCCTTAGGGTAATACCCAGTAGTGCGATTGCTGGGTCATAGGGTACCTCTATTTTTAACTTTCTGAGGAACCTCCATGCTGTTTTTCCAAGTGGCTGCACCAGCCTGCATTCCTACCAAGAGTATAGAAGGGTTCTCCTTTCTCTGCATTCTCTCCAGAATCCTGACTTGTTAATTTTAGCCATTCTGAATGGTGTGAGGTGGTATCTCACTGTGGTTTTAATTTGTATTTCCCTGATACCGAGTGATGTGGAGCACTTTTTCTTGTGTCTGTTGGCCATCTGGATGTCTTTTTTACAGAAATGTCCTCTACCCATTTCTTGATTGGATTATTTGTTCTTTGGGTGTTGAGTTTGATAATTTCTTTACAGATTTTGGATACTAGCCTTTTGTCTGATATGTCATTTGCAAATATCTTCTCTCATTCTGTCAGTTGTCTTTTGGTTTTGTTGAGTGTTTCCTTTGCTATGCAAAAGCTTTGATCTTAATGAAGTCTCAATAGTTCATATTTGCCCTTGCTTCCCTTGCCTTTGGCAGTGTTTCTAGGAAGAAGTTGCTGCAGCCGAGGTCAAAGAGTTTGCTGCCTGTGTTCTCCTCAAGGATTTTGATGGATTCCTGTCTCACATTGAGGTCTTTCATCCATTTTGAGTCTGTTTTTGTGTCGTGTAAGGAAATGGTCCAGTTTCATTCTTCTGCATGTCCCAGACAATAACTTGAATGAGATTAGAAGTGGACTCATCCCTGGAGTCTCTGAAAAGAGCACAGCCATGCCAACACCTTGATTAGAGCCTCGTGCTATTCTAAGCTGGGGAACCAGGTGAGTTTCACAGTAATTGGACTTTTGATCTACATAACTGTGAGCTAACAAAATGGGTGTTGTTTCAAACTATTTTAAATATATGGTAATTTATTACTGTGGTAATGGGAAATGAATACACCGCATGTGCATTTGCAAGGAGTTCATGGTTTGATGTGATCCTTCAGATTGTTTCATGTATCGAAACATTTCTGACTGAAAGTCTTAGTAGCACAATTAACCTTTGTTATCATTATGAAGAACTCCTTGCCTAACAAAGCTAGACTTCTGCTATGATAATACTGAATGTGTCAATTTCCAATTCAGGATTCATGAATTCACATTTTTATTGTGAATTTCCATCAGTGAGAGTTTTTACTATTACAAAACTTTACCAGTCAGATGAGAACCTGCCTCATTTATGATTTTCTGCCTTGGATGTCCGGAAGACAGTGTATTCCTGCTTTTATAAATGAGCATCTTGAGTCATTTTACTTGTGTTTGTGGATGTTTTCTGGCTTCCACAGTGATGGAAACTTTCACTTAAGGCCATGAGCTCTTCATCAGGGATCAAGGGACCAATACTGGACTATTTCTGTTGAGGACTCCAGCTGGCACCAGCTTTATGCTTAAATGTAAGCTTTATCGAGGAATACCAAAGTTGATGGCTAAAAATACAGGTTTGTTTTTTATTTTTCATGAAGTGGGGGAAGCGGATAAAATTAAAGGTGAGCTCACTATAGTAATCCTTAAAGTTTGCTTTCAGCCTTCCCTTTGATTTGAGTGTGCAGAACAAGCTTCTGTTTTAGATTTAGGCAGCGTTTCTGTAGTCCTTTAACTAAAGTGGCTGTTGACCTGTTTGTTCATCCACCCGTGTTTGGCTACAGGGTTTATCACTACAGGTTAGCACCCAGTGACTGACAGCCTGGACTTCAGACTCCATCTAACCTAATTACAAGAGTAGCTGTAATGGAAATTTAGTTAGTGGGAAGATACCAGCTAGGGCTGAGAGTCAGCAAGTATATAAAAATACTCATCTATCTTAATGGCATTTTTAACTTTTAGTTTTATTCTTATAAGTGTATCTGAACATAAAGGGCAGAGTAGGGTAGAAATACCTAGTCTAAGGGTAACAGACATTTCTGGGCCAATCTGGTAAACTGATGAGACAAGGCTGTTTGTAGGCAGTTCAGGAGCTTTTGAAAGAGAATGCATGCTGGGGGAGGAAGAACTAAAGAGGTATGACTTTGACCCAATAAAGGGGTCTGTACCCAATTCCAATGTTGGTGGTGGAATTCTTTGAAAAGAATGAGTGTCCTACAATTCAACACCATTCTAATGTTGACTGCCCAGGGAGAGCAACAGATTCCACAAGTTAAGGGCTCAGCCCTAAGATTTTGCTATCCACACTTTCAGAGGCTGAAAATGGTATTACCTATCCCTTGACCAACTGACTATAGATTGGAGGTTCCAATATTCCCCTCCTTACATTCAATTAATTTACTAGAGTAGCTCACAACACTCAGAGAAACATTCTGCTTACTAGACTGGTTCATAATAAGAAGATATAACTCAGGAATAACCAGATGGGAGAGATGCATAGAGAAGGTAGAGGGAAGGACTGAGCTTCTACAGACTCCCCAAGTGTACCATTCCCCCAGCACTTCCATGTTTCATCAACCTGGAAGCTCTCCTTAGCCTCTTCATTTGGGTTTTTACCGATGTTTCATTATGTAGGCATGATTGATGTCATCATTGCCATTGGTGATTGAACTCAATCTCTAGCTCTTCTCCCTCCCCAGAGGTCAGGGGTGGGAGTGAAAGTTCTAACCCTCTCATGGTTGGCTCCTCCAGCAACTAACCCCCAGCCTTAGGTGGGGTTCACAAATCAGCTCATAACATAAGAAAGGACACCTGTATAGCTCTCGTAACTTAGGAAATTCCAAAGTTTTTAGGAGTTCTGGGCCAGAAACAGGAATGAAGACCAAATATATCTATTTCTTATTATAAATCACAATATCATGCCCAACAACAACAACAACAGAAAACCTAGTTACCAGAGGAGAAGGGAGATTTTGAGTAGAGAGGAGATGCCTTGTATTTGATACAGATTTTACCTAGTTTGGCACCCAGGGTTCCAGTTCCTCAGTGACAATGCCTGGTGGAGTCATGCATGCCTAGCCACTATTCTAGGCAGGAGAATGTGGCATGTGGCAGTGCGGCAGCCTCTTCAGGAACTCTCAAAAATGCTGAGGACAAAACTGGTAAACTGATGAGACTGGAATGTTTAGTAAGTGATGGGTGCAAGAGCTGGTGAAGTTTACTATATCTGTGTGACTTTGACCTGCAGATAGGTAAAACCTGAAGAGACTCCATCATATATTGGGGTAGCCAACTTCCAGGATGGTTCCTGGTCATTCCTGCCTACTGCTCTCCATGCCGTTATATAGCCCTTTCCCTCATTAAATAGAGCTGACAGGATATTCTGGAAATGATGGTTGTGACTTTGGAGGGGCATCCATAAAGGACATTCCAGCTTCTACCTTTCCTCTCTCTCAGGTCACCTGCTTTGGGGAGAGTAGCTACTGTGTTGTGAGGGTGCCCAAGCCGCTCAGTGGAAAGGCCCACCTAGCAAGGTAACGAGACCTCTTTCCATCAGCCATGTGAGTGAGTCATTGCAGAAGCAGATCTTGCCACCCTAGTCAAGCCTTCAGGTGACTGTAGCTCTAGTTGATATCCTGACTTCAAACTCCTGAGAGACTCTGCGTCAGAAATACCTAGCTAAGGTGCTCCTGAATTCTTAACCCCCAGAAATTGTTAGATAATAAATGTTTTTTGTTTTAAGCTATTAAGTTTGGGGGTAATTTGTTGTGTGGTTAGACACACACATACATTGTTATAGTTGTTTAAATTTTATTCTCCGGTACATTCTCAAATACTAGTTCTTTAAGGGCATGATCTATATTATTCATCTTTTTATTCTCCGTAGTTCCAAGTGCAGTGCCTAAACACATTCATATATATGTATGCTTTTTTTCAAAGTAAAAGACAAATGGACAAATCTCAGATTTATTAGCACTGGGGATGATGAAATATCAGAATGAAAATAATTATTTGTTAAGAACTTCCTTGGTTCTTGGAGTTGAATATCTGCAAAATGTTTGTTGAAACAACCTGCATTCCCATCATTTTATTAATAAGGAACCTGAAGTCGGGAATGGTTCTGAGGTTTTCCCACAGTGAGTTAAAAGGTAAGGTATGACTTGAACCCAGACCTTTAAACTCCAAAGCTAAATATCTAATACAGAGACCATTTGAAGTTTCTTTTCTTCTTACTCTCCTGATATGCAACATCCACTATATGTATATGCAAAAAGAAAAAGCCAGTACTAGGTTTCTTATACGTATCTTTCTCTAGTATGTAACATTAGTTATGTTTATTTTAAAGAAGAAAAATATGATGCTAGGCTTATCAAATATTGGAGGTCTTTTAGAAATGTTTTTGTCCTGGGAAAATGAGATGGAGGAAGTGAGTGCATTTGATTTTTCCCCAATGTGGTCTGATATATGGTGAGTGTCACTGATAGACCCTAGTTTATCAGGTTAATGATGATGATGATGATGATGGGATAATAGCAATAATGGTAATAGATACTATAGAAAGAATCCCAGTCTGAACCTAATAAATGTTTACCCGCGTATTCAGACATGTCTGGAATGTCTAATGGAGGGGGGCGTCTATTTACATGAGAGACCCCGAGTCTCCAAGGAAAGAACACAACCTGAAGAAAGACAAATGGAGTGAACAAAGCTGGCTCAAAGGTGATGGGGCCAGGGAGAAAAGGAAGGTAACTTTGGATGCTGCCTGGTACATTATTCTGAGACTGAGGTGGCTACAAAGGAGAAAGTCACTAGTCTGAGAAGCCGACAAACTTGTGCTCTCTGAGGACCAGTGGATGTGCTTGGGGCAGTGGCTCTGGAGCCAGCAGCTCCTGCAGGAACAGGAAACGACATTCTCCTCAGGAGCCTTTGAGTTGGGAGAGCAGGCACTGGGGGCTTGTGCACAGATTTGGTGACGATTAGCTGTGGCACAGGCATCTAGTTGCTGTGCATAGCAGCTGTGGTGCCCTCAGCGGACATCAGCAGGACAGTTGATACCAAGGTAGTGCGCACTGTGAGCTGGAGGAGAGGGGAATGTGGCTGGGGGTCCTGGTGGGGGGTGTGTGGGAGAGGAGGCAGAGCCTGGGACTCCCAGACTCTTTGGGAGGAACTTGAGGGGAAGTAGAAACTCTAAAATTGGAGAGGGGTAGTGTCATTAGAGAATTTCTGGCTTTTTGACTCTTAGTGTGATGTTGTTTTTAATCAAGCCAGTGGGGACCTATTGCAGGAAGTCATTATTAGAGAACTGATCACAATCCACTCTGTGCCTGTATAGTTTCCATCCAGGAATGTCAAGTGGGCCACTGAAAATGCATTCACCTCAAAAGACCTCAGTCATTGAAATAATTACAGTACACGTTATGCAAGCTAAAACAACAATCTGATGCTTATTCTCCATCAATTCAGTAAGTGTGTTTTAAACCTGATAATAGTACTGCTTATCATTGTGAAGGATGGTCTCTTTCTTGACCCTTGACATGGTGATATCTCTCTAGCTCTCTTCCAAGCTCTTGCTTTCCAGGTGAGGCCTGAGTTGATCTCTTCATATAATAATCATAATAAAATAATAATAGTACCCCATCCTTAAGGTATAAATCAAGGCTCTTCCTGGATCCATGAGGGTAAATACTGTTAAGATTCCAGGTAAAAGCAACCAAATTCAACCTCTATTTGGGCATGAGTCGAGTGAGAACATGATTTGTGTGGTGGAGCAGGACGAGCCCTCCATTCCAGAGGATGTTTCTCAGGTGGCCATCCACTGAATCAGCTGAGCAGCTACCCCAAAGCCAGTTCGCTAGTCTCTGTGAGCACCACGAGCCTTGCAATTGTAGGATCTATGTGTGTACTGCCTGCACCGGTGTGGGACAACAACATGGTCATTTGGGTGTAGTGCCACAGGGTTTCCACAACTTTCTAAGGAATGGTTGCTACTCCAGTGCATAAATAAGAACATGAACTTTGCAACCAAACTATTCTGGCCTGCCACAAACAAGCAACCTGACTTTGGGCAAATGGGCAAATCATTTACCTGTCTTTTTTGCTTCAGTTTTCTATCCCTAAAAGCAAGATATTTATATTAGCTACCTCACAACATTGTTATAAAGATTGAGTGAATTAACATAGATAAAGTTCTTAGAACATTGCCTGTTCATTGTAAGCATCTAATAAGTGTAAGTTATTTTAATCATTACCCATTGCCCAGGCTACCCATTTAGCCTGATTTGGTGTTGATGAAAACTATGTCAGGAAGTGGAGGGTCATTGCAGCTCTTAGGAATTTGTGAATATTCTCATGGAAGGGGGGGTACTTCAATTAATGGGTCAGTTCTAACAATTTAGTTTCTGTGTCTTTTTTTTTTCTTCATGAAATTTCTAAGAGAAAGAGTAAAATGGCCTAGCTTGGATCGAATGTCCACTCTTAACCTAAACAGATTTAACCAGGAAATTAAACAAAGACATGGAAGCTGGGCCCATCCTTGTGGGGCGTATCCCTGTGGGGCCATTCTCAGAAAAGTCACGGTAAGCTGATAGCTACCTCATGGTATCTGTTCAGATGAACCCAGCAACAGACACAGATAATCTGTGTTTCTGCAGATGTGTGATGTGTGTGGTATGTACACACATGTGTTGAACTGTCAAACAATACAGACAAGTATCTGTAGCTGATATGAGGTCATTTAATAAGACTTTTGGTCAGACCAAAAGCTGGCAGTCTTTTTAAAGAGCAAATTCCTAATCCTAGTAATAATCTTCTAATATTGCATAATTCTGACCCAATCATGTTTACTGTTAGAAATTCATCCATAAGCAAATAATAAAAGATTATTGTAAAGATACAGTTATGAAGAATTCCATCAGAACATATTTATAACATTAACACGGAAAGAGCATAAATACTCAACTACAAAGGAGTAGTTGAAAAGGTGTTGGTATGTCTATGGGATGTTTATCTTCAATGGTCATTGAAAATGTTGTAGAAGAACATTTAATAATATGTAAATGTTCTTCACAATATGTTAAGTGAAAACAGAAGTTACAAAGTTGTATGTGGAATGATTCCATTTTCATTAAAAAAGAACAAAGGATGTTTGCATGGAAGTAAAACTTGAAATGTAACAAACCATTAATAATGATTGTCTTTGAATAGTGAGAGTACAAATGATTTTTGTGTTCTTTTTTTTTTTTTAAAGATTTTATTTATGTATTTGACAGACAGAGATCACAAGTAGGCAGAGAGGCAGGCAGAGAGAGAGAGGAGATAGCAGGCTCGCTGCTGAGCAGAGAGCCTAAAGTGGGGCTTGATCCCAGGACCCTGGGATCATTACCTGAGCCAAAGACTGAGGCTTTAACCCACTGAGCCACCCAGGTGCCCCTTACTTTTTTTTTAAAAATCAGAATTTTCCATTTTTCTTTAATATTTATGTTTTCATTTTGTAATAAGGAAAAATGCGTAGAGTAATTTAATGTGAATCTGTGAACCACCAATTTGGCTGTAAACTTTCTAACAGCACAGGCAGGAACATTACCAGGTCCCTGATTCACTACGCCAATAAAAGGGAAACAAATTTAATTGCCTGGGGGAAACACAGCTCTTTCCGGCACTAAGACCTATGAGAAATATATCCTATGGGTCCTCTTAAAGAGGTCACTGGGTAGTGTAAGAAACAATGTATTTGATGGCATCCTTAAAGTAATTGTGGTCCTGAATTTTATAGGGCTTGCTTTCATATTGTTCCTTTTGTCCCTCAAAATATACTGATGAGAGATTTCTAAAGCACATTCAGAAAAAAGCAGTTTAACTAGGAAAGCAATATGACACCATCTATTATATAATTTGTTTTTCAGATTTAATCCAGTAAAGATTTTTAAATAGCTAAAGGAATAGATGGGCTGCATATCCTTCAATCTTCTCCTGAGGAACAAAGAATTCAAGGTTCTTTTCCCTGACATGTAGTTGGGGTTTATAGTTTAATCTTGTCTGTAACTATGCATAGCTTTTTCCTCTGTCACTAAGCAGAACAAAACCTATGAAAAGAGGGAGAACTATTACCTCTTTGTGAGAGGTCAGAGGCTGACAGGGAGACATGCCTGACTGGAGGCCCTGATCATGGTAACTCACATGGTCAAGATGATCCACAGAATGTAGACATTGAACCACTTTAGCTTGTAGACATGTAGGCAAATCATGCCTAAATCTTTTTCATAAAACAGTGCCATAATACATGTGGTCTAGATGTTTTTATAAGAAGTACAACCAAATACTCACTTCATCCATTAAGACTGAATAGAACCAAACGATAATAGCTTCATTAAGAAGGACATTGACATGAGTAATGTCATTTCTTGGCACATAGTTCAAGATGAACTGAAAGAGTTGGATCGTTTAATTTTGAGTCAATCAGATAACAGAGGACATTTATCAAAAAGGATTACCTGTTTCAAAATGCTTTTTTTTATGGCTCATTTTTTTGGTATTAGCTAGTTGTCATGGCAGCCATTAAGATAACTCCCAGTTCCTTACGATAACCTTGAGTTATCTACAGCAAAGAGAACACTTACCTCTCCATGACCTGGTAGTGATGGTGGAGGAGTTATATATATTGTGACCATGAAGGAAATATCACATGGTATATTTCCCCATCGCCCCTTTTCTGCCATTCAGAAACAGATTTATATTACACAGGGAGTTCCATGCTATATCCTAACCAAAAAGATACACTCCCAATGTAGTGGGGTTTAGACTGTTTCTCATCTCCAAATCAGCTTTAAACAAAGGCAGAACAAATGTGCCTGTTGTTTTTGCCCATGGTCAAAGAAACGTAATGAAAATGTGGCATCATTCCTCAGTAGTGGATTTTCTTGTTCATATTCTCTGTCTGTCCTTACTGCTTATCAACTAAGTATTGTAATTTTTTCTGTTACAAAAATAAAAATGCTTGCAATATTGATTGATTGAGCATATGAACCGTGAACTTTAGCAGTGCTTGGGAACTCTGAATTTCTCCATGACAAATATGGTTAAAATGCTTAAGTGTTACCAGGTGTATTAAAAATCCAGATGTTGGACAAGGGAGTCTGGCACAAGACAGTCAGAGGCCCCCTGATCATATGGGGAGTTTCGTATTTTCTGTCAGTTTCACTTAAAATTTCTTCACCGAGAGGGTGAGAGCTGGTACATATACATTTGAGTTGGAATTTGGCAAATGATGGTTATTTAAATATATAGGTATAAACCTCCTATCATAGCACCAATTAAAACTTGCCTGGATTACCGCAAACAGCTACTAATTGGCCTCCTGTTTCCCTGTTCTGCTCTCTTGCAACCTAGTCTGTGCACCAAAGCCAGAGGGATTGTTTGAAAATACAGATTACGGTTACCTTGCAGGGGCTTGCCATGTTCTTAGGCTAATGTCTGACCCCTTCACATGTAAAAGACCCGTCATGACAAGGCTTCTGCTTATCTGTCAGCCTCACCTCTGAGTTTAGGTACTACCCCACCTATCCTCATACCTCTCTCATGATGCTTTGAAGCTGTCTATCTCCTGGTGTTTTCATGACCTGTTTCTTTACCTGTGGCCATCACCACCACCCAGCCTCTTCTCTAGGCTAAATGCTTGCACAGTAGTCTTCATCACAGTTCCCTGATTCTGAAGTCTAGGTTAGGAGCCCTCCCCATGTTTCCTACACCAGCACAGGAGCCCTCTGCCTGCTGTGGAACTATGGTCATTGCATTTTCGGTAGTTCCTTCTGTCTAGATGAAGTTCCTTCCTTAAGGATAGGTACTAAGTCGATTTTATTGGATTAGTTTTCCAGTGCCTAGTTCAGTGCCTCGCATACACTTGTGGCCAGTTCAGTGACTTAATGGGCAGATATTTGGCACAAAGCTGTCAGAAGCACAAAGAGAAACAAGACACTTTTCCTGGCCACAGAAACTTGATGTAAGACATGTACACATGTCAGATAGCATAGTGTAGAAAGGGATGGTGCAACAGAGTGCTCTGGGAATTCAGAGAAGGGAGAAGGTGTGACCGTGGCATTAGAAAGGGCTTCAAGGCAGAGGAGATTTTCAAATTGGGCTTTGGATGGCTTAACCTGTTTTGAATGGGGAAGGGATACACTTGAGGTTATAGGAAATGAACATAAGGCAGAGGGCTAGGGAAAGCAGCAGTGTTTGGAGAGAAATGGCATGTAGTTTAGTCTAACTGGAATTTGGAGTGGATGAAGAGATTTTTGGAGAATATGCTGGAAAAGCGGGTCACAGCAGATTCTGCAGGTCCAGAAAGCCAGCTTACAGAAAACACAGTGCAAGCAGAGTTTTTAAATCTTCTTTAAAAAAATTTTTTTTTATTAACATATAATGGGTAGCTCTTATTTTAAAAGATTAAGAGGAACCTAACAGAATCTTGTGTTGCGCCCTTCTCCATCACTTTTAGGTATGTGTGTAGGTATAAGTACCATTCTTGTTATTTTAAGAAGATTTTAAAAATGCTTATTATGGGGGCCGTCTGGGTGGTTCAATGGGTTAAGCATCTGCGTTTGGCTCAGGTCATGATCCCAGGGTCCTGGGATCAAGTTCTGGGTTGGGCTCACTGTTCAGTGGGGAGTCTGCTTCTGCTTCTCCTTTTCCCTTTGCTTTTCCCTCCCCTTGCTCGTGCTCTCTCTCTCTTTCTCTCTCAAATAAACAAAGTCCTAAAACTTTATTATGGAACTGATTGCAAACATGAAGTTTTGTGTTTCCGCTGGGGCCATGCCTTGTATATTGCTGATCCTTTGTGCATTTAAAGTAAGGCCATGCAAAATGCTCTCTAGACTGAGATGGGATATAAACAAATAAAATATTTCAGTTGTGTGATTACTGAATAATACAGGTAAGCATAGTAGAAAGTTTGTGTGGCTATTTTTTCATAGTTAATCCTCTTCATTGGTGTTCTGGCTCTTGAGCTTTTCTGTCTTGCTCTAATACAGCCAGCTTCTTACTAGAGACCTGCTTTGAGTTTGAAACTCTTCATCAGAAGACAGCTGCAGGGTGGAAAGTTTGGATAATGTCCAGAGAAAAGCAATAAAAATGATTAATAGCTTGGAAAGTAAGACCTCAGAGGGACGTCTAAAGAAGTTGAGAATCTTGATCAATAGCGAAAGCACAGCTTACATGTTTTGAAATCACACTGTAGGTGCTTTTCTCTTCATCTTCACAGTAAATACATGGAGAAGACAGCCTAGGTTGCAGCAAGCAAATTTATATTGGACCAAAGAGAGAAAAATATGCACATATGCTAGCATTGGCTTAACACGCAGAGGTAAGACTGAGGGTATGGACTGTTAATTTATAATAGAGTTGTGGTTGCCAGGGGCTGGGGAAGGGGGAACTGGGGAGATGTCAGTCAAAGGATTCAAGCTTCCAGCTATACCATGAATGAGATCTGAAGATGGAGTTCATCACAGTGATTACAGTCAGCAATACTATGTTACGTCTTTCAAAGTTGCTGAGAGAGTAGATCCTGAATGTTCTCACCAAAAAAGAGAAGTGGTAATTATGTGGTAAGCATTTTGCCCTATGTCAGTATGTCAAATCAGTAGGTTGTGCACCTTAAACTTCCACATGTTACATGTCCGTTATATCTCCGTAAAGCTGGGGGAACAAAAAGGCGTAGAGTAGACCCCTGTCTGGGGTGTTTGGTTTTAGACAAAGTAATAAAGAACTTCTCCATTGCCACTGATTCTTCTATCGGGATTTGTGGCAGTGGTGGTTGTTACCATTATTTAGTAACACTAATCTCTTATGCATTTGCTGTGTATCACAGTTTGGTTTCTTTGGAAGCAGATGCCAAGGCAGTTCGAAATGCAAGATATTTACTGGGGAGTAAGCCTGTGAATGGGAACGGGAGGGAGCAGGACCGGGCAGGGGGAGCTGTCAGTCTGGCGTGCCCACCTGGCCAAGCCTCTGCCTGCCCATTGGGAGCTCTGGAACACAGTTTGCCCATTGGATGGATGCCACGTTGGGTGGCCAGGCCCTTGTATTTATGCTTTTGTTCAGTCATTGACTGGAGGCTGCTGTGATGGGAACATGTTTTTGGCTATCACTGCCTGGCTTACTCATTGGCCCGGGGCCACCCCACAAATGGTGTGACCTCGGCTGGAAAGCTGACACAGACCCTGAAGGACTAACAGCTGGGGTCTGTGCGTGAACCATGCTCCTCACAGCTGAGCAGCGAGCTCTTTTTGGAAGGGGGATCAGAGGGGCACCTCTCTGTTTCTGCCACATCATGTAGAGCACACTTCTCTCGGTTTGCAATTAAATAAATATGAAGTTGCCAGCTTCTATGTGTAAATGCAATCTCCAGATTACTACTGAAATGTTCATTTTGTGTGTGTGTGGGGGAGGGAATGACACAGAGTTACATGTAGCCAAACAGACCCAAATATTGTTGGTCAGATTTACCTAATGAAAGATCACAGCCTAATAGGAATAGGTATTCAAAATCAGACATTTTGTCCATATTATTTATAACTTTCATGACAACCTTGCACGATAGGCACTTTGATTCAATTTTTCAGTTGAGGAAGCTGTAGGTCGCATTGTTCAGGAAATTTTTTGTTCTAGTTCATGCAACTAGGACATCCTTCCATGCGACTAGGAGCTGAGATGTTTGTATTATTCTAAAGGCATTTTGCATTACACCAGGGTGACTGATGTGAAAAATTGCAGAACAGAATATGACTACCAAGCTTGTATTTTGTCAAAATAGTTCAGTTCTTATGTACTCTAGTCCAGACTCCAGGGATGTTTGGTATAGTCTTTATTGTGCGGCTTTTGGCCACACGTAACAGGGTGGAATTAACTTTTGACTTTATAATTTTGGGGTAGTTGTTTCCTACACATGTATAGATGTTAACTCACTACATTTGTGGAGGAAGTTCTGATTCCATTCCATACGACCTTGGGGTTTATCGATTTCCTTTCTATTTCTAGCTCTACATATTACTTACCTAATCTATTTTAAAAATAAAGTGTCACAGTCAAAACATAAAGTTCAGTAGACTATGATATCAACTGTAAGGAATTTTTGAATATAAAAAAATAATCCCCTACCTGTATCATTTTCAGTATTTTATACACAACATGTGGTAAGCATTTCAGTAATTGTTCTCTAATTTTTTAACTGTTGAAGTTGATTTCTCTCTTTTATTTAGAGGACATTAGAATCAGCTGTGTGACCAGATTTTATCTACTTCCAAGGCTAGAAAAGTGATATTATAACTTGTTTACATATTTGCTGATGAGAAAATTCAGCATCAGGGCGCATCATCAGCTTACACTTGGTTCTTTCCAAATTGAGTATATTAGGTCAGAGAGACCATCAGATATGAGGGCCAACAGTCTCTTATAAGGTCACCTTCCTTATGTTTCTCTTTGCCCCATATACTTCCAAAATTTCACAACTAAAAATATAAAAAGTGGAAAATAGGATGTCTTTTGCCTGGAAGGAAGCATTTTGAGAACTATGTTTAACATTACTTTCTGATATTCATCCATCTGTCCATTCACAATGACCTCCCAAATCTCCGTCATGTTATCCATGAAGTTCAGAATGCAGACAGTCCCCATGACATAGAAATGGGCCAGCACAGGAGTTACTAAAAGTGGGAGTCCTCATGTGTCTCGTCTGCTGTGCTTTGGAGACGACTTTGAGCTTGGCTGCACATGAATCTCCAGCTGCTCCCACAGAAATGGCAGTGAAACCAGAGATACCTAGTCTGGGAGGATATTTTCATAAAAGAAAGTATTCTACATACTGTGAGGTGACTGCTGTCATTTAGGCTGTGCTCTGACAAATAGTGTTGAGTATTTTGAGAAGAAACAAGCATTGATGCTGGATCTGCTGGAAAACAAAACAAAAACAAGAAGACGACCTGAAGGTTAAAATATAAGTTTTATGGTAGCTTCAGGTACTTTCATGGGAATGCTTGAGGAACTTCAGGGTAAAGATCAGTAGACCTCAGGGCCTGGTGGAATCCATTTCTACCAGGAATGAGTCTGATTAGCATATTTGTGGTCTGTAACATTGACCCACAACTACATGAGGTGTAGCCATGGAAAAAAGTATGCCAAGAGATTTGTCATGATCTGATGGGAACTTGGAAGGAAAGAGAAGGGTTATATCCAGGTGATCCTCTGACCTTGAGACCATGTAGGTACGCTGAAGAGTGCTGATAGTGCCCATTTCCAGAATCCTACAGCCCATTGGACAGGGGATGCATGCAAAAACTGTGGTGAAAGGTTGGCACAAGGATAAATTATCCATAGGTTCTCTTCCTGTTCTACCTAATTTGCCTATAGGTGACTAATGAATTGGCTGTGGGAATGGAGGGCTCTCCTCTCTCCTGGGCAGTATGGCTGGGTCAGAGAGGTGCCCTTTCACTCTGTAATTCGAGAGGGCTGGTTTACCTTCTCCTTTCCCTGTCTGTGACTATAAACTGTCCTCCTTTTAATAAATTCACTATTTGACTTTCTTTCTCCCTTTCCTCCAGGCCCAGTCTTTTCTAAACTCTTCATGGGAAAAAGCCAACTCTGCAGCTTTGCCTCCCACAGGTATTACAGTAACTTCCTAATTTCCTCTCCTGCCTCTATCATACTCTCTTTTGTAGATATGAATTTCTGACCTTGATGAGGCAAGGCTCTGGTGAAGTCTTTTTCATTGGAGAGTAGGTCTTTGTTACAGAGAATCTTCTGGGTGTATTTCAAAATAGTTACCTTTCTGCCCCCCCTTGCCAGAGCCATGAGGGGATCTTTCTTGGTTCTTTCTTTGTGAGAATCTGGGGGATCTTGGAGGGTAAATTTAAGAGTCTAAGAGTCTCTCTAAGTCACCAGAACTATTCACTGTCATGCTAGTCTATATTCTGTTTCTGTCAGTTTGTCAAAATTACCATTCAGGTGTTCTTACCAGGTTATGGCTTTAGCAGCTTCTGCTCCAGGTGAATAGATCTTGGCTCTGATCTCTGTATTTTCCTGTGTCTCCACATTTCAGGGTGGCCCTTTGCCTTATAACCTCAGTTCTCCGATGGGTCCAGGAAAATTATTGATTTTCAGTTTGTTCCACTTTTTTCTTATGTTCAGTGTGGGAGTGATAACTTCTCTTTACCTGTTAATACTGAGACCAGAAGTCTATGCGTAGCCTACTTTGAACACAGGAGCCCATGAAATTCCCATAATGTGTAAGATAGTCAAGTTGCTCCTCTACTTCAGCTTATCTTGGAGTAAAAGCCAAAGCCCTTTCATTGGCCCATAAAGCTTCCATGATTTGCACACTCTCTTGGGTACTCATTGGCCACTTCTTATTTTCCTCTTCCTATCTCTCTTCCAACCACCATGGTCTCCTAGCTGTCCCTTAAACATACCAGCAGCCTCCTACACCGGGGCCTTTGCACTTGCCTAGAATGATTCTTCTTTCTAGATGTCTACTGTCAGTGAACAAAAGTCACAGATACCTTGTGATGACTTCACTGACTACCCTATTTAATATAACAACCCCACAGCCCTCTCTTATATCCTCATCCCTACCTAGCCTTATTTCCATAGCACTTTGCACCACAGAACATACTTCATACAGTATTTTTCTAATTTTTTATGTTTACTGTTTCTCTACCCTATCAGATAGTAAGTTCCATGCAAGCAGGGATTTTTGCTTTTTTTGCTTGTTTTATTCCTTGCTTTATAGACCAGTGATACAATGAAATTGTTAATTCAGGATTATCAGGTGATGTCAAAACCATCAAGTGAATGTATGATGGTGAATGAAACACTTGTACAATGCCAAAGCAACACTATACAAATTAATTTCAGGTTGCAAAGGGGAAAATGTTAACTCTTCCACTCTAATTCAGTGGTTAAGCTTAGTATCATTAATGGTGGGTAAACCAGATGTTCTGTGTTTTCTTAGGTGTTGCAAAATGAAGTTGGTAACATCCCTTATACATTATCTAGCCAGATATGCTTAACTTGAATCCATGGAGCCTTTAGATGTAGCTCTTAATTTATGAAGTAAAGGAACAAGTTAAAATTCATCATGAAGAAACTGAACAAATTTAGAATGTGGTGTATCCTGTAAAATAACAGTTCAGGATTGTTACAATAAAGGATCTGTTCTAAATGAAAAGAGACATAAAGAATAAAATAGGTGCAATGTATGGGCTTGGATTGGCTGTGATTTGTGCAAAACAATCTTAAAAGGTATATTTTTGTCAAAGAGGAGAATCTAAATTCTAGTATTAGCTGAGAGGAACATTTTCTGAAATAAAGATGATGACCATGAACTGGAAAAATTATCTGCCAAGGAGATATGTAGATTATGATCTCCTTTTGGTAAAAAAATAAGATGTTTTACAGATCAGTATATGAAAAAAAAAGTATACACATGCAGATTAAAAAAAAATCAGCATTTAGCTCATAGATTTCTTTGAATTTTTGTTTCTGGATGGAAGGAAGGAAAATTGCCCTAGGGTACAATTTAGAAAGGAGAGGGACCAAACTGCTTCATATTTCAGATCTATATCTGCCACACACATAAAGGTATAAAGTGTTTGTTATCGTCAGTTTGCATAGCTCTAGGCAGAGAATGTTTTAGAACTGTGTGCCCTTATATACTCAAAATTTCTGGATTTGTTTAATTCAAATTGATCTTCCTCTAATCAATACAAATTCATGAGTTTTATTAAGTTATATCAAAACTAACCCCAATTGTTTGTTATGTAAGTGTTTTAGAAAGTCTGGAAATTTCTCCTTTAGTCTGGTTTTAAATTCAGAGACTCTTCCTTGAAAGACAGAATCTCAGTTATTTGGTCTTCAGTTTCAGACTCTTTAGAGAATTTTTTTTTCTTCCCTCCTCTATTCTTGCCTTCCTCTTTTTTTCTGTTCTTTCCTCTTACTTTCCTTCCTCCCTTCTCTCTCTTCTGTCTCCATCTCTTCTCTCTTTCTTTCTACCACCCACTAACACCATATTTATTTTAGATTTTTTAAAGAAAATATTTAAGGGTTTTTCCTAACAAAACCCTGATTTCATTTTTGTCTGTCCTTTTTCATAGAAAGCCACTATTTTGTCTTGTTACTTTTATTATGTGCATAATTTTATACTTTTTATACAAATACAAACTGGATGTTTTGCCGTTCGGTAAAGCATAAATTACCATAAATTGTCTCTATAAAGAATATGTCATATTTTGCATATTTTTGGACTTTATATATATCATGCTGTTCTAGGGCTTTGCAACTTTTTTGTCAACATTGTGGGTTTTTTTTTCTTTTAATTTTCTGGCTTAGGGGTGCCTGGGTGGCTCAGTGGGTTAAAGCCTCTGCCTTCGGCTCAGGTCATGTTCCCAGGGTCCTGGGATCGAGCCCCACATCGGGCTCAGCAGGGTACCTGCTTCCTCCTCTCTCTCTCTCTGCCTACTTGTGATCTCTATCTGTCAAACAAATAAGTAAAAAAAATCTTAAAAAAAAATTTCTGGTTTATTTTATTTTTTAAAATCTTCAATTATAAAGATAAACAGATATGCTAAGCAAAGTATGGATCCAAATAGATTGTTTATACTAATATTCAATTATTCCAGTTATTCCAGCATTTCTTTTTTTTTTTTCATGTGATATTTTCTTTTTTTAAAAATTTTTTATTTTTTATAAACATATAATATATTTTTATCCCCAGGGGTACAGGTCTGTGAATCGCCAGGTTTACATACTTCACAGCACTCACCATAGCACATACCCTCCCCAATGTCCATAACCCAACCACCCTCTCCCCACCCGCTTCCCCCAGCAACCCTCAGTTTGTTTTGTGAGATTAAGAGTCACTTATGGTTTGTCTCCCTCCCAATCCCATCTTGTTTCATTTATTCTTCTCCTACCCTCTTAACCCCCCACGTTGCATCTCCACTTCCTCATATCAGGGAGATCATATGATAGTTGTCTTTCTCCGATTGACTTATTTCACTAAGCATGATACCCTCTAGTTTCATCCATGTTGTCGCAAATGGCAAGATTTCATTTCTTTTGATGGCTGCATAGTATTCCATTGTGTATACGTAGCATATATTCTTTATCCATTCATCTGTTGATGGACATCCAGGTTCTTTCCATAGTTTGGCTATTGTAGACATTGCTGCTATAAACATTCGGGTGCACATACCCCTTCAGATCACTACGTTTGTATCTCTAGGGTAAATACCCAGTAGTGCAATTGCTGGGTCATAGGGTAGCTCTATTTTCAACTTTTTGAGGAACCTCCATGCTGTTTTCCAGAGTGGTTGCACCAGCTTGCATTCCCACCAACAGTGTAGGAGGGTTCCCCTTTCTCCCCATCTTCGCCAGCATCTGTCATTTCCTGACTTGTTAATTTTAGCCATTCTGAATGGTGTGAGGTGGTATCTCACTGTGGTTTTAATTTGTATTTCCCTGATGCCGAGTGATGTGGAGCACTTTTTCATGTGTCTGTTGGCCATCTGGATGTCTTCTTTGCAGAAATGTCTGTTCATGTCTTCCACCCATTTCTTGATTGGATTATTTGTTCTTGGGGTGTTGAGTTGGCTAAGTTCTTTATAGATTTTGGACACTAGCCCTTTATCTGATATGCAAATATCTTCTCCCATTCTGTCAGTTGTTTTTTGGTTTTGTTAACTGTTTCCTTTGCTGTGCAAAAGCTATTGATCTTAATGAAGTCCCAATAGTTCATTTTTGTCCTTGCTTCCCTTGCCTTTAGCGATGTTCCTAGGAAGATGTTGCTGCGGCTGAGGTCCAAGAGGTTTTTGCCTGTGTTCTCCTCAAGGATTTTGATGGGTTCCTTTCTCACATTGAGGTCCTTCATTCATTTTGAGTCTGTTTTCGTGTGTGGTATAAGGAAATAGTCCAATTTCATTTTTCTGCCTGTGGCTGTCCAGTTTTCCCAGCACCATTTGTTGAAGAGGCTGTCTTTTTTCCACTGGACATTCCTTCCTGCTTTGTCAAAGATTAGTTGACGATAGAGTTGAGGGTCTATTTCTGGGCTCTCTATTCTGTTCCATTGATATATTTGTCTGTTTTTGTGCCAGTACCATGCTGTCTTGATGACGAAAGCGTTGTAATAGACCTTGAAGTCCGGAATTGTGATGCCACCAACTTTGGCTTTCTTTTTCAATATTCCTTTGACTATTCGAGGTCTTTTCTGGTTCCATGTAAATGTTAGGGTTATTTGTTCCATTTCTTTGAAAAAAATGGATGGTGTTTTGATAGGAATTGCATTAAATATGTAGATTGCTTTAGGTAGCATAGACATTTTCACAATATTTGTTCTTCCAATCCAGGAGCATGCAACATTTTTCCATTTCTTTGTGTCTTCCTCATTTCTTTCATGAGTACTTTATAGTTTTCTGAGTATAGATTCTTAGCCTCTTTGGTTAGGTTTATTCCTAGGTGTCTTATAGTTTTGGGTGCAATTGTAAATGGGATTGACTCCTTCATTTCTCTTTCTTCTGTCTTGTTGGTGTAGAGAAATGTAACTGATTTCTTTGCATTGATTTTATATCCTGACACTTTGCTGAATTCCTGTACAAGTTCTAGCAGTTTTGGAGTGGAGTCTTTTGGGTTTTCCACATATCGTATCATATCATATATAGTATATATGATTATATAGTATAGAGATCATATAGTATCATCTGCAAAGAGTGATAGTTTGACTTCTTTTGCCGATTTGGATGCCTTGGATTTCCTTTTGTTGTCTGATTGCTGAGGCTAGGACTTCTAGTACTCTGTTGAATAGCAGTGGTGATAATGGATATCCCTGCTGTGTTCCTGACCTTAGCGGAAAAGCTTTCAGTTTTTCTCCATTGAGAATGATATTTGCAGTGGGTTTTTCATAGATGGCTTTGATAATATTGAGGTATGTGCCCTCTATCCCTACACTTTGAAGAGTTTTGATCAGGAAGGGATGCTGTACTTTGTCAAATGCTTTTTCAGCATCTATTGAGAGTATCATATGGGTCTTGTTCTTTCTTTAATTAATGTGTTGTATCACATTGACTGATTTGTGGATGTTGAACCAACCTTGCAGCCCTGGAATAAATCCCACTTGGTCGTGGTGAATAATCCTTTTAATGTACTGTTGAATCCTATTGGCTAGTATTTTGGTGAGAATTTTTGCATCTGTGTTCATCAAGGATATTGGTCTGTAATTCTCTTTTTTGATGGGATCCTTGTCTGGTTTTGGGATCAAGGTGATGCTGGCCTCATAAAATGAGTTTGGAAGTTTTCCTTCCATTTCTATTTTTTGGAACAGTTTCAGGAGAATAGGAATTAGTTCTTTAAATGTTTGGTAGAATTCCCTTGGGAAGCTGTCTGGCCCTGGGCTTTTGTTTGTTTGGAGATTTATGATGACTGTTTCCATCTCCTTACTGATTATGGGCCTGTTCAGGTTTTCTAATTCTTCCTGGTTTAGTTGTGGTAGTTTATATGTCTCTAGAAATGCATCGATTTCTTCCAGATTGTCAGATTTATTGGTGTAGAGTTGCTCATAGCATGTTCTTATAATTGTTTGTATTTCTTTGGTGTTAGTTCAACATTGTGTTTTTGAGATTTTTCCATGTTTCTACAAGTAGGTAGATTAGTCTGTTGTTTTAGCTGCTGCACAGTGTCACATTTTATGAATATATCAAAATATATCCTATTAAAATTTAAATATATTTGAGTTCCTCTTGTTTTATCTTCAAAAGAATGCTGAAATTAATATTTTTTATCTCTCACTTGAATGTATCCATCCTAGAGAGTTTCTCTAAGATACATACATAGAGGCAGAAATGCCAGATGTTAAAGCAATGTGCATCTTTGACTTTACTAGACAGTAGTAAATTGTGTTCCAAAGTGGTTGTTACAGTTCCATTAATATTAAATGGGAATTCCGGTTGTATCACATCTGGTCAACAATAGGTATTTTCAGACTTTAAAAATGAGTTAATTTAAGGGTGCCTGGGTGGCTCAGTTAATTTAAGGGTGCCTGACTCTTGATTTCAGCTCAGGTTATGATCTCAGGGTTGTACGATTGAGCCCCGCATTGGGTTCCCCATTCAGTGTGGAGTCTGCTTAAGATTTTTTCTCCCTCCCCCACTTGCATTTTCTATCTCCCTAAAATAAACAAATAAAATCTTTTAAAAAATTAGTCAATTTGATAAATGTGAAGTGATAGTTCATTGCTTTAATCTTATTTTTCGTATTAGCCATAAGATTAAAAATATTTTCATATATTAAATGGCCATTGAGTTTCCTGTTTTGTGAATTGCCCATTTTTCTGTTGGGTTATTGATTTTTATTTCTTCTTTATATGTTGTGGATACTACTAATTCTTTTATTAGTTATATGTGTCACAAATATTTTTTTTCTCAGACTGTGGCTTGTTTTTTCACTATTTGTGTTGCATTTATTGTAAAAAAAAAAAAAGCCTGTTTTAATATAGTAAATTTGTTGATTTTTCATTGTGCCATTTGTGCTCTTCTGTGTTTTGTTTAAGAACTCCTTCCATACTTTAATATCATTTAGTCTCTGTTCTTTTCTTTTATTTTAAGATTTTACTTTTTTAAAAACAGTTTTATTTATTTGAGAGAGAGAGAGTAAGAGAGAGTGCAAACAGGGGAAGTGGCAGGCAGAAGGAGAAGCAGGCTCCTGCCGAGCAACGAGCCTGATGCGTGACTCTGTCCCAGGACTCTGGGATCATGACCTGAGCTGAAGGCAGACGCTTGATGGATTGAGCTACCCAGGTGCTCCTAAGATTTTATTTTTAAGTTATCTTCACATCCCTCCTTGGGCTTGAACCCACAACCCATAGATCAGGGTCACATGTTCCATCTGCCGAGCCAGCCAGGTTCCCCTCCTTTATTTCCTTCAAAAGGTCTAAGGTTTTGCTTTCTCTGAAAAAATTTTTTTTAATCTTCCTGAAATATTTTTAATGTTTATATAGTTTAAAGTAAGGAATTGCATGGATATCTTTTCCAGTCACCACTAATTTATTAGCCCTTTCTTGGTCCATTGTAATTACACATCTGTCATACCAAGTATCCACACATGTGGTTGTGTTCCACTTTTACTGACCTATTTGTTTATCACCCTTTCTCATTTCTCTGACTTATGTATGGGATCGTCTTCCTGTATTACACTGTCTAATTAGTTATTCCTGGTATATAGGCTAGTTTTTGTATGATGGGCTCATGTTTACCAATCTTGCTGAATCTTCCATTAAGGGTCTATTAGTGACTTGAATCAAAGAGGCCTCGCTCCTACTCTCACCTTTATCATTAACAAGTTCTGTGACCTTGATGAAGTTACTAGTGTCACCAAATTTCAATGTTCTTTTTTGAAAGAGGCAGGTCATAATACCTACTCATGAGGTTGGGTTGTTGTGAAAGGAAAATAAGAAAATGGACGTAAATAGTGTAACAGTAAGTAGAGACCCCCAAATACTTGGTTCTTGTAAAACTCTTATTGTCTAGACAAAGAGACTAATAGTTAGTAGATGTGTAATAAGGCTAATTAAATTAAATTTCACACATGCATGTGTGCACACATTTGCGCGCACGCACACACACACACTGAAGACCCTTCTTGCCATCCAAAGCTCCAGGTTACACAGGTTACAAGGGCATTTCTTTAGTTATGATGTCACAAGCTTCATTTGTTTTTTCTTCTTGAATAAGAACATACTACCCCTTTTATTAAAGAAATTCAAAACATTAGGCTGGGGAAACTATTCTGGGGGAGTTAACCACTGGGAGGACACAAAGTTATCTCTTGATTTCAGGTAAGATGCATGTGCTTTACATGATTCATTATAGATCTTAAAGCTGTCAGAGGAAAAATGGCCATTATAATTATGTGACTTTAAAGTATTTTCCAAAAGAGCCATATCTGTCATCAGTTATGAAAGCTGACCAAATGTGCATGATGACAGACAGACAGCTGGTTCTCATTCATATTAAGTTCTTCTCAAGCAAAAGGAATGTTAAGGCAATCTGGCCTCATATTATGTTGATTCCAAAGTAATTACATTTGTTATTTCCTGGCGATGCAGTAAATCAAGCTGTGGCAAGTAGGTGGATATTTCACAGAAGTAATTTCGGAGACCATTAAGTATGATCATGTGGTGTGTTGAACCCTCTTCTGCCTCAAGACAAATAATGTCCAGTCCAGGTGTGGGGGAAGGGAGAGAGTGAGAAGCAAACTTATTTCTTTGAAAAGTTGGGAAACGCATGGTTTTCCACATGCAGATGCAGAATTTGTAAGAAACAAAGGGGTTCAGTTAAGGCATGTGCAGGTCAAAGGAAGGGACAAACTGCCCCTGTGCAAGGGATTTGCTATCTCTCTGTTCTCACTCCAAAAGCTGCCAAGTCCAGCTGCTTCCCAGGCAGTCGTTTACCTCCCCCAAACACACCTGCTATCCCAGCACTTTACTCTGGGGTAGGCTGGCCATTAATTAATGTCTACAACACAAGGGTTTATGACCCTTCTGATTTCATTATAGTTGGAAACTCTGTAGAGCTTACTCCCATTCATACAAAGGCAGATGCTTTAGAATCCTTCAATAAACCGATGGCCTAAAGGCTAAATTCAGGAAGGAATCTAATATAGGCACTAAATGATCATTTTGTTGTCTAAAAATCTCTGTTCAAAATGGACATAATTCTTCTTTTAGCCTGTGATCTGACCTCACTTTAATACCAGCTTCCTAACATGTTATCACAATGCAAGAATAAAAAAAGCAAAACTAAATTTGACTTTAAAGGGCATCCTTGCCTTACAGATATGCCTAGGAGTAAAGTTAAGACTTGTGGACTCTAACATTTCTTCCTGTAGACGTTAGAGATTTAGCTATCAATTGCTCAGTGCATTTTAAAGAATTGGGGAATAAAAAATCTGGAATGGTTTAGAGGAACACTGCCTGGAGGCCTTAGGAAAAGATGACCTCTGGAAGACCTACCCAGCTCCACACCATTCCTTGGGAGAGCACACAAAATGGATCGTGTGTATAGTGGGAAGGGGGGCATGGTTCTTGACCCATTAAGGGTAGGTTAGTTTCCACTGCCATGAAATAATTCAATCCAGTGGTAAAGATTTTTCTCTTTGAAACTCTTCAGAGAAATCGGGTCCTTCTCATTGTTCCCATCTTTGTTTAACTTGGCCAGTGTTTGTCAGTCGTTTAGCTTATAGCCCGTTGAATTTCATTCAGGATATCTGAAATCAGAAGGGACATAAATATGGGGACATGGAGAACAGGGAGAGAGGGAGAGATGGAATGGGAATTAACCGTCAAATGGAAAAAATGATTTTTTTTGCTCGGTTTTTTTTTTTTCTTCTTCTCCCCAGATTCAGTTACTTCATCTACATGTTATATTTCACAAATGACCAGAGACAGCTTATTAAGGGAAGTGGGTTTTGGTTACTTATTTTGGGGAATACTTATAATTTCAGAATATTCACTAAGTAAAATTAGGTTTTTTTTTTTTTAAAGATTTTATTTATTTATTTATGAAAAAGAGAAAGAAAGAGTATGCATGCATGAGCAGTGGGGAGGGGCAGAGGGAGATGCAGACTCCTCACCTGGGAGGGAGCCTGATGAGAGACTCGATCCCAGGACCCTGGGATCATGACCTGAGCCAAAGGCAGACACTTAATTGGCTGAGCCACCCAGTGTACGTGGAGAGAAAAATAAATATATAAATATCTACATATAATATAATACCCAAGACAGTATTATATCATCTTCAACAGATCAAGAATACAGATAATATGGAAAGTTCTGAGAAAAGCGAATAGAAGATCCTACACAAATTAACATGGGATAGTGGGTGATGAATTGTCACTATATGTTTCTTTATTCTTTTCTTTCCTCTACTTCGTATAAAGATGTCACAAACATCTCAATCTACAGTGAGGGTGCTAACATTCTGCTCTGTGGATCCCACAATGCCAGTCGTGCCCAGCCTGGGTTTCGTGTGCTCGTGTCGCCTATCTGGGGAGCATCACACTCACTGTCTGTGTCAGGAGCCTCAGCTGCTTGCGGAGTCAGACTCTCATGCTAGCTTCCCCACAAACCATCCGTGTGACTGTGGAGACCTCACGTCGTCTCTTAGCCCCTAGTTTCTGCACTCACTTGGTACAAAGTGGATTTGCAGTATAGTTTGATCAATTAATTAATGGGTGTGGATTTGACTGGGGACTTAAGGCTCCCCTGCTCCATTCAATAATTCTGGTCGCCATTTTTCAATCAGATCAATGAATTTTTACTGTCTTAGCTAACAAGATGGCATATCAATTGGCACATTTTAGCTTTTCTAGATCTGTTAAGAAAGATGTACTTGAATTTTAGTATGAATTTCCTGAAATTATTTGTTTCAGCCTTGGGGCTTTAAACTATGAAGATTTTGCACACTTTTCAAAATGATTTAAATAATTTAAATAATTGCACCCCTTTGTCTAGAATAACCTTCCACCAAAGTGCATGGCCCCGGGGGAACACAGCACAAGTTAGATTTCAGAACCATTCATCCTCCTCAGCCAGGAAATACCACTGTGTAGCACACTTGTAAAATAATATGTTGGGGCCAAAGACGTATCACGTACATGACAATTCCAAGGCACGCATAAACCTTACCTGATCTAGGAAGTGATTGTGTCCCCTTCTGATCACTGCTAAGTACAGTTTGACTTAAAATCAGAGGTCTCCAGAGTAAGAACTATAAAGGGAGTATAAGGTAACCTATGATTATGTCAAAAGAATATAATAAAAATTTAATTTACTTAAAGCTTCACTAATTTTCTGGTGGTTTTTGTGTGGTAAAATATATAATATAACATTTACAATTTAACCATTTTTATTTTTATTTTTTATTATTTCTTTTAAAGATTTCACTTATTTATTTGACAGATAGAGATCACAAGTAGGCAGAGAGGCAGGCAGAGAGAGAGAGTGGGAAGCAGGCTCCCCGCCGAGCAGAGAGCCCGACACGGGGCTCGATCCCAGGACCCTGAGATCATGACCTGAGTCAAAGGCAGAGGCTTAACCCACTGAGCCACCCAGATGCCCCTACAATTTAACCATTTTTAAATACAATTCAGTGGCAGTAAGTATGTTTACAGTATTGTGCAACCATCACCATGATCTACTTCCAAAACTTCTTCAACATTCCAAACTGAAACTCGGTATCCATTAAACAATAATTCCCCATTTCCTCCTCCCCTTGCTCATGGTAACCTCTATTCTACTTTAGTCTCTATGAATTTGTCTATTCTAGGTAACTCATATAAATGGAATCATATGATATTTATCCTTCATGTCTAGCTTATTTCATTTTGCTCAGTGTGTTCATAGTTCATCCATGTATCAGAATTTCATTTATTTTGGGGGCTGAATAATACTACATTGTATGGGTATACCACATTTGCTTATATATTTGACTATTGAAGGACATTTGGGCTGTTTCCACTTTTGGCTATTGTGAGTAATGCTGCTGTGAACATTGGCATTCAAGTATGTGTTTTAGTCCCCATTTTCAGTTCATTGGGGTATATACACCTAGAATTAGAATTGCCAGATCATATGGTAATTTTATGACTAACTCTTCAAGGAATCACCAAATTGTCTTCACAGTGACTGCACCATTTTATATAACCACTAACAGAGCATGAATTTCTAATACCTCCACAGTATCTTTACATTGTCAACACTTATTTATTTATTTTTTTATAATACCCAGCCTAATGGGTGTGAAGTATTATCTCATTGACTTTTGGTTTGCATTTTCCTAATGATTAGTGATCTTGAAAATTTCTTTCATGTACTCATTGGCCATTTGTGTATCTTCTTTGGAGAAATGTCCATGTAAGTCCTTTGCCTGCTTTTTATTTATTTATTTAATATTTTATTTGTTTATTTTACAGACAGAGATCACAAGTAGGCAGAGAGGCAGGCAGGGAGAGAGGAGGAAGCAGGCTCCCTGCTGAGCAGAGAGCCCGATGCGGGGCTCGATCCCAGGACACGGGGATCATGACCTGAGCTAAAGGCAGAGGCTTTTACTCACTGAGCCACCCAGACATCCCTTTTTGCCTGCTTTTTAATTGGGCTGCTCATTTTTTGTTGTGGAATGATAGGAACTTTTTGTGTTCTGGACATTAATTCCTTATCAGATGTATGATATGAAAATATTTAGCCTTAATAATGTCTTGCACAGAAAATTCAAATGCAAAATAAATTAAGAATGCAAGCTGGAGACAATAATAAGGCCATGGCGGAGTTGACATTTTGCTCTTAGTAGGAGCTCTTTGCCAGCCACATTAAGAGGATCTAACAAGAAGTCAGTAAAAATTCACAAGTGTCAATGCAACTATTTTAAAATATGGATTTAATTCAACTATAGTTAACAGCATATCAAACTAAGGATATACTGTGTGTTAGGATATTAGTCAATGATAGTATGGAGGTATGAAAGTTTGAAAGACATAAGTATTTTATGTTTATTATATCATTTAAAAAGCATTTAAAGCATTTAAAAATATTTTTAGAAATTATTGCATCTAGAACATCTTTTTAGAGTAGGTTTATGCCACATACATACATAAATTAATATTTACATAACCAGCACTTACATTGGGGATGCATCCACCAACTTTTATTTATCGATGGAGATATTTTAAAAAGTTTAGAGACCACTGGAAACCATGAAAAGAAGCAGACTTACAGATATATTTATCTATCAACTTTGTCAGATGGAAAACTGGCACAGTTTGATGCCTAGAATTTCTTCTCATTTAAAAAATGTAACATTGACTTGATTCCAGTCTGTTTGGCAAAAATTCCCTGGTGGATCCCTGCAAAGGCAGCAAAGCATTAGCAGGTTTGGCTTTATTATATATGTGACAACAAGTGTGCTTTTTTGTTTGTGTGGATACAGAGTCTGTATGTGTATAGTTGAGTAATCTGTGGGACAAAACAGTTATAACCCCAGAAGACTGATTTGTTGCCTGAAGAAAATACCATAGGTGAGTTGTGTGAAAGCCATTCTGGACCTAAGTTGTGTTAATAGAGAGCATAATTTTTCTCAAGAGCAAACTGTGGATAATCAATCACACTGAGTCTGGGTTTCTCACTGTACCATTCTATTATCCAAATTTAGAGATTTGCTAGGGTCATTATTTACCCAGACGTTCTTCCACTGGTTACCCTTCTGCCCATTTCACTGGTCATTAACACATCCATTGAAGAGTGAACCAGGGCAGCGATGGGACTTTTATTTGGTGGCTTTATTCCCTTATTGTTTACATTGGCATGAAATTTTTGAGTTATACGTGAATTTTCTTTATCCACATGGATTTTAACTTCACAGCCATGGATAATCAACCGCCAATCAAACCTACTTTCAAAATGACCATCTTAAAACTAAGACAGGCCTTTCTGGTCATGCTTAGATGGTAATAACTGTAAGACCATTTATGAGAAAACCTGGAATTTTGATATGACTTCATAATAAATTTATGTACTTCTTTGAAACTGGAAGGGCAATAAAACCAGGCTAGATAATGAAATTTTTTTCTTTCATTTTTTAAATTTATTTTCAGTGTAACAGTATTCATTATTTTTGCACCACACCCAGTGCTCTATGCAATCCATGTCCTCTCCAATACCCACCACCTGGTTCCCCCAACCTCCGACCCCCTGCCCCTTCAAAACCCTCAGATTGTTTTTCAGAGTCCATAGTCTCTCATGGTTCACCTCCTCTTCCAATTTCCCTCAACTCCCTTCTCCTCTCCATCTCCCCATGTCCTCCATAATATTTGTTATGCTCCACAAATAAGTGAAACCGTATGATAATTGACTCTCTCTGCTTGACTTATTTCACTCAGCATAATCTCTTCCAGTCCCGTCCATGTTGCTACAAAAGTTGGGTATTCATCCTTTCTGATGGAGGCATAATACTCCATAGTGTACATGGACCACATCTTCCTTATCCATTCGTCCATTGAAGGGCATCTTGGTTCTTTCCACAGTTTGGCGACCGTGGCCATTGCTGCTATAAACATTGGGGTACAGATGGCCCTTCTTTTCACTACATCTGTATCTTTGGAGTAAATACGCAATAGGGCAATGGCATAGTCATAGGGAAGCTCTATGTTTAATTTCTTGAGGAATCTCCACACTGTTCTCCAAAGAGGCTGCACCAACTTGCATTCCCACCAACAGTGTAAGAGGGTTCCCCTTTCTCCACATTCCCTCCAACGCATGTTGTTTCCTGTCTTGATAATTTTGGCCATTCTAACTGGTGTAAGGTGATATCTCAATGTGGTTTTAATTTGAATCTCCCTGATGGCTAGTGATGATGAACATTTTTTCATGTGTCTGATAGCCATTTGTATGTCTTCTTGGAGAAGTGTCTGTTCATATCTTCTGCCCATTTTTTGATATGATTATCTGTTTTGTGTGTGTTGAGTTTGAGGAGTTCTTTATAGATCCTGGATATCAACCTTTTGTCCGAACTGTCATTGCAAATATCTTCTCCCATTCCGTGGGTTGCCTCTTTGTTTTCTTGACTGTTTCCATTGCTGTGCAGAAGCTTTTGATTTTGATGAAGTCCCAAAAGTTTATTTTTGCTTTTGTTTCCTTTGCCTTTGGAGACATATCTTGAAAGAAGTTGCTGTGGCTGATTTCGAAGAGATTACTGCCTATGTTCTCCTCTAGGATTCTGATGGACTCCTGTCTCATGTTGAGGTCTTTTATCCATTTTGAGTTTATCTTTGTGTCTGGTGTAAGAGAATGGCCAAGTTTCATTCTTCTACATATAGCTGTCCAGTTTTCCCAGCACCATTTATTGAAGAGACTGTCATTTTTTCCACTGTATATATTTTCCTGTTTTGTCGAAGATTATTTGACCATAGAGTTGAGGGTCCATATCTGGGCTCTCTACTCTGTTCCACTGGTCTATGTGTCTTTTTTGTGCCAGTACCATGTTGTCTTGGTGATCACAGCTTTGTAGTAAAGCTTGAAATCAGGCAACGTGATGCCCCCAGTTTTGTTTTTCTTTTTCAACATTTCCGTAGCAATTCTGGGTCTCTTCTGGTTCCATAAAAATTTTAGGATTGTTTGTTCCAGCTCTTTGAAAAATGCCAGTGGAATTTTGATCAGGATGGCATTGAAACTATAGATTGCTCTAGGCAGTATAGACATTTTAACAATGTTTATTCTTCCGATCCAAGAGCATGGAATGGTCTTCCATCTTTTTGTGTCTTCTTCAATTTCTTTCATGAGTGTTCTGTAGTTCCTTGAGTATAGATCCTATAGATCCTAACCTCTTTGGTTAGTTTATTCCCAGGTATCTTATGGTTCTTGGTGCTATAGTAAATAGAATCGATTCTTTAATTTCCCTTTCTGTGTTTTCATTGTTAGTGTATAAGAAAGCCACTGAGTTTTGTACATTGACTTTGTATCCTGCCACGTTGCTGAATTGTTGTATGAGTTCTAGTAGTTTGGGGGTGGAGTCTTTTGGGTTTTCCATATAAAGAATCATGTCATCAGCAAAGAGAGAGAGTTTGCCTTCTTCATTGCCAATTTGGATACCTTTTATTTCTCTTTGTTGTCTGATTGCTGTTGCTAGGACTTCTAATACTATGTTGAACAAGAGTGGTGAGAGTGGGCATCCTTGTCGTGTTCTTGATCTCAACGGGAAGGATGCAAGCTTTTTCCCATTGAGGATGATATTTGCTGTGGGTGTTTCATAGATAGATTTTATGAAGTTCAGGAATGTTCCCGCTATCCCTATACTTTGAACCATTTTAATCAGGAATGGATTCTGGATTTTGTCAAATGCCTTTTCTGCATCAATTGAGAGGACCATTTGGTTCTTCTCTCTTCTCCTATTAATTTGTTCTATCACATTGATTGATTTGCAAATTTTGAACCATCCTTGTAGCCCAGGGATGAATCCCACCAATCATGGTGGATAATCTTTTAAATGTGCTGTTGGATCCTGTTTGCTAGGATCTTGTTGAGAATCTTAGCATCCATATTCATCAGTGATATTGGTCTGAAATTCTCCTTTTTGGTAGGGTCTTTGCCTGGTTTGGGGATCAAGGTAATGCTGGCTTCATAAAAAGAGTCTGGAAAATTTCCTTCTGCTTCAATTTTTTGAAACAGCTTCAGGAGAATAGATGTTATTTCTTCTTTGAAAGTTTGGTAGAATTCCCCAGGGAATCCGTCAGGTCCTGGGCTCTTGTTTTTTAGGAGGTTTTTGATCACTGCTTCAATCTCGTTACTAGATATCAGTCTATTCAGGTTGTCAGTTTCTTCGTGGTTCAATTTTGGGAGTTTATAGTTTTCCGGGAATGCATCCATTTCATCTAGGTTGCTTAGCTTATTGGCATATAACTGTTGATAATAACTTCTGATGATTGTTTCTACAATGAAAATTTTTTTTTTACACAAAACAGCCTGAAGTTAATTGCAATGATAGCAGTCAGCTTGTAGTTACACCCCTCCCCTAAAATCTTCAGGTTGGGGGACGCCTGGGTGGCTCAGTCAGTTAAGCATCCAACTCTTGATTTTGGCTTGGGTTATGATCTTAGGGTTATGAGTTCAAGCCCCGCGTTGGGTTCTGTGCTGAGTGTGGAGTCTGCTTCAGATTCTCTCTCTCTCTTTCAGTTGCCACTTCCCCCCGCCCCACCAGCATGTGCTCGCTCTCTCTCAAGAAATAAAAAAATAATCATGGAGTGAGAAGGGAACGTAAAGAATACCATATCATCTTTCCTCCTCTCTGAAATTGTGGTTATCTGAAATCTATATTAAAAGCTTCCTTTTTCAAAGGGAGTGTTAACTCTTAACACAGGATTGCCCTGTACAACTACCCTGAGAGATTTCTTTTTTCCCCTTTCTAGATGATCATATCTTCTGGACTGTTTCGGGTGATCGGGAGCTATCTGCATCCTGAAATGGATAACCAGCACCTTCAATTGATCAAGTCCAGGTTTGATCTTCAGCTGGCTGACTCCTTTTCTTCTCACATACATCTCTGGCTCTCTTATTCTTTAGTACCAAGGAGTCTGTTCTTTGGCTTTGCTAAACCTCTAGGTTTTGCATCTTTTCATTTTTTTCTCAGTCTAAATTTATCTTTGGTTTCATACCCTTCTCTGCTTAGGATCCCATAGTCCATCACCTCAGTTTCTCTCTTATCAACAAGTTCAACTTCCCTGGTTTCTATTCTGAGCATATCCTGCAATTGGCCGTGTTTAGTCCCACTGAATAATCAGACCTTTTCTATTAGAGAAACCTGTTCACTTATAGTCTGAATGAGACAGGGCTCTTCTGTCCAACATGCAGCACAGTACTTTGCTTCCCCGTCCATGGAGACTTGTAGTCCACCTCTGAGACCTTTGTCAACTTGTGACATTTTTCTAAGGTGCATCCTCTCTCCAAGAACCATCAACAGAGCTTACTCACTGCAGTCTGTTGATGGTCCTTGGGAGAGGATGCTGTACCTGCTTGAACTGGGTAATGGGAAAGGAGCAGTGGAGGTTTGGGTGGACCAATGAAGGCAGTAGCACATTTAAAGAAAGTATATGACTGAGTCATCCTGAGACTTTACAGAATAGCTTGCTTAAATGTAGGTCACCTAACAGACTGTATTTCTCATCTATCTAAATTCCAAAAAAGATGACCTGGACTCTGATCAACAGTGAGAACATGTCCGAAATAGTGATAGAAAGTGCAAGGAGATCCAAGATGAATAGCCACCCATGACATTGGACCCACATCCTGCATCAAATCATTTTTGTTTAACCTACAAGAAAACGAGAGACAAGAGAATGCTTGAGCAGGACGCTGGAGCTAGGAAGTAAATCTTCCACAGTCATAACCAAGCTGCGTTTCTCAGTTTCCTGCTTAGAGAGAGTAGGTGCTGAGTCAGGAATCTGGGCTTCCCAAGGCAGAGCATCTTTAATGACTGTTTAGTGTATCTTTGACACAGACCAGACTCTGGAGCTAGTTTGGCTTTCCCAGCGGAGGGCTAAGCCTGCTCTGTTGTTGATAAGAATGTCTTTCAAATGGCGCGTGAACAGGGATAATCCAGACTCTGGTCCGAAACAACAGTCTGCTTCCTCTGACCCTATACCGGGGCATCTGCAACCTGCATGATACTACCTGAACAGTATACAGGCTGCCTCAGCCACAATCATAACATTGTTGGATCCTATTATACCTGTTATTGTTCATCTCCTGTTCAGGTTTCCCACAGCAGCTGTTCTAACTCCTCAGTATTAGGCAATTTTATTACTCAGCTACACTCACTTTACTCTTAACAGGTCATCGTGCTTCCTTTAAGTTGTATATACATTGCACCGCTGAGATACAGTAGCCCCCCCCCTTATCTGCAGAGGATATGTTTCAAGACCTCCCTGTGGATGGCCCCTGGAACCGCAGATAATAACAAACCCTATGTAAACTATGTTTCTTCTTGTACATACCTACCTGCAGTAAAGTTTATACATTTGGCACAGTAAAAAATTAACAACTGTAACCTAATAATAAAATAGAAAATAATAAAATAGAAATAATAAATAGAAATAGAAATAATGATAAAATATTATAAAATAATAAATAATAAAATAGAAAAATTATAACAATAATAAAATAGAAAAATTAAAACAATATACACTAATAAAAGCGATGTTAATGTGGCCTGTTTCTCTCTCCCATAACGTCTCATTGGATTGTACTTACCCTTCTTCTGGCGATGTGAGGTGACAAAATGCCTACATGAGGAGGAGAGGCGACGTGAATGATGCGGACGCGGTGACGTAGCGTTAGGCTCCCTTCGATGGTTTGACTAAATGTGGATTATTGGCTTTCAGATGCAGCCCACCACTGGTAACTGAACCCTGGAAAGTGAAAGCAGACCAAAGAGAGGCTGGTTGTGCAAGGTAGTGCTTTTATCGTTTTTACAAATGGTCTCATTAATATTAACATCACCTTTGTGTGGACTTACTCTTCCTTTCTTCCAAGACCCTGTCAAGCCTTAGAGAGTACAAAACTAGATCTTAGGAGCCACTCAGCCTCTGCTTTTTGTCTTTTCTTTCTTTCCTTTTTTTTTTTTTTTTTAAAAGATTTGTTTATTTTAGAGGGAAAGAGAGAGAATGGGTGAGCAGGAGAGGGAGAGAAGCAGACTGCCCCTTGAGCGCAGAGTCTGACCTGGGGCTTGATCTCATGGCTCTGAGATCAGCCGCTGAGCTGAAATCGAGGCGAATGCTCAACCGACTGAGCCACGCAGACGGCCTGGCTTTGCTCTTTTTATTACTTCATGCTTTCTCTAGAAAATAGAACATATCAAAACAAAAACTAATCCAAACCCAACATTTTTTTCTGATCTGCTCTAGATAGCTGTTAATAAGGAGAAAGAACTTGAAGTTTAGAAATCTTTGACAGGGTAAAAGCTGAATAGGAATTGCATTCAAATGTGAGTAGCGGATGGGAATGTATTTCTCTACCCAGGTTGTAATGAGGGTGGGAATGTGAGGGGGAGGGACTGGTTGAGGAGAGAGTAGGTTGAGGGTGAGCATGGGGAAGGGCCTCAACATTTGAAAAGAGGAAGCTTAGAAAGACCAAAGGCAAGCATTATGTGATTCTGTTTTACCCAGTATTGGCCCTGACAGTGTGCAAGACAACTTAGGGAAGAACAAGAAAGAACCAAGACATTGCTTCTAAAAACCAAAAGCTGTAAAGTTGAGAGAATGACTTAGGTTAAAGGTAATATATTAGAGATTAGCTTAGTTTCTCTGAATGTGGCCTCAACTGGTATTTCCTCAGGTATTAGCCAAGATTTCATTGTGGCAAAAGAGAACAACCAAAATATTCATGTGTGGGGTATGGTGATAACCCAGGGGGAGAAGCCTTCAGTTTGTGGATGGCAGCTTGGCCAAATTTAAGGACAACATTGTTTGGTTTCTAGAGGAAGCATTCCACTCACTCCCCGCCCCCCCCCCTTTTTTTTTAACTTGATGAATTGTGGAACCACTCATTCTCTAGAGGTTCAAATCAGAAAAACAAATTATATTTAAATAAAGACTTGGTATTTGGTTCAGCAAACTAATGGGACCTGGAGGCATTTTAAAGACCTCCCAGGTTTTTAGCAGAAGGAGTCATCTTTCTGTGGACCAGACCCAAGTCCAGTTTCTTATTCAGCTCTTGATTTAAATTGAATAAGTCCTTATTGAAAGTAGGCTGCTTGGCTGTGTGTCTCTGGGAACTGATCTCCTCCAGGACCTAAATGCTCCCCAGTTAATGAGATGCCTCCTTGTTATTGCTTATAAAGTCACTAATACTTTTCTGAGAGTCTGTATATCAAATTTACGAAGTGTGTAGTCACCCATACAATAACTTGAGTAGCTATTTTCCCATTAAGGCAAACTCTTGGTTAATGTATTTCAGTAGAAATATTATTCTGAAGGACTACTTCTGGCCATTGAAAATATTTTTTCATATTTATTTTATTTTATTTTTTTAAGATTTTATTTATTTATTTGACAGAGAGATCCCAAATAGGCAGAGAGGCAGGCAGAGAGAGAGAGAGAGAGAAGCAGGCTCCCTGCTGAACAGAGAGCACGATGCAGGGCTCTATCCCAGGACCCTGGGATCATGACCTGAGCTGAAGGCAGAGGCTTAACCCACTGAGCCACCCAGGTGCCCCTTTTTTTCATATTTAATTTTATATAAACCACCTGGTTATTTATAGGCTTGTTTACAGATTATTTATTCCACTGTTTTTAACTCTAATTAGGAAATTTATAAAATCAGTTGTTAAGGAAGTATGTCAGTAATACACCTCTTTGAGGAGTATGTGAGATCTGGAGATTTTATAGAAAGATGACTCCCGGGCACCTGGGTGACTCAGTGGGTTAAGCCTCTGCGTTTGGCTCAGGTCATGATCTCGGGGTCCGGGGATCGAGTTCCACATTGGGCTCTCTGCTCAGCAGGGAGCCTGCGGCCCCCTCTCTTTCTGCCTGCCTCTCTGCCTACTTATGATCTCTCTTTGTGTGTCAAATAAATAAATAAATAATCTTAAGAAAAAGAAAGATGACTCTCCTGCAGTTCCATCACTAAGCATTGGTTCTGCTTTGTGCTACTATTTATCCTGGCCTTTCTGAAGTGTAGAATGAAAGTCAAAGGGAAAAGAAGAGGCTTGGAGTTAACCCTGCATCCAGGGAGCAAAGTTAAACTAATTGTTCCACCAGGGGTTTGAATCCATGACCTTCACCACTTCCAGTGGGAAAGTGAGAATTGACTTGACTTCCTCTTGACTCCTAATCCTGGGCAGGTGGGAAATGTGTCATTCACTCATTCTTCTATTTTTTTTATTAGTTAATTTTTTAAAAGATTTTATTTATGTATTTGGCAGGCAGAGATCACAAATAGGCAGAGAGGCAGGCAGAGGTGGGGGGCGGGGGGAAACAAGCTCCTTGCTGAGCAGAGAGCCCAATGTCGGGCTTGATCCCAGGACTCTGGGATCATGACCTGAGGCAAAGGCAGAGGCTTTAACCCACTGAGCCACCCAGGTGCCCCACTCATTCTTTTAATCAAAGATATTTGTCAAGGTGCTTCTTGGTGGCAGGAATTGTCATTGGCAGTGGAAATGCCGAGATGACCAAGATGGACAAGGCATGGTTCCCACAGAGCCTGTATAACAGCAGGGGACATAGTCAGTAAACAAGGAGCAAGGACACGAGCAAGAATTGATCATTAAATGACCAAGTGTGCATGATGAGGTTTTCCCAAACTTCAGAAATATATTCTCCTGGAGGCACAAGTTGTTGAAAATTATGGATAAGTTGCAGTGGAGGTGGTCTGTTGAATGGAATGGGATGAAATATCTCTAAAGTACCATGATCAAATAGGAAGCATTTCTGCAGTTTCCATGAAAGAGTTTGACTTTGAAATCATACACTTATGTTCAGATCCTACCTCCTCCACTTGTTAATGTTAAGAACTCAGGAGACTTTTTTAATCTTCCTGATTGTCAGCTTGCTGTTCTGTAAAATGATGCAGGTTTGCTGTATGAAATAGTATAATATAAGTAAAACACATGGCACTTAGCAGGTACTCAAGAAATATTAGTTCTCCTTTCCAGTGAAAAAGAACGATAGAGTGTGTTCCCTCTTACAATAACCAGGTGTAACTTATTTTGACCATCAGGTATAAAAAATTCAGAAATACAGTAAAGAATTTGAGCTATGTTACTTTGCAGAATGATTTTATTAAAGTACATATAATTCCCTCAAGAGCATTGTTGGCCTTAACTGTAAAGGCAGTTCCATTATAACCCTGCTTTTCAAGATAAAATGAACATTTGCTAAATCATATTTAACTTTTCACCAGTGATTTACAACAGTCTTTATCTGAAGATATTTTTCTTCCAACTTTCCAGAGTTGAGGAACGGAGCAGACAATAGGTTAAGGGGAGAACTGCGTGTTTAACTTAAAACTTTTCATCTCTGTGCTCTGATCTAAGCATTCCTTTTTCAGGTAGAGGTTTGGTATTTGAAAAGCAAAGGAATCAAGTTTCTTGGCACTCTGTGGCCTGAAATATTTATCAAAATAAACCCCAGGAGCTGGGCCCTGCACCGGCCTTTGGAGATTAGAGGAATGCTGTGCATGTGGTCAGGGGTGTGAGAGAGGGGAGATGATTGCCCCTGAGGGAACTGCTTTCTGGAGGCTTCTGTGCTCCAGCCTGGCTGTCTCTCTATTAGTTACAAAAGACTTGCCTTCCTCAGCCCTAGGCATCTGGCTTCATTCCCAGATGCGGCTCTGAGGCCAGAGTCAAATACACAGAAAATATCTGGGTGTTTTAGATTCAATAATACTTGGCATAGTAATAATAATGATTGTAATAAAAATTATACTAGTTACTATATTTATAAGTATATATATATAAGTATATACTTATTTATAAATATATATTTATAAGTATATATAAATTTACAAATATAAATAGTATACATGATAATTGTATTAACTAAAATAATCACATAACCATAGCATTTTTATTACAGAAATAATATTTTGGCATACTTATTAAGAACTTCATACACATCACTTCTTTGAAACTCCAACCCAAATATTTCATTTTATTTAAAAAAATTTTTTTTAAAGATTTATTATTTTATATATAGAGAGAGTCATAGAGAGAAAGAGAGCTAGTGGGGTTGGGAGGGACAGAGAGAGAGTCTTAAGTAGACACTGCACGGAGCACAGAGCCTGACCTGGGGCTGGATCCCACAATCATGACCTAGCCGAAATCAGGAGTTGAACACTTAATCCACTGAGCCACCCAGATACCCACCAATCCAAATATTTTGATTCAGGGGCTATTATTTTCCCATTTCACAGGGGGGAAAACTGAGATGTGATTAAGTGAAGTAACTTCTCCCAAGTCGCCTAGCAGGTAAATGAAGATAGGAACTGTGGCCATAAAACACTGAAGTTGAAGTTCTCTCCCAACAAATGTAGATTTGTTGACAAATCTACATTCAGCTTCATTCTTTATTAATGATCCAGTGACCTGAAGTATCAGCAACATATGAAATGTGAAATATCAGCAACATAATAAGTTGTGATCAATGATGCTAAAACAGCAATGTGTGCCCTCGCCAGGAGAAATACAGAGAATACACATTTCCTCTCCATCCTAGCTAATGTTGCATGCTCAGGATGGTGCTCTAATTTAATTAGCAAATACAGTAAATCAATTGAGGAAAAAGGAGGAAACATTTGTGATTTAGAGAGAGAGAATTTATATCTTAGGTTTGTAAAAATCAAAAGAGCTATGTTTTCTTTCCTTCCTTGATGTCAGTTTGTATGTTAGTCCTTGTTTTTGCATTTTCAAGTAAAGGAGCCCATGACTGTTTTCCTTTTGTGCTGGTGGACCTAAAGCCCACATGATTCCAGATGTAACTTTCCTACCTTTGGATGTTTTCCACCTTTGGATGTTTTCTTGGCCAATCACTGAGCTCAATTCTGAAGAAATCTTTCAGGCTCATTTGTTACCAGACCCTGAGGTGAGAGTTTACACCTTCTGCTTTTTGTTTACAAAGGTTACTTTCATCCAAATACTGTCCTGTGTTTCAGAAAAACTAAGATGGGGTCATCATTCATGTTGAAGGACCCATATTGGGCTGACATTTTCTCCTGAGGTCACATGCGTGGACATATTGTCAAAAGCTAACATTGCAGGGGTGCCTCGGTGGCTCAGTGGGTTGGAAGGAACCTCTGCCTTCAGCTCAGGTCATGATCTCAGGTCCTGGGATCGAGCCCCACATCGGGCTCTTTGCTCAGCAGAGAGCCTGCTTCCTCCTTTCTCTCTCTGCCTGCTTCCCTGCCGACTTGTTATCTCTGTCAAATAAATAAATAAAATCTTAAAAAAAAAAAAACTAACATTGCAGGTCACCAACTTGGCAGCCTCTTCAAAGAGGTCGCCTGAAGCACAAAAGACTTAGTCCAGTTTTGAAAAAAGCAGGACCATAAGGTGTTTTGACCACGAGGATTAACACCCATTAACATCCTTTTTTGGTTTAATGTTATTTCCTGATGATTTTAATATATTTGTACTCTTATTGTGAATCAGAAACTCTGACTGGGACTCCAAAGCCCAGACTGACTTATTGGCTTAATATTTTGGAGTACTCAAGTTAATTCAGAGCTTTCCAGACAGACCCATTGACGAGTACATCTGTAACTTAGTTTTAATTTGATATTAGTCTGGGAATGGAGACTAAAGACTGGTGTAAAGAATGAAGAGGAGAAATTAGCTTAAGTACTACCTTCTTGCCTCAATTTTTAGCTCAAAGGGACAAAAATTCGCCTGACAAATATTGTGATTATTTACTATGGTCTGAGTACCATGCAGGCTGATGTAGCCATAAATAAAAGTGATGTGGCCCTGCCCACCCCACGGAGCTTAACATCTAGTGGTAGACATACGCCAACAATTATAAGAAAGTATGGTGAATGGCAGAATAGGGGTATGAGGCTTTCTTTTAACACTTGAAGGATTTAATTTGGCCATAGGATTCAATTTATTACCTATGCTTTCAAAGGGAAGAATTAAAAATAATGGTTAGAGACATGAAATCCTGACTTCTGCTGGGTTAGAATAATAGTACAGTAGTGTATTGTGCAAAGTGGTGAACTTCTTGTCACTTGTAGTAATCAAATAGCGGCCTGTCATTCAAGAGATTTCTGCTTGGGAAAAGCCACTTGGAGCAGATACCTGTGAAGCTTCCAACCTAGAAATGGTATAGTTTTGTGAGTTAAGTTTTTCCTCTGAGTAGTTCCTGGTCTCATGGGAAGACCATGGCAAGAAGCCCACACATATTTACTGGCAGTGTATAAGCAGGAGCTAAAGGGGGTAAAACAGGTGTGAAGGCCTTTGGCTTTGTGCACTTAATACGCCCTGTATTACCTCAGTTTTGAGCATTTTAATCCAGTGGTTACTTAGTGTAATTGAAATTTCCCTAGAGAAAACAAACCAAGGCCTTTCCCATTGCAATAAAGAGAAGGTAATACGTTTTATTTTCGAATATTAGTGTTTTAAAATGAGCCGTATTTTTCAGACTTTCTCTAGCATCATTTTTTTTTTTTTTAAGATTTTATTTATTTATTTGACAGACAGAGACAAAGCAAGAGAGGGAGATAGGCAGGGAGAGTGAGAAGCAGGCTTCCCACCAAGCAGGGAGCACAATGTGGGGCCTGATGCCAGGACCCTGGAATCATGACTTGAGGTGAAGGCAGACACTTAATGACTGGGCCACCCAGGTGCTCTCTAGCATTATTTCTTTAAATGATATTTTTCCTCATATTTTAATGGTAGAACCTGAAAGTTGTCATGGTCTTTCCCAGCTGCAAAATCTCAGCTTCTGTGAGACTGAATGAAGTTTTTTAAAAAAAAACCCCATATGTGCTTATTCACATATTTACTAATATATGCATGTATGAAATACATGTACATATCTAAATATGCTTGCAACAGATATATGCTTGATGTTACTTCAAGTAATTACTATGAGTTCTTTGTATTAAAATGGCTTTCCAGAATAAATGAAACAAGATGGGATGGGGAGGGGGACAAACCATAAGAGACTCTTAATCTCACAAAACAAACCCAGGGTTGCGGCGGGGAGGGGGGTAGGGAGAGGGTGGTAGAGTTATGGACATTGGGGAGGGTATGCGCTAAGGCGAGTGCTGTGAAGTGTGTAAGCCTGATGATTCACAGACCTGTACCCCTGGGGCTAATAATACATTATATGTTAATTTTTTAAAAAAATGGTTTTCCTACTGACCAAGCATCTTGGCTTTTAATCAGAATTTCAGTCCCATAGGACAATTAAGATGTATCTGACATACATTCTGGAAAACCAAGGTTCTGAGAATCATGAACCTTTCCCATATTCATTATTTTTGTTATTATTATTTTCTTAATAATAGAGGGATTTGTGGCTACTTTTTCTAATAACTCTTCTTTGTCTTCCTGCTTTTTTATTAATATATTTCAATTATTGATGATGGCAGAAGTAGTTAGTTCTGACATTCATTGAGCTGGTTTTCTATGCTAAGTATTATCTTCATCACCATAATGTATAGTTGGGAGAAACCTGGATGTTCTTCAGTAGCAGAACTGATTCCTGGGAAAGCCAGCCACCCCAAACAGTCCATGAGGAAGGAGGCTGTTTACCCAGGCCCTAAGAGCTCTATGTCGTCATGGTAACACAAGAAGAACTTTTCCCAAGAGAGAACTGTGTCAAAAAATGTAGAGGGGACTCTTCCTTATGCACTATTACAAACTTCCCATTTAATGAGTAACTAATGAGTCACTATCCTTTTACATATTCGAACTTCCTATTTACGTTCTGCATAAGCTTCTGGCTGTGGGAGTTAACCTTCGCTGCAGTTGCAGGCGCACCTGCCCTCATTAGATAAGTCAGGCTGGGAAGGTTGAGGAGGGTGGATTGTCAACCCCAAAGGAGAAATGTAAATGGTCAAATAGAATGTTTGGCAGCACGAACTAAACCCACATTAACTTTAAGAACTTTCTGTGAATCATTCACAGCTGATTTCTGAATCTGCAGAAGAATCTTTTTGGAAGAAATATGTAGTATGAATGGCAGTTTCATCCTTCTTGATGTTTATAGTACTTCCACAGAAATAACATTATATCCTGCTGCACCCTGGGGAATCAGAACAGAGTCCCCTTTCTCGTGCTGTGTATGCACTTAGAAATAGTTTCCTCTGCAAGGAAATTTGCATGGAGTTGCCCTGGCTGTGTCAAAAACTTTTCCAATCAACAAATATTTATGGAGTATTATTCTAGGTTTTAGGAGGAAGGCAGAGTTTCTGTCCTCAAGAAACTTGCAATGTATTTGAGTAGAAAAATTCAAATTAAAGATAGTTTTATATCGCCAGTGAGTGCAGTAAGACTTGGGAGGAATTCCCCAGCCCCTGTGAATGCATGTAAAGGCGTTATCACTATTGTTCCACAGATTCCGTTCTAATTGTTTCTTATTAGTCCATGAATTCCTTAAGGACAGGAATAGTGTTTATAAGTCTTTGTGTCCTCTACAGCTTTGGTACACATTTGTTGATTGATGTTTAAGATCTTGGAAAAGGGACTCCTGGGTGGCTCATCGGCTGAGTGCCTGCCTTCAGCTCAGGTTATGGTCCCATGGTCCTGGGGTCAAGTCCCTCGTTGAGCTTGTGTCAAGCTCTCTGCTGGGGGTGTGGGGGGAGCCTGCTTCTCCCTCTTCCTCTGCCGCTGCCCCTCCTTGTGCACACACTCTCTCTCTGTGTCAAATAAATAAATAAAATCTTTTAAAAAAAAGATCTTGGAAAAATTACTTTCTCTTCTTTGTGAATTGTTTTCTCCTATTGTCCAATGTCTAAGATTTTTTCCTAAGAAAACATCTGGGTTTTTTCATGCTGTGGCATAGTCCTTCAAAGGGTGAGATACCATTTTTTTTTTTTACCATAAATGGAAGATAGGGCATTATCTAATCAGAGACTCATAGGAAGAAAATTAACATGGGATAGCTATTAATTCATCCCTCGTTCCAAAGCAGAAGTGTGACATATTCCCACCTGTCACCTACTCTAAAAGCTGGTGATATTTTAGTCATGTCTCCAATAAAGAGCTGCATATGCAGGTGGTCCCAGACTGTATTATTCACTGTTGGTGGAGCTGAAGCAATAACTCAGTTTGTCAGGGCTTAGTCAGAAATAACCAGAGCCATTTAAGACTGGATCAGCACAAGTGAAATACTGCAACAAAGCAGTTTACGTCCACAGTCTTCAGTGTTTCAGAGTGTCAGCAGATAGTAAGCCCTTCCAGGATGACAGAAAGTTGGAGAAAGGCACTGAAGAGATAGGCCGGCTTAGAAACAAGATGGAAACAGCTTAGAACCAGGTACCAAGTGTCTTCTTGAAAATGATTACATTACCCCCTTAAGTCCTCCTACCCTTTATTTTTATCCCTTTTCATGCCTGTTTAGAAAGGAATGACAGTAAGTTTTTCAGTGCCATTACCACCAAGCTAATGTTTTCCTGTTGTGAAATTTAGGAAATCAGAGTCTCATAATTAATTTTTAAAATAAAAAAATACTTTTTTTATATATTAAGCAACCTCATCTCCATGCAGCTCTTGGGTACAGTGCCAGAATGGTATTTCAGTCAATAGGTATTTATTCCTTTTAAAATTGAACTTAAGCTGTGGCTTAATAAGATTTTTATAAGAGAAATCAGGAAATAAATTGCCCAGAGGAGTCCTCTTGACTCAACTGTAAATTTCTGACTATATGTGGTCAGTATTAATAGGACATTGGATGGGGCCCATGTGGAAGAAATCTGTGCTCTCAACATTTCTTAAAATACTATGACCGTTAATGTTACAGGTAATGAATCAATCATAGGTTATATAAGCTATTACTCAGGTGGTAGATTCATATTTTGGATTTATGAGTTAATATTTTATCCTTCCACTATATAGGAGAAAATAGTAGCTGTTTGAACAAAAAAAGAAAAACTTGAAAATCATAGGCTATCTCCTGTTTTAGTATCAGCTGGCCCAAATTAAGAAATCCAGTTTGGGTAAAATTATCCCTCACAATAGCCCTGTAAATATTAGTATAAAAATCTGCTGTCTGAAGGCAATATGAATGGACTATGAAGATGACTCCCAGTCATTGAACAATGACAAGGCTCAGGAGAATGAGACAGTCTTTCATCCTGCCCCTGACCAGGGCACAGATTCCCGGACTCAGCAAAAGTGCAGTTGCCAGATGTGTGATGATGGATTGAGAGGTGATGCTGAAGGCCCCCTATTTTAGACCTCTATTTAGGGGCTTCTGCTCCTAAGTATGATATAGTACCTCTTACCAGACTATTCTTTGATATCAACTATAAAAGATGGGTAAAATTTTAAAATAAACAAAAACAGAAGTCTTCATGGAGTTAGTAGAGTATCTCTATAGACTTCCGGACCTTGAGGGGCTAAGGTCCCATGGAGAAGGAAAATATTTTGAGGTGAGTCTTTTATTCATTGCTGCTTTTACCCCTCAGGACACAATCCATAGGCTGAAAAGAAAGCATCTTTTGAGTTCTGGCAGCCTCAATAGGAGTCAGTTAAAAAAGGGAATTTAAAGCTAAAACAACTAGGACTTGAAAACCCTTTGTCGTAAGAAGTGAAACCTGCAGAGGATTGAACCCAGCATTCTGTGTGCAGTTTCCTCTTGAGTCCTCAAATGAATGGGTCCCTCATAAATACCCCAGACTTTCATTTGAGATTCCTAAGGGCCATTGCTAGGAAAAAAAAGACAAAGCATGGAAAAAGAGGAAATGTCTTTCAACTCATTTTATGAGGTATAACCTTGAGATTAAGACCTAGTAAGGATATTACAAATAGGAAAATTTTTAAAACAATTTATTGTATTATTACAGATTTTAAAATCTTCAATAAAATATTACCAAGTCAAATCATGACCAAGCTGAGTTTATTCTAGAAATTCGTAGCTGATTTAATATTAAAAACCCAATCATCATTAATAACCACAGTAAGAATTCAAGAATGATGTTATTATGTTTACAGAAAATCCAAAATAATCTATACACACAATATTAGGCCTAATAGATGAATTAGCAAGGTAACTTAATACAGGGTAAGTATACAAAAACTGTTGTTGTTGTTGTTGTTTTTAATATAGTAGCAATAAGTATGCAGGTCAATTCATTTAAAAATGATACTCTTTACATTGGCATTAAAAACATTAAATACCTGGAAATAAATCAACCAACATATAAGATATTACTGAAGTAAATGAAAGAAGAACTAAGTTTTAAAAAAAAAAAAGGATATACAATTTCCAGGGAATATAAAATGCAATGCAAAGATGTCTTTCTCCCTAAATTGATTTATAGATTTAATGCAATCCCCATCAAAATTCTCCTAGCACTTCTTTAAATGTAAATCGATAAGCTAACTCTAAAATTTTTATGGAAAAGCAAAGGATCTAGAATAGTCAAGACAGTGTGAAGAAGGTAAAAATTTGAGGGCTTATGTCACTAAATATCAAGTTATCATAAAAGTCTATACATAAAGCATTATTGTATTGGCACAAAGATAGATAAATAGGCCATTGAGCAGAATAGTGAGTACAGAAATAGATCCACACATATATATATTCACTTGACTTTCAACAAATATGTAATTTTAATGCATTTAGAGGAAAGGACTTTAAAAAATAAATTGAACTCAATTATCCACATGGAAAAAATATGAACTTGACTCCTACCTCATACAATACACAATAATTAATTCCAGATTGATTTAATGTATATATTTAGGTAAATATAAAATGCTTAAATATAATATGCTTAAATGTGAAGAGTAAAACAAGTTTTTTTAAAGATCATCATACAGTAAGATTTCCATGACCATGGATTGAAGAAAGATTTTGAAAAAGGACACAAAGCACTAAGTATGAAGAAAAAACTTGATGTATTTGGTCTTATTAAAAATTGAGAAATTCTGTTAATCAAAAGATACTATGAGGAGAGTTGAAACTCAAGCCATAGAGGGGAAAAGATGTTTGAATTGCATATATGTAACAAAGGTTACTATTAAGAAATAGTAATCAATAGAAAGACAGCTCAAATAAACTGGGCAAAAGACTTGCATTGGCATTTATATATGCAAATTTTTCATTTGAAAAGACATTCAATATCATTGATTAACAGTTATGCATGCTATATCCACAATGACATAGCACTACACACCCATCAGAGTGCCTACAATGAAAGAAATAAAGAACAGATAACACCAATTGTTAGTAAGAATGCAGAACAGCTAACTATTCCAGACTGCTGGGGGAGTATAAATTGGTACCTCTACTATAGAAAACAACTTGTAATATCTACTAAAATTAAACACACATAAACCTCATGTCACAGAAATTCCAATCTTAGATATACACCTAAAAGAATTGCATACATATGTTCACTAAAAACATGTACAAAATGATTATGTTAGCATTCTTTGCAAGAGTTCCAAACTGGAAATAACCCAAATGTCCATTAATAAGTTGTGATATATTTTACAATAGACTATTTTACAGCACTGAAGAAAGTTCAGACTATGGCCACAAGTAAAATTTTGGACGAATCTCACAGATAAAAATGTGATAAATCAGAGCAAAAATGTCAGACTCAAAAATGTGTATATAAGATAATGTATGATTCCATTTATACAAAGTTCAATAACAAGCAAAATTAATCCATTATAATGGAAGTCAGGATTGGTTGCCTTTGGAGGAATAATGATTGAGGATCATTGAGAGGGCAGGAAGATGTTTTTGGGGTGCTGGGAATAGTTTTGATCTTAATCTAAGTGGTAATCTGAATGTGTTGAATTCATTAAAATTTTTTGAGCTGTGCTCTTTACTGTATACACAGTTATTTTTGAAGTATGTATACTCTATTTCAATGTAAAAGTTTACCAAAAAGAACCCCTCCCATGCATGTTCAGTGATAAATTCACACCATTTCAAAATACCAGGCTTTTTTTTTTTTAAGATTTTATTTATTTATTTGACAGAGACAGAGATCACAAGTAGACAGAGAGGAAGGCAGAGAGAGAGGGGGAAGCAGGCTCCCTGCTGAGCAGAGAGCCCGATGTGGGGCTTGATCCCAGGACCTTGACATCCATGACCCAAGCTGAAGGCAAAGACTTAACCCACTGAGTCACCCAGGCACCCCTCAAAATAGCAGGTTTTTGAGCCTATTTTGAAAGAACACTTCCTAGTGATATGTTTTTATAGTTAGGCAGTTGTAAGATAATACCTACCGTATACCAGTTGTAAGAGTATATAAGTTATAAGATTACAACTATTACTTGGAAAGCAGGCCATAATTCTTGGTGTCATCTTTATTATAAACCCATCAATTTAAAAAGATCCAACTAGTTATTTTATTTCTATTTATAATGGTGAATCATCCTACAGTGCTATATTCTACAGTTAACTTGAAGCAACACAAGATTTGTCATTAGTTTGGGTCTCAGAAAATTGTGGTGATTCTGAACTGGTCTTGGTAGTTTAAGGAAAGCTCCATTTTGGTAAGGAAGTGGTTCTGGCTTAACTTCAAGGAGTTAAGTGAATTTATCTTGGCCTTGAGGCATCAAAAGCAGTTTGGTTGAACTTGGCTGGGTGCATGTGTGTTTTGCCTGCTACTATTCATTTTGGGTAATTGGGAAACAAAATTCTACTTAATTTTAGGATCTTTAAAAAACACGCTACTTTAATGGCTATAACACTGGATTAATCTCTGAAATAAATGTGATTAAAGGTTTATAGGAAAAATATGAAATTCTTCCAACCATGACCTTCATTACTAGCTAGTGTGTCAGTGTGCAATCCACAGAACTAACCGCACCAGGTCCTTAAAAGTTCAATGTAGTCTGAATGAGTAAGTGGTAAATGAAGGACTTGTGATGCCTTCTGATATTATGGATTTATCTTTTTTACCTCTTTTATTCATATAATAAATAATGAAGTAATATGTAATATTAATAAACATGATTGCTTGATATTCAGTATTAAGTATTAAGTCACCTTAATAATAAGATGAAGATGTGGTAATAGCACAAATGCCTTAAGGAGTTTTCACTGTTAAAGCTGAAAAAGTGAATCAGTTACCAAATTATAAGCCCATGTCAAATATCTGAAGAATAGACAAAAACAGCATTTCCAGAACAGCGTGGCTTGTCATTTGCTCACCACCTCCTAGGCTAGTGTTATTAACAAGGAAACTGGAGATTAAAAAAGTTTTAATCTTTTTAAATTAAATTAATTAATTAAACACCAGAGAATCCCACGAGCAGGTGTGCAAAGTACTCGGAGCAGGCTCAAGTGAGATGCTACTGGATGACATCTTCATGAAGCTCTTTGAAGGGAAGTAGGACTGGCTGCTGCAGTGGTAGCTTACTAAGGATTGGGTGTGAGAAGATTCAGAATGGCAGATGAGAGGTGTCCGATATAGTTTCCATCAAGACTGTAGTAACCTGGGGGGCGCCTGGGTGGCTCAGTGGGTTAAAGCCTCTGCCTTCGGCTCAGGTCATGATCCCAGGGTCCTGGAATTGAGCCCCGCATCGGGCTCTCTGCTCAGCGAAAAGCCTGCTTCCCCCCAGCCCCCCACCTCTGCTCAGCAGGGAGCCTGCTTCCCTTCCTCTCTCTCTGCCTGCCTCTCTGCCTACTTGTGATCTCTCTCTGTCAAATAAATAAAATCCTCAAGAAAAAAAAAGACTGTAGTAACCTGGACTTTTAAAAAATACAAGTAACTGAAATACAATTCAAACCACTTTAATTAAAAAGGGAATTTCATTAAAATGAAAAGTTTAGTCATGGAAAGGCAGTCTCTCAGACTTTCTTCCCACTTGCTAACCATATAACACTGGGTGAATTACTTAGACCGTTTTGTCCTTGTTTTCTAATCTGTGAAATCAGGATAAGATTTGCCTCATTGCTTTGTTGTGAAGATTAAATGAGTTTATATTTGTAAAGTACCTAGCAGAGTACCTAGCTCATAGTGTTAACCATCATCAGCACTGAAGTTGTAATATTCTGTTTTCTTTTCATGATTGCTGCACCATCATCATTGTCATCATCACTGCCATGACCCAGGGTATAAGGCAGCTCGTGTTTTCCCTCGCCAGGGTTGTGTGGCCAGCTAACAGGCAACCCAGTGGCTTGAATCCCCAGCAGAAAGAAAGTGGCATTTCTGGTAGAACATCACTGAGGAGGACGCTAATTGGTCTGCCAAACGGCACATGCTCATGGCTGTAGCAGTCAGGGTGATGGGCTTTCTGTTGACTCGATCTGAATTATGAATCCATTCCTGTGCCTGGGATGTGGAGTTGGAGGAGGGAAAGGTCAACACACGCCAACCACAGAGCACATGCTGTGCACAGATAAGAAAAGGTGTATAACTTTAAGTTGTTAAGTTTACTAGTGTTAGGTCTGTTGTTAAACGAAACGAGACTGAGACAAAGTGAAAGTTATTTAAAGCTTTATTTTATGCCAAGTATTAGAAATCAGACTGATCGGCCAGGGGAATGAGACTGAAACAAAGTTAAAGTTATGCGAAGTTCTATTCTATGCCAAGCATTAGAAATCAGACTGACCGGCCAGGGCCGTCTCGGAAGAGAGCGACCACCCCCAGCTTACAGGCTCAAGAATTGACTGACTGACCGGTCAGGGCCGCCTCCAAAGAGAGCAACCCCTCCCAATCTTACAGGCTAGCTTTTATTGGGTGAAACTGCAACCCATATCTTGGTATCTCAACCCATCGGGTTTGCATGTCTCTTGCTGACTGGCTAGTTCTATCTGGTCTGGTGACTTGTTATTTAAGATTACCCCATACCAGGAACTGTTATAAACAGTACTTTTTGGGAAGGCTTAGTCAGTTAACATATTCATTGTGAATAATAAGACTGTCGTCCTTCCCAAGATGGAGTCATTTTGGTTTGGGCAAGACCTTCTCACTGTTACAAACAGTACTTCATACTGATTAGATGTCTCCATCTGGCCTGACTCGTCCTTGTATTCTGGGCTCTATTATCAGGAACTAGCCGACTACGTTTTACTGGTTTCCCAGACTTGTTTCTAAGTAAGTTTCTCTGGGGGAGAGAGTCAAGTTAAGTTTACTGCACGAACAACAAAATGCCTATTTACCCAAGATGGAGTCGCTCTGGCTAAATAGGTCCTTACACTAGGAAGGCAAAACAGAAAATACCTACCGGCAGCAGTATTTTAAATATATTTTAATTGTTCTTGGGTATTATTGCAGAAGTTTGTATCACTACAGGCTCCTTGGTAGACTGTGACCTACATGACAGAAGGGAATACATTTTATATCTCTTTCATGTCTCTGTAACATTAGCTGCCTGCTGATTGTATCATTGAGAATCCCAGTAGTCATGGGTGAGTATTAATGAAAAAATATTTTCCATTGATAGACTGTCATTTAATTGAAAGCATTCATATTTCATCATAAAACTTATGATAACTCCATGAGATGATTTTTAATTTAGACTTCTTAGCAGCTCACCTTACCTTTTACACAAAGAGGACAATTCTTCCCACAGTTTTTTCCCCCTCTTTTTCAACACAAACATAATACAGACTCATTATTTTAAAAAAAGTATAAAAAGTATAAGTCCCCTTTTTACTCCTTTCCATAAGGAATTGTTAATAGTGATTTGGTGGCAAGTACCCAAACCGGTATTTTCCCCATCAATTAAAAAGTGTGTATCACATCAAATGTGGGATAAGATGTTTATGAAATTGATACCAGAAGCTGAATTTATACTATGTATATTACTATTATCAAATAGTTTCAATGGAGATGAATTTCAGCTCTCATACATGGACCGTTCTCTCTTTTCAGATCCTATAAGGTCATAGCATAAGTTTGGCCTTAATTTTTTTCCAGGTCCCATTCATTCAGCTGTTGGTCAGTCTTCCTGCACTAAAATAATGTTGATGATAACCTTCATAATAACCAAGAATTTCTATCAATTCCTATTGGAATGTCTTTCACCAAAATATGAGAGAAATGGAGAGAGAAAATGGGGTCCAGGGAATTGAGGATTGAACATAAGAGAAAGGAAGATGTAATTATCAGGATGGTGTTGAAGAGAATTCCCAAGACAGCAGCAGCAGCCCTCTGGGGCAAGCAGACAAGCGTGGAACAGGAAGATTTATGTTTTCAGTAGGATGCCTTAAAGAGAAAATAAAGTAAAGCAAAACAAAAATTATACGTGTTTTATATAGGTTGTCAAATTTACTGGCATTACATTATTCATAATAATTCTCTTATTTTCCTTTTACTATTTGTAGACTCTAGTGATATCACCTCTCATTGCTAATATTGGTAATTCGTGTCTCTATTTTTTTCCTAATCAGTGTGGCAAGAGGTTAATCAATTTTGGTTTCAAATAATGAGTTTTTGGTTTTTTTTTTCAAAATTAAAAAAAAACTCTAGTTAGATAACATATAGTGTAATATTGGTTTCATGAGTAAAATCTAGTGTTTCATCACTTATATGTAACACCCAGTGCTCAACCTAACGAGTGCTGTCTTTAATACCGCTCACCCATTTAGCCCATTCCCCCTTACATCCCCCCCACCGACCCTCAGTTTGTTTTCTGTAGTTTAGAGTCTCCTAGGGTTTGCTTCCCTCTCTTTTCCCCACCCCCTTCCCCTATGTTCATTTGTTCTGTTTCTTAAATTCCACATATGAGTGAAATGATATGGTATTTGTCTTTCTATAACTGACTTATTTCCCTTAAGATAATATACTCTAGCTCCATCCACATCACTGCAAATGGCAAGATTTCATTCTTTTTGATTGCTCATTAATATTCCATTGTGTATATATACCACATCTTCTTTATCTGTTCATTAGTTGATGGACGTTTGGGCGCTTTCCAAGGTTTGGCTATTGTTGATAGTGCTACTGTGAACATTAGGGTGCATTTGCCCCTTTGAATCTGAATTTTTGTATCCTTTGGGTAAATATTTAGTAGTGTAATTGCTGGGTTTTAAGGTAGTTCTACTTTTAACTTTTTGAGAAACATCCATTCTGTTTTCCAGAGTGGCTGCACCGGTTTGCCTTCCAACCAGCAGTGTAAGAAGGTTCTACTTTCTCCACATAGTTGCCAACAACATAGTTGTTGGTTCCTGAGTTGTTAGGGTCACCCATTCTGACAGGTGTGGGGTAGTATCTCATGGTAGTTTTGATTAGTATTTCCCTGATGATAAGTGATGCTGGGCATCTTTTCATGTGTCTGTTAGCCATCTGGATGTCTTCTTTGGAAAAATATCTTTTCATGTCTTCTGCCCATTTCTTAACTGGATCATTTGTTTTTTGGGGTATTGAGTTTAATAAGTTCTTTATAGATTTTGGATACTAGCCCTTTACCAGATATATCATTTGCAAATATCTTCTCCTGTTTCATAGACTGCCTTTTAGTTTTGTCATTGTTTCCTTTGCTGTGCACTGATCTCTCCTGTTTCTCAAATTTCTGTTTCATTGATTTCTATCTGACATTAACTATTTCCTTTCTTCTTCCTGTGGTTTCCTATTGCCCTTTTCTTCTGGTTTATTAAGGTGGAAACTGATTTGAGAACTTTCTTCTTTTCAAATGTAGACATTAGTGCTGAAGTTTTCCTGCAATTTCTCCTTAAGCAGTGTTCCATAAATTTTGATACGTGTTGCTTTTATTTTGACTCAGTTCAAAGTACTTACTAAATTCTGTTTCGAATTCTTTGATAGCCTAGATTATATAGACATGTGTTACTTAAATTCCATGTATTGGGGAGTCTAGATATATTTCTGTTACTAATTTCTGTTTTAGTCCATTGTGATCAGAGAGCACATCTTTTTAAATTTATTGAGACTTTGGGCGATTAGTCTATTTTAATAATGTTTCACGTGCATATGAATAAAATGTGTATTCTTCGGTTGTTGAGTGCAGTGTTCTATGGATGTGAAGTAGGACAAATTGCTGATTGTGTTGTTCAGGTATTCTGTATCTTTACTCATTTTTCGTCTACTTGTTAGACCAACTTTTGAGGGAGGGGTGTTGAATCGTTGATTATAATTATAGATGTTTCTGTTTCTCCTTGAAGTTCTCTCAATTTTGTTTCACATTTTTAGAAGTTCTATTATTAAATACACACACATTTAAAATTATGTCTTCTTGATACATTGATCTTTTTATCATCAACCACCACTTTTTTCCTCTGATAATATTCTTTGTTTTGAAATTGATTTTGAAGTTAATATCATTAACTCCAGCTTTCTTTTGATTAGTGTTATCATGGTATATCTTTTCTCTTCATACATTTAACCTAGTCTTAGTTTTATACTTAAAGTGAATTTTTTGTAGGCAGCATAGAGTTGGGTCTTACATTCTTATCCAATATGACAATCTATACTTGTAAATGGGGGTATTTGGGTACTTTAGATTTTAGATTTGGGATAATTAGATTTTATGTGATTATTCCTCTGTTGGGTTTATCTCTACTATGTTGCTATTTGATTTCTCTTTATTCTGTCTGTTCTTTATTTTTGTTTTCCTCTTTTCCTGTCTTCTTTTGAGTTTTTAAAAAAATAATTTTATTTTATTTCCTTTGTTAACTTAATAGAGACAAGTTTTTGGTGTTATTTTAGTCGTACTTAAAACTCTTTAGTAGTACTTAAAACCTTATAGTGTCCATCTTCAGCTGACTACTACCCAAACAAAACAAAAGAAAGAAAGAAAGAAAAAATGGCTTAAAAAAGAGAAGCCGATAATAAAGAAAGAATTGGAATTACACTGAATAAATACTTGAGTTTACTAAAGACACCCCAAATAAAGTAAAATGCAGCCCACACAGTGGGATAAGCCATAAAAAATACAACTAAGAACACAAAAAGGATTTCTACTAAAAAAGTAATGAGAATAAAACAGAACCCTTCCCCTCCCTCCAAAAAACATGCAAAAGATTTAAACTGCCAATCCACAAAAGAGAAAGTTCAAAAGGTCACTAAACATATACAAAGTGATTAACCTCCTTGGTGATCCAGAAAATGCAAACTATACCACAGCGAGACACAGCAATATAATCACCAGATTAGCAAAAATTGTATATGTATTTATTATATAATTATACAATTTATATTTATTATATATATACACAATTTTTGCTATTCCAGTGATACCTACATATGAACATATTCTATATACATAATATATGTAAGCATATATATAATATTAAATATGAATATATAAAAAACAATTTCAATTATTGAGAAGGATGTAGAGCAAAAAAGATATATTGCTGGTGGCAAAGTAAATTGCTACAGCCATTTGGGAAAATAGTATTATCAAGTAAATTGTCATAAAACACAAACAAGCAAAATTAAATTTTAGTTTGTAGGATGCATAATTAGTTAGGAAAAGAAAACATGAAAATAATATACAATAAAAATAATGTACAGGTTTTTCCTGAAGGAGGGAGGAGGTGTGATTGGGAACAAGATCTGCTGGGAATATATTTCTTAGCCAAGATAGTGGTGTATATAGATGCTTTCTATACATTGATACCTCATGTGCTTCTCTGTAGGTATGAATATTTTATAGTAAAAATTTAAATAAAAATAAATATAGCCAATATGAAACAGGGGCAATTATTAGTTCAGTTAAATCAAATGTTTGTATATGAAAGAATATGTAATCAAATATAGTATGTGGTTCACCTCAGAAACACCTTTTGTTTTAATACTATAATAATATTGTTTATAGAAACTCACAGATTTTTAATTTTGGTTTTGCAGTCAGAAACTTTGCTGAATTTATTTATTTGTTCTAAAAGTATTTTTGTGGAATCTTTAGGATTTTTATGTGTAAGATCATGTCATTTTTCAAACAGCGATCATTTTACTTCTTCCATTTCAATTTGGATACCTTTTGTTTCTTTTTCTTGCATAATTACTCTGGCTAGGACTTCTGTTATTATGTTGAATGGGATTAGTGAGAGTAGATACCCTTCTCTAGCTCCTGATCTTAGAGAAAAAGCGTTTTGCCTTTCACTATTGAGTAAGATGTTAGCAGTAGGCTTTTTATATATAGCCTTTTTATGTTGAGGTAAATTCCTTCCACACACTCTCCATCTTTCAGAGAAAACCCATACATTATTTTATTGTATATTTTCATATACATGTTTTATTTTCCCAAGTAATTAATACATCTCCCAAATTAAAGTTTAGTTTTGCTTGGTTGTGTTTATGTATAGTTCACTTGGTAATACCAAACTGTTTCTTATTTTCTATATCCACTTTTTTGAAAGTTTTTGTCATGATAGGATGTTTAATTTTGTCAAATTCTTTTTCTGCATATTGAGATGATAATGTGATTTTTATCTTTGATTCTATCAGTGTGGTTTATTACATTTATCAGCTTGCATACATTGAGCCATCCTTGCATCCCAAGGATGTATCTCTCTTGATCATGGTAGTGATCCTTTTAATGTACTGTTGTATTTAGTTTGCTAGCATTTAATTCAGGATTTTTGCATCTATATTTACCTGGAGCTATTGGTCTGAAGTTGGAGAAAGGACCATCTTCAATAATGGTGTTGAGAAAACTGGATATCCACATGCAAAAGAATGAAATTAGACCCCTATCAAAAACTAAGTTGAAATGGTTTAAAGACTTAATATAAGGGGTGTCTGGGTGGCTCAGTCGTTAGGTGTCTGCCTTTGGCTCTGGTTGTGAACCCAGGAACCTGGGATGGAGCCTGCATAGGGCTCCCTGCTTGGTGGGAAGCCTGCTTCTCCTTCTCCCACTATCCCTGCTTGTGTTCCTGCTCTCGCTGCCTCTCTCTTTCTCTGTCAAATAAATAAATAAAATCTTGAAGAAAAAAACAAAAAAGCTCCTAGAAGAAAGGGAGAAACCTCCTTGACATTGATCTAACCAATGACTTTTTGGATACAACACTAAAAGCACAAACAACAAAAGTAAAAATTCACAAGTGGGACTATATCAAACTATAAACCTTATGCAGAGCAAAAGAAATAATCAACAACATTAAAAGGAAACCTATGCAATGGAAGAAAATATTTGTAAATTATGTATCTGATAAGAGGTTAATATCCGAAATATATAAGGAATGGTATAACACAATCGCAAAAATATATATACACAATTTAAAAACGGGCAATTGACCTGAATAGACAGTTTTCCAGAGAAGATACTCAAGTCATTAATAGAAATATGAAAAAGTGCTCAATGTTATTAATTATCTGGGAAATATAAATCATAACCACAATGAAATATCACATCGCACCTTTCAGAATGACAATCAAAAAGACAAAAAAATAACAATTGTTGGTGAGGAAGTGGTGGAAAAGGAACTGTTGTTTTAGTATTGGTGGATAGTAACTTGATGGGACCACTAAGGAAAACAGTATGGAGGTCCCTCAAAAAGTTAAAAATAGAGCTGTCCTCTGATCCAGTAATCATAGGTGTATATCCAAAGGAAATGAAAACAGGATTTCAGAGAGATATCTGCACGCCAATATCCATTGCAGCATTATTCACAATAGCCAGGACATGAAAAAATAAAATCTGTTGTCTCTATGTAAACAATAGGATATTATTTAGCCATAAAAAAGGAGGAAATCCTGCTATTTGCTGTGATATGGATGAAGCTTGAGAGCATTATGCAAAGTGAAGTAAGTCAGACAAAGAAAGGCTAATACTATTTGATCTCACTTATATGTAGAATCTAAAAAAGCAGAACCCAGAAACAGAGAGTAGATTATTGGTTGCCAAGGGCTTGGGGGTGGAGAAAATGAGTAGATCTTGGCCGAAGGATATAAACTTCCAGTTAAAAAAGGAATAGGTTCTAGGGACCTAAAGTGTACAGCACAATGACTATGGTTAACAATACTGTATTGTTTACTGGACAGTTGCTAAGAGAGTAGATCTTAATTGTTCTCACAACCATCACTATAACAAAAAAGATGATAATTATATGAGGTGATGGGTATGTTAACTAATCTTAATGTGGCAATCCTTTTTTAAGTTATATGTTTAACAAATCATCACTTATACACCTTAAACTCACACAATGTTATATGTCAACTATATCTCAATTAAGTTGGAAAAATATAATCATAGTATTTTTATTTAATAATAAATTGTGATTATTTTGAGAAGAACATAGGGGAAGTCATGAACTGGGATAGTGCTCTAAGAGAATTAATCCTCTTTTTCCATAAAAGAAATCAATAGGTGATGTCTGATGTTGAAAAATATAGAAATAAAAATGGAAGCTTTATGTGTAAATCTGAAGGTAAATTGAAAAGAAAACAGCCAAAGGAAGTAGAAGTTTTGCTCACGAGAAATAAGACTTGGAAAGGAGATGGGTCAGGGAAGATACTGCTTTCTATTTCTGGGGGGTGGGGAGAGGTTAGCCAAATGGACCTATTAAATTGTGTATATGTTATTTGACACAAATAAGAATAAAAATGAGAAGCAAAGCCAATGGGTAGCATAAACAGATGGGGAGCAAACACTGTTCTGAGGACCGCACAATACAATAACCTCTTTGCTAGTTGACTGAGAGCGTTCAATCTGTAAAAATGGATGGCCAGTCATGAGTAAAAACAAATAATAACTTTTTTCAGTGCAAATCTATATCTCTATTCTGTAGATACACTTTTAGAACATTAAACTATTTCCAAAGCTGAAAGTGCTATAACTCTAATAAAAAATCATGGCTAAATTAAGTTGGTATGTGAACACATAGATATACACAAACCCATGCATGGTATCTTTCTTATTTTTTCTTATTTATTATTTTTAACTTTAATACTAGAGATTTCCTGCTCGTAAGGGATTGGTTCAACTTGCATCAAAGTCCAATCCCAGGGTTTGTGGCAGTTCAAAGCTGCCCCATGAATTATCCCTTTACTTCTTTTACAATGCTTTAATTGTATTTGAAGTTTATTCCCCTTTCAGTGTTTTCGTCCAAAAAGCCAATCATGCTCCAAATTCCTGAGCTTTGAAACCTCCCTGAAGAAAAGAGAAGTCATAATAAATGATATCATCACCCCCCACTTCTTACTTGATCTTCTGCCCTCTCTCTGGCTCCCCTTCTGCTTCAGTTGCTTGCCAACGGCCAGCTGCCTTCTGCCTGACCTTCCTCCTGGTCTGGGAGTCCCTTTAAAAGTGCTGGGCAGTCTTTCTAGACAACTACTTCTCTTGGGAGCGGGGCAATGAGTGGGGTGCATGGTTCTTGCCAGTTTGGCCTGCCTCTTTAACCTCCTTGGAATTCTGGTACATAAATTTTCTCTATCGAAATGATTATGTGTATATATTACTTATTAATTTCTACTCCCAAGACATGAGGCTGAAATTTCCTCACTCTATTACTGATACTCGATATCCATTTCATTATTTTTTTTTTACCAGTCTAAAGGGCAAATAATTTGTATCTTGTAAGCTTTATGTACATTTTTTGATACCTAGTAAGGCTGAGCATATCTTTAAGTAATTCACTGTCCATTTGTTTTTCCTTTTTCTGTGAATTGTACCCTTAGAACCTGTGCTCATATTTCCATTGGATTGTTTTCTTTTCTCACATAAATATTGAAATAAGATCTCTTTATAGATTTCGATTATTAGGACATTGCCTATTGTACCTACTGGAAATATATACATTTAATTCTTACAGAGTCTTTTCTTGAATAGAACTTTTAAACTTTTAAATAGTTTTGGTGGTCTTTCCTTCTATGTTTCTTGGCTTATTTTCAATATTCTTGCTAACCTCAGGATGATGATAAAAGTTATACTATATTTAGTGCTACTAATGTTATGGTTTTAGGGTTTATATCTTTAATTCACCTGGAATGTATTTATTTGTTCATATTTCTATGCTGTAAAATAAGAATAACTTTTTCCCCAGATGTTTAGCCAGTGGACTCAATGATTTTTACGGAGTAGTCAGTCCTTGCCCCTGATTTGAAAAGTCCTCTAGGTCATGTATTAAATTCCTATATGTGTGTATGTGTGAGTTTATACGTGTACATCTGTTTCTGTACTTTCCGTTTTACCCACTAACTTCACAGGATTTCCCTGGAACTAGAGGAGAAATGGAAATCACACAGAGATCCTGAGAAGATGGAAAAAGACAGGAGTGGAGAGAGGCGAGATGTTTTAGCATGGATATTTAAAATATAAAATATATACACATATATATGTTGAGCTATGTGAACGTGTTACAAATTCAGAAGTTAAACTAAAAATACAAACTGCACAGTCAGTTAAAATTTTGATGTTGCTTTGGTTATTTTTTTTTCTGTCTCCCCAATATTTATTTTTATTTTAAATTTCTAAATGATTACTTTAAAATTATTTCTTTAATGCTGTGTATGGGGGAGGGTGTGGGCATGCCATACTGTGTAGTACTACATTACCTTTGAAAGTGGAAAATTAAATATATATTTTCAAAAGTCATTGGTTAGATTTCTGATACTTCATCCCACTAACTTTGAAGGAATGGGATATTTTTATGGTAGTTTGCCTGGCATAGTTGAGAAAAAATATTGTTGAAATTCTTCACTATGGGTTTGGGTTGCAAAAATGCTCTGTTTCATTTGCACATTGCCTCAAGGGAATTAATATTTGACTGTATGAAGTCTGACCCAGCCCACATGGACCATCTGGGAGAGGAGCTTCACTAGTCAGTCACTCAGTGACTGAAATGTGAAAAAAGACTGAGAGCCAAGGATTGCTTTCCTCTGAGTCTTTTACATGGATGTGACCCAGACTGACAAATTGTTACGTATTTGCAGTTGATTCTGGGATTATCAATAAAAGTGGGTTTCCTAGTTTCAGAATCACCTTTGTGTTTGACCTGTAGTTTGTAATATTCCATTTTATGTTTTGTATTTAAAATAAATTTTATTTGAGAATGAGAAATTATATAGTTATTATGTTACAAGTTCACACCACTTATCTATATGCTGCCTGTCATATAGTAAATATTAGTTTTAGATAAGCAGATGATCTGTACTGTGACTCTTCAGAAAAAATATCACTTGTCAAACCAAAAGTTACTTTTTCACTCTGGTAAAATTGAACTAGAAAGTGTGATTTGGAGAAGAATTTTAAAAGAGAAAAAAAGGATGTTAATAATACCAAAAAGAGGAAGAATTTCTGTAAAAATTTAAGAAAGAATTAACATAATTATTTATTTCAAATATTCTTGACTTCAGTGATGGGCATCCTCTCTCTGCCTATGAGTATGTAGATGTGACTCATGAAATTATTTTTGTCATATTTGTCCAACTAAGAGTCTGCAAATTTTAGGCTATCACTCTTTATAGCTGGTTACATATTTATAGAAATCATCTCTGTCTCTCTCTCTCTACTTCATTTAACCAATATCTAGCTGTTCTGTTGATAAGGGACACGGCAGACAATAGTCTATTCTATAGAGCAGGAGCAGGTCTCAGTTCCCTCAACATTTATGTGGTATCCATTTAACGGTAGAACTACAAAAAGTTTGACATGATGTTTTGATATTGTAACCAATCCTTTTCCACATTAGTTTTCGATTATTTGCTTGCTTCCCTAAACTAAACTGTTTCCTAGAACTGTAGGTGACTTTTTGCTCTACTCCTAGTTGGGCCTCTCCTCCCAGGAAATGGGAAGAGCAGTCTACTTCCTAGGGAGCACTCTGAGAGCTCTTCTGACTTTTCCCAGTCCCAGGCAGTGATGTGGAGGCGTGGACAAAGTGGAGTGAACGTGCTGCTGTATGATTTAGTACTCAACTGACTGGTCAATCGTTATGGGAGAACCTGGGTATTAGTAGGATCCAGATAACCTCTTCAGTGTGCAGGCTCGTGAGAAGCCTTTGATACATCGCTAGAGTTATTTCTGTCAGTACCTCTTGATCTGTCTAAAAACACCCTCCCAGACTCTTCCTGTCTTTCTCGTACTTGTGGATATCTAGACCACTTGAGGTTCTACCTCTAATTACCATTTGCTTTATTTGTATATGGATTATTTACTTTTATTAGCATCAGTGGGAATCCCACTGCCGGGAGCTCTGGGAGCAGAACTTGAACAATTCTGTCTCTGTTTTGACTTTCTATTTGGGCAAACTGCAACAAAAGATGGTTCTCACTTTTAGAAACGCAGCTTACAGCAGTTCTTTCAGTCTTGTGTTAACTGTCTCCTCATAATTCTAGGTGAACTCCGTGCCCACAATCCTCTGAAGCCACTGGCTTTTCCCACGCTATGTATGCTGGATCCTGCCAAGGTCACTTTCTCTGGGTGTGTAGCTGGCCCCTGAGCGATACCGCCCGCCCCCCCCCAGCACCATCACGGTAGACTACATCTCAGCCTCTCCTTCCAGAGCGATTGCCGCTGCCATCAGAGTATGCTCCCCTTCTCTCTTTGCTTTTTTCATTCCTGCATCTTCCCAATAAATTATGTTTCCTAAAATATTTTTTTCCTTATGTCATTTTCCAAGGACTTAGATTGTTCCCCATGACTCATCAAATAAAAAACAAGTTCTGTGCATTAAGGCTTGCCGTGACTTCTGTGCTCGGCTCAGCCAAGGCTATGTAGTGCTCCCCAGCCTCTCCCCAGTCACTTCTATCTTTAAGCCACCTTACATTTTATTACGATAAATCCCACTCTGCTTAAGTTTTAACCTACTCATAGCTCCTCTGTGAAATCTTCTTTAATAGTTAAATCTTCATTCCGTAGCCTTTCCCATCTCAATGCTAAGAGCATTGAGAGTCTGTTAAACACATAATTTAACACTTTTATCTTCCTATGGTTATTCCGTTATCTGTTAGGAAACACACTGATCACTTAGCAGAGACCTGAATACAGTGGCCTGAATAAGACAAATCTTTGTTTGTTTCTCCTGTAATGAGGTGTCAGGAGGTAGGGAGTTCACAGTTGCCGTAGTGGTTCCTTGTGGCTCTCTGTTCTTCAGTCCCTTTGGTCTGGTCCACCACTTCAAGATACAAAATGCTGCCTTAGCTCAGGCAAGAAGAAGAAGTGCAATACATGGTCGGCCTGGTTTAAAAGCTTTTCTGGAAGAGCTGTGTGTTGAAAGGTCACCCTCTTCTGCAAGGGAAATGTAATCATTGAGATGTTCACATCACTGCTCCCCCAAACCTAGGGATACTGTTCACAGGGAGTAAGGGAGGATGGTTGCTATGGGCCCCTCTCAGTTCACAGGGTGCATGGATAACCGCGAGGCTCCCCATTCACTGTAGCTGGAGGGACACAGCAAGTCTCTGCTTTGCTCTCCCGAATAGTGGGGACACAAATAAACTATAAATGTTTGAAAAATCAGGATGTCCCCTTCCTTCAAGACTTGTTTCCTTTTTACTTTGTCTCCTACTCTTTACTCTTTTTCCCAGAAGTATGTGCAATGAGATTAAAAAAAAAAATTAAACAGATACAGAAGGTAAAAGTAAATGTGAGGGCGCCTGGGTGGCTCAGTGGGTTAAGCCGCTGCCTTCGGCTGGGGTCATGATCTCGGGGTCCTGGGATTGAGTCCCGCATTGGGTTCTCTGCTCAGCAGAGAGCCTGCTTCCCTTTCCTCTCTCTGCCTGCCTCTCTGCCTCCTTGTGATCTCTGCCTGTCAAATAAATAAATAAATAAATAAAATCTTGGGGCGCCTGGGTGGCTCAGTTGGTTAAGCAACTGCCTTCGGCTCAGGTCACGGTCCCGGAGTCCCGGGATCGAGTCCCGCATCAGGCTCCCAACTCCATGGGGAGTCTGTTTCTCTCTCTGACGTTCTCGCCTCTCATGCTCTCTCTCACTGTCTCTCTCTCAAATAAATAAATAAATTCTTTAAAAAAAAATAAAATAAAAAAATAAATAAAATCTTAAAAAAAAAAAAAGTAAATGTGAAACTTGTTCATTTAAGAAGACTGTTTTGTTCTGTTGAAGAAAACAATTATAGAGGTATATCTGGATCTTAATGCTTAGACTACTGGGGTATAATATTCCACAAATGTCTAATAAATACTCTTCAGCATGGCACACAATTCTGGAATTGTTATAACAGGCAGATTCTTTTTTTTTTTTTTTTTTTTTACATCCATCTTAAACGTGCAGGCTTTGAGGACAATCAGTGCAGTGGTTGTCTAACCCAAGTAAACTGGCTTTGTATTCTCAGAATTTAAACAAAGAATATGCATGATAAATATTTGCTGTTTGTGATGCCGCCCGTTGTGGGTGGTCAGGAGGAGCTGCAACTGAAGGGTGTTTTCCTACCTTTGTCCGACACAAAGCAAGCCTCCTTTTGTCTCCTGATCACAGCTCTAATTTTCCCAGCTGGATGAATTCACCAAGTTGAGAATCCGAGTGGCCTTCACATTAGCAGAATCTACAAAGCGCCAGAAGGGCACAAAACCTGCGTAGGAAACGTTCGCTCTCCAGGCCTGGCGGTGTGGTTGCCACAGCTACCAAAGCTGCTGCTTTCTCTGCTTTGTGTTCACGTGGGAAGAGAAGCTTTCAAGGTGACAGTGGCTTCATTATAGAACTGACGCTGCGTTTCGCTTGCTTTAATATTTGCATTTTAATCTCTGCTGCTTAGTCCTAAATAGGACTTTGGGAATACTGTTAGGTGGGGGGATGGGTAGACAAAGTTTTATATGGTCAAGATGACAGGTCACAGAGTGAGTGAATCTGTCCTTATGATTTATTTGTTTGTTTATTTTTTTTAATTTAATTTTATTTTTTCAGTGTTCCAAGATTCATTGTTTATGCGCCACACCCAGTGCTCCATGCAGTAGGTACCCTGATGACTTTTCCCTGGACTTTGCGACCTTTCCTACCATGGCTTGAGCCGATGTTAGGGAGCTCGCTGCACTGCTGCATCCGCCACAAAGAGAATATGAGCACTGTTGATTCATATACAGACACGGTATATGCACCAGTTTTAAAATAGCAATTAAGATGAAATCACAACAGCCTGTCCTCGGTGAAGTTGAAGTAGATATCCATGTATAATTAACCGGAGAATCATTCCGAAGCCTTGAAGTTCTATACTTTATTTAGTGACCTTTAAACACTGTGCGTAAAATATGAATGGCAGATGAGTGGGCTTCACTTAAAAACAAATCCTATATGTAATATAATTGACATATCACCTTGTCTAGGTGAAATGACAGATATATAAGGTGTTAACAGTGGGTTTATAGTCTATCTATTTTCATTTCTTTTCATAAATATATGTTATCAATGATAAAATGGTCTCTGAAGTCTTTCTGCTGTCTTGTCTGCAACCTCAGTTTTGAAGAGAATGTGAGTTTTGTCCCTTCTTTTTGATGGAATGGCATTATCAACAGCAAAATACTGTGTGGCTTTTCATTTGGGTGGGAAGGAAACAATTTTTTGGAGCACCTGTTGTGTTTTTCTCTCACCTTGTATATTGTCTCATTCGATGTAATACTATTAAGTATTATTATTATGTTGTATGTATTAAGTATGTATATATGTATTACTGTTAATTTATTTTATAGATGAGGCTAAGGAGAGGATATTTATATCCACAATCACTAAGCTGATAAAAGAGACATAGTGGTATTGCTAACAGAGACACAGTCTTTCTAATCCCAAAACCCATATTCTTTTCACGACTTGGAGAGACATACTCTGCCAAGATGACTTCAAATTTGGAGAGATGGTATGCTGTAATTTTCTTTTGTTTTAAGTTTTAGCAGTCATTAAGTTGCCTACAAGAAATGTGACGTAAACATTGTTAAGTATGATCTAAATACTGGATGCCAGGCCCCATCTCCTGTAACCATTTCTCCTATGTTCCCACAAAGAACTCTAGTTTTCTTTGGGGGATCCTCTTGGGTCCAGGAAGCCAAATTTAACTCTGGTTTCAGTGGTGTGTCATGCGACCCAGACTAAGCCAATCAGATTTCTGTTCCTTTGGTAGTATGATTAGTTCAACCACTCCGTGAACAACCCTAGTTTGTCTAATCATTATGAGTCTGGACTTACTTTGGAATGCTGGGGCAAAGGTAGCTCTGTTCAGTGAATTAACATATGGTTGTATTTCCCAGCTGCATTGACTTCAGACTAGGGCATGCAACTTCCTTAACCATTACTTTGGTTAATGACATATAAGAAGTGGTGTGTGCTACATAGTTGGAGTTGGAGTTTTAAAAGCTCACATAGTGTTTCCACTATCTGCCCTCCCCCACCATAATACTGGTAATGTCTCACAGGGGGTCTGTTCTAGCAGCCTGGGTCCTGAAATAAGGACTATGGGAAACAGACCCCAAGCTCATGACCTGAACCAAAGGCAGACCCTTAACCAGCTGAGCCAGCCAGGTGCTCCTAAGTGAATCATTATATTTGCTTAAGGTAATTTTAGTTCAGTTTTCTGTTACTTGCAACCAAAGCAAACAAATTACTTTATGTATCACACCATAAGTCCCACCTCATTTTTCCTACAACAGACATCTGGAATAACCTTGAAGCCAACCCAGGTAATTTAGATCGTAAGGTCCTCAGAGTCACCATCCAGATCATTGGTGACAAAGGAAGGAAGCCACTGAGTAGGCAAGTTTAATATAAAAGTAGGTGGATGCCAAATAAGAACTATGTAAGATTACCATACTAGGAATGAGATTCAAATGATTTCTTCAAGAGTAAGTAAAGAATTTACACTTTTCAAAACAATGTCTATTTACAAATGTATAAACAAAGATTTCTGAAGACAAGTGTTGCAGGGAGACACAAAGAGTCATGGAGTGATGTTGTGAAAGACTCCTCTCATGTTATAATAAAGGGTCTCAAACATTGGAGTTTTTTCCCCTGATTAATCATTGAAGGGGTCGCCTGGGTGACTCCATTGTTTAAGCATCTGCCTTCAGCTCAGGTCATGATTCCAGGGTCCTGTGATCGAGGTTCCTGGGATTGAGCCCCACATCAGACTCCCTGCTCAGCAGGGAACCTGCTTCTCCTTCTCTTCCTTGCTTGTGCTCTCACTATCTTTGTCACTATCTCTGTCTGTCTGTCTTCTCTCAAATAAATAAAATCTTTTAAAAAAGTCATTGAAGTTTTTTCATTAAAAACATGGAAATTAAGCGAACTATGACAAATAGGGTGTAGATAACAAAAATGGAACCTGTAACACTTGGGGAATTGTGAGATTTCCCTTAGAAGAGCTAGCACATTGTTCTCAAATGCTGCTGCTCAAGAAGGGAGAAGCAGCTTCTCACTGAGTTTCCTGAAATGGCAGAATGGACTTCAAATTGGGCCTCACTATGGCCAATTTCTCTATTCCAGCAGAGGTAGTGACTTACTAAGGTCAGAACACTTTCCTTCTTTGAAACAGTCATCAGTTTATAAGTTTTCTGTGTCTACCCCCAAAATGTGAGTAGACATTTGAAAGCAGAGAACTAAAACCATAAAGTAAATAGTAATATTCTTAGTTAAGGATAATGTGCTAGGAAAACAATCACCACAAAATTTTAAAATATACTACCTTTGAATAGTCTCTGTGCACTGAAGTTTGTATTTAATTTTTCATTTTGTTTCATTTCTTATTTATTTAAAAAATTGAATAGGTAATACTTTCACATGATTAATACACAATGCAAAGTTGTATACAGTAAAAAGTTTAGCTCACCCCTCTGCTCTCATCAGCTCCATTTTTCTCTGTCACCAGCAGGTTACCATATTATTAATTACTGGGTTTTCTTCCAGAATTTCTTTATGCAAGCCAAGAAAATGCAGATATGTATTGTTATTTCCCCCTCTTTCCTCCATAAAATGTAGCACAGTATAGATTGTTCTGTATGTTGCTATTTTCACCCACAGATACCTCTTGGAGATCTTTCTTTACCAGTACTTCAAGGGCTTTGCCTTTTTTCTTACATTTTCATAGTCTGTTCTCGTGGCATGTATATGCAGTAATCTGTTTAACCAGTTCTCTAATGATGGAAAGCTGGAATACTTCCAGTTTTTACTAATACACACAGTGCTTTTGATAAATAACCTTTACATGTGTTGCTTCATACATGTTCATTACTTATTTTCAGAGAATGAAAATAGAGCCAAGTCCTAAAATAGAGTCATCCTCAATTTTGGCAAGCTTCTAAATCTGAGAGCTTACCTAAATGTTTTTTCTTTTTTTTTGCTACCTAAAGTTACTAGTTTAGTTTTTCACTTTCCAGTTCATTTTAGCCAAGAAAAGTGGCTTTCATTTGTAAATAAATACAAGCTACCTAGATATTTGGAAGGAAGGGCCCATGTGTCATATATATTCATAGAGCTATCCTAGGACCTCTGCAGAAATGTTGCTTAACCCCCAAAAGTGGTAGAAGAAAGCGTGATTTCCATAAGAGTCACTAAATAACACATCAGAGCCCTGAAAAATCTTAGCTTCCTTTTATCTTACATATTTAATTCTTAGGATTTGTCCTTCAAATTGATTCTCACAAGTGTCCCCTTCCTTTGTATTCCTTTTCACACCAGGTACATTCTCCAAACATGGTTGCTCTGCGCCAGTGCTCTTTTTATTTCCACCTGTGTGCATTCTGTTGCTGATGTATCATTTAAAAATATTCCACTTGTTATATAATACCTATGTCAACTATTTTTTATTGTTGCTGTTGTTTTCTCAAGGAATTCTTTGGATAATTACTTTAAAGGACTTTGGTTTTTGAAGATTTATTATCCACCCCACCCCAAGCCCTCCTCTCAAGCACCCAACAGTAAATTCAACACATGGGTAAGATTTTGTGGGGTTTTTGTTTGTTTGTTTGTTTCCTTTCCTTCTTTCTTAATCACAAACTGTTGGAATACTAAGTCAACATTTTATTTTATTTATTTTATTTTTTAAAAAGATTTTATTTATTTATTTGACAGAAAGAGATCACAAGTAGGCAGAGAAGCAGGCAGAGAGAGAGAGAGGAGGAAGCAGGCTCTCCGCTGAGCAGAGAGCCCGATGCAGGGCTCTATCCCAGGACCCTGGAATCGTGACCTGAGCCGAAGGCAGAGGCTTTAACCCACTGAGCCACCCAGGCGCCCCCTAAGTCAACATTTTAAATTAATATGTTTTTATAGGTTGTATCTCTACAAGAAAGCAATATTTCGAACCCCACCCATATCTCTCATACAGAACGACGACTTCCGTGAGTCACCTCCGGTTTCAGTTGTTGGCCTCATCACCAGCTCTTCTCAGTGACTCCGCCACCCACACCGTGCTGTCTACTGGTCACACAGGTCCCTGGATTGTTTTTTAGAATCTGCAGCTCATGCCTTCAGGATTACCTTGAGGTGAAAAGTATGAATGGAGAATGGGAGGTACACTCTTTCTTTTATCAGCAATGCTATTTATTTCATTGCTTGATTCATTGCCATCTTCTTTTTCTTTCCTGCTGCCTATGTTTTTGCTTTCTAATGCAAAGATTCTTGTCCTTCATGGGTCTCTGTGTAAGTAGTTCTTCTTCTACTGTGTTTATCTGCTTTCCAGAATTCTGAAAGCCAAGTTCTCCAAAATGTAAAAGACCTACTAGTATACTGGAAATAGCTTATTGGTTTGGTTTGTTTGGCTCGGTGTGTTGGGCCACTGCCTTCGGCTCAGGTCATGATCTCAGGGTCCTGGGATCGAGTCCTGCGTCCGGCTCTCTGCTCTGCAAGGAGCCTGCTTTCTCCTCTCCCTCTCTGCCTGCCTGTCTGCCTGCTTGTGATCTCTGTCTGTCAAATAAATAAATAAAATCTTTAATTATAGTCAGAGGTAAGTCACCATTAGTACAATCCCTTTTATTAAAAAAATGATGCATAAGTTGGTTTAAGATGGTTTTAAATCTTAGCCATTTGCTAGCTGCTCCTTCTTGATAAGAGTTAAGGGGTCTGATTTTGTACTTGTGCAGTTTTGCATACATATTTACATAATAGTCGCAAAGGTACAGTCACCCAAATATATAGACGCATGTTTTTACAGGGCTGCAAAGATAGCACTATTGGTTTTTGAATTCAAACTCATTTTCTGACATAAGTGGGAAAGAAACAAAGCCTGATTTTTCCAGTGGTTATGGTTATGGTTATGATGATCCATCCTCCCAAATATCATTATTTGGACAACGGGATTTTGAAGAGAACAAAGGGCAGAAAAAAAAAGGTAGAAAATATTCAGCAACAAAGAGAGAGGAAATTATGTTTCACCAGATTGCAGGACTCAAATTGTGGTTAAACTGATGGCCTGCCTGATATTCGAAGGCTGATTACTCCCTCCCCAGGGGGATATTATAAACAAGGATTTACTATCAAAATATTTTTTATTTGTCTGAAAACTAATTTGCCAAGCCTGGAGATCAGAGGAAGAGGCAGATGGGAAAAGCAGCCTGCTTCTCTGCCTCCAAGGAGTCAGCTGTGGGGAGAACTCGACCAGTGGGATGGAAATGTCACTCGAGCCCTGAAGCTCCATAAATACCAGGAAAGAAGACAACCCCCATCTCCCAGCCCCCGGCTCACAAAGCCACTGTCTCTTCCAGCAGGTATTAAACATTAATGACCATTCCTATAATGAGGGACGGGATCGGCTCTCGGCAGTAGGGCTGCCCAGTCATGTGGGTAGTGTTGGATTTTCAACAGCAGCACGTTTCCCCACTTTTTTTTCTTTTCTCCCTGCTTCCTTTTATCCCTCTGAGTATCTTCAGCCCGAAGGTAATGAAGTGCTTCCTTTATCACTCTGTATCATTGAAATATTTATCTGAATATTTGAATAAAAGATTACTGCAACAATGGAAACTCTCTCCCTGTGCATACTCCGACTTCAAAAGGGAAAAAGAAGCTTGATGAATAAAATAATACCAAGGCGTTTAGCAATAAGCTTTACAAATAACAACAACAAAAAAATGTTCTGATAACTTGCAGCTTGTTTACAGCTTGTAAACTAATACATGATGCTAAGTGTGGGAATGAAACTGAAGCAACAATTGGCCTTTGGAGTATTAATTTAGACAGCAGTAAATTTCAAAGTGTTGTTTTTTTTTGTTTTTGTTTTTGTTTTTTCCCTACACCTTTGAGCATTTCCACTGCTGCCATCTTGCTGGGTCCCTGAAGGTAACATGCATTCATTAAGGCAGTTGTCTCCGGATCCGTTTTGTTTCACCCTTGCATATGCCACGGGTTTTGCTTCCTGGTAATCACAAAGTACATAAAAGCCTACATATCAGTGGCCTCTGATTCCTTTTGCAGAGGAATCCTCCCCAAGCACTTCTTAGAGTAAAGACAAGAGACAGCGTGAGTCCACAAAGGAGGTCTTGCCCTAATTGCCACGGAATGTCACCCTGAGACTTGGCCATCCTAGCCTCAAGACCCAACAGAACCACGGACCTGTTTCGGTCGCCATAACTGTTGTCTCGATACCACTGGAACTGGTCATCAGCGCCTAGCCTCAGAAATCCAGTGAGGTGAGAAGGACCCTCTTGTGTGCCCCCTCACTGGGGAGTGAGGGCAGGGAAATGCCAATTGCCAGGTTGGTTTTGCTTATAATCATTCCAGGGTTTAGTGCGACTGTTCTCTCAATGGACACACTGCCCTGCCTTCCACGGTGTGTGCCCCTGGATGGAAATGGAACAAGCTCCCGTCCAACCTCTACCAGAAACATCTGCCATCCACCACTATTTAAGTTGTCACATTTTATTCACTCTGCTGTTTCATCTCTCTTTCTAGTGAACCTTCCTTCAGGAATCCCCACTGATGCCCCTTCAGTTTCTCTTTGACAGTAGTGTCCTGAGGCTACTCTATAGGTCTCCACACCAACTGTGCACTTTATCCCAAAGGCCTTCCCAGCTTCCACCGGGATTCTGTGACTGTCAGTAGACGCACAGAGAGGGGAGCGTTGGCTTGGTCCACTGGCCAGTAGTGTTCCTTCAGAGACCAGTTCTAGAATCATCGCTTCTTATATTACTCAGTGCAGGAGAAGGGGTAACTGGGTGGTGGACATTAAGGAGAGTTTGGGATGTAATGAGCACTGGGTATTAAATAAGACTCATGAACCACTGTACTATACCTCTGAAACCAATAATGCACTATATTGAAATCAATTGAATTTAAATTAAAAAAAGTTTTTTTTAAAAGATTTTATTTATTTATTTGACTGACAGACGGAGATTACAAGTAGGCAGAGAGGCAGGCAGAGAGAGGAGGATGCAGGCTCCCTGCTGAGCAGAGAGCCTGATGCGGGGCTCGATCCCAGGACACTGGGATCATGACCTGAGCCGAAGACAGAGGCTTTAATCCATTGAGCCACCCAGGCGCCCCTAAATTTAAAAATTTTTAGAGAAGAAAAAGGATGATAGTTTTTACTTTCCAGAGCTTCTATGTGTTAAAGAGATTGTACATTTTTGAAGTTTAGTTTTTTATTGTTTTTAATAGACTTTATTTTTTACAGCAGTTTTAGGTTCACAGCAGAGTGGGTAGACCAGAGATTTTCCATATATCCCCACACATGCAGAGTCTCCCCAATCATCTACATCTCTCGTGACAGTGATACATTTGTTATAATTGATGAACCTACATTGACACATGATTACCACCCAACATATATAGTTTACATTAGGGCTCACTCTTGGTGTTGTATATTCTGTAGGTTTGGACAAATGTATAATGACATATAGCCACCATTATCATACAGAATATTTTTCCTATCCTAAAAGTCCTCTGTGGTCTGCCTATTCAATCCTCCCTTCCCCCAGGCCCTGGCAACCACTGATTTTTTTTATTGTCTCCATAGTTTTGCCTTTTCCAGAATGTGATAAAATTGAAACATATGTTTTGTAACCTTTTTTAGATTGGCTCTTTCAATTAGAGATATGCATTTAAAGTTCTTCCTTGTCTTTTCATGGCTCCAAAACTCATTTCTTTGTAGTGTTGAATAATATTCCATGGTCTGGATGTACCACAATTTCTATCATCTCTTATAAAACATATTTGTATTTTTAAATTAATAAGGTATTGCTCATTTGAAATGCAGTCACAGAAGGTAGCTAGGTTTTACAAGGCAGTTAGTTCTTTGGATGCATGTTTTTCAATCCTTACTGTCTTCCCAAGCAATATCTCTATTTTTGTTCTTTTCCTTCTTTGTTCATGGTTGCACAAGGTTGTTATGTAACCAGTATTGTATGGGGTATGGGAGAATTAGGTTCAATCCATTTTCAAGTTTTCTTAACTTTCCTTTTTGCAGGGTTATTGTTATCTGTGTTTCTCTGAGGTAAAACTTAAAGCAAATAGAAACAGTGGCGTGGAGCTGTCCCGGCGGGTATTGAAATGCCCCCTCTCCTTCTGTCTACTTTAGACTCTAGGAAAGGGAGGATGATGGGGAGGAAAGGAAGGAAGGATGGGGAAGTCTTCACTTGATTCTAGGTCGTTTGATACTGGCCAAGTAATGAGTGCCCTTTGAGTAGCATGCGGTTTGTTGGCGTACAGAGGCTGGGGAGGAGGAGGAGAGCAGAGCTCCTTGAGAAATTCTGACGTGGAGAATGGTGTGGGTCATTGCTCCAGCGTGGACGGCTTACGTCATTTCTCATTCGACGGATGCTATTTGTGATGACACAGTGATAACGGAAACTGGGATGATGAGTTCTAGCTGTCAGGCATTTACCCAGGCTGAGCTTTCTGGACTGAGTCTGCTCCATGGAGATATCTCACCTACTTTCTATCTTGTTTTGCATCCTAATTTGATGTATAAATCTTAGTTAGTTTGGAAGATATTTTTCCTCTGGGCACAAACCTTCTATTTAAACTCTAACATTTTTAGATTTTTTTTTTGGCCTATTCTAAATCAATTTTGGGGGGAATTTATATTTTCTTTATGTATTATTTTGATTAATAAATATGTATTTGTCATATTCAGACACAAAAATATAGACTTATATTTATTATTTTCACAATAGTCTTGAGGCAGATATGAAGTCATTAAAAAGCATGGCAGGTAGTTAAAGGGAGAGAGGTCTTCGTGAATGAGCCTTATCCCCAAAACAATTCTGCTCCACATTCCACTCACTTACCCTGCCTCCTTGTCCCCAACTCAAGTAGAGTTTGATGCTTTGCTGATTAACCATTATATGCATGATTATATGGGGATTATAATAATAATTTCTCAAGTAGAATCTCATGCATAAACCAGTCAGTCCTGATTAGCCAGTGATTCCTTCTGATATATCAAAATTCACCTTAGATGAACACTTTTATTATGCCCATACTTGTGATCAGTCCTACTCTTCCCCAAAGGGTAGAACCAACACTGTCTTTGGCTTTTTTTCCCCCTGATTATTATTATTATTTTTTTGTAAGCCTAAGCTCTAGCCAGTTTCATAACCAGTTGTTGTTGTTGTTGTTTTTACCACATCTGTCCACCAGAGTTCCCATTTAATAATCAATCAAATGACTTGTGGTACATGAAGCCTGAGATTCTCAATATTATCTTTCTTATTATGGGTATATCAATTACTTTTGAATAAACCATGATCTTACACCATCGTGCCCAAAAAAGAGATGCCCAGCTCTATTTTTTTTTTTAAAGATTTTATTTATATATTTGAGAGAGAGAGAGAGCATAAACAGGGGGGTGGAGGGGCAGAGGGACAAGCAGTCTGTTCTGAGTGGGAGCCCGAAGATGCCCCGACCCCAGGACCCTAAGATCACCACCTGACCCCAAGTCAGCCACTCAACTGAAGGAGCCACCAAGCACCCTACCCAGCTCTATTCTTTTAACTTAATTAGGGATTTTTAGAATTGTCCTGCAGAAATTTTATTAAGGGTCTTAAGCTCTTATTAATTTAAATTCACCCCTACCTTGCCACATGGAACTTAACTTCCTCAGTTTAGCTTTCCCGTTGACAAAGCTGACTGAAGATATATGAGTAGCAAGAATGCAGAATTAATCTATCATCATATCCCTCTCTACTTCCACCATCTGATCTTGACAACAGAATTAAGGGAAAACAAGTATTTGATTTAAAAAATATTTCCTTAATGACAGGGTAAACAATTTCACAGTTTTGACTTCTCAGTGTTAGGGATATAAAATTCATTTATTCATTACACAAGGATTTATTATGTGCTGACTATATGCCAGGTTCTGTTCTAGGTACTCCACATAGAATGGAGATCGCATGGATTTTACTTCCTCTTAAGGGCAGATCATAATAAAATGTAAATAACATGATGTTACAAGCCATGGATAAAAATAAAGCAGGGCTTGGTTTAGATGGCGGAGAGCAGAGGGTGGCCGGGAATTACTGACTGGCCCTCCAGTCTGGTTACAGGAGCGTGTAACTGCGGTTGTCTGGGAGCTGGAGGGTCACTGTCCGGAGGTCTGACCACAGCATCAAAGATGACCAAATGAAGAGTCCTCACATATTAGGGTCATGGATGGGTTGACCTGATCAGGAATTTGGCAGCTTGGTGAGAAGGGCAAACAACAGAGCATAGAGACAAGAGCCAACCCTTGGACAGACTTGGGTTTGACACCACTGACTCGTTGTGTGACTGAGGTCACCTTATTACATTTCTCAGAGCCTCATTTCCTCAGCAGTCAAGTGGGAATTATAGAGTAACCTACATTTATTTCATATTCAGAGGGTATGAAGCTCAAGACTAAGTGCTTTACTACATAATTTTATTTGACAAGAACACTTACAGCAAAATACTATTATTCAGTCCATGTGAACCGTGAGCAGGCTGTGGTATGACCTGAGGTTACCCAGATGTGGTGACAGACAGAGTTGCCTGAGAAGTTAACCTGGGAGCTCTGGTCTTTGCTTTTTTGTTTTCCCAGCAAGGTGGATGGGAGTAGAAGCTTCTCTTTCCCTAAGTGGGACTTAGGGAGTCCCATGGACTTAGTTCCCCACAGGGATCAGGAACTCCAGGTACTAGGGAAGAGGGCAGCTGGCATTTCCTGGCACTTCTCTAAACAGATGGCTTTAAGCTCAGATTATTTGGACTTGAACCAACATGTTTATTCCCCCATGTGAGGTCACTCTCATGTTGCCCCCATAAATCCCTCTTTCAGTGCATAGCCCTGTGGTAGCCCACTGTTTAATGTTGCTACAATGGGCACTCTGGGCATCCACAGATCCTGCCTGTCATTTCTAGGTGGCACCAAATAACATTTCCTAGTAAACCTTTTGTAGGACAATGGCTTTATTTTTCTGGGAAACCAGAAATCAAACTCAGGTCCATGTGGCGCCAATGTTCTTAACAGCTGTGTCATAATCTATAATGTCTAAAGCTCTTATGGATTAAGTGAGATACAATATAAAGCACTTAGTTTAGTACCTGACAGAAATTTTTCATAATTTAAAAAATAACTATTACAGTCAATCCTTGAACAACACAGGTTTGAACTGTAACATGGATTTTTTTTTCCCAATAAATACAGCATTGTAAATGTATTTTCTCTTCCTTAGGATTTTCTTAATATAACTTCTCTTTTCTCTAGCTTTGTTTATTATAAGAATACAGTATGTAATACATACAATATATAGAATATGCATCAATTGGCTGTTTATGTTATCAGTAATGTTTCCAGTCACCAGTAGACTATTTGTAATTAAGTTGTGGGGGAGTCAAAAGTTATACGTAGATATTCAACTGTGCAGGGGGTGGCTCCCTTACCCCAGACCTTCTTCAAAGATCAACTGTAGTTATTATTATTCTAGCCTCATATTATGACTATGAATTGATACTGCAATAAGCTATTTTGTTTTGTTTTAATACAAATTAAACATGTTCATAGAAATCTGCAGAAAGTGCCAGCTTTTCTGTGCCATTTTTGGTGTTTCCAGGATTGCTAAAGGAAGAAAGAGAGCATTTTTCCATCAGGTTAATTACCTGGTGAACTTGGGGAGGACGTCTGCGAAGAGGATGCTACATTGCTCTTAAATTACACTGTTATATTCATTGTGATCACATTGATGGGACTGTTGCGTTCACAGAACCCCTCTGTATAAAGGATGAGGGTGGGGGGGTGTGTGGCAGGTGATAGGGGAGACAAAGTGGTACACATTAGTGAAGTCTTGGGATATCTGCAGATGCTTTTATTTGGTTAAGCTGGAATTGCCAGGGGGACCCCCCACCTGAGGGGCAGAAAGAAGGGCACAGGTTTCTTTTCAGTACAGTTGCCTGCCTAACTGTGGACACTGAGGCAGAGTGAAGCAGGAAAGGAGAAAACTAGATACGCATTATACGGAGCGGTTTCCAATCAGAGAACAATTTTCACGGGGGTCAACACTGCCGAGTGAGCAGTGAGCCATTTTAGCCATGTGGAAACAAGCTTTTTAGAGCGGGACGGGCAGATGGATCTGTTCTTAGATTGTGCCTTCAGTCACAGGAGGCGTAGAACAAACTGACCTAATAAAAGCTATATAGGAGGGCGCCTGGGTGGCTCTGTCAGTTAAGCATCTACTTTTGGCTCAGGTCATGATCCAAGGACCCTGGGATGGAGCCCTGGTGGTGGACTTCCTGCTCACGAGGGCAGTCTGCTTCTCCCTCTGCCCCTCCTCCCTATCTCATGCTCGCTCACTTGATCTCAAATAAATAAATAAAATCTTAAAAAAAAAAAAGGCTATAGGAGATTACATAGCATTATGAGTGTAAGTCATGCCACTGAATAGTACATTTAAACATGGTTTAAATGGCAAATTTTTATGTTACCTGTATTTTTTAAATTAAATTAATTAAAAAATTTAAAACATTTAATAACATAATGTATCAAAAGCCATCGGATTGTACACGTAGGGTAAATGGCATGCTATGTGAACTGGATACCGATAAAGCTCCTTAAAAAATAACTACAGAGGGGCTGGGTGACTCAGTCATTAATCGTCTTCCTTCAGCTCAGGTCATGATCCTAGGGTCCTGGGATCGAGTCCCGCATCGGGCTCCATACTCCGGGAAGCCAGCTTCTCTGTCTCCCATTCCCCTTATTTGTGTTCCCTCCCTCGCTGTCTCTCTCTCTGTCAAATAAATAAATAAATAATCTTAAGGGAAAAGAAAAAAGCTACCGAGAGCATTTTATTCCTACAGTTACGAGTTAGTTTTCTTTTAGTTTTCTAGAGGGTTTGTCACCTAGGCTACTCAGTAAACACCAAGACTTGGATGTAACAGGAGCCGCATAAATCGCAAGGTTGTAGGTGGTTATGGGAACACAGATAAGACACTTGATTTCTAGTATTTTGGGCAGTGTAATCAGTTGAAGGAGAAAAGTAACTGACTGAAATATAGGGCTTATGTGTTTCTGATGAGGCTCTCATTTTTTTTATTCCTCACTAGCCAAGTACTGTGTGTTGCTCTGTGCCCAGCCTGACAAAGCTATGCTTGTAAAAAGTCCCATCAATTCAGGATCTGACAGGATCAGACAATAGACTTTGGCTAATTAATATTTAATGGGCCTATGGATTTTTTCTCAGCAGCTGGAGTGCTAAATAATAGTCAATTAGCAAATGTGTTAATTAACTCTAATTACATAGCACATGAGCTTCTCCAAGGATTTTTCCTTTACGGATTTACACATGAATGTCCCACCACTCTTCTTGAACACACCAGGCAGCTAATTAATTGATAAGTAATAATTCTTGCTTCTCTCTAAAACATGTATTTAAAAATAAAACCTAGTTTAATGCTCGATGACTTTTAAAAGGGACATTTAAGGGTGTAAGATGAATCTGATGTCTGCTTTTTAAGTAGGCTTCTCCTAATCACTGGGAAGTTTTTCATTCGTGGGTGAATGAGGAAGAGGGAAAAAGCACTTTGAGTTGTGTGTATGGGTACATGAGGTGTGCGTGAGAACAAGAGAGAGAGGAAGAAAGATGAAAGGCAGAGAGGGAGGAAGGAAGAGAGAGAAGGAGCAAGGGGATTAGGTAGAAAAGAAGGAATAAAAGGAGAAAGAGAGGGGTAATAAGCAAGGAGGGGGTGGGGAAGAGAAGAAAGAGGAGAGATCGGGAGGGAGGGGAGAAAGGAAGAAAGAAGAAAAGCTGACAAATGTAAAGGAGGCTGGTCCTTTGTGAGGAGTCAGGATATGCAGTGTTTGACTTGCACTATGCAGAGTGATGAACTCCCGGGGAAAGGGTAATCAATATGTACCATGCAATTAACAGTCATCTTCTGAGCTTCACGTGCCAGTTCAAGAAAGGCTTCTGAACATTGTATGGTGTCTGCCACCGGGGACAGAGAAGGCTCTGAGGAGAGGAATTAGCATAGCAGCTTTGCACAAGGTCTGGCACGAGTTGAGAGATCAAAGGCGGGGTGGGGGTGGGGGTGGATGGCAGCGGCCTGCTGTAGGGGAGCCAGCGGCCCTGACACCGTTTCCGTGCTGGGCTGTTTTGGTGCTGGAGGAAGTGGCTTCTGCTCAAGGCGTGTGGAGAGAAAGCCTCGCAGGGGACTCTGAGGGAGCAAAGTTTTTTTTTTTTTTTTTTTTCCAAACAAGAAAGTAGTCAGAGAATCCAGTTCAAATGCACTACTCATTTGAAGAACTCTGTATCACCAAGCCTACCTTAACTCTCAGTTCGCTGCTCTGAGCCTCCGTTAAGAGCCTTAAATGTTGGTTAGCTAAAAAGAATATTTAGGGGAAAAAAACATGTTGAAATTGGTCCTTCAGGTTGGACTTGTTTGGTCACTTGAGTAAGGCTCAGAAGGATGAGCCTTAGAGCGAGCTTGGAGCAAGTATGCCCTCCCTTCTCACTCTCTCTCTCATGGCATCAGTCACCAAGTTTCCGTTCAGGACTCTAAAGGAACAGAGAAAAACGTGGTCTTGTGGAAGTGCACCCAGGAAAAAGCCAAGCTTTATTCCGTCTTTCCTGTGCTGAGAAACAATGATGTTCATCCTTTCCATGGTTTACAGGCAGCGGCAGCTTAGAAGAATGTGAATCTGTTCTTGGCAGTTAACAACACTGAGTACCTAGCAAGCAGTATATTTGGTTCTCATGGTCCAGGACTCTGTCTCCTGTGTTTCTTTTTGTTGTGGGGACCTGGCTGAGAGCCGTGTTCGGGGAGGGTCTCTTGGGAGGCCTTGAGTCCGTGGAGGGTGGTGGTGCTGAGGATGGATCTGGAAACTTGCCTGGGGAAGTCAGGCAGCACGAAAAATGCAGGTCTGTTGACCTGTGGGTCAGTGCTCCGCCGTCAGAAGCCGTGGGGCTCTGTATCAGACAACTCACTGCCTGCCTCTCATCCCTTCGGCCTTCCTCTTCATTCCAACCTTGCTGTGCTCCTGGTCGCACTGGGTGTGACTTGGGGGCTCCCGGCCTCAGCTGTGTTACTGGTTAGCTCACATTCCGTTCGGGGCTTCTCTTACCTCGTGGGGCTTCCCTGGGGCCCAGGTAGCCTGCACAAGCCTGGGAGTGCATGGCAGTTTACAGTCCTTGGACACCTGCTTCTGTATTTGGGACTCTGGGTTGGAGGCTTGGCCTTCCCCAGCGATTTTACCAGCCTGGCACCTGGCCCTTGCCCAGGTGCTCCCATCTTCCCAGCTTCACCTCCCTGGGCCCGCAGTTCCCATCCCTAGGATCACACCCTGCACTCAAGCTCTTGTCTCAGGCTGGAGGAACCTGGGCTAGGACAGTTCATTCCAGAAATCAAGTTGAAGCCATAACTGAAAACACAGGAGTGAGGGGTCGGCGAACCTGGACTTCAGACCACAAGAAAAGCACAGGGAGATAGAAACCTGCCGAGAGTGCATAATGTTCAGCCAGTACCCAGGGCCTGAGGGAATGAAGGAATGTAGACTTCTAACGTGGTCTCTTAGGGTCCTTTCAGTCTCTGAGCTAGAGACTTTGCAGCCACTGTGTCTGTGGGAACAAAGCCTGTGGCAGGAAAATTCCACAGAGACATTATTTAGTTTCTCTACCTGGCAGAGTCTTCCCACTGCCAAAGAAAAGGGAAATACAGTGTTTACTCATGTAGTTTCGACGTGAGTGGGATAAATGCTTGGGGCAAAGGAGAGGAAACTTAAAAATGAGAGAACACTTTTGCTTTTCTTCTCAATTTTTTTTCCCCTGCACAAGTATAAATCCTACTCTAGTGGCATTGCAAGGAGGCTGTAGCTGTTACTTCGGTCAGCAAATGACTACAGAGTCCTGAAGTCCTGAATTAGGTCTCTCTGCTTCTGCTCTCACAGATCACCACAGACTTAGTGGATGAAAACAACACAAGTTGATTCTCTTATAGTTCTGTGGGTCAGGAGTCTGGCACAGGTCTTACTTGGCCAAAATCAAGGTTTTAGCAGAGCTGTGTTGCTTTCTGAAAGCTCTAGGGGAGAATTGTTTTCTTGTCCTTTCCAGTTTTTAGGGGTGTCCTGTGTTTCTTAATTAGGGGGCTCGCTCTCGTATCTTCAAAGTCAGTACTGACAGGCTGAGTCCTCCTCATAGCGCATTCTTCTGGCCTTTTCTGCCTATCTCTTCCATTTTTAAGGATCCTTGTAATTACATTGGGCCCATCAGGGTAACGAGGATACTCTTCCTATCCGAAGATCTACCGATTAGCAACCTTTCTTCCCATATTCACGGGTTCTGGGGATTAGGATGTAGACATTTTTGGGGTGGCCATTATTCATAGGTCCTTTCTGCAGTCTAACTTACAGACTGAAATTTCCTCTAGCCAGAAAGTCCCTAACCTGGCGTTGACAGGATCTGACTCCTTCTCCTTCAAGTTTCAACTCCAATATCTTCCATGTAAATCTTCTCTTCTTCCAAACATAGAGAAATAATACTTTCCTCTATATTGCTTCTACAATATTTTATATATGTCTTTAAAATAGCACTTGGACACGTACACAGACAGTTAATACACTATAAATTGTTCTCTCCTTTTTTAATACACTTGCAGACTAAGAGAAGGGAATTGTCATATTATGTTTGTATCCCTCGGGTGAAGAAATGAAGGATGGTCAACATCCACAACTATTCCTTGAGCTGAGTGATGGTGGAGATTCAAGGAAAGACCTTGTAATGAATGTGTCATATTAACACTTGCTAGCACGGGGTACTGGATGATGAACCAGAGCTCAACAACAGACCACAGAGAAAATGAAATAGAGAAGTTTGTTACTCATAGGTCCTGGAGGAAGTCCCCAGCACTCCTTGAGGGGCCGTATGGGGAGGTCAAGGTGGGGTACAGCCAGAGAAATTGATAGGACCTGGGGCACATGCCTTTATTAGGGTTTGTGGCTGGAGTGCTTTGGGATTCCTGGGTGAAAGCTACATAGTTCAAACTAAAAGATCAGGGCTTAGTAAGACCCATGTGGATCTTACATAAGGGGTGAATGAGGAGAAGGTGCTGGGGGTTTGGGGAGACTGGTGATCACAAGGGCTATTAAATGAATGTGGAGGAGGGAATTAGGATGAGGAAAGGTACCTAAAACACAGTTCTGTTTGTATTACCCTGCACCAGAAGGTCATCCTCTGGTTCTCTCAAGGTTGTAACCTCCAGGCTGAAATAGAGAAGAAGGCACACAAACTGTCTGGCATGGGGAAAGGAAACTAAAACGCACCTCAGCAAACCCCCATTGTATCCTTCAGGCACTACCAAAGAGAACTCTGGGTGTGGTGTCGTAACTTAGCAGGAGCAAAACATCCAAATCTAGAGTGAGCTGTACAACGGCCAAATGCCTAATGTAGTCTCCAAAGTCATTACTAAAAATAATTAAATGGATTATTGGTCTAGGGGATTTCAAAAGAGAGGAAGATGCATGCCAGAACCATCCATACATTTCCCAGAGGAAGGACAAAAAACTATGAATAAAATTAGGGCCACGCTACCATAGGTGATCAAGCAATTAGCATACATGAAAAGAACACAATTACGAGCCACAATGAGGCAACACCACTATTTATTTTCCACAATTGATTTCTTAGATTCCACATTTCAATAATACTGATAGGTACTTTCATTATAAAATAGGAGAAGTGTAAAACTCCCTTCTGAATTAAATTGTTAAGGAAATCATCATCTTGTTCACGAGCAGCTACTATGCTGACAGTTTTTGAACATCATGGGGAAACAACATTATTTTTCACTGTTGGTGGTTTACAGGTTTCAGGACAATGGGTGAGGTGTCGGTATGAATCAATAAAATCAGAATAATAGATAATAAAATAATAATAAAATAATAAAATAAATAAAATTATCTTCTGACAATTCAGCAAGGTACTGGGGGAAGATGTTTGGCTTTCCTCTGTGGGACCTAAGTAAATTGTTCAGTGTCTCTGGTCTTTAGTCTTCTCAGCTATAAAATGAAATTTTTTTTTTTAGATCAGATAAGAAAAGTGATAATAATAAACATCTTCTGAGTATACAATATTTGTCAGCAATAGTCCAAACATTTTATACATGTTAACTCATTACATCCTTACAACCAGAATGGATTATAACAATGGATTTTTTTTTTCCCACCAAAATGGATGAATCAGCATTTTTCAGGCAACTGATCTTGATTGTGTAGATTTGTGTATATGTAGTGGGTGGTGGTTGTTTGGGAGGTAGGTGGTTGGTTTCTGATTGGGGAAACTCTTCCCAGTAATTTCAGAAAGTTTTTTGGAATATGGAGAAGATTTATATAAAAACCCTTGAGTCTCTGCTATTCTGTAAATAATTCGCAGGACATATTTGGAATGTGCTTGTCCACTGACATTTTTAAAAACACTAGTCATTCTGAATCTGTTATAGCAACTAATACAATATCCACTAAAAGATTTTTGCTTAAACTTTTTCTAGGTAAATGTGTCTCAGAATTTCCCTGATTGTAGCTTGCATAAACGTCACCTAGAAATAGGTAAAAAAAATGATGATTCTGGATCACCCTTGTCTTTCTCCCAGTTCTGTACCAGGGAACATAAGCAAAGGATCCTTGGAAATGTCTTTTTTTTTTTTTTTGAAGATTTTATTTATTTATTTGACAGAGAGAGATCACAAGTAGGCAGAGAGGCAGGCAGAGAGAGGGGGGAAGCAGGCTCCCCGCCAAGCAGAGAGCCTGATGTGGGACTCGATCCCAGGACCCTGAGATCATGACCTGAGCTAAAGGCAGAGGCTTAATCCACTGAGCCACCCAGGTGCCTGGAAATGTCATTCTTAATAAGTATACCTAGGTGATTGTTTCAAGAGGACCATGGGTGAAACTGAGAGGTGTTCATTCAAAGGTTTTATTTAATTGTTTGGTCCAAGCAGTCTGGTCAGGTTTATGTAAATGGCCCAGGGGTGTTCATCTTGGAGAGGAAATGCCAATTCTACTCATAGTTTCCTTTTAAAATAAACATTTCCATATTGGCAATAATAATAATAATTAGCATATATCTTGTTTTTATTGTGCATCAGGCATTCAACTTTACTCATTTAATCCTGAGAATAATCCTGTTCAGCAGGAGCTATTATCGTGTCCATTTTACAAAGGAGATTACAGGTTGTGAGGTATGTGGAGGGTCATTGAGAGGGATTTCTACTGAAACGGACACAGCAGGGAGTTCTGGAGTCCTGTGCTCCTTCCCACCCAAAATCTCCCCTCCCTGTCTTTCCTTTTTTCCGTTATACTCTCTCCCTCTCTCTCTTTTTCTCTTTCACTTTCATCTGTAGGGGAGGAAAACGTTTTCCTCAACCTTGTTAGGATCCCTCGTTGGGTCTGGAAATTAAACTGACAAAGGCAGATTATCAGGAGAAAATCATACAAATTTAATGTAAATTTTACGTGACAAGGGAGCCTTCAACACGAAAAGAAGACACAAAGAAACTGTTAGACCTGAGTCTTTTATGCTAAGTTTGATGAAGTGTGGACAGTTGTGGAGGAATGTGATTGGTTAAGGAGTGTGGGGCAACTGTAGTGAACTGGGGGAGTCTTAGCAGGCCTGTTTGTTGGGATTCTTCTCAGAATCCCTTTGTTTTTGGAGATAAGGATATTTTTTTTTTCCTCCAGATAGAGGGAGGACATCTCTCACAAGAGGGTTCTATAACCTTTTCAGGGAAGAAGGGTAAGGGAGGGGGGAAGGAGTTGAGTCACCTTGCTTTGCTGTTTTCTCCAATTCCTTCAGCCTAAAACATCCGATATGGCCAAGGTACTGTGTTTTGGGGTAGTGTGTCCTGAATTCCATCTCTTCCTTTCTTTCCTTTGTCACCTAGTAATTATTGTTTATTTTACCATTTTCTGGAGTCCATGACTTAAACTTTAAACAAGTGTTTACTGTTCAACTTCAGACTGCCTTCATGAAGACAGAGCAAATTAGCTCCCTAGGGCAGATATGAACTAACTCTCCACCCCATATCTTTTTCTTGCCATCTGTGTTATATCTACAATCATAAATGTCAGAGGTTGGCCCCAACAGACATTGTACAGACGCCAAGGTAAGAGAAGGAAAAAAAAAAAAAAAAAGAAAGAAAAAAGAAAAAAAGGAATGTACCTTGATTTATATGATAGCCTTAAAAAAGCACTTTAAAAAGAAAGTAGGTATTCCATTTTTTGTCCTTTCATTAGAAGGACCATTGCACAAAAGTACAGCTGTTTTTCAGTGACCTTTAAAAGTTGACCATTTTGCATTAGAGTAATTTTTGGAGAATGATTAAATAAATTATAGACAGTAAATTATCAATCAGTAAGATGACTTTTTTTTTTTGGAAAGATTAAGACTTATTTATTTTTGAAGAAAGAGAGAGAGAGCATGTGAGGAGGGGGGATGGCAGAGGGAGAGAGAAAGAATCCTCAAGCAGACTCCCCACCAGGTGTGGAGCCCAATATGGGGCTCTATCCTGGGAACCTGAGCTCATGACCTGAACTGAAATCCAGAGCTGACTGCTTAACTAACTGAGCCACCCAGGTCTCCTGTAAGATGACTTTTTTTTTTTTTAAATATATATTTTTTATTTGACAGACAGAGATCACAAGTAGGCAGAAAGGCAGGCAGGGAGAGATGGGGAAGCAGGCTCTCTGCTGAGCAGAGACACCGATGCGGGGCTCTATTCCAGGACCCTGGGACCATGACTTGAGCCGAAGGCAGAGGCTTTAACCCACTGAGCCACCCAGGTGCCCCGTAAGATGACTTTTTAAAAAGAATTTTAACATAAGAAATAATCCTTCTACCTTAAGTGGAAAAAAAAAAAAAAAGAAAGGAAATGTGGCAGAGTAAAAATTTGAAAGCAAATACACAAAAAGGTTTACTGTGATTTTCTTGGAGTTGGGATTGGAAGGTATTTTTATTTTATTTATTTTATTTTATTTTATTTTTGTTCTCTGTATTTTCCTGTTTTTCCCAATATTTAGGTACTGTTTTTTTAGTCACCCCAAATTATTATTTTTTCATTGGTATAGTTTTATGTTGATAGAGTGAGATGCATACTACTTTAACTGCAAAGCATTCTTTTCGAATAAAAAAGTGTATATTGAACTTTCTGGCTAATCAAACTGGGGTGAAGATTGGTAAATTAGAAAATAGAATGAGAACACAATGGATGGGAAGAGAGATGGGATGGGGTGGTGGAGAGGCAGGAACTAAAGAATTCCTCATAGATCATGTGCTTCCTAAAACTAAGAATTGTATGTTCTGCCTTACTCACTACTGCCTTGCTGATAGCTAGCGCAGGTGCTCAATAAATGTTTGTGACTCAAGTAAATGTGGAATCACATGGCAGCGTTGATCATTTATGTAGGCTGCCAGCATTTCCATTTCATGGTAGGGAATTTTAAAAACCAAAGATAACTGTAGAATTCTGGCTGACTTGACTATGGTACATTATTTTTGGTTACTCAGTAAAACTTCAAGTCCGATTTTTCCTACCTCTTGCCATATTTCCTGAGCCTCTTCCTCAGACCTCAGATAGTGGGGTCACAGATAAAGAAACACAGTGTTAACCATAGTCTAGACCAAATAATTAGAGGGAGATCTGCCATGCATAATGCATTTAAGTGATTTTTTGCTCATTGACAGTTTGACCTATCTGTATAAGTTAAGCACACATCACTTTAGTAAACAATTCACTTTGGGAGTTTCAGAAGGAAAACAAATTGCATTATTTCTAATGTAAACAGAATGCAGCAGATAGAAAACCAATAAATCACACCCATATAATTACAGCTGATCCAGAACACAAATTCAAGTCAGCCCGCAGCCTTGTCCTTTCCCTAGAAAGGAAGATTCAGATTGGTGATGGGCAATGAGTGGTGTTGCTCCAAGCCATTAGAAGGTTGAAGTGACATAGTCAATTTCATTGTCTTCCTAGCTAAGGACAGGCCTAATTGCTTAAGCATATCAAGATGTGTCAGAATTCCTAATTGATTTCCTACTCATCAAAGCCATTATGCTTTTTCAAAGCCAGGTTGTTGGCTGTGCATACTTGAGTGCTGATGACTAGGAGAACCCACTTCAGAATCTATAGATAAATCAGGAATCTACATCAGCATTGATATAAACAAGATTAAACGAATTGTAGGAAGCAGAATATAAAGCCAGTACAAGTCACTTAGGTATATCTTATAGGGTGGTATTCGTCGCAGATTATATGTGACAATCAACTATCTTATAAATTCTCATAAAAACTTTTCAAAAAATTAAGCAGTACCTTTGAATACGGCTAAATTAATGGGCCTTCTCTCTTACTGCCAGATTTTGTTGCTGTTTAATCTCAAACAGAATGTCTTTCTTTACATTTCTGGATAGATTTTATGCACACACATACAAACTTTAAATCTCTCAATTAATTTTGAAAATAAAAACTTTAAATGGGTCTAAGTGTTATACAAGAATATGCTCATTGGGGGGAGGGGGTTGGGAGAAGGGGGGTGGGGTTATGGACATTGGGGAGGGTATGTGCTTTGGTGAGTGCTGTGAAGTGTGTAAACCTGGTGATTCACAGACCTGTACCCCTGGGGATAAAAATATATGTTTATAAAAAATAAAAAATTAAAAAAAAAGACGTGAAAAAAAAAAGAAGAATATGCTCATTGATTAAACAGGATTATTTAAATAAACATGTCTTTTTATATACTACATGACTTTCTTCAAAAAAGACAAACTTTGTTTAGAAAATATACAAATAATATAAAAGCAGAAGCACAAAATTTATTTTGGTCTGGAACTTTAGACATGTTTTCCCTTCACTTATTTCTTTCTTTTGCCTAGAAAGCTAACAATGCTGTTGAAACAGTAAGTATTGTTCTTTTGATTTTGACTTTTTTTCACTGTATAGTTAATAAACTTGAAAGGCTTCATGACTGGTGATTTCGTTTGATTTTGCTATTGCTGTTCTTTTGTTTCTTCTCTGACCAACTGAACATGGCTCAGATATTTGGCAGCAACATACAATTTGTGTATCTTTACCTTTTGTATTCTCAAGAACAACCAGTTGGATTGCCTTTGTAGATTCTCTATAGGGCTATCGACTGAACTAAGACTGAACCTATCTGAATGAACTAGCTTCAAATGATACGGATACTAAACTTTTGAATCTTTCCAGGTTTAGAGAACAAGTATGTATCTTTGATTCTATATGATGGACTTTTTTTTAACTTTGCTAAATGTTCATCATCCAACTTAGCGTCTGTCATGAGTTGAGTTTTGTCCCCTCTCCCCCAAGCGAGATGTTGAAATCCCATCCCCCAGTACATCAGAGTGTGACCTTTTTTTGGAAATGGGGTTGTTGTCGGTATAGTTAAGGGGTTGTACTGAAGTAGGGTGAGCCCCTAGTCCAGTGTGGCTCCTGTCCTACAAAGATGGCTATGTGATGACGACACCAAGAGAATATATATGACATTGGAGGCCAAAGATTGCCAGCGACTACCAGAAGCTAGGAAAAAGCAAGGAAGGATTTATTCCCTCATGGGTTTCTGAGGGAGCCTGGCCATGCAGATACCTTGATTTCAGACTTCGAGCCTCCGGAACTGTGAAATGATATATTTCTGTTGTTTTAAGCCACTCAGCTTGTGATATGTTGTTACAGCAGCCCCAAGAAACTAATAGTGTCACCTGGTGCCAGTCGTGCTGTCAGAGACTCTGGGTGTGGGACATTGCCTGGTGACTGCAATGACTGGTCTTCTCAGAGCCGTCTACACATGCAGACCCCTGGGCTCCCTCATGACTAGCAGGCAGTTCCCGGGCTGCACACCAGCACGTCAGGCCAGTAAGAGCTGGCAGTGGAGACGGAGCTTTGGCTCGTCCCTGGGCTCAGGATGCTTTCCTGGTTCCTGTTCCATGAGCCGGCACGGCTGGTGGCAGAACCATGGAGGGCACCGGGAGGAGCACACAGTGAACCCTGACTGACAGCAGCAGAAGAGGCTGCCGCAGACATTCCCAGTCTCCAGACAGGACCTTTGCATGCCCCAGCCTGTCCTTTTCCATTCCGCCGCAGTCTCCTTTCTTCCAATAACTACCAGGCTTTGTTCCTCTCCCTGGATACTTTGTCTAGTGAACGTTTCTCCAATGAAGTATTTTTTTCTCTCTCTCTCTCATCCCTAGTTCAGGCCTACTCTGCTCCAAAAACAGTTTTTAGGCTGTGTGGTTGCTGCCCAGAGCATAATGAACGCAAATCCTGGCTGGTCTTACATGTCACCTGTCTGCTTTTCAGCTTCTATGACCTGTTTCAGAAAACCAGATTATAATTATGGCTGTATCTTTGCTACTTTGATTCCCCCCCCCTTTTTTTCCTCTCCCTCTTTGTTATACCTAAAATCTGTTTTAATTTCTTGTTGCTAACATAGATATATTTTCTGTCTATCTCAGATTCCCTACCTTCCCATTTCTATCAAGGAATATTTGACAACATTGTGTATTTAATAAAATTTTTTAAAAAGATTATTTATTTGACAGAGAGAGATCACAAGTAGGCAGAGAGGCAGACAGAGAGAAAGGGGGAAGCAGGCTCCCCGCTGAGCAGAGAGCCTGATGTGGGGCTCTATCCTAGGACCCTGGGATCATGACCTGAGCCAAAAGCAGAGGCTTTAACCCACTGAGCCACCCAGGTGCACCAACATTGTGTATTTTAGAAGCCATACAACAGGGTGGTTTGTGAGATGATTATCACAGTCAAGTTAACACATCTGCCACCTCACAGAAGTAAATTTCTTTATGTGTGTTGAGAGCACTTCAGATCTCCTCTGTTAGCAAGTTTAAAGTATACAATACAGTATTATCAACTATAGTCACCATGCTGTGCATTAGGTCCCCAAACTTAGTATTTTTTTTTTAATCTATTACTTGACATCCCACATATCCTATTCATGGGGAATTCACAAACTCCCCCAGGAAGCACTATTCCTCCTCTCAGTTGTTTCCCCCTTCAGCTTGAATAATTTAAAGAATGTGGGGCTAACTCAGTCTTCCCTCAAAGGCAAAACTCAGTTCTGCTTCCACACACCAACGAGGACAAATGTTGCCGTTGCCTATCTGTACCCCCAACTGCTGAGGCTGAAAACTCTGGTGCCCTGACTCTTAGTCACACACAGCCAGCCCTGGATGACCATCCCAATGGCAGTGTAAATCCTGTATTGATAACCAGTAACAATCAATTCATATTCTGGGATTGATTATAAATATTCCTTGACTTATTTTTAAAATATGCCACAGATTATCTCAGTTTTTTCTTTCTGACCTGTTCAAAGGTTCTTCTTTCATTTCTTTCTTCCTTCCTTTCTTTCTTTCAAGATTTTATTCATTTATTTGAGAGAGAGCTAATGAGTGCACAAGCAGGGGGAATGGCAGAGGGAGAGAGAGAAGCAGACTCCCCACTTAGAAGAAAGCCCAATGCAGGACTTGATCCTAGGACCCTGGGATCATGACCTGAGCTGAAGGCAGACCCTTAAATGATTGAGCCACCCAAGTGCCCCAAAGTTCCTCCTTTCTTTCAGTCTCTATCATATTATTTCCTCTCCTTTACAACTATGTATTATTGAGTTTGAATTCTTCTGGACACTATAAGCCATGTGGGATGGAAAGATAACTGATCTAATGGAAGTGGCCTACCCAGATGTCTTAAGGAAGACATTAATGGCTAGAAACTCTGATGATTTCTAGTTTATTTCTAATTTTGAATACAAGTTCCAACTACCGCTATACAACCTTGAGCCATGATGCACTCTTAACTCTAATGATGAGGACAGGACTTGGAGTCGGGTAAGCTCTCTAGCCATGTCCCTTCCCCTTGACCACAGTGATTAATTTAGGGCAGTTTTCTGAGCAGAACTGGTTTGTTCACTGAAGTTCAAGACTTTTTTGTTCCACGTTTGAGACAAGCAAGTCAAGTCCCACATATCTCCTGTATTGATGCCTGGATAATTACAGCCATCCTGGATCCGGAGCAGGACAGAGGATGAGGCAGACACCATGCAAAATGGAACCCAGGGATGGAGAGACACTGGGCTCTTTGTGACATTGCTGGCTTGCTGGATCAACTCTTGCTGGAAACCCGAAGTGTGGAGTTTCCGATTACTTGAGGGAATATATTCTTATATTGTTAAAAGTAGTTTGAGTTGGGAATTTTTAAAAAGTTTTTTTAGTTATTTATTTAAGCGAAAGAGAGAGCAAGAGTGAGAGAAAGAGCACAAACTGAGGGGAGGGGGATGGGGGAGCAGAGGGAGAAGGAGAAGCAAACTCATCACTGACACAGAACTTAAACCCAGGACTCTGGGATTGCAACCCAAGCTGAAGGCAGATGCTTAACTGACTGAGCCACCCAAGCACCCTGGGAATTTTTTTTTCCTTTTGTAAGTAAAATAATTCTAATTGATATAACTATTTTAAAAACCATTTTCTTGGGGCGCCTGGGTGGCTCAGCGGGTTAAGCCGCTGCCTTCGGCTCAGGTCATGATCTCAGGGTCCTGGGATCGAGTCCCATATCGGGCTCTCTGCTCAGCAGGGAGCCTGCTTCCCTCTCTCTCTCTCTCTGCCTGCCTCTCTCTCTGTCAAATAAATAAATAAAATCTTTAAAAAAAAAAAAAACCATTTTCTATTTCTCAGCTGTTCGATCAGTTGAACGAGTAAGTTGCTACTCACTTGGGTAAGGTCTCTTAAATATACATTTACATTCTGGTAACAAACCTTTCCCACAGTTGAATGTCTACCCATGAAATTTTGTCTAAAGTTTTTATTAGAAACAAGTAACAACTGAGGAAAAAAGAAGACCTCAGATAAAACTTTCATTTCTATCAGGGAAGAGAGATCAGAGAAATGATTTGGCAGTTAGCTTTTGAGTACTTCAGGTTTAAACTCACAACTGTTGACTCACTTGACTCCCACCACACACACAGTTAACAGTATTCCACTACTGGGAAGTTACAGGAAGGAGATGGTGCAGAATTAACCTGGGGGTAACCATTTATGGCTTACACAATCAAGAAAAACATAAGAATCAATGTTACTTGATTCCTGGTGTGGAGAGCTGAGGGACTCAGTTAAGAGGTGAGTTAAAGGAATATTAAACTCTAGCTTTCTAAATTGAGTTTTGAAAGCCCCAGAGTTGTGGTTCTGATTCCTTGTCAGGAACAGAACCCCTCCCTGTTCTTCCCCAGTATAGAAATAAAGCCAGTCTTGGGATTAATAAAATGAATACATTACTGGTCTTCCAGGTTCTGTGGCACCAGGGAGAGACCAGGGTTGCTGGTTGGCCCCACAACAATGGCTGACTATGGCCTTATGGTGACAGGTGGGTGACATCACAGAGGAAAGGTCTTCCCATGGGGCCCAGTTATTTTCTTACCTAGAGTAGCTTTCGCAACCAGTAACACATGAAAACTTACATTCCAAAGACTCCTTCAAAACCATTCCTGGCTCCAAATGACTCCATTCCACTGGGACTCATTTTCCACCATTGTCTCTTTTTCATCCCTTTCAGGTTATGTAAATAAGATTGGAGGGACAAATTATAACCTTTTTCTTTCTGTTTGACCTCCAGTTTGCTGCCATCTCTTCTTTTGTCCTTTCTTCTTCCCATCAAGCAAGTGCTTCTAAAATTTACTAGCAATGTGCCTGCTGAAGCACTTTGCACAGTATCTGCCAGTGCAATAATGATGTTAAAGTGCACAGCTCAGGGACTAAAACAGAGCAGGTACACAATAAATGTTAGCAGCGCAAACATCAGTATTATTACTGTTAGTTTTATAATGGCTTTTCATACATTTCAAATGTCACTTCAGGGATAAAAATATCCATATCTAGACAATATCTGGTTTTTATTGTGTTCATAGAACATTATTTTTTACTTGTGAGACCTATTCTAAATAAAGGCATGCTTCATCTAAAGCAGATCCATTGTGACATACATAATAATCTAGATTTACGCGATTTTGGTAGATTTCTTTTAAAAGGCTGATTTTCTTTTTGAAATTTAAATATGATTTAATGACTTTTTCTTTTTTTAAACAAAGTCATCAATTGCATTACGTGGAGTTTACCTATGTGGGCCTCATGACAGCCCCACCAAAAAAAAAAAAAAAAAAAAAAAAAAAATGTTTAATATGAGCTAGTGTCCTCAGCAGGCTTTCTGGGCTCTGCAGATGTGACCTGACACAAAGCAATTCTACCGTGGTTTTATCCACTAGGATTTGTTTTCATTGTTATGCGAGTCTAATTTTTCATTCAGACAATGAAATTTGTTTCCCATGCAAATTTCTTGGCTATCCATCCTTTGCTCCATTTTTCAAGTTCCATAATGTAGTCACATTATTTTCACTTGCTTCTACTTGTTTGGGTTTGTATGTTTAAGTTAAAAAGAAACAAAAACAAACCTTTATTTCCTGATCCCTCTAATAAAATTCTGCTTCAAGTATTTATTTATAATTACATCTGTTGTGATAGTTTTTGAGTGATTTCTTTCCACTTTTATTTTTAAAGTAGAAGAGAAATTTATTGAAATTCTCAAAATTATCTGGCATCAGTCAGATGCTGCACCTCAGCAATAGCCAGGACTGGCCTCATTAGCATCTATCTTCTCATTTGCTATAATTGGTGATTGATGAAGAAGGTTTCTAATTATAGGCATGACAGCGGTCCAGCCAGACTAGATGATGCCTAAGTCTGAGTGAGCATTTCCTTCTCTGGCTCTCATTCCTCAGCTCAAAAATGATAAAATAATTTGCCATGGTGTTCAGTTGCTAGACTCTTCAGAGACTCTTAACTTCTTTTCCTCCTACCCTTTAAAACACCATCACGTGTGAGTGTTCATACCCATAAACCGGGTACCAAAATAGGTGGTTTGTTTACTCAATAGTTAAATCAACCATTATGAAATGCCAAACAATTAAAGTAAAATTTTTAGGTAGACTAGATCAAACAATTTATTTAAAGGTTTGATCTGGTTTCAGTGATAAATATATACCTATACATAGACATAAAGAGTTTTTCGTATAAAAATAATAATGGACTAAATTTTATAGAAATCAATTTCAGTAATGTGGCATCATGAGCCAAGTTTTACATAAATAAAGCGGAGAATGGGGTTTAGCCTTTGGGTAGGAAAAGTGATTATATATTAGAAATAAGAATTTTGGGAATGATTAATATAATTTTTCTTATGTTAGTAAAGCTGTTGAAATGAGAAAGACATCAAAGTTAGGACAACCATCTAGTTAAAACTGAATTACAATAACAGACTACTTTTGTGAATAGTTTGGCAAAGCTCACTGGAATCATTGGAGAAAGGTTATGAGAAAACGTGCTGCAGATGGATGCCTAAGTGATACTTATTGTTAAAATAAAACTAATATTGTTATATTTGGAAAAACATAGGAAACTTATGGGGTGTGAAGGCTCTTATGTAATCAGTGAAAATATAGGAAACATTCACTTAAATAACCCATTTCAGTTATGTTTTGTTGTAAGGCAGAGTGAATTAGGCCAAATCAGTGAGGAACTAGGAAACTTCTAATAATATTGTTTTCATTAACCACTGAAGTAATGGGTAATACAAACAAGGAAAATAAATACTGTTTTAATCAGAACAATTTATTTAGTACGTAGTAAATGTACAGGTTATGAGTTTATTTGGGAGAAGCCATGTGGTGTATTTATAATTTGAGCTAAGCCTTAACATTAGAACTCATCCATCGAGTGCCAAGGGCACTTAATAAGTGATATAATAAATCATCGTTTCTTCTCTGCTTCATATGTGTAAGACTTTTGGAGTATGGATTGTATCAATGCAAGGAACTGTAAGCCATCACTCCTTTCATCCTTGGGTCTATTATAGAGATGGGCTTTCACATAAGCAGTGAGTAAATGGCAATGGCAATGAGGGTCATCAAAATGTTGAGGATGGGGGCGTCTCAGTGGCTCAGTGGTTTCAGCCTCTGCCTTTGGCTTGGGTCATGATCCCAGGGTCCTGGGATCGAGCCCCACATCAGGCTCTCTGCTTGGCGGGGAGTCTGCTTCCCTCTCTCTCTCTCTGCCTGCCGCTCTGCCTACTTGTGATCTCTCTGTCTGTCAAATAAATAAATAAAATCTTTAAAAAAAATGTTGAGGAGGTGTGTATAATTTTTCAGCTCAGCTGGTCAGAGAAAGCATCTTAGAAGTTGGCCTTGGATTGGGTCAAAAAAGATAATAGAATAGGAACAGACTTGAAAAAGAAAAGAAAAGATGAACTTAAGGCCACAAGACAGGGATGAGGAAGATTAAAAAAATGGGGGGTGCCTGGGTGGCTCAGTCAGTTAAGCACCAAATCTTGGTTTCAGGTCATGATTTCAGGGTCATGATTTCGAGCTCTGTGTCAGGCTTTGCACTCAGCACAGAGTCTTCTTGGGAATCTTTCCTTCTTTCTCTCCCTCCCCTCCTGCCCCATCCCCCAGCTTGCTCTCTCGATCTCTCTCTCTAAAATAAATAAAATCTTAGAAACACACACACACAAAATGTCAGGCATATTTTGGTACTCATTTTGGCTTCCTGCCAGTTTTCTATTCAGGGATAAAGAAATGAGACAGAATAAAGATTGAGACCAGATTCTGGGGGAGGGGGCTGGTTGTAGATAGAAGAGGTTGTAGATAGAGTAGGGTAGCATTCATCCTCAAGACTGTCCCCAAAAGCACCTTTTCATCTTATCCCTTTGTGCTTCTACCATCTATACCCTTAAGTCTTTGCCCTCTCCATAGTCTTGTCCACCCTGTGCAGAGCTCCACGCTTCCCACTTTTTGTTCTATGTCTCTTTATACTTTAAACCTAGTAGTTGGATTTCATTTTGCTGCACATTTTCTGGAGCAAGCTCAAAAGAAAAGAAAACTTGAGACAAATTTTTACCAAGAAGAGTTTTCTGGGACCAGAACCTAAACTTATGCATCAAACGTATTAGTGGAGAAAGAGTAAGAAGAGATTTTGCCATATCTCCTCTTGTGTCCCAAACCATCTGTTTTTAACTTGCAAGGTGACATGTGGCTTATCCAATAAACTGAGTTTCAATCCCCTACTCCCAATATCCTCCATGAAGTCATTAATCATTGCAAATTTACTGAGCATCTATACTATGTTGGGCACCATGGCATGGAATGCCGGGAAGAAGACAAAGCAAACTCCTATATAGATTTCAGTTTGAGAAACTGAATATACAATGGACGGTGGCCAAGTCATATATAAAAATAGAATGCTGACCTGTCCAGGGAAGCAACCCCCCATCTGCAAGAGACAACCCAGAAAGCCAGCCTACTGTGCATTAGACTTACAGTAAGCCTGATTGCAATCTCTAATAATCCAAGAAGCTAAACAACAACTTTTGTAACAAATTGAAAAATGGTCAAGACTTTACTAATAACTGACAGTTTCCCTGAATTTTGTTCCCACTTAGGACCAGTCCAGAGAAAACCAAATATGCACCCCTAACCAATAACATGGGATGCCCTCCTTCTAGTTGGTCCCCTGTAACTCCCCCAAGCCAACAGCCTCTAATCAGGGAGTACTTGCAGCCTTCCTTTTTTTTTTTTTTTTTTTTTTCCATCAGACAGCTCTTCCACTCCCGTGCATACCCTTGAGTCTCTGCCAAAACACAAGTGATGGTGGCTGATTCCTTTGCTATAGTAAGCTCTGAATAATAACCTCTGCCTTTCTCATTTACTTGGTCGTGGTTTATTTCCACACTTTAATGCAAAAGAGTTGCTTTTGGCAGTTCAGACACTGAACTGGTGAGTTGCTTATCTGGAAAAAGTAGAATGCTCTAGAAACACTAGTATTTTCTCACCCAAATCTGGAGAGGTCTGGTCCAGACTCCCAGCTAAGGAAGCTACAGGTAACTTGGTTATTGCATGAGTGACACCCTATAAGGTGCAAAGCACGAAAACAACTTTATCATTTTAACTGCATTGCCCTTGAACCAGTTGTACTATGGCAAACAAAACAAAACAAAATAAAACAAAATCCATAGGATTAAAGCAGGGGATGGGAATGACTTGACCAGGGTTGTTTCAAGTTGCCATGGGAACCTTCTAGCCACATAAAATAGCCACAGAGGCAATGCTATGGTGATGCTTTAGAGGACTCTAGGGAGCAGACTACATCCTTACCTGTCTGTAGTCTTGCTGGTTCCTACACCAGAACTGGTTCTGCTGTGGCAAAGGTGGAGAAGCTGGTATTTTATGTTACCTTGCATTCAGGCCTTTGGCAGCAAAGGCCTTAAACCAGGGATTAGCAGACTTTTTCTGTAAAGGATCAAGTAGTAAATATTTTAAGGCATTTCATTACAATATTCAACACCACCACTGTGGCTTGAAAGCAGATATAAGCATGGGGCAAGTTGTGCAAATAAGTGTGTGAATATGCAAATTAATGTGCTTGTACTGCAATAAATCTGATATGTCGTTTGCATATATCTTCTCCCATTCTGTCAGTTGTCTTTTGGTTTTGTTAACTATTTCCTTTGCTGTGCAAAAGCTTTTGATCTTGATGAAATCCCAATAGTTCATTTTTGCCCTTGCTTCTGTTGTCTTTGGCGATGTTCCTAGGAAGAAGTTGCTCTGGTTGAGGTCAAAGAGGTTGTTGCCTGTGTTCTCCTCAAGGATTTTGATGGATTCCTTTCTCACATTGAGGTCCTTCATCCATTTTGAGTCTATTTTCGTGTGTGGTATAAGGAAATAGTCCAATTTCATCTTTCTGCATGTGGCTGTCCAATTGTCCCAGCATCATTTATTGAAGAGGCTGTCTTTTTTCCAATAGATATTCCTTAATGATTTGTTGAAGATTAGTTGACCATAGAGTTGAGGGTCTATTTCTGGGCTCTCTATTCTGTTGCATTGATCTATGTGTCTGTTTTTGTGCCAGTACCATGCTGTCTCGATGATGACAACTTTGTAATACAGCTTAAAGTCCGGAATTGTGATGCCACCAACTTTGGCGTTCTTTTTCAATATTCCTTTGGCTATTCGAGGTCTTTTCTGGTTCCATATAAATTTTAGGATTATTTGTTCCATTTCTTTGAAAAAAAAAGGATGGTACTTTGATAGGAATTGCATTAAATGTGTAGATTGCTTTAGGTAGCATAGACATTTTCACAATATTTATTCTTCCAATCCAGGAGCATGCAACATTTTTCCATTTCTTTGTGTCTTCCTCAATTTTTTTCATGAGTACTTTATAGTTTTCTGAGTATAGATTCTTAGCCTCTTTGGTTAGGTTTATTCCTAGGTATCTTATGGTTTGGGGTGCAATTGTAAATGGGATTGACTCCTTAATTTCTCTTTCTTCTGTCTTCTTGTTGGTGTAGAGAAATGCAACTGATTTCTGTGCATTGATTTTATATCCTGACACTTTACTGAATTCCTGTACAAGTTCTAGCAGTTTTGGAGTGGAGTCTTTTGGGTTTTCCACATATAGTATCATATCATCTGCAGAGAGTGATAGTTTGACTTCTTCTTTTTGCTGATTTGGATGCCTTTAATTTCTTTTTGTTGTCTGATTGCTGAGGCTAGGACTTCTAGTACTATGTTGAATAGCAGTGGTGATAATGGACATCCCTGCCGTGTTCCTGACCTTAGCAGAAAGCTTTCAATTTTTCTCCATTGAGAATGATATTTGTGGTGGGTTTTTCATAGATGGCTTTGATGATATTGAGGTATGTGTCCTCTATCCCTACACTTTGAAGAGTTTTGATCAGGAAGGGATGCTGTACTTTGTCAAGTGCTTTTTCAGCATCTATTGAGAGTATCATATGGCTCTTGTTCTTTCTTTTATTAATGTGTTGTATCACATTGACTGATTTGCAGATGTTGAACCAACCTTGCAGCCCTGGAATAAATCCCACTTGGTCATGGTGAATAATCCTTTTAATGTACTGTTGAATCCTATTGACTAGTATTTTGGTGAGAATTTTCGCATCTGTGTTCATCAAGGATATTGGTCTGTAATTCTCTTTTTTGATGGGATCCTTGTTTGGTTTGGGGATCAAGGCAATGTTGGCCTCATAAAATGAGTTTGGAAGTTTTCCTTCCATTTCTGTTTTTTGGAACAGTTTCAGGAGAATAGGAATTAGTTCTTTAAATGTTTGGTAGAATTTCCCTGAGAAGCCGTCTGGCCCTGGGCTTTTGTTTGTTTGGAGATTTTTGATGACTGTTTCAATCTCCTTACTGGTTATGGGTCTGTTCAGGTTTTCTATTTCTCCCTGGTTCAGTTGTGGTAGTTCATATGTCTCTAGGAATGCATCCATTTCTTCCAGATTGTCAAATTTGTTGGCATAGGGTTGCTCAAAGTATGTTCTTATATTTGTTTGTATTTCTTTGGTGTTAGTTGTGATCTCTTCTCTTTCATTCATGATTTTATTTATTTGGGTCCTTTCTCTTTTCTTTTTGATAAGTCTGGCCAGGGGTTTATCAATCTTATTAATTTTTTCAAGGAACCAGCTCCTAGTTTCGTTGATTTGTTCTATTGTTTTTTTGGTTTCTATTTCATTGGTTTCTGCTCTGATCTTTATGATTTCTCTTCTCCTGCTGGGTTTAGGCTTTCTTTGTTGTTCTTTCTCCAGCTCCTTTAGGTGTAGGGTTAGGTTGTGTATTTGAGACCTTTCTTGTTTCTTGAGAAAGGCTTGTACCACTATATATTTTCCTCTCAGGTCTGCCTTTGCTGTGCCCCACAGATTTTAAGCCATTGTGTTTTCATTATCATTTGTTTCCATGAATTTTTTCAGTTCTTCTTTAATTTCCTGGTTGACCCATTCATTCTTTAGAAGGATGCTGTTTAGTCTCCATGTATTTGGGTTCTTTCCAAATTTCCTCTTAGGATTGAGTTCTAGCTTCAGAGCATTGTGGTCTGAAAATATGCAAGAATGATCCCAATCTTTTGATACCGGTTGAGACCTGATTTATGACCCAGAATGTGATCTATTCTGGAGAATGTTCCATATGCACTAGAGAAGAATGTGTATTCTGTTGCTTTGGGATGAAATGTTCTGAATATATCTGTGATGTCCATCTGGTCCAGTGTGTCATTTAAGGCCTTTACTTCCTTGTTGATATTTTGCTTGGATGATCTGTCCATTTCCATGAGGTGAGTGTTAAAGTCCCCTAATATTATTGTATTATTGTCAATGTGTTTCTTTGATTTTGTTATTAATTGGTTTATATAGTTGGCTGCTCCCACGTTAAGGATATAGATATTTAAAATGGTTAGGTCTTCTTGTTGGACAGACCCTTTGAGTATGATATAGTGTCCTTCCTAATCTCTTATTATAGTCTTTGGCTTAAAATCTAATTGATCTGATAGAAAGATTGCCACCCCAGCTTTCTTCTGATGTCCATTAGCATGGTACATTGTTTTCCACTCCCTCACTTTAAATCTGGAAGTGTCTTCGGGTCTAAAATGAGTTTCTTGTAAGCAGCATATTGATGGATTTTGTTTCTTTATCCATTCTGATACCCCGTGTCTTTTGATTGGGGCATTTAACCCATCAACATTCAGGGCAACTATTGAGAGATATGAATTTAGTGCCATCATATTGCCTGTAAGGTGACTGTTACTGTATATTGTCTCTGTTCCTTTCTGATCTACAACCTTTAGGCTCTCTCTTTGCTTAGAGGACCCCTTTCAATATTTCCTGTGGAGCTGGTTTGGTGTTTGCAAATTCTTTCAGTTTTTGTTTGTCCTGGAAGCTTTTTATCTCTCCTTCTATTTTCAATGATAGCCTAGCTGGATATAGTATTCTTGGCTGCGTGTTTTTCTCGTTTAGTGCTCTGAATATATCATGCCAGTTCTTTATGGCCTGCCAGATCTCTGTGGATAGGTCTGCTGCCAATCTAATATTTTTACCCTTGTATGTTACAGACTTCTTTCCCAGGCTGCTTTCAGGATTTTCTCTTTGTCGCTAAGACTTGTGAATTTTACCTCAGGTGATGAGGTGTGGGCCTATTTTTATTGATTTTTGAGGGGCGTTCTTAGCATCTCCTGGATTTTGATGTTTGTTCCCTTTGCCATATTAGGGAAATTCTCTACAATAATTCTCTCCAATATGCCTTCTGCTCCCCTCTCTCTTTCTTCTTCTTCTGGAATCACAATTCTAATGTTGTGTCATCTTATGGTGTCACTTATCTCTCGAATTCTCCCCTCGTAGTCCAGTATTTGTTTGTCTCTTGCTCAGCTTCTTTATTCTCTGTCATTTGGTCTTCTATGTCACTCATTCTTTCTTCTTCATTTATCCTAGCAATAAGAGCTTCCATTTTTGATTGCACCTCATTAATAGCTTTTTTGATTTCAACTTGGTTAGATTTTATTTCTCTTTTATTTCTCCAGAAAGGCTTCTATCTCTCCGGAGAGGGTTTTTCTAATATCTTTTATTCCTTTTTCGAGCCCGGCTAGAGCCTTGAGAATCGTCATTCTGAACTCTAGATCTGACATATTACCAATGTCTGTATTGATTAGGTCCCCAGCCTTCGGTACTGCCTCTTGTTCTTTTTTTTGTGGTGAATTTTTCCACCTTGTCATTTTGTCCAGATAAGATTTGCTTTCTTCTCCTCTGGATTTCCACTGTTCTCCTTGGTGAGTGAAGTTGGTCGCGGCTGGGTTTCTTGTTGAACTTCTGGTGGAGGGGCTTGTTGTAGTGATTCTCAAGTGTCTTTGCCCCAGGCGGAATTGCACCGCCCTTACCAGGGGCCGGGCTGAGTAATCTGCTTGGGTTTGCTTTCGGGAACTTTTGTTCCCTGAGTGCTTTCCATAGAGTTCTGGAGGACGGGAAATAAGATGGCGGCCCTCCAGTCTCTGGCCCGGAGGAGCCGAGAGCTGGGGCCCCACTCCTCAGTGCGCCCTCAGAGAAAGGCCCAACCGCCCCCGTCTCCCTGGCCTCTGGTCGCGCTTGGAGGAAAGGGCTCATTCACTCACACTTGGAGGAAAGCGCCCGGTTGCTTCTGTCTTTGTGGCCTCTGGCCATGCTCCAAGCTCACCCAGCCGGCGACCGGTTCAAGGTAAGCCCAAGCTGAGAGCTCACTCCTCAGTTCTGTCTCTGTAGGGGGCTTCCCCGCTCTAATACCTGCAAGCTCTGCAACACTCAGACACCCCCGGTCCTTCTGTGGCCCTGTGGGACCTGGGGTTACACTGACCCTGCGTGGGCTTCCCCCCAATTTAGCCTTTGGAGCGATGTCCCTCTGTGGAGCAGACTTTTAAAAGTCCTGATTTTGTGCTCTGTTGCTCTGCCGCTTGCTGGGAACTGGCCCGCCCCCTGCAGTCTATCTTCCCGTAACTTTGGATTCACTTTTCCACAGGTCCTACCTTTCAGAAAGTGATCAATTTTCTGTTTCTAGAATTGTTGCTCTTCTTCTCTTCGATTTCCCGTTGGATTTGTAGGTATTCGCAATGGTTAGATAAGCTATCTAGCTGATCTCCTGCTACCTGATGTCATCTCAGCCTGCTACTTCTCCGCCATCTTGACTCCTTCCCCCTTAATATACTTTTTACATGTCAGGAAGGCTGTTCTTCTTTTCATTTTTTCCCACAATCATTTAATAATGTAAAATTCATTGTTAATTTGCAGGCCATAGAAAAGCAGTCTGTGGGCCAAATTTAGTCCACAGACCATTGTTTGAGTATTAGAGGCTTATAACATCAAAAAGCCACTGTGTATATCAGCACAAGAGTGGGAGAGAAGGATGTTTCTAGAAAATGACTCCAGAAATGACCATTAATCCAGGTATATTTTGTCAAAGGAAGCATGAAAATATCAGTTGCAGTTCTGGAAATAGAAGGGATCAAGGTATCCAATCCAGTAGCCAGACCAAAGCAGGGATACTGAAATGGAGTTCAGTACAAGGAGGTGATGAGCTACTCCTGCAGGAGAGCTGCTATGTCATAGTAGGAAATCAGGATAGGGGGAGTGAGGGCCAGATCTTGGGTGTTGGAAAGGATGTTGTTAGAGATCTTAGTCATGGGCCACAATCCCAAGTTTGGACCCAGGTTCTGTATAGTAGCTAATCAGAACAAAGACAAGTCACCTAGCAAGGACTTAGTCTTATCACTGTGTGTCAAATATGCAGAAGCAATCGCTGGAGGCAGTATTGAGTAGGAGTTAAGATCACGGGCTCTGGTAGCCTATGTACTAATCTCATCAGCACACTTTCTAGCTTGGTGACCTAGGGCAAGTTGTTGGGGAATAAGGAGTAGTATCCCTCTATCCAATATTGTTGAGGAAGTTATTGGTGTGAAAATTAAAACCATCTACTTACTTAATCACTTACTACATTAGACAGATTTTACTATTCCACTGTTTTCCTCAACATAACTTTACTATCTCAGCCAACTCTTGATTGGAATGTAAAAATTTTAAGTAACTTTATTATTTATCTCAAGAACTTTCTGAAGGACCAAATAACCCTTCAACAGAAGGCATCAGATGATGCTTATATCCCAGTACACTTAGACTCTTTGCTCTCTTTGCCATGCCCAGTAATTCTAAGCTATGATGTCATGATCTGTACCCAATCCCAGTAAAGTTCTCTGTTTGAAAGACCTACCTTAAATAAAAATTCAGGAATATCCCAACATTGTCTTTCTCTCTCTGAGATACAACTAAGATCCTGTCAATGTAGTATTCTCCCTTACAGCAGTGAGTAAGAAGCTCAGCTTTATCTTATTAATGTATTATTTTGGTGACATTTTTGAAAATCAGCATATAGAAAGCTCTAAGCTTAATGCCAATGTCATCATAAGTATTCATCAGAAGTATGATGTACATAAGTTCATCATAAGTACATCATAATCGAGTCAAGTGTACTGATGCCTTGTAGCATTATTCACAATAGCCAAGAGGTGGTAGCAACATAAATGTTTATTAATGGATGAATGGGTTAACAAACATTATGCATAGTAGTGTATACATATAATGGAATACTATTCAACCTTGAAAAAGAAAGAAAATTTGGCACATGCAACAACATGGATGAACCTTGAAGACGTTATGCTACGTGAAATAAGCCAGTCACAAAAAGACAAACATTTGATTCCACTTATGTGAAGTACCTAGAGAAATCAAATTCATAGACAGGAAAGGTAAAATGGTGGTTGCCAGGTGCCAAGGGAGAGGAGAATGGGGAATAACTGCTTAGTGGTTAATTTGGGTTCAGTTTGGGATGATGAAAAATTCCTGATTGATTGATGATGGTGTTGGTTGCACAACAGTGTGAATGTATTTAATGTCACTGAATCATACACTTAAAAATGATTAGGATGATAAATTTTGTGTTACTTATATTTTATCACAAGAAAAAATACATATAGATGTCCTAAAGGACTTGAGACTTTTTCACTGTGGCCTTCACATGTCCTTGTCCCTTACCCCTAACTGTTCCATTCCATTCTTCTTGATACAAGTACAGAACTCTGAAATAATGGCTGCTAATTTATAATGTCTCTATCCTCAAAACTAGCTATAGTTTGACCAATACTCTCTCCTGCTGAACCCCATAAAATACTCTGTGTTCCTTCCACACTTTAGAACGAGATCATTTGTCTTGTTCTGGGAATTTTCTAATAAAATCTTATGTTAATGATGGTCTGGTTGATTTTCTTTGTGTGCATATGTTTTATGTGAGGGTATGTGTGTGTGTGTGAGATGAAAGAGGGACAAAAGCAGAGACTAGAGAGATACAGAGGAAGAGAGAGAGAGAAACAGAGAGCACCAGTGAGGTTGAAGGTGTATAATCTCAGTACTACATAGGCTCCCAGATCCTTAGAATATTAATCCCTGGTATAATCAGGTGGAAGAGATTCAGGAGGCCTTAAAGGAGGTCAGCAATGGCATCTGGGCCTGGATCTTTGGACTTAATGTTAAGTTCCACTGACATACATCCAGAGGCCAAATGTTATTAACTTACATTCTTTTCCAGGCAGAGTGGGTCAGAGTTGGATAGCTCTGAGGCTATGGAGACCCCTAGAGCTGGAAGGAACAGGAAAAGCATAAACAAGTCACTTCTGCTCTCTGGTCAAGTTTGAAGACAGGCTTGGTCAGGAGTCAGTAAGGAATTCTGAGCACTGGTAGTGAGGAGTCCTACTGACGTCTTTGGGGAGAATGATGAATCCAGTGGAAATGTCCTGCAGTACATGAAGAAGAGGACTTGAAACATGATATTGGTTAGCACAGTGTGTCCTGACATAGCAGTTTGTAGAACATGAGGGTAAATCTAAGTTGCCCAGACCCCTGGGTGTTGGGCATACATAGAGGTTGTGCCCATAGAGGATTTCAAGAACTTCCTGTGATAGAGGACTCAATAGGCTCCTGACGTGGAGAAAGGCACAAGTATGGCATTGGGTCCTGTGATGGTTAATTTTATATATCAACTTGACTGGACTAAGAGGGTGCCAGATAGGTGATAAAACATTGTATCAGGGTATGTGATGGTATTTCTGGAAGAGATTAGCATTTTAATCAATAGACAGTAAAGGATATCCCCCTCATGAATGCAAGTGGTCATTATTCAACACACTGGAAGGCTTAAATAACAAAGGTGGAGGAAGGGCAGATTTGTTGTCTACTTGTCTACTTGTCTACTTCCATCCTGTCTTGTACTTGGACATTGGTGTTCTTGGTTCTTGAACGTTTGGACTTGGATTGGAACTTAAATCATTGACTCTCTCATTCTCATGCCTTAGGGTTTAGACTAGAACAATACCACTGGCTTCCCTGAGCCTTCAGTTTCCCTTTATTTTATTTTTTATTTTTTAATAAACATATAATGTAATTTTATCCCCAGGGGTACAGGTCTGTGAATCGCCAGGTTTACGCACTTCACAGCACTCACCATAGTATATACCCTCCCAATGTCGATAACCCCACCACCCTCTCCCAACCCCCTCCCCCCAGCAACCCTCAGTTTGTTGAGCCTTCAGTTTCCAGATGGAATATCACAAGACTTCTCTTTCTCCATATTTGCATGAGCCAATCTCTCATAATAAATCTCCTCTTAGAACTATCTAATAATTATCTAATAACTAACTATAACTAACGAATACAAGGACTGAAGCACTGAACAAAGCCTTTCCTTTGCAACTTTGGCTTAAAACAACAACCAATCTACAGAATTGTCATCCAGGGCGCCTGGGTAGCTCAGTGGGTTAAGCCTTTGCCTTCAGCTCAGGTCATGATCTCCAGGTCCTGGGATCGAGCCCCGCTTTGGGCTCTCTGCTCGGCGGGGAGCCTGATTCCTCCTCCTCTCTCTCTTTCTGCCTATTTGTGATCTCTGTCTGTCAAATAAATAAAATCTTAAAAAAAAGAATAGTCATCTAGAAAATGTTAACTTAGATTTAACACAGTCAATTAAATTAAAAAAAAAAAACAACAAAAAAACCTAGGGAAAGGTATGCCTATCATTATAGAAAGACTGATTTTAGAGATGTTTAAAATACCAAAAACTTGATGCAGAAAGTAGAAATCTTTGATTCTCTAAAAAGTTATTTAAAGAGTGAATGCCCTGAGTCAATAATGACAAGTGAGTAAAGGGTAAAATAATTATACCAAAGCTGACCATCTAACTTACATATATGAAAAGCTTCAAGAACAAATATAATACAATCACAAATTGCAATTCAGAGTTTTGAACTGATTAACAAACTAGGCAAGGGGTAATGTTATCTCAGTGAGCACCAGTCGGTCCCAATGCTGTTTGCTCTTTAGCCCAGTTGCAGAAGGATACCCAAGCAGGTGGTTGAATCTTTTACTGGTACATTGGCTGGCATTCATTATCTTATGGAGAAAGGTAAAAACCTTTTTCTGTTATTCATGTACTACTTTTTATGGTCCAAAGGAGCAGTCACTTAATGGCTAGAGAGTAGGCAAATTAATAATAATGGACCAGACTCTCATCCCATGCAATCAAATAGATGTTATTCTCTATTGAGTTATGTGGCATAAGAATCTCACCTAATAACAGTAATAAATAATGGGGTAATTTCCATGCCAGCTGCTAACGGTTTCCTTGCTTCTAACCAGGGTTTTATATCATTGTATTTCTACCTTCAGGAAACTATGACATTCTCAGACCTGCTTTAAAAGTCTGCACTTTTTGCTTTTTATTGCTTCAGTTTTTATGGGTTGTCTCAGGGTCCAGAGTTGAATTTTTAGGTCCCTAAGAGAGGGAAATGTGATAAAAACAGTATTGTTAATGGAGCTTGATGTGATTATTATGGAGGGGAGTTGAGTATCTCCCAGAGATTTGGGGGACTTCAGGATTTGGGAGATTTTGAATACAAGTTTTTGTTTTTGTTTTAATTTTTTATTTTTTATTAACATATAATGTATTATTAGCCCCAGGGGTACAGGTCTGTGAATCGCCAGGTTTACACACTTCACGGCACTCACCATAGTGCATACCCTCCCCAATGTCCATAACCCAACCACCCTCTCCTTACCCTGCTCCCCCCAGCAACCCTCAGTTTGGTTTGTGAGATTAAGAGTCTCTTATGGTTTGTCTCCTTCCTGATCCCATCTTGTTTCATTTTTTCCTTCCCTACCCCCCAACCCCCCCAAGTTGCCTCTCAAATTCTTCATATCAGGGAGATCGTATGATAATTGTCTTTCTCTGATTGACTTAATTCACTCAACATAATACCCTCTAGATCCATCCACATTGTTGCAAAAGGCAAGATTTCATTTTTTTTGATGGCTGCATAGTGAATACAAGTTTTTTTCAAGGTGATTTGTAGTATACTTGGGGAAGAATATGTACTTTGCAGAAGATTATTTTACTAGTGGTTTGGATCTGTCTTTTGAGGTATGAACTGACTTACTGACTAATGAAGTTTAGTAGAATAAGCTTATCTAGAGTTCTGAATCCAATTATATGTAATAAGTTGATTTTATATAGTATATATTTAAAATTTCTGGAGATAGCTCAGAAGAGAAGCACAGTAGAGTCTCTGTGTGGACTTATAACTATTCCTGTTTTTCTCTTCCCTTTGTCATTTTGGATGATCATTTTGCTATATTACCATAGAATGGTTTATGTGCTCTATATGTGAATGTGCTCTAACCTCCACCTTCTTGGGATTTGTAGGGGCTTGCGTTGGGACGTTAATTGTTTGGATGTTACTTGGATCGGCTGTATACTTCTCTGTTTTCTCTGCTAGAATGTAAGTCCCTTTAGGTGCTCTGCTTTTTTCTTGGTTTTAATTTTTTTGTTTTTTGCCTTGTGGAGTAAGTTATTACTCCCAATTGACACAACTGGAAACTGAAACACAGAGATGTGTATGTGTCCAAGGTTGCAGAGCTGGCAAGCACAGAGCCAAGATGATAGCCCAGGCAGTTTTGCTCCAGAGCCCATAACCTTAACCACGCTCTGCTGCCTCTCTTGTGAACAGCTGTCATGACACTGTAGACATGGTTTGTTGAATGAATCACTTCACTCAGAGATGGTATAGACACATAAGATGGTATTCCTGGGAACAAAAACTGTTTCTTGGGAAATGGGGCAGATGTGTTCCAGGAATCTCCCAGTTCTTATATGTCTGAAGGTATGTCACATCTTTTTGGTCCTTCCATCACTAGCAATGCTGCTCTGGGTCTCTGGATCTTTCTAATAGAAAGAGGGAACATCCAGTACTGAACCTGCTTCTGTGAGTTTGGAAAAACCCCTGACATAGCCTCCCCAGGCTCTACCCCAAAACACTCCCCTTGTAGGTAATCTCTGTGGGTCTGTCTTGGCAAGGAGATTGTTCTTATTCACCACATGGAGTATGAACTTCGGACATATTAATATTCCTGAGAGTAGGGGAAATAACACGAAAAAGAATATGTAGTAAATGATCCATTTTGATGAAAAGAACATTTACTTCATTTCCATATCCTTACAGTCCCATTTTAAGATTTAACAGTTTCTAAATTATGAAAGAAGACTTTTGAAAAATACTCTGCTACATTCCTCCAGACTGTCTTCCTGGTGGCAATACATATGGAGAGAAGAGACTAATTTTGGATCCAGACAGACAGTCTTTTGGTTCTCTGAATGGATTTTCCTAAACAAACTGCTGAATGCCTCAAAAATGAAACCTGTGGTGTCTAACACAGGTTGTACAGAGTTCACATAAAAGAGATTCTAATACTCATTGTCAGATGGGTTCTGACGTGCCCTGGCTGATGGAAAAATGTGTATTTGTGAGGTCAGCTAAAGGAGAGTTAGAAAATAATGAAACTTTTTTTTTTATCCTTAATCATGGTAAATAAATAAATATTTATAAATAAACAAATGTACATCTGAGAAGGATTCTGGTAGCAGAATTTTTTATCAGAAGAACAGTTGCTATAGGGGTTTTCCTAATAATGTCTTGTGAATAGGTTTTGTTGTTGTTGTTAAGTTCTGTGGCCCAGGAACTTTCTTAAATGAAAGCATAACCTTCAAGTACACATTGTCTTATATATAGCTCTGTGACTGAATCCATTTTACCGTGACTCCTATCCTAAATCCTCCCTATGAATCAGATACACACAGCTTCATCATGAGAGTGGAATCTGTTTATTTGTGTTGAGGAGTTTGGGTATATGTATGTTGGAGCTAACCAAAGGAAAGTCACCATGAAATCAAGAAATAGAACCAAGCCTTATATTTGAGAACAAAACAGGATACAACAGCAGAAGATGAAAATCTGAACCAGATATGAGAGAGAAAAGAGTGAGACTCCATACATTTGCAAAAGTCTTGAATGAGGCGTTGAACTTTCTAAAGAATGTGAGGTGGGATTTTGAGTCAATCTTAGATCAGCATGTTATGTGGATTAAAATTTATTCAATAATATTTACTAAGCATCTTCTATGTGTCAGTTGGTCTTTTAGGTCTTCAAGGTTAGGTCAATGAACAAAACCATGGTACTTGACCCACATACCATACTCTTACTATGGTGTGCTAGAAACCATATCAACTGTTTATAGGCATTACTGAATTTAACCTTCGCCTCTCAGTGAAGGTAAGAGATCCAGAGATTAAGTGACTTGCCCAACGCTACACAGTCAATAATTGACACTACAAAGATCATACACTTAAGCTCTTCACTGGATCATATATGTGCAGCTACTTGGTATGAGGTGGGTAAAATACTAAGCCCATTTTATACGTGAACCAGTTGGGACCCAGAGAGACAACATGACTTGTCTAAAACATGTAAGTGGTAGAAGAAGCAACGTTTCATATGCCGCACTGATCAGATGGTGCTTTTTCACTGTTCCGTACTGCTTGCAAAACTAGGTATGAAACACAATTTATATGTTTATCCAGTATTACAAAACATCGTTTAATAGCTGAAATAGAATATAAGACTGTCTTCATGAGATGAAATTGATGTAGCATAGTAATGAATGCAGGATAGTCATGATTTTTAAAAAATGGGTATTGAATAGCTACACTTGAGCCTTTATTTTTAAGATAGATCTAAGAGTTTCCAGAATTTACTGTTATATTTGAATAGGATATTATATTATTATTGTTAATATCCTAAAAACTATTTCTTCTCTTCAGATTTGAAACGTTATTCTAAATATTCATGGTATTTAGCTCATAAGGAAAAAAAAAACCAGACAAATCAAATGAATAAGTTATTAAGGTGTCAGTAACACGCTAAATTATTAGGATAGATGAGAGCATTTAAGAATAACCACAATATGAAAAATTCAAGTAATTCTCTTTAAGTGGTTCATAATTTCCTTGTCCTTATTACTTCTCCTGTCCCCCATACCCACAAACTGCAAGTTAATAGAAAACAGGAACATGTGTGTGTGTGTGTGTGTGTGTGTGTGTGTGTGTGTGTGTGTAGGCTCAGGATATTACATTTGTGTATCCAAGCATTGGTTATTTTATTCAGTTTATTTGGAATTTGGAAAAGCAGGAAACACATTTAACTCTTAAGCATCATGGGAATAGGTCACATAACACAGTCAGGAACCTCTCATAACAAATTAAATATAGCCAGGTGTGAGGGAAAATAAATTCCATATGTTTAAAAATTATTGGAGTAGATAGAATTTCACTGGAAAATATAAGTGGAATTTGGGGGTCTTTTCATTAAAAACTTTATTAAACTATAACATGTCTGATGGCATTGCTTATCTGAGAATAGTGTGAAATTACCGTTGTGGGTATTTATTCAAAGTACGTCATTCAAAAAAAAGCCTGTGACTTTACTTGCTCAAAGTAGGCTTCTCTTGCTTCCTGGGTTAGAATATTCATCGAGTTCTTATAAAATGTCTGGAATCAAAAATAAGGTTTAGAAACGTCTTTCTTCTTGAGAGATGGCAATGCATCCAGGATCTGGGAAGACAAATGGACTCTTACTCCAGCTGAGGAAAAGCTGTGGAAATAAGCCTGATCCTGTGTTAAGTACTTTATATAGATAAGCATGTTCCATGGTCACCACAAGCCTCCGAGGTTTTATTATTATCCTCCTTGGTCAGATGTAGAGTTGGAGAGATTTAGCAACTCACTCAAATTTCCCCCTGCTTGTAAGGACTAGTATTTGAATCCAGATCTGTCTGGTTGCAAAGCATTTCTACTGGGTCATGCTACCCCTCATTAGAGAGAATTATAAAGTGATGAAGAAAAGAAAATGAATAATAGTGAAAAGAATGTCTGCATACAAAGAGGGTAGAACAATGGTATAAAGATGGTGGTAGATGGCAGACATGTAGAAATAAAGCTGGCTGGCTAGGTGCTTCCTTCTTGCTGGACCTCAGCCCGCCTCCAGCCACTGCCCAACCTGAGCACCAGTCCTGAAGCTATGTTCCCAGATGGGTGCCTTCTGTCATTTCTCCTTCATAAGGGATCTGATACTTCACTTTGTTTTTTTCATTATGATGCTGCCTTTAATGATCTATGTTCAGTCCTGGCTGAACTTGACCTATTATTACAGCATCTGTCTTTTTCTTTTAGGTTACAAAATAATCACTTGTGTTTTTTTAAAGATTTTATTTATTTATTTGAGAGAGAATAGTGAGAAAGAGCACCAGCCTGGGGCAGTAGTGGGGAGGGGCAGAGGGAAAAGCAGACTCCCTACTGAAGCTCTATCCCAGGACCCTGATCATGACCTGAGCCGAAGGCAGATGCTTAACTGACTGAGCCACCCAGACACCCCAATAATCACTTGTTTTTTTAAGGCATTGCTGGATTTGTAGTGACTGTCTAAGACGCTAAGTTTAGGATAAATTTTTTTTTTCTCCTTGGGAGGATTGATTGGGTTGATTGATCATGTATCATGTCTGTGATTAGAGGAGAAATGGGAGTTTAGGCAGTCATGATATGTATTTGCCATTTTTATACAGAATAGGCAGGGCTTGGTTCTGCTTTCCTTCAGCTAATCTGCTAAAAAAAACAGAATTACTCCTATATCTTAAATGCAAAACAAACAACCAAGTTCAGACAGTGTAACTGCTATTAGGGATAGAGAGATGACATTATCCTTGTTATACTAATTACCATTTTTAAGTGCTTGACAGTTTTCAAAACATACTTACAGACTCTCTTTTGGTCTTCTTAATAGGTGTGATAGTCAGAATATGGCAATATTATTATGCATAGGTACTTCAAAGAAATTCATCTAATGGAAATTTCTGGCCAGGTAAGAAGATCACTATGTCAGTTTGGGAATGCTTTCAGAGAAACACCCAAATCACAAAGACTTAAACAAGTTAGGGCAGTCTTCAAGGATGCAGTGGCTCAAGGATAAAGGGGCTCCAGTCCCCACCTTTCTCCTGATTTCCCTTGTGGTGACAAGATGGCCACTGTGGCTTCAGCTGTTGAGGCAGCAGAAGGAGAAAACTGCAAGGGGAACATGACAGCACCTCTATCAGGAGAGTAAAACTTTCTGAGTAATCCCTAGAAAATGTCTGTTTGCTCTGGCTAGAACTGTGTCACGTGGTCACCTCTTGCTGCACCTCTAGGTTAGAAAATGTGTATCTAGCCGTCCCCAGTAAAGCCCAGATGATATGAACATGGAAAAAGAAGAGCATCTACCTTAGGTAGCCAGCTAGCAGTGTCTGCCACACATACCTGCACAGGTACACGTCATTTGGGGAGCTGCCGTAGGGGTAGGGATGTAGTACCGTCCATAGAAAAATAGTTAAAACCTTACTTTATAGTTGTCTTTATCTACTTCGGGTAATCCCATTTGGTTTCTGGTTTCTAAAAGCACCACTGCCCATAGCAAGTCTTTCAAAGGATAGGCTGTGGATCATCTCCTCTGTGTGTGCACATGTGCTTGGACAGAGGGCTGTATTTCTATACATTTTTCTAAAATGTAATTTAACAGTACAAAGATAATGAGCACCTTACACTGTGAATCACTTCCTTTTCACAGGATGTCTCTGGCACTAGCCATGCAGTGGGGTTAATGAATACTGTTGTTAGAACAGTATGTGCTCTAGTATGGAATGTCTTCATGTCACTGAAGGGAAAGGATGTATTAAGGTACAGCCCCTCAGGACACCAAAAAATTTTCTGTTGATTTGCTTCCTGCTAAAGAAGGCGCATGATCAGCAGGGTAAGAAGTGAAAATCATCAGACATAGACTTTCAGGAATACATGGTGAGAGCTAGCAGGGCTTAAATTCAGGAGCTCAGGGTTTGGAAGACAGCATACTTCACATCTTATCCTTGCTTTATTCTGAATAAGATTGTAATGAGTTTCTGGGGGAGGAGAAATTACATCTTGTGGGTAATCCCAGGAAGCATAGAGGGCAAAGACTAAAGGAAGAGCAATAAAATTTATTAAGTGTCAGCTGTATGCTGGGAACTGTGTTGGGATCCTGAATTATTAAGTCACTAAATCCAGAGAACAGTCCTACAAGCGGGTATTTATATTCCAATTTTATAGGTAAGAAAGCTGAACTTTGAAGAGGTTGAGTGCATTTCCCAAGGTCGCATAGTGAGTTGAAAGGTCTGATCTTGCTAATCTCGGAGTCTGTGCTTGTTGCCCAGGCTGCCCTCTGTAACTGATAAACTATCCCCCAAAACACTAACAACTAGAGCTTAGTGTGAAAAATGTGCTGGACACACAACCTACTCTACCGGTTCCTAACATGTCCTTCCCAGCTCTGACCGGTTCCTGCTTCATTTCCTTTCACTCCGGTTTGCTCTGTAAGAGGATGATAATGCTTCCCAATGCCGTCTCTAGGCATTAAACTTTCAGGAACAGGAAAAAGGACTAGCTAGCCTCAAATCCCTCCAGACCATTCCTCTTCTCTGCCTGAGTCCCAGGACGGGAAAACCAGTTCATAGACTTATTGCCGTAGATTCGCTATTTGGATCATGAGCATTTGCAGTGTGAATATACAAAATTCAATTTCAGAATAGTATTAAAATGATATTAAACCTGAACAAAGCAGTTGCTTCTCTTCCACTGTGATGCTCTGGGTTTACACTAATTTGTATCAGTTAGAAAAAGAACCCCTTGGGTGGCTGAGCAGACCATTCAGGAGCTGAAGAGATGACCCGAATAGAAAGCGTAATCCGGTTGCCTATGACTTTACGTGCCTTACCCCATGTTACAACTGTACTGTGAGAATTTCCCTATCTAAGTTAATTTGGTTTTGTAGTGTAGATAATAAGCTCTCATAATGCTCCAGGTCCAGAAGGAGACCCCCAAAATATGGGTCTGCTTGTTTTACACTTAATGAGTAAATGAGTGGATGGCATGAAATGCATTGAGCAGTGAATGAAGATCTGGATCCTTGCAGCTTCTGCCTTCTTAGAAGGAATTTCCCAGACCAGCCAATTTGTAGGTAGGGTTGGAGCCTTCCCAGTGTCTCTTTTCTGTCTCTCCTACTTTACGATGTCAGAGGTCTCAGTTCAGGAACCGAAGCAGGGAAGATGCTTCTCTAGAAGTCAAGATTCTGGCTCATTACTGATCTTCAACCCCAGCTCCATGAGAATGTAGTTCAATGCTAATGCCCTTGATTTCCCTCCTCTGAGCATCCCACACAATGGGATGCATGTCGAGAGCATGTTTACTGTAATTAATTTGTCTTTTAGACAGCGGATATACCCACTGATCATTTCAATTTCAAACAGTAATTGTTATTCCCTCTCGCTAATAGTATTTGCAGCTGTTCCTTTTTGGTTACTCATGGTTAACTCACCTGCTTAATGGGTAGACTGCTAATGGTGGCCCAAATGGGTGGAATGAGGTAGGATGATTTTATCAGACAATGAAAGAGGCATTTCCCTTATTTCCAGAAATGTTACAAGGTATTAAGTCTCAGTGTTCTTCTTTCCCACCCTCTGCACCACCTATAGAAAATCTTGGCTCAGCTCTTTTATATTAATAAAACAAGGTTTTAGCTTCAAGTTCAGCCTTATGGGTGTGTGTCTACACAGTCCCACTGGGACCCATATTCAGAACCCTACACTTGGTTTAATGCTCTGTGGTTGCCGTCTTGACACTCTTAAGAATTCTCTGACAAGGGGCCCAGCATTTTTATTTTGTGCAGGGCCTCGCAAATTATTTAGCTGAACTTGCCCGGATTATCTACTTTCAAATCACCCAAAGGAGATGATTGGAAAGAGTCAGAATAGAAGTTGGCAAATTCATAATCCCATAGACTTGCATGCTGTGAGCAGACACAGACACAAGAGAAATGATTAGTGAGAGTAGAGCAGGGGAGCAGGACGAGGAAGTAGTTTTCCAACTTTCAAGTCACATCTTTGCATCAGGCTTAATTATGGGGTTTATAGTATGAATTCTCTGAATAGCGATAGACTGTTAATCTCAACATTTGGAAAAATGCTTTCCGAAGTCAAACGCTGATGCTTTTTGAAGTTCTTGGTTCTTTACTCCTGCTCTTCCATAAGCTCAGATAATCATAGCTTGATGGCAAACCTGTTGTGCAAGAGCCAGAGTAACTGGAGATGGGCTCCCGAGCGCCCTGGTGTGGAAATGCCTCCTCTTTCCCTGGACATCCTTGCTGAAATCTGCCTACTTGTGGTATGGCTAATATACAGCAAACTAACAGGAGCTGCATTTTTTCATTTGAAAAGTATATTTCATTCATTTGAAAGTATAAATAACAGTCTTCGCTATTGCCGTCTTTCAAGAAACATGTCCTATGTGGTGTCCAATTTGGCATGCTACCTTTTCCCTTGACTGAATGCCAAGTCCTTTTACTTCCTATTTCCTGAATCTCCCGCCGGGCCCTAGCCTTTCCACCCCCCTACTTCAGTTACTCCACACTTTTCTCATGCAAATCACTGTTAACTTGCGTCAGATTAGTCCCTATCTGATAAGTACTCCTCCCTGAAGCCAAGGTAATCCTTCTAAAATGCAAGTCAAAGATAAACTAAAGATCAGGACTGATTTTGCTACCTTCATACTTTGTTCAGTTCAGTTCAGTGGATTCTTTCCTTTTTAAAAACAAGGTCCCTCCCTCATAACCTAAAGATCCTTCAGAGCGACATTGCAGAGTCCTTTGCCTTCTTCCCTATCTCATCTCTCATCACTTCTTTAGGCATACCCTCACTCTGACAGTTCCAGATGCTCTGTCTGAACCAATATTTGTGCCCATTTCCCGTTTTAAAGCTAGTTACGCTGTTTTCTTCAACTGGATCACCTCTACTTGCTTTTTAGGGCTCAGGTGAAATGCTGCCTTCTTCCAGGAAGACCTCTTGAACACTTTTCACTCCTAGGGAGTCAGGTACCCCTCTTCTGCGCTTCTAGAGAAAACTGGAATGATACACGTCTGTCATAGCACTTACAGCTGAGTCTGATACGTATTTCCTTATTTGTCTTCTGCCACTAGGCTTGACCACCTTGAGAAAGGACCCATACATTTTTTAAAAAAAAGATTTAATTTATTTATTTATTTGACAGAGAGAGAGAGAGATCACAAGTAGGCAGAGAGGCAGGCAGGGGTGGGGGGGTGGGGGGGGAAGGAGGCTTCCTGCTGAGCAGAGAGCCCATGTGGGACTTGATCCCAGGACCCTGAGATCATGACCTAAGCTGAAGGCAGAGGCTTAACCCACTGAGCCACCCAGCTGCCCCAGGACCTGTACATTTTTGGTATTTGATATGTGATGTTCATAGCTTAGTAAGAGAATGAATGAGCAAATGAGTCAGTTAATGGAATGGACCAAAAGATCTGTTATTATTTATGAGAATCTCTAAAATGAGAATTTCTAAAATTAGAACTTCCATGTTCCTCTGATAGGCTCTTAATTTGGCAAGCTAACCATATTTGGCATTTCCTTGAAACGACTCAAATAAGAATCCTTCTGAACCAAGGCAACAATATAATATTACAAATCAGGGTTGTTACAGAATTATAAAATTTAGGCATGGAAAAGAAAATAGATTGTTATATTTAAAAAAATTCTATAAATTATAATTTCTAAATCTACAAATGGCAAATTTCAGCTTTGAGGGGGTATTTCCCATTGGCTGGGTGGACCAGGGCAAGAGTACAGCTTCCTTGGAGTGGGGGGTAGTTTATTGGCGAGAAAGGCAGGGTGAAAGTCAATTTCCCTTTCTCTGTCTTCTCTAAAACTGAGGGCCTTGGGTTGGAGCTCCTTTGAGAGGAGGTTAAGAGAACATAGATAAGAAAGGATAAGGAATTCCATGTTCAACGTCAAATAAAACCAGCTATATATCCCCAAGAAGTGAAAATATTTGAGGCCTATTAAAGGTGAGTGTAATGTTATTGAAGTATCTCTCTATGCTTATTTATATCCATTGAAAATTATTTTGAGTTCCATTATTGAAAAGCAAGAATGATAATCATGTGGCCCTGGATGGAACAGATCTCAGTCTTCCATCACAGTGTTTTCCTTCTGAGTGTGGTTTAGGCCTCAGAATTATTCTCAATATATATTAGAGTTGTCCAGTAGGGTAAAATCAATATGGCAAGCAATTCTTGTTCTAATGGGTATGTTTACCTATCTGACCATTCGTTGAGTTATCTTAATTTTAGCACTGCTCCTTAATTTCATGACCACTGTTGTAGAGACAAGGAGGGCACATGAAACCCTATTTCCGGTATCAAAATTTGTATTTGTCAGGGTTCTCCAGAGAAACAGAACTAAGATGTGTGTATGTACACACATACAAGTATGCACACATACAGGTTTGTATATGTATGTGTGTATATACATGTATACATGTGTATATAATAAATATATCCATGTAATATTTTTTATATATATATACGTGTGTGTGTGTGTGCGTGTGTGTGTGGCTCATGTGATTATAAGGGCTTCCAAGTCTGAAATCTGTGGGGCAGACTGGCAGCTGGAGACCCAGGGGAGAGTTGATATTGCAATCTCAAGTTCAGTCTGGAGGTAGAATTCCTTCTTCCTCAGGAGTCCTCAATCTTTTCTCTTAATGCCTGCTGCAATTGATTGGATGACATCAACCCTCATTTTGTAGGGTGATCTGATTTTTTCAAAGTCTACTAAGTTTGATGTTCCTCACTTGTAAAAAAATACCTTTATAGCAACATCTAGGCTGATATTTGACCAAATTTCTGGGTACCACAGGCTAGCCAATTTCACACATGAAATGAACCATCATAAGCTCTATTGGCCAAAAAGAATTATACACTTTTAATGAAAGGAATTCTTCCCTCACTTCCTTCCTTCCCTTCTTCCTTCTATGTATCTATACATTATTGTACATGGTATCTTAGGTACCATGTCTTATCCTCAGAACTGAGGATACAATGGAAGACTCCACAACTCTAGGGAGGAGTTTTATAGAGACTAAAACTTGAATGAAACGATCTGAAAATCTTTCTGAGCCAAGCTTTGGGCAACAAAGGCAAAGCAGAAAATTTAGGAAAAGTGGATATTACTCTTTTCTTTGGTTATAAATGATCCTAGCAAATAACTTCTGCAGAAGCAGAACAATTTCTTCTTCATTAGTAGCAGGGTTTTAGTTTTGTGAAACGAACCTGAATATCTTCTGGCTTGAAGACTTTCCAGAAAACTCTCTTGCTAAAGATACTTCTCCTCTGTGCTTATTTTCCTTCTCTTAGAATGAAATACACATTTGTTTCCTTAACATGCCACCTCACAAAGTGTTTTCTGTTCAATTTTTTGTGCTGATATAAACAGGCATAATAAATACATGACAATTTTTTATTTTGGTAGAACATACATAACATAAAATTTACCATCTTAACCACTTTTAAGGGTATAGGTCAGGGGCACTAAGTACATTTATATTGCACAACCATCACCATCATCTGTCTCCCCAACTCTTTTCATCTTGTAAAACAAACACCATAACCATTAAACAATAATCTCCTATCTGCCCTTCTCCTTAGTCTCTGGTAACAACCATTCTACTTTCTGCACCTATGAATTTGACTACTTTAGCTTCCTCGTGTAAGTGGAGTCATATAGTATTTGCCCTTTTATGACTGCCTTATTCCACTTAGCCTAATGTCCTTAGGGCTCATCCATGTTGTTGCATGTGTCAGAATTTCCTTCCATTTTAAGGCTGAATAATATTCCATGGTATGTATACAATATATGTCCACCGTATTTTGTTTAGCCTTTGATCTGTTGATGGATACTGGGTTGCTTTCACCATTTGGCTACTGTGAATAATGCTGCTATCAACATGGGCATACAAATACCACTTTTAGTCCTTGCTTTCAATTCTTTGGAATATATACCTAGAAGTGGCATTGCTGGATCAGTGGTAATTTTAATTTATTAAGTACATTTCAAAAGGTCTTGATTCATTTTGTCTTCTCAGCTTCTTATTCCCAGAACTTTGTCCATCATTCATGACTCTAAGAGGGGAGGAAGATAACTCTGGTGAGTGACGAGGAGAAAGAGAGCATAGAGGCTTGGGAGGCAGACAGTGGGGCAAGTAAGCTTTCCTTATCCAGCCCCATTCCAGGCCATGATGTGAGGGTGAAGGGTGTATTGGATGGGTTGAAGGGAAAATTGAAATCAGAGAAGAGTTTGTTTCATTTCCCATTTGGGATTCATCTTGAAGGGTGGTCTTGACACCACTATGGGCAGCCATATCCAAGTAAAATTGGTAGAGGCAGAAAATAGCTAATGACACTGATGGGTGAATTTGAGCAAGAGGGGATGCAGTTTAATATGGGCATCAGATTGTCTTCCATTCAATGGAAAACCTTCTAGGACAGGACACAGAGTCACCACTGGTCTGCAAGGCAGATAAGAATGGCACTAAGAACTGAGGGTAGAACTTGATGGCAGAGACAACCAAATCTAGGAAAACAGACCTCAAGTTCACCAGCTACAAATGTCAACATGGCAAGCAAACACATGACACAACAGAAGAATATAACCACTGAAGGTGGCAAAAAGAAGAAGGAAAGTGAGCACAAATGTGGAGGACCCAACAATTATCTGAAAGAGACAGTTGTAAACTGAGTTATCATTAATAAACCAGGTTAGGTCTTCCTGCTGCCTTGGGGGGTAGTGCATGAGGAAGATCACAGCGGTGGTAAGAATATAGATTATTATATGGTGACCTACAACATGCAGATTTTCTCCTTTACAGATGAACTATAGAACTGGTGAACTGAAGGAAAATATATACAATAAACACATCTTATTTAAATATAACTATTTTAGGAAAACCTCATAACTAATTCAATATTGTATTTTATTTGAGTGAGAAGACCTCATCTAAGGTCCTCCCTGCCTCCCCTTGTGTACAAAGTGGTGTTTGGTGGCTGCTCTGTGAAAATCTTATTACTCCTTATATTTAGAAGAAATAAGGCTCAGTGGAAAGTAGCAGGGGTAGACACATAAATTACGGGGGTTTTCCTGCTGCCACCAACTCTCACTGAGGAAAATAGCTTCATAAAATGAAGAACAGAGTTAGTCACCTCCATGAATCATGATAGGTTTAGTTACACTGACTTGTTGGAAGAATTTTAAGAGTTACAGAGAGTGAGGAGGAGGAGGAGGTGAGGAACCCAACATGTTGTGACACATGAACCATCACAGACTTTCTGTTCTCTCCCTTTAAGGTAACTAACACATGTTGTAGCCCTTTATGACCAGACAGTGTTTCAATATGTCAAGCAAACAAAGAATTGATAGAAACAATACTAACATTCTTCCATTTTAATCAGTGTTTCCCAGGAAAAGGAAAGATTTTTTTTAACAATCTGTCTTTGGTGCATCTGAGCCATAACATGGAACTCTACACAGAGTGGAGATTGTGTAAGGCTTCAGGTCCTCATTCAGTTATTAAGAAGTAGGAGGAATTTCTTGCAAAAAGTAAGAAAGGAAGAAACAAACAAACCAAGCCAGCCAGCCACCCTCTGCCATTTTCTTGCTATTACGTATTCAGCTCTGACTTAGTCTCGTTGGTTATATGGGGCTCTCAGCAAGGTCCGTGTTCATGGTTTGAATCTCTGACATGGGATAGAAAAATTACTCACTCGGAAAATATTTCTTGAGCATCTATTATGTTTTAGATACTCCTAAAAATACCGAAGGGTATTGACGCACTGAAAGATAACTCCATTCTCTTTTACTTCTAGTGTTTTCCTACCAAGCCAGTCTCTACTACCTCACTTAAGAATAATTGAAATGAAAAAGGAAAAATAACTGACAAAGGTAATAAGAACAGGTCTAGTGCCCAAGGCTCACATCTAGAAGAAAGATCACTGTACAAGATGATCTCTCCTGAGTTAGACTCAGTCTTCAACAAGACTTCTTGTTTTGCCATTAACCCAAAGTAAGAAAATCTTCTTTGATATTTTTCCTTAGGTTTTGTATTTATTTAAATCATGGTCTTTGGAATTTTGTATTCATAGTTAAAATATTGGGGCAATATATGTGCATATATGTGTTAGCAGCGGGGAAGGGGTAGGGTGTGTGTATTTGGCAGGCTAAGAGCAGTGATCTTAATTTAGCAATGGAGGGGACTATAGAGTGAAATGGAATGACTAAGAGGAGGCACGTCTTGAAAGTGTTGTTCAAACTCATCTATTTCCTGTGTACAGTTAGGCAGTCTGTATTTACCTCTCACACACTACCTTCAGAAAAAAATGTAAGTCCATTTGGCAATGTAGTATTTCCCCAGTTTGCTTTAAATGCACTCAAAAGGGATTCTGACCATCATATTTTTGTATCTGGTCAAAAGGTAACAACTTTCTACTACTATACTTTTTTACTATACTATATACTACTATAAAATAATATTGTACCAGACATCCTTCCTGGTGATCTTTCTTACAATAGGTTTTTATAGGTAGGATTCCTCAATGAAAGTTATACATATTAAATAGCATTAACTTGAAAAATTTGGGAGGCACCTTAGTGGCTCAGTGTGTTAAGCCCCTGCCTTCGGCTCAGGTCATGATCTCAGGGTTCTGGGATCGAACCCCGCATGGGACTCTCTGCTCAGTGGGAAGCCTGCTTCCTCCTCTCTCTCTGCCTGCCTCTCTGTTTTCTGTACTAGTTAATTTTTCCAACTACTAATAGAATAAAGGCAGTTTTCTAAAAAAAAAAAAAAAGAAAAGGAGAAGAAGAAAAATTTTTGGATCAAATCATGCTTCCACTTAAGATGTATAAGAAAACCCATTTCCCATCACCTTCATCAACCTCTGGGTTCAATTTTTAATAACTTTACCAGTTTTCATTTGCATTTCTTTAGTTGCTAAAGAAGTTGGTATTTATCTGTATTTATTGGCTCTTAGTATTTTTTATGAATTGCTTTTTTAAATGTCTATTTTCCCCTTAGGTTTATAGTATCATCAAATAATAGCATACTGAATGCATTTTGAAAAATCTATCAAATCCTTTTTAACCTTATATCGACTGTCTGGAATGGTTAAGATAAATTTTACCCCTTTTATTGGAAATGTAGAGAAGCTGCATTTTTCTAACAAGCTAATGGTAGAGGCAATCACAGAATCCTAGTCTTACCACTTCCTTTGCTTCCCCCTTTGCCCTGCCTTCTCTCAACAACCCTGGGTGACCAGCACACCCATTAGCCATAGCAGTAATTGAACATGAAGAGTATCCCATAAAACAAGATAAGACGATATGGGTGACTGCACATGAAATGTGGCCCAGGTCCAAAGGATGCAGTTTACTGAGCAGCTGTGAAGCATCAGAAGGGACAGGAGACTTGAAAAGAGAATGGAAAACATTAGCCCCTCAAACTGCATCTGATAAACTAGGCATCTCCTTGGCCTTTGTAGTGTTGTATGGGAGCTGCTCAGGTAAAATTCCAAAGCCAAAGAAACAGAAATGGAAGAGATCTAGGTCAAAAGTTACAACTATGTTAATCTACAATAGAAAAAATTATGTAAATACAATGGATTTAAAGCTTAAAAAGCTTTTGCAGTCCTAATTTCTAGGTAGTGTAGAATACCCGAGGTATCCAAAGTTTATATATCTTGACAGTTGCATGGCAGAAGATGGTTCTACACTGAACTATAATCAATCCTATCGAATAAATATATTTATTGTTGAAACTGCAAAGAGAAACAACGGCCCATATCTTTGTTTTCATTAAAGAATCTGATAGTTAATTCTAAGTACTTCTGAAAAACTCCCTGTTTCCTAACAGTTCTTTACAAATATTTTTTATATTGGAATATAATAAATGGTCAGAGGAAGACCTCACTGTTTCAAAATTAGTTTAAATTAACTCAAAAGCCAAACAATACTGCAGCATTTTTCAAAGACCATTTTATATATGGGCTAACAAAAAAACTTAAGGAAATTTCCTTTGGGAAAGAGGGAATAATGCCAGAAATAATTGTTAAATATAAAGTGGTTTCAGGAAAAGATTATTAACTCACAATTGCCCTACAGACATATATAAATACTGAGGAAGTCTGAATTCCATTGGGATTTTCATCACTTAGTCCATAGTGTTAGCAAAGAAATCTGAAATCTCCCCATTAGCTTTCAGAGTGGGGCTCAAAGGAAATGTAAACCAGATGAGGTCTGTTTCCCGAGACCCAGAGCCCAAGCTGTCGGTGAGGTCCCCGGCAGAAGAGGAAGGGAGAACACACAGCCACACTCAGAGCAGTCTCAACTTACCAAGTCTTGACACGGAGAGAGAGATGAGTGTTATTTACTTTGGCGACCACTTGCCTGATAGGAGATAGAAGGTCAACCAGCTGGTTTTGAAACTTAATTTACTAACTTCTAGATTCACATTATATTTATTTGAGAAAGGAGAGTAGCCAAAGGCTCTTATTTATTTCACTGTGACCAACGCTAAAGGAAGCTAAAGTGGCTTTTTGAAGCATCTATTACCTGCTAATCGCACATTACCCGTTAGATTATGAGGTTGTGTTCCAGCCCCAAGTCATTTTGCTGGCAAGTCAGATTAGAGTGAAATTTATTACAGGTGAAAGAGGGTGTCAGTTTCCAGTGTGGTTGCTCTTCTGAAGTGCATACAGCCGGGAAGGAAAAGGAGAACATGATAGGAAGGAAAGAGATAATATTTGTGGTGTTGTGCTTAAGAATGTGTCCTTCTAAAATGATTTTTAAAAGTCACTCACTGAGCATTTATTGGGTACCTACACTGTGGCAGGCACTGCTTACTATGGGCTGGGGAAGAAAAGCTAAATAATATTCACCGGTGAGCGGGACATCAATCTAGTTGTGGAGCCCTTAAAAATGAAAAGCTACATCACTATCTGAGCAGAGGGGGTTTTTGAGAATTTGATGTTGTGCACATGAAAATGTGACTAATGGTGGTTTTGAAGAAGCAGGCATGGGGCATGGGACATGAGCTGCTAGATTTCTAAGGGCTCAGTTTTATCTCCTGGAAAGGTTCAAGAGCCCTTTTGTATTCTAAAGAGTTGAACTCTATAGCATTTGGCAATAAAATCTTAGTTCTCATAGTAATAGAAAATTGACAGGATGGATGACAATTAGAGTGATGGGTGAAGAAGGGGCTTCGGGGTAGAGAATCCCACCCTGAACTCGAGAAACTGGGATTTTCCTTACTACGACCATCCCAGAAGATATAAAAGAACAACATAGTAATGAATCCAGAAGGACCCACTGGTGGTGTCTATCTCTAGCTTCAGTAGACACATACCAGAAATGCAGATTTGCGCTTCCATTCCCATGTAATGAACATTATTTTCACAGGACTATTTATTCAGATTTTAATGTGGCTAGATATGAAAACTCAGTCACAGTGGGGGTTGAGAGTTATAGATTCTCCATACCATTTTTTTGGTCTCTGGTAACATTGACTTCTACGACATCGAGTAAAGGAAATTCCTGATAGTTGGAAGCTTGCTGTGACTAATTTCTTAGAGACAAACTCCCCTGGTGTCCGTTAGGGGCCATGTAGCAGAAATCTCTTGCAAAGTATGTCACCTCCTATGCTTCATATCTGCCAAAGTGGCAGAAGGGAAAACTGGGTTGTCTGCGTCTAAGAAGATTTCTGAAGTCTTACAGTTGTTTGCTTAGGGAAACCACCTCCCAGTTAAAGGGGAAGCATATGTACAGGGCAGTGTGGCCCATGCAAAATGGGCCCAGGTGTAAGGATTTCTACTTTCATCAGCCTAATTCAGCTTTGTTTTTAATATAGCCACAGCCTATTCCCCTGATTCTCTTTTATGGATGTATGTTAACCCAAGGGAGAAACTGAGGTATATTGACCATATTGTCTCTTGAAACATCAGTGCCTAAGCTGCTAAGAGTATACAAATAACGAGATTGGTGTTACTGCCGTATTTGGGGCATATCTGCTAGCATGAGAATGGTACAGTTCAACGGCATTGCAGGGAATCAGGTGGACTACAGAGCTTAGAACACCTTATCTCTAGTTGAATTTAGATGACGTGTAAAATCCCTGGAATTATATACAAGACTTAAAGTCTATGAAAGTGTGTGTGTGTGTGTGTGTGTGTGAGCTTATGTGTGGGAAGAGTACCTGGCTTTGATAAGAATTATTTGGCAGATTCTATTCATTTAAAAAAGTAGTAAGATCTAAGAACTATTATTCTCTTGACTATAGCAAAGTCTTTGGTAGTGGAAGATTGTTCCCTTTTGTTCCATGTTGAGCAACCCTCAGCCCTTTTGCTGTGTTAACGTCTCTATATCATCACTTTATTTGCAAGGAAATCTCTGCTGCACAACTTGTAACACTGGGAAATATTTAATGAGTTATCAGCAAACACCAAAGATAAGAAGAACTTTGATTGAATTTCACAAGCTGTTTAAGATTCCTGTGTTCTGCAGATTGCAATGTGTGTTTACACTTCCGTTAATAAAATTCTATCAAGCAGATGACAGGCACCAATTAAAGTAATCACAAAGCATATTCTTTTCATAATCCCTGAAGTAGACGCTTTAAACATTGGCTTGCAGAAGCATCACCTGGCATGGAACATCCTTGATCCCAAAACTTCTATAGCCTATGGGATTTCAGCCATTCCCATGCAGGAGAGTTAGAGGAAACAGAAACTGATTTTTGGTGTTTGCTGAAAATATCAAGTATGGTTCAAGCTGCTGAAAATGTTGCTATCTGTCTTCGTTAGGAAGTCTGAGCTGTGGCAACAAGTAGATCCCCAAAAAATGCCTCAGATACAGTAGAATTTTAGTTCTTACTCACTGAACTGTTACCTGGAAGATCCTGCATATATAGCAACAGCTTTGAGAAAACAATTAACCAAAAAACTCAGGGTCTTATTTTTCTAAACCTAGTAGAAATGAGTGGTATTATTTCTTCTTTGGTACAAAGTAATTGCCTGACTTCCATATTCCTCCTAGTACATGCTACCGCATTTTACAGTCATCAGGGAAACAGCAAAACCATTGACACTGGTTTCTGGGTAAAACTGGGTGTTGTGGTCTCCCAAATGAACTTGCTGAGAGAGAGGGGCTGGAGCAGGAGCTGAGCTCTGAGTGGGACTGGAGTCTGTTAGGGATTCCAGAGCTGGAGGCCCAGGAAGGGCTTCTTCCGGCTGGGGTGTGTGTGTGTGCAGAGAATCTGAGCTCCTCTTATAGAACACAGATGTTCTATTGGAAGGAAACAACTCAAAGTAAAAGCTGGGCAGCATCCAGGGTCATGAACTTAGAGTTTAAAATATCTGTCCGTGACCCCACCAGCCTGTTAAGATTTCCTGCTGACCCTAGAAATTCAAAGGATTCTAAGTTGGCACAAAAATTAGCCTCCTCTTCACAATCCAGATGTCTAAGAGTTTCCAGGCTTGGAAACAGGTAGCAAATGCTTTGTGATTTTGTTGTCATTAATTAAGGGCTGAGGTCAACACCTTGAATAATAGAAATAGCCAAACTACACCCCCAAATAATATAAGTTGAAAGGAATAAATATGAATTCACTGGGTTAGATAAATTATGAGAAAGAAGGATTTAAGAAGTAAGAGCAGCTGTGTTATTCTTAAAGAAAAGAGGCAGCTGGAATCTATAGGATCCCAGTCTGGTCAGTGGCCCGGTAGACTAAATTTTAAAACTGATTGTTAAGTGTTAGGAAATACAAAAACCACAAACCAGCTCTACTAGAAGAAGACATTCACTTGTTTGCAGTGTAAACAGTATCAACAAAATGTTGATACTACCACTACACATCTACCACTTGGGGATTATTTTTAAGGAAAAGTAACTGTTAAAATATAATTTTTAAAGGGTATAATTATGACTCATGCAAATATAAAATAAACATGTGCTGAAGATTTCAGTTAACTCATTAACTGAGGAAATCAGTAAAATGTAACAAGCAATTCAAAGAAAAATTTGAAGAACCATATAATACACACACACAGGCATGCACACTCACACTAAGAATACTGAGGATAAATATACAAATAAATGCAAATGTGGCTTTTTGCAGAGGGTGAGTGTAGAGGGTGGGGGGGGGAATCAATTGTATTTCCACCTGGACATAATTAATTTGCATGTCTGTGGACAAGAATCATTTGCATTGTTATTAGTTATCTACAAATTATGTAGAGTTCAAAATAGCTCAAAGACAATGAAAGAAGCCAACCTCAAGGATTCAGAAGATCTGGAATTAGATAAGGCCTAGTTTTCCATTGAAGATATCCAGTAATCTTGTTGGTCTATTTTAAAGTCTTTCACAGTGTATCCTGACATATACGTGACTCTTGAAAATATGGCAGAAATATTACCATAAGCCTTTTCAATGTCCGACTAGAGCTGTGGTTTTCAAAGTGTGGTCCCTGGACCAGCAACAGAAGTATCAGATGGAGCTTATTGGACACACCAATTCTTAGGACCCATCCCAAACTGGAAACTTTGGGAGCAGGGCCTAGAAAGCTGGTTTAACGAGCCCTTAGTGTGATTCTAATGTATACCCAAGTTTGTGAAGCCACTGATAGATAATCCCACACTTATTATTGGTTAAGATCCAAACTCAGTAAAGTTAGATATTATCTTGTAGAAGATTGAAAGTTGCAAATGATTCTTGTTTGGTGGAGATGCAAATGATTTCTGCCTTGCAGTTAAGACAGCAGCAGAGGCTATCATTCTTGCTTCTTTTCCTAGAAATTATATTTCAGCATTCTGTTTTTCATTGACTGTGTAGCAATTTCTCCTGTCTTTGAACCAACTTTGTCATCCTGCTGATTTCCTTATTAACGAGGTAAATATATTTGTGACAAGTGCTCACTAAATATTTGGGAACCATCTTTAACTTTTTGAAAATTATATTTTGACATAATGTAACTGAAGTAAGAGGTACTTTGACTCATTAAAGGGAATGCAGTGCAACTGAAGCAATTACAGATTATTATCATCATTAAAGGTCAGCATGTGGGATTGGATCTGTTTGATTTTTTTTGGATGATAGAGATGTAGGAAAGATGTTAAAGTTCAAAGCCAAGGGCCAAGAAAGAATTCTTGAGATGTCTTTGGTGCAAAAAGGTGGTTTTTATTAAAGCTTGGGGACAGGACCCATGATAAAAAGTATGGGGACAGGACCCCAGCAGAAAGAGCTGCACTGGGGTCATGAGGAGTGGCCCATGATGTACTTTCAAGCTCAGAGGGGGTTAGGGATAGAATAAATCTCAAAGGAATTTTGGAAGGAAGGTTTCCAGGACCCTGAGGGGGCTAGCTATTGTTAGGTAAAGGTCATTTATTACTTTCTAATAAAAATTTAGACATGGGACCCTTCAGATGTATATTGGTGGGTCATACGCTTGGGGGATGTTTGCCAACATGTATCTTGGGGGATAGAGATAAAGGAAGTTTCCAAAGAAATTTTTATATTTTGGAAAACACTTACAGGATGTAAGGCAGATGCTTAACCCACTGAGCCACCCACACCCCGCACACACACACTGTTTTTAAGGCTAAGATTGTCTTTTGCCCTTAGCAAAGTATTAACATTGAGGCAGCTGAGTTCCTAGAGGAATGTCACTCTGTCTGTTTCAAGGACTTGTCAGTGGGCTGCAAGTAGTAAGGAAATGCAATAATTTTACTTTGACCTTTGTTTCCCACATCACTAGGCTACCATAAATCAGGCTTTATTCTAGCTTTTCATACAAGTATGAGTTACCTGAATATTATCCAGTTTTCCCCATGGTTGTCTCTGGATGGATTCTCATGCCATTCATTTCTTTCTTCCTGTCCCCACTTCTTGCCTTCCTCTGCTGCCGCCATGCCACCATAGACATCCTGTTTTGTTTTGTCTCTCTAGTGGTCTAAGCCAATCCTCACATCTACCAATCGAGAATATCAGTGATGAAAACACATTAATGACTCAAAAAAAAAAAAACTGAGTTGAATTTTTATGATAAAATAAAAATAAATTTCAAAGGATTTTTAATTATGCTCTTCTTGAAGCTTCATATAAATACCTTAAGGATGCTTATCAGTTTTTACTTGTCTTTGTGGGTAGCTTGGTGGAAAAAAGTTTAAGACAGAGAAAGGGTCCTAAGAAGACTTTTTGTCTTTGTCAACTTCTGCCAACCCTCAAGGGAATCATACACTATATTTTTAAAAATTTATTTTTATTTTTTATTATATTTTAGAAGATTTTATTTATTTATTTCACACACACACAGAGAGAGCGCAAGCATGAGGAGCACCAGGCAGAAGGAGAGGGAACAGCAGACTCACTGCTGCTCAAGGAGCCCAATGTGGGGGCTTGATCCCAGGACCCCAAGTCATGACCTGAACCTAAGGCAGACGTTTAACCCACTGAGCCACCCAGATGCCCCCGCACACTGTATTTGAGGCAGCTTACTGGGCTGGGAAAATGTACCTGGGAGTTCTGCCATGCTTTCAAGTGGAGGAGACTTTCTACTAAATTACAGAATTTTCTATTTGCTCAGATAAAATTGGTCCCTGAAGGGGCTTAGTAGGGAGCCATAGACAGACTTAAAGGGCAGAGCATAAAAACTAGAGTGAAAGGTCTTAAAGGTGATATTAGACTGAAGAAACCTAAGAGTCAGTCATTACTACAGATGTCTTTCAAAATGTGTTGTCTCCAAGCCCTATTGTAAACAGAAAAAAGATGGCAGATCTAAGTACAGGCAGGAGCATGTACAAAATCCCTTTACATCAACGTACGTTTATCTCACGACTTTTTCTCCATATGCTCTCTGCTGTGGTTCTGTGGTTTCTACACCTATAAACCCATTAAACACAATGTCACCTGTACACTGTTTTCCTTGACCTGGATGCCATTTAAAACAAGTCATTTTGAGTGTCTTTTAATTTGCTGTCTGCCACCTTGTCTGACGCATAAGTTGGTCATTTTCTCCTAGACTTCTTCTCCTTTGAGATACTCCCAATTACAGATTCAGGTTTTATACTTCATGTAAGAAAATGGTTCATTAAATAAACATAAGCATTATTACAGTCTTGCAAGGAGAGGAAGAGAGAGGAAAATGCAGCAAAACCTTATAAACCTTATAAAAGCCATAGATTTGAAATAGGCCATAGATTTGGAATAGGGGGTCATCAAGTCCTTAGCAAATTTGAACCTTCCAAGGAAATGAAGTTATCTTCATATACATAACACAAGGTTCTGACAGATTAACTTGATTTTCTGTTTGCCATCTCTGCCCTGCTGGTAATAACAGAGGCAGTATGACTCACGGCACACAATCTTTTCATCTCTGTGAACCATCTTATAATGTAAACCAGAGTGGTTACTCCACTTCCCTTGGTCTCTGTGAGACCTTAACATGCTATGTAAACAAGGAAAAGGCCCCCTCAGCGCCTAACTCTCAATGGTAATGAACTTCAAAGACATTTGTGGTATTCCATTCACAAGTATTTCTAATTTGGGGCAGATGCACATATGCAAAACAACGTTGTCAGCTGTAAGTGGTATTTACATTGTGAAGCTTTTTGCCCGAGTACTGTTCTCTCCCTTCCTGTTGTAATTTATTTAGAGGAAGCTTCTAGGAGGCAGGGGGAGAATGGTTGGTGGCAGTTTAGGCTGGCAGCCTGGATGTGTGTGGCCTTGGGGAAAGTCTGCTTTGAATGAGAACACTGACTGAATTTTCATCACTAGAAAGAAAGAATGTTCAAGGGAAACCATCCGCATATAAATTCCTTTGCCTGGAGATCAGGAGGGAAAGGATTTTCAGAGATGCCCTGTAGGATGCCTTTTGTCTCTTAAAATGCATTAATAGTAAGTGCATCTCTGTGCAGACAGAGCTCAAAGCTTCCCCCAGCTAACCCCAAATTACAAAGTATAATATTGTCTTTATTTGTCCAAATCCATTCCTTTTTATCAACAGTCTGTGAGATGGGAAGGAGATGCGAGAGACAAAACATCTGGGAATGAGAACCTTTCTTATCCTTGACATTAATTTTAATGAACATTTTTCTTATTCCTTTTTATTTAACTAAATTCTATCAATTTATTTCTTAGAATTAACTCCTGTTTCTTTCTGCCCATGGCATACTGCTGCCATTTAATTTCAGATACTAAGTTCTTATGCCTGCAAAACTGGATAACTACCCTCCGATCTTCCTTCTTTCGTCCCCAAAGGACTGGTTTAAGTCTTTCTAAAATGGCAAATGATCAAGTCACTTTACTTCTCAAATATGGCACTCACGCCTTTCATGTAGAAACTCTTTGAGTGTCTGCAGTGTGCAAGTGATAGTTCTAGACCCTGAAGCATTGCTCCCATTTTTGTTTTCAGTTCTGTCTTCTACATTTTCCAAGCAATTTGTCTGCTCGCTCTGTCCTGAACACACCTGTTGAGTTTTTGACCTCCAATTTTTGCTCACTTTTTATCCCCACCTGGTGTGTCTGCACCTCTTGTTACCTGCTAAACTCCTCTTCCTCGTGGAAGGTCTGATCCAATTCCACTCCTCTGCGAAGGCTTCCATGAAGCTGCTCTGGACCTCATATCTTTCCTTTCCCCAGACTTATGTAATTACCGACAGTTGACTTTACTCAGTCAATTTGCTTCATTTACTATTGAGCATTGTCTTTTATTTGTTCACGTTTCACACTATGTCTCCATTGTGATTATATGTTTTAGAAAAGAAGAACATATATATTTTTTATTCCTTTTAATGTTGCAAAGAGAGAACATTATGATAGTTAAAACTACATGATGATTAGCTGAAACATCATATACTTACTATCAAAGGAAGAGTCTGATATCTGAATAAAGAAAAATTTGTTACTAAACCTATCAGTCACAAAACAAAGAATGAAAACAGAAGACTGTGTCCTCAGGGTCTAGGAGTAGTCCTAGAAGAGTAGTCCTAGAAGACCTAATGATCTAGGTCCAGATAAAGACGACACATTCAATTGCACTTTTTGGAATGATGCCTGTGGTTAGTTTTGTTGGTTGTTTCCACTGAGAGACAGAACACAAAATAATCCTACCACAGTTGAGTAAAGCAGGCTCATCTGGGTTGTTGGCAGAATTCATTTTCTTGCAGTGGTATGACCGAGGACCCCAGCTTTTTGCTGGTCGTTGGCTGGAGGATGCCCTCAGGTCCTAGAAATGGCCTGTGGTTTCTTGTCACAGGAACTTCTCTAACCTGCTTGCTTCTTCCAGGCCAACAACAGAGGTTCTTTCTCCACTCTGAGTCTTGTATCATTTTACATAGTCAGGAAAGTGACAACCCATCACCTTTGCTATATGCTGTTGACTATTAGCAAGTCACAGGTTCTGTCCACACTGAAAGGAGGGAATTACATAGTGTTAGCACCAGGCAGTAAAGAACCCAGAAGCTGTCTTAGAATTCAGCTTCTATAACATGTATATGATTTTAAAGCAGGGTAGGTATTTCCATAATGCATCTTGAGTATTATGTAATATTTATTATGAATTATTGGTTATTATGTTTACTATAGATAGTTTCCCTCCCCTACCACTTACGATTACACAGAAACAATTATTTCAATATATTTAGTTGATTCTTCTGTTATTTACCTCCACATACCCAAATAAGACAGGGGTATATGGCATACACCCAAATAGTGTGTCTGTATTGCAGCTCTGGTCAGGTTCTCTCAGAATATTTTCCTTTGGAGCCACGAGTCACCATGAGAAAAGCTGGAGTCCACTATACTGTGGTCCTGTGTGATAAGGCCACCAGAGAGAGGCCCTGTATGGGTATTCAAGGGCTATAATTTCAGCTGAGATCCCAGCTTATACCTGGTATTGATAGTTAGATATATAAATAAAGATGCCTCCAGGTGATTGCTCCTCCAGTGCATGTGTCATTCCCTGCCGTTGAACTATGTCTGCTAAGACCCCCAGACATAGTGGAGCAGAGTCATCCCTCCTCTACCTTTCCTAATTCCTGACCCACAGAATCCATTATTTGAAGCTAGTAAGCTTCTTCTTATTATCTCCACTGTTAGTATATTAGGTTTCTTCCCTTGGGCATTTAGACCCTCAGAAAATCAAATTCAGAAAATATTAGCCTGAATACTAGCATTTTGGGAACCAAGCAAGGGCAAATTGCTGGCGTTCTCAACATTCAGTTGGTAAGCTTCTATTTAATCCCTAGCAAGTAGATTTCATTTTGTTTTTCTAGGCCTATCCCATCCTCAATCATATTTGTTCTTGGATTTAAAATAACACATTGTGTGTTTCTGTGTGTGTGTGTGTGTGTGTGTCTGTCTGTCTGTCTTCTCTGTGCATACAGGAAGGTGGGTAGAGACTGGAAGAGAGAGAAGTTGTTTTCAGTAAAGCACAATGGGCAGGAGATTCCTCAGCCAGAGACACTATTTGCCTCTCTTCAGTGGGATCAGTTTGAGGCCATATCCCAGGTTTTCATGTGTTTCAGATGACCTCTACGCAATGAGAGCCACTCCACAGGGTCTTTGGCTGTGAATGAATTGCTCCCTGTGGCAGTTTCTTCAAAATCTCTTAAATACAGATGTTAAAAAAGTCTCTCTTATATTTATTATGAGTCATAAATTCAAGAATATTCTGTGTTCTCTGGATATTAAGTAGAGAAGATTCATCCAAGCACAGATAAGTAAACACCTCAGATTGGAAAATAATTTACATATCTTGAAAAAAAAAAACCAAACCCACCTGACATTATTAACTAAAGCACCTGTTCATTAGAAAAGAATACATCTCTTGCTGCTGGAATTTGGTACATGTATTCAATTTGTACCATAAGTAAAGGGGAGAGATTCTTATTGATTTCTGAATTTGACATCTGTTAATGTGCTGTTTTGTATCAGTGACATACGATTGGCTTTAAATGCCTGAACACTGGTTGTACCAGCACATTTTTTTCTCCTTTCATTTCTTGTACCAAGCTCTTGATGTCATAGAAAATACCTTCCTGGAGAGTACATTGATGGTGCTTTTATCATAATTATGATTATTATCACCTACTCTCATCATTTGGGACCATCCATTTTCTTGCTGTATGAAAGGAATAGCTTTTTAAGTCACATGGCCTTTTAAAAGAGCAGAAATTGACAAATAAGTTGAAACTTCCATCTGAACTGACCTTTGACTTAAATATAGCTGCAGACTTTTTAGGGATTGTCAATCTCAGTGTGAGGCAATATGTTTTTTTTTTTTTTTTTTCCTTTTTAAAACTTTTTCTTTAGAAAGCCATTAAAAAAAAAAAAAGAAAATTAATAGGTCCTATGAAAAGATGAAGGGCCAACTTCTAATTATAGCTGTGAATTCATTATGTTTGTTGAACTTAGAGAAGGGCATTTGTAAAACTGTAGCACTTTGTAGAAAGTAATTGCAAAACTGATCTGCAAATCAACCAGTGTCCAGTCCCCTTAATTCCAGGGATGGAGATGGTCTTCACTGTCAATGGAAGCATTCCAAAATAAGGATCCAGCATGCTACCTGGTATAATTTAAAATACTAAAAACTCTGTCAAAGTTTGAACCTTCTAATGTTAGTAAGCTCAGTTCCGAGTGTTTTCTATTTGGATAATTAAAAGCTCCCTTGGCAGATCTAACATCAAATCTATGAGCGAATCTTGCGGGATTTGCATTACTGACTGATGAATAATACTGACTTGAAACAAATGTTTAGCTCTCATTTACAAATGAGTGTTGAGAAAAATCCAGAAACTGTTTAAAAAGTCTAATGAAATACTTGAAAACCAATTACTCTTGAGAAAGTATAAGCTTTCCAATTTAGACAGTCCTTCAAAAGATAGCTCATGAATTTATTCTAAAATAAAAATAAATTTTATATTTTTTATTGTGAAATATTTCAGGTGTGTAGAGTTGTATAGAAAATAATATAACAGATACTCACTCATAAGGCTACCATGGAGACCCAAAGTATATATATTTGCCATAGATTTTTCAAATCACTTTTGTTTTTAAAGAAATGAAATTGAGAAAACGAAAGCTAGAACCCCACCACATTTCTATTCTTTGTCTCTTCAACTATCCTGAAATTTATAGAAATCATGCCCATGTGAGTTTTTAAATTTTTACCAATTTAAAGTATTATTTGGACATTTAGAGTGGTTTTAAGTACTGAATTGTTTTAAGTATTTAATGTGTGTATAAATGGTATAACATTGTACTAGTATCATGTAACTTTTAAAATTCACCTTTTTTTTTAGATTTATTCAGGTTTATAGATAGATAGATCTACACTTTCTATTTTATTTCTTGCTGCTTAATAAAATTTTATTGCAGGGATAAACCAAATTTTATTGATCCATACTCTTACTAATGGACACTAAGTTATTTCTAATGTTTTGCTATTACAAACAGTGCTGCAACAAATATATTTGCCCATGCCTCCTGGATAACAGGTGTAAAGGTTTCTTTAGGGCAGTGGTTCCCAACAGATGATTTTGCCCCTGGGGGACATTTGGCAATGTCTAGAGACCTTTTATTTATTTATTTATTTATTTTATTCATTGATTAAAGATTTTATTTATTTGTTTGAGAGAGAGTGTGAACAAGAGAGAGAGAGTATGAACAGGACGATCAGCAGACAGAGGGAGAAACAGACTCCCCACTGAGCAGGGAGCCCAATGTGGATCTTATTGTGAGGTCACGATCCCAGGACTCTTTGGCTCTGGTGACCTGAGCCAAAGGTAGACGCTTAACCCACTGAGCCACTCTGTCACCTCTGGGTGGGGGATGCTACTGTTATCAGATAGATAGAGGCTGGAGATTCTGCCAAACATCCTTCACTGCACAGGGCAACAAAGAATTAAACTGTCCCTAAATGCCAAAATTGCTAAGATTGAGAAATTCTGCTCTAGGATATGTAATTAGGAAAACTAAATAGAGAGACATACTATGATCATGGATGTTGGATTCAGTAGCCTAAAGATAAATTTCTCTCAAATTAATCTATAAATTCAGTCTAGTTCTAGTCAATATTCCCATAGGGTTTTACACAGAATTTGACAAACATGTTCCATAAGTATATTTTTATCAGTGGGTCTAAAGCACACTGCTAATGGCTCAAATTCATAAATTTGGAATATACAAAGGGAGTCTGATTATCTTCCAATAACATGTTTTTTCAATAAAGAATTTTTCTCAGACTGGATTTAGGGTGGTATCATTTAGCATAGTTGGTTCCATGCTTTCTTTTTCTTAAAATACTTATATGGATTTGGCCATAACACTTGCAGCGTTTCCAGCTCTTATAGGCTACAGTGCCTATAATTAACATTTCAGTTAATTACCAACTTGGTGATCACCAGCATGGACAGGATAGGATCTAAGGCTAAGTAACTTAAACTCTAGGGGCAATCAATGCCCTAAATGAGAATCCAGATTCTAGACAGCATTCTTTCAGAAAGAAGCATACCTCAGAAGTTAATTTCTCAACTTTCCTAGCCATCCATATCTTCATTAACTCTTAAATTTTACCAAATATTACATTTAATGTCAGAAATGGGTTTTTAGTGTCACATTAGCATGATGAATACTGAAATGGCCTCTCCTTGGTGAAATAAAAATGGTTTAAGTTTAAATAATGCAGTTATTTAAAGTCTTCATTTTGGTTTTAGAGAACCATACCTCTCCATGCATGCAGTTCAATATTCCTTTGCTTTTCTGTTGTGGATAATAAAAGACTTGGCTTTGATTGCTTCCACTAGGGAGCTATAAACTTCCTTGAAGAATCTTTGAGGTCTGCAACACATTACTAGTTTCTGCTAAGTTAACCATTTCCCCAAGGCCCTGATGAAGTTAGAACTAGATCTTAATTATTGTTGTGATCTTGTTGACCAATACTGGTAGGTATCATAATATATGTGGCCTAGAGTGAGTAGTCCCTTCTGACAGCTTCATTATAGGCTTGGGAGCTGTGGCTGGTTGTTGCGGTAGTCATTTCTTCCTTCTTCTCTTTAAATTTAATGGTTTCAAGAATAGAGTGCTGAGCACTACAGTCTTCTTTCATGATTTTATGCTCTGGTTTGTCCGGGTTTATATAATAATTATTTATTTATTTTACTCATTCACTTGACTAATTACTGAGCACCAACCTGGTTTAGGATCTTACCTCGCTGGCATATGTGAGGTTGCCTCATAAGGTCTGGAACTTTCTTTCATATTGCTTTATACCAGTTGTCTCCTTTCACAATCTCCTGAGTTAAGTACCCCTCCTAAGGGCTCCAGTGCACTCTTTGCTTCTCTAGAAATCACATTTGCCACACTGGAATATTTCTGTTTATCAGTAATCTGGATTCAGATTAACTGGTCCCAAACCCTAGCTCCATTCCTTACTAGCTCTATAACCCAAGGGAAGTTACATATTTTCTCCAAGTTTTTATTTCTTTATCTATTAAATGGGAACAATAACTTACCTATATAATAAAGTTGTGATAATTATGTTTAGTCATTCAGCACATAGTTATTAAGGAACTACTATGTATCAGTCTACCATTCCTAATGCTGGGATGAGGCAAGGAATGGAACAAAATCCCTGTCCTGCTTACCATTTAGTAGGAGAGAGACAATAAATATAGGAAGATGTAGCATGATGTGGGCCTAGAGAGTGATTAAGAGTAAACATTAGATAGGAGGGACATTGAACAGAAACTGAATGAAGATGGAGAGCACTGAGAGAAAAGCCAGAGTTTTGGAAGGTGCTGTGGGATGAGGGTGAAATGGAATGTAAGGATTAGTCTTGACCATGTTAAGTCTGAGATTCTCATTATTCATTAGAGTAGAAAAGTTGAGTATCAGGTTTTGTTATGAGCTGAATTGTACCCTCCCAAATTCGTATGGTAGAGTCCTTACCCCAGTTCCTCAAAATGTGACTTTATTTGGAGACAGGGTCTTTAAAGACGTAGTTAAGGTAAAATGAGTGGGTCCTAATCCAATACAAGTGGTTTCTTATAAGAAAAGGAGATTAGGACACAGACATGCACAGAGGGAAGGCCATGTGAAGACAGGGGGAGCCAAGGAGCAAGGCCTTACAAGAAACCATTCCTGCTGACCCCTTGGACTTCTAGCCCCAGAACTGTCTGAGAAAATAAATTTCTGTTGTTGAACCACCCAGTCTATGCTATTTTGTTATGGCAGCCCTAGCAAACTGATACAAGTTGAATGGCTAAGTAGGCAGTGGACTGTTGAGGAGACAAATGAAGCTGGAGTGATTGGTATGCAGAAGGTGTTTAAAATTACCAAAGGCAAATAGATCACCTAGGAAGGTCTGAGGCCAGAGGTGAGAAAAGGTCTGAAAGCTGAGGCCTGATACATTCCCACATCAAGACATCAGGGCAATGGAGAAGAACTAGCAAAGGAGATGGAAGAGGAGATGGAAGGAGAGGAGCTGCACTATAAGTGGAAAGCAGGAGAGTGGTATTCAGGAAGGCAAATACTAGGAAGTATTTCAAGACAGAGGGAGAGGTCAGCTTTGTCTGAACAAGATGAGGACTGGGACGGGCTCAGTTGGATTGGCAACTTGGTGAAAGTTAGTGACCCTGAGCATAGTGGTTTTATGGATTGTGGGAACAAAAGTCTAAATTGTGTCTTTCAAGAAAGAAGAGGAGGTGAAGATGCAGACACAGTGAGTAAAGACAACTTATTCGAGGATTAAATAAGAGAATACATTCAAACTGCTTGGAACAAGCCCTGGCACACAGTGTGCTTTCAATCAGTGTTAGCTGCTGTTTTTAATATTCTCATTGCTCTTATTATTTACTACTTGGCTGTAAGTCCCACAAGGGTAGGGATGGTGACTGTTTTTGTTGAGGAGTTTATTTCCAGTACATAGTGTAGCACATAGGCTTTTCTTTCACTCATATAGAAGAGGAGACTTACACAGATCTTTTGGTAAATTGATAAAGATTTTTCTCTGCCACAAAAGAGAAACTGCTATAAGCTCCCTAGTTAGAAATTACTGTAGAACTTCTTTCACAAAAGCCAATTCACTTCTTTCGAAATTTGGTGAAAGCTCACAGAAGAATACAGGTCACTGATGGCAGATACACTAACTCAGAAGTAGTCAAAATTGAGTGTTATCTTGCAAACAGTAATGCCAGTGGCTGAGTTATGAGACAAAATATTATTGAGAAGCACAGCAACGTGTGCGTGCGCGCATGTTGGTAATATGGTAATATGGTAAGATGGTAAGGGTTTAGAGAGAGACAAGAAGGTGAAGAAAGGGGAAAGGATGATGTGGTTTTCTCTAATCAGTTTGCTGGAAAGGATAAGAACAGAGTTGCATTACTTTCTGTCCTCCTGACAGTGTGGAACTCCATTTGTAGGAATCCTTCATTTCACAGAGTACTTTCACCTATGTGACCTCATATATCCATTTCAACAGCTCTCTGAAGAAGACATTGTAAACTTTATTTTATAAGATGAGAAAATTATGGTTCTGGAAGGCAACTTGTTTATTTCCAGACGGGGAATTAGTTAGGCTCCTTACTTATTTAGTACTTATTTGTGACTTAAACACTGAATTTGAAGAGTTCTCCTCTGGGGTGATTATCTTCCAGGCCTGCCTGCTTTTCTCCTCTACCACACATTTTCTTATTTCTCTTTAGAAAAGCCTTGAATGGTGTTAAAGATCCTCATTGTCTTCTTTTATATTAAGCATTTATTAAAAATTTAATGTAATATTGAAATTGATGCCACACATCCTTGGCTCTTGAGTTTATTAAGAATTTGGTTCAAAAAAAGATGTAGAAATCTCATCATGATCAAATTCTTAGAAGTATTAATTCAGTTAAATAAAATAAGACAAAAAAATCTCTACTTTTCACTGTTTTAACAAAGCTCATGAAATTTCAGGCCATGTATGCTGAAGTACAACATTGGTTGAGAAGGGTCTGGATTACCTCCTTCATGGATGATGTAGGTTTTAGATCGTGGCAGTTGGCTCAAATGCCTACACTTGAAAGTCCAAGGTTTTAGGTCAGAGCTCTGATATGTCCTGGTTAGAGGTGGGTACAACCTTATAATCACAGAAAGATTTCAGATTGATCCATTATTACTTTCTATCTCCATGAAAAGCTGCATCCTCAGCTAAGTGGCTAAATGAGCAACAGCTGGGTTTAGAGAGAGAGACCTATACGATGTAACTTGTCCTGGCAGTCACCAATGGACTTATCCAAAAGGAAAAATTATACTTATTGACTTTTCAATATACTGTGGGTCTGCTAAAGAAACTGTCTCCATCCAACCCTACTGGCATGGAAAGGCTAATCCACAATGCCCTAAGGAAGGGTGCTTTACTCGGAAATGTGGCATTCAGTTTCTGTAACCCTGCATGGAAATTCCTTTTAATGCTGTGGATTTCACAAGATGTAGTAATTGCCTCGGGGTACAATGAGTTACAAAAGATGGGAGTAATCACAAAGAAAGAGCATAAAGGCGAGGGTAATGCATAGAAACATCATTGTTTCCAATGATCATCAAAAATAGGTCAGACAACAACTTATGCTTTGATGTTTGATGTTTTTATTTTTAAGGAATTTGGCAGCAATGCAGTGTAACCTCAGCAAATGGAAACTAGGGTCAATAAAGAGCCAGAGAACCCATTACAGGAAGAGTGTGGGATGAGTCACTTTCATGAAATACTTGAATAGATTCTCAATTTTTATGGTTTCCATAAATTTTTTTCTTAGCTTTACTTTTCTTTCAGTTTGATTAATCTACTAAACTGGATGCAGACAGGTGGGAAGGATTTTACATGGAAACTATGCTCATATCTTCTTTGGCAAAATTATGGACATCCTTATCATGCATTGTAGGCAACATGAAGAGGGCAGTGGTTGGAAGCATGTGCTGTATAGACCTGGTTTTACCATGAGTTCTACCATTTGCTAGCTATATGATTTTGATCTTAAGCCTCAGGTTTCCTATCTGTAAAATAGGAATGATTATAACATCTTATGCTATTGGCATGAGAATATAAGAAAGTAATATATGTCAAACTTCTGATACGTCGACTATATCCTCCCTGCAGATGGGGCTGCTTTATCATCTGTTGAGATATTCATCAAATGCCCAGAGGAGCTGTATGTGTGTGTAGTATATAGGATTGTTTTTGTCTGCTGGAGAGATGAATTTCTGCCCTGGATGAAGTTAGACATCTAGCCAGACGTACTAGGTGTGGGCACTTAAGAGAAGCTGGAGTTCCCAATCTCCCCTCTTACCTTCATCCTTCCTTCCCAGCAAGAGGTCTAATTTTCATGACTTTTTAAAAAGAGATTTTTATTTATTTATTTGACAGACAGATATCACAAATAGGCAGATAGGAAGGCCAACAGGAAGGCAGAGAGCCCAGTGCGGGGCTCAATCCCAGGACCCTGGGATCATGACCTGAGACAAAGGCAGAGACTTTAATACACTGAGCTACCCAGGTGCCCCTTTTCATGACTTTTGTAGTTCTAAGGTTTTGATAAAAAAGCTGGGATTCTGTGGGATTGTATATAGTTCACTCCCCTCTTCTTCTCTCATTCTGCCTGTCATAAATTCTTGGTAACTGGGAAGATGTCTCAGACACAGCAGCAGTTAAGCATGGGATGGTTTTGGTAGAGCGGCACCACATGCCCAAGGTCGCATATCATAAACTCTTAAGTCCAATTCTGTAGCAGAGAAAGATATAATTTTCCTCTACACATCTTAGGTTCAATGACTGAGGCCATGAAAATTAGACAGTGAAAGACAGATTAATAAGAGAAAACAAACAGAAGTTTATTAACATGTGTATAATGCACACAGATGGGAATGCTAAGTGAAGAGTAACTCAAAGGGGTGGTTAGAACTTGGGCTTCTATAGCATCTTAACAAAGAACAATAATTCTGTAGAGAAATGAAAAAAAAAAAGGATTTTGAGCTTTTTAGGGGTGGTAAATTATGGGAAGGTAAATATATGGGGAACCTAATGTAAGATAAGGGCTAGTTAATAAGGTTTGTTTATGTAGAGTCTTGGTGTCATCTTGTCTCTGATGATAAGGCTGTTACCATCTTTCTGGTATGGGAAGAGGAGACACCTTCACAAGGGGGAATTTATGTTCTGTTTACAGGTAGATAAGGGGAGGGCAGAGAGCTCAGCCTTCAGCTCAAAATAGTCCTGTGCTGGAGTAACATACGTTGGGGTGGCATGTTCTGAAGACTTTCAGTTCACTTAATGTGAACTTACCTGCAGTTCAGATGCTGTAAGTGCAGTTAAACAATTCTGGGTTGAAGAGTCTTTCTGCAGTGCCGATGAGACTCATTTGGACACTGACACTCACCCATTAGGTCCTTTTCACCAGCAGTATATACACATGACTATTCACTTCTTTAAGTAGAGATGAACATTCATGAAGACGATGATATAACCATTTTTAGAAGGCATAGGTAATGCTATTGGGCCACTATCTCTCCTAAGATCAACTCAGAACAGGTATAGGGATGTATTCACAACACACACACACACACATCCATATATTTATGCATATAACCTTTAAGTATTTTTTCATGCTTCACCTATAGTGAAAGCAATATCCCTTTTCAATATAGACCCCAGAAAGAAAACTTATCAAATTCTTTTAGGTTCCACATCTGTAAAAAGGAGATAAGCTCACTACAAGCATTGATGCAGTAAAGTCTACCCAATTTTTGAAATGAACTCTAAATTCACTGTGTGCTGTTTCTGCCCATATCATCTCTTCAACTGCTATAAATGCATGTCACTTCCCTTTACCCGGCACTGAGGCAGTTTAAGGCTTATTTTCAATATTTAGGTGGATGGCTTCACAAAGTCTTTCATTTCATTTTAGTTTATAAAATTTTAGATATTCACCAACATGCTGTTGGGCACACCTCTAAACCAGCCGTCAAAACATTTTCTGTTGAAAAACTGATAGGACTCAGACAGTTGCCTGAAGCAAATATATGCATCCTCTGAACTCCAGTGAATATACAAGGAGGGAGGGAAGGTGGGCAGAAGGAAGAAAAGAAGGGAGGAAGGAGAGAATGGAAGAGAAAGACAGACTGGGGAAAGAAAATGACATATTAGACCTAGTGACTTATTTTCATTAATTCTGCCTGCACCAATTTAGGATTCTTGGCTCAAGTCTTGTGATGTGCAAACCTGGGACACTCAATGAGACTGTGATTATAATTTCTCCCCTCTTCAGGGGGCGTGATCTTTCCTGCAAATGAAGGCTCTTGTACTTTTTCCAAGATTCAGGCAAAACTCATGAATCAGATTAGCTTTCCCTTGTTCCACTCTCATTCTGAATTTCTTACACCCCCTGACCCAAACACATTTTCTTTTAACTCTTTAGCCTTCATTTTGCCTGAAGACTTCACCAACTTGAAGATGGTACTAATAAGTGAAGTAAGTTTCTTTTCAAAGTTTCCCATTTGCATTTTTATCCTAGGGGACAAGGCTTTACTTACAGAAGTAATGTGAATGTTCCAGATGTTATATACTTGAATGCAGACTACTTTTGTGGCGTGACTTCCTGATAATAAGCTCTCTCTCTCTCATCTCTTAGTAATGATGATTACTAGACAGTAATCAATCATCTAAGATGATTGCTAGACAGTAATCAATCATTATGATGAACATTATGATATAGGTGCTATTGATGTCCCAATTTTAGAGATGATACAATAGCACTGAGAGTTAAGTGACTTACCCAAGATAAGTTGGATACCTTTATTGACGCTTACCTAGCATTTATCTTAATTTTTTGACTAGGAAGCAAAGACTTAGTGCTCAAACACAGTTACCCTTTTGTCCTGCATATCATAACTCTCCTTGTAACACAACTGCTAGTAACTTATTTTTTGTTTTTGTTTTTGTTTTTTTAAGATCTATCCACCTATTTCATGGGGGAATGGCAGTGGAAGAGAGTCTCAAGCAGACTCCATATTAGGTACTGAGCCCGATGTGGGGCTAAATTCCACAACGCTGAGATCACAACCTGAGCCCAAATCAAGAGTTTTCTGCCCAACTGACGGCACCACCCAGGCACCTCTACAACTGCTAGTTTTTTAATGGGGCTCCTGGGTCCAAGATCTGGACTTACATTTTGGTCCATGCCCCAGTCATGTACATATCTCTTTGCCTGGTCAGTCACCAGAACTTGTTAATGGACAGGACTAATGGCTGACTTGGTTTGCTGTAAATAACCTGCCCTGCATTGTGGATGAATCTCAAGTGCACCAACAGGTTCTTTCCATGCATGGGAATATTATTCTATATATCCAGCAGGACCAGGAAACAGATTCATAGAAGTTTTGTGGTTTGCTTAGTTTTGTAGACTTTTTAAAGCTCCTTTGGAGAAGCATAGAAGGAAAATTTTTTCTGTTCATGGGTCTAAAAATTACATTGAAAATGAACTACTATAGACATGTTCTAAGAAGACATTTATCTCAAGGGCCCTGAAGTCTCTGATCAACAGCTTTTAAATACTAAATGTGAACACTGATGGCTATATTCTGTCAACACTTAGCTTATCGCTAAACCTTCTGGGTCCCAAGTGTTTGAATAGTTAACTGTGACTCTTTCCTTGCAGAACGTGTGTCTGCTGAATAATGGTTGATCCAATGTGTTTACCCATTAGATTTGTTTCAGTTTTGTTAAGTGATAGGAACTCAAGAGGTGGGAATATTTGTTTTTGGTGGTGGTAGAGCTTCACGATGGAGGTGTTCCATTATGTTCTCTGCATAAACATGTGGCTAGGGTTTGTGGGAAAGAATGAGGCCATCAAAGAACTAGCCCCCTCCTTTCTCTTCATAAAGAAGTGCTTAAAAACAAGGCTTCTGCACCAAATATCCTGGTCCTTTGGGGGAAGTGCCAAACCCTGTTGTATAGTCATGCTTTAAAGCCATGTGTCCTGAAGTCAACATGTTCTTATGGATATTGCTACAATTGGAAGCAGGATGAATTTATAAGAAAAACATGTTTGAATACAAACATATTAATAGCTTCAAAGAGCTGGAACTTAAAGTAACACACTCAAAATCACTTCCCCTTATTTCTAGAAATTCATGGCATTGATGAAAGGAATATATAATCAATCATACATTAAGAACAATGCGGGTGGGGAATTTATTCACATGTTGTATGTGGGGGCTTTTTTCACCCAATGCCTAGTCTATAATAGGCACTCAGTAAATGTTTGTTGATCATGAAATTGAAACCTATAGGCATCAAAGATGAAATTGATGAAAATTTAAAAGCCATACTTTTGTGTCCTTATTCCCTATTTATGTAATCATTCCACACTTGCAACCATTCTCCCACCCCACAACATCCTCCCTCCCCACCATGGTCCAACATTGGATGAATGGAGGACATTATTTACTTAAAGTGGAATAATTACAGAGAAGATATTTCAAACAATCCTTCCTTGCATATATTAGCAAACCAGATGTGTAGATAAAGCATCATTTCACTCCATGCTCCCATTTGCCCAAAGGATTGATGCATGTTTCTTTTAGCCAGTTCCTTTATTGGTTTTTACTGTATACTTTGGCTTTTTTAGAGACACATATACACTCCTTCTAAATAGTCAAATGTCTGCCTAGACTGTGAAGCTCAAGCATGGTTTAAGTGCTCCCGAGATGCTATTACCAAAAATAAATAGATCACATTCATTAAAATAAAAGCATCTGATAGAGCAGAATATTCAAAGAAGGGTAGGGCAATGAAGCAAGCAAGTCTTTTGTAGAATGCTTTTTGATCTTCATTTTCCTTTTATTAACAGCTGCATATCTTCATATAAGGACAGGTGAGGCTAAGAAGCTCTCTTCAAATACATTACTTATATGATGTTGATCAGACAATTATCAGAGATTATGCATATTAGTATATTCAGTAAAGCTGACTAGAACATTTAAGTATTACTATATTCTTGTAGTAGAATAATACAAAATGATGTAATAATAAGAAGTAATTTACTAATTATTTGGGATTCGTAGTTTTGACATCATTTTTAATTTAAATATGGTCTCATTTCCCACAAGTAGTACAATATAGTAGTATTAACTGAGCATCCATTTGTATGTCATATAAGCTGGGAGCTGACTGACTACTAAGGTCAACAAAAGTTACCTTTTCTTTTCTGTGTAGGGGAGAAAAAATAATTTACCCCTGTCCTTCTGAGTTCTTGACTAAGACCCTATAATACAAGATGACTAAGAGAAAAGCAAACATAAGTTTATTAACATGTTTACCTTATATATACATGGGAGATACCCCTGGAAAAATGACTAACTTGAGGTTGCTTTAGCCCTTTGACTTACATGGCATTATCAACAAAGAATAACACATTTCTGGAAAAAAGTGGCAGGACAAAGGACAGCAGTTTTCGGTTTCCAAGGGCAAAGATAAAGTCTAGTTAGAAACGTTTGTCATGTAGATTCCTCTGGTACTGTTTCCAGGCTGATAGGGTCTTAAGTTGTCTTTCCCTGATTAACATTTGTCCTTCTTGGTGGGGAGGTAGGGAGAGATGCCTCTGAAAATTTGTGCCCTGCTCTTACATAAATAGGGGTTGGGCAGGGGAGATTTTTTGTGCCTCCTTTGTCTCAAGACAGTTCTTATGCCAAAGTGGCACATTTTGGGTAGCATATTCTGTTACCCTTCATCAGGAAACAGACTGAGTGAATAAATGCCCATGAGATCACATGCAAAGATATTCTGAGCATAGGTATCCCTGGGAAAATCCAAAATAGACCCAGCCAAAAGTGTTCTTCATAAAGTGTTTTTCACACACTTTCTTTCTCATTTTGGTCTCATGGAGACTTTGCATCCATCCATTTGACTGCCCTACTGCTCCAGCAAGCTCTACAGTCCTCTAAGACCGGGCGAATGGACCAGAAGAAGGGAATGGGCTGGAAGAATCATGGTCCATGATCACTTGCTCAACAGTTTTCAGGAGCTAGAATGTCAGTGATTGTTTTGAAGTCTCATTTTCTTTACTTGGCAAATAATTTCATTTCTATCAACCCTGGAAAACCTTTATTAAATAAGTTGGCAGACTACATTTTATTCTAACTTGATAATTATCTTTTCGGACCAGTAGCTTAAAACCATCACAGTAAACTTAAAAGCCATAACTTGTGCACATTTCTGGTATTATCAATACAAGTTTAAGGATGGCAGCAGAATTTGAAATAATTTATGCCCTTTTATGATTTGAGCAAGTGGTTTTAAACACTATTTTGGATCTTGCCCATGAGATGTATGGATTTTTGAATATAGTAAACTAATAGGATTGAAAACTCCCCAAAGGGAGATATAGTACAGGTGCTCAGTGGTTTATCCATAATTCTGAAAGTAATAAAGTTCGAAAACTCTAAAATGTTTCCTTCTTTTTTGGTTATGAATCTTGAACAGATCTGAGCTGATTTTATGGCAAAACATGAGCTGAATGTGAGGTTCCTTTAACTAATGTGAATACTAATATATTATGTTGCAGAAATGGCATTAGGTTTGTTTACTGGTGTTGCCCTCAACCTGCCAGGGTATTACTTAATGTAAAGTAAACGAGCAACATCACCTCTATTAGCAAAAAAATGCATTTTAAGTTTTTTTTTTTTTTAAGATTTTATTTATGTATTTGACAGACAGAGATCACAAGTAGGCAGAGGCAGACAGAGAGAGAGAGGAGGAAGCAGGCTCCCCACTGAGCAGAAAGCCGGATGCGGGGCTTGATCCCAGGACCCTGGGATTATGACCTGAGCTGAAGGCGGAGGCTTTAACCCACTGAGCCACCCAGGTGCCCCCCAAAATGCATTTTTTTTTAAAGATTTTATTTATTTATTTGAGAGAGAGACAGTGAGAAAGAGCATGAGCAAGGAGAAGGTCAGAGGGAGAAGCAGACTCCCCATGGAGCTGGGAGCCTGATGCGGGACTCGATCCCGGAACTCCGGGATCATGACCTGAGCCGAAGGCAGTCGTCCAACCAACTGAGCCACCCAGGCGTCCCCCAAAATGCATTTTTAAAACACATCAGTTTCCACGCACAAATTGTCAGATTGTGGTCCTGTATTACCATTAGTTTTATTTTAAGGTGTTTTATCAGATAAAGAATTATGCACTGCACTTTCTAACTGTATACAACATGGGCTGAGTCTGAAGATGCACTCAAGCCAGAGCCAACTGCCCCATTCTAGATCACTTTCTTGCAGTTTTCTGTGTACTGAGGGAATGGTGCATCCATGGCTGAGCCTTGAAATCTGTTCTATAAATATTTTTGAAGCTGTCCAAACAAAAAGATAAAGGATGGGTTCAAAGTCAGATGTCCAGATGTCACTGGCATCTGAGTTGAATTAACTGAATTAATGTTTATAATTAACTCATATGACTCTGTCTCCATTGTGAACAGTTTGCTAGCCCCCATGAGATGACCCATCCACTGCAATGCTTTTTCTTATGCCAGGCTTATCGCTGGGAAGAGAAGAAAAAAATTAAGAATGCTCCAGACCAACCTAGAAGCTCTTATGACAGTTCAGTTAAAGGGTGGCTAATAAGAGAACATAACTAAACAGCTCCAATGTGACATATGCTTCATTTTATCTACTCCTAGTAAGCATGTTAATAAAAGAGGGGGGGAATTATTATCCCTATTTTACATCTAAAGGAAATGGAGGTTCAGGAATATTAAATACGTTGACGAAGGCCTAGAGCCAGAAGCTACAGTGCCCTTACTTGAAACCATGTCTCTACAATTCCAAAGTGCATGCAGACTCCCTAGGAAAAAAGGAAAACCTAAAGCCAGAAATAATAGATATTATCAAAATTCAAAGTGCTTTTCACTGAAACTTAATTGCCATTTCTTGCTTTGCCAATAATGTAAGTGTCTAAGAACTGGCCAAAAAATGTAGACATTTGAGAACACCTAAAGCATTAACCAATCCTGGGCCACAGTGGACCTCCATACCTCTCTCTCAAGAAAATCAGACACTCCTTTCCTGGCTTTTTAAAGGAAATCCTGGGGAGACAAAATGTGATGTACCAAGTCAAATGCATTTTGAAAAAGTAAGAATGTGGAAAACACATGCCTAGGATTTCATGAAGAGTTTATATTTTAAAGTCTTGCCATTTCCTGGCTCTTGTAAATAATAATCAAGCTGTGGGTGCCTGAAGGAGATGGGATGCCAGTAGAAAGTCAAATACCAGCAACAGGCAAGTTAAAAGCATCATTTGTCATCTGTTTTATTTTTCTTAGTTTGCAGTTCATGGAGAAATGTGCCTCATTCCAAGAAAGAAAAATTATAAAAATGTTCTACCTTCTCAACTTAGGGAGAGAAGTGTGTAGGACATCCCCTTCCCTTCTTTCCCAGTGCACACACCCAGTACACCAATTTCTCTCTACTGAGTGGTTCTCAAACTTAAATATATCAGAGTCACCTGGAGGGTTGTTCGAGCACAGCCCGTGCTCACATGTGGACTCTCTGATCCAGGAAGTCTAGGTGGGGCCTAGGAGTTGGCATTTTGAAGTACGTAGGTCATGCTGATACTACTGGTCCAGGGACTGTCCTTGGGAGACAATTGCTTTGATGAAGACAGTTGTTGAACTTGTGCTCAACAGGCTTCACGGCAGCACTTCTAGAAAGGTAATGAACATAATCATCCACCTGGGAGCTTGTTAAAATTCAGCAGCCCCTGTTGATTTCTGACCCTGGTTGAACATTAGAATCACTTGGGGAGATACTGTGCTCAGATTCCCACCTCAGACCTACTGAGGCATAATCTTTGAGTCTGGGACTGAGGAAACATAGTTTTTGAAAAGCTCCTCCAGGGATCTTAATACCATGAAAGGTTCATAACCACTGCACATCTGATTTTAAAAGCATGTGTTCGTGGCCATGGGGTAGGCATTGGGAAACATGTCCCAGGCAAGTCTCATGCACTTTGGGAGTGCTTTGGGGATGAGACCTGAACCTTTCTTTGCTCATCTACCACCTCCCCCCCTTACCTCCAAGTGGAAGCCCTCGCATATATAGTTCCAGGCTTTGCACTTGCTCCTCCCCTGTCTGGAAAGCCCATCTTCTCCTCTGCTCACCAGGTTAACTCTTTCATATCCTTAGACATTAAACTCAGGGAGCTCCTCCCCCAGAAGTCCCTAGAGGCTCCTCTTCTGTGCTCTAGGGGACCCTCTGTTGTCCTTTACCATAGTGTCGATTACACCATATAGTATAGTTTCTTTCCACTTTTCTATAGGTCTCCTATTTAGGCGCTAAACCCTAAAGTCAGGGGTGATGATTTTTTTTTTTAATTTTGTTTGTCCTTACTGAATGTAATCTTCACAATACTAGATGCTCAGTGAAATTAAATGGATTGATGTTAGTTAAAATCTACAACGAGAAAAACCTGACTTTATCCCTTTGGCATAGTATTCTCTCTCTTTCTCTCTTTTTCTTTCTTTAAAACTATGAATCAACATACATCTGGCTTTGTAAATAGGATAAGACAGCTGCCTGAGATGAGAGAAATGCCCTAAATTAAATAAAATCCATTAAATAAACTGATTTAACTTTATAAGTTAAATAAAATCAGCAATAATACCTTCAGTAATTATGAGAAAAGTCTCATTTTTTTTCTTTAGTCAAGTGAGATCTGCTCTGATACTATGAGATCATTGTAAAAATACATTTTTTAAAAAAAAACCCTACACTTGAATGCCTGCTGCTTTAAATCTTCTCACTTAAGTTCATCCTGAATTTTTAGGCTGCATTTTTGGAGAGTGTAACCATATGTTCAAACAATTGTTTTGACTATAAAATTCCTTAGCACACTCCAGGAAGTGATCCCTGAATCCTGAAATGGCAGGCAGGAACCTATACCAAAGCTGTGGGCTTCTGAAAATACGTGGAGTTTCAACTTGCTCAGGACAGACTTCTGGCATCACTAGCCTTCGGGACAATCACAGAACCCAGATTTCTACGTTGTCCTCTCTCCATTGTGGCTCTCTCTTGCCCCGTCATATAATGCCACAACGCTGTGCAACAGTGGTTTGCTAAGCAAAGCACAAGTCTTTGAGTTTGAGATGGAAGAGGGGGTGGCACATGTTTTGTTTTGTTTTCAGCCCAGGATGGGCTCAGTGTATATCTCAGCATCCACATAGTTTATGACGTGACCCTCTTGGATCTACCCCCAACACCTGCCATGGCCTGAGCCTCAACTGGAGCCTGGGGGACACTGATGTTGAGGTCGTGGACTTGGCCATTGGGCGTATGAAGGCCAATGCTGGCCTCGGGCCCCCCTCCCACCTCTGCAAGGCAGCCTTTCTCTGGGGCTTCCGCCAGGTGTCCAGAGCTCTCGGGAAGCCCCAACTCCTGGCCTTGAAGACCTACAAGGCAGCCAAGGCCGGACCCTACCAGGAAGCTCGCAGGCAGCTGTCCCTCCTCCTGGACCAGCAGGGCTTGGGGGCTTGGCCATCGAAACCACTGGTGGGCAAATTCAGAGGCTGAAGCCCACCTTCTGGGCTGAGCCAGATCCTACTGAAAGGAGGGTCACTTCTGGAGAGGTGTGGGAAGGCACATGGGGGGATGGAAGATGCACAGGGCAAAGTTGGGGTTGAAGGGAGGGGCCTACATGGTGGGGGTAGGGGCTGTTGCATATTCAGACTGAAATAAAGAGCAGTTCTTGGTAAAATAATAATAATAATAATAATAATAATAATAATAATAATAATAAAAGAAAAATAAAAGCCGAAACTTGACCACAAGTTATTTATAACCAATAATATCCCATGTCTGGCTAAGGAGAAAAAAGTGAATATCAAGGAAAGAAGGAAAACAAATGTTTTGCTTGGTTCTAGGGAATTTTTGTTTTTCCTAGCTATACTCTGTAATGGTATGCATGTTTCCTGCTTTAATGAACTTAAGCATTTTTGTATTACTCAATATAGTTTTATTGTTGTGACAACACATACAAATTGTTAGATCACAATCTGTTGTCAGTTTACACTCCTATGGAAGACCGCATCATGGGCCATTATTTTTGTGTGTGTGTGAACAGATGCTCCTCTGTTTTGAGAGTATACTAAAAATTTTGGCCTAGGTATGTAGTATCCCAGTTTGAACACAAAATTATCTCTAGACTTTAGGGATGGTGAGGTATCTACTGGAGAAGAGTGATAGGTTTTCCCATAAACAAGGAATTAGTGAACACAGGCAAAGCCCAAAAATCACCCTGAGGGCTTCAGAATCAGTAAAGGCAGGAGGGGCTTTGACCTTTTACCCCTACTGAGCTTTGCCTTTGGATTTTCCTTAACAAACTACTGCCTAGTCCTGCAGTGTCTCTACCTCTATCTGCAATATGACTGCAGATAATATGATGCTGGGATATGTGATTATTTGTGTTTCACTTTAATGCAGTATTTTAACTAAATGGAACATGGAAATAGATGCTCATAATAATCATCCAATTAATTTGTTTTCCCTTTAGCTTTTAAGACATTGGCTCCTCTTGCCTCTTATTCCGTGTCTTGGACTATACTTTATCTTTTGAATTAGCCTAAGAATATGATTTTAATGCACTAGATGAGAAATTAGGGGGCACTGAAGGTTTTTGAACAGGTGGGCGGTATGACTGGGGATAGCTTTTGGAAAATGAATCTGGTCCCATTTTATAGAATGGATTGGACCTGGGAGAAGTGGGAAATAAGAAGCTTGATTGGGAACTGTCATAATCTCAGTGAGAAACAATGGAAGATCACATCAGGGCCATGTCAATGGAAAGAGGAAGATATAATTGTGTAGAGATAATAGTTGATGTGTAAGCAATAATGTGTGTGCAGCAAGAGAGAAGGAGATACCACAGTGACTCTGAAGGTTTGGCTCTTGTTGGTTTCAAGAATCATGATACTAATACAAACATGGGGCAATACAGGAGGAGGAAAAGTTTATTTTCAATGGCATAGGCTCAGTTGTGTTTTAAAATGTACCTTGGCTTTATTTAAATTGGGTGTGTTAATACACATAGACATGAGAATGAGTGTCACAGAAGAAGTTTTTATATTCATAGATCTCTAGGAATAGGAAGCATGGCATGCCTATATGGGAAAGCACCAGGATTGGTCAGAAGGCAGAAGGAACAAAGGAAAAGCATGGGCAAAAGCCTTTATTATTATTTTCAGGGGAAGGAATAGGCAAGACAGAGTAGGCAGCTAAGTAGGCTTAGGATTGGATAGTTGAATATAATAGTAGTTTCTAGGTTTCTAGTACCTGGCCCTGGGATGTTATAGGGCAAGGCACTAGTGTCCCGGGCTTCAGGAGCCTGATAGGAGGCAGGTTGGAGTAAAAACTTGGAATTGGTTGTTTTTCTATGAAAGGAGTACTGGAAGGCAAGTTGTTTTCAATCTCTAGGAATTAGTTAACCCTGGGAGGGGCAGTCTTTCCTGGGCAGCAAGGCCCCAGATGTCAGAGCGTCATAAAATACAAAAAACAAAAAAGGAAGATTAATAGAAGTTGCCTAGGTAATATGTCAAGGTAGAAGTGACTCAGCAAAAGCTGGTTCCTGGAGGATCTGAAGAACAGTCAGGATTCTAGAAACAGAATTTGGAATCACCTGTATAGAATGGGGCTCATACAAGCAGATGACACTGTCAGGAGAGAGTGGAAATATGTACGAGAAAGGCGATGACCTGTATTGAAGGAATGGCTGCGTGGAAGAGGTGGAAGAAAGCAGTGGAGTGAGACGAGCCCCCAGTGGTCTCTGCAGTGACAGGGAAGCATGTCAAGAAAGTGTTCTGGAAGGGAGGTGAAGGTTAAAAAAGGGGTCATCCAGGGAGTGACCAAAGACCTAGGGGCTGGGCAACCAAGGAGTCCTTGAGGACTTCTGATTATATAGGATAATAAGAGGTATAGGCCCAAAAGCCTTACTGCAGAGTTACAGTACGAGTGGTCTTGGAGCAACAAATGCAGACCTCTTTTTAGAGAAACTTGATGAAAAAGGAAGGAGAGAAATGGGGTGTAATTATTATTATTATTATTATTATATTATTATTATTATTAATAACAATGAGCATCATTATTAGCTGATGCTTAGTAGGCACTCCAAAGCCAATTCTTCTAACTTAATTTCTCTGTTTCCTCCCAGTATCCTACAGTTCTGGGAAAAGAATCAAATTTTTTTTTTTTTTTTACCCTATTGTGTCCTGTTATATTTTTACTTGCCTATCTCCTCCATGAAACCATAAGCCTAAAGACAGGAATGCTGTATTACATGACTGGCACTGTTCCTGGTATAAACTGTGCTCATTGCGTGTCCATTGAATAAAAGAATGGATGGACAATTCTCAGAAGAGTAGTTAACCCACCCAATATGCCATAAATTGCATGTCTTGAATTGTTTCTCTGTATGTGTATTTTTTTCTTTGCTTTTATCTATTAATTACTTCAAAACACAACTGGCAATTCATTTCCTCCAGAAATCTTTTTCCAATTAACCTAATCTAAACTAAACAGTTATTTTGCATATTCTAAGTGCATCAATTATGTATTCAGTTTGTATGAGTTTAAACTTTACTTAACAAATTCTCTTCTGGAAATATTCCTAGGTCACAGTATGTTCATAAGTTTTTTATCCTCAAATATAACAAGATATTGTGCATGTTGAGCAGGTACAAACAGGCATACAGAAACTATAGAATACATCTCAATATACAGATATCATAAATCAGTATCATAGGTCTGCTACCTCTGTGATCTGCTGGGCAGAAATTTTCATCAGTGTCACTGTTCTGTGTTACATAAAACAGAATGTCATGAATTAGTGACCTTCAAAATGTCAAAATAACGCTCAGAGATAATGCATCATGCAATACATTGCTAACATTCTAATTTTGTCTGTAGTGGCAACAGTGAAGTGGCTAACAGAAGTGTTCTAGCCATTTAGTTATGAAAGGGATTGTTTCTTCATTATGATAATTGAATTTTACACATTTAGTGCACTTATTCATATTTTTATAAACATCTAACAAGTGAATTATTTGAGAATTATTACAAATTAAAAGCTAAGTCTGGGAGTGCTTGGTGGTTCAGTGGGTTAATCCTCTGCCTTCGGCTCAGGTCATGATCTCAGGGTCCTGGGATCGAGCCCCACATCAGGCTCTCTGCTCAGCAGGGAGACTGCTTCCGCCTCCTTCCCCGCCTGCCTCTCTGCCTCCTTGTGATCTCTGCCTGTCAAATAAATAAATAAAATCTTTAAAAAAAAGAAAAAAGCTAAGTCTGAAGCACTCAATGAGGACACAGGACTCTCAGTATGCAAAATCTGCGTAGAAATCATAGTAATGGGAACTAGAGAAGTAGAAAGAAACATCAATTCATGTACTATACAAATAAAGGTGCAGATTATCCAGCAGACCATATTTTGTACCCCTATTATATTCAGGGGTGACACTATTCTGATTATATTTCCCTGCTTCCCCTACTAAATTGGGACCTACACTAGGGCAGCATCTGTATTTTATTGATCTCTTTTCTTAATTCCTAGCATGATGTTTGGCATTGAAAGGCACTTAGTAATTATAGAACTGAATTAAAAATGCACATATACATCTACCTGGCCAGGTTATCTTTTACCCTTTTTGTATCTTTATATATATTTATTTATGTCAATGTACATCTAATTTATTGATATGGAAAAAATGTTCACAATGCCTTGCTGGGAGGGAAAACAGGTTTCAAAATATTTAGAGAACCATCTCACCTGTATAAAGGTGTATCCATATATCCATAAGCTAAGAATCCACAGAGATAAGTAAGTCTTTAAGGGTAGTCAATAAGGTGAGATTTTTAGATGATTTTCATTGAGATCTCATATTTTTTCACATTGTCTGAATCTTTTCATGGTGAGCCCTGGTTAACTTTATAACAGTAAAACTGTTTTCAAAATGTAAGTAGGATATAAATTGAACCAGGAAGACTCAGGTCCCAGGCCTGCCCCTTACTCCTGTGGCGAACTACTTGTCTAAGTTGAAACTTAATCATATATGAGAAAACAAATCAAATAGATCTGCCCTTTTAACACTCTGGTATTGCTTTGAAGACCACCATGGGTATGACCTTGGTGCAAAACTCAGGCATTACTTTTGTTTGTTTTAATTTTTACTTTCAGCCCTCATTCTGTTCCATCAATAGGGAACTTAATCCTGGCTTTTCCTGGAGTTTCACATCCTTGCCTCCACAAAGTTTTACATGAGTTCTGGTATCTTAACACTGTGTTAAATTAAGATTTAGGGTTTGCTGGGAACAGGTGAGGCAGTCACTGGTTGGGGGTTCACAGACATAGCCGACGGGATGTCCATTCCACTGGCCCAGAGTGCCTCTCTCCTACTTCCAGATAACATTTGGGGTGCCAGGTATTTTGCAAATCTTCTAATAGCCCCGCCTTTGCAAGCCACCTTTTCTCTCTTAGTTCTTGCTCACACACAGATGCAGGGTCTAGAACCTGGGCTGGGAAACTCCTCTGCTTTCAGAATCAGTAGTTGCCCTCCTTTCTGCTCAGAACCCAGCAGAGCCACTTCCCTTTCTGGGTAAGGGGGAGCAACAGCTTTATTGCCCTGGTCCTCCTCCCTCACCTGCCTTGCCAAGACATGTTATCGATACTGTGGAATCCTCTCCCGCTCTGGTACTTATAAACTTCTTCTTTTTTGCATCTTGTCATGAGACTCTGCCAAGGCTATGAGTACAGTGTACTTAACTGAGTGAAGTAAAAAGTTACAGGAATAAAAGGAGGAAACAAAACCCAGAGGTATTTTGAAATATTTTCCTGACAGTTGAGAAAATGCTATGATCCTAGGGGAGTATGCAGAATGGACACAGACTAAATAGACGACACTCTACCAGTCTTGTCAATAGGGTTCTGAGGGCATTAGATCCTAGTGTCCTAAGACACCCATCGAATGTAAGAAATTATTTCATCTCTCTTGCACCTAGAGCGATATTAGTCATACACGCTCCTTTTGGGAATTGAGAAAAATAGTTACTCAAAACAGCCCCTCAGGGGACTAATTCTGCCCCTGAACTTGTTGGGAAAGACCTACAAGACTGCTAACTGTGCTGCAATTGAGGAAAGGAGATCCTTAACCAAAAATGTAGTAAAAAAAATTGTAGCAATAATGTGTAGATGTCTACCCCAGAAATGAAGGATCAAGGAAAGTGTTCTTAGGAGTGAGTGCCAGGTATGAGAATGATTGGCAGGAATCTTGAACTCAAGAGAATGTGATAATCCTAGTCCGGTATTAACGAGGGGGTGAGGCTTTGGTACTGTGAATAGAAGCTTGGAATACTTGGAAAACAGGAACAGGAAATAGGAATTCTTTTGGCTTTTGTTGTTTGAATGTCTTAAGAGGATATGAAAATATCCTGGACCCAAAAATTGCGGTATGCTACAAAGCTAGCCCTCGTGTTCCATATTTTAAGAGAGGTATAGAGATTACAGTCAAGATTACAAAGTGAAGAGGAAGTATGGTCTTTGAGGTCGAACAGGTGGCCCCAGTTAACAGTCCACCTCCAACATTTCCTTGACTTCAGATACTCAGTTTGATTTTGATTTTCCATAAAAATAGAAGCTGCCATTTATCTTGTAAGGTGGTGGGGAGAGTCAAATGAAACAGATGTGAAGAGTCCAAGATAGTGTCTGGCATATAATAGATGCTCAATAATTGCCAGGCATCATTGTTTCTCTTGGTTTTACTTTAGTTCCTCCACAATGAGACAAGTATACCCACTGTCTTAAGAAATAAAAATATAAACTATAAAAATACCTCATCTTTTTCACTTTCCTAGCCTTTGGAGAACTACTCAGATGATAACAACTTGTGGTTAAAAAGAAGGAAAGAGAGGGCTCCCTGGGTGGCTCAGTCTGTGAAGTATCTCCCTTTGGCTCAGGTCATGATCCTAGGATCTTGGGATCAAGCCCAGCATTGGGCTCCCTGCTCAGCGGGAAGCCTGCTTCTCCCTCTCCCTCTGCCTGCCTTTCCCCCTTGTCCCCACTCATGCTCTCTTGCATGCTCATTCTCAAATAAATAAAAATCTTTTAAAAAAATCCATCTCCTTAAAAAGAGAAAGAGAGAGAGAGAGAGAGAGAGAGAGAGAATGACATAGTTACAGAATCCATGGCTTTCTGTATAGAAAAGAATAAGGAGCTATTTTGTGTCTCTTCCCATTTGCTTAGTGACAAATAGACTCATTGTTAATCTACTTTATTACGGGAGAAAATGGGATGTGTGGGTAATTGTTTTTCTTGTGTGAATGCCTGTATTTCTATTTTTGTAAAGTTCTGATCCTGGTCGATTCTAAATACCTTTAATTTTGAAAGATTCTATTTTCTTCTGGAATCCTCTTGTACCCACAAAGTTAGTAATGGAGTATCATTTAAATAATATACTGTGGTGAGAACATAACAAAGTGGTAAGAGAAGCATTTTGAAGGTTGACTTAAAATATATTGACTTTGAAATAAATATACATCTGGTGTAAAGAATGAATTCAACTAAATGTACACATTGGTTTACCCAACAGATAAGACTTTGGGAAGATATGTATTTTAGTTTAAAAATATTCTGGTTTGAGTTCGGTTGTATTATAGCTTACATAATACTGATTAGACTCTGGCTTAGAAATATGTGTTAGTCATAAAATTTTGGCGAGATTCACATCAGAAATCTGATAGGGCAAAGACCAACGTGATTATTCACATGTTTAAAATCTTGAGGAAAAACATACTGTGTACCGTTTAGTAAAATTGTTCCATGATGTTAAGGAGAAACAATAAAATTGTTCCGTGAAGAATCTGAGCACTGCTAGGTTCAGGGGACTAGTTTTGACTTCATTTCTTAAACATTTAACTGAGCTGGATGGTGGTCCAAGACCCCCAGCTCTCTGAGCCAGAACTTCTAATAAAACAAAATGTAAAAAGCACCCATCTTACAAATATTTTTCATTTCTTTTGATAAAAATAATGGAGATTATTGATTGCAAGAGACTTCTTTTATAATGCTTGTTTTGAAAGATTAGAAAACCTCCTACTTTATAAACTATTTTATATTGGGTAGTTACTATTAGTAGTTAATAGATACCTAGATATATGATTTCACCTGCTGAATTTAAAATAAGGAAGTTATAAACTTATTGAATATCTATTATCTATTCAGAATATTCAAGTTAATATCCAAATCCTTGAAATTATCAAAACTGTTTTTTTCTTAAACTTTCCAGAATTTCAATGCTAAGTTCACCTTAAAAATAATAAATATAGGGGTACCTGGGGGGGCTCAGTGAGTTAAACGTCTGCCTTTGGCTCAGGTTATGATCCTGGGGTCCCAGGATCAAGCCTCTCATCATTATGCTCCCTGCTCAGTGGGGATCCTACTTCTCTCTCTCCCTCTGACCCCCACTCATGCTTGGTCTCTCCCTCTCTAGTGCTTTCTCTCTCAAATAAATAAATAAATAAATAAAATCTTAAAAAAATAAATATAAGGTAACTTACTGATTATTCAAAATGGCTTAGACTCATAAGAAGTGTGTTCTATTCTCTTACCTGCAGTCTATATGTGTGGTGTGTTCGGAAGTGCTAAGAGGAATGAAGCCACGTGGCTATTGTCAGAAGGTGTGGTATGTGTCTGTGGTAAAAGGAAAATGCTCTGAGGTGTGTCTCATTACCAACTTCCTATTTCCCTTGAAGTGGTCTTCATTCTTGCTTTCTCTCCTAGCCTGCCTGACTTCTGGCCTTTCTAAGTGCCTGCCTTCTCATTAGCTCTGGGCTGGGGCCTGAGGCTGTACCTCAGCTTGAGTCCAGGTGTTCAGAGAAGGTGTGATTTTGTCCTTTTGTGGTGCTAGAGCTCAGCTTGCCCTCCCTCTCTGAGAAAGGAGGGAAGAATCATCTGGGTTCTATTTACTTTTGATAATTTTGTGCACACAAGAAACAAAGAGAGGGACAGGCCTAGCTGGGCATCCAGGCAAGACACAGACCAATGGATTACAGCAAAAGAGTGAGGGGCACCTGGGCGGCATAGTCAATTGAGATTCTGACTCTTGGTTTTGGCGAGGGTCATGATGTTGGGGTGTGGGATGAGCCCTGTGTGGGGCTCTGTGCTCAGTGCAGGGTCTGCTTGGGACTCTCTCCCTCTTCCTCTGCCCCTTCCCCCACCTCTAAAATAAATGAATGAATCTAAAAAAAAAAAAAAAAAAGAATAAAGATGATGACATCATCAAGATGGCATCCTCTGTTGTTCCTAACTTCAGTCCCCCTCACAAGAAGACCTTAGATAATTCATAGACAACACCCCATTGAGAAAATCCTAAAATCCAAGGGTGAGACTGACAACAGAGACCCAAGAAGAGAGCACTAGGTGGGTGAGGGGAGCTGCTACACTCCGATGGCATTTCCTGTCCCCCAGGCCAGCACAGAGCCACAACAAGATCCCCCTGGGCCAACAGTTTCTCCAATGGGGGAGGGAATCTAAGGTGAACACCAAGTTCCCCTGGCATTGTGGGATGCTTCCCAAGAAGCTCCCTCAGATCTTGCCTCCTAGAGACCCTGGGGATGGGAGATAGGGAGAAGGAGTGGGGCTTACCGCAGCCAGCACTCGGGTCTGGGGGGATTGCATTCTTCCTTGCTGTGTGCCTGAGCGGAGATTTCCCAGCTAGTGGCTCTGCAGTTGTGCCCTTATCTGGCTGGGAGGTTCAGCGGGCAGTTCAGCTTGGCTTGGATCCCTAGCTGGCTAATCTAACCGGCCTCACCAGGGCAGGAAAGCAAATGTGTAGCCCTAACTGCTGAGTACAGCCTCTAGTCCCTACTAACCAGCAAGCCCGACCAGAGAAGCAGGACTGATAAAATAATTAAAGTCACTAACTAATTAATGAATTATATTAAAATATATATGGGGTGGAATATTCAGCCACCAAAAAGAAAAAAATTCTACCTACTTACAACAACATGGATAAACCTTGAGGGCATTATACTAAGTGACCTAAGTCTGAGAGAAAAACAAATACTGTGTAATTTCACTTACATGTGGAATGTGAAACAACAGATTTCATAGAAAAGAGAGCAGTTTGTTGATTGCTGATTGCCAGGGGTGGGGGTGGAGTGGGATAGGGAAAATGAGTGAAGGTGGTCAAAGGCTATATATTTCAATTTATAAGATTTTGAAAAGGTCTGGGGATGTAATGTATTACATGTTGACTCTAGTTAACAGTATCGTATCATATATTTGAAAGTTGCCAGGAAAGCACATCTTCAAATTTCTTACCACACACAAACACATACACACACACAAACACAAGGACAGGGAGTGATGGATGTGTTAACTAATCATACTGTAATCATTTCGCAATATATATGTATATCAAATCATCACGCTGTACACACACAACCTTGCTCTTCTCCCTTTGCTTTTTTCACACTCACTTTGGGTTCTGAGTTTATTTATTGAAATACAGTACCAGGAGGTGGTGGTCATTGAGGCTCTCTTACAGGTTGCCTCTCTTAGAGTTCTTGTTATTTAAATAGTTGAGGAAGCCTCCTGGTGTTTTCACACTTGTGTCCTCTCTATTCTGGAATGTAGGTTGAACAGAGTGAGGCTCTTCAAATGAGAATATGGCAGATGTGATAGGACTTTGTTCCCAGCGTTGGGTTACACAAAGACTGCAGCTTCCTGCTTGGGGGAGCATTCTTATGTTATATGTCAGTTACATCTCAGTAAAGCTGGGAAAAGAGTCTGTAATGTGTATTTCAATAAATAAACTCAGTACCCAAAGTGAGTGTGAAAAAAGGAGAGGGAGGGGAGCTAGGTTATGTGTGCTCAATGGCAGGAGAATTACTGAAGATAAATATTTCATTAGATCATAAAAAAAGAGAGAGATGGGAAGATATCCAGGATGAGTCTGATGCTGGTATGATCATTTTATTTAGATTAATGGTAAAATCTTTTGCAAGGAAATTGTCTCCATTTTACCCAGTCCTTTATAAAAATTTGTTTTTAACAGAACTGTGTCCTATAGTCCTGTTGACTTTTATATATCGGGGCTTCAATTACAGTGAATATTCTCTTGTCATCTTCAAGAAAAACACCATTGGGGCGCCTGGGTGGCTCAGTGGGTTAAGCCTCTGCCTTCGGCTCAGGTTGTGATCTCAGGGTCCTGGGATCGAGCCCCACATCAGACTCTTTGCTTGGTGAGGAGCCTGCTTCCCCCTCCCCCTCTGCCTACTTGTGATCTCTCTTTCTATCTCTCCGCAAATAAATAAATAAAATCTTTAAGGAAAAAGAAAAAAAGAAAAGCACCATTAATTCACAGTTTGCACGGTAGATACTAGGGAGTTTTATCTAGTTTTCATTAGTGTTGATACATGATCAAATAATGAGTGAATAAAGCACTATCTGAAAGTGCTCACAGGTTACAGAGACAATTTTTGAAATAATGTTTTCATTCGCTAGTGGGAAGTGGTTGTGGAACCATTTCTTGCAAATACATCTATATGTATTTGTGCATATAAATGATATGTGTATATGTATATCCCATGTATATGTATGTAAATGTACATAGGTACATAAATAAGAACTCAAAGCAAATTTAAATAAACAAAAATTTACAAAAGGCCAAAAAAAATAAAAGTAGAGGTCACTCAAAAAGTTTAATGAAAACACGTACATGATGAAAAATCTCACTTTAAATGCAAGGAAAAGACAGTCTCTATTCCATTCTCAGAACTTTATTTACGATCAGAGTGGGAGGGGTGGACTTTTCTTTAGAATAGCAATGTACTTTCCAAACACCTTTTATTTTAATGTGACTCTGGGTGATAGTCCCTAAGATTCTAACATTTGGGCATTGTAAACATTATTTTACTCTTGTCGCCCACTGAACAACCTCTGAAAAAAGAAATTTTGGCAACTAATCTGTAAGGGAAATGAAGTAATCATCATTTTCCATTTCTCTCTGGATTTCTGACACAAGCCTGACAATACCGAGTGAAAATGCTCTGGAAAGTAGAACTGGGATGTGAATACAAAGCAGTATTATGGCTTTGTCGGCTTTGTCCCTCAGTGTTCCCCCAGATCCAATGTTCCGGAAAGAAAATCTTTCGTTCTCTCTTTTTTTTTTTTTTTTTAAGATTTTATTTATTTATTTGACAGAGAGAGATCACAAGAAGGCAGAGAGGCAGGCAGAGAGAGAGGAGGAAGCAGGCTCCCTGCTAAGCAGAGAGCCCGATGTGGGGCTTGATCCCAGAACCCTGGGATCATGACCTGCGGCGAAGGCAGAAACTTAACCCACTGAGCCACCCAGGCACCCCCATTCTCTTTTGTCTATATGAGTGGCTGTGCCCTCATCAATTAACGCATGTAAATGGATGTGAAGATGTATTCTCAGATTCATCTGAAAGATATTCTCTGACCTCAACTTTTTATACATTTATTCTGACTGATTCAATTTCTTAATAAAGTTGCCTAAAAACAACCTGAAAAGCTGTCTAATGGTGAGAGGTGAAGAAGAAGAAGAAAAAAGCATTATTTTGCGATCTTTACACACATTTTGTAAGAAAATGTTTGCCAAGCTCTATGGATCTAACTAAATCCCCTTGGTGTTACGAGTTTCAGTCACCACATGCCCAGGCTATTTGCATCCTAGGAAACAAATGTAGAGCACATGTCTTGAAACAACTTAATGTGAGAGTGAGTAGTCTAGACTCTAGAGCCAAGAACGTGAATCTTGGCTGTAAACAACAGAGGATTAAAAAAAAAAAAAAAGTCTACATAGAGAAATAGAACATTTGTCTTTAACGTCTAAGCGCTTTCCTTAAAACAGTGGGAAATCATTTTAATGAATGAGAGGAACCTGCCATGTTGCAGTGCTAAGTCCTAGCAGTTTGGCTGCGTGTGCTCGACCAAGCGACAGGTTTTGTAAAATAGAAAATATTGTTGCGTTTTTCAACCATAACTAAAGCCATAAGGCAAGGTTTCTGGCTTCATTCACAGCTTACTGATCAGGCAGGTGGACCAAATGCTGACAAAGAGCAAAACTAAGGAAAACAAAAACACTCATACTTATGGAAATGTTACCTGATCTAATCCCCACCCCACCCCCACCAAAGTAAGCAAACATTAAAATTTTCTGAATGGTTTTAAGTATGGCAAGTCTTTTAATAATTTGGTGGAGAGGGTGAAGTTAGGATTTACTCATAATAGGGATGCCATTTGGTTTAGATGTTGTGTTGAGAAAACGCAATGATGCAGTTAAAAAATACCTTACTGTGGGGGCACATAGGTGGCTCATTCAGTTAAGAGTCTGACTTCAACTCAGGTCGTGATCCCAGAATCCCGAGATCGAGTCCCCCATCGGGTTCCCTGCTCAGTGGGGAGTCTGCTTCTCCCTCTCCCAGCTTGTGCTTTCTTTCTTTCTCTCTCTCTCTCTCAGTAAATAAATACCTTATTGTATATATTCAAACCATAGAGAATCTCATTGTAGAGATTAATGGGTAAACTTAAAATATGATAAAAATTTTTTTTCCCCTGCTTTACTTCACTCTTAAAGAACACATAGGCAGCCCTGTAGGTAGGGTGTCATCTTACTGACTATGTAATTCAGCTGAATACTACTCACCTTTTTGCAATGTATGAGTAGGTATGTTAGAATTTACGATTGGAGCAAAATGGTTTGTTAATTAAATGAACCTAAAATCAGAGCTTTGTTTCCCTTTTAATAACATTCACTGTGACCCACAGATGACATCTCTAGTCCCCAGTGACCATCTCAAATATATGTGAGCAAGTTTAGAGTATACGTACAGAGTGAGCTCCAGCCAAGTCACTACTTCTATGAAATTGGACCAGTTACTTGACTCTGAAGCCTCACTTTTCTCCTCTATAGTTATGAGGATAATACTACCATCTACCCCCTGAGATTGTAGTGGTAAAAATTAGAGCATGTGCCAAGCGCTCGGTTAGCACTCAATAAATGTTACTCTTCTTCATGGTGAATATAAGGCTGGATGATTAAAAGACAAGTAACTCAAGGGAGAGAATCATTGACAGTGTCCTCACACTTTATTGAGGGCAAACCAATCAGTAGGGGCAGGGTCAAGGTTAGGAGTGAATAAAACTCACCTCTGGCTTCTGTCACCACATAAATCCCCCTTCTTTCTTTTCTGCTAGTTCAAAGCTCAGTAGTCCCAATTTGCTCTTCTCCAGAAAGTTAAAAACAGACAATATAAAAACAAGACGGATTGAAAAGAAAAAGCTTTATCCCCAAGCCCTGGTAATGTCAGGTCTACTTAATTGTGTTGTACAAATTCAATACGATTTTTTTAAAATTTAAAATTAAATGATTATTTGAAGATATGTCATTTGGCTATTTATGTTAAAAATGTTTATAGCTAACTAAACTATTTAATTTTTCATGTTTATTTTTGTATGGTAAAGACTTGCTATGCAGTTCATAGATACTGTCATTTTGTAATTTTCAAATGGAATGATGACAAGTGGTTACTCTGAAATTTACTGAGAATAAATAACACAGTTTTCCAAATAATGGTACTTGGTGCATTAGATACAGCAGTGTGTTGCAAATACAGAAAAGTGGATTATAACAAGAGGTACAATCCCATCAAGTTCTTTACTAATATTAATATCATTCTCTAAAGAGAAATACATTTTTTTCTCCTTCACTTTATTAGTCGTCCATGAGGGGTTATTAAGTACACCTAGATTCACAAGTATGAAAAATATTTTTATCTAATTTCTAAGATGAGAATATTCTTCAGCACAAATTGGATTTTCAGACAGCTTCATGAATACGTGAAAAACAAAAGTGTGATTTAAAGAATAACCCTCAACGTTTAGATGCTCGTGATCTGGAAATCCCATAAGGAATCCTCATCTTAAAAAACTGATATACCCTTTTCTCTTTTTGCTGAATGAAGTACAGTGTGAACAAGACAACCTGTCTCTCCAAATTTTGTCACTTATGTTACCAGCTGGGTGCAATCAATATAAAGATGAAAAATCCAAAGCTCAAACCATCCATGTGTTCATAAAATCGCAGGGCAGTTCTTAAACAGTTATTAAAAGAGCTTTAATGTGTTTGGTGTTAAAGAAATGCAGGTGAGTATCTTAAGACTGTAGGTAATGCTGAAGTTTTCTCCACAGGAGTGATATATAAAGATGAAAGCCGCGATGTATTGGTTCAGCTGTGACACATTCAGTGGGGAGAGAGGAGACAGTTGGATAATTCTACTATGCTGACTGGGATGCAGACCATTGGGTTTGCATAGAGGGCTTGACTGAACTGATAACGCAGCGGTCGGAAGGCCTCTCTGGTTCTCCCATTGGCAACTCCTGTATTGTGATAAAACTTGCACCTACGAAGTCCTTTCTTTACTTGCTCTCTGGACACATTGCACTCGTGGTGAGCATTTCAACCTATATAAGAAATATCAGGATATCAGTATCTCCTATATAAATGACTATGGTGTCACAGTCTCTTAAGAGTTCTGCATTTGCTTTCTTTTTGAGATTAAAAAACTTGTGCTCTTCAATGGTAGTGCAACACCTAGGTTGGGGCTGGGTGTTTGTAATCATTCTCTAATAAAGCTAACCCTGTGCAAAATCCTATATTCTCCTTTCATAATAACCCTAAGCCAAATACATACTTCCCAGTCCATAAAAACATACAAATACATGTGTCAATCATTTCTTGTTTTATCAACTCATATAACAGACCTGAAGGAGCGATGACTTGAGAGAACTGCTGGGTACTGAGCTGTATAAAAATATATTGAAAGCAGCAGTGCAGGTCTGCATATCTAAATAGTGCAGTACATTTGATAAATCTGTACCGCCATTCATTGGTGTTCATCTTTTCCTGCGGAAGGGGAAATGGTCAGCTAAAGGGGTTAGCATCAAACAGGTTAATTTCTTAAATTGCATTTCTTTTCTATTGCATCTTGATCAAGAACTCGACCTCTGAGCTCCAGTAGCCTGGGAATGAATTTCTTTTGCATCACAGAACAGCCAGATGAACTTGGGCAAGTTCTTTATCCCCTCTACACCTCAGTTTCCTCAACTATTAGAATAATAAGAACTATAGGATAGGCGGCTTCTAAGAGAGCTTCAGTAACCTCTAATTCCTGGTGTTTGCACACCTGTGTCATTTCCTCTTCTGGAACGCAGGCTGCACACAGAGTGAGGCCCTTCTCGTGAGGAGAATAGGGCAGACGGGATAGGACTTTGTTCCCAACACTGGGAACACAAAGACTGCAGCTTCCTGCTTGGGGGTGCATTCTTGTTCTTTCTTAAAACTTTTACCCTGAGGGGAACAAGGTGCCAGTTGTGAGCAGCCCAGACAAGAGGCCCATGTGGCGGAGAGCTGGTGTCTGCAGGTAACAGCCAGTGAAGCGGGCTGCCACGAGCCAGGAATATGGGCCTGAGGCATGCAACCCCCTACTGCCCCCACCCTGGGAAAGCTTCTAGTTCTCTCTATAACTGACAACTTCCAATCCACACATACCACCCAGTATTTTGAGCTGCCTACACTAAAGTTCATCATTCCGGAGGTAAAAAATCTCACTACTGTTCTTTCTGTGTGTGAGGTATATGATTGTGGGAATTTGTGTTTGTATTCATGTTATTTCTTTCTTTCTTTATAAATATTTTATTTATTTGTTTTGGGGAGGGCAGATTTCCCACTGAGCAGGGAGCCCGATGCAGGGCTCCATTCCAGGACTCTGAGGTCATGACCTGAGCAGAAGGCAGATGCTGAACTAACTGAGCCACTGAGCCACCCCGGCTCAGCATATTCATTTTAAAATTGCTGTGGGATTTTTTACAGCACATTTTTCTAAGGGTTTTTGAGATTTTATCTGGAAAACTTAGATTAATGAAAATGACTAGTAACTTTATAGAATCCATTCATTTTCCTATACATCTCTTTTATAACAGAAGTTCAGCTTTCAGAAGACAGCTTTGGCAACTGAAAATTTTGATGGGGTCATTTGAATATGTCCAGCATCTCACACAGTAGGTCATGTTTGAAGATAGAAAAAGTATAGACGAGGAGAATTTCTTTTGTCTTTCTTTATGGTTTCTTTCTACCCTTTCGTACAGATAGGGGTAAAGAATTCCTTGTACATGAAGTGGAAAAACTTGGTATAAGACCAGAATTTTTAAAACCTCTTACACTCTTTAAAGTAGAATATCATTATTCAAGTGCCATAAAAGTCAAGGCATGTGCCTGAGCTGTGGTTCAGCAAGGATTGTGACCAGCTTGTGGATTCCATAGACATTAACCGTACACTTGGGTACACTATTCAATAGGTCAGGGACTCTTTCTCCAGAAAGCCATTAGTGCACTTGACTTTTCCCGGTGGAAATCAAGGAGGACAGATCCTAGAGAGCTCTGTCTGCCAAGCCCAAACATATTGTCTAATTCATTAGATTGGCAATAACTAAATAATCATTGGAAATTCTCATTTGTGAACACAATGTTTGGCTTAGGATTTCTATGCACACTACTTTTGAAGAAGGTACTAAGTTGCCTTTGAAAGTTTTAGGTAAATCAAATTCATGCTTGGAGAGGCTATGGAGTGTGAGAAAAAGATACCAATTAACTATTTTCATTTCTGCTTTTGGCCCATCTTTCTATGTGACCTCAGGCAAGTTTCTTAACCCATTCAGGGCCTCATTTTTTTAATCCACGAAATATCTGCCCTCCTTTAAATGCTGTCCTGGGGATTGGGACTTGTCAATGAGGGGTTACATGTGTTTCTATAATGTCATTAAATTCTTGACTGCAAGTTATAGATCTCTAAATCAAATGAGAATAACAAAAATAAAAATAAAAACAAAAACAAAAAGTATAGATTTTGGGGGGAAGCTATGTGATGTCTCAACAGAAATAGACCAGATTATACCCATGCCTCAGTAACAACTGTATCCAGGGATTCTAATACTCGTATTTTCACTTTGTTGTGGGACATCTTTATTCTTCTGTTCCTTACCTTTGTTTTGTCGCTGTTGTTGTTGTTGTTTTTGTTTTTTGCACAAAAGGTTCGTTCACAGGGTAGGCAAGAGCTGCTAATAACTCCCAAGCTTTATGGCTTAGCATGGATCAGATGCCTACAGACCAATAGTGGGGAGATGGATGTGGTTGTTGAGGTGGGGGTGGGAAGAGGAGGTTGTAGGGCAGATATACTGTCCGGCTGTAGTCTGTGGGGGGGCCTCAGACCAACTGCTCCAGATGCGGAGGGGAAGGATAGAAAAAAATGTGGAATGCTTAGAAGTATTGCCAAATCATTTAGAAGTACTGCCAGATCATTTGAGAGTGCCAAAGCCTTGGTTCTTAGCCCTGAGTGAATGTTTAAATCACCTGCGGAGCTTTTTAAATACCTGAAGCAAAGACCTTTGTGTGTTGTCATCAGAATCACCTGGGGAGCTTCTGAAATTTGTAACCTTTTCAGATCTACTCAGACCTATTCAATCATTCTCTAGAGTAGGGGGTGGCAGGAACCCAGGACTTGGCTTAAATTCCCCAAGGATTTTTTAAATTAATTAATTAATCAATTTTTTTTTTTTTTTTACACGTTGAAATTTGAGAATCATTGCTCTAGATTGGTGATCCCCAGATTGTGATTCTCAGACCAGAGCTTCAGCTTCTCTTGGGAACCAACTGGTAAACAAACTCTCCAGTCCCACCTCAGACACACTGAATCAGGAAGTCTTAAGCTGGAGCCCTTGCAACCTGCCCCCCAAAGAGCCATCCAAGTGTTTGAAATGCCCACTAAAGAAAGCTTGAGAGCCATTGCTCCAGATGAATTTAATTCTCTACTAATTCATTTCTACAGTATTTTACAAATGTATTGATCCTGGGTTTGGGCATTTAAAATATGTAATTGCTTTTCCTTTAAACTCTAAATATTTGGTTTGAAAATGACACTGTGGGCACCACAATGCCATTTAAAAATGCAGTGTTGTGGGGCTCCTGGGTGACTCAGTAGGTTAAAGCCTCTGTCTTCAGCTCCAGTCATGATCCCGGGGTCCTGGGATCGAGCCCCACATCGGGCTCTCTGCTCATCAGGGAGCCTGCTTCCTCCTCTCTCTCCCTGCCTGCCTCTCTGACTACTTGTAATCTCTGTCTATCAAATAAATAAATAAAATCTTTAAAAAAAAAATGCAGTGTTGCGGTGCCTGGGTGGCTCAGTTGAGCGTCTGACCTCTGGATTTCGGCTCCATGCTTAACGTGTGGAGTCTGCTTAAAGATTCTCTCTCTCCGTCTGCCCCTCCCTACCCATACTTCTGTGCTCCTGTGCTTTCGCTTTCTCTCTCTCTCTAAAAAAATTTTTTTAAATGCAGTGTTGCATATGATACATAAAGGTAAATTATCAACATCTACAGAGCTGTGATAAAGATAGCTTTTGTTATTATTATTTTTTTTCCCCTTAATTACACTTTCCTCAACCTCTCTGGAGTGTTTTCTTCCCTTCTGTGTGTCTGGGAACTAACTCTCAAATGTCAGTTTCATAATTGTCAGCATCTTTTAATCATAGGCAATACAGCTGTGGCTTGAGAAACTTTATCTTTTAATCTCCACCCCTTAAGCCACTGATCCATTCTGAAATAAAAGAAAAATGGAATATTTTTATTTTAGAATAAAATACTTTTGAGTCTTAATATACCATTAAATAAACTTAAAAGTTTAGAAAGCTTTTGAAAACAATTTTGAAATATCATTGCAAAACAAGACCATAAAATGTATGTACTTGTCATTGTGTTTCCACAGAGGGGCAGGGAGAACTTTAGAATTCCATACATGATAATTTACTGATTAAAGGGTTTACAAAGATCCTAACAGCTCTAACGGAAGATAGCTAGCAAGAGAGCACTGGAAATACTGAGGAATAGATAAATAAATATCTGAAAACACAAGTGTTTATACCCTAAGCCTACTACCTTTGAAAATTTTAGAGATTAAACAGGAATACACATGTACCCAGTCCATTAGCCAGTACAGCAATGATGTCACCACATGTCAAGTGGCCTCAGGGACCTCCCTGTACATTCATGGGAGAAGAGGAATGTGAAAGCAAGTAATGTCTTAGTACTGTGAAAACAATTTTGGTCTCAGAGACGTTGGGGGCTTTTAGGCATTCCAGACTACAATTTAAGGATAGTAAATTGGGTCAAATTCATACAGTTCCTTTCACACCTGCCACTCTGAGAAACCTGACCAAGCATAAAGTGCCATGGTAATAAAAAAGAAATGTGTGGCCTGTGCCGGGGACATGTAGTCTTGTCAGAGGAGCAAGCCTAGAGGCATCTGAGGTATACTGGAAAGCTATTTTTTAAGAATATTTAATAAAATAAAGTAAAAGCTATTTTTAAAGAATATTTAATAAAATAAAATCATTTTAAAAATATTTAATAAAATATGAAGTTCTTGGTAAAGAAGAGAGATTAGATATATTTGTTTCAGAAGAAACAGATTTGCTTCGAGTCTATATAAGAAGAAAGCTTTAATGGCTGAGAAAGGATATTGTAACCAAGGGAAACTGAGGGAGAAAGAAGAAAAGAATAAGCATGGGATGATACAGGAAGAGCCACAGAAACTTCCAGAAGAGAAGTACTCAACAACCCAAGGTAAACAGACAGGGGGGAGAAGAAGGAGTTAGATGGAGAGAGAAAGCGCAAAGGAGACCTCAAATCTCTAAGGAAATCACCCCACATATGAAATAATCACAATAGACATTGATGATATCAAAGACATATAAAACTCAAAAGATTAAATGACTAAATACGTCTCTGAAAGAAAAGGAACTCTATAACTTTTTATAGAAGTAGGTAATGTAAACAGAAAAAACATTCAGCTTGGAAACTCAGTCTGAGTTTCGAATGGAAGTTTTTGGTATAAGGACAACCATGTGGGTTTAAAAAAAAAATAATGTTTATGAGGTTTGAATGGACCAGTGCATGATAATTATGAATAAATGAAGGGAAATTGGGTTTATAAAAATGAATGTCTACCATTCAAAGAATTGGAATGTTGGGGGAAACTCTTGAGGAAAGTGGTGGCCTTCCTTCACACTCAAGAGGTGACCGTAAATTTCATCAGCTTCACAAAACACATATCTGGTCCTGCCACATCCCAAATCCAGAGCTCTCAGGAGCCCTCAACTGCCCAGTCCGACTGTTGAGGTCTTCCATGTTACACCCCTTTCTTAGCTGTCACCTCATTTACATCTCTCCCCCTACCAACCAATGAACCTAAGAAACCTATGAACCGTTTGGAAGACGGCACAGCCATTAGTGTAACAACAGACTGGGGTACAGTTTTATAATTTTCTAAGACAGTTCAAATCCCATATTATTTGTGTGGCAAAATTTTGGCATATGAATTCCTATATGTTTGAAAAGTCAATTTGTCAACAGAATAACTAAAAGCACAATTATGTCTAGCTATGAATCACCATAATTGAATTATTTGTTTCTCTGTTACTTGTGTCGGCAAATAATTTCATTTCATATACTTCTGTACATCTATCTTATAAACCCCATAATACATAGCTGCTATTGCTTTAACAAAAAAAAAGATTATTTTAAATTAAAAATAGCATTGTATTATTTCTGGGGCTCTTCCTTCCTCTCTGAAGTTCAAGGCTTACATCTGGAATAATTCCCTTTTCCCTCAAATTCCTTTAGTATTTTTTGTAGTGCACATGTGCTGGTGACAAATTGCCTCAGATTTTGTTCCTCTGAAAATCTCTTCATTCCACTTTCAATTTTGAAGGATGTTTTTATGAAGTCTGGAATTTTAGATTGCTATTTCCCACTCTTACAGCACTTTATGATATCAATCCAGTTTCTTCTAGTTTCCATTATTTCTGATGAGTAGTCAGCTCTAATTCTTATTGTTTCTCTAAATATACTGTGATATTTTGATGTCACTTTTTTTTTTTTTTTAAAGATTTTATTTATTTATTTGACAGAGATCACAAGTAAGCAGAGAGGCAGGCAGAGAGAGAGGGAGAAGCAGGCTTCCCGCTAAGCAGAGAGCCCGATGTGGGGCTCGATCCCAGGACTTTGGGATCATGACCTGAGCTGAAGGCAGAGGCTTTAACCCACTGAGCCACCCAGGCGCCCTGATGTCGCTTTTTTTTTTTTTTTTTTAAGATTTTCTGTTTTTTGTTTTAAGGACTGTGGCTGTTATATACCTAGGAATGGTTTTCCTAGCATTTATCCCAAGTTCTTCTTCAGTTTTGCAGTGGCTTGATCTTTCATTGATTTTGAAAAAAAAAAATCTCAGCAATAATCTCTTCAAATAATTATTTAGCCTGATTTTCTCTTTTCTCTATCTAGTATTCTAATTAAACACCTATAAGACCACTAATTATTGTCCCATAGGTCTCTGAAGTTCTTTTTCCAACTCTGTGGTTCAGTTAATATTATTTCTATTGACCTATGAGTTTTCTAATTGTTTCTTTTATTGAATACAGACTGTTAAGCCCATCCAACAAATCATTCAGGTATTGTATTTTTACTTCTAGAATTTCCATTTGTTTCCTTATGGAGTCCTCATTTCTCTGCTGAAGTTCCCCATCTTTTCCTCTAATTTTTTTTAAAACTATTTAAAAATCCTTATAGGTTAATTTTTACATTCAATCTGTGGTTTTGCTTCGATAAACTTCTTTTTAAGATCTCAATTATGGGTCATATTGTCCTAAAAAACTATCATAATTTTTAAATGGTATGGCAGACACTGTGTTTGAAAGGCCCATAGATGCATAGATACATAGAAGAAATCTTTTCTCCAGAGAGGTCCTTCTTTTTCCTTTGTCAGATACTTAGAGAGAGAGAATTTTTTTTTTTTTTTTTTTTTTTTTTTTTTTTGGATCCAGCCAGAAGTTGACCTAGATCTGAGGCTGGGTTACAACTTTGTTAAGTTCAGTTCACCTCTTGTGTGAAACGTCCTCAGGGCAAAATCTGTTCTATGTGTATTACAGGCATGTCTCTGGTAAGACTTTGGATCTAAGCACCATTAGGACTGCAAGAGATCTTTCCTTGCCTTCCAACTCAGCACTGATCATCCTGAACCCCGACGAACTTGTGGGGTAGCATCAGTGGCAATTGAGAGGAACTATTTCTGCATTTGAAGCTGCTCTAGATTCCAGTCCTTCAAGCAGGTTCATGAGATTTCTAAAATTTTGTGGACTTCTCCTTCCCCAGCATATCAAGTCTCCCCTCTCCCTGGCCTTTGGGAGGCAAGATACTCTGCTTAACCATGCCTGGACGTGGCAGTTCCACCTATGGATGAAAGTATAACTAACCAGATCCAGGAGGAAGAGCTCACCCCTCTTTACAATTCAGTTCCTTTCAGTATATAGCTTACGGGTGGCTTAATATATGTGTACATATGTATATGTGTACATACGTATATATATGAACAGTCTTATTAACTCTTTATATCCTTGAATTCAGTTTCAATAGAAAAATGACTACTCTAAAACAATATATTAATGAATGATTTTCTTCTTTTTTTTTTTTTTTTTAAAGGTTTTTTGTTTCTTTGGTTGGTTATTTGACAGAGAGAGAGAGAGAGAGAGAGCACAAACAGGCAGACAGGCAGGCAAAGGGAGAGGGAGAAGCAGGCTCCTCACTGAGCAGGGAGCCCAACTTGGGGCTCTATCCCGGGAACCTGGGATCATGACTTGAGCTGAAGGCAGATGCTTAACTGACTGAGCCACCCATGTGCACCATTAATGAAGTATTTTCAGTCTTTCTCATTTTGGATCCATTTGAGCCATTTATGGGAATGTTCTCATCCCATTTTTATTTTTCTCGATAAGGCTTTGTTTGATTATCTAAACAATCTGAAAGAAATACTTCTGGCAGTATTTTTAAACTTTAGGTTTCAAAGAAGATATTTTCTGGAAGTGTTCACTTTCAATTCTTTCTGCTTTGGTTTCTCCAGGCTTATTTTTTGATCACTGGAATCTCTATGCTGCAGTTTCAATTCTGTTTTCAGGGAAGGAAAAGAATTTAAATCTTACTCTATGATAAGCATGTATAAATGTATAAAATTAGAATTAAAAAGAGTACAAATTTGGGGAAGTCTTAATACGTGAAATCACTGATAACCTTACAAGGTTACTTAGGAAATGTCTGAACTTACTTAGAAGGCATTTCCTGGTAAGTCAATGCACACAAACTCTGGGGTCACCAATACATTCCATTTTAATGTAAGAGGAGAAGACATAAAAACCTAACTCTCTTTGTGGCTGGGACTCACAGACCCAAGTTATAGCACTTCAGAGAAGACACATTTATTCCAGTATAACTAACTTGGAAGATTTGGAAGCTACATCATAGTTTAATTCTTTTAAAATTTTTATTTGTTTAGATTAAAAACCCCAGCTAAATTATAGTTTTTATGTTGTTCACAGCAAGATTACACAATAAAACCATTGAGTAGCCATCTGAGTTCTCTGCAGAGCAAGATACTGGGAAGTAGTAAGACAGCTTGTCGATCCCACTTTGTTCCTTTTGCATTATTTAATTATCTTCTGGGCCTTAATACTCTGGCCAGCAATTATTGTTCTATCTCATATAAAAATTGTCCATGGGCCAACCAGAAAAAAAACTCCCACATACCTCAGTCTTGCCAAATTACAACGAAGCTGTTTCAGAATAAGAACAACTGAGAAACATTAATTCTCAGTAGAACAGAATGCATGCTCTCACTTCTGCATATTACAATAGCAACTTTGGTTTTTTTTTTTTTTCATGTGTTTTCTTGATTTCTATAGGTATACTTGGTATGAAAACTGCAATTTGGCTTTTCCCTGGGTTTGATGCAGAGGTAACAGGTGCAGATGAAAACCTAAATAGGAAGTCTTGGGAAAGCACACAAGGGATTTGCTCACTGTGTTCTAGAATGCATAACCTGAAGACTGTAAATCACCTGAGCAAGAGTAAAGAATTATTGACTTAAGGATGAGTGAGCAATTGAGTGAATCCCCTTAGCATGAGAAAATGGAAATTTCCCATGTACTACTTCCCCCGCTTGACTTCTATTTGATCATCATACCCTGCAGTATTTTAAGCAGATATAGATAATTGATTATCCACCAAATGGATATTAACAGATTCTCATTTTTTAAAAATCACATAGCTACATGTCATCTTATGTTCCTCTTTGCTGATGAACAAGAGAGAATGTTTGGAGCCAAGGAAATGAAGGTGTGATGCTTTTGTAGGTCAAACAAAAAACTTGATTCCTTACCAACATACTTCCTATATTTATATTTTATCTAGTTAAGAGGATGTAGACTTAGATCAGTATTAGTAAAAAAAAACCATGGTCATGATCCCCAGCCTTGGAGTTCCAGTGCACTTTACTGCCCCTTCTTCTTTTTCTTTTTTTCTTTTTCTTTTTAAGGCTGCTGATGGCTCCCCAGGAAAAAGCTTAAAAATAGACGAGAAAGTTCTGGGTTTTGTTGCTTGTTTTGTTTTGTTTTTGTTTTTGTTTTTGTTTTCCAATTGAGCAACAAAAGTAAACTTTAGTTGTAATGAATTGCCAAAAACTGTGCTCCAGTGTTTCATTTTCTCCTAAAGGATCTGAATTTGGACAAGTAGTCACTGTCTCTAACTACCGTGAAGTATTTCTGTTAAGTTCTACAGTAGAATGGTGGCATTTCCCAAGAGATTAATGTTTCCTAAGAACACATTTAAAGTGTGTTGCTTATCAGAGGGAAAGAGGGGATTGTACAATAAATTTAGAAGTGACCCCTTGTATCTTCTAAAAATGACAGTTGGAATCACAAGAATTTTTTCTTCATATTTCCTTTCTCTTCTTAGTTTTAAAAACGTTTTAGCAGAGTAGTATGTCCTAAAAATAACCTAACTTTGCTGAGCGCTTATGCGTTAGTCACTCAGCTCTGCACCTCATATAATTTATTCTATCTTTACAAAACACCACAAGGTAGAAACTGTTTGTTTTTCTGCTTCCTCGTGGAAGAAACTGAAGCTCACTGCTTTGACCAAGAATTCACAGGGTTGCTAGGATCACACTTTCGGACTTCCATGTAGGCGCTCTTCTTGTTGCATATTTTATTTCCAGAATAATAACAAGAAAGGTTTTGGAGATTCTTTCTCCTAAGGCCCTAGGAGATCAACAGAAGGGTGCATTTATGCCTGTAAAGGCAACTGTCATTTGGAGTGATTTCAGTTACTCCCACAGCAAGTAGCTGGAGAGTTATTGACTGGTTTCAGCAACATCAGTGACTGACTGGCTTCTTCTCCATTTGTCCTCTGGTCAACCACTCAGTTAGTTATGAAAAGAGCTCCTTGGGAACAGTGACCCAACAGGCAAATATCTATTCAGAAATTAGGTGAATATATTAAATGGTTTTTAGAATAATAGACCAAATAAATTGAGAACCACATCAATTATAGAGAAGGCAGCCAAATGTAGGATTATGTTAAAAATCCTCATTTGAAGGAACCTTTCAGAAAGTGGCTTCAGATAACCAGACATACTTTGATGACTTAGATTTTAGGATTCAAAACCTAGCTTCAGAAATCCACTTGGTGTCACCAGGGAGAAGGCATTAAGCTATTTCGTGGGAGGCCATTTGAGATGTGCTGGCTTGGTTCTACTTGTCAGCCTCCCCACTGAACATCTGTTTCAGGTGCTACAGTCAACTGAGAACTTGCCCCATGAAAAAGTGCTTCATAAACCTCTTTTCCTCTAAGATAGGAATTGCTCTGAATATTTTCACATCCTAAAAAGATTGGTGGAGTTTGAGCAGATTATGAATGTGTGCCTTGAGAACACTGTATTTTAATTTTAATTTCACTGAATCAAATTCAATTTAGCGAAACAATGTGGGCCGAAAATCATTACAGTAAACTCCCAGATTTAGTGAACAGATAACCTCTCCAGTCAATAAAGCAGGTCTTAACTATAAATCTTGTGCTTGTAATAAGAGAACTATAGTAAATTCACAGGGCTCAGTAGCTATGGCAACTGCAGATTTCAGTCAATACCCTTTGATCTTCAACATTAGATAGTCATGTCTGATTGCCGCACACAATCCTTTTCCCAAAAGAGGTCAATATGTTCTTGCTGGAATACTTCAAAGATTTCTGGTCCCTGGAAATGCCTAGGGGTTTTTATATTAGTTACTCCCATTTTCGATCAATAGTCCTACTTGAAAAGTTATGTGATACACAAATACACAAACACAAGACTACATAGAAAATACAACTTGTGCATATGTGCATGTTCTTTGTGGAGGATGAACGTCTTTGAGTATTTATTCATATAAATCCATATGCGATATATACAGACATATGAAACATTTAATATATGTTTTATATATTTGCAACCACACCCGAAAATAAAAAGCCCCCCAAAATATTAGTAGTAGATTTTTTTTAAAATAATGAAAACATTTTAAATAATGACTTCAAAATGATTGGAGGCAATTCCTGTACTATTGTCATTAATATTATTATTTAAGGTAATAATGATACCTTGATTTAAATAAGTCTACTTAAAAACAATAATTTAAAAGGGGCAGTTTAAGAATGTGTCTTAATGTACTTCTTAATCATCCCATTTTTAGCTAGCTATTCAACGAACATTTTATGGAAATTACACTTTATGTGAGGTACTTCTAAGTCCTACAGGGAATAAAATAACAAATAAAATATAGTTTATAGTGTCAAGAAACACTTAATACCCATTTAGGGCACATAGTCCCATAAAAAGAATACACACAAGAACAGATACATTAAGAAGTACAAATTAACGCTTTGAGTTCTCAGAAAGTAGAGGTGCTTTTTGCAGCAGAGACCAGAGGAAAGCTTGCTTCATGGAGGAAGTAGAATCAGATCTGGGCCACAGAGTATATGAAGAATTGCAACAATATGAATGTGGATAAGGAAGATGTCAGTGGAGGTACTAGTGTGCATAAAGGTCTGGAGGCAGGAAGAGCTGGACATCCACTGGGCAAGGGTGTAACTTCCAAGGGTGCAGAGTGGGCATCTAATGAGGGAATCTAGGCCAATAAAATCACCTAAAAGAACACTTTAGAAAAGATAAACTTTAGATTTACAGGAATGCCATCACAAAAATAAAAAGCTTAAAATCAAACATGCTTAGGGCTATTTTTTTATTAGAATCCTAAAAATTCTAAAAAAATACTTCTCATCCTGAAATACCAAAGCATCCTCATGGGTTTTATGGTAGAAAAACAATTGAGTTTTGCCTGTTTTTGGAAACAATTTTTAGTAGTGGTCCTTTAGAACTCCGTTTCTTTCCTTCCTTCTACCTGCTCAATTTCTTTCTTTCTTTCTCTCTCTCTCTCTCTCTCTCTTTTTTTAAAATTGCAAACTGCAATTTTATTAACACTATTTTTCTTTCAAACCAAGTTCTTCATGCTGACATTCCCAGTGTTGGGAGGCACAAATACCATTAACCATCTTCATTCTTTGCATCACCAAGGAGTTCTTTCCCCATCTTGTTCTGAAGGATGAACAAAAGCTTGAGGCGTACGTTTCAGAAGATAAACTGCTGCATGAAGACCCCCTATGTTCACCCAGACAGTATGTACCTTCTGCCAAAGATGTCCCATTCTAGATAATGCTTTGGTAAAGCATTTCTTGTCCTGAGTAAGTAGTGCAGCTCGGCCTGTCCCTGGTTTACAGACACGGCTCATCTCCCATAGGCAAACTGGATAAAGGTTCCAGTTTCTCTTTTTGGAGCCCATCCTTTTTCCAAATGGCATGTCTGTCACAATAATGTCCACAGAGCCAGTTCTCAATGGCAGATTGCAGATATCCCACTGAACAGCATCTATGGGCAAGCTCCAGGACACTTTGCCTTCTTTAATTTGGCTCTTGGTCAATAAAGATGAGGTGTTATTTGCTGCTCTATTCACAGCCAACGGATTATCACCAGCAATATGATAACAGTTAGACCATTCAGTAGCCCCCTCTATTGGTATTGCTCCCGTTCCACACATCGGATCCACAATTATATCAGTAGGTTGAGGAGCACAGAGCCTAAGCATCCCATGGGCAAGAGTAGATCTAAGAGTTGTAGGTCCAAAATGTGTGGTATTTCTTCGGTGGAGACTCTCTTCTGTCAATGCAATGCCCACAACAATTTCATTATCATGGATGTTCAAAAGAACCTCCACATCAAAGTTGGTCATGTCAGCCTTCCACTTAAAATAATCTTGAACAGCACCCCCAAAATCTCTGGCAGCCTCATTTGAGGAAAAGCAGTGTTTCTCTCCTGCCCGGTTGCACGTGACTCTAAACTTCAGCACTTTAGGATGAGTTTCTTCTTTTTCATCCTTCTCATCTTTGGAAGATGCCAAATCATCACCTACTAATGTTGATATCTCTTCCTTGACGGCTGGATTTTCATAATAGTCTAAGATATGGGAATCTAAGGTATTATTAGTGAATCCTTTTTTATCCTCTTTCTCATCTGTTTTGTCTCCTTGTCCATTATCAATCTTTTCTCTACCTGAATTCTGATTTATCTTTTTGCGCTTTGTTTTTTTTTTTCTTGAAACTGGTGTTAATTTTCCATACTTTTAAAGGGTCTGACCACGGAAGCGTCCCAGCCAGTTCTTCAAAATCCTTGAGAACTTCTTCCTTTGTTTCTTTGAACTGGTAATCTTTAAACTCCTTAACAACCACAAATAAGTTATCAACTGATCTCAGACAATGAACCTGAGCCAGACTTTCCACTGAAATGTCAAAATGTATCTTGCCCCGGTCTTTGCTGATTTTGCATGATGACCCCAATTTCTCTCTCACTTCATCTGCAGCTGTTTGCTCAAAACCAGTAGGTACAGTGGCTCCAATAGTGACTTGGAGGTGCTCAGACTCACTTCTGGGACCACTTTCTGTCACTTGATTAGCCCTCCAGTTCTCATGAAGGTTCACATCCAAGAGCTGCTTAGTGGCTTCTTGAACATCAGACATGTTGGCACTGCTTCAAAGATGCTGACAGTCCCGTCCGCCAGCTAGGCCCTTCTCGCTCTGGCTCCCCACCAGACCCAGCGCTTTCTCTCTCTCTCTTTTTTTTTTTTTTTTAAACAACATGATACTTGAATGGAAACTTAAAGGACGTGAGGAAGTAGTATCTGTGGCTATCTCTGGAGGGAACATTCCAGGAGGCCTGAGCCTGGAGTGTTCCTGGTGTGTTCAGGGACGCAAGGAGGCCAGGGTGGCCAGAGCAGAGAGAGTAAGGGAAGAGCGGTGAGAAGGAAGGGGAAGGCAGGGCTTGCCAGGCTAGGTAGGCAATTGTAAAATTTTTTTGGCTTTTACTTGGAAAGAGATGCCAAGCGGTCAGAGGATATTGAAAAGAGTGCCATGAGCTGGCTTGTGTTTTAAAGGGATCCCTTTGGCTACCGTGTTGACAAGCATGGAGACCAGTTAGGATGCCACTGTTCAAAGCCAGGTGAGAGGTGGTTTGAATCACAGCAAGGCTAGAGGGAATATAAGATGTGCTTGCAAAAATTCTGGATATATTTAAGAAGAAGAACTGACCAAATTTGCTGTTGAATTCGACAAGGTATGTGAAAAAAAAAAAAAAAAAAACACTGAGGGGTGCCTGGGTGGCTCAGTGGGTTAAAGCCTCTGCCTTTGGCTCAGGTCATGATCTCAGGGTCCTGGGATCGAGCCCCGAGTCGGGCTCTCTGCTCGGCGGGGAGCCTGCTTCCCTTCCTCTCTCTCTGCCTGCCTCTCTGCCTACCTGTGATCTCTGTCTGTCAAATGAATAAACAAACAAACAAACAAAAACAAACAAACAAACAAACAAAAAAACACTGAAGGATAACACCAAGGTGTTTGGCCTGAGCAACCAGAAAGAAGACGTTATGAATAACTGAGAGATTCTGGTGAGGAGGACTGTGGGTGAGGCATATTAGCAGAGGAAACGATAGCTTCACTTTTTAAAAAATTTCAAGTTTTTATTTAAATACTAGTTAGTTAATAAATGCTAAAATTGGTTTCAGAGGTAGGATTTAGTGATTCAACACTTACATATAGCACCCAGTGCTCATCACAAGTGCCCTTCTGAATGCCCATCACCCATTTAGCCCATCCCCTACCCACTTCCCCTCCAGCAACCCACAGTTTGTTCTCTCTTGGGAGTCTGTTATGGTTTGCTTGCTTCCCTCTCTCTTCCTTTTTTTCCTTTTTCTTTCTTTCTTGCCCCCCCCTTTTTAATTGTTCATGTGTATTGTTTCTTAAATTCCACGTTTTGAATATGTTAAGTCTGAGGTACCCGGTAGTGGGGTTGGCCAGTGAGCCGCTGGATGTAGGAGTCTTGCCTGTGGTCACTAGATTCAGCAAATGAATGTCATTGGTAACTTTGACTAGAACTATGTTAAGAGTGGTATGGTCTGATTAGGGTGAGTTTAACCTTTGTGAAGTTCAAAAGTATTAGTTCAGTATCTGCCTACTATTGAAAGTTAGGCAGAAGAAACCATCTTAGGACTTTTTGTTAGAAATATGGTACCCAGATTAAGGGAGGGACACATCCAACTCTACCTAATTACAGTTGGACTTCAGCTGGAGCTCCTGCATGTTACTTTTTATTTTATCTTTTTAGAGAGTCAGAGAGAGAGAGAGAGAAGTGTGGGGAGGGGCAGAGGGAGAGGGAGAAAGAGAAAAATCCTAAGCAGACTCTAAACTCAGCATGGATGGAGCCCAGTGTGGGGCTCAATCTCACAACCCTGAGATCATGACCTGAGGTGAAATCAAGAGCCATTTGCTTTACTGACTGCCCCTGGAGCTCTGCATTTTAAAAGTTACCTTAGCAAACTAAGCTGATCTAGCCTGATTAATGATCCACTACAATTGCCTATAAGAAATGGGAAGGAATTGGTATTTTTGGCTGGAAACGAGTACGTGATCTTAGGTATCTAAGATCCAAATAGACTTTGAAAAGGAGGAAGTCTTCTCCAGAGGGCAAACCTCAAATGAAAGGGGAGGGAAAGAGGTAATAAGATGTCGAATTTCTTAAAATTTAGTTTAATTTTTTAGAATTTTTTATTTTAGAAGAAATGTATAAAGGAGTCTTGGCCTGGCAGACACTGGGATTTCTCATGACCAATCCAAACAGCGATTCTACTGCTGAGTATCCAATTATCCTCATCCGTTTAAGTCTGTCCAAAACCAGGATTCAAACATATTTAAAAAATATTACTGATAGATGTGGCTCTGTGGAAGTCAGATTACAAGAAAAGAGAAAGTTGGCCCCTCGAGAGAATAGCTCGTTAAAAAAGAGTGTGGCCAGGTGCAGTAACTGGGTCCGCGTGCTCGAAAGCAATGACAAGCCTAGTTTCTCCATTGGTGGTAATCTTGTATTTTGTCTTGACCCGCCATTCTGGCTGTTTGTGAGTGTCCTAAGGGAAAAGGGAATGCGTGTGTGAATCAAAAGAACCATTCTGCTGTAACACTTCTGTGTCTAAGCAATCTTGCCGCAAGTTCTCTGAGAGACCAGGAAAAATAATACAATAAATAACAGGAATAATAAAACACAGAAATGTGTTATTTGTAAGCAAGCACAGGTTTCTAGGCTGACCTTGTAGGGAAGGCATCCAGTTCCATTGTTGACAGTGAGGGGGCAGAGTTTGAGGTTAGAGTAGAGTGTTGGTAGAAATGGTCTGGAACTGCTATGGAAACATCCCAGAGCAAGGACCACAGCACATAGTCCCAGGAATTTTCTGGGAAAACTGGATTTCCTGCAGTTGTGCAGGTGACAGATTGGAACAACCGAGGCCCAGCTATCAGTAGAAGGAACTACATTTACTCTTCCTGTCTGGCATAATTCCCATTCAGAGACGTAGACAGCTTTAAACATAATGAGCCCACCATTATAGGTAGTATTTGAGGAGAGACTGGATGTCTCTCTATGTCTGGGTTCATACACCAGAGAGAGTGCATTTGTATATATTTTGTAAATTGTAAAACATATTCTGCAGTGGAAAGATGCTATTATTGCTGCATATATTCTGAGGGAAGTAGCACTGCTGGAATGAATGATGACTTTCATAGTCTCCTTTTCAACTCCACGAATCTGTGAATCCATCAAAATAAAGTAGGGAGTTTTAACAAGCAAAAAAATATGTCATGCATGCAGATTCAGCAACTGGTCATAGCTTAAGAATAAGCAGATTGATTGCTCTGTTTTAAGCAGGAGGTTTTGTAGATCTGTTATGTCTGCGAGTGGTTTATAAATGATCTCAAAGAATCCATAGCAAATTACCTTTTGATATAATCTTGGGCTGCAAAGATAAGGCAACTGGGGAAAGAGGAATCAGATGAAGGAGAGAAATTAATCTACCTGCTTATGAGCAGATACACCTTAGTCAAACCCTGCTGCCCCACCTGATATCTTGACCCCAGGAAGTAATGAAGTGGGTCTCAAGCATTTTTGAGAAAACCTGCTATGTATGTGACTTTTTATTGCTCTGTGCACAGAAGCTTATATTTAAATGTTAACATTCACATGAAGACTTACAAAAGAAATTAAGTATTCAAATAGACTTTTAAAAAATTTATTTATTTATTTTTTAAATTTCTTTTCAGTGTTCCAGATTTCATTGTTTATGCACCACACCCAGTGCTCCATGCAGTACAGACCCTCCATAATACCCACCAGCAGGCTCACCCAACCTCCCACCTTCCTTCCCTCCAAAACCCTGTTTATTTCTCAGAGTCCACAGTGTCTCATGTTTTGTCTCCCCAATTTCCCCCAACTCCCTTCTCCTCTCCATCTCCCCATGTCCTCCATGTTATTTCTTATGCTCCACAAATAAGCGAAACTGTATGATAATTGACTCTCTCTGCTTGACTTATTTCACTCAGCATCTCTTCCAGTCCCATCCGTGTTGATACAAAAGAATAGACCACATGGGGCACCTGGGTGGCTCAGTGGGTTAAGCCTCTGCCTTCAGCTCAGGTCATGATCCCAGGGTCCTGGGATAGAACCCTGCATGGGGCTCCCTGCTCAGCAGGGAGCTTACTTCTTCCTCTCCCTCTGCTGCTTTGCTTGCTTGTGCTCTCTCATTTGTTCTGTCAAATGAGTAAATAAAATCTTAAAAAAAAAAAAAAAAAAGAATAGACCACATACTGGGTCACAAACCAGGGCTCAACTGACACCAAAAGAAGACCACATACTGGATCACAAACCAGGGCTCAACTGACACCAAAAGAAGACCACATACTGGATCACAAATCAGGGCTCAACTGATACCAAAAGATTGAGATTATTCCCTGCATATTCTCACATCACAGAGCCTTAAAACTGGAGCTCAACCACAAGAAAAAGTTCAGAAGGAATTCAAACACCTGGAAGCTAAAGACCACCTTGCTTAAAAATGCTTGGCTCAACCAGGAAATCAAAGAACTTAAACAATTCATGGAAACCAATGAGAATGAAGACACTTCGTTCCAAAACCTATGGGATACAGCAAAGGCGGTCCTAAGGGGGTAATACATAGTCATCTAAGCCTCCCTCAAAAAAACTGAAAAATCCAGAACACACCAGCTGCCTTTAAACCTTAAAGAACTGGAGAATCAACAACAAATTAAGCCAAATCCACACACAAGAAGGGAAATAATCAAGATTAGAGCAAAGATCAATGAGATAGACACTAGAGATACAGTAGAATGCATAAATGAAACTAGAAGCTGGTTTTTTGAAAGAATCAGTAAGATCGATAAACCACTGGCCAAACTAATCCAAAAGAAAAGAGAGAGGACCCAAATTAATAAAATTAAATAGACTTTAAAAACTTTCTTTAGTTGATGGACAGCAGTTGAATCAGAGTTGAACTTTTACAGGGTAAGGAGGTGAGGGAAATATGTATCTTTGTGGTTTGGTGAAGGTAGCAATTTTATCTTTAATTGCCACGAAACTTGCTGTTAGAGATTGTTCTGGTTTTCATGTTTTTGGCTCAGGATTTTTGGTGCCATTCTGTCTGATAACAGTCAGAGTTGTAATTCCTCAGAGCTGTGTTTTTGTAAGCCGTGTGGTCTGTTGGTTAGGTAAGGTTCAGGGATAGGTGATGTAATGCAAAAAGTAAAAGAAAAAAAAGTGTGGGTGGGAGAGGAAAATGAGAGATAAAGCCACAATTGAAAGCAAAGGGGAAATTGAGAATCCTCTGGCATGTCTGCTTTAGGTTTTTTTTTCAAGACACATTGTGATTTATATTTTCTGTGAATGTTGAATAAGGAAGACACATACACAAGCTTCTGTGCAGTTTTCATAGAGATGGAGTAAAACTCAGAGTGATATTACTATACATTTGATTTAGATTTCTTACTGTTCCACTGAAAATGCTCTTCTGAATCAAATGTCTTAAGGCCAGTAGAAAGAACCACATCAAACAAATTGCTTTTCTTTTCCTCCTACTTAGTTTCAATGAAAACAAAATTTTTTTATATTGAATAAAATCCTTACTACATGGCTTTCCTCTTTAAATTTTTTTTTAAATCCACATTTATTGATTGCTCAAATACCTCCATTTTCATGCATTCTCTTGAATTAAGATAAAAATGGTTTTTCCCACTGCAAAGACACTCTCCCACTGCAAAGACATTTGAGAGGGGTAACCCATGAAGTTCTTAGCAGTCATTAACACCTTGCTAAAAATATGCTCACCAAACTGCTCTCTTAAAATAGGAAATGTTTAGTGTCATCTGGTTGCTGGCTGTGTGGCTCTAGCTTATTTAGGCGAAGGCCGAGGAATGGGGAGGAGGAGGGCTGTAGCGAAATAGCAGAATAGGGGGTCAGTGCTGGGAAAGGATGGTAAAAAGGCACAGAAAGAGAAAGGAGGTCATTTGTAAAACTGTCTGCTTACCTCACAGGTTGGCCTATAATTTGAACTTTGTTACAAACTGTGCTGAAAAAAACCCTCACAAATGCTTTTCCTACCTCTCTGTAACCTTAACTACCCTTCCTGACCATATATCTCTGGAGCTTAAAGAATTAACCTGCTTTGATAGCTGGGAAAAATCACAACTCCATCTCTCAGAGGACACCTGGTTTATTACCACCCGGCAGCGGTTGACGCTTCAGTCATGACGAAGATCATAAACATTTGTTGTTGTTGTTGTGTTTCATAAAGCTCATACTCTTTGAGTGTGGCCTCAGTCCGATTCTACAACTATATGAAGTGCCTTCTTAAGCTCTGGAGGCATGATGTCCGGTTCCAGAGGAACAAATGTGAGTAATCTAGGAAATGTCACCACCTTTTGGAGTAAGATCTGGGCATAGAAGAGTGTTGCATGCTGATTTCAGACTGTTGAAAGATCCTTCCCGCTCTGGGAGCTGGGTTCATGGTCACCTCTGTCCCACTGCAGCTGCTAATCATGGAGGTCTTGGATGATGCTGATGTTCTTTGCAGGGCAGCCTTACGGTCCAAGGAACGAGGCCAAGGAACTTTGTTGTTCGCACCAAGAAAATTGATTCGTAGGATGTGACAAGTGGTACCAAGATTTGGCATCTCTCAAAAATTCAAATGCAGAGAATTTTGGATCAAAGATCTTCCTTGAACTCTTTAGGTCACTGAGTCCCCAAACCCTCCCCCTCTATGAAGATGTTTTAAAACAGTTTGAATTCACTATGACTATCTAAAACTCGTGTTTTCTTTTACCTTCTACCTATATTAGCCAAAAAGTTCGATTAGCATTTCTCTGTTCCTATATACTATCATTTGAAACATGTTAAATATATGGGGACAGAGAGACATAAACACCTGGGTTTTACCTCCCAGGCACACTTTTGAAAAGTAAGTCCTTGTCTACATGTCTGCTCTCCCTCCCTGCACACATCCTGCATCGTTTCTCACTTTTATCTTATTGCTGGCATCAGCTTGTTGCTGTAGCTCTTGAGATACTATGCTCAAATTAAACTGGGTGGTTGGTAGGTAATGGAATCGTTATTTAAAAACTATTCGTAGCCACTTTCGCCTTCTAGGTGGAGGGCTTTGGAATCATTCATAACAGAAGTTAAATTTATACTGTTTCTTTTCTCTTAGGGTGATGGGTGGGGGGAGAAAAAATGTAACACAGATGTTCACTGGGGTCACCCTGCTCCTCAGCCTCAGGATGGGATAGGGTCAGGTCAAACTCTGCAACTATGTTTTATGGCAAGTCCAATGCCCTCAGGATTTCGGCAAATATATTTGTGCTAGTCACTTCTGACTCCAGTTTCCTGCTTTTGTTGAATTCCCATTACTCTGAGTCTTGAGACTGCTTTATCTCTGCCCTGGCTTCAAGTCAGATGTGGGAGCATTTCCTTCTCTATTTTATGCCCTGCTTGTCCTCCTCCTGCTCACCAGAGACAGCTGTGAATACAAAAAATTCACTGAGATTTGGGGTTACGTAGTGTAGGGAAGGGGCATATACAACACAGATAACTTGAAATTGGGTATTAAATTTTTCTGGCCTCATAAAGTTCCTTGGCCATTGTTTCCGAATCAAGCTCCGACCTCTGACTTCTCTCTGCGTAACCCTCTCTTTACCTCACTTTGTGTCGCAGCAGCACAAATAATCATACTACATACATATGCAGAAAAATGCAACTCTCCTCAAACTAGAATATATTTCCTCTAGGTACATGTTCTGTGTACACTTGAAAAGAGTGCATATTCTGTTGATGTTGACTGGAGTGCTTTATAAATGTCAGATCAGGTGTGACAGTGCTGTTCAAATCTTCTATGTCTTTACTGTTTTTCAGTCTACTTGTTCTATCAGTGATTGAAGATGGGTGGTAAGATGTCTAACTAAAATTTTGGATTTCTTTCTTTTTGCAGTTCTATCAGTTTTTGCCTCATGTAGTTTGATGCTTTGCTTTTATGTATACAAATGTTTAACCTTCTTATCTCCTCTTGATTAATTGGCCCCTTTACCATTATGAAATGACTTTTTCTTTAGCCCTGCTAAACTCCTTTGCTCTGAAATCCTATCTTGTCTAATTCTAATATTGTCACTCATCCTTCTTTTGATTAGTGTAAACATGATATTTTTAAAACCAAAACTGTCAACACCCGCATTCTCCAGAGGGGCACATTTCTTATAATCCATAAACCTACACTAACAGATCATTATCACCAAGGTCCATAGTTTATCTTAGAGTTCACTCTTGGTGTTGTACATTCAGTGTGTCTTGACAGATCTATAATGTTAAATATGCACAACTGTAATATACAGAATAGGTTTACTTCCCTAAAGATCTGCCCTGCTGGTTCATCCTTCTCTCCCACATAGCCGCTGGCAACCACTGATCTTTTCATGGTCTCCACGGTTTTGCCTTTTCCAGAATGTCACAGAGTTGGAATCATGCAATACGTAGTTCACTTAGTAATATGTGTTGAAGTTTCCTCTATGTCTTTTCATGGCTTGAAAGCTCTTTTAGTTTTAGTGTTGAATAATATTCCATTGCCTGGGTGTGTCACAATTTATTCATTTACCTACTGAAGAATAGTTCAGTTGCTTTCAAGTGTTAGCAATTATGAGTAAAACAATCTAAATCTGTGTGCAGGTTTTTATGAAGACATGATTTTTCAGTTCATCTGCATGAAGTCCAAGGAGTATAATTGCCAGATCACATGGTGGGAATATGCTTAGTTCTGTAAGAAATTGCCAAACGGTCTGTACCATTTTGCATTTCTACCTGCAGCGAATGAGAATTCCTTTTGTAACAGCACTCTAACTGGTCTTACGGGTTAACTTGCTTCAAGTTAACACACTCCTTGCTTGCTGACTTAAGACCCTTGATCTCTAACAGAACTAATTTACTTTCTTTGAGATTTGTAGACAGCTGGCCTTGGGGAATGAAGGACCAGAACATTCCAAGGCCACAGAGGCCAGCAGGTTTGTTTGAAGCTACTTGAGCTTTCTGATTAGCCCAGAAATCTCTTCCAAAATGTTTTTCTTTTTTAAAGTCACACAGGTGACTTCACTGACCTTCCTTTGCACGTCTATAGACCTTGCTCTCCTTTGCAGAAAGAACAGAGTACTCTTGCACAGCCCTTGGGTACCAAGGCACTAGAACTTCTTACACAACCTCTGAGCACTGTGATAAATCTGGACCTGGCATCATCAAGTCCGAATGTAATCAAGAAATGTCACAGACCACTGCCCTCCTTAACTGATTAAGCCTCTTTAAAAATCTCTGCGCCAAGCAGAAAACTCGGAGTTGGCCTTTGGAGAAGAGTCTGTCTCTGCAGGTGGCTAGCCTCCTGAATAAAGCTCCTATTCCTTTCCAGGCAAAACCTGTCTCTTGAGGATTGGCCTTTCAAGTGACAGGCCCCTGACTTGCATTTGGGGAAGGCTATTGCTCCACATCCTTGCTAGCATTTGGTGTTGTCACTGTTTTGTATTGCAGCCATTTTAATAGGTATGCGGTGGTAGTTCAGTGTTGTTGAAATTTGCGTTTTCCTAATGCCATATTATGTTGAGCATCTTTTCATATGTTTCTTATTTGCCATTGGCATATTTCTTTGGTGAGGTATCTGTTCAGTTTTTTTTGCTCATTTTTTTTAAATTTTTTTTTCTTTTAACTGTATTTATTTTTTAAGATTTTTTTTAATTAATTTTTTATTTTTTATAACATATATTTTTATCCCCAGGGGTACAGGTCTGTGAATCACCAGGTTTACATTTTTTAATCAGGTTGTTCATTTTCTTATTGTTGAGTTTCAAGAATTCTTTGTATATTTTAGATAATAACCCTTTATTAGATGTGTGTTTTGCAAATATTTTCTCCAAGTCTGTGGCTTGTTTTCTCATTCTCTTGACCTTATCTTCTGCAGAGCAGAAACTTTGAATTTTAATAAAGTCCAGCTTTCAACTATTTTTTTTTTTCCCATGGATGACAGTACAGTTTGTAAGGGAAAGAATGTCATATTCGTATTTATATTTTCTACTTCTGGCACAGACGACTGGCACATTTTAGGCACTGAATATTGAATGAGTGAGTGAATGCCCTGTTCAAATAATTATCTTTTCAAAACAGGATCACCTATATTGTTACATTAATAAAAGAGCTTATTGGATTTAACAAGCAAAAAAAGTAATAACAAGTGATTGGCTATTTGCTTATCAAACTGATTCAGCTCTGACATTTGTACATCTTGCTATCTACTTTTCTCCATGAGTTACACTAGAATGTTTATTATGTTTACCAGTTGTCCCTCCTTCATATATGAAAAAAAACTTCCTATTATACACAGGAAACCTCTAATCTTCCAGTGTGATTGAATCCTGAGGATTTGTCTGTTCAGAAATCATCTCCTTTTCTATAACCCCAAAACTACACCGAGATATCAAAGTTGTACACTACAGTCAGATAGCATTCTCTTGTTAACTAAAATCTAATCTCTCTCTCTTTATAGCATTTTACTACAAGCATCAAAAAATGATTGATCATTCGCCTGGGTGGCTCAGTGGGTTAAGCCGCTGCCTTTGGCTCAGGTCATGATCTCAGGGTCCTGGGATCGAGTCCCGCATCGGGCTCTCTGCTCAGCAGGGAGCCTGCTTCCTCCTCTCTCTCTCTCTCTGCCTGCCTCTCTGCCTACTTGTGATCTCTCTCTGTCAAATAAATAAATAAAATCTTTAAAAAAAAAATGATTGATCATTTATCAGAAATGTTATCTTTATGAAATTTAGGATGTTCAACTTATAATTTATTTCTGAATAAATCCTAAGTTATGTCAAATATATTGTGATTGAGCCTTAAACCTGACCATGAATATAATATAGTGATAATGAAAATATTCTTCAAAAAGAAGTGTTATAAGATAGGAGTTAGGACATATTTATATAAATGTCTCTCAAAAGTTTAAATATTCTGCTTAATAATTTTTTGAATATAAAATAAACTAAATAGAAATTGCCTTAGAGAATGAAGACTCATGGCTTTATAATATATATAGGGCAAAATAATTTATTTTGGACCCCATTAATTAGGGATTTAAAAATATTTAGTAAGGGAGCATAGTACCATAAAACTACTTTGTTTTAAAGCATTTTCTCAACATGAAATGCAAATTGCAATCTACTTGAGACCATAAAATTATTATGACATGATATTAACAAAAAATGTCAATCTGTACATTTTGAAAATTTATTAATAAGCGGCAATAGCTCTGTCTACACTACAATTCCTTAAGGATATTCAGTAATTTATACTTTTCTTCATTCGCCTGTTTGAGCTGATTTTCTCTCAGTAAACTTGAATTTGAGATTAAATATATTAATTTCTTTAAGTGATTTTACTTTTTACAGTGTTATCGAAATGTAGGTTTTGACACTATTTATTGTGACTAAAAGGATAAGGGACGTAAGTGTCTCTTTTTCTTTATTGAGCACTTTCTGCATCGTAGGTGCTATAGAATGTGTTGGAGGGCGCATGATACAAAAATGAATTACAGGGTCTGATTTCTTTTTTAAAGATTTTATTTATTTGTCAGAGAGAGAGAGAGCGCGAGCACAAGCAGGGGGAGGGGTGGAGGGAAAAGCAGGCTCCCTGCTGAGCAAGGAGCCCGATGTGGAACTCCATCCCAGGATCATGACCTGAGCCAAAAGCGGATGCTTAACTGACTGAGCCACCCAGGCGCCTGGAGGGTCTGATTTTTAAAAAAAGATTTATTTATTTGAGAGAGAGCGTGTGAGCTGGAGGGAGGAGCAGAGAGAGAGAGAGAGAGGGAGAGACTATCATGTAGGCTCGCACCAAGTGCAGAGCTCCATGCAGGACTGGACCCCTGAGATCATGACCAGAGCTGAATTCAAAAGTTGGTTGGTTAACTGACAGAGTCACGCAGGCACATTTAGAGGGTCTGATTTTTTATTCTCTATCTTCAAGTAGCTAATAATCTAACAAGCTAAAACAATTCTACACAAATAACTGTGATGTTAGGTAGAAGTTAAAGAGTTCTGAATAATACAAAGAGATCATCTGAGGGTCAATGAACAAGTACTTTATTTGAAATCATGAAGTCTTTGAAGAGATACATTATTACTTATGAATAAGTTTTATTTTTGTGGGAGAACATTCATTATTAGAAAACAAACAGCATAAACAAGATTTGTAAAGAATGGATTGTAACTATTAACCAATTTTAACTCTATTAAAATATTTTAAAAATTAATTTCATATACTGTTACTATATTTAACCATTTGGTGATGATATAATCATCAGAGGTTAGTGCCTCCATCAGAGAGGCTAGTGAACTAAAGAAGGTTGCTTACTTCACACTAAATGGCCACAGACTGGTCTGCTTTTGGAGCTCTGATTTCTGCTTTCTAAAGCCTTTTTTCTCTCACGTTCTTTTTTATCTGTCATCACAGCTTGCTGCCATTAATGTGCGTGTTTCAAAATGAGGTCCTGTCTGCAGCCAGCTTATTACTTCTAATTTGCTTTTAGGCAGTAAACTAGTTAACCAAGTTTGTTAGAAATTTCTAAAATAAGAGTTAATTAAATCTGATTAGGACTTTGCTAGGAATGAAATGTATGAGCTTTAATGGATGTATTTCTTGGTAGTTAATATATAATGGGTTACTAATCATTTATTTGCGTTTTTACTTAGAATTTCATATTTAGCTTTAAACCTAAGCCCCAAATTATAGCTTTTCTATTCAATATTTTCAATATCCATGGAAATATCTTTCATGGAAGCATAATAGCACAGTTATATATTTGTCACTTGATTAATTTTTTTTCTATTTCAGCAAATATGAACAATAGTAAGTCATTATATTGGGTCTAGTCAAAGCTGGTATTAATAACTCCAAGTATGCTGCTTAAATGTTGCCTGGACTGTTATACCAGGTGTGGGCAGGTTAAATATTAACAGCAATATGGTTGAAAATTCTCTCATTTCAAATTTATGAGGCTAAAAATGCTGTGTGGAATTCTGCTAATTTTTCTTCTTAATCACATGATTGTTAACAGCCATAATTAGTGAAAAGTCTAAATGAGAGCCATTTATTGAGAATTATTCTAAGTGCAGATGTTATTTTGTGTATGTTGGGGGGGTTGAATTGCACGCATGACCAAATGTCCATCATAGAGTTTTCCCAAGTAATAACTAAAAACTATTGCTTCTCACAACTAATAGTGGAATGCGTATTCTGTTGGTAATGTCTACCAATTCATAGCGAGAACTGTAGACTGATTTTTTTGGATTTGAAAGTTCTCTGACTCTGATGAAGTTTGATGTCTAAGTACATGTTTTGAAAGTTGAATTATCAAAATAAATTCCTATTGACAGAGTGAAATCCTCTGCTCTGCCCAGCTAGCTATACACATAGTACTCAGGGTTTGGTCCTCAGCATTTAAATAACATCTCAACTTTTCTTAGGTGATCTCACCAAGTAATACTTCAGTTATCAACTGTCTGGTGAGGACTTAAAATCCTAGCTCAACCTTTGGAACTTCAGACCCATTACACTGCTACTTTTTGGGCATTTCTATACGTGTGTATTTTAAATTCAGTGTAATGAAAATTAAATTCCTAATGTTTTCATGCTAATTCTTGCTCCTGTACTTGTGTCCCAGGCAATTAGAATTCCCAGGTCCCAAATGTGAAATCATTCTTTACTGATCTTTTCACACTACTAACCCACCTAGGAAATACCAAGTCCTGATTACTAAAGTTCAATAAATATTTGAAAATTTGTCTACTGCTCACCATTCCATTTGCTAAATCCTTTGTACAAGACATTACCTTTAATTTGAATATTGTCACAGCTTCCTGTTCTTTTCATTTTGAGACTTTCTTTTTTCTAATAAAAACTTTTTCACTCAATTTTCTTTTTCTACTTTTAAGGTCTTTTAAAATTTTTAAAGATAATTAAATTGACATAAGATATAATGCACAGGTTTGGAATATACAGCTTAATACATTTTGACATATTTATATGCCGGTGAAACCATCACTACAATCAAGAAAGTAAATATATCCATTATCCACAAACATTTTCTTGTGTTCCTTCTTAATCCCTCCCTTCGGCCCCATCTACCTCATCAGTACCCAGGCCACCACTGAACTGCCCAGATCACTATAGGTTAGTTTACATGTTCTAGAATTTTATATACATGAAATCATACACTATATATGCTCTGGGTTCTTTTTCACTTGTAGTCACTTTGACATTCATCTATGTTTTTGGGTCAGTAATTTGTTCTTTTTTGTTTCTGAGCAATATTCTATTGTAGGGATAAACTACACTTTAGGTATTCACATATTGATGAACATTTTGGTTGTTTCTAGTTTTACACCATTACCTAAAAAAGCTGCTATGAACATTCATGTACAAGTCTTGGGGTATTTGGTTTCATTTCTCTTGGGTAAATATCTAGGAATAGAATTAGGTAAGTGTATATTTAATTTCTTATAAAACTTCCAAATTGTTTCTTAGCAGTCAATTCATATTCCCACCAACACTTGGTATGGGAAGTTCTTTTAATTTTAGATATTAGTGTTATCGCATTGTGGTTTTATTTTATTTTTAAATTATCTTTTTTAAAGATTTTATTTATTTATTTGACAGAGAGATAGAGAGAGAGAGCACAAACAGAGGGAGCAGAGGCAGAGGGAGAAGCAGACTCCCACTGAGCAGGGAGCCCAAGGCAGGGCTTTATCCCAGAACCCTGGGATCATGACCTGAGCCAAAGGCAGATGCTGAGCCACCCAGGTGCCCTGCATTGTGGTTTTAGATTGAATTTTCCTTAATGGCTATTGTTGCTGAATACTTTTTCATGTGCTTGTCACTGGTACATTCTTTGGTGAAGTGTCTCTAGATTTTTTGCCCACTTTCTATTAGTTTTTGTTTGTTTGTTTGTTTTCTTATTGAGTGGTGAAAGTAATTTATATATTCTGGATACAAATACTTCAGCAGATATTTGATTTTCAAATATTTTTTCTAATTCGGTACTTTAGGTTACCTTTTCACTAACAATTTCTCTGGAAGAACAGAAGTCTGTTTTGATGAGGCATGTGTGTGTGTGTGTGTGTGTGTGTGTGTGTGTACTTTTAAAAAAGATTTTATTTATTTATTTTTTATTTTATTTATTTATTTGAGAGAGGGGGAATGAGGGGTGGGGTGGGAAGGTCAGAGGAGAAGTGGACTCCCCTCTGAGCAGGGAGCCTGATGCCGGACACAATCCTAGGACTCCAGGATCATGACCTAAGCCGAAGGCAGTTGCTTAACCAACTGAGCCACCCAAGCTTCCGTGTGTGTGTGTGTGTGTATTTTAATGAATGATGTTTTTTGTAGTATATAAGAATGTTTTGTCTAACATAATAAAGTTGCAAACCTTTTCTATGTCTTCTAGAAGGCTTATAGCACTAGTTTTAGTGTTATATTGAAGTCTATAGTCCACTTCGATTTTATTTTTAAATATGGTGCAAGCTATGGACTAATTTATTTTTTATTTGCATATGAATATCTAATTTTCCAACCCTATTTATTGAAAATACTGTCCTTTCTTCATTTCTCCTTTATTCTTTGAACATTGTCAAAAATCAGTTTTCTCCAGCATCATTTCTTGGAAAGACTATTCTTTCTCCACTGGATTTCCTTTGAACCTTTGTTTTGTATCAGTTGTCCATATCTGTGATTATATTTCTGAACTCTATTCTGTCCTATATTTATGCCAAGCCCAAACTGTTGTTATTACTGTAGTTTTACAGTGAGTCTTGAAGTCAGGTAATATAGGTCCTAAGAATTTGTTCATTCTTTTAGAATTGCTCTGATTATACTAAGTCATTTGTATTTCCATATAAATTTTTGAATCAACTTTTCATTTCTACCAAAAAAAAATTTACACTTTGGGATTTTTATGGAATTGTATTGGTTCTGTAGATCAATTTTCAGAGATTGCCAACTTAACAACGAGTCTTCTGATCCATGAATACAATTTATTTCTCCATTTATTTAAGTTTTCCTTAATATCTCTTGGCATTGTTTTATGCTTTTCAGTGTAAAGGTCTTGCACATATTTTAATATATTTACTGAAGTGTTTCATATTTTTGATATTTTATAAATAGTATTTTTTAAAAGTTTCCACTTCTGAGCTTTTTAGTATATAGAAATACAGCTCAGGGGCGCCTGGGTGGCTCAGTGGGTTAAAGCCTCTGCCTTCGGCTCCGGTCATGATCTCAGGGTCCTGGGATCGAGCCCCACATGGGGCTCTCTGCTCAGCAGGGAGCCTGCTTCCTCTGCTCTCTCTCTGCCTGCCTCTCTGTCTACTTGTGATCTGTCTGTCAAACAAGTAAATAAATCATTAAAAAAAATAAAAATAAATATTAAAAAAAAAAAGAAATACAGCTCATTTTTTGAAGTTTTGATTTCATATCATGCAAACCTGCTAAACTAATTTATTCATTCTAGTGGCTTCTATGTAAATTCACATATGACCATGCCATTTCTAAATAAACACATCTTTTATTACTCTTTTCTAATTTGGATACCCTTTATTTCTGTTACTTATTTTACTGCACTGGCTACAACCTCTAGTACAAAGTTGGATAAAATAAGGAGAGCAGACTTCTTTGCCTTGTTTGTAATCTTAAAGAGGAAGGTTTTAGCCTTTCATTACTACTTATGATATTAGCTGTAGATTTTTCATAGATGCTCTTTATTAGATCAAGGAAGTTCTCTTTTATTTCTAATTTCCTGAAAATTTATATCAGAAAAATGTTGGATTTTTTCTATTGTTCTTGTTGCATCGATTGAGATGATCATGTGTTTTTTTTTTTCTTTTTTGTTTATTAATGTAGTAAATTTCATTGATTTTTTAAATGTTAAATCAGCTTTACATTCCAGGGATAAACCTCACTCAATTGTGATGTGTTATACCTTTTATACTTTGCTTTCAGTTCACTAAAATTTTTGTTAAAATTTTTCATATTTATGTTCATGAGAGATACTGGTAGATAGTTTTCTTGTCTTGAAATGTCTTGATGTGGTTTTGTTATCAGAATACTACTGGCTTCACAGAATGAATTGAAAAGCTGTTTCTTCTTCAGTTGTCTGGTAGAGTTTCTGCTGAACTGATATTATTTCTTTCTTAAATATTTGGTAGAATTCCCCAGTATTGCCATCTGGGCCTGGAGTTTTGTTTGTAAGAAGATATTTAATATGTGGTGTTCTTAAGGTTATCTATTTCTTCTTGAGTGAGCTTTGGAATTTGTATCTTTCAAGGAATTTGTCCATGTCAACTTTGTTGTTGAATTTATTAGGGTAAAGCTGTTCATAATATTCCTTCTTCTTTCAACATCTGTATTATCTGTAGTGATGTCACTCCTAATTTGAATCTTCTCTCTTTTCCTTGACTAATATAGATAGAGGTTTATTAGTTGTTTGATCCTGTGAAAGAATCTCTTTTTGAGTTGATTGATTTTTCTCTATTATTTTTCTGTTTTCAACTTTACTGATTTGGGCTCCAATCTTGATTTCCTTTCATCTGCTTTTAGGATTGGTCTTTTCTTTTTCCCCAGCTCCAACTTTATTGAAGTATAATGTCAAATAAAAATGCCATACTTTTAAGATGTACAATGTAGTGACATTTTGATATCTGTATATATTGTGAAATGATCAAGCTAATTTACATATCCATCACCTCTTATTTTTTTGTGAGAACACTTAAAGATCTGTTCTTTTAACAAATTTCAAGTACACATTACAGTATTATTAACTATAGTCACCAGGCTGTACATTAGATTTCCATAACCTCTTTACCCTGCAAAACTGAGACTTTGTACCCTTTGTCCAACATCTCCCCATTTTCTCCACACCCAGACCCTGGCAGCCACCATCCTACTCTATGTTTCTATGTGTTCAGCTTTTTTAGATCCTACAAATAAATGAGATCACAACTTTGCCCTTCTTCATTCTCTTTGACTTATTTTTCTTCTTCTGAAAGATATATATTTTTCTATATCCCTTACACTTGAAATTTTACAATAGTATAACTTGGTATAGGTCTCTTTCAGCTATTTTCCTGAGTATTCCTATAAGACTTATAGTTGAGAGATGCATGTTCTTCAGTTCTGGGAAATGCTATTGTATCTCTAATATAAATCTCTCTGTATTCCACAGTACTCTTTCTCTCTCTCTCTCTCTTTTTCCATCTACAGTCTTGGTGTTTATTTGGGACAGTTTTCTAGGTTTATCTTTAAGCAATTTTATTCTACCTAATTCTCAGAATTTTTAATCTGATGTTCTCATACTGTTCCATTTTTATAAGCTCTTTTCTTATTTCATGGGTGTAATACCTTTTATCTTAGGATATAAATTATAGAATCTCATTGTGAAGTATTCTCTCATATTTCCTCCATTAATTCTGTTTTCTCTTGTTCATTATCCCCCCCCTTTCTTTCTTTCTTCCTTCCTTTCTTTCTTTCTTTCTTTCTCCTCTGCCTTCCTGCCTTTTTTTGCAGGAGCCTTCTGTCATATGTTTGGATGTGTAGTTTTCTTGCTTTTCTGTTCATACATAAGATTGAGGCAGTAAAAGTCATATGAAAACTCTGCGTCGTGTGTGTGTGTCTGTGTGTGTATGTGTGTGGGTGTTGTGGAGAGAGATTATTATCACTGATTTGGCTTTGTGGTAGATTTGAGCAGTTTATTGGAAAGTCCTAACTATCAATATCTGCATTTGTTTTTTCTAGGCTAGCTAGTTTCTCCAGAAAGAAGTCAGTATTCTGTGAATCAGAGAGTTCTCATCTCTTTAGGATGTAGAATTTCACTGATCTTTTTTTTCTTTCTGTTCTCTAAATGGATCTCATGTCCACTCTTTACTAAATCTTGTGGTGCTGATATTAGAGCTTTTCCACTTCTGTTTCTCTACAGAATAAACAGTTGCTCTTCCTTCAGGTTGGGAGCAGAGTTCCCTAGTTGTGTGAGCTGGAGTGGAGACTTGAGATCTAGTTACTCCTCATAAAATCTTGAAATCAACCCTCCTATTTTAAGCCATGTCATTCTCCAACCCCCTCCATCTCAAACTCCTTGGGTCTATTTACTAAGTCTAGCCTTCTCCTGAGAATCATTCTGACGCTCATTACTGTCTCTCCCTGTAGGCATTTAGACTTCAGGTTTTTCTGCACTACATAAATACTTCCATTGACTTAGTATCATGCAAAAATCTATTTCCTTCCCCCCCTTGTGTTTGTTTTCCTGGCTTCACACCATTTTTACTACATGTTTCCTTTCTGTGAGTTTTAGGGAGGCGTCAATAAAAACCCATATGTTTGGATCTTTTGTGTTCAAGGGACAGTCTCTCACATAGATCTTTCATATTGTCTCCAGAGCAATCTTTCTAAAGGGAAACTCTAACAAGATTTGATCACTCCACTGCTTAGATATTATCATGGCCTTCCATTATCTGCAGTAAAAATTACTTCTCACATCATTCAGGGCTCCCTGTGCTCTGTTCTGTGCTTTCTTCTGCAGCTCTATGCATGTGAGCTGTTACACTCATGCTCTAAGTGTACTAAAACACTCGTTGTTTCACAAACACGTGGCATTGCAGACCTTTTTCCCCTGCCTTTCCCTTTCTTATTCCTGTGCCCTTTCTAATTGTGGCTTGGATAAACTGGCAAAGGTAAGCCTGTAGATGTGTACTCCTTCTACATGGTATTAAAATTATTCACATGTTTGTCTTTCACTCTGGCTAAACCGTAAGGGCTTATGATAAAATGCCATCTTTTCATTGATTTATTCCCAGAACCTACTATAGTACCTGGAACAGAGTAGCCAAATTCATAATTAAAGTTTAAATGACAGGTAAATTTACTATTATTTCTAAAACAGAATAAGCCTGGTAAATGGATAATGATGACATTTTAAAGGGATTCCTGTAAGATAATTTTCAGAGTTCCTCAAACTTAATTTCTAAGGTTACATACTGTGGTGTGGGAATAGTTATGATTTCTAGTTTGTTCTATCCTAAAACATCTTCAGTTAGTAATATCTAAAGGTTTTATATAAAGTAGTTATTCAAATAATATTTTTTGAAAGTTTTCTTTTTTCTTCATTGTTTTCCCTTTTCCCCTAGACTTGTTATATCTATTACTGTTAAATTTTGAACTGGACACCAGATAACCCATTCTGGTTCAAAGATTAAGTTAATAACTTTGCGGTACACTTTTGATCTATAACCTAACCTTCTATTTATTTATTTATTTATTTATTTATTTATTTTTAAGATTTTATTTATTCGACAGAGAGAGATCACAAGTAGGCAGAGAGGCAGGCAGAGAGAAAGGAAGGAAAGCAGGCTGCTTGCTGAGCAGAGAGCCCGATGCGGGGCTCGATCCCAAGATCCTGAGACCGATGCGGGGCTCGATCCCAAGATCCTGAGACCATGACCTGAGCCGAAGGCAGAGGCTTTAACCCACTGAGCCACCCAGGCACCCTAACCTAACCTTTTAAAACACAAGACTCTAGGAACTCTCCAAAAGTCAGGAAGGTGAAGTATGTTTGCGGATCACAGGAGAACTACTCTTCACAAGCACTTGAGGGGATAGAAAGCAATACAGTCCCCAGGTAACATAAGGGCTTACATCCGGTGAGATAGTTTCATAATGTATTTACTTTAGAATAAAGCTAGCTCTTTAGTATCCCCTGTGTGTGCATGTGTGTGTAATCATTAAAACACAAAAAAGACGTTGAAGTCAATCTTCAAGTTTTCTTCTTTTCAATTGTCCAGAATTAGATGCCAATGCTATGTAAAAATGCATCCATATTAATCTGTTTCATGGGATTAGTAGAGAATAGCAGAGGGGTTTTTTTTTTTAAACTTATAAAACATGACCAGAAAATATTAAGAGGAAGAAGAGATGCAAGGTATCTGTTGGGGTTTTGGATGGATGGGGAAAATGTGGAAGGAGGGACATCAGATTTTACGACAACTCACTTCTTAGCTTTTAGAAGACAATATAAAATCATAAAAGATAGTGACAATCTTACAGAACAAGAGTATTTAAGAGAAAGAGACAAGAGGGGCGCCTGGGTGGCTCAGTGGGTTAAAGCCTCTGCCTTTGGCTCAGGTCATGATCTCAGGGTCCTGGGATCGAGCCCTGCATCGGGCTCTCTGCTCAGCAGGGAGCCTGCTTCCCTCTCCCTCTGCCTGCCTTTCTGCCTCTTTGTGATCTCTGTCAAATAAATAAAATCTTTTAAAAAAAGAGAGAGAGAAAGAGACAAGAATGAAAGAAGGACAGAAGAAGAAATGAGAGTGGAATGAGAGGGGTAATTTTCTTTAAAAACATACAATGTGTGGTCAGCGCTGTGGCATGGGAGATCTTTCCCAGGGGCAGATCTGTCTTGGTCATTCTGACAAATAATTTCACAGGTAATTGCTAACAATCATGAAATGCCCTTTTCACCTTTTGTGTGTAGAGCTCGGGTTGTTAAAAATGTCCAAGTTAATTAACATGAACTCTGCTTTTAGGTGGGGGAAGGTGGATGGTCCTAATTAGCCTTGCCCAGCTGATGAGTCCATTCGGTCACAGAGGTTGGGACACTTGCTTGAGGATATTCGGTAGCTCCGCTGTACAAGCTGAATTGAACACGGCTTCTTGGTACCCTGGAGCCTAGTTCTCCCACCCTATCGCCTGCTTCTCTTTCTCTTTCTGTCTCACTTAGCTATATACAAAACTAAGTCTGTGAACGCTGGCGGAGTCGTTCATCTTCAATTGAGGGATCCATTTCGTTTTCAACATTCACCAGTATTTGTCACAAAGACAGACAATTTCTTATTCTCTTCTCTTTTGTCCTATTAGCTTGACTCAAAAAGTTTCCCTTGAAGATGCTCAACTTCTCTTATACATTTGGGGGAGGATGGGAGAATAACGAATAATTTTTAAAATTATTTTCTGAATCGGTTTGCTTTTAGTTCTGGGATTTTTTTTTTTTTTTTATTCTGCTTTGGATCAATTTGCCATTGAATCTCAAATCTGAATCTCCAATCGGGCTCACTAACTGATGATCAGTGGTCAGCTTGTCTGGTTTTTGTCACTGGGTATATCCCCAGTGGTTGGTTTGCTCTAACATTTGTCCACAGGTAAAAAGTAGCCATATGGTTCTGACGACTGGTTTCCTTTACACATTGAGTTGATACACGGATGGGGATTTCTCCCTCTGTGTAGGTTTTCTCCATTTCTTAGAGTTATGCTAAGCTCTGCCTTGGTTAGAATACTGCAGAGATTCTTAGGTGAACTATTACATTGTTGAGCTTGTGTTCTGTGGTTTATAAAATGTTTTAGGCCACATCAAAGAAAGGGAAGCCATATGGAGTGTAACAGCTTAAACGAAAGGCAACAGAAATTGTCAGAAGAAGTTAACCCAAAGGCAGCACTGAAAGACAGGGGTCAGGCGAAGGGGCAGGAGATACAAGCACGGCTGAAGCAGGCAACAGTGGGACATGCGTTGGGTCATAGGATAATATTCTCTGGAGGAGAAAGATACTTTTAAGCCGTTAGAAAGAAATGCAATAAATATTTCACAAGCCTGCCAAGAAAAGCAAGAGGTGGAGATGTTATTTATCTTTCAGAGACCTCCATATAGTTGATTTCCTCCTATACCAGGAAAGGAAAAAATCTTTTCGCTTATCTTTATAATATGATTTTTTTTTTTTTTTGCTTGCTGAAATTAAATTGGACTGAAATAAGGAGGAACCATGGACTCTCAAAAGGCTCAAATAAATAATGGATGCATATTTCATTACAGCTTCACCCCTACGCATTTGTAAAATAGATAAATAGTGTAAACATTATCTGATAGTCAGTGACTGAAAAAAATCAAAGGTATTTAGCCACAGTTAGGTGAATGTAGCTTTCTTTTTGTCCATATAAGACCATGGTAGTTCTGGATATCTGTGTTTTCTTTCTCACTCTAGGTTGCCAATTTGATTCCATTGTTTCCTTTTTATTGCACACAAGGGATCATGTATGTTAAGCTGGAGAAAGGATACCTTAGCATGCCATCGGCAGAAGACTGGGACAGGAGTGGTTGGCATAGTAGCAACTTTCCCAAGGTGACACTTAAGCTGAATCTTAGGCAAAAATGAGTTGGAAGAGAGGCCCCTGGGTGGGGCAGTCACTTAAGAGTCCAACTTTTGGTTTTGGCTCAGGCCATGATCTCTTCGGGTTTGTGGGATGGAGCCTCACCTTGGTCTCATGCTCAGCATAGAGTCTACATGAGATTCTTTCTTTTCCTCTCCCTTGGTTCCTCCCCTTCACTCACTCGTGCTCTCTCTCTAAAACAAACAAACAAACAAACAAACAAGCAAACAAACAAATAAATCTTACAAAAAGAAAGTGAGTTGGCAGAGGTAGATAGCCCAGGCAGGGAGAACTTGCAGGGGGAAAGGTGCCGAGGTGAGAAGGTGTCGACCATGCTGTGGGAACTGTGTACCGTTCAGTGTGGCCGGCCTGTGCTGTTACAACTCTAAGTCACTAAGGGCTGACAAAACACAACTAACTAAAAATATGTAAGGTCCAGAATGCAGGATCATGATTTGGCTCTGCTGCTTCCAGGCTTTATAAACCTGCACAATTTAATTGGCTTGTTTAAGCCTCAGTTTTTCCAATCTGGAAGATGAGATGGTAATTGTACCCCCCCACTGTGTGTTATTTTGGAATAATTCATTTGGAATAATTCATTTAGAGTGTTCAGAACAGTGCCTGTCAGATCATAAGGAGCGTGTGTTAACTCTTGATTGTAAGTAATAAGTCCCAATTTTTGTATTAGTTTACCTTCCTAATTAGGCATGCATGTTTTGCCATTAATGAGGATGGATGCGAAATCACCATTACGCTGTTTGATGGCACTCCCAGTTCTCTTCTGTTGGCTCTAGAGATCTCTTTACTATTCCGATGAGATTGATGTCTTCATTACATTTGTTATTTGTGGACTAATAAAAGAACATTATAGGCCTCACTTTGAAAAGGATTCACTGGTTTGAGTCTATAAAGTCCTGTGTTAGTGTTTCTGTTATATGGTCTGATTATTGTAGCTGACGAAGGGAATCCTATTTTATGATTTGCTGCCCTCATAGATTGGGGTATTATTGAGCCTTCTTGGTGGAGATAAGCTTTCTTTTGTAGTGTTCAGCCCTAATGTTGGGTTGGAATGAGAAACATACCCTCACAGATAGAAAACTTCACAGCTAGAAAGACTCAGGAGCATCACCTTAAAAATATGCCTGCCTCAGTTAAGAATAAAATGGTTAAAAGTTGGGATGCCTGGGTGGCTCAGTTGGTTAAGCATCTGCGGTCACACACCTTTTTTTTTTTTTTTTTTTTTTAAGAATTGATAAATAGTTCACCGGGTGAACCGAAGACTTTATTTTTTTCAAAAGCAGAGATCACCAAAGTACTACGTAGTATCCATACTCATTGCAAAAATAATGACTGGAAGTTTCCAAACATCGAAGGGATAAGCAGGATCACTGATTACCACTATGATTTTTTGCCAATATACAGATTTTTCGTTCCACATCTAGGCTTGATTTCTACATAATATTATTCACGTGCCTTCCCTGTGTCTGTTTATTATCAATACGGGGACTCAGGTCTGATCCCAGAGTCCTGGGATCAAGCCCCGCATCAGGCTCTCTGCCCAGTGGGGAACCTGCTTCTCCCTCTGCCTGCAGCTCCCCCTGCTTGTGCGCTCTCTCTTCTCTCTCTGATAAATAAATAAGTAAGTAAAATCTTAAACAAAACAAAACAAAACAAAACAAAAAACCCACAAAGGGTTAAGGGGCTTTTTTAGATGCAAAAATTAGAGGTTACATTAAAAAAGTGGAAATGAAATGTACCTGGCAATTCTCTTGTTGTAGCCGTTGTGCGGGTCTACTAAAGAAAACAGTGATCTGAGCTGCCAGTGGCTGCTCATGCCTTGCAAAACTGAACAAAACCTAAGCTGTTTCTAGCAATGAGTGTATGGGAGAAACTTTCTGCAAAATCGAACCATCATCCATTTTAAATCATGGTTATAATATGCAAGAAGTGCAAGGTGTGTGACCACGGGCCGTCAGAGGCAGGCAGGGTTCTGTCTGGGTGGCAGGTGATCCAGAGTTCCCCTCCCCCCCACACCTTTCTGTAGTGTTTAAAAATTTTTTTAGTAATAAGCCGGTATTATTTATATAACCAAGAAAAAAAGAAACCAATAGAGTTCTTTTCAACGTGGAAGAAAAAAAAAATCATGGTTATAATAATAGTTCCTCCATCTTAGGATTGTTGGAAAGATGAGGTGATAGAAAACCTGCAGCAGGCTTTCTGTAGTGCATGGCAAAGGGGGAGGGCTCAGTAAATGTCACCGATTACCACCCCCAGCAGTAGCGTACAGGTAGCTTAGTGTGGTGAGTAAATCAAGGATAGCCTGGGTTTGAACCCCAGCTTGTTACTGAGAACCATCTACCCGTGGGCAATGGCTTATCCTTCTGTGCTTCTGTTTCTTTGCTGTAACTAGGCATGCACTGTTAGCCAGCTCAGAGGGACTCGTGAGGGGTGCGGGAATGAGCATCCAGAAAGCACACGCAATATTGTCTGGCCCATAGGAAGCACCAAACTAAGTATGAGCTCTTAACAGCAGTGATTCTACTGCAAAAAATGTAGATCTGCCCCCAAATCACGGAATTATTGTACTTTTCTATGAAATTGACATGTTTAGATAAAACAATTCTATTGATAGTTTACAGATGTCTAAGTTGTGAAACTAAGTTCATTTGTATCTTTTGAAGAGTCAGATTTTATATTCCTCTGTATTGTTACTATTCTAATATTAGCTGTTCTGCATTTATTGACCTACTTTTTGAGCTTCAGAACTATGATCTGTATTCCATTTTTTCTTCCCAAGAAAACAGTTTAGTAACTCTTCGTTATCTCCACTCTTTGGGGATCTTGGTGAGTTGAGGAGGTGGCATCAATTATTTATTTTTTTACATTTTGTTTTATCTGTGGAGAAACAGATGGGTTGTATGTGGGTGACACCTGTCCTAGTACCTAAGGACACACATTTTTTGTTTGTTTTTGGCATTTAAGTGGTAGAGAATGCAGGGCTTCAAGAAATATTTTTTGAGAAAAATTTGGCCACTCATTCTCTTCCCTTTAGATAACCCCTCTCAAAAAGAACAAAAATGTATAGCTAAATTCTACACTCAATCACCACAACAGTATACCAAAAAGGATTGAAACAATAGTATCAAAACAGAAATTTCTGTCTTTCCAGTAAACCTGGCATTCTTATTGGGACCTGAAGAGAGTATATCTAATCTGCTTATGGCTGGGAAATCTTCAAAGAGAGAGGTCAGGAGAGATAATGTTACCAAAGAGAAGCATTCCAGAAAGGAGGTTCTGGGCTCTAGTAGCAGAGATAATGGCAAGGACTACTCCACATTAGAACAGGAGCTGGAACACACATCTCTTACTATGATGGTAACAGGCAAGTGGTGAAGTGGTCGGACAGAGCCTGAGATGCTAGCTTTGCAAAAGGCAGTGAGCATCCACCCCTCCACCTGGAAATGAAGTCTCCAACTTGGATCCCTCCGTACATGCAGGAGGATAGCCAGAGATGAGCCTATTTGGTATAACAAAGAAGACTGGCAGTGTGGGCCTCTGATACTGAATCACAAGTAATTTGAATTCCAATCATTCATTTATTGATGGATATTTATTGAAGTGCTATGATGTAGCTACCAAACTTGACCATAGATATTCAGTGGAGAGAACGGAAGAGACAAGATGCTGCCCTCATGGAGCTTCTCATCTAGTGGGATAAAACCGGTAATAGGAAAACAAATTAATGGACAAGATGCTTTAGAGTGTGAAAGGTACCATGAAGGAGTATCAGATAGGAGGGAGAGTGCCTGAGGAGTTGAAAGTTCTCCTTGAGGAGTTTGGGAGAGACTTAAATGAGAAGCAGTCAGCCATGCATGTGTAGGTCTGGAAGTAGAATATTCTAGACAGAGGGGTCAGCATATGCAGGGAGCATGAAGCAGGAGTGACCTGGAAGAATGTCACTATACTGCAGAAAACGAGAGGAGACATGATCTGAACGGTGGCCAGGAGCAGATCACTCGAAGCTTTGCAGGCCATGGCACAAGGTGTAGATTTTATTCGAAGTGTGATAAGAAGCAACAGGGCTTGGAGCAGAAGAGAGACATGATGTGATGCATGTCTTGTACAGTTCAGCTTAGCTGCCATGGGTGGAGATCCAGGAGGGGATCTTGGCCCCTCTGGTGAGAGGTGGTGCACATTAAGATGAGGTTGTCTTGGGCAAGCGTGGTCTCCATGGAGGCAGAGAGCCACTGATGGGCTCAGGGTGCACCTTGCAGACAGAGCTATGGGACTTGACCAACTGCATGTGGGCAGAAGAGAAGAAGGGAGTTGAAGAAAACGTCTTGGATTTTATACAGTACATGGTGACGGCATGAACTAAGACCGGAGGACTGGGGATGAGAGGAAAAAGGCTTTGGGGGAAGAAAAGGCTCTGAATTAGCCATATTATGTTTGAGTTGACAGTGGACAGGCAAGTGTAAATGTCAGATTTGCAATTGGATATTTGAATTTGAAGCTCAGTGGGGAGGTCAGAGATAAAAATAGAAATTTGGGAGGCATAGTTGTGTGGTAGGCTTTTAAAATCAGGACACGTGGTAAGGTCCCATGGAGATTGTCTTTCTTTCTTCCTTTCTTTCTTTCTTTCTTTCTTTCTTTCTTTCTTTTCTTTTTTTTACAGGCAATATCTAAATCAAAACAAAACAAAACACCTGCAACATTTCATTTCAGTCATTGTTTTACCTTCAGACTTTCAAATACCATTGTCTTTCAAGGCCGTTGCTGTTAAATACATATTTCATTGGATGTTTCACATCCCTGCTACTATCAGGGACGTCCTTCACTTCAATTCTTGATCGGTTTCTCTATCTCTAGTTTTGTTTCTGTACCTTCAGACCCTTAGACAAAGGCAGCTGATGCTCCATAATTCCCCGAGGCCATGAGTGTCTTAATGAGGACCCAGAAGAAGCATCTGAAGAGCTCGACAATAATTTATTTGAGCATAAGCAGGAAGATCCATATTTAGATAATTCTTTTCCCATAGCGTCATTATCTCAATGCTTCTGCTGACAGCCTTAGAGATAATAGCATTCAAAATGTAAATAATGAAACAATACACATGGTAATGAGAGAGACTCAGAAAATACAGTAGTAATGAAAAAATAACAAGACAGCGATTCTAATATTGTAAATACACAAGTTTGCATTAGTGACAGATTATCTCTGTAATGCCAGGCTGAAATAATTTCAAAGCCAGTGTAGCAGCTGCTGAACAACATACAAGGTGTCAATCCAGTGCCAGCTGATACATTTAGAGAATTAGGCAGGCTCTGAATAATTAGGAGTATAGGCGGATCTGGAATGGGCAGTTTGCTGCAAAGTATGGGAGTGGCGGACCTCATAGCAGCTGAGATGAAAAGTGCTTCTAGGCAGGTGCACATAGGAAATCAGAGGCAGAAAGACATAAAAAATATATATATATCAAAAGCCTCAGACTTGGCTCCATATGTGAAAAACCCATTGGAACCACTCTGTTGGATGAAATCTGTTTTCTACAAATAGGAAAGGGCCTAATTATTTTCCAACCTTACTCTTCCAACAGACTGTTGGATTTCTATTTCCCTATCCCTTGGCTGTCTTGCTGGCAGAATTCATGCTTTTCCAGTATTAGCAGAGTCACACCTTATTAATAGGGACTCCCATTGGGGTAGTAAAAGTTTCAGTGTTGTCTAAATTGATCTCACATGTAGTTCATAGCCTCTCACTTCCTGTTGTCTTAGGACTGACCAGAGGGCCGGGCTCGTTATATTCTCTCACTTCTCGTCGTCCTTCACCTCAACCCCAAATATCACCCCTGGGACATCCAAGGGGAAGGAGAAATCTGACTAAAGGAACCCTTGACTTGTTAGGATTCAACGTTGTCTCTGTAGGGCAGAGGTTCAGTTGTTGGATCCCTCATGGGACATATTTATGTGGTACTTTGGAAGTCCTCTGAGAGCTCTGACTTGGGCCATGTTGTCCTCAATCATTTGAGATGCACCCACCCCAGTATTATAACTCCAAGTTTCTTAATGCGAGGTCCCTATGACCCAACAAGCTGCCTCCTTGGACGGGATAGATCTGCTTCCTAATCCCTGGAATCTGAATGTTAATGGTAAATGGGGCTTTGTAGATGTGAGTAAGTTAAGGATCTTGAGATGGGGGACATTAGCCTGGATTATCCAGGTGGATCCAAAGTAATTACAAGGGTCCTTGTAAGAGGAGGGTGGAAGGTTGGAGTCATATTGAGAACAGATAAGGACAGAAGGAGAGGTCAGAGAAGATAGAAGGTGCTACGCTGCTGGCTTTGAAGATGTAGGAAAGGAACATGAGCCAAGAAATGTAAGCAGTTTGTAGAAGCCAGAAAGGACAAGGACACAGATTCTCCCCTAGAGCTCTAGAATGAAGGTGGCCCTACAGACCCATTTTAGTTTTCTGACCTGCAGAACACTTAAGAGAATAAATTTGTGTTGTTTTATGCCATGAAGTTGGTGGAATTTATTACAGTAGTAACAGGAAACCAATACAGGGACTTTCCAGATGGCTTGGGTTTTGAGTGATGTCCTTTTGAGCTGGCCTTGCTAAATGATCAGAGCACACACTACTCCCTCAACTGCTCCCCCTTCTCACCCTGGCACAATGGCTCTGGCCAATCTCCATCTTCAGAATCCCGAAGGCAGAGGCATTCTCCAGTTTCAAGATGCCCTGTTGCCTCCAAAACCAAGGGACGCATGTCAAGTCTCCCCAAAATGTTTTCACAGTGGCATTTGAACTGCAGCTTACTCACATCAAAGGGAAAGAGGCATCTTTTTCTGGCCCTTCTAATTATCATGAGTAGTCTGCAGAACCTTCCCTACTTTCTTTAAAAGTGGAGAGTCCTCTCTAACTTCACCCCATTGAGAGAAGAAAAGTCAAAATGTGTCCAAGACCTGGTAACTACTTAGTTTGAATTGTTCCCCCAGGAATTGCTAGTCAGTTATTTATATAGGCTCAGTCGGAAGTGAAGACTGATTTCTGTCAACCCTTAATTCAAATAGATATATTTGGCAGCTTTTTGGGGTAAGATTTTACTTATTTATTGATTTGTTTATTGATTGATTGATTTAGAGAGTGTGCGCAAGTGGGGGAGGGGCGGAGGGAGAGAGAGAGAATCTCAAGGAGACTCCACATTGAACATGGAGCCAACATGGGGCTAGATCCCACAACCTTGAGATCATAGCCTGAACTGAAATCAAGAGATAATCGCTTAAGTGATGGAGACACCCAGGCGCCCTTATTTGGCAGCTTTTTATAATATATGGCAATTTATTGCTTTTTGTCCCATTTAGGACTTAATCTCAAATTCCAGGGTAACAGGGGCACCTGGGTGGCTCAGTGAGTTAGGCAACTGTCTTCAGCTTAGGTCATGATCTTGGATCAAGTCCAGCATTGGGCTCCCTGCTCAGTGGGGAGTCTGCTTCTCTCCCTGCTTATGTGCTCTCTCTCTCTCTCTCACTCTCATTCTCTCTCTCAAGTAAATAAATTAAAAATCTTAAAAAACCTTCCGCGGTAATGGGACAAGTTCCATTTAACATGCTGTTGAACAATTTGTATGTGAAGTTTAAGGCCGATTTTCTACATAGAGAGAATAGGTATGTACCCTTGGATTTGAGAATTCTAGGAGAGTCATTTTTATTTAAAATATGTATATTTCTGCTTAAAATTCTTTAGTCAGTGTCTACTACATCTTTGGGTTAACAGTCTACAAAGTATATCTTTAAAAATGCAACAAAGTGGGATTGTGGATAACTGAATAAGGGTCGATCTTTCTTACTATGGTGTTCACTACGTTGGTGATGGTAATATTTTTCTAGCATGGTGCCTGGTGCTAAAGAGACACTCAGTACATGTTTTTTGAATAACTGGATGAGTAAATGATTCGTTACATCTATTTGTATATGAATAAATAACCTACCAGCTCCTCTAATATTGTGTCATACAACAGCTTGATCTGGGAACCGCTACTTAAGTGGGAGGCTGAAATAAGATATCCTTATAAAACTGGCAGGAAACCAAAGGACTCTGGAATGCAGGAGCTTGGGAAGGATAGGCAGGTGGGATGTGTGAGCCTAATGATGACCTCACCTGCTTTGGACTTCCTTCGTGTTTTCGACTATGGTTGTTAAAAATTCACAGATATTGATCACATTTATTAGCCATGGGTAGAACAGTAATGAGAAGGCCTTGGGTAAAAGAAAACACTTTAAAAATAATTGTGCTATTTCTCCCGCCAAGTGAAAGATTAAATTTGGGTTCTGTCTTGATGTGGAGTATTAGTATCTGGGTGTCCAGCCATTTGGAAGTCATTTCAGTAGAAACTCTGTATCATCATAGATGATGGAGCTAGAAATCTTGGCTGAGCTTCTGGGGACCATATGGGGTCATTTGGAAGCTTTTATTTGGTTTAGTAATGAGACTCCTTGCTTTATACTAAACATGAAGCACCATAGATGTGTTACCCATGTTTCTGTCTTATCTGCATTCTGTTCTTCCATGCTATCTTACAAGTTTTTGACCCCGAGGGTTTTTAGATGATTGGACTAAGTCAAAACTGCAATACTATAAAGGTTTCCAATAACCAAATATTTTAACTAGGATATTCAGAGTATTCTAACCAGTCAGCACTTAGACCAATTTTAAGTTAGAATCCTAATTATTAAATCAGTGTGTAGGAAACAGGCACAGATATATAAGATTACTTTACTTTTGAGACATTTACTTAAGCTATGCCCTGAGGATAGCATTTCATTATGTTTAATACTTAATGTAAACCTTTTTTTTTCCTCACTGAAGTGTTTATCTTTATCATGGAGAAGTTGTTAATATCTGATTATATTGATAATTTAGTGATTTAAAAAACTGAGCTCAATTTGTTTGTGTCACAAAAACATTGATTTAATTCTCTATTTCATGTCATGCTTCGTAAAGTTAGTGAGTGGTATATTGGTATAACTTCATATTTTGGTTAGATAGATTTACTTTAGTCCATGTATGCATTACCAATTTTAAATTATTCAAATATAATAAAATAAACTTATGCTTAGAGTAAAATTGAATATTAAAAAAAAAGCTTTCTTTGAAAATGAAAAAAGACCCTTTGCCTTTCTTAAGTGTGAGAATTACTTGCGAATAGTTTTATGGTGGTACTTGCAAGCACAGATATGCTGGTTAATGGACACTGCTGGATGTTATTGCTACAATGAATGAAACATCGAACGAGTTAAACTGTATCCAGGAAGTGAATTGTGGTGCGTATTGTGATGTACTAAGTCAAGGAATTTTTAAACTTGTCAGTTACCCTTGACACAGCTACATGCACTATTTAAACTAGTTGTTATAGCTCTAAATTAGTAGATGTTTGACAATGGGCGCAAAAAGTAAATAATTGAAGGGATATTAAATTTGTGTAGCTGTGGGTCAATGAATGATTCCTGAATAATAGATTTTTTTTTTTTTTTTTTTGAGGAAGGAAGAGAAGGGGAAGGAGATTAAAATTTAAAAAGTGAAACAGTGGGAGAGAGCTTGGGCTTTGGACATGGCAGTTGGCTTTTCACCTTTGCTTGGCTCTTAGTAGCTGTGCGTACTTGACAATTTATTACTCTCTTGTGCCTTAATTTCTTCACTATTAGAGAAAATAATTCCTGCCTTCAGGGCCTTTTAAAACTAAATAATGTATATAAAGTAAATTGCTCAGTGCCTGGCACTAAACTTTCAGCACAACAAATGGTAACTCCTTTCTCCCCTCTAAAGAAGCCTATTCAGACATGAGACTCTAAATGGAATCATAAAATTATAGAATTTTAGAGATGTTTGGCTCATTTAAAAATTACCTCTTGCAATTCCTTTTATGTGGAGATGCAAAATAGGGCTTTGGGGGGCCAGAAGCAGTCCATGAAGAGAGAAAGAGGAGGAATTATCTGCCTCATCTTGTTTCATATCTCATTTCTCAGTGGTGAAATTACTCCACTGGAAGCTCGGGTTCTCACACTTCCAGGTAGGATTATCCAGCAGCGTGGTGTCCATTCAGCAAGCCAGAACCCGAGGGTGTGGGTTTCACCCAACCACAAAGAGATTGTGCAGCTTGGTGAGGAGCCGATCAAGAGAAAGACAAATGGAGGCAGTCGAGGGAATCTGAAAAGAAGATTTGTACCCAATATATGTGCATAATCAAATTGATTCCTTACAACAGTCTTAGGAGATCAGTATTATTATTTTCTTCATTGTAGTATCCCAGTAATGGTACCCTGTGGGCAGTCTGGGTACCCTGGACAGGCAGCAGCAGCTGGTGAACATTCGTACCATGAGGACTGGGAAGGAAGGGGGTGGGTCTGAACCGTGCTATGACCCCAGCGCATTCCCAAAGGTATGGAGGTACCAGGTGCTGCTGTCACTGATGCGCTCCAGCCAAACCAAAGACCAGGTGACAGTAGGCGCCATGCAGTGGCTGTTTGCTCAGGGCCTGACAGTGGACGGCATCCTGCAGGCAGATGACAGCATGCTAGGCATGCTCATCTACTGCGTAGGCTTCTGTTAATGATAAAGCTTAGGACTTGTTTGCAAAAAAAAGTGGGGGGGGAGGCATACATATTGATCATCTGTATTACTGAATGATTAAATGAGTAGGTGAATGAAACTCTACTTCCTATCTCCCAAATCAAGACACTTCCCATTATGCTGTACTCTCCCATGTCAAAAAGATCCTGCACCTGTGTTTTTTTAGTCTGACATAAACAAGTGGGCAAAAGATCCAGAGTCCTGTTCACTTGCCTGGTCTGTCTCTGAAGAAAACATTTGGTCTCTCAAGTAGATCTGCATTTAGAACTGGAGCATCAAGCTCCATTGGCTTCAGGGACCAGTCAGAAAATGTAAATGAATAAATCCCGTGTAAAAGCAATAGGCCAGGGGCACCTGGGTGACTCAGCCAATTAAGTGTCTGCCTTCAGCTCCCGTCATGATCCCAGGGTCCTGGGATTGAGCCCTGCATTGGGCTCCCTGCTCAGCGGGAGGCCGGCTTCTCCCTCTCCTCCCCCTTGTGCTCTCTCTCTCGATATCTCTGTCGTTACCTGTTTCTCTCTCTCAAATAAATAAATAAATAAAATCTTAAAAAAAAAAAGAAAAGAAAAGAAAAGAAAGCAATAAACCACAGGCAGTGCAAGTGCCACCTAATGTCATTCAGGTTTAAATTTTAGCCAAATAAAATAGGTCTGAAGCCAAAGTAGGCCCTCATCAATTAGCTCTTCCCTTAACATTAATTGTCCTTATATTCTTACAAATAACTTAGAAATCTACATCCAAAACAGCAAAGTTTTTTTTTTTTTTAATGAAAATTAAGATTACCCTATGTTAATACTGAATTAGCAGTATGTGCAATCACCAAAAGAATCTTTCCCAAAATGTTGCAAAGCCTTATTAGGACATCTACTGGCATTCCCGGCTCGACCTCTTTCCATTCTCACTGGAGTTTGTCCGCACAGACTTGGAGCTTGGGATCTAACATATTACCACTAAGAAGCATTGGTATGCATATTAGGAATATGTAATGAATCTTAATAGCATTAACTTATTATCCCAGAATGCTCAGTCATACTAATGCAGGTTCACACTGGCATACACATGCTCATAATTACGGAAGGGATATTTCTTTACCCTTCTATCTGGGCTTCTCTGATAAGTTGTTATGCAGCTGGCATTCAATGCAAATTGGAGTTTGCTGGCTTCTGATATGCATACTCTTACTAATCAGCAGATTACTTGTGTGGAGGCTGCCCACCTCTAATGCTATGCTGTCACATTTGGAATAAATAATAGAGTCTTGCTTTGAATTTATAAAATACTGAATGGCCTAGTTTGGACTCATGAGGTAGAGCTTGGTGAGTGTGGTTTTCATGTGTAAAAAGGACATTTGCTGGACATTGTAAAGCCTGGAAAATGAATACTACCATATCATTGGAACAGTGATTACCATTGAACAGAATTTGACAGAAAGTGGCTACATAACTGAAATACAGAAGAAGTTATTAATATAATATGGTCCCTCTGGTCTGGACCAATAAAACCTTCAGTCCAAATGCTAAATATCCCCGTTACAACTAGAGGATTAAGTTTAAAATATCTTTTCAAATTTACTTTAAGGTAGGAGGTCATTATCATTAGAGATAGTGTCCTTAACTCATACTGGCGACTTTAGTATTCATTCTTTGATAATGAATAAAAGGAACTATTGACAAAAGCAACGGGTTCTGAATAAATAACATCAAGAGAAAATAGTTTGTAAGTGCAATTGAAGAATTTTTTGGTGAAACTTGGAATGAGCTAGTGAGATGAAAACAATTTGATTTCAGAAAAAATACTAATAAACACAGGTATAACGAATTAGATTAGAACAGTGAACTGACTTTAATCCTCATCTTGGTTCTAAAGGGAATTCCTTCTTCAGTGAGAAAACCGAGATGCAGAGGTGTTATATATTCAGCTGGTAATTGGTAAAGTTGGCATTTATACTTACATCTCGTAGACTCCAAAATCTCGGCTCTTGTCCCCATCCCTAACCACCCGGCTGTTTTAGTGGCAGGTTGAGGACATTTAGGTAAGCAATTTTGTGAACAAGGCTCTGAGGAGGCATTTGTTTTTTTCAGACCACTGTTTACAGCTACAACTTGATGTTAAAAAGGAAACGTGCTTTCAAAATGTTAAAAAAAAAAAAAAATGACTCTGTGTTCCTGGGTTTTCAATAAGGAACTTCCTCTAAAACAATTTAGCTAAAAGCAGAATGTTGTTCAATACAAGTGAAGGCAGATGTTGAATTTATAATACTCTGACACTTATGCAAAATACATATGTACTCGCAGATGTCAACTTGGTCCATAAGAACCGGATTCTTTTAATCTTTAGAAAAGAGATTCAGTTTCTGTGAGTGAACTTCTAATAAGTTCCCATCATGTACCAGCAAGTTTACTTTTTGCATCCTCTGCTACTGAGGGGTAATTCCCATTGCTCTAGCTTCAATACCCCTTAGACAGCCAGTGTCACTCTAGATTCCTGACAATTTATGCCGCTGATTACAAATTTATGTGTAATGCGTGAGAATGAAAAAAGATACGTAGTGATTTGTGAGAAGCATTTTTTAGACAGCATGTGGTCAAGATAATTTTTGGATCATCCCATCGAGTGACTTTTGAATAGTAAACCAGAGAGATTAGTAGTTTTTGAAATGTGGAATTTTTCGTGCCATCTGTATTCAGATCAACAGGTGGCCATTACCCAAACCACCTTTATCCTTGGTAGTGTAGTTCATTTTTATGTCTTGGCTATATTAGTTTTCTGTTGCTGTATAACAAATTGTCACACCCTTAATGGCTTAAAACAACATACATTCATTAGCTCACAGTCTTTCATGTGAAAGCCCCAGGACAGCAAGGCTGAATTCTCTGGCCAGGGTCTCATAAGGTCAAAATCAAGATGCTGGCAGAGCTGAGCTCTTGTTCTGAGGCTACAGGGGAGAATCTGTTTCCAAGCTTATTCTTGTTGGCAGAATTACATTTCCTGCAGCTATTGGACTGAAGTCCTCATGTCCTTGCTGGTTGTCAGCTGGGAACTATTCAGAGCATCTAGAGGCTTCTCTCAGGTCTTTTCCATGAGGCCCCTTCTATCTCCAAGCCAAGAACCTTGTTCCAACTCCTTCTCATGCCAGAAATCTGACTTTCTCCTCCACCGCTCACTAGAGAAAACTCTGCTTTTAAAGGGCTTGTGTAATTAGGTCAGGCTCACCTAAATGGATTTCCCTTTTTTCTTAAAAACTTTTTATTTTTTATAAACATATATTTTTATCCCCAGGGGTACAGATCTGTGAATCGCCAGGTTTACACACTTCACAGCACTCACCAAAGCACATACCCTCCCCAATGTCCATAACCCCACCCCCTTCTCCCAACCCCACTCTCCCCAGCAACCCTCAGTTTGTTTTGTGAGATTAAGAGTCACTTATGGTTTGTCTCCCTCCCAATCCCATCTTGTTTCATTGATTCTTCTCCTACCCACTTAAGTCCCATGTTGCATCACCACTTCCTCATACCAGGGAGATCATATGATAGTTGTCTTTCTCTGCTTGACTTATTTCGCTAAGCATGATACGCTCTAGTTCCATCCATGTTGTTGCAAATGGCAAGATTTCAGTTCTTTTGATGGCTGCATAGTATTCCATTGTGTATATATACCACATCTTCTTGATCCATTCATCTGTTGATGGACATCTAGGTTCTTTCCATAGTTTGGCTATTGTGGACATTGCTGCTATAAACATTCGGGTGCACGTGCCCCTTTGGATCACTACGTTTGTATCTTTAGGGTAAATACCCAGTAGTACAATTGCTGGGTCATAGGGCAGTTCTATTTTCAACATTTTGAGGAACCTCCATGCTGTTTTCCAGAGTGGCTGCACCAGCTTGCATTCCCACCAACAGTGTAGGAGGGCTCCCCTTTCTCCACATCCTCGCCAGCATCTGTCATTTCCTGACTTGTTGATTTTAGCCATTCTGACTGGTGTGAGGTGATATCTCATTGTGGTTTTGATTTGTATTTTCCTGATGCCGAGTGATATGGAGCACTTTTTCATGTGTCTGTTGGCCATCTGGATGTCTTCTTTGCAGAAATGTCTGTTCATGTCCTCTGCCCATTTCTTGATTGGATTATTTGTTCTTTGGGTGTTGAGTTTGCTAAGTTCTTTATAGATTTTGGACACTAGTCCTTTATCTGATATGTCGTTTGCAAATATCTTCTCCCATTCTGTCAGTTGTCTTTTGATTTTGTTAACTGGTTCCTTTGCTGTGCAAAAGCGTTTGATCTTGATGAAATCCCAATAGTTCATTTTTGCCCTTGCTTCCCTTGCCTTTGGCAATGTTTCTAGGAAGATGTTGCTGTGGCTGAGATCAAAGAGGTTGCAGCCTGTGTTCTCAAGGATTTTGATGGATTCCTTTCTCACATTGAGGTCCTTCATCCATTTTGAGTCTATTTTCGTGTGTGGTGTAAGGAAATGGTCCAATTTCATTTTTCTGCATGTGGCTGTCCAATTTTCCCAGCACCATTTATTGAAGAGGCTGTCTTTTTTCCATTGGACATTCTTTCCTGCTTTGTTGAAGATTAGTTGACTGTAGAGTTGAGGGTCTATTTCTGGGCTCTCTATTCTGTTCCATTGATCTATGTGCCTGTTTTTGTGCCAGTACCATGCTGTCTTGATGATGACAGCTTTGTAATAGAGCTTGAAGTCCGGAATTGTGATGCCACCAACTTTGGCTTTCTTTTTCAATATCCCTTTGGCTATTCGAGGTCTTTTCTGGTTCCATATAAATTTTAGAATTATTTATTCCATTTCTTTGAAGAAGATGGATGGTACTTTGATAGGAATTGCATTAAATGTGTAGATTGTTTTAGGTAGCATAGACATTTTCACAATATTTATTCTTCCAATCCAGAAGCATGGAACATTTTTCCATTTCTTTGTGTCTTCCTCAATTTTTTTCATGAGTACTTTATAGTTTTCTGAGTATAGATTCTTAGCCTCTTTGGTTAGGTTTATTCCTAGGTATCTTATGGTTTGGGGTGCAATTGTAAATGGGATTGACTCCTTAATTTCTCTTTCTTCTGTCTTCTTGTTGGTGTAGAGAAATGCAACTGATTTCTGTGCATTGATTTTATATCCTGACACTTTACTGAATTCCTGTACAAGTTCTAGCAGTTTTGGAGTGGAGTCTTTTGGGTTTTCCACATATAGTATCATATCATCTGCGAAGAGTGATAATTTGACTTCTTCTTTGCCGATTTGGATGCCTTTAATTTCCTTTTGTTGTCTGATTGCTGAGGCTAGGACTTCTAGTACTATGTTGAATAGCAATGGTGATAATGGACATCCCTGCCATGTTCCTGACCTTAGTGGAAAAGCTTTCAGTTTTTCTCCATTGAGAATGATATTTGCGGTGGGTTTTTCATAGATGGCTTTGATGATATTGAGGTATGTGCCCTCTATCCCTTGAAGAGTTTTGATCAGGAAGGGATGCTGTACTTTGTCAAATGCTTTTTCAGCATCTATTGAGAGTATCAAATGGTTCTTGTTCTTTCTTTTATTGATGTGTTGTATCACATTGACTGATTTGCAGATGTTGAACCAACCTTGAAGCCCTGGAATAAATCCCACTTGGTCGTGGTGAATAATCCTTTTAATGTACTGTTGAATTTTTTTGGCTAGTATTTTGGTGAGAATTTTCGCATCTGTGTTCATCAAGGATATTGGTCTATAGCTCTCTTTTTTGATGGGATCCTTGTCTGGTTTTGGGATCAAGGTGATGCTGGCCTCTTAAAATGAGTTTGGAAGTTTTCCTTCCATTTCTATTTTTTGGAATAGTTTCAGGAGAATAAGAATTAGTTCTTCTTTAAATGTTTGGTAGAATTCCCCCGGGAAGCCGTCTGGCCCTGGGCTTTTGTTTGTTTGGAGATTTTTGATGACTGTTTCAATCTCCTTACTGGTTATGGGTCTGTTCAGGCTTTCTATTTCTTCCTGGTTCAGTTGTGGTAGTTTATATGTTTCTAGGAATGCATCCATTTCTTCCAGATTGTCAAATTTGTTGGTGTAGAATTGCTTATAGTATGTTCTTATAATAGTTTATATTTCTTTGGTGTTAGTTGTGATCTCTCCTCTTTCATTCATGATTTTATTTATTTGGGTCCTTTCTCTTTTCTTTTTGATAAGTCTGGCCAGAGGTTTATCAATTTTATTTATTCTTTCAAAGAACCAGCTCCTAGTTTCGTTGATTTGCTCTATTGTTTTTTTTGGTTTCTATTTCATTGATTTCTGCTCTGATCTTTATGATTTCTCTTCTTCTGCTGGGCTTAGGGTTTCTTTCTTGTTCTTTCTCCAGCTCCTTTAGGTGTAGGGTTAGGTTGTGTACCTGAGACCTTTCTTATTTCTTAAGAAAGGCTTGTACCGCTATATATTTTCCTCTCAGGACTGCCTTTGTTGTGTCCCATAGATTTTGAACCGTTGTATTTTCATTATCATTTGTTTCCATGATTTTTTTCAATTCTTCTTAATTTCCCGGTTGACCCATTCATTCTTTAGAAGGATGCTGTTTAGTCTCCATGTATTTGGGTTCTTTCCAAACTTCCTAAAAATATTCTAAATTTTTAAAACTTTATTTGTTTATATTTTATAAAAATGGGGGCATGGTCAAAGGGAGAGGGAGAGAGAGAATCTCAAGCAGACTCCCCTCTGAGTGTGGATGATACAGTGCTTGATCCTACGACTCTGACATCATAATCAGAGCTACGATCAAGTCAGACAGTCGATCAGCTGAGCCACCCAGGTGCCTCCAGATTTTTAAAATTTAATTAAAATAATGAACCCGTAGTTCTCAGAAGTTCACTGAATGCTTCTCATTGAATGAACTCCCATGCCACATATCACACACACTCGAACACACACACACACACACACAATTATCAATCTGCCTAAATCCAAAACAAAGAGAAAAATATTAAAATCGGCAAAAGAATAAGAACGCATTAATACAGGGGAGCTAGTATACAAATTATGTCTGATTGCTCATCAGAAACAAAATGAAGGCCAGAAGAAAATGGAGTGACATTTCTAAGGCATTTGAGAAAAAATTAAGTTGTTCCGATGATAATTATGTGCATAGCCGAAGTTTGAAGGCATGTTTTCAGAGAAGCAAAAGTTGATACTCATCAGTAAAAGACCATTACAGACATATTAAAGGAAGTTCTTCAAGCTAAAGGAATCTATAGATCCAGAAACTTGGATCTGTAGAAGGAATAGAGTGATGGAAAATGTATGTGTAAGTATTTGTTTTTAATTAAACTTAAAGTTTAAAATTAAGGCAATTATTTAAAGCAAAAATAATTATGATTTGGGGGGATTATATTTACAAATACCACCTATGGCAGCAACAGCACAAAAGACAGGAAGGAGGTAGTTGAATTGTAGTATAACAGGTTTTTCACACCATACTTTTTGAATGGTATATATTAAAGTTAGATTATTATGAGTAAAGGATGCATAGTATCATCATAAAAGCATCCATTAAAATATTAAGACAATGGGATATAGCTAAAGACTTTAACAAATGGGGTGATAAAACTGATTATCAAAAAAGTTGACCCAAAAGATAAAAGAAAAGAAAAAGAAAGAACAAACTAGAAGGTATAGAAAAAACTAGAAGGTATAGAAAATACATATCAGGGGCGCCTGGGTGGCTCAGTGGGTGAAAACCTCTGCGTTTGCCTCAGGTCACGATTCTAGGGTCCTGGGATCAAGCCCCACATCAGGCTCTCTGCTCAGCAGGGAGCCTGCTTCTCCCTCTCTCTCTGCCTGCCTCTCTGCCTACTTGTGATCTCTGTCTGTCAAAAAAAAAAAAAATCTTAAAAAAAAAGAAAATCCATATCATAATGGTAGTCTAAGCACAATTAAAAATATTATAATTAAGAACCAGTAATTTAAAACTGAAGAATCAATAATCATATTCTATATAAATGTTAAAAGCTTAAAAGACACATATGATTAGTATTAAAAGAAAAAAATCATATGCTGTTTACAAGTGATCACCTTATATATAAAGACATAAGTAAGTTTTTAATATATATTAATTGCTTATATATTACATATAATTACCCTTATTTTTTGTTACAAATCTTCATATAAGCTATGTATAAATATAAGACTGGATAAAATATGCATACTTTTATCCTATGTAAAATTATTCCCCCAAGTAATATTAAGTCTTTTTTTTTTTTTTTTTTTTTGGTAAATGTGTGTGTAGGCTATAATTTATTTGAACAGACTGATATAAATTTTATCTACTCAATATGGATCAAATTTATTTTCTTAATTTTTTTTTGTTTCAAGATTTTATTTAAATTCTAGTTGGTTAACATATAGTGTAACACTGGTTTCAGGAGTAGAATTTAGTGATTCATCACTTACATATAACACCAGCCCTGATCACAAGTGTACTCCTTAATACCCATCACCCATTTAGCCTATCACCCATTAGCCCATCCCCCATACGCCTCCCTTCCAGAAAACCTGTTTGTTCTCTATAGTTAAGAGTCTCTTATGGTTTTCTTTACTCTCTCTTTTTGTTTTCTTTCCCTATGTTCATCTGTTTTGTTTCTTAAATTCCACATATGAGCTATATTATATGGTATTTCTTTCTCTGACTGACTTATTTTGCTCAGTGTAATACACTGTAGCTCCATCCATGTCCTTGCAAATGGCAAAATTTCATTCTTTTTGATGGATGAGTAGTATTCCATTGTATATATATACTACATCTTCTTTATCTGTTCATCAATTGATGGACATTTGGGTTCCATAATTTGGCTATTGTTGATAATGCTGTTATAAACATCGGGGAGCATATGTCCCTTTAAATAAGTCTGTTTGTGTCCTTTGGGTAAATAACTAGTACTATAATTGCTGGGCAGTTCTGTTTTTGACTTTTTGAGGAACCTCCATACTGTTTTCCAGAGTGGCTATATTTAGAATTTATTTATTTATTTGACAGAGAGATAGCACAAGTAAGCAGAGCGGCAGGCAGATGGAGAGGGAGAAGCAGGTTCTCTGCTGAGCAGGGGGCCCAATATGGGACTTGATCCCAGGACCCTGGGATCATGACCTGAACTGAAGGCAGCCACTTAACCAAGTGAGTCACCCAGGCACCCCAGATTGGCTACATTTAAAGCAGAACTTTGAAAGAAATCTTTACCTTTGAATGCCTATATTATAAAAGAAAAATTTATTAGCTTCTTAGCTAATAAAAGAGTAAATTAAACCCAAATAAATAAAAAGAAGGCACAGGTGAGTACGAAATCAATGAAAGAAAAAGACAAAATTAAAAAATCAATAAAATTCAGTTACTTATTTAAATAGAATAATGAAATTGATAAATCCTTGCAAAGGTGATGAAAAGAGAAGAGAAAAAAGAAGAAAGGGGAGGTAGAGGATAGGAAAGGCGATGGAGACAAATTAATAATTTTAGAAATGAAAAAATCCTATAAGAAAGAAAAGTTTAATGATGAAATATTATGAACAAGTTTATGCAATGGTTAAATTCCTTGAAAACCACAACTGAAATAAAAGTTGACACAGAAGAATAGAAAACATTGACAGCCCTGTATTTGTTAAAGAAATGAAATTTATAATTTAAAATTTACCCAAAAAGAAACGTCCAAGCCCAGATGCCTTAATAAGAATTCTATCAAATATTTAAGGAAGAAATAGTACAAATCTTGCCCAGATTATTTCAGAAACCATAGGAGGAGGGAATACTTTTTTTAAAAAAATTGTATCATATTTTATTCTTTTTAAAAAAAATTAACATGTAATATATTATTAGCTCCAGGGGTACAGGTCTGTGAATCGCCAGGTTTACACACTTCACAGCACTCACCATAGCACATACCTAATGTCCATAACCCAATCACCCTCTCCCTACCCCCATCCCCCAGCAACCCTCAATTTGTTTTGTCAGATTAAGAATATCTTATGGTTTGTCTTACTCCCAATCCCATCTTGTTTCATTTAGGAGGGAATACTTTTTTTTAACTTATTTTATGAAACCAGCATAAACTTGATAAAATCGTTATGAAAAAGACAAAACCATAAAATGAAATTATAGACTAAAAATCAATTATATTTCTAGATATGAAACATCAGTCATAAAAATAACTTTTATTAGGGTGTCTGGGTGGCTCAGTAGGTTGAGCATCTGACTTCCCTTCAGGTCATGATCCCAAAGTCCTGCTTCAGGACTTCATGATCAAATCCTGCTTCAGGCTCCCCTCTGTCTCTCCTTCTGACCCTCCTCCTGCTCATGCTTTCTCTCTCACATGAAAAAAAAAATCTTTTTTGTGTGTCAGATTGTAAAATAAATAGATGGAAGAAAGAAAGAAAGAAAGAAAGAAAGACAGAAAGAAAGAAAGTAAAAAGGAAGGAAGAAGAATGTTGCCTTCTGGGGGCAGGGGCGGAGAGAAAAAGAAAGAAAAGAACTTTTATTAATGACAAGTAATACTTATTTGAAAGTGTTACTTATTGCAGAAAATCATCTCATATGGGTGAATTCAACTCAGTGGAATGTTTTTTCTTCTTGATCTATGGGATGTCCCCTCAAGGACTGCTTTTGGTGGGAAAATGTGGCAAAAGTTGAGTAGGCACTGGGAAGTTGAAATGTGTATGTGTGTATTTGTAGGAATGTCCATGGATTAGAAATGTGAACATCTTACTTATAATAAATTGAATATAAGAAGGGCTGTAGTAGTATCCTAAAATGGTGATATTAAAAGATCTCTTTTTGGACTGGGTTTATAAGATTTTGGATTATAGAGTAATTTCCAGTCTTTCTATGTGACTATTCATCATCGGCTCACTTTTTGATAATAAATGGTAACACTCAAAATAACAAAAAGTAAGGTCTCTGTGAAGGATTGGGGAATTTTAAGAATTGCAGAGACTTGAACTAAATACAGTCCGACCGTGTCCCTTTTAAAAACGAAAAATCTTACTTTTTAAGAGAAGTTTTAAGTTAATAGAAAAGTTAAACCCCCACACATGCATAGTCTCCCCCATTATCAACATCTCTGGCAAGAGTGGTACATTTTGTTACAATTGATGAGTCTACATTAAAACATCATTGTCACCTGAAGTTCATAGTTCACACATTAGGATCTGCTCTTAGTGTAGTACATTTTATGGATTTGGACAAATATAATATGTATCCACCATTATAGCATTTTTACTACCCTAAAATTTCTGTACTCTGCCTGATCATCTATCCCTCCCTCAAACCTCTGGCAACCACTGATCTTTTTATTATCTCCATAGTTTCGCCTTTTTCAGGATGTGATATAATTGGAATCATTATCAAAATCAAAATCTGGTGATTATATAGTACAACAGAAATTCTCATTTACTGCTGGTAAAAATGCAAAATGGCACAGTCTCCCTATTGTCTTTGTTCTATTGTCTAAGTCAGTTTACTATCTTTATGTGAATCATCTGTTCCATTCATCTATTTGTCTATTCTTTCACTAATACTGTTTTTATAATATAATAACTATTTCGATTGACGTCTCTCAGTTAATAATATGCATTTAAGATTCTTTCATATCTTTTCAAGGCTTGATAGCTCATTTCACATTGAATAATATTTCATTGTCTGAATGTACTACAGTTTATCCATTCACCAACTGAAGAACATCTTGGTTGCTACCAAGTTTTAGCTGTTATGAACAAAAATGTTACAAACATCTATGCGCATGTTTTTGTTTGAATGTAAGTTTTCACCTCCTTTGGGTAAATACCAAGAAGTGTGATTGCTGGATTATATGGTAAGAGTATGTTTAGTTTTGAATGAAGCTGCCAAACTGTCTTCCAAAGAGACTGTGCCATTTTGCATTTTTACCAGCAGTAAATGAGAATTTCTGTTGTACTATATAATCACCAGATTTTGATAGTGTCAGTGTTCTGGATTTTGGTCATTCTCATAGACATGAAATGATATGTCATTGTTGTTTTAATTTGCATTTCCATGAGGAGTTTGTTGTTAAATATCTTTTCATATGCTTATTTTCCACCTGTATATCTTCTTTGGTGAAGTATCTGTTAAGGGTTTTAGCTCATTTTTCAGTCAGGTTGTTGGTTTTCTTATTGTTCAGTTTTTAAGAATTCTTTGTACCTTTTGGCTATTAGATGTGTATTAAATATGTATTTTGCAAATATTTTCTCTCAGTCTTTGGTTAGTTCTTTCACTATTTCTTTGCCTTTCACAGAGAAGAAATTTTTAATTTTAATAAAGTTCTGCTGATCAGTTCTTTTGTTTATGGATGATATCTTTGACGTTACATATAATAATGTCAAGGTCAAACCCAAAGTCATCTAGATTTTCTCCTGTGTTATATTCTAGGGGTTTTATAGTTTTTTGTTCTACATTTAGGTAAGTTGTTTATTTTGAGCTAGTTTTGATTAAAAGTTTAAGGTCTGTGGGGTTTTTTGTATTTGTTTTGTTTTTGTTTTTTAGTATGTGCATGTCCAGTTGTTCCAGCATCACTTGTTGGAAAAATTATCTTTGTTCCATTTTATTGTCTTTGTTCTATTTATTATTTTTTTTTTTTTAGATTTTTATTTATTTATTTGACAGACAGAGATGATCACAAGCAGGCAGAGAGGCAGGCAGAGAGAGAAGGAGGGGAAACACGTTTCTTGCTGAGCAGAGAGCCCCATGTGGGGCTCGATCCCAGGACCCTGGCATCATGGTCTGAGCTGAAGGCAGAGGCTTTAACCCACTGAGCCACCCAGGCACCCCTATTGTCTTTGTTCTATTGTCAAAGTCAGTTTACTATCTTTATGTGAATCATCTGTTCCATTCATCTATTTGTCTATTCTTTCACTAATACTGTTTTTATTAATTATTATAACTTTATATTGTCTTTTTTTTCTTAAGATTTTATTTATTTATTTGACAGAGAGAGATCACAAGTAGGCAGAGAGGCAGGCAGAGAGAGAGAGGTGGAAGCAGGCTCCCCGCTGAGCAGAGAGCCTGATGAGGGACTCAATCCCAGGACCCTGAGATCATGACCTGAGCAAAAGGCAGAGGCTTAACCCACTGAGCCACCCAGGCACCACAAACTTTATAGTAAGTCTTAAAGTCAGGTAGTGTTAGTTCTCCAACTTTGTTCTTCTCCTTTAGTGTTGTGTTGGTTATTCTTTTTTTTAATTAAAAAAAATTTTTTTATAAACATATAATGTATTATTAGCCCCAGGGGTACAGGTCTGTGAATCACAGGTTTACACACTTCACAGCACTCACCATAGCACATACCCTCCCCAATGTCCATAACCCCACCACCCTCTCCCGACCCCCCTTCCCCTGGCCACCCTCAGTTTGTTTTGTGACATTAAGAGTCCCTTATGGTTTGTCTCCCTCCTGATCCAATCTTGTTTCATTTATTCTTTTCCTACCCCCCAAACCCCCCACATTGCATCTCCACTTCCTCATATCAGGGAAATCATATGATAGTTGTCTTTCTCTGACTGACTTATTTCGCTAAGCATAATACCCTCTAGTTCCATCCATGTCGTCACAAACGGCAAGATTTCATTTCTTTTGATGGTTGCATAGTATTCCATTGTATATATATACCACTTCTTCTTTATCCATTCATCTGTTGATGGACATCTAGGTTCTTTCCATAGTTTGGCTATTGTGGACATTTGGGTGCACGTGCCCCTTCAGATCACTATGTTTGTATCTTTAGGGTAAACACCCAGTAGTACAATTGCTGGGTCATAGGGTAGCTCTATTTTCAACTTTTTGAGGAACGTCCATGCTGTTTTCCAGAGTGGTTGCACCAGCTTGCATTCCCACCATGTGTTGGTTATTCTTGATTTTTTGTCCCTCCATATAAACTTTAGAATGAATTTCTTAATGTCCACAAAATAAGTCTGGGATTTTGATTCCACTGAATATATAGGTCAAGTTGACAAAAACTGACATCTGGACAATATGGGGTATTTCTATCCATAAACATTTATTTAATCCTTTATTGATTTTATTTATCAGAATTTTTTTTTCTTTTATTTAAATTTAATTAGCCAACATATAGTACATAATTAGTTTCAGATGTAGTGTTTAATAATTCATTAGTTGTGTATGACACCCAATGCTCATCACATCATGTGCCCTCCCTAATGCCCATCACCAAATTACCCCATCTCTGCACCCACTACTCCTTCAGCAACCCAGCACTTTTGTTTCCAGAGTTAAGAGCCTCTCATGGTTTTTCTCCCTCTCTGAATTCTTCCTATGCAGTTTTCCTTCCCTTCCCTTATTATCTTCTGCACTGTTTCTTGTATTCCACATATGACTAAAAACATATGATTATTGTCTTTCTCTGATTGACTTATTTCACTTGGCATATCTTCCAGTTCCATTCACATTGATGTAAATGATAGGTATTCATTATTTCTGATGGCTAAGTAATATATATATATATATATATATATATATATATATATATAAAATATATATGTGTGTGTGTGTGTGTGTATGTGTATATATCTATATCTATATCTATATATCTATCTCACATCTTCTTTGTCCATTCTTTTGTTGAAGGACATCTTAGCTCCTTCCACAGTTTAGCCATTGGAAACTGCTGCTATGAACATTAGGGAGCAGGTGCCCCTTTATTTCACTACATCTGTATCTTTGGGGTAAGCACCCAGTAGTGCAATTGCTGGGTTGTAGGGTAGCTCTATTTTTAACTTCTTGAGGAACCTCCATACTGTTTTCCAGAATGGCCGCACCAGCTTGCATTCCCTTTACAATGTAAGAGGGTTCCCCTTTTTCGACATGCTTGCGAACATTTGTTGTTTCCTGTCTTGTTTATTTTAGCCATTTCTAACTGGTGTAAGGTGGTATCATATTGTGGTTTTGATTTGTATTCCCCTGATGACAAGTTGATGCTGAGCATTTCTCACGTGTCTGTTGGCCATTAGTAGATCTTTTTTGGAGAAATGTCTGTTCATATCTTATGCCCATTTCTTGACTGGTTTATTTGTTTTTTTGGGTGTCGAGTTTGGTAAGTTCTTTATAGATCTTGGAGACTAGCTTTTTATCTAGTATGTCATTTGAAAATATCTTCTTGGGCGCCTGGGTGGCTCAGTGGGTTAAGCCGCTGCCTTCGGCTCAGGTCATGATCTCAGGGTCCTGGGATTGAGTCCCGCATCGGGCTCTCTGCTCAGCAGGGAGCCTGCTTCCTCCTCTCTCTCTCTGCCTGCCTCTCTGCCTGCTTGTAATCTCTCTCTGTCAAATAAATAAATAAATAAATCTTTTAAAAAAAAAAAAAAAGAAAATATCTTCTTTCGTTCTGTAGGTTGCCTTTTAGTTTTTTGACTGTTTCCTTTGCTGTACAGAAGCTTTTTATCTTGATAAAGTCTCAATAGTTCATTTTTGCTTTTGTTTCTCTTACCTTTGGAGACATGTTTTGCAAGAATTTGCTGCAGCTGAGGTCACAGAGGTTGCTGCCTGTGTTCTCCTCTAGGATTTTGATGGATTCCTATCTCATATTGAGATCTTTCATCCATTTTGAGTTTATCTTTGTGTATGGTGAAAGAGAATGATCCAGTTTCATTCTCCTGCGTGTGGCTGTCCAATTTTCCAAGCATCATTATTGAAGATACTGTTCTTTTTTCAGTGGATATTCTTTCCTGCTTTGTCGAATATTGGTGACCATAGAGTTGAGGGTCCATTTCTGGGCTCTCTATTTTATTCTATTGAAGTATGTGTCTGGTTTTGTGCCAGTACCATGCTGTCTTGTTGATCACAGCTTTGTAATCTATCTTGAAGTCAGGCATAGTGATGCCCCTAGCTTTGGTTTTCTTTTTAAACATTCCTCTGGATATTCAGGGTCTTTTATGGTTTCATATAAATTTTACAATTATTTGTTCCAGCTTTGTGAGAAGTGCAATTGTATCTTGACAGAGGTTGCACTGAATGTGTAGATTGCTCTGGGTAACATAGACAATTTAACAATATTTATTTTTCCATTCCTTGAGCATGGAATGGTTTTCCATCTCTTTGTGTCTTCCTCAAATTCTTTCATAAATGTTCTGTAGTTTTTATAGTACAGATTCTTTACCTCTTTGGTTAGGTTTGCTCCTAGGTATCTTACAGTTTTTGGTGCAATTAAAAATGGGATCGATTCCTTAATTTCTCTTTCTTCAATCTCATTTTTAGTGCATAGAAATACAACTGATTTCTGTGCATTGATTTTGTATTCTGCCATGTTGCTGAATTGCTGTATGAGTTCTACCAATTTTCAGGTGGAGTCTTGGGTTTTCCACACAGAGTATCATGTCATCTGTGAAGAGTGAGAGTTTCACTTCTTCCTTGCCAATCTGAATTCTTTTTATTTCTTTTTGTTGTCTGATTGCTGAGGCTAGGACTTCTAGTACTATGTTGAACAACAGTGGTGAGAGTGGGAAACCATGTCATGTTCATGATCTTAGGGGAAAAGCTCTCAGTTCTTCCCCATTGAGAATGATACTCATTGTGGGTTTTTTGTAGATGGCTTTTATGACTTTGAGGTGTGTTTCTTCTCTTCTTACACTATGAAGAGTTTTTTTTTTTTTTTTTCTTGCCATTTTTTTTTATTTCCAGCATAACAGTATTCATTATTTTTGCACCACACCCCGTGCTCCATGCAATCCGTGCCCTCTATAATACCCACCACCTGGTACCCCAACCTCCCACCCCCCGTCCCTTCAAAAACCCTCAGATTGTTTTTCAGAGTCCATAGTCTCTCATGGTTCACCTCCCCTTCCAATTTCCCCCAACTCCCTTCTCCACTCTAAGTCCCCATGTCCTCCATGCTATTTGTTATGCTCCACAAATAAGTGAAACCATATGATAATTGACTCTCTCTGCTTGACTTATTTCACTCAGCATAATCTCTTCCAGTCCCGTCCATGTTGCTATAAAAGTTTTAATCAAGAAAGGATGCTGTACTTTGTCAAATGCTTTTTCTGCATCAATTGAGAGGATCATTTAGTTCTTGTCTTTTCTTTTATTAATGGATCTATCACATGTATTGATTTGTGAATCTTGAACTACACTTGCAGCCAAGAATAAGTTCCACTTGGTCTGGTGAATATCCTTTTAATGTACTGTTGGATTCTATTGGCTAGTTATTTGGTGAGTATTTTGACATCCAGGTTCATCAGGGATATTGGTCTGTATTTCTACTTTTTTGATGGGGTCTTTGTCTGGTTTTGGGATCAAGGTTATGCAGACCTCATAGAAGGAGTTTGGAAGTTTTCCTCCCATTTCTATTTTTGAAACAGCTTCAGTAGAACAGATATTATTTTTTCTTCTTTAAATGTTTGGTATAATTCCCCTGGGAAGCCATCTGGCCCTGGACTCTTGTTTTTTGGGAGGTTTTTGGTTTTTGCTTCAATTACCTTCCTGGTTATTGATCCACTCACATTTTCTACCTCTTCCTGTTTCAGTCTTGGTAGTTTTTAAGTTTCTAGGGAATGCATCCATTTCTTCCAGATTGCCTAATTTGTTGTTATATAAATGCTCATAATGTGTTCTTAAAATTGTCTGTATTTCTTTGGTGTTGTTTGTGATCTGTCCCCTTTCATTCGTCATTTTATTAATTTGGGTCTTTTTCTTTTCTTTTGGATAAGTCTTGCCAGAGGTTTATCACTCTTATTGATTCTTTCAGAGAACCAGCTTCTAGTTTCATTGATCTGTTCTACTTTTCTTCTGGTTTCTGTTTCATTGATTGCTGCTCTAACCTTTATTATTTCTCTTCTCCTGCATGGTTCAGGGTTTATTTGCTGTTCTTTCTCCAGCTCCTTTAGGTGAAAGTTTAGCTTGTGTATTTGAGCTTTTTTTTGAGAGAGGCTTGTATTTCAATGTACTTCCTTTTTAGGAGTAACTTTGATGTAGCCCAAAGGTTTTGAACAGTTTTGTTTTCATTTTTATTAGTTTCCATGAAATTTTTTAAATTCTTCTTTAATTTCCTGATTGACCCATTCATTCTTTAGTAGGATGCACTTTAACTTCCAAGTGTTTGAGTTCCTTTCAAATTTCCTCTTGTGATTGAGTTCAAATTTCAAAGCTTTGTGATATGAAAATATGCAGGGAATAACCCCAGTGTTTTGGTATCAGTTGGGACCTGATTTGTGACCCAGTATGTGATCTATTCTGGAGAAAGTTCCATGTGCACTTAAGAAGAATGTGTATTCTGTTGCTTTAGGATGCCAGTGCTCTGTATATATCTGTGAAGTCCATCTGGCCCAGTGTATCATTCAAAGCCCTGTTTCCTTATTGATTTGCTTAGATGATCTGTCCATTTCTGTGAGTAGACTATTGAAGTTCACTACTGTTAATGTATTATTTCTTTAGTTTGGTTATTAATTTGTTGATGTAATTGGCTGCTTCCAAATTACTGGTATAAATATCTATAATTGTTAGATCTTCTTTTTTTTTTTTAATTTATTTGACAGAGAGAGATCACAAGTAGGCAGAGAGGCAGGCAGAGAGAGAGAGAGAGAGAGAGGAGGAAGCAGACTCTCTGCTGAGCAGAGAGCCCGATGTGGGACTCGATCCCAGGACCCCGAGATCATGACCTGAGCCGAAGGCAGCGGCTCAACCCACTGAGCCACCCAGGCGCCCAATTGTTAGATCTTCTTGATGGGTAGACTCTTTAAGTATGATATAGTTCTCTCTTCATCTCTTACTACAGTCTTTGGCTTAGAATCTAATTGATCTCATATGAAGTTTTCTACCTCAGCTTCCTTTTGAGTTCCTTTAACATGGTAAATTTTTCTCCACTCCCTCACTTTCAGTCTGGAGGTGACTTTAGGTCTAAAATGAGTCTCTTATAGTCAGTATATGGATGGGTCTTCTTTTCCATCCAATCTGAAACCCTTTGTCTTTTGATTGGAGCATATAGCTCATTTACGTTCAGAGTAACTATTAAAAGATATGAATTTAGTGTTATTGTATTACCTGTAAAATCCTTGTTTCTGTAGATTGTTTCTGTTTCCTTCTGGTCTGTGTCACTCTTGCGCTCTCTCCTTGCTTACAGGATCTGCCTTAATATTTCTTGCAGGGCTGGCTTGGTAGTCACATATTCTTTCAGTTTCTGTCTGTCCTGGAAGCTCTTTGTCTCTCCTTCTGTTCTGAATGATAGCCTTGCTGGATAAAGTATTCTTGGCTGCATGGTTTTCTCATTTAGTACCCTAAATATATCCATCCTTTTCTGGTTTGCCAGGTCTCTGTGGATAGGTCTGTTGCCAGTCTAATGTTCCTACCCCTGTGGGTAAGGGACCTCTTGTCTCAAGCTGCTTTCAGGATTTTCTCTTTATCTTTGAAATTTGCAAGCTTCACTATTATATGATGGCGTATTGATCTATTTTTCTTGATTTTGTGAGGGTCCTCTCTACCTCTGGGACATTAATGGCTGTTTCCTTCCCAAGATTAAGGAAGTTTGCAGCTGTGATTTGCTCAAACATACCTTCTGGCCTTCTCTCTTAGGAACCCCCATAATTCTGATCTCCCTCAAGAACCCCCATAATTCTGATATTGTTTAATTTTGTGGTATTGCTTATTTCTTGAAGTCTCTCCTCAATAGTTGTTTTTCTCTGTTTTCCTCAGCTTCCTTCCTTTCCATTATCTTGTCTTCTATGTCACTTCTCTTCTGCCTCATTTACTCTAATTGTTAGACATCTAATTTAGACTGCACCTCAGAGCATTTTTAACTTCAACCTGATTAGATCTCATTTCTGCACAAAGGTATTCTCTAATGCCTTTTATGTTTTTTCAGGCCCAGCTAGTAACTCTAATTGTTATCCTGAATTCCATCTCTGACATTTTACTTATATCCATGTTGATTAGATCTGTGGAAGCATGTATTACCTCTGGGTATTACTTTTGTTCTGAATTCCTCCTTCTAGTCATTTTGCCCAGAGAGGAATGGATGAATGAGTGAAAAGAATAAAAAATATCAATCATGACCCAAGCAAAGTACACACTAGATAAATCCAAAGAGGTCAGAAACCAAAAAATAAAAGCAAAAGAAAAAGCAAAAGAAGATAGGGAGGTGGGGGAGAGAGAATATAATCTCACGGGGCAGACAAAACAGGGTGATCCACTTGTTCCTGAGTATATTTTGGTCTGTGTGTTAGAAGACACTAAATCCCAAAACTGTAAAGAAATGTAAATTATATATATATGTATACATACGTATGTATATATGTATATGTGTATGTATATATATATTTATTTACTTACTTGAATAGAGTGAAAGGAATTAAAAATGAAGAATGTATCTATAAAATGTAAATATAAAAATGAAAGTTAAAAAAAGACACACAAACAAAGAATTGATAAAATATGAAACTAGTTGAAAGGGGAAAATATGGGAAAAAATGGAAAATTTTAAACTGAAAGATAAACATATCATGAGAAAAAAACTTGAGTTCTATGAATTCTGTATACTATTTTCCCTACTATCGGGGTTTTACAGTCCTATGTGGTCCATAAACTTGCTGTGCACCTGTTCTTCCAGTTGGTTTTCTGGAGAAGGGGCCTGCTCTGCTGCTTCTCAGGTGCCTTTGCCTGGGATGAGTTGTACCACCCCTTGCCAGAGGGCTGGGCTCAGTGTAAGCTGGTCCTCTGTGTGGCTTTTGTTCCCTGAAGGTTTTCTGAGCCTCTTTAGAGGATCAAGATTAAAATGGCAGCACCCCAGTCTTTACCCCAGAGCTGAAAGATTGCAGTCCCCTCTCTTCACTAAACCCTCAGGGATAAACAGTGTTCATGATTGTGTGTGTCAAACTCTGCAGACTCCTGCCGTGTGCACCGTCACAGATCATCCCCATGGAAGGTGGAGCTCTTGAGTTTCTACTGCAGTTTGTAGAGCCCTGGCAAAGAGAATGGTCCCTGAACTGTGCATGCACCCACTCTGTCTCTCCTGGGGGAAGACAGAGGATCACCATTACTGTCCTTTATAGGGCCCCTGCCCTGAGAGCTATTACCTGGTCCTGTGCAAACCTGATCCACTCCTCCCAGGGGAAGGCAGGGGGCCTTGTGTTCCTGTTCTTTGCATGGTTCCCACTCAGAAATTTGTTACCTAATTGAGGTGTGGCTTGTTTATGGAGAACCAAGCTCAAAACCCCCTCCTGTGCTCTCTGACTGTAACCAGTTTCCTTACTGCAGTGCTTGGGAACTTTACTGGCTCAAGTACCTCCTTATTTCTGTGACTCCTGGGATCCTGAGACCACAGTGTCCTACCTAGAGTTCTGCCCCTTTTCACCACCTGAGCATCTTTCAGGCAGGGATGTCTCTCACTAGAGCAGATTTCTAAGTGTTCTGATTTTGTGCTTCAGGGCTGTATCACTTTCTGGCAACTGGCTTACTTATGTGCCCTCCCTCCATATCCCCTCAGATTCACTTCTTTGATCCTCCTGTCTTGCAAAAAGTGTTGTTTCTCTATTTGTAGAGTTCCAAATATTCTTTTCATACATCTCAGGTTGAATTCATGGGTGTTCAAAATGATTTGATAGTTGTCTTGCTAAATTCAAGGGGTCAGATGAAATCAGGTCCCCTCCTTTTCTGCAATCTTGCCTCCTCCCCTCTCTCATTTATCAGAGTTTTGTAGTTTTCCTCATATAGATCTTACATTTTGTTAGACTTATACCTAAGTATTTTCTTTTTGGGGTACTAATGCAAATGGAATTGTTTTAAATTTTAAAATGTCACTTGTTCATTGCTGGTATATAGGAAAGCAATTGATTTTTATGTATTAACTTTGTATTCTGCAACCTTGCAACAAATTTCTTATTAGTTCCAGGAGTCTTCTTTATTAATTCTTTTGGACTTTTTACTTAAACAATCATGTCATTTGTGAACAAAGACATTTTTATTTCTTCTTTCCTGGTCAATATACATTTTATTTCATTTTCTTGTCTTATTTCATTAGCTAGGATTTCCACCAAAATGTTGGAAAGAGAGAACATCCTTGCCTTCTTCTTCCTGTCTTAGAGGGAAAACTAGGTTCTCACCAATAAGTATAATGTTAGCTGTAGATTTTTTGTAGATGTACTTTATCAAGCTGAGGAAGTTTCTATTCTAGTTTGCCAAGTTTTTTTTTAAATCATGAATGGGTATTGTATTTTGTTAAATGCTGTTTCTGCATCTGTTGATACAATAATGTTATTTTTCTTATTTAGCCTGTTGAGATAATGGATTCTGTTAGTTGATTTTTGAACATTGTACTTAGCTGCATCCCTGGGACAAATCCTAATATGTCATGCTCTATAACTCTTTTCATACCTTCTTGTATTTAGTTTTCAAATATTTTGTTGAGGATTTTTGCATCTATTTTCATGAGAGACATTGGTATGTAGTTTTCTTGTAATTTCTTTGTCTGGTTTGATATTAAAGTAATCTGCCCTCATATAAAAAGTTAGGAAGAGGTGTGTGGGTGACTCAGTCATTAAGTGTCTGCCTTCAGCTCAGGTCATGATCCCAGGGTCCTGGGATCGAGCCCCACATCAGGCTCCTTGCTCAGCAGGGAGCCTGCTTCTCCCTCTCCCACTCTCCTTGGTTGTGTTCCCTCTCTCACTCTGTCTGCCTCTGTCAAATAAATAAATAAAATCTTTTTTAAAAAGTGCTAAAAAAAAAGAATAAGTTAGGAAATATTCCTCTGTTTCCATCTTTTCAGAGAGAATGTAGGGAATAGATATAATTTCTTCCTTAAATATTTTGGAGAATTCACTTTTGAAACCATTTAGGTCTGATGATTTCTAATGTTTAGGAAAGTTACTAATTATTGATTAAATCTCTTTAATCAATGTAGGCCTGTTTAGATAATCTTCTTGTATAAGAAAGAAAGACACCTTCATTATAGGGTATTTAGAGATATTTTTATGTTAATCAATGCTGATTACCCTGACTAATAAAAGACCTTGGACAAATTCTTTAACCTCTTCAAGCTTCACTTTCCCTATCTTTAAAATGGAGATAAAATTAACACTTATTTCATACAGTCACCACAAATATTAAAAGGGGTAAAACAGCAATTGTTTTAATTTCAATGATTCTGTAAAATGGTAACTTTCATGTTCAATTTTACAAACTAGGAAACCAAGGCATAGAAATACTAGGCAGGTTGTATGAGTCAAGATTCTCTTATTGCTTGCTTAAGCAAATGAGTATTTTGATCTTTTTACTAGGAATTTTGACGGGTCATTCTAGCTTTTTGGCACACATAGGTTTGAAATTGAAGCAATGTTATTAGAGCTCTCTCTGTTTCTCTCTACATATAGAGCCTGAGTTCTGTTTTTGTTTGGTGGCTTAACTCTCATGTGTATGCTGGCTCAGTAGCAAAATGACCACCATTGACTTAGCAATTATATTAACCATGGAGGGTACTCTTTTTGTTTTTGCCTGGCTCACATTCTCATCTTTAGACATGTTACTACTTTGCAAGGAATGATGTATAGGTATTGACCATCTTGGCCTTGAACTCAGTCTGTAACAAGCAAGTTTGAAATACAAATTCTATAGTCCTACCCAGACTGTATGTTAACAGAGTAGGAGGACTCTCCAAAGGAAAATGAAAGCACTATGACGCAAAGACATGGTATGCAGGCAAAGCAAAAATACTTACTGTAAAAGTTGTCAAAGGTCTACATCTCATAGCACAGACTTCAAACTAGGAAAATGTGATTCTGAGACTAAGCTGCCATAGACAAACATTTTGGTTCGTGACCAGAGTAGCTTTGTGATTTGCAAGTATCCTGAATTTGTCTCTAATACATATCTAAAAGTTAGATTGAAAAGATATGAGTGACATGGAGTCAGATAGTTGGTTAGGTTTTAGGTATTCAAACTGATGCTTTTTCTAAAAGGATAGTTGCTTCATCCTTACTGTGCTCTAAAACTATAATCATAATTAATATTGATTTATTCATTGCCTTCTACTATTTATGAAGTGAGGAATACAGCTTATACATATTAGTTTCCTAAGATTCAGCTATCATCTTTAAGTACAGAAGATTAGTTTAACACCTTTGGCATGTATTCCAAGCAACAGAATATACTCTAATTAGATCTGTAAAAGCTGTTACCTTGATTACCTGATATACTAATTATCTTGTCAGTCATTGATCTTACAATTATGAGGGAGGATGCTGTTATTTCAAATGATCTGGACTAAATTCTGTCCTTGAGTTCAGAGGCTTTAGTTGAGTCCCAGCCCAGTGGATGTTTACCCTACCCTTATAAACACAGTAATTATCTGCATTTCTTTATTCTATAGGCTTTAAAGTTAAAATACTTTACAGTCATACCCAAAAGGCTCAAACCACCTAATCCTACCACCCTAACATAATGATTTAAAATGAAATCCATAAATAGTGAGAAAAAGCTTTATGTTCCACCTCTGGTTAATTAAATTAGCTTAATTTTAATCAGTACACATTATCTGTAGATTTTTCCCAATGTCTATCACAATTTGCACAAGTGTTTTATATTGTTGATGGAGATGGTAGTAATCTTTATTTTTCCTTATATGGGCTATATAAAGAAGTATATTTAAGTATATTTAGTATATACTTATAAGTATATTTAACTCTATTATGCTGTGTATTTGCTTTTAGGACATCACCTGTGCAATCACTTTCGGCAGTGATATATATATAATATATATGTAATATATATGATATAATGAATATATATATATATATATATATCATTATATTATATGCAACTTCAAGGTAGCAGTTATGTCTTTTTCATCTTTGCAACATTCACAGGCCTTAGGGCTATACTTCACATTATCAGGATGGATACATGTCTTTAACCTCTTTAAAGCAGGAGTGATGACTGGACAATTAGAGACAAGCTGCTGCCACTGTGAGTATATTTAAGCTCCTCAATCTCCTCCCCTGCCCTACTTTCTCTGGCCTGTTGGCTTTTACCTGGTCACTATCAATAAGTAGCCTGTTTCAGGAAGGCCTCATTGTTCAAGTAGGTTTTTATGTTGATCTAAAAGTCAATTTGCTACAACTTTTACCTGTTGTTCTAATGAACATAATATGACTCCAGTGGAAGGACACATTTCAAGTCTAAATCCTCTTTTTATTACAGTATTGATGAAGAAAGGTCATAAATATGCTATTGGATTAAAACATATAATATCACGAACAGCTTCAGACAAGAGTTCAGTGATCTGGACTGAAGCACCGCCTCTGCCAATTCCCCCCAGTGTGGTGTTTAACAGACCATTTAGATTTTTTTTTTTTTAGCCTCAATTTACTTATCTAGATATTAAAGTAGTAGCTCTTTTTATCTTACAGAGATTTGTCTTAACTCATGTTTATGGTTGTATAACTTTCATATGGAAAATTTTCACCCTCCAAAAGTATAGTTTATCAACTTTTGAGAACTTTAGAGCTACCACCATAATGAAGATATAATCTTCTAAAGTTCTCTTGTGTCCTTTAAAATCAATTCCCTCTACCAAGCTCCAGCTATTCTGGTTTTCACATCTGGGAGGTGAGGTATGCTGCTGGCATCCACTGAAGAGCTAGGGGTGATGCTAAACATCCCACAACGGAGAGGACGGTGCTGTTCCCCCCACTTCTCCCAGCAAAGAATTATCTGATCCAAAATGTCAGTATCGTGAGGATGAGAAATGCCGAGATAAAAAGGTAGATAAATAGTTGTGGATGTCTGCATGCATGTGTTTTAAGTATTCTTCTTAGCTCTGTCTGCTGAGAGTGCCTAAAAGTGATGACCTACCTACAGGCCAAATATTGCTTTCTAAATACTCCTCTAATAGTAACTAGGGCTCCTTAAAGAAATGGCTAGTTCTAAGGAAGGGACATTTTTTGTGTGTGCCATAAAATAAAGTTCTCAGAGAAATAAAGATATGTCAAAAGGACACAGGAACCAACACGAAGTGGCTCACTAAGGCCAAATCTGGGACCATTTGATCATCTAAATAATGAGAAGTAAGCATTATAACCCACTGAATAAAATCAGAATTCATGACTCCCACACAGAAACACACACACAGACACGTTTCTACATGCATGGAGAACAAGGAAAAGCTCTTCTAACAGTAGAAAGCCAGCCAATGAGTGGGATGGAATTTCAAAAGTCTCCATTTGTCAGTCTTCATAATTATATTTGATTCAGTCAAAGATCAGTGCTTACTGGGTGCCTGGTGGTTCAGTTACTGTGTGGCCAACTCTTGGTTTCAGCTCAGGTCATGATCTCGGCGAGGTCGTGAGATCGAGCCCTGTGTGGAGTTCTGTGCTCAGTGCAGTCTGCTTGAGATTCTCTCCCTCTGCCTCTGCCCCTCTCCCTGCTCATGGGAGCTCTCTCTCTCAAATAAATAAAATCTTAAAAAAATAATATAAAGCAATATGAAGCAGTGGTTCAAAGTGTGAAAAGTACCAGGCTATTATTTACAGAGCCTCAACCTGTGTTCCCACAAGATACTTATTTTTTTTTCTGTTTTTCATAGAGAGCCAGGACGCATGCAGGCATGTGTGTGAGTAGGAGGGAAGGAGACAGAGGGAGAGAGAGTATCTCAGGCAGGCTCCATGCTCAGTGGGGCTCAATCTCAGACCCCAAGATCATGATCTGAGCAAAATCAAGAATTGGACACTTAACCAACTAAGCCTTCCAGGCACCCCACCTGCCCAAGATACTTATTAATTAAAAGGCCCAAATTGTACCATTACAGAGAGGACTTCAACAGATACTACCTGAAGCAAATGAGCAAAATTAAGATCACCAGCAGTGGGACAAGCTGACATCATGTGCCTCTTTCTATGTTGTACTTAGAAGAAAAGAACATCACTTCTATGATGTTCTGGCCCCAAAATGCATGTGTTGGATCTAATCATAGGGAACCATTAGGCACACCCAATTTGAGGGCATTTTACAAAATCATGAGATGTACTTTTTCAAAATATCCATGAAATGAAAGAAATATTACAACTAAATATAACGCATACCCTGAGATTCTCTTTTGTTGAGATAGTTGGTGAAATCGAATAAGTTCTATAGATTATTTGATAGTATTTTATTGATATTAATTTCCTGACATTGACAATTGTACTGTGACTATGGATACACACATTGAAATATTTCAGGGTGTATACAATATCTTGTCTTCAATTTACCCTGAAGCAGTTCTAATATATATATATTAAGAGTTGAGGTGATCAAACAGATATGATGAATGTTAACATTTAGATAATCTGGTTGAAGGATACATAGGAATTCTAATTCTGGGTACTATTCTTAACAACCTTTCTGTTAGCCTGAATTTATGTAAAAAATGAACAAAGAGAGAAATCTTGTTTTCTGTCTCAAAGAATCTGGGAAGTGCCTCTGTTCTCTGCATGTGAAAATAAGATAACAACAAAGAAAATGCTTTCTATTCATGCTTATAAAATAAAACACATATATTATCAATATCCAATTAATGCAAAGTGGGATTTTAAAAAATAATCTCATTATAAAAGAATATTCATGTTATGTCTTTGCCACTTTTAATAGCATCATTAAGGAAAGATTTTATTTATTGCTTAATATATTTTCTATTTTCTTGACTCAACACATTTATTGTTTCATTTTATTCACACCTTTCAGTGATAGATATTGACATTGGGTAAAAAATCTATAGATTTTTCTCTGAAAACTCTAGACTGTATTTTGAAAAATATATCAATTTTAGCACCAAGGAGGCAAATGGATTGCTTAGTTGTTAAATAATCTTAATGAGATGTCAACAGCAGAAAAATATTCTCAATCCGCAGCAAGGTCTTCAGGTAATGAAACATTGATTTTTTTTTTTTTTAAACCTCTACAGCCATTTTGCTTACTGTATGGGAAGCAAATGAAAAATAGTTACTTGTTTCCAAGAGCATAATCCATTTTAGATACTTAATATTTAAAATTATTTATAATATTTCTACCTTCATTAGCTATTTGTTCAGTCTGCACCATTGCCTTTTTGAGTAAACATCCTGAGTTCATTCTCAAAGCAAGTCTCAGACTAAGAATCTGTCATAAATCATTAGGGAGGCTGTGCTTGTGGGAAAGCATCTATATTTTAGTTAGAAAGTGCTTTAGGAAACCAACAAACATGATGTAAGAATGTATTGTCCTAATCCATTTATTTTTCTTTCAATCATTTAAATATTACTACAATTGAAATTACTTTGATATTCGAGTCAAAAGTTTACAGTATTCATGAGAGCTATTCAGCATCCAAGGTCTCTGTTTCCCCAACTTGTATTTGCTAGCTTCTGTTCTAAACATTAAAACAAAACAAAATAAAAAATATCCATTATTTAGTAAGCTGAAAGTATAGTAGTTATCCATTGACTGCCTTGTCCATCTTGTTAAATAAGAATCAAACATCTTATTTTTGGGAACTAGCATTGTGATTCTAAGTGAGAGATGCAGATTACCAAAATTAGCTAAATTTCCAGAGCAGGAAAGAACCACTGGTCTCTAGAGAAACATTTCCAGAGTATCTAAACTTTGGAAATTACTACTTTAGCAGAGATGGGAAGCCATATTTTTCTCAGCAAACTCAACAAATGTGGATCATTTTCATCTATTCTCATTTCCAATAGAAGTATTTTCCTCTGCATTTGAGGATGCTAAACATAATACATTAAGATGGGGGGATTTTAGGGGGCCTTGTTTTGGACTTTAAGTGATGCCCACATATATATTTTTAGCTAGTCTTGTTCTTGGTTTTCATAATGAAAGGCCAATGAATCAACTAACTTTTGAGTAAGAACCTGCTTCAAAATTCAGAGGCTTTAAACAAGAATCGTTATCACCCATGTGTCTCTAGGACTTTGGGAGTTTGGCTAACCTTGGTTGGGCTTGGCTGGGCAGCTCAGCTTCAGATTGCAGAAGCAGAGCGTGGGGCCACACTGCTTTTCAGTGTTTCTCTGTGGGTCACTTAGGAGGTTCTATTCTTCTCACCTGTCACTCATCTTCCTCACATGGGCTAGCCAGAGCAAGCTCTTCTCATGGCAATGGAAAAAGTGGGAAGGAACAACTGGAAAACTGTCTCTGCTCATATTGCATTGGCCAAAATAAGTTGCATGGTCAAGTCCAAGGTCAAGGGACAGAATCGCAAAATCACACGACAAAGAGTATGGATACAGGAGGTGTGAAGAATTGGAACAATAATACAGCCTATACTAACATGAGGAAATGTCTGATATACGGCTTTAAAAACTATTCCTGTTTTACATATTCTCTTATAGCAGTACTTTTTGAAAGTCGTTTTGGCTCACCAAGTTTCAATTATGTCATCTTAAGAGAAGGACTAGCCTTTATAAAAAATCACAAATGTCTTTTTTAGAACTAGAAGGTATCAGATTACTTGGTATCTGATGTTGATTTGATGGCCAAATTTTGTGAGAGATTCAGTTTTAATATTTTTCAGAAGAAAGAATCTTACAGTCCTTTTGAGACAAAAAATATCAGAAAGTCATGAATTGGCAGGAAAACCATTAGCTCTGTATTATTGAGGTGGTACACAGCACGAGCTTCTAAGGAAACTTTGCTTTGTTACATTTAGAACTCACAGAGCCTGGCTCTGGTGATAAGAAATGTCCTCCTCTGTTACCATGGGAGAGAGGTATATTCACTCCAATTGACAAAGAAAGACAGTGACAAAGTGAAATCACTTTGGAGAGCAATAATTCTGACAGGTTGTTGTATATATAGAAAGAATAAAATGTTTCTTTTGGGTTTTAGTGATGATTTTCAAATTTAAATACATTGCAAAATCATTTAAGACAGTAAACATTCCCTTTCTTGTTTGATAAAATATTTTAAGTGCCTGAGATCATTTTGAACTATTAGCAAATATTTCTGAATTCTTTTTATTGCTGATAGTTTTTAATGCTTCAGATATCTGGATATGAACGGAATGCTTATGAGCTTGTTATAAACACCCGAAGAGAGAGGGTTTTCAGTGACAACACATAAGGAATCTTAACAAAGGTGCTAATATACTGCAGTGACAAACAGCATCCATTCCCAGCAGTGGTGCCGTAGCGATAGTACGAGTTCACAGGATCTGACTAGGGTAACTGCTAACATGTCATCTATCAAATCTGAGTCACAGTTGCCATTATTCACAAGACATTGATTTTTCTCTTGTTGACAGAAGCATTTATCATGTTTCTTTCAAGATGGGTCTGATTTAAGCATATGCATTATAATCTGATTATACTGGAAATCAAGATCCCTGGGATTTGGGGTATAGTCTTTACTCTTCCAATATCTACCTATAGGACCTGTGGCAAGCCCAGTTTTCAGTTCCTTATCTATCTAAGGAGAGGATGGGAAAAGATCATTTCTTAGATCACTTTCAGCTCTTTTGTTTCTCTAAATATGTGCTGGCTCAGTGTTCATGGGGCACTCCGTCTAAGTGACACAGGAAATCTCCCATAGACCCTAGTGTTTCCTCAAGTAATATGTAAATCATGACAGAACTACCATCTATAAATGGGTGACCGTGTCATGGGAATCCTCTAAAATTTATGTTTCTAACTTTTGGGAAAAACATGATCTGTATTTCTGTTTACGAGAGAAATACAAGGAATTTTCTAATGGTTTTTCAACTATAGTTTCATAAATGCAAAACACTCTCTCTAGCTCTGTAGTGACTAATCACAAGGGGAAGGACTGAAGAGTCACTGAATTTAAAGATCAACTGAATCCTTCCTCATTGTGGGGGGACAAAGTAATAGTTATGTATTATGACTTTCCTTGCTAAAATAGAGAAGAGTAGAGTTTGTGTAACTAGTGTTGAGGGTTGGCACATTAGAATATGCAGGTGGCATGCCACACAATTCCAGAGAATGCCTCTGACGTGAATGCCCTTTCGTTGTGCTGTGCAGAACGTGTTTTACCGAATGGGGAGGCCCTGTCAGGTAATAGCTGGAAATGGCATAGCGGTGACTTGACCTCACCAGAAGCACTTGGGGTGGGGTGGAAGCTGAGGTGGCTTCATAACCAGGTAACATGTAGTTGTTTAGAAGGGCCTCATTATGGTTTGATGCTCTTTGGTCATCATCTTGAAATTCTTAGTAAGTTTTAAACAAGCAGCCCCGAACCCCATATTTTCATTTTGTACTTAATACCAAAAATTATGTAGCTAGTACTGGATGGTTGTGGGAGTGGTTCAAGACTATAATAACAGGAATATAATTTAAGACTATAAAGAGGAAGAAATAATTACTATCCAACTTCTGACATCCAGGTAGGCTTTTATAGTAAGGCAACTGGCTTAAAAGCCAGGCTTCTTTGAGACAGTAAAGTATTTTTTTACTTTCCTTTTATATCAAAGACCAAATCTGCAAGATTCAGACGATACATTCTTTCCATAAATATAGAGGAAATGCCCTTTTCACATATGAGCCATGTCACAAATGTTGTCAATGTTTACAACTATTTTATTTTATTTTTTTAATATAGGTAGAAACTTATCTGGACCAGAGAATACCTTGTTTTTGCCTTTGGCACAAATTTACATGGACTTTGGGTCTTGCCATTTGGCCTAGTTGAATCAATCCACAGAGTCCAACCAAATAAAAAATTTTCCTAAATGATTCTTCACATTCAAAAAATATAAGTAACTGTATCTTTTACATGTGTACAAAGAAACTAGAATCCATTTTTATGGTTGGCTTGAACACTTTCCTTGATTTTTGTTTTGTTTTGTTTTGTTTTAACCTGAGATAACTTTAAACTGAGGGTACTTAAGTTAATCACATTGAGTTGCAAAATAATATATTAACATGGCCAGCTCAAATAGTTATGGTCCAAAGTGAATTTTTAAGCTGGAATTATTCACCTAACTTAATCATTCAACTCAAAAAAAAATCCAAATACTAAGACATTTCAAAAATGGCCAACTAGTCATATTTCTAAAGAGGAGGTAGCTGTGATTTCAGGATTTGAATCATTCCAGTTGGTAACTGAGTACTCTGTCTCCTATATTTGGAGGGAAGGAGGAAGGGTCACTAGGAAGGAGGGAGGAAGGAAGGGAGAACGTGATGATCAAGTTTAATATATGTTGGCCCTAAACCTATCAGTGACAGTCTAGCTCTTGTGGGCTAGGTGAGTGTTCCTCAACCTCTTCACTCTTGACATACTGACAGACTGGACAATTCTTTGTTGAGAGGGAGTGTCCTCTGCATTATAGCATGTTTAGCAGCATCCCTGGCTTCTACCCACTAGATGCCAATGGTATACCTTCTCTTCGCTTGTGATAACCAAGTATGACTCTGGGTATTGCCGAATCACCCTCAGTTAGGAACCAAAGGGCTCAATTTAACTAAGGATATCCTGAGAGGCCTGTCTCCTTAACCATAGTCCAAAAGCAGGACAAGACTTGGAAGAGCTGATGAGCACCGAATAATAATGTATAGAATTTTTGAATCATTATATTGTACACCTGAAACTAATATGACACCATATGTTAACTATATGGGAATTAAAATTAAGAAACGTAATAAAAAAAAAAAACAGCTAAACTAAACTGACTATCCCAGGGCTTTCCCAGAATTCATGTTTTTGTGTGTGTGAGAGGGATGCTTATTGAAGGAAGGGTAAAAAATGATTCTGAGCTCTAGGTAGCCCTGGTCTACCTATTCTTACTTCATGGGAACAAGTGACATAGTAAATGACCATGATCTTGAAGACCACTGATCCAATATACTGAGCTAATACCATATAAATGTTAAGTTTTCAGTTTGTTAGTGATTAAATAAAGAGATCTATTTCTTAGGGTTTGGGTTCTGGCTAAATTGCTATCCTCTCTTTGCAGAGTGCTTGATTCAGAACATTTGGTAAGATCTGGGTACTCTCTAGACACTGGGGTTCCCGAGAACTTGAAGATAAGGCCTAAAGAAAAGTGAATCTTTTTTTTCTTTCTAAGTCTTAGAACAGCCACGATCAACACTAACTGTGCTTAATTACCTGAAAATTTTTAATTATTTCCTCCACCTTAATTCATTCAAAGCCTTCAACAACTAGTTTGCCTTTTGATTAGTAGCATTATTATTAATTTTTAGGGCCTGCCATTACTTACTATTGGTTCTATGCTTCTCTGACATTGGGAAAATTTACTAACCAGGTCACATTAAACAAACAAACAAACAAAAAAAACCAAACAAACCCTTCTGGCCAATACAGAGAAGAAAGGATGTATAATATAGGTCCCTTTATGTTTTAACTAAGGAGTTCTATAAAAATAAAAATTTTCAGTGGTTTAATCTGTGAGTCGGGACTGGTTATGTACCACTTTATGGGGGAAGAGCACATGTTTTAAATTGCCTAGCCATTTGCTGTGAAGTATTTGACTACCTGCTTCCATCCTATGGAAATAAATACTGTCAAAATAAATAATGCAGGATAATGCAACATAATTACTCAAATATTGCAGAATCAGACTAAGACATGCTATGTAATAGGACTTGTTTCCAAGTGTTTGTTTTTTTTCTCGTTTTGTAGGATAGATTTTTTTTTTCAAGATTTTATTTATTTATTCAAGAGAGTGAGCAGTGCTTGGTCCTGGGGGCAGCAGGGAGTGACAGAGGGAGAGTGAGAAGCAAGTTCTCCACTGAGGCCTATGGAGAGCTTGATTTCAGGTTTCTGGGATCATGACAGGAGTTGAAGGCAGTTGCTTAACTAACTGGGCCACCCACATACCCCATAGGATAGATACTTTTTAAATAAGGTTTTACTATCTAGAGACTTGGCTACAATTTGTTTCAAGACCAACAACAAGCTTCCTTGTATGTGAAAGTTTCATTTTACATGTAAGGAAAATGCAAACAGGTAAGTGGAGAGATTTGCCTACATTTGTAATGTGAGCTTGGAAGCTCTGTTCCAAGCAGATGGTACATTTAATGATCATTCTCCATATTAATATCATCATTTTGCACCCCCCCGCCCCTCGCTTCTGGAAGCAGCATGAGAGGAGGGCATGTTGGACTTCTACCCCTTTCACTTGATGCAACACTCAAGTATCACTTGTATTTTACACTCTGTATATGACCATACTGCCTATCATTAGGGCCATAGAACTAAAATATCAGGAAGCTAAGAGATGAAAAGAACTGAATTTGGCTGAAATATAACAACATTTTTATTTTGATAAAAAATGAAAACAATCAGCATAAGTGTCACTTAGTGTCTTCAGGCTGGGTTCAAACAAAGGAAGTAAATGTTGCAAATTAGAAATCCACAGTTCCTTTACCTGTTCCTGCTTTGATAAACTGTATGGTCCTAGTAAACCATTTATTCTGGAGTTACCTTCATTCTTCAGGCTTGTTTCTTCTGGAAGAAAATCCTAAAACATCCCATGATCACCATCAGAATGCCCAGAAGTGATAATTTCTAGTGCTGGTGAGACTGTGGGGAAAGAGATTCTTATTCACTCTTGGTTGGACTATAAACAACCTTCTTAGCAAGTTATCTGACAGAGCTAATTAAAATTTAAAATATATATGCCCATCTGAACAGCAACTCCACTTCTAACTACTTATTTACTAGATATAAAAATACCAGTGTTTAAAGATACATGCGTAAGAAATTTATCACATGGCTTTTGGCAACCAAGAACTGGAGACAGGCTCAATTATTGTCAATAACTGTATAACTGAACAAATTAGATAGTCCATATTTTGAATACTGTACATCTTTTTGAAAGTGATAGATATAGATCTATATAAATTGACTTGGAAAGATATCCATGATGCATTTATAAAATGAAAAAACAGTTTACAAAATACAATATAGGATCATCCTATTTGATATTAAATCTTTATGTTTATGAGTGTTTTATATTTGTGATTAAATAAGGAAAACTATAAATGAATACATCCTAAATGAGCAGTAGATAAATCAAAGACAAAATTATTACTTTTTCTTAGGATGTATTAGTCCTCTTTGTATATTAGCAAGAAGCATATTACTTTTTTAAAAGAAGCATATTACTTTTTTTTTTTTTAAAGATTTTATTTATTTATTTGTCAGAGAGAGAGAGAGCGAGAGCGAGCACAGGCAGACAGAGTGGAAGGCAGAGTCAGAGGGAGAAGCAGGCTCCCCGCGGAGCAAGGAGCCCGATGTGGGATTCGATCCCAGGACGCTGGGATCATGACCCGAGCTGAAGGCAGCTGCTTAACCAACTGAGCCACCCAGGCGTCCCAAAGCATATTACTTTTAATGAACAATATTTTTTCCAACATTTTATTATGAAAAGTATCAAACATACAGCAAAGCTGAAATAATTTGACATTATACATCCACATATATACCTCTTGGATTCTACCCTGTTAACATTTACTATACTTGTTTTACCATGTATCTATCTATTTACCTATTCTTCTATCCATTCCTCATTCCATTTTTTTTTGATGGATTTTAACGTAAAATGCACACATCAGTCTATTTTCTCCTAAATTCTTCACCTTGTATAAAAATGACATTTTGGGGGCACCTGGGTGACACAGTTGGTTGTGTCTGCCTTCAGCTCAGGTCATGTTCTCTGGATTCTGGAATCCAACTCCACATCAGGCTCCCCGCTCTGTGGGGAGCCTGCTTCTCCCTCTCCTTCTGCCTGCTGTCTCCCCCTGACCCCTCTTGTGTTCTCTCTCTGTCTCTCTGTCAAATAAATGAATAAAATCTTTTAAAAAATGACATTTTTGGGGCACCTGGGTGGCTGAGTGGGTTAAAGCCTCTGCCTTCGGCTCAGGTCATGATCCCGGAGTCCTGGGATCGAGCCCCGCATCGGGCTCTCTGCTCAGCGGGGAGCCTGCTTCCTCCTTTCTCTCTGCCTGCCTCTTTGCCTCCTTGTGATTTCTGTCTGTCAAATAAATAAATAAATCTTTAAAAAAAATTAAAAATGACATTTTTATTAAAATTTAAATACGTTTTAAAGAACTTTGCTGTGGAGCTCTGGCTGTGGCTCCACTCACTAGGCACCTTGGATCCTTCCTGCCCCTGACATAACAGATCTTCCTGGGTGTCTACAAAATGAATTGCAATTCGGTATTGATGTTTGATAGTGGGATCTTAGAAATATTAGAAAAATGAATACTTTTTTCCTATACCCTTTGGGGATCCGTATACTGTCATATCTCTTAGTAAATGTGCTTTGGAACTCAATGTAAATTATATGTGCATCATGAAAATGTAAGCCAGAGATGTCCAAGGAGATTTCAGGTTTTTGGAAACAGAAAGCGTATTGCTCGTGAAATAAACCAGACAGAGAAAAACAAATACTGCACGGTATCACTTATCATATTTAGAATCTTAAAAAAAAAAAAAAGGTCCAACTTATAGAAACAAAGAGTATAAATGTGATTTTCAAATGGGGTGGGGAAGTAGGGAGAAGTTGATAAGGGGGTACAAATTTTGAGCTATAAAATGAATAAGGTCTGAAGATCTAATGTAAACACATAGTGACACATAGTTGATAACAGTATATTGGATAATCGAAATTTGCTAAGAGAGTAGAACTTAAATGTTCTCTCTCTCTCTCACACACACATTATACATATATATAGTGATAGATGTGTTAATTAACTAGATGGGCAGAATTTTCACCATGTATATGTATGTCAGGTCACCACAATATGTACTTTAAACATCTTACAAGTTTAAATTCTGATTATAACTCAATAAAGCTAAAAGTAAAAAAGAAGAGAGTGTTTTGCTTAGAGTTCACTTGCCAAAAGTAGAATCCATTCTATCTGAGCAGACAAAGAGTTATTATGTGGTCCCTATGCTGAGATTCCAGGAAGCATTCCCAAATCCATGTGACAGAACTGGGCCAGGGAAGGTGTTGCCTCTGCCGTGATCAGAAACTTCATGATAGTCAGAAACACGTCCTCATGGCTGTTGGTTCCAGAGTGATACCTCAGCCTTTGCTAGAAATCTGCCAAAGGAGGAAACTACCTGTGGAATCAGGAAATCCCTGCCTGTTCCAGAACCAGGCTGCCTTTGCCATACTCTGTATGAGCAACATAGTAAGTTCTTTTCCTGAAATGAATCAGTATACAGACTAAGATGGTAATCTGAAATCTCATTATGAGAGACTGTAGGAAATGCTTTTTGAAAAATGCTGTTGTTGACTAAAATAATCCATTTTCTTCTGGAGTACATGACTAGACTATGTTTTTCAGTCTTCTCTGTAGTTGTATGTAGCTGTGTGTCTGTGTTCTTGCCTTGAGAATGTAAGTGAAAACAATATACACCTTAAGACAATGGTCATATTTTGTCCACATTTTTTCTAATTCATTATTGGCTGGAACCTGACCCAGCTTCAACTATGCAGATGACAATGCCAAAGGATATAGAGGTACATCCTGGGTTCCTGGATGACTGTGTGGAGCCAAGTCCATTTAACCACTTTGGATGATTACATAACTGAGGGGGAAAAAAAAAACCCTCAAATCTTCCTTAAGTTTCTGGATTATTGTTTGGTCTTTTTATTATAACAGTTCAGTCTTATCCTACATGATGCCTGCAGATTTTATCCCATTAGCTTTAGTCTGTACCTGGAAGTGTTGATTGGGTTTAATGTTGAGCCAGCCAATTCACAGTGCTCTCTGAAAGAGGACTCCTCCCTCTCCCTTCAAATCACACCCTACTCTCTCTCCTATCTCTCCGTGCATATAACCAAATGCGTGTGTGCATGCTTATACACGTGCACGTATGCACGCACACACACACACACACACACACACACACACAATCTGACTTGTTCATTGTTGAATAATTAGTACCTAACAAAGAATCTGGTATATCCTAGATGTTCAACAAATATTTGGTTGATGAATAACTAAAAACATCCTCACAATTAGAGAATTTGTATGGGGTCAGTTTAAAATATTGTCTTTGACATACTTCAATGGGAAGTGTGGTTTGACGTTTGGAAAGGATTTCAACATACCGAGATGGGGGTAAAGGGCATTCTGAGTGGCAGAGAAGAATGCCTGAAGTATGGCAGCGTGGTAGGAGTGAGGGGAGCTGTGAGCTTGCCATGGTTTTTGGTGGGAAAGCTGAAGGGAAGGTGTTTGGAATCGAGGTTAGATTCTGGCTGGGTAAATTCTTGAATGCTATACTAAGGTAATAGTAATTCTGTAAGCCAAGAAAACTTCAAAGGTTTATTTTTCTCACTTTAAGTTTTGCTTTAGCATTGTCCTGATCTGCTTGGCTCTGTCTTTTAGAAAACAACGTGCTGGCAGTGTGGAAGAGAAGATAGGAGGTAAGGGAGACAGAGAGGATTTTAATGGCCCAGGAAGGAACCATGGATGCTTAAATTAGGCAGAGGCGAAGGACAGATTTAAGGGATACTTTGGAGATAAAATTATAAGGACTGGATGACTTTCTAGATGATGAAGGGAGCAAATATCTTATCTCTAGTTTGAGATGACAAACCTATCTTGACTCACCACAGGGAAAAAAACCAAGGAAATAAAATGGGGGGATGAATTAAAATTTATCTTTCTTACTGTTACGTTACATTTTAAGTCTATTAAATAGCTAGATGGAAATACCCATTTAGAAGTCAAGAGGCAGATCAGGATACCTGTGGTTTGGACTTGGAAGCCATGAGTGCAGGACAGGTTAGTATATCTCAAGATGTGATGTGAGAACTTGCGCATCAGAGTTACTCATCTTGGGGTGTTTGTAAAAATGAAGATTCCTGGGCCTGATCACAGAATACTCAGTCAGAGTCTCTGGAGGATGGGGTCTAGGAATCTGTTTTTTAAAAATATTCTTAGGTTATTTTAATGTTTTAGAATTTCTGAGAGCCATGGGTAAAGGTGACAACTAAAGCCTAATGGTATGTAGTATTATTGGGGAGAAAATGAAGAGTGAGGAAGGAGTATTGAACAGGATATGGATGAGAACAATACTGGATTGAGACACTGCAGAGTTAAAAAAAAAATCTGTTCCAAAAGAAGAAAAGAGAAGAGATTCCTGAGAACATGGAGAAACAGCAGTGGGAAAAGAAATGTTTTAGGGAAGTGAGGTTGGCGGGAGACTCCAAGGAGAGCAACATCTGTAAAGAGGCCACCTGGAATGAGACAGAGAGAGGGATGCTGGTCCCATCGATGAGCTGGCCGTCATTGACCCCCGAAGCAACAGTTTCAGTAAACTGAAGCGAGTGGAATAATATGACACTGAAGTAAACCACTGAAGGAACCAAGAATCGAGAGACAGATGATATTGATATTGTTTATAACTCAATGTAATTTCTATTTCAAATTCTCATGGAAGAGAAAATGTCATATTAGTTGGGCATTTATCCCTGTACCTCTTTCTCCCTGGATGTGTGACCTCCACTTTGTGCTCAGGTGGGCCCAGGTGGGTCATTGTTTAGAGGTCTCTAGGTCCATCTTCATGCATCTTCTGACCTAGCAGCTTTCTCCCACTTCCTGGTCATGCTCAAGTTGGGGCCTCTGTGGGGCAAACATAGCCTGGAGTACACAGGTGCACCAAACAGCTATTTTGTCTTGGAGTAAAGCCTCATTTGGGGGTTTACTCTTGAGCATCACACACCCATCCTGGAGTTCTGTTGTATACCAGGGCTATGGTGAGACACTTTTCAAACACCAGTCCTGAGTGCCTGCTTCTTCCTTGGGAACCCTCTACATTTTGCTTATCTGGGGTGTAGTGAACAAAATAGATGAAATTGAGGAGAAAACTGCAGTTCAGAGGATTAAGCTCACTCGTACAAAATTCTGTACGTGGCTAATGAGTTGTGGGGTGATCTGACCACTCGGGCTGCCATCTTCCTATCTGGGGCAAAGCAGAATATGCCAGGGGAGAAAAACAGATGGCTGTTATCTGACAATAATCGATGGCAGGGTCTTGGATAAATTAGGAGAGGATAGGATTAAGAGTATAGCTGGAGGAATTAATTAAAGACATTTAGTAAATGGGATGTAAGAAACTCAAGTAGAAGTATTTCAGGCAAAAGATTATAAACATATGGAATCAGATAATAAAGCTAACTGAATCAGCATGCAGACAAAGTAATTAGTTAAAGAAAGACATCTGGAAGAGGAGAGAAATAAGAGAAGCAGAGGAAATAAAAGGTAGGGCTGAGATCCACTAGAGTATGTTGGTAAAGTCAGATGATTTTTTTTCTCCTTTGCTTTACCTATATTGTGTCTTTCTTAGCCACAATCCCAAATATTACACAATTCAACATGTTATATTTGTTTCTGGAAATATCTAGGAGCTATATAAATACATCTGCCAAAGCAAATGGTTCAAAAAAGATCAATGTTTTTCATGGCTAACTTAGCATGTGTCTGGCTTCCCACAAAACTCTAGATCTTACATTTGTGATTACATATTTTGGGCCACAAAAAATAACAAAAGTGGCTATTTAACATCATTTTCTGCAGCAACAGGAAACAATACCCAGTAAAGGCCACTACAAATATCTTTCATCGTGCTCTTCTCATCACGTTCAGACATAGAATAAGGCAATTTTGTTGATGAGAGACTGAGGTGCATTATCCTTTTGTTTTTTGTTGCTCTGGGAAGTAATCTCATCTGTATGAATGATGAGAATATCTCATTTTCCATGGATTCTTCTCATCTGAGTTTGACATGTAATTTCAGTCTGTGGAATGTCTTTGGCCTACACTGCGTGGTGCCCTAGATGGTTGTTGATGTGACGTGCTTGGGAGGAGGCACTGAAGAAAGGCCTGCAGCCCCCAAACATTCTGCCCTCTAGCTGGCTGGATTTCAGAGTCCCTGGTGGCTGTCATTTTCCAAAAGGACAAAAGATTCAGCAAGTGAATAGATTTTATGATAAAATATATCCTCTCTGCCTTGTCTAAGAATCTGTTGTTGACTCACAGGGAAGTTGGGATACAAGTCCTTGGATGGAAACATTGTACAGCTAAATTTTCTTTGGTACAAAAGAGCAACAGTACAGTATCACTCTGATCAGAGAAACAAGGTTGGAGCAAAGGGATCTGTGATTGTGAGCTCTGTCATTTCCAAGGTTTTTGATAAAGTATGTGTGGTACAAAAGGCAATGACTCTGAGCATGCTGTTGTCCTCAGACTGGTTTCTAAGGAAAATGATCTGCCTATAGTATCCTTTAATGTGGATCAATAACAGATTGTTTTCTCTTTAACTTCTCGAAGACTGGATAGCTTAGGAGTACCAAGAGGACTTCGATGTTACATTATTATAGTCATATATATGTATATATTTTTCAATAGGTATTTATTGAACAATTACAAGGTGCCATACTTTGTGCTTGGTAGTGGAAACATAAAAACAAAAAAGCTGACATTTTAGTCTTTGAAAATTTCAGTGTTTAGTGGAAAAAGAAGGACATGGAAACCCTGAAAATAATTTTAAAAATAAAATAATAAAATAAAGTCTTGTAAGCAATAACATAGACTATCTATAAAAAGTATTATAGGAGCACAGAACAATGGGTAACTTTTCCTAGGAGAAATTCAGAACAATTCAGAGAAATTAACTTGAGTTGGATGAGTTTAATTTTTCAAAGGAGCAGAGAGTGAAGAATATTCTAGGAAGGGAGAGAAAAAGCTCATTAAGAGAGTCGTATTGCAGTGGACTGAGCTTTTGTCTTGCCCTGAAATTCATATTAATTCCCAATGTAATGGTATTTGAAAGGGAGGCCTTTAGGAGGCAATGAGGTCATGAATATAGAGGCCCTGTAATGGCCTTGGGCCCTTACAAAAAGAGAGGCAATTGCTTCCTCTCTTTCTCTGCTCTTTGCCATGTAAAGATAAGGCAGGAAGATGACCATTTCAAACTAGGAAGTGCCCTCACCATATACCAGATCTGTGCGTTCCTTGACCTTGCACTTCCTAGCCTCCAGAACCATAAGAAATAAATGTTTAAGCACCAAGCCTATGGTATCTTGTTATTTAACAGCCTGAGCTGATTAAGACAAGTACTCACTAACCAATCAGAATGGATGGCATAAATCATAGTGGTTAGTTGTCACTAAGCAAGGGCTGAGAGATGGCCACACTCAATGAATAAATTTGACAAGGCTGTAACATGAGCTATTTTCCAGGGAGGATGGCCCAGTATTAATGGGGGCCCTAAACATCATGAAGACATTGAGAAACCTGGTGTGTGAGCAGCTGGCATGGGAGAAAAGATGCTGATAAAAAGATGGGAAAGGCCAATAAAAATAAATTTTGCCTTCTCAATAATTTTTCTTAACATCAGTCCTAATCAATTTCAGGACACAAGAGCCCATGTATCCAAATCAAGATGACATTAAAAATATGGAAAGATCAAAATCAATACCCATGGCTCTAATAAAGAGCTGAACTCAGCATGTACCATAGAGGGTGTCAAGATCTAACTCCAGGCCTTTTAAATTCTGCAAAGTGATGAGCTTTGAAAGCATGCTGTGTCTGCTCCAGAATTTCAAGTAACTTGTAAAAAGTCAGAGCATACTTCTGGCACTCCAGTTGTGCCTAATTTCTTACAGATAGTGTTAGTTATGAAGCTCTGTGTGTGTGTGTGTGTGTGTGTGTGTGTGTGTGTGTTGTATATTTGCTTACTTTGAGCGTTTTGGATTGTATCTGCCTTATAGACATGAAAGGTCACATTGAGGTCACAGAGATTTTTGTTTTAGAAAAGCAGTCACTGACTATGGACTGGTTCTCAGAGAACATCTCAACAGTAACACACTGTTTGGGGTCGTGAGGAATCATGAAAATATGTCTTGAAATCTCTATTTCAAGAGTGCTATTTAGATGCCAGAAGTAATACTGCATTTCTCAGAATTAACAGAATTGCTAGATGCTTCTCTAAGATAATAGGTAGTCATGAATTTTTTTTAATTAAAAAAATCTTAACATGAGAATTTGGCCACATATATGGAAAGCAAATGCGGTTTAAATAGTAGTTTCATGAGAGGCAAAGGAATTTTTCAGGTGAATAGCAAGAAATAGGCTTCTTGGTCAGAGAGATAGAGAATGAGTCTATATCACAGAGTGTCCTGCTTTCTGATAAAGAGAACGTTAGACCACATTATCATGGAATCAATCTTAGTTTCTAATAAAGGGATGTCTTGTTTTGTTAAGCACTTTGAGGAGGAGAAGGCTCTCCCTGAGCCCTAGAAGTTATACCATAAGGGCCGGCCTCATTCTCAACTCTTTACAACAATCTTTTATTTTTATTTTTTTAAGATTTTATTTATTTATTTAACAGAGAGACAGAGATCACAAGCAGGCAGAGAGATAGGAGGAAGCAGGCTCCCCGCTGAGCAGAGAGCCTGATGCGGGGCTGGATCCCAGGACCCTGAGATCATGACCTGAGCCAAAGGCAGAGGCTTAACCCACTGAACCACGCAGGTGCCCCAACAATCTCATTCTATATGTGAGAACGCTGAGGTTCTGAGAGCTGGAACAACCTGGCACATGCAGATTTGAACCCACCTCTAGTGCTCCGATTTTCTCCCCCATCTTGCAACTTCCTTTGATGACTCAGTCTTCTGCTTGGAAGCTGACCTTGCCATATGTCTTCTGTGCAAAACCCCGATGATGGCCAAGGCACAGTTTTGGGGACTGGGGAGAAAACACCTGAGATGTGAAAGCAAACTTCTCGCAGGTGATGGAGGACTGTGACAGGTTCTTGAGGTACATGTCACTGTGTGATGTTTCAAAGCTTTACATTTATCAACTTCTTTCATTTTTACCCAATATTGTGAGGTAGGTGCTATTAGTATCATTCTCGTTTTGAGGATAATTTTCCCAAGGTCACACAACAAGTATTGGTGGTGGTGGCATTGAAACCAAGTAGTCTGGCTCTAAAGCACGTGATTTTTGCCATCATGTGATACCTACATGCATATAGGCAGTATGTTTCTATTCCTTCACCTATAGAGTAAGAAAAGGGCTGTAAAAATGGTCTACCCAAACTGAGGGATCATATCTACTGTGAGTTTAATATAAGGGCTTCTAGAAAACTCTAGGGTATCAGAAGAATTTTGACAACAAGGAGGGCCTCGAATGCCAGAGTGAAGTGGCTATGTTAGGTTGGGTGGGCTCTTTGGTAAAAGACCAGCCACCGAGCTATAGGAACATTAACTGACATCTCAGCAGGGGGCAGTGTAAAGTGCATTAACACGGACACTCAATATGGCTCCTAGAGGGATCTCTATTCAAAAACATAGTCCTTTCTCTATTACATCTATATGGGACAGGCTTCTCCAGAGAAACAGAATCAGTAGAAGATTTGTAAAATTATAATTTTACTTTAATATATTTATATTACATGCAGTGTAAATGTATTTTGTTTACATAAAGGAAATTTGTTAGGATGAATTGACTCCCATGATTATGGACGTGTAGAAGTCCCATAATCAGCCATCTGCAAGCCGGAGACCCAGGAGGCCTGGTGGTGTAATTCAGTCCCAGTTCAAAGACCTGAGAACCATGGGAGCCAATGGTTTAAATCCTCAGTGCCAGAGAAAATGAGAGAGATCCCAACTCAAGCAGAGAGACAGGCAGCAAAAAACAGGCTAATTCCTCTTTTTTCCACCTTTTGTTCTATTCACATCCTTAACAGATTGCATAATGCCCATCCACACTGGGGGAGGTATACTACTTCACTGAGTCCAATTCAAATGCTTATCTCATCCAGAAACACTCTTACGCACACATCCAGAGATAATGTTTAATGTGCATTCCCTGTGGCCAGTCACGTTGATACATAAAATGAACCATCATTCCATTTTAAGCTTCCAAAAGATGAGGGCCATGTCAGTGTCAGAATATTCCCCATTCCCTTCTCTTCGGGCCATGTGGGTTGATTTCCCTTCAGGATAAATTTGCCAAAGACAAAAGTTAGTAATCCCAACCACATGTCACTTAGGAAGTGATTTATTTTTTATAACTAAGGAGCCCTTGTTACGACAGGACACCTGGTATACCAAGGGGCGATCAGGGGCCAGTCATGACCTCAGCAGACTGTGCAGGTTGCTCGGAGCATCCACTTCTTCCCATCACTGTTGCCCTATTGCTGCTGTGACATCTAAATTGCAACCAGGAAAGAGGCGTCATTGACAGGAGCTCTGTTGGTGAGAACCCAAACTGCAGGGACTCCAGTTAAATTCTTCACTTCTTGGTTCCAGTTTCTTTGGCATTAACTCAAAATGACTTCTGTCTACTTATTCATTGGTCAGTTTAAGAATGGGATAATATGCATTATTATAATACTAACAAGCAAGAATGGAGGCCAAGTCTGCTCTCTTCTGAACTGAAGTCAGAATGGAAACCCAGAGGCTGCCTGCTGCTTGTTGTTTTATCAGTTGCTGTCACAAGCAGTCATGGGAGGGAGCAGGAAGTAAAGTTTACATGAATGATTCAAGGGCTGAAGGACTTAGGAGAATGTTACAACCATCCACTTTATCATTTTCATTGATAATTTCTCCAATATCATGAGTCTGAGAATTAGGGTTGATTTTTTTTGTTTATAAAGACTATTTGCTAGGGTAAGGGTTACAGAATGAAAGTACCCCTGCAGGACTGAAAATGGCAAATTGCAAAATGGTGAGGCTGTGAACATGCCAGGAATTTAAAACATTCCTTATAGATTATTACTAAAAAGTGAGGAATTGAACACATAGAGACAAATCAAGAGTTTGTGCCAGTAAATAACGGCTCCTACAGGGATGACAACTGTGAGCATGGAAAGCAAGAGGCAAGCGTGAAGGCGCTTGTTGAGGCAGAGTGGGCAAGATTCACCGAATGGTATAACATGGCAAATGAAGGGATTAAAGAATGCAAAGATGATGCTAACATCACCAGGGGGAGGTGATAACTTTGATAGGAAGCAAAAGACCAAAAAACCAAAGAAGGACCAAATTGAGATGAGAGGGTGCTGTAACCAGAATGAGACAGATTAAGTTCAAGGTCATGAAGAGAAATTCCAGGACAAATGCCTAGAGTGGGTGGTTGGCAGTGTGACTCTGGACTTGAGAAAGTAGAGAGCTTTGGAGAAGCCCTGAGAAGATACTGGAAGTGACCTAGCAGTTTAATCTAGATCATTTGATGCCACAAAATTAAAGATGAAAGGACAATTGAAGCAAGAGGCCAATAACTACAAATTCTGCAGACAAAGAAGGGGATTTGAGGGATAGAAAATTTTGCTGGATTGATCACAAAAACAAACAAACAAACAAACACACACCCCAGGTGTCTGTGTGGAGCAGAAACCAGAATGTAAGGGGCTCAGAAATAAAACCAAGGCCTTAGGGGCCACAAGTTTAGACTAATTTTCAGCATTTTGACAGTGAAGGAAAAGAGAGTGCTATGGTAATTGCCTGGAGGGCCAGCCCTACAGAGGGAAAGATTTTAGGCAAAGACCTAAACATAAGAGGATGGGACTATAGAGATGAGAAAATAGAACCTTCAAAATGTACTTGAAGAGAGAATTATTCATAAAAATTGCTTTAGAATTGGCATTAAAGCAGTGAGATGAAGACCAATATTCACAATTAGGGTAGAGATGATTCTTCCTCTGAGTCAGGACACATGAGATAAAAATGATGGAAGATACAAAAGAGTTGGCAGATCAGAAAGATAATATGAAGAAGTTGGCGCTGAACTGTCTCAGTCATATCAGTAATAATAGGAATCAAACCATTTTTCATAGTAAAAAAATGTATTTTACAGTTTGCAGTAAAGATGGGTGAATACTTATCTTAGCCACATCTTTTCTTTTCTGTATTCTGATGCTTTGACATCAGAGCCTTGCTGAACCTAGGGCTATAGGGCTAGCTGATTCCCAATAAAGATATTCCTGGACATAGATAGGGAAAAGCCAGTGAGGGTGCTTTTCAAATACAAACCAATCAATCCAGAGCCCACACCCCAGCTGTCTTCTTTATCATCCTCCTGCCCTAATTACCCCATGGGCAGATACCAGAAAACTAGGAATAGCCCCTGTGCCTCAGAGCCACTGAAATTATTCAGCCTAACTCATTCCAAGTCTTTTCACCCTGCCTCACCTGTACTTTCCTGCAGAAACCTCCCAAAAGATTCCTGCTCACAATTTCTCCCTCTCCTTCTGCCTCCTGACTGGTTTCTCCTCCTTTTCCATGAGATCCCCTGTGGTGTTAGGTGCCCCCTCTGCTGTGATCAACAAACTAGCTTTCCATGGAAATTGTCACTTATCATACCTAAATCATAAAAACAGTTAAAAAAAAAATACACTGAAGAGGCATCTGGGTAGCTCAGTCAGTTAAGCATCTGACTCTTGACTTTGACTCAGGTCATGATCTCAGGCTCTGCTCTGGGTGTGGAGCCGCTTAAGATTCTCACTTTTCTTCTTCCTCTGCCTCTCTCCCAGTGCCACCTTGGGTATGCTCTCTCTGAAATCAAAACCAAACCAAACCTTGTAATTATATACATTATGCTAATATTTGACACACTTAAGTTATGAAGCAGGTAGGTTTAAATAGTGGCTTGCAAAATGAGAAGGAATAATTGTTCTCCAATTTAGTTTTTAAGAATTATTTTGTATCATCGTGGACATCTTCTTGGTGGTTTGTACAATTGTAAATAATACAATAACAATAAATAATACAATTTGAGATAAATATGTATTTTTAAATGCAGGAGTTAGAGTGTGTGCCAAATCAGAAAATAAGCATGTAATCCATACGTCATAGTTTCAAGGTTTGCGAAGGCAGTACTTGGACTAATGGTAAGAAGGAAGCTAGATATGACTTTCTACATAAAATAGGACATCATCTCCACCAAACCCCCTGTATACAGAGTCAACAGTTGAGTGAGGAGGTCATCAGTGGGCCTCTCAAATTACAGCAGCATCTTTCTGTCCACTTCCATTCGCTCTTAATTCATGGCACCAGCCCTATTTTGAAAGCAATTTTCTTTTTGATGGATTGAAACACAAACTTGTTTCACACTGATTTTGAGTAAGGGTCTAGGGATGTCACTTTTCTATTGCATCTGACATCATCAACTGGTTGTCTTAGACTGACCTGAACTAGCAGTGTAAGATCTAAGTGAGGAGCTTTAGACTGAGCTAAACCATTACTTACTGTTCTGCAAATGGTAACAGCGGTGGTGTAGCCAAGCCATTTATACAATCAGCCTATTATATTACATTACATGAGTTCCCTGCCTCCTCTGAGTAGCTTTGATCAAATGAATGGAGACTTTTATAAATTATATAATTACTGGTTACTTTAAAATATTGTACCGGTTACACAAAAGGTTACCTCCAAATTTCTAACTGGAAGATTCGTGGTTAATGGGGGTGACTCAGCTTCTAGCAGTATTGTATTTTGAGGCTATCTGGGTGAGACACAGCATCAGACTTTCCACTTTAGCTTCACTCATGATTTTTATAATTCTGATTATTTTAATATTGCTTAGTGGATTTGCTATTTTACTTACCTAAATGTTTTAAGGGACGGATGCCATGGAGCAATCAGTTTAGAAAACAAACAAATGCATTGAGGGAAAAAATATCTTTGGCTTTCATTTCCCAGTATCAACATCATGCTTCAATTTCCATTGTTTATAAAAACAATGGTCTCATCTACATAAAACCCAATAAATGTGAATATAGAAAAGAAAGCTTTATAAAGGCCGCTGACAAAGTGTTTGATGCTATAGTTGTGTTGAATCTTTACCATTTCAAAAAGAGAAAAAATATTACTTACATATTTTTCTAGTTGAACTTAACATGCTGAGTTAATAAGATTTCCTGTGTAACTCATTAAGCGAATTTTAGTGAAGTATTCACTTAGGCTTTGGAAAAGACTGCCATTGTAAATGTCCATTATTTCTGAGATTTCTGAAATCTTCTCCCTACACTTGTAACTACATGAAAATCACACGGTTAAGCAACATTTTTTCCAAGTTATTTATATTCTGTTGTAGAAATTTTACAGAAATTTTCTGGTTTGAAACTGTAGCTGATTTATGGCCAAGCCTCCTGCTTTGAGCTAAAACATGATGCTCTCAAGGTCCTTGTGAAAGCTGTCACATATTTTCATTTGGCATAATATTTGCTCAGTATCTAGAAAAGACTTTAGTCATTCAAGAAAATATAAAACAGGAGCTGAATAATTAAGACTTAATTTTATTCCTGCCTAGGGTGTTGGTGTAGAGAAATGCAACTGATTTCTGTGCATTGATTTTATATCCTGACACTTTACTGAATTACTGTACAAGTTCTGGCAGTTTTGGATTGGAGTCTTTTGGGTTTTCCACATATAGTATATCATCTGCAAAGGGTGATAGTTTGACTTGTTCTTTGCCAATTTAGATGCCTTTAATTTCCTTTTGTTGTCTGATTGCTGAGGCTAGGACTTCTAGTACTATGTTGAATAGCAGTGGTGATAATGGACATCCCTGCCGTGTTCCTGACCTTAATGGGAAAGCTTTCAGTTTTTCTCCATTGAGAATGATATTTGCAGTGGGTTTTTCATAGATGGCTTTGATAATATTGAGGTATGTGCCCTCTATCCCTACACTTTGAAGAGTTTTGATCAGGAAGGGATGCTGTACTTTGTCAAATGCTTTTTCAGCATCTATTGAGAGTATCATATGGTTCTTGTCTTTCTTTTATTGATGTGTTGTATCACATTGACTGATTTGCGGATGTTGAACCAACCTTGCAGCCCTGGAATAAATCCTACTTGGTCATGGTGAATGATCCTTTTAATGTACTCTTGAATCCTATTGGCTAGTATTTTGGTGAGAATTTTCGCATCTGTGTTCATGAAGGATATTGGTGTGTAATTCTCTTTTTTGATGGGATCCTTGTCTGGTTTTGGGATCAAGGTGATGCTGGCCTCATGAGTTTGGAAGTTTTCCTTCCATTTCTATTTTTTGGAACAGTTTCAGGAGAATAGGAATTAGTTCTTCTTTAAATGTTTGGTAGAATTCTCCTGGGAAGCTATCTGGCCCTGGGCTTTTGTTTGTTTGGAGATTTTTGATGACTGTTTCAATCTCCTTACTGGTTATGGGTCTGTTCAGGTTTTCTATTTCTTCCTGGTTCAGTTGTGGTAGTTTGTATGTCTCTAGGAATATACCCATTTCTTCCAGATTGTCAAATTTGTTGGCGTAGAGTTGCTCATAGTATGTTCTTGTAAGTCTTTGTATTTCTTTGGTGTTAGCTGTGATCTCTCCTCTTTCATTCATGATTTTATTTATTAGGGTCCGTTCTCTTTTCTTTCTGATAAGTCTGGCCAGGGGTTTATCAATCTTATTAATTCTTTCAAAGAACCACCTCCTACTTTCATTGATTTGTTTTATTGTTTTTTTGGTTTCTATTTCATTGATTTCTGCTCGATCTTTATGATTTCTCTTCTCCTGCTGGGTTTAAGTTTTCTTTGTTGTTCTTTCTTCAACTCCTTTAGGTGTAGGGTTAGGTTGTGTATTTGAGACCTTTCTTGTTTCTTGAGAAAGGTTTGTCCCACTATATATTTTCCTCTCAGGAATGCTTTTGCTGCGTCCCACAGATTTTGAGCCATTGTGTTTTCATTATCATTTGTTTCCACGAATTTTTTCAGTTCTTCTTTAATTTCCTGGTTGACCCATTCATTCTTTAGAAGGATGCTGTTTAGTCTCCATGTATTTGGGTTGTTTCCAAATTTCCTCTTGTGATTGAGTTCCAGCTTCAGAGCATTGTGGTCTGAAAATATGCAGGGAATGATCCCAATCTTTTGATACCGGCTGAGACCTGATTTACGACCGAGGATGTGATTTATTCTGGAGAATGTTCCATGTGCACTAGAGAAGAATGTGTATTCTGTTGCTTTGGGATGAAATGTTCTGAATATATCTGTGATGTTCGTTTGGTCCAGTGTATCATTTAAGGCCTTTACTTCCTTGTTGATATTTTGCTTGGATGATCTGTCCATTTCAGTGAGGGGAGTGCTAAAGTCCCCTATGATTATTGTATTATTGTTGATGTGTTTCTTTGATTTTCTTATTAATTGGTTTATATAGTTGGCTGCTCCCACATTAGGGGCATAGATATTTAAAATTGTTAGATCTTCTTGTTGGACAGATCCTTTGAGTATGATATACTGTCCTTCCTCATCTCTTATTATAGTCTTTGGCTTAAAATCTAATTGATCTGATAGAAGGATTGCCAACCCTGCTTTCTTCTGATGTCCATTAGCATGGTAAATTGTTTTCCACCCCCTTACTTTAAATCTGGAGGTGCCTTCGGGTCTGAAATGAGTTTCTTGTAGGCAACATATAGATGGGTTTTGTTTTTTTTATCCATTCTGATACCCTGTGTCTTTTGATTGGGACCTTTAGCCCATTAACATTCAGGGTAATTACTGAGAGATATGAATTTAGTGCCATTGTATTGCCTGTAAGGTGACTGTTACTGTATATTGTCTCTGTTCCTTTCTGATCTACTACTTTTAGGCTCTCTTTGCTTAGAGGACCCCTTTCAATATTTCTTGTAGAGCTGGTTTGGTGTTTGCAAATTTGTTCAGTTTTTCTTTGTCCTGGAAGCTTTTTATCTCTCCTTCTATTTTCAATGATATAGTATCATTGGATATAGTATTCTTGGCTGCCTGTTTTTCTTGTTTAGTGCTCTGAGTATATCATGCCAGTTCTTTCTGGCCTGCCAGGCTTCTGTGGATAAGTCTACTGCCAATCCAATATTTTTACCATTGTATGTTACAGGCTTCTTTTCCTGGGCTGCTTTCAGGATTTTCTTTGTCACTAAGACTTGTAAATTTTACTATTAGGTGATGAGGTGTGGACCTATTCTTGTTCATTTTGAGGGGGGTTCTCTGCGCCTCCTGGATTTTGATGCTTGTTCCCTTTGCCATATTAGGGAAATTCTCTCCAATAAACCTTCTGCTCCCCTCTCTCTTTCTTCTTCTTCTGGAATCCCAATTATTCTAATGTTGTTTTGTCTTATGGTGTCACTTATCTCTCAAATTCTCCCTTCGTGGTCCAGTAGCTGTTTGTCCCTCTTATGTTCAGCATCTTTATTCTCTGTCATTTGGTCTTCTATATCACTAATTCTTTCTTCTGCCTCATTTATCCTAGCAGTGAGAGCCTCCATTTTTGATTGCACCTCATTAATAGCCTTTTTGATTTCAACTTGGCTAGATTTTAGTTCTTTTACTTCTCCAGAAAGGGCTTTTATATCTCCCAAGAGTGTTTCTCTAATATCTTCCATGCCTTTTTCGAGTCCAGCTAGAACCTTGAGAATCGTCATTCTGAACTCTAGATCTGACATATTACCAATGTCTGTATTGATTAGGGCCCTAGCCTTTGGTACTGTTTCTTGTTCTTTTTTTTTGTGGTGAATTTTTCCACCTTGTCATTTTGTCCATATAAGAGTATATGAAGGAGCTGGGGCACCTGGGTGGCTCAGTGGGTTAAAGCCTCTGCTTTCGGCTCAGGTCATGATCCCAGGGTCCTGGGTTCGAGCCCCACATCGGGCTCTCTGCTTAGCAGGGAGCCTGCTTCCTCCTCTCTCTCTCTGCCTGCCTCTCTGCCTACTTGTGATCTCTGTCAAATAAATAAATAAAATCTTAAAAAAAAAAAGAGTATATGAAGGAGCAAGTAAAATACTAAAAGGGTGGCAAAGACCCCAGGAAAATATGCTTTAACCAAATCAGAAGAGACCCCAAATCGTGGTGGGGGGAGAAAGGGGATAAAAAGATGTTCAGGGAAAAAAAAAAAAAGAAACAATTAAAAAAAAGAAAATGAATAAAGAAAAAATATAAAAAAGAAAAATATATATATTAGATAAACTAGTTAAAAATGTTAAAAAAAGAAAAGGGTAAAAGTTTAAAAATAAAACAGCAGCAGAAGAAAAAAATAATTGAAAAAAAAAAACCAAATTAAATTAACTGCAAGACTAATGAATCATGGGGAGAAAGCCATGAGTTCCATGCTTTGTTTTCTCCTCCTCTGGAATTCTGCTCCTCTCTTTGGTATTGAACCTGCACTCCTTGGTAGGTGAACTTGGTCCTGGCTGGATTTCTTGTTGATCTTCTGGGGGAGGGGCCTGTTGTAGTGATTCTCAAGTGTCTTTGCCCCAGGCGGAATTGCACCACCCTTACCAGGGGCCAGGCTGAGTAATCGACTTGGGTTTGCTTTCGGGAGCTTTTGTTCCCTGAATGCTTTCCGTAGAGTTCTGGAGGACGGGAATGAAAATGGTGGCCTCCCAGTCTCTGGCCCAGAAGAGCCGAGAGCTCAGGGCCCCACTCCTCAGTGTGCCCTCAGAGAATAGCACCCAATAATTCCTGTCTGCCTGACCTCCCGCAGCACTCCGAGCTCACCGAGCCTGCTACCGGTTCAAGGTAACCCCAAGCTGAGAGCTCACTTCTCGGCTCTGTCTCTGTAGCCGGCTTCCCTGTTCTAATACCTGCAAGTTCTGTGACACTCAGACACCCCTGATCCTTCTGTGACCCTGTGGGACCTGGGGCCACGCTGACCCCACGTGGGCTTCACCCAGGTCTAGCCTCTGGAGCGATGTCCTTCAGTAGAACAGACTTTTAAAAGTCCCGATTTTATGCTCCATTGCTCCGCCACTTGCCAGGAGCCGGCCCCTCCCCCCGCGGCCTATCTTCCCATTGCTTTGGATTCACTTCTCCACCAGTTCTACCTTTTAGAAAGTGGTTGATTTTTTGTTTCTAGAATTGCTGTTCTTCTTCTCTTCGGTCTCCTGTTGGATTTATAGGTGTTTGCAATGTTTAGATAAGCTATCTAGCTGATCTCCTGCTACCTGATGTCATCTCAGCCTGTACTTCTCCGACATCTTGACTCCTTCTCCCCTGCCTAGGATGTTTATCTGAAGAAGGTGGGTTTTCCCATCTTGGTTTGGTGATGTGTCAGTCCTCAGATATATAAGTGTCAACATGAAAATCAAAAATAGAATATATTTGGCACTTACACTCATTTATTATTCACTCACTCATTTACCATTTTTAAAAAATCAAATAGAGACAATAACACCAGGGTTATAGTCTGGGTGCTGTTGTTTATGGGTCAAAAAAAAATATTTAAGAAATAAAGTCAGACTAACACACCTATGGACTACTTTTTCTGGAACAGCACTATAACTGGGAAAAGAAAGTAGGGAATCTAAGGGGACGCATGGGAAGAGTGACATCCTGGCCCTTTGGAAGTACCTTATTTCTTTTGGGCCATAAGAATCAATGTAGGAAAAAGCACTTTCTCTCGGTAAACAATTCCTTAAGTCAGGGGTTGGCAAACTTCCTGCAATGGGCCAGATGGTGAATATGTTGCGTTCAGTGGGCCGTAGAGTCTCTCCTACTACTGCCAACTCTGCCATTGCAGAGTGAAAGCAGCCATAGATAATAGAGAGTGGTGTGACTGTCTTCCAATAAAACTTCATTTTTAGACCCTGAAATGTAGATTTCATGTGCCACAAATATTACTTTTTAAAATTTTTCTTTCAATCATTTAAAAAGGTATAAGCTATTGTTTATATAAAAAAAGATGGGGGAAATACTGGATTTGACCCCTTGGCTGTAGTTGTCTGATCCCTGTCCTCAATTATCATCTTAGTTTTAAAACCTCCAAATACAGATACACACATATGCATATATATATATATATATATATATATATATATATATATATTTACACATGCTAAGATTATGTTTTTGTCAATAGATTCATTCCTAATGAAAGGTCTGTTTTTATTAAACACATGCTTGTGAACATGTCCAACTTTCAGCCCAAATAATAATTGAAACGCAAATGAGCAGCCATAGATTAAACTAGCATTCAGGAATGCCTCAAGCCCTGCCAGAGTTTCTGTGTGTCGCATAAGATTTCTTTGTAGTTTCACACAAATTTCTGATTCACTAGAGGCATGTGCTACAGCTTCACAACCTTTTTACCTCTCCCCTTGCTCTTCCCAAAGCCGCTTTCTTGTCCTATTTATGTCTTATTTAGGCTTCACAAGACAAAAGGGATTTTTTAAAAAAGACTTTATTTATTTGAGAGAGAGACAATGAAAGAGAGCAGGAGAGAGGAGAAGGTCAGGGAGAAGAAGACTCCACTGAGCTGGGGGCCCAATGTGGGACTCGATCCTGGTACTCCAGGATCATGACCTGAGCTGAAGGAAGTTGCTCAACCAACTGCCGCACCCAGGCACCCGACAAAAGGGATTTTGATATGCAACAAAGCAAGAGAGAAAATGGCAGAGAGAAGGAATGCCAGAAAAGTGAGAGATGAATTAGGTGAAAGAGACAAGCTCAGGAAGGAGGTGGTTTTCATTCTGTCAGGAGAGGATGTGTGATCAGAGAGGTGGATCACTCTGTTCCTCCTACTTTTCTTCTGGCTTCTCCTCTTGTTCCCATCTTTCCTGTCTCACCCCCAAAGGCTCGGTTGCCCATTTCTTGCCCGAACCTTATTTCCTTCTTTTGTCTGAACTTCTTACCAGACTCTCTCTTTCATGTCTACTTCTTCCTTTTGTATGTTTTCCAGCACAACCCTCAGGTTCACCACCTGGAAAGTGTCACTACAGTTTGCCTTTTACCTTGCCCTGCTTCTGGCATGACAAGTAGCCACTGAAGGCAGCAACGCCCCCATCCCCAGCCTCCGGGGGTGTCTGACCACACTCTGCAGAGCAGCATGGGCACTCTTGATTCCTGCCCACCTCCCACTCAGGCAGAATCATTTCCCGAGTGTTCACAGAAAGAAATAGTATCCCTGGGCTGACGCATTTACAAGACAGAGTACTATTCTGGCTCCCCTAATTTGCTTTTTAAATGCAGAATTTAGTTTTTATCACCTTTTCCCACACACTTTACTGACGTATCTGAGTACTGGGGAACTTGCATGCATTTGTGGTACCACTTTTGAATTCAAATTCATGGGTTCAGTTACACTACTTTTTTAATGAGGAGGATTAAAAATTATTTTATTGTAAAAATTATTTGGCCTCAACTAAACATACATTGTTTACTGTTAAAAATTTAGAGCATGAATATGCGCAAACAGAAGTCAAAACTCATAGCAAACTCTGTTTCTCAGACATAGCCATTTCACATTTTGGCATATAATCTCCCAGAGTTCTCTATAACCCGAAACACAGATAGGTTTATGCATATGTATCAGTCACAATTTCATCAGAGAAGGAAAGCTATTTGGAGATGTAGGTAAAATAAGGGATTTGACCTTTCTTAGTCATGACGGCTAGTTAAATACTCAGTCTGTGCTGTTGCTTTTGTGTCTGGTGCTGGAGTCTGAAGACCTTTCTCAAGCTAGTTACAATCTCTGAACCTCAGTGTTTTCATTTGTAAAATGGAAATAATACTTACCTAAAAGAGTTATTCAATATCACTATCATTATTAAATGAAATGATAGTATAATGTGTTTCATCATACTTCCTTGTTTGCAGAAAACTCAGTAAATTTTATCAATGATTACTATTAATAATTATGTTTATTACATTTTCCATCACTGACACTAGCTATGGAACAGTAATTTTTCTGATGCTCAGTTTCATCATCTGTAAAATGGAGCCGTTAATACTTACTTCAAAGTTGTATTGTGAGACCCAAATGAGAAAGTAAATCTAAAAATACCAGAGACAAAGTCTTGCATGAAGAGAGTACTTGGTGAACGTCTTTGATTCTCCTAATGCTAAGATTGTGTTAGCATTTGTAGTAACACTGCCATGTCATTATCTCACGGGGAGCTTGTTGTCATTTATATCCTTGGGGTTTCACCTGCACGGTGAAATAGCTCTGCTATGCTGTATTTGAAAAATGTTGTTTATCCTCCTCAGTATAGTATTTTATATTTATCCTCATTCTCTTACATTGCAATAAATTTCTACCCCATACCTCAGAATGCCCAGATTTCTTTCAAATTTGATTCCGGGTCCAACATGTTTTTCTTCCTTCATTTTTCATGCTTCCTACCAGTTGATCTAAGATATTGGGCTGAGTCTTACACTATTGCTGTTTTTGTAGGTTAAAAATGGTTATACATTGGCAGTTGTATATAGCTCAAGCGAATATTTATTACTAAGCTGAATTATTTTATTCAACTTAGGATGTGAGTGTGAATTAATTTCTGGGTCATGAATCTCTGAGAACCTTACGAAAGTTATTTCTTTTCTGGAAACACACACACACACACACACACACACTCACACAACTTCACACTGTCTCTTTATTGCATTGGATATTCATTTCCTTCATGGAGACAGAATACAAAACAACCCCTCTCTTCTTCTCAACTTTAATGTGAAAAATGCTACTTGTTTTAAAAATTATAGCAATATAAATTGTGTATAAAACTAAAATGTAAACTTAAATCATGTTGAATTTTGAATTTCATTGAGAGCATAGGTAGTTTTTTGCTTTGAATAAGAAGTAAACATTGTAGAATGAACTAACATGACTGTGAAAATCATCTTTTGACAATCATTTTTGAGTTTTCATTTCTTTGTCAACAAATGCTGGAAACTCTGACAAATGTCTGGCATAGCAGAACAATGGAATCAGAACTCCCATCACCGGTTTCGCTAGATGAGAGTAGATTTGTTTCAATGAGAATTTCCAAGGTCTTCAGGTGGGATTTATATCATCTTATGTCCGTGCTCTCGAGTCAAGGATATGAACTTTCATAAGGCCTGCGGATCAGCAAAATAGGGATTATGAATCCACATTTCATTTTTAGGCTATCTGAGGGGAAGTAAGTTTCTAAAAAAATTCTGTGGTATTTCCAAATGTCTGTAGGTTTCGGTTTGCTTAAAAATTTAGAAGGCTTTGTTACTTTTGATTCTAGCCTACAGAATCACTTCCATCAGCAAAGGGCGTTTTCAGAATTGTCTCTCTCCAATCTTTTGTTCAGAATGTCCCTTTAGCCAAAATGTCTCCATTATAAATACAGAGTATTTATAATGCTGACCATAGGGCCTTAATGGAAAGTTTTACGTTATTTTTGTGGCTGAAAATATTTGTCAAGTGACCCAATTCAGAAAGACATGCTCTGTGCCAAATGGTTTTATGAATGGATTTCTTCTATCAGATAAAAAGAGTGATGGGTGGATTGGGGTTGGGGGATCTGTCCCAAGTTAATCGAGCTCATATTAAAAACCCCTTCTTCTGTATCATATGAAAGAATCCATATTCTGCTCCTAAATCTTGGCAAAACTTTTTGGCAAAGTGATTCGCTTTCCTGCCAGTAGCCAAATATTTTAGGCTGTTGACCAAGTCTATTACATTAATGCACCTTGATGTGCAACACTAGGTTCATAATTATGGTGGAATTTATTTCCTTGTTCCTTTATTTTTATCAACTCACTTGATAAATTTTGCCTAAAGACTCTCAAGGACAACTATCAATCAGAAGTGACATTTATTTTCCCTTATTTGTTACTTTCATAGAGGGAGATGAGCATGACTCGCCTTCTTAGGACACAAGATAGCATAATCACTATGTATTTTATTATAGTACTTGAAAGATGAACAGCAATGTGCATGTTCCAAATAAAAATCTTTAATTGACAAAATATATTATATTCCCTTATTAATAACAAGTTAGTTTGCAAATGATGCATTAAGTATCTTATCATTATTATAAATTATTATGATTATTAAAATATAACTAGAGAAACTTTGTTCAGGATTTATCCTTTAAATTCCCACAATAAATGGCACTTAGCCAGTCCCACAGTTGGCTTAGCCTTCACCAAGATAGTTCTTCCATTCTATATTCAATTTTATTTATGGTCCCAACTTACACTGTGGTTATATGTCTTGTTCCAAATTCTTTCCCATAAGCCAACCTAATCTTAATATGGTTATTATTTCCATCTGGTTTTTACCTTTATTGAACATCTCCCATTGTAGAATTTATCCTCTTCCCAGGCTTCTTCCTCGTACTCATTTTAATGTATTATTACCTTATTTCTAACCACCCCAAAAAGGGCATTGATCAAGGCTTCCATCTGACCAGCTGCCAGTAGTACACTTTTACAAGGTTCTCTGTACATGAATCTCCATTTTCAAGTTCAGAGATTTTTCTTGAGTATAACATGTGGTGTATAATACTATTAATTATTCCCCTATTAGTAGACCTGTTTCTCTCTAAAAATGATTTTCTCTCATTCTGCATTCTTCCTCATGAATGTCTATTACAAATTGTGAGCATTACATAAGACCATATTTACTTGTTAGAATCTAAAATTTAAACTGTTTAAAACATTTGTTCAGTGGGTAACTTATAAAAATTAGACAAAATGAGCATTTATTATTTTGTTACTATGAATATCTCGTATAATCATTTTTATTTATATGTCATTCTTACTGCCCACCATATTTTCTTTTCCTATCTGTCCTGAAAATACTACTTTAAAGCTTTCTTAATCAAGTTAGTGCACTTTCTGGAATCACAGTTTCCTTGGAATTTTTAAAATGATCTTTGTCCCTTTTCAGAGGACCAAATTTAATTATTGTAAGCATATCATTTTCAAAAATTTTAAGTCATGAAATCCTTCTTTCCTTTAAAGGAAATCTCACACAGAGCCCTTATATATAAAATATATAAAAGTGAAGTTCTAGTTGAAGGGCATGTATATGTGTAGGGAAGTGTGGGGAAGGAGGCCTTGTCTAGGTGATAGTCTGTGGTTCCAAATCCCTTGCAGAGCACAGTTTTGCAAGCCATGGTCACATCAAGCAAAATCTTTTATTATGGCCATTCCTTTCTTCTTTGAATATTTACTGAGCACCCACCATTGGCAAAGCACTGTACTATGCATTACATAAATCCTACTCTCATTTCCAAAGTCATACCTTTCCACCAAGCATAAGTGAAAACACAGTCTTACATCCTCAAGTATCCAAAAATCACCAGGAATCTGTTCTGGGCAGTTTCTGGTGATTACATTCTTTCTAATACAAATAAGCACACATGAAAACCAGGTTTTCTCTTTTAAAAGATTTTGATCTGAACCATCAACTTCAAATTCCACTGAGCTGGGGACATGGCACAAAATGTAATGAACATAACTGTCACAGAGGAAAGCTCAAGTTCTCTAGTTGTATTTCCTTCAGTGACCCTGATCCCGCATGAGAGGACCTAGTGTGCCCTATAAACACTGCATGTCCTACCTCTGTTCCTTCTAGTCCACTCTCAGTGGGCTGCTGATCCACTTTTCTTTGTTTAGTGCTTTTCTGTCTTTCAAATCTTAAGCCCCATCAGCCATAAATCATTGTTTCCTCTACTGTGCCACAAATCACATATCTACTTTAAAATCACATGTCTGTCCTTTTACTACAGTTATTTTTGTATGTTTTGCACCTGTCTTCCTACAGGATGATAAATGCCCCAGGGACAGAAGGCACTCCCTCTAGGGCCTAACTGCAAGAATCCAGTTAAATAGCGACCTTGGTTATTTATTTTAACTAAAGAAATTGAGGGAAATGCTAAACAGGTGCACAGGAAGAAGAGAAATAAGGCTAATGTAGGTATTGTGTTTAGGATTTCTGGATGAAATACTGTGTCTCAATAATAGGGAGAACCATTTCCTTTCTACCAAAATGCCAACATACTCTTAAGCTCCTCGAGGATGGCAAAGTTTGGCACCGTTGGCAGCAGACCGTCAGCATAGCACTGGGAATCTCCTGGCAGACCACACAAACCATGGCAGAGTTTAGGCATGCCAGCATCCCAGGAGGAAACGACATTGACCAAGATGAGTTAGACCAGGGCAGGAGGAATGTAGAAAACACCACATAGTCCAGTGGTGACTGTGGCTGATGAACCAGTACGCGAGCACATAGAAAAACCTGCTAGAGCTGATAGGGCAGACGGAGAAGAATTTGCAGGAGATCACAGATCCTTGTTAGCAGATGAGGACAAGATATATTTAATCTGTGATCGTGATTAAGTTGCCCTACATCCAAAAACTGGTGAGGTCCAGAAATGTTTGGATTTTACAGAAAATGCAAAGCCTTTTAATTTGTAATCGTTAAAAGACTATTCAGTGAAAACATCCATTAAGACTAAGGTATAAATGACTAACATCATTGTATATACACACTATGTGTGTATTACATGTGTATGTGTCTGTATGTCTGTCCTCAAGAAGAGATTTTGCTAAGAGAGCAAAACTGGCTAGCCAAAATTAAAAGAAGACATAGAAAAGAGAAACAGTGAATTTTCTGGAGACTCAGAAGAATGCAAATGAATCCTGTTTTTCAGTTTTGACTATGATTGTCTATCTTAGTGAGCAATTTATTTAATATAAACTTAGCATTTTGCCCAACTCTCTCAAAATACAGATTGGCCGGAAGGAAGAAAACATGCTTCAGCCCCCAAATTGAAAGTAGTTGTTCTAAAACTATAAAAATAGTGAGTCTATAAGGATGACTATAAGCAGATGTCTCTGAAAAAAAGTGTAAAACCCACAAAAATTCTAATTTCCTTCTATCACTGGAACACTCCCTTTTGGTTTGTAGGCTGTCAGCTTTAGACAGCCAGGTGGGCTTGGAGAAACAGTGTACGTAGATTTTCCATTTTTCTAAGTGTAAGTATTTGGAAGCTAGTAACATCTGAATCATCCCTAAACCATCTTTTACCCAATAATTTTTTGGATCAAGTTAAGCCATTGTCTGCAATCCACTACCACTTCAGTTATTTCTGGCCCTGAAGTTTTATTGAACTATGCACATCATCTTAAATTTCATAATGAAACATCAACTTACTATTGCTGTATTATTCTCTTTGATTCAATCATTTTTGGACACATTTGGAAGGGACTGACTTAAATCAGTGTTATCTATGCTCTTAGGTGACTTTTCTGACAAAATATAATCATGGAAAGATGTCAGAGCCAATAAAGCCATCTGGGGCTTTCATGTTTTTAAGACTCAAAATCTTTTAGATTTGTGGATTGTGCCAATAAATTTCAAACCATTTGGATTGAACCAGGTAAAAAATGGTCTGTATCTGGGTCATTTTTCTTTTTTTTGAGATTTTATTTATTCATTTGACACAAAGAGAGAGATCACAAGCAGGCAGAGAGAGAGGAGGAAGCAGGCTCCCTGCTGGGCAGAGATCCCGATGTGGGGCTTGATCCCAGGACCCTGAGATCATGACCTGAACTGAAGGCAGAGGCTTAACCCACTGAGCCACCCAGGCGCCCCCCCTTTTTTTTCTTTTTTAAATATATATTTTATGCTACAAATACTTGGATTGGGATATTCTTCCCTGAATTAACTCTTAATTATAGCTGCACAGCATATGATATTTGCACAATTAAAGCTGGTGTTATTTAAACCCCAAGAGAATAAATGACAATATAAATACATACTAGTAATTTTTAGTGGTATTCTCATTCTAATGGGCAGCAGTTCTTGGAGATTCTTGTTGCTGGGGCCTCAGAAGGGTAACACACTGTTTCCTCATTACCAAGTACTCACTTGAGTTCAGGGCAGTGCATGGAGGTATAGATGAGTGGGTATGAGCATGCGTCTTCAAGGAACTGATTAACTTTGTGTGCTTAATGCTCAGGTAATGGGATACGTACAGCAAGTGTTCTTGGATGATGACCAAATAGCCTCTCCTCATTTCTTGCTGATACAGCCTTGGTTCTGTTTGTGCTCTATCATTTACTCAGAAATTAAACCACAGACTAAGAATTTTTAATTAGACCTTATTGTTTCCTAAGAATTCACTGTGAGAAGCATGAAGAATGAAGGAAGCTACCAGCCAGTAGCTAGGGATTCATCAAGTCCCACTTCTTTAAGACATCAAAATTATAGACTTTCTTTTGTACACTGGTACAAGCTAAGACCTCCTCTAAGAATTGTCTTATGGCCAGGGGTGCCTGGGTGGCTCAGGTGGTCCAATATCCAACTCCTGATTTCAGCTCAGGTCATGATCTCAGGGTCCTGAGATTAAGACCCGCATTGGGCTCCATCCGTGTTCAACGAGGAGTCTACCTGTCCCTCTTTCTCCTGCTTCTCCTCCTGCTCATTCTCTCTCCCTCTCTTTCTCAGATAAATAAATTAAAACAAAAAGAAAAGGAATTTCCTCGTGGCCAATGACAGGGAAGAACTTTGTGGTACTCAAGTAGAAGAAAGGAGAAATCCATGGCAGGAGAGGAGATCAGACCCTATATTGATAATTAAGGAAACATGATTAAAAGAATGTGAAAGGGGGCACCTGGATGGCTCAGTGGGTTAAAGCCTCTGCCTTTGGCTCAGGTCATGGTCCCGGGTGGTGGTGGGATTGAGCCCCATATCTGGCTCTCTGCTTGGCGGGGAGCCTGCTTTCCCCTCTCTCTCTGCCTGCCTCTCTGCCTGCTTGTGATCTATCAAATAAATAAATAAAATCTTTTAAAAAAATGTGAAAGGAGTTGGCTTACCTTCGGCCCAGTAAGATACTAAGAATCAGTTATTTTTTGAGATTTGAACTTTGCTTCTTCAATTATCAACCTGCAGTGATAGCTGATTATGGAGGGTCTGATTTTTTTCCTGATAGGGGTTGATAGAAAAACAATGACTTCTGCTATTAAAAAGAGACCTTTCTCTTCTTTCGCTCTGCGTTGTCATATCTGCATGGCGTACGTGTGACCCTGGGAACAGCTGGCCTTTGACACGGTGGTAATGCTGAGGTTGGGAGAACAACAATGGAGAGTCCCGACTGTAGATGACATCACAGAGCTGATGAATCCATCAGGATTAGAGGCGCTCTGGCTTAGGACTGCTTGCCTTAGGGGGGAACAAAAATTCCTGAATTGCTTAGGCCACTGTGAGTTGAGAGTTTTTTCACTTACAGTCCGAAACTCTCTCGCCAATATATTGTTTCATCCAAATGTCTCTGTTTAGTGGAAATAATACCTGGGATATGTAATGTCTGGTATGTAGAAAATATGGATCCAATGAGACTAAACATTTCAGGTAGAGAAATTATTTTCTGAAGGAGTGGCTCAGGTATATGGGATCATAAGGAAGGAAACATTTACAGCAAGACAGCGCTGCCTTTATAGTAGACAAATGTTTCCAGGCCCGTATGGCTGAGGATGTTAATATACCCCGACAGCCTAGATTCCAGAGATTCCAGCGTCAGCTCAACAGACTTAGTAAATAATGGTTTAAATAAAGTTACATTGCTTTGTGGCAGAGCTGCTTGGAACCTAGACTTTGCTTATATATCCTTTGACTTTCCAAGAAGTATAATATGCTCCATTTCCCCATTTAAAAATCAGAATCTTTTATTTTCAAAATATGTAGGAAGATAAAACTATTAGTTTCCTTTAGTGAAGAGAATAGAAATTATCTAAAAGCACAGCATCTGTACTCACTGAGAATACTGATATGTACATTAAAAGGAGCACCCTATTTCCTGCTCCAGTTTCTTCTTTGGTCCAATGTATGGAGAAAGGAGGCTTCTGGGAGAAGGAGTAGGTATGCCTTATTCAAAATGCAGAAAATGGGAAAAATCAGGATGGCCTTTGAGAAGCTCCATTCTTGGGATGCAAAAGAAAAGCTAGAATCTAACTAACTTAATTGGAAACAGGACTTGGGAGAACCTCGTAAGGTTTGGGAATTTAAGACTTCCTGACCATCCTCTTAGTTTTCTTCAAAGCAAAATTAGTGGTGACGACGTGGGGATGCTGACATACTGTGGCAGAGTTTTAAGAAAGGCAGAAACCAAGGGACAGGGAATGTAGGAGCAGCTTTGAGGAAGGCAGAAGAACAGGAAAAAAGTAGGAAAACAGATGGATTCCATCTGAGTGGCCAGGGTGCCTCTCAGGAGAAAAGGCTATGTGTTTACTGGAAGAGAAGGCATGATGTGATTTCTAGGCTTATCAGCCTTAATACAGAAGAAAATGAGAGAGAAAAAAACTAGATGTCTGGGAGCACCATAGAGACCTAGATGTTCTGTGCCCAGAACGTTCATCAAGAGTGGTCAGGGAAGGCTATAGAAAGCTGCATCAGCAAAAGAAGGGCCAATTTGGGACACAGTCAAATGAAACAGCCAGGGTCTGTCTGGATGGAAGAGTGGACTCCCTAAGACCTTGGCATCTCAAAGCAGTTCTGTTGCTAATAATTGTGTAACTATGTTGAATGTAAATCTTTATCCTTCCTGGGTCTTAGACTCTTAGACAAAAAGTCTCCAAGACTCTTTCCAACACCTAATGGTCTATGATGGCTCCACTTTCCTTAAAATAGATGTTGGCAAGAGGATTATGAGGAAAAAGTAAAAAACAAAGACAAATGGCTATAGGAACACAATTACAAAAATTATTCTAGAGACAGAAAGATTTCTTACGTCTTTATGCAGACTAAGACTGCACTTTAATAATAGAAGTAAGAAATCATTTTGAGGCTGCTGTATGCTCAATGAAACAACTGGGCCTGCACAAAAGCACTTCACTTTCAGGTAGATCAGAAGTTCCCACATACCTGTGTGTGTGTGTGTGTGTGTGTATGTGTGTGTGTGTTTGGACAAGGCAACCTTGGAATTTAAAGATGTCATCTCATTTACCTTCCTGTTCTTATCATGGAGGTAAAAAATGGAGAGATTGTTCAAGGCCTGGGAAAGGAAAGAAAATCAGCTAATGTGCATTCTTATCTTTGACCTACACCACAGCTTTAGATGTTTAGATGTCTGTGACTGCACCAGGAATTGAAAGGGTGGATGGAAGAAAGTCAAACCACTCTATTTTGTCTGAGAAAAGGAGGAAAATGTGAGTGCAGAGCAGAGGTCCCTGCTGTGGCCTTCCTTGTAACCTCTTCTGAAGCTTTCATTGAGTTTTCAATAGAGATTTCATTTTTTTTTTTTTAAATTGTGGTAAGAACATTTATCATGAGATCTATCCTCAGCACATTATTAAGTGTACACTATGGTACTGTTAATGGTAGGCATGATGTTGTACAGCAGACCTCTGGACTTACTCGTCTTACGTAACTGAAACTTTACACCCCTTGATTAATAATTCCCAGTATCCCCTTCCACCCATCTCCTGGCAACCACCATCCCACTCTGCTTCTATATGGTGTTTAGTTTTGGGGGGCAGTGGTAGTGGTGGTGTTAAACTTTTAATTTGCTTCAGTTTTCTCTTTCCTTGACATTTTTAGTTACAAGAGCCAATACATTCATTTGAGCTAGGTTTAAGGCCATTTGCTGCTGGAAGATTCCTTACTGGACAGGCCCTTTAAAGCCTCTCCAGTGGTCCTTTAGGACCATTTAAAATCTCATCAGCAGCTCCCAGAGTCGGTCATTCAACCTCCTGGCCTGGACTCCTGTCTCACACTCCACATGGACACCAGAAAGTTCCTTGGAGATCTTCGCCATTAGGCAGTTATCACTTCTGTGCCTTTTCTTACCCTTTCTTCAGGACAACAGTGCCCTTTACCTCTCACCATCACCCCACTTCTTCTTCATCTTCAAGTTCCAACTAGTATACTGTCTGGCAGGACACTGAGGGCCAGACGGGCTGCTGTTTACTGTGTTCAAAATGGGCTCTGTGAACCCTCATGGGACCTCATGTGCTCTATTGATCTGCCCTGGGAGGTACCTTCACAGAGAACAGGATCCTTGTCTTTCCACAAAGCCCTGTGTAGGTAGGACCAGGTGCTGGGCAGGTGTCCAGTAGGGAATACTCGGTCAAACGCTGAGTGCTGTCCTGCGTTGTTGCCCTGTTTCTATGCCATTTACCATTCTGGTTTGAACACCATATCCCACCCATAGCCTGATTGTCTGTAAGTAGCCAACACTTGATTCATAGCTTTCATAATGCATGGTTAAGGAATATGTCTCTTTGAAAATCATTCCTCCCACTATCTTCCTCTTTATCTTTTTCTGTTTTTTTTTTAAGCCTTATTGAAGTATTATGACAAAACTGTAAGATATTTAAAGTGGAGAATGTAAAGATTTGGTATATGTAAACATTGTGAAAGGGTTTCCTCAACCATGTTAACTAACATCCATCACCTCACTTATTAACCTCACTTTCCCCTTGGTGAGAAAATTTAAGTTCTTGTTTCCCTGCAAATTTCAATTAGACAATATAATGTTACTATAGTCACCATATTATATATTAGATCCTCAGACCTTATTCATTTTATAACTGAAAGTTTGTGGACTTTTACCAACCTTTCCTTATTTCCCCACCCCCACCACTGGCAATCACTTCTCTACTCTTTTTCTATGAATTCAACTTTTTTTTTTTTTTTTTAAGATTTTACATACAAGTGGTACCATGCAGTATTTACCTTTCTCTGTATGGCTTATTTCACATAGAACAATGCCCTCCAGTTTCATGGATTTCTTTCTTTTTTAAGGCTGAATAATATCCTGTTGTATGTAGATGGCACATTTTCTTTACCCATTTAAGACTTGACAGACACTTAGGTTGTTTCCATACCTTGGCTATTGTAAGTACTACTGCTATGAACTTGGCAGTAAATATGTATCTCCTTGACATAATTGTTCTGTTTCCTTTGGATATATACCCAGAAGTGGGATTGCTGAATCCTATAGTACTGTGTTTAGTTTCTTAGGAACCTCCATACTGTTTTCCATACTGTTTGCTCCAGTTTGCATTCCCACCAACACTGTATAAAGATTTCCTTTTCTCCACATCTTCACCAGCATTTGTTATTATTTGCTTTTTGATGTTATAACAGGTGTGAGATGATAAGTCATTGTGGTTTTGATTTGTATTCCCCTGATGATGAGTGATATTTGGCACCTTTTTTGTGTATTTCTTGGCCATTTGTGTATCTCTTTGGAAAAATGTCTGTCAGGTCCTTTGCCCATTTTTATACTGGGTTTTTAATTTATTTATTTATTTTGATGTATGAGTTCCTTGTACATTTTGGATATTAACCCCTTATCAGCTTTGTGGTTTACAAATATTTTCTGTCTATAGGTTGCTTTTTCATTTTGTTGATGGTCTCCATCGCTACATAGAAACATTTTAGTTTGCTATCCTCCTACATATTTCTGTTTGCTTTTGTGGCCTTTATCTTTTTTGTGTTTAACTATTTTATATACTTCATTTAAGTGGAATCCATGTTGTTGCATTCTACAGGATCTCCTTCTTTTTAAAGGTGCAATAAATCCATCGTATGTATATACCATATTTTATTTATTCATTTTCCTATTGATGGACGTTTGATTGTTTCCAAATCATGGCTATTGTGAATAATGCTGCAATAAACGTGGGTATTCTGGAAGACAGGGATGAACCAGGAAGTGTACCTTCACTCTCCTGCCTGTTCCACTATTGCTGGAAGTCATTAACAGAGAGGCTGTCCACTTTTCACGGGGCTGCCCATATAATTTGAATAGAGACCCTGAACTTGCTCCCTGTGTAATGTTTTGTTCTAAGATCTTAATGTAATTGAGAATAAAACAAATGACTTATTTTATGCTTCATACTCTAAGCAACAACCTTCAACCCCAATTAAACAATTTTCTGAAGGAAGTGTGTAATCATCCAACCCCAACCTCAACTCAATCTGGTTAATAAAATCCAGACTATTTTGAACACCAAAAGAAGAATGAGGTCTGAGGAGTGACTAGCCAGAAGCTTTAGAGCAGACTCCGAAGCCTAGTTTTGAAGGGAATATGACAGTTTGGACTATTCTGGGAATACTTTGGCTTCCATGGCATTGAAGCCTTGCTATAGTCAAGGCACAGGAAACACTCCACCTAAAATGCTACTGAACCCATGAGCACTTCATCTCTCCTAGTATGTTCTTAATTTCAGGGAAAGCTTTTAGTTCTGTTGGCCAACTGAATTAAGTCAAGAACGGTTCAAGTTTATATTGCTTCAGGAGCAAACAGGGTTATATTTAGATGGAGGCAAATCTCAGTTTACTTTAAGGGAGTGTATTCTAACATTAAATCTTCTTGGAGGTAGAATGGTCCCTGCTGTCACCTTCTCAAAGTCAAAAGATTAAAGCAGGCTTCCCTTTGTATGTATGCAAAAGAGATTGAATGAAAGTGAATGTGAACATGTTCATGCTGAGGATGTAACAGCCATTTCTCCTCCGTGTGTGGAGAATATTTGTGTAATCAGTGAAAGGACAGGAAGTGACACTTATTCTGGACTTCAGGTTGGCCAGGTGATTTCATATATTATGCATTTAATCCCCACGGAAATCCAGTCATGCTAATATTATCTTCACTTTACTGAGAAGAGCTTGGGCTCACCTGTCCAAGGACACAAATATAGAATTAGGTAGGCCTTTCCAACTCCTGAAACCATGTTCTTAATAAAAATGAACATTTATGGAGCACTTACTCTATGTAGCACCATGTCGAAGCACTCCTCCCACGTTATGTCCTTTAATCTCCGACAGCCTAATAAAGTGCCAGTCTCATTCCTATTTATAGATGAGGGTATTTAAGTGTAAAAAATTAATTGTATTGTCCACTGAAAAACATTTTACTACTAGCAAAACCAGGATTTGACCCCAGGCAACTTAACTGCACACTTTTAATCATTAGTATATACTGCCTTACTTCCATGCCAGGCTGCTTGCTGGGATCTACTACTGTAATGATTTCTGGCATATTTTTCCAGCAAGCAGTACAGCTTCTTATAGGCCTATTTAGAAATAAAACCACATTTATTCACAGATAAGTTTTTTTAAAATCTGAAGTAATTATAAAACCAGAACTCATAAGCTCTAAGTCATTTCTAATTGCCACAACTATCATCAGTACCGTAGCAGGAGCCTGTGAGGGTGAATTGCAGCAGAAATGAGGCAGTCCTGAGTTCCCTGCCATTCTCAGTTCTAGCTGTACCTCCAATTCTTTCTCTCCTAATAAAGGAAGCACGTGGGATTGCTAAGTAAGAGTGATATTATGATAGGGAAAACCTTACATTCTAAACAAGTTAGTTAAAAACATTTACAAGTGTTTATATTTTATTAGTAGTAACATTGTGTGTGTGTGTGCACATGCATGTGTGTGTTTATGCATGTCTGTGTATGCATGTATGTGCATGTTCATGGGTGTGTGCGTGTGTGTGTGTACATGTGACACAGCTTACAGCTAATCAAGGTATACCATGGTCCGGCATTCTCCAAGTACTCTTCCACAATAATGTTGGGTAAATGTGTGTAGCAGATAATGTTGATTGTCTGTCCAGATCCTCTTGGATCTCATTTTTACAACTTTTGTTTCCCCATGAGAGGACTGCTTATGGGCTCCTGGAGCCCTCTTTTGCAGGGCAGTATCCAGAAGTTCTGGGTATTTACACCCCCCTTGAGGAGTGGCCCTTAACTGGTGACTTCCAGCTGTAGGAGGAGGACAGTCCCAGCCCACTTGACTAGGATGGGGATGATCAGAGGCAGAAACCACAGGCCCTAGTTTTCTGCAGGATCAGGTTCCTGCGAAGCCATGCCTGAGATCACTCTTGCTCCTCTCTTCTGGCCTATTTCCCCATTCCTTTTCCCACTCCCTGACTAGCTTCCCTGGAAGCACTTTGTTGATAAATCACTTAAATGTGAATCATCCTCTCTGATTTGCTTCTGGGGAACCAGTCTGGGACAATGTCTTCTGGTTCCTCTAACAGACTTTAGGCCCTAGCAGTGACAACCAGATTTCATGAAAAGCCTTGTAGTTGAATGTTTATGGACACATCTGTCAAAAGGTAAGAAAAATAATAAGAAAAAAGACAGAAAGGAGAGAAGGAAGAAAGGAAAGAAGGAAGAGAAGGAGAAAAAAACCTGTCCGGTTCTACATAGTAAGTTACAGCTATGAAACAATTTTTTCCCTAATCACTGCTTTCAGTTGTACTCAGTCAAGTCCCTTTTCTTTTCCCCTAACATCTTGGACATTTTCAATAGTCAGTCTACTTGAAAATGCATCTCTTCCCCATCTCCAGAACAGGCTTCAGCTGGGGATAGTCACTGCTTGGAATGTGTGTGTGAGAGTGTGTGTGGGTGTGTGGGTGAATGTTTCTGGGACACATCTTCTACCCTTTGCTGCAAAGTGTTGTTCTTCTTCTGTGCTGATACTGTTGAGGAGGAGAGTGAAAGAAAATAGTGAATATTCCCAAACTTACCCAACTCTTGTCATGGTCCTCATTTTGTCAGTAGTCACCTCTTCTCTGACCAGCCGTGACCAGGTGTCAGGACTATGGCACCAGCCGTGTTGTGCTGGCTCTCATGGACACAAGGGTGAGCTCCTTGGAAGCCATTGCAAGGCCTCCCAACTGCATAGCTCTCCAGAGAAAAGCTGGCTTTAGTGTTACCTATTTTTCTACTTTATATCCTTCTTCCAGAAGTCTACTCCCCAAATTTTTACTCTTAGGCCCTAGATGGAGTGTCAACTTGCTGGCTCAAACCCAACTACATTTCATGGGATCCCATGGATACATCATCCTTCCTCCTTCTCCTCCTAATTCTCCTCTCCTCCTCATACAGGCTTAGGCTAGTCTACCAACTAGGCAGGTATCCAAATGGGAAATAAAATGCAGAGTCCCTTTTTGATGGCATCTTTCAATCTCTGTAAGAGATTCTCTTGGAGTCCCATATCCACACACCTCTCACACTTTAGAGAAAGAATGAAATAATCTTTGAAGACTAATTGAGCATTGCCCATGAGGCCAAGGCCAAAGAAACTAAAGACTTCCTCTTCTCTCTCCATGTTGAATTTTTTTCAAATACAGATGATCAGTGAGGGGCAGATAAATGATACATAGATGATTAGTTGTTAGATGATAGACAAAGAGAGTTGGTTCAGTAGATTTTGTTCACTTTAATTAAGCCCTGAAGAAATGAGTCTGGTCCCATTGTTGAGGAAAATTTTTATTAATCCATGCTCTAGAACCAATTTCGAGGCAATAGAGAGGGTTCCTGTCAACATCCCAATACAGCATTTTTTTTCACTATTCCAAATAAGAAGAGTGAGGATTTATTATTTCTCCCAAGCCCCCCCAAAAGATGAAATTTTAATTGTTATTTACTTAGCATATACTGTGAAATTATGAGTGTGGTAGTGACAAAGTGGTACAAAAAATAGAAGTTTATAGAAACTGACCTCAAGGAACTTGCAATCTTAGGCACGCTTAATTGACATATATAAATTGTTAAGTGATAACAGGAAGCAGTCTCTGATTACGTGTCTCAAAGAAATGGTTCTAGGAGTAATGGTTATAGGATAAAGACAATTACAAAGTCTGTGCAGGTTGAAATAACCAGTGAAGAATAAGCCTTGAGTTAGACTTTCAGGCATGTTTAGAAAGGTATAAATTCCAAAGAATGGGGGAACCAAGATTCAAGTGCCTGTGATTTCCTGGCACTAGGGAATATCGGAATCCACTTATTGAATAAACAATATTCAAATATTGTTTATATTTATTTATTGTTTATTTGTATCCTTTATTTAGGAGGCCCAACTCCAGAACACCTAAACAGTGAAAATTGTTCTTAAAGGATTTTAGGAATGATTACTAACAATACTGCTTTTAAACATGATTTGCTATATATAGAGCTCGTGGTGTGGTAATCTGAACTATATGTACCTTTTGATGATATTGCAGGAAACCAATCCCAAGGCTGCAGACAGGATTCTGAGGATCAAAAAGTATGACCACAAAGCTCTTAAGCTTTCATACAATTTGGGGAGTAGCAACTGCTTTACAATGTTGAATATTGGCAAAACTGTTAATCCACATAATGAGAAAAAAAGCATTGATAACAGTGAACCCACAAGATGCCAGGGCCATCATGAGTCTATTTTTAATCAGATGCTGGATGAAGTCAGGTCCTCGATATGCTCAACAGAAGAGGTTTCTTCTTAATTGGTGACCAGCTTTAGTAGCTATTTATATCAAAATTTTCAGAGATAAATGCCTTCCATTGCTCATTTATATAGTGAGGTGCAGGGAATGACCAGTACTTGCCATCTGCCAAACATGGGAACGTGTAGATTAATTTCTGAAGTGTTGGGTGGAAAATGATTGTCATATACCTCTCTGTATAATTCTATCACTGTATTTGTCAACAAAGGAGTTGGCATACGGGCAATATTTGATGCACTTATCAACCTCACTGAGGTTCTAGGATCCTTACTGCAGGACCCTTTCATCCTGAACATGATCTAGAAGTCATTTTTATGGACCCTTACGGAATCACCAACAAACACATGAAAAAATGCTCTACATCCCTTTTCATCAGCGAAATACAAATCAAAACAAATCAATGAGATACCACTTTACACCAGTTAGAATGGCTAAAATGAAAAAGACAGGAAAAAACAAATGTTGGCAAGGACATGGGGAAGGGGGAACCCTCTTACACCATTGGTGGGAATGCCAAGCTGGTGCGGCCATTCTGGCATGGGGAAGGGGGAACCGTCTTACACCATTGGTGGGAATGCCAAGCTGGTGCGGCCATTCTGGAAAACAGTATGGTGGTTCCTCAAGAAGTTAAAAATAGGGACATCTAGGTGGCTCAGTCAGTTAAGTGTCTGCTTTCGACTCAGGTCATGATCCCAGGATCCTGGGATTGAGTCCCAAATCAGGCTTCTTGCTCAGCGGGGAGCCTGCTTCTTCCTTTGCCTTGCTCCGACTGTTCTGTCTGCAGCTTTCCCTGCTTCTGCTCTCTCTCTCTCTCTAACAAATAAATTAAATCACTATTAAAAAATGGCTCAGTGGATTAAAACCTCTGCTTTCGGCTCAGGTCATGATCCCAGGGTGCTGGGATGGAGCCCCACATCAGGCTCTCTGCTCAACAGGGAAGCCTGCTTCCCTCCTTCTCTCTGCCTGCCTCTCTGCCTGCCTCTCTACTTGTGATCTCTCTCTGTCAAATAAAAAAATAAAATCTTTTTAAAAAAATGAAGTTAAAAATAGAGCTACCCTATGACCCAGCAATTGCAGTACAGGGTATTTACCCCAAAGATACAGATGCAGCAAAAAAAAAAAAAAAAGAGACACCTGCACTCCAGTGTTCATAGCAGTAATGTCCACAATAGCCAGACTGTGGAAGGAGGCAAGATACCCTTCAAGAGATGAATGCATTAAGAAGATGTGGCTCATCTATACAGTGGATTATTCCTCAGCAATCAGAAAGGATGAATACCTACCATTTATACTGATGTGGGTGGAACTGGAAGGTATTATGCTAAGTGAAATAAGCCAGGGAAAGACAATTATATGGTTTCACTATAAGAAATAACACAGAGGATCATAGGGGAAGGGAGGGAAAACTGAATGAGAAGAAATCAGAGAGTGAGACAAACCATGAGAGACTCGTAACTCTGGGAATCAAACTGGGGGTTGCTAAAGGGGAGGTGGGAGGGGGGATAGGGTAACTTGGTGGTAGGCATTAAGGAGGACACATGATGTAATGAGCACTGGAGGTTACATGCAATGGTTGAATCATTGAGCACTACATCTGAAACTGATGATGGCTACTTGAGTTTAAATTAAGAAAAATAAAATAAAATACAAAAAAAGAAAGAATCCCCCTTTATCATCATAAAGCAGGTGCCTCCCTTGGCTAGTTTAAATATGCCAATACTATCGTCTTTGGAAGTAAGAGGTAAGTTCCAAATTATTGGGCCCATTTGTGTGTGTGTGTGTGTGTGTGTGTGTGTGTGTGTGAGTGATACCTGTTTCTAACTCTAGCTCTGCATTAGTATCTATATCGCTACCTCTACCTGTATCTGTATCTATAACCATATAGATATAATTTTAAACTGCTCCAGTAGTTTTTAAAGAATTTTTAAATGGTGCTGTAGCAACTAACCACTTAAGATACCTTGGGTGAAATTTTTCTTTTCGCCAATCACACATTGTCTCTGGAGGGAGGTAGAGCATTACATACAACCAGAACCAGGCTCTGGGAAATATGACCACATCTGTATTTCATAATCATTTTCAGCCTAGATTCCAGTTGTAAGGATTTTGTCTCTTCTGCCAGGGGTATTACCATACTAACTCCTTGTTTTAAAAAAAAAAAAAAAAAGGAAGAACACCTGGCAAAGCTAAGCAGACTGGCTTTCCTTATTTGCTTGGCTTTTAATGTATTCCGAAACCCTGAATTAACCACTGTCTTCCTTGTTTGTAATCAGACACAAATGGTCGAGCCATGTTCTGCTGGCACAACTTCTAAAAAGCAAAACAAACAAACAAGCAAAAACTAGTGAAGGGGATCTGAACATGCCACCCAAAAATACGGTGCCTCGGCATAGTGCCGATTTCTAGCTGAAGGTACTTGAGAAAGTGCAGATGCAGAAGGACTCTCTGACCTTCCCTTTCTATCTAAAAGCAGGTAGATCGTAAGATTTCCCATGAGAAAATTGTCCTCCCTCTACCAGAAAGACAACATTGTATCACCCGAGTCAACACTGCCGATCGACCTGTGCCACCAGACCTACTAAAATCACCCTTGATCTATCTGTTTCCCTCATGCATTTCCTGTTGGCTGTCCCGCAATTTACTGCCCCGACCTCAAGCCCCTTTGTCCCGTCACATCCCCACAATTTATTGTTCCTTGTGTAGAAAGGTACAGAAGCTCTTAAGCCAGCAGCTTCTTCAGGTCTTCATTTGTCTTCTGAGGACTCTCAAATACATATAAAAAATAGTAAATAAGTGTGTATGCTTGTTTTTGCTCTTAATGTGTGATATGTCCGTTGAAATCTGAGGTCCTGCCACAGAACTCAAGAGGATAGAAGGAAGTTTTTAGTCCCTTCCACCGGGAACACTTGCAGAACATTCACTTGGGAAACTGTTGCTTAAAGCAGCAAATGAGATAGGCGCCTGATTTTTACTGGATATTCAACAAATCATAGCACTTAAGAAGAAAACAACTCAGCATGATGTACTTTCCAAAATATTGACATGATGCATGTGAAAAGGGGTTCAGAAATCCATCTTACATTTCTGAACAAAGAATTTGATTTCTTAATTAAGAGCAGGTTTTCAATAGATTTCAGTCAAAGAAGGCTGATACGCTGAAACATGGATGGGTTTTGAAATAAGATAGATCTGAAATTGAATCTTGTTTCTGCCATGGATTTGCTGTTTGCCCTTGGGCAAGTTATTTGACTGCCCTGATCTTATTTCCTCATTTATAAAATTAGGGTAATGGTCCTACCAAGTGGAACTGTTCTGCACATTAAAGGAAGTAGATAAAATTTTAAGGCACTGCTGATACTCAGTATGAATTAGTTCTTCTTTTTCCCCTCAAATTAGTTGCCATGAGTAGTAACTTAATCTGGAAGCAGTGCTCAGAATATGGCCTAGATTTTATTCAATGAATTAAAAATCCCCATAGGAACACACATATTTCAAAACAATTTATGCATAGAATCTTGCCATCCCAGTGCAAATGAACTTCTCTCCAAACTAATGTGAGTAACATGAAACTGGCAGATCATCTGGCTTTTGTTATAAAGAAACTTTTCTTTGTTTACTGAATTTCATTGTTTGAAGCAGGCTAGATAAGATGCAAAGACCATGAGTTAGGAGCTCACTTTGTTGAGATTCTTTTGCCCTTATGTCTTATGTCTATTGGGATTAAGTTGTTTTAGGAATATTACCTGTGTTCCCGCAGAGAAACACAACCTTTTACAGATGCCATCAGAATTTGCTTCTTTCACCTAGAAACAGAAAGTTAGGAAACTCTCAAAATTATTAAAGCAACCCAATTTCTCCTCCCCTAATGTGGGAACCCTCTGGTGTTTGGTGTGAATGTGGATTATACCACTCCAGAGCAAGTTTGTGGGTAAACACAAATCTGAAAATCTAATATTATGGAGTTTCTTCTCATCTACTTCACATTTCTGTGAATCCAGATGTGAGAATACAAAAAATAGATGATCAGAGAGGCTCTTCTATCTTCTACCCAGAAAGATATTTACTAGTAACACCCCTAGATTCCTGGGGTTCCTGGGGGAAAGGGGGAAAAAGGAGGAAAGTAAGTGATAATCCCTATGTTTACAAACACAATACTGAAAAAGGAGGTCTATTTTTAAATATTGATTTTAAAATAATTTTAATTATGTATGTAATATGACTCCATAATGGAAAATTTATAGAAAAGAAAACAGTGAACATTAATCCCACTACCTTAAAACAACTATGGTAATATTAATGAGCGAATGCTTTATGCAGTTCATGTTGGCTGTAATCATATTGTAAATATCCTACTTCTTTTTTTAAGTTATATTTTTTAAAAGATTTTACTTATTTATTTGTCAGAGACAGAGATCACAAGTAGGCAGAGAGGCAGGCAGAGAGAGAGGGGGAAGCAGGCTCCCTGCTGAGCAGAAAGCCCGATGTGGGGCTTGATCCCAGGACCCTGAGATCATGACCTGAGCAGAAGGGAGAGGCTTACCCCAATGAGCCACCCAGGCACCCCTGTAAATATCCTACTTCTTAACTTTGAACACTTTGAACACTTTTCATCTTCAATATAGGTTTTATAACTATTGATTTTAATACCAGTATGATATTCCATTTGATGTATGTAACATACTTTACTTAACTACTTTCCTACTTTTAGACATTTAGGTTGTTTCCAAAGAAGCTGTTGATGGCTTCCCAGCAAGAATTCTAAATACACAAGCGTATTTAAAAAGTAGAAGTATTTAAAAGCAAAAAATAAAAGCAACAACAGAAAAGAGAGACTCTTTAATGACAGAAGTGGAAGGGTCATCTAGGGCAGCTACTTACCAAGATAAGATGGCCCTCTGGTCTAGGGCCATCCCACTTCTGATTAAACACTGGCAGTGGGTGACAAGCATCAAGCCCAAGATGCAGAGGGTCTGGTGGGCTTCCTGGAGTTACTGTCTTTTGAATGGCATCCGAAGTCCTCTTCCACATGTATTCTTTTAAGGAACTGTTGAATTCTGCCTGCTGTTTTACGAGGACCAAGTATTTTGATGAGATTTTTTTTCCTATTTTTTTTTTTTTTAATCCCAAGGAGAATTGTTTTCTCTTTATCAGCAGTTTCCATAGTGTACAGAGCAGAAGTTTCCAACTGGCAGCCCAGGGGCTAATTATGGTTGCAGAAATGTTTGGTTTAGCCCAAGCAGGGGAGTTAAAATTATCTGTTAAATCAGTTGCCAACCTTTGAAATTAAGAGATTTAATATACAGATCTGCATATTTTGTATCTTTGAACAGTTGGAGGATCTGGTAACACAGAACCTATATTTTTACCTTCCAAAACCAACTTGGACCTGACTAGTGTCTGCCTAAAAGAAGGGACATAAATTCTTCATTTTTTTTCTCTTTACCTCTGGCCTGCATCATTTATTTAACTTATTTGCCTGGCCTCTGTGACATCTGAATTTGCAATTCTCTTGTGCTGGATATCTTTGTCTCCGTGCCTTTGTATCTGCACAAAGACAGAAATACAAATGAGGAACAAGCTACGGGGGCCAGATTGATTTTCATTTAGGATGGAAAGCTATTAAACATTCATAACCAGATTCTTAGTAAATGCAACAGTCATGTGTGATCTTGACAAGCACAAAGCATAAAAGAAATATGCTGAGGGTGATAGAAGAAGGTACGGAGCCCCAACTAAGACACTGACTCAGCCCTAAGCTAGGGTAAGTCTGTCATTCTGCAGAGAGAAGAGATTGATGGTCAAGGTGGGTATGTGTTTATTTGTGTGCACATCCAGATTCGCAGAAAGAGATTTGCTAAAGAATGCTCATCCTATGAAGGACTTAACATTTTTTGTTTGCTTATTTGTTTGGTTGCTTATTGCATTTGGATTGATCTCCCCTCGGGCATTCATCTGTAGGAAAAGAAAAGGCAAAAAAATCAACAAGCATCAAGTTGCATATGGTGACAGAATTGTTACCATAATGGAAATATGGAAATATGGAAACTGATGCGATATTTTTACTGGACTTTACTAAACTAACCCTAACACCAGTATAATCAGACACTGGCTTCAACAGATTTTTATGAATTATTTCCTACACATGTGCACAAAAAATCTAGAATCATGTAATAAAGTCATGGGTACCTAGCCACCTGTTTAAGAAAATAATTCATTAAAAACAAAACAAAACAAAAACAAAAAAGAAAAGTTGAAGGCCTCTGTGCAGTCCTCTTCCATTAAATTTTCTTCCCTACCCCAGCCCCAAAGTAATCACTATCCTCTATTTAGTGTTTATTACTTTTAAGGGTGACTTTATCTTAGATGCATAATCAAATACACTTCTTTTCATACTTTATTTTTTTTAAACCATGGTTTTAGGTTTTTTATTGTTGTTATTTTTTTATTTGACAGAGATCACAAGTAGGCAGAGAGGCAGGCAGAGAGAGAGGAGGAAGCAGGCTCCCCACTGAGCAGAGAGCCTGATGCGGGGCTCGATCCCAGGACCCTGGGATCATGACCTGAGCTGAAGGTAGAGGATCTAAATCACTGAGCCACCCAGGTGCCCCTCTTCTCATACTTTAAAATTCACATAAATGGCATCATAATTACACATTGTTCTGTACTTTGGTTTTTTAAACTCAGCTTTTGAGATTCAACCATATTAATACATGGAGTTCTAGGTCATTCATTTTGGTTGTTGTGTTACTATTATAAGACTATACTGTATCTAATATATAATAAATACTTAAGTATTTTCTACTTTTTTACTAAGTACAAATATTTCTACATTGAATATTTGTGTCCTTATTTTTTTCTGCACTCAATGAATCTATGCCAGGCCATAGGATATGTATCTATTCTGCATCACTAGATTTTGCCAAATTCTTTTTAATGAAGTTGATCAGTTAACACTCCTCCTACTATTATAAGAGAATTGTTTTGGCTATAACCTTGGCAATACTTAAAAAAATATTATTTAGCAAAGATAATGTTTTTAAAGTGATATTTTAGTATTGATTTAATTTGTGTTAAATTAGTGAAATTTAGCATCATTTTGTATATTTGGGGTTTTATGTTTGAGCTATGCCTCAAACCTTCTGTCCAATTATTTTTCCTGCTGGATTGTTAGTTTATAAAAGAGATTAGCTGACTTTTCCTAGGGATATATTTTATACCAACGAACTGGCTATGTGCACTGAGATAGTCTCAACTTCCTAGGTCATACCTTTTGAGAATTATTTCAAAAAGCAAAATTTAGAAATATATTGTTGGGGGTGCCCGGGTGGCTCCATCAATTAAAGTATCTGACTTCAGCTCAGGTCATGATCTTAGGGTCCTGGGATTGAGCCCTGCATTGGTGAGGAGTCTGTTCCTCTACATTCCCCGCCCCCGCCAACTCATGCGCTGCCTCACTCTCCTTCTCTCCCAAATAAATAAATCTTAAAAAAAAAAAAAAAGAAATACATCTATGATGCCATGAACACATACAAAAGCTGCCAATTATATTTCTTTAAAATCATCACTGAATTCTCTTCATATATGGTAATACCACCCTGAGTTTTTAAACTGGTTTCAGTGATGTTAAAAGATGTTTTAGTCAGTTTGCCATTGGGAATTTCTGAAGGAAAATTACAGTTTAGACTGATTTATGTAACTATGTTAAATGTAACAAAAAGTTACTTGGATTTGTCTTTGGTGGTTTATAAATTTTTCCACATTATGCTTGTATAAATTAATACCTTATTGGATTATAGATAGAGCTAGATCTCTTTAAGTATTTGACATCTGCTTTGTGCATCAACTGTTATTTTTAAAGAGCATTTCCTATTTCCTAAATTGTTTATTTTTGTCATGGGTGAAAATTTCTTTCTTGTTTTTTCTTTTTTTCCCTTGTTTTTAAATTGTGGAAGGCAGTGCTTGCCATGACTGATAAAGTCATGTTTCTCAATTGTATTCTGCATTTCACCAAAGCCTTCAGCTTCAAGAAATCATAAATCACCTCAAATTCTTCCCTTGATATAATTTTGAATGGCAAAGATGCAGTTCCCATTCATTGCTGCTGTGTGTGTAGAGAGATAGCCAGAGGTAGTTTGGATAAGTACACAGGTATGGCATGTAAGGTGTTTTATTTGTTTATAGATACACTTTGAGGCAGCATATATCAATCAAGGTCTTCTTGATAGCAGGAATTCAGTAAACGTCAAGTGCTAACATTTCCTTGATTTTTATAAATAACAAGGACAACTGGAAGTCAAATTCAGAGTAAACATGATCAAACACAGACAGAGGGCAAATTGAAAAGATTTTGAAGCGGATGTGAAGGTGTGAGTCTATTTTCAAGACAAATCCAAAATGTAAAATGCACAGAAATCAGTAGTTAGAAAGAGAGGGAGCTGTCCAAAGCCACTTTCCGGAGCAAGACAAAAGATGCATAAATTCAACTCACACTATCGAAGTGTGTCCTCGAGATGCTTGAGGGTCAGTGATTAAGAATCATAATCATATTGCTGCAGTATAAACAAAGTCCTTCTGATCTAGTAGAACCTTGTTTAAAACCACTGTAGCAGACAATGAAGATGAAGCGTGAATGACAGTAAGCTGCCAGTCAGTCTGAGAGCTTTGGAAAATAAAGAAAGAATTCCACAGTGAATTTCTAAAATGAGCCAAGCTATCTGGTCAAAGAAAGAAACACACCTAGGTTATGACTTTACATATGGTTATACATAGGTTATGTCAGCAGAATAATTTTTGATTAGGAATTTGCCACAATACATTGAAGCAGCCGAACAAAGGAGAAATGTGCAGAGGGTAATGGAGGATGGATGTGGGAATATATCTATTAGCATTAGCAGGAGTACTTAACCATGGAAACAGAATTTAGAGCAAGTCATTGAGATATTATTCCTGAATCTGGACAGAAGTATATATTGTTAAAACATCAGTGCAGGGTCAGGAGAGCTGACCCAGGAGACCTCAGGAGCCCCTACCATCTGCAACTAATTTTGTGAAACATTAAGGAGCTCTTTACCTAATCTCATTTTATAAATTAAAAGCCTTTGCATTTTGCATTTTATAGTCTTGGCAAAGCTGTGCTTACAAGGTTCCTATACATTGTCTAATTCTCTTTGTTTGGATTTTAAAAGAAAGCAGTAGGAATAATTTCTATATGACCTCATAATCACCCTTGAGCTTGGACATACATTTCTTTACATGGGTCTGTGAATAAATGTTAAGTATCTTCTATATTTTCTCTCTGGCAGCTGGTAGTACCTAGTAGAGCAGGGATGACCCATATTTAACAGAGATCCTTGGGAGAGTAAGGAACCATGGTGTCTGAAGAAACACCCTTCACTTTCACTTTTAAGTAAATTTTGCTTGCACAAGAAAATGAACCAAAGTTCGTTTTGACATCACAGCGTGTTTTAAGTGACTTATAATAAGGAAAATGTGTGCTTTAGTGAGAAGCATGTGTGTTTCTCATGTTTTCTTGTCAGCTCAAGCATCTGTGAGAACCCCCAGAGGGTTGCTGCACCAGTGTGAGAAGCCTAGGAGTAAAAGACCTGACTCTGCTTCATCAGACCATTCCCTTCCTAAATCCAGAATGAGGACTTGCTCTTTGCCTGCCCCTGGGTGAGGGCAGAGATGCAGGGGTTCACAAGACACAAAATTAGAGCTGAGTAGTTAATAGTACCTCAAACATCTCTTCCCTGAGTAGTAACACCAATGCAAACAGGTCAAGGAAGTCCTGACTCCCAGAAGGGATTATACTGGTTTGGGTGGTGGAGGAGATCTGCAAGTAGATAGACACTTAATGACACATGAACTGAAAAGCTTCATGTGAGTCTTAATTAACAAGTAGGGTTGACCCTGCAGAGCAATTCTTTTTAGGGCTTTCAATTTCTCCAAGCACTGGCCTCTCCTGGTGGACAACAGTATGGACTAAATTGAGTTCCCTCCAAATTTATATTGAAGGCCCAACCCTTAATGTGATTGTATTGGGAGAAGATAGGGCCTTAAGGGAGTAATTAAGGTTAAATGAAGTCATAAATGTGAGACACTAATCCCATAGGATTGGTGTCCTTATCAGAAGAAGAAGAAACACTAGAGATCTTTTTCTTTTCACATAAGCATAGAGGAAAGGCCTAATGAGGAATCTGTGGGAAGGCAGCCAAGGATGCAAGGGTAGAGAAGAAAAAGCTACAAGGATTGAGTTCTGATGTTCCAGTAATAAGAGACTGGGGAGATGAGCAGGCATGAGCAAAGAAGATAGCACATGTCATCAGGAGACCAAGGGACATATATCAAACACAAGGGGTGAGGTCCTATGAAAAGGAATTGGAATCATTGGATTGGAGGTCCAAGAGGGTTGAAGGATTACTGTAGTCAGGGCACAAAGATAAGGCAGAAGGAAATTAGGTGAATGCATTAGGAAATTGGGGTGCTTACGCATGCAGAAAAATGAAACTGGACCATTTCCTTACACCACACATGAAAATAGACTAAAAATGGATGAAGGACCTCAATGTGAGAAAGGAATCCATCAAAATTCTTGAGGAGAACACAGGCAGCAAGCTCTTTGACCTCAACCACAGCAAGTTTTTCCTAAGAACATCACCAAAGGCAAGGGAAGTAAGGGCAAAAATGAACTACTGGGACTTCATCAAGATCAAAAGCTTTTGCACAGCAAAGGAAACAGTTAACAAAACCAAAAGACAATGGACAGAATGGAAGAAGATATTTGCAAACGACATATCAGATAAAGGGCTAGTATCCAAAATCTATAAAAAGCTTAGCAAACTCAACATCCCAAGAACAAATAATCCAATCAAGAAATGGGCAGAGGACATGAACAGACATTTCTGCAAAGAAGACATCCAGAAGGCCAACAGACTCATGAAAAAGTGTTCCACATCACTCGGCATCAGGGAAATACAAATCAAAACCACAGTGAGATACCACCTCACACCAGTCAGAATGGCTAAAATTAACAAGTCAGGAAATGACAGATGCTGGCAAGGATGCAGAGAAAGGGGAACCCTCCTACACTGTTGATGGGAATGCAAGCTGGTGCAACCACTCTGGAAAACAACATGGAGGTTCCTCAAAATGTTGAAAATAGAGCTACCCTATGACCCAGCAATTGCACTACTGGCTATTTACCCTAAAGATACAAACATAGTGGTCCGAAGGGGCACGTGCACCCGAATGTTTATAGCAGTAATGTCCACAATAGCCAAACTATGGAAAGAAACTAGATGTCCATCAACAGATGAACAGATAAAGAAGAAGTGGTATATATACACAATGGAATACTATGCAGCCATCAAAAGAAATGAAATCCTGCCATTTGTGATGACATGGATGGAACAATAGGGTATTATGCTTAGTCACATAAGTCAATCGGAGAAAGACAACTATCATGATCTCCATATGAGGAAGTAGAGATGCAACGTGGGGGGTTTGGGGAGTAGGAAAAGAATAAATGAAACAAGATAGGATCGGGAGGGAGATAAACCACAAGAGACTCTTAATCTCACAAAACAAACTGAGGGTGGCTGGGGGTTGGGGGCGTCGGGAGAGGGTGGTGGGGTTATGGACATTGGGGAGGGTATGTGCTATAGTGAGTGCTGTGAAGTGTGGAAACCTGGTGATTCACAGACCTGTACCCCTGGGGCTAATAATACATTATATGTTTATAAAAAAATAAAAAAATAATTAAAAAAAAGAAATTGGGGTGCTTAAAACTGAGTCAATAGAGGGGTTGCAGTTAATTCTTGGTTATGACAGAGCATAGATACGAGCATGGGAGTGAGCAGCTGAAGTTGTGTAGGGACAAAGTATACCTTCCCAGACATTGCAGACAAGAGGTAAATGGTCTGAAAGCCTAGTATGTTGGAATGCAGGTACTGAAAGTACTGAAAAGTATGTAGTATTTGAAGTCTGATAGGCAGCCAGCAGCTGAAGTCATCAGAAATAAGAGGGATAATCTGTGAGGTGATGAGTGGTTGAGTTTGATGACATTGGGTGCATTGCTGGGGTTTTAAAGGAAGGTTGGAAGAAAAATGGTCTGGAAGCAGAATAAGGAGCAAAAATAACATTCTGTCCACTTCTAGGGCCCATGGTTCAAGCAAGTGGGAGAGAAAATAGCTGTCACTTTAGGGGGTCAAAGAGGGAGTCCTCAATGGAAACCTGATCTCAGAGCAAGAAGGTGAAGAGGACTTTTGAAAGAATTTGAGGATGAGGGTTTTATTGATCACTAAAGTGAAAATTCTCCAGAAAGCACTGGAAGGGATTCAAGTGCTGGAAACTTGAGGAGGAGGGTATACAGAGCCTGGTGTGGATTTGATTCTGGGAGCTGAGGGGTGAGTTGGGAGTGCAAGGTTTCCTCAGGTGACTAACATTACAGAACGGGGAACATAAAAGGTTATCCAATTATCTCAAAGCAGATGGTGGAGTTTGGTAGCCTGGGGAAGAAAAGCAGGTGGGAGGAGGCAGTGTTTTTACCCAAAGCCCCCTGACTTCTCTTACAAGAACACTTCTGATGGCATTTGGGGTTCACCTAGAGAATCTAGGGTAAGCTTCTCCTCTAAGGACCATTAACTTCATCACTTTTTTTTTTTTTTTTTTTTTTGCTGTAAAATACAGTGTTCACTGTATTGCCATGTAAGGTACCATTCATAGGTTTAGGGACCAGGAAGTCAACAATTTTCAGGGGGTCATTTTTCAGCTTACTACCGTTCTGGCCCCTAAAGATTTGCATTTATCCCACATGCAAAATATAGGCACTCTATTCCAGTATCAAAGTCACAACCCATTTCACGATCCACTCAAGTCCCAAATCCTCATCTAAATCTCGGTCTCGCCATTTAAATCACCTAGACCAGATTTAGGTGAGAATCTGGATATTATCCATCCTGGGCCAAAATTTCTCTTCCTGTAGGTATGAAACTAGAAAATAGTTTGTTTCCAAACTGCAGTAGTGGGACAGGTATAACAATTGTGCACATGTTCATGCTCAAAGGGAGAAAACGGAAGGAATAAAGTTCTAGTAAGTTTGAAGTCTTCAAGGGCAAATTTTACTCGGTTTCAAGGCCTCGGAATAATCCTTGGTGACACAACTTGGTAGCCTTCTGCACCTATGGCTCCATCCTTCTGGTGGTTCTTCCTTTTTCTTGAACGGTGGCACACGTTTGCACCTGGCTAGTTTTATCAGCCTGTTTCCTGCTTGTAGAATTTTGGCAGTCCTTCTTTGATGATGTTATATCTCTGTTTCTTTCAGGCCAACCTGACAATTTCTCCTGATACAATCTTCTCAAAAGCTTTGTTGGGTCTTTAGCGTATGTTACAGTTTTATTCATGCTATTAAACAAGAGGGCCTTCTGCGCATCCTTCCTGGATAATCCCATCTCGATACCTGGCTTCCTTGAGATGACTGATTGGATCCACGAGTCACACATGTAATCTTTTCATCTAAAGGTTGTCCAGCTACATCTTCAGTCTTCTCTCCAGAGCATGTTTTTCTAATAACAAATCCTCCCATTTTGGCATCATTTGTAATCAGGAGAGACTGAGAATTTCTCAAATCAAGTGCTGGTTCCTTTCTGCTTAATAGTGTTTCCACTTATTTTATCTATTTCCTCTCTCATTTTACTATAAGTAGCAAAAAGAAATCAGACCACATCTTCAAGATTTTGTTTGGATATCCAAGTGTATCACTTATAAATTCTGCTTTCCATGCAACTGTAGGATGCTGTTCAGCCAAGTTTTCTGGAACTGTATAATAATGATCATTTGTACCCCTCTTTTCTTTCTTTTTTTTTTTTTTTAAAGATTTTATTTATTTATTTGGTAGACAGAGATCACAAGTAGGCAGAGAGGAAGGCAGAGAGAGAGGAGGAAGCAGGCTCGTCACTGAGCAGAGAGCCCGATGTGGGGCTCTATCCCAGGACCCTGGGATCATGACCTGAGCCGAAGGCAGAGGCTTTAACTCACTGAGCCATCCAGGCGCTCCCCTCCCCCGCCTTTTCAATAGAGCACTCCCCATTTCCTTCTGAATCCTTGCCAGCAGTGCCGTTAATGTCCATATTTCTACCAAATTCTGTTCACGACAATATGGCAACTTTCTCTCTTGTGCCTCTTACTTCCTTCTGAGCCCTCACCAGCAGTATCTTTAATGTCCATATTTCTACCAACAGCCTGTTCAAGTCAACTTAGAATATTTCCATCGTGCACTCACCATTTTCCAGCCTTCACCCATTATCCAATTCCAAAGCACTTTCAAATTTCTAATTATTGTTACAGTAGGCACTGCACCTCCTGTTATCATAATCTATGCTAGCTTCCTGGAGTTGCTACAAGCCACAAACTGGGTGGCTTTAAATTATAGGAATCTATTCTCTCAGTGTTCTGGAGGCTAGCAATCTAAACTCAAGGAACAGCGAGAGCACCTTCCCTATAGAGGCTCCAGGGGAGAATCCATCACATTTCTTTCAGCTTCTGATGGCTGTTGACATTCTTTGACATCTCTGCCTCTGTGTTCATACCCTCTGCTCCTCTTTTGTGTGTTTGTGTCTGATTTTTGTGTTTCTCTCTTATGAGGACATAGGGATGGCATTAGGGCCCTCCTAGATATAATAAGATAAGCTCCACCTTTGAATATTCTTAACTTAATCCCATCTCTTTCATAAAGTAAAAGGTTTTTTTGTCATATAAGGTAATATTCATAGATTAGGAATTAGGAAATGGACGGGTCTTGGGACAGCATATTTCCAGCCTACTGTTCGCCATGCAACATTTTATCACCCTTCAGGGGAAAAGGCTTTCTTGTAAGCCTCTGCCACCAGAGGTAGATTCAGTCCACCTGATCATTAGCTCTTGTTTAGGAAAAAAGGCTTTGATTTTGAAACTGAAAGATATTCTACACAGATTTCAATAGAATAGGAGAGAAAGGAAAGCATGGTTTTTATTTCATAATGAGGTCTGTGCTTATTTATACAGGGAACATATAAGGATTTGAACGTCAAGGGTTAGTGTAAGGAAGAGGCAGAATTAGGCGCACTGTTGCTATGGTGATACAATTAGTATTTCCTTTGACTTCCCTAAGAGACCCTGCAGCCAACTTTTCTACATACAGATATTTAGCACAGTTTGAATCCTCTTCAGTTTCCTTTGTTCAAACAAAACTTATTCCCCTTCTCAGCAGAGAAGCATGTATTGAAGTTATTCTGCTTAGCAAAGGTCTTTCTGCTGCTCTGGTCCTCTCAACACATAGGCACATACCCATGCACCTGGATGTCTGATAACAATCCACTTGCCTTTAGCTTTCCATCCTCGTAATCCAGCAATTTCAAATTATGGATGCACATTATAATCCCCCACTGAGTTCTTTAAGAATCTAAGTGTCCAGCCTAGCCATGAAGCAGCCACATCAGAACCACTGGTGGTGAGGTCCAGGCATGGGGGTGTGAACAGGTTGCTCAGGGGACTGTGATGTCCATCATCATATGGGAATGTTTTGTCCTGCATACCTTGGGTCAGTTTTAAGTCATTACTTAATACTCTTCTTCTCCTTTTGCTCTTGAACCTAGTTTTCAACCCCATCATTGGAGTTCTCAAATCAGCTGTCTTCTCCTGAATTACTTTGAAGCCAGCTTCTTGCTTATACCTAATACCAGCTAACAGGTTGTCCTGGTGGCCAAAGACGATCAGCTCCTGGGGCATGGCTGTATTGCCTGGTCTATATCCTGCAGGATGCTCCATGCTCGAATCCCTCCTATTGTGTAATAGTACACCTCCCTCTGATCATCTGCGGAACTTTGGGAACTGGGTATTATTCTGACTCATGGTGATACCTGAAACTGTTGGTAAGTCCTGTCTTGTATTCAGGAAGCACTGGATGGAAAGTAGACGATGTTATAGCTCCAGCCATTATAGCTCCAACAAGAGCCACCAAACCTAGAACTCTGAGCCCATTGTGGTCGGTCATCTATATTCTCCTCTCTGCAAAGGAGATAGGTACTGGGATATATGTCCTATGAAGCACATATCACACTATTGTAATTGTCTATTTACTTAGTGCTGTGTTTTCAGTGTTTATCTCTCAGGAGTTAGAAATATTTCCCCTACACCCTTCATGGTCTTCCCCTCAACTCTTTTTGGTTGGAAGTAGGACATATGCCCAGTTCTAAATAGATCAGTAGTGAGAGTAATGGGACTATCTTTGGCTTTGATAAATCAGATTTTATCAAATTATTAGTGTAAGTACTTAGCCCTTATTACTCTGGTTTCCACTAGGTTGTATATCCTAAGGAAAACCCATCTTGTTTACTATTATATTGCCTACATCTTGCATAGTGCTTAGCATATAATAAGCAAAAAAAAAAAGCAAAAAAAAATCTTTTTTGATAAATAAATGAAAGAATGATTAGCTGCGGTTGTAGTAAGACTCTTCCTGATCCTACCTCCCTACGTGCTACTTAACTTCCCTCCCCAGTGACTACCTTAAGTGAATTCAGGGAATAAATCATGGTCTATGGCTGCTACATGTAACATAGTTCTCGGAACCAGGACTTTTCATCTAATTAGTCCCATCGTACCCAAACATAGATTATCTGTGTCCCATGGAACCTTCCATATTCCATCATATTAGGCTCTGTTCTCTCCAGTGGCTAAGCTACCATAGTCTAGAACATGAGTAATGTCATTCAAGGAGTGCGGAATTTCTCCCTGCGAGGTTGCCTCTGGATCCTGTAGATCTGTATTTATGTAGTAGGGCTGCCCTAAGAAAATACCACAGACTGAGTGGCTTAAAGAACACATTTATTTCTGGATGGTAGAAGTCTGAGGTCAAGGTGTCCACAGCGTTCATTTCTTCCGAGGCCTCTTCCCTGGGCTTGCATTTCGTTTTCTTTCCCTTGTGTCTTCACCTGGTCTTGCATCTGCTCACGTCTGTGTCCTAACCTCTGTTCTGAGGGCAGTGCTTGTATTGCAGTAGGATCTGCCCTATGTGCCTCATTTTAACTTAAATACCTCTTTTTTAAAAAAAATATTTTATTGATTTATTTGACACAGAGAGAGATCACAAGTAAGCAGAGAGGCAGGCAGAGGGAGAGGGGGAGGCAGGCTTCCAGCTGAGCAGAGAGCCCAACTCAGGGCTCAATCCCAGGACGCTGAGATCATGACCTGAGCTGAAGGCAGAGGCTTAACCCACTGAGCCACCCAGGCGCCCTGATTTTAACTTAAGTACCTCTTTAATCACCCCATCTCCAAACACAGTCAAATTCACAGTTAGAGGCTGAGACTTTAGTTTGGGGTGGGGTGGGCACAATTCAGACCTTAACGTCTCTAAATGCCACACTAGCAGCCTCACTCATTAATTGGCACACAACAGTTGCTGGGTCTACCCTTTTCCCTGCCCTAGAATAAGGATCTAGTTTACCAGATGAAATAGAACACAAAATAAGTTTTTAGCTCAGTCAGCGGAAGCTCTGCTGATGGGGCACTTACTTTTAAGATAATTCGGAAGAGGTCAGAATCAGTGGGCGCTCCCAATGCTTTTTGCTAATTATTGGTGGCAATAATTGCTAGACTCTAGTCTTTGAAGATTCTCTAAAGATTCCAGGGAAATCATTAAACTTTAGTTTATTTGAATTCCATAAATAATTAAATACTGTTTTGCAAATCCTCAAGAACTTTTTAAAAAAATTTCTGTTGGTGCCCTGAATCTGGAGAACTCTCCCACAGGACTTCACCTGTGTTGACTCCACTTAATTTAAAATTCTAAATATTCCCATCATTGCCAGTCATTAGGGCACAAGTGGAGAACAAATTTCAAGTTTCTTTGACCCATCCCTACCACTATTCCTCCTTCTGTGGAGCAGTTGGCCATTCATCTACCAGGGGCAAAATCTGATTTATCAAAGCCAAAGATAGTCCCATTACTCTCACTACTGATCTATTTAGAGCTGGGCATATGTCCTACTTCCAGCCAAAGAGAATTGAGGGGAAGACCATGAAGGGTGTAGGGGAAATATTTCTAACTCCTGAGAGATAAACATTGAAGACACAGAACTTTTTCTGCCTCTGGACATTGTCACCTCTGAAATATAGTAGGTATATTACTACCAGCCTCAAGCTAAGGCTGACAAATTATGGAAGAAAGAACTAGATAATAGGGAAGCAGCATGGGAGTCCTAACATGACATGTCTGAGACTCCCCTATGTCCTGCCTTCTTAGAATATTAAATTATACACTGGGTTTAGCTGATTTCCTTCATACATTCTGGGTTTTATTTGTTTGTTTTGTGTGGTTTTTGTTTGTTTGTGTTTGTAGCTGGTGACATTTTAAGTGGTTCATTAATTCAATTAAAAGAAGGAACTACTGTGGGAAGAGAAAGTCTCCTGGGTTGAGGAAATACTGTGAAGACAAGATAAGCTCCCTCTCAGAAAGACTGACATTAAACACATCAATTTTATTCCTTAAATTTCACTGATTCTTCTTGAGAAATACCACAAGATAAAAATACAGAATAAAATAAGAATATAAAAAAGGGAAGCTTACCTTTGGTTGAACTGAGATTTGGTGTCAATGAAAGCTTCCTCCAGAAAGTGATTAACCTTAGATAAAAATACAGAGTGTTTTCAGGATTCCTTTTCAGTAGTGATTCTTCTCCTTTCCAGAAACTGTGGTATTTTTCTCTTTAACAAAGTGGATTCACAGAGAGTTCCTAGTGTCCTTCTATTGTCAAATTCTGCACAAAAATAAGAAGAAGCCAGAGGCATATTTTGAGGGAGTATTCAGGAGCCAGTAATTGGTATTACGAAGATCTGGGTTGATGTTCTGGCTCTCCCACTTAACTTGCTAGCACCATAGACCAATTTTAACACGGCTACAAGCCTTAATTCTTTATTCCGTAAAGGGGGATGAAAATCCTTAGCTTAGAGTGTTGTTGTACAAAGTAAATGAGAAACCACTTAACGTAACAGCCAATATGTAGAAAATGCTCTCTAAATGGTTAAAATTGTTTTTTCTACTTTCTGAGTGCCTGTTATTCTAGGTGCATGATACAGTATATATGTCTCTGAATATGGAACATTTTGGTACAGAAATCCTAATTTGAGGTACAAAAAGTTGAATGAAAATTGCAGTATCCTCTAACTGCCTCTACTGATCTTACCATATTATCTTTTTGCACGTACCTGGTACCGCTATCATTCAAAGATGATTAACAGTCAGGGGGGAAAAAACATATATACAAACTTGAGGGGAAAAAAAATGAAGAGAAATAAAACAGAAAAGTAGATTGAGATTATATAAGTAATTATCATAGGAAAGAGAGGAAATATTTTGACCAACAGTTTTCTGTAGTTTCAGAACATCCCCATACTCCAGTGGGGGCCAACCTGGAGAAGTCCGCCACACTCAGACTCTCTCATGGGCCACAACTAAAAACTGGACAAAAAGCAGGAAGCAACCACCTCAATAACGAGGAATTCACTAGCAGAGAGACGGAGAAGAGGCCAAATTGGAAGAATAACATTTAGGAGGTGAGCATCTAGCAGTGAGTAAGGGGGGGTAGGATTAATCAAATGTGAAAAAATTAAATGAAAACCGGTTGAAAAAGTGATTAGGAGACTGGAAAGCAGGTGATGCTTATCTAACAGAATGAAGCCTATATAATCTACAGATATTTGTAAGATATGTAAACTATTTTGAATATATTTTAAGATAAAAGTAGAAGAAAACTTTCCTGAAATGAAGGAAGTTCAGAAGTGAGGGTTAAAGAATATTATAGGAACAGGAAAATTCACACAAAATGATAAAAACCAAGATACCATTGTGGCAAAAATTTCTGAACTGCAAATATTAGGAGAGACTCAGGGCATCAGGGCAGAAATAAAAGGTGTCATTTAAAGGGGAGGAAAGCTCTGATTTGACTTCATACTTGCTAAAAGATAGAATTATTTATAATACTGTGAGGAAAAAATATCTGATAGAAATATGTTATATTCTGGCTAAGCTGTCCTTCAGAGAAACATATCTTAATCTAAGTCCTGAGGAAATGTGGGATCTCTGTGCCCTTATGAAAACACTACTCGATAAATAAAAGACAATGGAGGATATAGCAAACGTAGTTACTCAGAAATGAATATAAGAGGAAAGTGCTACATCTACTTATATATTACACAAGGACAATATAACTGTTGGAAATAAGTTTGAAGACTAATAATGTCCTAAATCTGGACAATGCAAAATGGTAAGATGTTTGAAAAAAAATCTGGAAGATGCATGTGAGAAAGACTAAGTATGCCCAATTTCTTATTTTAACATCAAAGTCAATAAATGGTAATATCCAAAGTTGTAAAATGCAGTTTGAAAAAAAAAAAATAAGTGGCAATGCCTTAAGTATTCTTTATCATTTTACCTTTTCTTGTACTTTAGATAGTATTTTAGGAAATAATACAGGTGTTAGGAAAAATTTATTTAAAGTTCCGTAATTCTTTTACTCTTTTATTTGATTGACTATAGATTGAAAAAGACAAAAGGAATAAAATTATATTTTAATTTAAATCAGCAAGAGTATGATCCCATTTGGTAAAGCTTTTTTCACTGGTGTGAGTTACCTATTTATGCATCCATCCTTTCACTCCCCCAAGTACTTACCTACCTACCTATTCTCCTATTCTTATTATTAATAAATACACTTGAGTTGATGACGTCATAATTACATAAGTAAAGAAGAGTCTTTACTTTAGGAGAGTTAAGGAGACCTCCAAATTTTGAGACTTTGGCATTGTTTTATTCCAACAGCACAAAGTACTTAATAAATCAACCAATATTTAAAAGCTATTTAATAGAATCTCTTAAACCTTATTGGGGGGGGTGTCTATAAATATAAGAATAGAAAAAGAAGCGTTCATATCCTTACTTTGTGTTCTAAAAAATGTTTTATGGCCCAAAGTTTGCAAACCACAGAAGAGTGATTTTATATGTATAAATTTTAAATACAAGTGATTTGTGATTTTGGAATTGTGGAAGACTGACTTATATGGAAACGTTTGCTTCAGGAATGTTACATTAAACCAGTTTTGTTCCTAATTGCTTTAGCTTACTATGAGTTCAGTCACTGACTTGAACGGGGTTTTCTCTGGCCCTCCCTTGCTAACTGTGCCTACGCTGGTGGGGATGGTGCTTTGTTGTTCTCTGGAAGGATAATCAGGCTCAGTGAGGTACCTGTGGAATGTACCTTACCTCTTCTGTAATTTAAGACCCCCAATGAGGACTAATCTTCTATCTTTTCAATTTGAGTGATGGAAATTGAATTTGCTTTTTATGAAGTTATTTATTTTGTTAAAAGGTAAGACATGTACTAAAAACGTGTTCAGAGAACACAGAAACAAATGCATTGATAAACAAGTATTCTTTTACACTTCGGACTCTGAGTTTCTTTTTTTTTTTTTTTTAAGATTTTATTTATTTATTTGACAGACAGAGATCACAAGTAGGCAGAGAGGCAGGCAGAGAGAGAGGGAGAAGCAGGCTCCCTGCTGAGCAGAGAGCCAGATGTGGGGCTCAATCCCAGGACCCTGAGACCATGATCTGAGCTGAAGGCAGAAGCTTTAACCCACTGAGCCACCCAGGTGCCCTGGACTCTGAGTTTCTTAATGGCAACCATGGTTAGTAAATTCCTTTTGCTTTTTTTCCTGAAAAAGTTCTTGCTTTTTAAATGTTTATATTTAAACATATAAGACTCACATGTTCCAAAAATACAAATCAGAGCATATATTTGCACTGCTCTGAATTTTGATTTTTTTTTCATTAAAAAAATACCTGAGGCTATCTCCCCTCAGTCAGCTTGTACAGAGACATATGACATCATTCTTCTAATTGCTGCATCTTACTATATTCAGTGTTTGTACCATAAGGAATTGAAACGAATTCCTGGTCAGAGGACATATTTTTTCCTCAGGTTTTTGGTTATTTTCAAATTTTGAAGCAGTGAATGTGCTTGGGTGTGTCCTTGCACACACATGTATGTGTGGGAAGCTATCCAAATCAGGGGTCACTTATTTACCTAATTCTTGTGGATGTGGCAGTGTGTAGACAGCAAGACTGTCCTCAGTTAAGATAGTCTCCTAAAGATGAAGTGTTTTCTAAGTTCTAAAATTGGAGCATTTAAGACGCTGATGTATATATTTGTGATGTTATTAATAGTGTTTGAGGTGGCCTGTTTTCTCTGTGGCTTTCATAATGTGCAATCTACAATGTTGTGTGAATGGTGGCTCCTAAGGGTGTGCAACCTGGAAAACATGGCGGCTCTGATTTCTAAATACTCTGTCATCAGACTGAGTTAGGAGACTATTAAGTAAAAAGTAGTATCCTTTTTTCATTTTAATTTGCATTCAACTAATTGTAAGGGTGCCTCAGCATGTTTTTATGTTAGTGATCCCCTTCTTGATGTGTGTGTGTGTGTGTGTGTGTGTGTATAGTTTTATTCATGCTGTTTGCCTGTTTATTTTCCTATGGCTTATAGGTCAAAACTCTTTATATGTTAAAGACTTAAAAGTTAAAAATAATCATTATTTTAAATGCGCTGCATTTAAAGTTGCATATCACTCTATTGATTATGTAAAATTTAATACAGTTTGGGTTGAGTGTCTTTAATCTAAAGACCTTTTCCATTCAATGGTAATAAAAAATCATCCATAGTTTCTTTTTCATCCTTTTTAATTTTTGAAGTAATTTAAGGAAAGGAGTCGATATCCAACTTTTTCTTTTTACTCCAAAAGGCTTGTTATTTTGATACCATTTATTGAATAACATATATTTTCTTACTAACTAGAAGTGCACTTTTCTTGTATGCTAGATTCCCATGTGTGTTGAGTTGGAAACATCTTTATAACTGAGCTAGACGAGCAAGCTAGGTACAAAATACATACAAAATAGGGGGGAGGAAGAATAAAGGATTCTTTGGGGCTATGTTCCTTTGAATTATGTTTAAAACAAACACAAAGAGATTCATAAGGTGTTTGGGATTTCTGTGTTCAGACTCATTTTAAGTCAGATTCTCACAGGAATTTAGCCGCCATTGTTTGTTTGGTCAAACTGGATTGCCTCCAGATATTTTAACTTCTGTGTCACTATAGTTTATCTCGTATGGAAGGGACTTCAGTCTTGGCTCTAATAGGTTAGGAAAGTAAGATGATTCTAACTCCAAATGAGTGGTCAAATAATTCATCCATAACCTTTTATATTTTGATTTTAGGTAAAGAGGTGTATAGAAAATGCCTTTTATGAGTAGGCAGATCTAGTAGCTTTGTTTTTAATAGGTTGGCTCTATTTAATGATATTTATTGATAAAATGGCTGAATTCTTTTCGATGTCTTCAATTGTTCCATGTAAATAACCTGTTCAGGAGGTAGCTTTTCGTGGAGAATCTATGTAAACAGTTTTCTTTTTATAAAATTCTATTAATTTTCAGAATTTGAAGACTTGGTTTCCACAAATTTATTTGTATAAAATTAGCAATGACACTTGCCTTAGGAAAAAACATTAGGAACTTTAGCCAAGAATCCTCTTGGAAAAAATATTCCCTGAAGAAACCAAAAAGGTTATTGACTATTTACTCCAATTTAATTTGGACTAAGTCAGAACACTGGATGACTGTAATCTTCTGAAGCCTTTTCATTTTTAGTTAACGTTTAGCTGAATCTTTCTTCTGTGTTTCCCCCTGTCTATTATGAGGTACAATCTAATATCAAGCCAATTCATTTCTAAATTTTAATTAGATTACCACCTGACCTTATCACATTTACATGAGTCATTTTGGAATGGATGTGTACATACTGAGCCAATTTGTATGAGAGATAATAGTATGCAACAATCAAGATGTAGAGTATTGCTAGGTTATAATTCTCACTTCTACTCAAATTTTCCAGGCATCTAAATTTTATGACTGGATTTTAGATTCATCCAGGATGGATCCCAATACTTGGAAATTATTTGAACCTAAGCATATGATAGAATGAAGTGGAATGAATTATGGACAGAATTCTCATCTAATGTCCAGAAAGTTGGTCCCTTGGCAAAACATTAGAAGATTATGAATAAACTCGGAATGAAATATGTTTAGGTCATTATTTTCAAGGCACTAACAAAAGAAAACATTTTAACAGGAGAATGGCTTTAGAAGCTCAGACACAAAATTCTAAAAATAGTATAAAATATTAAATGTGAAACTGGTATACATATTCTGGAACATGATGGAATTTATAGATTTGTAACTTAAATTGGGTCTTCTTTCCTGGATATATTTATATTGTCCCCCTGCATCAGCCTTGGCATTGGCACATCAGTCCAGGAGGGCCTAAATGAAGATCTTCAAGAACAATATGAAATAATGCAGCCTGGACTTGTAATGCTAGACCTAGTAGCAGTAGCCAATGGAGCAACTGGACCTGGTCCAAGAGTGTACCTTTAAAGTAGTTTCCAATCAAGTTTTAGTTTAGATTTTCAAGTTTAGATTTCCTTTTTTTTTTTTTTTTTTAAGATTTTATTTATTTGTTTGACAGAGAGATCACAAGTAGGCAGAGAGGCAGGTGGAAGCAGGCTCCTGCTGAGCAGAGAGCCTGATGCGGGGCTTGATCCTAGGACTCTGAGATCATGACCTGAGCTGAAGGCAGAGGACTTAACCCACTGAGGTTTAGCACCTCAGTCTGAACAGACTCCTCATAGGCCAAATGTGTGAAACTCCAAACTTCCAAACAATAGCGGTGTCTGAAAATTGTGTTGTCTGAAATTCAGTATGCTCAAATTCTTGATGAGACCTGCCACTGTGGTAGGTTCATGGGGAAGGTTCCCAGAGGAGACGATGCGATGTACACTCTCACTGTAGTTACCAGACCTGATCCTTGGTGAGCTGGGCTTGGACACACGAATTCCTTTTGAGCACCTGGCTGAAGGTGTAGCTGCCATGGAACTGGTACCATTTAAAAAATTTGCCACCTTGGAACTTTCTCCTAGGCCCATATTCTCAAGCTTCTTACCACTCCCATAATGAGGAAAAGCTCAGAAAATCTCACCTGGAAGAACTACAAAAGAAACAGCCATTTGTGCCCAATATTGATAGTGTTTAAAGAAACTTGTCCATCTCTAGGCCTCTGTGGAGGGTTTTTATTTTGTTTGTTTGTTTTTTGTTTTTTTTTTTTTCCCTAAGTGAATGCCAACTCTGAAGTTGGTTGGGATGATAAGTCACACTAGGGCATCTGCAAGAGGCCACGCCTCACTCTATTTGCGAGTCAGTTGCTACCTGCAATCCTCCCTGGTTCCTCAGGTCCTTGGTGGGTGAGGACGTGGTGACCATGCTGGGACTCTTCTGGCTGAGGTCTGAGTGACCACTGTTGAGCATTCTCCCTGAGGTACCATGGGTTTGAAGAGCCAGAGGGAAAGCCACAGCAGAGTTTGTGAACCAAGTTTTAGATTTCTTTTCTTTTCTTTTAAGATTTTGTTTATTTATTTGACAGAGATCAAAAATAGGCAGAGAGGCAGGCAGAGAGAGAGGAGGAAGTAAGCTCCCTGCTGAGCAGAGAGCCGGATGCAGGACTCGATCCCAGGACCCTGAGATCATGACCTGAGCTGAAGGCAGAGGCTTTAACCCACTGAGCCACCCAGGTGCCCCCAAGTTTTAGATTTCTTTCTTTCTTTCTTTCTTTTTTTTAAGTTTTAGGTTTCTAAGACACAACACAAGTTATTAGTCCCAGAGGGCCAGTAGCCAGATCCAGTTCTAGCTGAAGGTCCAAGACTTTGAGGCCAGACTTGAGGCCAGATCAAAGTAGCAGCTTATTGACACCCAGAGTTTTGTTGTTGTTCCCAGGTTAAAAACTTTCTTTTTGGAAGAAAACAAAACCAAGAACCACTTAAAAAAAATAAAAAAAGTCAGGGGAAGAACACTGTAGAAGGTCAAGCTGCTGACCTCTGGCAGATCACAAAGAGCCAGCAGTGAAGCTGGCCCAGGAGATCCCCATTTGGTGCTGCCACTTGTCTTCCTCACCCAGATCTCATTGGCCCCGACAGAGCTGGTCCCACAGCTCAGCTTCTGGCTGTCCTTTGAGTGCAGATAGATGGCTCTCGTGGTACCATCTTTCATCCTAATACAGTTTCCTATCTTCTCTCCAAGCTTCAAGTTTCTGGGCTAGAGACTCTGCCAGTGTGGCAGGCAAGAGTTCAAGAGAGGATGGGGATGCTGGTCCTTTGGGTGACTTAAGCTTCTCTAACATTCTCAGATACCCCATGATCTGTTTGTCTGTTGACAAATAGGTCCGCTGGGCAGGAGCTGGTTTTCTCCTTTCATCACAAGCAATTGTTGCATGTAGCTTTGGGTATCTGTGGCTGATATTTATTTGTTACTTTCAGCGTTAGGGGAAGCTGGGCTCATTTGAGGTCTCCATGACAATGCCAAGCAGGGCTGCTATTGCCTGATTGTATAAAGGTCAGGATGAATAGGGTAGGTTTAAAAAAATAATAATATTAATAACCACACTGTAATATGTTATTACTTGACAAACATTATTCCAAGCAGTTATTAAATAAACACAATTTATTTAGTCTTCACAACAATGCTCTGAGGCTGGTACTATTAACATCTCTCATTTACAGATTCATATCGAGGCTTAAAAAGCATGTGGCAGAGTCCAGATTCCATCAAAATGCCTAGAGTCTGCACTTCTAACCACTGCGCTATACTGCCTCCTGTTCATCACTGAGGTAATGAACAGTGGTGATCTCAGAGAGAATGGGACGTACTGGTGGGTTTTGGTGGTCTGTTGGAAGTAACTTTATCAGATGCCTCTGGACAGACTGGATGTTATCCCTAAAAACTTTCATTGCAAAGAAATGGCTGTGGAGTGCTTAGCAAGGGGCTGTTTGTCATTTATAAAATGATCTTTCTGGAGAGTTAGGTTACTAGGGAGAGCACAAGAAACCGACCCAAGTAGACCCCTGGAAGCATTGCCTCGTGTATCCAAATCAAGTCCTTAAAAAAGTTGGAATTGCTTCTGTTTACTGAACTGCTCTTTTGTTCCCTTGGGGAGAGACCTATGTCACGTTCATCCATTCAGCCATGTGCATTGAGTCTCACTCTGCGCCTGCAGTATTCAAGATGCTGGGGATGAAAAATGGAAGGATGTTGTCCCTGCCCTCATGTAACTTCAACACAAGTGAAGGAGAGATAGCGTCAAACAATAGGATGCTTCCTTTAAAAAAGTAAGTGCAGGGGTGCCTGGGTAGCTCAGTGAGTTGAGCGGCAGACTCTGGATTTCGGCTCAGGTCATGATCTCAGGGTTGTGGGGTCAAGCATTCAGCACAGAGTCTATGAATTCCTCCCTCCTGGTGCCCCTCCTGTCCCTGATCTTTTTCTCTCTCTTCTTCATATTAATAAAGAAATATTTTAAAAAGATAGATAAAAATGTAAGCATAGGACACCTGGGTGGCTCAGTGGGTTAAGCCTCTGCCTTCAGCTCAGGTCATGATCTCAGGGTCCTGGGATCGAGTCCCGCATTGGGTTCTCTGCTCGGCAGAAAGCCTGCTTCCTCCTCTCTCTCTCTCTGCCTGCCTCTCTGTCTACTTGTGATCTCTCTCTGTCAAATAAATAAATAAAATCTTAAAAAAATTTTTTTTAAAATGTAAGCATAAACCAGAAAAGTGGCACAGCAGGCTTTTTGGGGGGAGTCAAGGAAGCCTTCTCAGCAGAGGCAGCATTTTAATGGAGGTTTCCCGATGGAATGACTGTCAGGCACACAGGCAGGGGAGGCTGTTCCAGGGCGAGCATGTGTAAAGGCAGGATGCCAGCCCAGAGCCTGGTGCGTTCAGAGAACTCTAAGTAGTTCAATATTGCTGGCTTGCAAAGAGCAAGGCAGGAAATGACAGATGAGACTTGACATTTAGGCAGTGGCCAGATCTTAAAATTCTTTGTATGCCAAGGAAAAGAGTTCACAGTTTACTCTGTAGACACTAGGGAAGCATTTTAAGGGTTTTAAGCCAAGGTTTCACGGCTAGATTTTTCATATTGGAACCATCACTCTGGCAGCAAGTATAGAAGATGGATTGGAGGGAGCTGATAGTAGAGGCAGGGGGCCAGGAGGAGTGTTAGGCTGCCCTACTTTGGGGCATTTCCTGGCACTGGAAAGAGCAATAGTCTTAAGCTTTCTCAGCGAGTTGGGTCAGACCTCATGGAATTGCCGAGATCAACGTCAGGTAGGATCTGAGAGGTACGAGAAAACAGTGGTCATTCAGTCTGAGCCAAGGTGCGCAGTGTAATAGGTCGAGTTTGGAAATCGAACCAAATGTATTTGCAAGGTGGAAAGTCTTCTCAGTCATCCCCGCACATTCAGCTGACTGTAGTGTCATCCTCAAGTGTGCAATTTCACTTTAGAAGCAGTCGTTTTCATCGTGGGACATAGATTGCCTGTGGAAGCCAAACCTATTCAATGCAGGGTTGTTGGTTTTTTTGTTTTTGTTTTTGTTTTTAACTTCAGCAAGTCAGCTCTCTTGGATAGTGTCCAAGTTGAATTTCTAAACAAGTTCTGCATTGCAGGGAGTGTGTTTGCGTTGTGCATATTAGTGTGAAATGTACTGTTTCTTATTTCAGAAAAATTATTGATCAGATTATCTGAAGTTTTGTAATGTTTATGCTGTAGAGTCCCTGAGTTGGTTGACAGGAATTCATTCCTCTCTTCTCTTAGAGGATTTTTTGTTTGTTTTGGATGCACCTACACACAATATACCCACACACAGCTTAAAAATACAGCCGGAGCTAGAGAGCATAATGTTAAGTGAAATAAGTCAGAGAAAGACAAATATCATGTGATTTTACTCATATGGGGAATTTAAGAAACAAAACAAATGAACAAAGGAGAAAAGACAAGACAAAGAGACAAATCAAGAAACAGACTCCCAACTACAGAGAACAAACTGATGGTTCCCAGAGGGGAAGAGGGATGAGAGTGAAGCGTACACTTACCATGATGCGCCCTGAGTAATGGACAGAATTGTTGAATCGCTCGCTGTATGATACACCTGAAACTAATATAACACTTCCTTTTAACTATATTTGAGTTAAAAAACTTAATAAAAACTTTCTTAAAATTATATCTACACATGTAAAAGATAAAATGTCACGTCTGGGGTTTTCTATAGTCTCTGGAAGGCAAAGCCTTGATTTGCTGATCTGAAGTCATCACTTAAAATTCTTCCTCTCTAAAGAAAAGATACTTAGAATATAAGGCTTATTTTCATGTCAATCTCATTCCATTTACATTTGTGCTGTATTTCTTACTTGTCATCCTAAAATAATACTTCTACCAGAGGTGTCAGTATTAAAATAAACACCATCAATAAATGCACTCGAGAGGTGCTGGGACCCTGGCTGAGTTTCTTACATGAGTCATTCCATTAGCGTCTGACCTGATGCAGCTAAATCTCCATTGGCACCCAACTCCCTGGCATTTTATTTATTTATTTTTTAAGATCTTACTTATTTGTCAGAGAGAGAGCACAAGCAGGGGGGAGCAGCAAGGCAGAGGGAGAAGCAGACTCCCTGCTAAGCAAGGAACCCGATGTGGGGCTCGATCCCAGGACCCTGGGATTATGACTCACTGAGGGCAGACACTTAACTGACTGAGCCACCCAGGTGTCCTTCCCTGGCACTTTAGAGGGGGTACTATTAATTGGCAAATTTCTCCTGAGCAATATGCATTGTCTTGATGCTTTTATGCTTGGGTTCTGTGTATCTGTGGACACATGCATGGGCCACGTAAGAACTTCTGTAATCTAGACAGCTGCCCATTCTGTTTTCATGTTACTGATTACACACTCGAGCATCTCCCCTAATAAAATGAGCCCATCTGCAATGAGGTGAGCAAAACAGAAAACATACAGGATGGCTGAGGGCCAGGAAGCTTATATGTACATTCCAGTAAGCTAATGCCTCACATACGGTATTGTGTAGGCTGTCACAACTCATGAGCCTCAATTGACATCACCTGGTACTGTTTTTTCCTGAATGTTCTACGTCATTCGTTGTCTTCAAAGCTAATCTGAACTTGTGGTACTTTTGTCATGTAATCATTTCAGAAGACTGAGACATGCATGTGACCAGTGTAGGATGGGGAGAATTTATTGGATACAGGAAGTAATGTGATTCTGATGCATACTGACAGAGAACTGTAAGTAGAGATTTTAGGGTTAGACCCTAGAGGATTCAGATTTCCCCCACTTATTAACTATGTGACCTTGAGCAAGTTGTGTAACCTTTCTGTGCCTCAGTTTGCTTGTTCATAAAAATAGAGGTGTAAGAGATCCTTTCTAGGAGGTTATTATAAAGACTAGGAAAATACATGTAAAGTGCTTATCACAGAGTTTAAGTGTTTAATAGATATTTTCTCTCTTAGCACTCAAGTATCAGTGTTTGATTATCCTTTGGCCCACTGTGAACACTAATGTCACTTAGTTTATGCAGGCAAATTAATATTCTGGGTTATCACAGATCATAAAGGTGGAAAAGCTGTCTTCCAGAGAGGGTTACTTGAGTGAACCTGACTAAAATAGTTTCTTCTGCACCCCATACAAGCCCCCAAACCTTACCCAAAATGTTTCTACTCATTTGTGCTTTTAACAGTTAGTGAATGTTAATAGAAAGCACGTAAAATATAAGTTCTGTGCAAAAAACAGCTTTTCCTACAGCTACCAGAAGTCGATGGTAATTGTAACGGAGAAGCGTAGAGCTGGGAATTCTCCTGAAGCACCTTGTAAATATGCAATTAACTGTTCTGTATCTCATAAAGTCATCAGAAAGCACATCCTGCAAACGTGAGAAAAAGAACATATAAATATTAAATAATTATGCCCAGGACAGAGTAATTTTTTTTTTTTCAGAGCTACAAATGCCAGCAGATCATAAGGAATTTATCTATTCACTAAAGAATGTTTTTACAAATGAACTAATTCCAGACAGGCATAACTCAATTCAGATGATTGAAACGAAGTCAAAGTTTTCCTGCCACATCTAAGCAGAGGATTTAATTTTGTTTTCAAATGTTGTGAACTGTGTTGTGATTATTTTTCCATTCCTCATTTCACATAGTGCTTTGCTGAATTTTAGTAGCAGTCCTAGAAGAAAGGACTTCAGCTAAAATTTAGCCGAGACTATATTTTACAGAACAGGGTTGCCCAAACTCTTTGAATGTGTTTTAGAAATAAACACTGGCATCTGAATGTATGCCCCTGATTAGAAGGCTTAAGCGTGAGCCGCTAATGCATACAAAGTGCAAGGTCATAGACCTCCGTCTCCTTTGCCCCCTCAGAGGTAACAGTTGTTACAAATGTGGTCCTTTCATTTGGCATTTCTTTTCCACTTCCTCTACAACCTGAATTTGTTAATTTGTATCTAGCTGTGAAGTAATCTCCTTCGGGTTCATTCATGGATTATGACTGAGCAGCCCTCAGTTCAAGCTTCTTATTATCTTTGCCATCCTGTGATTTTACAAGTTTTTCACTCCTAATGTTTTTGTAATTTTCCCTGTAATCTGGCTTGGTCAAACATGTCTTAAATTTGTTAACATTATTATCCTTTCCAGAGAACATGATGTGGGTATGATCAATCTGTCTGTTGGTATTTTCTATTACTAATAATAATGAAAGTGCCATTACAGACATAGCTGAAGATTAAATGAGATGATGTATATAATGACTTGCACAAAATGAGCACTTAATGAAGGTTAGCTGCTTTTGTTAGTAATGTACATCTGACTTTATTCATGCCTTATAGTTTCAACACTTTCAGTTGATGTGGTGCTTTAAAGTTTCTAAAGCCCTTTCACAGATTTATTGTGCAGTAGCCCTCTACTGCGTACTGAATAGTTGTGCCTGCTTCCATTCATATGTTAAAATTTGAATCCCCAATGTGGTGGTTTTGAAGGTGGCGCCTTTGGGAAATGATTGCATCATGAAGGTGGAGCTCGTGATGGGATTAATGTCCTTCCAAGAGGAGACCCCAGAGAGCTTGCTTTCTCCCAGTCTCTCTGTCTCTATCTCTCTCTGCCACTTGATGGTACGGGAAGACAGCGATCTGCAGGCCAGGTAGAGGGCTCTCACCAGGAACCGCATTGCCTGGCACCCTGATCTTCCAGTTCCCTAGCTCTACAACCACGAAAATACATTTCTGATGTTCACACCACATAGTCTACCTATGGCATTCTGTTATAGAAGCCTGAACTGACACCTTCAGAACAGGCAGTATTAGTTCTATTTTTCAATTAGAGGAATTAACAAAAGTTACTAGGACAATAGGATTTTTGTGAAAGAGAATTTTTATTACTGAAGTATATAGGAGTAGGTGGTGATCTTTTTAGGACCATTAACACCCTGACAGACTAGTCATCATGCTGTTTAATGAACAATAGTAATGTTGCCCCTTAAAAAATAAAAATTAAAAAAAACACAGTATTTGAGGACGGAGGTAATAAAAACTTAGGAGGCATAAACAGAATAATGCTTAAATAATAAAATCACCCATCTGTTTGTACAGTCTATCCGTTTTATTTCATTTAGCATAGAGATAAGAAAAGGAAATTTCGAAGGAAAGTGCTTTAGTCATTGAAAATGCCATCCTTTCTGTACACCATTGAATGATAAGGTGGTTATCTGGTCCTTCCAAGGACTTACATTACTTAAGCGACCTTTCTCTGGAATAAAGACTTTCAATAAAAGGAGTGAAATTCTTGGAAAAATGTTTGTGGAAGAGAATGAAATTTCCTTGGTTTCTGAACTTTGTTTTGAGTTCAGTTATTCCTAACATGTTTGGGTTTTTAAGATTTTTGAGACTCTGACAGACGCTGTGATCCCTTTTTCCAGAAAAGTGCAGAGACACACAAAAAGTATACTATCTCACAGGGATCAGGAAACCTAGCCTTGGGCCCCAAGATTAAGAAACACAGTTTAGGGGTGCCTGGGTGGCTCAGTGGGTTAAAGCCTCTGCCTTCAGCTCAGGTCATGATCCCAGGGTCCTGGGATCCAGCCCCACATCCGGCTCTCTGCTCAACAGGGAGCCTGCTTCCTCCTCTTTCTCGGCCTGCCTCTCTCTGCCTACTTGTGATCTCTGTCTGTCAAATAAATAAATAAAAATCTTAAAAAAAAAAAAAGAAACACAGTTAAGGTTTTTAAAAATATGTGTTTTTTATAAAATAACTTCTTTTTTAAATTCCAAGTCCCATTTCTCTTTTAGGTTTGCTTAGTAAGCCCTCTTATCTGTAAATGGACCATGTTTTTAGTATATGTGCTGTCAAAGCGATCACTAAATGCGCCATATTTTAAATACAAACTCTCATCTATACATAAAGGTATATTAGGCTTTAAATGTCTCTATATGTTAGTGATTGCATTATTTTGAAGTATTTCAGCTAAGCATGGGCATGAGGTAATGTTAATACATTGATCATATCAGTCACTAACAAGGTTGCCAGATAAGGTGCAGAAGACCCAAATGCATTTGAATTTTATATTAAACAACAAATAATTTTTTCATATAAGTATTTTATGCATTGGAAATTTCTCTAAAATTCAAATACCTCCAACATATGGGCCCTACCTATACTAAAAATGATGTATTATCTGGAATTCAAATGTAACTGGCTATCTTGAATTTGTTTTATTCTGGCAGCTCTAGACTAACAAAATATTTTTCCAGTTGTTGCAGTAATAGGTTCACATATCTGTTTCTGTCACAATTCCTGTTCCTTCCCAGAGGCAGGGATATATTATCTCATGTTTCATTCCCCATCCACCCCCTCCCCCCCACACACTATCTATTAAAGGCCCTAGAACACAATAGATAGTTGTGAAATTGGCTAAATGAAGAAAATAATTCAATTTCTAAGTAAAAGAGTTGGTATTTGAGTCAAGTATTTCAAGGGGCTTTTTACTATGGACTTGAACTCCAAGCCATCTTAATTTGAATAGCTTATCCAAAGTCCAACTTAGAACTAGAACTCAGGTATCCTTAACTCCAAAGCCAATGTTTTATTAACTTCTATTAGTGGTTCCCAAAGGAGGAAATACTGTATTATTATTTTTTTTTAAAGAGAGAGAGCACAAGAACAAGTAGCAGGGGAGGGGCAGAAGGAGTAAGAGAGAGAATCTTAAGAAGGCTCCATGCCCAGCACCCAGCACCCCAACGAGGATCCCCAGTGGGACTTGATCTCATGACTCTGAGGTCATGAGATGAGCCAAAATGAAGAGTCTGACGTTTAATGGACTGAGATGTCTAGGTGTCCCAGGAAATACTGTATTCTAAAAAGAATTTTAACTAATAGATCCAGTGAAGGTTTGCGGGAAAAAGCTACTGGAATTTAGTGGGTAGGAGCCAGTGATGGTGTGCATCCAGCAATATGTGGGAATAATCCCATACAACAAAGAATTATTCTGGATCCCATAGGACTTTTGAGATTACTTCCAGGTATTCAAAAAGGGAATAAACTTATTCCCTTTTTCATTCATCTTAAAAATGATCTCAAGCTAGAACCTAACTCGAGTGACATATATGCATAAAGTTTTGCATTGTTTTAATACACATTGGATTTTCCAAGAATGAAACTAGCACATAAATCAAGAGAAGATTTCACTTAAAACTCCACAATAACATGATAAGTGGAGTCTAAAAAGCCAATAGTGTATAAAATGCTGGGTAATGTTACTGTAAATTAATTAAATGGCCAAGGTAAAACTGTCCAGTCATCTGGGAAGTGATGGTTCCATTGGCTTAAATGCAAGATCCACAATCCAAATACGTCCAGGTCTTAGATGGAGTATGGTTCTACCTTCAGGCACTGTCTGCTCCAACTTAGCATTTTGGGAGACAGTTTGGGTTCTGGGGATGGCTGGAACTTCCGGAACAGCAGCAGCAATTCCAGGAATCTCCTGAGTAGTTGGTTATTGGTTCATGACCTCAGTAGAATAATCCAAATTTTCCCCGCTGTTCCCCTAAATAAACTGCCTGTTATATTTATGCCTGGCTTTGCTCTTACATCTGTGTCTTCGCCCATCAACAAGATAAGAACATCAATCAGCCCACCTCCAACTGAGAAGGGGGTTGGGCATAAGATGGGAGCAAATTGCCTGTGTTGTTCGACTCATGTTTGCTAATTAAGGAATGAGTTCTCTTGTTTTTTCTTGCTCTTTGTTTATTTTGGAGCCTTACTAAGAGTTGCTTACTATTTTAGAAATTCCTTCACTGATGATAATCCCCTTATGATATTCGGTTCTTCAGTGTAACACATTTGTATCTGTCAAATTCATGGCAATTTTATGGAGAGAAGCAAACATCTGTTTCATTTTGCTTTCCATGGAAATCACATTGAAATAGTAATTATATTATTCTAAATTTAAAAAATTCTTCTTTATAATATAGATGTGACATTGTATTCGTTTTTGAAATTATACTTGGTAAAATTTATATTACTTATAAATATTATTTTAAAATATTTATTGAGTGCTACTGCTCTGAGTTACCTGCTGGAAATATATGTATCAGAACACCAGCCAATCTGAGCAATGTCTAAATTCAGGTAAAGTATACTATGATTAACATGTTGTCGGATTACCCAGTATCAAATTTTATCTAAGAAAAACAATGCAAAAAAATAATAGGAAATAATGTTTCATTTTTAAAGATTTATTTATTTCCTTTAGAGATTGAGAGAGAGAGAGCGAGTGGGGGGAGGGGCAGAGGGAGAGGGAGAGTGTTAGGCAGACTCTGCACTGAGTGCTGAGTGTGGAACCCCATGTGGGGCTCACTCTCACCACAGTGAGGTCATGACCTGAACTGAAGCCAAGAGTTGGATGCCCCAACTGACTATACCATCCAGACAGCCCATTAAACATTTTTAAAACAGATTTCTTAGGGACAATCAGTACACATTTATAGAAATTTAAAATTGGTGATTTATTTTTTATGAAGTTTTTTTTAAAGCATTCTTAAATATGAGAGAAAACTCCTTATCATTTCATTGTTTCCCACGTAGGTAACATTTAGACAGAATACATCAGAAAAGGTAAAGATTTCTTATGGAAGCCTTGAGGTTGCATTGGTAAAATGGCAGCCCTTCAGTTCTTGTTAAAGGCCAACAGGCACAACTGGGCTGGATATTCTGGGGAAAGAGAGCACCTTCTTTGTACACTGCAGGACACCTTGGTGCATTTTAGTAAATACAGGATGTGACTAAGACCCCTTCTGTGGAGTCCGACTGGGCTAAGTTCAAATCCCCCATCTGCTGCTTCATGGGGACTTAAGCATTTTACATAATCTCTCTGAGCTCTGGCTTTCTTTTTTGTAAACAAGGGTAATTAGAGGCCCTTTTATCTCTATGTAGGGTAACATGTGTAGGTGTTGTATTAGCCTGCGCCACCTGCCATAAGAAAATATCAGAGACTGAGTCGTTTCAAGGATAGAAATTTCCTCACAGTTCTGGAGGCTGAGGAGTCCAAAATCAAGGTGCCTGTGGACTTGATTTCTTGGGAGGGCCCTCTTCTTGGCCCCACATGGTTGCCATCTTCTCTGTGTGCAGTACACAGCAGGGGACTCTCTCCCTGTGAGGACACTAATTCCTTTGGGTCAGGGCTCCATCCTTAAGAACTAACTTAGCATTCATTACCTCTTTAAAGGCCTAATGTCCAAACACACCAGATATAGTCCCTAGCACGGGGCCAGACCTTTAGTAGCGCTGGTGAACATTGGTTATGAGTGGCATCCTATATCAAGTCTGATCTTACACAACCACGTTGGGAAGCAAGCGTGATTATCATCATTTTAGACAGAAGAAAACAGAGGCCCAGAAAGTGTGCGTCACTTACTTTGGTACAAGCATACAGGAAGTGGTAATAACAGAATTTAAACTCGGTTCAGGCTGTGTATCAGCAATAAACGGCCTGATTGTATTCAGATTGTATCTGCTGCTCAGAATAATGATGTTTTAATTAATTATTAACAGCTCACATTCTAACAGTACTTTGTAAATTGTAAAGTGCTTCCCCAGCCTTTAATTGTTACCATGGAGAATGTTAGGAGACGAGTTAAAAGGAATGGAAAGGAAAGACTGGGTTTCTCGGAAGCCAGCAGCAACAAAGGTGCTGCAAAAGAAGATAGCTTTCCAAGGCAAAGCAAAACTCAGGGGACTTTTCAAGATCAGAGAGGGAGGCAAAAAGAGCAGGAATGTGAAATCGAAGAAAGGGCAAACCTCAAGAAAAATCGAAGAAAGGGCAAAACCTTAAGCAAAGCCAGGAATGAGAGGGGAGTTGGCATCACTGAAATGAGGGGCTACAGAAGGTACCGTGGCCGGCAGCTGCCTCAGACAATGCCAACAGGATGGGAATGGTTTGGTACAAATTAGCATCACGATAGTCCCCAAGTGGAAAGTGAGCAGGCTGGTTTTTCTGCGTGAAAGAGAAGTTCATGGTTGTTAAGAGTACAGTGGTTTAAGGTGCTGGATCTGGAGGTGAAGGGCCTGGGGTCACATTCTGCCTGTGTGAGCTTGGGGAAAATGGAGGCTTCCCCATTGTGATTTGGGGATGATGATGCTCCTTGTCTCAGAATATTGATGTTTTGAATAATGTAGTGAATGCCGTGTGCTTAATACTGGACCTGCAACTTAGTAAAACATTAGCGATGATGATGATGATGATGATGATATGATTATTTTTTATCTCTAGAATACTTACATTTTGGCTAATTATGTACACTGCAAGCATGACTGTCTCTTACACTCCAGATGAGAGGCCAGGAGGTATAATATTCCTACAAAACATCGTTGTCTGTGTACAACCTTTTCTAGGAAATCCTCAGGAAGACGTAGCACCCTGAGGGCCAGACAAAGTGAACCCAGGGTCCATCAGAACCTCAGGTGAATGGAGCAGTCAGGCTCATCCTGGGGGTCTAAGTTCAGTATCAAAGCTCTGGCGATATGTTAGCAGGAAGATCTCCAAAGACACATCTCCTGCTTTCCTGTCTTTGTTCACCTATCTGCACATGCTCACTAGAAGTCCCCCTTCCTGGGCCATGAGGCAGTGGCTGAATGTTTCTGATAAGGAACTTCTTGCTGCCCTCAGAATATAGGTCCCAAGGACGAGAGAACAAGTGAGAGACCAAAACTGACAATAAGGAGAGGGAAGGAGAAGAGGAAGAGTGAATAAGGCAGAGACGGCTCAGAAAATTCCTCACAGCTAGCACATATGAGAAAGGGGTTATGGTTTTCCTGTTAGAGCTGGAGAAAATGCACAGGGCAGGAAATGGATCTACTAACTCAAAATTTCTTGCCCGTTGTACTAAGTTCTGCTTTTCTCCCCACAAAGTATGAGGATACCTAAAATTCCAAAGAGGCCATGGGTCTCCTTCAACTACCAGCTGTTGTGCAAAGACAAAATCCAACGTTGTTTAGATGACCTAAAACTTTACTTAGAAAAAAGAGTTATAGCCTCGTGTGGTATTGTCTTATAAAAGTGGTTCATTGCCAGGGCTAAATATGAAAGACCGTCCATAAAATAAAAAGATGAACTTCATGATTTTTCCGTTTCCCTTTATATATATGTGCATAAAATTTTCCACATTTATCCGTAACATTTTTCTTAATTTCACATCAGGGAAACTGCAAACTCTGATATTTTATTCTGTGTGTAATTGAGGTCAGCCTCTGCAGAAAACTGGGACATCTCAATTATATAACCCCTGTTCCGTCCACATTATCCTTATGATTTACCGCTTCGATCTTATTCTCTATTGCCCATTTCTAAAATAAGAGACATTATATGTACTTGTCTTATATGAACTTTGATGATTTGTTACTTTAATTAGGAGAATTTTTAAAGTGTTGATGCAAGACAACATTGATGATTTCGAACCAAATATAATTCCCGAATAAAGCAAGCTATAAATCTCACTTGAGACTATCTTTGGAAAACAACACTTTTGATCATATATCCTCTAGTAAGATGTTCGCTTCCATTCAAGTGGTCAGGAAGTCTGAGTATCTTTTGTTTCGTCGAGGAATGTATATATTTGAAATCTGGCACAATCCACTGAACGGCAGTGCATCTGATTGAGGAGGAGAAGCGATGAAGAAAAAGAAAATATATGAAAATAGACAGATGAATTCGGGAAGCTTACTTGCCTTGGGGGGAAAGAGCTATGAAATAGCTGCTAGCACCCTTGAAAATACTGTGTACGTGCCTCATTATACCAGCCTGTCACATTCCATGAGATCTTTGCAAGCCAACAACGCTAGGTCTGTCAGCATGATATGCTCTACCTCGGGACGGCTCCCACATCTACCATTTTGTAAAACTTCCTGAAAGGCACTGGAGGGAGCCTTGCCAGACGTTCTTTCTAACTCTGTTTAGTAAGAGTATTTTCAGATTTCAACCAGAACGGCTCTACGCTGGTGATATGCTGGGGCATCCACTCCTCAGCGCCACTCATTTTATTTTCACGGAAATTACATTTGATTCCGCTCAGAGCTGCTGTCGTTGGATATAATGCCTGCAAATTCACCACATTACCATAGTTGCAAGTTCCACATTCAGCTTGCCGTATTTTCCCAGTTACGTTGTCTCTCTGGCAAGATTCTGACTGCCCATATTAATATTAGTAATCAATGCTAATAATACTGATTATTAATATTAACAGCCCTGTTTTTTTGAGAGTTGAGAGAGCCTTCTTAGAGAAAGGGTGCATTGTTTAGAAGCAGGGAAGTGGCTGCCTTGGAACATCTTGAGTTCCTCATGAAGGCTGGGAATTCTGCACAGTCCCAGAAGGAACAGTGGGTTCTTCTTTCTCTTAGTGTCTGCTCAGTGATGCAGAAGTGAGTGGAGCTGCTTTCCCTGAGCCCCTCCCAGATTCTGACCCTTCCTTGGCTTGAGTGCAACATCACTGACAAGAGGACCCAGAGGGTTCAGTAACATGTCCACTGTAGCTTCCAAAATCCTGCTGGTGAAACAGAGCCATTAGGGGAGTAAAGTGTTGTGACTGAGCTCTTGAAGGAACTAGCAGCTGACATGGCCAGAACCCCAAACTATGGGAATCGGTGAAGCAGAGATCATTTAGAGGGCTATTGCCCTAAAGAAAAGGGTGAATCACCTTTCTTCCTTCTAACCACCTCCCCAAATTTCTCTCCAACTTGAGAACACAGCCACCTCCCACTTGCTACTCGCATCCCTTCAAGGATAATAGAATGGGGCTTTCTATTTTTAATCAATCAAGAGAAACTATTTCGTACATATAGCTCCTTTTCTCACCTCTTATTTTGGCTAGTGTGATATATGTTTGGCATGGGGTTAAATTGAGATTGAACTCTTTGAAGTGCTGCTGATGTGATCGCAGCAGAATGATGACAGAGGAAGGGAAGCGTAGACAAGAGAGTCTGAATAGAGCGCTCCAGTCATGGCTCCAGATTATTTTGGGAACAGCATCTTCCTCTTCCTGCCTGTTCTCTCCCTCAATGTGTGTCCTTGTTTTCTTGCCTCACACAAATATTCAGATGATCTCAGTGCCCTCCATTCATGTATTTTCATAGCTAAACAAGAGTAAGGGTTTCTGTTCACATTTTTCTCTTACTGTTGCTTCTCTCACGCCATGAGGTTATGCTGCTAGAACATTCCAAGGACTGTGCACTTGGTTTAGGTGTATTTTCTGGCAATATTGTTCTTCCTGCTTGATCTTAGAACTAAGTCTCTCATTCGCTATCCTGCTTTCTCTGACACTTTCTCCCTTTAGTTGAGTACAAAGACTCTGCAATCTGCTTTCAGTCATCACTGTTGACACATCAAAGAAATATGACTTTAATTTTTCAAAGAAAATATGAATCATGTAGTGTTTCCCACACAGACAGTACCCTTCTCTGTTAGCTAGCTGTACAATCCAAAATTCTTAGCTTTATTTTATACACAAGCAATGGTCATATTATTGGGACTGTACCATGCAGAGTGCCACCCCACCAGGATATGAGCTCATCTTCTCTGAGAAACTAAGTGGGGTTGAGCTGGGTCAGTGTTTGGAGGAACTCATTTCCAATGAAATCTAAGAGAATCTCAGGAAGGGACAATTCCGTATTCTGGACAATGGCCTCCTTATTTGATGAGAACATTCCAGTTGAAAATTAAAAAGCAATGATAGACTCATTATTGTCACAGGGAAACTGCTTAATTGAAAATAAACCCCCATTTTATATGATTACCAAACAATAAGAAACATCAACTAAGTGGCACAGGGAGAAGGTTCATTCATGGTTCACCTTTGTGTGAGTGACACAAAGTAAATAAATAACAAGATTTTTTCCCCCAAATTAACAATTTCGAAGGTATGTGGTATGGTCAGAACAGTTTCAGTTTGTTTTCTGTACGTATAACGCTTTACACAAAGTGTTGGTTTTCCTAAGGACGCCCCTGTCCTTGCAAGATCTTGAATATCTTTGTGACTCATGCAGGTATGTGTTTCCAGGGACACACGGTAAAATGCACAATATCTGTGAATCCAAATTAACTATGAAACCATGGTGGCAGTACCCAGGGAAGAGAACTTTTGATGCACCAAAGCGTCGCCTTCTCTAGTTACTCAAATAAAACAGTTTATTGTCTGGTGGTGGCGAGACAAAGGAAAGAGATAAGAAGTGGCAAAAAAAATGAATAATCAAGAGCAACACATAAGCCTGACTCCTGTAATTACACTCTGCTGCTAAAGGTTTCTATCCCTGGGATTCAACTCTCTCAATCTCTCATTCCTTATGACTGTGTCCCCTGAAGCCTTGTTATCTGACCCACGGTGAGGGGGATGTCCTCCGAAGCTGGGGGAATTGTTTCTACTGAGTTATGCAGGTGGGTGGGTGAATTTACAGTTGCAGCATCCAAGTATGTATCCGTGACTGCAAGATTCCTGCAGCTTCATTTCGGCTGCCAAAGAAATGACTCTGCTGAATATTGATTGTGTCCTGCTTTAGGTATTGGAGGCCGTCACCATTGACAAACACATACATAGCCTTGTTCTCATGTGTCCCACACGGCAGCTGCCTGGTGCTCCCCAGTAAAGTCAAGCAGCTACGTCTTCTGGGATTATCTGTGGACAGAGAACTATTCTAGATTGTGTGTGTGTCCTGGTCATGGAGAATAGAGGATGTTATACCAAAAATAGAGAACATGTTTTATTCATCTAAGGATACTGATGATTTCATGAGAAACGTAAAATAAAAATAAAAACCTATTAGGAGGGGTGCCTGGGTAGCTCAGTGGGTTAAGCCTCTGCCTTCGGCTCAGGTCATGATCTCCGGGCCCTGGGATCAAGTCCTGCATCGGGCTCTCTGCTCAGCAGGGAGCCTGCTTCCTCCTCCTTTCTCTCTCTGCCTGCCTCTCTGCCTACTTGTGATCTCTCTCTGTCAAATAAATAAATAAAATCTTTAAAAAAGAAAACACAAAGCCTACTAGGAAACACAATAAAATGGGCCACACATGACTATGTGAATAGCTGATCTGGTACAGTGGAGGCATAAGTCCCAAGTGTTTTCATAGGAAGGGAAAGAGGAACGGGGAGACAGGAAAGGGTGGCTAGGAAAAGACAGTAAGTGGGATAACAGGCTTGTAGTTAATACCAAAATAGATTATGGAAGAGCAGATTTTTTTTTTCCTGGTCTTAGAAGAGAGACATGAAGTCCGTGTTTTTAAGACAAGCGGATGCCCTGGGGTAGCATGTTTAATATTGTCATTCTGAAAATCTGTGCAATGTTCAGGGAGGAGAGGGTTTGAGATGGTGTTAATGAAAGACCCTGAACTCAGCTCCATGCAGGGACACACCAAATCTACAGCTACATATAGAACAGTTCTCTCTGAAAAAGACCTGAAAACTAGCTGAACAGCTCCTTCACAACAAAGGATCAAAAAGCCACGTGGAGATAAATGGGAAAGGCAGAGGCAATTGCACCAAAACCCCTACCTGTGGTGTGGCAACCCACAAGCAGAAAGGATCTCACAAATGTGGAGTATATCCCCGAGGGGCAAGTGGTTTGAGCCTCACATCCAGCACCCCAAACCTTGGGATTTGCAAGTCTATTCCTAGTAATTAATTTTATAAAAATGTCCCTAAAACTGTGTTTTAATGTGTATAGAAATACATAGAGATGTACCCTGCAACATTATTTATAATAATGAAAATGCAGCATTATTTGTAATAGTGAAATACTAGAAACAATCTAAATGCCTATCAGTAAAAAATTATAGAATAAATTGTGATTCATTCATACAGTAAGAAGATCAATAAGCCATTAGAAGCATGAAGATCTGCAGATCTTGACAAGGAAACATGTTTATGACAGGTTAATTATAAATCACAAGTAACAAAATAGTTCATATAATATGATTTTATATTTTAGGTAAATACATGTGTATATTTGGGAGTGCCTTGGTGGCACAGTTGGTTGAGCATCTGACTCTTAGTTTTGGGTCAGGTCATGATTTCAGGGTTGAGATCAGGTCCGGTGTTGGGCTACATGCTGAGTGTGAAATCTGTGTGAATTTCCCTCTCCTTCTCCTGCCCCTCCCCACCCCCACCATCTATCTATCATTCTCTCTCTCTCAAATTAATAGATGTTTAAAAAAAAATACATGTGGAGGTATGTATCTAAACTATGTAGTTTTTTCTTTTCTTTTCTATGCACATTTGTATTTTTAAGCTTTTTAAAAATTAAATGCAAAATAAAATACTCAAACAAAAGCACCGTGGATGAAATTGTGCCATTTCACTATACCTATGCCTTTTTTTTTATTTTTAAGATTTTTCTTTATTTATTTGACAGACAGAGATCACAAGTAGGCAGAGAGAGAGATTGGAGGAAGCAGGCTCCCTGCTGAGCAGAGAGTTCAATGAGGGGCTCAATCCCAGAACCCTGGGATCACGACCTGAGCCGAAGGCAGAGGCTTTAACCCACTGAGCCACCCAGGCACCCCTACCTATGCCTTTTTAAAGTAGTTTTCCAAGTCAAGCAGTAGGTAGATTCCAGCAAATTTTTAAGGTAGATAAAGCAAAACTCCAGTCATTTTGCAATGGCCATGCTCAGTCACTAGCTTCTCATACTTCCATTGGATTACTGCCTTGACTTTCAAACTGGTCTCCCTGCTTCTACCGTTGATCTACAACACCCATTTTCTTTTCTTTCTTTCTTTCTTTCTTTTTTTTTTTTAAGGTTTTATTTATTCATTTGACAGAGAGAAAGATATCACAAGTAGGCATAGAAAGAGGAGGAAGGAGGCTCCCCGCTGAGCAGAGAGCCCGATGTGGGGCTCGATCCCAGGACCCTGGGACCATGCCCTGAGCCGAAGGCAGAGGCTTTAACCCACTGGGCCACCCAGGTGCCCCAACACCCATTTTCAACACAGCAGCCTGAATAGTCTTTACAACATTTAAATGATATTCATATCACCCCCTTCAATGGCTTCCTGTCACACTGAAGAGGACACCCAAGTCCCTAATCTCTCCTATAAGGACCTCCATCATCTTACTCTTTTTTTTTTTAATTTATTTATTTGATAGACAGAGATCACAAGTAGGCGGAGAGGCAGGCAGAGAGAAGGGCAAAGCAGGCTCCCTGCTGAGCAGAGAGCCTGACATGGAGCTGGATCCCAGGACCCTGAGATCATGACCTGAGCCGAAGGCAGAGGCTTAACCCACTGAGCCACCCAGGCGCCCATCTTACCCTCTTCTAATGGCATACCACACCCGCCTCACTGTGAGGCAGCCACTCTGGACCCTTTCATTTGTTCAAAGGCACCGAGTTCTTTCTTCCCACAAGACCTTTGCGCATGCATTTCACTTTTTCTGGAGTACCATTTTCTTGCTTCCAAACCCATCCCATGTTTCCCCTCTTCTTGGCTAAGGCACAGCCAGTCTTCCATACTCAAATAAGTCTTTCTCAGAGATTTCCTTGATCATCTTCACTAATGGAAATTAGATTCCTTTTTCCCATATTTTCTCCTCATTCAGTTGACACGACACGATTTGTAGTCTTATTTTTATACAATTCTTTGTTTGGTGTTTGACTCTCTACCAGAGCAAGATTCATGCAAACAACAACTGCATCCTTAAAACAACCTATAAAATCACTTCTAGCGGGATATCTGACAGCATAATATATATTTTTGAATGCATGGATAAATGAAGGAATACTCTTAGTCCCCTCTTACTGATTCTTTCTTTTTTTTTTTTTAAAGATTATTTATTTATTTATTTATCAGAGAGAGTGAGCACAAGCAGGGAGAGTAGGAGGCAGTGGGAGAAGCAGACTCCCGGCTGAGGAGGGCGCCTGACACAGGACTTGATCCCAGGACCCCAGGATCATGACCTCAGCTGAAAGCAGACATTTAAATGACTGAGCCACTCAGGAGCCCCTTGATGCTTATTTTTAAAAGAGCTTTTTTAGTGAGCTTCAGTGAGCACATCAAAATACTCTGAAGCAAACCAGAACATAAAGCCAATCAACCATAACACAAAAGTATTTTTGTTAATGAACTGAAGTACTGAACTGAGTAGAAATCTCCTTGGGTGCCACTTACAAAAATAGACTGCTCTTTTCATATGCTTTCAACCTGTAGGAGAGTGGGTGTGCAACCCTGCTAAGCATTTGTACTATTACAATCCCAATTACCAGGGGAAGCCAGCAACACCTTTGGTTAAGCTGTTCTGTCTCAACTCACATGTTATTTCTGGTAATTCAACCTACCCTGTAAGTACTTATGTCGTCTTGTCCTCCCCAGTTTTTCAGTTTCCTATAATGGCACACCGCCCTTCTACCTTTTTAAATAGGACCACAGCTGATCCTCCATGTTTAGAATTTTCCCTTTGAGGAGGGAGGTGATAAGATGGAGAAATGCAAGAAAATCTCCCTACCAAAAATATCAGTTCTCTGGGAGGAGAAAGGCAAGCAGAAATCTAATCCTGTGTTCATGAGTCAAGTGTTGCTTGCCTTCCTTAGATGAATTTTGTGAAGAGTTTTATTAATGTGCAAACTTTCTTTCCAAGCTCCCAAGTTACATTTGTCTTGTTCTCTTTTACCATTTCCACTGGAAACATCTGCATCCAGAATTGATACAAGTTCTAAAGTATTTTACTCTAGGAATTGATTAAATTTCTTTGAGTCATATGCAATAGAAACCAGAAGATGATTTTTGGGGCGCCCGGGTGACTCAGTGGGTTAAAGCCTCTGCCTTCAGCTCAGGTCATGATCCCAGGATCCTGGGATCCAGCCCCGTATTGGTCTCTCTGCTCAGCAGGGAGCCTGCTTTCTCCTCTCTCTCTGCCTGCTTCTCTGTCTTCCTGTGATCTCTGTCTGTCAAATAAATAAATACAATCTTAAAAAAAAAAAAAAAAAAGAAACCAGAAGAAGATTTTTTTGAAAGATAAGAAAATACAAAAGAAATATATTGGGTAGACTCCAAGACATCAAACAAAACTTGGACAATGAAGTATTAGAAAGGATGAAGACAAATCTGGTCCAAATTCATGAGCTTTTTCTCTGAAGTTCCAGAATGAACATGTGTCAGATCCCTTCTCTGTATTGTGTGCTGCTTAAAAGTCTCAAGGCAGGTTTCTGATTGGACCACTTTGAGTTAGGAATCCACTTCAGTATCCAATTAGGTATTACCAGCAAGACCCTCTTCTATGAATGGAGTAGACATAGAAAGGTGCTTGGAAGATATCTTAATGGATGCTCATTGTACACAGTATATTGTTGAAACTATTTGTTGATTGATAAAAAAAGAAAAATGTAAATATATATGGGTATCTCACAGAGAGGTTTTGAAAGAGTCATATTCTTTTATTTACTAAGTTTTTATGTTAATTCCAGTGTAGTTAACGTACAGTATTGTATTAGTATCAAGTATTCAATGTGGTCATTCAACAATTCCGTACATCACCCAGTGCTCAGCACAAGTACCCTCCTTAATCCCCATCACCATTTCACACATCCCCACCCACCTCCCCTCTCGTTACCATCAGTTTGCTGTTCTAGAGTGACATACTTTTACTTTGTCCAAATACAGAGAAAGACACAGAAAACTGAGGCACACAGGAAATCCTTATGTTTGGGTATATAACGCTGACCTTTAAGCAATATGGCTTAACATTTATTCAGTCTCCTATTGGATAGAAGAGTTTCCTAGTGCGCATGGTGTCTTCTTATTTTGGTTGCCTTTCTCCCTTCTCACTTATCCAAATTTTCATCATCAGTTCTTTTTGTCCTCTTTGGTTTGTCATTTCCCACACACCCCACGTTATCTTTGTAACTTAACTATGGCTCTTTTCAGCTTATTCCCAAATATATATTGGCATTGGCTACCAAGTCTTCTTGCCTGGAGTATTTACCTTCTTTATTTCACCTTTCATGTGTTACAGGAGGAATCTTCCTTAAACACTAGTTTTGTCATGATGCTTATCTCCCCCCAAATATTTAATCCCCTGTTTTCCTACTTAATAAATTCTGATCTCCTCTGCTAATCTTTTCAAGGCCTTTGATAGTTTGGCCATTCTTTACCACACTTTGGTTTCTATTCTTCCTTAGCCTGAATGCTTGTGTCTATCATTTTCACCTTTTTAATGTCTTCCTCCGACTATACCAATCCACCTACTCACACTCCTGGCTCACTTTTGGTCTTTTACTTCCCTAGAACGTTATCCCTCATCTCTTTGTTCACCTTTTAAAATTCAAATTGTTTTTCTAAACTCAACTCAAGTCTCAACCGCGTGGGAATTATACCTATGCTAACTGTCCATCTCATTTTTAAAAAATTTTCTTTTTGAATATATTATGTGTGACAGTCTTATGAAAGGCTCTCCTATTTTTAATGTCTGCACACATTTTGAAAATTTAACATATCAAAATATAGAAAGGATATAATACATTCCTATTCATTCATTACTTGCAAGAAATATTAATTGGGTACATCCTACATGCCTGACCCTGTTCTAAACATCACAGATACAGAGAGCAAGAAAGGTAAAGACACCCACTCTCATTGACCTTAATTCTGGTGGGAGAAGATAGCCTGCAACCTGGACAGGAGACGTGATCATGGGTAGTGTAATTATGAGCACTAGGTAGACCCAGATTGTGTAGGAATTTGAAAACTATGAAGCTAGGGCAATAGCATGATGATTTCTCTCCTCCTCTTCTGTCCCTCCCTCTCCCTCCGTGACAAGGCTAAATAGTGTGGATTTTTTCTTAAGTGCAATGGATGATTACTGACTTCTATGCAGAACAAGATTACAGGAGAGAGAAAGAAGGAAAAAAAAGGACATGAAAAAAAAAATCTGGGGATGAGATGATGGCATCTTGAGCCAGGGTGATAGTAATGGAATTGGAGGGATTGTTTTGTGTGTTTATGTGTGACCTCTCCTGCCACATATAAAAAACAAACAAACAAACAAACAAAAAACCAAACAACAAAAAACCACCAGAGACAAATGCCATATCTTAACCCAGGAGATATTACAATGGTAAAAGCACATAGCAGATGTTCCATATATATGTTTAAATGTTGGCAAAATGGCTGAATTTAATTTTATCTTACTTGAATGATTTCCAAGATAGAAGATAGAAGTATGGTGATATATAATCAGTGAATTGACGATTCCTTTTATTGGATATTTCCTTTCATCATCACGATGGATACTTGACAATTTATTTGTTAGAATTTGCAGGCACAATGATAGTCAGTCAAGGTAGACCCAAACTACTAAACTGAAATTTCCTTAAGTTCTTGAAATTTTAGATGTGTCCCCAATGTGTCACAATAATTTAAGGATTTTTAATAAGAAAATCTCAAGGCAATGTGAGATATTTTGTCATCCCACAAGTACGTTTCTTTTTAGCCCAATGTGTTTGCTTATATATATCTAAATACCATGGTAATGTTACAAATAATTATATAGTCCCCAATGTATGGTTTTTGAGTAGGATGTGCCAATGATTAAAAATCTATGTATGGAAATAAAACTGCTGCTTGTAAAGGCTGCTAAGTCTCAAGACTGTGCTTGGATGTGTAATTCATATTTCTTTATGTAACTGCAACTTGGCTATTTGAAAGTGAACTTTTCCCAAGCAACTTTTTAAAAAAATTAAATGCTCACAAGAGAAAGACATTCGTATAAGTAAGTTGACCCAAAGATCTAGGTAATCTGCTCCTCAGAGAGCAATGATATGGCTGATGGAAAACCTGGAATATCAGGTTTCTTGTGCAGAGCTCTTCTAAAAAAGTTACAGTCAAGGCAGAGAAAATGAAATAATAGATACAAAACACCTTGAAGAATTCAAAAAACATCTGGCACTCTTTATCACAACAGCTTCTCAATTCTTCATTCAGACCACCCCTAAGCTCTTCTAACGACTTATTTGGAATGTTCAAATTAAATATAAAAATTCATTTCACCAGCCTGAACATCTTGTACTACCTTGCTTTAATTTATAGAAGTAATTTTCAGTGGGAGGAGCTTCCTTCAATGATATCTACAAATACCATTTGAAGAAATACTTTTCTAACCAAGTAGTTCACTCCCAAAATATTTCCCAGGCCTGAATTATGGTCCCGTTGGAATCACAGTGTCACAGAATTTTAGAGATGTACAGGGCACTGGAGACTATGTAGTTCAATTCCCTCATTTGTCATATGAGTAGCAGAAAGCAGGCTGCCTTCCTTTGAAAGGGGATCCATGAACTATAGCTTCATGGTAAAAATAAGCCCAAACCTTTTTGCAGCAGTGCTAAGATTCACCCTCAAGTCTCCTGAAACTGAGACGGGCGTTCTACTTACCCACAACAGCTTGTTTACCCTAAATTTATTGTATTATTGAAACCACGTCTCAACTGTAAAAAATCTTTAAAAAATCAAATAGAAATGTTTCTGTGACGTTACTGCATTCCAGGAACTATTCCAAGCCCTCTATTAAATTGTTTAATCATCACCCCACAATCCTATGAGGTACAGATCATTATTATCATTGTGCAGATGAAAAAAAACTGAGGCCAAGAGCTGTCTGGTTATTCATCAAAACTACTGAGCATGAATATGAGTCCACACAATATGGAGGTTAAATGCTTGTCTGTTAACTTTATGACTATCCAGAGTAGTCAACTTAAAATTATATAAGACTTAAGAAATCAAACAAACTGTGTTCTTAGAAAAATTGTATATGAAATTCTGATAATAACTACTTCTTGCTTTAGTATAATAATTTATCCTTCAGCATTTAAAGTTTGGATATATCATCAAAGAGGAAGTCTGAGAGATACTTGGTAATGTTAGGAACATATTTCCTAATTCACGTATTCATATGAAGGCTTCATCTCTTCCAATCTTGTTTCTGTCCCTACTTATCAACCCAGTATTTAGAGCATGGTAGGAGCTCCATAATATCTGTTGAATAAGTGAGGATTTTAGTGTTGGATGAATTATTGAGTATAAATAAATTTTATGCCTAAAATTGTTAAAGATTTTTATTAAGGCATATCTGGAACCTGAAATGATTCATGGAGCTTCCCCAAATATTGCCTAATTCCTAAAATGTACTTTACAGAACAAGTTTAAACATTATAGATATTGTTAAATAAGTTTATAAGTAATTTTAATGTCTTCTGTAAGTATTATAGGAGTTGAATTGTACTTTTTAAATTTGGAGCATCATAAGTACTTAATTGTGAGAAAACAGAATTTTAAAAATTGAATTGTTACTATCAACAAATTTTTTTCTTAATAAATCAGTTTTCTAATGTTGAAATCCAGCAGATTTAATAATGGCAGATCAGTTTAATCCACAGATTGAGAAATTTTTGCCAAGGATATAAATAAGATCATCCTCTCTCTCCCTCCTCTCTCTACTCCAACCCCCCACTCAGTCTTTATTGAAATCCAGAACAGTAACATAGGGTATACATAAATATCCTTATCAGGGTTTGTTCTAAGTTTTCCACAGAATATTTAAAGTTTAGTTACTGAATAAGAACCTTTACCAGGAATAAGTACAGAACCCTTGCACATGCTCTGGACTGAGGCCCTATTAGACTTCATTTGATCCTTTTGGTCAGAGTTTCCTTCTTCCATTCTTGGAAAATGATTTTCTGGTTTCAAAGAAATATGTGGTGCGAAACTTTTTAAAAAGTGATTTTCACAACCATTTTTCTTTTTTTTCCATGGTGTAAGAAGGGCTTCCCATTTCTCAGGGAAGGATCTGCCAGACAGCACCATAAAGGCCAATCTCATCTGTCTGGTCGCCCTTTTGAGGGACCTTGGTGCTGTTGACAAGTACATGTTCCAAAGATGACACCATTTTATCTTCCAGAAACTCCAGACCCTGGTATCACTGGGTTGTGCCCTTACAGAAGTAGAAAAAGTGTGAACATTCTTCCTCTGATGAGCAGTAGGGCTCGCTGCACAGGATCTCAGAGCTCATAAAAGATGTCCGCTGGCCAGTTCATCGCAGCGTCTGTGCGCACTCCATTAGCTATGCTGTAAGGAATTCCACTTGCTCTTTGTGTTCTGTGAAGCAGAACAATAGGTCTCTCTCCTCTGGAATAGCTGCCGATGCCTTCAAAGTTCAGTCAAAGCCCACATTTTTTCCCCTCTGAATAATGTATGAGTGTTGTTCACCCACGTGCTGCTAATCTACTAGGGAGGGACCTTCCGACAGCATCAGCCTTCTTGTCTGATGTCACTGAACAAACTCACTGGTTCAGACAGAAGGGCCTTGGGATCTTTCGTTGTTCTGCAGGGGGTTGTGATGGAAAGGTAGAAGTGGGAGAAACCCAGATGCGTTTGCGTGGGCACCTGGCAGTCGGGACTGCTGACCTGTGAGACAACATCCAATTCAGTAGCATTCACTTCACGGGCTCTTTCTAGATGGAAAGGTGAGCCCTGCTCCCCAGTCCACAGCTGTTAGTAGATGTTCTATTGAGGAAGTACCTCCTCCATTTCCTTTTCTGAAATTCCTGGCCCAGGCAGTGGTCCCCTCTCAAGCCTTATCATTCTATTTAGTCAGTGGCCCCAGTGAGAGACGAGCTTGCATTGTTTACCTGTGTATTTGTTTCCTAGGGTTGCCATAACAAATTATCACAAACTGGGTGGGGCAAAACAACAGAAATGTATTCTCTCACAGTTCTGCAGACTATAAGTTCAAGAGAAAAGTATTGTTAGGGCCATGCTCCCATTGAAGGCCCTAAGGAAGATTTCTTCCTTGTCCTTTCCAGGTTCAGGTGGCTTCTGGTATTCCATGGTTTGTGGCAGCATAACTCCAGTCTATCTCCATCTTCCCTGTGTGTCTTCGCATACCTTCTTATTTATAAGGACTCCAATCATTGGACTTAGGGTCTACTGGAATCCAGTATGTTCTCATCTTAACTAAGTACACTTACATCTAATAAGGTCATGTTCTGAATTTCCATGAGAACATCAATTATAGGGGGATGCTATTCAACCCAGTGTAACCTATGAAAGTAGAAAAATGACCCATAATTTGCAGAACCTTGTTCTTATCTCCAGAAATGTCTAAAAAAGCATGCTTAATGCCTAAACATTGAGAAAGGGGGTGAGGAAGCTTCTAAGGGTTATATCCCACTTCCACAGGCAGAGAGAAGCGCGTCCATGCCAGCACACCTGCTGATCTCTTAGATAGAGTGGCTTTCCCTTCAGGTATGTTATCAAGCACACATCCCTCAAGATCTGCCTCTCATACCTTTTCGCTGAAGCTGCTTTTTTCAGAGGGTATTGGTTCTTCTTTTAACCCTATAATTCGAAGAAGAGTTTTATGGATTTGGAACTTCTTGAAGTCTCCAAAAATCTGTTGTCCCAGGATTTCTTTGTAGAAGGGAACACTCAGAGTAGCCAGTGAAGAATCATTAAAAACTCCAACAAGTCTGAAGGAACTTTAGGGGCCAGACAATCAAACCTTTATGTAAGATGTCACCTTGAATTTTTAGTTAACACTGACAACAGGAATGACCAAGAATAGAATCTAAGAACTTTACCTAGGGAAGAGTTTCTGTCATAAAGAGAGTAGGTGAGCCTAAAACAAGCCTCATTTATTTTATAATTTTGCCTCAAACTTTCCTGAAGCTCACAGTGACCTCTTTCCATTATCTCAGTTCTTGCACACCTAAAAATCAATGTGGGTGTTGTGTTTATCCCATGTCATAGTTTGCCAATATCTGCCCTACTTGAACTTGTTAAGTCCTCTAAGAGAGGAGGAATGTGAGGGGGTGGTGTGTAAGTGAGGGCATTGTCTATGCTTAGGTTCCAGTGAACACACTGGCCCTCTCATGCCCTGCAGAGTGATTGGGGAAAAGCAGAAACTGCATTCTACTAGAGGACTGGCTATAAATTTGAACATCAGATAAAAACTCTCCAGCTTAACACTGTTCTTGTCCCTTTGTACACTTTTTTCATCAATGTGTAATTTTTCCTATCAGAATACTTTCAGTTGTGACGAATGAAAGACACAAGTAAAAGTGGCCTATAAAACAAGGGATTTATTATCTCATATAGTACGAATTCTTGAGTCTGGGCAGTTTTTAAGGTTGGTTAATTTAGTAGCTTAATAGTGTTAAAGACCTAGGTGCTTTTTGTCTTTCTTCTTTAACTTGGCATCCATGTTCCTCTCATCGTCTCAAGATGGCTGACACAGACTCAGGTAACACATGCAGACACAAAGATGAGGGCCAGCTTCATGGGCATGCAGTCAGTATGCTTGGTTGGGGCCCTAGACTCAGAAAAGTGCCATGTCTAGGGGCTAAGGCTCTGGGGTCACCATCTTGAAATTCTTAATTTTACTTTGGATTTGTGTTTTATAAGTGAAGTTAAATGGGACAAAGGAGCATAGGACTGAGGGCTTGGAGCCTTGACTCATGTGCAGTCCTGCCTCACCATTTGAATTCAACAGGTTTTAGATCATCTGTTGCTTGGCCCCTGCCCAAAATACTGCCACTCTTTGCCTCCAGTGGGGTTCTGAGCATAGATGTGGGTAGGGTCAGGGAAAGGGTAATGTGAGCTCTGCATGTTGAGTTGCAGGGAGAGGCTTCAGATGTCTATGAGGTTGCCCATGCCAAAACAGCAAGTAAAAGACACCATGGCAAGTGGAGAGAGACAGGTGAGGAAGGAAACAAGGATCCTCCCATTTTAAGATTTTGCTGAGCTTCGCAAATTATTATCTTTATTTTTATTTAAATTTTAGTGAGTTAACATATAGTGCAATATTGGCTCCAGGAGTAGAATTCAATGATTCATCACTTACATACGACACCCAGTGCTCATCACAACAAATACCCTCTTTAAAGCCTATCACCCATCTAGCTCATTCCCTATCCACCTCCCTCCATCAATCCTCATTTTCTATTGTTAAGAGCCTCTATGTCTTGTTTTCCTCTCTCCTCCCCTCTTCTTCCCAACAGATGTTCATCTGTTATTTCTTAAGTTCCACGTATGAGTGAAATCATACAGTATTTGTCTTTCTCTGATTGACTTATTTTGCTCAGCATAATGCATTCTAGCCCCATCCATGTCATTGCCAATGCAAGATTTCATTCTTTTTGATGGTTGAGCAATATTCCATTGAATATATATACCACTTCTTCTTTATCCATTCATCAGTGAGCCCTACAAATTATAGAGCTGGCCTTAAATACTGAGTTCCAGCAAAGGAAACAGACTTTACTGTGGGTTTATTTTTTCTAGCAAAGGAAGACTTATGCAATCACTCCCAAGAGATTACACTTGTACAAAGCCCAGAGTAAGAGCATATATTCATAACTAAACCAATGACTATCTAGTGATTAAGACTACTGTTATTGGCATAGACCAATCAAGATAATCTCTAGGCCAGGGATAGTCTCTATCCTTGAACCCATGCTTGCTGCAAATCTCAGAACAAAGTCAGAGATCTGTGAATAAGGAAAGATAGTAGTGAGGTGGACTGGGGTGTGGGATCTACAAAAACACCAGTGGTGTCTGTCACACTATTCTCTTCCTGATTCAACTCTTTTTTCATTCTATCATAACTACAGAGGCCATAAGGATGGTACTATTTTTTCCATGAAATAACACTGAGATCCTCAATATCAGGAGGCATTTAAGAATGATAAAAGGGAGCTACTTTGGTTGAAACAGATGAGTATTTCTTGGATCCTAATAAATTAGGAAATTATTATCCCCAAACAAAAGTCTATCAAAACAATTCAGTGGTGTCTGCTTAACTGTTACACTCTGAAACATCTTTCTGTGCTACTTAAGTTCATTTTATTAAGGTCTCAAAAATATCTTAAAAATTGGTATTTGGCAAGACACATGTGCATTGCAGCTTATACCATTTTCTAACTGAAGTATAACACTGTTTTTCTTTCAGGGCATGTAGAATAAACTAACCCATTAGGAAGCAATAGTACAAGAATTAATGTTTTTCTAGTTTAATTCTAATTTTATGTGGGATTTAGTATCTCACCATGCCTTCTGAGAGTTGGCTCCTATGCTTAATCTCTGGAACTCCAAAATTACTTTAAAATCATTAAATGTTCAGGTTTGGATGACTTGTTTTACCAGCACAATATTACTGGGCAAGTTGCGAATTGATTTTAGTTTCTTTCCACATCAAACTCAGCTTCTGGGCAGGAGATCTTATATCTTTCTTTCATCATTGTCCGAGAATATTTCTATGCCAACTCTTCAGTATCCAAGCACTCAGGTACACTCCTACTGAAGTACAAATGCAACCAGCTGAGAATGTTGGGAAAGGAATCCAAGCCTGACTGTACTCTTGGGCTTTACAAAAAATATTTAGCTGCTTGGAAAGGACTCAACAGAGTGTATCCTAACCCTTCCACATCCCATCCATCACTTAAATTTGGTACAAATTCATGCACCCCAAGCCTTGCCCCAGAAATACATACTGTAAGCCACAAAACTACATTCCTATGTCTACACAGTCGGAAACAGTGGATTTCTTCAGCACAGAGATTCTGAAAACAAAGACCAGAGTCTGAGGTTTTCACCACAAAGACTCTGCCAGGATTAACACCACAAAGACTCCACCTGGGAAAGAAAAGGCCACACCAAAGTTTAACTGAGCGTGGTTAGTGGAAGGGGAGGAAGGATCCTAAGACTCACGCAGGCGGCAGTGTCTTACTGGCTATTTTGTAATTCTCAGAATTTGGCTTTAGTTCAGCAAGGTCTGGTGCACTGAGGCTGGAGATTTTTTTTATGCTGTCTCCCAGGGTTTCTTAGCTTTGCTCTAATATTAGGCCTATAGCATCAACTAACTGAGGCTGGTTACTTGGAAGGACTGTAGAGAGAGGATGGAGTAAGTGGTGGGCACAGGTTAGTACTGGAAAACAAAGACAATCCAAGCCCTAACATACTCTGCTGTTTGAGCAATACCTCTGCTATAAAGAAGGACATGGTGGAAAACAAGAATCACACTTTGACCTGCTCTTTCTAGACCATCGCAAGGCTGCCAAGCTGGTTCCAGCATTTCCAATAGCATTTAAGTATGGAAGAGAGGCAGGATATCTCAAATCATGAAATAACAACATAGGATGACACTTGTGAAACTGCCTTACTTTATTTTATTTTATTTTATTTTATTTTATTTTATTTTATTTTATTTTATTTTATTTTATTTCTTTTCAGTGTTCCAGAATTCACTGCTTATGCACCCCACCCAGTGCTCCATGCAATACGTGCCCTCCATAATACCCACCACAAGGCCCACCCAACCCCTCACTCCCCTCCCCTCCAAACCCCTCAGTTTGTTTTTCAGAGTCCACAGTCTCATGGTTCATCTCCCCTCTGATTTCCTCCAACTCTCTTCTCCTCTCCATTTCCCCATGTCTTCCATGTAATTCCTTATGCTCCACAAGTAAGTGAGACTATATGATAATCGACTCTCTCTGCTTGACTTATATCTTTCTAAACTAGGAAGAGCGTTTCCTTGTTCTTTATTCCAAACTCATTTCCAGAGTCAAACTGACACCCCAAGTGGGCGAGTGACTTGCCCATGACTTCCAGTCTCCTGGCCTTCACTTTAGTCACCACCAAGCAGACAAATCGAGAAACAAACACACAGAGCAGATTTTTCTTTGCTTAGCTAACTCTGTCAGGTACCTTGTTGTGCACATAATATTGGTAATTACAATCTACCTGGAAACCAACAACATTAACTACAGAAGTTTTGGATGGGAGTTCTTAAAGATAGTCATTTTTCTTACATCATTCAGGTGATTTTGGAACTCACAGAATGAAAATGTGATCATTTGCCTTCTACGTCCAGTCAGCATCTGTCTGAATCTTCTTGTAAGACAAAAGAGCAGTAGTAGTCATAGACCGGTGAGGTACCTGTGGCCCAGAGCTTGGGGAAGCTTGTTTGTGTTGCCCTTTAAAGGGCAGGTTTATCATATGTTCTCAGCCTCCCCAGACTCTGGGCTATGCCAGTGTCAGGGTCATCTTGGCCTCTAGCCATCAAGTGTGGGGTGACAAGTCCAGCAAGCAACCACAGCTTGAATAAAGAGGATGAGTCAAAGAGAAACTAAAGTTCTGTGGTATCACATAGTTGGTGTTGTGGAGAATGGTAATGGGTCAACAGGAAACAATTTCTAATCAAGGAAAGGACTACTTTCTGGAGCGGTACTTATTTAACTTTGTAAAAAATAAATGAATGAGGTGGGCATATTTGTTTCCCAGTTTTGCTGCTTCTCTAGTATAACCTTGGTATAAGTTGAACTTATGTATCTTTTTGACCTAGTATTTCTTGGCCATAACATGTAATTTAGTTAGTCCTCTAAGCTATGGGATTCTATTACCAAGGGGTCAGCAAACTTTTTTAGTAAAGGGCAAGAGAGTAAATATTTTAGGCTTTGGGTCCCTACTCTCTTCTCTGTATTAACATCCTTACCATTCTAGCATGAAAACAGCCACAGACAATTTGTACAGAAATGAGTATTACTGAGGCACCTGGGTGGCTCAGTCAGCTAATCGTCTGCCTTCAGCTCAGGTCATGATCCAGGAGTCCTGGGATCCCTTTTTAGGGGAGAGTCTGTTTCTCCCTCTCCCTCTTCCCCTTCCCCTGCTCCTTCTCTCTCTCTCTCCCTTTTTCTTTCAAATAAATAAAATCTTTAAAAAAAAGTATTGCTGTGTTCCAATAAAACTTTATTTATAAGGCAGGCAGCTGGTCAGTTATGGCCCTTGGAGTCATAGTTTGACAAACTGTGATCTAATAGTTCTGAAGTTTCTAGACTTACTATACTGAATGAGAAGGCAGATCTTGATGGGTTTTAAGATGCTTTCAGCATGGAAGAGAACCATGTAAGGGTGGAAAAATTGGTCAGAGTTCTATGCTTTAGTCACCATTAGGAGTCTGGGAAAGGAGATATTTGGACATTCTAATCACCCTAATGGTCCACCAAGGCCCCCCCCCAGAAAGGTCCCAAATCCTCTGTGTGAGAGAGAATTGATTGAAACGATCCTTTTACCACATTCTGCAAGTTCTTTTCCCTAAAAATAGTAGAAATTATTTGAAGGAAGTTTCACCTACTATCTCTGCCCTATTGCCAGCTTGAAGACAAACTGAACCTCTTTTGACATGGTAGTAGATGCCAACGAATGTGTACTTTGAGCTTATACCCCAGCGTGTGGTTAAATATAATTCTGGCCAGGGCAACGTAACCTGTGGGCATGGAGACATCTAGTTTGAGAGGCTTGAGCTCCTGCTCTGTGTGCATGTGTGCCTATGCAACAGAAAACAATACCATCTGACTAAATGGTAGGCTTAGCGCCAGATGCCAAGCCGGCTGAGACAGGCACACAAGCTAGCAAGCTAACCTCAGCCTCCACTTCCTCCTCCTCCTCCAAGAATCTATTAAAAGACTCAAAGGGCTGTTTAGCATCAGGGAGTGGGGCAAGACGCTCAGCAGCTGCAGCCCTGTTTGAATGACAATCCTCACGGCTGCCCTGCCCCAGCACATCCCAGAAGTCAGAGGAGGAAATGGCAGGACTTCCAGGATGTGTCGATGGGGCAGGAAGCGGGACAAAGCACTCTTTATAGAGCTGGAAGACAGCTGTGGGGCGGCGGAAACTTTCCGTACCGCCGCTCGTCTCGTCCACACCGGTCCTTTTTCTACCTCTGAAAATGTGTGGTTTGATGCTCTGAGGTAAAACTTGGGAAAAGTAGTGAAATGACAAAAGGTATTGATCATGCTGCAGAAGAGGCCAAAATCCCAGGGACTCCGAAGTTTCCCAGTTCTTCCAAATGTTTGCCTTTATAGACACAAAGTGAATTGTTTATCAAGTGAACAGCATTTTTACATTAAATATATATTATAGAACTTTTCACACATAAAAGAATGTGCCAGAATATATAACAAAGACCTGTGTATCCACTATGCAGGTTTACACACTTCACAGCACTCACCATAGCATATACCTTCCCCAACTTCCCCAATGTCCATAACCCCACCATCCACTCCCTACCCCCCTTCCCCCGACAACCCTCAGTTTGTTTTGTGACATTAAGAGTCTCTTATGGTTTGTCTCCCTCCCGATCCCATCTTGTTTCATTCATTCTTTTCCTACCCCCAAACCCTCCACGTTGCATCTCTACTTCTTCATATCAGAGAGATCATATGATAGTTGTCTTTCTCTGATTGACTTATTTCACTAAGCATAATACCCTCTAGTTCCATCCATGTCATCGCAAATGGTAAGATTTCATTTTTTGATGGCTGCATAATATTCCATTGCGCGCGCGCGCGTGTGTGTGTGTGTGTGTGTGTGTGTGTGTATCACTTCTTCTTTATCCATTCATCTGTTGATGGACATCTAGGTTCTTTCCATGGTTTGACTATAGTAGACATTGCTGCTATATACATTCGGGTGCACGTGCCCCTTCAGATCACTATGTTTGTATCTTTAGTGTAAATACCCGGTAGTGCAATTGCTGGGTCGTAAGGTAGCTCTATTTTCAACTTTTTGAGGAACCTCCATGCTGTTTTCCAGAGTGGTTGCACCAGCTTGCACTCCCACCAACAGTGTAGGAAGGTTCCCCTTTCTCCGCATCCTTGCCAGCATCTGTCATTTCTGCCTGGTGGCCAGCCATTCTGACTGGTGTGCGGTGGTTTTGATTTGTATTTCCCTGATGCCGAGTGATGTGGAACATTTTTTCATGAGTCTGTTGGCCATCTGGATGTCTTCTTTGAAGAAATGTCTGTTCATGTCCTCTGCCCATTTCTTGTTTGGATTATTTGTTCTTTGGTTGTTGAGTTTGATAAGTTCTTTATAGATTTTGGACACTAGCCCTTTATCTGATATGTCATTTGCAAATATCTTCTCCCATTCGGCTGGTTGTCTTTTGGTTTTGTTAACTGTTTCCTTTGCTGTGCAAAAGCTTTTGATCTTGATGAAGTCCCAATAGTTCATTTTTGCCCTTGCTTCCCTTGCCTTTGGTGATATTCCTAGGAAGAAGTTGCTGCAGCTGAGGTTGAAGAGGTTAGTGCCTGTAATCTCCTCCAGGATTTTGATGGATTCCTTTCTCACATTGAGATCCTTCATCCATTTTGAGTCTATTTTCATGTGTGGTACAAGGATATGGTCCAATTTCATTTTTCTGCATGTGGCTGTCCAATTTTCCAAACACCATTTGTTGAAGAGGCTGTCTTTTTCCCACTGGACATTCTTTCCTGCTTTGTCGAAGATTAATTGACCATAGAGTTGAAGGTCTATTTCTGGGCTCTCTATTCTGTTCCATTGATCTATGTGCCTGTTTTTGTGCCAGTACCATACTGTCTTGATGATGACAGCTTTGTAATAGAGCTTGAAGCCCAGAATTGTGATGCCACCAACTTTGGCTTTTTTTTTCAATATTCCTTTGGCTATTTGAGGTGTTTTCTTGTCCCATATAAATTTTAGGATTATTTGTTCCATTTCTTTGGAAAAAAAAAAAAGGATGGAATTTTGATAGGGATTGCATTAAATGTGTAGATTGCTTTAGGTAGCATAGACATTTTCATAATATTTGTTCTTCCAATCCATGAGCATGTAATGTTTTTCCATTTCTTTGTGTCTTCCTCAATTTCTTTCATGAGTACTTTATAGTTTTCTGAGTATAGATTCTTTGCCTCTTTGGTTAGGTTTATTCTAAAGTATTTTATGGTTTTGGGTGCAATTGTAAATGGGATTGACTCCTTAATTTCTCTTTCTACTGTCTTGTTGTTGGTGTAAAGAAATGCAACTGATTTCTGTGCATTGATTTTATATCCTGACACTTATTTGGATGCCTTTAATTTCTTTTTGTTGTCTGATTGCTGAGGCTAGGACTTCTAGTACTGTGTTGAATAGTAGTGGTGATAATGGACATCCCTGCTGTATACACAATTTTTTGACGGGCTTTTTTCCCTCCCCACCTGTTCCCAAACCTCCAGGATCAGAGTCCCTATACATGAATGACCCATGCAGAGCTCACGGCACCATTGGTGGGAAGTCCTGCTCTAGGATGCAATTCCCAGGCAAATGGGTGGGGTCATCTTCAACCACAGGAGATGATGCCAAAGTAGCTTTATTAATTCAGACTGCCCTTCAACAACACATGAGATTTGCCATTTCACCACTGCAACAGAATATGGCAATATGAGCCTTGAAAATTTTTGCCTCATCTGTTTATATTGGCATCTCCCGTATTAGTTGTCACAGTGAACATCTTTTCATGTATTTACTGGTCAGTGTTTCCTCTTCTGGGATTCATATCTTTTTTTCATTTTTCTACTGGGCCATTAGTTTTTTTTTTTCTTACGAATGTCTGGAACTACTCTCTAGAATCCAGGTACTAATCTTCTGTCACTTATATGCTGATATAATCATTTCCCAGTCTGTGACTTGTCTTCTAATATTGTTTATTAGTACTTTTTGTTCCATAGACATCTTGAACTTTGATGTAGTAAAATCTGGTAATACTTCCCTTTAGGGTTTCTACATTTTTTCCTTGTTTAAGACTCCCCTGTCTTGAGGTCATATGGTAGTTTCCACCTTTTCTTATGAAAATGTTCCTGTTTACATTAAAGTTCATGTGAAATTGAATTTTGCCTGACACTGATTTCTTGAGATCCACATTAATGAGGTTTACTTTATTTTATGATAATTGTTGGTTCTAGGACCATTTACTGAATGGTCCTTCATTTCTCCATTGACTTAAAGACCAACTTCATAGATATGCACACCTTCTTTTTGCAATGTATGCTTCCTTATTTGAAAAAAAGAGCCTAAGAACAACACTTAGCACCTTGCCACAAGGTTCCTCAATAGCCTGAGAGTTAGTTCTTGCGCTGCCCAACACAACAGCTGGGAGAAACTCCAGCACTGGAGGGAGTCTCTCTTCGTGCATTTATGACTTGTGGTAATTAAACTTTGAGAGAACTTTTTGACTCAAGATCTTTTTAAAAATTTCAGTGCCTTAGTCCTGCCAAAGCTCATGTGCTATTATCATGTGCTCCAGCCTTTAGAACTTCAGAATGAGTCATAGCCAAGATATAGTGTATGTCCCATAGTTCTCTACAGACTAGAGCTAGCCATCAAATTTCATATATTCCAGGTTTGAGAAATGCAGTTAGTTGACCTACAATAAACACACTTTATCACTTATGGGTGTTTTGCTCTGTTTCCTGCAAACTGTGAGACACGTGCATTATAATCCTCATACATTATTAAAATAGTTTGTTTTCTTTAAAAAAAATAGCTTGGCAAAATAATATTGGAATTAAACCAGAAATGCAACTTTCTGGACTTAAAAATGGCACAAATCCAGACCAGGATTCAGAAAAAAAATAAATAAATAACAACCCTCAGCTATTTCAATTAACATACTACCACCACAACAAATCAGCAACTTGAAGAAATCGTCACAAATACCTTATGGTAGAAATTTTTGTTAATGGAAATACCACAGACATGCTAACAGAGGAAAACAGAATGAATCTACCCTTTTCTGGACACCTATTATCAATCAGTCACCTCAGGAAGCACTTTTATATATACTGTGCCATTTAAAAATTACCCCAGCCCTCAGATACATTATTTAAATTCCCACTTTAAGAATGAGAGGATCAGATTTACAGATCTTGGTAATCCTGTCACAGGTGCAGAGCCGGTAACCGGTAGTTCAGGAATCCAGACTCACATGTTGCCCAGGCGTCTTTGCACATCCGTTTTCCACCATGGCTTCCGGTTCTAGCACTCAGATGTGTTGCTATGAGAGGAATCATTCAAATAGCCTCCTTAGTTTCAGGACCAGGGATCAGGTTGAAGTGTGTGACGTCTGTGAGGCTGTCCTTAGTCTCCTCAGGAGCAGACCCAACCTGTAGTTGACATCAGAATCATCCAGCCTCTGACGTACCAGCAAAATTCACCCAGAATTGTGGGGTCCTGTCATTGGGATGTCTGTAAGCTGGGTCACTGGGGCCCCACTCCATATTACATGCCCCATGATGCCTCCAAAATCTCAAGGGTCATATGTACATTGGAGTACAGGATGTTTGAGTTTTAGAAAGATGATGTGCTGTGTTAGCAATTATCCCAGAACACGTCCTACAGGTGTGAGGCAGCAACTTGTAACCTTATAATTATATTGATATTTCTTCTGTGGAACAAATGAATAGTCATACCAAATAGGGGAAAACAAAATAATAAATAGGCCTGTCAGTTCAGGTAAGACTCTGCTGCTAAATGAGTTAGAAATACTTTTGGCTGAGAGTTTTGGAGAAGTCAGAATTACAGAGAGAATGGATTCTCTACCTGTTTCTCAAAAACTGAATGCTTCTAGGAAACTATCCTGTTACCATTTTCAGGGAGAAAAAGAGTAAATATGACATGAACCTTGAGTAATAACTTTGCTGTCAACAAAACTGTTTTCCACACATTATTTCACCCACAGAATAATAGTGTGAGAGATTTTTATTCTACTTTATTGGTGAGGTTGTTCAAGTTCAGAGAGCTTGAGAATCTTTTAGAAGGTCACATAGCCAGGAAATAGTGGGCCTGGAATCACTTTTATCCTTGACCTCTCTACCTCTGACCGGGTCTATAGGTTCTAATTCCAATTTCACCTTTTTGTACTGTGGGCTCTCGCAAGCCACTTGAGTAGGGAAGAACCCAGTCCTCCTCCGAGTTTCTTCTTTGGCCTCACATTCCCAACACTTGTGACACCAGCTATGTGGGGGAGGGTGTCCCACACCAAGCCATTATGTGACAGCAGCCGGGTGCCCTACAATTTAAGTCCATTCTGGCACTATCTACCTGGAGATAGCATCCTGTCCCCCATGTTAAGGGCTCAGTTAAAGGGGGGTTAAGTGTCCCCCCACTTTAGATACCAATTGCAAGTCTACATTGTTACCCATGCTCCTGCTTGATCAGCTGTAATTGGTAGTTCCTGCAACCCCTCTCCTTAGATTTGATTAATTTGCTGGAGTGGCTCTTAGAACTCAAGAAAACATTTTATATACTATTTATCAGTTTATTATAAAAGGATATGATAAAGGATACATGTGAACATCCAGATAGGCATACAGAGGGCAAGGTGTATAGGAAGGGCCACGGAATTTCCATGCTTTCTCCGAGCATCTCCGTGTGTTCACCAATCCAGCAGCAGAAGTGCTCCCAACCACCCACTTCTGGGATTTTTAACGGAGATTTCATCATGTAAGCATGATTTATCACAAACATCTTTTCCAACCCCTTTTCCCTTTCTGGAGAATGGGAAGATGGGGAGGAAAGTTCCAGGCCTCTAATCGTGGCTTGGTCTTTCTGGTGACCAGCCTCATCCAGGAGCCATCCAGGAGTCTTCTCAGAGTCACCACATTAGAACAAGGTCCACTCCTATCACTGAGGAAAGTCCAAGGGGTTTAAGAGCCCAGTGTCAGGAATCAAAAATTAAAACAAATACTCAAACAAAATATGATCCTGGTGCTCATATCATTTAGAAAATTACAAGGGTTTTAGGAGCTCTGCCAGGAACCGGGGGCAGAGATCAATTATGTGATTTTTATTATCTCATACCCCTAAACCTCACCGAAGTTTGGTTTCCTTGTCTATAACCTAAAGACAAGTAGTTTTCCTCAAAAGACTGCAGTGAGAAGCAGATAATATTGTGCTGTGCAAATGTAAGATCTTATTACTGTTCATCTGCGTCATTTGGCTCCAAATCCAAATGTAACTTGGTCAGGACAGGGAGTATTATCTGTGACTCTCTGGGGAGCTCATCAGAACTTACAGAATGGCCAGAAGGGGACCTACCCTGTCCTGCTGAGCTCAAGCCCAGAGTAGCCACAGCTGCAGAGTTCTCTTTTGTTAAACTTCCAGCTGATCCCTGAGCATATTCCATTCCCATAATGTGCAAATTTTAAAGGACATTGGCCTTCAAGAGTGTTGGAAACAATAAATTGAAACCTCCTTTTCAGTCTTTGGACCTTGGAATATATAATTCAGGTAATGAAAAATATATCACATGTTTTATTGCATATTTCTATGTAATACAGAAATAGATATTAGGGTGGAAGTTATCTTTCTCTTCTATACAGTCTTTTCAGGACCTCATGAAAAAGCAGCTAAGCCAAAATCTGCTTTGTGGAAAAACTCTTTAAAAAGGTGTCCACAAAAATGCCATAAAGGTCATTATTATGCCAGGAATTTGGTTGAAATACTGACTAAACCAGTTCCCACCTACATTCTCTGTAGATTACCACTTGTCCTATAACATCACAGCACAGATTGGCTGTGGCCTTGTCTTCTCAACACTGGCATGATGGAAATTTTATACTACACTTGTCATTCTAATTTTACACACACACACACACACACACACAATTTCACATAAATAAATAATTTCTTATGTGCATGTATGTAAATATTGCACATACCTATGTATATATGTATATGCATTGAACACAAATACCTATTGCGTGTTATGTGTGTGTGTGTGTGTGCGCGTGTGTAGGCACTCACACATTGTATGAGTGGTCATTTACTCAACAAACATATTAATTACCTCATGTGAATCAGCTACTTACATGAGGCATTGGGTATAGGAAAAAAGGGTATAATCTAATTCCTAACCTCTAGCAGACAGACATTCATGAAATTGAGTAATTTGGTTAGCGTAGTAGAAAAGCATTATCGCAGTTTTATTGAGGGTCCCGGGAAATTCTCATTTAGAGAATCTAGGACTACAGTAGTACTACTTCATATTTTTCAAACCCTGAATATTGTTTTGTATCTACTATATGCTTAATTTATATTTTATTGATTAATATCAGTTGGTTTAAATATCTGGAATGCGTTGTTCTGGAAAAGCAATCAGACTTTGTATTTGCATGTCATCCTTGCGCAGGCGCTGTGTGAATCATGTCTGTCCTGTTACAATTTCAGTGTACCTGCTGTCCCAGTGAGCACTTAGACTTTGTGTTTGAGGGTAATGCTTGCTGGAGTGATTCCTGTATAGGACCAACCCAAATGAATGCTTTTTTTTTTTTTTAAATATTTTATTTATTTATTTGACAGACAGAGATCACAAGTAGGCAGCGAGGCAGGCAGAGAGAGAAAAGGAAGCAGGCTCCCCGCTGAGCAGAGAGCCCTATGCTAGGCTCGATCTCAGGACCCTGGGATAACGACCCGAGCCAAAGGCAGAGGCTTTAACCTACTGAGCCACCCAGGCGCCCCTCAAATGAATGCTTTTTAAATCCGGACCATGCAGACAATATGTTGTCTTTTCGTTTGTTAATAACTTCTGAAATTCTAAAACATAGCAATTAGAATTAGATCACACATATAAAAGTTTAGATTAAAAAGAAAGAAAAGTTATGAATTAAAAGTGTGTATGGGGTTTCAAAATGCTTCTGTCATTTCTTTGCCAGCATTGTCACATTTCAAACCCATCATTCTATCTTTAGAGCCAGATATACCAAGTCCTATCTCTGTTGCTTTTTGGAAATTTTGGTAGGCGAAGAGATGGGAAGAGAGGTTGAAATTCTTAAGAAAAAAAAAATGTATGTATGTATATATACATACATACATATATATAGAGAGTGGGGGATTATCTATGGATTTTAGCAAACCTTGGGGAACTGAAGTTGGCTCTGATGGCTGAGGCAAAAGAGACCAGGAATGTACCCTGACCGAGATATTAGGGAGAGGACTTCTGGAAAGTATTCAGTCATGGCCTTGGCTTTCCTTAGCTTTATGTGTTGGTTAGGGTTGTGTACAGAGACAGGGGTGTCACTGTTAATTTCTGTTTATGAGACATTCCAAAGATATTGTTGAATAAAAATAATAAACCCACATTGTTATTCTCAGGTATGTGAGCTGTAAAGCTGACACTTTGGCCCTCTGGCCATTTTTCAAGACATTACCTAATCCATAACCTCATAATGATGACTAGAGGGAAACATTTTCAAAAAGCACAGTCATAAAGTGCTTCGATAAAGCCCTCCCTAGGTCTTGTAGCAAAACCTGGACATGAGTGCCTCCTGACAGGAGTTGGAGGCACCAGATGTGTCTGCCATTGAGACAGCGTCATTTATATCCTTTAAGAGTCTCTGTTTCACGTTGGGGCAGAGATCCAGTCCGGGAGACCACAGACACAGATTGTACCTAATCCTGCCCCAGGGAGGAAAGAGCCTATGGAGTGGTTACGGCAGATTATACATTGTTGCCCTCTTTATCTTTATGTTGGGGGCGGGGGCGGGGGTGGATCAGCAGCGAATAAAGTCTCGCTCTTGCATCTATGCCTGTCAGAGGTCCAGACCCCTAGGAAGGGGTAGGGTGGGACACAGGGGTCCGGAGTAGGAAGAGCAGCCAGCCAAGACAGGACATGCTGGGAACCCCTAAAAGCTTGTATGGCTGGCAGTTCTTCCAGCTATCTTCCAGTATCGATAGAAACGGTAGAGAGCCGGCAAAGGGACTGTAACTGGCAGGGGCTGGGGTGCAGCTCATTTTCTTCGTGTACTCACAGAGTCCAAACTCTTATCTGTCTCAAACCCACGGCATCTGCAGGAGACATCCCTGTTGACTCAGTTCTCTTCCGTGGTGACTAGTCTGTCTTCTCTTTCTTACTCGTTTCTTATCCTACATCCCCCACCTCTGCCTGTGCCATTTCTGATCCAGAGCTCCTGAAAGGTTATCTCAGATGGTGCCTACGCTAGTTGTACATTTGAATCACCTGAGGCGCCTTAAAAAGAACCCCTATCCCCATGCCTCCTTGCACAGCACTTCTAATTCAGATGGGCCACGCGTCAGCAGAGGTAAGACCTTCACCAGGTGATTCTAGGCGCAGCCAACATTAACAACCACTGACCCAAGCACTTTGGGCTTTTTAAAGTAAGTAATGAGTCAATAGTGATGTTTCTGGATTGGGAAGTGTGTGAGCAAGATAAATCTGGTGACATTTTGCAAGGTATATTAGAGAGGGGAGAAAATGGAGGTGGAAAACATGGGTTTATCTAATGCCATCAACGTTCGAGGAAGGATCATTCGTGGGGGCTGGAATGTCATTGTGGGTGAAATGGCTCCACTCACAAGCCTTTGTGTAGACCCCATTAAATTTTTTGTTTAAATGTCATTTATTTTATTTTTTTTCCATTTTATTTCATTTTTGTTTAAATGTCATTTAAAATGTCTTCTGTGATAAAAGATAAAATACTCCCAGAATGTGTTTCTATGCAGGAGGATTTCTAAGTGACAGTGATTTGCACCTGTAGCTAAGGAAAGTACTTTGTCTGTAAATCTTGGGATTAACTTTCTTTCAGACTAAGGAGACATGCAGATACGAACCTGTTCTCCATTTTTATGTTAGACGATGCATTTCTCCCTCAGATAGTCTGGCTGGAGGCCAGCAAGGCTTGTTTCGGTCAGTTTAGAGATGGGGAACGTAGAGACGAATCCCATCCGTTCACTCGGGACCAGAGACTGTGGGGTCACGGAAGCCACCACTCTGCAAAGGTAGTCTGGCCAGAAGATAGAGAAATTGGGAGAAGTTAGTTATAGAACATATTCATGCTGCCGATACACACGTACAATGACATGTTCCTGTTGCTCTCTTCTGCAAGATGGAAGCAGAGAGGAAAAAGTGATAACAGTTTGCCCACTAAATGCTAGAAAGGTATAATAATTCGTTCAATCATTAATTAATTCTTTTTTAAAAAAAAGATTCTATTTATTTATTTGACAGAGATCACAAGTAGGCAGAGAGGCAGGCAGAGAAAGAGAGAGAGAGAGAGAGAGGAGGAAGCAGGCTCCCTGCTGAGCAGAGAGCCGGATGTGGGGCTTGATCCCAGGACCCTGGGATCATGACCAGAGCTGAAGGCAGAGGCTTTAACCCACTGAGCCACCCAGGCACCCCCATTAATTCATTCTTTTAAAAAGATTTTATTGAGGTGAAATTGCAGCAACATAAAATTAAGCATTTAAAAGGGAAGAGTGACATGTCATTTACTACATTTGCAATACTGTACAATCACCACCTCTACCTAATCCTAGAACATTTTTAACAGCTGAACATTAATTTATTCTTTAAATATTTATCCATTACCCTATATACAAACCCTGTTGTGCCAAGCATAAGAAACTTTAAAAAGAACAATAAAGAAAAAAAAGCTGAATTTATTTGAAAAGTAAATTTTCAGTAGGGAGATTGGCCATTTTACTGTAAATTGTAAGATAATATATGATGATTTCTATTTTAAAAAATGACATCAAGTAAAGGAGAGCTAATTTCTTATTTGTGGATGCCAGTAGGTTTGGTGTGAAAAACTTGAGGAAGGAGGAAATTTTTGAGAAAGGCTTTGAATGATGGAGAAAGAACAGGTGGAAGGAGGCAGTATATCTCTGGTAACCGGAGTATCCTAAGCCAAGGAAAGAAAGAAGAGGCGTAAGAAATAGTCAGGGAGTGCGGCATGATTACACGTGGGCAGGATGGGAGGAGCAGAAGTTGAGCCAGTATCATTCGTAGAGGTCTTTGAATAACGGACAGAGAATTTCGGATTTTATTTGCTAAGCAGTGAACGGCTACTGAATATTTTTTAAGCAGGAAGAAATATGGACAGTGCACTGTTTTAGGGAGATAAACGGGATGACTGCGTAAGGATGGATTAGAGAGAAGGAAATTGTCCCTTTAGGTAATTCCGGCAACACTCTGGGCACTGGTCTGTCAGTGTGTAAATCAGAAGAGAGAGGCTCCCAAGCCCCCCAAAGCAAGCTAGTGGTGGCCATAAAGGATGGAGTTTTTTGGCTTGCTTGTTTATTTATTTATTTATTTTTTAAATAGGCTCCCTACCGAACTTGGGGCTTGAACTCATGACCCCAAGATCAAGAGGCAATGCTCTACTGACTGAACCAGGCTAGCACCCCAAGTACGAGGTTTTAAGAAACCCCAACCACTACATGTTGCTTCTAGTTGAAGAACCAACCGTGGTTGCCTTGTCTTAGGGACTCTGTCTAAAGACTAGGCCAGTCTTACTGGTAAATCACGGGGTCAGCTTTATAGGTAAATCATGGTTACGAAGTTAGGAATTGTCGTTCAGTGATAATTCCTCTAGTCCACGGGAACATGGGTCTCTACTGAACGGGACCTATTTGACCGTATGCATGTCATGGCAGTGATGGCTATTCCACTCACAAATCAAAGACAATTTCCTCTTCAACAGAAGCCTGGGGTCAGATGTGCAAAGAATCCTCTCAAACATGAGGTATGTAGATCTGCTCCACTAGTCATGTTATGTTCATTCAACAAAAATGTGCTGAATGCCTACTGTGTGTGCATCCCTCTCTCATCAAGGACTGTCACAGGGCGGAGAGAGAACATCAAGTGCATTTGCATCGTTTCCCTAAACTAGAGATGACAGGTATGTGGCAGGCTTTTCCTCCACTTCCTGCTTCTCACGCTAGGCGGTCACAGAGCGCCTTCCCACTGGTCGCAGCTCTCGTCGTCCTCAACACGGAGCTGCAGGCAGCCTCCACATACACCGAGGAGGGGGACCCTACGGGATGTTGCTTATTGTCACTTACTCACGTGCCTACCTTGAAACGAGTAGTCTCTTCTTGCCTCCAGTGTTAAAATGCTTAAACCGCAGCAATATCGGCTTTATCCTCTTGTACAACTTTTAAGTCTCTGCCTTGTTGGGCCTCCTTCAGACTAGGAGACTTGCCGTCCAAAAAAACAAAACAAAAAAAGGTATATTCGGTCTCTTTTTGATATCCTTGCTACATACTCCATGTTTATCTCCTATTTTCTAGATTTCCCCTATTTTCAGTTAAAATATGTAAGGTCAGAAAAGGTCTAATGTGACTGGAAACGTTTCACTGGAGACCTCTGGGTACAGTATTCCAATACGAGTCTCCACTGAGTATTTTTGACTCACCCTTTCACCTGCTGGCAGCCCTCAAACTTGGAATAATGCTTCTCTCTCCACTGGTCTCCACACCCTTGCAGAGTCCCTCCCAAGGATGTCCTTCCCAAAGGACATCCCAAGGTAGACCACAAGGAAAATTTTTCCTTTTCCTTTCCATTATGGAAGTACCTGGTTCCACCTTGAATCTGTCCCTTCCTTGTTCCACCTTGAATCTGTCCCTTCCTTCTGCTACCAAAAAGGAGAAACTCTAGATAGAGCCTTGTTCATTGACATCCTTTTGGGAATGAGTCAAATTCCAGTTGACTAGGTGTTCATAGGACAGATTCTCTCAGAGTTCCTCCTAAAGCCATCCCTCACTTGGATTGGGATGAAGGGTAAGTGGCCCTCATGCCCTTCATAAGTGGGGAAGAATGAATGTCCAGCACACCAACAATTCTCCCTTTAAAATCTTACTATTAGGGCATCTGGGTGGCTCAGTCAGTTAAACATCTGCTTTCGGCTCAGGGATGATCTCGGTCCTGGGATGGAGCCCCACGTCGGGTTCCCTGGTCAGTAAAGAGCTTGCTTCTCCCTCTCCCTCTGCTTGTGCTCTCTCTCTCACTCTCTCTCTTAAATAAATAAAATCTTTCTAAAATGAAATAAAATAAAATAAAATCTTACTATTAATCCCTTTAGCTCTCAAATGAATTTTTGGTCGTATCTTCTATAGCCTGGAGGTAGGTGACGGGCTAATCACAACAGAGCAAGTATGACAGTCTCCAAGTGTGTCCTGCACAAGTGGTTTAGCATCCGCTTTAGGCGACAGCACTTTTCTCTCTGAAAATCTAAGACGAGAGGAAAAGTTAAATTTAACGACCAATTATATTCTATTTTTGCGTGAATTAAAGTTCAGACAAAATTTGCAAACTGCATGTCTGCAGGCCTTTCTCCAAAACTTTTCGGAGCAGGTGAGTTACAGAACGCATGATTTTTTCAGATTTTATAAAGGCAGTATGATGCACATATCGTGAATTATGCCACACCCCCAGCAGGATCAGGGGCAGCAGGATTCCATAATGAAATTCAACAAAATGTGCACATATTCACCCAAAGTTGGGTGCATTAAGATTACAAATTGTGGTGTGATCATATATGGAGAAAACTACTTAGGGCATCAATTCTGCTCTGTGAACTCTTGAGAAAGAGTTTTTAGGAAGTTTTGGTTTTGTGTTGTGAATGGCAGACCTTCAAGAGACTCCCCCATGTTTTCAATTGCTTTTCAATACCTCTCAGGATGTTTCTTTTGTGTCTGACACATGCTTTGATAGGCCACAGTTTTATTAGTTATATTTTTATAACATCTTTTTAAAGTGCTCTTTAATGTGACTGTTTAACTTTATTAAGTAATTCTTCTTCTGAATTTTAAATAGCAAGTTAAAAAGGCTTGTTGATCTTTTTCTTAACCAAGTTTCCGTTGGAATCCTGGCAATTCTGAACATGTAGCTAGAACCAAACCAGAATACCTAAGGCAGTCTTTGAGCTGTAAACTTGGAAACTGAAACCTACAACCTTATAGCATGAAATATCCCAACCAAAAAAAAAAAAAAAAAAAACCAAAACAAAACTGTATTTTGTTTTTTAGTTCGTGAACATTCTGTGTTCTTAACTCAGAAACAGGCACACAGAGGTTTTACAGGCCATTCCCACGGATGCATTTCAGCCACATTTCCTCATTGTTTGTGATGAAGTGCGTGAACCATTCTGGCATCGCTGCCTATTAATTTCACACTCTCTCTTCTTCAAGTCTATATGGTCCCCGCCCAGATCCTTTCACAGAAGGACATTGCACCTGGCCCCTCTCTGCAGCATTTGCCACGCCCGTCTTTGACACGTGTGTCTTTGTTCTGCCTGAAAACCCAGCCATTTCAAACCTGGATGTTCATTTCCCATCCCTTTTCCAGTTCCTTTTGTTTATAGGAAAGATTTCTGGTTATTTTCTAGACTTTGACTGCTGGCTGATGGACTGATAGGTTCTGCTGGCAAATTTGAACAATTTTCTGTGTTTACATCTGTTTCTTCTCAAGAGCACCCAGTGTTAGACTGGTTTTTGGCATGCGGCCGATTTCCTTCTCTTTGGCCAGGTCTCGATTTTAAAACAATACAACCTCCACAATTTGCCCTGACGTAATTATCAACACTTCTCCCAAATGCATGCTGACAGGAGTAGGGTAGGGATTTCTTCCCAATAGATGGAAGGCATTTTCTTTTCTCTGAAATGACTTCAAGTGTCTCTACCGTTGCTTTCATTGTCTTGAACAAGTGCTTTGTCTGGGATTGGTCTAGCAGCCTTTGCTTTGTTCTGTGCACTGTCTATGCATGAGACCCTGTCAGTTTCCTGCACATACGATTTCCTTTTTGTCACCGTACTTTTCCTAAAGGTAGTTCTAGGGACTCCTAAAGATACAATGGGTTATATATTGGTGTGTTTATGTCTATGATTTTTCAGCCCCCCCCAAATCTGAGGTTATTGACGAATAGTACCAATTAAAAGGTATTTGTCATCTACTAAAAAGGCATATTACTTAATTAAAGATAAATATTGTTAATGCGTAAACTATGCAGAATTCTAATAATTCTTTACTTTCCAGTTATCTGTTTTAAAGAACCCGTGCAGTTTGGTAAGGCTTTAAGATTGCCAGATTTGAATACCTAACTGCAAGAGGCAGTGTTGCAGAACGGAAAGTATGCAGACTCTAGAGGACAGAGGTGGAGTCAGGTCGTATTCATAGCACTCACAGACCCATCTCCCCATTTATGAAGTGGGAACAATAGGGGTGCCTGAGTGGCTCAGTTGGTTAAGTGTCTGACTTTGGCTCAGGTGATGATCTCAGGGTTGTGGGATTGAGCCCCATATTAGTCTCCCGGCTCAGAGGGGAGCCAGCTTCTCCCTCTCCCTCTGCCCCACCCTCCTGCTTGTGCTCTTTTTCTTGCTTATTCTCTCTTTCAAGTAAATAGATAAAAATCTTTAAAAAATACATAAATAAAATGGGAACAATAACTTTTACTGTGTAAGATGTATTTAAAATCCATTCATACACAAAAAATACTTAGAACAGGGGTGCCTGGGTGGCTCAGTGGGTTAAAGCCTCTGCCTCCGGCTCAGGTCAGGATCTCAGGGTCCTGGGATCGAGCCCCGCATCGGGCTCTCTGTTCAGCAGGGAGCCTGCTTCCTCCTTTCTGCCTGCCTCTCTGCCAACTTGTGATCTCTGTCTGTCAAATAAATAAATAAAATCTTAAAAAAAAATGCTTAGAATATAATAAGCACCCTTCCGATAGTAGCCACTTCTACTTGTATTATCGATTTTTCTGAGAATGCCCTCAGTCTGCCTCACTCAAGGGCTCTCACTGGCATGATTAATTATTATTCTTGAATTTCATAAACCACAGTTGGCTTTAATGAAACGATGCATATGTCCATCTGGAAAGTAAGTTAAAAAAATAAATATAATTCTACAGGATGACTAATGGCCCCCTTGGGAAGAGCAAAGCACTTGGCAGGCTGAGGATTTTTAGGTGTAGGACATAGAAAGTTTGTCTGGGAGTAAACAATCAACGCCTACTTTTTCATTAAAAATGCCAAGAGAAAGATATCAACGTATTCAGAGTCTCTATTTCCAAGGGTTCGTTTCAGCAATTCCCCCACAGTAAACGTCACTGTACTCCATTTATCTCCTTGGAAAACCAACCCAGTTCTGGGATATGATAGGTCTGAAGGAATATTCCACTTGCTGACTCGACTCTCAAAAGTTTTCTAAGATGCATCATGAGCGAGCTTTAAAGAATTTAATCTCTCAGGAAACATAATCATTCTTGCTTGTCTAGATTAAAACCCAAAAGATGTGAATGGCTGAAGGGTCTCTCCATTTGGCAACCGAACAGACTTTTACAGAGCTCTCTCAGGAATTCCTATGAGGCAAATGGTTGCTGTCAGCATTGGTCTGACCCCAGGGAACCCGAGAAACAAAATTGAGACCAAAAGGGGTTCTATAAAAATCATAATGTAAAATTAAGTGTGTGAGCTATAATAAAGATATAATAAAGATACAAAGATATAATAAAGATATTCACGGATGGCTCAATTTTCTGGCAGTTCTGCTACTTAAAATTTTTGCATTTGGCAATTAAATTCAAAGCATGTGTAAAAAGGTACCAAGCACATGAAAAAGCAAGTTTAACTATTTACCAAAAAATGTTTTTTTACATGTTTAAGGTAAGAATTTTAAGCCAGATACCCTTTCAATGCTTCCTTATGCATGGGACGAGGATGAAGCATTGTTTTCATTAATTCATCATTGTTCGGTTCACCAAGACTGTGTCTCTTTTCTTAATACTCCACCAACATTTTAATAAGTCATTTTTAAGTTACTTGACATAAAGCTTCTCATATATGTATGTAATGTCTTTAAATGACCTGCACTTTGCTGCAGAGATTTCTAATGAAAAGTAGAACTCTTCCAAGGAGCAGAGTTAATTTTCAGACTTAACTTTCAAGGCTCCCAGAGACCGGTGACAGATTCACCATCGGTTATGATAAAGGAACATGAGACTTGCTCAAGAAATGTGGGGTCAAACTGATGTCGAAGCAGGGAAGAGATTTGATGGTGGGTACAGGAGAACAGCACGGCTGTGTTGGGGATGTCAACTTTGACATTTAACTACACGTTTTCTCCAGAAGGTGGTGCTTGTCAGTCACTCCTGGATGGTTTTTAGAAAGGACTAAAACATAGCCTGATTCTTTTAAGAGTTCCCCTCAAGAAAAGGAGCCAGTGAATACAGAAGCATTACTAGTATGGCAACAAGACCTAATGTGTCCGCATATTCATGACTCCCCCATAATGGGCACCAGAGAAACTGGGTTGGAGGAATGGGTGGGAACAGTCCAGTCCTTCAGCCTTGGAAAGGGAAAATTCATGAACCATACAATTTTAAGCTAAACAAGTCTTTAAAGAACATCTGCCGTTAAGAGTTCTTAACAAAACCCTAAACCCGAAGTTGTTATATCATTTTGAGCTTGAAGTTGTTATGTTATTTGGGGGTCATTTGCATATTTCATAGGTGTACTTACTGAGGAGGAGGGTTGATAGCTTTCATTATATTCTCAACGATGTCTAAAAATAAAGAAGATTAAGTAACCCTCATCTTAAAAAAGGAGGAAGACGAATCACAGCATGGTTAAGTGATCTGTTTGTGTCTCTTTCAGAATAGCAGTGGCATACTAGACATGGAACTCTGAGCGATGCTGCAACACACAAAATTCTGACAAGTTTTTTTATTTTTTAAAAATAGAAATGTTTACAGGGTACTCTGCTAATGAACTTGTTTCTGTATGGTCTCAAAATAACTGTAAGTTTGGTTCAATAGCCAAATCTATTAGCATTATGCTAATCATTTAAAAAAATACTTCATTGACCAAATGTTTCCATTTTGATTGATTATGTTGGCATTATCCAGACATAGTCCAAATAACAGCACACTCCCATGACCACGATCCTGTAAATATTCTGGCATCTCCCCCATTACCAATAAAACTATTCAGCACAAGTATGCGGCATAAAAGGGAGAAAAATGGGAAACATATGTCTGAGTTCTCCATGTGAAATCTATAGCCATTAAGGGAATGATTTGCATTATGTGACCTAAGCATGCAGTTCGTTAGCAACCCTGGGACCCAACAAAGTGAAAAGAAGGAGCGAAGTTGGAAGAGGTATTTCCAAAGGGACAGGATTACAACACTTTTTTCTAAACCAAAACAACTCAGATGCAAAACTAGTGAGCAACCATTTATACAGGACAAAAGAAATACAATATCTTGTACTCCTATGGTATGCTATAGTTCCTAAAGATTTAACATAGGCTGATAAAAAGGCTGATATTCTGAGAAAACCCACAAATGAACAATTGTTGCAAAGTAACCTTAATAATGTGGCCCAAACCTAAATGAACAAAAAACCCTCCACAACATTATCAACAAAATAACATCTAAAATCCCAAATGAGTATTATAGGATAACAATCATTAGCCTGACTAGTGTTCATATCTTTCCCCACCTTTGAACACTTTGCATTTCCTACCACTGAGGAAGGTTAGAAGTCGAATTTTCATAAGAAAATGGATTAAAAAAGAAGGTAAATCCCCCGGGGTCGCTGCCTGGACCAGGAGCCTGGGAGCCTGGGCTCACATGGCAGTACATGATAGAAGATTCGGAGACTCAAGATGGCAAGGTAGATGGCAAGGAGAAGAGAATGCTCTGGGGTAGAGAGGTAGAGGCTCTGGGGCAGAGGGCTGTAGAAAATAGAAGATGAGACTGCTTCATAGGGTTGACGTGGGCCAGGATAACAGAAGCCCTGATAATCTTGAGGGAAATACGATAATGCTTGACAATTCCACTTTGGAGGATGTCTCCCTAAATGTGATACGATGGAGGGGGAGGCAAGGTCAGAAAGCAATCAAGGTTCTATGAGAGATTTACACAAGCCAAAAAAAAAAAAGTATACAGTATTGTCAAAAAGAATGTCCAGGTTGTGTGTATTTATGATGTGGATACCACATGTGTGACCAGACTTTCATAATGGGTCATTTTACCTTGGGTGTGATGGGTATATTTGTCACCGCACTTGCCACAGAGGGAGATGTTCCGTGCATAGTGGAATCTCATCATACTGATGATGATAAGGACTGGGCTACAAGGAAGTGAGGGGTGAAAGACAAAGGCTAGATACTTAAAATTTAAACCTGCGTTAAGGTCAATTAAGGTCAACACTTGGTAATCCCAGGAAGTGAGTTAAATTAGTAAATCCCTTCTATATTTGGGATGGCTGCTATCTACATTAGTCAACTATGAAAACAAACTAGCCTTCTTCATGCTTGTGAAGGTGTGGAGTGTAGCAGGTTACAGTGAGTGTCCAGGGCCACAAGGGACAGGCCCAATCGTGCCATAAATAGAGTCTTTGGAGGCTTTGTTTCCTTTGCTCACCTATGTCCTGAAAGTCTTCACTTTTCGTGACTTGCTTGCCAGGGCAGGCTTTGAATCAGGGATCGTCACATCAGATCTGCAGACTGTGATTCAGTGGAAAAGGCTAGGAAGAAAGGAGTATATCAGTTGTGAAAGCAGTCTTCAGATTTATGTGGCCTGCTGGAAAATATCCTTCCTATGGGGGCATTTATACTTCAATGGTGGAAATGAGTTTTAATTACTCACCACTTTACCCTCACTCCGTAAGCCATATTATATGCTAGGCAGTGGCTGTTATTTACTTACTGTTCAGTATCTGCCAGTGTCTTCATGATTTAGGTCAAATCCCACCTACGTTTGCTTCTGTGCGGTGTTTCCATTGTGTTCAATATTCTGGAACTTCTGTCAAATTAGAAATCTATTTCATTTTGGGGAACTAAGTCAATAGTCACACTTCCTGACTATCAGATACCATTTTTCTCCTCAAAATGTATAGGAGAGTGCCCCAATCTACGGCAGGTTTTTTTTTTTTTTTTAAAGATTTTTTATTTATCCATTGGACAGACAGTAGTAGTAGACACAAGTAGGCAGAGAGGCAGGCAGAGAGAGAGGAAGGGAAGCAGGCTCCCCGCTGAGCAGAGAGCCCGATGTGGGGCTCGATCCCAGGACCCTGGGATCGTGACCTGAGCCGAAGGCAGAGGCTTTAACCCACTGAGCCACCCAGGCGCCCGGGTTTTTTTTTTTTTTTAATTGAGATATAACTCACATAATATTATATTAATTTCAGGGATACAACATAATGATTTGTTGCTCATATATATTGTGAAATGATCACTACAAGGAGTCTAGTTAACATCCATAATCATACATAATTATCGTTCTTTTTCTTATCATGAGAGCTTTTATGATCTACTCTCTTAGTAACTTTCAGATGTGTAATACAGTGTGATTAACTATAGTCACCATGTCGTATATTACATCACTAAGACTTACTTATTTTATAACTGGATGTTTGTTCCTTTCACCTCCTTCACCCATTTTGCCCACCTCCCACCCCTGTTTCTGGCAACTATCCATCTGTTCTCTGTATCTATGAATTTGTTTTTTCAAGAGTCTCTATATAAGTGAGATCATATGGTATTTTTCTTTCTCGGCCTGACTTATTTCAATTACCATAATGCCCCCAAGATCCATCCATGTTGTCACAGATGGCAAGATTTCCTTCCTTTTTATGGATGAATAATATTCCATTGTATATAGACAACATTTTTTTTTTTTAATCCGTTCCTCTATCCATGGACTCTTTGGCTGTTTCCATACCTTGGCTATTATAAATAACACTGCAATGTGCGTGGGAGTGCATATGTGTTTTTTAAGTTAGTGTTTTTGTTTCCTTTGAATAAATACCCAGAAGTGGAATTGCTGGATCATACAGTAATTCTTTTTTCTTTTCTCTTCTTTTTTTTTCTTTTTTTTGAGTAAGTTCCATACTCTTTCCCACAGGGACAACACCAATTTACATTCCCACCAGGAATGTACATGGGTTCCCTTTTCTCCACACCCTTGCCAATGTATATTTCCATTTCAAAGGTATGAGGCAATATCTCACTGTGATTTTGATTTGTATTTCCCTGATAATTAGTGATGTTGAGCACCCCCTCATGTACTGTTGGCCAACTATATGTCTTCTTTGGGAAAATGTCACTTTAGATCTTCTGCAGGGCAGTTTTTGTGCCTTTAAAAATCCTGCTGTGGAAAATGTATCTGGGGTATGCTATTTTACAACATGGTTTATGAATCATTCGCCCCGAGTGCATCACTGAGTAAACTCTAGTCCAGATTAGCTCCCTCCTCCAGATACGTCCCCCTTTGATCTTTCCAAGTATGACCCAGGGTATACTTCCATGTATCAAAGGGTTGGTTCTGTTTGCACGTGATTGCCCCTGGGATGTGATGCCCCCACCCTCTCCTAGATTTGAAGAACATCAGCCAACTCTACAGACCAGCTGCCACAGAGGGGATCCCACCCATCTTATCATGACTGTTGCTGACAAGCTAGAGAACCACCAGGCATCTAAAGACCCAAACAAAAGAGGTCTGGTGCCATGTCTCAAGCAGCATGTCAATGTGTGCCATTCATACCCGAAGCTGAACTGCATGAATCTGAAACTCATTACTGAGTCCCTTCCATTGATGCAAGTCTCTGCCCAGGCCCAAAAGATTTCAAGACTTGACATTTCATCCAAGGGCATTCCATTCCAAGATAGTGTCTGCTCCCAAGTATCTGTATTCCCAGAAGTACTTTCCAATGAACATGAATAAGACCAAGGCAGGTTCTGGTGTTCAGGTACTCAGCACATGTTTCATATCACCGATCTTATTTTTTTCTTACTATCAAGAATTTTTTTTTCCTCTGGAGCTTTTTTTGTTGCCCTTGCCAGCCACTGGGCATTGGTAAACACCACTATGACTGGCTACAGAAGCTTTGAAATTGAGCAGAAATATAAGAAGAGCCGTGGCTCTGTGCAAATTTGCCAAAGCTCTCCCTAGTCATCCTTAAAGTTCATACATCAACAGTTGTTTTCCTACTCCCATCACCAGGTACCCCACTATCCTGAGTATAACATAGATGCAAAGTGTGAATGTTTGAATTAGGAATTCCTGGTTTAGGAGATGAGCTCTATTCTAGACAAGTGTCCTCAAGGCAGTTTCTGACCCTCCTTAACTACTTTCCTTATCTGCACACTGAAAATAATAAAGGAATAATAACCTTATGGGACGGTTAACGAGTTTCAAATTAGTGATATAAAGAGTTTAGAGCACCTTTGACACGTAGTAAGTACATGGCAAAGGGTATTTCTTGTGAATATCAATAATAACCTCTAATAAATATCTGCTGTAAGGTGAATGTGTGGTCCAGCCAGTCATAAATGGGGCTTAAGAAAGAATCATGCTATAGGAGCACTTCTCTGTTCCTCTCTTTTTGAGCAACAGAATCTCAACCACAGTTGGCAGGTAGGGACCTCTTATTCCAGATACCTATCTATAATAATGCCTGGTATAATTCTTAAGTGAGGACTTTATGAAGATAAAAAATTATTAGCTGAAAATGATGGGGCCCACCCAATGTAATGAAAATTTATATACAAGTCACTATACAGTTAACTCAGATATATTAGGATACAATAAGCATGTGGCTGTGATATTAACATGCAGTTTCTTCTCACTAAAAAAGCTATAGAGTTGATTCTTTTTTCCCAATCATTTTTATTAGTCTCTTCCTTTTTTTCTTGAAATGTTTCAGAATTTTAAAAAGTTCTTGTATTTTATAAACCAAATGCTCAGTGTTAAAACAATTTATGAATCTAAAATCATCTGAAAACAGTAAAAAGCTAAGTTTTAACAATTCAAAAGTATAAAATTGTATAAAGTAAAAAATATAAGTCCCCCATGAACTCTATTCCCTACTATTTATCCTCCCGCTCTGGAGATGGAGACATGATAAAGAGTTTGGTCCTGCTCTTCTAGACATATTTCTGTCCATGTGTAAACATGCATATATGTGAGTATATGTACTTTTTCTTTGCATAACCTATCTCATATGACACATGCTGTTCAATGACTTACTTTTTCCCCTTAGCATGTGTTTTTGGGCAACACGAGGACATTTAAATTTTCTTAATTTTTAACCTTCGTGCAATTTATATTAAACTTACTTGTTTAAAAGGGCATCAGGGTGGCTCTCTCTGTTTAGTGTCTGAATTTTTTTTTTTTTCTTTTAGTGTCTGATTCTTGATTTTGGCTCAGGTCATGATCTTGGGATATGAGATGGAGCCTGCTTCAGGCTCTGGGCTCAGCTCAGAGTCTGCTTGAGATATTTTTCCTCCTCTTCTTCTTCCCCCGCCCCCATTCGTACACACACCCACTTTCTCTCTCTTTCTCCCTCAATCTCAAATAAAGTCTTTTTTAAAAATTAGAAAAGGGGCACCTGGGTGGCTCAGTGGGTTAAGCCTCTGCCTTCAGCTCAGGTATTGATCCCAGGGTCCTGGGATCGAGCCCCGCATCTGCCTCTCTGCTCGCCAGGGAGCCTGCCTCCCCCTCGCCCCCCGCCTCTGCCTGCTTCTCTGCCTACTTGTGATCTCTGTCTGTCAAGTAAATAAATAAAATCTTTAGAAAATAATAAAAATAAAAATAAAAATTATTTTAAAAGACTTAAGCAATGTATTTTGTTATATTTATGAGCTAGACTGTGCAATTTCAATGTTTGTTTGGTTTTCTGCATCCTTATATATTTTGTCAAACTTCCTATAGGATGATTTTTCTTCTTATTAATTTATAAGAACTTTGTTCAATTTCACCCTTACGAGTCACATGTGTGGCAACTCTATTTATCCAGGCTATTATGTTATTGTTTTGTTTTATTTATGTTTTCTGTTAAATAACTACTAAATTTTAGTGGTCAACTTCTGTAGGTTCTGGTATACTTACGAATTTATTGTCATGCTAAGAAATGTATTTCCTAGTGTAAGATTACCAAAAAAGAGTTCATTTATTTTTTTCAGGGTTGTACACTTCTAAAACATGTTTAAACTTTTATTCCCTCTAGAATTTGTTATGATGTAAGGAGCAAGTATTGTATTTTGTTCAAATGCCTACACATTTGAACCAACAACATAACCTGAATAGTACATCTTTCCCCAACCAACTGTTTTGAAAATCTTTAACATATATAAAAATTTCCATTTTTCTAAGAATATAATTCCAGGCTTCCCATTCTCATTCATTGATTTCCTTATCTATACCTGTATCATTGTTTAAACATTATCTCTTTTTAATATATTTTAACATTTTGTATATTATTCTTCCCCTTATTAGGTTTTTACATTTTTCCTTACTTTCCATGAGTTTATTCTTTCTAATAAATTTTAAAATATTTTTTATAGAAATAATTCATTTTTTTTACCAAGATTACAAATAATTTCAACATTATTTTAGGATGAATATGCATCTTTGTACTGGAGAATGATCCCCCGCCCCCCCAGGAACAAGTGTATGTTTTTCTATTTGCTCAAGCCTTTTATTATGTGACTCAGTAAAATAGAAATATTTCTCTTCACATAGATCCTGTGTATATTTTGTTGATTTCTTGATATTTTAACATTTATTTTAAATAGGATCTGATGGTTAATTTTCTCTTCCTATTTATATAAAGGACAATTATTCACTGTGTTTATTTTTTTAACTGCCACCTTGAATGATTTCTCCTCTTTTTTTCTAATGTTTTCTCATGTGTCTTTCAGGCATAAAATTATATTATTTGATAGAATTTAGATGATGAGTATATTGGTATTTGCTGTACAAGTCTTTCAAATTTTTGTATGTTTCAATGTCTTCTGTATTTTTGAAAATTTTCATAATAGAATGTGGTAGTGAAATAATTTCATCTGATTGCACTAGACCAAGCTTTGGGTATTTCCCTATGAACTACTTATAATTATATAGCTACATGAGATACTATATATCTCAGATTTACTTGGCAAAATACTTATTAGCTTACTAATTATTCTTGTTAAATACATTTTCATTTCTTTTTTTCTAAGATTTTTTTATCCATTTATTAGAGAGAGAAGAGAGGGGGTTGTGCGGGGGAGGAGGAGCAAAGGAAGAGAAGCAGATTCTGCCCTGAGGGTGGAGCCCATCAGGGGGCTGGATCCCAGGACCCTGAGATCATGACCTGAGCCGAAACCTAGAGTCAGACAGACACTTAACGGACCCAAGCCAGGCACCCCTTGAACGCATCTTTTTCTTTGTATCTCTAATTCCCCTTCTTGCCTTTTTAAATCAGAGTAGTGGTTAATTAACCTAATGATTAGGAATTGTTTTATAATTTCTTAAACTGAAAAATTAAAAAAAAAATCAGTCATTGTTTTTTAACCGATTTTAGCATAATTCATTATTTGTATTATTAATTGTTATTATCGTCTCTAAGCACATGCTGCACAAGGTCTCTGCCCTGGGGAGCATATCAAAGCTCACATTTAATTAATATCTTGAATTTTCATGGTATTCCAGGTAACAACAAAAGCAACAAGAGCCTAGAAATAATTAAAGTATATAATTAATATTACCAGTTTAATGTTACCATACACACTGTCCAATCAACCAAATAAATAATTATTAAAATCTCCACGATTATTAAAATTAACTAACATCTGTTGGGACAATTTGACAATAATCTCAAGTCATGAGACCTTATCATGCACATGCCATTAATTTTACTGCTTTTATGCTTCAATGTTCAAATAGAATAAAAGGATTAATTCTGGTTGAGGTTTTATATGAGAATAAGTACACAAATGCCTGGTTTATAAACTGATTCATTTATTCTATTATATTACACATTTTCCTGATAGGTTTTTTAGAGAAAGTACTTTGCTATAGTCTATATGTTAGACAAATCCAAACCCATGGACTTACATGAGGAACTTCTTAAGAAATCAAACGTTATACTGTATATCATTAAGATGAGCTTAGTAAAAGGACATATTTGAATTCCATGATATACTTCTAAGCTTTCTTTAATTACATGGCAGGAATGTCTTCCCCCATTAGATTTTAAGTCGCTACAGGACAAAAACATGTTCTCCCTTTTTCATTTTACCTCCATAAGCCAATTGGGGAGCTACTTTTTTCATAGAGAACAAATAAATATAATAAATAAATAATTGTTTGAGTGACAGAGCTCGTAGGAAGTAGTAGACTTTCTTTTTGTAAACATTAAATGCCCTCTCTATGTTTAGTTCTGGTCACGAAGAGGCCAGGGAAGAACTCTAATAAGACCCTATGTGATTTTGGACATTTGCTGCATGAACATTTATGGACTGAGCCTCATTGGGTGTGATTGGGTTTTTCCTCTGGATTCTGGCCCTCAACAGGAAATTTGATTTATTGTTATACTAGCCTCACAACACTGAATAGTCACTGCAACAGTATAGCTTTCACTTATTAAATGAACAAATAATAGGGACCCCGTGAAAAGTTGTTTTTAAAACAGAAACCAAAATGAGAACTATGATCCTAACCAACCCCAGTTGTGCACCATCCATTCATCAAATGATCTGAAGCCTCCCTCCTGTGGTTCAGATGCTGCTGGAAAGTGCCTTTGAAATGTTCCGGAGTGCAGGAGGAAAGCCAGGAACCTCTGCCTTAATGAAAGCTGTGAACTAGAAGAGTAATGCCTGTCAGATTTTCATATGGTCCTACTTTTCTTCTGACTACATAATTTGTCTCTTCTAGTTTTGTGTTTACGATCTCATTCTATTTTGATATTCTCCCCTCCCGACAAGATCTGGCTTAAGAGCATTTTATCATTGGCCGTGGTTTCTCTTCCAACTTTCACCTTTGCTTCTCCGAGTCATCTGGTGGTTTTAGTGGCATCTCTCTGGGACTGATTCCTTCTCTGGTCATGGAGGCCATCATGCGAGCCAGCCTCTCAGTCCTTTATGAAGTTGTAAGTCATGGCCAATCCTAGGGCTGCTTATTGTTCTAGAATCCTGGAATTGGAGTATAGTCTTCCTTCTAGCCCACCATTTTTATAGAAACAAATTTCTAAACTATTGTGAACCTTACTAATGATCTCAACCCTTTTTTGTCAGTTACCTTGGTGTCCATTGTCTATTTCTGAAGTCCGTTGACGGGAGCTCCCTGCCCTATTCTTTTCCAAGGCACTTGCACAGTGTTTTCTGACCACACCTAGCACTCTGCTCATCTTTTTTGGCTTTGGCAGCCCAGTGAGCTGATCTCCTCAGACGACAGTCTTCTGTGCCTGAGAGATCTTTCTCCTGTCATGTTAGTATTTGGAAAGTAGCACTTTCCTTCAGAATTTTTGGGAGTATTTTTTATCCGGGGGCCAGCTTTTGTCAAGCCTTGAGATGCTCAAGCTCTTGTAGTTTTTTATAAGAACCAGTTTGATCACAGATATTGGCTGAGTGTCCTGCATAGAATCGCAGAATTTTCCTCTCAGTGTAGGAGAGGTGTACCTGTAGAGGTACCTGTAGAAGATGAACAATATTCATATTTTCCTGTGTTCTATTTCTCTTAATCTAAAATGGGTTGTTTCAGAACTGGAGATGGTATTTCTTGCCTTTTGCTTTATTTATATAGCACATATTTATATATTAGTTTTATATTATTTATTACTTATTTTAATTTTAATTTATGTTGTTATATATTTATTATTTCTTATATTAATATATATTAAACTATTATATATTTAATGAAATATGTATAAATATATTTGTATATTAATCTTTTTTGATAAAACACTTGACCGTGATTGTCTATTCAGGAAGCATATTAAGGGATATAGGGTACACTGTTCATTGCTCATCCTGTGGCAGTTCTCCTCCTCCTCTTTGGTGATGCAACCTTGGTTTTCTCCCAGTGGTTATGCGCCTTAGCTTCCTGGGCTGGATCATAATTCACCTGTGTCATATGGGGTAATCTTATGTCCACAGAAGGACATCTGACTTGGTTTGGGCCAATGTGAAACAGGGGTGAGAGGCTTTTGGGAAATCTTTTCTTCCCCAATGAAGGGAAGGCTGATCCCAAGGGCTGTGTGTTCCTTCTTTTCTGCTTTGAATGTTGTCATGTGGTAATATGATGCTTGGAGCTGCTATAGGCACCTTGCTTTATGAGAGACAGGCCCAGAAAACTCAGAAGTATTGTTTTGAGTGCTTACATTATTGAGCTACTCAACCAACTACTTGAATCACACATCTCCAGATACCTGTTACAATAAAATATTATTATTTAAGCCATACCAGTTGTAGATTCTGTTTCCTTCTGTCAAAATAATTATATCCAACCCAAAAAGTAAGGAAAAAAGAAGTCCATGAGTATCTCCCACCAGATATAACTAAGATATTTGCCACATTTCCTTTCAAACACTTTCCTATGCATATAGACAAATATATTTAATTTCTATTTTTATAAAACTAGTATCATATTGACATGTAGTTTTGCATTCTGCTTTTTACTTATTGTTGTATTGTCTTGGAGTGTCATTGAAAAGTTTCTAAAGCCATGATTTACTATATGAATTGCCATAATTAATTTGCATAGTCATCTTTTAAATCTTTTTGTTTTAATTCCAGTATAGTTACCACACAGTGTTTTATTAGTTCCAGGTGTTCAATACAGTGATTCAGCAACTCCAGCATTACGCAGTGCTCATTGCAACAAGTGTACACTTCATCCCCATAGCCTAGTTCATCCTAATTTACATATTCCTAAACAGAATGTATCGTTCCCTATTTTGTGTAGTGTTTGGGACAGAAACATTGGTTGCCTGAAAGGCATGATGCTGCTTTCAGGAGAAAGAACAGATACACAGTAATTATTAGGACTAAAGAAACTTTTAAGGGAAATTAAAATCAACCTCTCATCTAGAAACTTATCATTACAGGGAGAAATCAGACAAAACACAATGTAAGCGATGAGACCTTTCCAAAATAGAGCTGTGAGTTGCTTTAAAGATCCAGAGAGAATAAAACTAAGGTTAACTTTGGAATGTGGAAATAGGTAATAGTTTTAAAGTCTGCTTTCTCTAAGGAATGATCAGTAGAGGCCCTCACTCTGCCACCCTAGCTTCAGGGTCTGAAGTAATTTCAGCTGTTTATGAAGCCAAGGGGCACATAAAGAGCTCCTGGAAATACGTGTGGACATTGAGTTCCTTTCGTTTTCTGAAATTGTGACCAAGAGAGCACTCAACCCTAGCTGAAATGTCTCCTAAAATGTCTGGCATGTTTCCTCGTCTATAAACTAGAAAAAGAATGGGGGAGGAGAAGTCCCTAGCTCATGGGCTCTCATGCACAAGGCCCTAACCTCATGGCATCTGCATTTGACCGAAGCAGCAGCAGGTGCAGGGCAACCAGACTGACTGTGGTTAAGGCTTATTGCTTACAGAGCTAATACTTACAGAGAGAACACGCGCTCTGTACCTGGTTTTCATCTCCCTCACTTACATAAACTGACTTTTAATGAATGCACACAATAACCCTACTGAGGTGTGTCCCAGTATGGTCCCAGGTAAAGAATGGAGGTTAAGTTCACAGTGGCACAGCTAATATGTTATGAAGCTGGGATTCCAAGTCTGGAGTCCACATTCTTACCCATTGGGTAAGATTCTCAAACATTCTTGTTCCAGTGACCTTAGTATTTCAGGAGATTTTTTTAAATTACCCCAAGGCCACAAGAAAAACCTAATGGTCTCCTTTATTTAAATAGTTGAGTCAAAACTAACTAATTTTATGTCTTAACAACTTACTAGCCATTAAAAAAAATTTTATTTTTTTAATTTCTTTTCAGTATTCCAGAATTCATTGTTTATGCACCACACCCAGTGCTCCATGCAATACACTAGCTATTTTGAAAAAGAATACAAGTGGGTGAAAGGAAAGATATTTTAGTTCATTCTTATGTAGCCACGATTCTTTTTTCTTTTTTAAGATTTTTATTTATTTGACAGAGAGGTCACAAGTAGGCAGAGAGGCAGGTAGAGAGAGAGAGGGAAGCAGGCTCCCTGATGAGCAGAGAGCCCCATACAGAGCTCGATCCCAAGACCCTGAGATCATGACCTGAGCTGAAGGCAGAGGCTTCATCCACTGAGCCACCCAGGCGCCCCTGTAGCCACGATTCTTGCTAATGTAATGTGTGCACCTGCTGGGTATGGCACCGCTTCTCAAATCTTGGAATCGTTGCAATCACTTATTTTGGATTCCCATCAATTACAGCACCACATCCACTTTTTATTATGGCAACTGCCAAAAGCTCAGCTTTATAATAATAAGCTATCATTGAAAGAAATATAGCATGATCTAATGTTTAAGTTTGAACTCCCTCAAACTAGCAGTTCTCCTGTGTCGACAGATGTTAATTATTACTGTGTTTCCCTCCAAAATTTAAAATACCCCCTGTAGCCCCTGTGAGTTCCCTGTACAACTCTGGGGCATCTCAGTGCAGTTTGGGAACTGTGGCTTATGGGGGAACATTGCCACTTGAGTTCAGGACCCAGTAGGAGAATGAATTATGATTATTTTTAATTAAAAAAGTAGCGTAAAATTATATTCAATGTTGCCAGCTTCATTAATTCAAAGCTTTATATATATTTAAGTGAGGGATTCTCTCATTTGGTTTAATATTCCTTAGAGATGAGTGTTACAAATCAGTGGAAATGCCATGACGAGAAGCCATTTTGAGTCTCAGCCATTTTGGGGCTTCTGTAGAAAAACGTGAAGCTGGACTACATAGCTCCCCCCGGCTTTTTTCTGATTAAATGGTTTCTAAAGTTCTTCTTAAACTTCGCTGGAATTTATATACTCAGTTCTTTTCTTTGCACATTGTTGTTCCACACCCAGTTTTTCTTTTCTAATTTCCTTAAGCATAGAGTCATAAGCCAGATTCTGGATCTGTTGTAAACAGATTCTAGATCAAAGAGGGCAGACTTTCTGGATTCTCCTTTGAACTCCTCTGTATGCCATCCTCACCTTTTTGTACCTCATTCTCTTAATCTATAAAATAAGGACAACTGTGTCCGTGTCACCAAATATGGTGGGGCTAAAACAGTGTTACATAGTAAAGCATTATATGCCTCTGTTATGAAGATGGTGAGTACAGGTTTATATTCTAGAAGTGTTAACTGTCTAGATTAGCTGTAGGCTGTGGTAATAACTGCAGATTTTTAAGGAAAAAAATGCTTTTTAAGTTTTCTTAATTCATTATCTATATGCCAATCCCATACCACAATTTTGCCTATGATCATTTTAATGATGGGTTGATTAATAAGTAGTTTTAATGCAATGTGTATTCAGCCTATCTTTGTTTATCTTGATGCCTGATCATTTTGATAGTATCTAACAATTTTTTAAATATTTTGAACATGTTTTTAAACAAAAAATGGACAAGTATCATATTACTCTAAACTTGCTCATCATTCCATCAAAAGTTACTTCCCGGGGCGCCTGGGTGGCTCAGTGGTTTAAGCCTCTGCCTTCAGCTCGGGTCATGATCTCAGGGTCCTGGGATCGAGCCCCACATCGGGCTCTCTGCTCAGCGGGGAGCCTGCTTCCCCCTCTCTCTGCCTGCCTTCTGCCTACTTGTGATCTCTCTCTGTCTATCAAATAAATAAATAAATAAATAAAAATCTTAAAAAAAAAAAGTTACTTCCCTAACCAGCCACTCCTGCCTTCCTTCCCCCTAAAATTGGAAACATCATTTTGTTAGTACATTATATACAGATTTTTCTTAGCAAAAATCATAGAGGTCAGACAGTAACATTTTGATGCTTTGGGGAATAAGGTATTAGAAAACATATTTTCATCTGATTCATGAGGTCATTGAGAATGTGCTAAAGCTGCCATTTATAACATTACAGTTTCTTCTTTTCCTTAATGGAATTTTCTCTGTTCTAGGTATGAAGAATGTTGTACTTCTATAACCTGCTTTTTCAACTTTTTTTCCTCTTCTGCTTTGGCTACTACTAGTAAGTTCAAAAAGACAAGTTTCGCACATGCACAGGATTTCATGGTTTCCGTTTTATATGCTAATAGATTTCCTGGTCCAATGAATTCCTTGACCCTTATTTTTCCTTTGCCTCATTTTATCCAAACAATATTAATTTCATTTTATCTTGTCTATTTGATGCATTATTTAAAAATACACCAAATCCTTTGTAGAAAGATTCATGGACTAGATAAATGTTAATTATCATGTATTTTAAAAGTATTCAAATGAATGAAAATACATCAGGCTGATTTTCTGTCAGTCCAGGATGTGATGAAGAATGGCATATCCAAAAAGGAACAAACACCTCAACATTTTTTTTTTTTTTTTTTTTTTTTGGCTCACTGATCTCTTGCCAGCATTCAAACCCAATAGGAAGATGGATGGAGGGCAAGGGAGCCTAATGATGTAGTCCCAATAGACCAGCTTCTGTCAAGGGGCAGAGAATAAGGTGGAGAAGGGTGGCAAGTGGCTCTGTATGTACAAAATCAAAGATTGCAACATAACTAGCAATGGGTTAATAATGGAGATAAATAGTAAAGAGAGGTGAGGAGGAAATAATATATGGCACCTACATTCCTATAGATCAGTATTTCAACAAGCAATGTCAAGAAATCCATGTCACTAATAATACAGAATCAAATATACTAAAGAAAACTCAACGCTGAATGAGTATAATTTCATCATGTAAAATGAAATAAAAAATTATAGCATATTTTCAAGACCAAAAGTCGTAAAAATAGGAATTGCCTACATGTTTTGCTCATCACTAACAGCACTCAAGTTAAATAGAAAATTTAGTGCTGAGATTCAGAACATCTATGTATTCTTTGTTGTTTTTGTCCATGGTACATTCTCAGGGCAATAGTTGCAGAAATAACGAGACAAAGATGAAGTACATTTGGAATAATAAAATTCAGCACATAAAACATTAGAAGAATATTTCAGACATTTGGATGTGGACATTTAGAGAGTCTTGAAGACAGATACTTTTGTCAGCCAACATGTTATATGCAAATAAGAATTTAATAAGGACGAAAGCTATGAACTAATATTTTAAAATGTTTTCTACCCCTTATTCAACAGCCCCTCTCCCCCAAGCCCAAGTAAGTTATTATAGTTATTAGCATTTCCCTCAATCTGGTTTCTTCGCTCTAGCATGGAGATGAAATAATTCCTTTATTTCTCAAGGTAAAAAGAGAGAAAGGAAGAAAAAGGGCAAATGAAAGGGAAAGGAAAAGAAGGCTGGCTACTTAGAGGAGACAGGATGAATGTAAATGATTGGAATAGCTTGAAATGGGTGTAGTCAGGAAAATAACCCCTTGCTGTTATGTCATGGAAATATTTACCATTGTCACTTGCTCTGATAATTACTGTGGGTCTTTGTGGATTTTAAATTAGTTTTGCCAATTGTGCCTGTTCATGTTCTCTGCTCATTTAGATCTAAACATTTATCAGCGAGTTAAATAATAAATTTTGCTTGATTTGAAAAATTAGACTGTTGTTCTTTCCATCAGTCACTTGGTGAATTAAATCAGATTCCAAATGCTACTTAATAGCAACTAAGTCTACTGAGTATTGACTTTAATTAATTTTCTGCCTGTGCCTCTGACAAGCAATCAACAATTAAACCAAATTTAACTGCTTGAAATGCAATCTCCTTCTTTGGTATATCTTCAAATCCCTGTTAATATAATAGCTCAAACCCATTCGTTGTTCTTACAGTGAAAACTCTGTGTAGGTGCAATTTTTTTTTTTAATTGAGTTCTCCATCTTGAATGCATCAAGTTGCTGAAATTCTTGATCTAAAACTCAGGCATTTTAGAAACATTAGTTAACTCCTATCTCCTAACTAAACAATACTCTTAATTTTCTGATAGTCTTCAAGTCATGTCTACCAAACCATTTACTCCATTCCTGAGAAGCTTCAGTTTCTGAAATGAGCTTTCACTTCTTCCTGATAAAATAACAGCTTTGTTGGACATGCTACCGGATACTTATACGTTAGCCTTCCACTGGATTGTCTTACATCCCAGAAGAAGTGTGTATGGGAACAAATAAATGGAGGTGACTCCAAGGGTCATGGGAAATTTCCATGGCATACAGAGCAATGTGAGATATGTCTAAGGAAAATATTTAGTTTCATAATTTGGGAATAGGATTTCATTTAGCACTTTTGGAACATGTGTTTAAATCAGTAGGCAGTAAGCTCAGGAAAATGGTGCTGAAGTGCATGAGCTTTCCATCGTTTCGTCATGAGCTTTGACGGCTCACAAACACTGACAGCGATGAAAGAACATTGATTATGGAAACATACCCACTCCGTTTCCTAAGTGTTGCATGTAGAAGTGTCATGGGGTTGTTTTTGTTGTTTTGCTGTGTCATGCCCAGAATTTATTGCATTATTACCTTCATTCTCCATTTCCTCTAGGCTTACAGGACTCTGGGCTCACAGGAAGATTTAAAGCTCTTTTGTCCAGTCTACCAGCTGGTGCCAAGTCTGTGCACCCCCTTTGCATTTCCCAATCTCACCAGCAGTAGCAGATGTTGAAGGAAGCGCATTAAATGAGCTATAAATATCTCTGTTATTTGCTTACCTTGGACTTACCAATTATCAGAAAGTCCCAGTTCTCTGTGAGCCAGGTAAGAGGGGGCCCAGACTGAGGCTACCTAGAAATGGATGCCTTCGATATGCAGAGAACCCTTCTTGCCATCTCTGTAGATTTCTATCACCTCCAGTTTTTTACCCTCTCAGAGGTTCACTTCTGCAGTACCCACCAAGCCAACTGCCAAAACCAAACCAAACAAGACAAGGTTTGGTCCTTGTAGGATCACCCTGCCGCGGGTGCTGGCCGGCTAAAGGCCACGGGTGGACTGTACTACCACAGCCCTAGCAGGACAGTACAAACGGTGGTCGCCACAGTCTTCTTCACTCTAACAGGATGAAAAGTATGTTATTGTGTATCTGAAAAGTATGTTACTGTGATTTTGGGAATGATCTCATGCTGTTGCGACACATGTCTCTTCTAGAACCACATAGGTACTATTTAATACTAGTCTTTGTGTTTATGGCACAGAATTCACAGCTAGGAGGCAGAACTGCAGAGCAGTGTCAAGTCCAAACTGAATACAGAGTATGTGACTTTGAAGCCTGCATCCATCCCTTGCGGGCTGCATTGCCAGTGACCTTTTTTTTTTTTTTTTTTTTTTTTTTAGATTTATTTATTTATTTTAGAGAGAGGAGGCCAGCAAATGAGGAGCAGGGGAGGGGCAGAAGGGGAGAGAATGCTGAAGGCAGCTCCCTGCTGAGCCCAGAGCCTGATGCAGGCCTTGTTCCTAGGACCCTGAGATCATGACCTGAGTGAAAATCAAGAGTTGGCTGCTTAACCAGCTGAGCCACCCAGAAGCCCCTGCACTGCATGACCTTTAAGCAAGTTACTTAAACCTCTTTTTTAATAAAATGAGAATAGGGGCGCCTCGGTGGCTCAGTCAGTTAAGCGTCTGCCTTTGTCTCAGGTCATGATGTCGGGGTCCTGGGATCGAGTCCTGAGTGGGGCTCCCTGCCTCCCTCTCTGCCTGCTGCTGTCCCTGATTGTGCTCTCTCTTTCTCTCTGATGAATAAATAAATAAAATCTTGGGAAAAAAATAAATAAAATGAAAGCAATAAAAAGACACGTAAAGTGCCCTGGACAGTGCTTGCCTTTGGCAAATGTAAAATGAACATTCGCTATTACTTTTATTAGTTTTGGATAGACTCTGTTGAGGTCATCTTTAACTAGTGTCAGGCCAGTAGAGATATATTAAGTCCAGGCAGAACTCTGGACATTTTCTGTACTTAGTTTAGATGCTACAGACTTTTCAAGGAATCATCACACTGGATCATCTGCCCTTTATCTTTAGGCTTTACTGTGCTTCAGTCTCATCAGTGGATGACAAAGAATTCTATCTTGAAAGAGATCTGGAAAAGACTATTCCCCAACTTCCTGTTATGACAGGCAGATGCTAGCACCAGGAAACGTGTCTGCATCTTACCTAAATCTTTTCGTGTTGCAGTTTGGACCTACTTTCCTATTCTTTTCTTGGTCAAGATGAGAGGCCCCAGGGGGCTGGATTTTGTAAGTTGTGAGTGGGTGGGGTGGGCGGGGAAAGAGAGGCAGGGACTGAGAACACCCAGCTTGACGTAGGAGATCATTATTCTGGACCCAGTTTTGTCCCAGCTTTTCCCGGATGAGTGTGGAAAAGCCACCAGTTTTCTTGCCTGTAGATGATCTTTCAGGTTTATTTCACCCCCAGTCTGCTGTGACTCTCATAAACATAGCGGTAGGTGAATACCTCTTTGAAATCATCTTTTAGTATAACCCAAATAAATTGTCTCCCACAGGCCCTGGTTTATAGTAGGGATGCAATCGTTTTTTTTTCCGTCTTGATTCTCGTCACCCTTTTTACCTCCCTTGGCATCAAGAGGAATCGCATTATTGGAAAATGGTTTCTGTGATGATGGTCTATTGTAATTCTTAGATCCCTCACGTATTGCGACTTAATTAAGAGCCCTTTAGCAATAAACACTGGAAAAGAAATAGGGCTTGTTCATTAAAGATAATGGGCAGAAAGGAAATAACAATATCAATTGTCCTTGCTCTCCTGGTCAAGGTGCTCATCACTGGGATAGGGGGTGGTTGATGGTGTTAGAGACTCGACTTACTCCAGGATTGCCTTATGGCTGGTTCCCGACCCCCATTTTGAGTTGTTTTGCTTATTCTGATAGAAATTAAGAAGTCTCATTTGGTGTTAAATTACATTTAAACCCAATACAGCCCAACACACACCTGTAGGGGGCTTCACTCAATTTTCATACTCTCTGCATTTACTTTTTAAATCAAAGCAAAACTAGCTTCTTCCAAGTCATCCATTTGTCTTTACTGATTACATTAAGTGTGCGTTTGTATGTGTGTATGTGTGCGAGTTGAGGGAATAGGGAGAAGGAGCTGACCTCTAATGAACTCGGTTATTTTCTGCAATATGAGATATCAAAATATTTCTCCAGCCAGATTTTGCTGACTGGTACAAAATTATAACTGATTCCCTCTCGCCATTTGCACCCTGAACATGAGTATATCTAGGAGTGGAAACATAGTATCTTGCAAAAGAATGTCTCCTATGGAGAGTATAACACATGCTTTACCTTTCCAAGGCAAATAAGAGCAACCACGTTTAATTAATTACAAACAGAACTCGAAAAATGCTCTGTATGGGTGGTTCTCAAACTTGGCTGTGCCTGGGAACTACCTGAAGAGCTTGTAAAATACTGATGTCTGGGTCCAGCTCCCTAAGGTTCTGCTAGAAGTTGTCTGAGACGTACCCCGGGCATTAGATTTTTAAAACCTCTCCAGGTGACTCTAATAGGTAGCCACGTTTGAGGATCACTGATCTACATCTGCGCACCTCCAAGTTCACTTACCAAAAAATTATTTGAGGGGAGAAGCGGCATTAAATTTAGATTCCTTAATGACAAACCATTTGTTTCTGAACTATGAACATAAATACTTCCCTCTTTAGATTACTGTGTTACAGAAAATAAGTTATTGGATCCCCAGTGTTGGGTCCCCCAATAATGGGTCCATGATTAAAGGAGCGAGACTGATACAAAGTGAAGGTCAAGCAAAGCTTTATTTCGCACCAAGCATTGAGAATCAAAGCGACGTTCAGGGCCGTGCCACTTACAGAGAGGGCAACCTCTCTCTGTTTCACAGACTAGCTTTTAAGGGCAAAGGCCATGCGGTTGAGCCTGGCCACACACAGGTAGCCAATGAAATTGTAACACACAGAGAAAGCTGCACAGTCATGTTAGGTGACCAACTAAATTACAATTTACCCTAGTAGATATTTGAACCAGCCTATCACCTTGGTCAGAATTGGCGCCCAAAAGGTGCCCAAAGGGTGGGGCCCATACTCCTTGGTAACTAGGGAGACAGTATGCATGCTTTACTGATTGGATGACTCCACCTGACAAGACTCATCCCTGCATTTGGGCTGTTATCTCCACCTGACCTGACTCACTCTTGTATTTGGGCTTTGTTACCTGGGACTGGTTTCCAGGACTTGCTTTTAAGTAAGTTCCTGTGGGCCGGGGTGGAGGGGGGCAGGGTCAATTTAAGTTTTACTGGATAACAACAAAATGGCAGTTCAACCGGGGTCAGGCCGCTCTGGCTGAATAGGCCCTTACAAACTGAAGGTAAGGTATGGGAATTGTGTCTTCTTCAGTGGATCCAACATAGCCATAATGTAAAGGAGATAGACCTGTATGCTGTTCTTAAGTAACACATCCAGAGATGGCTACTCGGTGATTCCACAGATCTAAGGCCTGGGTGGTTCCACATATCTAAGGCATGTTCTCTCCTTCTATCTTGTTACCCTTGTTTTTAATAATGTGATTCCTCAGAGCAGAATAGCTGCTCAAGCTTGAGCTATCACAGCAGGACAGAGGAAAGAGCAAAGGATGAACCATTTAAGGATACTTGCTGGTAATAGAACAGGATGCTACCACTTATATTCCTTTAGCTCATTGGTTCTAAGCTGGGGAAAATTTTGGCCCTCAGGGCATACTGGACAATGTTTCAAGATGTTTTTGGTTGTCACGACTGGGATAGCATGAAGGTCGGGGGGATTGGTATCTGGTAGGTAGGTATCTGCTGCTAAACATTGCCCACTGCCCAGGACAGTGACCAGAACAGTGAATTATCTGACCTAAATCGTTGATGGCAGAAATGTTGAGAAACCCTACAAAGTCTGGCTCTAAGTTTATCATATGATTATACTGAGCTGCTAGGAACATAGAAAATTGTAGTCTATATTCTAAGAGGTTATCTGCCTATTTAAAAATCAAGGATTTTATTACTAAAAAAGGTAGAATGGACATGGAGGGGAAGGGGCAACTATTTCTCTGTACTATATTGTCCTATAACTTCCGACTCCCGCCAGAGAGGTTTGAAAGCTGAAGTTTGTTCCCTTATCCATGATCCATCACTTAGCCATGGTGCAAACTCATACCCTGCATGGACGGGCCACTTTCTGAAGCAAAACCAGCCATTTGCATAAGCAGAAATGCAATTTTAATGAGGGCTTTTCTGGCTACTGTTCCTGGGATGCTGGGGTTATATTTTCATGAGTTAATCTTTCATGAATATTCAGGAGAAGCCTGCTGGGCATTGACTACAGCAGTAATGGGGTACAAAAAGGAGTTGCCTGTACATAATGTGCACTTTGCATTCCCCCCCCCCCACCTTAGGTAGAACGAGGAAGTAGAGCAGGGGTACCATGATGTCCACCTCCTGTGGTCTCTTCCAGCACTGAATGTGTGCAGAAATAACTAATAGAATAAAGTGAACATTCAAGTACATCCAAGCCACCTCTTTATCTTACGGATGAGAAAAGCATGCCCGGAAACTGGGCCTTGGGTCCCAGCCCTTCTTTAAAGTAAACGTGCGATCTCAGGCAAGTTCCTTATCCAGTCCTTATCATTTTCCAGTCTCTAACGGGATAGCACTGGACCAGATAATGTCTTGGATCCCTTCTAACAGTAAGCTGGGTGGTGCCATGAAGATCTCTGATTTTAGGAGGTGATCTAGGAGCTTCACCTAGGGGGCGCCTGGGTGGCTCAGTGGGTTAAGCCGCTGCCTTCGGCTCAGGTCATGATCTCAGGGTCCTGGGATCGAGTCCCGCATTGGGCTCTCTGCTCCGCAGGGAGCCTGCTTCCCTCTCTCTCTCTGCCTGCCTCTCCATCTACTTGTGATTTCTCTCTGTCAAATAAATAATAAAAATAAAATCTTAAAAAAAAAAAAAAAAAAAAAAAAGGAGCTTCACCTAGACTTAGAGTGTGGGAAGTGAAGGAGCTGAGACTAGAACCCGCCTTCTGTGTCTGAGCTCCTTTGTGGGTTTTGTGTTTTTGCTTTTGTTTTCAGGTTTATACTGGCTATCAGTATTATGGGAATGTGAATATGCTGAGAGGCCAGGCTTTGCATGAAGAGGAAGTTGTTAAACAGTGTTAAAAGTGGAACATTCTAAAGACTTTTTTGGTTCTGTTTCAACTCATTTCAATTTCAGTTCTAACAATTCACAGATAATGAATAACATTGCCTGAACTCTGGAAGAAAAATCATGGAGATTCTGTCTATAAAGCAAATTCTTCTTAAAGCCCATGTCTTTTTATAATGACTTTATACATACATCATATAAACCCTTTCTATTTTTTAAATATCGAGGTCAACTATTATATCTGATCTGGATTTATTGTGGGGGTTAGAAGCTTGAAAGGAAGGACATCAAGATAGGATTTAGCTGATTGCCATTAAGGTTTCCTCAGATGGGGAAAGTTTCCCCACAGTGAATTTTTTCCATCTGATTGATACATTTATGTACAACAAGCTTCATCTACTATGCAGAAAGCATCACAAAAATGCTTTTCTTTAGAAGTTATGGAGACTACTAAGTCTTCTGGAATATCTTTTCTTGGGCTTGATCTCTTGTGAATGTTGGAGGCAAACACAGCCATATCGGGGCAGTGACAGCATAGTGACTGCCTCCTCTCCTAAACTACACAGTTTCCTTCAAAGGGATGAGAGAGAAAACTCCCACTGCAGAGAAAATGGACTGTCCCACCAGTGGATGCTGCCCAGTGCCATTCAAATGCGACATTGTGGCTCATGTGGATCAATAATTTCCTTATAATTTTTATAACCTGTTGCCTCTTCCCAAATTGCTCTATGCCTTCTGAGAAAAAGTTGTGGGTCAGGGCTAATCTCCCTTGTAAATGAAACTGCCTTGAAAAACTTAATATAAATCCTACCAGTTGACATGTATTGGGCCTGTTTTGCAATCTAGAACCCAGAATAACGTGGGCCTTAACTACATCATAACCTCAATGTTGATGTAATGTTTTCCCACATTTCGTATTTTGCTTCTCACAACACTGCTTTATTTGCTTTTCATCCCGTAGAGTTTAACCTCTATAAAACAAGTTGACAAAACTTACAATGAACAGAAATATTTTTAACATGTAGATAAACATTTTCCTAGTTCCTATCAGAGAGTTTTGGAAAAGTTAGTAAATTTTTAAAGAGCTCTCAGTATATCCAAATATTTTGAAAAGTGAGTTCTTTGAAAGTTGCCATAGCAGCAGGTATTTGAGGCTGGAAATATCTTTGAGATTATATGTTATGTCAGTGTTGAAATTGTCTTATTATAGAAAATGTCACAGATTTTCAGTTCAACATTTCTTGGTAACAGTCACGGCAGGTAAGAAAAATCTGAGAAAGAAGTAGGGAATGCAGCTATTGCTAATACTTCATTTAACTTAACCTTCCTAGACAATTTTAAAAAAATGAAATACATTACTTTGTGCATATTTCTTTCATTCAGAATAACCCCATTTCTTTGATAATGACATTCAGCACATATCAATAACCAGGTGTAGATATCTGCCAAAGATGCAGATTGCATTTCACATAATATGTCCAATTTTGCTAGGCTAGTTGTGTAAACAGAAGATGATTACTTATTCAGCTGAGATCAAACAAAGTAAAAGAGCAAAAGTGTTAGATGTTACCTTCATGGTGACATCCGGGGAATCTTCTTCAGGGTTGATTAACTTTACATGGGACTCTGAAATAATTATGACTACACATGCTGGAGAATGAAATGTTGCCATCAGGCAATGATTACAACCAACATCAAGAGAGAATTTCAGGCAGGCAATCAGAAATCACCAATTATGCAGAGTTTCTGCAAGAGATGAAGTTAGCTCATAAAAGTGCTGAAGTGAACAACTAGATGGGATTTTAAAGGAAGCAGATGGCCCCATTTTGGCTCCTTACAGTTGACTTATCCAAACTGTATACACAGGTTCAAACAGATTATGACCCGTGGTAACAACCAGCTTGTATTGTGACATTCATCATTACCCACACTCATTTACAAAAGGCTCTTCAACCACAGGAATGGTGAACAAAGCAGAGAAATGATTATTTAAATGGATTCTATTTCTCTTGGACTTTGGCTGCCCAGACCCCATGTTTTTCCTCAAAATACAAATTTCTAATTTACATATCAATGAGGCACAAAATAACTATTTGTTTGCCTGCGTGTGTTTGAAGCATATTGTTTTACCCCAAGGTAGCCACTTTGTCTATCCATCTTTCAGATTTGTCCTGTTGGTCATTCTTGATGAAACAACTTCAAAGCTCAGGGATTCAAGCTAGCAGATTTGAGGGAAGTTCCCATAACATTGGAGCAAGAAGGGACTCCAGCTTTGCGTAACGAGCATTTCCACATCTTAAATGTGAGGTCGCTAAAATACATAGACTCAATCAAATATCTTGTCCACATCACACAACTCATTAGGGGCGAGGCCCAAACCAGAATGGAGATATTTCCTTTATCTCTTTATTGTTGATTTAAAATGCACCCCAAAACGTAGGACTTAAAACCACAATGATTTATTTCTCATGATTTTTTTAGTTGACCGGGAGGGTTTTCTGCGGGTTTCATCTGGGCTTACATGCATGGTTGCATTTAGCTACAATGTCACGTGGGCCTAATGGAACACAATGGGTTTCCTCACCTGCCTTGTAGGTGGTACTGGTTGTCAGCTGGGCCACTTGGAATCTGTGTGGCTTGTCATATCAAAGGAGCTGGACAAGTCTCCTTACACGACAGTCTCAATCAATGTCCAAGAGAGCAAAAGCCAAAGTTGCAAGCCTTCGTAAGACCTAGGTTCAGAGCTGGCAGTGTCCCTCTTGTCCTATTCCGTTGGTCAAAATTAGCTCTAGGGACAGATCAGGGAAAAGGAGGAGAAATGCCTTCACTTCTTAATGAGAGAAATAGCCGAGTCCCATTGCCGAGGACGCTGGAAGACAGTGCCATAGCCATCTTCGAAAGGGCCCTTCCCCAGGCTGTCAGTTTCAATAGGTAAGGACAACATTCTGGGTTAAGTCCAGCCCCCTCGCCATCTGGATCACTGCTGCTTTCACAGAGAATGTGTACGACCGAGTCTGTCTGTAAACACTTGGCCGACATCCCATTTGTAGAGAAAGAGCTTCTTAATTGTGATTGTTTGGTTTTATAGATTAGCGAAAACTTTAAAACCATCTAGTAAAAATAACTAGGTTCTCTTTTAAAATTAAATTGATTTGAAACCTGATACACTTTACAAAGTAATAAAACCTTGAGAAAGCCTTTCTTTGCTCTTAAGTAGAATCCTTAAAGTTTGATTAGTTTCCAACTGAAAGCTGTCAAGTTGAGCAAAAAGCCTGTGTTCACAGTTTATGAGGGATGCCATTTGGTAACCTGAAGGGGGCAGATGTGAAGGCCAACAGTGGAGGGTGGCGGTGGGGCTGGGGGCCAGGGGCCTCCAGCTGCTTTCCCGATGGGCTTTCTGTCAGAATCTCTCTTCTGAGGAACGTGACTCCTTGCGAGTGGGCTGTAAGTCTTAGAATAAATATTTCACTAGTCATGATGGTTTTGAAAACTTAAAGCTGTGAAGGACACATTGGAATCTCTGTGATTTACGATAAAGCTGAAGGAAACTTGATCATTCCAGGCCTGCCGTATGTAGCTGTGTGGAATGTGCAAATGAATTAAACTAGCAAACCCCACAGATTTTGTTTCTTGATTTAAAAAAAAAAAAAAAAAGTCTTAAGTCAGATCAGCTAACAGGCTATTTGAAACAGGGATTTAGCGAGGCAGCTGTTTTAAATGAAATTCCTTCCAAATGTTTCTCTCTGCCTTCCCCCTTCCATATTTTTCTTGCAAGGACTCAGAGAAGCTTCTCTTCCTAATTTTCTTGGCTCTGGATATGAGTGATTAAAAAAAAAAAAAAAGTCTGCAATAGTCCTGTAGCTTCACATATTACTACTCTGTCGGTTTGGTCTTGGAGGATAGGTAATGTGTTTTACCCATCCTAGCATACCCATACAATCTCATGCCCTGGGCATAGTAATTCTTTGTATGGTACATAAGATCAATAAAATGTACAAATGTGCCTTTTGGTATATTACTAAATTTAATTATGACAAATATTATTTTAAATTAAAAAAAGTTTTTTATTACAAATGTCTGAAGAGGAAGTCAGAGGAAACATTTCTTTTTTCTTTTATAAAATGAGCATTAAATGACTCAAAGAAGTTAAATAACTTGGCAAACTGGTTTAGATGGTAAACCAGTTAGAGCCCAAGTCCCCTGACTTGTAGCTCTATTCTTTTTCTATTATTCCATGTTGCAATTCTGTTATAGGTGTTCAATAAATACTCATTGAATGAATGAGTAAATCTTCTTGTTATTGTCTTTATTACTGGATATTATAGCTTCATGAAGATGGCATATTTTTAGAGTCTAAAATTCAGATTAGTCCTCTTGTTCTAAAACAGTGATTCTTTGACTCTTGTCTTTAGTAACCCATGAGCAAATTGAACTGGATGAAAAAGCAAGGAAATGATTCAGGTCATTTGGATAAGGACTGGTCTGAAACGATAGATGCTAGGAAGTGGTCAGGTGTTGTAAGCTGAATTTTCTGCTCCTTGTGGCACACATCCACATTCCCTTGTCTAAAACTCTTGGACAAAACTGTAAATATTTTAGGTTTTGGAAAAAAATATAATGTATATTCTGAATACCATATCTATCTATCTATCTACAGATAGATAGATATGTACATGAACATTAGGTAGTACCACATAACAAATATATTAATATTTTTGCAATGAAATGAATATTTTTAGTAGGATAAAGTTTATTAATAACCTTAGGTCAGACTTTGACACTCAGTGAGCTTTAGAGCCAAACTTACAAAAACACATATAGGTTCTGAGTTTTCAATTTTGGAATTCTGAGTAAGAGATTGTGAACTTGAATTCCAGTGAGAAGGCTGGTCATGTATAAGTAGACTTTCTTTGAGAAAGGGAAGACTTTCTTTGAGTGACAACCATTTGGAAAGCAAACGCTCAAACAAAGCCAACACACCCCGCTGTTCCTCTTGTGCCAACAGAAGAGAAAAGGGAAGATTTCTTTTCTAGATGGAGAGACACTGCTCCTCTAAATCTGTGTGATATGCATTTCTCCACTAAATCGCTAATAACAAATCTCATCTCTCAGGCGGAGAGCATCATGTGGAAGCTTTTTCATGCCCATTTGAGTGAACTTTGTAAATAATACGTATTTATTATTTCCACACTTTATTTTTATTATATATGTCAACCCAATTATCTGACCTGGCATGTGTCAGGAAAACAAATACAATCTCCAGCTATGTTTTTCTTCATCTGTGTGCTCAGTAACCAAGGTCCAATTAATGGCTACTGCTTTTTGGCCCAAAGTTGTCGTATTCCCAGAGGAGACACCCAGTGGAGAAAAGGATCACTGTGGAAGCTCAAATGCTGTAGATCAAGCCACATCCATCCACTCAACCCTGAAGAAGGGAGTGGGGGTGGGATGCTTTAAAATGATGACTCTTACAAATCCCACTTGTTAAAATCAGAGGCCAGATTTCCTCCATGTCATTTTCAAAGTGGAAAGAGAATTATTTTCTTAAGTCACATTTTATTTTTCTGGGACCCTCTTCCCTGCTGGTTTCAGCTGGTGTATGCATGAACTACCATAGCAACAATCTCTGTCATCCTTGTCACTGATCCGGAGTCAAGGTTACCAGACAGCTTCTTGAGAAAATGTCCAATAGAAAGAAGTGTGGATTCTGTGAAAATGTGAGTCCTGCATCATTGTAAGTCAACCAAAGATCCTGGCAAATGGATATTATCTCCAGCCACCAAAATGTCTCTGCATAAATCATATGTGATATGAATGTCCCTGAGATATGTACATCTTCAGATAAAAGTGAGCTTTAAAAAAAAAAAATGAGCCTGGCATGGTTGTGAAACCCAGTTGATTGAGGCTTGACATTAATAAAGAGATCAGCTGTAGCTAAAGGAGAAAACGGGTATCTTTCAAGGTATTTGAGAGCTCAGATTATGAAAGTTAGCAAAATGAGATTAAGTCACGTGGGAAAGGAAGAGGGAAACTACTAGTTATCTATTGCTTCCCTAGTTTGAGCCAGCCACTGAACTCTGTGTGTGTGTGTGTGTTCCTATTTCATCATTACAGTATTTCTACTGAAAGAGCCCCCTGACTCACCCTCTTCCTTACTTCCACCCTCTCTGTCCCTAGCAGCTATAATGATTGGTTTACCCATGGAAACATAACTCACCTACCTGAAACTCTCCAGTGGCTTCCCATCTCACTTTGGAAATACACAAACTTTGTAACATGCCCACAAGGCTCCATATGGACTGGCCTGGGTCTACCTCTGAAGCCTCATTAGGTACCACCCATCCCCATCCCCCATGCTCTCTACACATTGGCCTTCTTCCGGTTCCTTGCCCATGCAACTTTCTTTCTTCCTGCAGGCCTTTGCACATGCTGCCTAAAGTCCCTTTATTCCAACTTGCTGCCTGGTTTCAATTTAAATGTCACATCTTCTGGGAAATTGCCCCTGGTTACAGACTTGATTTCTCATATATATATATATATATATATATATATATATATATATATATATAAAAACTGTAAAAACTGCACTTTTCTTTGACATAACTCCTTGCTATTTTTAATTATATAGTTACTGGTGTGACTGTGATTTCATACTCTTCCCACAAGCTTCTCAATTCATTTAGGTGTGGAATTGTGTCTGCTTGTCCCGTTCTCAATTCCCAGTGCCAAGCCAAGCTTGTGGAACATAAAACCATTCAATAAATACCTAAATAAAAGAGACAGATGTCACTTTTATCTCCTGTGTCTTCTCTTATTGACAATTCATTTGCTTGTCCAATGAGTCCCATGCCCTGTGCTACCTGGCAAGCTTCTCTCAGATGTGAAATGAGCACAAGCACGTATATCTTATACAGAAATGGTAAAATGGGGTGGGACCTGCAAGCAGAGCCTCATGATGAAGTAGAGAGAAGCCTGGGTAAGGAGCCAAGGTACCCTGCTCTCTTCCAGTCTCCCCATCCAGGTCGGTGGCTTTTCCCAAGTCAATTTATTTCAATGTGTATTATACTTCTTATTTGTAAAATGTGATAATATTTCTTCCACCTCTTCATAAAATCATATCAGAAGTAAGGTGATGAAGATGAAGGTCTCTGAAACATCCTATAGAATCTAATTATGTAGTCAATTTCTTTTTTAATTAAAATCATGTTCCCATGGGGCGCCTGGGTGGCTCAGTGGGTTAAGCCTCTACCTTCGGCTCAGGTCATGATCCCAGGGGCCTGGGATCGAGTCCCGCATAGGGCTCTCTGCTCAGCAGGGAACCTGCTTCTCCTCATCTCTCTCTCTGTCTGTCTCTCTGCCTATTTGTGATCTCTCTCTCTGTCAAATAAATAAATAAAATCTTTAAAAAAAAACAAAAAAAAAAAATCATGTTCCCATACATACTTATAATCAAAATCAAACTATATTGAAGGGAAAGGATCTAGGTTTCCAAATACACCTTCAAAATGGTAATAAATAAGTAACAGAAATTCCTGGAACTACATCCTAGCGTTCCAGAACACAAAAGATAATATTGATCTGAAAATTCTGGATCTGAAAAGCTGAAGCTCTTATTAGAAGGGGGAGTAGTTACATCTGCAGAAGTACGTAGGAGAAATAGTCTGTCCCAGATAAATTATCATATGTCTCATTAAACAACTACTTAAAACAAGACAGTTCTAAGTGACAAAAGGCAGATGTAGACACTGAAAAATAATACTGGATTGCTAATTAATTAATTAATTAAATTGTGTGTGTGTGTGTGTGTGTGTGTGTGTGTTCCAAAATTCATTGTTTATGCACCACACCCAGTGCTCCATGCAGTACATGCCCTCCATAACACCCACCACCAGGCTCACCCCCTCATACCCCCAACTCCAAAACCCTCAGTTTGTTTCTCAGAGTCCACAGTCTCTCATGGTTTGTCTCCTCCTTGGATTTCCCCCAACTCATTTCTCCTCTCCATCTCCCAATGTCGTCTGTGTTATTCCTTATATTCCACAAGTAAGTAAAACCATATGATAATTGACTTTCTCTGCTTGACTTATTTCACTCAGCATAATCTCTTCCAGTCCTGTCCATGTTGGTACAAAAGTTGAATATTCATCCTTTCTGATGGAGGCATAATACTCCATTGTATATATGGACCATATCTTCTTTTTATTTTATCTTATTTTTAAACTTTATTTTATTGTTTTTTTCAGTGTTCCAAAATTCATTGTTTATGTGCCACACCCAGTGGACCACATCTTCTTTATCCATTGGTCTGTTGAAGGACATCTTGGTTCTTTCCACAAGTTGGTGACTGTGGCCATTGCTGCTATGAACATTGGGGTATAGATGGCCCTTCTTTTCACTACAGCTGCATCTTTGGGGTAAATACCCAGTAGTGCTATTGCAGGGTCATAGGGTAGCTCTATTTTTAATTTCTTAAGGAATCTCCACACTGTTTTCCAAAGTGGCGGCACCAACTTGCATTCCCACAACAGTGTAAGAGGATTCCCCTTTCTCCACATCTTCTCCAACACTTGTTTATTGTCTTGTTAATTTTGGCCATTCTAACTCGTGTAAGGTGGTATCTCAATGTAGTTTTGGTTTGAATCTCCCTGATAACTAATGATAATGAACATTTTTTCATGTGTCTGTTAGCCATTTGTATGTCTTCTTTGGAGAAGTGTCTGTTCATTTCATCTGCCCATTTTTTGACATGATTATCTGTTTTGTGTGTGCTGAGTTTGAGGAGTTCTTTATAGATCTTGGATATCAGCCCTTGGTCTGTAGTGTCATTTGCGAATACCTTCTCCCATTCTGTGGGTTGCCTCTTTGTTTTGTTGACTGTTTCCTTTGCTGTGCAGAAGATTTTGATCTTGATGAAGCCCCAAAAGTTCATTTTCGCTTGTTTCCTTTACCTTTGGAGACATGTCTTGAAAGAAGTTGCTGTAGCCAATGTTGAAGAGGTTACTGCCTATGTTCTCCTCTAGGATTTTGAGAGATTCCTGCCTCACGTTGAGGTCTTTTATCCATTTCTAGTTTATCTTTGTGTATGGTCTAAGAGAATGGTCGAGTTTCATTCTTCTACACATAGCTGTCCAATTTTCCCAGCACCATTTATTGAAAAGACTATCTTTTTTCCACTGGATATTTTTTCCTGCTTTGTCAAAGATTATTTGACCATAGAGTTGAGGGTCTGTATCTGGGCTCTCTACTCTGTTCCACTGGTCTATGTGTCTTTTTTATGCCAGTACCATGTTGTCTTGGTGATCACAGCTTTGTAGTAAAGCTTGAAATCAGGCAACGTGATGCCCCCAGTTTTGTTTTTCTTTTTCAACATTTCCGTAGCAATTCTGGGTCTCTTCTGGTTCCATAAAAATTTTAGGATTGTTTGTTCCAGCTCTTTGAAAAATGCCAGTGGAATTTTGATCAGGATGGCATTGAAACTATAAATTGCTCTAGGCAGTATAGACATTTTTTTCTTCCAATCCATAAGCATGGAATACTCTTCCATCTTGTTGTGTCTTCTTCAATTTCTTTCATGAGTATTATGTAGTTCCTCGAGTACAGATCCTTTACCTCTTTGGTTAGGTTTATTTCCAACTATCTTATGGTTCTTGGTGTTAGAGTAAATGGAATCGATTCTCTAATTTCCCTTTCTATATTTTCATTGTTAGTACATAAGAAAGCAACTGATTTCTGTGTTGTTACTTTAGAAGCGGGCTTGGTGTTCTTCCAGATTCGACAAAATCTTAGACTACAATAAAGGTATCCTTTATTTTGAGAGCATAGGAAGGAAGGAGATGGAAACAATTATTAATTCTTTGTCCTTTAGAAACTTGATGTATTTATCTTGGAGTCAGGGGAAGATTGGGATGCAGATCATTTCTGATTAGATATCTTTCTTCACTGCCTACTCCGTCATGGTTTATTGCTAATTGTGTGTGTGTGTGTGTATGAGAGAAAGAGGGAGAGGGGGGGAGAGAGTGTTTTAAGAGGAGTGGTATGGTACTTCAAACAAATAATCCTACAGCCGACAGCAGCTGTTCCTGATTTCTTTTAATAATCCATGACAAAAATATTGAGTGTACAGTAATGCAAACAGCCAAATAATGAAATGAAAATAGTCAGAAGCAATCATTTGCTCTAACTCTTTCCATTTTATTTGAATACACTGAGTGTGTTGAGATGTTAAAATAACTGTTAGTGTTTTGGAGATCATCAGCACTGTTGTAGCACTGATGTGTGTGTGTGGGGGTGTGTGTGTGTGTGTGTGTGTGTGTGTGTTTTAATTCCATTTGGGGGCTGAAGAACGGAAAGTCAATATAGCTACTTTTCTTCTATACCTAAAAAGTCTTTCTGCTTGGCTAATTTGTCCTTATTTCTTTCTCCTTTGTGTGAATCATTGATTCTTTCATGATCTAGCTCAGCCAGACCTTGGGGTACCACTTCAGATGAAAGATGTGAAAATGAGTTAAAATCTATATTCTTTTAATAGCTGGTACCAGAAGTTTTCTTAGAGTAGAAACTCTTTTATCAGGAAAAAGCCTCATTAGGTGCCATGTGGTTCACCAGGCTCTTGACATACTGGCTTTCCTCCAGTTCCTCAAACCAGCCACTTTCTATCCTGCCCCAGGGCCTTGGCATGTGCTGTCTTTTGAGGCTCAAAGGTGAGACTGTAATGGCAGTAGGTGGCATAGGAGAGGGAATGGAAGAAATTGGAACAATACATTAAAAATGAATTGAGAATTGTGCACTTAAGGTTCATACATTGAATTCTACACATATGAATTTTCTGGGGTGGCTGTAACAAATTATCATAAACTCGAAGGCTTAAAATAGCATAAATTTTATTCTGTCACAGTTCTGGAGGCCAGACGTCTGAAAGCATGGTGCCCCAGGGTGGTAATCCCTCTGAAGGCTCCAGGGGAAGACATGCACTTAGCCTCATACAGCTTCTGTTGGTCAGAGGCATTCATTGGCTTGTGGCCACATCACTGCAATCTCTGCCTCATGGTCACATTGCCGCCTCCCCTCTGTCTCTTCCTCTTCAGTGCCCCATTTATAAGCTCACTTGTCATTGGATTTTGAGCCTATCTGAATAATCTAGGATAATCTCCTTTCTCAAAATCTTTAACTCAATCATATCTGCAAAGACCCTTGTTCCAAATAAGGTTACATTTATAAATTCCAGGGATTTGAACTTGATAGTTTTGGATCGTCATTTTTCCCTTAACCTCTTCAAACTGAACTGCAAAATATTTAAGTTGTGTTAACGTTTCTTTTAATAAACTCTTTGGTTATTCCCACATTATGGTTTTTTTGTTCATGTATTTTTACGTTCTCCATTTTTTAATAATTATGCTAGCTAATATACTCATATTTTATAGACTATTTTAAGAAACAACTCATGAATTTGGTCACTTTATAATTGTTATTAATAATTTTTAATAGAAATGTTTACATTTATCTTACTGTCTTTTAGAGAGAGAATGTGTGCATGCATCACGCAAGCAGGGTTGAGGGTGGGGGCAGAGGAAGAGGGGGAAAGAGAGTCTTAAGCAGGCTCCCCAAGCTCAGTTTCCTGAACTTGAGATCATGACCCGAGCTGAAACCAAGAGTTGATCAGTTAACCAATTGAGACACCCAGGCTTTTCTTGTGTTACTTTTTTTATTGACTACATTCCCTATGCTATAATTTTCATTCCTGTGACTTAGTTATTTTCTGGAAGTTTGTACCTCTTAAACCACTTCACATTTGTCTCTCCCTTAATTATTTCTGCTTTCATTTGTTTTGTTTTGTTTTTATTTTTTTTTCTAGCTTTTTTATTTGGATATTTAACTTACACATTTGTATTCTTTCTTGTTGGTTGACCTAAGATTTCACTACCATCTAACCAAATCCACAGTTGTACTATGTACTCAAATCTTTGCTCCAAGTGTTGGTTTAAGAAGAGATCTCTGATTTAGAAGTACCATTATATTATTGTTTGTTACCTAATTTGTACATTAAGTACTATTACATGTTATCAGAGGATGTTGCCTCTGTTATTGTTTACTTTTACAAATTTATCCAGTCTTTCTTATGGCTAGATTTCGTGACTGTTCCATGAGCACCTGAAAAATATGGTCTGTGCTCAGAGTTAAAAATTGGGTAGAATTTTCTTATTAATTATGTTATTTAGGCCTCCCGTATCCTTAATTATTTCCCCCTTGTTTAAAATTTATTTTTTATTTAAATTCAATTAATTAGCATAAAATATATTATTGGTTTCAGAGGTAGAGTTCAGTGATTCATCAGTCTTATATAATAGCCAGTGCTCATTCCATCGAGTGCCCTCCTTAATGTCCAGCATCCAGTTACCCCATCTCCCTCTCCCTCCCCTCCAGGAACCCTCAGTTTGTTTCTTATGATTAAGAGTCTCTTATGGTTTGTCTCCCTCTCTGATTTCATCCTGTTTGATTTTTCCCTCCTTTCCCCTATGGTCCTCTGCTTTGTTTTTTAAATATCACATATGAGTGATATCATACGATAATTGTCTTTCTCTGACTTATTTCACTTAGCATAATCCCCTCTGGTTCCATCCACATTGTTGCAAATGGCAGGATTCCATTTCTTGTTGGTTGAATAGTATTCCATTGTATATGTATACCATATCTTCTTTACCATTCATCTGTTGATGGACATCTGGGCTCTAATTGTTAAACTTGATCAAGGATTGAGTGATACGTATATTTTATGTGAATATCTCTCTTTTCTTTCTTACTTTATTTTATTCTCTTTAATTTCTGTATTACAGAATGATACTAAATCAGATTCTGTTTCTCCTAATGTGATTCTTCTTATTTTTATTTGCAGTTCCTGTACTACTTGCTTTGAAATTATTAATGTTAGATTATTTGGTATATGGGTATTCATAACTGCTAAATATCGTGGCAAAATTCATTTTTAATTTAAGTTGCCCATAATTCTGTCATCTAATGAGTTTTCTCTCAATTCTCTCAGATACTAAGATAGTGACCCCTGCTTTTCTACCAATTTACATTTTTCTCACGTGCGTGTTCCCATATCTTGTCAATGATTTCTGAATCATTTGAAGTATGTATTATATAAAGCATATAATTGAGTTTAGCTTTGTAATTCCAATAAAACCCTTTTTTTCTTTTAATAGGTCAATCTACCCCTTAGTACATTTTTTTAAAGATTTTATTTATTTATTTGACAGACAGAGATTACAAGTAGACAGAGAGGCAGGCAGAGAGAGGAAGGGAAGCAGGCTCCCTGCCGAGTAGAGAGCCTGATGTGGGGCTCGATCACAGGACCCTGGGATCATGACCTGAGCCGAAGGCAGAGGCTTTAACCCACTGAGCCACCCAGGCGCCCCTCCCCTTAGTACATTTACTAATATGAAAATAATGTTTGATTGTAGGTATGTGTAACATTTTAGGTGATCATCTCTCTTTTCTTTCTTACTTTATAAGGTTTTCTTTAAGATCTGTATTTCCCCTGCTATGTGTGTACCTTTATTCTTGAAACTTGTAAGATTTTCATGTTTGTTCTGTGTGATTACCATTATATAGCTTTATACAATGTCCTTAATCCTCTACTCCTTTTGAAAGTCTCTCTTAATTCCCTTGCATTAGCAATGTCAGAATAGGTATTGTTCTATTGCCTATCCCCTTTCCTTGGCAGTCCTATGCAGGATCATATATCTTTAAATATGCATCGTTCTTTGTTACTTACCTGTGCAGACTTAAATAAACTTGCACATGCACTCCTCATGGGTTGAATGTTGCCCCTGGGAGCTTTCCCCAGCTGCAACTTCCTTTTTAGGTTGAGGAGGCTTCCTTCACTTTGATGGAAGCCCAGAGGCAAAAAAGTGAAGAGCGTGTTTTGAGTGGCCCATACAACTGCCCTAGAGTCAGAAGTGGATCCTGGGATGTGACTTAAGCCCCAGAAGCACCTGTTGCAGCGTCTCCGGAAGGGTGGGTGTTAATTTCCGCAGCATCAACCGGGCATTGATATTATGCTTGAGCCTCAGGTTGCATCCTCTCTATGGCACCAGCCAGGTGTGGGAAAGGCTGGAAAAGGCTGAGAGGTTCACGCCGTCTATCTTTCCGGCTTATCTTCTCTCTTGTGCTCTGAGCTACAGCTACTGTTGTTGCTCATCTTGTTCCCATGAGAACAAACACAGGCCAGAGACTGGTGATGGAGCGCGCTAGCGCCCGACGAGCAGCCTGACTTTGGAGACAGACACTAAGACTAGATCCAGTCTAGGAAACACAGGTAAAAAAATACCAGATTTGTGGCTGTCAAAGTATTGCCAATTACAATCTCATAAATCAGACTTAAAAAGAAAAGTCACTAAAAAGTGGATTTCTGTGCCTTTTCTTGGCCTAAAACAAGAAGAAATAGATCACTTTTGTAGGCTACTTAGGTGTATCTGTTTTTCTAATTTGCAGTTATTAAGCTCATAGGCCCTTAGGCATTATATCCCGAATTAAAATCCTGCCTTTACCACACACTGACCATGTGACTTTGGCAAATTACTGAAACTTTCTGTGACTCAGTTTCTTGCTCTGTTAAGTGGAAGTAATTAGATGAAATAAAATGACATATGTAAAGTGTTTTTAGAGCAGTCCATAGTGTACCCTGTTACAAGTCTTATTTCTTATTATTATCACTTTTACACCCACAAGATTGATAATCCCCCTTGGTGTGTGTCCATTATGATTTTCTTCTCTTAGTTACCATTACTTACCATTACAATGCCAATTTTACGTACTCAAATGTACACTCCATGAGAACTGGGACACTGTTGGGTCTAATCCACACCTTATCCCAGCTCCTAGTAAGTGGAGTGGAACACAGTATGGCTCAATACTTTTTTGCATGAATGGATGAATGAATCAATAAATCATCCAATCAAGATTGCTCGTGTAGGGCCCTGATGTGTCAATTTTCTGAAGTAAATCACATATTTTGAGCTCATTCTCTCATTACAGAGAAGCGCTAATTTCAGCTATAAGCTTTGACTTTTAAATCTATACTTATATTTAACCTTCGGTGGAGAAATACAAATCAGACTGACAGATCAACCCAACCTGTAAGTCTCCTCTCTTCTCTAACCGCTAAGCAGGCATCAGTTTCGATTACCCAGACACCCTATATTTTTCCTCATTGAATTATCCAGGCTGAACGACCACTCAAGCAAAACTTAAAAAAAAAAAAAAAAAAAAAAGATTCTCAGTTCTGCCCACACCCCCATCCTGTTCCTATTCTCCTGGAAAATAGTCGCTGATAGCTTTGCTGCTATATGGATATCAAGATGGATTAATTCCAAACTTCTCTGATATGGATAATTACTTACTTGGGCCATCCCCCTCCTTTTTAAAAAAAATTTGTGCCCTAAAAGCCAGAATCGACAAGCTTCAAACTGGATACAGTGACATTGACTCAAACAATTTTGATTTTCAGGGAATTGAGATGATTTAAGGGTATAAAGCACTATGGTGAGGTAAGCCTTGGATGAGATGAAATTGGCCTTTTCCAGGAGCTTGGGATCTGGTCCAAGTACCTTGAGATGCATTCAAATGACACATTAAAATGAGCTGGCCACACCTGAGAGCAAACTGTGAAGAGGGCAAGACAGGAAGAACACTAACGTTTACCAAACCCCGGTCATGCCAGGCGCATCATCTCATCCGATACAACTGTCCTATGAATCCTATAATTGTACCTCTTTCAGATGAGAGGAAATGGAGATTCAGAGAGTTGAAGCTACTTGTTCAGGGTCTATATAGAAAGCAGCAGCAGTTCCTAGATCATACTTCACTGTGGGTAACTATCACAGGCTCATCCCAAAGCCTCAGTTGTAGAGTTTTGGCTCCACTCCTCATTCTTTCCCTCAGTGTGTAGTAACGCATCCCATAGGGAACGCTTCCTTTATTGTGTCCACGGCATCTGCAACTTTGCCCACCTGCCCAACCACAGACATTCGTCTCTCTGTCAAACAGGGCCTGTTTATATGGAGCTTCTACATCTTTGCCCTACTCATGTGGAGAATAAGTAACAACTTGTTTTGGTATTTGCATGTTATTGTGTGTATACACACTCCAATACATGAGACCTATTCTATCTTAACTTGGTCATGTTATTCCTGAGTTCTTCTCCAAACTCTGTTTTGACTTTTCAATCTCCCTTGCTGACTCATACCCCAAGTAAGAGTCTTTTTTTTTTTAATTTATTTTTTATTTATTTTCGGCATAACAGTATTCATTATTTTTTCACCACACCCAGTGCTCCATGCAATCTGTGCCCTCTCTAATACCCACCACCTGGTACCCTAACCTCCCACCCACCCGCTAATTCAAACACCTCAGATTGTTTTTTAGAGTCCATAGTCTTTCATGGTTCACCTCCCCTTCCAATTTCCCCCAACTCCCAGTAAGAGTCTTTATCTCACTTTATCCTCCTTTGGGAGCTACATGATGTTTTCCCAACAATCTATCATTTCTTTTCAGATGAATCATGTCTCTCTTGCTGATCTCTCAGTTTTACTCAAGACTTGCATTCCCAATACCCATTTGGACATCCAATCAGTGCCTGCTTAGGTTTGGATATGTTGATTTTCAGATGCTGGCCCAATACCCGTTTGAAGACTTCAGACTCATCTCTATATTAGTTGATTCATCTTTAAGTGGACTTCAAACTATTAACTCAAAATTGACAAGCCTTCCTTTCATAGCTTGATGAATATTATCACTCACTCCCTCAGATGTAAAGCCTCTCAGTTACCTTTGTCTTTTCCTAAGCAACCACATCTGTCAGGTCGCCAAATTTTGTGCATTCTCTTCAACCATAGTCCTCCCCTTTTCATTGACCCTTTGTTAGAATCCTAGTTCATCTTCACCTTTTGCTTGACCCCTTCCAACCTTCTACCTAGTCTTCATTCCTTCCCATCTTTATGCAAGTTCATTAGCACTGACACTGTATTTTTTCCAAATCTCAGATCTGATCTTATTTTTTCCTTTACTCAGAAACTCTAGTTTCACAAACCCTATTGCTTGTAGAATAACAATACAAGTCCTGAGTAAGCATTTTAGGACCTTCAGAAGAATCAGGTCGGTCTTCCTTTCTCATCAGTCCTAATCATAATGGACTACACTGGAGTTGTGCCAGATGAATTCAAAAGCCCTCCAGGCCCCAACCTGTCCCAATCTTTATGCCTTGCTCATGTTGTGCTGCTGTGCTCAGGATGGCCTTCCTTCCTTGCCCCATCCCTGTCAGCCCAAATCCAGTGCTCCGGACCTTTCCCAATCAGAGTGTGTTGCTCCCTCATTTATCTTCTATTATATTTAGCTGAAATCACATAAAAGACTATCTTTCTATCACCTTTCAGAATTTTTTTTTTAAAGATTTTATTTAGCTATTTGACAGACAGAGATCACAAGGAGGCAGAGAGGAAGGCAGAGAGAGAGGAGGAAGCAGGCTCCCTGCTGAGCAGAGAGCCCGATGCAGGGCTCAATCCCAGGACCCTGGCATCATGACCTGAGCCAAGGCAGAGGCTTTATTTTAACCCACTGAGTCTCCCAGGCACCACCTTTCAGAATTTTTGATCAGTAAAGCCTCTCATAATCATTTCTATAACTATGTTACCTAAAGTAATTCTATAAAATTTCCGATCTCAAAATCTCTTATATCTTGGACTAGAAATCCATCACTAAGACTTCTATATTTAAGGAGCTCAGGTAAAATCATATTGTCACTGATATCTTTACTTTGGGACTGTAAATTGTTAGCACCATTTTAGAGGTAAGAGAATAGGGATACAAAGTAAATATTTGATGAAAAGTAATAAAATTGTGAAAGATTTTGGAATAGAGTTCAGTACTCTTTATTGTTAGTGCTATTTTTGAGACTTAGAATATCTAAGACAGAAGCCACTAGCCAAATGTAACTATTCAAATGTCATATACACAATGGAATATTATGCAGCTATAAAAAAAGAATGAGACCTTGTCATTTGCGACAACTGGATGGAACTAGAGGGTATTATACTAAGTGAAATAAATCAGACCAAGAGACTAATACTATATGATTTAACTCATGTGTGGAATTCAGAAAAACAAAACAAGTGAATAAAAAAATAAAGCCAGAATCAGAATAATATGTGTGTGTATATGTGTGTGTGTGTGTGTGTGTGTGTGTGTGTGTGTATATATATATATATATATATATATAAAATAAATATAGGGAACAAATTGATGGTTGCCAGAGGGGAGGGTGTGGGAAAACGTGGGCAAAATGTGTGAAAGGGGGTGAGAGGTACAGGCTTCCAGTGTGGCATGAATAAATCATCAGAATAAAAGGCACAGCATAGGGAACAGAGTCAATGATAAAGCACTGATACAAAACACTTACATCACCACAGAAAGTTCTTTTCAACAGCACTGTTTTATTCTATTCCCTTTGTAGGATATGCTTGATAACACATTCCTCATTAAGGAAATCTTCTATTTCTTTTTTGGAGTTTTTGTCATTTATTTTCACTTGCTTCTACAAATGTCAGTTCTGGTGTTTGTGCTGTGTCAGAAATAACAAGGAGCAAATGATTTTTCAAAGACCTTTTATAAACTGGCTTGATTTCTTCCATGTTCTCAGAATGTATTTCAATTTCTTCTCAGCTGGGATGATGAAAAAATGACTCCCTTGCATATGATATTTTCTTCAAGGAATTGAACAAAAAATTGTATGATTTTGTGCAATCCATTACATATCTTAGTTATGAATCCGTATGGCTCCCACTTCACTTATCCCAGCTTAGTTATCAGCATAAGCCTGTAAAACTCAGATTTTACCCACAAATGGAAGTAATTGCAAAGAGATCTAAGGACAATTTGGCCCATTTAGGAAGACCGGGAAGCAGAGGAAGAAAAACATTTGCTCAATCAACATTTTCACTTAGTGCATGCACAACATCCCCCCCAATATTATAACTTACTCCTCGAAAATGAGGACATTAGTATCCAGATAAAAGTTACAGCATATCTACTGTTAAGATCTTTTGTCAACTGTACATTCTGAATAAAGATTCTCTCTTACCTTAATGTATGAGAATCTTGAACTTGTTCTCAAGGCAATGAAGTGATCACTCCTGTCTTTGTACTTCTTCTGTAGTTTAAATATCATCACACACATTGTATATGTTTGCAAAGTTATCTATTTGCATATAGGTCTCTCTGACAATACTGTCATTATTTAAGGCAGGAAAGCCCACTCATCTTTCTATCCCCAGTATATAGAGTAATGCTTGGCAAATATTAGGACTGCTATAGCTGATCCATTCCTCAAGTCCTTTTTTCTTTCTTTCTTTTTTTTTTTTAAAGATCTTATTTGTTTATTTATTTATTTGAATGAGAGAGAGAGAGAGAGAGAGAGAGAGAAGGTGACTCCTCACTGAGCAAGGAGCCTGATGTGGGGCTTGATCTCAGGACCCTGAGATTATGACATGAACCAAAGCAGGGACTCAACCAACTGAGCCACCCAGGAGCCCCTTCTCCCTCAAGTCTTGAGAGGTCTTACCTTCCATATTCCCAGCCACACTCCCCATCCACCATCACTCCCTCATCGCAGTGTTTTGGGATAAGAACATACTTAGAGGCAATATTAATCATATCTCTTCCAGCATAGACAACCCTCTGCTCTGTCCAGTGAAATCCTGTTCCCCCTCCCCCTCCCAACTTTACACCTCCTTGTCCAACAAACCAGTAATGGGCAGTGAAGAAATCCGGAATGTGGAGGAGTTCGATAGGCATCTCCTTCCTGGGCACTGGCTGGATTACAGTTGGAATAGACTCTTGAAATTGCTTGCTTCCAATCAGGGCATGGAGAGATCAAATGCAGTCCACCACCTGCCTATATCTGAGATGAAAACATAGTCGTTTCCTAAACTCCAAGAGGATAGCTGAGCAGGTTAGTGCTCCAGAGCGTGCCCAAGGCAAAATGATGATTTTTCTAAAAAGTTTTCTCTTTTTAAACACCCTTTTCCTTTCACACAAAGCTTTGATCAAACTAGTTTTTAACCGATGATTTCAACTTTTGAAGACTCAGAAGATTTAAAGACCCGCTACCTTGTTAATAATGGTGTGTTAGGCCAGTGGGGTATTACTCAGAGGAGTGGGGTAAGCTCAGGAGTCTGAAGTTTATACTGTTGGCCTTTGCCTGCCTCCACCTGTCATGAATCCACCCTGAAACGGCTGCGCTCACATGAAGAAAAATCCGGAAGGTGAGCATAATTCATTTAGCTTCATGATCAGAGTCTAAAAGCTATGGAAAGAATTTCACATTTTCCTCCAGGAAGGGAAAAACTATAGTCTTCTCAGTCTCCAATCAAGCCTTTTTATGACATATGGAACAGCTAAGTTCTTTTTTTCCGCAGAGGCCAGCTTTCATTAATCAAAATTTTCAACTCCTATAGAAGTAAGTCTCACACATAACTTAAACAAGTAATTAAACCAAAAATATGATGTAGTTTTTATTTGGTTCATCAATGATTTAATAGTTTCTTCTGGATTTTTAGAAACATATTTATTTTCAATCTTCTTTATCAGCAGAATTAGATCTATTACATGGCCAAACTGCACGAAATTGCTCATTAAAAAGACCCCCCAAAAAGAAAACAAAGAATGGGAGAAAATCAATGCAAATACCGGCATAGAGACAGAGTCATTGATGTTAGGAAGCTTCAGGAAGTTTATATATCATACAGAGTTGTTTTTTTTTTTTTTTCCCAAAAGCTTCCTTTAAAAGGAGGATATTGATCTTTTTTTGGACAAAACCTGATAATATTTTCCCTAGGCCCACCCTATGTATTCTAAAATTATCTGATTTTTAAAAAAATATTCTTTCTTCCTTGGTCTGTTAATATAGCCTCATAAATAATACACAAAACCCTGTTGCAAAATGTCTATTGAGACCAGGAAACTGCTTCTCTGCATTAGCTTTGTTCTCTTTCTTCTCATTTGTTTGTGACTATCCCTCCTTCTTTCATGCTTAGAGCTTAAGATAAAAAAGAAAAAATTATAATAGTAGTAGTAGAAGTACAGCAGAGGTTTGAGGATAAGGAAGCAGATCGAAGTCTCCACAGAAGTCACGTGAGCCATGCGTTTTTTGTTTTGTTTTGTTTTATGCCCATGTCAAGTCTGCGTGGGGCAGTCAGTTTGGGCTGTAATTTCATCACACACAATTTTACCAAGCAAGACACCACATCTCTGCAGAGGTTGGTCACACTATGGTGCCAAGAAAAAGTAAACAACGCATGGCTTTGATCGTGATTCCTCTGTTTAATATCCATATCAACATCCTTAAAGATCTGGCTATATTCTGTATAGAATGTACTGGAAGCTACATGCCTAGTGGGAAGTTCCTTGACAGGCAACTAAAGAGCTGACATTGGGAGCATACACTTTGGAGCACTAAAGCGATTGTGAAAGGCAGATAACCATTCAGCCTTGAGAGTCCATTTTCCTTTTTAAACAGCATAGACGCCGATAGCGGTCGGTCAAGGTTACATTTTTACACGTTTGGCGTCTGTCTTCAACTACAGCATATAAAATGCCCCAGACAATGCATGCTTAAAATTGACAGTAACAGAATTTGGAGAGGGAGTAGTGATTGTGCCACTAGATTACAGAGGCCGGCTGCCTTCCAAAGAATTCACATTTGCTCAGCATCTGGGAGAGTTTAAAGCTTATAGAAAGTGGGAATGGATGTTGACAAAGGTAGAATAATACACATCAAGTTCAAAGATAATACAAACAAACCCCTATAACTGGTGATATTTTATGTGCAGAGAGGCCTTCAACGAGAATGGTCAGAGGCAAGTCTGCACACCCTTTTGGGTGTCTAGACATTTGGAAGGCAGGAAGCACCAAGTGTTCCAAACCTGTCTCTCCTGCAGTGATTGAATTTGGCTACAATGACTTAGCCTCTGCCTTAAGCAGAACAGCTCATGCTTCCTCTCCCTCTTTCTCCGTGGCTACCTAAGTTTCAGAGTTCATAGTCGGGGTCAGGGTATAGTTATAAACAACATTTGACTCCTGTATAAAAACCAAAAAAGAGCCCAGTGATCTTGAACCTTAGCTAAACGTTTCCTTCATTTAGGAGTGCCCTGTCTTTCCTGAGCTATCAGCCTTCAGGTTCTCAAACCAGATATACCTGGTGGAGACAGCTGACCCCCACCAGTGAAGCCCCATAAGCCTTATTCCTGAGCACATTTGAAGGCAGGGATTTCTCTTGAGTGTCTGAAACTTTTGCTGATTTCTCCCTAGAAACCCAAAACTAACTCCTAGTGAAGAGAAGATGGCTTTTTCTCTCCGTACCAGATATTTGGATAGTGGTGATGATTGATTGGTCGATGATGTCCATTCTTGGACTAGTTTGAAGCCCTGTCTCCAAGGTCACCTTTATTTAAGGGTCAAGAGTTCAATTTGGGTCTTGAAAAAGAAACAATTATTGGTATATATGTACCCATTACAAAGAAAGTGTAAGGGCCTCCTATCACTTAATTCAATTGAACTAAATGAGATGAAATTTTATAGCAACAGTTTTAAATTCACCTGCCACCTACAAGTTTTCCAAGAATCTTCCAGGACAGCATCTACTGAAGAGAGAGCAAGGTTAACAAATAAATGGGGAAAAAATGAAACAAAATAAAACAAAAAAAAAACAAACCCAAATGGCCACTTTGGGTCAGACTATCTTCTGCCAACTTTTTTTTTTTTTTTTTGGTTTGTTTTTTCCTGTTAATCAGGGAATTTTTGCAAGATGGCAGTTACTTGCTAAAATCAAACTCTGAGAGATTAGGGATATGTCCCAAACACATAATTTTCTGTAATCAAATATGTTTGGTGTTAGGTTCTTCAGTATCACTGCTTGGAGCTTCCTATTTCATGGGTTTATTATGCCCAGTTCAGTGAGGTCATCAGTGTGGACATGCAGAGCAAAACCATTAAGAATAAATTTATTTACAAGTGTGTGTTCACTGATAGCTCTGGCTTCATAGAAGGGATGCTTGGCCAACCTCTGACATTCTAGAATTTTTGTTATCCTCCTTCTGGGGGGCCAGGCTGCCTGGGACCCCCACCTGGCTCTACCACTAGTAGCAGTAGCATAGTGTGTGACTGTATTTGTCAGGGTCTCCAGAGAAACAGAGCCAAGAGGATGGATGTGCATATGGTACAAAGAGATTTATTTTAATGTATTAGCTAACACAATTTTGGAGGCTTACAGAGTCCAGAATCTGATAAGGGAGGCTGGCAGGCTGGAAACTCAGGAAGGAGCAGCAGTTCAAGTCCAAAGGCAGTCTGCTGGCTCTCCCGGAAGACCCGGTGCTGTAGATTTGTGAAGAATCGTGAAGGCGGTCTGCTGGCAACCTGGGACTTCTAGATCAGCTCTTATTCCATTCAGTCCTTCAACTGACTGGATGATGCCCAGCAACATTACGGAGGGTAATCTGCTCTACTCCAAGTCCGCCAATTCAAGTGTAAATCTCATCCAAAAACACCTTCACAGAAACAACAGTCATGTTGGCCGGATTACGTGGGGACTGTGGACCAATCAAGCTGACGAATAAAATAAACCAGCATGGTGACCTTAGGCCACTTACTTAACCTCTTTGTGCCTCAGTATTCTTGCCCATAAAATAGGAGGCCTTCAAGTCTGGGCACAGACTTCACAGGATGACTGGGAGGATTAACTAGGTTGACTTCTAAGTGAAGAGTGAGGAACAGTTCCTGCACATAGTAAGCACTTTATTACGGATCGTTGGAAAAGAAAGGAATTTTTGAGATATCAAGACTACTTTGAGATCCAGAGAAGTGAAATGACTTGCCACAAATTGCAGAGTGAGTTGACATCAGAGATGAGATTAGAATTCGAATGTCCGAAATAGCCATCGGGTGACTATTGGAGACCCTCTTTGCTGCTGTGTTCTTTAGCTGGGTAATTGTTGCAAGAGTCTATCAGGCGAAGCATATTACTGCTAAAATTTAGAATCCCTTCATGTTTGAGATGTTTTTAAAATAAGTCCCTGGTAATCACTATTGCAGAAATGTGTGTTCGGTTATTTATATCTTCAGGTTATTGAAAAATACCTCTCTTGTCTACTGGATGATTCATTGAACTTCAGATTCCTTTATGCTTCTGCTGTTCCACATGAGTCATTTGACTCCCTTGAGACAGACTGAGCTAACGCTAACACCTGGTATTCCCACAGAACCTGCCCTCTAAGGTTCAGTGAGAGTCAGGGTACAGCTAATTGAAAAGACTTGCAAAGTTTGAGCTGTTCTGTTTTTTCTTTTCTTTTTTCTTTAAGGGTCTGATCTGCCTCCATCCTAGGACTGCGGAGAAGATGCAGAATTTTGTTTCCTTCCTGTCAAAAAAGTTACTTGAGGGGCGCCTGGGTGGTATCTGCCTTTGGCTTGGGGTATGATCCTAGGGTCCTGGGATCGAGCCCCTAATCAGGCTCCCTGATCAGCGGGGAGTCTGCTCCTCCCTCTTCCTCTGCCTGCTTGTGCTTTCTCACTCACTGTCTCTCTCTCTTAGTCTATCCAATAAATAAATTAAAATAAGTTGTTCTATCTAAGATTCTTTGTTAATGTTTCTCAGAGTGAATTATGCTAAGATTAGTTGGATTATAATTACTCAGAAGGCTCGACTAAAAAGTACAGGTAAGGGGCACCTGGGTGGCTCAGTGGGTTAATCCTCTGCCTTTGGCTCAGGTTGTGATCTTAGCATCCTGGGATTGAGCCCCACATCAGGCTCTCTGTTCCGTGGGGAGCCTGCTTCCTCCTCTCTCTGCCTGCCTCTCTGCCTGCTTGTGATCTCTGTTGAATACATAAATAAAATCTTAAAAAATAAATAAATAAATAAGTAAATAGTAGCGGTAACTGTTCAGCACTTAGATCCACTGCACTTGAACGTCCAGTGGTTGGATCCAAAAAAACACATTTTTTACAAGTTCCTCATGTTGACTCTTATGCCACAGAAGCTTGAGAATTGCTGCCCTAGATTACTATGCTTTTGCTAATAAACACTGCATCCTGGAATTTTAAAGCTGTAATCGTGACTTGTAAAGTTCCTAGGTTGATCCATCGCCACTTGTTTAATTACGTTGCATTCTACATTGCTTCTGGCTGAAAACAGTTTGGTGCTTCTGCATTAATGAAGTGTGGCTGTGCTTACATACTGTCTCCTGATCTGAGCTGCTGGCTTAGTAATTCTTGTTAGCTCTGCCTCATAGGAGCACTAGGAAACATAGTGCTTGCTTTTAATGCTGACTCTTAGCATCCATGGTTTATTATATTTAGTGCTACATTTTTAACCACCCAGTATAAAAGTTTCCATTTTCAAAGCACATTAAATCTCAATGATATTCTGGACTGAAGTCATTCCTATCCTTAAGAAAAGATTTACTAAATAACTACTTTTGAAGGGCTGATTTGTATCAGGTAGAAATATGCATGTGTGGCCATTGTTGCTGAATGTATACACCTACCTCTTTAAGTCATGGAAATTATATAAACTCACATCATTATGTTAAGGAAAGAAATCATTACATCCAAAGGTAAAATGACACAGAACCCACTGGGCTTGGTTCCTGACTCCTACCTGCCCAAATGACAGTAAGTAAGATCAAGAACAATCTTACCATTAGGGGATGTTTACTACATGGCAGGTGGGGGGTGGGAGGAATATGCTAAGTACATTCATGAATTTATTTACTCCTCCAATGAGTCTGTAAATTCGATAATTTTCTTTGTCTCCATTGTTCAAAGGAGAAACTGGTGCTTAGGGAGGCCATGTTTCTTTCCCTAGTCCCATAGCTTGTCAGGATTTGAACAGGGGCCAGTCAAACCGAGAAGCCAGTGTTTTAACCCTGCTTCTCAGTAGACCAACTTCTTGCTCTGCTCTGTTCTTTTTTACCTTATCCATGAAAAGAGATGCTGAGATTTGGTCTTTGAGAATGTATCACTCTCAAGAGGATTTCGAGTGTGCTGCCCGTCCCAAACTGAAAGCAGACCATCAAAGGACTGCTGAGGGGCATGGCCCTGCTGGGGACCCAGCGGAACCATGCTGTAGACTAACTCTATTACTTGTTTAATATGGGACTCAGTGCAAGTCATTTAATTTCTCTGAGCAATGTTGAAATTGATCATACATTGACCGAGGGGTCTGGAATCTCATCTCTTCAAGCTACAATCTACTGTGATTTTGTACATTTTCACAGAAAGGGCAGAGATCTTCTGGTCAGGAATCATTGGGTTGTAAGGAAGAGAGACCCATTCCAGCTTGTTGAGGTAAAGGAAACTTATCATAAAGAAAATGGTTCATCTTATAGAAAGAAAGTTTGAGGAATACACCCAAATTTCACAGGACCTGAAAAACTGTCACCGGTCTCCTGGCTCCTTTTCTTAGCCAGCTCTACTTCTGTTTTGCTACTTTGCTTTTCTCCACCTCTGCGGATTGGCTTCCTTGCCTTGTTTCCTCATGACCAGTCAGAGCTGCCCAGCACAGCAGCTCCCAGCACCACCTTGCTTCAGTCTCTGGGTATCAGTTCCAAATTTCAAGCTGAGAGCATGTATAACTGGCTGGGTGTGGGTCACACGTCCACTACTGATTGAATTTTCTGGACAAAATGGATAGGATGGGATGGTTTGATACTGGACACTGTCCATTCAAGGAAATGACTTCAGTAATTTATGCAGAAATTAGACAGCCTTCATGAGAAATTGAGAATGAATCTTTAATGGATTATAGAACGAGACACAGTTCAACCTAAGAAAAGCAACTGCATTTTTGAGTTTCTTTTTCTCATCCTAATTTTGTGTCTTTTGATCCTATCTTGTTCCCATTCTTTCTCAATGCCCTTGTATCTCCCACTATCCAGTCTTTCCATCTCCCTGGTTTCCTTCCTTCTTCTACTCATAAGTTTCTCATTTATTTGAGGTACCCATGGGCAGATTTTCAAGGTAGAGCAAAACAAATCTAATCAAGTAATTCCTACCTCGAGTCAAAGTCACTCTTTGCAGAGTGATGACTGTGTCAGACACAGTGCTAAGCCCTTCACATATATTTTTTATTTACTCCTCACAATAGAGTCACCAAATAAACATTATCAACTTATTTTTCTATTTGAGAAAATTGAGGTTCTGTGTGGTTAAGTAGGCTATGCAAGCTCACACAACTAATAAATGTACCAGCTGGGATTCAGATCCAGCTCCCGGAGCCTGAACCACTGTGGCCATGGCTGCTGTGGTCATGATATGCCATTCCAGGCGGTCCTGCAGCTGCCTCGCATTGACCCACGAGAGCTGGGGTGGGGGGGCTTTCAAGAATTTTGAAAGCTAGTTATTAAACATAGCTAGTTTGAAAATTTAAATTATAAAAACTTATAGTCAAATTAAACAAAGATAATAAATATTCAAAGCTCATCGTAATTATTTTACTGTAACCTACGCACATTAGCTTCTTTACTTCCATTATAGGTGTATGATGGAGATACGATAGCATGGCGAATGGCTTGCTACCGCACCCCTCCTCCCAATTCCGCGTCTGTGAATGTCATGCTGGTGGCCTAAAATCAGACACTGGAAGAGTATTTACGCTACAGAACTTGGCAAATGCCGCGTCTGAACACACTGACCATCTTTTTCAAATGACTAAACAGACAGCTGTGTGGCCTACCCAAAATCCATCTGAAGGCTGAATGGGCCACCAGTGTCTGACCTCTGCCTTAAAGAAATGCATCTCTAATGGATGAATCATCTACTGCCCTGAGAGTGCTCTGTCGAGAGTAAGCATTTGACATAACCATACATCTGGTCAACCATGATCACCTTCAGGAACCACCAACAGTTTGCTGGTGAGACAAAAAGAAGGGAATCAAATTCGCCCTCAGTGGTGTTTGCGGTCGCCTAAACTGAGGACCCTTGAAGGTCCAGCTGAGGTCTCCTGTCCCACACAGCCTGCTATTTGTACTGGCCAACATAGAGCCACCACAGTCTCTGTGAAGAGCTGGCGTGGCTCCTTGACTGTGGCACCAGTGAGCAGGGAAGAGCAGACCCAGACATTCAATTAAAGTGCACTGGCACTTTTTATGCATTCCGCCTTTGCATCTGCTTGAGACTTTGTTTATTCATTAGTGTCTTCTTTGTAGGTCAATGGGAAGCCAGAGAGAAGAGGGTCTTGCAGCTGGAGGAGATAAATAACGTGATGGAGTGTGTGGGTGGCCATTTAAGGCTGCTCTCTGGGATGAAATGATGCTGGTTTCTTCTGTTGTCTGTAGAAGTAGCAATTATCCTTCTCTCTTTGACTGAAGCAGTTATTTTGGGGAAAAAGCTTTTAAGTCTTTTGACTAAGAACATTTTGGGTACCCTGTGGTTGGTTGGCTATGTTTAGATCACTTGCTCTGTGACCTCGGGCCAATCTCCCATCCTTTCCACTTCCTTTTGTTAAGCTGAAATGTTAGAGTGACGTGTCTAGATCCTGGATCATGGAAACAGAAAGGTTTTTAAAATTTTTGAGCTTCTAGAAAATTATTTAAATTCTTCAGTGTAAACTCCTATGTATTTATTTAAACAATTACCCCATTTATAGCTAATTTATTTTGTGCCTTGAGCACTGCATTAAATCCATATTTAAAATTTTATCCATTTTTAAAATCTGCATTCAAAATTTTAGTACAGGAACCGCAGCCTTAGTTTCTTAAATGATTTTATGTTCTGCGGATCTGTCCCTGTTCTTGGAATATCGTTTGAAGTGTAGACCTCCAGAGCATTTCCTTTTTTTGTGGATTTCAAGAAAGTTTTCTCACTTTACCTTGCCAGATGAATTTCATCAGCAAAAAGGATTTATTGAATATTCTATTTTCATTATAATGTCAGTATGATTTGTTGTGAGGAAGAATCTAGGGGACTCTTAAACAATTGTCCTGCCCTCTATAGTCAACCACAACAGTCTACACAGAAAGACAATTTCCACACCTTCCCCTTCGAAAGCTGGGTATCATCAGAGTCAAGAAATGATAGATATAAATATAAATGAGAAAAATCTTTCTTTACCATTCACTTAGCTCTCTGGAAGACTTTCAGCTCTCCATCCACTCAGGATAATACATTGCCATAGTGGGCTCCCTGCTCACAGCGAGCTTGCTACACTCTAGGATATCTGCAGTTGAGTACTATGCTGTCTAAGCATGTCTGTTCCACATGTCAGTGGTACTTGTTACTAAAAATCACAAAATTAAATCAATAAAATGTGGGAGCATAAAGAGAGGTGTGGGATTTTGTATGGAAATGAAGCTGATTGCTTTATAAAGACAAGTATAAATGGCTACCAAACAAACAACAACAACAAAAACTTAAAAGATTAGGGAGGGAGAACACAGAACTAGGAGGTTTTTTTTTTTTTTTTTTTACTAATAAAAAAAATTGTATTTACTTAGAAGCATTCAGAATGTCAACAAAACAGCTGCAACTTTTTTTTTTTTTTGCAATTACAGAGTGGTATTCAGTTAACAGAACAACAATTATTTCGTAGAAGCTGCATCAGAGACAACTGAAGATGAAAAACTACCATCCCCATATATAACTAATTTGTGCTGTGCACCAACAAGAACCTGCTTTAAGTTTCCATGCCAATTTACAACCCCCACACTGTACCAGGCAAGGTTAGTGGCTATTGAAAATACCACCAGGACAGGGCTATCTAAAGACACATTCGGTAGTGTGTTAACTATACAAAAAAAGACACTGTACAGTTTAAAAACAAATCTTACACAGCCTTACATTTCAATTTTTTTCTTTAAAAGGAGTGAGTTGTGTACAGGAGGGTTAAATGCTTTATAGACAAGAAAAAAAAAAACTGCGCTAGAACCAACTTATTCATCATCATCATCTTCTTCTTCATCTTCATCTTCATCTTCCTCCTCCTCCTCATCCTCTTCATCTTCCTCCTCCTCCTCCTCTTCCTTCTTTTCCTTGCTCTTTTCAGCCTTGACGACTCCCTTTTTGGCCGCATCAGGCTTTCCTTTAGCTCGGTATGCAGCAATATCCTTTTCATATTTTTCCTTCAGCTTAGCAGCCTTCTTTTCGTAAGGCTGCTTGTCATCTGCAGCAGTGTTATTCCACATTTCTCCCAGTTTCTTTGCAACATCACCAATGGAGAGGCCTGGATGTTCTCCTTTGATTTTGGGGCGATACTCAGAACAAAACAAGAAAAAGGCCGAAGGAGGCCTCTTGGGTGCATTGGGATCCTTGAACTTCTTTTTTGTTTCCCCTTTAGGGGGAATATAAGTTTTCATTTCTCTTTCATAACGGGCCTTGTCAGCCTTTGCCATGTCTTCAAATTTTCCTTTCTCTTTAGCAGACATGGTCTTCCACCTTTCTGAGCACTTCTTAGAAAACTCAGAAGTTGACTGAAGCATCTGGGTGCTTCTTCTTGTGCTCCTCCCGGCAAGTTTGCACAAAGAATGCATATGATGACATTTTGCCTCTCGGCTTCTTAGGATCTCCTTTGCCCATGGTTAATTATTTTCCTCAGTGAGGCACAGAGTCGCCCAGTGCCCATCTGGCTCTCACTTGCCTCGGCGCTGTCTCTATGGAGCTCAATGTACTGCAATGGCTGTGAGAGTGGGAGCCAGACGCAGCCTCAGAACTAGGAGGTTTTTACACTCACAATATTTGGAAGGTTCTTGCTTCACTTTATTATTTTTAAAGATTTTTATTGATTGATTGATGGCGCAAGTTGGGGAAGAAGGAGAGAGAGAATGTCAAGCGAACTCCCGGCTGAACTTGGAGGCTGACACATCGCTCAATCCCATGACCCCTGAGATCATGACCTGAGCTGAAATCAAGAGTCAGACACTTAACCAACTGCTCCAGCCAGGTGCCCCTGCTTCACTTCAAATGAACCCAAACTGGGAATCAGGGAGGATGCATTAGGGATGTGTTATATGAAAGAGAGATGCTGTAAAATTCTATTAGCAGACACTTCATTTAAAAAAAAGGAAAAAAAGGCTTGGGGCACCTGGATGGCTCAGTCATTAAACATCTGCCTTTGGCTCTTGTCATGATCCCAGGGTCCTGGGATCAAGCCCCACATCGGGCTCTCTGCTCAATGGGAAGCCTGCTTCTCCTTCTCCCACTCCCCTTGCTTATGTTCCCTCTCTCTTGTCTCTCTCTCTGCCAAATAAACAAATAAAATCTTAAAAAAAAAAAGATTTCATTCCTTCTAAAAATGAAAAGATAAAAAAGGTCCTATACCAAAAGTTTATGAATTAATGTATAGCTTTTTAAGTTTTATATTGGAATATTTATGAAATATATGTATCATGACTATGATTCTTTCCCTAAGCTTTCTTTCATTCTTTTTTTTTTGGTAGTTGATGGACCAGTTAGCTACTACTGGTCAATCTCATCAGATTAGAGAACTTCTACTATTGAAAATTTGGAGGAAAAAGAAATCAGTTAGTTTCAAAATAGTTGGAGGATTGACCTAAAACTATTGGTACAATTGTATCACTGCAGAACAGGAAAACAACATTCTTAGATAGAGAAAAAACATACAAAAGGGAGGAGAATGCAAAATTCAGGACATGAGAGGTAAAAATCTCTGTAGAAGATTAAAGAGAGGGAAAGAAAAGGCTGAGAAAAACATTTAGAAAAATCTCGGAGGAGCTAAGGGATCTGATTTTAGGGAGTAGGCAATATTGAGCCACTGACTAATTTTGATCAGGACAGTGAAATTGTTTTTAAAAAGTATTTTAAGGAGATTTTTCTGGTAACAGTGCAAAGGATGAGATGACTCCTCGATGGCAAATATATATATATATATATATATATATATATATACACACACACACACACATATGTGTATATATATATATATACACACACATATATTTTTTGGGGGGGGGTGCAAATTTAGATACCTGTCTAGTTTCCCAGAACACTGTCATGAAGAATACAGGATGAGGCTGGCTGTGGGAAGATGGGTGCCATTTTCTGTTGGTAATGTTTGCCATAGGCAAAGAAAAAGAGGCTGTAGTTTCTATACCTTTCATTCATTGGCTCTGGGTCAGATTAAGGTTGAAGATAGTGGATGGAATTTTGCCACTGCAATAGCATGAGACATGATAAGGAAGGTATGAGAGATATTTTGAAAATAAATACTGATTTGGTTCTATGGATGAAGTTGAGTGGAATTAAAAAATATCTTTGAGTCAAGCAAGAATCTTTGCCTTATTATTGACATAAAGAAATCATTAAAATATAGTCATCAAGAGCACATAATTTAGAGTAAGACAGACTTCTGTTCAAAATCTAGACCTGTCATGGGCTAGCCAAATAATTTGAGACCTCCAAAATATTAAAATTACAGGAAGTATTTAAAGGGTACTCTCTATCACAAAATAAGTACCGGGGAAATAACATTTATTGTGTTTAGATTGTGGTCAATGAAAATCTGGCTTCAAAAATATTTTACTAATTTTTGTCTCATTATGTACTGCTTTAAAAATAAAAATCCATAAAGTTGTTGTTCTAATAGTTGGGATTTTCTAGCTTCTTATCCCCAAAATAAAACTGAATTGACTGTAGATAAAAAATAAATTATAATCCATATTTCCTGGGCTTCAGAAAAGAGGCACCAACATTTGTTTTTCTACGAGAAACTAGAAATTATAAAATCCCCCTCTGTCTAGACTGCTACTTGCCCACCATTTAAGGAAATTATCAAAAGCTTTGTAAATGAGGGATTATCATAGCTATGAAGCTATGGTCTGAGCTGCAGAATATTGCTACACCCATATATAGGCATCGCTATCTAGTCCTCCTTCTATCTCTACCCAGTGGGCAGTGATTGCTTGGCAATGCACATGAAAACACTGGGCATCCATTCACAGGATTTCCTGATTTGTTTGTGAGAAGCTGTGATGTTCATTTGCAATCAGGTTTTGGCAAACTCTTGGCAGAGAATTTCTTCACAAAAAAAGTACAGAGCTCTTCATTTGGCAGAACTCTTTAATATGTAGGTTTGTATTTCCTGTCTTCTACTTTTCTTTAAAAAATGTTGTAGAAACACACATACCCATTCATTAAGCAGTTTGAAGCAGCAATCTGTATATTTCCAAACAAAACATTGCTTTACCAACATGGTTGATTGTTCCAAACAAAGTCTCTGCGGAATTCTACCAACTGAAATTTGAGACTGAAAGCCAAAAAAGTAGACTTTGATTAGCTATATAGTTTGTTACTTCTGGCAGAGAAAGACATCAACCAATTTTAATCCACTGGAAATATCATGTCTTCATATTATTATTTCCAGATCTCCTGTGTTGCATGGAGAAACCTGTTCAGGGTCTGAAAACGCTAGAATTGATGTCTTTTCAAAACCGATTCCTTCCCGAAAAAATTTCCCCCTGAATCCACTTGGAAATGGAGAATTTTGGGGTTCATTGTAAAAGCAATAAAGCTGTGACATATTAAATTATATATTATTTACACCAATGACTAATCATTGTGGTTATCTCTCTTACTGTTGATTATTCACACACAGCCAACTCTGAGTCTGAATGCGTTAAAAGACAACATCGAAAATTCTGACATTTGATATACTATTGCATGGAATGAAATATCAGTTAACCAGCTAAAAAAGGTCCATTTGTGGCATGGAAATTTGAGAGACTTTCTGCCTTTACAATGTGAGCAGAAGGAAATCCCAACAGAGGATGTTCCATTCTAAATCCTCTGCCCCCAGCTTTTCAAAGGGCCCAGAAATTGCACCCAGCAAAGATGCACTGTCAAAATGATTTAAAAGGAGGAAAGAAAGTTGCTAGAGGGGAATTCATGTTCCAGATAAAAAGAAAACAACTTTAAGAGGTCTTTGCTGGTGGCCTATGTTGAGACATGTAACAGCCCAGACGGCTGTTTTTCCAAGAGGTTAAATTTCAGAAAGAGGAAACAACAGCAAATAGGCTGCCAATTTACTGAACAATGTCACAACCGACTGGAGATGTGTTCAAAGTAAAACTACTGACTTACTGATTCTTGGGTCTAACATGTTCTTAAATATTAACACTTCTTAGGAAACTTTAGAGCTTGTGTGTCACATTTATGACTCTTGGTAGACAAGGCTCTATGCAAACAGACTGGTCCTCATGGCAATGCTTCGCCCTGTAATTAAGCCCTGTGGGGGAAGCCACTGTGAAGTCAACCTTTGATGCCTGAGCAGCCCCAAAGACACAGGCTGGAGTTCACACAGCACCCCCCCCCTTCTGCATGGTATAGGTTGAAGGGGGAAGTTTACAGCATGGCTCCAAAATAATAATCGTAGCAGATAGAACATTATGTATTCTTTTTACCAGACACTAAGAGCTGGTTTGGGAAGGCGAGTGGGTAGACTGTGGTTCCTTTTCCCTTGGATCCTTTGCACAAGTGGAAAGCTGGTCACTGGCAGGGGAGACAGCAGAGAAACCACCTCAGAGTGTTGGAGAAGAGGGTGGGGGACAGGCCATGGAGAGGGACTCGTGGAAAGAAGATGTGTTTGGAGAGGGAAGAAGAGCACAGAAATAGAAGGCAGTTTTGAAGAGCTATCATTCTAATATTTTAGAGAGGCCTAACAGGCTTTAAGTATCCATTATACCTGCGGCACTGCTTCCTTCCAGAGTAGAAATCTCTCCAACTTTTTCAGCTGTAAGCAGGGTTCAAGGATCCATTCACACACAAAAAAATTTAAGTAGGTCTCGTGAAGGTTTCAGGACTGGATGTACGAAACCATTAAATATATATTTTTAAGAAGAGAAACAGTAACCCGAAATGTATATTCCTTTCACTGGAAAAATACTTAAACTGTCACCTAAAAATATGTATGCAAACACCTAGAAAAGCATAAGATGTTGCACGAAAAGCTGCATGATAATTAATTGTACTGTAGACATTCATTTTATGTATTTATGTGTTAATTCATGTATATCTGTCCATCTATCATTTCTACCTAGTTATCAATGGAGAAGGAAAAGCTATAAAAACAATATCTTAGAGGAAAAGATAAGTTGATGGTAACTATAGTCTGAAGTTTCTATAACATCAGTGAATGGTTTTTAATAAATCTCTGTTACTCATCCAGAGGTAAAAACATGCAAGTGGACACATTATTACTATGTAATGTCCAGTTTCTGTAAGTAAAAAAGTAACAACCAAGATTGACTGTTTCTCACCTGCCACTATCTATGCAGAGCACTTTATACATCTTATATCATTTAATCCTTATAAGAAACCTAAGGAGACAGAGCCCATTATGATACCCATTTTCAGCCAATAGGCTTAGAAAAACAACTTGGCCAAGGCCCACTACCTACAAGCAGAGTCATATGTTAATGTTAATGGGACCTAGATTTATCCACATTGGTTTAATAATTAGTAATGTCATAAGTGGTTCCTTTTATATTGTCTAAGGAAGAGGTTTTAGAGAAGCTAGTTAAGGTTTAAAAAAATAATAATAATAATGCCTGAGAAAGCAGCCTACCAGGACACAGAGCTCATGAACTTTGGGAAACAGATGACCTGAGTTTCTTTTCTGACTCTATCATTTCTAGATCATAGCTGCATAATCTTTGGCAGTGTGTTGATACATTAGAAAGGGATTACTTCAAATCTTATCACAGGAATGTATGATTTTTACATTTACTTGATTGAGTTCTTTGGTTCTTTATGTAAATGATGGACATTATTAATTCTAGAACTAACTTTGTTGTCCAGGAATGCACAGGCCTAGAAATCCTTTTTTTTTTTTTTTTTTCATATCGTTGTAACAAGCAGGCATGTTTTTTTTTTTAGCTATAAAGCAATATTTCCAAGCTGACATACCATCACGACATCAAAAAAGTATGCACCAGAAGTACATATTGCCCACAGCTAGATATAATTCCTCACTGCTCTTGGGTTATAATAAAGGAAATTTGAACTTTAAGGATAATGTCTTATGAAAGATGGTTTGAATTTTAAACAACAATATTCACCAGCAAAAATCAAATCACAGCAGCCCTGAAACTAAGCTTTGGGTTACTTCGCATAGACTGTTTACTCAATTTAATACAACGTCACCTCATGTATCTTTTTTTTTTTTTAATGTAAAGAATTGCCACTCCCACGTCATTGGTCCCATAAGGAACTAAAAGATGTTATTTTAGAAGCGCCTATTTATACTGAAAAGATAAATGTTTTTTCTCAAGTACCAATGTGTTGTGTTCATTATTTCAACATAAATGGTTATGTTCCAGAGGTGGGGGGGAATCTGCATTTTTAACAAATGTCCCAGGTCATTCTCATACATAGCCCAAATCGAAAACTGTTGGCCTAGGTGGTAGGGTTTCTGTTGCTTGGAGGATACTCCTATAAATTTCTTTTCCAATCTTTCCTCCCCTTTCTAAGGAAACTGCTTTCACCCTGTGCCTACAGGGCCCACATGCTCAACTATGGACCATGGTTAATTAGAACAGAGATGTTCCCCAGAACCAAAATGGGTCTTGAGCCATTCTCTGGTGAATTGTCGTTCAGACCCAGAGACTGGTTAACCTCTGCTGGGTGCTGAGAGTAATGATAAATGAATCATTGACTTGGTTAAAGATGACTTTCCTAGCCCCAAAGTTGGAACTACAATAGATAGATAGCTAGACAAACAGACAGAGAGGTAGGTAAAGATATCTTTACAGAAAAAGACAAAAACAAAAAACTCACATAGTATGAATAAAACTGAAGGAAATTTAATATTTTCCCGTGTCCCCAAAGCCAAGTGTGAGAAAAGCGGAGCATTCTTAGCTATATAAGAACTGAAGACTCTAGCTTCTTACCTTGCCAGGCAACATATAGATACGTTAAAATGGATGCTGTATTTAGAATCAGTTTAGATCATTCAGTCTAGACTGAAAGCTGACAGGCTTGGAGTATATTATCTGAGAGTCTGACCTAAGGCAGAAAGCTTGCTTCAAGTTGGCAAGCGGAAGGGGACAGGCACAAGCTCCTCGAGACAACTTTCCCAGAGTCCCTTCTAGCTCTCCAGGATAGGAGTGCTTTCTCACGCTTGCCTGAGAAAAAGTGAGAATGAGTCTGCAGAAAGAAAGAATTATGTATTTGTGAAGGGAGAAACTCATCCCGCCCTGGGGTTTTGTGAGATACTGTTGATCCTTCCCCATAAATCCCTCCGCTTGACTTTCTGAGGTTTTTTCCTTTTGTTTTGTTTTGCTTAGTATACTGTGTATGGTTTTTTGTTCTTTGCAGTGAAATAATTCCTGACCAAGGGAGCCTCCGTAGGTAAAGAATTAGGACTATTAGAGCCTGAATTTTCAAGGTCCCTCGGCTACTTGGTTCACTGATGCCTGAAATGCCATAGAAGATTTTTTACTATTTTCATGTCATTTTAATTTCATGTCATTTGTTTTATTTGTACTCATTCAAATGTAATATTTCAGAGAATAATAATAACTCGTGAGGTCCATAAATCATCCATGCCCTCAGGATATCAGACTCTTTCTTGTGCTCAGGATGTGGTACATAAGTCCCCAGACCAAGGGGCGATGCCAACGCCACCGTAATCACCTCTAACTTCCTCCAGCAACCGACTCCTGCCGATCCAAACCAGGAGAGGAGGACCATCCGAGAGCCTCCTTTTGGGTTTGCAGGGGCCAGTGGAGTCATTTCATACACAGGGAGGAAAGTAATACAGTAACCCGATTGTGTTATCAACATTCGTGCTCACGAAGACAGAGGATCAGGGAGTTCAAGACAGTAGCTCAGCAAGAACTAAAATTAGAATGGTCTGTCTGACTCAGTCTTATCTTTTTATTTATTTATTTATTTATTTATTTAAGATTTTATTTATTTATTTGACACAGAGAGAGCGCACAAACAGGGGGAGCAGCAGGCAGAGGGAGAAGCAGGCTTCCCGTGGAGCAGGTAACCGGATCGGGGCTCAATCCAAGACCCTGGGATCATGACCTGAGCTACCCAGGCGCCCCAAGTGTCCAATTCTTGATTTCGGGTGGGTGTGGAGCCTGCTTAAGATTCTTTCTCTCTCCTTCTCCCTCTGCCTCTATCCTCCTCTTACAAATAGATAGATAGATTAAAAATAAATAAATATTTACTTAAAATGTAAACTAATATTTATTTTTTAAAAAAAGATTTTATTATTTATTTGACACACAGAGAGAGAACACAAGCAGGGGAACCAGCAGAGGAAGAGAGAGAAACAGGCTTCCTGCTGAGCAGAGAGCCGGATGTGGGACTCAATCCCACAACTCTGGAATCATGAGCTGAAGGCAGATGCTTAACTGACTGAGCCACCCAGGCACACCTAAACCTATCTTTTTAACCCCAGAGAGGATAAAAGAGGAAGCTAGAGTAAGTGATAGAGCTAAAACAATTAAGGTTGTGAATACATTATACAGTTTAACTTTTTGCCTGGTCTCTTTCTGATAAGAAATTAATTCTCAACGTTTGTAAGCTAAAGCGATATGTGCTACATTCACTAAGAAAAGCCCACCTTATTATTATATAGCGATAGAGCAACATCACATTGACCTACACCCGCCATTCTCAACCTCAGGTTTTCAAATAACCCTCTGTAAATAGTCATGAGAAGATGAAGTTTAGAAGAATATTTGTTCATAAGAATGCTCATGCTCATAGTATGTAGATGAAAACTGGAATGAATTAAGAGGACTCTTTTATCAAAAAGTGCTTAGGAAAGGGGCGCCTGGGTGGCTCAGTGGGTTAAGCCTCTGCCTTCGACTCCTGTCATGATCTCAAGGTCCTGGGATCGAGCCCTGAAGCGGGCTCTCTGCTCAGCAGGGAGCCTGCTTCCCCATCTCTCTGCCTGCCTCTCTGCCTACTTGTGATCTCAATCTCTCCCAAATAAATAAAATACATACTTTTTAAAAGTGCTTAGGAAAGATGAAATTTATTTAAAATGTTAGGTGTCTGTGATTTGTGATCTTTTAAAACAATAGGCATGAACTCCCTTTCCTATAATTCTAAGTGGGAGATGCTCTCTCATTAACCGAGTTGCATAAGAGTACACACCGATGGTGGAAATTTCAGTGGAAGGCACTTAGTCCTTGAGAGTGGGACACTTCTCTAATGTCACAATTGGAAAAGTCATCCTGCCTCTTATGTGGAAGTTTATAAACCCTTTGACCTACCTTGCCCAACACCTTGATTAAAAATAAGCTGGACCATGTTTGGTAAATACACAGTGAAGTGGCAATCTCATGCATGAAGTCCTTTTAAGAATGAAATAAAATGACTTTTCTTACACAGATGCCTGGTGGAAAGAAAAACTTTATTAAGTCAAGTTCTTTGAGAAATCTGATTGTTACCTTAGTGTTCATTAACACAGGATAACCATCTACATTATAAAATATGAGCATTTAGAGAAGTTTTTTTTTTTTCCCAAACTCTAATTAGGAATTGAATGAATGAAAATTGTGTAATTCTTTCGACAGTTCGACACTAATGCATACTATTACATGACCCATTTGGTGAGAGGATAATCTGTATTGCAAAATATAAAATGAACAGATGATCTGTACTAGACTGTGGTCTCTTTACCATTTTATTTGTTGCTTCTAAGAGTCTGGTTTTTAAATAGGAAAGAACTGCTGTACTACAGTTTTGTTATTTGGGTCTATCCCAACTTAATAGAATGAAACGGCAAATTTTCCATTGTTCAATTTACGTACAAAGTATAGATTTTCTAACTGGGTCATTTACAGGTTGCCTGTCATGAATAGACTGGTTAAATTTTCAGATTAACCCCACTGACTAGGTTAGGAAGTTCATGACACTACATTACATTAGGAAGTTTTGGCTGACAAGTTTTGGCAACTTACTTAGAAGAACTGGAGTCAATACCACCAATATAGTTGTAAAGGATTTTAAAAATAATTCTCTTTAAATATTCATTTGTGTAATTTTTCACCTCATAAATAGTGGTTATTCTTTCTTGTTTTCCTGAGTAGTGCTGTTGAGTAGTATGTGATAAATTTGTTACACTCACAAAAATCTCCTTATCCACAAGTTTCCACAACAGGAATACACCTATTAAAATCTATTTGTGTTATTTTTTTAAAGGATTTTTATTTATTTATTTGACAGAGAGAGAGATCACAAGTAGGCAGAGAGAGAGGAGGAAGTGGATGCGGGGCTCGATCCCAAGACCCTGAGATCGTGACCTGAGCTGAAGGCAGAGGCTTTAACCCACTGAGCCACCCAGGTGACCCTATTTGTGTTATTTCTTATAAGAGAAATTAAATTGAACCATATTACCCAAATAAGGTGGAGACATAATCTTCTTCAAGTAATGTAGAGACATTCAGATCTGGCTTGACCTCACCTTTAGGCTCTGAGGAACTTGGGGCGTGAGAAAATAAACAATACTATAGTCTCTAAGACAGCAAAAGAAAATAAGTAGGTAATGCGCCTTAGACATTTACATAGATTAATGAGACAATGCAAAAAAAGCAGTGGCTCTAGGAAAGTCCCTCCTTCATAGCTCTGGGATTGGTTTATCATAGAAGACGGCATGTTAGCCCTTAGCACCCGAGGCTGTTTATCCTGCTTGACCTCCAAGCCCGAGGGAGTAAAAAGGGAGAGAGCTCAGATTTCTCTACTTCCCCATCCCACCTGAGTAATCTCTTCTTATGTGCTTCTATGCTTCTAGACGAGTAAAATCCTCATCTAGTGTTTGAAACCGTTCCCCACAGGTGGTGTTGGGCTTTAGCCGAATAACTGCCTTCAGATAGCACCACCGCAATATTCATGTAGGAGATAATGAAGCCACATGGCTTGTGTGTCCTAATCCTGGCTTTGCTCCGTGTGATCTGCAGGAATGCAATGAAAGGAGAGCTGCTTTAAGCTTTATGTGCTTTGCCGACTCCTGGTGTGTATGTGTGTGTTTACAAAAAGTTTACTACACTATATTAGAACACATACAAAATGTGGTACTAGAGAAAACAAAACAAAAAAAATTGGGGGGTGTCTGGGTGACTCAGTCGGTTGAGCATCTGCCTTCAGCTTGGGTCATGGTCTCAGGGTCCTGGGATCGAGACCCACACTGGGCCCCCTGCTCAGCAGAGTCTGCTTCTCCCTCTATGCTCTCTGTCTCTCAAATAAATTTAAAGATTTAAAAATAAATACATAAAAGTAAAAAATAACATTTTATCAAGTTCATCAAATGTCCTGTATACTCTTGTATACTCTTTCCCAACTGTACCTACTTAACTTCCTGATAAGAATTATTGCTATTTTGAATTTGGTAATTATCACTGCTTTGCATTTATTTTTTCCTTATTCAGGCTTTCACACTGTCTAAAAATTCTAACATGTCTATCTTAGGATGATTAATTTTATTTTAAAATAAATCAAATAAAAGGAGTGAACTTTAATTAAATATAAAAAATTTCTGTAGAGAACAGCATATTAAGGTAGCTTTGCTACCAGTGTTTAAAAGAATCCAAGTGTTCAATTTTGGAGACTTTATCTTATGCTAAATATACTGCCCCTTAGACCACACCACTTAGTTATTCTCTTGATCAGATTTGCAATTTTAGTAACTATTGAATGCTGTAAATTACACAAAGAGTTTTAAAAAGGAGGGAAACTAGCATAAAAAAATCTTATTTCTGAAATGGGCTGACTGGTCTGAAAGAGAAAAATGGAATAATCTAGAATTAGAGAAAGACATATTTAGAAAAAAATAAATAAAAATAAAATCTAAATAAAAAATAAAATCGAATTGATTTAAGAGCCAAGTAAGGAGACTATGAGCATATATCTAAGCTGAAACATAGCTGATTAGAACTCAGTTTATTTTAGCAACGCTCTTCCAGAAGATTTTATAAAAACAGAAAATGAAACAAAAGGAAATTCAGAATAAGTGCTTAGCAATACTCTTTGAAATTCATAAGGGCAATTTCTTTCCAAACTTCATTTACCTTTTCTTATGAAACATTCCAAGAACAGACTAAGAGTTATTGAAATCATTTATCATTTCCCCCCTTTGGAAAAGTGATGCCACTTTAGAGTAGAACTGTGGTGAATTTCCACTCATTAGAGCTGGGAAATCACAATTTCCAAGCTGGGCTGTGCCTTTTCATAAAACACGCCGCATACTGTTAAACTATTTATACTGCATACACCCCATTTTAAAAATTTATCCTCAAAATTTCTAAACAAATAAGACAAAAAGTAAGTATTTGTATTCCAAAAAGAATTCACTTGAAAATGGGGAAGTTTCCTTCAATGTGAAAAATGTATATATGTCTTGATTTCAAAATAATAAAAATACTGTTTATGTGTTTCTAAAATCGAATTTCAAAAATCACCTTTTCTGTTTTATCTTTCTTTTTTAGCATAAATTTGTCTGCATATATTTAAAAATGCAGGCAGGATTCAAGGTACTGTCCAAGGCCTGTAAACCCTCCAAATTTTTTTGTTATTTTTGTATCCACTATTTTTCCAGGCACATTTCTAAAAGAATCAGAATCCTCCAAGATTATTGCTCTAGGAGTCCAAGAAAATTTACTTCTTTCAGTGCTGAAGTACAAAGCACTACTGGCAGACGTTGTACCTCCAGAGAGGGAAAACATTGAACTTGTTCTGGTATTAATATTAAAAACAATGGATTTCAACAGTGATGTAGGTCTTGTCGGCCATTGCTTATTCACAAAAACAAATTATGTCTATCTAATTCAAATGAACTGTTGCCCTTAAAGAAATGAAAAGATCACCACCGTGGATGCTTTATCTTGCAATGTTTTCTTTTGGAAAACTTGTTCAGATAATATCTAAGCATGAATTCCTTGCCTTTTCAGGAACAGCTGTTCTATTGGGGAGGCGGCTGGTGGGCATATGCAATGATATTTTAAAAGAACTAAAACTTTATTTAGCAGATCCTGGAGAAACTAACCTTAGAGATTGGCCTTGAGGATTTGAAATCCTAGGATTTTTCTCTCCCAATTTCAGTTTTTCATAGAAATTTGGAATATATATTCAAATAGAGAATAAGAGTATCATTAGATTATATGAAACAGAGAAAAAACTCAGTGCAAATTACAAGAAAACAAGTGCAATACCAGAAAAGTAATCCATTCTATTTTCCTGGGGGTTCCAAAGTTCTGCAGTTGACTCTGAGCAGATACGCCTGTAGGTAAGAATCTAAAACCAGGTGCAGTGGCAGAAGACGGCCCTGGAGGTCCCTGTACATCCTGCAGTCCGGTCTTCTCTCCCCCTACTTGAGTGTGATGAGAACTGTAAATGGGACAGAATGTGTGTCGCTCTTATCAGTCTGTTAGCCAGCCTGGCAAGGTGAAAAGATTATGGCAAGGTAACCAGCACCCTGAATCAGTTGATTGTGATTTAAATAAAGGGGGATTATCCTGAGAGTGTCTGTCTTAACCAAGTGATTCACTTCAAAGAGACTCTGGTGGTCAGCAGTGTACTCTCCTGCCAGCCTTGAAGAAGCAAGCTGAGAGCTACAGCTGCAAGAAAGTGGATTCCCATGGCAACCCCCAGAGGCTGAAGAAGGATCTTGAGCTTCTGATGAAATTGTAGCCCTAACACTGTCTCCCATTCTCCTACGCCAGTTCCTTCTAGAAGCTTCTGTCCCTAGCATGCTGGTAGTTTACAAACATGGGCCTTTGAGTATGTTCAGTTGTGGGTGTGAATCCATGACGCTAGCAATCTGAACATTCATTCATTTTTCATTCTAGGAAATATTCATGTACTCATTGTTTGACAATTTTCCCATTCTATTTTGTTCCGTTCATCCTTTTTAGAGCTTAGATTATTCAGAAATTAGACTTTATCCTGTATCTCTTATAATTTTTCTCTCTTATATTCCTTTTATCTGCTACTGCTTTCTGAGATTTATCTTCAATGGTAGCTTTTAAATTTCCTGGTGACTTTTAAAGTCATGTTATCCTACCTTTAATTACAAAGATTTTGTCTTTTTCCTTCGTAAGGTCCTTTACATAACCTGCTCTTGTTCACGGATGTAATACCTTTTTCTGCAGCTCTGAGAAAATTAATTTTGAAATATTTTCTTAATCTCTACATGGTCTCTGTTTCCTCCAGGTTCTTTTTTCATCTTTTTTGGGGGTGGGGGGGGTCATTTCCTTGTCTGTCAGTGTTTCCTGTAATATCTGTTGATTCTTGGTTGTCAGTTGACATTTTCAGAGTAAAGTTTTTAAGAGTAGATGCTGATTAGAAACTCTGGTTTTCACATCAGTGGAAGTTGCCATGGCCTTCATCACGGGGCTTATAAGGGGCAGCAGGCCATTACTGGGAAAGCCCCAATGGGGAGTATCATTAACTCAGTCCACCCCTGAGGGCAATGTCCTCAGCCTTTGGTCCTTCGATATCAAATCTGGTTGCTTGGGTCCTATAAGCTGAGCATAAGACAGCTCAGGTCTTTCCAGTCAAAGTGTTAACCATCACTCAATTCCTCTGGTTTCATTACAGCCACATCACTCAAGTCTCAGGAAGCCTGGGGCACCATGGTTTGTAGCCCGTCATATTTAGGCTCTCCTCTCTTCTTCAGGTTATGGGAGGAGTGACCGCCGGGTTGGATGTAGAAGTTAAGGGGAGAAGGATCTAATTTCTCTTTTAATAACCTTTCTTCCTATTTTCAGCCCTACTTTGCGCTTCTACTTTCGTAGGCGACCAAGGTCCTCAATACATAAACCTTTCCAGAGTTTTCTGCACTGAATAACTTTTTTGGGATGTTGGGGGAAAGGGGAGGTAGACCTTCCCCCAGTGAAGGCTTTCCTTCTTTCCTTCAGTCCACAAAGTCAGTGATCACTTTAATATGTATCTGCCTCCTAGCTTCTGAATTCATACCAGTAACTGCCACCTGATGTCTTCTCATTTCTGATGGTCTTTTTCCTTGTGGGTATGTTTCGTGTTGTGCTGATAAACGGTTATTTGGCAAAATGAAAGAAAGAAAAGGAAAAAAGAAAAAGCTCTGATTTGTAGCCTTTGCTAATTTCAGCAGCTGTATATTCTCACTGTGACCATTTTCAAGTTTCTGATAGTTTAACAATGACTTTCAAGAGACCTGAATATTTAACAATGGGCCTTGAACCAGGTGATAACTGGTTCCAGCCCAGCACTGTTTAGACCTTTTTAAAATTTGTGTTGTTGAGCAGGAGAAGAGGCTCTGGGTCTTAGCAGGGCTTTGGGAGAGGTTGACATAAAGCTAGAAATTCACCCCATTATATTTAACGGGAAGTGTTAATTTCTTACTCAGCTGCTTTGTGTAAACATAAAAACACGGGGACTAGAAAAAAAATAATTCACATGAGTGGAATAAACATAAAAAAATGAAAATTATCTGGAATATATGATGAATTTGTTTTTTCTTCTTTCAGCTTCACTGTCTTCACCTTTTTCTCCCCCCACTCTTTCTCTCCCTTGTGTATATAAACGCATCTATTAAAATGACTACAAGACTTAAAGAAAACAAAGTTTACTTCCTTTGAACATAGGCTTACACTGAAAACTTTACATAGGACTATGTATTTTAAAACGCTGAGAGGCTATTAAGGCTGGAGTGTCCTATCAACAACTCATAAGACATTATCATTCATCTACATCTCGGAGGTGTGGTACAAATAAACTTAAGTATGGAAATAGTATTTGCTTCCACATTAGTCACTGCTCAGTTCCTCAGAGCTGTAAATTAGAAAGAATATCTAACTTGTAAAATTACCTTACCCTTTCTAATTGGACTGTGAAATATCCAGCTCCGTTTCGAAGAAATCTTAAGACAAAACCTGAGGGCCACAGAAAACTGTGGCCGCAGTGGGGCGCCTGGGTGGCTTAGTGGGTTAAAGCCTCTGCCTTTGGCTCAGGTCATAATCCCAGGGTCCTGGGATCGAGCCCTGTGTCAGGCTCTCTGCACAGTGGGGAACCTGCTTCCTCCTCTCTCTCTGGCTGCCTCTCTGCCTACTTGTGATCTGTCTGTCAAATAAATAAATAAAATCTTTAAAAAAAATCAAAAACAAAACAAAACAAACAAAAAAAACAACTGTGGTTGTCGGTCAGGGATGCTGCCTCCTGTGGAACTGACGTGTTTTCTGGATGGTGACATCAAACTAACCGCAGTGGGGAAATGTTAAAAATCATGGTACAGAGGTTACTGCGTTTAGGCAAGCAATACAAGGAGTGAATTAAAACTGCACTTCTTTTAATGAGATAAAGTTGTCGCACACCCACAGAATTCATGAGGAAGTACTGAAAGAATCATACACTCCCCAAATTTAGAATAAAAGCCATCCCAGTTATTGTCTTTTTCACAGCGATCGTCTGTAGGTAGGAAACAGGTCTAAGTTGGTGAAGCCAGTAGTCAAATGGGCACTACGGAAGGTTCAGCTTTTCTTTCTCACACCTGGAAATCTCATGTCTAAAGACATCTACCACCCTGCCATTCTCACCAAGGATTAGGAAAAAATGAAACTGGGGAGTTTATATTTCACACACTTCTCATATGGAAAGAATGCTTTTCATTCCCCATGCCACTGTCTCACCAAGATAGCAGCATACATTTTTGCCATGTTCTACTTGTGTGAAGAAATTAAAATCCATGGTTTTGAGGGTCATGGACTTGTTTTTGTTTATAGATGACTTCTGCTACTGCTCATCACGAGATCTCGTGTGAGTAACGTGAGTAAGGAATGTTGCCTTTGGCTGTCTTACATCCTGTGTCTAAAATACAGACGAGCGTGACCAAAAAAATGTTCTGAAAACCCAGCACTGCTAAAGGCAAAACAAAAAATTGTGACTTTGGTAACTGCTCTCTGTTTTATGTAAAAATAATCCCAGCTTTTATTTTTTTTCATTATAATTTCTTTGCTCCTTCAGCCAAATGTTTGAAGCGGAACCCATGTTGGACAAAAGCCATATCTTGGCGTTTGTTGTCATGTGTAGTATGTTCAGAAAATCTGTTTTGGTTTATTTTGCATGATGTCATATTACATGAAACAGTCTTTAAATGTAGCTATTCATGAGAAATTTCCTGAGAGAAGTTACAAAATATACACACGACTTGAGTTAACTATTGAGGCTCAAAATTTTTCTTTACAAAATAAAGACAAAGCTTTTCCATTAAGTTGAAAAATAGCCTTGAGGTATGTAGAGCCTCTGCCAGCTTTCATGATAATTACTCAGTTCTCTGATCTTTCAGTGGGGTCTGACCATGCCAGCATCACCGGCAAGAAAAGATCCAAATTGTAAATTCAGTGAATGGCCTTTTTGAGTGATGTAGGTAAGATTTGATGATCAAAACTGGAGTTCATCCTATATGAAGTATTAAGACTTAACAGACATGGCCTCCAGGCTTTCGGTAGCATTTCTGGGCTACTCTCGGTAACTCCTGGTCCAGGGAAGTGAGGGCTACTGGTCACCATGTGTCATCGTAAATTGCCAATTGCTGTTGGAGGCCTTGTGGAGGCTTCATCTCTTCTTAACATTTTGTCAGACTCCCTTTCAGCAATTTATGTACTTGACGACTTGTGATTTTCTTGGTATCTTGTGATTATCACTGAGTGAGGGAGAGAAGGTTTGTCCTTAGAAAGCCCTGATAAAGGAGAGTCCCATCAGCAGAGAAGAGAGGACAAGGGGATTGGCCTATCTTAGTAACCCATCAGTGGATTATGATTTAGGCGGCAAGAAGATGAAAAAATAGTTCTTTTGCAATCCAAGGACGCTTGTGAGATAAACAAAGAAAAAAACATCTCAGGGTTCACTCTTCTATGAAAAGTAGTACAAGGGAATCTCCAAGAAGGTAGAATTAAAGATACATCCGGATCCTTTAACTTTTGACTGTGACCATGCTAAGTAGCTCATTCAAGATATGAATAAGCGCATGGGTGCTCTTACCTGTAGAGACACTGTCACTACACTGTCACTGCGGCAGGAGTTCCAGATAAAGAACAATGAGACTTTTAGAAAGATATTGCTGATGATGTGCTGGAAGTCTGTTTACTTCTGGTAACTGTTCTAGGGTGAACTCCTTGTGCATTCTTGTGTGGGTAGATGTTTTCATTAAGATCACGGTATCCAAGAATTTACTTACATCTATGCTCACCTCATTTTTCTAAGGTAGCACTGTTACCACTCTCATCTGGGGAGTATCTTATTTAAATATGGCAGGACTTACTTCTTTCCTGTTGCTTTTCCATCACATTCGATTCCTTGGCCCATTACAGATCCTTTCCCACAGATGTTTGGGTCTCAGCTGGCGTTCCTGGTTTGCTCTTCCTGAAAAGTCACATGAAGGCCTGAAAGTTCCTTAAAAGCCTATATGTGTCACATATTTCCAATTTAATCATAACTGGTTTCCTACTTTTCTCCCTCCCTCCCCCAAAAAAAAGGTGGGGAGAAGAAGAATGAACAAAGGATTCCTGCTGGCTTCCATACTGTGATCTTAGGTCTGCAGGTTATGTTAAGGTTGGTTAGCTTCTGGTTTGCTTGGTGTCTTATGATTGTCATTGGCCATACAGAGTTCAGGTGTCATGGAGAAGTTCTAAGCAGGAGGAAGAGAAGCATCATGAACCAGCAGGAGGTGCATAGGGTAGTGAGCATTTGGCCAGAGACCCACAGCGGGTTGGGTTTGACTGGCTGTTGGCCAAGAAGGTTCATTCCAGGGCATAAAGAACAATCCAGACAGATTCCTTGCTTATATCACCTACAAAGTATAATAATCCCAAGTACAGGTAGATGCCAAGCATCAAGGCTGGGAAAAAGCTATGCATTTGTTCACATCTACCCCAGCACAGAATACGAATGTCAGGAGCCAGCAACACTACCAGGGACATCCGTGACAGGAGTGGCTTTCCTCTGTGATCCCACAAGTTGGCCAGAGAGACATAATATTTGTAAACATCACTGTGATTCAGTCTACAGCATCCATGGTGTTGAGATTAAAAACAAAACAGGACAGGGCGCCTGGGTGGCTCAGTGGGTTAAGCCTCTCCTTCGGCTCAGGTCACGATCTCAGGGTCCTGGGATCAAGTCCTGCATCGGGCTCTCTGTTTGGCAGGGAGCCTGCTTCCTCTCTCTCTCTCTGCCTGCCTCTCTGCCTACTTGTGATCTCGCTCTGTCAAATAAATAAATAAAATCTTTAAATAAGAAAGAAAGAAAGAAAGAAAAGAAACAGAACAGAACAAATGCAAAAGCTGTAACTATTGTTGCCTTTGAATCATTTCCTGTCGAAGAGGGGCGGCCTGACCATGTGTGTAGTGAGACCAGCTGATCCAACAATGTCAACTCTCTGGTGTACTTTTCCACTTTTAGTTAGTCTTTTGGCAACATGCTGAAATAAGGTAGTATATTCACTTCTGTACATAAGGTCTAAGAAATAGTTTATCAAATTGTAAAGGAAAGACAAAGTCAAATATGTTAAATTTTGTCTTCATGAAGAGAAAAAAATTTAGCCTACAAAAATTGTACTGGTTGATATACGACAGGCTTCTCTTTTATAGCTGTACTACCTCAGGCCTTAAAATTGTTTCAGGAATTACTGTACAAAGTTCAGTGGATCATTTTTCTCCTACGCATGCAATCTACCTCCTTCTGATTCCCTCTGTCTGATAGAATATGTATATTCTGTATATCTGTAAACAAACATGTACACACATAAAAATAGCCCTCACTCAGTCATTGTGAATAGAAATTAAAAAAAAAAAACAAAAACTGAACTGCGCTCCGAAGTCTAAACATTTTAAAGCAAAATACTTGAAGTTATTTAAAGCTGCATAGCTCTTTTACAAAATAGGCATAGCATCTAACTTACGAAATTACTGTACGGATTTGAGTAATAGATGTCAAGCACCTAGATCATTCCCTGACTCCTGATAGTTGCTACATAAATCACAGGTCTCATTATTATATTATTAAAACCTTTTCCAACATTAAAATAAGCCCCATCATATAGAGCACCTCCAAGCTAAGTGATGTTTTGTGAAATTACCATTTCTGTTATACATAGTTTGCATGTCATTATACATTTAGATTCATGCTGGGCTTACTTTTCTGTGGGTCATGGTCAAAAATCTTTGAGAGCCGTTGAGAGAGAATAGGGTGGAGAAGTAGCAGGCTGGCAGATATGACTAGAGGCTCATAGCAAGGAATCGTGTGGTCCTTCCAGCTTTGCCCTTTGTAGGAAACTGGAAGACAGGGCTTTCCAAGGTGAAAAGTCTATTCTCTGCAGGTGTTTCTGTGGCTGAATTCCAGGGAAAGTGGAGAAAATCAGCCTAGGATGTAGTGGTCTAGGGAGTGCCCAAGCTCGGGGCCAACCAATCCCGTGGCCTTATATGTGTCCACATGCCCTAGAGTATTTGGGATAGGTGGGCCCACGGCCAGGTGCTCTTGGTGAACCTGCTGCTGATACAGTTGCCAGGAAGCTCTAGGATTTGCCCACGAGGCTCCTGCGCCAGGATTTGCACACACCATCGGTGACACTGGAGTGGAAGCTGGGATGAGGAGAGATCTAGATCTGTGGGTGGGGGAGTCAAATTATGTGTTCCTCTTGCCTGTGCGTCAAAGGCTGTGGTGTTAGTTCCTCCATGGTGCCAGAGCAAAAATCAGCCTCCTCTGTATTTTCTGGCTGAGAAAAGAAAGAGACAGATGTTTTGTAAATTCCAAAACCGTGTTATAAGATCAGAAACCCTACAGCGTTCTAGGGAAAGAATGTTTAATCAGGACATGGGCAACAGAAAGTGATGAATGTCTAGAATTGTCAAAAAATGCGATATTATTGTTACCATCCAAGAAGGTGGAATTGTTCTGACTAACAAAAGAAACATTCACCCAAATGAAGAACTTGCATGTGAGAGGCTTCTGTGGGAGTGTGGGCAAAGCTTGGCAGACTCCTTGTCTCGGTAAGCCCGCTCTTTGCACATCTTGGGCTCTTGGAAAGCTGAGGGTCTCAGAGGAGCCGGCGCCTCAGGGAGCAGCTGGCTCACTTCATTGTCAAGAGACGATGCTTGGGACGTCTGAGCACCACTGGGCTTCAGCTTCAGGTTTGAATTTTAAGCCTGCAAAAGCAATTCCTTGGAGTTTAGAGTCAGCCCTGGGTACAGTGCTTTGGAAGTTACAGGGAAGCAAAGCCAGGAGGCCCCATGTGTGGAGCCGGCCCCAACTCCCCGGTTCCCCCAGACTGGAATCACAGACCCATCAGGTTCAAGGACGCCCCGCCCCTGTGCCGCCTTCTTACTGCCTTACTTCTGCTTTGTTTTCTGAGTACTTCTCTCCTCCCACCATCCCTGGCACTTCTGTGTCCTTCTCCGGCCTAGGAGGAGACAGAAGAGAGAAGGGGGAGGCACGCCCGTTGCATGAAGAGTCACAGAACACCTGTAATTGTCCTGCTGTGAGTGCCTTTCCAGCCCCTGTCTGGGTGCTCATTCAGAAACCCTGGAATCACTCCCCCCCGGTGTCTGGTGACTGAGAGTAGAGCAGAGAGGAGAAGAAACCCACAGACTATGCCGCTGTCCCTACTTGGGAGGGTGAGACTGCCCTAGTTTCTCCCTCCTCCCCTTCCAAAAGCACAAGTGTGCACCCCCACCACTCAAGAAGGTTAGTAGACATGCTAACTAGGTTAAAAAAAAAAAAAAAAAGGAAAGAAAGAAAGAAAGTGAATAACCTTGCACATGTAAATGAAATTCATGCAGATGCATCATATAAAGTGGTAAGAGAATGGATCATTGGCAGAGAGTTGCTCCATTTCCCAAAGCATGTTGCTAGAAGGTGTTTACGCACACGCATACACACAAGCGCCATGTGTATACTCCTCTAGCCACTAGAAGAAGCCTTTCCAAGTTACATGTCGAAATCCTGTATTATTCAGGGTGATATTTGTGCAATTGTGTGACTGGATGGCCCTTGGACCACTCCACAAATTTCACTCACAATTGAATTTCTAGTACAGGGCCGTCGTTCTAGGAGTTGGCTGTGTGTTTTTAGAATAGTCCTAGACATTTTTGAATAAGAAAGCAATTCAACATCTTGCAGACTCTGTATATTAAATTTTCCTGTTACCCACCTCTTTGTCTTTTTCAGATACATTTCATACTCCAAATCAAGGGACATTTTTGCCAGGAATTTCCCTTATAACTTCTTTAAAAGTTTATGCATTTGGAGGTAAATGTAATCCATATGTTCCCCAGTTACTCTAGTTTTTTTTTTTTTTTTATCAAATGTTAGTCTCTACAAAGTACTTGATCACCAATACGTTATATGAGATTTTTAAAAAGCCTTTTTTTCTTAGTAAAAGGAAACCACATTTGATCAATAACACAGTTAGTTATAGAGTCAAAGTTACACAAGGACTTATGAAGATATATTGTTTTACTATTTAACTTTAATAAGTTAGGCTAGAGATTTTTTGGAAACTCACCAATCACTGTCAGAAAAATGCACACTATTATTTTCTTTTCTCCTCACAAGCTAAAAACTCTATTTTTTGTTTATAAGATTCACTTCATCTTCTCATTACAGTGACTTTCAAAAAAAAGAAAATGATTCCTAGCTCTGTAGTTAGAATCCGTTGCAAACAACTATGTAATATAACTATTTATTACATTATGTTTGAGAACATTTGCCCATAAAGACCCTTTACAGAAAACCCCTAATTCTGTAAACCTGAGCACATAGTTATAATACAAAGTTCTATACACATAATACAATACAAGACAGTAACTCTTTCCAGATGATGAGCTCCCTAAAGGCAAGAAGAATGTCTTCCTCATTGTGGTATCTCCGCATAGTAGGCCTTTGATAAATATTTGGTGAACAAAGAAAACATGATTAAAAATAACAGGAAGAAACATAGTTACAGCAGACTCTGGTTTTAGTGGGCAGAAGGATGGCAGCTGAGCAAGGAGGAGTATGTCAACAGGATACAATAACACCAAGCCCTACTTTAATCCAACTGCAAAATGGATTAAAGGTACATGGTGGAGGGCAAGAAGGAGCTGGGAATGTGTTCAATCACGCAGCTGTTCAGCCTGTGTCCTTCCAAGCACGTTCCTTTGTTGGGAAGAGGAGCTGGGCTGGACTTGGCTCCAAGGCCATAAATTAATTTATATTCAAATATCTAGTGTTAACATAATTGGTGCATTTCAGAGGTAAACATATTTCTGTTTGTCTACATAGAACTATATATCGTATATAAATACACACAACTAATGTAACAAATACATATTTGTTCAGCTATATATTTTTATATTCTGTGTATAAATTTGTGTGTATATAACAAATTAGATTTGTGATGTTGTATAAATTGCCCTACACATAGAGATATACATTCTTTATAAAGGAGACGAATATCATTACTGTTCACAAAGTCCTTTTATATTGTATGTTATTGACCCAAAGAACATTCTTCTCTTATAGACTCTTCAGGGAAGAGGGTGATGTTCTCTGATGTCTGAGGTTTATTTGTACTCAAAACTTTATGTAAATTACTAAAGAATATAACAGGAAACTCCCTAGGGACATTTAGGAAATGTGAACTCTCCCTAATTGACATAATCAAATTTCTAGAATCACAGAAGAATAAAGAAAACTTGTTTGAAGGCTACATTCCCTACCAAAGATTTTCAGTGGATTATTTTTTTTAAGCTGCAAAGACTATGAAATGGAAACCAAAATGGGATCTGAGCCCCAATAACGCTTTCCCACATACTACACATTCCTGACTTCTAAACACAAAGTCATAGATCAGAGTTTCAGGCTCACGGAATTCCAAGCTTACTGTCTCCACAAAACCCACATTCATCTTTATACAAAAATGTTGATTCATAACTTAGACATTGTGAAGGATAGTTAAATGTGTAAGCAATTTTTTGGTTTTAAACACCTGATTTACTAATGACCCATACTTAGAACCATTATGATCTTTCTTCTTCCGTGTTATCTTTTCTCTCATGCTAAAGACCCTGGTAATTCTGCCAAAACAAACACACAGACCATCCCCTACACACATCACACACACCTCACAGCAATAAACAAACGGCAGAACTTGGAGAAAGTTGTGTAGTATAAATGTGGAGGAAGGAATCTATGAAAAGCAGGAACTGATATACTTCGCTATGGGGCAAGTCATCAAAATGCAAATAACAGAAGAATTAAAAATGCTATTAGTCATTCAAACCTGAGTGGATGTTAGCTTATTCAGAGATGGCGTCATCCTCATTAAAATCAGCCTCCTCTTTTAATTTTTCTTATTGCCCATTCCTGTAAAGAGTTTGCAGATGGGTTAGACCAGCAAAAATCCACTGTAGAGTGGGAAGTAGGAGTGAGTAAGAACAGTCCCACAAAGTCTGGGACACAGTTGCAAATAATAAAAGATTGAATGGGGAGGAATATCTCAAATGACCTTTATCTGTTTTAGAATTTGGACAAAGCCACACCAGGTACCAAAAAATTATCTTCTTTTCCTTCACTATTCCATACCCATCTGCTTCCAGAAGGCAATTCGACACAGTCCCTTTACCACACTCATGGGACCCAATCCAACAGAGCATCTTGATGACTATTAACTACAAAGATGGTCAGTGGGTTTCTGGTTCATACAACTTCAGGAGTGCTTTCTTGAATACAACCGGTGTGTAAGCTAAAGACTTCCTCTAAGCCCAAACTTGTTTCAAAGTGATAACAAAACATGCTTTTTAAATTTTTAATTTTTTAAATTTTTTAAAGGTTAGTTCTTTTTAAAATTATTTTTATTTATTTATTTGAGAAAAAGAAGGAGAGCACAGAGGGAGAGTGAGAAGAAGAAGAAGACTCCTCACTGAGCAGAGAACCCAAAGTGGGGCTCGATCCTCATGATTCTGAGATCGTGACCTGAGCCAAAAGCAGACGCTTAACCAACTGAGCCACCCAGGAGCCCCTGTGGCCTTTTTTTATTCCAACAGGCAAAGGAGAGGAAACCCCCTGCCTGTCTTCATTATTGGACATGTAATATGCTATAAGCTGAGCAAACCACCAGGAAGCACACGATAATGAACAAGCTGTTGTCTCTGTCCTTGGGGAAATCAATCTTTGTACAGAAGTGAAGACAATTGAGTGTTTAAAGGTATTGTGAGTGTTGTTGTTGTCTGGTGTGAGTGATGCAAAGAAACAGGGCCAATGTAAAATCTATTTGGGTGGTGGAGCCTATTTGTAATATTCAGTGTTCATAGGCAGAGTGGATTCATAGAGCCCAGTGGTGTGGCAATGAGGGGCTCGTGACAGGAGATGATAGAGTTGAATATAGATGAATAGCAAGAAATGTCTGCTTTCCTCGCCTAGTTATGAGTGCGGTGTTAGAATCTGGATACCAAAGTCCAGCACCTTCAGCCTACAAATAAAAACTTGCCGACTATTCAGAGGATTAGTGGGTAAAAGAGATAATCTAAGCCAGTATTAGCAATATCTATATATTTTATATGCATATATATTTTTAATATACATATGAATGAAAATTAGTAGGTTTCTGTGACTCTAAGACCATCATGTTATGAAGCCTCTGGTTCAGGGTGGGAAAGCAGAGTTAAAGGTGTTCTATGAGTTTCGACCTTGAACACAATGTTCTGACGCATGTCTGTTTGAGCTGCAGCAAAGAAAATTGGCCAAGGTATGGTGGGAAGTGAAGAACCAGTGAGGGGAAAAAACAAATATAATTTTTTGACACATGAAAAGGAGACCTTAAAAATTGTTTGTTTATTTATTTGTTATTGAAGCATAGTTGACACACAAAGCTATATTAGTTTTATATGTACAACATAGTCAATTGACAATTCTTTACTCAGTGCTCACTATGGTAAGTGGTATCACCACTTGTCATCCATACCATGTTATTATTGTATTACTGACTATATTTCCTGCGCTATACTTTTCATCTCTGTGATTTACTTATAACTGGAAGTTTGGAATGAAGAAAGTTGGGAAAGAAGACTTTTCAAAGTTACTTTTATTGGTGTTTTCAGGGGGGGTCAGGAGGAAAATATATATATATATATATATATATATATATCTCGTGTTAATAAATGTACAGTAATCCCCTCTTCTCTGTGAGGGATACATTCCAAGATGCCCAGCAGGATACCTGAAACCTCAGATAGTACTGAACCCTATGTATGCTATGTTTTTTCCCTATACATACATATCTATGAGAAAGTTTAATTTAAAAATTAGGCATCATAAGAGATTAACAATGATAATTAATAAAACAACAATTATAACAATGTACTGTAATAAAAGTTATGTGAATGTGGTCTCTCTCTCAAAATAAGCTATTTGGTACTCACCCTTCTAATAAGATGATAAAATGTCTACATGAGGAGATGAAATGCAGTGAGTGACATAGGCACTGTGACATAGCGTTAGGCTACTCCTGACCTTCTGGCAACATGTCAGAAGAAGGGCCATCTGCCACACTACTGCGGGTAACTGAAACCATGGAAAGTGAAACTGCAGAAGAAAAGGGGGGGACAGCTGTGAAGTGAGATAGAGAAGCAATTATTCAAGGAATTATAGCCAGCAAAGAAAACACACAATTATTCCTGATAAAATTTTCAGATAGGTAAGTAAAAAATTAGCTTGGTTGCACGATCTTGCCATGTATTTTTCTCAGTTCTTTTCCTTTTTAGTGGATAAAAACTAATGAAGAGGCCTAATTTAATAATTTCTAGAATTTTTTAAAGATTTTATTTGTCTATTTTAGAGAATGAAGAGTTGGGGGAGGAGCAGAGGAAGAGGGAGGGGGAAAAATACTCAAGCAGGCTCCCCGCTGAAGGCAGAGCCCGTTGGGGGTCTTGATCTCAGGACTGCCAGATCATGGCCTGAGCCGAAACTAGGAGTCAGATGCCTGACAGACTGAGCCGCCCAGGTGCCCCTAGAATGTTTTTAACATATCTTTACATTTATTCTCATCTTTGAAGAAAGGAGGTGATCTAAAACAATGATTTCTACAAAAGAAAAACAATACATTTGAGTTAATATATATACACAATATGTAACTACGTAGAGCTATATACATATATATGACTGTATATATCTACTTTGAGGTATTTATGTTGAAGATAATATTGAGTTGGAATTAACAAAGGAAGCATATTCTTTCCATCATGCACAACACCTTGGCATTTTCAGATGCTAAAAGAATTTCTTGGAATATTTTCTCCTTCTCTCAGATAAGAATAAAAATTAAGTTGTTCCAAATGTCGTTTTCTGTAATGCAGAATAGCAGTAATATGCCCAAAAGATAACCTATGATGAAAATATCCTTTGAGTGTTCCTGGGCATAGGCGACTATTTTGAAACAATTTCGGAAAAACTCTCCTGTCATAGTGGCAGCACCACTACTGGGAAAGCCAGATACTGGCTTTTCTGGTTCTGAAGAGCAAAGAATGTTGACAGAAAGCACCACCCCATGATTCATGAGTCAGAACAGGGCTTAAATCATGCTTCAGTAGAAGAATTTCCAACATTGTTCCTTCCCATAAGCTTTATATTTAAGATACTCTGCTAACCATCCCCATGGTTACCAAATGGGGAAGGAAAAAAAAAAAAACAACCCCGACATACTTCAAATATCAACTGTTCTACTGTTGAATCCCAAGCACTGAGTGACCTTCACCTGAACAGTGTCTTTCGGATGGCTTCAATTTGTCTCATTTGATTCTGAATATGACTTATTTTTTAAAAACAATGAAAAAATAATTCCAAAGGATATAGCAACAGTACATATCTTCTTCACAGAATAATAAAAGCTAGATTTTTTGCATCTAGCTGTAGTGTTAAATTTTAAATAATCTGAGGGAATTGGGCAGCAGGAAGATCTCCTAGAAAAAAAAGTGATTTGAGAAGATTTTTGAAATAATGATATGAGGAAATGAAACGAATTATGCCTCGAGCTGGGTTGCTGAGGCTAATAAGTCATGTGAATGATCCCTACCAGTTCCAGTTAAAGGGAATATTAGTAGTTAACAGGAAATATTACGACATGAGAGGAAAAACCATCTAGGTTACACAGGCCATTGGTCCTATCAATTCTTTTTTCTTCAAAGAAAACATAAGAAAGTGAGGCAAACAAATCAAAACAAAAAGACTGAGAAGGACAATAAAGCATACACTTGTCTCTGTTTATCTAAGTGGGTCTATGTTTCTGGTTTCAGAGTTGGCTCAGGTCTCATTATCCTTTATGGGGATGTTATGGGGTGGGTGTTTCCAGCAAAGTTCTGTCCAATTCTGGCCCTGAAATGACGACACAACCTAATCAACGCAAGACATTCAATGCTTCTATTGTGTCCTCAGTATGCTAGGCATTGTTGTATAAGATCCGCAGTTGGGTGTAATTGAGTCCTTGTTCTGAGGGAACACACAGCTTAGCTGAAGAGCTAAACACCTTAGTCTACCTTTTGTTGCAATTGGACTTCCTTTTTGGTACTTGCACAAGGAATGAAGTGAGAAGTGAAGGAAAAAGAATTAATATCTCTTTAGAAAATTCAGAAATTATTTTCTGGAGGCTGACCTTGAAAGCATGGGAAGGGCAGGATTTGCATAGGTGGCAACAGAAGGGCAGCTTTTACAGGCAGAGGATGTAGCACCAGCAAAGGCATGGGAGCTGGTAGTTGGGTCCTAATGAATTTGGATTTGGTGTTCTAGAAGGAGTAGCTCGCAGGTCAGAGACAAGTAGCAGAAAAATAAGTAGAGTCGTTCTATGGAGAGTCTAAAATGCCAGTTCAATAAGAATACATTTCAATCTATAGATAATTGGAAGTCATTAAATGGCTTGTTAAAAAAGTTGAGCTTCTTAAATGCAGTCCTGACCATACTGTATCTCGAACACAAGGCACATTGTCTACGCCAAATGCACAGTGGAGGCTTAAGAGGAGGTGGTCTTCAGAAGGATCTGTGTGGGGACTGGACTGCATCTCCTTAGTCTTCGTGTTGCCCTCATTTCTTCCCCGCCCTGACTGTCCCCCCAGCCAGTTTTCCTGTGCTGGCTGTCCAGACAAGGCCCCTCCGACATCGATCTTTTTCCACTGGGAAGGTTTCATAAACAGTGCATGTGCTGGGCAACACATCTGTATCCCCAGGCATTTAGATAAAGAACCAGGCAACAATCAGCCTGGTATCAGGGGAATGTTTTCTGGCTGGTCCCGTGGTTAACTCCAGAGAAATGTTGTCCACACTTCATTGTTTCTCCACAGCCCCACCTCTGGCCCAAATAGCCTCATGGACATTCCTGATGCTTCCTAATGCTGAGAGGGTATAAAGTGAAACACACCACGGCTGAGAAGGCTGTGGGGGTGATGCGCACAGGAGAATATCTCAAGTAGAAAATCTAAAGGCTAGAGACCCTGCTTACGTCAAACTCAGAGCCAGTCCTACCTCAGAGACACAAATCCACAGAGCGTGCATTTTAGTGGGGATGATATCACCTCCAAAGGGTGAAGATTGGTTCTTGGGAAGGAAAAGTCTCATGTTTGTGGTATGTATAAAACACAGAAACACATACGGTGTATGAACAGTATGGTATATCTGTGGTATTAAATTGTCATGAGGGAAATTTAATTAACTTACTAATTTATTAAGAAAAAAAACATGTCTTAAGAAACTCCTTAGTAGAGCAAGGATGAAAAAAAGATTGAGAAGCGCTGTCATAGGAACATAGAAACCTCAGACTTCCCCCATGGGTTCACGGTGGAAACGGACCAGGCGAGAGAGGGAAATCTGTGAGCGCACCTTGATTCTATCCTCTGAGCCAAGGCAGAGCTGTCCTGATACTTAGCGTCTGCTCTGATAAGGCTGAGGAAGGTGTACAGACTGCTGAGGGCAGGAGATGAGATTCCCGGGTTTTCCCAGGCTCTGGAGTGAACGGGCAGAGCCGCGGCTGGGGAAGAGGCTGGCTCCGCCAGCTTGCAAATGTCTGTTCAACTTGAAGGTGGGAATTTCCCAGGGCCTGCATTAGGGTTCAGGCTCACACAGACAGGGCTGGGGATCCCCAATATCGCTCTGTACTTGGGGACAGACATGCAACGCTGAGCTTCGCCATGAATACTGTCTTTCCAGAGCATGCAAATCTCCCTTCTCGTGGGATATGGAGAGATTCAAGAAGGATGTGTTTGGCTGCATTGGGCTTCCCTGTAAGCCAGCAGGCTGGAATGGAAGAACACTTTGGGAACCAAATTCCGCATGGAGCGATGACATAGTCTCTTCTTTGTAACTGAGGGACAAACAGATGGAAAGAACCAGCAGAGGTCTGGGGCCATCCATGACATCGGACGGGGAGTCGTCTTTGTTTCTATTAGAATTTCTATGTAATTGTTTTGTCCACCTACAAACAGCTGGAGTCTTGCCCAGTATCTGAGACTCAAGAAGAGGGTGGGAGAATGAACAGAACTGGAGAGGGAGGAAGGAGGTGGCCCTGCAAGGAAGGCATAAAATGTTAAGCATGGTGGAAGAGAGCCAGCAGCGGGGAGTGGGGGCAAGTCAGACTGCTGAACATGGAGGTGACGGTGGGCTCGTAGGGCTGTTTTAGCTGAGGAGAAAGAAAATATGAAGAAAATTGTTCTGAAGACTAATCAGCTAGATATGTAATTTTCTCTAATGATGTTGTAGGAGAAAATTATGCATATTTATATATGCCAAGACTGTATATCCCATACAGACATGCTAACACATGTATATCTCGTCTTATTATAATGTGTGGAATATTTGGGTATGTAATTTTCTAATTTGATAATTATTTAATGAAGTTCTTCTTTCAAGGTGCCTTCCTTTGAATTTCTTTTTGTGTTCCTGTATGTGAAGCGGAAAGTGAGAGGATACTTCCAAAAATGGAAATGCATCAAGGTAGGCAATGAAAACTTGATGAGGCTGTCACCCTTTAGATCTTAAAGGGATTTCTTGTGAAGGGTTGAATAATACTCAATATAATTACTTGCTGAAGGATTAGGATATATATTTTTTAATTATAAGTTTATACAGGTAAATGTTCATGGGCTTGCACTGACAAGCTCAAGAGAGGTAAAAAAGTTTTAAGTTATAGGGGAGGAGAAACAGGTCCACAAAAGGACGTCCTACTGTTATCCCACGTCATTTAACGTGGAATCATCTTTGGAATTTATGTTCGTGCCTTTTATGGTAAAAAAAAAATGGAGACTTGATTTGCATTTGTAATATGTGCTCAGGTTCATATCCTGTTAAATCCAGCTAAGCTCACACGCCCATGTCATTCTGACAAGACTGAGGTGCTGACGAAACTAAGGCTTTTCTAAGTTGTTCAGACCAGTGTTATAGCTATGCCTGTAGAATGCAGTGGAAGGACAGAGATTTTTACCCTGTGAAGCTCAAGAAGGAGAAGGCCCCAATTTTCCACATGTCTGATGTGTTTGAAACCTAGGTTGTCCACACCAAGTAACTACTTTGGTAAGACAGAATTCAGCCTCATCTAAGTTTCAAAAGGGAAACTAATTATACGAGGGTGCTAATATGGCGTGGAGAAAAAGAATTCTTAGTCATCAATCAAGTATGCACCATCGAAACCACATGCTTTAAAAAGTAATGGCTTCCATCTTTATAAGAAAAAAAACACAAAGTACTTGAATACTGCAAGCTTTTGTGCTCAACTTGTCCCCCTCCATCCCACTGAGAAGGGAAGATCCACCTCGTCCTCAGTGCTTTCCTCTCCACAAATCTCTGTACCTTTTAAAAAGCCACGGCCAAAAGCCAGGCTCATTCCTAACAGCATGGGGGCTCTGGCTTTTGGGTGCTGATTCTTGCCTCCGAGCGCATACATACCTAGAGACAAAATTTCTTTGTGCGAGATCTGCCTCACAGCTTGTGTTTCTAAATATGCTTTTACTTCTTTGGTTGGTTGGTGTCACATGTTCACCGCTAGTCTCCATATAGCCTATGTGAAAGAGTCCCATAATGACAATTCTTAATGAAAATTTAGGTCTATCAAAGCTAAATAATGGAAGACAACTGGGCTTGATTCAGGCTCAATAAATGTACTGTGCCATTTCCTTGTGAACATTCCTAAAGAGTTGTTTCCATTGAAGACCCTTTGTTCACAACAATTTTTCTGACGTGTTTTTATTTATGAAGGAACAAGGGTTAAAAGAGGTGAGCAAATGCCAAGACTACTTTTCTTTTTTTTTCTCTTGGCTGCATTTTCTCTTTTGTTATTTCAAGAATTTGGGGATGGTTTTGTTGTTGTTTTCTGTTATCAAAGTCCAGTTGAGGCAAACCCTTTTCTAATTGCAGAATTTGGCTTTGATGTCATAGCATGAGCCGTTTTTAAGGAAGTACAAAGTAGAAATAACTGAGGAGTTATGCTTCAATTACTAAATCATCCTTCCCCTGTGATAAAGCCCCATATATGGTGAAATAAAAATCAGTTCTGTATGCAGTGAGAGAAAATAAGGTCTCTAAAATCACAAAACCAAAAAGCTTCCACATGTAACATTGTGATATTTGTGGATTTAAGTACGGAATCACTCATTACTCAAAAGAAATATTTTGATGAAAAAACAGTTTTCCAGATACAAATATCTATACAACAAAGTATTTCTTTTCTAGAAAATGTTGGGTTTAAACATCCAGCACCAGTACTGATGGGCTTTTGTTTAATTAGTCAGACATCTGCCCCTTCCCGAGGAAAAACTAACTGCATGAATTATTGGGTTTTCACAATATTCCACTTTCATTGGAATAGAAGCTAAAGAGACAAAAACAAGATTCAGATTTTTTCAGACCTGGGTCACTATGGCCACCACAAAAACAAAGTCAGAAGATCATGAATCATCCAGTAATGAATGCCGAATGTTTTCTCTCCACCTGAGGAGCTATTTGAATAGGCAACAATAGCTTGTAAAGTACGCCCGTATGCCCTGTGTAATCCGAGTAATGTGTGAAAATATTCAGTTGTAAAAAAGTCACCAAAGGTAAGAATCTATTTCTTCCATACCAAAAACCAAAGTAAAAAAAATGAAAACAGCATATCATGAAAGAAAAACAGGCATCTTATTTGCTCTAAAGAAAAGAACTGAACCTGTAAATGTGGAAGAATTTCCATTTCTGCAAGGAGGATTGCAATGCGACTGAGAATTATTGGCATGCAAAATACATGCAGAGCAGCTTGCACCATCCAGTGACTGGTTCATCACACATTTGAAAGCTTTATAAAGTGACCTATACTGTAGGAACCCACTCAACCAAAGCTTATTAAAGTTTAGATGTTTAAAAAAAATTTTTTTTAAGAATTTTTTCTTCATTTGAGACAGAGAGATACAGAGAGAGAGAGAGGAAGCTGTGGGAGAGGGAGAAGCAGACTCCCCGCTGAGCAGGGAGCTGGACGTGGGGCTTGATCATAAGACCTGGAGCCGAAGGCAGATGCTTAACTGACTGAGCCACACAGGCCCCCCTAAAATCTAGCTTTTATGATGTTGCTGCAATGTGCATTTTTTTAATTCAGGTAGCCATTGCAAAATACATTCTAGAGAGATCATTCCACAAGGTTATTCCCTATTCATAATAACCCCCCTTTAGCTGGCTGATCTGGTGACCCTTACCATGTTCTCCCAATAGAGTCTTTTATATGGACAACTTCCAAATATTGACACAATCATTAGTAATAGTGCTTGTAGGATAAAAGAAAACCCTTGCAACATAGAATTCATAATCTAGATTACTCTCCAAGCTTCCTTACTTATCTTTTATGTAGATGGTGCCTACAAACAGCTTGCTAAATTCCAAGCTGGTCTTTAAAGTCAGCGGATCAAATTGCCCAAACTCATACAGCCATTCGATAATCAGTAACAACCTCTAGCCATCTATTCCTTCATATGTAATATTAGAAGCCTGAATTGATTGATCTTAAAAATTCCTTCCAGATTTACAGTTCTTGTTCTAACAGCAAAAGAAATACAGAAAAGCTTCAAACAAAGTTGGATGGGAAGCTAATATTTGTAATGTCACATGGAGAGATTAGCTCAGCAATTTCCATTAATAGGAGTCATATGGTGAAATCCCCCAGAGCTATTTAGAAACAAATCTCTGATTGCTTAGAAGTATAGGTAGAGCCAATTTACTTGGACTTTTTATTGTTATTATTAAAAAATTCAAGGTATTCGAAGGTTTTTTTATGTCTTTCTCGGGTTGAGATAAAAGAGAGATATTTAGAGAAGAAACTTTGCCTAGGTCAACACTTTACCTTCTACCGGCAGCAGAAGCTTCCTTGAAAATCTTTTTCAGATGAATCCTGGAAAAGAACTGAACCAAGCAGGGGATGGGGTAGAGAAGCATGCAGAATGCTGTAAAGGTCACAGGAGCAGGAGAGGCCTGTGGATTGCCATGGGATAAGTGTTTCAGTGCCTTGTGGCTTCTTGTTGATGGTAGGCTAGCCTTCCAATTGTATTTAACACCTCAAATAATGGAAGAGGCTTTGAGATACTATGAGTGGTTGGATTCATCATTTTATGAGTTCGTTGTGGAATAGTTCATGCAAGCCGAGGCAAATGCCAGAGTCAGAGAGGGGGAACCAATAAAAGGAAGTTTTCAAAGATTTAAAAGAAACACTTTATCATATTTTCCTCCCTTAAAGTGGGGATGTTTAGGTGGATGGGCTGTGTCGGGTGTCGGTAGGGAGTGTTATTTTTCATAGAACATGCTTTTATAAATTGTTCCTAGATAATATTACTAGATGGTTCATATTTCTGTAAATATGAGGAATTTCAGATGATTAAAAATTATGAAATTTGAAATATTAGAATAAATATTTTATTTTTTATTATGTTCAATTAGCTGACATATAGTACATTATTAGCTTTTGATGTAGGTTCAATGATTAATTAGTTGCGTATAACACCCAATGCTCATCACCACGCGTGCCCTCTTTATTGCCCGTTACCTGTTTACCCCCCCCTCCCACTTCCCTCCCTTCTATAACCCTCAGTTTTATTCCTGGAGTCCAGAGTCTCGCATGTTTGTCTCCCTTTCTGATTTAGAACAAATACTTTAAAAATGAAATAGTTTTTGTGTTTCACATTCGTATGACCCACTCTTTAATTGTTCTTTAAAAATACCTACATGATTTAATGGTAATAAGATACATGAATTTTGAAGAATTTTCTTATTAAAATTTTGAGAATAAATAATTTTTAAAATGAAATATACTAAGGAGTTGCAAATCATATTTGATTCATACACTATTAGTATATAATAATTCAACAGTCGAGGCAAACTGATATGTACAAAAAAGTTAAGAACTCATAGAAAAAACAAACTAGTTCTTTCCTCTCTCTTGAGTTTTTCTCTGATAACCCATGGGTAGTTTTTGGCATTCATTCTCACCTTTCTCCAATGTATATGATGTTACAAATTTATTATAGTGGAATTATGGTCTTTTCAGGTCTATCTGCTCCTTGTAATAGACGATCTTTATAACCAGGGCTCGTCTTTCTACCTTAGTATCCTCTGTGATTACCGAATATAGTGGACATTCAGTAAGAATTTGCTCAATAGCTTAGTTTTGCTTTGATTTATTTTTAATACAGACAAAGAGAAAAGTCATGTTTTAATCGAGTTCTTTAAAGCCCTGGATGGGGATACAGGGACACTTATAAATTAAAAACTTAAAGACAACAGCTGGGAAGAAAATATTTGAGATATATATATTACTCCTAAGAAACAAAGAACTAAAAAATAACAAGAAAATCACAAACAGCCAAATGGGAAAATAATAATAATTGAAAGATATGAATAAAAAACATCAATGGCTAATAAGCATATGAAAATAAGATAAACCCCACTAATAATAAAAAACCAAATGAAAACAATAGTGAGCTATCATGTCTGCTGGTTTAAAGAACAAAAATTTAAAAGGTTAGCAATATCAGCGATTGGTAAAATGTGGGGCAATGACTGACTACTCATTTATTTTTAGTGTGAGTGTAGAACAGTACAGCCCATTTTGGGGATGGAGTTTTTACTTTCTAATCTATTAAAATTTAAAACACATGTATCCTTTGAACCAGCAATTTCACATCTTGAAGTTTATCTTAAGAAAATACTTGTACAAAGAAGCATGTGTCTGAATGGTTCTGGCAGCATTTGTTGCATTAGTGAAAAATTGGAGACAATCTAAAGATCTATTAATAAGGTGCAGGTTAAATAAATTGTGGTCTGTCCATCTGCAAAATATGTACAGTTATAAAAAAGAATAAGCTGATTATGTGTTCTTTGATAAGGGAGTATATCTGTGACATGGCCTTGTGGGAAAAAACCAGTTGTGAAAGAATACAGATAGTATGATCTTTTTTTTTTTTTGGTAGAACATAATCATAATAAAAACTATGCATACTAGAGTTTGAGAAGATGCAGAATGTTACTGACTCCTGAGCAGGTAGGAGGTGGCCAGAGACTTTGATTTACTTCCCTATACTTACTTTTGCATTAACTGATATTGCCATGTAATTAAATTTTTTAGAAGATTTTATTTATTTATTTAGAGAGAGAGACAGCATGGGTGGGAGGCATAGAGAGAGAGAGAGCAAGAGAGAATCTCAAGCCGACTCCACGCTGATAACGGAGCCCCATGCAAGGCTGGATTCTGGATTCTCGGACCCTGAGATCATGACCTGAGTAAAAACCAAGAGTCATTCCCCTAACAGACTCAGCCATCCAGCCACCGCGACACTTAATTACATTTTTAAAAACACAATGTTCTAAAAATAAAAATGCAGAGGGAGAGCTTTATGTGCTTAAAGTTAGCAACATTAAACATGCTGCTTTTTTATCTTAAGTATTTCTAGTGAATGTAACACATGCATATGCTTTTAAAAAAATTGCATCATACAGGAGGAGAAGGTCCTTCTTCCTTCCATCTGTGCTGGTTGCTCTGTGAGCCTGTGCGGCAGCTGCCCTTCTGAATCTTCCTTCAACTGTTCTCCCGGTTTGGATACACTTGAGTTCATGCTTTTCTTTTTTCTTGGTTCCATCTCTCATTTTGCTGAAGGTTATCCTCGAAAACTTCTGAAAAATTTTGCTTGGGAAATTGAATCTCTGAAAAGAGTTGTATTAAATTTTGTTTTTAATGTAATGTGACATATACTAAGAAGTTGAAGATCAGATTTGAGCCAGGTAGTATTAGTATATAGTAAAAATTCAATAGTCAAGGCAAACTGATGTGTATAAAAAATTAAGAACTTTCCCACCATGGGGCTCCCGTCTGAGGTGGTGGGGGCCCTGTGGCGCTGGGTGGGGCTGTGGGGCCTGCTGTGGCTGTGCTGGGCCACTCTTGCACCTTCAGACTGACCCACAATAAAGCACAGGTCTTGATGAGCCAAAAAAAAATTAAGAACTCACAGAAATGACAAACTAGCACTTTCCCCTCTATGACTCTATGACTTCTTCTCTGATAATCCATAGGCAGTTTGTGACACAAACTAAAAACACAAAAGACAAACAACAGCCTGGGAGAAAATATTTGTATCATATATAAAAAAAATGAGAATTTCTAAGAGATAAAAAAAAAAAACTACAAAATAGCAAGAAAACCACAGCTAAATAGGAAAATAGTTCTCATTGAAAGATACGAATAAAAAATACAAATGCATATGAACAGAAGATAAACTTCACTAATAATTAAGACAATAGTGAGTGATCATGCTTGCCCATTGCATAAAACAAAACATGTACTCAACCCACCATCTGGAACCAAAAGTCACAGATTAAACTCCAAAGACAAATTTTCTTCTCCATTTTAACATTATATTTTAAACCACCTTGTCATGCAATATTTATTACGTTTTCACCACAACTTCCTGAGATAGACAGAATTATCTCTAATTTACAATTAAAAATGAGATGCAGTCAGATTGACTTCCTCAAGGTTAAAACACTGGTTAGAAATGCAAAGCTAAGGACTGTAATTCCACTGCCAACAACAACATTGAGAGATCACAGCTTTAGAGATGTGCTTTCAGTCACTGGTGTATTTTAGGATGTATGCTGGTATCTTGTAAAAAGCCCAGGGCTGGAAGAGTCAGGAAGCCTAACTAAGATCGAGTCTTATTTCTCCTAACTAGTCTACCACACCACCATGGACTTTTATTTCCTCATCTGTAAATCGACAGGGTCAGACATGATGACATTGCCAAAGTTCTTTCCGGCTGTCAAGGTTGATGTTCTATACACCTAGTAACCATGTCACCAAAGGATCTTGTTTGCGACTTAATCAACATGACTGTCAAGGTGTTTTCTGAGCGTGTTGTTGTGCCTTTACAATGGCCTGTCCTTAGTGGGATGGGCTTCCTCAAGAATTTTCCCGGGGCACCAAATTAAATCTAATAATATTTAATAGGGAGGACTCTTGCCTAATTGGGAGAGTCATGCTCACTTAGTTGAGATGCCTCTAGGTGATTGTGTGGTATTATCTCCAGAACATGGGGTGACTGAGCACTGGTGAGGCCGTGGGCTTCTTCAAAGAATTCTGTTAGTGCCATGTCAGCGGAGAAGCACGGAGGGCAAACTCTTCTCCAGCAAAATCATCTCTCCTAGGTGAGCAGAATCACTTCTCCCAGGAATATTACTCTCTAGTTCTCCAGGAATGATCAAGTAGTAGAGAGCTTGCTTCCAGAGAGAAGGTCCTCATGGATAGCCAAGTCTAGAGTACCGAATGCTCAATGGAAGTGTGTACCACAGCAGACTTTCTGGGGTGTCTGCCAGAGAGAATTTTATAATCTACATTAAAAGACAAATCCATATAAAGGAAGGAAACAGGAGCTGAATCTGAGGCCCAATGAAAATCTTCAAATGTGCACAAACATACACACACGATTTAGCCAGAATTTGAAGGAAAAGCACAGGGCCGTAGATTCTTCTTTGCCGTCTCCGTAACCTCAACAGGGGGTCCTGAATGGAACGCCTGACTCTTTTTAGCTATCAATCTCTCCCTTGGATTAAATGAGGTCTCTGTTTCTTTGGTTTCTTGAGTTGTTCTAGTGAGGTTTGTTGCCTTTGAATTGTGAAAATCTTGACTCTTTCCAATATAGTTTAATATAGTTTAACACCTTTTCAATATTGTTGCCTTTGTATTGTGAAAATCTTGACTCAGTTCAATATAGTTTCGACACAAATCTTGACTTTTCCTTCACTTGGCCTTTATGACAATATTTTCCTTTCAAGAGGCACTAAGGGAAATTTTATAATAGAGAATTTTATTATTTTAAGACCCAAAAGAAAGAACATTTAATTTTTCCTCACTTTTTTGGGTGTATAGTCTTATGAATTGTGAATTGTTTCCTTTCTGGGGAGATTTTGGCTTTATCTGATATATGTTTATGTCATTTAATAGTGAACATGTCCTAGAAGAATCATAATATTTCCTCAGTGGTTGAACACTCCATGCGTACAATTTGTTCTTAATCCAAATAATCCCAGACTGCATGTCCCATATAATCACTGTTGCCAACAGCAGACTCCTGCTACTTAATTTATTTTTTTTTTCAGAGAGGGGGTGGAGCTTTTAGATCAGTCATTTAACTAAGTTAAAGGTGTAAGTTTAATTATTGCTTTTCAGCGGTTTACATTACATTTGAGCTCAGTAACACCTCTGAGATTTCTGCCACCCAAAGCAAGAATGCTCCATGCCCTTGACTTAACCCCTTCTGAACCAGGTACTTATTTACACTATTATTAGCAAAAGTACTTTACAACACACAGCTAATCCCGAGAGTGACTTCTCTCCACTATCTTACCGGGGCACTCAAACCGAGGCAAGAGACAAATGGAAGTTAAGTGAGAGAGTATGGTGACGGCACGTGGATTTCAGCACCCCAAGGAGACACCCGAGTGACTCTTTGGCAAGGACAAGCATTTATTTAGAGCTCTTTTTTTTCCCTTGGTACCTCTTCCCCCCCATGTCTGACCTGTTCTGAATAGTGAATTGACAGCTTTCACTACAATGGAACTCAGTAATTTGGGATGGAATAAAATACCAATGTTTGTTATTTTCATTTAAAAATTTTAGGGGTGCCTGGGTGGCTCCGTTGGCTAGGCAGCTTCCTTTGGCTCAGGTCATGACCTCAGGGTCCTGGGATCGAGTTCTATGTCAGATTCCGTGCTCAGCGGGGAGTCTGCTTCTCTCTTTCCCTTTGCTTCTCCCCCTGCCCCTCCCTGCATGCTCATGTTCTCCCTCTCATGCTCCTTCTCTCTCAAGTAAATAAAATCTTTAAAAAATAAATAAAATTTTAATTATTTTGCCCTTCTTATGAAATCCTTTGTTTATAAGACAATGGATCTATGTTTCACATTAGTTTAAAATACTTTAAGTGGAGCGCCTGGGTGGCTCAGCGGGTTAAGCCTCTGCCTTCAGCTCAGGTCATGATCTCAGGGTCCTGGGATCGAGCCCCGCATCGGGCTCTCTACTCGGCAGGGAGCCTGCTTCCCCACCCCCCTCCGTCTGCCTGTCTCTATGCCTACTTGTGATGTCTCTCTGTCAAATAAATGAATAAAATCTTAAAAAAAAAATACTTTAAGTAAACTTGGAAGGTTGTCTCAATTTGGAAAGCAGAGCAATCATGCTTTTTTCTATTTGATACTATTTCCTAGTAGGTACTCAATAAACAACAATTGTTGATCAGATAACTGCTAGAAATGTATTTTGTAAAATAACCTGTATAATATTTTCTTAGTATTCTGGTCCATCTGATGCGTGTTAAACATGCCAGCAATTTTAAGTATTAAATAACTTGCTTCAGTCCAGAATTGATGTCTTTCTCTTCAGGGCTGTATATGATTACATTATTTATTCTTCTAAATAAGGTCATCTTGTGACCTATTGAATGCCTACTCACTTAGAAATTCAGATTTATTGGATCAATTTATAAGGTCAAAGTTGTGCCACCACTTCCCAGCAAAAGAATTTCTCCTGCTAGAGGCTCGGGTTACGCCTTGTATGCATTCCACGGAAGGGTTTTACATTTAATTCTTGACCTTAAAAGAACGTGGGTACGAGAGAGGATGGTGGGTGAATTAATGAGGAAAGCAAAGTTCAGTGAAAGTCTACAAGTTTGCAGAAGTTACTTATTTGTCTGTGATTTTGCGATTTTCCTTGGACCTCGGGTTCACAAGCTTTACAGTTTTCAGGAGTCACTGAACTCAATTTCTCTAGCCTTACAAGATGGTGTTCATGTTTCTTGATCCCCATGTAGTTTTTCTAAAGCCACTTTATAAAGCTATGGTGATCTTTTGACCTCAACAGCTGGTGATGTAACAAAGTTCACTTTCAGATTTATAACATATCTAAATATATTTCATAAGTATAAGACTCTAGCAGAGGGGCTAGAGTGGCTCTGTGGGTTAAAGCCTCTGCCTTTGGCTGGGGTTGTGGTGTCCCAGGGTCCTGGGATTGAGCCCCAGATTGGATTCTCTCCTTGGTGAGGAGCCTGCTTCCCCTCCCCCCACCTGCCTCTCTTGCCTACTTGTGATATCCGTCTGTGAAATAAATAGATAAAATTAAAAAAAAAAGACCCTAGCAAAGTCAAGCAAAGATGCAGAAGTACTTTACCATTAAAAAAATCTAGTAAAATAAAAAAAAATCAAATCACATTTAGTCATACATCTAAATAATTGCCTTTCTTTAAAAAAATGCATTAAGAAATGGAGACAATGCCAATAAATCTCCATATTTATTGTTGGCTATGGACTAAATTATGTCCCCCAAAGTAATATGTTAAGGCCCTAATCCCCAATGTGACTGTATTTGGAGGAGGTAATGACATCATAATGACGAAGCCTTCATCAGATGGGACTGATAGACTTGGAAGAAGAGAAAGACACCTCTTTCTCTCTGTCTCTCTGTGCAAACAGAGGAAAGGCCATGTGAGGATGCAGTAAAAACATGGCCACCTACAAATGAGGAAGAGAGGCTTCATCTGAAACAGAATCCTGACCTTGAGCTTAGATTTTCCAGTCTCTAGAGCTACAGGAAAATAAATTTCTGCTATTTAAGCCATAGTCTGAAGTATTTTGTTATGGCAGCCCAAGCCTTCAGAATAGTTGTCGTGTGGTTCTGTCTAGAATGCGTGGCTGTTTGGAAATGATGACATGGAGCTCTAAAAAATCACTTTATTGGGTCGTCAGAAGGAAGTTCTAATCATGTATAGGTCTAATTACCATAAAACTTTGTGGAATTAATATTCCAGGAGCGTAAACCAAATGCGTCATTTTAAACTAAACAATGGCACAGTCTGTCTATTCACCAGCACTCAAAAGGATCCCTTAGGATTCATTTTGCCCAAGATGGAGAGAGCTGCTCCCTCCAGGCTGGAGAATCTGTGGGAGAGCTGTGCAGCTATGACGTTGTCAGGACCAACTTTCCTGGATTTGCAGAGGTTGTTCTGTCTTCTTTCACGCGAGTAAGCATAGAGACAAACAGGAAATATTACAGAAGTCAGAGATGATTACTAGAAACAGAAGAATGTAATTGAGTCATCATCCACAAGCACAGAGAAGCTAAAGGTTAAGTGACTTGCCCACACTGCCCATTCACAGGAAATACATAGTCAAAAATTTGAAACAAAGTCTCTTGATTTCCATCGCCCACACTTTACCAATCCGCTACACGTAACTCCTCTCCCTACTTGAAGACTGTGACTGGCCATACAAAATGTGTGCCACAGACTCCATGGCCTAACAAAATGCTTTGTAATATCGTATAATGGGTGCGTGTTACTTGATGGAAAACAACCTGAAATATAAGATAATTTTTAACACTGAACCCTTTTCAAACAGCTGCATATTATAGTGTAACTGTTTTCCTTCCTTTATAAATTATCTGGGATGTGGACAAGTCAAACTGTCCCCACATATATTCAGAAGTAAACAAACTTATTTACTTTCCTTGACTGGTTCTTATTTTGTTATCTCCTATAGAGGTACATTCTTGAAAGAAAAATAATGATTTAGTTGTGCGATCTTTGTCAAAATCATTTGTAAACACTCTGCCCTAACAGAAAAGAATCAACTTTGAAATAAAATAAAACACAGTTATTTTTCTTGACTGAAAGTACTTGCCTAAAAAGAATTTCAATTCACTTTCAACTATTAAAAATGCTATATTGGGTTTTTTTCCAGTTTTATTGAGAAACAATTAACATATATTACTGTGTAAATTTAAGACCTACAAAACAATGGTTTGACATACCGTGAAATGATAACCACAATACGTTCAGCTAACATCCGTCATCTTCTATAAATACAATAAAAAGAAAAGAAAGGGTAAAAGGAGGAAATTTGTTTTATTTGTAGCATAGGATCTTTGGGGTAGAAAATAAATAACAACAAAAAGCAATATCTGAATTTCTAAGATCCTTAAGATTGCTCCAAATTTATATTCTGAACTTATGTAATACAGATTTTAATGTTAATTGAACCTGCTTTCCATTTAAAAACTCTTTGTCTCAGAAGCAAAATCCACCATAGGTAATGAGTTCTAATTGTACTTTTTCATATAGTTTGTAGTATCTAGGTTGGTTTTTTTTTTTAATTTCTTCAATAAACTGGTAACAAATTATTATTTTGAACAATTCACATCTTGGCAATTTAAAATTTTGCTATAGCATTCATCAAGAAGAATTCCATTTGCTGCTCATGGGGAGTGTCATATTCTCCAACAGTCTTGGCCAGTCAATGGAACGCTTAGGTAAATTGTCTCACCTAACACCACAGCCCTGTAGTTCATAGTAGAAGATGAAAGCTGAAATCATAAAATAAAGGCTCAACAGGGAGTCAACTCACTCTGGGAATGATATTGGACTGTAACAGATATTGTAAGTTACCACATTAATAAGTAATGATTCTCGCAGCATGAAATAGTTCCCTTATGTATTTCCTAAAATCCTCCAGTTGCATTTTATTGTGCATTTCATCCCATTTAGTCCTCAGTAAAAAATGAAGTTCCTTGTTAGAGAAGATAAAGTGTCTAGTCAGTCACCAACCTTTAAATAAGGAATTTTCATAGGCTTGATGATAGGTATTGTATATAATCTAAACATTTTCTTCTCTACAATGAATAATCTCACTTCCCTGCATCTTTCCTCAACTTTTCATCATTATTTCAGAATCCCTTAGTTCACTCTGAGATTTGGAAGGAACAATAGATAAGGAATTAAGAGGTAAGGCTCTAGTCACAGTTTTCCACAAATTAACTGTATGCCCTTGGATAAAATACTTCAACCTTCTCTGAGTTTTGTCATCAGTGAAATGTGGAGTTTGGACACAATTATCTCTAACTATTCATCCATCTCTAAAACCAAATTTTTGATGCTTCCCTGAAATCTGTCTTGTTCGTCCATCTTAGTTAGGGAAGCTACAACTGGACACAGAACGCTGGTGCTAAGTACAGAAATTAGGTAATCACTGTGACATGCTGTATTACTACTTCTGAATTCTGGTCTCATAATATTTTAAAATTATTGGATATAAGGGGTTAAAGGATCATTTTATTATCCAGTGGACCTCAAGACTTTTTTTCCTGCTAATCTCTCATCCTTATTAGCTTTAAATTTTTTTTAGCTTTGTTTTTAAGTGTATCAGCTAAAGACATATCTAATTAACATTCATTTTGTTTGCTACTAATTATTTCTCTAACATATTATTTTATTTTTATAATCTGGGCAACCATGGACTAACCAACCTTTCCACTTGGCAGTAATCATTTACTTTAGTAATTATTATTCTCACAAATCACCAAGGAAAATATTTAGCAGTATCAGGGCTAATGTTGGCCCCAGAGTAGTACCACCAATGTTGACACTGATCCTCTGATAAGTCCTCTCTGCAAAATGACCATAAGTTGTGTGATCCACCCTAGACTATGTTCCCAACAGACTTATTTTTCATTCACCTATTTATTTGATTATATTTAATACATATATGTTGTATTGATCTACTTTTCTTGAGAGAGAGAGAAGCAGACAAGAAGATGACAAGAAGGTGCTAAGAAGATGACACCTAGGAACCTATTTAGAAAATATGTGACAAAAGGAAACTTAACATGGAAGGAAAAAGAAAAAAAAAACAGAAATATACCCAATTGAACTATACTAATTACTATATTAAATGTGATTGGATTAAAATTTATAATTAAAAACAGAGATTATCAGAATGAATAATAAAACTGAAGTGTATGTTGCCAATATGAATACACACTTCAAATAGAGAGTCACAAAGACTTTAAAAGTAAAAAAAAGGAAAGAAAAAATATACCATCCAAACACAAATCATAAGAAAGCTAGTGTAATTGTACTTCTATCAGACAAAGTAGGCTTCAAACAAGAAATATTGTCCACAATAAAGAGAGATATTTTATAATGATAAAGTATTGAATGTATCAACTGACACGGCAATTCTGAACATAATACAGAGTTAATTCTGAACATAATAACCTAATAACACCTAACAAACTGACAAAACTAAATGGGGAAGGAGATAAATTCACAATCATCACTAGAAACTTTAACAGGCAACTCTCAGAAATGGATAGAACAAATAGATTTTTAAAACTCAACAGCAAAATAAGATTTGAACAGCACTCTCAACCAGTGGCCTAATAGACTTTTATAGAACACTACATCTGACAGCTGCAGAAAACACACTTCTTTTCAAGCACACATGGAATGTTAAACAAAAAACCAGTATGCTAGTGTATTAAAAACCCTCAGTAAGTTTTAAAGGATTGAAATCCCAGAGTATTTTATCTGACCCCAATAGAATTATATGAGAAATCAATAATAAAAAAGATGAATAAATTCCTCCAAATATTTGGATATCAAACAACATATTTCTAAAGGACCAATTGGTCTAAGAAGAAATCACAAAAGAAGTCAGAAAATATTTTTAAATAGAACAATAAAAAACAGAAATATTGGAATTTGTAAAGTGTACCTAAGAGAGTGTCTAAAAGTAAATTTATAGCTTTAAATGCTTATATTAGAAAAACAATAGGATGGATGGTTGGGGGAACCAGATGGTGGGTATTAGAGAGGGCATGGATTGCATGGAGCACTGGGTGTGGTGCAAAAACAATGAATACTGTTACGCTGAAAAGAAATAAAAAATTAAAAAAAGTCTAAAATTAATTGCACTTTAAAATTATAGAAGCAGGGGCACCTGGATGGCTCAGTCGATTAGGCATCCAACTCTTCACTTTGGCTCAGGGTTGTGAGATCGAGCCCCACCTGAGGCTCAGTCCTCAGTGGAGAATCTGCTTAGGAGTCTCTCTCTCCCTTGGCCTCCCCAATCCCCCACTTGCACTCTTTCTCTTTCCCTCTTTCTCTCAAAAAAAATTACAGCAAAAGAAAAGGAAATTAAGGTCCAAATAAGTGGAAAGAAGGAAATAATAAATATAAGAACAGAAAGCAATGAAGTAATCTTAAATAATAAGAATATTAACAACTTTGAAAGGATCAAAAGTTGGTTTTTCTAAAATATTAATAGGATTGATAAACCTCTATCAAAACTAATAAATTTTTTAAAAATGCCAAAATCAAGAGCGAAAGAGGGAGTATCACCACAGATCCTTAGAAAGAAAATTAGAAAATTCTATGAACAGCTCTATGCCAAGAATTTTGATAACATAGATGAAGTGGAAAAATTCTTTGAGAAATATTATTTCCAAAATGGATACAAGAAGATATATGATGTGAATAAAAGTATCTATGTTAAAGAAATTGAATTCGTAATTAAAAATTTCCTCAAAGAAAATTCCTCACTCAGACACCTGGCTCAGGTTAAATTCTATCAAACATTTAAAAGAAAAAAAAATTACACAAAACTTTTTTGAAAATAAGGGGGAAGGGATGCATCCCAATGTGGCCAGAATAAACTTATAACTGAAATTTGAAAATGACACTATAAGAAAAGAAATTATAGACCAATATTCCTCATGAACACACATACCCACACAAAACCTTAACAAAATTCAACAATATATTAAAAAGATAATACATTATAAGCAAATAGCATTCATCTGAGGAATACAATATTGGTTTAATATTTAAACATCTATCAACTGAAATCACTGTATTAAACTAAATGAGAAACTCACCCAATAATTTCAATAAGTATAGAAAAAGCATTTGACAAAACCCAGCAAACTCAGCAAACCAGAAACAGAAGAAAACTTCCTTAACATGATAAAGGACATTTATGAAAAACCTGGAAAATTAGTGAACAATTTCCACCAAGGCAAACCTCAAGCTAAGGATATTTCCTTTCACTAATCCTAGCCAACACTGTATTGATTCTAAGAAAAATTTAAACTGTCTTTATTTCAGACAACAGGATTTTGTATGAAGAGAATCCTATGGAATTTAGCAAAAAATGAAACAACCCCTTAAGTCTAAACCAAAAATCTATTAAATGTAATAAATGATTATGTGATTTCAACAAGGTCACAAGATTTGAGATTGATACACACACACACACAAATCTGCTTCTATATACTAGCGATAAATAGAAATAAACATTTCAAAATGTTGGCAAAAATATGTGACATACTGGGCGCCTGGGTGGCTCAGTGGGTTAAGCCGCTGCCTTCGGCTCAGGTCATGATCTCAGGGTCCTGAGATGGAGGCCCGCATGGGGCTCTCTGCTCAGCAGGGAGCCTGCTTCCCTCTCTCTCTCTGCCTGCCTCTCCATCTACTTGTGATTTCTCTCTGTCAAATAAATAAATAAAATCTTTAAAAAAAAAAATATGTGACATACTTAGGAATATATTTAATTTAATATGTGCAAGATCCATACTTTAAAAAATACAAAATACTAATGAGAAAATTAAACACCAAAAAAAAAAGGAGAAGTGAGCTAGATTCCTGTGTCAGAAGACTGAATATTGCTAAGATCCCAATTCTTCTCATATTCATCTATAGATTCAATGAAGTTCCAATCACATACCCAGCAAGTCTTTTTTTTTTTCAATAAGGTGGAACTAAAATTGATACTGAAAATGTAAAGGACCTTCAATAATTAAAACAACATTCAAAAAGAAGAATAAAATTGGAGAATTTTCACTATATGATCAAAAGTTCATATAAAGTTATAACTGAGAAAATGTGGTTTTCCTGTAAGCAGAGATAACAGATTTATTGAACGATACAGAGAGTACAGAAATAGATTATACATTTATGGTCAAAATGTTTTTTACAAAGATGTCAATGAAATTTAATAGTAAAATAATTTTCCCCAGTGAAAGGTGCTAGATACACTTGATATTCATATTTTTTTACACTATATACAAAAATTAACTGGGAAAGGATTATAGACCTAATGCTAAAATCAAAGCCTATAAAGAAAACAACTGGAGAGTATCTTTGTGAATTTAGGGAAAGAAAATATTTATAAGCGGAAGGCAAAAAGGGGGAAAAAAAAACCCTGATAAACGAAACTTAACAAAATTCAAAAAATACTGTTATAGAAATGAAAAAGTAAGCCACAGGCTGGATACAATTTTTTCAGTGCATACAGCTGACAAATCACTTACATAGGAGAGTATTTTTTAAAACTACAAATCAATAAAGTAAAAAGATAATACTCAATAAAAATGGGCAAAAGTTTTGAACAGACACTTCAAAGAAGAGAACATATGAATTCCCAATAGATTTATGAAAATACAGGAACTACATAAGGGAAATGCAAATTAAAGCCACAAAAAGATATCATTATACACCCATTAGGATGGCTAAAAGTAAAAGTACCAAATGTCAGGAAAAATGAAGGGCGGTGGAATTATAGAGAACTTGACACTCAGAGAGGTTAAATATTTGCTCAAGATCACACAGCTAGTTAGTGTAGTCAAAATAACTATACTCCCAACACCATGTGAAGCCATTATGTATAGATGCCTCTCATTGGTAAAATTACCCATGGTTTTCAAAGTAAAAGTGAGTAGACCACCAGTGCATATACTCCTCAGTAGAAACATCCTTTTGAGTTTCCCTCAATCCGTTTAAAGCTTCCTTCGAGAGATATTCGAACCAGATTTAGATCAGAGAGGAAAGAGTGAGTAACTAATGGTATTTACCTGAGCCCATAAGCCTCCAGGGCTGGCTCATGACTGAGAAAGGGTTTCATGGCAAGAACCCACATTTCAGTTTCTTACAGCAGCTTTTCTGTAGAGGTTTTAAGATCAGACAGGGGACTGCAAGGCATCATTGAATTGAACCTGCCTCTGTTCCGCAAAGTGAACACAACCGTTCATTTGCATTTAATTTAAAAAGTAATTGTATTGGGCTTTTTAAAACGATGTAAGGATCATTTATATTTTCAAGATGTAAGCAAAATGCTGCTCTCCAAACTGTAATTTTGTTTTTGTTACAGTTTTTTTTGTTTTGTTTTGTTTTTAAAAACTCCTGGAAATCTTAGAAAATCTAGAGATCATGCTTGCAGCCCAAATTTCCTTTGGATATAGGGTTTGCAGTTGAATGTGTTGTTTATATTTTAATACAAACTGATTTTCCTCATAGTAGAGAAAGCCCTCAGGGACTTGCGTGTTGGGGGCAGGGAACAGTGGCTATCAGGGTCCTGGAATTACCCAGTTTGCCCCTCCTTTGACTTCTGTTACACTGGCACCCAGACATTTGGGGCTAGTACCAAAAGATATTGGCACAATTAGAATTGCTGCTCCTAAGGTCTTCTCTTCATTCACCTGGGACCGTCTGAGGGCCATCTGGTAAGTTCTACTGGCTTCAGCCAGTCTGAGGGACCTTAGGAAGTCTTAGAGCCCACGGAATGCCCTAGTGAGTGTGGTCCAGAGAGCTGCCCAGGCGCCTCGATGCTCTACTCTCCAACTCTTTTGACCTGACTTTCCAGCCCCTCTGACTGGGAAGAACAGGCCAGGTAATGCGGGCCAGGTAGCTCTTGACAAGGCTGTTGAAAATGCAAACTGAGAACTCTGGGGAGAAATAAAACTAGGAGTTTATGTATGTGGAAAGCACCATTTGGGGAAAATTTCATAAGATGTATTAATTGGACAACAGCTAGTTAGCTTTTTGGGAAAATGAATCAAAATTGAATGACCTCCATTGTACATTAGAATAAAAAAGCCTCTCTTTAGAATGCTAACATTGGCCTTTCTAATTCCTGCTTTTTAATGAAAATAAAAACATTCATATTTACCTTATATTTTTTTCTTCCACATCATGCCAGGATTTCTGATGTGTTATAGAATTTGGTTTCCAAGGTCTGTTTTCACTGTATATGAACTGGCGTAAATGCCCTTGTGCCAACATGTCAGCAGCCTTTAGTGACCCTGCATGACACGAAGCTAGACTTCTCTATGTGGACCAGATGACACGGGGGACTCCTAAGAGCAGTCATTTGACTCCATAGCATTACTGTGACAATATGAGAGCACCAGGAGGCATTTTCAGAGGCATGTGGAAGGCTATAAGCCAGAATAATGTGTACTGGCAGAAATCCTCAGTAAATATTTATTAAGATCAATGGCTATAAGCAATGTGCTGATGGTAGCTTTTTGTTCGGAGTTAAAATTAAGATGAATTGTGTAATTGATGTATTAGGACCTCCTCTCTGCTTTTAAAGCACAGGACAGTTGCTCCCCCACTTTCCCTCCCACCGCCCGCGCCATATGACTTACACATCTTGTTAGTTACCAGACATTGCATCATAACGCTTACACATTCATTTAACGTATGGCCAGTCTGTCGTGCTTTGGTGACAATGATGTGACCTACAGAAAGGTGTTGGATAAGGGCCCGGATCAGATTGTGGTGAGTCATTTGACCTCTACTTAGGTGGCCTGTTTTAAGGTGCTAACAGTTAGTTCATAATCACAGTCAACAACACTCAGTAAGGGCCAGCATTATGAAAAGCAGTGCCCTTCAGAGAGGGTTCTTTGGAGGCTGGAGCAGAGAAGGAGGGTCTGAAGGACCCACATTACTAGAAGATGTTTATAGAAGACAAGAATTTTGCTGGTCAGGGATAAAAGAGTAATTTTCTTTTATATATATGCGTTCAAAAATCAGTGGTTGCAAGATCTTATCTCAACCTGCATTATCTTAGATATTCTTAAGTATTATTTTGAGAATTTCAGGTATATTTTCCAGAATGCCTTCTTCCCTTAAACAGGTGTCTTCAAAGGAAAGAATAAGATTTGGGGTTTTAATTTATAGCCAGATATAAAGAAAACTTAACTGGAAGGATCTCTTAGGGTTAAGAACATAAACTATTTTGAATAATTCATGCAAAGCAAAGAAAATAATTTTCCTCCCATTTCTGCAACAAAAAGGAAGAAAGAATTGATATTGTCATATATTCTATAGTCTTTAACAGGTAAGCCAAAAACTCATTGGTAAGGGCTACCCCTCCAGCAGAGAATATGTCTCTGTTCCAGTCAAATTGGTAGTGTCAAAAAAGACATGTTCCCCTTCCAAAATCTGGTTTAGAGCAGCAATTCTCAAATCCTAGGTCTAGAATCACTAGTGATCCATTATGAGCCTTGTTCGTGCATCACACGCCATTGCAGTTCTAAAATAACTCATCTAAGGTACTCAACTTTTAAATAAATATTATAGACCAACCTGGACATCTCTTTAGAGGCTTCTCATCAAAATAATAGCAATTTGACCTCTAATTCTGGATCTAGCATGCCAAGGACAATGGTGGACTTATTTCTTGGCTGGTGGGTTGGTTGGTTTTATTTATGAAAGTAATAGTCCCTCTGCCAGATCTTATGTCAAAAGCTACTGCTATAAAGTAATATCTACAGTTTAAGGGTAAATGCTTTGAAACCTACTGTTTTTGTCTTTGCCTAAGCTAATGAATCCTTTCAGTTCAACCTGGCCAATTATTTTGTTTCCTCAGGTTGAGCTCAGGAATAATAACATAGTGGCTACTGGGTGTTTTTGTTTTTAAGTTTTATCTAACAATTACTGCCTTTTCTTTGAACAAACAGCAACCTCAACTAAATTTCCTTTCCTTTTCTTTCTTTCTTTCTTTCTTTCTTTCTTTCTTTCTTTCTTTCTTTCTTTCTTTCTTTCTTTCGTGGTAGCATTTCATTATAAGGGACATGAATTTCCACAAAGGATTTTTTCCCGAAACTTGACAGGGCATTTCTGACTCCTTCTTTTAAGACTTGGTTTAAAATATCGAATACCACTTGACCATGCACAGACGAATAAGTAACTTGGCTCTGAAAGTCTCATCAAAGAGACAATGCAGTTCTGGCAACCTCTGAAAGATGGCCTCATCTGTGCTCAGTAATAATCTTTGCTTCTCTTTGACTACTCCTAGAATACTGAAAAGGGTGTATCTTTCTAACATACTATATGTCTTTCAAAAATAACAAGTTACAAAGCACTGATTTTTTTTAAAGATTTTACTTATTTATTTGACAGACAGAGATCACAAGTAGGCAGAGAGGCAGGGAGAGGGAGGGGGAAGCAGGTTTCCCACTGAGCAGAGAGCGTGATGCAGGGCTCCATCCAGGACCCTGGGATCATGACCTGAGCTGAAGGCAGAGGCTTAACCCACTGAGCCTCCCAGGCACCCTAAAGCATTCATTTTTTGAAAATTTTTTCTTAGGGAAGTTCCTTAAATGTTTTTGTTTGTTTTGTTGTTTGTTTGTTTTGTATTGCACTGACAAACTGATATCAAGTATATATGGATGTTTAGTATATTAATCAATGAGTCTTATAACCCTGTATTAATCCTTTGTGTTGATCTTTTTGTTTCCTCTAGGAAATACTGAACTATAAAATAAAGAAATGCGGGGCGCCTGGGTGGCTCAGTGGGTAAAGCCTCTGCCTTTGGCTCAGGTCATGATCCCAGTGTCCTGGGATCGAGCCCCGCATCGGGCTCTCTGCTCAGCAGGGAGCCTGCTTCCCTTCCTCTCTCTCTGCCTGCCTCTCTGCCTACTTGTGATCGCTTTCTGTCAAATACATAAAAAATAAAGAAAGAAAGAAAGATAGAAAGAAAGTAAGAAAGAAAGAAAGAAATGCCATCAGAAATCAAAGATACTGAAGTTTGGAAGGAGACGTTGGGAAGGGTTATGGGTGCCCTATTAAATACAGAACCAAAATTATGTGGTCCTGGTCTCTGAAGAATGCAATTTCTTTGTCAAACAGAGAAAAGGATGATCCACTGGGCAATCACTTATTATTCAACACTCACACAGCTGTGTCATTTCCTGTGGCTAAAGGGTAAGAGCTAAGTCTACACAGCAGCAGCAGTAAACCGTATTAGCAGTCAGGAGTAATGAGGAAAACAGGACCAAATTCTGCGACCCAACTGGAGTACCCTTACCAAAGAGACTACACAGCTTAATGGAATGCCCCTGACAGGGCAATCAAGGAAATTAAGATAAAGATTGTCTTCCAAGAGAACAAATTCTTCCCAGGTAACAAGTTCAATCCATTGAATTTTATGAACCTTTCCTTCATTCCTCTGTCTTCAAAAAAAAAAAAAAAAAAACCCCAAAAAACAGAAACAAACACAAACAAACACAAACCTCCCATTTTGTTGCTGTTACGTAAGGCCAGCTGAGTGACTCTCACGAGAAGAGACCACCTCAGAGCAGAGCGCGCCTCTGCCTTTATTTACACGGTGAACCTCATGTATTTGAAGCTCTTGCCTAGGCACCATCTTAATTAAATTCTCAAAGAGAATGCCCATGATTCATATCCCTAGTTTCTGACATGACGTCTATGACGTCACCCTGCACGTGTTCTGGTTTCTCTGACATCCCTCTGCCCTGCTGCTCATGCCCGTGAGAGACCCGTGCTTTCTCCTCACGGTGCACTTGCTCCTTCAAACGCTTCTGCTGGAGTCTGAAGAGAGGCAGCAACTGTGAATAAACAATGAGGAGTATGCCTTACAATAGTGCCCCAGGAGCCGAGAGCTTCGGAAATACAGTGAACCTGGAAAGGGGGGATGTCTGTAGCGGGTTTCTGACTGTCTGAAAGCATGATTATCGAAGCAGCCTTATTTCACAATGTGGAGGAGACAGAGGTTACCATCCTCTTGCAAGGATGAACCTAAGGGAAATAATTCAGTCTGTGTTTGCCCAAGGCCAGACAGTACATTCGTAGAACCTGGACCAAAATCCAAATCTGACTTACAGTCCAGAATAAACACAGAGCTGCTGTTGTCTAACTTCTGATGCGACCCCTGGATGGCTCTTCTCTCGCACTTAGCCTTCTCTCCAGGCCTGGCACCAACACTTTTTTTGTGTGTCAGATGAAATGTAGTTTGGGGGCAGGGGAGGGGGGGCTTCCCCTAATAAATAAAGGGTTAATCACAAAGGAAAGAATTCTCAAGCTCAAACCTCTTAGGGCAGCTGAATGCTGAATACACATGGTTTATTAGCCAAGCCGTTTTGAAATGTTTGCTATTTTTTCTCTCTCTTGAACTTAGGGGTTAAGGAGGAAGGATAGAGTAATAGGAAGGCCAACAGGGAGAATAAGAAAAAGAAGGGCATTAAGTAATGTATGATCCCTTGATGGGGTTTCACATCTTCCAAATGAATGTTTTTCTTAAGGGAAAAACTTGCCTTGCCGTCTAAAAGTCTAGTTTCTTCTAGGACTTTAGATATCATTTCGATCTGAAAATCTCATTGAAGATGAGAAGTTACACCAGAGTTTAACAGTTAGTGAAGTAACAAGGGCAGAACTAAACTCGGAACAATTCATTCATTCATTCATTCATTCATTCTTTCGAATAATCATGTTATTACCCAGCTTTAAGCACTCCTATGTCTGACTCCATATTACCCTTAGAATAAAGTCCAGGGCACCTCGGGTGGCTCCATTGGTTAAGCGTCCAAGTTCAGCTCAGGTCATGATCTTGGGGTCATGAAATCAAGTCCCAGAATGGGCTCTGAGCTCAGCGTGGAGTCTGCTTGAGATTCTCTCCCTCCCTCTCTTCCTCTCTCCCCACTCATGCTCACTCTCTCACTTTCTTTCTCTAAAATAAATAAAATCTTAAAAAATAATAATAAGCGGCGCCTGGGTGGCTCAGTGGGTTAAGCCTCTGCCTTCAGCTCAGGTCATGGTCTCAGGGTCCTGGGATCGAGCCCCGTATCAGGCTCTCTGCTCAGTAAGGAGCCTGCTTCCCCCTCTCCTCTCTCTCTGCCTGCCTCTGCCTACTTATGATCTCTCTCTCTCTCTGTGTGTCAAATAAATAAATAAAATCTTTAAAAAATAATAATAATAAAATCCAAATTCTATGATCACATACCCAAGGCCCAGTTATTTAGTTCCTGCCTGCTCCCTTCTGCTCTGCTACCCATTTTCTCTCCCCTTTGGGGGGACCCAATCCCTCTGGCTCTCCTTCTGTTCCTCAGACCTGCCCAACTCTTTCCCTGCATGGGACCTTTCCACTCTCTGTTCCTTTCCTTTCGGGAGAGCTTCTCGTGGCTGATTTGCTCTCATCGCCCTCATTTGCTCGTCATTGAAGACTCAGCCTCCTCAGAGAGGCATTGCCGAGCCACTGAGTCTAGTCCCTACCTACTACGTGGTTATCGTGCCACCCGTTTTTTTCTCCATAGTGCTTAGCACATTCATTCTTATTTATGTACCTACCTCCTTATTGTCTCTCTCTGTTTTGAAATATGCACTCTGTGAGAGCAGCAAACGGAGCTGGCTTGTTTATTGTGACATCTACCATTCCTAGAAATGGGCCTGACATGTAGCAGGTGCTTAATAAATTTCTGTTGAACTAAATACTAAATGAATTTTTAAAAATATTGACGATCTATGAGACACTGAGCACTAGAGATCCAGAGAAGGAAAGGAAAGGATTCTTGCTCTAATGAGACTCAGAGACTGGTAACTTCAGGCGGTTGGTTTTCTACTCTATTACACAGCCATTAAATTTCACTCAGCAACTGGCAGATTCCTGGAGATTCAGGTCACCTGATTTCTAAAAATAGTCATCTACTATGATTTCAGATTATTCATTGGTAAAGTGATTATACCTCTCACTTTGCCTGGGACAGACCCTGTTTACGACTACTGTTCTGACATAATCATTAGTAGTACCTTTTTTGCTCTCAAAAGTGCCCAGTTTATATGACAAATTACCTACTTATTCACCGTCAGTCAAATACTAATAATTCATAATTAAGGCTAGTTAGAGTGGCTTACCCACATAGACAATGTCAATTCAGTAATGTGTAAGGTCACATCCTATCTCTAGAAAAGGGCAACTTATAAGTTAAAAATCTGAGAGAAGAGAAAGGTAGATCTAGTCTCCCAGTTCCAATTAGTGAGTCCATTAATGAGGCCAGTATTTCCCAAGATATGTTCAATAATTCTAAGAAGTGTAAATAAGAGTTACATGAAAAATAAAAAATAGAGCAGAGATTTTATATTGTGCCACAAACTATTCTTCAAAGTTCACTTGCACCCCCTCATCATCACTATAATGATTCCCATTTTACAGATGATCAAGCTGAGGCTCAGAGAGGGTGAAGAACTCGTCCAGGGTCACACAGATCCACTTCTTGTTGATCTTGACCCCAGCCATTGTTCCCATTGCTCTTCGAATGAAAGAAATAATTGGATAAAAGCTTCCTGTGCTTAAATAGGGCATGCCGGGTCAAACTATGCTATGTAGGCTACTTTTCCTTAGAACTTTTTTTGTGTCTATAACCGGTGCATCTTGAAGGGGTGAAAAGGACACAGTGTCTCCATCATTCTTGGGGACACAGGACAGTTTTTTTGTGAGGAGGACTGAAGTTCTGCTGAGAAAACTTTGGCCAACTCTGCTTTGGGAACTTGATCAGGGCCAGCTATCCCTTTCTCTGGGGGTCAGCCCTACATGTGTGTAAACACCCACCCACACACTGGGTCTGAGGCAGGGTCTTGCTTTGCCATGGGGGTGGGGGCGCCTCCAGTTTTTCTCTGCTCTGAATGGGAGACAAGACCATCCTTGGATGCATGAGGCTTCATGGTCTTACCATCCAATACTTAACATCTCTGCCTTTAACCCCCTTTCAGTGTCTTTTCATTTCCCATACTGAAAATTCTGGGTTTTTTTCTTTTTTTTTTTTTTAATTTTTGTTTATTTATTTGAGAGAGAGAGAGAGAGAGTGAGAAAGAGCACAAGCGGGGGTGGGAGGGGCAGAGGGAGAGAGTGAGAAGCAGACTCCTGGCTGAACAGGGAGCCCAATACCAGGTTCCAACCCAGGACGCTGGGATCATGACCTGAGCCATAGACAGATGCTTAATTGACTGAGTCACTCAGGTGCCCTGCACATTCTGAGTTTTTACCTCACCTTCTCATTTATGAGCCTAGAAGTCTCCACAGAGGTACCTATAATATTTTTGACCAATGTCCTTACTACAGTTTAATAGCTGAAACCTTTCCATTTGAAGCACAGGAGACAAAGATGAGAAAAGAAGGACTTCTGATAGAGAAAAGAGAACACGTGCATAGCCATTCTTGCTCCTCTTTCAGATTTTGGGGGTGGGTGGGTAGGGGGATGGGTGTGAAAAATGAGGGGTGGAGGGAGCAGAGTTGTACCCGCACTTTCCAACTAAGTACATTTGTGTTTTCTGGATACATCTTTGATTCTAGGGAAGGGGAGGCTACAGATAGAGGAAACCAGGGCAGAATCAGATACCCTCTACCCGGTCTCCTCATTGCAACCGGGGCAATGGCTGCCTTGCCTGTTTGGGCTCCTACTGCAATAGAGCTGAGTTTACAATGGCTTTTGCACTGAGTTAAAAGCATCTCCTGCTTCTCTTTTTTCTCTGTTCCCACCTCTTCTACCCACTCTTCAAAACCTTTCTGCCTCCTCCTGAGTGACTGAAACTGACAGGTTTCAGAAGCCAGTGTGTTGCTGTGACCTAGACAAGCCAGTTCCCGCATCTGAAATAGCCTAGCTTAGCTATTGTTCCATGCCCTATATACGTGATACAAACCATTTCTTTCTTAAAAAAAAAAAAAAAATACAACCACTTAACCCTTCCTAACCCAAGAGAGCTTGCTGTTATTTTAATGATGGTTTTAACTTGGATGAGAAATGCTTTTGCTTTTACAAATGTTCATGAGGCTTATGTACATCAGCCCCTATTGAAACGTTTTTAAAGGAATCCTAATAAAAATCCCCATGCACAGACATTCCGTTTCCCCACCTCCTGCTGGACTCGCACAGTCCCATCCATCCGCAAAAGCATGGTTGGGGTCTTCAAGTTGTCCCAGAGGCTTAGTGTGGAAATAGATCCCGCACGGTCCCCCTAGAGGGCGCACTGTTTACATTTTCAGGGAGTAAGGAGAGGGCGCTTGCTCCCAGGCTCCATAAAAGGGGAGGAGGCGGATCGGTTTCCTTCTCTCATTGAGAAAGAGGATTGGAAGGCCGGGCGTATAAAGCCTTGCGGAGAGCGTGAAACAAAGCAGTCGGATCGGAATTGGACTTGGGAAGCGCGGTGTGGAGTCAGGCGTAAAACTTGTTGGAGGGGAGTAACGAGCCTGCTCCTCCAGCCCCCCGTCTGCGCGGCGCTTCCAGAGTTCCCCCCAGCTTCGGGTTGTATTTTTTTATATCTGCTTTTTATAGACAGAGAAGTATCTATTTTTCCTCTTAAGAGAAAATTCCTGTTCCAAGAGAAAATAAGGCAAGATCAATGAAGGAGAGAAGAGCCAGCCAGAAATTATCTAGTAAATCTATCATGGATCCTAATCAGAACGTGAAATGCAAGATAGTAGTAGTGGGAGACAGTCAGTGTGGGAAAACCGCGCTGCTGCACGTCTTCGCCAAGGACTGCTTCCCCGAGGTGAGTGCGGCCGGCCGGCCGGGGCTCGGACGCGGGAGGGGTCCGCCGGTGGGGATCCCCCCCGTCTGGGGTTGGGCTTCTCCTCGCATTGCCCCCCCTTCACCCCATTTTCTTTTCCTAAGCAGTCTTTCTTACTACTTTCCCCCTGGTGAGACTGCCGGGAAAGGGAAAGTGAGCTGGAACGTTTCGGGGACGCGTCTGCACATTCCGCTGTTAGCCTCTGAAACTTGTTCGGTCCTGGGTGCGGAACCCGGGCGGGGAGGTTTGGATCCTCACGTCTTGGGGAGCAGGGCGGTGCGGGTGATGAGGCTGGGGTTTCAGAAACGGGCCGCGTGTCTGGCGGGTGGGTTTTTTTTTTTTTTTTTTAATCGGGGAGTGAGGAAGCGATTTTCAGAGGGTGTTGTGCCGGTGTCGTGCTCTGTAGATAACCTCTTTGCCCTCTTTCCTGTCTCTGCCCATTTTGTTTGTCCAGAATTATGTCCCTACAGTGTTTGAGAATTACACGGCCAGTTTTGAAATCGACACACAAAGAATAGAGTTGAGCCTGTGGGACACTTCGGGTAAGACAGTCCTCGGACCGCGTGGCGCTTGGGGCGGGTTTCCAGCGGCACCGGGTGCGTGGCGGGTCTCGGGACCCCGCGCGGCACGCTCCCAAGCGCCCGACCGCGCGCCAGCCGCGCACTCTGCGCCCCTGGGTTAACTCTGCCTCTTCCGAGGGATTCCCGCGGTCCCTTCTGGGCGGGGTGGGGGACGACGAAGGCTAGGGGGGAATGGGAGTGGGGAGAGAAGGGCGCTGTGTGCCCGCCGGGTGACCCCGCTGTGGAAGCGCTGGTAGCCAGGTGGCCGGGGAGCGGCTGGCTCGGGGGGGAGGGGAGGTCGTTCCCCAGTCGCCTATGGGCGGCCAAGGTGGCCCGATGGGGGTGGGGGGAGAATGCGTGCGGGCCTCAGGACTACCGGGCTCGCGGCAGGCGCCCCTGCAGGAGCTAACCTGACGACTGTCGGAGGCGCGGGGAGCGCGGCGGGAATGGTGGGAGGTGGGGGAGAATCCCCGAAGCGACGCAGTTACGTGTGTATTCAGCTTTGGGGCGGGGGGAGCAACGTGAGCGCAGGCAGCCGCGGCGCTCCTGACGCCTACAGCCAGGAATGCGCTGGTGGCGCGGGCAGCACCCGGCGGAGCGGTCGCCGGCCCTCGTCTCCCGCCGCCCGCGCAGTCTCGGTGCGGATCCCCAGATCCTACACCCCTCGCCAGCCCCAGTGATCACGCCGCACCCCGCACCCCCACCCCGGCCCTCGCAGTTCTTTCCTGACTATTTCATCACCCTCTACCCGCCCGCAAGGCCGCGGGCAGTGCTCTTCGCCTTTGACCTTTCTGTCCAGTTGAATTACTGGCATCGTGGTGAATTATTTTCAAGGGTCCGGGGTTCAAGGCCGGGTTATCGCTTTCTGTGCGCCCACCCACCTACGTAGTGGGCGGTGGTAGGAAGGACGGGTACCCCTGGGGAGGTCCTCAGCACGCGGCTATTAGGGATCTGGCCTGGGCCTGGCTTGGTGGGGGCGGGAGGCGCCACCTGGAATCTCGGGCTGGTACCCGCCCCCCACACCGCAGTGCTCGGAGGATCGGAGGGGGAGAGGAGGAATCCCGTTTCACACAAGGGTGTCGCCTCTGGAGGAGGGACCACCGGGGAAGGCCGGGGGAAGGCCCCAGCGCTTGGGTCTGGGAGCTTAGCAGGGAGTCGGGCTGCTGCAGGTGGACCGAGCCAAATCCCGGGTGAAACTAGCGAGGAGGAGAGCGCAAGTGCCAACATGCAGCCGTTGCTGTCAAGCAGGGAGGCCCCGGAGGTGGACCTGCGCCCAGCTGGGAGTGGCCTCGTGGAAGTGCTTCTGGACTCTGCGAGCTTCCCACAGCCCTGGGTTTTAACTTCTGGAGCCCCCGGGGCGGGGAGGGGACACAACGGGATTAGAGAGCAAAAGGAAGGCACCAGACTGACAGGGTCGCCAGAGGCAGTCCCTGCACAAAGGCAAAGAAGTCTCGCACGAGCGCCTCTCCATGGCCGGTGCCAGATGCGCGTAGTGTTGGCGGTGGGAGGCGCTGAATTTGTTTCCACCTGAGTCAGGCTCTTCCTCAAGCTTGGCCAAGGGTAACAGAACCAGAACCTCACAGTGTTTTGTACTGGGCTGTGCACGCACCGTCTCGCGACTACAGGCACCGTGTGGATAGACAGAATGGAAGTGTATTAATTAATTCATTTATTTATTTATTTTTATTTTCAGTAGTTCCTGTTACCAGAATTGTAGCCTAGTACTTAATGCGCTCTGATTCCCAGACATACCGTGATATTTGTTATGCCTGGCGTGCAGGACAGCTGATACAGTACTAATAATTAGCGTCAGTACTTAACCCTCCCCCAGCCTGTTTGGACCTAATGTATAATAAGAGTTACTTAGGCATGGGGTCTGTAATTCTGATGCAGTGTTGATAAAAACCCGTGTTTAGATCTTAGCTACTGGTAACCAGGAATTTCTCTGTGCAAATCCCTACCTCCCTGAGTCTCATTTCCTCATCTTGAGAAAAAGATACAGAGCTAGACAGTGTGCAGGATCTCTCTTAGCTCTATGCTTCTTGGCCTTAGTATACCAGACAGGCAAGTTCTTTTGTTGACCGGGACCTCCATGGGCTTCAGCTCTGAGTCCCAGTGCATCTGGCATCCATCCTGGGGTTTTTCACCACCTACACAGCAAGCCAGGTTCTGAAGCGGGCCACCCCTTCCTGGTGGATTTAGGAAGGAAACTCACTTGGGTAGGGAGGGGGCATACCTGGCTTTATAGGAATGTTGGTCTTGCCTTCCCTGTGTCCTGCTTCATGAATCACAGGACCACCAGTGGAGAATTTAGATCAGGCAACCAAAGGGCTAAATTGACATTTTTAGAAGAGAAAAGGCACATTGTTTTTTCAAAGGCTAGAAAACAAACAGAATGTGGTCAGTTTACAGTTGCAGGCTATGCTACATGTGTGCAAGTAAAAGCACTTAGATATTCTCAAATATTTAATCCATGCCTGAGAGTGTGTAGTCCCTGCACACCTAACATCATGCTTTTCACACAGTAGTCATGGGGTAAAATCTGTTAAATGAAAAAATGAATAATCATATGCATAGTTTCCAAGGAGATAAGATTCTCTGACATTTATTACCACTGAATTACCTGTGCACAAAGAATGGCAACTTTATAAACACTGCCTTTCATCAGATTAAGGATAATCACCTGAAATGAAGTCTGTAGTTGAAATAATCACTGGTATTTTTATTTAATGAAACAAAACCTGTGCATGTTTAACTAAGATATAAAGGTTTCAAAAAACCATGATTAAGAAAACATCACACTGCAGAATTATCCAGTAATGAAATCTTAGTCGGAATTTAGATCTATACAAATGGGTGGAAAAAAGGCATAAGGGAATTATTTAGAATCCTATTACGCTGTTTGTGAGGTGAAATGTTAGTCACGCACTGTCACCAAGCACTTGTTAAATTCTGAGAATAGATTGTTTCCACCAAAAATGGTTTATCGTCCATGAGTGAAAAACGTCTAGCAAGAACCATTGTATCAGCTATGATGCAGATATGATAATCATATTAATTACCGAACATTTTTCTACTTCTTAAGGTTTTCATAACAAATTTCTGAACAGCATTATATTTTGACAAATATTTGACATTTTCTTTGCCCACTAAGACACTTGTTTAGTTCAGGTTGTGAAAATAATTGCATATGCCTGATGGCCTCTTGATATATTTATTTTTTCCAGGTGCTATCAGTCTCACTCTAGAGAGAACATTCCACCCAAATTTCTTCTTTAAAGTCCTAAATGTCAGATTTTCCTTCCCTTCTAGAACTCCGTGAAAGTTAACGATTAATTAGAAAAATGAGGTATGCCTCACTTCTCTTAGGTAGGAAGAGAGAGAGCATAAATCTTGTCCTTTACATGGTATTCACATCCTGTCTAGCCTCCTAGCAGAGGGGCAGACATTTAAGAGATGCAAGTAGTTGTCTTTTTGTGGCTTCTGTACTTGGACAGCTTCTCATCAGGGGTCTCCTTTTTCTCCCAGCAGTCATGCAATTATGCATAGGCAGAATTGCTACTTTGGGTTTAGGAAAGAACATCAAGTGGGATTAGGACATGTGGGGCCTCTTTGCACCAAGAGAAGAGAATTCACTCCCCACTTTTTGAGGCACAGATCTTAACACTTTACACGCCCCTCCCATCTTTCCACACCTACTAGGAACAGGCCCTCTGCTAGGCCTTAGAGAGCAGTGTTAATTTATAGTCTGGCCCCTAAGAGTCATACAGCCCTGGTGGGGCAGAGAGTGGGGAGAAAGAGCTCTTCCTGCCTAGTGTAGCTGATAATCAACTTACGTTGAGCTCATTTTGTCTGGTTCTTGTACCCAAGGGCTCTGTCCCATTTGGTTGCATTGTATTTTCCCTAGTGGGTAGTCCTTAGTGCTGATGCCTCCTTTAGATCCTGCTCAGGTAGGAAGCAGGTCCTCCTTCCCACCAATTAAAGCAACCACAAATGGCAGTTTGCCACTTGATTTCTTATAGTTTCTTGAAGTTAGTCCAGCTGTCCCCCAAAGTAAACAAAACCTTTTATATAATGTCACCATAAGTCCTCTAAAATGGGGATACTTAAAGGTAGTCTTTGGATACAGATTTGTCATAGTCTGGGCTTTAATGAGAAATAGACTACTGTTTCAATCGACGAGGTGACCATTTCTATTACTGGTTGTAGAAATGCTGGTATTGACTTTCAGATACATTCAGTGAGTTCCTGCAGAACAATGGGTAATGGTTTCAACATTTTGAAGTGATAAGTGAGACCAAAGTAGTTCTAATATCTTGTGTTTCAGAATGTGCCACATTTGCCAGGCACAAGCAATTTGTAGCATGAAGCCAAATGCCTACTAATAATAGGAACTTAGTCACTTAAGGATGACCATATCTTTTCCTAAGTGATTTGATTGCAGTGTAATTTCAGCAAACGTGATTTAAGGAGTAATAATCATTCATGCCAGCTTTTAACCTGTGCAAGTTAATGCACATTTATTTAAGGTATATTATTAGTTATCAAATACTCAATTCAGCTGCTAAAATCCCCCCACAATAACTATGCTCTTGCCTCGTGAACACTCTTTTGCATCTTGTCATGATACAAGCTGCCTTTTAGTCCATGGGTGCTAAAGTTAGCACTTCCTGTGTCAGTTTTTAGCATAATTAACAGAGAATGTAGTATTCTTTAAATCTTACACTTGAAGGAAAAGGGAAAAAGAAAAATCTCAATTATCCTTGGCCTGACTTTGAGGACACACTCCCATAGAAACGAGTCAGTGCCTATTACATTTGTACCTTACCCACCACATTGGAAGAATGGTCTTCGTGACAAGCACTGAATTGAAAGATTTCTTAACAGGGATAGAAGTATTTCAGCAGTGTTGAGGATTAATATATAGTTAATCCAGAAAAGCAGCTTCAAAAGAGTTCACTGGTCCCCCCCCTTTTTTTTTTTAATTTAATATGTGAATTGACCTGTTGAGGCAAGACCTATAGAAATGATTACAAAACCAGTGCTTTTAAGGTACTCTTTGTGCAGGAATTCTGCTAGATGCTGTGGGAGCAGGGGTGGGGATGGGGCAAAGCAGTTCCTGCCCTCAAGGTACTTACTGCATCCCCCCCACCCCGTCCTTGGAACCTTAGTCCTTGTTTTTATAGGAGGGTGAGTCCAGAGATTCTAAAGCCAGATTGATCGCACAGAAAGAAGATCCGAAGAATCGTTGAAGGCCACTGGGTCCGCCCAGGCCCCTGACTGGTGACTCATTCTCCTTGAAACCCACCACAATTCCTTCCTTATCTCTAGAAGTTGACTCAGTTCTTAAGAAGTCTTTAACATCTCTCCCACTTGAAAACATGCCTACAGTTAATGGCTATCAGTGAAAACTAGATTCTGAAAGTTGAAGAATTCTCGCTTAATCTCATTAGAGAAAGGAAGAGGGCAAGAATTTCCAAAGGAGCCGGAGATGCAGGAAGACTGTGACTCTCAAGGGCAAGGGCACATTGTGGGAAACCAGTTGGATTTTAAGGTGATAATGATCCCTAGCAGCTTTGAGTTTCAGAACCAGGCTCAATTCAGTGTTCACCCTGAAGCTCTGTAGGAGATGCAGATTAAAGCAAAAACAGCTCTGAATTTGTGTGGTGATTTTCAGTAAGCAATATATAAAACTATACTTGGAGATTTGTCCACCATGTATTTAAAAAAAAAAAAGTATAAATTCCCTTTCTAATTCTTCATCCGTTTCTAGACCTTTTAAAAAATCTCCTTTAGTCATGTTTTCTCCCCTCCCAATCTGGTTTCTTGCTAAATTGTACATTTCCATGAGGTGTCCAGCTTGAAATAACCAGATGTTTCTTCATTAATCCAATTCTTGCATGGAGATATGACACTAAAGACCAGTAGTTTTCTCCGATTAGCTCACCTTGCCTGGTGGGCTGTGCCAAATGAATTAGTTGTGCCTTAGCCATTCTCTGAGACCCTTGAAACATCTTAGTTACGACATATTAGCAACTTCACTCAGAGACCCCCTTGACAAACAAATTTCATCGGCATGGAATATAAGCTGCCTCAAGTTTCATCAGGTGTTGTGCACGTTGGTTTTGAAAACACAGCATGTGGCAAGGCGAATTCATGCATGGGACTCTGCTTCAAGGAGTTGGGTGCTTCAGTAATTATATCAGAGAATCTTCCCTCTATTACGAAATGATAATGTAAGTTTGAAAATACCTGTCTACACTTAGACTCTGAAGTTCTGTGACCTACCATGGTTCTTCTACTTGAAGTAAAGTATTTGGAGTCTTCTATTTTTTCAGGTATCTCAATAAGATTAGGAATTTAAAGCTAAAGCTTTATTCAGCGCTCAAAACCAGCAATCATTTCTGCCTCTTTGACTTTCCAACTGTGGACCTGCATTGCCCCCAGAAATTGAAAATATTGATTGTATTTTTATTACCATAAAATACAGGGTACACAGAAGTACCCTCAAATGTTCATAAAAATCTGTTCATAATTCTTACTAATCTGAACTTCTAAAGAAACAAAGGAAACAGCCTCCCTGGGAATGTCGGTTTGCATATTTATGAGCGTGGTGCTTAAAGTGCAGGCTACTTGAGGAAATCATTCTGCAGAATCTTCTGCTAAGTCAGACAAAAAAAGTTCTGCCCAGGCTTGATTCACATTTTTTTTTTTTTTTAGATTTTATTTATTTATTTGACAGATAGAGAGAAGGAACACAAACAGGGGAAGTGGGAGAGGGAGAAGCAGGCTCCTCACTGAGCAGGGAGCCTGATGTGGGGCTCCATCCCAGGACCCTGGGATCATGATCTGAGCTGAAAGCAGATGCTTAACCGACTGAGCCGTCCAGGTGCCCCTTGATTCACATTCGTTAGATGATTGCTGGTTGGAAGCTTTCACTCTCAGTAGAGATGGCATGAGGAAATGGAATCTGGTAATAATTGGGCAGCTCCTGTAGGCTCATATGTTAGCTGCTGTTTGGTACAGATGTTCTTTTGCTGACCACTAAAAATACCAAAGGTTAATATATTTTCTCGGCCAAAATCATGCGGTATTCCCAGTTACATTGTTCTTGGTAGGCATTTCTTAGAGGAGATGGGGAAGTTTTTCAATTTCAGGTTCAAGGAAAGGGAGTGGCGTTTATGAAATAACTCAACGAGGAGGGTTTGCAGCTCTGAAACTCCTGTAAAGCCTCAGTGTTTGAACTGGTTTTGCAAAAGGTTCCATAAAGCCTCCCTTTTGGGCATGAATCTTCTTACATATACATTTAATTATGGACATATATGGCATGTTCTATCTTTGTGTGAGGATGACTGAAGCAAGCAGCTATGCGTCTCAGAATTAGTTTCTGGGTGAGGCACTTTGTGACTATTCTTGGGCTGGAAACACTGCTGTCACCCGGAATTAATGATCTTGAAGACAAAGATAATTAGACCTGAAGTTTCAAAAGTGTTTTAGAACTTTGCTGATGTTGGCTAAGCCTGAGGAACTCTGAGAGCCCCCAGTGCACCCTGATTCTGGTCTACCCAGAGCAAAGCTCTCTGACTGTATGGGGCGGGGGATGGACACACTTTGCATATGTGCTGTAGTTGTGTCTTGACAGTACAGAGTTTTCTGGCGTTTTCCCTTTGGTGGTCTGAGAGGTGAATTAGGAAGGACTTTGGAATAGCACTGTGTGCTTAGAGTTCCATGGAGTGGGGCAGAAATGCAGCATCTGGGAATTCTGTAGGCGTGGAGCCTGGTGCACGCGCTGAGGGAGAGTTGTACTTGACAAGCAAAGCTCGGTACCTGGACTAACTGAACTAGGCCTTAGCACATTCCTGGGCAGTAGAGTACTGGCCCTAGGGTACTGCCCTTTCCAGTTCGGTACTTCCTTACTTACAGAACGTGGGGCGCCCTTCCTTGTGTTGGGTTCAGTCCTGCGTGTTTCCTGGAAGCTTTTTATGTGCATCTCCTGAATCTATGGAAGTTAAGTGTTTTTTGCTCTTTGGCTTCATGGGATGTTTTAAGACTTTTCTGGAGGGATGTAGGAGTTCGAGGCAGACACAGTCCTTGTCCTCGGCTTGCTTTCGGCTCCTCCTTTTCGTGTCACTTTTCCTTCCCACATTGCTTGCCACTTCCCAGGGGCATTCCTGGAATTCCTCCTCTTTTTCCCTTGGCTGGTGAGTTACACCACGCATGCCAATGCTTACACCCCGCCCTCTCCAGCTTTGCTTTCTTACTTCTTTGTGCAGTAGCACGGGCTTTACGGGAAGAATAAGGAAGAATTCAGAGTGTAAACAGAGTGGACACTGTCAAATGACACAGGAGTTTTTTCCTTTTTTTTTTTAAACTGAAGGCCCTGCTTAGTTGATGAATTCTTACGAGTTTTTCCTGGTAGAAGAGTTCTCTATAATTCTATATTGTCTTTTCTTTTTTTCTTTACTGCAAAACAGTAGAGACAGATTTTTTGATCCGAGAAGTTTTCACCTGAAGCCTATCAAAAAATAAAATTAACAAATGGCCTTTTTATTTTTAATGACAAATTATTCTTATAGTTAGTGGTTAGACAAATTACGCTTATAACTAATAAAGGTGGGGACTACTTTTATTACCACCCTTGGACACTTGTTGATCTGAAAGTTTTGCCGTTCATTAGCAAAAGTAATAAGATCGGATCAAAGTGTCATTCCTAATTAGATCTTGTTAAAGCTCCTAAAAATTATACCTCTGTACCTCACCAAGCAAGGTAGTTTCCTTCTCAGGAACCTTCACATACAAATATATTTTCATTCAGAATACTAAGCCCAATAAAAATAAAAGTAGAAACAGACCTCCATAGGAATTTGGTTTCAGTTGCAAACTCTGTTTTCGTTTTCAAGTCAGGCCAGTGTCTGCATTCTACAGATATATGGGTATACCTACTAAGCCAGAGGCCAGCTCGCTTGATAGTAGTAAGCAGGGGTCTCCAGGCTTGTCTGAGGCCTGAAGACAAAGCTGGATCCTCTTTGTGGCCATATGCTGGGTGGGGGAGGGAAGCCCGGTTCACAAAAGGGAGAGAGGGTTATTCTCTGCAGCCCCGAGTGCTGAAACAATTCCTCTAGATTTTACAGTAGTCCCAGTGTTAATTATCCTATTTTAGCACCTTGGTAATTCCCCAGATGTCTCTCCTAATTTTGTATTGGGCAAAGATGGTCTCCATTGGTAGGTAGAGTACTCTTTGATCCAAGATCAGGGGGAGTACTCTTACCCAGTCCTCTACGTCTTCCTGTCCGGAAAGCACCTGGAGCTGCCTTGTTGAGGTCTGATTCAGGCTGGAAAGTAGCCGCCATGGGTTAGTTGCATTTTGTAATGTGAGTGATTACCTAAGAAAGATCTCCGAGGCCTTGTTGGCCTCCTGACCACTGGTATTGTTGAAGAGCTGTACTTTATGGATTTGGGGTCCTGTTCCATCTTGCCAACTTGGAAAAGAAGAGGAAGTCCCTGCGTACGTTTCTAGTATTTTGGATTTCCACTCTGCCATGTGGAATCTTCTGACTCTTGTGTTTGGCAAGAGACTTTCTGAATGTTTAGGGAAGAAACTGTTTCAAAGTTGGACTTCGGACCGAGAAGCCAGAGAGGCTGTAATGGAACTTCACAGAACAAATACAGAAATAACCATAATACTCGGAAACAGTGATAAGCCACCTCATTTCTGAGACCTATCAAAAATGTTTAAATTAGTGAGCTGTTTGTGAATTACTCTCTTGACCTCAGAATTCTTCAAGTGGCTGAAAAGGCAGTCACAACTTGTCAGAGACAGCTTCTTTCCAGTATGCATGTCTTAATATTTAAAATGACTTGATTTTCTTTTTCTTTTTTTTTTTTAAACTCTAAACCCTTTAAGCTTTTGGAAAATGTCCTTCAGTTGTCAGTCTCTGTTACACCAGAGCCCTGATTCCAGATGTGTGTAGGGAGCTACTGTAGCTTGTGAAAAATTCTGGCTTAGATTTCTTCCTGGTTCCTAGAACATTCACGTCTTCCTTGTAGACACAGCCGGCTTGTGGTTGTCATGACCTTCCTGAAAAGCAGCCAGTGAAAAGGCCACAGTGCCCATGGGGTCAGGTAGTGAGCTAGGGACCCAAGATAGAGTGTGGAGAGGGACAGTGCACCTTGATTCTGATAACTTGGAGATCTCCAGAGCAGCCTCCTGAAAAATGTTGATTTGATAGAATTGTAAAGGATTGTTTTAAAAGCCTCTTCAGTCGCTCTTCTCCTGACTTTGACTGTGGAGGTTTGATTTCTCAGACGACAACATGGCATGTTTTTCTGCTGGAAATGGAAGGTGTTGTCAAAATGAAATTGGGTTTCAAAACAACTTCAGTAGCTTAGATTTTCTTTCTCTCTTCTGGACTCAAATGTGTATGCATGTGAAACAATCTTCACATGATGGCTTGTGAAATGTCAGAACACACATTCAGTATACAGAATATGGTTGATGACTTCCTTCAAGAACAAGTAACATCAGCAACTTGTGTTTAATTTTGTAGTCCCACCATTTTATAATAATTGACTTCATGTAATGGCCCATTCTTTGGGATTCTTAAAGGAATAGAAGAGATTTTTCTAAATGAGGAGATGGTTCTGGGGTTGTATTAATTGGGTGGTAACTTGAACCTTTCGGGTACCCTGGATTTAGCGTGGGCTGAGATCCTTCCCTCTCCGAAATGGAACTGTGTGAAAAAGGGACATCATCCAATATGACATTTGTTACATTCTTTGGTTGTAACAGGAAGAGAGCCCATATAGGGTTTGGGGGTAAGTTTAAGTGAGCAAGCTCACAGATCAGTGGCTTCTCTAAACTTATAATTTTGCGATAGGGTGGCTTTGTGTTTGCTGCACTTCTCCTTGCAGAGCTGGCCCTTTCTTCCCTCCCCCACTCAGCGCCATCCTGTTGTCAGAGAGATCCTGAGTTCTGGTCCCCTTCCCAAGAAGTAGCGCCATTTGTGGCGCTTACTACCACTCAGCTTGTAATATCAACAACACAACCATAACCATACCATGGTTGATGCTTACCCATCCCCCACTAAGTGCCAGTCCCTGCCCGCGTTCCTTTAATCCTGGGTCGATACTGTTGTCATCTTCATTTTAGAATAGAGAATCAAGAGACACAAGAACCCTGAATCTCCCTTGCCCCCCCCCCCTTCAGGGGCGGAGATAGATTTGTGCCCCAGGTCCCCTGACTACTGATGCTTCCGCCCTGCACATCACCCATGTGCCGTTAGAGATGGGGGACTGTGCAGATTGCAACCTAAGGTCCTGGCTGCTCCCCTTGAATTTGAGCCAGATACCCATGAGGCTTCATTGTCTTCTGGTAGAAGTGGAATATATTACCCCTGGGCTTTCGCTGGTTTGCCTTCTTTTCTAAGATGAGAAGAGGTGGGAATGGGGCTATGTGACAGTCAAGGGATCTAGCTCAGAAGGGTGGCGTTCATGTATGAGGGATACATGGAATTTTGATCTGAAAATGTGTGTATCTCTGTTCCTTCTCAGGTTCTCCTTACTATGACAACGTCCGGCCCCTCTCTTACCCGGATTCAGACGCTGTGCTCATTTGCTTTGACATCAGTAGGCCAGAGACTCTGGACAGCGTCCTAAAAAAGGCAAGTGCTGGGGACGAGGGCCCAGTTCAGTCTGGCCCATGTGTAAAACAGACACGGGAGGTTGGCTGGGGGGGTCCAACACTCTGCTTAATACTGTGGCAACATATTTCGTAATTAGAAGATTGGAAAAAAAAAACCCATACCATACTGGTGTTTCCACAGATACTTGCCACAAGTTTTTTTTTTTTTTAATATTTTATTTATTTATTTGACAGACAGCGATCACAAGTAGGCAGAGAGGCAGCAGAGAGGGAGGAGGAAGCAGGCTCCCCGCCGAGCAGAGAGCCCGATGGGGGGCTCGATCCCAGGACCCTGGGATCATGACCTGAGCCGAGGGCAGAGGCTTAACCCACTGAGCCACCCAGGTGCCCCTGCATGTCACAGGTTTTGATGATGAACCTGCGTAAGAGTTTGTTTCATTTTAAGAAACAAGATACCCTATAAAGAGCCTCTGTGTTTATTCTTTGGGCAGAAAGGTGCAGCTAAAAATAATGATACTTGATTACTCTCAAGCACGTGTCGTCTTTTTCCATCCTTCCTTTCCCCTATAGTTTGCGCCTTAGTTACATTGACCTCAGCTTAGTGAAATGAATGCAATAACTGCCCTTTCAATAAAGAAGCTGTGCTTCGATAATGATGTTATTTATTAGAAATAGAACTGTCATACGGGGGAGGGGAGGTGTGTTTACAGACATTAGACAAAGTGAATTGTGATCAGAGAGCAATCATAGAGTAATAAAAACAGGGGTTGTAAACACGTGAAGAGAACATAGCCGGTTTCTGAGGGTTCGTGAGGTTTAGTAGGTGGAAAAGGGCCCTGAGCAAGCTCAGGCTGGAAGCAGGAGGAAGGGGGCATGTTGCAGGCTGGGTCACAGATCTCTCCTACAGATCCTGGGGAGACCCGGAGGGAGGAGGAGTGTTTCTGGGCCTCCACCAGCCTAGGACTGAATCTCCTGCTAGTCCCAGAAGGCATGCGTGTGTCCGTGCATCACCGTGGATTAACCATTAGCTGTTTTCTCAGTCCTGGCCTGAGAGCTCTCCAGCTGGAAGTTTCAGAACCAGACCCTTCTGTAACACACCGACCCTTACCCGCCCCCCCGGCCCACGCCCCCCCCCCCCGCCCCTTGCGTTGAGTCTTAGGCAGAGAATGTGGTTGAGAGCCAGGTAGTGTTTTCATTATCTTACGTGTTTTTGTTACTTTACATTTCCCTGTTAGACTTGCTTGTCTCAGGTGTCATTAGGAAATTAGGATTTGGACGGTGATGCAGTCGTTCCTCATGGCTGTTTACCAAACATGACAAACACAGTTAGCTTCGGGAAGGATGAATTTCTTGAAAGATCAAAGGCTCTTTTTAACTCTGTTCAGTTTTCAGTAATGTGTTTTCTAACGCAAATAATGCTAATGTTTGTCAGATTCGGGCAGGAATACACCTTTCCTGTCTTCAAGGCTTGTGAACAGTTGCTAGACATGCAGAGGGAGGCCAGAGGCATTACACAGCCGAGGAGCAGCGTAACGATGTGTCTACGGCTTGTCTGTAGATGAAAGAGATTGCTTATTTACTGGGGTGTTCACTTGATGTAGTATCAAGTTATGCATAATTTATGATGAAAAGCCTTGCTCTTGTTTTATTTTGCCTTCGTATTCTGAGACCTAATGAATAGTGACTCTGGCCTTAGAGATATTAATGAATATGTTTTACATTTGTGTGAAGTTTAAGGCTCATGATAACCCGTGCTGTGGTTTGTCTTGATTAATTGGCTCTTTAAGTCCTTGAATATCAGAGAGTTTCGAGTGACATAAAGCAGGATAGATCTTTTTATTTATTTATTTATTTTTCCAGTTCATCTGCTTGTTGCCATCTAGCAAATGGTAGATGCTTCTAAATAACTCCAGAGGAAAGGAAGGGAGGAGGTAGTTGATGGATCAATTAGGCTCTCGTGGAAAGTGAATTACTTCCTTTAGTCTGCCCTAAGTACACGTCTGGACCTGGAGATGTCCCCTCTAGTGGTCTTTTTTTATTTTTTATTTTTTTTTAAGATTTTATTTATTTATTTGACAGAGAGAGATCACAAGTAGGCAGAGAGGCAGGCAGAGAGAGGGGGGAAGCAGGCTACCTGCTGAGGAGAGAGCCGGATGCGGGGCTCGATCCCATAACCCTGAGATCACGACCTGAGCCGAAGGCAGAGACTTTAACGCACTGAGCCAGGCAGGCGCCCCTCTAGTGGTCTTTTTTTTAAAAAGTCCCGTAGGATGTCCTTCTGTTCTAGTATTACTACATTCATGGCATTGTCACCCTTGCTCTTCTGTGAATTCCACAACAATGTCTTAATCTTTTTAATGACCACAGTACCTAGTAAAACCCATGATGCGTATTTATATGTGTGGTCTGGGAGAGCCAGCCTGGGTCCTGATATCCACCCTCCAGTCCCCCTTCTCCAGGAGCCAGAGCTCTCCTGGGAACACTCTGAACCCCTGACTCCCGTCCTGATGGTCATCTCAAGCTTGAGGAAATGAAACCACAAAAAGCTGTTCGCTCTTAAAAGAGGACAATTGGAATTCCTTGTTAGGCATTTCTGGAGGTTCTAATAATTCTGGTTAGGTCACGTGACAACTAGCCAAGTTGGACTAAATTGAAACATTTAACAACTTAATGTAATTTAAAACTAACTTAAGGGCATAACAACCATAGGAGCAGATGCTTCTCTGAGAGCTCAAAAGATGGGCCTTTGTAAATGTCATGGTCTGTGGTGTTCTAGTCTCTTGAATGGAGGGTGTGGTTTTTGTTGTTGTTGTTTTTTGAAGATTTTATTTATTTGACAGAGATAATGAGAGAGGAGGACAAGCAGGGGGAGTGGGAGAGGGAGAAGCAGGCTCTCCTCCAAGCAGGGAGCCCGATCAGTGCGGGACTCAATCCCAGGACCCTGAGATGATGACCTGAGCCAAAGGCAGACACTTAACTACTGAGCCATCCAGGCGCCCTAGTGAAGTTATTAACATTGTCTCCTGTTTCTGATACGTCACTAGAAATTTCAGCCCATGGTGGCTGTTCAGTCCTTCTTGACGGAATTTGTGGATGCATCCCGTGCTTGCGTTGACTCTGCCTTATTCCCAGGCTTCCATGCAGGGAAATTCCAGCTCGCAATGTTCTGAGGATCTAGTTGCTTGTTAGAATATATAATTATTCCTAAGGCACTTTTATCTTTCAGAGATACCCTAATAATTAAGAAATTAATGATGCTACTACCCCCAGCACGTCTCTTGCAGTAGGGATGGATGATGAGTCACAGAGAGAACAGATAATGTACATAAGTGTTCCCTAATGGGTCCACTTTAAAAAGTAGTAAAACTTTGGGGCGCCTGGGTGGCTCATTTTGTTAAGCATCTGCCTTTGGCTCAGGTCATGACCCCAGGGTGCTGGGATGGGGCGCTACATCGGGCTTCCTGCTCAGCGGGGAGACTGCATCTCCTCCTCCCTCTGCCCTCCCCTCCACTTGTGCACACAGCGGGCATGCTCTCTCTTTCTCAAATAAATAAGGACAAAAGTTTTAGGAAGTAGTAAAACTCGGGATGCCCGGGTGGCTCAGTCAGTTAAGCACCTGCCTTGGGCTCAGGTCATGATAGCAAGTTCTTGGAACCCAGCCCTGCGTCGGGCTCCCTGCTCAGCAGGAAGCCTGCTTCTCCCTCTGCCTGTCACTCCCCCTGCTTGTGCACTCTGTCTCTCTCTGAAAAATAAATAAATCTTTTTAAAGAATCATGAAATTTAATATGTGAAAGATAAATGTGAATTTGCTTCTTCATTGGAAGTGACACTTTCTTTCAGATGTTCTTTTTGAGCCCCGTTCCCAGTGTCTGCCAGTGGAAGAATTGTTGACCAATATGTAGATGCCTTTGTTAATATATAGATGTACTTTGTTAATTTTCATCTTTCTCCTCTCTTCCTGCCCCCATAGTGGAAAGGTGAAATCCAGGAGTTTTGCCCCAACACCAAAATGCTTTTGGTTGGCTGCAAATCTGACCTTCGGACAGATGTCAGTACCTTAGTAGAGCTCTCAAATCACAGACAGACGCCAGTGTCCTATGATCAGGTATGTATGTTGTCAGGGTGCAGATGTGGCTTTCGAAGAGGGACACAGTATCATTCCTAAGAAAATAAAAGTAGCTGCTCTTCTAAAGGTTCAGCCAGGGGTCAACTCCAGGTTGAATAAAGGCTCTTGAGTAAGATACAGAGATACAAGATACAAAGGCTCTTGAGTAAGATCCCCCATGTTGGGATGGGGACATCTGGAGAAAAGGGCTGGCGATTTGGTGCCTCTGCCTTTACAGCGACCATCAGAGCCCCCCATGACAGCCCATTGCTCAGATTGTGAAGACTGCAAAGTGATGTGGAGCAGACAGGGGCTTGGCTGAGGTTTTGATGGCACTGATGCCTGGCCCTCTCGAAAAACTTCTTGATATTTTTTTAGCAGTTTACTTTATATAAGGATTATATAAGGATAGATGTGTATGCATAAATTAAGACAAGTTTAGGGACCATCTTTCAAAATGTGAAATGCCCGGTCATTGAGTAGGGTAATCACATGATACTTGATTACTGAGTATATAAATGGTGGGTCATATTCAGCCCTTTGTCTGTCTCTGCAACTCTCACTGGGTTTAAAGTTAAATAGGTCTAAGAGATGATGTGGTCAGATTGGTAATACTCTTTGAGAGAGGTAATCTTACTTTACACTCAGCAGTACAATCAAATACTTAAGGAGGACATGGCCAGTGAAGGTAGAACTTTCCATAAAACTGTCTTCTAGAGACGAATCATTTCTCTAGATGTTTCCCCCAAGTGTCTAGAAGGGAGGAGGATCACTTTCAGACGTTCATTCTCCTATAACTTAAAACCAGAATTAAAGAGAGTTAAAGTTAACCAGCTAGAATTTTCCCTCGTATTCATCATTTTAAATACTGCAGTCATGTTTGTCTTACGTGTCTCATTAATAACAACCTAGTTCCTTCAGTAAGTCATTTTGGTCCACACATGCTTATTACTGTCTACACCTTGTCTGGTCTGTGTTTAGAATGTCTGTATGTTGTGTTTCCCACAGTTCTGGATGCCACAACAGGGTTACTCCTTTTGGCTGTCCAATTCAAAAAGGGTTCTAAATACCCTTCCCTCCCCCTGTTTTTTATACAGCCTATTCACGAATCTTGAGCACCATTTACACTCGAGAAATCAGACTTTCGCACCTCTCGCAAGTCAAGCACTATCTATTGAGTGATGATAATTGAACATCTTAGGGGACTGAGTCTTGACCGCAGATATTTATGAAATGATTTATTATTAAAATTTAGTATGAATAATTACAATTTTTAAACGGAGAGGATTTCTTTTGCAGTGACACTTGGGAAAGACAGTTCGCATATTAGAAATTTTTTGTGCCGCACTGTTACTTTGTGGTATCGGGAAGACCCTCTGTAACTTTCCCCCGCGACTTATTGCCGATTATGATGGCATTCTTTCGCTTTTCAGGGGGCAAATATGGCCAAACAGATTGGAGCAGCCACGTACATCGAGTGCTCAGCTTTACAGTCAGAAAATAGCGTCAGAGACATTTTCCACGTTGCCACCTTGGCGTGTGTAAACAAGACAAATAAAAACGTGAAGCGGAATAAATCACAGAGGGCCACAAAGCGGATCTCACACATGCCCAGCAGACCAGAACTCTCTGCAGTTGCTACGGACTTACGAAAGGACAAAGCGAAGAGTTGCACTGTGATGTGAACCCCCAGCCCGTTCTCTTGAAGGGAGGACAAGGACGCCTCGTGTAAAGAACACAAACCGCAGACAGAAAGGCGACACCCGAGTGACGTGCACAGCCAGAGTCACATTCTGGAGGCTTAGGAGGTGTTGGAAAAGAGGCTCATCTTTTTGGAATCCTGTCCTTAGGTTCGGCATGTAGAACAGGTGGTGACGTGAACACATGGAAGGGTTTGAAAGTGTGACTTGAAAAATAGGCCAAAAAAGAGAGATTCACATGGGCTAGAGGTAGATAGGAGGAACACAAGGACCTCCCCGGAGAAGAATCACGCTCTGAATGGTGCTTGCGTTTTTGTTTTTCTTCGTTACAGTCTATTCATGGATCTCTACTTTGATTTGATTTTTAAATGTTTTAATCTCCTTTACAGAAAAGTATATATTAATATACCGTCCTCATTGGGGAACTGGCACTGTGACCTTAGCGTTTAGTTTTCTAGAGGATGTGATCTAATTTCCTCCTAGCTCATCATTAAAATGGAAATTGTATCAGGACCCATGGGATATCCAGAGGAAAAGTTGGGGAGGCTTTTTGAAATCTTGCCTTCCTGAAGATAGCTGAGCAAGGTGGTTCCAAAGAAAGGCTTTTGGAGTCTTGCAAGATACACAGACCAGCACTACAGAGATCAAAGAGATCAACTGGAAAAAAAGTTATCCGTTTTTATTCAGTCTGATGGTTCTGTTCATCCTTGTGATTGTCATGAAAAAGTGGTAAATTGCTCAGTGTGATATTTTTGTGCGCTGTTTAGAAAAGAGGGTGTGTGATTTCTTTTGCCATCATTGATGAAAATGCAAAGTCAAAGAAGAGGTGTCTTGGTTTGACGTCCTAAAATGATCCAAGGGGGGAAAATAATGTTAGGTACTATTTTCGCCTGAAGAGTTGATGAAGGAATAGTAGCAGAAAGCACAGTTTGTGAGTAAAGCTGTCTGGAATTCAGTCACCAAAAGTGCAAAGCAAAAGGCCTGTTAATTTTGGGATGAAGCTCCGGAAGTTGACAGCATCTAATGATCTCTTGGTTTATTTCACTTTCCTTTAAAAGAACAGCTATAAGAGAAGGACCCTCTTACCTAAGCTTTAGAGAATCCTTAAGAGGAAAAGTCTGTGATGTCAGTCCCGATGCTGTACTCGGGCATTTCCAGAGAGGGATTGCTAATCATCACTTACCCAGACTCACCCAAGGCCCGTGTTCAATACTTGATTGCTGTTGTTAGATAAAATAATCAGCATTTAAAAGAGTTTACAGATATTTTTTGACCAGTTCCTTTTAGAGCTTCTTTCAGAGAAGAAACCAGATCTGACCTGTTTATTGTTGGCGCTTGTTGAAAACGAGCTTTCTTTCCAGTGATAAAGCTTCATTTTTGAAGTGTTGAAGCTGTGCTCCCATTAAATTGTGGCAGGAGAGGAGATTAAGGTAATTACAACACTCAGTTCTTTGTCTCACAAGCACTTTGTTTTGTCTCTGCAAGAAAATACCATTCTAGTCATTTCCCACGAAGTACAGACGTTTTACCAACAGAACATGCTTTGGTCGATGCCGCATTATGCTTTGGGCAGTGTTACAAGATAGCTGGCAAGTGCTTTCTGTATTTAAATATTGTAAAGAGAAAAATAAGTTATAACTGTTAAAAGCAGAACTTTCATTGCATTTTTTTAAATGTTGAAGTCACTTTGTATGTTTGTTTGGTCAATGTTTCCGCAGTATTTATTAAAACATAATTTTTTTTTCCTTCAAATAAAAAAGTAACCATGTCTTTGTCTAAATGTGATTCGTCTGTTATTATCTACTTCCTGATTTAACTGTTCGATTTTGTTTAGTAGAGATGATGCGGGCATCTGGCCTCACGTTTTATTGAACTAGTTGGCTTTGAAATTTTTTTACTCTAGCCAGTAGTGAAAGTTTCCTGGGGATAGGAAAATCTGCCTTGATGAGAGGTTTTCATGAAGATTTCAAATAATAAGAAAATGGGGTATTAGATAAGTGATATCATAGACAAAAAGAGCTAGGGTACTGCCTAAGATTAAAAAAATAAGGAAAGGGGTGGGGTGCCTGGGTGGCTCAGTGGGTTAGGCTGCTGCCTTCAACTTGCGTCATGACCTCAGGGTCCTGGGATCGAGTCCTGAGTCGGGCTCTCTGCTCAGCGGGAAACCTGCTTCTGTCTCTCTGCCTGCCTCTCCACCTGCTTGTGATCGCTCTCTGTCAAATAAATAAATCTTTTAAAAAAAAAAATTTTTTTTAATTGTAAAAAAAATAAGGAAATTCGAAATTCCTTGGACTCCTTATGTAGTGAGAGTATGATGTGGTCTCAGGTCTGGTTTGTGTTCCTGCCTTTGATTCCCTGACCCATCCCCACCCCAGCTGCCGTCCCTAACCCAACCAACACCTTGGATTGCACTCTGTTCTTCACAGAGGCCAGTTGTGTAGCTGACCCAGGACCTAGCTATTAACAATTACAGGGAAGAAAAAAATGGCCATGTTTATGGTAGCAACATCTCTGAATAACACAGGGAGACAATATAAGCTGCTCCAGTGACCTGAGAGATGAAAGCAAGGAATAACTTCGAAAAATCTTGGCACATGAGTTCCACAGAAATGTCCAAAGATACTCCGTGTAGGACTTCAAAACTCAGCTGTTCTTTCAATATAGCTAAGTCACTTCCTATAAAAACTGAGGCCTTGTGGCTTTTTAAAAAAATTTTTTTCTATATATTTTTAAAGATCTTACTTATTTGTCAGAGATCACAAGTAGGCAGAGAGGCAGGCAGAGAGGGGGAAGCAGGCTCCCCACTGAGCAGAGAGCCCGATGTGGGGCTTGATCACAGGACCCTGGGATCATGACCTGAGCTGAAAGCAGAGGCTTTAACCCACTGAGACACCCAGGAGCCCTATCCTTGTGGCTTTTTAAAAAATGCCTCTAGCAATCTTTGAGGTATTGTTACTTGCTTGGAAATAATTCTCAGAAGCACAAAGGAGGGGAAAACCAGAGGAGCTGGCATCAGTGAACAAATTTAAAGAGCATTGACAGAATAGGATAGCCTTAAAAAAAATTGAGAAGGCATGACGAATTACCGAAAATGTAACTCATTCTTGTCAGTAAGCAATAAAGGAAATAAAAGTACTTTCCTAATTTTTGGTGTTGAGTAACTTCGAGGCTTAATATCTAAATCAGGCTTGCAAGAAATGTTTCTTAACAGTGACAGGCACAGAAACACACATACACACACACAGAGCTGAGGTTCTGCTGACCTTGGCAGTATTTTACAGGTTGTACAGTAATGTTTCCCCCTAGTGCATTGTTCTTTTCCAGTGGCTTTAATTTGCTAAACCAAAAAGAAAATTTTGTCTTCAGCCCCGGGCATGTATGCCTTCCTTTTCTCCTCTGACGTTTTGCTTCTGCAAACATTTATTCTAAGTGTTCTGTGAACATTCCTTTCTATTGATTAATGATCATGATTAATGCCTCTTTAAATACTAAAAGGTGATTTTCAAACTTGGAGTAAGACTTTAATTGTGTCTCTCTCACTTCTATTAATCTTTTCCAAGAATAGTTGCTTGGAAGATTTTGGCCTTTTTAGAAAATGTGCCTTAAGTGCAAATTTAGGAGGAACCCAGGGAATTATTTTTTATTAAAAGGAATAAAAAAAAAACCCACCTCATTCCCTTAAGGCTCCTGAAACTGAAAGCTTCATAGCCTCTTTTTGATAAAGATTATTTTGACATTAGCATTCTCTTTTGAATCGCCCCAATTTTTATTTATGTCATTCTTAAATTGGCCACATATTTTTGGGTACTTACTATGTGCCTAGCATTTTCTAAACTTGAAACATAATCACAACTAAAAAAATCTTTGTCCATAGAGGTTTACAATCTAGTAGAGGGCGACGGGATGCACAATGTATGGGTGTGATTTCCATCAATATTAACTGAACCGAAAGTGCTGGGTTGGTGGTGAACACTACGATATGTAGCCAGGGACACCAATGCCAAGAGCTACCAATGTTCCACAATGTTTCTATATATAATAATGACGGTGCAAAAGGAATTTTCAAGTGATCATAACAGCTGGAATCCATTTATGGTGATGAGGAAGAGCAATGTGAATGATGGTGTTCATCTTTCTTCAAACATCTCCTGTGGAAAGATGGTCAAAGGCAATCAGCCAATATGACTTTTATGGTCTTTTTAACATCTTCAGGCAGTCTGAGAAGATCTGGAATTTCTTAGTCATTTTGTGTGTCCAGATTTACTCCAGTCTGTGAGTGTGGACCTCTAGGTCTCCTTTTTCTGAGACAGCAGGAACTCCAGGGTGTCTTGAAATGCCCTTGACTCTTAGCTCTGCAGGGGAGGGACTACGTTTCATGTACCAATGTATACTCAATGTATACTCAACAGTAGATGGCAGGTTAATTAGCTAATTGAGTCACAACCTGAACTACCAAATGAAAGGGTGCTCCTTGGGTTGCTAAGACCTGACTGGAATCATGTCCAATAGTCTGGGTTAAGCAGCGTTCTCAGGATTGTCTCAGCCCCTGAGAAGCTGGCTGGGTCTGGAATTACCCTAATGGGAGGACAAGACTATGCAGGAAATCTTTGTGTACCTGTGGCCATCTGGAATGTACTCACCCCATTTTTATCCCAACTCTACATTTGCCTCCTTCTTCACTGCACACATCCCTACTGCCAGGAAAACATCAACCTATGAGAATATTACAGAACGTTCTCATTTAGTTATAAAGCACAGTAATGTATTATGATAATATTGTAATATATATTTTATTACTTGAAAATCCTCCCAATTTTCTAGCTTTGTACATAAATAATCTGGAAGTGGGGTATGTGACAAATTGCTGAGGAGAGGGGACTCCTTCATTCTTTATGTCCCCCAGTGGCAGTTGACCACTTGTTAAAAACATTGGGTTTTCTTCTACTCCAAACACATAGTTCTTTCCCTCTTTTCTTACTACTTGTTCATGCTTATCCATATGAATTCCTTTTCTGCTTTTTCCTTCTCTGCACGTCATATCCATGAACATGATTCTTTCTACAAAACTGTGGCATAAGAAGTAAATATAGGCAAACAAATACACCAGAGGCTGAAGAGCAGCTTCCCGGCGTGCCAGCTTCCTCACCCCACTAACTGCAAATGTTACCCTACAAGGCCAAAGGCACTATGCATATGTGGCCAAGAGAAAGATCTTAAGATGGAGAAACCATTCTAGATTATCCAGGTGGGCCCCAAGTAATCATAAATCTTTATCCGAGGGACATAGGAGGACTCAGAGTCAACAGCAGCAATGTGAGGACAGAGGCTCTACGGAGGGACAGAGAGAGAGAGAAAGCGAAGCGGCTGGCTTTGAATAAGGAGGCAGAAGACCCATAGAAAAGGACGTAGTTGACCTCTAGATGTTGGAAAGGTAAAGGAAAGGAATTCTCCCCTAGAACTTCCAGAAGGAATGCACCCCTGAAGAGCGAGACTTCTGACTTCAGGAACTATACTATAATAAATTTGTGTTGTTTTAAGCCACGAAGTCTGTGGCAATTTGTTAAAGGAGCCATAGGAAGCTAACGCAGGTATGTTAAACAGACACTCCTCTTCCTTCATCCTTTACATTCGGCTCCTTTATGTTATGAGGTAATGGGCTTTGCTCATGGAGTTGCTACCAAAGACCCAGGACACTCCTTTCCTTCAATGTCTACCTGCCGTATGTGGTGAGTGTCTGGAACCTTCCCTCCAAAGCTCCTAGGCTGCGGTCTCACCCTGCTGGCCTGCCATGTGGAGGGACAATCTTGGGGGTGCTATCTCCCCAGCTCTTTTTGGGATTGATAATATTTATAGCCCTAATCCTAGAAGACAGACTATTTGAGGGAAAAGAGCCAGTGTTTTAGCATAAAACATGTACAAAAATTTTTGTGGGCCTTGGAGGAGTGAGAGGTTTAGTTCCACACTTATTAATGTAGATGGAGTTTAAGAGGATGTATACAGATATTTACAGCCTCATCAGAGGCAAAGTGGACAATCAGAAGGAAAAAAAGTATGTGGCTGAGGAGGTTTTTGATGTTTTCTTAGAAATGTAGACATTTTATAGGAGAAAATGATATCAGAAGTAATCTATTCAGGATTTTCTTTACCTTTATTTTTTAAGTCATTTTTCTTAAAAAGAAAAAAAATGACTTGATGATAAGTATAACCCCCCCCCAAAAAAATTCTATATGTGCATTTATCCATGTAACCATAACATTTTACACACAATTTCAGGAAGTTCCCAGGGACATTTTGATACACACCCATATATCTATGCTCTCCAGGCTAAAAATTGCTCTGTCCAACTTCTCTATGACACAAACAGGAGAATAGAGGCTCCATCACATTTGGGGACTTGCTGGAGGTCACTAGAAGCAAGGTACTGTCAGAGAGGAAACCTAGGCCTTCGAATTCCTGAGTCACTGTTTTCCTGAACCTTGACCAATGAGCAGCCTACAGCATGAGGAGGCCCAGTCACTGCGCACGTGCCTTTTGATGGGGCTAGAATACATGGTTTCTTCCAAATCCAGATGTGGCACTGCAGGCAAATGCAACAGAACTTTTCTGAGAGTGAAAAATAACAGAACAGAAGTTATTGGTTGGGTGATGTCTTATGCTTTGGGGGACCTAGTCATTTCCATAGCCAACGTGGAAAAAACCAATGCTTTTTGAGTACTTCCTATGTGTCAGACACTGTGTTCTATGCCAGGCACAGAGAGAGATGAATCTGACCCTGCCCTTGGCCTTATGGATGCCAGTCTAGTGTGAGAAAGACAAATAAAAATAAAACCAGAATTCAGAGCGATAAGTTAACATTGGGAAAGTATAAACAGTTCTCTCCTGTCACTGTTACTATTAACGTTGATGATGTTTTCTGTTCCTGTCCTATATTCCAAAGACAGAGCCTTAGAAGAATTAGAAAACAAAATAAATAAATAAATAAATAAAATCAGATTACAGTTTACAAGTATTTTCCCCCACTTTGTAACAGTGTTGAGAACAAGGACTAATCCAATTCCGTCAATGAAAAAAAAAGTGATCCTTTGTCTTCCAAATGCAAGCTCATACTTTTCTTGGGATTAAAGGAGAGAAGGCACAGGTGTTCTCCTGATCCCATGTACAGAAGCAGGAGGGTATTACTTCTCATAATCAATAACAAAAGGAGTGACATGATGTCTCAATGAAGACCCAAGCACCATAGCGTGAGTGTGTGTTGCTGGAGAAAAGAGGACCCCGATCTATACGGTAAGACCAATTAACTTCAAGAGCAAAGTAGCAGTTACAGCTGAGCTGTCCTAAGGAACAGAATTCAGCAATTCAAATCCCAAGCCTGAATTCCTTAACGAGGGACAACGTGAGTGGTGTCTTTTCCTCTCAGACCAAGCCATTTTTTTAATTTGTGAGACTTTCATACTGCTCACCCAGGATCTGTTAAACCCACCGTCAGCAGGAGTGACTCAACCTCTCTGCAGCTTTAGATAAAAGATGGTGGGAAATCCCCTTAATGCTGACTTAATTATAAAGAAATGGGTGTCTGGAGAAAAAGGAACAGATTGCTTCTATTTTTAAAGAGTCATCTAGATTTATGTAAACCTTCCAGCTGCAGAGGTCTGGGTGTGTTGGCAAAGCATGGTCCTGAAATGAAGCTGTCAGCCAAGAGAAACCCAGCCTCGTCCGGGTCCATAGCGTGGCTTCTTTTGTCACTCTCTGATGTCCTGCTGGGGTGGGAAGAAAATATCTTTCTAGATAGAGTGCTGCCAAATTCCTTGGCATCTCTCAACATCACTCAAGAGAAAAATTGGGTTGGATGTGCCGTTCGCGAATGACACACAAAAAGGGTTGAGGAGCGGTAGAGGAATGGTGAGAACTGGCAAGAGAACAGAGGCAGAAGAGGGAACGAGAAGCTTTTAGACAACAGACCCCAGATCTCTGCATTTTTTTCACATTGTTACTCCTTTAAGCGCCGTCCACAATGAGAGGATGAGAACATGTTTTTGGTGATAATTTAAAACTGGGTTTTTATTCTAATCAAACCACCCTAGAAGAATCAATGGGGTTGTTTCTCATAAAACTGGGATAGGAGACAGTATCGTTTCAATTGATTTTTATTGCCGATATTTCTAGTTTAATGGAGAGCAAAGAAAGTTATAAGGAGAAGGGGTAATACAATGCCTCCTACTTTTCCTTGTGAAACAACAAATTGGCTTAAAACTGGCTTCCCATTACTTTTATGGTCATATTCTATCATTTTTGCATGGTTTCTAAGGTACAGCCCCCTCTGTTGCATCTTTGGCCATTGAGACTCATCTCTTACCACATTTTCCCTCTTCACAGCTACTGGTTTCCTCCCCTCCTGTGGTCTACTCCAGCCTGGGGAAGCCTCTTTAAGTTCTTTTGAGTCTATAATTCTTACAGTCCATGGACGACTGGTCCCTGTCCCCACACAGGTCATAATTTGATCCCAAAGTGTAGAGGTAACTGCTTATAAGGGAATTATTTATATAATACTATATGTAGGATATAAGCTTTTTTCCCAGTCCCAACTAAAAGAATAAAATATTAATATATGTTCTTCTGGGGCGCCTGGGTGGCTCAGTGGGTGAAGCCACTGTCTTTGGCTCAGGTCATGATCTCAGGGTTCTGGAATTGAGTCCCGCATGGGGCTTTCTGCTCAGCAGGGAGCCTGCTTCCCTCTCTCTCTCTCTCCGCCTGCCTCTCTATTATGATCTCTCTCTGTCAAATAAATAAACAAAATCTTAAAAAAAAAAAAAAGTTCTTCTGCATTCCTTAGTTTGCATGAAAACTAGGAAAAAGCCTACTGTCATTATATTCTCTGTCACATATGCTATTGTTTCTGTGAGAAATACTCTCTTTTCCTCCCATAGTTGGCCTTGGTTATCTGGCAAACTTGTTCTGTTCCTTCAAATCTCAACTCAGGTAACACCGATCTAGGTATATTCCCACTGACCTTACAAGCTGGGTTAAATGTTCCTGTTTTCTGGATCTAAGGGACTTTCCATATAACAGGATGTATCCCAGTATGAGGAGACTTATCTGCCTTTTTCATCATTATAACCACACATCTGACCTTGTTTCTGGCCCACACAAGGCTCTCAGTAAATATGTGTTTATTGAAGGAATGGCAAATTTAAAATTCTTCCTTCATTTTCGCTGCCAATACTAGCCCACTCCCAAAGAAAGGAGAAAAAGCAAATCAGGGCTCTGCTCATCTGAAGCCAGGAGACTGAAACTCATGTGCCAAGAACATGTGCCAAGTGGAGATGGGAAAGGAGGATGGAAAACCATAAAAATAGAAGACAAGACATAATGAACAACATTTGAGAATATAGGAAAAGGGCCTGAGACATTTTTAATTTGACTCCAAGTGAATATATGAGAAAAAGTAAGCAATTGTGTTTAAGAAAATGGATTCAGTCTTGGCATGAGGGGTAACAATGCAGAAGAAAGTCTTCAGGAAACCTGGGCCTAACCTTCCACTAAATTTTCAGAGGCAATCAGCGCATGCAGATTGTAACACTAGATTCAGGCCTCCAAAATGAAAGAGGGATTGGAAGGGTCCAGAATAGACTTCATTATAAAACAAACTTCAAAAAACTGAGAATATTCTAAATATGAAAAGTAATGTCGTTGTTGCTTTCAGGCAATCCATGTTATTTCAAGATAAGAAAATGAAGTAACGAGACTTGCTTTTCAAAGGTGGGTCATAGAATTTGGCTTTATTGCTTTGTTGTCATTATTCAACTGTGAGAGAGTATGGTCAACATTTTTCATTTTTACTTAGGAAATAAGAAATAGAAACTAATAGAAAATGCAATTAGAACACAATTTGCTCTAAAAAAGAGCTGACCAATGAGAAACACTAAGTAAGAGAAAGGACACTGAAGCAAGCACTGAAGTCTTAGAACAGACCTCCAACTGTCGGGAGGTAAGGTCGATGATGCCTTTCCAAAGCAAGATCCCTTCTGGTCCTAGCATCATGACTAACGGCGTCATGAACTCCTTACAGGCACGTACCTCCATATGGTAGATAAGCATGGAGACACAGGTTCAAATCCTGACTCTTCCACTTCTCCATTGCTGGATTCTGAGAATTCGTGCTTTCTCCTAAGAGATGGAATGATAATGAGGCTAATAATACCTACCACATAGGTTTGCTATGAACATCTTATTTTTCCTAGCTCCCTCCTCCCTGTCCTTCCTCCCTTATTCTTTCAGAAATATCTGTCTCCTTCCCTCTCTTCTTTCCTTCCTTCCTCTCTTATTTTATTGTGAAAATAATATCAGATCCATCTTCTTTTTTTCAAGATTTTATTTATTTATCAGAGAAAGAGGGCATGAGAGAGAGAGAATGAGAATGAGCAGGGGAAGTGGCAGAGGGAGAGGGAGAAGCAGATTCCCCAGTGAGCAAAGATGCAGGACTCCATCCCAGGACCCTGGGATCATGACCTGGGCTGAAAGCAGATGCTTTAATCGACTGAGCCACCCATACGCTCTCAGATCTACATTCTCAACTGTCAACAACTACATTTTAAGTGTCGTATGTAATATTTTGACTATGGTTTCTACAATGTTGTACAGTAGATCTCAGAAGTTCATTCATCTACTTCTTCTAGATCTTAGCATGATTCCAGGGAAACTCTTCTTACCCCATCTAATGGTGTCACTTTCCTCATCAGACAGTCTCATAGCACTGTGTGCCTCTCCTTGTTAGTACTATCACAGCCGTAATCTGATAACTTAGCTCTGTGATTCTTTGATTAATGTGTGTCTCTGGTACCTAGTCTCACATCTGGAACATAGTAGGTGCTGAATAAATTTAGATTTAAATTTAGACTTAAATTTAGATTTAAATTCATTTAAAAAATGAAGATACACCTAAATAAAGATTAAGATTAATAAAAAGATTAAGGGACATAAAATGGCATATCCTTAGCTCAGTACCTTGCCTCTTGGGCAATACCATACCCTTCACTAGCAAAATTTCCCATTGTTCTCATGGGAAAATATCATCAGGACTTTTCCAGGTAATTTCTTTATTTGCTTGCTTTTTCAGAAATGCATGTAACTTATATAGCTACCAACAAGCTAATGCAGGAGATATTTGGGAATGTTCAGGAGAAGGTTCCATGGTTCAGTTCCTTCTGTGTTTGCTCCCCAACAAGATTTATCTTTGTTTGTCCTCCAATCCCTGCCTATAACTCCCAGCCCTGCAGACAAACATGCCTCCAACAAGTCTACCCGAAACCACAGGGACCACATCCTTAAGCAATAGATAATTACACAGTAGTAGACTTTTCTTCTGGCTCGCTTATCTATAATTTATCATCCTCCCTGCTTTTTTTCTCACTGTCTCATGGTTCTTGTTCTTTTAACCCAGTGGAGCTGCTTATGTTACTATGTATAACCCGCTGTAGTTTTACTTCTCCTGATAATATCCTTGGAGGATCTTAGTGTGCTGCTGAGGCCAAATGAAGATCATGGATACCTTTTGACAAAGTTAAAGAAATTTTTAAAAATTTTTTAAAGAAAAGTGGAACCCGATCCTTGTGAATGTAGTTCTTTAAATCTTTGTAAGTCCTCTGCAAATCTGTCCTGCGTATTGCTGTGATAAAGATCACTACACTATAAGATCTATGAGTCTCGGAATTCTATCCCAGCATCTAACACAGTATCTAGTGCATAGTGATTATCCAATGAGTATTTTTAAAATAAACAATGAAAAATTATTACGCACTGAAAGTATAGGTCTTCTTTTTATAAGGTATATGATAGCAATGAAATACACTTGGATAGAATTAAAAATGGAACTACTTATGCCCTTTATGAATTAGGATCATCAAATTATATTGTACTATAGTGTACTACAGTATTTCGGAGATGAAAGGGAATTCTGAATCTCCTTGTGTTGACTAAGTAAAGAGTAGTGCAGAAAGACAAAAAAAATACACTTCTCTCAGGAATATAAACAATGTATATAGCAACTTGCAGGGGTTTTAAATTATTATTAAAATTATTAAAGCCATTACAAAAATTAAAGCCTAGAGAGAGTACTGATTGATATCTCCTGATGAGTTATGACTGAGTCAAATTCTTTTTATCCTTCCTTGGCATCTTTCATACATGCTCACTAAATATTGGTTTCCTGGTTGCTCAAACAAATAATGTACAGGAATTTCCCTGAATTGATTTACCTCCTGTTTTTTGTTCTACCTTCTTGATCCTTCCACTTTTATAAGCAGCATTATTTGGTGAAAACCATTAGCTGACATTTCCCCTGTCATGGTTCCATATGGGCTAGTTATAGTTCCATATGGTTTCGTTATAGCCAAATCTTCCATAGTGTTGATGTTTGCACACCCTTTAACATAAAATACCACTGGGAAAAAAGTCCTTTTTCTTCTTTTCGGGGGTCCAGAGCTCTGTACAAAACTAGACAGTGAAATTAGCTCATATGTCTTATTTGCCTGAAACTTGGGCTCTTTTCTCTGTATCAAGCTGGTAGAACAGTAGCATTTTTGGTAATTCTAAGAATTCCTTTGTGTTAACAACAAACCATTTATTTAAGTCTTCCCTTTACAGAAGAGTTGACCAAAATAGCATCTGTTTTAAAAACTAAACTTAGTATTACGCTAAGCGAAATAAGTCAATCAGAGAAAGAAAATTATCGTATGATCTCACTGATAAGAGAAATTTTAGAAACAAGACAGAGGATCATGGGGAGGAGGGAGGGAAAAATGAAACAAGGCAAAACCAGAGAGGGAGACCAACCATAAGAGACTCTTACTCTCAGGAAACAAACTGAGGGTTGCAGGAGGGATGGGGTGGCTGGGGATGGACACTGGGGAAGGAGCGTGCTATGAGGAGTGCTCTGAATTGTGTAAGACTGAGGAATCAAAGGACCGTAACCCTGAAACAAATAATACATTCTATGTTAAAAAAAAAAATTAAAACTAACCTTAGATTAGGTTTTTTACTAAGTGGCATTCAGTTTTAGAAAATCTAGTTATACATCTATATAAGATACTTCAGGTGAACATCGTTTTGAAACTTGATGATAATCACTTTAAGATTGAAAGGACCTAAGGACTTTGGAAAAAATAAGTTTTGGGCTCTCCCTAGATTGCTGCTTATGTAGTGATTGTGATATAGGTGAACTTTTAAGATGCAGAAATCCCAGCCAGAGGGCTAGCTCGGTAGGCAGCTACTCTCAAAATGAATTAACTGCATAATGTAATCCATGAATGTATTCTTGTTTTCAGAAAACAAGACAAAGAAAACAAAAATCCTCTATAACACCAACTCCATAAAACACCCCTCCTTTCTTCCACTCAACCTCGCCTTAGCTTTGCTTTTCTCCCCATTTTGGTTTGCTCATTCACTGGTCTTAATATCCATATCCTTCACTTTTTATTACTTTTATTTACCCATTAAATTTTGGCACTTGGCAGTGAATCAGGAACCAGGTGACAGAACCATTTACTGTTAGTACAAAGGTCCTGTAGGAAATATCCACACAATTATCCTCTAAGCCTTCTTCATCACCACCACCACCACCACCATCATCATCGAGATACGATAACTTAACTGTTTCTATGACTTCATCTTCATGCATCCTCTTTAGGTCCCCTTTCTGTTTTCTTTTCTGCTGAAGAACTTCTCTTAATTTTTCCATGATACAGAGATGAAAGTTGAAATTTAAAAAAACAGGAGAAGAATAATGGAACTAGATTTAATGAAAGTTCATTCCCTAAATCTAAATTCTTTTCTGAAGACTTTTAAAATAATATTGGTTTATTCATTTATATCTTGCCATATTCCAAGAAGGATTAGAGGTGACTTGTAAGACATATACGGAACAAGATAATAAAATAAATACACAAAAATAAGGAAAGAAAAATAATTTGAATCAAGACCTGTGTTACATATATCTGCAATTGCTTTAAAATTGAATCATGTTTTTGGCTTTGATTTTTCATAGGAAATCAAAGAGGAAATCCTTCAAATAGTGAGAGACCACAGGTCATTAAAAAAAATACAGTTTTTAGTGCAGTCCTACTTTCAGTAGAAAGATTTTGGATAAATATCTCTATAATCAAGAGAAAAGAAAAAAAAAGAAATAGCAACAATTGAAATGTCCATAGACATTTTGTTTTAAGATACATAAATCCTCCCAAATCCCTTCTCCCTAAGAAAGATCTTTTAAAATGAACAAAATTGCATTGAACATATGATTATTTGTCATCTAGTCAACCTTCAGGGAGTCATACTATGTGTCCTGAGCCGTGTGTCCTTTAAGCTATACTTTCTTTCCTCTAGAATACCTCTGTTTAATTGGGAAAACAAGTGAGTACACATAATTCCAGCAGAGCCAGAATGCCCTAAGAGGTGGAAGTTCAAGGTCTTTCAGTGTGGTGGATACATGCTGGATCGTAAAAATTGTAGACAGGGGTTCAAATCTGGGCTCAGCCACTTTTCTATTGCTAGATCTATCTGAGACTCTATTCTCTTTTCTAAGACGTGATTATGACAAAGCATACGACACTCTTGCTATGAACATTTTTACTTCTAAATCTTAGCATAATTCCCAGGAAAGCTTTTCCTGATCCATCCGGTAGTGTCACTTTTGCTGTCTGCATTAGACACTCTCAGAGCACCATGTGCCCCTCCTTCTTAGCACTGATCACAGCTGTAACCTTATACTTCTGTCTGTGATTTTCTGATTAATGTGTGTCCCCAGGACTTAGACCAGTACTAGAGCCTATTGGAAACTATTGATACTCAACAAATTTAGCCTGATAAATGAATAATTGAAGAATGACTATAGGCATGAATAAAAGTTAAGAGATATAACATGGTACATACTTAGCTCAATGCATGTCTTCTTGAGTAATGTCATAACCTTGGCTGAGATCATTCTCCCATTGTTACTGTGAGGAAACATCGTATCAACAGACCTTCATCTCTGAATCTAGAAATTCACTCACTAAAAACTTTGAAAAAGGTTATGGGTGTAATTTAAACTAATTGTTGTTCCCTTCCATATCTTATGATACTAAAATTGTTAAGAGATTCATCTTGCCTCCCACTGGTCAAGAAAGGAACTTGGTACTAGGGTTAGATAATCAAATCAGAAAAGCCTTTAGGGGTGCCTGGGTGACTCAGTTGGTTGGGCCGCTGACTCTTGATTTTGGCTCAGGTCATGATCTCAGGGTCCTGGGATCAAGCCCTGTGTGGAGCCCCATGTCAGGTTCTGTGCTCAATGGGGAGTGTGCTTGAGGATTTCTCTCCCTCTTCCTCAGCCCCCTCTCCCTGCTCATGTGAACTTTCTCTTTCTCTCTCTCTAAAATAAATAAATAAATCTTAAGGGAAAAGAAAGGAAAAGAAAAGAAACGAAAAGCTTTAAAAAAATTATACCTTGAATCATAGTTAATGTTTACTATTTATTCCAAAATCTCAGTTATGTAGTGAGGTGAGCTTTTTTCTTGTTTTAACACAGTAGTGTATTAATTGACCTGTTTATTCCCCAAGTGTTGAATAAATGGCATAAATACGAATACCTATTTGGTTAAAGCAGTTTTAATTTTGTGATGATAGAGGAAATATCCAAGTGCGTAAGACAAAATTCTCTTCATTCTTGGCACTTGTAGATTATTATTTTCTAATATCTGGTTTAACCTGTAAGCTTAATGAGTACAGGAACTTTGATTTTTTTTTTTTATTCCTTAATCCTAACACAGTGCCTGGCATAGTATATGTACTCAGTAAATATTTGTTTAATGAAACAATATAAAGGAAGGACTGGGTAAATGAAAACAGATGTAAGAACTTAAGCAATATTCTCTTACATCCTAAAAGAAAGCTTATCTGACCAATAGAATCTTAACATTGCCCATTTATTTTTTGAAAATCAGCAGCTTCTATCACTAGACTGAGTTTTGGAAGCTATTAAAAGTGGGTTGTTACCTTGCTTCAATATCATCCAAACAAAAGACCACCAGGAACCCAGCTATAGTAGATAAAATTGGATTGAATTTATTTCATTGCCATGAGAGAATCATAGAGAAAAAGGAATGAGTTATTGTAGGATCTGATCTTGTCTTAGGTGATTTGGGGAAGGATTCAAGGAAGAGAAAATTCACAGTGGATTGAATGCTGTTGGCAAATGGAGTTAGTGCTATAGTTGAGTAGCTTAATGAATTGTAAGTAGAGAAAGAGGAAGAATAGAGGGACACTATAGCTGTCATTGGTAAATATGCAACAGCGATTCATATTATCTGGACAGAGGGGTGTTTGGCATGTTGTGACAGGGACAATGTTCATGTTTTGTTCTGTTCAGACGTTATTACAGAGTAGTCTCGTTTTTGCCTTGATCTGTCGTGATCCCAGAGTACCCTCATCTGGTGTTGATGTTCTGTGAGACTGCTCTGTTTAGCAGAACACCGAACCCTTTCTGTGATTGCCAGCCAGCTCCTGCTTGTCAGAGGCTGCTTTTCTCTTTCTCACTAGGAAAGTGACATAGAAACAAAAAAACAAAACACCACAAAACCCTGTTACCACCCATTTGATTTAGGTTAAATCATTTTTCCTAGTTTTCTAGCAAAGCCTACTAAGTAAGAAATTAGTCAAAGATTGTTGTTTTCACAGGGAAAGAAGGGGGGGGGATACATTTTGAACTAGAAAGGCAGAAAGGAATATATTATTAGAACAAAGTCAGGAAGTTGGGGTGTTTAAAGACACAGGAAACATGAGATGGAAAATTGATCATAAATTTTACTTTTTTCATGTTTTTCGTTGTTGAGACTGAGTTTTAGAAATAAGATTTTACGAAATAATGACAGAGAATGTCAGAAATTGTTTTTTACTAAATTTACAAAGAAATAGGATTTTTATAAAACTATGGCACATAGAAAGTTAGAATTTGTGGCTTTACAAAAGTTATGCAACACCACTGCTACAATATATGTACGGAAGTAGTGTAAATGACAACACGGGACTCTATTTTGTACACAAAATGCTCCGATCAGTTTGAGATCCATACCTAGAATTTGTCACTTTTATTTAAAAATAGCACTTTAGAGGCACCTGGGTGGCTCAATTAAGCATCTGCCTTGGGCTCAGGTGATGATCCTGGAGCCCTGGGATCAAGCCCCACATTGGGCTCCCTGCTCAGGGGGAGCCTGCTTCTCCCTCGGCCCATCACCCTGCTCATGCTCACTCTCTCTCTCTCAAATAAAACAAATAAAATCTCAAAACAAAACAAAACAAAACTAAAACGCTTTAAAGATAATTACATTTTTGAGTACTTCATATTGTTCTCTTATCTGGTAAAATCAGAGACCAACATGAAAATAGCCAGCTCCTATTACCGAAAACAGAACTTTATTCTCAGATTAAATACTTGAGTTTTTATATATTTAAGTGTATTTCAAAGCTTTATGAAGGATCAATCAAGTAACGCAAAGATTATATCTCTATTCTTCACATATATATATTTTTAAATCATCCATTATATCCTGTCAGTGACATTAGCCATTGTTGGCTAGTTCCCAGGACCTTTTACAGGCTTTCATCTTCAAAAACTCAATTGCTTCCTGTACGGGTAAACTCCGGAACAGAAAACCTAACCCTCCACTGATTTGGAGGCGAAACTTGCAGCACAGCTTATGCTTGCCTTTTGGCTGGAGACATGATTATTCTGTAGCTTCTTACGCATGAAAATTCCTAACTCCCCCAACATCTTCATCAAAGCACATACTGCCAGAAAGAGCTCTAAGTCCACAATTAATTTTGTTTTAGTCTCTGAAGTTTCTTTCATTCACATGTGTGGTCCTCTCCTTTCCACAACTTAATACAATATTTATATTTTTCATTTGAGGAAAAACGCACACATGTATACCCACGTTCTGTGTATGCTATTGAAGCGGATTCTTTGCAAAGACTCAAGAAGCATACCATTAAAAACAAAACACTGCTCAGAGAGGTCCCTGAGCTTTCATCCACACAGCCATAATCAAGCAGAGATTTGTTACTTTTCTGGTTAATTAAAACTTCTCATTTTGATTCTCTGTATTAGGTTACAATCAATAGACCATCAGTAGACAATCAGGGCAAATCGTTACTACCACTATGGTAGTAACGTAGGTAGGTAGGACTGTCAGGTTCAGTCCACTATAGCTTCCTACACTTCTTCTATCATCGATTTGTTTTGGGAGAACACTAAGCATCCCCGGTTTACAGTGAAGATAATTATCACATAATTTAAATAAAATGCTACTGTAGAAACAATTTATTTCCCTGTTATTTTTTGGAACTGTATCATTCATATTCAATTAATTCTCTGGCTCATTTAAACTGTTGACCCTATTTATAATACAACCATACTGATAGTATAAGATATTAGTTAGGTAAAGACTAACTGAAGGTTTCAATAGTTTCTTTGATAGTAATTTTTCATAGCTCCAGGTAATTTGAATCATAAGTCACCTTACAAATCTGTACCTCTACAAAGGACACGAAATTTTTTTTTTTAATTTTTATTTAATTTTTTATTTTTTATAAACATATATTTTTATCCCCAGGGGTACAGGTCTGTGAATCACCAGGTTTACACACTTCACAGCACTCACCAAAGCACATACCCTCCCCAATGTCCATAATCCCACCCCCTTCTCCCAACCCCCCTCCCCCCAGCAACCCTCAGTTTGTTTTGTGAAATTAAGAGTCACTTATGGTTTGTATCCCTCCCAATTCCATCTTGTTTCATTGATTCTTCTTCTACCCACTTAAGCCCCCACATTGCATCACCACTTCCTCATATCAGGGAGATCATATGATAGTTGTCTTTCTCTGCTTGACTTATTTCGCTAAGCATGATACGCTCTAGTTCCATCCATGTTGTCGCAAATGGCAAGATTTCATTTCTTTTGATGGCTGCATAGTATTCCATTGTGTATATATACCACATCTTCTTGATCCATTCATCTGTTGATGGACATCTAGGTTCTTTCCATAGTTTGGCTATTGTGGACATTGCTGCTATAAACATTCGGCTGCACGTGCCCCTTTGGATCACTACGTTTGTATCTTTAGGGTAAATACCCAGTAGTGCAATTGCTGGGTCATAGGGCAGTTCTATTTTCAACATTTTGAGGAACCTCCATGCTGTTTTCCAGAGTGGCTGCACCAGCTTGCATTCCCACCAACAGTAGAGGAGGGTTCCCCTTTCTCCACATCCTCGCCAGCATCTGTCATTTCCTGACTTGTTTATTTTATCCATTCTGACTGGTGTGAGGTGATATCTCATTGTGGTTTTGATTTGTATTTTCCTGATGCCGAGTGATATGGAGCACTTTTTCATGTGTCTATTGGCCATCTGGATGTCTGCTTTGCAGAAATGTCTAAGGACACGAAATTTAAAAGTTGGGTTCAAAAAGTCAGGCAAACATGGATGTGGATACAGACAATTATTATTTATTGAACTACTTCAGACTTTAATATTGCCCCCAATTGCTTCCCATTTTTTATTACGTAATTACTGTCCTTTTGTGGGAACTTCAAATGGGCTAAAACAATGTTAGAAACTCCACAATAAAAGCATGGATAGAAAGCATGGATAATATTCATAATTGAAGTTAGAGGTCATTTTTTCATCTGTTTTCCTTTTATTTCTATCATTCTGCATAAGCCTGTGCAAATTGAAGGGGATAAAAGGGGGAAAGAATTCTTATTTCTTCAAGCATTTCCAAAGCAAATATAATCTTTGCCTTTATAATTTCCACTGGGAAGTGCGGGACTCATTTGAGCAGTATTAAACAGAAGGAGACAGCTCAGGTAGGGCCTGAAGCTTGGCTTCAGACTCTCTAGAGATATGTTCCACCAAAGCACATCTTGGAAGTGTCCCTTCCTCTGATAATGCAGTATATATTTCCTACCAGATACTTCGTTGTTCCTCAGGATAAAACATCTCCAAAATTCTAAATTGCATCACTGACTTTTATAATTTAGGTATTTCAACCTCAATCTAAAAAGGCTAGCAAGTTATTCCAAAGCTCATTTTAATGAAAGCAGTTTTACACTGTCCAGAAATGATGGCTCAGAATCACAGCTTATTGGTGGTCCAGCGTATTCCAAGGAGGTCAGAAAATCATTCCCAAAGTTCTCACTGCCTTTTCCATAAAGTATCTGGGAAGACAGAGAAGAAACCAAAAACTTGCAACATCAGAAACCATAACTGACAACTGACTCACAACTGAGATCTTAGATAACTGACACTAATTACAAAGGAGTCAGATTGAGGGAAAACCTCCGCGGGCTGCAACTCACAGTAATAATGGCAAACAGTTATGTGATATTTACTGTATTCCTGGCTTTGTTCTGAGACTTTACTTGTTCTCATCACCATGTCATCTTCACAACAAACCTATGAGTTCAGTTACTATTATTTTTTCTATTTTCGAGTTGAGGAAAAAACAGAAGCACAGGGAAGTGAAGGGCTCACATAAAGCTAGTAAATGGTGCTGTTGACTGTTAAGCCTAGAACATTCTAAGTCATTATAACACATTGCTTCTTGGTATATCATAGTTTTGTCTCATGAAAAAAAGGAGTCACCTGAAAAAAGTAGGCAAATCCTTCACAACTGTTCTAATATATCTTCATTACTTTACACTGAGACCTGTAAGAGCAAAGAGCTGGGCAACCATCACACTCTGTCCCCGGGTGCTTTTCCAGGGTCCATCCCCACAGCCCCTGCACTGTCCAGCCTCTTTCTGCATGTACAGGAAATAATTGGAAGAAATGGGGGAAAGATCTCAGCTGGGTCAAGCATGACTAAATCTTTCACCTCAGTCCAGGATACTTACAGGAAAACAAAACTGGATCCTGAAGCGAGACGGGGAAAACTACTGTAATAAGAAGGGAATGGGAACAAGAAGATCCAGAAGAAGATCTTGTCTTTGAAAATGGTGGATAGCCTTAGGGAAAAATTTCAGTCGACACTTGGCAACCTAGCAAAATAGCAAGGAAAAACATGTCTCCTACAAAGCAAGAACTGACAATTATTAAAAGGAAAAAGATTGAGATAAAAAGACATCTGAGTGAAGTGAAAAGGAAACTGGGTAAGTAAGTGATGCAAGTGTACTATCTATATCTACATATAGGTAGTATATCTACACACACACACACACACACACACACACACACACACAGTAGAATTAATACCTCAACTGAAGACATCAAAGCATCAAAGAACCATCACAGACAGAACTAAGAAACTTTCACAGAACAAAGAAGACAACCAACATATGAGGAAAATTAGAGAGAAAAAAGGTTATGTTAGTAAACAAAAAAACATTCTTGCAGGAAATTAAGTAGAATAATTGAGGGCAAATGAAAAAACTATGCAATGACATGGGTAGGGCTAAGTGAAACTAGTAAAGATTGATGAAGCATCTAGAAGTAGTAATAATGTAGACCTGATACTACCCGCGGACTCAGAAGGGCTGAGCAAGCAGCAAGTAATGGAACCTAGACAAGGCAGTAGAAGAAGTTCTGTGGAAGCTGTGGCTGAGGCACAGCCTAGCCTTGACCCAGCAGGGATGGAACTGAGGGAATAAACACCCAACTTTCTTGCCTATCCGTATTCTGGAAACGTCTCTCTTTGCCTGGAGACAATTGGAAGGCAGAAAGCCAGGAAAACCGGTTATACAGTCACAAAGGTCAGACTCCCAGAGCATAGAACATAGTGGGAAAGGATGGAGAATGGATCTGTCGGACAAATAGAGAATATCCAACCCAGTGACTTATACAGGAGGGGAAGGACAGAAAACTCACTGATGTGTAACTGTGTGGCAAAAACAAGAAACAAACAAATAAAAAAAACACAAATTGCAGAAGAAAAACAATGAAGAATAGCCTCGAAGAAAATTTTCCTTAGGAGGCTGCACGTTGAAGGAGATCACCATGCTGTAGGCAACACTAGTGAAAAAGACTTATGCCTAAATATATCTTGGCTAAAGTATAAAGCAAAACCATACAGGGTTCAAGGAAGACAGTTTACTTATAAATGAAACAAAAAATAGTCTCCACATGCATAATAGAATGCCAACAACAACAATAACACTAATAGAAATAGAGTTAAATCCACAAGGTTTTGAAAGGAAATAATTTTAGGTTAAGAATTCCATACTCAGTCAACTTGGTTTTTATGTGTAAAGAAATCAGAAATGCATACACAGGACATATAACACCTATATATCTTCCTTGAAAAACAGTTCTTAAATTATATACTATGAAAAAGAAAATAAAATGGGCGGCTGAGAGATTGTGTTATAAAATAGTGCCTCTTGTCCACATTAAAGCATTCTAAACACACAAGTATAGCTGTAGGCTTAGCTACAAAACAAAATACAAGTGTCTAAATATTTTCAAAGTATGTGAAGGAATTGTAAGATAAAGATTAAAACCATAAGAACACTGATATAGATTGCAAATTTAATAACACTATTTTTGATTCTAAATCTAAGCTTCTATAAACAAAGAAGAAAAGAAGATAGGAATAATGTATTAAAGTCCTTACCTTCTATATGGAAATATATTCTTCACTCTGACATTAAGAAGTAATAGTAGTAGTAGTGATACCATCATACTATATTGAATACTAACTACATGCCAGGAACTGCTCTGAATAATTTACATGAATTTATTCATTTCAAACTTAAAACAGCTCCATTACATCGATTTTATTATTATATTCATTTTACAGATGAGACCATTGAAGTTAGATAATTTGCCCAAAGTGAACCAGCCAGTTTTTGAGTTGGTCTTTATAATCACTGTTTTATACTTACTGCAATTGTTTGACGGTAGGAAATCGATGAAATAAATCATGGTATATCTAAAAAATAGGGTATTCTCCTCCAAAATGTAAAAGCACATTTGTTGATATATAACGATATCTATTTTCAATCACATGTGAAAATAGGTACCTGTATTACATAGTGGACATCTGTTTTTGCCTTCACGTACACAAGCATACCCTGGAGATATTGTGAGTTCAATTCCAGACCACTGCAATAAAGTCAAGTGAATTTTTTGTTTTCCCAGTGCAAACAAAAGTTATGTTTACACTAGACTGTGGTCTATATTTGTGTAACAGCATGATGTCTAAAAAATACATACATACTTTAGTTTAAAAATACTTTATTGTTAAAAAATACTAACCACCATCTGAGCTTTTAGAGAGTCATAATCTTTTTGCTGGTGGAAGGTCTTGGCCTTGATGATGACAGTTTCTGACTGATCAGGGTGGTGCTTTCTGAAGGCTGAGGGGGATGTGGCCATTTCTTAAAATAAGACAATGACGTTTGCTGCACTAACTGGCTCTTCCTTTCACAAACGATTTCTCTGTAGCATGTGACCATTTGATAGCCATTTACCTATAGCAGAACTTTTTTCAAAATTAGAGTCAATCCTCTCAAATCCTGCCACTGATTTATCAACTAAGTGGATGTCACATTCTAAATCCTTTGTTGTCATTCTCACAGTCTTCACAGTATCTTCATTAGGAGTAGATTCCATCTCAGAAACAAAATAAAACAAGAATAAAACCAAAAACAAACACTTCCTTTGTTTATCCACAAGAAGCAACTTCTCATTTTGTTACGTTTTTATCATGAGGTCGCAGCAATTTAGTAACATCTTCAGGTTCCACTTCTACTTCTGGTTCTCTTACTGTTTCTACCACACCTGCAGTTTCTTCCCTCACTGAAGTCTCAAACCCCTCAAGGTCATCTGTGAGGGTTGGAATCTACTTCCTCCAAAATCCTATTCAGGTTGATATTTTGACCTCTTCCCATGAATCACAAATGTTCTTAATGGCATCTAGAATGGTGAATTCTTTCCAGAAAGTTTTCAATTTACTTTTCCCAGTTCCACCAGAGGAATGACTATGGCGGCTATAGCCTTACAAAATAAATTTTGTGAATAACGAGACTTGAAAGTAGAAATTACCCTTCGATCCATGTGCTGCAGGATGTAAGTTATGTTAGCAGTCATGAAAACAATATTAATCATGTTGTGCATGTCCATTAGCACTTGTAGGTGACCATTCTCAATAAGCAGTAATAGTTTGAAAGGAATATTTTGAACAGAAGATCTCAAGAGTGGCTTTAAAATATTCAGGAAACCATATTATAAACAGATGTGCTCTCATCTTGGTTTTATTCTTACAATTTTAGAGCACAGGCAAGAGTTAGTATAAGTCTCAGGGGCCCTAGATTTTCAGAATGGTCAGTGAGCACTGGCTTCAACTTAAAATCACCAGCTGCATTAGTTCCTACCAAGAGTCAGCCCGTTCTTTGAAGCCAGGCACTGACTTCTCCTCTCTAGCTATGAAAGTCCTAGATGGCATCTTCTCCCAGCATAAGGTTGTTTTATCTACACTGAAAACCTGTTGTTTATTGTGGCCATGTTCTTTAATGATCTTAGCTAGATCTTCTGGGTAACTTGCTATAGCTTTTACATCAACACTTATTGCTTCACCTTGAACTTTTATGCTATCAAGTTTGCTGCCTTCCTTAAACCTCATGAACCAATCTCAACTAGCTTCAAAATTTCTTCTGCAGCTTCCTCACCTCACCTCAGCCTTCCTAGAACTGAAGAGAGTTGGGGTCTTGCTCTGGATTAGGCTTCAGCTTAAGGGAATGTAGCGACTCTTTTGATTTTCTATCCAGACCACTAAAATGTTCTTCATATCAGGAATAGGCTGTTTCCCTTTCTTATCATTAGTGTGTTCACTGGAGTAGCACTTCTATAATTTCCTCCAAGAACTTTTCCTTTGCAGTCATAACTTGGCTTATTGGCATAAGAGGTCTAGCTTTCAGCCTGTCTTGTCTTTCAACATGTCTTCCTCACTAAGCTTAATTATCTTTTGCTTTTGATTTAATATGAAAGACACATAACCCTTCCTTTCACTTGAAAAGTGAAAGGGGCCATTGTGGGGTTATTAATCAGCCTAATTTCAATACCATTGTGTCTCAGGGAATAGGACCCACAGAGAGGGAGAGAGCTGGGGGAATGACCAGTCAGTGGAGCAGTCAGAATACACATATTTATCGATTACTGTCTTATATGGGCATGGCTCATGGGGGACCCAAACAATTACAATAGTATGTCCAAGATCTTTATCACAGATCACCATAAAAATATAATAATAGTGAAAAATCTTGAAATATTGTGAAAAATATTGTGAAATATTGGGAAAATAGTGAAAAAATTTTGAAATATTGTGAGAATTATCAAAATGTGACACAAAGACATAAAATTAGCAAATATTGTTGGAAAAATGGCACTGACAGACTTGCATGATGGAAGGTTACCACAATCTGTAAAAAACACAGTATCTGCAAAGTGGAATAAAGGAAAGCTCACTAAAACCAGGTATGCCTGTATGCCTCACAGAGTTGTCTACAGTGTCAAATGATTACACTAGATTATGTCATGTCTCAATCTATCAACTTTTCAGTGTAAGAGCCAATAAATTTCCTCTTTTAAGTCAGATGGCATTTAGTATCCTGTCATTTGTGACTGAAGGAGTCTTAATGATTCATATTTCTTAAGGAAAACGAATTTCCAAACTATATGATATCATTTAAAAAACCAATACATATATACATATATACTTACTGACTAAAATCAATGGTTGTTATTAATCCTTGTTAATAGTAGTTAAATTTGGACTGTAGGATGAACAACTTTAAAATTTTCTTTTTCTAATGTGTCCTTCATCAAATGTTTTTGTTGTGCAATGAAAGAAAAATAAACATGAATTCTGAAACAACAGTGAGATAATTACCCTTAGACACCACCTGTCTCAAGTTTTTTATGCTACTTATATTTTAGGCAATTTGGGGGCTCTTTTCTCTCATAAAAGTACAAATATTTATTGAATGAATGCATACAAGCACTTATGAATAAAGGAATGAGAATCTGAAGGTATCTGGATAGATAATGACCTATCTCCTAATAGAGACATAGAAGGAGAACCTGCAGTTAAGACTAGACTTTTTCTGAAGACGCAGGTCTTACTAGTTTTAGCACATGAATGAAGAGTAATTTCTTCAAATTCTATAACATAGAGTCACAGATTATTTTATTAGAAAGAATTATTTAAACCAGTCATTACCAATCACCTGTGATGGCCTTAGGAAAAAAATGTACTGATGCTTTAATTTAATGCCTAGGTTAACCAACCAAATGGTCATCTGGCCAACTACGTTCACAAGAAAATGAAAGGGATTTCTATTTTTTTGTTATTGGAAAATATTTATTGTTTTGATCTTTCATGGTACTCTAAAAAGCAAACATGTTAGAAATAACAATTATTGTACATATGGGCCAAGTGCTTTATATACATTATTTCAACCCTTTAAACTACATTTCAGAAGGAGAAACTCAAAGAGGAAAGACCGATGGGGAGGCTCAAAGAAGAGAAATACCTTGTACAACGTTTTTCAGCTAATGTGTTATGAACTTGGTATTTGAACTCAAACCCACTGGATTGCTGAGCATTTTCAAGACTACATTATCCTGCCTTTTCTCAGGCCATGTGAGCTTATGCTCTGCATTTAAAAATGGTAGAATGCACAGGTGTGAGGGAATGAGAAATGCATGAGAAAGTTACTGAACTGATTTTTACAATTACTTACCCTAAACCAGGTAGAGCTCAAACTCCCTTGCCATTAGCAGAGATCGCAGGCAGAGAACTGTAGGTCAAATATTCTTAGCTTTGGTGAGGCAGGTGTCTGTGGTTCTGAGACTGAGATCAGGCTGACTTCCTGAGTTTCACTCTGTCCTCTGCAAATGACTGCAAAATATGAGAGGCACCAGTAGAGATACTGGCGAAGAACTACACTAATGTAACATGAATAGTCGTTATTTTTGTTCTATAAATAGTAAAATGAGAGAATGCTGATTTGTAATTAGATCTTTATTTCCTATTATGTGCTAGAAAATGAGAAAATAGGGTATTTCCTCTCTCATATTAAGGTAATCCTATTTTCCCTCATCTTAAATTATGTTTAAATACTATAAGGGCATAGTTAAACTTACTCTAATTATAATTGTAGATTGGTTCTAGCATATAAAAAATAAATACTAAAATCTATAAGGAAACCAATAAATGTCATATTCACACTAAATTCTAAATTGGTGCAAAGTAGTTATTTTAGGATGATGAGAGAGGCATGGCCATGGACATGTTTTACTTACAAAAGGAGAACCAAGAAGAGATGGGTCAGACCACCATTCTCAACTGTATTATTTTAAAACGATGCCATAATTAAAGTTAGGAAGGAGAGTCTGGAATCTAAAGTAATTCCCTATATTTAAAAAACAAACCAACCAACCCCAAACAGTAAGACTATACCAGAGGCTAAAGGGTTAGATGATACTGTTTTCTTATTTTTGCTTTTTTAAAAAAAGGTTTTGCCTTCCCTGTAAAGAGATTATTTCATTTGGATGCTGGGATTTCTGAAGAGTCAAATTTCTCTTTCCAGATGGTTTCTCCTCCTTTAACTCAAAAACAAAAAAAAAAAAAATTGCCTTTATGGCTATTGATTTTGATGAATGGATACTGTCATGGGAAACTGTTTTCTTTTTCTTGAGGAGAGCACAGACCCCTGTGATAGGGAAAAAGTTTAGCTTTAAAACCTTCATCTATCATTAACCCATCGGATCGAAAAGGACCATGCCTAGGAGTTCTTTCCACAGTTTGAGAAGATCAAACCTCCACGGTAGAATCTTAATTATAAAAACCTTTTGATTTCTTTTCCATTCTGCAGCTAGAATACAATGGCTGGTGAAGAGAAAGCTTATGACTCAAGACCTAATTTCGATTCAGAAATATAATTAATGTTCCCAGGGTCAGGCTCTTGCCTGGTGGATGCCCCATGGGCTTCCAATGGCTGAGCAGAGGGACCTAAGCAGGGGGAAATCATCTCTGCAAGCCAGCTGGGCTTCCCCTGTTACCCCTCTCCGGCTTGGCTAACCCCACTGCATCCCCGACCCTGCTGGTATCTGCTATCAAGCAGAGCCAGAGGAAATTGACGGAGACAGTGCCAATATCAGTGCCCCTGAGGGTTTCCCCTTTGCCAACATTAGCTGTAAAGAAGCTGGTCTCATTCACGGTTAAAGCTATTGATTTTTTCCCTCCCTCAGGCCAGCCCTGCATTATGTTCCTTCCAGGTTCTGAAGGGCTGTGTCTTGCACCAGTATGTTTCTTTTAGAACATTCATTTACAGAATCAAAGAAGATCTCCCCTGGGTATTCTGTTATCTTGCCAGTCCTGACCTGAAATACAGCTGGAAAACGCAGGCAGCTTTGTAAATAACAAATCTGACCTTCATCTCTTAGCACTTCTTGGCATGCTTCTTGTTCAAAAAGACTCTCAGAAAATCTGGAGATTGTGTTCATTCACTGACTGCTTCTTCTCTGGGTGAGTGTGTTTAAATCCCCTCCTGGTTGTGTGAAAACGATATTAATGGTTTGTATTTTCTCTTTGGTGGATCTACTTTGAAATTCGTGGTATCTGTCTTAAATAGTCTGTTCATAGTCTGTTCATGTAACCCATATTTGCTTAATCAGGCAATTCACTCATTCACACATTCAATGTTTAACTTACTATCTACTTAGCAACTTCATGCCAGGCGTTGTGTTAGATGATGAAGCTTTTGTATGGAACAAAACAGACCTGGCCCCCGTCCTCATGATGCTAACAGAGTAGTGAAGCAGATAGTAAAGGAAGAAGTGTGTTATGTGGTACCAGAAAAAAATTCAGAGTGTTTTAAAACATTACAGCAATTTAGATAGGGGAAATCCGCGAAAGTGACGTCGAAGGCGACGCAGCCAGGGATTGGAGGCTTGATCTCCACATGTCTTCTCTGTGAGGACTGATTGGAGGGAATAAAGGGCACTGCGCTGCGGGAGGAGATGAATTAGTAGGTTAATGTTCAAATGCAGGGGAGAAATGATTGCTCACCTAATGACACAGGAAGGACTTCTGGCAGTAACGATGACGTTCTCCTTGTCCCCTGTCATCCGCATAAAATAACATAAAATGGCATATTTTTTTATTTGAAGGGGTGGCACATTCTTTTATTTCAAAAGAATTGAAGTTTCTCCTTGATCTTTATAAACAAAATACAGAATAGGCTATCAAGGGAAATATAAATGAAAAAGAGATAATCTCCTATTTACCCACAAACTCCTTCCTCATCAGTCTCCTATTAGGAGGGATGGTTAGTCCTCCTTCCTCACTTGTTTCTGTGTGTGTGTGTGTGTGTGTGTGTGTGTGTGTGTGTGTTGATATAGTCACACATACATTACATAAATGGAGTTAATACTGTTTATATTACCAGAAAATTATTTTTTAATTAATATAGATGTCTTTCCTTATTAGCACACATAGATAAGCCTTATTTTTCATGCTTCCATAATAGTGTATAAAATGTAAATGAAAGTACAATCAGATTTTAATAATTCTACATTATTTCTATTGCTTTTTTATAGTTTTGGTGTTTTGCACTTATTTTTTTTTAAGTGATCCAATATTATCTTTGTGTATTATTTGAAGTGAGATTTATTTATTTACCATTTATTTTCCCTCCAAAGCATTCTGCTCTTCCAGCCTTATTTATTGAATACTTCAACTTTTCCTTACCATCATTATATACAAATTCTCTCAGAGACATTAATGTCCTTTTGGAATCTACTTTCTATTCCTCTGATGTATTTATCTGTTATTATGGCTGTACCAGACTCTCTTATTAAAGTTGTTTAGTGCTTTGACATTTTATAAGCAAAAGAACTCAAGAGTGGTGGTTAGGACTGTGATCACCGGTGCCAGGCCAAATATGGCCCCAAACCCTGGAGCATGGTAACATATTTACTCTCAATGCTGTTTGTGATTGGTGCATTCTTACACCAGTATGGTACAATCATCAGTATACTGTAGTTCAGATGATACTTAAAAATTGATTTGGTGTTACTCACAGTGATAGATGGCTAGTAAACTATTTTTAAGAGAAAAATATTGGAATTCTTTAAAGCACCATTCCTTCAAGAATTATCTACTTTCTTACAAATAATTGACTTGGACACAATCGTGACTTTAATAAGATTGCAAATAAAGATGGCTTAGATAATTTGGTGACTGCCCCTGTTGGGAAGAGCTCTACTGCTCAAGTCCTTGGGTATAAAATGCAAATATCTTGAGTTGTGTTTTCTAGGTAACAGCACAAACTGTGGGCAGCTCTTGAAAATAGGGAGCAGGAGCAGGAACAAAGCTTAATTTTTGACTCCAATAAGAATAATAATACCCACTACAGCCCCAAGTTGCTGGACTGAAGATGGAGTAGAGAAAGTAGGGTACACCTGCAAAAATTTCAGCTGGCCCTGGGGATGCTCAGAAGCCATCAGCTGGAAAAACACCATGAGCAAAACCTCTTTAATAAACTGAAAGAAAACATTCTCAAATATTAGTATTGTGTTGCTGGAAGTATGTTGGAAGGCAAAATATGGCAACATTTGAGGTATTGACTCTGATCAAGGGGCTGTCTGTGTGGAATGGGAGGTGGCAGGGTTGGGGATATCCGGAGGTATAATTTGACCTGGTAAGAAAGGATTGTTGACAGCAAATAACCAAAGAGCCGAATCTAGTGACTGTTTGGGGGCAACTTGAACTGAGAAGCCCAAGACAAGGATTTTTACGAGTAAAGCACTGAAATCAGGGAATGGTCCTGGGGTGCCTGGGTGGCTCAGTTGGTTGTCTTTGGCTCAGGTGGTGATCTCAGGTTTCTGGGATTGGGCCTCACATGGGGAGCCTGCTTTCTCCCTCTCCCTTCCTTCCTCTCCCCTTCTCATGCACTCTCTCTCTCGCACACACACACTCACAAATAAATAAATAAAATCTCTTAAAAAAGAAAGTAAATGGTCCTAGTAGTTCAGCAATATACTATTTAACTGGAAAATTCTCCATTTATACTAAAAATAGTAGGCAGTCATCAACATAACACTATACAATTTATTGGGCACGGAATCTCTTTAAATAGTAGCTACAGCCAAGTTAATTTATATAGCTGGATGCAAAAAAAATATATATATAAAGTTTTATAAGCGCATCCACAGACATCCATTCTCCTCCTCTCTTTCTGTCTCCCTCTCCCTCTCTTTCTCCCCCTTTTCTCTCTCTCTTTCTCTCTCTCTCTCACACACACACACACCACCGAGAAATTGCTGTCAATGGTGACAGTGTTAACTAGAGAAATAAGGAGGCACAGACCTGGTTACTCTCCCTTTCTCCTTTGCTTCAGTCACCCAGCCAAACCTATTACAATTTTCCCCTGTCAGCTTTCCCCCAGCTGTTTTCCTCCCATTGCTGCTGTCGCCATCTTTGTTGCCTTGATGATGGCAATAGTGGACTAATGACTTTCTATCAGCCTTTCTTCTTTCAATCCATCAACTTCTCCATGAACACATTTATCTTTTTACATTGCACTCATCATTCTGTCTTCAAAACCTTTAATAGTTTCTCATTTTCTACAGAACAAAGGCCAAATTCTTTATCTTGGCTTCCCACAATTGGTTTCCAAACCACCACTCCAAGGTTGTGTCAGTGATTACTATTCTACAAACCACCTAGTGAAGCAAGCTGCTCTACTCACTTTTCCGCACGTACTCCCTGTCCACTTTTGCCTCTGTGTTTGCATGTGTGTGATTCCACAAAATCCACCCCCCCCATGCTTTTGAAAGTCTAACTCCTTTCCACAAGATCCAATTCATATTCCATATCTTTCCTGCTGTCTTCCACAACTTCTCCAGTGTCAACAACCACTCCTTTCTCTGAACTGTTTTAACAACCATTAGTCAAGTTGCTGTATTATACTAATTCTTGAATTTTTTTTTTAAATGTTGAGAAGTGGAAAGGGGCAGCAAATATGGTCTTTCAAATTGCAAGCTTTTTTTGTCTCTGTAAGGTAAAGACTCCAACTCACTTTTGTGGAAGATAGTTTTTGGATGTGACAAACATTAGTTTTAATCAAATATTTCCAGATCTGCCTTCTGGGCATATGGTGGGACTGCACATCTCTGCTTCCTTGAAGTTAGGTGTGGGTGCATGCTTTGCTTTTGCCCATGAATTGTGAATTTAAGTGACATGTTACACTTGCCTTTAAGCATTGAATCAATGTATGATTTTCCAAATTCTTTCTCTCTACCTTAGCAACCAACATTATACTCCATAGTTGTTGCAACTTCAACCTGATTCTAGAAGCTATTATAGAAAAGAGCCCCTCAAGTCACCAAATTCTCTCTCTTTGGTGAACCAGAGCTTGTTAACTCTAAAAGCCCATTAATATAAAGTTAACCTGTGATTAAAAGATACCATGAGCACGATATTAATCTTTGATTTTTTTAAGCTACTAAGATTTAGAGATTGTTTGTTAGTCCTGCAGAACTGCTACCCTATCCTGAGTGATACACTTTGTTTAAGAAAATCTTCAAAATGCACCTTTAATTCCACAAGTGAAGTGGTTGCTCATTCATTATTTGGGGGGAAACTATAAAGCATTATTTACTTAAATGCAGGTGTTAAGCTACTGATAGTTGAGCTGAACTGTTTCACTGAGAGTTTATACTGTCATGAGTGGAGAATCTGAGTGTCAACTTTCAAAAGGCATTTCAGGACTCTGGTTTTATACAAAGATGCTCTGAAGATCCACTAAACAGATGTGACATATTCTTCAGAAGGGGAGGCATCTTTCCTCACTTTCATAGCAATTAAAACTACTATAGCTCCTGAAGGAGGAACTTCTGGAGCATCAGTAACACTGGCCATCTCCTGAAGACACTTGGCAGTAAGCTAATGAAGAGGGTCTCTTGCACACTTTGGAGAATAATGACTTTAGCAGAGGCAACTGTGGCCACAGAAGAAAATCATAGCAGTTATTTATTGACTGAAGGCAAAGACTAATTCCAGTAGACAAACTCTTTTGTTTGAAAGAAGTAACACTTGGGGAGTCTCTGAAATAATTGCAGAATATTATAGAATTAGGAGTTTGAGTCAATGTCATTTGGACAATACAGTAAAGTCAATCTCATTTATTAGCAGATGAACCACATAAAGTTATTAACATGATTATTATTTGTAATGTTTATTGATTATTTTTAGTAGTTGGTTTATAATTATAGTTCTTCACTCAAGAAAAAAAATCTCATCTTCACAAATTTATTACTAGCTCCTTGAAAGCAAGGACAATGTTCAGCATACAATGGGTACTTAATAGGTGATTATTAATTACGATGATGAAGTTGTTGTGGAAGGAATTTATTCTGAGGAAAAATATTATTTTATCATCATTTTGGGTAGAATTCAGTGTATCTCTAGTAAATCAAGAATCTGAATTTGGGTAGAACTTAATGTACTTCTCAATAATAGGAAAAAATTTAGAGATAATTTTGTCCAGTGGTTTCAAAATGTGCTTGTAAAGCCTCTGCTGTAATTTCAACAAGATGTCAGGTGCCTTATATATTTCCATGCAAGCAACTCACTTTTGTCTGCTGCTAGTGGGTTCTACAGTTGAATTCATTTGAAGAATGAGCCTGCTGTAATGTAAGATGGACATACACCTGTGACTAGATTTATATAGCTTACCTCCCTTATTTTATACATGCTGAAATAGGTCAAAAGACATTAAATGGAGTTTTCCAAGGACACATAGCTGATGAATATAAAAGCCAAGGAAGCATGTCTCCTGCAACTACAGTTACCTCCCACAATTGCTCTTGCTGATTTTTATTCTTTATTTTTAATATGCATTACTTATTTACTTTGTAGGTCCATTTTACATATTTCCGCTTTAACCAGACACTTTTTAAAAAAATGTCTTTCAGAGGTGGATGAAATATAGAACTGAGGAAGAAATGATCCTGGCATAGCTGTAAAAGTCCCTAGATTTCTACCTTAGATTTGAAAGTCGCTTCATTTGTCCTTCATACAATGGGTGAATTCCCTTCACAGGACCTCTACTGAGGGAAAATCTTGCCTGTGATGGGTGACTGGGAAAACCAACATTCTGTCTTGAGCAAGTGAGACTGCTCTCTGTTTTTGTCTTTCACTGAGCTTAATTTAATATCAGTGTCACAGTCTAACCATCTTCCTGAGAATAGAACTACATATGCCAGTGGCCATACCTACGTTTAGCTTGACCTTGATGGAGTTTAAGTGTTTTTTTAAAGTAGTTCCTATCATTCACAAATCAAATGTGGTGCTGAATAGAAACTGCCCTCTTTCTACAGGAAATGAGCTCTTCAGTTTTTCACAGACCTACCCCTCCCTTACAACTCATGTAAAAATAACCTTCCTGAACACAAGACCTTGAAGATGGGCTTTATGTGCTACACCAGAAACACACCATGTTACTGTGTTTGCCATTGAAACTCCATGGATTTGAGCACATGTTCACACTTTTAAGGTCTTCAGTGAGTACATGAAGTTCCTGAAAAATGGCGCCTGCCAGTTTCAGATTCCAGTTTTGTGCTTTATTAGGAATGAAAGGAAGAAAATGGGTCTAGTGAAATATAAAAAGAGGAAGAAGTGTGTGAATAGTGAGGCTCAGGAGCAGTATGGACAAAAGAGTCCCACAGAAATGTATGTAGAGAGGAAGCAACCCAACATGGCAGTCATGTCTATAGTGGGGAGGGAGCTATTTACATTTTCTGAGAGGCAGAGTCAGATGCAGTCATCTCCATGAAAGCAAAGGACAGTCGCTGTGTGGTCTGGAAAAAGAATGTCCTGCTCTTGAGCCATGTCCAGATACGGAGGAGCTCTGGTCCGCCGGCGGCGGCAGCTTCTCCAAGTGCAGATGGACGCCGCCTCTGTCAAGCCAGCTCTCTCACCTTATGGCAGCTCTCTGGGATGCAGTCTGGAAACACCATATGGGATATAGCCTTTCCCACATAATCCCATGAAAACTGTTTTACAGTAACACATTATGAATATTTCATTTTTCTTCACAGATCCACTTCCAAGGTGTGGAATATTCCTTTTCTTTTCATTTTTTTCTCTGCTTTCTTGGACCTTGGTTTAAATGGATTTCACTTAGCTAAATGAATGCTTCCTTATCAAATTTAAGATGTTCATAGAGGGGTTTAAATTAATTCACTGTGGTGGTAGTAAATAAGAGGATGTTGGTCTTTCTTACTATTCATCTACACCACAAAACCACTAAGCAGGCACTTACACATAAAACAATTGATTTGATATACTTTCTTTCCTTCATTTTTTTTTTTTGGCCAGTATTGGTATATTTTTTAAAGTAATGTTGGTTAAATTAATTTGGTGTTCTGGTTTCCTGGAAACGTGGCCTCTCTCTGACCTAGCTTAAAGGGATAATCTTCAAAGCTTCTTTCCCATTCTCCAACTTCATTTGTAAAATATTAAGATCAGTCATTTAAGTTTATATATTGTTTTAAAATCCAGCTTTGTGGCTCTTGCTTTGTCCCTCACTGTTATAGGAATCGCTCTATCCTCCTCCAGTGAGTGATAGCAGCTGGTTGACAGGAGAGGGCTTGCTGCAGACTGCGCCCTAAAAGGGAGGGGAAACACCATATCTAATTAAAGCAGCAGGGAACGTTTTTAGCAAGGCAAATTGTAATCCTTTATTTGGAAACCGGCCAGGGCATTAGGGTTAACAACCCGGTTTGTGAAAAATAATAATAAAAAATATATACCCACCATGGTTTTATGGGTCACAGTGTCTGGGATGTCCAGGTTTACATCTCATTGAAAAAGCTTTCTTACATTCAATATCCCAAACACCTGCCGAACAGCATGGCAACAGTTTGGCAGCCTTGGAAAGAGTGTTTCAAAACTAGTCATGTACCTTATTTGTCCTAGATTTTTAAACAAGAATTCTAACTATAATCTCAGGGTGGGGGGGAAATCAATTGTACTTTTAAAGTAACACAACACATATTGCATGGAGCCCTGGATGGGATACTTAAACAATGAATTCTGGAATACAAAAAAGAAATTTAAAAAAATAAATAAAAATTTTAAAAAATAAAGTAACATGGCATAAAATGATTAAAAACAAGTTTCTTTTAAGTGGACCTTTTCTTACCAGGTTAGAAGTCACAAGAACCCGTTTCAGCTTCACCACTTCTGGCTGTGTGACGTCCCATGAGCCACTTGGCCCATCTCAGGCTCTGTTTCTCTGTTTGTAAAATAAGGGTAGTAGTATTCATCTACTATCTTCTTTGAATAATAGTGGGGATCAGAGCCAGTGCCATCAAGCTTGTGAATGCCTGTGACAAACTGAAAGCCACTTACTAATGCAAACCATTGTTGTTATTAGATTATTTGTTTACACAGTTGCCATTTGTGAGGTAACCTTGGCAAGCATTGGTTGGAAGAGCTTGGCCCATGAATGGGCAGGAAAATTTCTCAAGAACAGGTTTAATCAGTGAACCAAAACCTTCAATTTCATTTAGTCCATCTGAAAAAATACTCTGGACATAGCCTCTAGGTGATTTATTGGTTACACATTGAATTGAATCTATTTCAAAGGGGGAGTCATATGGGACAGTTGGGAACTCAAACAGTTTGGGACAACTGTTTATGGGACAGACCGCATAGAATCACAGGTGAAAATTTGGGGAGAGGAAGTCAAAAGTCATGCACTTAGAGTGTTTTGAGCTTCAGCTAAGGGTTGAGTAAGCATGTTCAAATTGGAGCCTCTAAAATTCAGGCAAAATTACAAAAATGAAGTGTGGGCTACAATTTTTGTGTTTAAAAATGCCTAATATGCTGCCATTTCAAACTGTGTCATAGTTGCCATAAGCTTCATCTCAGAATTACTGCCTTATTTCTAGGGAGGTAAATGTCTACAGGACACTTCTCAAAATAAGAGAGATTCTGAGGTTAGTGGTAAAAACACTGTTTATATCTATACTTACACTATTTCTGACTATATTAAATAAGAATAAATAGGAATAAATAAGAATACCTACCAAATGTAAAAAAATACTTATTTGCTATTCGGAGTCTTTATATTTTAGAATTCTTTAGATACTGATTTTGAGTTTTAGACAAAGTACTTCTTTATTTTATTTTTTAAAGATTTTATTTATTTATTTGACAGACAGAGATCACAAGTAGGCAGAGAGGCAGGCAGAGAGAGGAGGAAGCAGGCTCCCTGCTGAGCAGAAAGCCCCATGGGGCTTCATCCCAGGACCCTGAGATCATGACCTGAGCTGAAGGCAGAGGCTTAACCCACTGAGCCACCCAGGTGCCCCTCAAGAACTTCTTTATTTTAATTTAGAGTTTATTTATAACTGCAAAGATTCTGATACAAAAGCCTAGCTGTTATTTAGAAGCAAACATCTACACAATAGTTAGGATAGAAACAATGTTGGATCTATTCTGGTGGTATTGTTGCCATTGTTAAATTAATGTGTAAAAAAAAAAAAAAAAACACCAACCAAAAACCAGAAAGTCGGGAATAACATGCTGGCCAGCCAGTTGCATCTAGGTGGTTTCTCAAGAGGAGGTGCTTTTCCTTAGTGATTATTAGGTGGTGACCTGTGGCCCCAGGAAACCTTTTCATTTTAACCCAAGTCACAGTCCAGATGTGGGAACATGGCAAGGACCTGGGCTAAGGGGACCTGCCAGATACAGCACAGAGTTCGCATGTCTTTCTTTTCACTCCCATTCCCCGCTCTCCCACTAGCCTACAGCATGGCTTTTTTGATTCCGAATTGTCCTTCACAAGTACACCTGGAAAGCTCTGATCTTCTTTAGGGTCAGCGTCATTGACCGTTTCCAGCAAACTCTGGGGCAGAAGGCTCCTCTGGTATCAGTGGCATTCATGTGCAAAGTAGAAACTGAACTGAACACATTATCTGTGAGCTGAAATTGGTCTGTCCAATAGTACCAGCCTCTTTACGGGGTGGCGTGCACTTGAAGGTTGGTTATTAGTTCCAAATGCTGCAGAAGCATCTGCTCTCGACTAGCTAGAAATCATGTTTAATAACAAGAAAATCTACTCCAGCCAAATCCCTGTTGGGAGGGCTCTCGCATGAACAAAAGGCCCCCACTTCCCCTGATTTCCATAACAGATGTAGTATCTGATGCATGACAGCTCAGCGCAGCCCCGCGCCATTATTCTCCGACATATCCATCTGCAAGAAACTGTGCTTTCATTTTATTAATTGCTCTGGTGGGCTACACGTTATTTTTTTGTTGCCCAGAGAGTATTCTGTTTGTGCTTCATGCTACACTGGTCACAATAATAGTTATTTTTCTTAATGTTAAAGGTTATTAGCTTTTTTCCCTTACTTTGCTATGCATCTCCCATACCCAATAAACTATTAATGCCTCCCTGGGGGGTTGACAGTTTCACTTAAGTTGGTGTGGTCTGGTCCTCCCATCCCTGGTGCTGCTGCTTTGTTTTCTTATTGAACATTCTTGGGCCAAGCCAGTTATGGGGGGAAGTCATTAGCAGGATCCTAAAGAGAGAATGCAATTCCTAATGACTTGAAAAAAAGCAAGAGCTTTCATTTTGACATTTGTAAATCAGTAGCCACTTTAAAATCACCTTCCACACACTAATAATTGTAGATAAAAGTATTTGCTACTTTGGAAAGATAAAGGCTCTTAATTTATAATGAGTCCCGAGTCAGTTTTCTCCTTTTGATAGAACTCTAGGTAAAGAGTGAGGTTTGCTGCCTGAGGCCACCAGCTGGCCGGCTGTAACCCAGGCTGGTCATCATCCCACGTCACTTGGTCACAGACCCGCTTGGAAGGAGTTGTGGAACTGACGGAGTGCAGGGAAGGAGGTGGAGTTGATCAGGGGCTTAGAGACAAAAAGGATAAAGAAAAGATAGAGTAAAAAGAAGAGAAGTCGTTATAAGTATAAAACTGTAAGAATATATAATCTCCACATTTTCCTTTTTGGTAGAAAGTTGGTTGACTTATTTTTTTTAAACAAAGTTTTAATTGTTTAAAATGAAGCTTAGAATTTAAAACATCATAACTTAAAAGAAATATTGAATTTGGTACTGAATCCAAAACAGCACGAGAACAGCTTCTGCTCACAAGGTTATAAAAGGTATAGGTACAACTACAGCTGACCAAGGGCAAAAGCCACCCCAGCAAGTATATATGAAATTGCCAAGGTCCAGCACATTTACATATAATTTGCATGTTTATGTTAGCTGGTCCTATGGAACTTAGATGAGGAACAGCAGGGTAAATCAACTGTCTCTATTACCAGAATCTCTTGGATGGACTGACAAAACATCAGAGCAAGACTGAAATATCCCAAATGGTATTTTATAGCATAAGTGAAAGACATATAGAGAAAAATAATGTACGTTCATATTAATCAATTTCTTTTATGGTGCTGAATGTTCTTACCCACTGACTCTAAAACATAAAAGGGGAAAAATCAATCAAAATCAAAGATAGCAGCAAAAGCAATAATGTATTTACTTATAAATACCATATCACTGAAAATTTTTCAAAATCTTTATTTCTTTTTGGACCTGGTACATGCTATACACCCATGTATAAACCCACAGATGAATCTTTAAAAAAAAAATCATCATCATCATCATCATCCTTCTACCCCCCCATGTTATAGGCGAATGCTTTTATGTTAGGCATTTAGTTATGCATAGGTTTCCGTTTTGAAGAAACTGGCTTGAAACAAGTCTGCACAACTAAAATCCGTGGAATGTGAAAGCATGCTCTAATCTACATACACGATAGTTCACTTCTCGCTGGGGACCTTTCAGAGGGGGCCCCCAAAAAGCTAATACCAAGAGAGAACATATTTACTGTATTTTGCCAAATATTATCTCATAAAAACAAACACAATAAATACACATTCTACAGGAGACTTCCTTGGGTATTGCATTGGATAACCTCAAGAGGAGGAAAGAAATGATTTATAGCGGTAAGGAGAAGATTCAGTGCTCCACGTTCTGTCCCTGATTCACCCCAGTACATTTCTCAACTCAGCTTCTTAATGAGGAGGGCAATTTATCCCTCAGCCCTGGTCACTATAGCCGGAGTCGCAGCTGGCAACCAAGAAGCACTAATCAAAATAGCCCTTTGTGGGATTTTGCGTCTTGAGGTCTATGATGGTTACATCGACTCTATTGCTTTCCTTCGGCTTCCCAGTCCGACTTCACCTGCTCCACACAATAGGGCTAATCCTCGGTGATCATTCTAGTCCGAAAAGAAACATTAGAGACTCTCACTCACTTCCTATGTTTCACAGATAAGGAGAAAGAGTGTCAGAGCCTTCATTACATAAATGTCTTAAGGACAGTGTAAGTCCAGATTCTGTTTCTGGGTTAGAAAAAAAAGCTTATGAGGATCTAATTGGCAAAATAATAAATATGTTACCATATACGTGGGAGCTTCTTAAAAGCACTCAAACACACTCCATGTAGTCTGCTTAATATTCTTATCACTGCAAACTCTCAAAGAAGCTTGGTAGACATCATTATCTCAATTGGCCACAATAAAGATAGAGGAAATGTTCTGGGAAAATTAGCACGAATTCAGGCAAAATGCAAGGGTGAGAAAGAGGTGGCGAGAAGTCTATTTAAACGTACTCTGGAAAGCACTTACTTGCTCCTCCCTACGTGCCAGACTCCAGGGCTCTAAAGATGAAAGACATAGTTCACATTCTTCAGGAGCTGGTGGGCTAACTGGGCAGTGGGCTGTGAAAGGCAATACTCATAGAGCATGGCTATCTAGGCTGCATTGGGAGCAGAGAGAATGGAAATATGTGCCTGCGAAAAACAGCATGTTGGAGAGAGCAGGATGATTTCTCGCTGGGCCCTGAAGGGTGGGCTGGAGTTTGGGTTCACCAGCTAGACGGGGAGAAGTACTTTTTTCCTTAGGAACCTCACATACCAAAGTGCACGCTGGGGCTCAGGAGGTGATCCCGTGAAGGGTTTCATGGGGGTGTTTCTGACAGTGCCTTCGACGGCTCTCTGTTCTGCTCTTTGTGTTCTTTTTCATCATAAACAGTGGCCAGTTACAAAGAAATGCTCGGAACACGTATGTTAGAGGAAGTGTGGTGAGAACACAGCAGTAAAGAGTGCCAGTAAGTTGGAGGAAATAGAAGAACGGAAACAGGGCAGTAACATGAAGAACGGGGTCGTTTGTACCAAGCCCTTGCCGGTGGCAATGGTGCAGGTGTACCCGATGAAGAAGGGTGGCCCATTATACGGATACCATTTCCTTAAGCCTGACTTAGTTTATGCCACGCTCCCAAATTTACCTCCCCCCCGCCCTTCTCCTCTAACACAAGAAGTGTCTAAACTTGTGGCTAATGATGATCTATGTCTTGTTCCAAAAGACTTGAACAAGTGGCTGGCTTTGGAGCCAGCAGCAGTCCTTTGCTCATGAGGGACAGGAGGTGAATAAAAAGAGAATCGGCAGCCTGCTGAAAAGGCTGAAGAAAAAGAATGAGTTTGTAATATTCAGATGCACCGGGAAAACGTTTCCCCCCACTTGGCAAAGGGATATGAGCCCCTCCTTAGCCACGCGCGTTTTCCCCTCCCCACTGGAAAATCCTGGCTGGCTAGGGCTCTGCCCCCTCTCAAAGGCAGTATAAGACTAGTTCCCTTCTCTCAGGTTCCCCCAAACTCACAAAGATCTTTGGAGTGAAAATGAAAAGCGCATCTCATTAAACGGGTCTAAGGCATTCACGCAGAGTCAGAGGGAGGAAACTGGGACAGGCACTACATAAATTAATATTATGAAAGGAGGAAATTTCCCTATTCCGCTGCTAAACAGCATTCTGGATTTGCATAGAAAATCCAGTGTTGAAGCCTTTTAAGTTTTAGCAGCACTGTTCCTTCTCTCCACCATTGTCTTCATACTAGAAAAAGAGGCGAGAAAAACCTGAGGAGGCCATTTTGGGGGTGCCTAGAGGTGGGGTGTGCTTGAAAAGGAAACGTAAAAGGGCTTAAGTCCATTCATTTCACCCTTTCATTTTGCTCTAAATGGAAGCACAGCGTTAATGCCAGTGCCCGGGCCGGGGGAGCTGGCAGAGAGGGACTCCGCACCGCAAGGCAGCTGAAGCCTTTCATGGTGACAGCTTTTCTCCCAATGTGTCCCGGTAGGAGTTTGAGTTGACAGACAACAAAGGATGGGGAGGGGAGGGATTGGACAAACAAGCCGAACAACCAGTACCCTTCTCTCCGTAACGGCCCCTTGGCTGGTGGACAAAGAACAAATCTACTCTGGGAAAGTGCCCCCCCCCCCCCCCCCGCACCGCCCTGCCTCGGGTTATCTTTAGTGAACACAGGAACTCAGGGGTGAGGCACTGGGCATTATTCCCCCATGGATCAGCCATTTGGGGGGCTTGGGAAAAAGAAAAACTTTGGGTCTAGTGGCAGGAAAGAAAGTCTTTTGGAGAAATTTGTTAAAACACTACAAGGGTGTAAACTTGTTTCTTAAAACTATGAGCAGAGGCTATGAAAACCCCCTTTCCCACCGCCCACGCGGTCACTTAGCTCCCTAAGGGTGCTCCAAAGAGCCATGCTGAAATCGAATGACGAAAAGAATAATAGGGGCCAGTATTGGGGATATTATCCAATGCCTGAGACCCACCGATCTCACACCTCAACCTGTATGGAGTCCGTGTGGGCTTTATTTGGAATCTTCCCTCTTCTGGAAAGAGCTGAGTGGCATGTGAGTATTTGGCAGGACAAGAGAAGAGAAACTCATTTTTACTTGTTTTTATTTCTGGTACAGATCTGGAAATATCTGATGATCTTTAGAGTATCGGGCCGTTAGGGGTATCGACCACAAAATCCTACCGTAGATTACTTACATTATTTTTGATAAGCCCTCTTTGGGGATTTTTCCACGTGTGGGTGGATTCATTAAGCAGAGCCTGTGAAAGTGGTCAGGAAGCGACTCTGACAAAGCCAACAAACGTATTTCTTCTTTGCTTTGCCTCCCGTCAGCATGTGTGTTTATATGTTATGACAGAGAAAGGACCGTAGCAATTCTGCAGTGAATGTTATTAGAGCAGCGCTACCAAATAAAAACATGACTCCGGGAGTGGTTAGCGAATAGGTCTCCAGAGAAATGTAAAGCCTCCGTTTATGGACACATTAACAAACAGGTTGATTTGTCTGGACGGAAAGGGACGATGTGAAACCTGGGTGGTGGAGATAAGGTCCCCCAAACGGAAGGTTCGCACACATGCTAGTGTCCCAAGCACCTCGATAAGTATTCCAGACTGTTCTTTTATGAAAGGCCTCCATGGGAGGAATAAATGATGTATGAAATAAAGATGCCCTGGCTCCACAGGGAACATGGAGAGGACGCTTCAAGCTATAATGTGTGGTTTCTGATGGGTTTTGGCTGTGACCCCTGGGCACAATTTCTATTCAGCTGCAGGGAGCCAAACGGCCTCCCGCAACTCCGAACACCAGAATCCACACACCCTCTTCTTCTCCTGCTGGAGAAACACTCTCTCACCCAAGTTTGCTTGCAAATTTCTTTCAACACAGACACTTCACCACCTCAGCACCCCAGCAGCCGGCTATAGCGGTGACACCTCGTAATTATAGTTATCCAGCAAGAAGCATTGCAAAATCTGGTGATAAATTACTTGAATTCTGTGAAATTACTGTCACCAGTACATCCAAAGCTTCTGTGTGAGAGAGAGCTGCAGGTGTGCAGGCCTTGTAGGACACCCAAACCCTACTTTTTTTTTTTTTTTTTGTACTCCAACTTCTGTAGTCCAGGTGGGATTTCAACTTCATGATAGGAAATCTAGGTCCATTCAAGCAGCACAGAAGTCAGGATGGGAAAGTCAGCACTGCAAACAGCAAAATGTGACTATCTCAATAATGGGTTATTGTGAAAAATAATGAGTTCTAAGAAGTTCCAACCAGGGACACATGGGGGGCTCAGTGGGTTAAGTCTCTGCCTTTGGCTCAGGTCATGATCTCAGGGTCCTGGGATTGAGGCCTGCATTGGGCTCTCTGCTCAGCAGGCAGCCTGCTTCCTCCTCACTCTCTGCCTGCCTTTCTGCCTACTTGTGATCTCTGTCTGTCAAATAAATAAATAAAATCTAAAAAATGAAGTTCTAACCATTAGTTACTAAGCGTGCTTCTGGAAGATCTCTCCCCAAAGGCACTTGATATATGTTAAGACATTAAGAATAATATTAGTTTCAGTAAGGAAATGATAATTTATAAAGAGAACACTTTGAAACAAAACATACCAACACATAGAAAATCGTAGGTAACACAGATTCGAATCCTGGTTACATTTGGAATGTTCACTTTGGGAGATCTTATTCTTGTATCCATTAGTGAAAACAATTAAGCAATTAGTGCATGGATATGCCAAGGTACTCTAAGTATGGATATCTTTCGTGTGCACATAGCTCACTTGCTGTGGTCTGGATGTTTGCATTCCCCCAAATTCACATTAAAACTTAATCCCTAGGGTGATGGTGTTAAGAAGTGGGGCTTGGAAGGTGGTCAGGTCATGAATGTGAATGGCCATGACTGGAATTTGTGCCCTTATGAAAAAGGCCCAAGAAACCTCCCTTTCCCTTCTGCCCTGTGAGGTTATCGTGGAAAGATCCCTTCCTGTGAGGAAGCATTCTTTCTTTCTTGGGGAGCTGCCCCATCTAACGTTGCTGAAGGTACTTGGGAGACCCAAGCGGATGCTATTGTTGTATCCAGTTCTCTTGGCCATTGGGTCCCCAACTCTTATTGGGTTATTTAAATAAAGTCTTGCCCTGGGTTCTTTAACTTGGAACTATACAGCATATGAATCAAATTCCACTGATGGCAAAGCTTGTGGGATTAAGCTCAGAAGCTCTAGAATTTCCTGCCGTGTGGAAGAAGCAGACTGCTAGGAGGGAGAATAGCAGCGGTGTGCAGAGAAAGCAGAGGCACAAGACGGACTCCGCTCTCTTTCTTGCTCTGCTCTAGATCAGGGTTGCCAAACTGAGCAAACAAAAATACAGGATAAAGCTCAGTCAAATTTAAGTATCAGACAACGGATACTTTTTTAGTATAAGCGTACTTTTGTAGTATAAGCATATTTTATGTAATATTTATTATTTTCTTTCACCACAAACACTTCTCTACCTCACTACCTTGACAGCTGGCTGTGATGGTGACACTTCTAATTACACCTCAAAATTCAAACTGAACTGGCATCCTTGTTTTATCTGTCTTACCCAACTACAGATACACAGACTTCTCAATGTCTTTTGACAATCTGGTGGGATTTAGGAACTGCCTCCTACTTTAGGGACTATGACCGAGATCTTCTCTCTGCCAGGGTTAGTCTTCCCCTGGATACCCACCAGGCTAACTGCTTGGTCCCCTTCAAGGATTTATACAAGTTTCAATGCTTCTTCTCGGTAAAGGGTACACTGTCCTAAATTTCCCAGTGACTGACTCCCCATCACCCTTGCCCTGCTCTAAGTTTTCTTTTCCTATGATTTATCACTGAAACCTACTCTATCCCTCCATTCTTTTTTTTTTTTTTTAAAGATTTTATTTATTTATTTGACAGAGAGATCACAAGTAGGCAGAGGCAGGCAGAGAGAGAGGGGGAAGCAGGCTCCCCGCTGAGCAGAGAGCCCGATGCGGGACTCGATCCCAGGACCCTGAGATCATGACCTGAGCTGAAGGCAGCGGCTTAACCCACTGAGCCACCCAGACGCCCCATATCCCTCCATTCTTTATTACTTGTCTCCCTCTGCTAGAATGCAAGCCCGATGGTGGAAAGATTCTGCCATAGATTTGTTATATGAATAACTAATAAATGAATGGCAGAGAATTCACTTTCTTTCTGAAACCTATGTATGTTATTTAAATTATTTGAGCCTATAACTTCCATTTTGCTTAAACTTGTTCACCTTCCAGCTTTTTTGTGCCACCCAAAGACTCTGGCTCTGTGAGGCCTTCCCAGGCCTTGAGGAGGGTCAGCGCCTCCCGCCTCAGGCTCCTCATTCATCTGCTCTCTCATCCGTTCATTCAGCTAAACACGTGTCACATGTCACTGCATTCTGAACACTGTGCTAGGCATCCGAGGCAGATAGAAGTATTCGACCCAGACCTAGCTCTAAAGCATTCACAATATATAAGAAGACCTTGGGCAAATTACTTGTGATCTATGGGCTTCGGTTTCCCCATCCCTAAACTCGAGGTAGGAATGGCGCTCACTTCCATGGTTTTGTTACACAGAAATAGTGAGAGGACAGAGGAGCCGTGCTTGGCTTCTATTCCATAAGAAGCAGCTACCGTTGTTAATACCGGTAGTACAGGCAGAGCCGTCACACTGACAACTCATGCATTCTATAACGCAAACGGTGTTCTCTGGAGTTGGAGGGTAAAACACTTGCGTGGCCATATGGAGCAATCTGAGGTAGAAAAGGGACTTGTCCATCAATAACCTAAGATGTCCTCTGTGAGATACAATAACAAAAATATGCACAAAATGCAAAGAGAACACAAACAAGGCAGTGATTGACTCCTGGGAGCACAAAAGGACAAATGGCTCTCCAATGAGAGGAACAACAGATGTCAAAGACAGCAGAATGACGAGTAAGCTGTTCGATTCCGCCGGAGTGATAACTGACGGTGGAGAGAGATAACAGCCAAGACACAGGCGGGAGGCAACTCCTAAGGGATATTTTATGTTCCACAAAGAGGCTGGGACTTTGGAAACAGGGAGAGATGCCATCAGATGTGTGCTCTCAGAGAGCACAGAGAGGTAGAGGTTGGGGAAGGTGAGCAGGGAGGAGGCTATCAGGACGGACACATCATGAGGGCCTATCAGGTTTCAGGAGCTGACAACTCCCTGATGCTGCTGCCTGTGTGTTCTCTTCCGATTTACTCCAATTTCTCAACAAGACTCTCAAAGCATTTGTGTTATGCCTCATCCGCTCTCTCTTCTGAGAAGGAGGGATCAAGCTGACCACGCTGGGATATTTCCTAACCACACAGTAGTAGCTGCTGCTAGTTCACTCTGTGCTGAATAGGGCTGTGAGAGGTTCTAGAGGAACCTCTGGGCACAGACCAGCTGAAAGCAGGTAATCTTACACCAAGAGCAAACTTCCCATCCCCACTCATTCCCCGTTCTTATGGTTGACCAGCTCTCTTTTGGGTTATGATTCTAGAGACTAAATAAAGCTCTGTGCATGTCATTATCTTCTTCCCTTCCCTCTTTCTTGGGATCATTTGTGGACGTTATAAATGGAAGTTTTCTTCAAGAGCTGACCCTACCAGAGATCAGCTATGATATACTGAAGGGTAAAGGCAAAGAATATTTAATTTGGTGTTACTTTTCCCAGAATAAAGGCAGGTAACAAGACCATGGGTTTGCTTTGCTTTTGAACAGAAGTTTTAAACTAATTCCACCTCCTTCTTCCCCCAAATGCTATTCCCTGAAAATGACTAGAAAACAATAGTTTACAAATGTTAACATGGAAAGAGAGGAGGATTGAAAGGAATAGAAAGGAGAGCAAGAAAATATCTACACCACACTCAAAAGCTAGACAACTATAATCATTTTGTTAATCTTTGCCTTCTTAGGTAACTGGGAATTGACTTTTCCAGCTCCCTTATAATTTAAAATAAGTAAAATAAACAAACAAAAATAACGGAATAACAGAACAACAGAAACAAAAAACTCCTTGTCAGACTTGTACTCCTAAGTTTTGTCTCTTTCCAAGAAACTAGTTCTTCCATCAAGTTAATAGTGGTCTTCAGTAACATGAGACTGAACATTACGTATACACATCATAGAAGGAAACTTTTAAGGTGTTTGTTTACTCATCAAAACTATATTCTATAGAAGAACTTAGAGCCGGGGCACGAATGCAATTTTTCACAATTCCCTCAAGAGAATTGGAGGATGATTTCGGTGAGATGGGAAATCATATTGAATGATGTACCAAGAAAGGTTGACTTTCCTAATTCTCAGAATATTGGAAGAAAGAAACATTTGAAAGTGGATATAAAAGTTTTCAAATAAGGGAATGAAAAAACATTTAAGAAACATTTAATGTGCCAGATACTTTTCTGGGCTCTGCAGAAATTGACATACATTAAAAAGGTGCCTGACTTCAAAGTGCTTAAATTTTAGTGAGCATTTAGCTCAAAGGCAAATTGGGATTTAGGAGGAAAGAAGAAAGAAAGCTAATAATCTCCGGTCACTACTATGATTTAGGCAATATATTATTGCTTCCTTTTAGTTATACTCTTTTCAGTTCTCATAACTGCTCATGGTACAGAGATGTGTAAGAGGTCATATTTTTGCAGATAAAGACAGTTATCCAAATAACATGGGGCTTATTCACATAGATTATCAATTTGCATTTAGAAAGTGAAAAAAAAATTTTTTGGGGGGGGAATGGATTTAATATTTTAAGAAAACAGACCTAGAGTCCAATCTTCTAGGGAAACGCTTTCCAAACTCTTTCAGATATGACACATGTGGAAAATGATAGTATTTATACAGAATTTGGAACGACTTGGAGAGTCTTCTCTCATCCTGAAGGAACGAACCTCAATAGCTTCTTTTTGCCTTGTAGGACTGAGGGGGTCAAAATCTTGGGAAGCCTGTTTTCTATGTGTGTGGGGGGGTATACCCGTTTGCTTTGCCTAAAGAGCGCGCAAACAGTTAGCAGAATTTAACTCTGACTAAATAAATAAAGTAAATCCAAGAAGAGGGGTTTGCAATGACCAGAAAGATTATTTATCAGAAACGTGGCTTAATAGGAAACAAAAACCATTGTTTCCCAATTCTACCTTTTTAAAAGTGAATAAGGTGAAAGTACTGTGCCTTCAATTCCTTGTCCATGTTTTTTCTTACATATATTTTTAAAACAAAGACGAAAATCTAGATAAATTTTAATATGCTTTTTCTAAGAGCAAAATCTCTGTACAGAGTAGAACAAAGAAATGGTTTCCGCTGTACTGAGTCCTCACCAGCACGGTGTCTGTGTTTTTCTTATATTGTAACTCTTCCTCCCACATCCTCCTTCCTATTGATTGCACGGCATGGATCTAACATGATAAATCTTGCCTCCTAGAGCCACCATATCGCTTCTTCCATTTCAAAATAGGATTTCACTTTACATTTATACCATGTTATACATCAATTATATCTCAGTAAATCTGGAAGGGAAAAAAGTAAGTCGGGAACATACCCTGTGAATATATTAGTAAAATATTTAAAAATGAGACCCTTAAAATGTAATCTCTGGACATTAAGAAAATCTTAATATGAGGAATATTACATTTTCTGATGATTTTAATAAAAATTTAACTTTGGTTAAAAAAATGAACATTTTTTTTATTAAGATTGTATTTATTTATTTTACAGACAGAGATCACAAGTAGGCACAGAGGCAGGCAGAGAGAGAGAGAGAGAGAGGAAGAAGCAGGCTCCCTGCTAAGCAGAGAGCCCGATGCGGGTCTCGATCCCAGGACCCTGGGATCATGACCCGAGCTGAAGGCAGAGGCTTTAAACCACTGAGCCACCCAGGCTCCCTGAACATCAGTTTTTATTAAAACCATTCGCCAAAAATATGTCCATCAAGATGAGTAAAATTACGTGGGCCCATTTGTGTGCTTGCCAATGTTGCCACATGGTATGATAGAAAGGCCTGGACCCAGGCTGAGTCCTGACCCTGCCTCTTAAATTACTTAACTACTTTTAGCCCCAGACGTCTTATCTGTCAAGTGGAAATCTACTTCAGAAAATATATGATGTAGCAGTTAGTACACTGTAGATGTTCAATAAACATTAATTTCTCTCCGATTGGTAGTTTCAACTCCCTGGGCAGCGAGAAGCAGAGGAAACTAGGGCCGACCCTCAGGTGCTGGCAGTGATACCAGGTGCCTCAGGCAAATCACTGCATAAGCCTTTCTATCAGCAATTTGACACACACTCCATCCCCTCATTATTTCACGCAACCAATTCTGTATCATTCCGAGTCCCTAATTTGTCTTGTTAACATTTTATAGTTTGGGTCCTAATTGAGGGTTTTCCAACGTGTGCTTACAGTGCATTTTGTAATTTGGCAGAATCTATGAAATATATAGTCTTCCCAAGTCATGATCATTTCCTCTATCAAAGATTTGGCTTGAGGAGGTTAAATCTCCTGACTATCAGATAACTAACAAATCAGCCATCTGGGAAGGGAGATTATATGTACTGAAATTGTACTCAACTCAGTAGTAAAGTAGCTCAATAAAAATGAATACACAAAAACCATTCTGTAGACTTGGTTGACCAGCAAATAATGCAGAGCTACTAAATTCAGAAACATTTTGGCATTTGGATGAAACAGAGCTGGTTTTGAGGCTACAGAGAACATTTTAGGAAAAATCTTACCTAATTAAAGCCAATTCCTGCTTAGAGAGCTATGGAGAATCTGAGATTTTGAGATTTTGTCTTTGTTTCATTTTTCATTTTAGAGTTTGGCTCTCTCTGAGATATTTAATCATTTACATCTCAGTTTAGTCAGAATTAGCTAAACTATGCTGTGGTAATAAATAATCCTGTCATAAAAGACTTTTTAAAAAGTTTATTTGTCATTTGTACTACATGGTTGACACTGGTCCATGGGAGTGCTGCTCCGTAGTCACTCAGGAAGCTTGGTGGACAGAGGCTTCACCATTTTGTCACAGGAGCTCCCTCCGTCATGATAAGGGGAAGAAAGATCAAGAAACGACCATTGGCTCTTTCCTGCCTTAGACTGGAAGTAATTTCTAGAAGTAAATTCTGTTACATTTTATTGGATAAAACTAGTCAAATGGCTCCGTCTAAGTACAAGGAGACTGAGAAATGTAGAGAAGCAAATTGAATATTGGTAAAAATTACCATTTTTACCAAATTCTATTTTTCTTGCATTGACAATTTTTAAATTAGTTCACTAAGATTCGGCATTTATTTCCAAGCAAGCAACCTATTTTTGCCTTCAGTCATCAGTGTTTATAAAGAAACAGTTAAGTTTACTCTTTCCTCAAAGATACTAGGCTCCGTTTTATAACACAGTCCAAAATTTTCTGAGCTTTCCATTTAATAAGATCTTTGAATCATATTATTGAACACAAGCTTAACCACTTGGTAGAGCTCGCTTCTCTGAAAAAATTTCAGCTTTCATTTGCATAGTGGCAAGTTCACTGGCAGCCTGATTATATGGATCACTAGGTCTGTGAAAGGACTGTCATGAACCCCCAAATCCCAAAGCAAGGGACTAATAATTCTGTTTCCATCCACTACCTTCAGCAGCAGAGGAGAAAGAAGAGAAACACTTTTTCCTCTATATCCCAAAGGAATTCACAGATAACATATATATTTTATATGTGTTTCAATTGTTGGTTGACCTGAAGGAATAATGGGGTACTAATAAAGTTGCCCATATGTGAATCATCTTTTATAAAGCAACAGTATTTCGCATGTAAGCACTGTGACCATGTTCCGAATTTATACCTGTAACATCAACCTAACATTTTAACTGTGGGCATGCAAGAATATGAGTGGTGAGTGTGTGTGTGCGTGTGTGTGTGTGTGTGTGTGTGTGTGTGTTTTAGAGAGAGACCAAGAATTGATTTCCAAGGACCTCTATGCATCCATGTCAGATTACTTATAGTACTGAAATTTTCCAATCTAGTCAAATGACAAATTTTACTACCATTCCTTTCCTTGCACTGCTTCTTTCCAGCCTTCCTTCTTTTGTTCTGTTCTCTCTCTTCCTTCTTCCTTGGACATTTTATTTGCTACCTTTGGAAGTAAATTCCATTGGCAGGGTGGCCGTGTATTTGTGTGACCTGATGGCCAATATCTCCAGGCTGCGTATCAGACATCTAGATAAAAGAGGAACGAGTCAGTGGTCTCTTCCGCGGGTGTCTTCTAGCTTTGGCTAGATGCAGCTTTGGTATTATTTTTGATCAAGTCTGTATGACAGCTACTACAAATTGGCTCCTAGCATACAACCTCCCTTTCTTCTCTAATGATAGAACAGACAGATTTTAGCTGGAACGTACCCAGCAATCTCCCTCACAGCTAGATCAAGCCACGAGTTTGGCTATGGAATGTAAGTGTCACATGAGACTTCTAGAGAACTGCTCCAAAGAGAATACGGCTTATCTATGTTTGTTTCTTCCTCCTTTTGCTGGCTGGCGTTCAGAGATACTGGCTAGAGCTTGAGTTTTGGTCGTGGACCGTTAGGCAGATGTCACAGGTGGAAGAGGGAATGGCGAGACAGCGCGGAAGGCAGCGCCTGGCTGGGTTCCTTCTGACTGACTACGCGACGCCGCCCTCTCAGCCTTGCCTCACCACCTTCAGACCGCATGTGTGCCCGTCGTGGAAGGTATTTCTACCTTCCTTTAGCCATTTTTATTCTAATTTTCTGTCACAGTAAACTCAGTCCTAGCACATATGACATGTAACAGCATTGATGGCCTTAACAAACACAAATCATTTTCCTTGCCTATGTCCATGCTTACACTCTGAGGTGTTTGAACATGCGGGGGAACAGGTTGACTGGTATGTGATGGCTCCATGCTCTTTCACCCATCATGTTTCGAGTAACTAACAGCTGTTTCCATGACTCGGTGCCTTGGTTTCCTCTTCTGTCTTCAAATTCTACTCCGCTCATCTGCCAGCTGCTCATCCCGGGGAAGAGAGCCAACCTTCTCCCCACGCTGGCAGCTCTGCGCTGACTCACTCTTTGAATGCAGCGGGGAGTTGTCAGGGGAGAGGGCTCCTGCCTAGAAAAGATAGAGGGGGACGGGTCGCTCCACAGCCCTGACCTCTTACATGTCGCCTCTGCAGCCCCTCTCGACCAAGCTCCCATTGCCTTATTTCTCAGTGGTGGCCTCAGCCTCCAAACCTCTGGTCCACACTGCAGGTGGCTCACAGATGAATCAAGGGTGAACACAGAGTAAGCATGCGGATAGTGTCTTACTGACTGATTGATTGGTGTTTATCTCTTGCTTTCTCAAGAGGGACTCTTAGAGCGGCTTTGGGACGGAAAGACAGCCGTCACCCAACTGGTAACTTCTCAACCCGTTCTTTGGTCCGTTGATCAGACCCTCCCTCTGTTCCTAGACGGGGCTGTGCCTCAACTGCTCTCGCTGTCCTATACATTGAGACTGTCTAGGATTTAGGAAGTATGTTCACACACTTCTCCTCATGTAGCCACACAGGAAAAGGAATGAGTTCATTGCGGGGGCAAAACTAAGACCCAGGATTTCCAAGTCTAGTAGAGTTACACAGACTGACGATGGACAAGGACTACCCTAACCCTCACATCCCACAAACAATATCACTTAACACAGGCTTTGCTTGCTCATTCCTGGGCCTGCCAATGTCGCTAAGAGAAATCCTCTGGAATACTGAAAAAGGTCAGGCCTTGGAGGAGAGAGACGCTGACTGGATTCCGCTCGGATTATCTGTGTGATTTTGGTCCTCTTTTTTAATTTCCCTAAACCTCGGCTTTTGTCTTTTGTGCAACAGGAATATTGATATATCCATTTGTCAGTGTGTTATGACGATAAGGACCAGCGTCCAGCACGTGAAGTGACGGGCACATGTTAGGAATTCAATGTGTATTCGATGTTTACTGTGATTCAGCTGACATCTATTGATTGCCTGCTGTGTTCAAGGGCCTGTGTTGGGTGCTGTCCAGCCGCTGAGCTGGCAAGCCCCGGGAGCGGTGTTCCACAGACAGCAGCCAGCCTCTTCTCTCCCCCTCGCCCTCCCCCTCTCCACTTGACTAAATGCGTCGGTGGGTGCCTGGGCACAGGCTTCTTCAGAGAGTGGGGTCGGGTCAGGGCGCTCACATCTTTTTCACATGTTTCTGCAGTGGGCCTAGTTTCCAGAGTGAATATCTGGACACATTCTATAAAGTGGTCTCCAGGAAAAAAAAAACAAAAAAGACAAATACTTGCAGTTTTGCTCTGGGTTTTTCATTGAACCAGATGAATCCATGGTGCATGAAAAGGCTGTCAGGCCAGCGGAGGGAGGCTGAATGCTGCTGTAAAGCCGGCATCTGTTGCTTCACGCCCCAATGTGAGGTCTGTGCTCCTGGGGGAAGCAAGGCTTGGCTAGACAAGCGGGGCCATTGTGAAGTCCCGACAATAGACAAGCAAGAGGACTTGGCTGGGATGAAGAAATCCCACCCCCTTTGAGATTTAAAGGAAGGGAAGCTGGGGTCCAAAGCCTGCCTTATTAGAGAGAGACAAATCACCCAAACCAATCTTTGTTATGAATGCCGAGCTATTGAATTTCCTGGGCTCAGTAAAGCCTATTGATTTTGTGACAGTCAAAGATAAGTTATGCGCATGGAGGCTTTTTTCTTCTCCTCCCTTCCCTTCACAACATATTTTTTCAGACATATTGGCATTGGGGATTGTAAGTAAAACTGTTATCGGTTTCTTTCGATTTAAGTGTAGGTCAGTGCTCAAGCCCGGTGAAGGTCCATTTTTACAGGGGTTTCCAGTGCAAGATAAATGAAGCGGGAGTCTCTAGAGCTGGGGTCACTCTGTTCTGTTATTTCAGCCTCCAGCAGGAATGCTGCAGGCATCCCAGGCATTTCTGGAATTCTGACATTAGCCATGATCCACTTACTCACTTTTGTCCTCTCTCTACCACACCGCTCTCCTCTTACTGACCCCCATTCCCTTTTCACCAAGCCATACGCGATGGTCAGTGGACCAAGACTTGAAATGACCGCCCTTGAGCGCAACGTAAAACACGGCGGGATGTGTGTGTGTGTGTGTGTGCGTGCGTGTGTGTGTGTGTTCTACATACATGGAAGGGCTCGTACATGATAGGTGTTCCTTTTTAAATGTGCAAATAGCATTCCCACACTTTACAAAGAGAGTAGTTCCTCTTTTGGCAATTTATTCAGAATGTTATCCTATTACAAAAATATTTTGGTGATGCGCATACAAATATGTAAGAGAAGCGTGAAGACACCTACTTCTAGTGGCGTTTAAGGAAAATTGTTACGAACATACCGGATCACAGTAGCACCTACGAGAGCTCCGATGCCATTTTAAACAACCAAACACAGCTCATAGGATATAAATATGCCATAGGATATAAATATGCAATATTTCTGACTGTTCAAATGTTGAATAGACACAAGTGAGAAGTCCCTTAACATATTTAGTGAACGCTAAGGCCTGACTCAGACACTTCAACACATTCACTCACTCACACACTCACTCACTCACTCACTCACACATTCATTCATTCATTCATTCACTCACTCACACATTCATTCATTCATTCATTCATTCATTCATTCATTCAACAAGCAGATATTGAGCACCAACTGTGTGCCAAGCGCACAATAAGCATACTGTGGATGACTCTGTCTCTATTTTTCATTACGATGAATTTGATTTTGTAATTGGCTAGCTCAAAAGGTGAGGGCAGGCACTGTCTTTCCATTCTCTTTTCTCTGTTTCCCTTAAGACCCTCTATTTCGGTGCAGTAGAGGAATAGTGAACATATTTTTAGAAGGACTTACAAATAAAACCCTCTCTGCTTTTGTTCCTCAGAGTCAATATGCATAGAATGGCTTTTCCCCAAGTTCACAGACCAAAACATCTTTTTCCCCCAATAAGAAGTATTTCATGGTAAAAATGTAAAGAGACATCCCAGCCAGCGACTACACAACTATTTACAACCAGGCATAAGGTCTACTTGACAATAGACTATGAATGAGAAGGGGGGCTTTTGCCCCCTTCATAAAAATTGTATCACTCCCCATGCATATAAATTAATTGAAGTGTCTGTGCCTGATTGTGGAGTTACCAGAAAGTGCTACCGCTGAAATATACCTCCTTTAGCAATAGGTCCCAGGGTCAGAGGGTCAAATTAGAAATATGAAATGTATTATCTGAGGCTCAGACATTACTCTCTCAGGGATCACCTTTCATAATATATACCTTCTGATTGGAACGCTGATGGCCTGGAGATTTTATGCAGTGTTGGAAAGAGGAGCATTCTACAACTTGAACGTTTGTTGGGAAGGCTGGCACAAGGTAAGGGCTGCAACAAGGAGCTGGGAGTAGCCAGCTTCTGGATCAGGTGGTAGGAGCCTCTAATAAAATGCAAAATAAATAAAAGGGACAGAAGGGCATGGAAAAAAAGCTTTCTCTGTAGTTCTGTTTAAGGCTGACTCTAATCATTACCTCATTCTACCCCAACCTTTCAAATGGTGGCATTACAGAAGAGGGTTTCCAAGATTTTTCTAATATTTACACTCATTATCCTTAATTAGGTTTATATTTTAACTCTATACAGAAATTATTCTCACAGTTTCTGCTTCATGCATAAATTTCTCATCAGTAGTTTTAGGTTCTTTTCAATCTTAGGATTGTAGTCTTTCTAGACAAAAGTATTGTGAAAAGAATATGGATTTGAGAATCAGGCAGGTTGCGTTTAAATTCCTTATCGGACACTTGCCAGTCTTTGGCAAATTACTTAACCCCTCCAAGTCTCTAATTCCTTATCTACAAAGTCAGATACACTTTCTATCTCTTAAACTATTTTAGCAAGAGAATTTTTTTTTTTTTAAAGTACTTGACACAAGGGTGAGGCTTTGGGAAAGACTGTATGGGTTGCCTCCGACAATATTCTACTCCCGATAAGGGTAATACTCACTAACTCAGTGCCATGTGATTGTGTGCGCCAAGTATGACATCCTCACTCCATTGATGTACGGCTTGGTTTGGGCACAGACATGCTCTGGATGGTAGGGGGTATGTGGTCTTTCCTAGCAGAGACTTTTTATGATATCAAGGGATTCTGCTCACTCCCTTTGAGTTTCTGCCCTGCCACTGTGAAAAGCATATCCCCCCAAGTAACAAAGCATATGGAGTTTACTCGAGCCCAGCTGAGCCCAGCAGAGCCCAACAGAGTCAAGGTCAACCTGTAGACTGAAGAGCAAGCAGTATATGGTTTGTTGTTAAAGACAACTAAGATCCTGGTATCGTTTATTACTACAGCAAAAGCTGACTATTATGGTGTTCAAGAAGTCTTTGTATCCCACCCCTTTCTCTTTATAGAGTTTTTGTCCTAGTTAAATGAGAAAATGTAATAAACCCCTATACCAGTAGCTGACACACAGTTGGTTGCCTTTCCTTACTCCTCATCCTCTGCTTAGTCGTCTTGGTTTCATCCTTCTTCTGGTAATGACTTGGGATCCAGATAGTCATTAGATGGACCTGGAAATCTTAACCTTCCAACCACCGCTATGGTTCCTCTGACCATCTGAGCTCGTAATTGGATCACTTTTACTCCCTCAGCTTCGTCTTACTAAAGGCCCTGGTGCTAGCTTAGAGTTCCAACACTAAGTTAGTGCTCAAATGCCCCCAAATTGTGGTGTAGATGCAAGAGCTAGGAGACTAGGTTTGTCAGCCCCCAAATATTTAGTTGTGCTCCATAGAAACTAGTAAGAAGGAGATGGAAACAAAAGCCTGGGCCCCAAAGGAAGGGCATTATTCACTGAGTACACTGGCTGAATGTACTTCACCCTTCGGCTGGTCTGTTGCCACTGTTTTTCCTTCCACCAAGACCAATGGTTGGCTACAAAAAAAAAAAAAAAAAAAAAATCTGGAATGTGCTTGATCATTATACAGATTGCAATATCAGAAGTCTTGCCGAATCCATAATCTGGAAGTAAGCGTTGTGAGCGGATCAGAAAGATGAATGAAAAGGATGGACAATATGATTCTGAGACACATCTACAGGGGGTTAAGGATCTAAAGCTTAGAATTGGGGGAAAGCCAAGTTGGGAACAGAGAGATCTAACTGGCTGGAAATCAGAGTAAAGGCTCAGACATAGAAGGCTCCGATAAATTTTCCCTGGTAGCTGTTCTCTTAGTTGTTACGGTTTTAGAAGAGCTCCCTGTCTGTAAGGAGACTCTTAAGTCAGGATACCCTAAAAGGGATATTAAGCCTCTGATATACTCCTATAGATGGGGGATCAAGGTGGTGTCCCATAGGACCAGAGTGTCAGTTTGACCTTCTAGAACTCAATAGAAAAGTGAGATGTGAGAAGGGCAAAACACAAAGCCCTTGCTACAAGCCTACCCTTTCATATATAAGGATTTCTTGTGCACTTGATGTTAATTAATCAACACTGCCCCCCCACCCCCAGTACAAAATCAGAGCCGTTTCAATAATCACTAAAAATGTGAAAGAATTCAGGAAGTGAACAATTTTTACTTTTATTCATACTCTAACTTTTTGGGGAGAGAAAAAAGTCTTAGGTTGAGTTAAGAGAAGAATACTGATCAGCCTTTCTCATATAAAGGTGTCCATAACATAAAAAAAAACTCCTTTGGGAAAAGAGAAGTTTAATAAGAGAGACTGGAAAAGTCTCTTGTGGTATAGAAGAAGATTCAGGAGGTGAGAACTTTAAGAGACAGCATGCTTTATGAATAATGCAATAGCTAGACTTCACCATTTCTTTCTACAGAATTTACATTTCTGAAAACAAAAGGTCAAAGTACATGGGAAAAGCATTTGAAGCCCTAGAAACCTCTAAGCTGGCAGAACCAGCCCCCACAATATATTTGCAGCCTGCCTTCCAGTTTAATTCCTCTTACCCATGCTCTGGATTATAGCAAATTAAATCACATGAGGTCTCCTGCAAACACCCACAAGAGCATTCTCCATCCCTCCCACTGCCCCCCTTCCCCCCTTGATAGCTTCCCCATGCCAAGGACCATGCAGATGCCTGCACCAGAGAGCCTCCTTTAGCTATAAGTGATGCCTTCTCCTCCAACATTTTGTTTATCTCTAATGCATTTGAAATTTTCTACTTTTTATGATAGTATGTGCTACAGTGTATCATTTCCACTAGACTACAGAACCTTGAGGGTAAGGATTGTATCCAATATTTCTATGTACCAAAAATATAAAGAAGGAGCTCAAAACAATGAATTACTAAATACAAGTAATAAGGGGCACCTGGATGTCTCAGTCATTAAGTGATAATTCTTGATTTCAGCTCAGGTCATGATCTCTGGGTTGTGAGATTGAGACCCGAGTTGGACTCTGAGCTGGGCATGGAGCCTGCTTCGGATTCTCTCTCTCCCTCTCCCGCTGCTCCTCTCCCTCCCTGTGTGCATGCAAAGGCATGCACTCTCTCCCTCTCTCTCTCTCTTAAAAAAAAAAAATGAGAAGAAAAAGTAAGAACAACCAAGATGGCACCAGCTTTTTTCTTTTCATGTTCACCACCCTCTTCTGTTCAATTTTTTTCTTTTTCTTTTTTTTTTTTTAAAGATTTTATTTATTTGAGAGAGAGAGAGAGAGAAAGAAAGAGCGAGAAAGAGCACAAGGAGGAGGAGGGTCAGAGGGAGAAGCAGACTCCCTGCTGAGCAGGGAGCCAGATGCGGGATTCGATCGTAGGACTCCAGGATCATGCCCTGAGACGAAGGCAGTTGCTTAACCAACTGAGCCACTCAGGCACCCCTCACTTTTTTCTTTTTAAGATTTTATTTATTTATTTGACAGAGAGAGAGCACAAGCAGCCAGAGGGAGAAGCAGGTTCCCAACCGAGAAGAGAGCCCAATGGACTCAGGGCTCTATCCCAGAACCCTGGGACCACAACCAGAGTTAAGGCAATTAAGGCAAACACTTAATTGACTGAGTCACCCAGACACCCCTTCTGCTCAATTTTTCTTAATAGTCTTATTATCAACAAAAATTGTTGATTATTAATAAAAAGTGTTGATGCACATTAATAAAAAGTGTTGATGTTTAAAGGGGTTAAATATTTCTAGGGAGCTGGTTGCCAAACAATGATATCCTGTCCAAATAGCCAGAGACAACCACTTTCAATAATTTCTGTCCTATCTCAAGACTTGGAAGGTCTAAAAAATGTTTGTGTTCTATCCTCAGGCTTGACTGGTGGTCTGGCTTTGTACAGAATGCTAATTGTAAATAATTTTCAACCAGACTTTTGGAAGTGCTGTTTCATTACCTTTAAACTTGTAGTAGTTGTTGTGGGAAGTAACCATTCTAATTCCTGATCTTTCATATGTGAACATTTCTTTTCTCTCTGGAAATGTGTACGATCTTTACATTGTCCCAGTGGTTAGACGTCTCCCAGTGATAGATCTGGTTGCAGATCTATTAGGATGCATCATGCTGGGCGCCCAGCACAGAGTCTCATAATCAATATTCTAAAAAATAGACTTTTCAGAAATATTGTACATATATCTCATATTATTTTTGAAGCCACTTAGAATTTATTATTATATAGAATTGCTTTGAAATATAAACAGCTAAAATTAGTATTCACATAATTCTGGTTTTTCAACAGGAAATACCATTGGTCCCTCTGTATTTTTAGAAACTGGAAGTGAATGGTAGGGATGTGTAATCAGGAAGTAATTACCTATATGAACATTTGAACCCTGTTGAAATACCAGGTGTTTAACGTCAGAGCTGGATCCTATGATAGGAGCAGCTGAGGGACCATAGCAGCAAGGAACTAAAAAGGTCAAAGAAAACCATCAAAGAGCTAAAGATTTGAGGTTATTTCTGTCCATTCTTGTGTAAGTTCATGGCTGAACCTGACGAGGAAGTGGAGGATTGCTCAGAACCAGCAAATATGTAGGATATAATTTGTCTGCAAGAGAAACACTCTTAAGACCATTCGCTGGGTTAAGGGAAGGAGCTAGAGGGGTCTCTGTAAATATAAAACTGAGCATTTATGTAAAAACTTAATAAATAATTTCTCCAAAAAATCAGGGTCACTTAAGTGGAGGGAAAGGAGAATGTTGATTGCTTTGTAAGAACAAAAAAAAAACCCAACAACAACAACAACAACAAAAAACCCACCAAAAAAAGAAAAAATCCCTAAACCCCTACAAATCAGAGAATATGGAATTATAATTACAGAATGTTCTGATTAACTCACCCATAAAATAAGATGTATAGTAAAGGTCACCAAACCTTACCAGTGACATAATTCAGATCTGTCAAAACACCTCCAATTATTCCTTAGGGAAATTATTTTGCTAGTTACCCGAGCCAGTCTCACCATAATCCTAGTGGACCAGAGCAGGACTTGGGACCGGCCATTTGGGGTGTAAGGAGAAACCCTTCTGATATGGGTGACTACCATTGCACCCTTTGATCAGAAAGGCCTCCCCAGCTGCTGCTATCAATCACTGATTTCCTTCTTTCTGTAGGTCCTCCCTTCCCTTCCTGGACAAAGTTAAATTTCTGGCTCTGACCTTGAGCTATTTCCATCATTTCTGTTTTGCCATCTACATTTCCTTCTTCATTTTCTTCATGCCTGGTTTGAACTAACTTTCCTAGAGGCAAAAAGCATGACTCTAGCACCCATGGAAAAAAAATTCCCAAACCGGGCTTAACATGCTTTGAAAAGACACATAATGAAACAATATTAAAAGAAGGATGGGTAAGGGTGAGAAGGTGGAAGAAGTGACGTTGTAGATAATTGTGCATGTTAATTTTTAACTGAGATTATTTTAGCGCTCTGAGCAAAAGGAGTATCCCAGCTCATTCCTTGCACAGTTTGCCTGATCACAAGGTGATACATTTCCGTTCCACACTTGCCTGATTGTAAACACATGTGTCTTATGTCAGGTGTGGATGATACAAAAGAAACAAAAATTACTCATTGTTGCTCACCACATTTATTTATATCTTTGGAAAATGACATGTTTTATGATTCAAAAAACCTTGAAAGTGGAAAAACATATAAAAAGGAATATAAAAAAGTCATGCCAAGTTTTATCACTGAATACATCTTTGAACATTGTGATAGATTTGCTTTTGATCAGAAAAGAGTTCAGAGGTATGTGTGTGTGTGTTTGCATGAGCTTACCGAAGAATACAAAACACTGAGGGAACCAGACTGCACATATATGTCTGGATCCTAAATATCGAGTCAGTTGTGTTTTTATAACATTGAATATATGAAACACTGAGCTTAATGGACTTTACTGAAGTACAACATTTCACCCTTTGGATACATTCTAGATTTTTTAAACAACACATTATTTTTTGGACATTAGTGTATTTCAGAAATTCGGTTTATGAGTTGCCATATTTTTGGCCTTCATTACATTACTCTTTATGTTTTTCTCTGATTGTTTCCTTTGGGTTAATTCCAAGAAGCAGAAATACTAAGGTCACAGATCACATGTTATGATTGTTTCTGGCATTCTTGATATGTATATTACGAAAAGGCACTTTAGAAAGGTTGTATAGTTCTCACTGATGTAGCAGAGTGTGAGAATGTTTTTTCATGAAGGATCTTTTCAGCATATAATTTATATAATTTATAATGCTGCAATTTGGAAAATAGGTTGTTAATTTCTAGGAAAATTAAACACACACATGTGATTCATTCATTCTGTTTAAATGTAAATTTAATTTAAATTTCCTTGATTATGAATGAGTTTGAACTTTTAAAAATGTGTCTATTAATAATGCATATATTTCTCTTTTTGTTTGCGAATTTCCCATTTATTTCCTTTGCTAGTTTTTCTATTTGGGGTGTGTGTGTGTGTGTGAATATATAATTATATATAATAAATATATAACATTCTATAACAATATTATATATTATATTTAAAAATTAAATTTAATGTTACATATAATATTTAAATATTGAAAATATATAATAGCATTATATAATATATATAATGAAGAAATACTGTATACATAGTTTTGTGTGTGGATTGTAAGAGTTTTTCACAGATAAGGGTATTAACCCTTTTTTGAGTTATATTGAGAAATGATTGATATACAGTAAACTGTACATATTGAAAGTATACTTTTTACTTATAAAAGTATCACCCTAATTGAGATAGTGAACCTCAGAAGTTTCTTTGCACCCCTTGGTCATGCTCCCCTCCCTCACAACCCTCTCTGCATCTGCCGTATCCCAAGGCAATTACTGATTTCATTTCTGTCACTATAGGTTACTTTTCATTTAAAAAAAAATAGTATTAAATAACATGTCTTTTTTCTTTTTGGGTTTTTTCATTCTTAACTATTTGGAGACTTACCTATGTTCTGTCATCTATCAATCATTCATTTCTTTTTAATGCTGTATCTGTATTGTACTGTATTGATACAAAAGCCTGGTAAAACCATAAACTTGGGTTGTTTCCAGTTTTTGAGCTATCACAAAGACAGTTTTTATAAATCTTGCTGTGAACATTTTTGTACAAACATATGCCTTCATTTCTCTTGGGTAAATGGTTGGATCACATGATATAAGTATGTTTAACTTTTCTAGAATGTATCGACCTATCTTCCAAAGAGGTTGTATCACTTTATGTTCTCAACAGCAGGTTTTTAGAGTTCCAGTTTCTTTACATTCCTACTAACACTTGGTATAGTAGGTCTTTTTAATTTAATCTTAACCATTTCAGTAGGTGTGGGTGGCATTTTACTGAAATTTTAATTTGCATTTTCTTAATGACTAAAAATGTTGAATATACTTTTATGCTTATTGACCATGATATATTTTATTTGGTGAAATGTTTACTCAAATCTTTTGCCCATTTGAAATTGAATTCAGTATAAATGTGAAGAACAATAAATCATGACAAGAAAAGTTCATCCAGGAGCACAAGGTTAGTTTGACATTTGATATTCAAAATGTAATTCACCATATGAACAAACAAAAGAAGAAAAATCATAGGATCATCTCTAAAGATGCAGGAAAAGTGGTTGACAAAACTTAACATTCTTTCATAATAAAGATATTGTGATGATACTAGCAATAGAAGAGAACTTTCTCAACCTGACAAAGGGTACCTACCAAAAACCTACAGCTTCCATGATCCTGGATGATGAAAGTTTGAATTCTTTCTCCCTAAAATTAGAGATAAGACAAAGATTTGTGATCTCACCACTTTTATTCAAAATTATCCTGGACATTCCAGTTATTTCAGTAAGTCAAGAAAAAGACATAAAAGGAATCCAGTTTGGAAAGAAAGAACTAAAACCTTTAATTCACATTTGATATGATTCCCAACATAGAGCATCAGTTGCAAGCTTAAAAAACTACTATAATTAATAAGGGAGTTTATCAAAGATATTGGATAAATTACATATATATGTCAGTTATAATATTATATACTAAGAACAAGCAATAGGAAATTAAAATTGAAATATAATACAATTTAAAAGAGTATAAACATTATGAAATATGTTTATGAAATGCTTTGGGATAAATTTGAAAAAAGAACAAGATGGGCATACTGAAAACTATAAATAATTACTAAGAGAAATTTTAAAATACATAAATAATTTAATGATATATCTTGTTTAGGGGCCAAATACTCTATTTCTAATGTATTTATTCTTCTGGAAGTAGTTTACAGATTCAATGTAATCCCACTCAAAATTCCAGCAGGCATTTTGTAAAAATTGGCAAGCTAATTCTCAAAGTCATATGGGAATGCAAAGGTCCTAGAATTGCCAAAACACCTTTGAAAAGGATATATATAGTTGGAAGATGAATACTCCCTGACCTATTGATGCACTAATTTAGATAAGGTAGAATAGGTGCAACATGATAGACAAATAGATCAATGGCGTGAAATAGAAAGTTCAAAAATATTCCTACACATTTATGGACCAAAGCAAGATAATTTAGTGAAAAAAGATCTTTTCAATAAATGATGCTGGAATAATTAGATATATATGCCAAAAAATTGCTTCAACATATATATCATACTATATACAAAATTTAACTCAAAATGGGTTATAAATATAAGTTTAAAAAAAAACTTATGGAAAAAACTTCTGGAAGAAAACATAGTAGGAAATCCTTATAGATTTTAATTAAACAAAGATTTTTAGATAATGCTGGAAGCATTATTATTATCCATAAAAGAACAAATCGATAAATTAGACTTCATAGAATTAAAAAGTTGTGCTCTTTAAATACCTTATTCAGAGAATGAAAAGAGAAACCAAAGATGGAGAGCAAATACTTATAATCATATGCCTGATAAAAGATTTATATTTAGAATCCATAGAAATGCCTCTAAAATAAAAACACCAAGTTGAAGGGATACATGTGTGTCTTGCAGACACCGCCAACCTGGAGCCACCCTCACTACCCAGCTATGGTCAACCTTACTGTGCTCTTTGACATGGCCATGGTCAGAGAGACTTTCGGCCATGTCTCCTTCGAGCTGTTTGCAGACAAAGCTCTAAAGACAGCAGAGAACTCTTGAGCTCTGAGCACTAGGGAGAAAGGATTTGTTTCTAAAGGTTCCTGCTTTCACAGGATTATTCCAGGATTTATGTGCCAGGATGGTGACTTCACTCACCATCATGCCACTGGTAACAAGTCCATCTGTGGGGAGACGTGTGATGATGAGAATTTCATCCTGAAGCACATGGGTCCTAGCATCTTGTCCATGGCTAGTGCTGGACTCCACACAAACAGTTCCCAGTTTTTCATCTGTGCTGCCAAGACTGACTGGGTGGATGGCAAGCAGGTAGTCTTCAGCAAGGTCAAAGAGGGCATGAAGACTGAGGAAGCATGGAGCACATGGGGCTGGAATGGCAAGACCAGCAAGAAGATCACCACTGCTGACTGTGGGCAAATCTAATAAATCTGGCTTGTGTTTTATCTTTGCTACCAGACCATTCCTTCTGTAGCTCAGGAGAGCACCCTCTACCCCCATCTGTTAGCAATACTCCAGAATCTTTGAGCTCTCGCTATCGTTCTGTGGGCTCCATGGTTCCTTATCCCCAGGTCTAGCTGGATTGCAGAGTTCAGTTTATGGTGATGAAGTAAAACCTAAACCAAAAAACAAACAAACAAACAAACAAATAAATAAATAATAAAGGGATACATGCACCCTTATGTTTATTGTAGAATTATTTACAACAACCCAACTAGAGAAGCAGCTCAGGTGTCCATTAATAGATGAATGGATAAAGAAGATGTAACATATACATGTAGAAAGGAGTATTACTCAGCCATAATAAAGAATGAAATCTTGCCCTTTGCAGCAATGTGGATGGAGCTAGAGGGTCTAATGCTAAGTGAAATAATTCAGCCAGAGAAAGACAAATGCCATATGATTTCACTTAAATGTGGCATTTAAGAAACAAAACATGGGTGAAACAGTTGATGGGCATTAAGAGTAAACTTATCTTGATTTCTAAAAAAAATGAAATGATGAAGACAATAAAATAAAAATAGAAAACCTCCTAAAACTCAGTAATAATAAATTAATGTCTTCCCCCCATTTAGTGAAATATTCTTTTAATATTTTCATGTATCTTTTATTTTCTTAATGTTTTTCTTGAGCAAGAATATTTTGAGGTTCTTACAGGATAGTTAAAATTCATTTTTATAACGTGATAGTAATTTGTTTCAAACATACAGGCTTTAATTCCATTCAATAGTGGAAGAAGGCTAAATCCTAGCTTGATACTGACTAGCTTGATACTATGTGGAAAGATATCTTAAACTGTCAGTCATTCGCAATTTTCAAGTATACAAGATTTTCTACATTATAAATTGACTATACAGGGAAAAACTGCCCATACCTCTGATCCTAGCTTTGTAACCCCAGTAAACTTCTGTTTGGTGATGCAACTGGTGTGAAGGACAAGGAAAGAGGGCTGGAGAAATGCCCTGGGGACACTCTGAAGCACAAGTCAGAAATCAGATACTTTCCAGCCAGAAAGATGACTTGTAGTCTGTTCTGGGGAAATTGAATAGGAAGATACCTGAGGGAGCTGGCACAGAGCAAGGAAAAACTAGGAACGATAGGCGGGTAGAAACGTCGAAAGACTATGCATCTAAGATGCCAAATTCCCCGAAAGGCTAGCTCTTCTACTAATGCCCCAGTGATACTGCACATAGCACTGGACAGGGTGGTACCCCAAATTTCAAAGCCCAGTCCTCCTATGAAGAGTAGGATTGCTGCCCAAACATACCAGGGACAATCAATCTATTGTCTTTACATGCCTGTCTCACTCAGTTTGTGGAGTTGTTGGAAGTCAGCAATTTTTGGAATATGATGCATTTGTCTCTTTTTTGCTTGCTCTCCTTTCTCTATTGTCTCACAGGAGAACTTTGAGATGTCAGAGTTAGGGCAAGAAGCCTCACTGTCCCGCACAGGTGTGCTCCTCACAGTCCCGAGGACTATCACAAGTTTGAAAGTTATTTGAGTAATGTATAGGAAATTAATAAAATCAATGGTGATTGACTCAGAGAAACTAATTTCTTCTAGCTGCAAATATAATCAAAACCAGTTGTCTTCAGATTTTTGTTGAAGTATTTCTTAATAAGAGCTATGAAAAAAAAAAGGCACATGAAAACCATCACATATTTTAGGTAGATATAAAATTTTTATCCTAAATTTAAGTAGTGGAAAAAAATGTAATTTCTCTTGTATTGTAAACAAGGGCATCTTAAAAGAAAAACATTAATTACCCTTAGAAATGTATCCAAAGACCAAAATATCTTAATGAATTGATAGCCTCTCTCACCTGTTTTAAAACTAAATGAATGTTCCTGGGGCACTGGGGTGGCTCAGGTTAGGTGAATAACTTGGTTTTGGGTGTGGTCATGATCTCATGGGTCCTGAGCTTGAGCCCTGTGTGTGGGCTCCTGCTCAGCAGGGAGTCTGCTTGAAGATTCTCTCCCCCATCCGTGCATACTTGTGAGTGCGCACACATATGTGTGTTCTCTCTCTCTCTCTCAGATAAATAAATACATCTTAAAAAAAAAAAAAAACAACCAAGTCCCTATTGAATGCTCCTGCTTTAACTGTGTGAAATTATACATTGTTTCATTTTTCTTTGACCTGATATTTTTATTTTACTTGTTCTCAATATCCTATCCTAACATATTCATGTTGGAAAGTTTTTATTCATAATTTTATGATATTTATATGCTGTAACATTTCCATACATGAAATTTTCTGGAACCACAGGACATAATTGTTAATTTTTTCCTGGATTGAGTTATTAAATTATTACTGAGTTATTATTATTACTAGTTATTATTATTAAACTTAGTAATATTAATCAAAGCAACATAGCTATAAATGAAATATTGAACAGATGATTAATAATCACAAAGAGAAAATTTTCATTGAAAGAAAGCCCTTAGTAAGAAGGAATGGGTTTTATTTTTCAATGTGTTCATGGATCCATGAGTAAAAATTACATATGCTAGAGTAAGATAAGGTTCTGTCTTAATACTCTTCCTCTTTTTTTTAAATAAGCATGAACACCAAGAAACTGTATTCATGTAAATATGTAGATAAAGATGGAAAGAATTTTTTATTTATTATTTTTTTTTTATAGAAAGAGAGTGTGCATGTGCAAGTGAGGGGGTGTTTAGGGGGGTACAGCAGGGGTAGAGGGAGATGGGGAGAGAGAATTCTAACCAGGCTCCGTGGCTAGCATGGAGCCCAAAGTGGGGCTTGATCTCGTGACCCTGAGATCTGACCTGAGCCGAAATCAAGAGTCAGGAGCTTAGCCAATTGAGCTATCCAGGCACCCCAGAAGGAACTTTTAATAGTAATTTCACTCAGTTCTCTGAATTTTTTTCCTGTTGGGGAAAGTTTATGCAACCACCGGTGGAGAGGTATGAAAGTGCAACCACGGTGAATTCTCAGTTTGGATTATTTTATTAATTGGGAAAGAAAACATCTAGAAATGAGGATCTAGAAATTTGATCCTGTTAAACTACCTCATCCCCTATACCATTGGAAAAGTTTTGGGTATCTCTAGATGTACACACATATGAGTTTGAGTATTGTTTTGTTTACACCAGGGCCTCTCAAATGTGGAGCATTACTTGAGAATTGGTTAGAAACACGAATTCTTAGGGCCCAAGTTAGAATCAGGCGCTGACGTCTACTCAGCTAAGATCAGGAAACTGCTATAATCAAATAAGCACTAGATTCCTCTGTTCCTCAAGTAAATAGCTTGGAGAAAAGGACACAAAGAATTTAACCCTCGTAAGAATCGCCATTCTCCTTGCTCTCTCAAATGGGGAGAGCCTCTCCCTCACCATGTACGTGCATTCCCACCAAATGCCTTGGAATGCGGGATTATTTGGGATCAAGCTGACAAAGAGACAGAGGACCTAAAGTTAAATGTAGTCCCAAAGGTCATTTTCTGATAAAATGTTTATCTTCCCCACAAAAGTTGTAGGTCTCCAAAGGCAGGGATGAAGTCTTTATTTATACAGTATGGGCACAAAGCTGTTTGTTAAACTAAATTTAAATAGTGGTATTTAGACATAATGGAAGAAGTGATACGTTTGGCATCTAAACAGTTGTCAATGAATTGATGCTTTTAGGTCAGTTTTGCCAAGGCCATGAAAGGAGACTCAATGCAATAACAAATCCACCAGGATAAGGAAATAGAAACTGAGGCAGTACGGTATGAACAAGGAGCAATTGTTGTCACTCAGGACCACAGAGACTGCCAGTTTTGGAAAATACTTCAACATTCCATGTCCATCTGTTTCCTAACCCATTTACTATATGCCTAGCCCATTTCTGCTTTTTGTGGTTTTTATTCTATCAACAAAAGTGATTTTTTTGTTTTTTAATATAAAATCATGAAAGTGGTTGTGATTATACACTGTTCAAGTCCTCACTCCCCCTGTCACGTCAGGCCATCTGATCTCAGCTGACACCCTCAGTCTTCACGTGATGCCCAAAAGGTTTATGCCTCCTGCCCAAGATCACAAAAGACATCGGTTGAGTTGGATGGGATCAAGTCTTCCCATTAAGTGCTTTACTGGCCACAGCACACTGCTGTAAGATTTTCTAGAAGAAATCCCTACTTTGTACTGGAAAACTCAATGGACTGCGATATCAGGATCCTAACAACAACATGACCATGCAACATCACACATATTGGTTGGCCATTTTATGTCACTAAATCTTGCCCCAAACCCTATTTGGTTCTAAAATTTTATGATGTCTGTCAACTTCAATACATTTTTTTCTGATGAAATTGAAGCACAGAAATTTACGATATTTGTGATTTGTTTATGACTTCTATTAGCTCCCATACCCTTCCCTACTCAGTTCCATTTGACGTGGCTAATAAACCTTTATTGTTCTGCCCCTGGGGTTCATAGAGTCTTTTTGTGGATGTTTTAGAGTTTCGGCTTTGAATAAACAAAGGAAAATAAATTCTCATAAGAAAGCTTTTCCTTATTTCGTAAAAAAAAAAAAAAAATTGGAATTTGTATTTTATTATTGAACAAGAATATTATGAAGAGTTGGAAACTGTTCAGCTATAAGAAGACTTTTCTTGGAGGTTATCTTTTCTTATGCAGAACATACTCCATTACTGTGGTTCACTGCCTGGCTTGAATGACCTGATCTGGGCACAGTAACTCCTGCAGCAAGCTCCTCACTCACCTTCTTTAACAGCTTCCAGATCACGCACACACACATACACAAAGGATATTTGATCCCTGAGGAATCCCCTTCCCACTCTGCCGGTCACACATGATTTTTCTCCAAGATATGCTATGGAATGATGAGGGGAGAAAATCCTCTTTCCATTGGTGGGGGGTGGGAGGTGAGGTTCTGGAGTTCTTTAGAAATGGTTGTGTTGGAGGTCTAATAACTCCTTTGAAGGACCAAGTCTCTGCATTTTTTTGTCATTGTGTTCCCATCTATGCTATTTTCTGCAGTAATTTACTTGTCAGAAAGATCACAGGAAACTAGTAATTTACTTTGTGCACAAAGCATTGTGTGGCTGTGGCTGCATTTTCTCATAGGGCTGTAATCTTTCATTTGTCTAAATGGAATGATGGATGAGCAGATTTCACCACTTGGCATGCCCAGGCTGCTATTTGTCCATGCCTCTCATGCCTTCATGGCATGGCCCCTCTGGCTAAGACACCCCTAAAAATCGGGGCCACAGGATCTACGAGAAAGGCTTTTAAATGAGGATCTGCGAGATAGGTTAATAATCACTGGAAACCAATCCCTACACCTGGACATATGAACGTTGCTCAGTGTATCATACTCTTATCATATAAGAGCTAGATAAAATACCTTGTTTTACTTATGCAAGAAAGTTGAACACACCGAACATCTTACAGCTGTCCATCATGAGGCAAAACAGAAAATGCATCGCTTGTGGTTGACCCTACTCCCTTTCCCTGCCAAAGGAAAACAAGCTTCTGCATCTGCTCGTTACTACTGGATTTAGTTCATAAGGGTGTTTTCACACAGTACACCTTGTAAGCCCAAACTGTATACTGAATTGAACAAAAACAGGATTAACCTCTTCATAATGTTCCCAGGCTTCATTCCTATCCACCCATTTCACATAAATGACAATAACCGAAATGAAAAGTTTAAAATGTAATAAGAAGGTTTCACTTGAGATAATCATAGAGATTCTGATAGGATTTCAGAACCCGCTTTATTATCAGGACTAGTTTGGAGTTTTGATTTCAGTTTTGCTGGGCAATTTACAGTCTGAGTACATGGTCCACGATCTCATTTGTCAAGGATGGGAGGAAATGTTAAAGTCAAGGTGGTTTCCCATATGCGAATGTCAAACCCTCAGGGTCACCCCTGTCAAGGAACTGGGAGCAAAAGGTGAAGTCTTTAATTTGGCAAAGAGTGTCTACAAAACCCTAGAGCAAAGATCATATTTGATGTTGAAATATTGAAAGTTTTCCTGCGGGAGTTGTGGGTGGTGGAAATTTTGTCAAACCGAACTTCTCCCCTCCCTTTGCAATAACCACACACTTCCTTTCCAGGAGGCAAATTCAACAAAGATATATGAAGCATTTACTTCACGCTTCAACATTAAAGGTAAGGTACAAAGATAAATAAGACATGGGGCTTGCCCTAGGAGAGCTGATATGTTATTGGATAAGGCAGGTAGAATCAAACTGACTAATACATTGTGCTAAGTATGTACCAGCAATGCGAGACTACTCACAAAGTACTGTGAGGCCAAAACCTCTCAAAACATGCATTACAAAAAAAAAAACCCAAACCAGAAAACAACAACAACAACAACAAAAATGCATTACACATACTCAGGTGTGCATGTGTGTGTATGTATATATACACAAATATGTGTATATATTTGTACATAATAATTTAGTAAAAATTATTATATAATATATATTATGTAATATATTTATATAATATATAACAGAAAATAAACTATAAAATATATAAAATATAAAATTAATACAATAATTATTATACTTATTAAATCATAATTAATAATAATTTAATAATTAATATAACTTAATGTATTTGTATTTATATAAATGTTTATGTAAAGAGCTTGGGAAATAATGGGTCTAGTGCACAGGGTTTCTGAGTAATATTCATTCGTTCATTCATTCATTCACGTACTCACTCATTTCAAATATTTATGGGGTTTTACACTATGCCAGGCATTATGCTAGGTCCTGGGACTTCAAAGATTGTTTTGAATTGGGTCCTTTTGTCAAGGAGCTGAGTGCTGAATATTAGAAAGTAGGCTGAAAGGCCTTGGATGATATGTAGAAAGGAGCCATGGAGATTTGGTTGCTTTTGTTTTGTAACAGGAGAATAAATGCTATAAGAATTTTGGAATGACTGCTGTAAGGGATAAGCAACCATCCGTCTAGATGATAAGGGCTTGAATGAGAGTAGACAAATTAGATCCGGAGGGAAGACATTTTTACAATAAAATAGGAAGGAATAGGACACAGTTGAAGACTTCTTAACAGCAACTAAGAAAAATTGACACTGGCTATGTAAGAAGAAAAGATGTTATTGGAAGGATTTTATCAGATGAGTCTGGATCACCCTTGTGAAGATCGAGAATCAGATTCAGAAAATGTGCATCGAAGGTATGTCTGGGCCAAGGGTGGGGAGGACCTCCTCCATTTTTAGAAGGGAAAATATATCCCAAATGCAGGGGCACTACTGTTGCTACTTGGTGTGAGGCCCTCTAAACTTGCTCCCTTGAGTCCGCCTCCTGGTTCCGACCCTATTCAACTTAGTAGGACACAGAATTCTGGGTGCCGCACTTGAGTGTACAGGGAGAGGGGAGGGAAATATGGGCCGATAGTTTCGGGGGGTTTTTCCCAACTCCAAGGGGAGGTTTGGACATTACATGGCCTCCTGATGACATCTATTCATTCCAAGAATATTAAGTCTTGATCATCAGGACTTCAAGGGATCTAGATTTAGTGGCTTACTGACAGAGTCAAGGATGATGCCACAGCTGTCAATGGGACACCAAACCGAAAGGAATGCAACCGTGAGTCAGGGTCAGATTCAGTTCGTGATACCTTCGAGATAGCGGAGTAAATACCCAGAAGTTGAACTCTGTGGTCTGGCTATCAGGACAGAGGTCGAAACTAAAGATAAAGACTGTGGGTTTCCTTGTCTGTAAGTCCCACCATCCCTCTACTGCTGGAGTCTGTCTGTCTAGAACCTCTTGCAAGAATTCTTCTCATCCCTTTTGTGCCCCCGTTGTCTCTTGCCTTTGTATTCCTGTATTTCATTCCATTCCCTGGTCTTTCAAAATGGCATTTTGTCCAGTGGGGGAAGTTAATCTTCAACGGCCTAATCTCAGCCCTGATAATTCAGAGGAAAGAATATGCCAGGAATGTCCCTGCATCCACCATACACTCAACACCTTTTCTTCTTGCCAAATTAATCCCTTTCGGGTTATGCTCACCAGTGATTCCAGACATACTTAAGAGATGGGGGCGCGGCACAAGGCAAGTCTTTTTAAGCTCAAGATCTCCTGGCTCTTGAGGCCTTGTCAGTTGGCAGACTGGGGAGACAGAGGAGGCACTCACATTTACAATCTGATTTAAAGCTTCCCCATAACTTGGCACGGCGTGCACCGGGCCTCCTCCTGCACTCCCACGAGGCCTGGGATGCTGCGGTTCCTGCCACCCCCATAGCAGTCCATTGACATTTCAGTGTAGAGATTTTTAGACTGGGATTCTAAGGACGCTAAGGAGGGAGGGGATGGGGTTGGAGGAGGAGGGCAAAACTGGGGCGGCTCTGGGTCCTTTTTCCCTGTTTAACCAGAACAACTCTGATTTTCCCCCTTTTGTAACTCCGACTTCCCTACAAAATTTCCTTTGATGACATAGTCTGATGTTAAAAATCAGTTTCCAAACCCTTACTTTCAACTGGCAGTTCTCAAAACATTTTGGTTTCAGGACACCTTTACACTTTTAAAAACTATTGAGAACCCTGAAGGGCATTTATTTACAAGAATTTTATCTACTAATATTTACTGTATTTGACATTAACTGAATAATTTAAGCCATTTACTTATTTATTTTTGAAAATAACAATAAACCCCCACTACACAATAATGTAAATGCCATGTTTTGGTTAGAAAAATAACTATACTCTCCAAAACAAAAATAATGAGAGTAAGAGAGGCAGCATTTTACAGTTTTGCAAATATCTTTAATGTCTGGCTTAGCAGAAGACAGATGGATGCTCGTCTCTGCTTCCGCACTAAATCTGTTACGATATGTTGCTTGGTTGAAGTATATATTTTAAAAAAGCAGATCTCATAGAGATCTATAGTTGGAAGAAGTAGGAATATTTTGTCTTTCTTGATAATTGTGGCTATTCCTCTTTGACACTACAGCAAAACTCGACAATTAATTGTTCTTAAATGTTAATTGTTATATGGAATCAAAACTCATTCAACAAAATTTTTAACTCTATAACATTAAAATCTATCTTACACTCTGCATGGTTCTTTAACCCATGCATAACTTTGTAACACCCTGTTCTGGTCATCTGAAAAATACTCGTTCACTGAATTATGTTTTCAAATGGATACGGTTCATTTTACAATCTCAAAAAATTAGATTTGATAATATGACTACTGGTCACATCAGAAAAATCTCTAAGTACTGGGAAGCTGTCAAACTGGCAATGGTGGATACAAGTTTTCAAAATTCTAGTTTTTTCTTGAAAGCATTAATTTTATTAACAAATAAGCTATTTATTGGCAAAATAACTTATTTCTGAATAATCATAGTTCTTCTGAATATCCATAGTTTGCCTATCAGTCATTCTTTGAAGGTTAAAGATATTTCATGGGAAAAGTATCTAATTCAGCTTGCAACTAAAACCGTCACACAAATGCTTTCCCTCAGGGCAAACATCATACCTTCGTAGGCAGCTTAGAAGGGCTTTCTGTGTACACACCATTTCATCACAAAGAACACTAAAAAGGCGTGCACTCAAAGATAGAGATTTAATAAAATGAACCTATATTTATTCCTCAGAGATATTCATAAGTGAAACTGGCTTATTACGATTACTGAGCGCCTGACACTGATGTCTGTAATGACTACTGACTTGGTGACGCGGCCTTGATTCCAACCAAGGCATCCGCAGTTTGACTTTAAGCATCAGTGAGAATGTTACCAGGGTGAAAAAGGTAAATACCATTTTAGTATTATCATGAACACACACACACATGTACATTTACACATGTTACACACTTGTACACACACACACACACACACATACTGCTTTGCAGTATTGGTGCCACTGGTTTTTGTTTAATAGGTGTTATTTAGACACTCATGAAAAGCAAAAAAAACCCTGAAAATTCTATTTATATTCCGTAAAAAACTTTGCCTTCTTTGGCTTCTGATACTACGGTGGTGAAATCAGTTTCTCCACTAACTGCGTTCTGGGCCGCATGGGCGTATGTACAGTGACTTGCTGTTCTCGAGGTGTCCATGGGGAGCTTCTAGGGCACCCGTGCAGAAGAGAATGTTGAGGGATGCTCTCCCTGAAGTGGGCTCTGCAGCATCTCCCTGGCCAGGATGCGGCCTCAGAGAATCACTGGTCAGGGCAGCTGCCCATCCGCATGGCCTGATAGTTCATGCAGACTTGGCTATCTCCTCTTTGGAACATGACTAATTCCATTTGCTTCTGACCCCTGGTGAGACTATTTTGAAATCTCCTCCTGACAGGTGCTAAGTAAAGGAATTATTTCACTTAACCGGTTTATTGATTGAATTGAGTAATTGATTTGATGGTTTGTAGGAAATTCACTTCGTACTCTGTAAAGAAAAGACTCTGTGCAGTTCACATAAAACTGAATGTGGGAAAATATCTTAGTAGAATCGACTAGAAATGAAATATCTTTGTGAAAGATACAAGGATTTCAGCAAGCAGCACTCTTCGGCTGCCTCAAACTTTACCTGTCTCTGGTTCCTAGTGGGCTTGTCTAGGCAGCACCACTAATCTTTTGTCAGGAAAGCCCCCTGGTTATGTGAAATCATTTCTCATTGATGTACTCCACTGACAACACCATCCATCACTGTTAGGGCAGGAGGTAGAGAACTGAGATCTTGAACTCTGAAGAAATGAACAATTAAAACCAATGGGCGCTTTTCCCTAGCCCACAAAGGCAAATTAAAAAACTGCTACTGAAGATCAAAAAAAGCCCTACTCTTGTTTTGGCGGCACCGTTGTAGACAGGAGCATTGCAAAATTATATCCATTGTGTTACGGCAGTTTATTTATTTTTTTAATTATGAAGTTTCTATTTAAATTCCAGTTAGTTAACATACAGTGTAAGATTAGTTTCAGGTGTACAGTTTAGTGATTCAACGCTCCCGTACAACACGGTGTCATGCGGTGTTCATGACAAGCGCCCTCCTTAATCCCCATCCTGTACGTCACCCATCCCCCAGCCACCTCCCCGCTGGGAACCATCAGTTTGTTCTCCACAGGTAGGAGTTTGGGTCGGGTTTGCCTCTCTGTCTCTTTTCTCCCCTGTGCTCCTTTGTTTTGTTTCTTAAATTCCAGAAATGAACCCACAACTATATGGTCAATTAATCTTTGACAAAGCAGGAAAGAAGATCCAGTGGAAAAAAGACGGTTTCTTCAGCAAACGGTGCTGGGAAAACTACAGCCGCATGCAGAAGAACGAAACTGGGCCACTTTCTTACACCGTAAATGAAAATAAATTCGAAATGGATTAAAGACCTGAATGTGAGACAGGAAACCGTTAAAATCCTAGAGGAGAACACAGGCAGTAACCCGTTTGACATCAGTTGTAGTAATTTCTTACTAGATACAGTAGTTTAACTTGGATCCATTCTCTGTACCTCCTTTGAGCTTTGGCTTGGAATTATGGGTGCAGAGTACAGCAAAAGCAGGCATGCTGAGATATCCAGAACTCCTCTCTTAATTCTGACCATAAAAAAATATTTAGCTTAAATGTCTGCCTTAAATGTAGTGTGCGGAAAGAAATAGCAGAAATCAGACCCCTTTCCCACGGTACTTCCTGAAGATGACCTTGTCAGAGACTTGGTCATTACCATGGCAGCCGAGGTCAAAGAGTAAATTCCACTTGTGCAACTTGAAACCCAGCTTGCTCTGTGATTTAAACTACTTTGAGGCCCCTGGGGCCAGGTTTCCACAGGCTTTGAGGAAAGCTGTCTGTTTGCATAATGTTCAGGTGCCCCCTGCTTACTGAATATGCACAACTTCCATTTGTTCATGCAGATTTGGTAATTGTCTATTTAATCACCTATTTGCATGCACAATTACTCAGTTTGGGCACATCCACATACATTTGCATATGTATATCTTGACTTGGGCTCCTGCAAAATGACTGCACCTGCAAACCGCAGCCGGACCCATTTAGAAACCCTTAGGGTTCAGCCTTGTCCCGGGAGGAAAAGAAGGGCCGAACGGGCTTCAAGTCCAAATATTGACCCTTACTTGTATGCGTCATGATGTCGATTTATTCTTTTAAGCCTCAAAAAGAAAAAAGTTAGAAAACGTATGGATTATTCTCTAATAGGAGGGAAAGCAGTAAGTTAAAAACTTCGATAAGAAAATAAAGGAAGGGGCGCCTGGGTGGCTCAGTGGGTTAAGGCCTCTGCCTTCGGCTCGGGTCGTGATCCCAGCGTCCTGGGATTGAGCCCCGCATCAGGATCTCTGCTCTGTGGGGAGCCTGCTTCCTCCTCTCTCTCTGCCTGCCTCTGCCTACTTGTGATCTCTGTCTGTCAAATAAATAAAATCTTGAAAGAAAATAAAGGACGAAGACCTGAATAAAGAGTGATGTAAGATAAAAAGAACAATGTTGAGTTGAATCTCGCCCCCCCCCCCCGTCAATATAATATTTGTTACCTTTGGTATTTAAAAGAACAGAATTTTGAAACTCCAGGCCAGAAGACCGAAACAGAGGCAGTGGCCATCTTTGATGGAAAATGAAACAAGTGACCGAGACGTGCGGCTTTATGAAGTTCTCCTTCTCTCACCAATAACAAAATCGCCTTGAGGTCCTGTGCGTGAGATTGCTTTCTCTGCTTACGGAAGAATTCAACTCAGCTCTCTGGTGCTTCTTTAATGGATTTTAACTGTCAGCATAGAACAAGCCCAGGTAAGTATGGGGAAAACCAAGGAGTGCAGAGAATGGAGGGGAACAAAGTTTTGTGCTATTATGCATAGAACTTCTTGGCCACTGGGAAAATGCAGTTTCTCTACCTTTCCTCTGAATGTTTCATCTGGGTGATTGTTTATAATTCAGATTATGAAGCCATCTTAGACACCGATTCAATAGATGTGGGCTTGGGCCCCAGAATCTGCATTTTATCCAATATTCCAGGGAATTCTAATGCATGTAAGTTTGGACCACAGTCTTTGAAACCCTGATTCCTGTGGCTTTCAAGAAAAGTGGTGTTTCGGTATGTGTGTGTGTGTGTGTGTGTGTGTGTGTGTGTGTGTATTTTTCCTCCAAAAACACAAAAAGCACTGCTTGATTCTAAGAAACCATCTCCCTGACTTCCGGGTAACAAACATGTACTGTAGGGCTGGTTTACAATGAGGTGTGTAAGAGCAGTCAGGTTTGGCTCGGTATTGCTAGTAATGCAGGTCTATCATATCAAACCCCAGCTTCACATGTATTCAACCTGCCTTTCTTAGAAGCCAAGGAAACAGAGAAGCCCTAGGTCAGCCCCACCAAAGACCAGCTCTCCCTGGAACAGGTTCCAGCCACAAGGCCAAACTAAACCAGAGATAGAGACGTTCATAGGTCTTGATGGCTTATGTGTTGTCGTTTTAAATATATTCATTAATTTTTCCAATGTTTCTCTAATTACAATTTTTTTAACAAGTCAAGAATATTTTAATTCTGTCATTGCCACCTGATATTTTTCTTCTGCATTTTCTAACATCATACAAATCCTTTCCACATAGATTTGTTTGTATAATATTCTATTGTATGAAAGTGCTGTAATTTACTTTATTATTTGCTATTTTTGATGTTAAATGTACTGGTCATTTCCACTTTTTAAAAAACGTGAGTAGTGCATAACACTACAATGCACATTTTTGTATACATGTAGACACTTTATTTTTAAAAATATTTCTTTAAGAGGCATCTGGAAGGCTCAGTCAGGGAAGTGCCTGCCTTCCAACTCATGTCCTGATCCCAGGGTACTGGGATCGAGCCCCACGTCGGGGTTCCAGCTTGATGGGGAGTTTGCTTCTCCTTCCCTTTGCTGCTTCCTCAGCTTGTGCCCAATCTTGTTCTCTCTCTCCCTCTCTCTCTCAAATAAATAAATAAAATCTTCAAAAAAATAAAATGTTTCTTTGAGACAGATTGTTAAAAGAAAGAAGTTGACACAGAGGGTAAATTATTAATGGTTTTGATCATAGGAACAGCTATACAATAAAGAAGTGTTTAGTGAATTTTGTTTCCAAAGACCTTATTTTATTTCAATTCATTTTTTAAAGGTGATACATTTTAAAAGGTCCTGGGTCTGATTTGTTACAGTTGCTGTGACAACCAGGAAACATCATTTTCCAAAATTTCTTTAATGGGAAGAACTGCAAAAGAGAAGGATGGCTAGATGTTGAATGTGTTTGGGGAGGCTTCCAGATAAGTTAATTGAGTTCGTTTCTAAAAAGGGAATGGAGACTGATTATCTCATTTAATGCTCACAAAATACCTGCATGGGTAGTACTTTCTCCATGTAGCAGATGAGGAAGCTAAGGCTTGAGAGGTTAAGGCAGATGCCCAAAGTCACAGAACTAAGCTGAAAGATGTAAGATTCGAACTCTGGGCTTTCTCACCCGATTCTGAACACTGTCCTTGCTGCTTTCAAGCAGCCTGGGAAATTGACGTCTTCATCCATCCTCTCTCCTGTGAATGTTCTCCCAGAGGAAGGGCTGGCCATTAGTTCCTCTTTCTACCACTGACCTTGAAAACCATCTATCTCTTCCAGTAATTACTTGGATGAAAATGGTGAACCCAGCTGCTTCCCTGGTGATTCTTTAGCTCAGCCTCATAAAAGCTGCCTTTGTAGAAGCTGCTGCTTGTCTCTTTCTTTTACTTGATAATTCCCAAGGGCAAGATTACCTACTACCAGCTGCTCCTCTCTACATGCAAAGGGACTGAGGAAAATCAAATGCTGATTAAATCTACACATTGTCTTTCCCATTCCCCTCCAGTGAACACCAAGAAAAATCACTGGCGTCATAAGACATTGGCTTCAAACATTCTGGGAAACCCCAACAGGATTATTAAACTGACGAAAACAAGAAGCAACAGAATAGTTCCTTTTAATCTACATGGAGACTGTGTCCAATATTTGTCTGCATTCTTCCTGCACCCGGGAGCTTTTTATTTAAAATTTAGCCGTCGTAGATGTACTCATGAGAGACAACGGATCTTTCAGAGTCAGGCTGCCTGTTAGAAACACTTCCTCTGAAATTCTGCCCCTCCCAGGCTATCAGGGGAGTTTTTAGGATCTCCTGTTTATTATATAGAAATTGAAAATTCTCTGCTTAGGTACACCTTTTACTAATTAATGGTTGGTAATAGCCACATATTACAAATGCCAAGAAAATAGACCTTGTTTTGCAGTTGTTTTGAAACATGTGTCTTCTTGTTCATTCTAAAGAATCACAGGAGAGCATTTTAAAGGGAATGCTTAACTTTCCCTAAGAGGTGCTTGTGCTGAGAATCAATCTCTATATTATAATAAGATGTTAAAAGGGAGCTCTTCCAGACTTACTGCCTACAGTCACGATCATGTGAGAACTATTAGATACCAAATATGCAGAACCCCACATGCAGAATTTTTAAAGGATATTGTGGAAGTCCAGTTCTCTGGCTCTTCAGTCCTTGGAAGATCAAGGATACATAAATAAGAATCGGGGCGGGGGGGGAAGGAATCAGAAAAAGAGAAATGGTGCAACCACTTTGGAAAACAATTTGGCAGTTTCCTTGTAAGTTAAATATAAACTTACCATATGTCCCAGCAATTCCATTCTTAGAAATTTACCAAGAAAAATGAAAGCATATGTCCAAACAAAGCCCTGTGTGCACGTGTCGGTAGTAGCATTATTCATGACAGCCAAACCTGAAAACAAGCAAAATGAGGGAATGGATGAGTGGACTGTGGTACATCTGTATAATAGAGTACTATTTGGCAATAATAGAAAGAATACTGACACATGCCGTAACTTGGATAAACCTAAAAAATATTGCACTAAGTGAAAGAAGCAGAAGACCACACATTGTCTCATTCCATTGGTATGAAATGTCCAGAAAAGGCAAATCTATAGAGACAGAAAGTAGATGAGTTGTTGCCTAGACCTAAGTATAAAAACAGGTAGTGATTGAAAAGGATCTTTTCGGGGTGATAAAAATGCCCCATTTTAATAGCTTGTTATAATATAGAGATTGAGTCTCAGTACATATACCTTTTGGTACTGGAACTCCTTAAAAATTTGATGGTATGTATATAAACCTAAATAAAGCTGCTTTTGAAAATGGAGAAAGTAGAAGAGATGTTCAGCAGACCTGAACTGCCCAGGATGATAGTCACCAGCCACAGGTGGCTGGTCCAAATTGAGATGTGCTAAAATTGTAAAATCTATGCTAGATTTCAAAGAGTTAGCGTGTGGTGGGGGGTGATAAGTTATCTCATGAATAATTTTTATATATTGGTTACTTGTTGAAATGATAATATTTTGGTTGTACGGAGTTAAATAAAATATATTATTACCATTATTTTAATCGTTTTTTGTTATCTATTTTATTTTATTTTTAAAGATTTTATGTATTTATTTGTCAGAGAGAGAGCACAGAAGAAAGGGTGCATCAGGCAGAGGGAGAAGCAGGCTATCCGCTGAGCAGGGAGCAGGATATGGGGCTCCGTCCCAGGACTCTGGGATCATGACCTTAGGCGAAAGCAGATGCTTCACTGAATAAGCCACCCAGGCATCCATTTTATTTTATTTTATTATCTTATTTTAATATGCGGCTACTAGAAAATTAAAATGATCTGTGCGGTTCTCTTTGCGTTTCTGTCAAACAGTGCCGCTATGGAGAGCTGTGGCTCCCTCCCTTCTCTGCCTGGGAGGAGAACAAGTCTGCTACAGTCTCATCCCAAACTTGGTGAGAAAGTTCTTCAAGGGCCACTTTCAGAGAGTTGGTAGGTGGTCACTGTAGTCAAGAGGGAGTGGCCTCCCCCCGCCCACCCCAGCACGAGAGATTCCCCCCCACCCCCACCGCCAATCCCGACCCAGGCAGCCTGGATAAAAGCAGCAGGATCAACAGATCTGCATTCTGATCAGTCAGGGCAAAGTGAAAGCTGAGGGTTGGTTGGCAGAAGCTAACAGGAAGAAAATGCTCATTGCCCATATCTTGAAAATTGAAAGACAAGTAAGAAGGAGCTAGGTTCTAATTTTAACTCAAATTCTGTGTATTCCGTATACTAATTACACCACACTAACCCTCTATTCAAAAACAAGGCTGCTTCAGCACAGAATTCCAGGAGGTGCCCTTCCCATCTGAGCCAGGTCGGGGGGGGGGGGGGGGGGGTCGGGTCGGGGACACGGCCAGGCAGCAGGAAGTCCCGAGAACCTCACAGGTACTGACAGACTCTTCTTTAAGCGCATGCCCTCCCCCTGGAGCTATGAGCCAGTTTGCAGAGGCACCGCATCAAATGAGAATTTTCTGATCCCTGTGCTATCCGCGCGCTCTCTCTCATAGAGGGGCGGGAGACTGGCTAGGGTGAGAGGGAGATGGAAGGAAAGAAAAGCACGGAGAGACATAGATCCGGGCTGCTTCTGTCTTCTTTTCTTAGCTCAGACTTTTAGCCCATGACCGACCTGGGGAGAAGACCTGACATTGAATGGATCTCTGCCCATTGATTAATACTATTAGCCTAGAGTCTAATTTCTGATTTAAGAACTCATTTATGACTTCGAGAGGCCATATGATTGTGATTTAATTAAAAGCCAGGACGAAAAAAGTCAAAGGCCTGCTTGAGTTTTCATCAAAGGGCAATAAAACAAATAAATTTAAAGCGACAGTGACAGAATAGCTGAGTTCTGATTATACATCAAGTTGTGCTTGTTCAAAGTGATGATTACCCCATAAAAACCAGTCTTGTCAAAGGCAGGGCTGTCACAGAGCAGAATTCCTGCGAAGGACGTCTCCTGGCATTTACTGGGTAGAACCCAGGCGCCCTGCATGGAAGCCCGGTTCAGAACTGAGTCCATGAAGGCAGGTATTGTCGGGAATTAGGCCAACCCGGCCTGAAATTTCTTTAAACGATGAGAAAATCTGAAAAATTTCTGAGTCTAAGTTTCGGTCTCAGGCTAATCCTACTTCCCAACCATGTTATCCTACAAGGAGGGTAAAGGGTCAAACTCAGCACATCTTGAAAATGATTCTCTTTTGTGAAATAGGATCCCTTGTTCAAAGGCCTGCAGGGCTTACAATGACTTCTAAAATCAACAATGCTATCACTATGATCAATAATGCTATCAGGGCCTCATTGATTGTTGCTAAGTGAGTGTCAGAAACCGGGAAGATGAAATGTACCCTACACACATGTGAAATCCCATGCCCTTTGTACTACAGCTCTGTGTTCCCGGTGGACAGTGCTGAAGTGAAACTACAAAATAATACAAAGTGTTAGGCACATAAGACTAAACAAATTAGCTGTGAGCACGATCTAATATTTATCATGAGTCTAGGTATCCTGAAAAGATATATTTTTGGGATTTTTAATATAGTGTAGGAAGTTATTACGCAGCAAAGTCATACTTAATACTTCCGAATAGTCTTTTAGGCATAACATTCATATGAAAATATGATAAATAGGTAATAGACGGTATTATTAAATGTACTTTAGACATAAACATTTTTAGCTTCTCACCTAACTTTAGACTTTCATGCCTGTGTTCTCTTAACTGATGGCTCAGGTCTGTTTTTTACCTTGTGAATTGTATCTGATTTTCCTTTTGAGTGCTGGCCAAGCTCTACCTTGTTCACATGTAATGCCCGAGTGATCTTATCAAGATGATAAGAATCTCTAGATGACGACACAGTGGTCATGGCTCAGATGGCAAGTTTATGTTTTAATATTCTAACCACTCAAAGAAGAAGCAAATGAGATGTAACACACTGAATGCAAACCAAAGCGCTCCAGCCAGCCTCCCAGAGCGGTAGGCTTGGCCAACCACCTTCTGGATCTCTTTTCCCATGCGGCTAGCCAAAGGCAGGAGTCAATTTCTGTCGACGACTCTATCCCACATCAGAGCCTTGGCATGTGTCCTTTTCTTTTCCTGGAATGATTTTCCCTTCCTTGTCTACATATGGCCACAGCCTTTCCATCCTTTGAATCTCAACCACATGCACTCTTAGAGACGCCATCCTTAACTCTGCAGTTAGTGTGGTTCTTCTAGCACATTCTGTCTCTGTCCTTTTATTTTCTCTTTCGTAGCACTAACCACATTTAAAACTATTGTATTCACTACTTTATTCCTTTCCCATTCTAACAATTGCTCTCTGAAGACAGGGACACATCTCTCTTGTTGACAATCATATCACTGGAGCTGAACTCAGTTCCTGATACAGGAACTTAGAGTTCAATAAACATGACTTGAATAAATAAATGGATGAATGAAAAACAAACTGGCATTCTGATGATAAGCCTTTAGGCTTCTTTGGCCAGATATTTAAGAGACAGTATCATTCAGTGATTAAGAGCATGAGTCCTGGGCGCCTGAGTGGCTCAGTGGGTTAAGCCGCTGCCTTCGGCTCAGGTCATGATCTCAGGGTCCTGGGATCGAGTCCCGCATCGGGCTCTCTGCTCAGCAGGGAGCCTGCTTCCTCCTCTCTCTCTCTGCCTGCCTCTCTGCCTACTTGTGATCTCTGTCTGTCAAATAAATAAATAAAATCTTTAAAAAAAAAAAAAAGAGCATGAGTCCTATGACTGTGGTTTTGCTGGTCACTAGCTGTGTGGTCTTGGGTACCTTTCCTTCAGAGCTTTGGTTTCCTCATCTGGAATAGTAACCAACTCACTGAGTTGCTGGGATAACAGATGAGCCATCATCCACGACACTTAGCAAGAACTGTCCTCTATCTATTCTCCAGTAAGTGCTATCTACTTTTACCTAAGATCTCTGGAGAAGGATATTCCAAAATCATTCCAATTAAAATAATGAGATATAAAGCCTCTTTTTTTGGAAAACTCCACCCCCACCACCCATACGTAACCTATTCTTTAACCTTAGTTTAAATATCCGTTCCTCCAGCAAACCTGTCCTGAACCCCCCACCTTGCATCAGTGCCCCTGAGGAATGTTCCCTGGTACCTATATGTTTCCAGGGCTGTGATCACAGACTCTAATTCAGTGTTTCCAAAGTGGTCTGCCCCAGGGGTGTGCCTTCCACTACACGCCTGGGGTGGGAGGCAAGTGTTACAAAGTCTATTTTGGAGGAAAACAAAAAACAAAAAACAACAGATCAAGAGACAAAAAAGAAATGAAGTGCAACTCCTGTTCAATACATTGTTTGATCTTGGTATCTCCCCTTACTGTCTCCCCTGACAGTGGGGTGTTGGTGGTGCTATCCACGGAGCTCCGGAAAAGAACCGGATGTCATGGTGTTGCAGGAATATTAGTGTGCCCTTGCCCGATTGGTCTTCTGGTAGACTGTGTGGTCTGGCTGAGCGGACATTTGCATTACATTTTCTGGGTTAAGGTCACCCTCACAAAAGGACAGGTGGCTTAAAAATCCTCTTAAATAGAAAACACAGATTAAATTAAGTGCAAATAAGGGAAGCATTAATGAATAATAGAAGATGGCAGAGCAGACATTTTACTATTATTGAGTCATGGAATCAGATCTGTCAGGATTTGGGGGGAAAATGAAAAGTGAAATTTTCAAGAAGACTATTTGAAATATAGATTTACACTTGTTAAAATTAACAAAGAACCCCAAACAAGTAAATTTTATACCTTGACTGATATTCATATATTATTATATAACTATAATAAACACTATAATTTAAATATGCAATTATGTACATATACCTGATAATAGTATGTATAGTCCCGATAAGAAAATATTTAACTGGCAGAGATACGTAATCAAATAAATATATGTGAAGACCACTGATCCAGTTAGTGGTTTCCTTCTGGATTTCACTCAGCATTGTGTTCTGCTGTATGTTCCCACAGTGTGACTTGTGGTCTAAACACTCTATGTGTCTGTTGGAGGCCAGATTTTCTTCAGATATGTCAACCGAATATGACTCAACAGACTGAATGTAGAAGCAGATATAAGAACACAGCTATCTTCTATTAAGTATATTATTAAGAAATTTGTAAGAGAATAAGATAATGGCAGACTTTTTATTATTTTTGTTTATAAAATATAATGCTTTTCATAAACACATCGTTATTTATGCTAATACATAACAATTTATAATTGTTATGGTTAAAACTTAACAAATAAATATTTAAACAAACAAACAAATGCTCTTTGGTGTCTTCAGCAGTCTGTAAGAGTGTGAAAGGCTCTTGGAATCAAGAAGTTTGAGGGGTTCCTGGGTGGCTCAGTCAGTTACACATCTGCCTTTGGCTCAGGTCATGATCCCGGGGTCCTGGAATGGAGCCCCTTGTTGGGCAACCTATTCAGCTGGAAGTCTGCTTCTCCCTCTCCCTCTGCCCCTCCCTGCAACTCAAGTGTGGTATCATCTCTTGTTCTATCTCAAATAAATAGACAAAATCTTAAAAAAGAAAAGCTTGAGAATTGCTGCCCTCGTACAGGGATCATACTGTATTTGTGAGTTTGACTTCAGAACTTCGCACAAAACCTGGCATATCATAGGCTTCTTTTAAAATTTGTGAGGCAAAAAAATTTATTTGAGTGAATAATTGAATGACTGAAATTTTTAAAAAGCAGACGTGTTATTTGGCGAGTTCATTACCTTTCCTTGGTAGAGCTAGCATCTCTCTGCTTACATCCTACTGAGGCTTGGTGTAATCACATTTCTTGTGGGCATGGACAGGGTCTCCACAGTCTCAGTGTCTAGCTCAGATCAGGAAGTGAAGTAAATAGGCGCTTCCAAATTTTATTGTCTAAAGGCTAAAAGGAATTAATGACAACTCCAGTATCTGGACCCTGATTCTAGACTCTGGATTGCTGGTAAATTGAAAATCACCATTTATGAAGAGATCTATGTAACTTTCAACTTTTGCTTATGTTTTAACACTTTTTTAAAAAAAGATTTTATTTATTTATTTGACACAGAGAGAGAGAGAGAGATCACAAGTAAGCGGAGAGGCAGGCAGAGGGGGCTGGGAAACAAGATCCCCACTCTGCAGAGAGCCCTATGTGGGCCTAGATCCCAACACCCTGGGATCACGGCCTGAGCTGAAGGTAGAGGCTTAACCCACTGAGCCACCCATGTGCCTTTAACACTTTGAAGAGGCCAGTGGCACCAGACATCGGTGGAAAAACAAGGTAATAAGATGAAAAATAATCTTAAAAGTGTGACCCATCACCTGCAACAAAGCCACCTGGTGTACTTGTTAAAAATACAAAGTGCTTGATGTACTCCTGATCTCTCGGATTGGCGCGGAGGCCAGGAATCTGCACTGTCATACACTTTCAGGACAGAGTTACCAGGTAAACACACGATGCCCCAGCTAAGTTTGAATTTCAGATAATCCAATTGGGACACATGCTAAAAAATTATATTTGGCATATCTGAGATCCAAATTCAACAGAATTTGTAATTTTTTTTTTTTTTTTAATCTGGCCACTCTACCTTAGGGAGAATCTTTTTACACAATAGTCTAAGAATCACTGGATTTTGAACTTCTTGTGGGAATTTGATGAATGGATTAGAAGCAGTTCATTTGTCAATAAATTTAGAGCAGTGTTTCTGAGCCATTGGGATCACATTTCAAAATTATTGGGCCCCAACCTCCAGAGATCCGGATTTAGTTGATCTATGGTGCACCTCAGGCACTGAGCATTTTTCAAAGCTCTTTAGGTGATTCAATATCGTCTAAAGTTGAGACCAAAGTTGAGACCCAGGGTGGGAAAGGAGAAGGGGAGAGATGGCAGAAATTCATTACAAATGGATGGCGTTAAGACTGGAATATAAGGTTACGTGATCAGTGTGCCGGTATGTAAATCACTAAGGTGTCTGGTAAATAAAGCCCTGGGTCTGTGGTCAGTGATTCTCAACTTTTTGTATGCAGTGGGGATGGGAGATGGGGGGTTGCATGTCTTGGGGAAGATGGACAAGGGGAAAAGATTGAGGCTGGATATCAGAATCTCCTTGGAATTCTCCAATACTTGGACATACTTGTCTAATCTACTCATATTGGCTAACCTAGTCCATCCCTTATCCAAGGAATTCTAAAGTGTTTCTCACTACCCGTCTAACTAAATATTTCTCTAACTAAAAAGTTAGAGAACTATTACTCTAGCTAACAGCTGATAGAAGTTGAAACAGAGAAGGAGAGAAGCCATGAAAATGGCTTAGGACTACCAAGAAGGAGAGGATGGGGAAGAAAAGAAGCACATATTTAGAATAAGCAGAAATTGCACACAATATGTAATAGTATATATGACCACATAACTCATTAATATGTAGAAAGTAAGTTTGGTCAACATTTGCTCAAATTTGGTGGAAATAAATAATATGATAAGTAATTAGTAGAAAGAAATAAGTAAAATGAATAAGCATTAAGTATTTTTTGCTAATAAAACTTTTTTGGGAAAAAAAAGTGCTCAGGTCAATGGTGGGTTATATGGGATATATCTCCCAGTTCCTTAGTTGATGAAAGCTTAAATAAGTCTAAGTGTCCTGTGTCTGTCATTTGCCTGGGGACTCTTCCTGAGGAGAAGGTATGAGGTCTCAAGCAATTAAAAATCTTCTTTAGAGCTATCCTGGCCTCTCTCAAACCTTTTTAATGCACAGGGTATTTTAAGCAAATTTCTTTGAGTAAAAAATCTCTTTTTTCACACAGAAGTAGAATTTTCTAATTAATTTTGACTTCTTTGTATTTGCTTTATATCACGTCAAGGACTGGGTGGTAAAGGCTGGACTTATTACACAGGGATTGGACTCAGAAGGATTTTAGAAGCGAGAAGTAGACTTGCAATGGCTTTCAGGGCTGCCAGAAGCCAGCTGACTGAAAAGGTTCACTCAAGTAAGTGTCTATGAGGTCCCCAGAGAGCACCACCCCCATCAAAATAGAGCATCCCCCATGGAGCTCCAGCTAGTCGTTACCATGACGGTAATGTATTTTAAAATATTTTAACAGAAGCTGATTGTCAACCCTGTCTTGAAAATCACCTGAGGACCTTTAAAAATATATTGACATTCAGGCCTTACCTAAGCCATTAAATCAGAAACCTCTGGGAGTGTAGTGTTTTGGCGTTGGAATTTTTTTTAAGTCTCTCTGGGTGATTCTGCTGTCCCGCCAGGGTAAAGAACTGCTGGCCTAGACGATGTGAGATGTTGCATGTGGAAGGTTAAACTGTGAACCAGATGTAGCAGGCATTGTGATCAGAAGGTAATTCACACTGCAGGGATAATCAGCCAGTATTATATCAAAGAGATCATACTCCAGAAGTGACTACTGCAAGTGCTTCTGTCAAATCAACATCAGAAAGTTAGTTAATTAACACATGGAGTGTCAGAGTTTTTTTTTATCAGTAAATTAGTGATTTGCAGAAAGGACTTTAGAAATGGGCTCTCGTGATAGGATTGAAGTATATTTTAGACTGCTCCCCTAACTAGTACAAACATTGAAGAAGAATCTAGGAACACTTGCTAGGAAGGTGTGGAAAGGGCCCTGCATCCAGCCACTGGGTCAGAGCACTGAGGGCTACCCTATTCAGATACAGATGTACTACAATCCTGCTTCTAGAATCTTGTTGCATCATTTGTGTCAGGTCTGAGCACCTAAAAGGACCAAGAGCTTGGTAGAGCATCATCAGCCTTACAGAACAGACAATTGCTAGCAAATGTTTATTTCATAAATGCTAGACAAGTGGCAGAAATTGGTTTGAGACTTACTGAGCACTTGGGAAGGATAGCTAACTCTTACCTTCTTCTTCTTCTTCTTTTTTTTAAAGACTTTATTTATTTATTTGACAGACAGAGATCACAAGTAGGCAGAGAGGCAGGCAGAGAGAGAGGAGAGGAAGCAGGCTCCCCGCTAAGCAGAGAGCCCGATGCGGGGCTCCATCCCAGGACCCTGGGATCATGACTTGAACTGAAGGCAGAGGGTTTAACCCAGGTGCCCCTAACTCTCACCTTCTTAAAAGATTTCAGTGTTTACTGTTCACTTATCAAAAGAACCCAAGGGTTATACATGGTCAAAACGACTTGAGTCAGTTTGTAAGTCATTGAGGGACAACTTGACTGTGTTGTCAAATTATCCTAATTATTTTTTAAGACAGAAAACTATTTTCATGTGCAAGTTTTAAATGCTGTAACTAAATCTCAGTTTATAAGGAAAAAACAAAAAACAAAAAACAAGCAAAACCCCTTTGAGTAGAATCAACAACTTCTCTCTGGGCCAGACTGGACTGGAAGGCTATGTATGAGTTTGTGCTTTCTGGTCTCAGCCCCTTGAGAAGCCCTATAGTCAACCTTGGCCCTCAGGAAACTCAGGGTCTGAGAACTCATGGATCCATCCAGGCAGGAGGATAAAAACCAGTCTTGATGGCCAAGGTGAGGTGGTGGCAGGAATTCAGAAGGCAAGAGAACAGGAGTGTCACTGGTAGAAACCTTGGCAAGAGACTGTTCCTCAGTACGTTTTCCTTCCACAGGCAGGGGGCAGTTCTCAAAGGCAGAGCCAGAAAGAAGTCGGTAAACGTGCCATGAGTCTCCATGGAGGAAGCAAGAGGAGCGAGGGAGAAGTTTATTGACTTATTTACTTTATCAATACTAGAGTGAGCATCTGCTATGTGCTCAGTCTTGGACGAAGGCACTGGATTAAGGGAGATAGTTGGTGTCTAGGAAAAACATTCCTGTGTTTCCCTTTACACCCCCCCCCCCCACAGTACTTCTGGCATCAGGTGTGCGTTTTTTTTTCCCCCCTCACCAGGCAATTCCGTAAGACACCAGCTGGGTATCCTATAATTCAATTCAGTTCTGGCACTACCTGGAGTTAACATCAGATCCCACGAGTTACGGTCCTACAGGACTGCACCCTGTCCAGATGCCAATTGCCAAGTCCCAGTTTGTCATCTGTACTTCTGATCTCTTGGCTATATCAGATTTTTCATAATCCCCTCCTTGGGTTCAAAAATTTGTTAGGATGGCTCATAGAACTCAAGGAAACCCTTACTTTATAAAGGATATAATAAAAGATACAGATGGACAGCCAGATGAAGAGATGCATAGGGCAGTGTCTATGGGGGGGGGGGAGCGTGGAGCTGACATGCCCTCTCTTGGCGTGCCACTGTCCTGGCGCTTCCTTGTGTTCACCAGTCTGGAAGCTCTTTACAGCCTGTGCCTGTGGGATTTTTTATGGAAGCTTCATCACATAAGCATGATCAATCATGATCAATTGACTCAGTCTCCAGACTCCCTCCCCTTCCAGCAAGTGGGGTGGAAGGTTCCGAGGTTCTAACCATGGCTTGGTCTTTCGGGTGACCCATCCCCATCCTGAAGACATCCAGGAGCTCACCAAGAGTTACTTTATTAGAACAAAACATACACTGATCCCTCATGAATTTCACAGAATTTAGGAGCTCTACGTCAGGAACCAGAGTTACAGGTGAAATAGTACAACAAAAGAAGATCCTAGTGTGGTTACCACTTAAGAAATTACAAGGAGTTCTATGCCAGGAACCAAGGGCAGGCACTTAGCATATCTCTAAGGGAAAGTCAAGAGAGGTTCCCAGAATCTGAGATTTGCCAACAGAACACGCTCTAGGGTCTTTGGGCCCAAGCTGGGAAAGGCTCCTGGGAGCACCAGGGATCTGTTCCCTTGGGTAACTCCTGGCCACCATATGCAGACACTCTTTACTATTTCACTTCAGTCAAAGGTGTATTGTATGCTAGGGTTACATGTAGGTAGATGTAGAGGTCTCTTTTCTCTGGAGGTTTCGGATTCAGTGAAGGTGACAGGCAAGAATAAATCATGCCACAAAGCGGGTACAGAATGCAAGGAAGACAGGAGCTGCTGTGTGTAATGTGACCAGTCTGAGCCAATAAATTAAAATAAGAATGACCGGTTTGAGTGATTAAATTAAATATCAGGGCATGTTCTCTGTTTGAATCCAGACACATTCATGCAAATGGGGAAGAAACCACCATATTTGGGGCTAAAAAAGCAGGTGTGTTAGATGAGGAAGATAGACATTTTATTTAACATCCTTTTTAAAAAGGAAAGCAAATGGGATGCCTGGATGGCTCAGTTGGTTAAGTTTCTGCCTTTGGGTCAGGTCATGATCTCAGGGTCCTGGGGTTGAGTCTCACATCAGGATCCTTACTCAGCGGGGAGTTTGCTTCTCCCTCTCCCTCCTCCCGCCTGCTCGAGCTCCATCTGTCTTTCTCTTTCAAATAAATAAATAAAATATTGAAAAAAAAACAAAAACAAAAAGAAAAGAAAAGAATTTTATTCATTTATGTGAGAGGGGGCAGGGGCAGAGGCAGGGCACCTTCTCACTAAGCCCAATAGGTGGCTTGATTTCATGACCCTGAGATCACGACCTGAACTGAAATCGAGAGTCAGATGCTTAACTGACTGAGCCACCCAGGTACCCCTCCTTTTTTTTTTTTTAATTGAAAAAGTAATGCATTAAGAAGTCCAGCTCCCCAAACGATACTAAAGGAAATGGAACACAGCTTTAGTTTTCCTTCTATTCTAGACCTTCTATCTTGGGAAGGGGAACATTAAATCTTATTTATGGTCTAAATCTTCTCTGTGGTCTGAGACAGAGAGCACTGGGTAGCCTGGAGTTCCAAAGTTCATACACGAGTTAGTATTTTCACCACCTGGTTCTACTGGGCTAGGCAAATAGTACAAACACTTCCTCTTATTCCCAGACCACATCACCACTGTTGCAGGTGACGTAGCAGGTTCTATAGAATGTGGAAGCTAGAAGAAAGCCTAGAAGTTACCTCTATCAAGCCTCATGTTATAAATAGGAAAATCAAAGCCCAGAGTGTTATTCAGCTCACATTAGATCCTAGCAGAGCACTGGCTGGGGCCTGTCTTGACTCCTGCTTCTGCTTATTTCCAACTGTTCCAAAGCAGTGTTGGACACTGGGTTTTGGTGCAGTTAAAAGAAAGTAGTGGATCATGGAATGTGATACGGATTTTGCTACTGCACTAGGAAAATATAGTTAATCCCTAATAAAAAGTTGAAACTATTAAAAAGCAAAGTTAAACATTTTTTTAAACCAATAATTCAATGACTTAGGATACAGGAAGCATCCAGTATATAAAAAGTTCAGGATGTACTGAAAAAATAATTTGTAATCAGGACACTGCCCAAAGTTAGTAATTTATCTATTTCCAAGTGCTTAAAGCTCAGTTCAATTCAAAGGTGTTTTTTTAAGCATCTTCCATTACTCAGAATTATACTGGGTGCTGTGGAGAAGAGAAAGGCCTAACCCTTGTCTGTGTTGTGCAATGCATTGAATGCCACTGTGCTGGCCCCAGCCACCTTGTGAGGACGTTACGTTTACAACAGTGAGAATGGGGACTCTCGGAGTTTACAACCACCTCTCAAAGTCTGTGTCTAGTAAACAGCAAAAAATTGAGCTCCAACACAGATTTTTAAATTTATTCTACATCAGAAACATTTTCCATTATAGCATTTTCAACAACAATCTAAAAGCCACCCAGTGGCTCAGTCAGTTAAGTAAGCATCTGACTCTAGATTTTGGCTCAGGTTACCATCTCAGGGTTGTGAGATCAAGCCCTGAGTTGGGCTCTGTGCTAGGCGTGGAGCCTGCTTAAGATTCTCTCTCTCCCTCCCCCTTTACCTCTCCCCCACCCCCCCAAGTACAAATAATAAAAAAATTAAAAAGTAAAAAGTCATATAAAACGGAACATGATTAACATTAAGGAAGTGACATGGTGCCTTTTTCAGTAAGTTCTGCAAAGTGCAATTGAGGGGCTTAAAAGCGTTGACTTTGAGCCTGAGTTTGAATCTCAGCTGGCTAACTCAACTAGGTATATATGATCTTGTCCTGATTACCTGAAATTCTCCAAGACCCTAGTTAGGGAATATGTATGCCTATCTCATAAAGTTGTTTTGAAAGTTAAACTAAATGACATGAACATATTAAGAACTCCATACTTGCTACATGAATGCTTGAGAAATAGTAGCTAAAAATAATAAAACAAATATGGGAAGTCATTAGAGACCTCTTTTTTTTTTTAAGATTTTATTTATTTATCTGAGAGACAGAGAGTGAGAGAGAGAACAGGAGAGCAGAGAGGGTCAGAGGGAGAAGCAGACTCCCTGCTCAACAGGGTGCCCAGTGCAAGGCTCTATCCTGGGACTCCAGGATCATGACTTGAGCTGAAGGCAGACCTTTAACCAACTGAGCTACCCAGGCACCCTGACACAGAAAATCTTTTATAGGAGATGGCATCATGCTTTGTTTCTGGTGTGGGCTCCTATTCATTGTGGTTTTCTAGAAGTATTGAAGGTGCACGGCCTTCCCCGCCTCCCCAGCAATAGGAAGTCATGGAAAGCTTCTCCATTTCTCTCCCAGTCATCACCCGCCTCAAACCCACAGCTTCTGCTGCATGTACTGTCAAGATGAAAATGGGCTGAGAAATAGCCCAGGGCAGGGTCATAGAAAAGCTGATAAGTTTCTCTTCCGGTATTCTGTGAGAGCTTGGCTCCATCTTTCCCTGGGTCTGTAGCTGGGGCCACAGACAGACCAAGGGATCAGGCAGGCTGCTTTGGGTGGTGGCCAAATGACCCTTGGGCTTCAGTGTGACAGACACAGCAACATTTTTGCTGCCCTAATAGGAAAATTGCTTTATCTGTCTCCTCACTGCTACCTCTCTTCTCGGCCTTTTTTCTCCCCCCTCTCTCTTTTTTTCCTCCTCCTCAATATTAGTCTCCAAAGAAAAAAATCAGTGTTTCAAGACTAGGAAAAAAAAAAAAAAAAAGCTTTCCATCTTGCAGGTTCTTACCCTCTGTATATTTAGCCCCCTGAAGACAGTTCTTCCCAGAACGGAAGGAAACAAAGACAGACAAATGTATTGATCTCCTGGTAGGCATGGAAGAAGAGCAGAATTCCCATGCTCCGACGCGTGTGAGCTAACTTCGTTATCAGGGTCACTATGATCATGCTTTAAGGCCTATCATACTCAGTCCTGGTGTCCCAGAAGACACTTCAGTCTTCCAAGTCCACTGATTTAAAAAAAAAAAAAAATCCAGGTGGCTGACATCTTTTCTCAATTTGTTGTTTTCCACATGAAACACCGGGGACATGTTTGTATCTTAAAGCCTGGACACTAGCCATTAGCTTTAGAGCCCTTATAACCTGCTGGGGTCACAGCAGATGCACAGTTTCTGAAAGGACGAGACGTGTGGAATCTTGTGTGAGGGTTCGCGACAGCAGGGCTGTCAGAGCTTAAGTGCTCCACTGACTGACTTTGCTCTTCTGTGACTTAAAAAGAGAAAAGCCCACAGGAAAAGGAAACCAGGGCTCTATGTGTTATGCAATGAGAAATGAAGCAATAAAATCACCACCCTATCCATTTTGGAGACTGTCACACCTCAGGATATCTCCTGCTGTGTTAAGCAATGTCATAAAATTCTCAACACAACATTTGTACTGAAAATAAATACATATCACCTAACACCTGAAGGGGGTTGGCTAGAGAGTAAAAATGTCACAAAAGGACAAAAACCACGAAGCCCTAAGGTGGTTAAGAAGCCTTCATCTGTATGTGTAACTAGACCAATGTTATGACAATGGATTAATGTTCCTCAAGACTCACCTTTTGTTTTCTTGCCTTCATGATTGCCCAGCACCCATCACCGGCTGTTTCTAAACACTTCTGCGCTCTGCTTGCCTTCACTGGTCAGCTGTGGAGGCATGGAAACTCTCTTCTGACCTCGACTCTCATCCTGCTCTTGGTTCCCTCCATACCCCTTTACAGAGCCTATGCTTTAGCCACAGCAAACTATTCTCACTGTGTAGACCCAGAATGCTCCACAGGGACAGTGCACTGTTGGGTCATGAGGGCTCTGAGGACAGACTGCTTGGCCTTGCATCCTGGCTGTGCCTTCACTTCTTCTGAAATCTTGGGAGAGTGACCTGGTCTTTTGGGACCTGAGTTTTCACATCCTGTACAAATAAGTGCGTTCAATCTGTAAGATCATTATGAGAATCAGAGTTAATACATGACGTGCTTAGAACACCTGGCCCACAGGAAGTCCTCAGAAATTGTAGTCTCGTATTACTTCAGATTTTTATGGCTTTGCTATTTCCTCTGCCTGGAATGCCTTCAGCTTCATTCCCCTTCCTCTGCCTCCTTGTTCTAACTCAAATGTCATCTCCTTTCTGGCAAAATTCCCTGCTTGCCCAAGCATCCCCATGTATTCCCATGCCGGTGCCCCTGAAATCATCATTGAAGCATCGTTACTAATTGTCTGTTATTGTCTAGTTGTGAGCTTCCTAAGGATAAGGTCACTGTGACGCCTTTGAGTTTGCTTCCACGCCAGTTTTTCCCAGGGAGGATTCTCAATCAATATTTGTTGAATGAATAACCTCAGTAAGCAACCAACCAAATAATCGAATGTTGTCTACTATGTGTAAATTAATAGAATTCTTAGTGATACGTGGAAGAGGTAGAATAAAAGCTTGTATGTTGGGAAGGGAATGATTAATTCAGTCCTTTCTATGAACTGCAACATGGTCAGATTTTCTGTGTTCCAATCCAGCTCAATTCACTTGCCATGTCTATACCAGCCTGAAGATAAGTCTACGCAGTGCCAGCTGAAGTGGATATTTGGAATTTGTTAGCCATATAGCTATGGTTGGCAAATCCAAATAGTCTAGACTCTACTGTATATTTTTAGAGAGTATGTATTATCCATTTAGCCCTTCTGTGGCCACCTAATTTACTAGGCCCATTTCCAAATCCATCCTTCCTTTTTCCACATCAACATGTGGCTCACCCTATTATGAAAAGGCCCCATTCACAGGAGACTCCACAGATGAACTTACTAGGGGTTCACATACTGTTACAGCTGAGCATACACTGAGTTGGCCATGGTCTGCAGGATATTGACCGAAAACAGTCCTGGAGGGCAACATAACCAGAAGAAAACCCCTTTACCCACTGGTGGAGTTAGAGATCAGGTTTTCTGGAAAGTCATGGCACTGTTGCATGACTTTTTCCTTGTAATGAGTCTGCCCTAAACACCAGAATGTTTTCTCCTTTCCTTGGGGATTTCTCTTTTCCCCCATTTCCCCCAAAGGAACTTTCTAGCATTTTAATTGATGGAACATGGGGCAGAGAGTCAGAACATCTGGGTTCCAGTCTCAGCCCTATTGCTGACTGAGGCGTATCACTTTGTGTATTGGGGCCTGAGTTTTACTTGGTATGAAATAGTCTCCCTCTTTTGGCCATTAACACACAACAGTTTGTTCTTAGAGCCTCATAATAAAGTAAACGCTCTGTTAATCCAAAATAGTTTGTCTTCTTTGGGATCTGATGACTGCAATCCCTATGGCTTATATGCAGCTGGGTTTCGGCAATTTTAAAAGGATATCCTTTTTCTGTGCAGGAAAATAAAAAAGCTGAGCCAAATGTTGTCTTCCAGAGCTAGCGATTGTCTTGGACTATAAGTTAGTCTCTTTTTTGTTTACCTTGCTGCTTACTTCTAGGAGGCAAAAATTTCTGTGACAGTATAGTCCTTCTACAAGACTATCACTGGTGGTATTCATTCCTTAGGAATGTGCTATAGATTTTAGGGTAATAGTAATTACTGGGGACTATGAAATAAGCCCAGTGAAATTGAGCTCCAGATACAGCTGTTATTCAAGAAGCAGATTTGAGAGTAGGAATACAATTTTCATTTTATAGGCTTGTTTTGGTGACTTGGAAAACTTTTACTTGATCAAAGAGTAAGAATAGGGTGCTCTAATTGAAGTTGCTATATTAGACCTGCACTGGAACATTTTAATTATTATAATAGCATCATTTACATATATAATTTATAAAACTATTATATATAACTTACTAATTAATCCTAATCTGTAAAATTTACCTAAAAAATTGTCCTAATTTTATTAAATGTCCTATTATCATTCATACTAAATAACTATATAATTCCATCATTGAAATTCATTTTGTGCAAACAAATGGATTCTTTTCAAGTTAATGAATCATGAACTCATTAAATAATATATCACTGGAATTAACACTTCTTTCATTAATTACAATTTTAATATGGCCTCTACTAGGATTCATAATAAAGAGGGTATTTAAAATAAAATGCAGCCCCTTATTCTTGATTAATGATGAGTTAGTTGTTGAATTTCCTAAATTCTTCTTTCCCCAGGCAAGAAAGTGAGGAGGAAGAAGGATTGGCGTGAACTTGGGGTTACAGTTCTGGCCAGTGATCCAAAGTTAGAGTGGGAAAGAAGAAAGTTTCCCATTGCTGTGGACACAAGGACAAGAAGTGTGTAACTCAAAAGGGAGTTTTGGTAGCAGAGCTTCCCCAAAATCCTCTAGGGCAGGTTCTCAATGGGATGATACTGACATTTTGGGAGGGATACGCTTGATCATGTGAAATCTGGAGATCTGCAGAACAATTTACATCTCAGACCTTCACTAATGAAATGACAACTGCCCTTCCCAAGCCCACCCTTGCTCCGTTGCCTCAACAAGATGAACTATCCCACTCCTTTCCGAACACTTCCCAGCCTACCCGTGCCTTCATTCTCTTAAAACAAATTATGTAACTGCTAAGGCAATTAGTGAAATGATGGTTTTCCTACCAAATCACCAGGCCTCCCAACCTTATGCTATATTCCAGAGTAGGGTTTTTATGGAAAATGAGTCTGCCAAGGCAGCTTTACTTGTGTTCTGAGTGTGACCGAAATCCTACTGTTGCCTAGAGTATGACTGATTACCCACCCGACTGATGCCTAGAAGCTCACTATTTTGGAGATACATCTTCCTTTTGTCGTGTGGTTCTTTCTCCCTTTTCCAGATGTTTGCCTGCAGCATCAAAGCACTAGATACCTTTGAGTGTATTAGTTTTCCAGGGCAATAAACCAGCCCAAACTTGGTGGCTCAGAACAGCAGATGTTTATTGCCTCACAGTTCTGGAGGTCTCAAACCAAGGTATGGGCAGGGTCAGGCTGCTCCCAGGGCTCTGTAAGAGAAGCCACTTGATGCCCCTCTCCTAGATTCTTCTAGCTGCTGGCAATCCCTGCTCTTCCTTGAGCGGTGACTACCCTCCTATCTCTGCCTCCATCTCTACACAGGCCCTTTTCCTCTTTGAGTCTGACTGGGACAAATTTCCATCTCTTTTCTCTTTTAAGGACTTTAGTCATTGGATTTAGGGCGCACCCTAAATTCAGTATAATCTCATTTCGATTCTTAACTTGATTGCATCTGCAAAGGCTACTTTTCAAGTAAGGACCCATTCTCATATGGGGCATAACTTTTGGGGTCCACTTCAATCCACTGTAAAAAGTGAGTTTAAAAGAAGAGAACTCAGAAAGACAGGTGGCAGGTGCTGAGGACACGCTTTCCAAATTTCCTCAGGTCCCCTAAACCATCGGGTGCGCATTTACCTTTAGTTTGGGTTCCCAAGTTGGGGTCCTGAATCTTCTCTGTATGTGTTTATGTAGAAAGCATGAAGGGCAATGTCAGGAAGGGATGATCTTGGATACAAGTACAGTGGCTTAAACAAAAAAGGAGGTTCTTTCATCTCACATAACAAGACATTTGGAAATAGGGATGGTTTGGTGATCTAAACTTGTTAGGGCTTCTCTATAATTTTTCTTGGCTGTTTCTTCATATATGTTTCTTCATAAGATGGCCGACTCAGCTCCATGTTGCAAAAGTATATTCAAGGCTGGAAAAAAGAAAAAGACAATGGTAGTTCTAGATATCTTTTATCCAAAAAAGGCAAAACCTTCTCTTAAGCCCCTAGCAAGCATTTACTTTGCATTTTATTGGCCAGTACTATGTCAATGAGGACCACTAACCACAGCGGACACAGAAGAGGGAGGACAGGTCTCCCCAGCTTTTTGAAAGTTCACGGTATACACTGCTTCATTTTTACCAAAGACGTACATTAGGATCTGTTTGGAGTCACCAGCTGAAAGAGGTGATTACTTTTATGAGGAAAAGAGAAAAATGAAAATAACCATTCAGGATTTTGCAGCGAGCTGTTAGGGAGGCAGTGCACCCTTGAGCAGTGAGAATGGCCGCGAGCTGCTTCCCCAGGAACTACGCTCAGCATCTCCACATCAAGCCACCCGATCTTTGAATTGTGTCTGTGAGCATCTGTACTTTATCTTGATGAACTGTACACATCCGCTGGTAAGATGTGTCCTAACACATCACAAAAACTTTAGAGAGGTTATTTTTGGGGTCTGGGGATGCTTAAAAATGTTTTCCATATGAATTAATGGTAACTGCTTTTTTTGGTTTACACCATCTCAGTTTACAAATGGCTTCATGGAAACGCTCTCTTTTTGGATAGTGGGGGAAACCCGTATTCAGCTTCACTGGCCTCTACTGTGGAGGTGGCAAGAAGAAGGAAGTCATCTTTTGGGTCTGCTAATGAAACAAACTGCTAGAGGGAGAGAAGTTGCTTCCATTATTTTAGCAGCATGTCTCCTTCGTATATCTGGACAAGAGGAACAAAGGACAAGCAGAACAGTGACGTAGGAGAGCAGGATTCCAGCGCTTGTTGCACCATTACTCGCCTTTGAATAGGTGATCTCAGCTAACTGGACCAGACGGCGTCTCATGTTATCTCTAACTGAAAATTTATGCTTCTTTCAATCCGTTATCAAGAGGGTATTTCTTTTTGGTACGTTTATAACTGCAGTGATGTCTTTCTACTTATTTGCCACATCTAGGAGCATAATTACCATTGATGGAAGCAGAAGGAACTATGGAGATAAAACTCCTTTATTCCATGAAGCATGCTTATACGGAAGCTGAGGAGAGAAAATTAATCTTTTTATTTTATTCTTCATATCTGTTTATATATTCGTTTTTTAATCAAGGTGTGCCAACTGGTTCAGAAGAGAGCTAAGGCTAGAAATGGCTGCAAACATCGAAAGGTTTATTTCAAAGCAATTGCAAAATTTGGCCAGAGCCTAATAATTTCTGAAATGCCATTTTTTGGTTGGTCGCCAAATGAGCCTCTGGCCTTTTTTTGAAGACAAAGGATGTGCCCTTCCTCAGAGCAAACCTGAGTCAATCGCTTGCAGGCTGCATTGTTTTCTTGCTGGGCCCTGGTGAGTAAGACATCTTCTTGCTGAGGAAAGAGAGGCCCCACTCTCATCTTCTTCAAAGGACTGATTTATGAGGCTATTCTGACGGTGCGGAATAATTGTCCGTGGAAGTACATGAACTCAATCAGGCAGGAAGTGAGGCCCTGAAATTAAATCAAAGATTGTGGCAGCATCTCTATCTGCTTTTGCAAAACTCATGAAAGACTGGGTTTCATTTCTCATGGTATGAAAAATCAGTAAGCAAGGAGTGGCTTCGGTCATTTAAGTGCAGTATGACTAAAATTGCCTGAGGAGAACCCCAAATGGAATTCTGATAGTCATTAAATTCTGACAATTTAAAAAGCACACAGGTAAGTGAAATATATATTCTGCTGAAACTGTTCTTAAAGTACCTTTTTACCTGACATGGAAACTTCAAATATTTGATGTTTGTGTAGTGAATGGGGGAAATATTGCAAAAAAGTCTTGTAGATAAAGTCTATTGCAGTATGCAAGAGTAATGAGATGAGCTACGTATAAGCCTATCTATGCTGTTCTTGACTCAGGCCTATTCCTCCACGTCCACTCCAGTCCTGACTCTTGAGTATATTTTCTCAGCTTTCAGCATATTGTCTCCAACCAAGGGCATTAAAGGATTACATGGCTGAAATGCTCCTCCAGTTTCTGTGTCCTAATTAGTTCGAGTGTGGGTGAATGGTACCAGTCTTCCTAGTGAGAGATGTAAGGAAGTGGTATTCAAGCTCTTGCAGTAATATAAGGAAAAACAACCTAAAGTGTGTTCAATTTTCATTAAAAAAGAAAGCGATACCTTCATGTAGCTTTATTTGGACATCTATATATTTTGATCATAAGAAGTTTTAAAGAATATAATTTTTAAGTATTTCCTAAGAACATTAATTCAGGCATATTTGTAACATTGACATCCAAAAATGAAATGGTTACTTCAATCTTTTAAATGTACCCAATAAAATTTAGATTACTTAACAATTTGATATTTATGATCATCCATTATTAAATATAGAAACATGCCCCTCTTGGGGCACCTGGGTGGCTCAGTGGGTTAAAGCCTCTGCCTTTGGCTCAGGTCATGAACCTAGGCTCCTGGGATCAAGCCCTGCATTGGGCTCTCTGCTCAGCGGGAAGCCTGCTTCTCACTCACCCCCTCTCTCTGCCTACTTATGATCTCTGTCTGTCAAATAAATAATTTTTAAAAATCTTATAAAGAATTTGCTGCTTAGATTAAAAAAAAAAAGAAACATGCCCCTCTTAATTGCATAAAATTTTATATTGTTCCTTTTTTTATGTAAATTTATATTTCCATTCCACTTTTTCATATTTTTATGTTCAAAAGTCTTTTATTAGTCACCCTATAACTTTAAGAAATATATATATATATTTAAATATGACATTTTGAAATCTCATAATCATGGGTTTTTATTATTTAAAATATTATGAATTAAGATAATTATATTAGCATACTACTGACCCAAACAACATAAATAATGACACTCTTATTTATACTTATTTTAAGTATAAAAGCAAAACTGTAGCAAAGATTTATTTTTTAATAAGATGCTTTGAACCTGAGGGGTACCTAGGTGGTTCAGCTAGTTAAGGGTTAGACTCTTGATTTTTGGCTCAGGTCATGATTTCAGGGTCATGAGTGGAGCCCAGCATGGGCTCCATGTTGGGCTCCCGCTGGGTGTGGAGCCTGCTTAAGATTCCCTTTCCCTCTCCTTCTACCCCTCCCCCCAACTCCTGCTCTCTCTCCCTCTCTCTCTCAAAAAAAAAAAAAAAAATTAATTGAACTTAAAAAAAAAAAAAAAGTCCATAAGCCCATGAACAAATATCACAATATTACAATGTTACTTATTGTTAAGCAGAGTTCATCCTTATGGTGATTCTATTTTTTGTTTTTGTGGTTGTAAGCACTAAAAAGACTTGTTTGCATAGATAAATAGATAAGAATGGAAGGATTTTTTAATACAAAAATGTCATTCAATTCCTTTAACATTTTCTGAGTTATATAATTGCATAGGGACCTTCCATAAAAACAAAACAAAAACATTTCTAGTGATCTGTCTTTAATAACTTGATTAGGTCTTCCTTCAATTTTGTTGATAGCAATGATGTGGAAACCACATGAATCACCAAAGAATGTGTTAGCCACTAGGAAGATTATTTACTCTTTTAAAAATAAGTCCATTCATATCTTCTGCCCATTTTTTGATATGATTATCTGTTTTGTGTGTGTTGAGTTTGAAGAGTTCTTTATAGATCCTGGTTATCAACCTTTTGTCTGTACTGTCATTTGCAAATATCTTCTCCCATTCTGTGGGTTGCCTCTTTGTTTTCTTGAATGTTTCCTTTGCTGTGCAGAAGCTTTTGATTTTGATGAAGTCTCAAAAGTTTATTTTCACTTTTGTTTCCTTTGCCTTTGGAGACATATCTTGAAAGAAGTTGCTGTGGCTGATATCGAAGAGATTACTGCCTATGTTCTCCTCTAGGATTCTGATGGATTCCTGTCTCACGTTGAGGCCTTTTATCCATTTTGAGTTTATCCTTGTGTATGGTTTAAGAGAATGGTCGAGTTTCATTCTTCTACATATAGCTGTCCAATTTTCCCAGGACCATTTATTGAAGAGACTGTCTTTTTTCCACTGTATATTTTTTCCTGTTTTGTTGAAGATTATTTGACCATAGAGTTGAGGGTCCATATCTGGGCTCTCTACTCTGTTCCACTGGTCTATGTGTCTGTTTTTATGCCAGTACCATGCTGTCTTGGTGATCACAGTTTTGTAATAAAGCTTGAAATCAGGTAACGTGATGCTGCCAGTTTTATTTTTGTTTTTCAACATTTCCTTAGCGATTCAGGGTCTCTCCTGATTCCATACAAATTTTTGGATTATTTGCTCCAGCTCTTTGAAAAATGCCGGTGGAATTTTGATTGGAATGGCATTAAAAGTATAGATTGCTCTAGGCAGTATAGACAATTTAACAGTGTTTATTCTTCCGATCCAAGAGCATGGAATGGTCTTCCATCTTTTTGTGTCTTCTTCAATTTCTTTCATGAGGGTTCTGATAATCATATCAAAAAATGGGCAGAAGATATGAACAGACACTTCTCCAATGAAGACATACAAATGGCATCAGACACATGAAAAAATGTTCATCATCACTAGCCATCAGGGAGATTCAAATTAAAACCACATTGAGATATTGCCTCACACCAGTTAGAATGGCCAAAATTAGGAAGACAGGAAACAGCATGTATTGGAGGGGATGTGGAGAAAGGGGAACCCTCTTCCACTGTTGGTGGGAATGCAAGTTGGTGCAGCCTCTTTGGAGAACAGTGTGGAGATTCCTCAAGAAATTAAAAATAGAGCTTCACTATGACCCTGCAATTGCACTACTGGTATTTACCCCAAAGATACAGATGTCGTGAAAAGAAGGGCCATCTGTACCCCAATGTTCATAGCAGCAATGGCCACGGTCGCCAAACTGTGGAAAGAACCAAGATGCCCTTCAACGGACGAATGGATAAGGAAGATGTGGTCCATATACACTATGGAGTATTATGCCTCCATCAGAAAGGACGAATACCCAACTTTTGTAGCAACATGGATGGGACTGGAAGAGATTATGCTGAGTGAAATAAGTCAAGCAGAGAGAGTCAATTATATGGTTTCACTTATTTGTGGAGCATAACAAATAGCATGGAGGACAAGGGGAGTTAGAGAGGAGAAGGGGGTTGGGGGAAATTGGAAGGGGAGGTGAACCATGAGAGACTATGGACTCTGAAAAACAATCTGAGGGGTTTGAAGCGGCGGGGCGTGGGAGGTTGGGGGAACCAGGTGGTGGGTCTTAGAGAGGGCATGGATTGCATGGAGCACTGGGTGTGGTGCAAAAATAATGAATACTGTTATGCTGAAAATAAACTAAAAAATAATCAGTCCAATATTTCAATTTGGTCCTCGATTTATTGCCCTGGTGGTTTTTACATGCCAGAGGAAGGGCCAGGGTCAGATCAGAAGGACCAGCATCAATCCTACTGGGCTTGGAGCTGCCAGGCGCTCTCCTTTCTTGTGCTATCTTCACAGAACTCTACACATAAGAAATTGTACAGAGCGAGAGGGTTGTGGTACTGCTTGCACAAGGTGGACAAAACTCAAGACTTGTACTCAGTGTACCACACATTAACAACCTGGAACATAGCTGGATCACAAAGAATATGAAAGAATGTGGAAAGTAGGCCTTTGGAGAAATGGTTAAAGAAACTTTAGTCGGGATTAGAAAAGGCATAGGAAAACATAGGTTGTCTATACATAATTCAGGGAGAGACTAAGAGTGTTCAGGGTCCTGCTGGGAAGCAAAACTGGGATCAGGAGGAACTTTGGACAACTATCACTCCCAATGACACAATAGGAATCCTCACTCCTGTTACCGCCAGAGATAAGCAGAGACTATATTATTTTTGTTAAGGAGGGTCTATGGAAAAGCTCTTCATCATGTAGTGGGGTGGACCAAATGACTTACAGGATTGGATCCTTTCCACTTTTGAGATCTACGTACCTTAGCCTAGAGAAAACAGAAGTGTTCTAAGAGCTGCAATCCCCAGCAGCAGGAGTAGAGCAGGATCTGTGTTGAAATAGTAATATGTTTTCTATTCATAAAATGTGTTGCCAGTTACCTAACGTAGTGGAACACTATTTGAGCTCTTTGTCTGGTAGTGTGGGTGGATTTGCATGGATTAACCACACTGCTCTATCTAATCCCCTTTGTGGCCAAGGGCATGAAGTTCTGAGACTACTGGGTTTGGAAGTACAGTCTGTGGCTAAGGCATAGAACCAAGACAGGCTGCCCACTTGGGGATCAAAGCAAGACATTTGGCTGTACTCAACCAGTTCTCAGACCAATTTAGCTAACCACAAGTGCTTTTCTTACAATTAACCTCAACTCAGGGGGTGGGGGTTTGAGCTTCATTTAAATGCTCTACTGGATACTAAGACCGATAGTAGTCAAACATTTAGTTATCTAAGTAGGTATGTGAATGATTATCAATTCTGGGAGGCTCCAAGTGTTTCCGAGCATCTTTTTTTTTTTTTTTTTAAGATTTATTTATGTATTTTAGAGAGAGTGGGGAGGGGCAGAGGGAGAGAGAATCCCATACAGACTCCAAGCTAAGTACGGAGCCCTAGTGGGGCTCAGGACCCTGAGATCACAACCTGGGCCAAAACTAACAGTCAGAGGTTTAACGGTCTGAGCCACCCAGGAGCACTTGGCTCATCTTGTTTTGAGTATGTCTCTGGGTTGCCATTTGTGCACTTGTAGCTTACTATTTGCCTACATGTTCTCCAGGTGTTATAATTAATACATTCGTTTGTTCTGCACTCTACAATGCTTTTACGTGCCATGATTTCACTTAACCTCATCAGATATGCTCCGTGACCGGACTTTGTTCCCGTGCATCGTGCAGCTATATCTTCCCCAAACTAAAGTCTCCAAATGACAAATGGGCAATTCAGCCCATTTGTTTGCATTTCAAAATTCATAGACAGTGCTTAAATGGTGTACAAACAAGTCCTAATATAAATGACATTATTATTTAATATGCAACGTTTTATTTTAATTTTTAACATACATATATTTTTATATGGGCGGAAATGTAACTTCTTCCTTTTTTTTTTTAAAAGATTTTATTTATTTATTTGACAGACAGAGATCACAAGTAGGCAGAGAGGCAGGCAGACAGAGAGAGAGAGAGAGGAGGAAGCAGGTTCCCTGCTAAGCAGAGAGCCTGATGCGATGTGGGGCTTGATCCCAGCACGCTGGGATCATGACCTGAGCCCAAGGCAGACGCTTAACAACTGAGCCACCCAGGTGCCCTATAACTTGCATTTTTAGATTTAAGTAGTTACTTTTATCCAAATTATACACTTCCAGATTTTAAAGTCTGAGCTTGTTGAGGGAATAGCAGTCCCCAAACACCACCCTCCCACTATTTTCTGCTCCCCAAAGTTAATCACTAAAATTTTTAGCTACTTATCTTGATATTTACAGTTTTATTTCTTGGCAGTATGCTTAGAGTGTATTCTTCTTCTTTTTTTGTTTAAGTATTATTTGTTGACCCCCCATGCACACAGGTGAGCTCATGCACACACACACTCATACATTCTTATAAACCTTCATCTTCTTTCCATCCTATAGGTATAGTCATAGAGTAATTTGAGTAGATCAATATTCAGTGTTTACATTACTATGAGTATGCACACATTATTCACATTTGAGCAATTTGGGAACTCTATGATTAGTTTTTCTTTCCTGCAACCCTTCCTGTTTTCCCTGAACTTAAAAGTTGTCTTTTTGGTTTATTTATTTGCTTGCTCATTTTTCTGTAGACTTATCACAAATGCATCTTTAAACTCTTCCAAACCAGTGTAAATCTAAATTCAATAGTCTTAAAGATAGGCATTTCACCAACTTCATCTTTTTAAAGGAATATCTTTGATAAATGTGTTAAGGAAATAAATATTTTAAAAGGATTTTGGGTCGATCTATTCTGACTTTGTCATTTATATATACAACATTATCATTCATATAGTATATATACCTTATATATGTAATTTATTCTGGTCGGGTGTGTCAAACCAAATTATGATTGCATTCTATCCACCCTACTGCATATTTCTTACTATTTTGAATACAACCAGTGCTCAGTAAAATTTCCAGGTAAATACTGAATAAACATATCTAAAGGCGGAGTTGTCTTACAATAGTTTTCCTTGCCTCTGTGCTCTTTATACATCTCAACAACAGCAAAACACAGAATCCTCCAAAATTTGAGAAACACATTTTTATTCTGTGAAGCCCTTTGGGAAAGCTCTTGTTGAGTCAGGCGGGTTAGAAATGAAACTGTAGTGACTCTAACAGGAATAATTCTCACTCACCTCTCTCATACAGGTACTTAGGAGTAGTTGAAATTTGCTTATCTTTCCTTCTCATCACCTCTCTACTCATGCCCACTCTGATCTGTATGTAGCAAACCCATTGTGCAAATAATATGTATTTCCTGGCCCATTAAAAAAAAAAATCTTTCCAACCCCTTTCATTTCTCCTCCTGTAATAACCATTTCCTATTGTTGCTTTGACTTGCTTTGTAACCACCTCTAAGTCGACAGCATTACTGACCTGTAGAGCTGTAGTGGCCCAGGGAAGGGATGGGAGTCTGCTTGCTCTGGCAAGAAGCTCAAGCCCAGCCACCCAATTCCCCCAAAGTGGGATCTTTCTCTGGTGTACAGGTTATCACGAGATAGGGTGACTATACATACTTCATGAAGTGATTTTTATCATGAACCACAAAAGAATTCTAACAATTGCTAGAGCAAGGACAAAGGATTGTGATGTGCCACTAGTTATTCAATTGGATTTTCAAATCTGCAAACTATCTATGAACATAATAGGTGGAATAAGAATGGGAAAAATGAGAAGGTTTTACATGCACCTGTATGAGAACTTATTTCATTTCATTTCAAAGCACTTTTCAGATATTCCTCTGTTGTTATTCTTCACATGTAGGGATGTGTTCTTTGATCCAAGCCCTCTTGTCCGTTATTTCAGTAATTCACACAACAGAGATGGATGAGCACAAGCTCACACACATCTGGTTGAGTGGGTGCAGTTGACTTCTGAGCCAATTTCATAGCTCTCTCCTCAAGACACACCCGTAAGTTCTACCTGATGGCTGTTTTCAGCATCTGTAATGTGGTTAAAAGATTTGGGTTTCCATGATGTACAAAAAAAGTATGAATAAGTATTTGTGTAATGTAGGTTGTATAATGGTCCTTGTTTAAAAAAACTTCATGACAGAACTTTAACCAGGCATGTCAAAAACCCAAAGCTATAAATGTTCATATTTCCACTAATAGCCTGTAGGAAACATCTTTATAAATGATGATACTCTTAAGTTCTCAGTCTGTTTCTATTATCATTGTACATATAGTGCCCTGTACCTGCTTGGTGCTCAATAATTATTTGTTGAATGAAGGGATCATCAGATTTCTGTATTAAGTAATGCCAGTAAAAATTGCCTTCTTTATTAAGTTCCTCAATATGAAATCCAATGGACACATCTCAACTCTTAGAGGTCTGCTCCACTGCATTTCAAGTGTTGATTACTCCTTCATCCTCAGTGATTTAACATTCTTTGGCCTCTTTCAGCAAGTAATTTCTGTTATCTTTTCAGTCTTCTTCTTCGGTGGCTCTTCTTTTACTCCGTAAACATCCATGTTCTTCAGAATTTCTGACAGCATCTGCTCTTCTCATTCTGAATTCTTTCCTGGGGCCATCTTATCCAAGATAATTATCAATTATAGGTTACATGTGGCACATGGGAAAATGAGAAAAAAGAAGTGAGTCCAGGAGAATTTATTTTTCTTTCATGTGACAGGTAGGCTGCCCTATGCTAGTGTAGTGGCTCAGGGATGTTGGGGCTGATATCTGTTGGTCTTTCTCTCACCGTCAGTCACAATATAGCTGCTGGAACTCCAAAATCTATAGATGTTCTGTAGATATTCAGGCATCAGGAGGATAAGAAAAGGACAAGAGCTAGTTGAATCTGTCACCTTTCTTAGGAGTATTTAAAGAATCTTTCCTCAATAACATGAACTTACTTTTCACTAGCCCAAATCTGTCACATAGCTATACCCATCCACAAAGAGCACTGGAAAACAATTTGCTTTATTTTAAAAATAGGGTTCTGCTAGTAAGGAAGAAGAGCTCTAACAACTTTTATATTCTGATGACTCCAAATTATTGCTTTAGCACTGACTTCTCCTCTAGATTTAAGCTCATTCATCCAAATGCTTACTAGATGTCTACACCAGTACAAAAAGTCCCAATGGTCTTCCAATCCCAACATGCTAGATCCCTAAATTTTATCTCCATCTTATAGTTGCTTTCTTTCCCTCATCATCTCATCTACATTCACTGAGTCAACAACATTTATTTTATACCTGCTCCCTGCCAGGCACCATATTAAGAGGTGGCTTTATGAACATGAATGTGATATACTGCCTATCTAGAGGAATATAGAATCTACCTAAAGGAATCCACAAGTGGGTGACGTCAAGTGCTACCTAGATCCCCCTTTGGGATTGCCCTCCTTCTTCCGCTGCTGGGAATGTTGGATGTTCATTCTCCCAGAATTGCTCTAAATTGAAGAGGGAAGCTTCCTTGTCTATCATCAAGTACACTTCTCACAAGCAGCTGGTTGAAGTAAGAGCACAAAGCTTCTTCTTAGGTGGTGCAAAGGTGAAGAATTGTCCCAGCCACAGAGCTTGCTATGAGGTTTATGAGGCTTTTGAAGTGATTGCATCACAACTGGACTCCTCTCTCTATTCATCTTACTTCATTCACTCACTCACAGGCATTGTTTCTGTACTTCCCAAATTCAAAACGAGCACTAGTCTATTTTCCAGTGAATCCGATTTGCAACAGTGTACCAGGATTGGTACTACAAAGTAGAAACTAAAATGTCATTTTGAAGATAAATGGCTGGTAATATATATACTCCTTCACTTAGGTAATAATGAGAGCCCTGGAATGCTATAATGGGACTACTGTTCCAACTTTCACAGTTGGAGAACTGGTATGCATTGTGGTATATAAGAATGAACTGGTGCAGGGTCCCTGGTCTTGGAACTGTTTGAGGAAGTGGTTATTTAAGAATCATTGAGGTAGAGGACTGTCACTGGAGGCCACTGATGCACTGGAGAAAGACAAGGGCAAGCTAAGGCTGATGAATCAACAGCTCAAGTGAAGTGTGAAAACCGGAGTCTCCTTGTCAGCCAATAATGAAAATCTCATCTGCAACTAGAGGGCAGAGAAAAGTGAGAATCAGACTCATCACTGAATTATAAGAACAGCAGAATTCTTGAAGTTGAATTCTCGATCTCAGCAATTCAGTTAAACAGAGTCCAGGGTGTTACTTGGGAAAGAGTGGGACACTGAAACTGGGATGGGGACATCTGGATCAATGCATTAAAAAGTCTTGAATCCCCAGGTCCCTTTGTATTTTCTGGTTCCACAGAAGTGGTCCCCTCTTCCCTATGAAACTCTAGCTCTTCCTCCTCTCTGCTTATAGATAATGGTGAAGGTTCTAACTTGTAAGACTACATGAACTCCTTTCAGTATGTATCCCCATGTCTTTTCCTCGATACAGAAGAATAACTATAGCTAAGTCAAAACACAATATAGATTAGGAAGCCCTGAGTTGCTAAAGGAGGAAAGGCACTATATCACAAAGAAGCTGCAGAATCTAGCTGGGGGTGTATGTATGAGACTAAAGATGTTGATCAAGAGGGGGTAGAGCATAAAGTTAGAAAAAGAAAACCTTGTCAATATGGGAGCACTTCCACAATATAGGATTTAATACCCTGGCAGGGACCCCAAGAACCTGGAAAGATGTGCAGATGGGCTGGCTCTTGGAAGTTAGAAGAAAATGATGGCTCAAGTTTGGTGAAGTAGCAATGCCAGAACTGCCATGATTGAGAGTGGAAGAAGGTACTGAAAGGCTCAGAAAACTGACATGTTAGACTAGATGTAATAGATGAGGTGGGAAAGCCCCAAAGCAAACACTCTTCTGCGAGATGGCCTAGAGGATACCTTATTTAGTACAGTGATAAAAAATACGTTGGTGAGGGATGCCTGGGTGGCTCAGTTGGTTAAGCAGCTGCCTTCGGCTCAGGTCATGATCCCAGCATCCTGGGATCGAGTCCCACATCGGGCTCCTTGCTCCGCAGGGAGCCTGCTTCTCCCTCTGACTCTGCCTTCCACTCTGCCTGTGCTCGATCTCGCTCGCTCTCTTTCTGACAAATAAATAAATAAAATCTTTAAAAAAAAAAATACGTTGGTGAAAAGACAACCTACTAAATAGAAGAGGATATTTGCAATGACATAGCCGATAAAGGGTTAGTATCCAAAATATATAAAGAACTTATACAACTCAACACCAAAAAACAAATAACCCAACTAAAAATGGGCAGTAGACATGAATAGACATTTCTCCAAAGTAGACATCCAGATATACCAACGGATACATGAAAAGATGCTCAGCATCATTCATTATCAGGAAAATGCAAGTCAAAACCACAGTGAGCTATCACCTTATACCTGTCAGAATGGCTAAAATCAAAAAGTTAAGACACAACAAGATTGGCAAGGATGTGGAGAAAAAGGAGCCCTTGTGTACTATTGGTGGAAACACAAACTGGTACAGCCACTTGGAAAACAGTACAGCGGTTCCTCAAAAAATTAAAAATAGAACTATCCTTTTATCCAGTAATTGCACTACTGGGTAAAAAATATGAAAATGCTAATTCAAAGAGATATATGCACCCCTATGTTTATAGCAGCATTATTCACAGTAGCCAGACTATGGAAGCCACCCAAGTATCCATCAATAGATGATTAAATAAAGAAGATGTGGCATATATATATATATATATATGACCCAGACATAAAAAGGAATGAAATTTTGTCATTTCCACAACATGCTAGGTGAAATAAGCCTGTCAAAGGAAGATAAATACCACATGATTTCATTCATATGTGGGATTTAAGAAACAAAATAAATGAACAAAGGGGAAAAAAGAGACAAACCAAAAAACAGACTCTTAATTATGGAGAACCAACAGATGGTTATCAGAGGGGATGTGGAGTGGGGGGTGGATGGGTGAAATAGGTGAAGATTAAGAATATACTTATATTGATGAGCACTGAGTAATACATGGGTTTGTTGAATCACTATATATTGTACACTGAAAACTAACATCACACTGCATGTTTACTACACTGTAATTAAATTAAAAAAATATATATCTTAAAAATGCAGTGGTCAAAGGTGCACAGCCATTACCGGGATGATTATTCTCTATTGGCCCAGACTGATGGTAGGAGTTATTCTTACAGAACTTGGCTTTCAGATAGCCATGTGGATGATGGGGTCCCAGAAATAATAAGGACCAGGTGGCAGTGCTTAACCAGAAGCCAGGTGGGCATAATTTCATAATAAGTGTTGACGTTGGAGGAGCAGCCAGGAAAGCTTAACCTGTAGAGAGTCATGGAGATGGTTAACAGAACACAGCATCTCCAGGGGCAAGATAGAAGGACAGCCAACAAGAGTATTGCTCAATCTAGTTATTAAAAAGAAATTGAGGATGGATAATCAGAAGGCTGAGGGCAGCTGCTCGCCAAAATAGTCACGAGTCTTTTCCCAATTTATAGGCTAGATCCCCAGTAGGAAGGATGTTGTTTCTGATCCAATATCTCATAATGGTTCATCTGTTACTTGTTGCGCAAAAGACAAAATATCTCCTAAGAGCATGTATACTCAAACTCAAACACACACATCACAAATCATGATCCAAAAGCAGTTCTCGACATGAGATTTTACCTCATGTACTCATACTTGAAATTAAAACAAAACAAAACAAAACAAAAAACATAAAGGAAAGAAAAATATGGGATTGGGTCTATAAGTTTAGAGTGAGATATACTGTAGGCCTCTTTCTCTCTTTCTCTCTTTTCTCTTCTATCATAACTTAGATTAGACTGGGGATTTTCAAAATTGACCTTCCAAGAGGACTGTAAGCTTGATTGGCTAAAAGGTATGAGGGAGGGCCATAAACAGGCAGGGGAGTGAAGGGAAGAGAGCACTCTTTGAACTGAGTTGTTTAGAAAGTTGAGTAAGACGTGGTTCATGCTCTCCTGCAGCTTCTACCGAGAAGCAGAGACCAGCAAACCAAAGATTATATTTCAGTGTGAACTGATCCAAAGGAGATAGTGGTTCAGCAGTGGCTTGGCCATGTGCTGATTCATGATATTTTTCTTCTCTGCATCCAAAGAAAATATCAGTACCCACCTCTGAGGCTCATTTTTGTAGGTAAAATGCAGTAAAGCACATGAAGTACTTAGCAGAGTGCCTGGCACGTTGTAAGTGCTCTGCTAATTTTCTTTTATTATCTTCACTACTGTTGCTGCTATCATTATTGTTATCACTAGTAAACTAAGAAATGCTTTGGGGGAAAAAATGACATCAAGTCTGCTATTGATTTAACTCTTGCTTTAAGTTTTAATTAAAAAGCAAAAGTGGCTAAAGGCATAGTGACCTTCGGTTTCCTAGTAAGAATTTCAGTCTTTTACACAAAACTTTTCCCTTTTTGTTTTAAAAAAACAAAAAATCCTTATCATTGACTCTTTTACATCTACCCTTTCACTCACGCTCCTTCATTCAAACTGCTTCAATGAGTGCCTACTCTCTCCTGAGCAACGTCTTAGGTACAGAAGATACCAGGATGGAAAAGATAGTGTTGGTCCTCAAAGAACTATCTCTTTTAACTCAACCGCCACCCTATGAGTTATAGATTATTATGTTCTTTTTTAAATAAAGGAATCATTAGGTCAGAGAGGCTAACTAATCCCTCCAATGTCTTAGAGCCACCAGATGTCAGGGTCCGTCCTGGGGCCAGGTCCTCTGATAGACCATAAAGTCTATGCTTTTTTATGTGCTAGGTTAGAAGGGGTATTCAGGTGCAAGAAATTATTGGTCTTCTGTGATGAAGCATACTTCCAAAAACAATAAAGGAAACAAAAGGAGCAATACGTTGGATTGGGTCTATAACCTGAAGTCTGAGACATGGTCCTTCCCCGTACCGTGTCTACAGTGACAGTAAGAAACTTGGAGAACATTTGATGCTGCTGTTGGTGGAAGAGCTGGAGACAACAGCCGGAGTCACTGTCCCAGTCTCTGAAAAGGAATGTTGAATGTACAGAATAGAAAACTGGAAGAGAATCATCTTCATAGACCATGAGTATGGGAGTAGCTAATTGGGGGAGTAAACGACAAGTGGGGAAGGAATGAAAAATAAAGAAAAACTTGGGAGGAAATTGGGCCTCATGGACTCAAATTTGCCAGTGCTGTCTGAAGTACCTGGAGGGATCTGAAGCCAAGAGAGCAGCACAACACAGGGATCCAGAGCAGAACTGAGCAAGGAAACTCTGAGATCAGACAAGATCTGGAGAGGCCTTAAAACGAAACAAAACAAAACAAACCTTAACTTGTCAAGAAAAGAGCAAGAAAGGAATAAATCTTATGTATAGGTTTTGGATTATGTAAAATTCTTGAGTTTTGTTTAACAGTTTAAAAAACAAAACAAGGGGTACCTGGGTGGCTCAGTGGGTTAAAGCCTCTGCCTTCAGCTCAGATCATGATCCCAGGGTCCTGGGATCAAGTCCTGCATTGGGCTCTCTGCTCAGCGGGGAGTCTGCTTCCCCTTCTCTCTGCCTGCCTCTCTGCCTACTTGTGATCTCTCTCTGTCAAATAAATAAATAAAATCTTAAAAAAAATAAAATAAAAATAAACAGAACAAAACAGGGGAGCCTGGGTGGCTCGGTTGAGCATCTGCTTCAGCTCAAGTCATGATCTCCAGGTCCTAGGAGGGAGCCAACATCTCTTTCTTTCTCCCTCTGCCCCTCCCCATTGCTCATGCTCTCTCTCTCTCTTAAATAAATAAATAAAATCTTAAAAAAATGTTTTTTTAAATTAAAAAAACTGAAGAAACCTCTCATGACATTGCACTGTAACCATTAAACTAAACTAAAAGAGACTACCATGAAAAATCTGTGCAGAAAAATAAGGCACGCACAACACGTGTCTATCTATGACCTTCTGCCAAACATTTTTGGTGATTAATAAATATGCTGAAAGTTGAAATTCAAGATCCACCAGCTATTAGTTCTTAGTCCTGCTTCCTGAAAATAGCTAGCACACTCTTCGATTTTGATCTGACACACTTCCCCTCCCATCGATCTAGAAATGGCAGAGCCCTACACCGTTTCCAGGAAAACTGGAAAACCAGTGTCAGGTTTTAGACTGACCAGTAAAACAGCCAGTGATATTAGGTTCACTTTCCTTGAGTCTTTTGGGGGAGTGGGAACCAGGAGGTGAGGGATGGACCGGGGGGGGGGGGGGGGGGGGGGAGGATGGGAGGGTGGGAAGGCCGGGGCGGGGGCGGGGAGAGGAGGTAATTGAGATGTCGATATCCTCTTTATGGACAGCCCTGGTCAAGTACCCACCATCTGACAGATGCGATCCGTGTGGGTAACTGAACAGAGTCATTCATTCTCTGCATGATTTCTTTCAAAAAGCAGCCTTACTTATCTGTTGTGGCTGACGCCACTAACTAAATTAACCAAATAACCGCAGCTTTGCCTTTCTTTTTTGGGGTGTGGGTAGATAATCATTTTAAAAATAAGGGAAAGCTCCAGCGTTAATTACAGCATGGTCTGAAAGACCTTAAAAAATAACAAACTCCGGAAACACACGCTGTAGAAGACTGTTGCTTTCCTGCGGTTCCGCTAGAGAACTGTGCCCAGTTCTTCCAGAAAGAGTGTTTCCTTAGCTTGATTTAAATAGAGATTAGGCAGTGAGCAGATGGAGCCTATTGGAGGCGGTTGGCCGGCTGGCTGGTTAGACTGAGTAAATGGAGACTGGGTGGGGGAGCCGCCGGGGAGGGGAAGAGCAGGGGATTCCAAACGGAGCAACTCTTTCCAAAAATCCTTCACTTTTATGAAATATTGGGACCTGGAACTGGATCTGAATCTGGATTTCAAGAACAAAATCATAAAATATGTTTGGCCTTGCTCTATTACTCAAACAGAAAGAAGTAGCTAGAAGGGTGTCAAAGCTAACAAGGCCCTAAAAGTTGAGGTTCGGAAAACCCCTAAGAGAAAAATCTAGCTACTTTTGAAGTATCTGGGGGAATTCAGTTGATAACTGTCCCAAGTTTCAATCCTTACCTTTCTCTAGGTTCTAGGTAGTGAAAAGGAAAATTCCTATTCAGGCGTACGTATTGTTAGTTTAACCCTGTCCAAAAGGAGTTTCTGTTCTAGTTCATGTTGCGCTGCCCATTCCAGAAGCTGCCGGCCACATGTGATAACCGAGCGCTTGAAAGGAATTTTTCCTTTGCTCTAGCCAAATAAAATTTAGTAAATAAGAAAGAAGAAGTTCGGGGGAGATATAAAAAAGTAGTAAATCTACTTTCAGTGTACTCAGTATAATAGGAAGGAAAGTCGAGAAACTGGGATTTCTCAATATGGAATTTCTATTATGACTTCACAATAAATAGTAAAAGGCGGAAACTAGGTGAGTAATGAATATTGTGTAATGCAGAATTCAGAATCTATTTAATAGTAGTAAAGTAAAAAAACAAATAAACAAGCAAACAAAAAAATCCCAAAACAACAGCAACAAAAAAACAGGGTTGCAAAGATCCAGGGTTTCTCAGACCTGTTCCAAAGACTTATACTGGCCAGGAATAAAGTCTAAAAAATAAGTAACTACTTATATTTTCATAAAGCTGGGTTTAATAACTTTTCTGGTGCTATAATTTCCTACTCTTTATGAAATCATGGTGAGAATAGACTGACGGTACTTTTCCCCTGTTTTTGCAAGACTGAAATTTGGCAATGTTTCATCCTGTCTAATGTGTATTTAAACTACAACTGGACAATAAAATGTAAAAAAAAAAAAAAATCCATGAGCCCCTAATTTGGTTTACTTTTTATTTTGCAAATGAGGAAAATGAGTCCTGGGAATGTTGAATCACTTGCCCACACCCAGCCCTACTTTCCCAGCTGCAATGCAGTTCCAGTGGTCTTCTCCCCATCTCTCTTTACCACAACTCAAGGGCCTCACAACCAAAACTAGAGCTTGTAGTAGGTTCCCAATGTGTCTACTCCATTAATACTTTCAATTTCAACTTCCCATGGTTACTTGGGAAAATCTTACTATTAAAGACAAATGATACTCAGGGCATCTGGGTGGCACAGTCATTTGAGCAACGGACCCTTGGTTCTGGCTCAGGTCCTGTTCTCAGTGTTGTGGGATTGAGCCCCACATGAGGCTCTATGCTCACTGTTGGGTTGCTTGAGATTCTCTCTCCTCTGCCCCTCACCCTTCTCTCTCTCACTCTCTCAAATAAATAAATAAATCTTAAAAAAAAAAATGAGTGATGCTCTTTTTTCAAATTGTAACTTCAAGGACACATCAATAATACATGCTCAGTGTGGGTAATTCAACTCCCAGAATTCTGTCAGAAATGCACTTAGATTTGCACTTAGATTGGATTCAGTTGAGGGGATGGACCAATTACATAGTATTGACATCTCAGTCCGTTCAGTCATTGTGTGTCACTTAGTGAGTTTCAGACATATATTGTATTATGACAAATTATACTTACCAGATGTATTATTATTATCTAAATTAACGACATTTCCATAACTCCCAAGTTTGTTTTTTTATGCACAAGCTGATTTGATTAAATTTGTCAGAGTAACAGTTGAACATAAATTATCAGCTTTGACTAAATATTTAAAATTACTGACCCAAACCAACTGATACTTAAAACTATTTTCTAAACTCTGTAAAAACTCTGTTACCATTCTGCTGGTTATGAATCCTTATGTATCAATTCCTAGAAGAAATCTCTTTTTGAAGACTTTTCTTTCCCATTGAGATGGGTGCCACAGGAAGGACAATTTCATATCTTTTCTTCTATACAGAAATATGTTCTTTTTTTTAACTAACATTTTGCGTCATAAGGGAAAAAAACAAAAGTTCCCGTGCTGTGTTCATTAGCCACAGACGGCTCATGACTACTGAGCTAGGCAATGCAGATCTGGAACATTTTTATCATCTCAGTAAGTTTTCCTGGATAGGACTGGTCAGAGTGTGTCATGAGTATGAATTTGTTTTTCTACCTAGAATTATTGATTGAGGTTGAGAAGAAGGGGAGATTTAATCTTGGAAAAGTTATGGACTGAATTTCCAACAGAAGTAAAAATTAGCTTGATTTTGTTTGCTTTTGAGAAAGGGAAATACAAAATATTGAATTCAACTGCATTTCAAATGAGGAAGAATGGATCCAGATTCTATTAAAAATATTAGTCTTCAGTACACATTAGAGCTAATTAATGCTGAGAAACAAAACTGGGGGGAGGAGTATATACCTGTGCAACAAGGGAAGGACCGTGGGAGGGTTAAGAAATTAAGTAGTCAAAACTTAAGCATTTAGTACTGCCCTATGCCCTCTGAGGGATCCAGCGGAGGTCCAGTCATTCCGAAGGTGGCAGGAAGGGAAGGGGCAGAAAGGCGAGAGGAAGAACCTGTAAGGAAGAAGAACTAGGGCTCTTTGGGGTAGATACTGATTGTGAGTATTTGAGTAAACCATTAGCGATCTTCCCTGGCCTTTGAAATTCAAAATGCATAGGCCAAGCTCTCCTTGGATGTCGGTGTATCCTCCAAGGAGAATGTTAATCTTAGGGCTTCAGTGACTCAAACCAGAGAAATGTAATCTCTCAGAGCACTTGCTGCCAGCAAAATAGAATCAGGGGTAGACCTTGATCTATTTTGCAACTCATGTCTTCAGAGGGATTTGGAGAGACCAATGTAGATTTTGATATAGAAATATCTCATAGATTTCACGCACTCCTTAGAGAATGCAGGGCCATAATGCAATGAATAGATTACACCATGCCATTAATAGAATCTTACCCTCTGTAAAATGTGTTATTTTGCCCCGTATTGTTTCATTTTTCATTATCTCTTCAGAATTCCAGCATGGGTAGTTCTCCAAATGGTTTATAGAATACACTGAAGCAAACATGTTTAATATCCAGGATACTGGGTGATGGTAGAAAATTCACTCCAGACAAACAGCAATGGAAATGTCAGTCCTCCAGTTACAATTGTGAATGGTCTATGTAGCACGCTGGATAACTCCCTTAACCCTTGAGATCCTCCGTATGATACCGTCTGTATGATACGTGATGTCCGTTGGGAGTTTGGGGGTTGGAGTTTTGAGGATGCATAAGTAAATAATCGGCAAACGAACAAAAGCACTTGAAAGGAAAACATGGAGTAGAAAAAGAAAGAAGCAAAAAGAAAAAGAGGGGAAAAAAGGAGGAAAAGAAGGAAGAACAACAGCTAAGAAGGAAGCAGAAAAGTGAAGCCTCAAAAGAGAAGGGAAAGAGGGAAAAGAAAGGGAAGGACAGGAGAAAGGACTGGGGGGTCGGAGGGAGGAAGAGAGGGACAGAGAACAGGAAGCACAGTGATGAGAAGAAGTCAGATGTCCCTGGTAATTATCTTGAGTGCCACTCCATGAAGCCATGTCTGCTTTATACATCTGTACACAGGTATTTATCTGAGAAGCATTTACTGAGCATCTATTATGCAAAGTCTCTGGGGGGGGGTGCAAAGACTTGTCAAATGAACCACAAGGTGCACCATTGTGGACGGCCCTAGAAACATCTCTTTACAATTTCAGGACTGAACTATATTAGTCAAAAGAAAAATTGCTAAGAGAGTTCAGTTAAAATAAAAATCTCAGTAGAAGAACAATAATAATAACATAGCCCTTTGAAAATACTTCAAGCCTAGTATTTCTTTTCACTCATTTCTAGGTCAGTATTCTGGTTTCTCTCACAAATTCCTAACATTCCTTCCACATTTTGTATCAATTACAATTTTGACAGACTATAATAGGGAAGTCAATTTGGCCTTCTTTTAGCTGCTTGCTGCTTTATTATTAATCTTTTTTCTCTTATTCCATATAATATATTTCAATTTCAAGAGGACAAGTAAGATACAAAAATGCACCATTGTCCAATTTGACATGAGCCTGAAGCTGAAAATCATAATTTATTTTCACTTTTTACCTTTATTTAGGAATGATAGGGTGGCCACCCCTTTCTGATGTGAATTGAGTCAAAATGTTCTTCTCAGTTAAAAAAAAAAAAAAAAAAAAACCAGAACAGATTCAAAAAGCTCATGTGTGAAAGGGGCAGAAGTGAAATACAACAGAACACAAACACAAAACAAAATGTAAAACAAAAAAAATAAACAAAAAACTATGATCTCCACACAAAAACCTACATGCAGATGTTTACAGCAGCTTTATTCATAATTGTAGAACTTGGAAGCAATCAAGATGTCCTTCAGTAGGTCAATGGATAAATAAACTGTGGTCCATCCAGACAACGGAATGTTATTCAGTGCTAAAAGGAAGAACTATCAAGCCTTGAAAAGACTGGAGGGCAGTTAAGTGTATACTACAAAGTGAAAGGTACCAATCTGAAAGGTACCTGCTGTGTAACTCCAACCATATGACTTTCTGGAAAAGGTAAAATATGGACACAGTGAAAAGATTAGTGGTTATCAGGGACTACAGAGGTGGGGAGGGATGACCAGGCAGAGCACAGAGGAATTTTAGGGCAGTGAAACTGATCCGTATGATACCATAACAATAGATACATGACATTATACATCTGTCCAAACCATAGAATGTACAACATCAAGAGTGACCCCTAATATAGACTATGGACTTTGGGTGATAATGATGTGTCAATGTTGGTTCATCAATTGTAGTAAATGGTCCACTCTGGTGGTGGTGGGGCAGTGTTGGTAATTGTAGTGGTTGTGCACGTGTTGGGGCAGGGGTATATGGGAAACCCTGTGTTTCCCCCTCAGTAGTGCTGCCAACCTAAAATTGTTCTAAAAAATAGTCATAAAAACAAAACAAAAGCCAAACCAAAGAACCCCCAACTAACTAGCTAACTAACTAAAATTAGTTCTGGTAAAAACAATGTTATGTATCTTTAACCAAGTCTACCTAATCCTGGCACACCTAGAGCTCCATGTCGTAGAAATGGTCCCTCCACTCAAGCAGCCCTTGCCCAAGACCTATTTTGGCCCTTCATCTCCTGCCACAGGCTGATCTACCTTTGTGCACATAAGAGTGGGCCCCACCACCATGCTTTTCTTGGCAACTTCCTTGTGATAACTTTTTCTGTCTTGCCAAGGCTCAACAACCTTATTTTATTATAGGGCAAAGTTTCTTCAGCATTTTCTCAGCAGCAGCGAGGTGGCCTCCTTAATGGAAAATCACATCAGAATCCTGCTTCATAATCTCCATGGGCTTCAGAGCCTCTGCCTCACTTCTGTCATCACATCTCTAGGTGACATGATTCCTCCAGGAGGAGCATTTGGATGTGGCTCCAGCCCGGCCCTCTGGGCTCTACTGTACTTACACAGACTCCTGCATTAAGCAGTCCTAGATCAGCCTTGCTGAGGTGCTTGTTGCTAATCTAGTGTTTGACCCTGGTTTGACTTCCTGGTGAGGAGAAATGTGCCAAAGAAAACTGGAGAAGGAGCATTGCTCTCCAAAAGAGAGGTAGCTTTTGCTCTTGATTCACAGCCACCAAAAGCCATCATTTGGTGCAGAAAGCAAAATGGGGCAACTGAATCAACTATATGCAGACATTCCTTTTTTAGCATCTTTCCTTATCAGCACAGACCTCAACCTTGCAGGCAGCTCCTGGATTTCAAAATCATGTGAGCATTTAGAAACATGAATGAGAATAATAAAGCAAAATCTTAAAATGACTTCAAGAGGAGGCTCTTTGAATTAATACACATAGGAATGTTAAAGGCAAGCAATTGAATTGCTCATTGTACCATAAAAAAGGAAAATCAGGAAGAGAAGAACTGTTAAATACTGTAAAGCCATTAAACAGGAGGCTATTAGACCGAGGTGGCTATAATCCCGTGGCAGCTGGTGTAAGCAAACCGAACCTAGACCAGTTGAGTCCTGTAAATGCCTTCAGATTAAGAAATCGAAACTTAAGAACAACCAATAACAGCCAGCCAGCTAGGCTTTCTCAAATAAGGCAACCACTTGAGCTACATCCAATCCAGGAATTTCCTACCTTTGCACCACTTCTTCTCTTCTGAAGCCTTTCCCTTAACTCCTTCCTGCAGAGTGAGCCCCATCACTTCCTGATTCAGTGCTGCCCAGTTGGACTCTGTGCTTGCTCACATAAACTCTTGTGAATTTTAATGTGCCTCAGTTTATCTTTTACTTATATTAAGACAGAAAAACTAACGCTAAAAGGATAATATTTTAAAATTTATATGAAGATTAAATTGATTGACTTGAACCTCAAGAAATTATCCCCTCGTCCGATGGACTCTTCATTTCCAATACTTTTCAGAATTACTTTGAAATAATTAAAAGATAGTCCATTGTTCTTGGTGATAATGACACACAGCTCTTTTCCTTTGAATTCTTTTTAGGAATAAATCATCTATGGTCATTGACTCTAAATCTTTATTATCTTTTGTTCTTCGTATTTCCCTTTCCACTAAGACAACTATCAGTTGAAGATACCAATGATCTCAACATCATTTCCTTCCCATTTTTTACTTATCCTCATGAATTTCTGCACAAGGACTTAACACTGTTGAGCATGGTCCTCAGAGTCACACAGACCTCAACAGGACACTCCCACCTCTCATGAGGTGTGTGATTGTCACAAAATTATCGAAATTTTCAAAGCCCTGGTTTCTTCAAGTGAACCTCCCAGGATAGTTGAGAGAACTAAATAAGTTTGTGCATGTGAGAGTATGGAACTGCATACTTGCCAGGCCCTGTGAGCAGTTTCCTTCCCCATAACCTCCCTCAGCCTTGTGTAGCCATCTGCCCACGTGCTACCATCATGCTATGGAAGCTAGGTTTCCCTCCTTCTCTGAACACTGCTTCCAAGACTTTTTCTCAAATGCTGTTCCTCTTCCAAGGCAGTTTCCTCAGTGCCACCTCACGCATGCCAACAGCTCAGATGCTGCTACAGATAACTGGGTGCTATGTAGCCAGCTTGGGTTTCAGCACTCCTCCCAAATTCTCAGACATATTTCTACCTGTCTGCTTGACAACTTTCTGTGGGTGTCCAAACCTCACCTCAAACTCCATTTCACCCTTCCAGGACTCTACATTCTCCTTCTCCACCTGAGCTCTCCCTTGGGTCTCCAAGGAACCATGAATTTGCTTACATCGGCTTCACCACTTAGAGAAACACTTCCACTGGCCTATCTTGCATTTAACTATCACACCTTCATTCATGAGATGGTTGTATGGAGAAAACATCTAACCACCTGCAAATCCAGCGTTGAAGACACTCATTAATAGTTTTCCAAGATCTTTACCAAAGGCGGTGTAAAGAAGAAAACACTGCGTCTGGGAATAAGATTGAAGGTTGAGTTTTAACTCTGACATTTAATGGATTGTGCAGGTTTCAAGTGATTATTTTGCCTCTGAACTTTAATTTCCTCAACTGTAGAATTGGGATGATAATCATAGCAATGATTCATAGTCTTGGTTTATCATGATATCATATATGTGGAAGTCCTATATATGCTAGGATGTGCTATAAAAATGAATCTGGTTTTGTGATTCTTTCAAAGCCTGAAACACAGTAAGTACTACGAGGATCTGTTCTGAATGTAATTAATACATAAGAGCTAGCTGTTGGCATGCTCATGCTTGACCCTGACAGCATTCCTTTGAACATTTTCCTTCTTTTTAGGTAATGACATTGAGGCCACAAAGTAGTAAGTGACTTTGGGTCAAGACAATGGATCTTAAGTAATCTGTTTTTAAGCCTAGTCTTTCCCGCAGTGTTTCATGCTTTTTCTCATTATGCTGTCCATGTTCGAGGCATACATATCTTAGGATAAATTTTAGAGAGCAAATAGAACAGAGTTCAAGGAGCTATTCTACTTTTCTCTGTTCCCATTTACTCAGACCATGTCTGAACCTGATGTCCAGCTCCCGAACAACTCAAACACAAAATCTGCCAAACAGTTCAGTGTTTGACTAACTTTATAGTGAGTTGACTGAATGGTTGGTCTTATATAGACACAGGGTCCTTTTAAAACAAATAATCTCAAATAATTTTGAGATTGTCACAAAGAAAGCTTTCAGGACAGCATTGAATTGATATTTACTGACTAAAAGTGAACTATTTGCAGTGGTCCTACTAGAAACATAATTCTCTGTAATGGAAAATTAAAAAGAAAAGCATTGCTCATGCTTACATGTATTTCTGACTCCCATAATATAAAATATATGCAATTATTCCATTTCATTATATATATTCTTACCTGGACAATATTATCTATGACATAAAAGCCTTCAATGAAGTAAGAATTTGAAATTATCTAATATTGTGATGCACTCAAGGAATCTAATCAGATATTAAATGGACATTAAAAGGAATCTAATCAGATTTTAATCTAATCACATATTAAATGGACACAAACACAAAAATTATATTGAATTTTAGTTTCAAAAGTCTTCAAAAGACTGACACACAGCCATTAAATATGATAATGCCATCATACTTACTGACTTAAATGTTCATCTATACATATGTCAGGTGAGGAGACAATGTGTCTGAAAGCATTCTGTCTGTGTGAGCTTGCATGGGAATATACAGATGGACTGATTTACCAAAAGATGTTAAGAGTAGTTTTCTCCAAATGGTGGAACATCGTGTGAGTTTCAGCAAACATTTCTTATGATTATCTGCATTAAGTAAATTTCCTTTTTACAATGAAAGTTTATAATTTTTAAAATTAGGGGTAAGTATTTTCAGTTTGAAGTTAAAGGAGCAAAACCTAATCACTCACATATCCGCGATGAGGTGAAGTTAGGACCTGGCAGGTGCACCAGAAAGGTGACGTGTAGCGCCATATTCAACCAACAAACCTGAATGTTGTTATTGCCGCTAAAGCGGCCACTAGAGAAAAAACAAAACAAAACAAAATAAAACAAATTCATTGAAGTTGAAAAATGTAAAAGAGAGCCAGACGTAGAAAGAGTGTAATAAATGAATACATATGTGACCACAGCAGGGTTTTTGCGTAATGACATTCGGGAATGTCCCGTGCAAATACCAACCCCAAAGAGCTGTGAGCTGTCACTTTAAAAAGAGTGAAGCCTGTCCCCTTTCTGCTAATCAGCTAGCTGCATCTCTAAGTGCCTCCTGTGAAATGCAGACACTGACACAGCCTAAGGCTGCTGGGTCCTAACTCTTGGGGACCAGTCATTTCTGCAGTCTTTAGCCAAAGCAGAGCGGTGGTACATTGGCAAAAGCGTAGGCACAATTTAAAAGCATGTGCATGTGCCAGCATTTATGGGGATTGAGAAAAGACATTTGTAGAAAGCAAAATACCATTTTTTTTTAACCCAGTTTTGTTGGGCCTTAATTAAAGAGGCCTTTCCCCTCTTTTCTGCTGCTTGGGCTGTGGGATTGCGGCTTCTCCTGGCTTAGAGGGGCATTTCATTGGTCCCGGGGCTAATTAGGAAGGACTCACACTGTTCCCCAGCCTCCTGAAAGACCAGAACAAAGGCTGCTGCTGGTAGATTGCATCTCTGCCTCGAATGCAGAGGCTCAGGAGTAAAAGAGAAAGAAAAGCTTTTGGATAGAAAAGCCTTTTGATGCCGTGAAAGAAATTAAGAACTAAAACAGAGACCTAGGCGCTGCTGCACACAGCCCTCCGCACAGACTCCATTGTGTGTAGGAACAAGGTCAACAAAGCCAGTCTGATCCTGAACACCTCCCATTAAAGAGGCATCTATTAGCTTCTGCGTCCTGAGCTCTTCCACCGTGAAGCACTCTCCCAATCAGACTGTCTGGTGCCGTGATAAACACAGATAAATGTGAGCAGCATCACGCATTCATCTGAACAATTAATGCATGATTTCCTTGTTGATTGTTTGCAAATACAGTGCAAACAATTGTGTTTTCTTTTTTGAACTGAGCTCTAATAAAGAAAGCTGTTAAGGAAAAACATGTGCACACACACCCATCACGATATCAGCAGCTCATTGATGTTCCACCCAAATTTAACCAAATCCCTCTCCGTATTTTAAAATAATTGCAGTTTAACCAAACAACCTGGAAAGAATACGCTTGTTTTTCTCCACGGATGTATGGAAGTCCTGGGTGCCAATGACCTTTCTAATAGCCCAGATCTCTGAGTCCCAAGTCACTGAAGCTCAACGTGTCCACTTGTTCTGAAACCTGCAGTCTTCAAGCACAGAACTGAAATGGAAGTCCTTTTTCTAATGGTATGAACTTAAAAAATGGAGCAGCCTTTTTTCAGAGATCTTCCAAATAATGCCAATTGCCCTGTAATGAGCACTTTTACACCAACTCCCACGTGAAGCACTCTCCACACATTACCTCATTTAACTCTGAGAAATCTGTGACTTCAGCACGACTACGATCTGCGGTCTACAGACGAGGAGGCCACGGCTCTCTGGGAGGTCACACGTAAGAAGGAGGATTCAGGTACCAGGGCAGAGTGGAAATTTGAAATCATGGCTTCCTGACTTCAGAGGCCAGACTTTCAACCCTGAGACACAGGTGGGTAGAACTGACATTTGAATGTGTATGTAATCATGTGGAATTACAGAATCAGAAGTCACAGAATCCACACTCCTCAATTTGCAGATAAGAAATTAGCCTCAGAGAAGTTAGAGGATTTGTCTGTGTTCACCCAGTTGATTTGGTAAATTGCAATCTCCTAATTTCAGAGATCTTCTGAATCGGAAGATTTGTACAGTCTGGCCTCAAATGACACAAGGGGAGTGAGGGGGTTGGGCTAGCAGGGCCACATGGCCGTAGTTCTCTGATTCAGCGGGTCTGGGACAGAGTGCCAGCATTTCTGAAAACATTTTCCCAAGTGATGCTGACGCAGTTGGTCTGGGAACCCCCATTTTGAGAGCCATCCCAGTCCGTCACAAGCTTCTCACGTCACTGTGAGTGCAAAACTGGTAAAGAGCCTGAGTAGACTTAAGCAGGAAAATAGGCATAATTTTATTCAGTTGAATGAGCCTCAGCGATGCCTCCTTGAGTGTTGTGTCCTTCTATCATCCATCCACTGATCACACTCAGAATTTTTTTGACATCTAAAGGCAATCATTTATAGCAACATTATGACCGATGCAAGTATGTGCGTGAGATTCTAAGACCTTTGGATTTGTTTTCCTTCTTAAAAGACAACTGTAAAAGCTAGATATTTTCCGGCATCCGTTAAGTTCCTTTCACAGTTCCTCTCAAGCCATTTCCAACACGGAGATTTGGATAATGCAGCCGTAGGATTTCTTTTTCAAAGGGACTGGTCCCACGTCCTTGTTGAGCAGGTGACTCAGCATTGAAATGTAGTTTACCAAAATGATTATGATCTGGTAAATGCTTTCCTTTTCTCGGGAAAATTGAAACATCCATCAGCCAAGTGCATTTTTCTTATCCTCTTCCCCCAAAACATTTTCACTTATTCAAGTCACAATGTGCAATTGCTCAACATGCACAATAATCCTTACTCAAACCTGTTTGTTATCTAGAAAGGATACGAACGACCTTGAAGGATCCAAGGAAAACTTGGCTAAGTCCTGCTCTGTCCTACAAAACTTCCCTTCTGAGTCACGTCCCAGGCCTGTTTTATCCCATGGCCACACAACCAGCCATCATCACCAACTATTTGCTGATCAGCAGCCTGTGTAGGCAAGGCAGCTGAGACTGTCACCGGGATGAACAGGTGGCTTCCACTGCCAGGAACGTCAGCTGTAATTTTTATCACCTGTTATTTTGAGATCTACTTGCTGCAAAGGTGATCGATTAGATTAGGAGGAAATGGAACTTTTTAAAAGTGAGTAGAACTAAGTACATGGTCTTCTGCGGAAGTCTGGAGAAGGTCTGAATGGGAAAAAAGTAACAGTGAAGCAGTGGCTACGTGAACCTGGTGCCTTCTCACAAATAACAGTTCTCAGTCTTCTGAGCAGCCTTCTTTCCCTGGGAACAGAAGGCACTTCCAAGCTAGGACACCATTATAGCTCATGCTGGGAAACATTCCAGCAACTTCAAGGGGAATTGCGTGGCAGGTCAGCTCCCACGGTTACTGGGATCCTGGCATTAATGCAAGAACTGGGCAAGAGCAGGAAGTACTAAAGTAATAATGATTACAATATAGCAAATGGACTCGAAGTGGCAGAGATGATCTGTAACTTAAGGTTTTGCCCTTCCAGAAGGAGAATTTTTGAACTTGATGTTGGCTGATTTTTCTAAGCATTGATAGCAGGTAGCAACCTCTGGGACGAACATGGGGCAGAAACAGAAGGTTGTAGAGCCAAGGCAGAGGTGGAGGACTCTGGACAGGACCAAAGAGATATCACCCTAATGGGGAACGATTGACTGATGACTCTGACCTCACATCAGATATTTTGTTCTTGGGTTGGTAGCGTTGGTAGTGTTTTAAATACTTCTGAAACATGATTCTAAAAGCGTAGCCAGGGTTGGCCCATAGCAATACTGCTAGTAAAGCTGCAAGTAATTTGTACTTTTATGGGTTTTAGTCAACTCTTAGTAAATCTACATAGTTTATCTCAAGGTTCCGTGTTTCATTTGTCCCAGTTAATCCTTTGATGATCTTGATATAATCTGAAAAACAAATAGCTTATTCAAGTGTTATTCAGGAAAGATGTAGAAATCAGAGAAGCTCAACCAATGTTTATAGTTACTGTGATGTTTATGGAGTAGAGATGAATATCACCTATATTTATGTCAGATGGGTCGTGCCATTCATTAAGATTTGTCCAGCATTTAAATACCCTAGCAAAACTGTGAAAAAGGTAAAGCGGTTGCTTTCCTATTTCTTGTGTGAATGTCCCTTCATCTTTGTTTCTCTTCTCTGCCTTCCCTATGCTGTTACTTGGATGCTAATTTTTTATAGAGCACTCTGTTCTGCACCCACCGATTCTTGTGAGTGCTAATTGGCGCTCAAAGAACAAAGAGCCTCATGGTCAAGAAAACTTGGGAAATGTTGAATACCAGATTCTCTCCTAGGAAAGTCATAATACCCATTAGCATATTAAAGGCTCTGAAAGGTCCTGCAAGGGAGAAAGAAACCTCTCTAATTTTGCTTAACTATTAAACAAACCTATTTGAGCCAGGAAAGACTTTTTTTCCCCCTTGGCACATCTATTAACACACTCCAGAATAAAATGTCCATCACCCTGAAATAGGAAATATGAGTGTGAGCTAAACTTTAAGTTACAACCGTGTCTAGACCATTTCTATTTTAGCAGTATACTTGGTAAAGCCTTCTCAATGCAAAGGATGTTTACTGGGACGATCGCTAAAGTCATCAATAATCTGTTCATGAAGAAGAACCTGAAAAAAATACAGAGGAATTTATAATACCATGAGGCAGAAGCCATCATTTCATATTGACTTTAAGACAGTGTGATCCATCTGTTATGTTCCCTAAACCAGGCAACAAATAAACTAGAACACAGACATACATACATACATACAGACAGACAGACAGACAGACACAGACACACACACACACACATACACACACACATAGCACCGAGTGGCACATAATTCATTGTTCACTCTAATTTCCATCTATTATGGTGTTTCCCAGAACACCATGGGTTTTAGAAACAAACAGAGCTCAATGTCAAATCTTAGTTGTGCTACCTAACAGTTAACTGACCTTGGGCAAAATACTGCACCTGTGAATGGACTTCTGTTTCTTCGTCTGTGAAATGAAATATTCACCTAAATATTGTTGCGGGGAATCAACGAGGTAACATGAATGAAGTATCTAGCATGTAATAGCCACTCAATAAATTACAGTTTCCCCACAGCCCTCCGATTCTCCCCTCCACATTTCAGAATCAGTTGATGTTTCGAGAATGACAGACAGCATTCGTCTCACGTGCTAATGATGAACTGCTGTTGCACTGAATAAATTGTAATAAAACTGGTGTTCCTGTCTATCACCCTATTGTGAGTTCCTGAGAAGCAGGGCCGGTGTTAAATTCATCAGGCTAGGGTCTTCCACATAGAAGGAGAACGGGATGCTTGTTTAATAAATTAATAATCTCCAAAAAAACATCTATCCTTTATCTTTCACAGTCTTGTTTTTCCAGCTACTAACGATGGCTAGTCAAAACTGGTTCGGCTTGGTGTTCATTCTCTCTCCGCAATAATGCTTCTCCTCTGAAATAAAACACACATCAAAATATCAGTTTAATACACATAAATTAGTTGCTCATTGCCCTGTGATATTAGTTAATTTTGAAATTGCATTATAGATTTCTAAATTAGAGAGACTGCCTGCCTGTCACTCATGTCACATAAAATGAATGCCAACATCAGGCATCACCTTTTTCTGGCTTTGCCAGACTGAAGGTCATTATCAATTGCTGTTTAATCAGCCAAGTCATGCATATAGACAAAGGTTAACTGAGCATGGGCCAATCTGACTTCCTTTGTCATGGCAAGACAATTTGCGGCTTAATAAAGCTGCTCTGATTGCACTTAACAACACCTGCTTAAAAATCCAGCCTCATTAATAGCACACTAATGAGTTAGGGATCTTCTGGCAAGGGCATGATCAAAGACAGATGATTTGCTTTCTGATTAAATGACCTAAATAACATAAAATGAAATCTCCCCATTTCCTTCAGGGAAAGTCTTTGGAAAAAGTTACAAAAGCTGTTGGCATCTCCAGATAATGCTTCCACAAGAAAAGACAGAAAAGGACCATCCTTTAGCTCTTTTAAATGTAGAACCACACTGAATAATAAAAGCCATTGAGCCAAATCAACCCCTTGACCTTTGAACTCATACCCCAAAACACAATATAACCACTGAGCAAGAAAGCAAAAAGATGTAAAACTCATAAGGAGAGCAAATTTGGGGGCTGTTTACAGAGGCAGTATATTCATATTATTCATATAAATATTTTTTTATTTTTATTTTTTTTTAAAGAAACTGCTTTGTTGATAGTAGAATAAAAGTGATTTGACCCCTTTGCACACCACAAAGTGTGGAGTCTACTGCTGACTTACTATCCAAAGTCAGGCACGTCATCTGTTGCTCCAAATGGAGCTATGTGGTCCAATTCAATACAACCATTGGCTGAACTTTGAACACTGGGAATCTTGCGCTTTTCCTTTTGCATTTCTGTAATCATTCTCTCTGTACTAGAAATGTCAATCATGCTTGCTTGCCTCCCTGCCCATGGTTCCTGGTAAGGGAATGGCCCCGTCATAACCTCTGCTACAAAGGCTAGTGAGGGACTGGAACCTGGTGTCGGAACCCTACCCTGGGCCGCCAATCCAGGGACTTGCCGGGGACCACAGGTCATGGTGATTGGCCCATCTGAAGTCTTCTCAGAAATGGAAGGGAATGGGAAGTCCAGAGAGAATACGAGGCTGGCAGAGAAGCCGAAGTGGTAAACACGGGAACAGACACGAGGAAGTCAGCAGAGTCCCGTTCATAAAGGAGTTCAAAACAAAATTCTGCTAGGTTTATTTCAATCATTTGCTTTTAATCTTACATTCTGATGTTCTTTTAAGATTACAGAAAATTTGTAAGGGTAGTGGAAAGTTAACGCTTTCCACTGAGATTCCCCTAAAAATAACATTTTACTACATTTACTTCACTCTTCTTTAGAGATGTGTGTGTGTGTGTGTGTGTGTGTGTGTGTGTGAATATATGTGTTTGTATTTGCCTTTATATTTCCATATCTGTAATTGTTTTTTCTGAATATTTCAAGTTGCTTTCTGATGCCCCTTTACCCCTAAATACTTTAGTGTCTATTTCCTATAAGAAAAGCATTCTCTTACATAACCACTGTATAATTGTAAAAATCAGGAAATGAACACTGATGTGATATTATTACTTAATCTGCAGTCAGTATTCAGATTTCACTAATTGTCCTCATAACGTCTTTCATTGCAGGAGAGGACCTAGAATGATGCATTACGTTCCGCCCGCGCTGCCTCTCAGTCTCCTCTACTCTGGATTCGCTTCTGTGTTTTTCTTTGTACTCTGTGAGTTGACAGTTTTGAAGAGAACGGGGCAAGTGTTTTGTGGAATGTTCCCCAGGTGGTGCATGTCTGATGATTCCTCATGATTAGATTCAGGTGACCCTTGGTGACTGAGGTGTGGAATGAACTTCCCTGTCTGTGTGTTTACAACTCAGCCCAGGTGACACACAACTGTCAGATTCTCTGTGAGTCTTTCTGATGGCTTCGTGTGCATCCTTTGAATTTTCTTGGGCAAGAAGTGAGAGTATGAATATTTTTTTCCCTCGAAACCTGAAAGCTTAAACCTTCCTATCTCAGCTGCTTGTTTAAGAGGAAAGACAGTGAGCATATAGTTAACAAAATGGAATCCGAATCCTGTCTGGGTCCAAATCCTAGCTCTCTTACTTACTCTCTAAGAGGCTATGGGCAATGAAATCTCCCCATGACTTGATTTCTTTATCCATACAATGGGAATAGTAATAATTTAAAAAAAAAAAAACCCTTCTAGGGTTGTTGTGAGGATTAAATAACATTACATTAGAGCCCTGGAAGGACATTTCCATCTGGGTCAGTATGGCACATTGGACACTCAGGAAAAAATCTCAGTAGTATATCGCTCATCAAAATGCTGAGAGAATAAGTAAATAAAATAGGAAAACAAATATGAATTCCCTGTAGCCAGTGGTGTGATGGAGCTGACTTGCATTGGTTCACAGAAAGCTATCTTTTGAATTTTTAGAAACTTGGCAAGTCAGTTGTTAAACTGCCATTATTAAAAATAACACTATATAAACTTACAATTAAATAAGTTGCATTAAAAACAGATATTAAACACTAACCCACATAATTTCCTAATTATTTTGCTTATTATACTACTGCCTATGCTCTTTAAGTCATTCCTTTCTCTTGTGCTTGCACAGTGGAAATGCTATAAGTTGGTGAGCTGCTGTTTATCACTTCAGTGAAGTCACATTAGTACTTTGGTCCTGGTGGCAAGATTTCCACTGTGGAAACTGGCAAACACTACAAACCAGGGATTTTTTTTCCTTCTTCTTCTTTTTTTTCTTGGAGAGCTGGTTGTTAAACATTTACCAGTATGCTGCTGCTCCCAGCCTCGATGTGATAAGAAAGCAGGATTCATGGCATTTAATGAGACCCAAAACTGAAATTTTCCCTGGAGACCATCACCAAATCTCTGGTGGCTAAAATCGGTTGTAATGGCCACAAATCGGGGTAGAAAGGAAACAAAGTTGGTGGATTGCAAACTGGCTTGTAAAGCTGGATTTTCTAAGGGATGACACACCCAATGGGTCTGATTTAGGAAAATAAAATTACTTTTGGAGGAAGACTGCAGAAATTTTATCTGGACTGGGTTTAGCTTCAAGAGGAAAGAAAGAAAAAGAAAAAGAAAAAAAAGAAAAGGGAAATTCTAATTACAGACTCCTACTCCTCTCTGTCTGGGGCTAGACCCTAACTGCCCTGCTTGGTCTAAAGGTCTCTAAAGTTAAGTCTTTTAATTATTAGTTTACAGTGATCCAGGGGAGGCGGGGGGCCCATAGCCAGAACAAATGCAATTCCTTTCTAAGGGGGCACAAGGCATTCCTGCAGATAGTACTCTAAGGAAGTAACAATCAGGATCACTAACTGCGAAACAATAAAAAAGCAAAAGGGTAAGAAATATGACAGGCATTTCTAATAACTTTGCAGAAACGTATGAAAAATGTCGGGGCGCCATGAACAGAGAAAACACAGCAAAACCTTAAGGATACACCACCGCTACATAACCACAAACGTGACCAAAATTAGTAAGGGCGATGATACCAAGTGTTTGTGAGAATGCGGACTGACCAGAATACTCGTTGGAAAAATAAAACTGGCATTGGTTTCTGTAGTTGAAGATACTCATCACAGCTTGGTTTCTCTGGAAAGCAGACACCCAAAAGGTTATTGGGCAGGGACGCCTGTGAGAAAACAGGAAGCAAGCACGGTAGATAAATGAGTAGTGAGACTACCATCCTGTCAGTGCACGGGTTAGAGAACCTGGACCATTTGCCCTCTTCCCATATTATTTCCTACTGCTTTCACGAACACTTTTTCTAAGTAGTTTAGACTTCTCAATACATTATTTTTTAAAAAGATTTTATTTATTTATTTGATATATAAAGACAGTGAACACAAGCAGAGGGAGTGACAAGAAAGGGAGAGGGAGAAAAAGGCTCCCTGCTGAGCAGAGAGGCCAATGTAGGACTCGATCCCAAGACCCTGGGATGATGACCTGAGTCGAAGGCAGACACTTACCGGACTGAGCCACCCAGGTGTACATGATTATTAATAATATTGCTTTATACATGCAACATTCTTTTGACTATCCACATCATGATCCTTCCCAGTGCCTGTCCGTTCCTCTTGCATACTAAAGCTGCCATCCAAGACCATTTTTCTTTTGCCCTAAGAATCTTTATTGTTTGCCTTCATGTGTGTCTGCTGATGATAGATTCTTCTACCAATTTTTGTTTACCTGAAAATATCATCGTTTTGCCTTCATTTTCAGAAAGACATTTTCACTGGTAATAGAATTCTAAGTTGAAATTACTTGCTCTCATTACTTTGAAAATATCATTCCATTGTCTTCTGGGTTCCATTGCTTATATTGAAAAATTGGCTTCTTCTCCAGGCACTATTTCTGTGTTCAGAGGTCCCTTTTTATTTCTTCATTTCTCCAATGCCTGTTTAAATAAATATTTATGTTAAAATCTTTATGATAAAATATCTAGTGTCATTTCTGTGTTCTTGATTAAACAGTGACTGATATAGTATAGTTATGTTGAAGTGTATATCTTCTATTTCCCATTTTATTGACAAATTGTGTTATTTCTTTTATACCTGGTTATGGTTATTTTTGAGTGTTGAATATCATTTATGAAAAATAGTTACATATACATATAACTATAGGTAGGATATATGTATGTATCTATGGTTTATTTCATTCTGGTCACTGTGATAAACATTTCACACAAATTACCTAAAAATTATGAGGCAGAAACTATTATCATTATCCTTATTTTAAATATAAGGAAACTGAAGTTTAAAGAAGTTACATAGCAAACCCAAGATTACATGGTTAGTAAGTGGTAGAATTGGGCTTCAAGCTCAAGTCTATGTGATTCCAATTTTAGAGCACTTAACCACTAAGTTAACTGCCTAAACATAACAATGAAAAAGTCAGTTTTATTCAGAATATGAAAATCTCACCACCATGGCAGCCTGCCTCCCAGGGAAACACATAATACCACAACATGTATGTATTGTGTGCACATGTCTGTGTAAGCGTACATGTATGGGTGTGCTGGTACATAGTTTAACATTTTTTTTTAAAGTCAAGTTGATAGTTGGTTAAACTTGATTGATATTTCTCTGGTGGATGATTCAAAGTGTTGAAACAAAAAGTTCTTAGGCCAAAGATGAACAGATTAAGGAGCTAGAGTCTGAGTTTATAAAAAGGACTTGAGAAGGAGAGAAAGTGTTAAAAGCACTTTGAATATTATTCTTGTGTAAAAGTTTTTTGTCTAATCTCATCAAAGCAACAGGTATATAGGATGCTCATTTGGTCCACTAGTGATATCTTTTTAAAATTGAATTATCAAATTCAACAAACTCTTGTTACAAAACCTCTCTGCAAAGTTGGAATAGAGATGAACTTTCTCAACTTGATAAAGGAAATCTGCAAAAAACCTACAACCAACATCTTAATAATGCAGGTCTATAAGATTTTCTATTAAGATTAGGAACAAAGTAAGGATGCCTTCTCTCACCATTCATTTTCAAGATCTTACTGGAAGTCTTAGTGCAGTAGGACTCTAAGAAAGGAAAATTAAAGGTGTATGGATTGTAAAAGAAAGAATAAAACTGTTTTTGTTCACAGATAACATGATTGTCCATGTAGAAAATCCCAAAGAATTGGCAAAAAAAAAAAAAAAAAAAAACAGAAACAAAAAAACCTCCTGGAAATAAGTTTCAGGACAGAAGGTTTATGTTCAAAAGTCAATGACATTCCCATATACCAGCAAAGAACAAGTTGAAATTTAAAGCAATACCACTGGGGAGCCTGAGTGGCTCAGTTGGTTAAGCATCTGCCTTTAGCTCAGGTCATGATCCCAGAGTCCTGGGACTGAACCCAGCAACAGGCTCTCTGCTCAGCTCCTGTCCCTCAGGCTGTTCGTGCTCTCTCTCGCTTGCTCTCACTCTCAAATAAATAAATAAAATCTTAAAAAGAAAAAAAAAAACCACTTACTTTAACAGTTTCCAAAATAAAATATTTGTGTATAAATCTAACAAAATATGTATAAGATCCATGTGTGGAAAACTGAAAAACTCTTGATGGAAAAAACTCAAATAAGAACTAAATATATGGAGAGATAGTCCATGTTCATGGAAAGGAGGATAAATTGTCAAGATGTCTGTTCTTCCAACTTGATCTATAGATTCAGAGCAATTCCCATCAAAATCTCAGCAAGTTACTTTGTTGATATCAACTAACTGATTCTAAAGTGTATGTAGAAAGGCAAAAGACCTGGAATAATCAACACAATACTGAGGGATAAGAACAAAGTCAGAGGTCTGACCCTACTTCCCTACTTGATTTTAAGACTTACTAAAAGTTATGGTGATCAAGAAAGTGTGGTATTGGGGAAAGAATAAAAAAATAGATCAAAGGAGCAGAATAGAGAGGTCAGAAACAGATCCACATAAATAGAGTCAACTACTATTTGACAAAATAGTAAAGGCAATACAATGGAGTCATGCAACAAAGCGTGCTGAAATAACTGGATATCCACATCAAAAAAAAAAAAAAGTGGAGAAGGAAAAAGAAGAATCATCATCTAGATACAGACCTGACATCCTTTGCAAAAATTAACTCAAACTAGATCATAGACTTAAATGCAAAATACAAAATTCTAAAACTCCTAGAAGATAACATAGGAAAAAATCTAGATGACATTTGGTATGCCAGTGATTTTTTAGATACAAAACCAAACCATTTTTTAGATACAAAACCGACATACCTCATGAAAGAAGTAGTCAATAAATTGGATGGACTTCAGTAAAATTAAAAACTACTGCTCTGTGAAGGACCCAGACAAAAGAGAAGACAAGTCACAGACTGGGAGAAAATATTTGTGAAAAACACATCTGATAAAGCGCTATAGCCCAAATATAAAAACCTCTTAAAACTTGACAATAAGAAAACAAACAACCCAATTAAAAATGGCAAAGTCCTGAACAGACATACAGATGGAAAATAAACATATGAAAAGATACACAATATCATATGCCATTAGGAAAACAAATTAAAGCAACAATGAGGTACCATGCCCTCCTACTAGAATATCCCAAATCCAGAACTCTGATAATACTGAGAAGGATATGGCACAGTAGGAACTCTAATTCATTGCTGGTGGGTATGCAAAATGGTATAGCCACTTTTGAAGACAGTTTGGTGATTTCCCATGAAACTAAACCTACTCTTACCATAAGACCCAGCCATCATATTTCTTGATATTTACCTAAATGAATTGAAACCTATGTCCATACAAAAGTTTGCACCTCGGTAGTTGTAATGGCTTCATTCATAATGGGCAAACTTGGAAGCCATCAATATATCCCTTAGTGGGTGAAAGGCTCAATCAACTGTGGTACGTCCAAACAAGGGAATATTATTCCCTGCTAAAAAAGCAATAAGTCACCAAACCATGAAAAGACACAGAGGAAATTTAAATGTATATTATTAACTGAAAGAAACCAATCTGAAAAGGCTACATACTACATGATAATACTACATACTACATACTACATGTCCAGCTATACAACATTTGGAAAATGCAAACCTATGAAGACAGTAAAATGGTCAGTGGTTGTCAAGGGTTTGAGGGGAGGGAAGGATGAATTGGCAGAGCACAAAGGGTTTTTAGGGCAGTGAATTTATTCTGTAAAATACTGTAATCTGTATGATACTATAAAAATCATAATACAATAAATCCTAATGTAAACTATAGATTTTGGGTGATAATCATGAGTCGGTGTAGGTTCATTAACTGTAACAATTGTACCGCTCTGGTGGGGGCAGGGAGTTATATCCACTTTCTGTATTTTCTGCTCCATTTTGCCGTGAACCTAAAAGAGCACTAAAATAAATTCTGTTAAAATTGCGTTCTTTTTCTACTTTAAAATATGTTTTGGGAATTTGGTTCTTTTAGTTTATTGTTCTAGCTACATCATAGCTGGCTCTATAGGTATCAAGTGTTCCCAGCAGTTAGCTGTTCTGCTTAATTCCAAACCCTTTCCCATATTTCCCTCAATATTTTATGTCTGCCTGAAACCAGAAAGAGGGTTAAAACTGTAGGTAATAGAACATGGGGACTTGACTCACTGTTCACACTCAAGAGATCTTCATCGGAAACTGTTCTTTCCATAAGGTAGAAAGAAATATTTCCCCGCATTAGCAATGAGTCATATAGCAAAGGCTAAAGCAAGTAATTCCAGCTTGTACTCACGCAGCTCTTAAAGGACTTTGTCTGGATTACTACTTTGTCGTTGTTCAGAAAGATCTGCAGTTGCAAACACCGAGTGACTGGAAAGGTGTAGTGGGGTTATGTTCAAATGTAATCCCTAAACAGGCAGGTGTGAGGAAATTAAAAAGTCATGTGCTGTCTGAAATGTTTTCTCTCTCTTTTCTGGGAAGCTAACGATTCATTTTAGAAGGTCCCATTTCAAGTCCGCTCTCCTCCCTTAAACATAACCTCATGAGCCTTCTCTAGCTTGCTAGAATTTCTTCTTCACACTCAAAGTCAGTAGCTTTTATTTTAAAACACTGAATTAAATCAATTCAGTGATTGTTTTTCAGTGATGCTTTTGTGATTTTTGAGGGTCAAGATTGAAGGTTCCTTAAAAGTAGGGACCAAAACTTATAGCCCTTTTGCCGTCTTTGCATCCCTAGTAGAGCACATGGTAAGTGTTTAGTGAATATTTATGAACTGATGGTGCAGTGATTCTGTGTCATGTTACTCTACACTTCATCATTAAAAGGAAATCAACTCAACCATCAGTAAGGATTAGCTTAGACAAATTTTAAATATAGATACATCAATAATTAAATCTTCTTGTGAAAAAAGTCAACAGATTAATTTTCCTTGTTTCTAGGATGGCCCTAGAGAGGCATGTTGATAAGACAGCGAATGGGAGTCAGAAGCTAGCGTTCCGGTTCAGCTTATCAGGAGGGGGAAAATTGAGATTTCTGTGAATCTTGGTATCCTCATCGCTTAAAAGGGGATAATGCACTCTACCACCTCCACTAAGTAATTTCCAGAAGAGAAGAAAATAAGCTTCCATCATGCTTATTTTTTTTCCTGTGTTCTATTGTAGTCAGCCTATTGTTACTCATTGGAGGAAGTGATGTACTAGAGCTGGCCTGTATAGGCTTGCAAGAATGGATTTTTACACTTGGAAGGATTTTGTGAGCTGGTTGTTAAACACGGCCATTATTAAAAATTAAATTACATAAACTTACAATGAAATGAATTACATTAAAATATGAGCAATAAATAATCAGAACTCATCACTTCCTAATTATTTTTCTATATTTTATTCTTATCTATGATCTTTTTTATTTTTAAAAGATTTTATTTATTTATTTATTTATTTATTTGACAGATAGATCACAAGTAGGCAGAGAGGCAGGCAGAGAGAGGAAGGGAAGCAGGCTCCCTGCTGATCAGAGAGCCCGTTGCAGGGCTCGATCCTAGGACCCTGGAATCATGACCTGAGCAGAAGGCAGAGCCTTTAACCCACGAGCCACCCAGGCGCCCCTATTATCTACGATCTTGAGGTTTTTATGTCCATTTTATCTGTGTGGTAGAAATACTATATAATGGAGTGCTATTTCACACCTCTTTCCAACTCTGCATTCAATGAGCCATATTGTTAGCTTGAAATTGGACATGATGAAAGTATTTTCACCATGGAATCAGGAAATGCTACAAATTAAGGGTTTTTTTGTTCGGATAGCCAGTTTTTAAACATTTACAATACACCATGGATATCCATCCCCCAACTTGATTATTAGCAACTTGAGAAAAGAGCTGGTGCCAAACCTATCTTTGTATATCCCACAGTGTGGAGTACAAGATTCAGTCCATTGCACATTAGAATCCACTGGGGAGTTTTAAAAAAGAGAAAATAATCTGATGGCTGGACAGCCCACCTCCAAGCTTTTGACTTAGTTGATTTGACCAGGTACTAGAGTATTTCTTAAAAAACTTCCTGTTGAGTCTGATGTTCATCAAATTGAAAATGACTGGCCTAAATATCACTGAAACTATTAGGCATTAGCAAGTGATTATTATTATTATTATTTTAAAAGATTTTATTTATTTATTTGACAGACAGAGATCACAAGTAGGCAGAGAGGCAGGCAGAGAGAGGAGGAAGCAAGCTCCCCGCTGAGCAGAGAGCCCGAAGCGGGGCTCCATCCCAGGACCCTGGGATCATGACCTGAGCCCAAGGCAGAGGCTTTAACCCACCGAGCCACCCAGGCACCCCACGAGTGATTATTGAATAAAGTGTTAAACTTTAAAAACTGCAATGTTGTCTATGTAAGATTTTTTTAAGATTCTTGTAGGAAAAATACTTCTTTAAAATTAGTTTGTGATAGTTCTCAAATACTTGCCAACTTCCAGTGGTGGACCCAGTGGAGAAAGAAACTTAATATCTGAAGAAAGAAATGGGGTGTTAACTTACTCTTCACCGGATACCTTTTCAATTTTGCACCTGAGTATATATAAAAGCCATTCAAAACACATAATTCTTTATGATTTATGTTATAAAAATATTTAATGAACAAACTGACTTTTAAAAATATAGTTTTAAATTTTTCAATCTGATTCTTGGAAATTGCCTAATTAACCCCTTTAGGGTAGAGGAAAGTGTTGAAAATAATTTTTCTTCTTTTACAGTTAGATGAAGCTGTAACATAGGACCACAGGAAGTGGTCTGCTACAGATGACAAACCAAAGTAGATTATTTTTAAAGTCTCTGAAGAAAGCAAGTCTGATTAAGAGTGTGTCAGAACTACCTTAACATAGATTGGGTAAATCTTTCCTTAAAAGCAACAAGGGAATATTAGTTTTAAACTCGGTATTTTAAGTTTGGGCATATCCAACCATTTGAGGACAAGGATGATCTAAAATATCACTAACTAAGATATTTCACAATGTTATTTTTAACATACATTGTGAGATTTTACAAAATTATATATAGGTGAGCTATTTATAGTAGCTACATAAGTTAAATGGGATTCATCATATGAAAACTCCAATTCTAATATTCAATCATATTATGTCAAATGTAAGCAGTGTATTCTTATTTGTAACAGATGTAGAAAGCTATTTCTTCATCTGGAGAGTGAGTATAATAATAGTACCAAACACATATAATTATTATGTGAATTACTCCAGTCAATAAATGTAAAATATATGGAAAATGCCTTGTAGGCAGTAAGTGTTTGAAAAATATTTGCTAACATTTATTTTAGAGAAGATATAGTTGAGTCCCAGAAAGGCTAGACCACAGTCACATAGGTCGTTAATAAAAGAAGCAGATGTACTGAACACAAAACTCCCTCATAATCACATAATTAAAAGTTCTTCAACAAATCAAATTAGCTCCATCCTAGGAGAAGAATACAACTGAAATTTCCTTAGTAATTTTTACTTAAATCATTTTTGACCACTTAAAAATCTAGTATCCTCAAATGACCTGTATTTTTTATTTTAGTATGAAATGATAATTAATAAATAAATTGTATCAGGATCCAATTATACTATTGGTTTTTCAAAGTCAATTTGGAAATGTAAGAGTTCTCTATTTTCCCATGGAAAAGGAATTATTTAATTTTAAGTTCGGTAATGACTTTAGAATTAGTTGATTAATGCACAGGGAAAGGTTCTGTAATAAGTGCAATTTAATGTTTAGTACAACTGAAATCAATAGAAAATTTATTGAAAAATCTATTTTTATCACTGCCAATTAGATCTAATGAAAGATATAATTAAATAACATGAATGAAATTATGATATCCCTCTGCATTTGTAACTATATGTCTTTGGGGAAAATATCTGTTACTTACAGTAACAGAGATTGCTAAACTTGGAAAACTAACCTGAAATAGAAGCTGGAAAAGCTATACAAGGGGGAGGGGAGAATAGTGTGCCAAGACTCACAAGAAGAAAATTCAGAGAAATGGGACCAGCATTTGAGGGTGTTAAACACTAGAGGCCTCATCCTGTTCTTCAAGAGGTATTTGAAAGTTGAAAACCTAAGCAAAGTTCACAAGGCACATGGCACAATGAGAACAAAAAATGGGGTTCAGGTGTGACCAGCAAAGGGATCCAGGTAACCCTGGAGTGCTATATTCTGAGCCAGTGGTTCTTGATGATGGACAATTTTGGTAATCTGTAAATATTTTTAGTTGTCACAACTGGGATGGGGGCATGCTAATGGCACCTAGGGTGAGAGGTCAGAGTTGCTGCCAAATAGTCTACAATGCACAGGAAAGCCCTCCTACAACAAAGACTTAGTGTCAAATTGAGGAACTCTATTCTGGGCTCTAAGTATTTGGATGAACTGGATATAGACCAGCCTCTGCAAGAACAGAAGCCTAGTTTTGAATGATCTCACTTCCTTTTGAAAAAAATTTGTTTTCATTTTTTTTTAAATATATAATGTATTATTGGTTTCAGGGGTACAGGTCTGTGATTCATCAGTTTTACACATTTTGGAGTGCTCACCATTGCACATACCCTCCTCAGCGTCCCTCTCCCAGCCACCCCATCCCTCTCAACCACCTCCCCTCCAGCTACCCTCAGTTTGTTTCCTGAGATTAAAAGTCTTATGGTTTGTCTCCCTCTCTGGTTCATCTTATTTTGTTTTTTCCCCTCTTCCCCTATAATCCTCTGCCTTGTTTTTCAAATTCCATATATCAGTGAAAGATCATATTATAATTGTCTTTCTCTGATTGACTTATTTTGCTTAGGATAATACCCTCTAGTTCCATCCACATCATTAGAAATGGTGAGAATTCATTTTGGATGACTGCATAATATTCCATTGTCTATATATACACTACATCTTCTTTATCTATTCACTGTTGATGAACACCTAGGCTCCTTCTAAGGTTTGGCTTGTGGATATTGCTACTATGAACATTGGTATGCATGTGCCCTTTGGATCACATTCATTATATCTTTGGGGTAAATACCCTGTAGTGCAATTGCTGGGTCATAGAGTACCTCTATTTTCAACTTTTTGATTCACCTTCATACTGTTTTCCAGAGTGGCTGTACCAGCTTATATTCCCATCAACAGTGTAGGAGGTCTCCCTTTTCTCTGCATCCTTGACAACATCTGTCGTTTTCTGACTTGTTAATTCTAGTCATTCTGACTGGTGTGAGGTGGTATCTCATTGTGGTTTTGATTTGTATTTCCCTGATGCCAAGTGATGTTGAGCACTTTTTCATATGTCTGTTGGCCATCTGGTTGCCTTCTTTGCACATTCTTTTGTCTTCTGCACATTTTTTCATCGGATTACTTGTTTTTGGGGTGTTGAGTTTGACAAGTTCTTTATAGATTTTGGATACTAGCCTTTTATCTGATATGTCATTTGCAAAGATCTTCTCCCATTCTGCTGGTTTTCTTTTGGTTTTGTTGACTGTTTTCTTGACTGTGCGAATGCTTTTGATGAAGTCCCAATAGTTCATTTTTGCCCTTGCTTCCCTTGCCTTTGGGGATGTTTCTAGGAAGAAATTGCTGCAGCGAAGATCGAAGAGGTTGCTGCCTGTGTTCTCCTCAAGGATTTTGATGGATTCCTGTCTCACATTGAGGTCTTTCATCCATTTTGAGTCTATTTTTGTGTGTGGTATAAGGAAATGGTCCAGTTTCATTCTTCTGCATGTGGGTGTCCAATTTTCCCCACACCATTTGTTGAAAAGACTGTCTTTTTTCTATTGGACATTCATTCCTGCTTTGTTGATGATTAGTTGACCATAGAGTTGAGGGTTATTTCTGGGCTCTATGTTCTGTTCCATTGATCTATGTGTCTGTTTTTGTGTGAGTACCATACTATCTTGATGATTACACCTTTGTAATAGAGCTTGAAGTCCAGAATTGTGATGTCACCAGCCTTGGTTTTCTTTTTCAACATTCCTCTGACTTATTTGGGGATCTTCTCTGGTTCCATATAAATTTTAGGATTATTTGTTCCATTTCTTGAAAAAAATTGATGGTATTTTGATAGGGATTGGATTAAATGGATAGATTGCTCTAGGTAGTGTAGGCATTTTCACAATATTTGTTCTTCCAATCTGTGAGCATGGAACGTTTTTCCATTTCTTTGTGTTTTCTTCAATTTCTTTCATAAGCTTTCTATAGTTTTCTGAGTACAGATTCTTTGCTTCTTTGGTTAGATTTATTCTTAGGTATCTTCTGGTTTTGGGTACGATTGTAAATGAGATCAACTCCCTAATTTCTCTTTCTTCCATCTTGTTGGTATACAGAAATGTGACATTTCTGTACATTGATTTTATATCCTGCTACTTTACTGAATTCCTCTAGGAGTTTTGGGGTGGAGTTTTTTGGGGTTTCCATGTAAAGAATCATATCATCTGCAACGAGTGAGAATTTGACTTCTTCTTTGCTGATTAGGATGCCTTTTATTCCTTTTTGTTGTCTGATTGCTAAGGCAAGGACGACGTCTAGTACTACATTGAATAGCAGTGGTGATAGTGGACAGCCCTGCTACGTTCCTGACCTTTGGGGAAAAGCTCCCAGTTTTTCCCTATTGAGAATGATATTTGCTGTGGGTTTTCATAGATGGCTTTGATGATACTGAGGTATATACCCTCTATCCCTGCACTGTGAAGAGTTTTAATCAAGAAAAGATGCCGTACTTTGTCAAATTCTTGTTCTGCATCTATTGGGAGGATCATATGGTTCTTGTGCTTTCTTTTATTAATCTATTCTATCAAACTCTTTGATTTCCAGATGTTGAGCCAACCTTGCAGCCCAGGAATAAATCCCACTTCGTCATGGTGAATAATCCCTTTAATGTACTTTTGGATCCTGTTGGCTAGCATTTTGGTGAGAACTTTTGCATCAATGTTCATCAGGGATATTAGTCTATAATTCTCCTTTTTGATGGATCTTTGTCTGGTTTTGGGATCAAGGTAATGCTGGCTTCGTAAAATGAGTTTGGAAGTTTTCCTTCCATTTCTATTTTTTTGGAACAGTTTCAGAAGAATATGTATTAATTCTTTAAATGTTTGGTAGAATTCCCCTTGGAAGTCATTGGGTCCTGGGCTCTTGTTTGTTGTCCATTACTGCTTGAATTTCCTTGTGGGTTATGGGCCTGTTGAGGTTTTCTATTTTTTCCTGTCAGTTTTGGTAGTTTATATGTCCCTAGGAATGCATCCATTTCTTCTGGATTGTCTAATTTTTTGTTATATAGTTGTTCATAATATGTTCTTATACTTGTTTGTATTTCTTTGGTGTTGGTTGTGATCTCTCCTCTTTCATTCATAACTTTATTTATTTGGGTCCTTTCTCTTTTCTTTTTGATAAGTCTGGCCAGGGATTGATTGATCTTATTAATTCTTTCAGAGAACAAGCTCCTAGTTTCATTGATCTCTTCTACTGTTCTTTTGGTTTCTATTTCATTGATTTCTGCTCTGATTATTACTTCTCTTCTCCTGCTAAATTTGGGCTTTATTTGTTGTTCTTTCTCTAGTTCCTTTAACTATAGGGTTAGGTTGTATATTTGAGACCTTTCTTGTTTCTTGAGAAAGGCTTGTATTGCTATATACTTTCCTCTTAGGACTGCCTTTACTGCATGCCAAAGATTTTGAAAAGTTGTGTTTTTAGTTTCAATTATTTCCATGAATTTTAAAAAATTCTTCTATAATTTCCTGGTTGACCTATTTGTTCTTTAGTAGGAGGCTCTTTAGCTTCCATGTATTTGAGTTCTTTCCAACTTTCCTCATGATTGAGTCCAAGTTTCAAAGCATTGTGGTCTGAAATATGCAGGGAATGATCCCAATCTTTTGGTACCGGTTGAGACCTGATTTTTGAGCCAGGATGTGATCTATTCTGGAGAATGATCCATGTGCATTAGAGAGGAATGTGTATTCTATTGCTTTGGGATGGAATGATCTGAATATATCTATAAAGTCCATCTGGTCCAATGTGTCATTTAAAGGTTTTATTTCCTTGTTGATCTTTTGCTTAGATGATTTGTCCACTTCAGTGAGGGGGATGTTAAAGTCACCTGCTGTTATTGTATTACTGTCGGTGTGTTTCTTTGATGTTATTACTAATTGGCTTATATAATTGGCTGCTCCCATATTAGGAGCACAGATATTTACAATATTAGATCTTGCTTGATAGACCCTTTAAGTATGATATATTGTCCTTTCTCACCTCTTATAGTCTCTGGTATAAAATCTAATTTGTCTGATATAAAGATTGCCATCGCAGCTTTCTTTGGACGTTCATTAGCATGGTAAGTTGTTTTCCATCCCCTTACTTTAAATTTGGAGGTGTCTTTGGGTCTAAAACGAGTCTCTTGCAGACAGCATATTGATGAGTCTTTTTTTTTTTTTAAATCCAATATGATACCCTGTGTCTTTTGACTGGGATATTTAGCCCATTTACCTTCAGGTAGCCCTCAAAAGGTATGAATTTAGTGCCATTGTATTGCTTGTAAGGTGACTGTTAGTGTATATTGTCTTGGTTCCTTTCTGGTCTATGTTACTTTAAGGCTCTCTCTTTGCTTAGAGGACACACACATATATATGTATACATATACATATACATATACATATACATATACATATACATATATATGTAAAATAAGGTTAAATACATTGAAGGGATAGAACATGACTGTAAAAATGTAACTTAAATAAGATTTTAAAAAAGGAATTGAGGGGCGCCTGGGTGGCTCAGTGGGTTAATGCCTCTGCCTTCGGCTCAGGTCATGATCCCAGGGTCCTGGGATGGAGCCCCGCTTCGGGCTCTCTGCTCAGTGGGGAGACTGTTTTTTCCTCTCTCTCTCTGCCTGCCTCTCTGCCTACTTGTGATCTCTTTCTGTCAAATAAATAAATAAAATCTAAAAAAAAGAAAAGGAATTGAAAAGACAAGATGTTAGAAAGAAGAAAGAATTAAAGAAGAAAACTTTAAAAAAGAAATAGAAAAAGAAAAAAATAAGGAAAATTAAAAAAATTAACTTTGAGGGGTGCCTGGGTGGCTCAGTCATTGAGTATCTGCCTTCAGCTCAGGTCATGATCCCAAGGTCCTAGGATCAAGCCCTGCACTGGGCTCCCTGCTTGGTGGGAAGCCTGTTTCTTCCTCTCCCACTCCCTCTGCTTGTATTCCCTCTCTTGTTGTGTCTCTCTCTATCAAATAAATAAATAAAAACTTTAAAAAAATTAAAAAATAAAGAATTAACTTTGAAAGACTAAAGAATCATGGGAAAAAGCTATGAATTCTATGTGCCATATTCTCCTAGCTCTAGAGTTTTGCAGTTATCTTTGATCAGTATACTTGGTCTTGGCTGGATATTCTTGCTGATCATATGGGGGAAGGGTCTGTTGCCGTGATTCTCAGATGAATTTGCCTGAGGCAGAATTGCACGGCCCTTGCCAGGGGCCAGCCGGAGTAATCTGCTGGGGTTTGCTTTTGGTAGCTTTGTTTCCTGAGTGTTTTCCCTACCACTTTGGAGGATGGGAATGAAAATAGAAGCCTCCCAATGTCTGGTCTCAGAGAATCCAAGAGCTCAGGGTCCCACTCTTCAGTGGGCCCTCAGAGAAAAGCAGTCAATTGCTCCTATCTACCTGGTCTCTGGCTGCACTCCAAGCTCAGCCAGCCTGTGACCCAGTGTTTCTATCTGTGGCACATGACTGACCTGATTTGTATTCTCCCAACCCAGCAGATTTCTGTGATGCACTCCCATGCCACTCCTCCTGGGGGAGGAGGAGGAGTCTCCCCAGTTCGGCTGCTTGTGGACCCCTGCTCGAAGAGCAGTTTTCTGACTGTGCCATGAATCATGGTTTATGGCAACCCTGAGCTTAGAGCCCACTCCTTGGCTCACTCTTTGCAGCTGGCTCCCTAGCTCTGATACCTGGGAGCTCTGCCACACTCAAGTATCCTCAGTCTTTCTGTGATGCTGCGGGTCCAGAGACCATACTGTCCCAGTGAGGGTTCCACCCCTTACTTACCTACTGGAGTGACATCCCTTATCAGAGCAGACTTATAAAAGCTTGGATTTTATGTTCTGCTGCTCTCTCACTTGCCAGTAGCTGGCTGATGTAGGCTCCCTCCCCACTGTGGTCTCCCTTCCCGAATATTGCCTCGGATTCACTTCTTGGCAGATCCTACCTTCCAGAAAATGGTTGCTTTTCTGTTCATAGAGTTGCTGCCATTCTTTTCTTCGATCTCCTGTTGAGTTTGTAGGTATTCAGAATGGTTTGCTAACTATCTAGCTGAGTTCCTGGAACCATACAAAATTTAGGTCTCTAAATTTAGGTCATCTTGTTCAACTCCCCTGAATGATCTCAATTCCTGATTGGAATAAAGTATCATCATACTGCTAGAAGTGCGAACTTATCCACTTATGGGGGGTAAAAGTAAATCCTCTCTGGAACAGGAGTCAGCAAACTACAACCTTTAAGTCAACTCCATTCCACTGCCTTACTTTTTAAATGAAGATCTATTGGAACACAGCCAGACTCATTCATTTATTTATATATTGTCTGTGGCTGTTTTTAAACTGCAATAGCAGTTGAGTCTTTGCAACAGAGACCTTATATTTGTTCTGTAAAGCCAATAATATTTACTCTCTGGCCTTTAGAGAAAAAGCTTGTCAGTCTCACAGCTAAATGCAGGATGCAGACTCTCAGATTGTCTCAACAATATTTCATATACGGTATTCAACATTCAGATAAAAACAGTGAAGTGCGTGTGTGTGTTTCCGGGTATACAGGAAACAACATGGTATATCATTAAAACAAGAGAACCAACCCAACAGATGTTGGAGTAATCAGACATACGCTTTAAAATAACTGCACTATCTCAGACAGACACAGTTCAGTCAGGAAAACAGACCCAACACTAAGAATTTTATCAAAGAGAATGTAATACAAAGATTTATTTAAGCAGGTGTCGGAGAAAGAGGATGCACAAAGGGACTTCTGAAAAAAAATGCAGTAAACGTACCTGGAGAGAGAGAGCAACTTTTTAATACAAACGATGGAAGCCAGAAGACAACAGAATGGCATCTTTAAAGTAATGAAAGCAAGTAACTTTCAACTTAGAATTGCATTACTAGTGGAAATAACAGTGGAAAACAAAGGCAGAAAGAAGACATTTTTGGACAAATACAAAATGAAAGAATTCAACAACAGACACATGGAGACAAACAGTAAAGGCTATTCTTCGGGTGGAAAAGAAATGGTCTTGATGTCAGCTTGATAGGCAGGAAGGGACAAAAAGCAATGGAAAGGGTCACAGAGTGAGATAGCTAAAGAAATATCGAATGTGTAAAGCAATAATAATAATACAATGTATTGAGGAGTTGAGGACAAAGAAAATAAAAACTCATGAAGATGACCTGTAGCAGAAGTGTTCTGTAGTGCTTGTATTGACAGGAAAGTGGTAGAAGTACTAATTTATATTAAAATTTGAGAAGTTATGGATGCATGTTATAATTTTTAGATCCTGCTAAAAGAGTACTATATAGTAGTATAATTACTAATCATTACTAAGCTAATGGAGGGGTAAAATGGAATAATGATTAAAATTTAAATTTAAGAAATAAATCCAAAAATTCAGAAGTGAGAGAAAAAACAACATAGAGCAGGTCAGAGAAATGGAAATAAAAGTAATAATGTAAATTTAAACTCAAATGCATTACTAGCTACATTAAATGTGAAAGACTTAAATACCTTGAAAGGTATTCAGTTGGCAGACTGAAGAAAAACATGACCTAACTGTACCCAGGTTACAAGAGACATACATTAGCTATAGGGATACCAAATGGATGAAAGGAAAATACTCAAACTAGATTGTTATGAGACAAAGTAGAGAAGTAGCTTTTTGGGGGAGGTGATGGGGGAGAGTTGGGAAGAGGTGCAAGGACAGAGAGAGAGAATCCTGAGAATGCCTCATGCCCAGCACTGAGCCTGATACAGGCTGAAACTCAACCCCAAGATCATGACCTGAACCAAAATCCAGGGTCAGATGCTTATCTGACTGAGTCACCCAGGTGCCCCAAGACAAAGCAGAATTTAAGACAAAAAGCATTACTGGATATAAAGAAAGTTATTTAATTTTGATAAAAAGGTTAATTCACTGGAAAGTTAAAACAATTCTAAATTACTTAAGAAAACCTATTATAATAGTTTTTAAATATATTAAGCAGAAATTATCTGAACAAAAATAGGTAATCCACAATCATAGTACAGGGTTTTTAATACACTTCTCTTAGTAACTAATAGAATAATCAGAGAACAAAGTTAGTAAGGATATACTTTATTTGAACAATATGATTAATAAATGACTTATTTGGCAAATTAACATAATGACTTAATTGCATTTAGTAATTATATAATATGAATTCCCTTTACATTTGGTAAAGCAGACCACATGTTGGGCCATAAAGCATGTCTCAACAAATTTCAAATTGTTGAAATTATACAGAAAATGTTCTGTATCTTCTGTATAATTAAGCTAGAAATTTTTTAAAAAGTCTGTAAGTTAGAAATTAAGTTAGAAATCAATATAAAAGGATAATTTGATAATTTTATATGCTAGAAAATTAATATACTTCTAAATAACAAATGGATCAAAAAGGAAATGACAATGGATTTTTTTTTAACTCTTTGTTTACTTATTTATCTTTAAGTAGATTCCACACCCAATGTGGGGCTTAAACTCACAACTCTGAGATCAAGAGTACCATGACTACTCTGTGGACTGAGTCAGACAGGTACCCCAAGGATACTATAATGGAAATCAGAAATAGTTGTACTGCATGAAAATAGACATTATATTTTTGAAACTCTGGGATGCAGCTAAAACCATGCTTTAGAGGATAATGTATAGCCTTCATATTCTAGGAGGAGAAAAAGACTGCAAATCAATGAACTAAGCTTCCATCTCAAGACAGAAAATTAAGCTTCAAAAAATAGAAAGAAGAAACTGCCAAATTTATAGATTTTAACTTAAAAAAAACCTGCACAGAAAAAGATAAGGTAACTGAAAGCCTGGTTTTTTTGGAAAGCTTAATAAAATTCATCATAGCCTGCAATGCTGATCATAAAAAAGGAATTAATAATCAATGTCAGGAATGAAAAGGTGACATAACCTTTAGAATAGATGACAAGAAGATAGTACACACTGCCAAATTCTTTAAAACTTGACATCAGAAAAAACAGAAAAACTGGTTTTAAAATGGTAAAATATTTGAATCTGTAATTAAAAAAAGTTTCCATAATGAAAAACTCCAGACCCAGCTCCAGATGGCTATGCTGACGAATTATGTCAAATATTAAGTAAGAAATAACACCAATTTTACATAAGCTCTTCCAAAGACTAGAAACAAAGAGAAATATTACCACTCTATTTCATGAGACTCACATCTTCTTATACTAAAACTTGGTAAGGAAATTAAAAGAAAGGACTATTATGGGGCAATTACACTCACAAATATAGAATTAAAATGGTAAAATAACTTTGCTGCTGCTGCTGCTGCTGATAGCAAACCAAAGCCAGTAATACATAAAAATGATGACACATTATAGGACAAGTTGGTTTTATTTCAGATATTTACAGCATAAAGAGTTAAAAAATCATGTGATCAAGTCTGATGTATTAAATTCACAGGATGACAAATTCAATATCCATTCATGATAAAATTTCTTATCCAACTAGAAACAGATTGCAATTTCCTTAATCTTATTAAAATTTTTCCATAAATATTCAGGATATATCATATTTAATGATGAAATATTGAAATATTTCTTCCCTGAGCCTGGAATGACACAAAAATGCCTACAATTTTTTCTTCATTTTGACATTATTCTGAGGTCCTAGCCAGTACAGGAATTTGAAAGAAAAAAAAATCTATATTAAAAAGAAAAAATTCATTTTTTACAAATGACACAATTATATATACATAACATAGAGATATTTATATCTATGTGTGTCTTTGTCTGTTCAGGCTGCTATAACAAAATACCATAGACTGGATGGCTTATAAATGAGGGAAATTTATTTTTCATCATTTTGGAGGCTAGAAGTCCAAGATGACACCGTCTGCATAGTCAAGTTTTGGTGAGGGCCCTCTTTCTGGTTTCATGCTGCCAACTTCATGTTGTATTATTTTAAGGGGAAAGGGGCAAAGGAGCTTTCTTAGGCCTCTTTTATAAAGGAGATAGTACTGTTTAGGAGGGCTTGGCCCTCATGACATAATTACTTCCCAAAGGTCCCACTTCCAAATATCATCACTTAGGGGGTTAGGATTCAATGTATGAATTTTAGAGGTATACAAACATTCAGACCATAGCAGTACATGTAGCAAATTTGATGGATACATGGTCAAAATGTTAAAAAAAAAAGTATATTTGCATATATCAGTAATAAACAATAAATTACATTTCTCAAAACATATAATAACCCCAATACATAAAAATCACTTTCATGGGAACAAAACCAACCAAAGCTGTGTGAACTATCCACATATAAAACTAAAAATAATTAAGAGACTTTAATGAAATCCTAAACAAAGGAGGGATGTGCCATGTTTATACTGTAAATAGATTTTTAGATTTAAAGCAACCCAACTGTGAACAAAATTGGGAATTTGACAAGCTGTTTCTAAAATGTACATAGAAATGTAAGGAGATTAAAAAGAAAATAAAATGAAGAGAACTTATTCTAGAAGATATTTTAGGAAATATCCTAGAGGATATAAGATGTGGAAATTAGATTAGGAGTAGAAACATGTTAAGAGTGTTGAAAGGGCACAAAAAGAGATCACTTCCACAGACAGAGAATTCAGAAACAAGCTTATGTACATATAGATATTTTATTTGTAACAGAGATAGCATTATCCAGGAATGAGGAAATCATGGTCTTGTCAATTAATGGTGCTGAGTCCACTGGCTATCCAATGTAAAAAATGAAAATTGACCTTGACCTTACACCTTCTAAATGTAAATGGTAAACTAATAAAACATCTAGAAGATACAAATAGAATAATATCTTGATGCTCTTGAAGTAAATGAAGTTCTCTTAAACAGCATATACAAGTAGAAACCATAAAGAAAATATTGATAAAATGAAATACAGTAAGGTCAAGACCTTTTCATCAAAAGACATGATTAAATGAGTAAAAACCAAAGTCACAGAGTGGGAGATTATATTTGCAAAAAAAATAACAACAAACAAAAGTATTTGTGACCTACAACACACACACACACAAACACACTCCTAAAAATAAATTGGAAAAGCATAGCTAAACCAATGGACAAATCAATAAGAAAACTGAATAAACATTTTACAGAAAAGGATAGTCTAATTGTCCACAGACATTTGAAAGCATGCTCTAATTCACCAAGTTCTCTGGAAAATGCAAACTAGAACCACCACAAGACACCATTACACACCCTGCAGAATGATGACAATAGAAAAACTATAGCTAAATAAAAATAGAAACAAAAAGTGATTGAGAGAATAAAAAACAGTGGGGTATCTCATCCTTTGTTGAGAGCAAAGTGGCACCATCACTTGGAAAACATTTTAGTACTTCCTATGAAAGGTGACCCAGCTATCTCATTTCCACATAGGTAGCCAAAAACATTTGTATGTAAACACATGTACAAGAGTATTCATGCCGCATTGTTTGAAATAGTTCGAAAAAATGAGATAATAGAAATATCCCATAACATCAAAAGAAATATATTTTATTTTATTCATGCAGTGGATATTACAAAGCAATGAAGATTTTAGACCATAACTTATATCAATCAAAAGAAATCAGATACACAAAAATATATATCATGTGACTCAATTTGTATAAAGTTCAAAAAGATGAAATTAGATTATGGTGGTGGAAATCAGAACAGTGATTATCCTTGGAGGGAGAAGTACTTTGGAATGGCTTGCTAGTCTCTTCTGGGATGCTGTTGATGGTGTGTTTTGAAATGGGTGATGGTTACACGAGCATATATATGTACTTTGTGACATTTCTAAGCTATACTTTATGATTTCTTCTCTTTCTTAAATGTCTGTTATACTTCAATGGAAATAATTTTTAAATTAAATAAACAAGTTCTAATTTAACAAAAATAATTTTAACCATCAGCAAATGTTAAAACCACTATTCTAAATAACTTATATAAAAGAGGAATATAATACAGTTATTACAAAGTATTTGCTGATGAATGAAGTGAAGAACATTTCTTACCAAAATCTAAGGAGAGAGCTAAAAGCTTATTTAGAAGAATTGTATTACTCAGTTTGGGCTGCCATAACAGAATACTACTGACTAGGTGGCTTAAAATACAAACATCTATTTCTCAGTTTCAGAGGCTGGAAAGTCCAAGGTCAAGATGCTGGCCAATTTGGTTTCTGGTGAGGGGTCTGTTCCTGGCTTACAGATGGCTGCCTTAGCACTATGTCCTCACATGGCCAAGAAAGAGGTCTGTTGTCTCTTCTTTGTCCTATAAAGGCTCCAGATCTCTCAGATTCAGGCTCCACCCTTATGACATCATTTAACCTTTATTATCTCCTCATTTGGCCGATCTCTACATATAGTCACTTGGGGATTTTGGCTTTAGTATATGAATTTTGGGAAAGTGAAAATATTCCATCTATAACAGGAATGTTCACAGCTTTATATTCTATTTTACTAAAAAATTATGTACTCAAAAGACATTATAAGACAATAGAGACAATACAAAAGTATTGTTCACCTTCCTAAATTTAATAAACTTAGACATAATAAAATAAACCAAAAGAAAACAGATGGAGAGAAGTAATAAAACTGCATAGAAATCAATAAATTTGTATACAAAATATTCCCCCAAAACTAAAGGGAATTAATTAAGAACCAGAGTGAATTAATAAGTAAATCTGAACAAGATTTTTTAAATACCGACGTTTCCAGAAGCCACCTTCATCTAGGGAATGAATCTGAAAACATGGATTATTTGTAGATTGGTTACTAATGAACTTATCATGCAATTTCTATTTTGGAATAATTACTATGTTAGGTTGGCCACATGGTGATATGATGGATTCCTGGAGATCAGCCATTCAAATAACTGAAAAATAAAAAACCCAAATGAGCACTATTCTGGTTGTTTCAAAGAAGTCATTTAAGCTGTGTCATAGCTGTTGCCAATTTTACCAAGGGATTTGTGAAAGACATAGAAGACTCATTGGCTACAGTGTTAAAGTGTTTAAATCAGCCAAGATAAAATATAATAAAATAAAAATAAGAGGCTATGTGCATTTGTTTTCCTACGCCAGAACTTGAATCATTTCCTCTTCTGTTGGCATGTGAGTTTGTGTGTTTGGTGATGTTGTATTTGTGTATATTAAACAATGACTCCATTTAGGGGAGTGAGATGATGTTCCTTTTATCTCTGGGAAAGCACTGGCCATCCCTCCACTTGAGATTAAAAATTCTGTTTTGGATGGAAAGCCAATCTCACGTATCTTTTTAGTCTGTTTCTTTTATGTATATGAGCATGTCATGCTGTCAATCTTGTTGCTTTGCCAAATCCCTAATGCTTTCAGCCATGTATTTCAATCAAATGGCCATTTAACTTGGGCATTTCACCAAAGGACTAAAACTTTTGGGCACTGGGTCAACTGAAAACTTGCTAGTGACTCCAGTTACATTGCCTAAATAGATTTCTGTGAAAAATGTGACCAAAAAAAGAAACAAACGATTCATGAATATTTTCAGCCCCATTAAATTATAAAAGCATTTAAGGAATTGAGAACTCTAAGTTAATATGATTAAGATATTATGTCAAAATGAAGGAGCTGAATATAAAAGCCTCTGAGATGTTCTTTGTGTAACCAAGCAGAAGATGTGGCCAGGAATTTAGCTTCACTTGTTATAACTGACAATATCATCAACATTTTCTTAACTACATATTTACAATTTCAGAGTTACTCATGTCATCAAAAATAAAATATTTTCTGTATTTTGTATTGATAAATTCCAATATATTGATAATTAACTTCAGGTTGAGCATAAATCATCATTCAAATTATGGACTGAGAAAATGCTTATAAAGCAATAGAAATTTTAAAGTCTTGGAGTTTTCTAACCAAGTTTCTAAGTCCAGAGTCTTTCCTCTACATGTTATTATTTCTTCCTCCATCCTTACGGGATAACTAGATTGACCTCACCTTTTATAATAAGACCAAGAATCAGTATCTTCATACAGAGATGCCCAAAATGGAAAAGACCAGCAGTCAAATGTTATAATCTCATAATTCATTGTGTTAACAGTATTTTAACATATAAATAAACTTGACCACACCTTAATAATTGTGGTGGAACCAGACATGGCTGAGAAAATTAATTGGGGTCATTCTCCACTTCTTCTGAAATAACACCATTGAGAAGGTCATTTCCATGTTTCTTACCAGTTGAGGGAGGGTTCCTGTTTGAGGCCCAAGATAAATGGAGTCTATTGAATGAGGAGAGTATATTGAATTCTGTTGCCTTTACTAGCCACACTCTGTTCGAATCTGAGTTTGTAGTATATATAAAGTTTCTGATTCATGTATCAGAGTGAGGGAAAAGACATTGCTATGAAAGCAATGATAGCAATGATTGCTAAGTGAATTAAGTCTTTTTCTAAGTAAATAGGGTTCAGTTTGGGGGAAATAAAATTTAGTCCTTCTTAAATATTCTATGGCCTGAACTCAATTCTCCTCTTTGGCTCAAGACGTTATCTCTGATAATGCAGAGGGGAGAGAATGCTCTTTCTAGGTCTCTTTTACACCTATTCTCTGTAATACTTCATACTGTATTTTAGGAGCCAGGTACAAAGTAAATGTAGCTGATACTGCTTCCCTCCTATTTCTGAAGGTCAGAAGCCTCTTTAGTTTCTGCTTCCTCAGTGAAATGGAAACCTGACTCAGAGGTGATAAAGCAAATACTAGATGTCTTAAGCCTCTTTTCTGATGTTGCACTCCTCTTGCACAGGACAGCTATATAATAACCTCCTATCCCACAAGTTAGCATACAGTGATGGTGGCTTTGTTTTTACGTTACTTATGATACCATCTGTTTCTTTAGAAACAGTTGTTCTCATTCCCTTGAGGTCCCTAGATATTGTCAAGATATTCTAGGTAGGCCTCTGTGCCTGACCTCATATGCAACAGGACATCATGTGTAGCTGGGAAAACCAACTACCTAAAATAATAATAACAAAAACAACAATACTAACGATGGTGGTCATACTAATGATAATAATAATAGTAGTAATAATAATATGGGGTGATGATGAAGCAGAGCTATATGAACCTCAACTGAATCAGTGTTTGCAGAACTGATAAGCTGTTGACGTTCTTTTATGTCTATAACCATTGGTTGATATCCATAGAGGATTTACTTTTTGTGGCTCAAGGAAGAGTTTCATGTATGGCAATGCAGGGGACCCTAGGAAACAAAGGAGGGAGGATCAATAATGGGAGAATGGTTAGGATAACATCTGTGCACCTGTTGACCTAGGAAAAGGGTTTAGGCTACAAATTGAAGAAGTGATATTCATAAAAGACTTTGTACTGATAAAATTGTACAGCTCAAGGCTTGAAGATAAAATTCAGTAGTGAAAGGAGAACCATTTGAGGCGGACATTCATTATTTGTTCCTGTCCAGCCTCGATTTAACCTTGCGGCAAAGGCACTTCAAGGAACTTCCCCTCCTCCATTTAAATCTGTGAAACTTGGGTAGTGTTGACTCTAAGTCCCAGACACAGGATAGGGCACAGGATACCAAATTTGCTTCTCCTCTTGGACACAGGATAGGGCACATGATACCAAATTTGCTTCTCCTCTTGGTCATGATTAATTGATTAATTCATATCAAGCTGCATCAGGTCAAGAGACTTATTTATAGGTCTTTTATTGGAAAAAAAAGTAAAGAGAAGCTCTTTTTTTTTTTTTTCCAGACATAGGATTTAGATGCTTGAATCCTGAAATTATAGGGCCCACCACATGGAAAAACCTATCTGAGAATGAAGTCTCCAGGAGAACAGTAGAGACAAAGTCCTATTGGCACTCTTGGAGTCTTTGTGCGCAGCTCGTTCTGCACACCGCGATCACTTCTGTTTCATGAGCTAATACATTCTTTTCTTTATGAACAATTTTGTATGGGGTTCCTTTACTTGTGATGAGGTTCAGGATATTCTATCTTAAAATATGGCATTTGGGCATATAAAATATCGTAAGTTGAAGGAATTTTTAAAAATGGCAGAAACAGAAATGTCACTGTGAGCCCCCACTCTTGCCCTTCTTTCTTGAAACAGATCCTAAAACTCCCATGTCAATGCTACCCTCCGTGTACCAGGAGGAGGGAAGATATTCTTATCACCAGAAGCAGGAATTTGGGGCCAAGATTCAGGGCAAACAAACCTTTATTAAACTAACCCCTATCTGCCTTTACCATTCACTAGCCCGGCCTCAATCTCTCTGTCTTGTCAATTTTCCCCAAATTTATTGTTTCTACAACTGAAAGGCATAAAAGCTTCTTGCTCTGGTCACTTTTTCAGGTCTTCATTATCTTATGAAAGCTCCCATATACATGTAAAAATTCAACAAAATTTGTACGCTTTCCTTCTGTTATTCTCTCTTTCTCATTTTTCAGACCAAGCCGGGGACCCTAAGAGGATCAAGGACAACATTTTCCTCCCCTAAATTTCCAACTCAGAAAGTCCCAACTACGACCCAATTCCTTTCCTCTATCATCCCAGCCCACGTTGTACTTTGGACTCAGAGCAGACCTCAGTGGAGGCTGGCCTTAGTGGAATAATGTGGCGTTCCTATGGAAGTCACTGGCAGCAGAAGCAGTGGCGAGGGCACTTGGAGAGATGGAAGAACACATGTGAACTTGTTTCTCAGCTCAGGTTCAATGCCATCATCCTGGGGCTTTCCAGCGGCCACTGAGAGAGGTCTTGAGGGAAGACAGGGAGAATGTGTCCAGCAAGTGGAACTCAGGCATGAATTAATATGAACAGGACCTCAGTTCTTTCACAGGCTCTCTGTTGGAATCGAGAATAAATAGATGGGGATTAATCTTTCCTTCTATGTGTCTATTCATTTCTCTCCTACAGGAGAGGAAATAGCTGACCTCAGGGTTTAAAGCTGTCTCCTCTGCACGAAGCCAGGAGCCTTTCTGATGTTCAATGACTCCTGTACTGCTCTGTGTGAGGTTGGAAGCTCAGTTCACAGCAGATGTGGTTATGGAGTAAAAGGAAGTACAAATGGGCTCTAGTGTTATTTATTCAGGTAACTCTGTCTCTCTTGAAGTTACACACAAGAGTTCTAAATAACATAACTATGGAGATCATGACCTTGGATGGAATGAATATGCAGAGCCTTTTTCAAGGAAGTTTTACCTCTAGGTCAGGACTTCTGAAAATTATCTGAAAACATCTGAAATTAAAAAAAAAAATCTAATTTTATTTTTTCTGAAAAGGATTTCTGATGAATAATTAGAAAAAAAAGTCCTGAATTGATATAAGAAGAACCTCAAAATTGGAATTACTGATATTGCTCCTCAGACACTAGCTTAAAGAGAGTCAAACCCTTGATCAAAGAAATAAATGGCAGGGACATGGGGCCCTCCTGTGCGCGCACACAGGTTCCTTCCAAGGCTCACTGAGGATCTTCGGCAATATATTTACATAGTTATTGGTTTTGTCCCATTTGTAAAATGAGATACTCTTTTTCTTTTCTTTTCTTTTTTTAAAAATATTTTATTTATTTATTTGACAGAGATCACAAGTAGGCAGAGGCAGGGAGAGAGAGAGGAGGAAGCAGGCTCTCTATTGAACAGAGAGCCCAATGTGGGGCTCGATCCCAGGACCCTGGGATCATTACCTGAGCCGAAGGCAGAGGCTTTAACCGACTGAGCCACCCAGGCACCCCGGGGATACTCTTTTTCTTAAAGAGGGTCTACGGAAACTTCAGGTACATGGAAATTGCCTCTGCCCCTCCAGCTACTCTCTGGAGCTCCACTCAGGTGTATGAGGCCTGCTCACTCAGGACAGGCACAGCCCCTGGCAGACAGGTGGGTCTTACACAACCTGCTTAGCATCCTCTTGGCTTCAGTTTTTTTCCATCTCCAAAACAGGAATGCTAGGGCAGATAATGTATATGTTCCTTTTCAGTTCTAATATTCTATGATTTGAGGTGAGCTATTTCATATCCTCTGTGCACTAAGAAGTGTGAGTAAAGAGAGGGAGAGTAAAGAGAGGAGGTTTTTAAAAGGCTCTCTGTCTCCCTCCTCTTCTACCTCAATCTTCAATGTTAACATCATAGAAGCAGCAGTTTGAAAATGCCCGGGCTGAGGAGAGGGAGATTTGCTCACTAATCTCAGAGTCTGTGCTGAAGGAGCAGGGATCCTTGGGAGACTCCTCCAGAAACGAAGGAGCTGGCAAGTGCCTTCTGCTCCCCTGCCCACCAGCCTAGACACTGGGACAAACTTCTGGAAGCAGTGCAACATCCACCCAGGCGCCCCTCCTCTCCTAATTTTTTGATTAAAAAATCAAACTATAGGGATCAAAGAGTTGAGTTCAGTATAATTAAATGATTTATAAAAATAATAGAGTAAAATATAGAAAAAAAATTTAAATATGTAATTTTATTTTATTTATTTATTTTTAAAGATTTTATTTATTTATTTGACAGAGACAGATCACAAGTAGGCAGAGAGGCAGACAGAGAGAGAGGAGGAAGCAGGCTCCCCGCTGAGCAGAGAGCCCGATGCGGGGCTCGATCCCAGGACCCTGAGATCATGACCTGAGCCGAAGGCAGCGGCTTAACCCACTGAGCCACCCAGGTGCCCCTAAATATGTAATTTTAGAGAAGGAAAAACCCTTCCTCAAAGTATGTCACAAACCACAAACAATAATAATATAGACTGGCAAAATTAAAAGTTATGAATGGGAAAATATTTGATTAAGTCAAAAGACAAATTAGAAAAATTATTTGTAACATTTATGATAAAAGATTAGTTTTCTTACACTTTGTTAAACTTCACTTAATAGTAATATTAAAAGGCCAACAAAAAAAAAAATAGAAGAATTTGCTAGGAACATAAATCGATATTTCACTGCCCAAATGACTTTTATTTTATTTAATTTTTTAAAAGATTATTTATTTATTTATTTGACAGAGATAGAATCAGAAAGCACAAGCGTGGGGGGATTGACAGAGGGAGAGGAAGAAGCAGGCTCCTCGCTGAGCAAGGATCCCACCTTCCTGTAGCTCTGCTGGGTTCCAGGACCCTGGGTTCATGACCTGAGTGGAAGGCAGATGCTTTAATTGACTGAGTCACCCACGTGCCCCTCACCCTAATGACTTTTAAATAGATGAAGAAAAAGTCAACCACACTCATAATCAAGACAATGTAAAATAAAATGACAAATGATATTTGGGAACATGACAGATTGGCAGAGGTAAAAGCATTAGATACTATTTAAGTTGATAAGACATTTGGGAAATGGAAACAATTGTTGTTGCAAGTAGAATTTTCATGATCTCTTTGAAAGACAATTTGTTTCACATATCCTTTGTCCCAGAAATTTACACACATTTTTAAGAAGTAATGAAGGATACTTGTTGTAGCATTTTGTCTTAAAGCAAACCAACAAAAATACAAAGAGCCAACCAAACAAAAATGGAAAGTAATGTGTCAACTTAAAAATAAAAAGCAAATTGGGGCGTCTGGGTGGCTCAGTGGGTTAAGCCTCTGCCTTCGGCTCAGGTCTTGGTCTCAGAGTCCTGGGATGGAGCCCCGCATCAGGCTTTCTGCTCAGCAGGGAGCCTGTTTCCCTTCCTCTCTCCCTCTCTGCCTGCCTCTCTGCCTACTTGTGATCTCTGTCTGTCAAATAAATAAATAAAATCTTAAAAAAAAAAAAAGCAAATGACTTATAGCGTATCCGTAAAATGGAATGTCATGTGTGGTTAAATAAATTAGATGCATCTATCATATACTGTTATGGAATAATTGCCAAAGAAGAAAACAAAAAGGAGCAAAACAATGTGTATTGGTTAGATATATAAAAAAGTAAAGAATATGTATGTGTATACACACACACACACACACACACACACACACACACCCTCTGGTAAATGTAGAAGCTGCTTATAACTGTGATTGTCCCAAGAGAAGTTATTTGAGAAACTAAAACAGAAGAGTCAGAGTTGGACAGTATGATTTTTGGTGAATTTCATTCTGCACTGTTAGAAAGTTTGGAAATGTTCATGAGTTACATGACCATTTAAAAGGTCAAGTGATGAATTATCCTTAGTTCTTTAGAGTCGTGATTCCCGAACAGCATGTAGTAAGTGCAATTCTCAAGTATCTTTACATGGAGTGCATTTTGCATTGGCAGCTGCATAGTCCAGGCTCTAGTGTGGCTTAGTCAAATGTAAATCACAGAAGACTGTGTAGGTGAGAAAATTATGATTCTCCAAGCAAGTGCTAACTATAGAGATACGAATTCTTACTGTCTGAGAGGAATGATGGCTCAATTTTCAAATCTCAAGTTATGTCCTTCGTGGCCACGGTACTGGATTGAGTTGTGCCCCCCAAAATGTTAGCCTGAATTCCTAACTCATGGTACCTTGTGAATGTGACCTTATCTGAAAGTAGGGTCTTTGCAGATGTAATAAGTTAAAATGAGGTCATGGGGGTATTCTCCAATCCAATGACTGGTATCCTGTAAGAGGGGACTCTGGACATAGTTACCAACAAAATGAATATGGCAGAGGTATGAGGATGGAGGCAGAGAGTGGAGGAGGCTGTCACAACCCGAGGAAGGCCAAAGATTGCTGGTCAAGCTGGAAGAGGCAAGGAAGCACACTTCCCTACAGACCAGGGAGGGAGCATGTCCTGCTGATACCTTGACGTCAGACTTCTTGCCTCTAAAACTGTGAGAGAATGAATGCCAGTTGTTTTAAGCCACCCACTTTGCAGAAATTCCTTATAGCGGCCTTTGGAATTGAATACTGTCATCTTCCATAAACTGAAACACTCACACATACTTCTCCTCAGTAACTGCTGCTCTGTTTCCACCCTGATGTGTCTTGAAAACAATGTTATAAAGTGAATCACTCTTCAGCAGATCTTACGTCCCCACACTCTAACTGGGACTGTGGTTCTGATCAAGTATCTAATGAAAAATTAAAAAAAATTGTCTACATGTGATAAAATATATATATATATATATAATAGTAAATCTTTTTTCCTGTTAAAAAAATAAATATCATTTCAAATATCATAAAAGGGAAAGAAATGGTAAAAGTATCAATAGACAAAGAGTTTTAACCACCAGGTTCATATCTCACTTACAAAAGCATAACAATATTCTATAACTTTGACCTAAATTAATGTGATAAATTGATTACAAGATAACTAATACTTTTTTCTTTTATTACTATTGAGAAGAACTTTAAAGGATAATTGGGATGTTTTAGATCTCAAGATAATCCCATTAGAACCTGAAACTAGTGTTTTTCCCTAGATAAATTTTTCAGTTATTTGTAAATTAAAAAATCATTTCATTTGCCTCTGTTATACAAAGTTAAAATACTTTTCCAATGGGATTATTTCTTATTTATTTATTTATTTATTTATTTGACAGCGAGAGAGAGAGAGAGATCACAAGTAGGCAGAGAGGCAGGCACGTGGAGAGGGGGAAGCAGGCTCCCCACTTAGCAGAGATCTCGATGCAGCATTCAATCTCAGGACCCTGAGATCATGATCTAAGCCAAAGGCAGTGGCTTAACCCACTGAGCCACCCAGGTGCCCCTCAATGGGGTTATTTCATTAGGGAAAAAATAAATGACATGTAGCTCAAATCTCAGGTCTATTATTGACAAGGTGTGTGACTTTTAGCAAATTAGTCTTTTTTTAGCAAATTAGCCATTGTATTTTACGTTTAAATTATTTCCGTTAAATCTCACTGTCATTTCATAATACGAACAGATATGTTTTACAAGCCTTCCTTTATTGAGAGAGCAAAAGCCAGTTAAATTCCTTTTTGAGAATAAGCACAAAATAATCAAGTTTTAAATATATTGTTTCAAGTTACCCCGGAATAGAACATAGCATATAAAAATATGGAACAAAGGGGAAATGGCTGCAGTGTGTAGACCATTAAGACTGCCCTTCATCAGAAGTCACCCTCAATGAAATGGTCATGCTCTCTCTCCCTGGGGCAGCAGGTAGAATATTATCCTGGGTGGGCAGGGCAATAAGCTTACAAAATCTTGGAAGAACTGATCCAGAAAAATGAGGGTGGTCCAGGATCTTGCAGAAATTAGGCCTGTACACAGTGGATACACAATAATTATTGGTTGTCTCAGCACTATTTCAAAGTCAACTTTAAAAAGGATTTCAAATATTAGCTGAGAGATTGATTGGCTTATGGTGGAATAAAGAGTTATTGACTTCAAATGAACCATGCACTGTTCATTGAGGATTTGCATTAGTGATCAAACCATTATATCCTTATGCAGGAGCAGATGCTAAATAATATTCCAGTGCTTTTGGCACATTCCTGAAATACACAGAACTCGAAAGGGGTCTGGAGCACAGGGTCTCTGGCTGTACTTCTTAAAGGAAGAACGAACGAAAAAGAGAAGAAGGAAGGAAAGGAGGGAGGGGAAAAAAGTGACCAAATCCCCAACATTTTTTGGATTTTGGCCATAATTGTAGGTCAAATGGAGATTAGAATATTGAGGGCATTCCATTATGCACAGAAGAACTGGATTCAGTAGGCTTTGGACTCGTGGTTCTATCTGCATACTAGAAATTTCTTTTTATGTCTCCCCCGTTTGAAACCCTGCATCAACTCAAGACACAGATTTCGTTTCAGCCCTCCTGTTTCACAAGCTCAACTCCCACATGCGTGTGCAGTGAGGAACTAAAGGGAAAGACAGGGTGATGCATTTTACAAGACTCCTGTGGACATGTTTTGACGAGAACATACTGCAGACCATCAGAAACACATGCTGGACAGCTGCTCTGGGCTCACACACCCAGGGTAGGTGCTCACACACATTACATGGTGTAGGCACAGACCCACAGCAGTTGTAAACATGTGGATATGGCACAGGATCTCACTCTAGTGCACACAAAGCAAATCCTGGTTCACAACAAACGCCAAATCTCCCCAAAGGTGCACTGCTCTTCTGTGAGAACCTCTGTTCCCTTCTCCCCCTTGGAGGAACTGAATTTGCTTAGTTGTGGGTTACAGCTTCCGCTTCATTCTGGGAAGCAGCTCAGCACATCTTAAATTCCATTTCTATACCTCCTTGGCTGGTTTGAGATCCCCCATGTGGAGAAGGCAAGGGGGGGGAGGGGCAGGGAGGAAGGAGGACACTGTCTTTGCACATAGAACAGCGGGAAGTTTGGGTTGAGGACCGATGGGAGTGAAGGGGCACTGTTGTAGGACTTACTCTTGTTCATCTGCTTTGTACTTGGCTTTGCTCTGCTCGGGGTGTTGATTCTCAACTGGCAAGTTGCCTGGGAATGGGAGCCCATGAGCTTCACTGCAAAAGCCAATATTACTGAAAGGAGGGGAGGAGGCAAGAGAAGGGCATTCAGGTCCTCAAACACATTAGTTTTTCCATCGTGATATATTTAGTAGAGTATTTTGAGAAGGGATCAATTCTTCTTTTTAGGTGAACCTGTCTTTACAGATGTAAAAAATCAATCAGTAAGAAATTGGGTGCTCAGTATTAACAGCCTGGTTACTTAGTCTGACTCTAGTAATATATGCCATTTCTATGCCTCTCACCACTATCCTTTCTTCTTCCCCACCTCTGTGCGCCATGTTTTAGAACTGTGTGTTTCCCTGGGCCCTGTTCTCTGTACCTAATCTGAGTATCTTCTTTCTGGGGCTTCAGGTACCACTCTGCTCTGGCCTAGCCTTTCCAGGTCTAGAACTCTGAATCATAGACCAGCGGCCAAAACACTACTTTTGCACTGAAAGACGGTTAGGCAGGCAGGAGGACTAATTGTATTACAGATTTTGAATATTTGCTATCTGAGCCCCAACAGCAGCACTTGCCGTTGAACTAACTCATGTTTGGCCAGACTAATTGTCCCTCCTCTGGGCAGACTTCTAGCTGGATCAGCTCCCCTTATCCCTTCTCCCATTCCACTCTCTGTTCTGTCTTCAAACCCAGCCTTTCTTTCTTTCTTTTTTTTTTTTTTAAGATTTTATCTGTTTATTTAACAGAAATCACAAGTAGGCAGAGAGGCAGGTGGAGATGCAGGCTCCCCACTTAGCAGAGAGTCCAACGCGAGGCTCAATCCCAGGACCCTCGGATCATGGCTTAACCCACTGAGCCACCCAGGTGCCCCCAATCCAGCCTTTCTGATTCTAGACCTGCTTCTGCTGTTAACATTGAAGACACAGTTCCTCACCTGAGTAACTCTATTGTACTAATGGATCCATCCCCCCCCCCCAAAATCCTTTCTGTATGAAAGAAACAGAAAAACAAAAGCTCCAAAAAGTGTTTACAGGACAAGTATTGGGATGAAAATATCATCTCCTAAAGATTTCACAAAGATTTGCAGACCTCAAAGATTATAGCCATAAAAACACAGATATTGTAAATTGTATTTAGCAAATCAGTTTTTGGAATGGCCACATCTGTTTCTGGAAGAAAGTGAGAAACAGATGTGGAAGCATCAGTGAAACTGAGACAGGAAGCTTGTCAAATGTGAAAATGGAGCCAGCTCTCTGAATCCAGAAATCAGAGCCACAAAAGGGTGCTAAATCCAAAGGAGCTCTTGAAAAAACCAGGCAGTCCTTTTAGGGGTGCTTTTGGTACCAAGACATAAGAATGTTATCAATGGACATGATTATAGCAGATGCTAAACAGATCTCATTAAACTCTTTTAGGTTCATTATGAATGAGTAATAAAATAGAAAATTTAATTTAGGGCCCTAAAGACACATGTTTTATAAGGAAATGTGTTATATTCATGCAGCTCCCAAGTCCTCATCTTCCTGGTTGTTGGCACCCAAAGAAAATGTGGAGATCATCTCTGTACTGAAGGATGAGGAGAATGATGCCATCTGTCTCTCAAGGACACTGCTGCCTGATTTCAGGGTCTTGGTCAAAGGTCTGTGGGAGGCTGTGGAAGGAACGCTCTGAAGCTGACATGTAAGAAAGCACACAGGAAAGAAGCAATTCTGTGCATAAATGAGCCACATGTGTCTCCACTGGGTCACACGAAGTCTCAGGCTTCTGTCCAAGTTCAGTATCCCCGAGGACCTCCTCTGAAGCTTTTTCCTGTGTTTTTCTCAGAGATTCATGGAACACTGTCAGAATTAGTGATTATGTAAAAGTTTCTCTTGAGTCTGAAACCACAGAAGAGGCCTCATTTCCTTTCATGCTGTAGGAAAAGAAAGAAAAAGAAGCAGAAACTGTGCGTGTCACCGTATTTCCATCTTAATTCTCTTCCCACAAATGGATGTGGCATAGGGAGAGCTATTTTCTCTGGCTATTTCTCTAGCAAACACTCATCTTTGAATACTAAGAAAAAGTGTGCTGAATTCACTTTTACATAAAAATGTAATAGGGATTTCTGGGTCGTAGGGGAATTCTATGTTTAATTTCTGGAGGAACTTCGATACTGGTTTCCGTAATGGTTGCACTAGTTACATTCCCGCCAGTAGTACACAAAGATTCTTTTTTCTCTACACCCACACCATCACATGTCACCTTTCTTTTTGATGGCTATTTTTGATACTAATCATCCCAGTGGGTACAAAATGATATCTCAATGCAGTTTTGATTTGCATTTCCCTAATGCTTGCTGATGGTGTCCTCCAACATCCATATATATGTTAGCTATTTGTAGGTTTCCTTTGAAAAATACCTATTCAGGTCTTCTGTCCATTTAAAAATTTTCTTTTCCTTTTCTCTGCTATTGAGTTACATGAGTTCCTTATATATTTTGGATATCAACCAGGTATACAATTTGCAAATATTTTCTCCCATTACATAGGTTGTCTTATTTATTTTATTCATTGTTTCCTTTGCTGTCCATAAGCTTTTGAGACCCATTTGTTTATTTTTCCTTTGGTTGTTTGCACTTTTGGTGTCATATCCAAAAATTATGGTCAAGACTGAGGTCAAGGAACTTTTCTCTGTTTTCTTCCAGGAGTTTTATAGTTTGAGATCTTACATTTAAGTATTTTTGATCCATTTCAAGTTAAATTTTTACATGTGGAATACTTTCAACCTTGAACAGCAATGTTGAACTTTCAACATTCAACAGCAACCCAGCCTTGATTTTTCAGCACCAAGTCTAAGTAAGAGAGGAGATTCTGCCTATTGTGAAGTTGTTCGGTGCTTACAACATCCTAATGTCAACATTTTAAAGACTCTATCATCTGGATGTAAAGGAGATTCATAAAGTTGATCAGATGCAGTTACACCAAGTAAAGGAATTTGGAAAGAAAGTTTGGAGTATTTCAATAAAACAAGAGAATCTATATTTGGACACATGAGGTGTATCTTATTTTTTTACCTTTCAATTTAATTTTGAGAGAAATTAGAGAAAATAGAGGAAAAAAGGTAATATGAAACAGAAGTAATATACAGGGGCAATGGAATCAATAGAAATTATTCTGACTTCAAAAAATCAGTTGCAACAAGGGGCGCCTGGGTGGCTCAGTGGGTTAAGCCGCTGCCTTCGGCTCAGGTCATGATCTCGGGGTCCTGGGATCGAGTCCCGCATCCGGCTCTCTGCTCAGCAGGGAGCCTGCTTCCTCCTCTCTCTCTCTCTCTCTCTCTGCCTCTCTGCCTACTTGTGATCTCTCTCTGTCAAATAAATAAAATAAAATCTTTTAAAAAAATTAAAAAAAAAATCAGTTGCAACAAAATATTTTTTTTCAAGTCATACCAAAGGAGTAACCTATTAAGAGGAAATAATAAAATTTGAAAAGAAGAATTAAAGAAGTCTTTGGATTATGTGATAATCCATTAGTGAGGAGGAGGAAATCATATGAACCCATTTTTTAAAAGCTTTAAATTTTTGATTTGACAAAAAAGACATCAACAAAAATGACATAATACTTATAATACCACAAAAATGAGGACATTGGTGATAAACTGGTTAATGAATACTATCAATTCAAATGTATTTGTGATTAGTTCCTGCACCAGATAAGTTTTGAACTTTCCACTTGTCCAAAAAAGTAACGGTGTAGAGGTTTTCCTAAATTTGACAACAATCTGAAAAACAGCATTAGCAACATGGAATCCTGGAGCTGAAACTTTTCTAAGCTATCATTGAAAACAAAACAAAATCAATCATGTTGAATGATATTGAGTTATCCTTTTAATTTTTTATTTTTTTTGAAAAGTAGATTGTTTTCTGGTCCTCTCTTCTATCAAGTCTAGAAGCTCCGCCCCATTTCAGGCCTCAGGAAGGGAGCACACTGGACACAGTCATTCTCATCTCAGCAGAGGCCATGGCAGCAGTCGGCACCAAGACAGCTCAGTCTGGATTTGTTTCCCCAAGTACAATGAATTTGCATCCACGGAGATGCAAAACACTGGCTAGCATGGTGCATCCTGGAAAGAAGGAAAGATCTACCTCGTGCCAAATTCTATTTTAACCAGTCTGCAAAATGTTACTTCTCCTGCATTAATAATTTTTAATTCTCTAACTTTATTCCACCTCATATAATAGGAAAAATTAAACAACAACAACAACAACAACTTACTGGCAGCTTTAAAATGGGAGTTTGTCCCTGGTTCACACTCCAGCTATTTTTATGAATTCAGCACAAGTAAACATGGCAGTCTGGGCTCAGGATTGGGTTGGATAATGCTCTTCAGATTTCAGTTTCATTGTACTCTTGGTTAACTTCTGGCTGGGTCTGCATGACACCACTGAAGGTTTATTTCTGTCATGGTCAGATGTTTTGCACTCTGCCCATAGCTGGCAAATATCTGAGTCAACAGGAGGAAAACAGGACTAGCGGAGGAGAGCTGTCTGAAAGCAAAACCCCACTGCGTCACCTAAGCTGGGTCTTGGGCTCATTTTACAGAGCATTTGCCCTTGGGAGAAATTCACCACATACAGAGATAGTGCAGTCCCTTGGATTTACCTCACTTTCTGTACTGAAGGAAGTACCAAATGGCTAAGGTCTTTCAAGAATGTTAGGCTTATTTCAGATATTTGCCTAAACCATTTGAGCTGTTTTCATGCTTTCAAAAATATTCTCATCAGAATTTGATTTTGGAGGGGGGAGAGGGGAGGCACATATCTATTTAAGAAAATATTTATTTGGGAAAATTTCTTTTTTTTAAAGATCTTATTTATTTATTTGACAGAGAGAGATCACAAGCAGGCAGAGAGGCAGGCAGAGAGAGAGAGAGGGAGGGAAGCAGGCTCCCTGCAAAGCAGAGAGCCCGATGCGGGGCTCAATCCCAGGACCCTGAGATCATGACCTGAGCTGAGGGCAGAGGTTTTTACCTACTGAGCCACCCGGGCACCCCGGGAAAATTTCTTAATAATGTAAATAGTAATAGGTAACACACAGAGCATTCATACTGTGCCAGGCACTGTTATAAGGATAGTAGATGTATTAAATCACATGACTGTTACAATAACTCTATGAGTAGTAACTGTTAATATTCCTATTTTATAGATAAGGCATAGAGAACTTAAGTAACTCACTCAACATCACATAGTAAGTGGCACCAAAGCATAGATTTTTTTAAAGGTATAAAACAACTCTCAAATATGTGCTGAGAACATATAAATGATGTATTTAATTCATTAATGAGGAATCTGGCAGAATGGTTCAGGGAATTCAAAAAAGAATCTGATAAACAGAGTTTTATAGTCACTCAGGGAAAGTATGAAAAAGCTGACATAAGTTTGCTAAATTAGAGACAACCTAGTTTATCCCTTATAAAACAATCAACCCATCACTTTCGGGTTGCATTCTCTACCCCACAGAAATCATCTGCTCCTCTCCTGGGTCCAAACTCTGCCATCTAAGTCAGCAAATCTCAAACTGTGGTCCATGAACTTCTGAGGAGACTGAGCCCTTTCCACAGGCCCACAAAATCAAAACTACTTTTATACTAATAATGACATATTATTTACCTTTTTTTTTAAATTGTATTGACATTTGCATTGAGAATGAAAAACAGTGGTAGGTAAAATTGATAACACTAAACTCTTCACGTAGCTATTAAGCACTTGACTACCAGATAGTTACAGATTTAAAAAATTAACTTCATCTAAGATGTCCTCATAATAGTAAGAATCATTAAATTTATTAAATTTCCACCTTTGAACGCATGTCTTCTTAATGTCCTTTGTGACAAAATGAGAAACACACATGAAGTACTTCTGCTGCCTAGTAAAATGCCGCAGTAGTCTTAAGGAAACATGCTTAGGCAGTATTTTGTGCTGTCAACTGAACTAGCTAATTTTTTTCATGGAGTATCACTTTATTTGGAGGAAAAAAGAGTCATAAACTATTGCTATTCTGACTCAAATATTTCACAGGGGTTTTTCTCATATATATACAAAGCAAGCATAACTACTCAAGCAAAAAAAAAAAACTAATAATATCTGTTGACTTGATAAAATTAAACTTTTCAAAAGAAAATCAAAGCTGGGGACATCACAATACCAGACTTCAAGTTATATTGCAAAGCTGTAGTAATCAAAATAGTGTGGTATTGACACAAAAATAGACACATCAATCAATAGAACAGAATAGAAAACTCAGAAATGAACTCACAACTATATGGTTAATCCATCTTTGACAAAGCAGGAAAGAATATCCAATAAGAAAAAAACAGTCTCTTCAACAAAAGGTGTTGGAAAAACTGGACAGCAACATGCAAAAGAATGAAACTAGAACAGTTTCTTACACCAAACCCAAGAATTAATTCAAAATGAATTAAGACCTAAGCATGAGACCTGAAACCATAAAAATCCTAGAAAAGAACATAAGCAGTAACTTCTTTGACATTACCATAGCAAATTCTTTCTACATAGGTCTCCCGAGGCAAGGGAAACAAAAGCAAACAAACAAACAAAAAACCCCCAAAACTTTGGGGACTACAACAAAATTAAAAACTTCTGCACAGCAAAGAAAACAATTAACAAAACTACAAGGTAGCTTATGGAATGGGAGAAGATATTTGCAAATGACTTATCAGATAAATGATTAGAATCTAAAATATAAAACTTATAAAACTCAACGCGCCAAAAAGGAATAATCTAATTAAAAATGCAGAGAAGGCATGAATGGACATTTTTCCAGAGAAAGCATACAGATGGTGAACAGATACATAAAAAGATGCTCAACATCACTGATCATTAGGGAAATACAAATCAAAACTACAATGAGGTGTTATCTTACACCTGTTAGAATGTCTAAAATTAATAACACAAGAAACAAGACGAGCTAGTGAGGACGTGGAGAAAAAGAGAGCCTCTTGCACTGTTGGTGGGAGTGCAAACTGATGCAGCTACTGTGGAAAACAGTATGGAGGTTCCTCAAAAAGCTAAAAATAGAACTACCTTGTGATCCAGCAATCGAGTTGCTTGGTATTTACCCCCAAAACAAGAAAATACTAATTCAAAGTGTTACATGCACCCTGATATCTATAGAGCATTATCTACAATAGCCAAATTTTGGAAATAGCCCTTGTGTCCATCAACTGATGAATGGATAAAGAAGATGTCACACACACACACACACACACACACACACACACACACACACCCCTGGAATATTAACCATAAAAAAGAATGAAATCTTGCTATTTGCAATGACATGGATGGAGCTAAGGAGTATTATGCTAAGCAAAGTAAGTCAGAGAAAGACAAACACCATATGATTTCACTTGTAAGTGGAATTTAAGAAACAAAACAAATGAGCAGAGAGAAAAAAGAGAGAGAGAAAGGCAAACCAAGAAAAAGACTCTTAACTGTAGAGAACATACTAATGCTTCCCAGAGGGGAGGTAGTTGGGGAATGGGTAAAACAGGGGATGGGAATGAAGGAGTGCGCTTGTCTTGGGTGTTGTATGAAGTGCTGAATCACTTATTGTGTACCTGAACCTAATACTCCACTGTATGTTAACTAACTGAAATTTAAATAAAAACCTAAGGAAAAAAATTAGAGCTTTCAAGCTAAAATTAGAATTTTTGAAAAAGTGCAGCTATACCTGTGAGGTTGATAGTTTCCTGACATTTAAAAGCTTTTCTCATAAGATCGATGGTGATATAAATAGATGTAATTTTTTGATATCATATAAAAATGTGTTAACATTGGGAATATGTACATAATTCAATGAGCCAATATTTTCCGATGTCAATGCATCGTGTTACAAATTATGCATGGATAAATAATCCATTTAAACCACAAAATAGACCAGTACACTTTAACTTAATGGAGTACAAAAAATTCACTGATGTGGTTTCAGATTCCACATTGCAAATACCCTTTAAAAACAACCCCTCAGAGTTTTGGCATACCAACAAAGGGGAATATCCACAATTGTCAGAAAATGCTATTCAAGACTTCCCTTTTCCAGTTATACATGTATATGATGCCAAATTTTCTTTACATACTTCAGCCAAAACAATATATAGGAACAGGTTAAATACAGAAGAAAGTATGGATATCATTCTATTATTTGGCCAAAAATTAAAGTACAAAAATATAAACAATGTCCTTCTTCTTACTTAATTCTTTTGTTTAGGAAAATATAGATTTTTACTGTTATTTCTGTTAGCATGTAAACAGCTTCTTGTTCTTGTTTTTCTTCTATTACTATTATTACTTCACATGAACTAATAAACACTTCAAAATTTTCTCACTTTAAATTTATAATAAGATAAATATCCATAGATATAGCTGCACAAATAAAAGTTATTTGCCTCTGCCGTAATTTATTAAAATGTAAAGGGTCCTGAGACCCAAAGTTTGAGAGAAGCCCATCTAAGTTGTAAATCAAAGTACATGCCCTAGTCAATTAAATAATCCTTGTTTGGGCCTCTTAAACAATGCCCCAGTATGACACTGAAAAATCTTTGTGATTCTTCTGCCTTATATCTCGTAATTATTCTGTATAATAATTACATAATTATGCTTAGTGGTAATGGGTCCAAAATTTGAATCTGGGCAATCTGGCTTTGGAGTCCATGCTCTAAGCCACTAAGTCATATTATACATAGAGGGAACGTGTAAATATCAATGCGTAGAATCATCAAACTCAAATATAAAATGCTGCTTTCCTGAAAAATATAGAGAACACAGAAAGGCAAGTTTCAAAAATAGAGCAAACCTCACCTAAGGATTGAACCTTACCATGGAGCCAATGAGTCACTTTGGACTGCTTAATTTTTGAAATCTCTGGAATTTTAAAAATCTTATTAAGTAAATCCACTAAAAGAACACTAACTGGTGATTCAATCCCAAAGAAAGAAAGAAATTCTAATAACATTCAAGTTTTCTCTTTGATGGTGGCAATAGAGTTCTCAGAAATGTTCAAAGGTAGCAGAGGGTTTTGATAAAAAACGTTTTCCCATCCAGAGAACTTCACTTTAATAGCAAAGAAGAATAGAATGCTTAAAGGGAGTGGCACTCATTTGAAGGAGTGTGAAAGCTTTTGACCAGTTCTGTAGGGCTGTCCTGTGCTACTGCAAGGGGATGGGGACAGATTGGTGGAAGACTAATCCTTCTTGACCTTTTCAGTGTTAAGCCTACAACCTAAAACAGGAGAATAAACTGCACTGAACATGTGTTAACATCTGAACATACAGGTCACCAAATTTCTTGGCTTTTTAAGTGGAATTAACATATAGACAACTTTTAGTCATGAAATGGTCTCCTTTTACACAAAGGCAAAGCCAGAGCATTTGACATTGAAGCCTCTACTCAGATTAGTGAATTCCACGACTCCCCTCCTTCCTCCCAGGGGGTGGTCAAAGAAGAAAAGACTTCTTGGAGTCTGTGCGGTCTCAGTTCTCAAGATTATTGAGCTTTACTAAGAAACAAAAAGGATCCTGGATGTTATCAATTTAGTCATCAAAATAAAAACAATAAATTAGAAGTGTTCAATATGCTGTAATAGGCATTAGAATTAAAAGAATACATTAGAAGACCAAGAAACAGAAACAAATACATAAAAACATTTAAAGTATGGTAATAGTGGAACTTTAAATCAGTAGGAAAAAGACCTACTATTGAGTAGGGAGTATTAGGGTTGTTGGTTAATACTTTCTTGGAAAAAAATAAGTTATATCCAATAAGCTATATCACAACAGATAATATAAATTGGTTAGGGGTTTAAATGTAAAAATAATATTTAAGTGAGTATTTATATTCTTGGTATTGGGAAAGTTTTGTCAGCATGAATTCTAAATTAGAATCAGATAGCAAGTGCTTGATATAATTGATTTTAATACAGGAAGGAAGGTAGGAAGGTTGGAAGGAAAGAAAGGGAACAAAAAGAAAATAGAGAAAAAAATCAAAGCGAAAAAGAAACACATTTTAGACCAAACTGAAAAAGTATTGGTATATTTTGTGTTATAACACAATTACAACAAAGTGTTACTCTTACTAATATAAAGAGAATTTTTCAAGTCAAATGAAGCAATAAAAGAAATGGACAAAGGGTATTAAGAGATTATTAACAAAACAAATGACCAGTGAGCAAAGAAATGCAAATTAAAATAATGACATAACAAATTTTTTTCTTCTACAATGGCAAAGATTATTTTTATCTTAAGAAAGTAATCCTAAATTTTGAAGAGCATATAAAGAAAAGTTCATGCTCTTATAATGCTGGGAAGCATATAAATTGCACAGCCATTCTGTAGGGAAATTTATCAGTACATATTAATGGCTTTATTTTTTTTTTAAAGATTTTATTTATTTATTTGACAGAGAGAGAGGAGAAAGCACAAGCAAGAGGAATGGCAGGCAGAGGGAGAGGGGGGATCAGGCTGCCCAAAGAGCAGGGGAAGCCTGATGTGGAACTCAATTCCAGGACCCTGGGATCACCACCTAAGCTGAAGGCAGTCACTTAACCAACTGAGCCACCCAGGCCCCCTATGTCAAAGCCTTTAGAAAGAACATAGCCTTTAACTGAGCAAATCTATTTGCAGGATTTTAAACTATGAACATTCATTAGTATGCTTACAAAGAGTCTGGAAGAAAAATCTATAATTTAAATATCCTTCAACAGGGGATTTGTTACATGAATTATATTACCAAAGTATAATGGAAGACTTTATCACATTTAAATATTTTAATAAAGATGTCTATTTTTATAATTGATCTTCAAAATATATTTTCATATGGAAAAAGTAAATTCAAAATGGTACCACAGTATTCTCATTTGGGGAACATATGCATATAAATCTAAAATGCCATACCCCAAAATATTAAGTACTTATTTTGAGTATTGAAATATTAGTGGTTATTTTCTTTCTGCCTATAATTATTTTATAATTTTTATTCAATGATGAGGTGCAACTTATGTTATTTTAGAACATATTAAAGGCTGACAAATTTTAGCTTCAATAGCTATTTTTTAATTTTTAAAATTATTTTTATTTTATTATTTATTTATATAAATAAATCATCTATTTATTTTATTATCTATTACTTTATTATTAGCATTTTATTCTTTATTATTTTATTATATTATTATTATTTATTATTTTTTAAATTTAAGTGCTAGGTATGCTTGTTGCTACTGGAGTGTTACTGCTTGTAAGCCATATCAGCTGATAGAGCAAGGAAATATATTTGCTCTAACTGCTGCATATACTCAGATCTATAAATATCTCTTTCTATAATCATGTGTATTTACCTTAAGCTAAACACGAGCTCATACTGATGTCTCCACATCTCACCAATGCCACCACCTGGATCATTCTAGCCTCCTCTACTTGTTAATGTAGTAGTATATTAGTAATATAATTAGTAATACAATAATGTACTCCAGCACTGAGAAACCCCATCCAATTATTGAATTATTCAACTTCATTTTATAAGTATAGTGGTTTTAGAATTGTTAACTTGTAGGAAACAACTTTATCAACTATAACACTTACGGACTGTTCCTTTCACTTTTGTTCTAACAGAATCTACCCCATTTCCAAACCTGCTTAAGTTAACACGTCTTTCTTCCACCTGTCAGTGACACCAATTCATAACTGTTTGTAATATAGTTAGATTCACTTTTCACCTTTCATCTGAATGATTTTATTCACAAGCATTAAGATTCATTCAATGAATCTTAAATCTGTGAGTTTTTTTTAAGTTTTTTTTTTAATATTTTATTTATTTATTTGACAGAGAGATCACAAGTAGGCAGAGAGGCAGGCAGAGAGAGAGGAAGAGAAGCAGGCCTCCTGCAGAGCAGAGAGCCCGATGTAGGCTTGATCCCAGGACCCTGGGATCATGACCTGAGCTGAAGGCAGAGGTTTTAACCCGCTGAGCCACCCAGGTGCCCCCTGTGAGTTTTGATAAATGCAACAAATAATCTCTTAACAATCTCACTAGTTTGCCTTTCCCAGGTTTACTCATGTTACATATTACCTGTTGTATGAGTTTTACAGATTCAATGAATCTGTAAAATCCGTGAGTTTTGATAAATGTAACAAATAATCTCTTAACAATCTCACTAGTTTGCCTTTCCCAGGTTTACTCATGTTACCTATTACCTGTTGTATGGGTTTTGACCAAGGAATCAATCTACTTCATCTAGGTTATTTGATGTGTTTAAAGCTATAAAATTTCCACTAAACGTTGCTTTTCCTGTACTCTACAAATTTTGATAACTTGTATCTTCAGTTTCATTTAACTAAAAATATTTTAGAATTTATTTTGAGATTTCTCCTTTAAGCCATCTGCTATTTAAAAGTATATTGTTTAATTTCCAAATATTTTAGAATTTTCCATCTGTCTTTCTGTTATGATTTCTATTTTAATACCACTTTCTATGATTTCTATTCTTTTAAATTTGTTAAGGTATGTTCAGTGGCTCAGAATGTAGTCTTAGCAAATATTTCAAGTGGACTCGAGGAAAGTGTGTATTCTGCCTCTACCGGGTGTAGTATTCCAAAATGCCAATTGCATCAAGTTGGTTGATAGAGCTGTTCTAATCAACTGTATAGTTATTGATATTTTGCCTTCTTAATAAATCAATTCCTGGCAGAGAAATGTTTAAGGTTCTATTTTAAATAGTGGATTTGTCTATTTCTCCATTTAGTTCTATAAATTTCTGCCTCATGTATTTTGACCCTCTTTTGTTAGGTGCATACATGTTTAGAGTTGCTATGTCTTCTTGGATATTATCGTTATATAATATCCCTCCTTATCCCTGAAAATATCCTTGTCCTGAAGTCAACTTTGGTGAAAATAGTAGACTGTGATTTCAAATTTCTTTACTTACTTCCTATTTCTTTTAATTATTGTTAGTCTGGTATATCTTTATTCATTTCTATCTGAGTCATATCTTTATCTGAGTCATGTTTTTAATTTTCTACAGTCTAATTAAGATATGCTTAGGTATTACTTCATCGTGCTTGTTTCGAAGATTCCTGAATCTGTGAATGTGTGGTTTGGTACCTGTCATTAATTTTAGAAAATCCTTATCCATTTAATAATTCAAGTATTTCTTTTGCTTCATTCTTTTTTCTTCTGGTATTCCAATTATTCACATTTTACCCTTTTTGTGATTTTTCCACTCAAAATGAATATTTGAATGTTTTGATTTTTTTCTGTTCTTTTTCTTTTTGTATTCTAGTTTGAAAAGTTTCTATTGACCTGTCTTCAAACTCACCGTTTCTTTGATCAGCCACGTCAAGTCTACTGAGAAGCTCATTAAAGACATTTGCCATTTCTGTTACAGGGTTTTTTATTCTTAGTATTTTCTTTCAATACTTTGAGCTTCCATCTCTCTGTTTATATTACCTGTTTTTATATATTGTCTACTTTTTCCACTAGAGTCTTTAACATATTATTCATAGTTATTTTAAATTCCATCTATTAATTCAAATCTTTGTTTTATACATCAGTCTGGTTCTAATTGTTACTTTACCTCTTCAGAATGTTTTTTTCTTGCTTGTTGGCATGCTTCATCATTGTTTGTTGAAAGCTAAATATGTTGTTCCAGGTAGTAGGAAATTATTAAATGGGACTTCATCATTATTTTTAAAGATTTTATTTATTTGAGGGAGAAAGAGCATGAGTGAAGGGAGGGACAGAGAGACAAGTAAACTCCCCACTGAGTAGGGAGCCAGTCACAGGGCTTGATACCAAGATCCTGAGATTATGACCTGAGCCAAAGTTAGATGCTTAACTGACTGAGCCACCCAGGTGCCCTTTAAGTAGGTCTTTAATGTAAAGTTTTATGTTAATTTAAGAGTTGGAATGGGTCTTATTTTGGCTGGTGCTCTAGGTGGCACAGATTTCAAATTCCTTTGGGATCCTTGTGTTGGTTTCTTCTATTGACTTTGATCTCCCTAAGTAATTCCATTCAAAGAAAGTCTATCTTATAGCTCTTTCAACTATAACCCACTGTAATTATACCAGAGCATTGTCAATGTGGTGGTAAGGTATGGGAAAGGGGAGTGTTCCATAATCTTCCAATTAAATGTCAGTCTTTTTAGTAGGCCTGTGTCTCTGGACTCCGATTTTCACAGTCGTTGTGGTTGTTGTTGTTGTTGTTGTTGTTGTTGTTGTGTAACCCTAACATCTGTATTCACTTTCCTACTTCCTTAACCGCATCATTCACAATCTATTTTCTCAAAGGACAGAGTTCATGACCTGGTTCCATTGACTATTTCTTGACTATGTCCCATTCCTCCCTTGGTGAGGCAGGAGGGCTGGTAGGGAATGGAGCTGGTGGAATGTCCTTTCCATGTGGGATAAGGCTCTGAAAAAGTCTTTTCCCTGGAGAGAAAGCCTTTGTTATGGAGAAAGCTCTGGTTGTATTTCACAATAATTACTCTTCCTTTCTGTTTGTCAGAGCCATGAGATCTTGGGTTTTCACCATGAGAAACTTGTATGGTTCTAGGAGTCAAAGTCCTTAAAATATAGGGCTCCCTCATAAGACAGCCCCAAGAAGCGTCTCACTTTCAGAGTAGTCTATACTCAGCCTTTAGCTATTCATCAAAATTACCATATAAGTCTTATTAGTTCATGAACTCTAGCTTTTTTTTTCCAGGCAGCTGATCTCAGCTATTGTTCTCTCTATGTGTCTGTTTCCCCCAATTGCAGGGTGTTGATTTGCCCTGAAACTTCAGTTTTCTGATGGGTCCAAGAAAAATTATTAATTTTTAATTTGTCCATTTCTTTTTCTTGTTGTGAGGGTAGGAGTGAGTATTTCCATGCTCTTTACATTTCAGAGCTGACACCAGAAGTCTCTAAGAATAATTTTTAAAAATTTCATTCATAGCTATCTTTTTATAAAGTAAATAAAACTTGAATTACAGTTTCTTATTTCCAAATAATATTTGCTATCTTTTTTTTATCAATATACCTAAAGTTGGTTGATATAAACCAAAATACCTTCATATCAGTGACCTATATGATGAGGTAGAGAAGTTTCATGTTGTATTTTTGAATTTTTGTTTCCCACTTCCTATGTCTGTGTAAGTTATAATAATGATGATGATGATGATAAAATCTAAACAGAATGACTTGTCAATAGTCTTCTGAATAAAAACTCCACCCTGCCAATTCTTTTTTTTTTTTTTTTAAGATTTTATTTATTTATTTGACAGAGAGAAATCACAAGTAGATGGAGAGGCAGGCAGAGAGAGAGAGAGGGAAGCAGGCTCCCTGCTGAGCAGAGAGCCCGATGCGGGACTTGATCCCAGGACCCTAAGATCATGACCTGAGCCGAAGGCAGCGGCTTAACCCACTGAGCCACCCAGGTGCCCCGCACTCCGCCAATTCTATTAGGCATGCCTGGAACCAGCAGTTAGCTCCTCTGGGATTCACAGAAGACTCCACAGACGCTAGAGATGTACAAGTGGAGCTGAAGAGGAAGACTGTCTCTGAAAGATTTCCTTCTCCTTGAAGAATAAATATGGGATTAAGCCTCTTGGTCAGCTTGTTTGGGGAATCCACTTTCTCTCCTTTGCTGAAAAATATCAAATCAATAAAGGCTTTCTCACTTCAGAGTTGGAGTAAGGATTGAATGGGAGGGAAAAGGAAGTAGAGAGCATTCCAGCATTTACCCACTCCACAAAGGGCTATGTTGCTGAAGCTCCATAATTCAGACACTAATGAGTCTTTGCAATTGAATAGCTTTGGCTGTCTTTACCCTTTCCTTTGTGTCTATCCAGAGAGACAGTTGGAAAGCTCCCTCACAACTAGCATGACCACTCCAAAAATGACATTTCTTCTGTGAGAAAGAATAAGCATCATAACTACTGTAACCATTACCTGGGGTCTCCCATCCCACAATCTCTGAAAAAAAACACAAAAATAAGTATTATTTTTCGACATGTAAGAATTGACTTTTAAAAACACCTGCCATTTATTGGTTCTTTGGGTCTTATTTAGTCCAATAAGATGGGAAGTTTAAAGCTTTTTTTGTTTCTTTCTTTCTTTTTTCCTCCTTTTCCTCATTCTTCACCTACTAGCAGGATAATCTAGAAAATCTGGAAGTTGGTTCTTTATTAGAGATTGAATTTATATAGTTATTTTACTTTTTTTCCTGTGGAACTTTCAAAACATTAAGCTAATTAATAGCAATTGTGTGGGATAACCAAGAGGATAAATAAAATTCTATCAATTTATTTTCTGGTATTACCTAAAATGAGAAAGAAATTTAAAGTGAATGCATCTATTTCTTTCCCTTCACTTTGCTCTGTTATGTTTTAACATTCTTTGAGGAATGTGTAATTCCTGACATTTTCCAGGGATCACATAGCCTTCAGATGTTGCTTTGGAGTCTCCACTCTGCTCACACTGTTATAAATATCTTGTGCAGTGAACATTGCATATTTTCTGCATTTTGGTTACTACTTTTAACAAAAGTATCTTTAATGAGGAAATGTGGATTTTTTCTCCTAATTTATGTGTACGTGTGTGTGTGACAGGGAAAGAAATTAGAGGTTGGACATCCATGCCTTGAATACTTACTATAATGAAGTTATGACTGTGTATGTTTGGCACACATGAGTAGTATTCATGGTGAATAAGAGGCTATACAAATTATAGTTTCGCATAAATGAATAATTTCATATATGTTGATAATTCATGCACTGTCGAGTGATCCAAAGAACACTGATGCTTTCCAAGTCTTTTCTTTCCTCCCTTTGCTAAAAGGGACATGATTAGATACTTTCTTTGATAGGAGGGTAGACTAGACCAAATGCCCCTCCTCACCAGCTTCCTACAACTTGACAGACTGAAGAGCTGACCTTCAATGTGTGCCTGCTTCTTGTGTCTCAGCAGACCAGAATGCCAACTGTTATTTCTTCTTCTCCCCGAGGAAGTACTGGTAAATGTTATCCAGATGAAGGTAGACAAGATCCTATTAAATATGGTCTTTAGCTAATTGTGCCAGGCCTTATGATGCTTTAGCAAGAGACAACATTACTCGTGATTTCCTGTAGCAATTTCTCCTCCAGGGCTCATCAAACTCGACTTCTCTGCAAGATGCAAACTCAGAAAGTTATCAGCTCAGTGGCTATTGACTCAGAGAAGCAAATCTCGTATATAATATTAATGTCTTCCTCTTCTAAAAAATCAGTGTTCGGTAATAAATTTTTATATATAATGACAATTCCACGGTTTATTTGTCAGAAGTTCCAATTTGAGTTCAGGCTGATCTAGGCACAGGTCTTTGCATGTCTGATTAACTGCGAGCATGGACCAAACAGAAGCTGGCAGCTGAGGAGCTGGAGGATCTTCCCGGAGAATAACAGTATATCGAAGGAAAATGGAGTTAGGCACTGAGTCAGCTACAAAGTCATATTTGGGATTCTGAGCCCAGTGTGATGGCTCTTCTGAAATTCTGTGCATCGCCTAATGCATCACTTGCCTGTGTGGGTTCTAGGAATAAACATGGGAAAACAAAACAACCCAAAACTGAGAGAATTGTTTCACCAAATTCTACAATATACTAGAATGCAAGTAGTACTGATTTGAATATGTAATGGACTATGACTCAGAATGGGGAGGGCATAATACACCATCACAAAACACTGTTATACAGTTTTAGATTTTGGGGGGAGCGTTAAGAAATGGAATATCAACTGCACTTTAACAAGTATTCACGTTTGTGAGCCTTCATAAGACTCCCTTAAGGATATCAAAAAATATATACGAGGAACTTTACAGAGGTCTAGAGTTCTCATGTCAGCAAAGATAGTGCCAATTGAATTATTACTGTGAATATGATTTCATTAATTCCTATCGGATGGTGTGCACTGAGAAAAAGCATATATAAAATATAGCATATATAAAATATAAAATATATAAAATATAATTTTATATTTAAGCTATTCCTCATCATACCCTCCAGTCTCAATGCCACCTTCAATGTTTTCCATAAGCTGAAGGAAATCAACCTGTGTGTCTGTGTTTGACAGAAGATTATTTCTTAGCCCTGATTATATATAAGCTAGAAACACACTAATGCAGATGGCAAAAAATGAACTGAGGATAAGTAGTACAAAAGATTAGGGAAGATATGTAATATATTTTAAAACAATGTATTTTTCTTAAGTTCATCTATTTGGTTTGGAGTATCCTATGATATTTCAGAATTATGTTCACTATTTTTAATATAAATTACGTCCAGACAAGCAAAATAGGAGAGTTTCTAAAGGAGGATTTAATCATCATTTTCAAATTCCCTAACTCTCTAAGAATTTAATCAGCTAATGAATGAATAAACAAACTGTTATTATGTACCTACAGAGTTCCCTGCCCTGCCCTTCCATGTTCCATTAAATGATAATACTGGTTTCTCCTTCAGTTTTGCTTTTGTCTTTCGGCTCTACAGTAACTTGTGTAAGACGTCTGGGCACAGTGTATCCAGCTGTGAATGAATTCCGGGCTTTAGTGTGGTTTTTGTTGTGTTGTTTTTTTCCCAACTCAAAAATTAAAGGCAGATTGCCATGGAGGGAAATATTTAGACAACTGCTACAAGTATAGGTAGTTCCCAAAAGGCAAAACTTTAATATCATACTTTTAGTTAGGGTTCCAAATGTTAATAGACTCTTTCTAGGAGCACACTAGTAAATATTATTTTTACAACCTAATTAAATACTTGACTCCCATGAATGGGTTTAATTCTTCCTCACATTTCCAGGGAGACGTTCTTAAAGGGCCTTCTTATAGATTAAAATGAATCACACTTGTTTTACTTGCTATATTGGGCTATTGCTACAGTGAGAGAAAAGATTGGGAAAATATAAAGTTTGTATCATGTTCCTGGAATTTAGAGCCACTATGCTCCCAATATGGCAATTGGCTTAAAAATGACGCCAATGTCCTCTCCCTCCTCCCCATCTAAGCAATCTTAGAGTAATAAACAAGGAGAAGACGAACAAATATGCATTCTTCCAGCTTAACACATAGGTAGGTAGGCTGTTCTCACACTTAACTTGCTTGTGTAATTTCCAGGTCACAGTTTTAGGGAAGGTCTCCATCCTGCCGTGCAATGGGTTAATGTATTTATATCCATTTTCCCATAAAGAATATTTCATTTTACCAGGTTTTCTGCTTGAAACTTGTTTGCTTTGAGTTGAAGGACTGAGTTTAAACACATTCAAGGTTTATCTTGGTACATTTCTTAATCACAAAGCCAAAGAGCCCACAAGAGGTAAAACAGCATTTTGGCCAAGGCTCCACAACAAAAATACATAAAGGTTTATTGTAGCAACTGACTAACTCAGGCCAAAGAACCAGACTTTAGTGCTAATTGTAAATGCTGTAGACATATTTTTTTTTTCCTCACTAACAATTAACACTTATTCCAATATATGCTTTCCTGGATTAAACATGTGAATGGGCATGACTGTTTCTTTTCAACTGGCAGCTGTAATGCCATTTAAAAACCTAACAAGTTTTTCTAATACCACTTCCAGGCTTACAGTTACCAGCTGGGTCTTTAACTGGAGTTCGAGCCCAGTGTCTAATTTAAATTAGGGTATCTATCAAGCTTGAACTCCGGAGTGCACGTGTTCCTTTCTTATGAAAAGTCCTGAGGCCTTTGCCCCCATCTGTGCTTGTGGGACTGCTGTCTGAAATGTCAACGGGAAGAGATATTCGAATGGCATCTTGTCCATCATTCTGCATGGACTAATACTCTGAGTAATGTATGGGTATCCCTTACATCAACAGCTTTGCCTTTTGAGCCCAGCAATATTTAAGTGTTGGACTGGCTGAACTGTTGAGGCTTGGAGAACAGTTCTATTGGGATTAAACAGCCAGTGAAAGAGTTCAGGGAGAAGGAAAGGGAATATAAAGAGTGCAAAGTATTTTGTAAGAGGGAGAGAGAGAATGGCATGAATTAAAGATCAGCTTGCTTTTAAGATGACACTATTTTTTTAAACCCGTCTGTCATTTACCCTTTCTGGTATTGTTCTCAGGCTGTATTGTCTATCAGGTTCATATTTGTTGAACCTATAGGTTTCAACCATCTATAAGTTGCTAGAAGTAACTTTTCAGTAGAATACTATCTGGTTTGCATTTTGATTTCCAACAACTTAAGATCTGAGAAAGTTAGGATATATTCTCTGATTTTAAAAATACAGATCTAGTGAAATTGACAAGAAAAATATTGACTGTGATAATTACATATTTTGATGCATAATGAAAGGGCTGGTTCCAGCTCTGGAGTCAGATTCTGTGTCCTGAATCCTACCTCTGCGTTATAGACTGGCTATATAAGACTGAACAAGTCACTCTGTCTCCTTTTATTTCAGTTCTCTTATCTATGCTATGGGGAAAATAACTATACCTACCCCAGAGCATGTATATGAAGATCAAAAGATTTGATATCTTAAAACCCCTAGTATAACATCTGGTATAATATTAAGTGCCTCCTAAATATCACTGTTATTATCATTTCCAGTTATGAAACGTGATGGTTCTCTCACCTTTTGAGTAACCTGTGCTGAACTGGTTGGACCTATATGACCTGGCACATCAGCAAGGAAGGAAGATAAGAGAAAAAAAATGGGTACCTAAAACACGAAGCAATAGAAAGTGGAATCGAGAATATGTTTTGGGTGCCAAAGTAAAATAAATCATTTAGTCAAATATCCTGATAACTAAGCTCAATGTATCCTTTCATTTAAACTGAAAATTCATTGAACTTTAGGCAAAGGTGCCCTGCTTTCCATACATTCATAAGAATGCACATATAGAAACATATAGGAGGGAGGCTGACTGGGAGTTTCCCAGGATATCAGTGCTGTATTTTATTTCATAATTAGAGGCATAGCAGTAGTTGACCAGAAGGATCTTATAGAAGCAATAAAATATTTTCATGTGAAATAATTCAATGATGAAGCCATTGGCTCGATCCTGTACCAAACTGGCCTTGAGCAAGAGCTTTAAAAGATATAAGGAAAAGCATGGAGGACATTAGGAGTAGGAAGGGAAAAAATGAAGAGTGGGGGGGAATCAAAGTGGGAGAGGAACCATGAGAGACTGTGGACTCTGAGAAACAAACTAAGGGTTTTAGAGGGGAGGAGTGGAGGGATGGGTTGGCCCGGTGATGGGGATTAAGGAGGGCACGGATTGCAGGGAGCACTGGGTGTTACACGTAAACAATGAAGCACTACATCAAAAACTAATGATGTATTATATGGTGACTAACATAATATAGTAAAAAATAATATAAAAAATAAAAGAATTGCAGAAGCATTATAAGCTAAAGAGCGTATTAACATATAGTTAACTGAGTTGCAAGGGTAATGGAAATGGTTCTGTTGTGTTTATTCCTTCCTGCTGACCACTCTTTTGTGTTTCCTTCACTAGTTCCTTTCCGCTGTTTCTTTATGTGCATGCTTTCCAGGAAGTTTCTGACCCACTTCTGCCTGTACTTTCTATTTCAGTAATCCAACCCACACTCACAGCTTCATTATCAATAACGGCTCTTCTAAGATCTGGGTGTGTATGGGCAACTCCTGATGGATCTAGACCTGCCTTATAAAGCAAAGGCATTTTATCCTCATAAAAGCTAATATCCAAATACACTAGCTTTCCTGCAAACCAGAGCCTTTGTCTCAAATATCTATTTCTTACCGTTTAAATGATAACCAGACTGGTTGCCTTAGGAACTAAACATTTGATTATTTTTTCTTCTCTTTCCTCATTTGATCCATTGTCTAACCTATAGCATTTTCCTCCGTGATACCTTCTCCTTACTCCCCTTTTCCATTTAAATGTTATCATTCTAATATAGGTCCTTATGGATACATTTGTAATAGCTGTACCTCCTGGACAAGCTACTGGGAGAGAACTGATATGATACTTGATTCAATTTTGGTAGCCTCTTAATGTATTACCTTGCTCTCAATCTTATCACTATCACATTCATATTTTTGTACCAATTATATAAGAATTTCCCCATTCATGTTGGTTAAAATAATGTCTTTTCTTTGTTTGAAACCTTTAATGGCTCCCTGTTGTTTATCTTAGAAGTCCTAAATATGTTACCAAGTATCAAACCTTGATGTTGCAAGCTCACTTCAGCAATGTATGCCCCTGTATGATTATAGGGAGGGAACTGTAAATCCTTCCCTTTTCTTTCCCACTCAAGAAAACATGGCCAAATGCAAATTGGGGTAAGACTCCCTGTGAGCTCTCTCCCAGCAAAATAACAATTTAACTGATGAAAGTTAAAAAAAGAAATAATCAAATGTCTCAAGAAATTTTCCTAAGGGCATACAGCATATGGAGAAATAGTCATTCAAGAAAATCTACTAAACTTTAGTTAGAACAGCAAGAATCCATGGTATTTGAGCTGTAATTCACTCTGTTACTCTCCAGCACCCCCTGAGCTCTGTGACAGCAAAGCAATAAGACAGAGGTCCTACTCTAGATAGCAGGTCAAGAGGCAGGCTTCTTCTCTGTCCAGCTGCCAGTCTAGGGCTATAGTTTTACCTTGGGAGGGGCAGACTGTTCATATTTCTCAGCCCCCATTCCCTCCCTTCACTCCCATTGCAGAAGCTCCTGCAATGGCACAGTCAACTGGACCAGGTTTCTCTTGTCCTACCCACCCCTGGCTTGTAGATCTCTCCCAGGCATGGCAGACTGAGAATACTGGGCTCCTGATTGCCCCTGTCCCAAATCCCTCATAGGATGGACGTTCCATGCCTAGGGCAAAACAATGTAACCAAGGGCTGCCACCCCTTTCCATGCCCAATCGCAAAGCAGAAGGTCACTCTTGAAAAACCAATCTCCATTCCAGCTCCAGGAAAGTGATGCCAGGTGTCTGTATAAGAGGAAGAAGTCAGGCCATAAGGGCAAAGTTTTACAGCTCTGCCTTTAGGGAATGATCTTATTTGGGATAAAACCAGAACTTCATTCTTAAGGTCATTGTCTAAAACAATGGAGATTTTTTGTGGAGAAAAACTAAAGGTTAGTTAGATCTGATAAATGCAAAATGTCAGAGCATCCAGAAGTTTAACAGAGGGAGCCAGGTGAAGAGAATTAAGAAAAACCTTCCTAGGATCATGGACAACTCTGTAGGCTGTATCCTGGCACTAGGCTCTCCCTATTCAGGGTCAATGAGAGCAAGATATGAAGCCCACTTGAAAGCATTCCCCCAAGTCACCAACACAGGGCAGAAGATTCACTGACACAACAAACTTAAACAAGACATATGAGAAAACCCTGACTGAACTCCACTCACCTAGGAGTGATTCCTAGAATGTGGCCTTAAAAATACTCTCACAACGTGATAAAGGCCATCTATGGAAAACCCACAGCTAACATTATACTAAATTGTGAAACACAAAATGCTTTCCTCTCCAGATCAGGAACAAGACAAAGATATCCAGTTTTAGCCTTCTGCTTGATATTGTACTAAAAGTCCTAGTCAGGGCAATTAGGTGAACATAAATAATGCATATATACATACATACATATATACATGCATACATACATACATACAGAGTATCTCGATTGGAAAAAACCTAAATTTCTTCTTATTTGCAAATGACATGAAATCCCAAAGAGTCCACCCCCCCCCAAAAAAAAACAAAAACAAAAGCAAAAACACTGTAAGAGCTAATAAATGAGCTCAGCAAAATTGCAGAACACAAGAGCACTATATGAAATCATTTCTATTTCTATACACTAGCAATAACATTCTGAAAACAAAATTAAGAAAATTCTCCCTGCAAGGGAAGGGCTGCTAATTGTCTCATTTTGCAGAGGAGATCATTAAGCTCGAGAAAGCCATGGTGGCTGCCCTGGATGCTGCTGAGGGACCTGATGGCTGCCCCAGATGCCGCTGAGGGAACTGATTTGACTGTTTTGTCACTGTTTCTTCATAGCTCAACCCAACTTTCGTTGGAGTCATTCTTTGATTCAGTTTCCCTTTTGCCCTGTGGCTTTGGCACGTTTCCTCAACATGCCCTGCTTATTTCATCCATGTGGCAGTTTTCATTTGATGCCACACAGTTTGTAATCTTTGAGGACAGCTCATGTTTGCTTTTTTGCTTTGCTCTAATAAGTCAGGGTTCTGATAACCACCACTCAGTTCTCCCAGTGGGGGAGTAATCAAGGAGCCTTGGGAGAAACAGGCGTGCTTACCATTGGCCTGTGGGGCCTTGGCTGCTTCCTGCGTGATGAGGAGTGAAGGCTGGGTTTGATAATAAAGGGTCTTTCTTGTGTTCTCTCATTATTTATGCCACATCTGCCTCTCAGCATTTGTGTCAATGAGTCACTATAATTACAGCCATTGGATAATTTCCTTCGTTTTGCACACATTCCCGACTGTGTGAGTGCCACATCAGAGAAAACCAGCCTTCACACCCTCGCAGCACCAGCAGGCAGCAAGGTCCACTCTTCCTGTCTACGTGGTGATCAGCCATGTCAGGCTTGAGATGCCTCTATGCTTCTCATCCTCCCGGAAAGTGAGACCGTGGAGCTGGTGGACTGTGAGGTCACAAGGGACAGAAACTCCTTTCTCTATGTAAAAGCCAAAACTTGCCCCCTGAATGCTGCTTTAAGAACGTAGGGTAGGAGGGAACTGGGAAACTCACACTGCACTGTCATCTCTCTCACCCAAACAAGGAAGGACCTCTCTGACCATCTAACAAAACGTTATAAGGCAAATATCTGGTTTAATTAACTATGACAGGAATTCTTGAAGGAGAAAAAAGTTGAACAAAAAAGTGTCCTAAAAGTGAGGAAAGTCCTATGTATGTTTTTAGCTCATTCACAGCGTTAATGCCTGTCACTAGGATGCGTTGGAAAAAGTGAGCAAAAGTTCCACTTCGCCATACGACGGCATCCATCTTGTGATTCTACTACATACAAGAAAAAAAAAAGAGAGAACTTGCCTATGATGGTTTTCTTTTCTGATTAATGCCATGGGTGTTCAGTGACCGAAGCACCATGTATGTTTTGTATTTGTGACTCACTAGGTGAATTGAAGGACATTGTAAATGAGCTCTTACTTAACCATGTTTTATGGTTTTTTTTTTTTTTTTTTTTTTTTTTTAAGGAAAATACAAATTCCCATTCGTGCCCAGAGCACTGTATTAAAGCAAAGGCTGCAAAAAACAAACAAGAACACAAAGAGGTGGGAAGGGAGGAAAATGTTAGATATTTTCTAAGATAACAGAGAGAATGCTTTCCTTGTTGCTACTGTGTCAGCAATGCCTGCCTTAGTACCTCTAAACCAGGCGGGCTGGCTGTCTCTGTAATTTAAGGTCACATGAAAACTAACTGACCGTAAATGTCCATCCTTCACTTCTACCCTGTCTTAGATCCACAAGGTTAAGGCATTGCCTCAAGAATGTCATTGTGAAAATCTCTACACTTCCATTAATATGGATGACTTTTGTGATTTTCTAGCTTTTCTTCTGCCCCAAGCAGGATATTTTTTCTAAAGAAAGCTTATGGTAGAACTTGAATATTACGAATACAGAACAATGGAGATGCTCTGTTTGAAAAGGAAAAATCAGACTGGACCAGAGTGCTCCCAGTAACACTGAAGAAACACTTACCAGCAATGACCCTGAGACCTGTCCATGAACTTTACAGCTCTATAGAACGTTCTTTAGAAAGCACTCGATTCATGATCAATTAAAAAAGGACACCTGAGCCCTGTGGCAGGGCAAACTGACTGGTTATCTTGTGGTAAGTGAAAATCAGGTATGGAGGAAAGAAGGGTGAGCAGGGGAAGCTGATGTCAGTGGGGCAGTTCTCAGTGGGCCCTCCACCGGGGCAACTGGAGTTGGCATTCAACCATCAATGCAAAGGTTAGCAGTGGCATTTCACTTTATGTCATAGGAATCCTTTAAGTGTTTCCAACTCTTAATGTCATGTCCAAGCTTTGGATGTCAAAGATCTCTGGCGTACATGTGTATCATCTTCTCAGGGTTCTGGGTGGCCTTTTATGATGTGCTATGCTTGGAGAAATTAATAAAGCAACACAATGAGCCTACACACCAGGGAGTGTATGTATTATAGAGCAGTTTGAATGTGAGCTTATCCCAGTGTCAGGATATGCCCCCCTCACAGAAAGGCAGAAAAGCAAGAGAGGTGTGAGACTTTAGGCTGTATCTAGACAACTTTTGGTTTGATTGAGGTAAGACTAAAACCTCAGGAAGAGTTCTCAAAACCCTGAGCAACTCACAGCACAGAACTAAGTCTACAGGCCAAAGTCTGTATTTGTTAAGCAAATAAAATAAGTAAACACTTATAAATTACCCGTAAATGAAAACAGTGAACAAATAACATTTTCTCTCTTTCAACATTGGTTTGGCTTTTCTTGTTGGAAGCTGATAAAAGCTTTCTTGTGATCATCCTGTTTTAGGAAGAATTATTCTTCATAGTTAAAAAACAAAAAAAGTGCTTTAACTGGGGCAGTGTTGACAAGAAGTGCTTCCAGCAATTTTGTATAATAGAATTTCACAGTAAAAAATTAACTACAAACCACTGACCTAGCCCATTGTCTTTCTCAATGCTACAATTTTGCTGCTGAAAAAGAGGGCTTGCTATTCAAGAATGCAAAAGTATGATTCAAGAATCAAGCCTTTTCATCTCTCATGGGATATTGTCCTTTATCAGAACATGCTTGGTGGATAAATATGTAAATTATTATGCAAAGCAGGATGGAGTAATTCAAATTGACAGTTGCCCTATTTTTTAAAAAAATTAAAATGTGAAAGCCTTGAAAATGTGTCTGCTGACAACAAAGGAAGTTCTCGTTAAGATCAACATTATTTGGTATCATTTTCATGTATTTTTCAAACAGATGAATTCTTCTTACTTTACTTTCTATTTTGAATTTTTCCTCATCAGTGTATTTGATAAAGGTAGTTTTAATGGGAAAATTTAAATTATATATGTATATCTCATATATTTACCTATTATATAATTATATATAATACAAACATATGTATATATCAGAGAAAACAGAGATTATTTTCTTTACTATTTTTCTATCTCCTCTAGGACTGCTTTATTGGACCCTTAATAAAGAACATCTCCAGCTAGCAATTATTTACAAAAGAATTAATTGCTGTATTTGAGAGAGCACACAATGACAATTTGCTATTGAGCTGCAACCAAGTCAGCCCATTTTCATATTAGTACCCATTGGTTCTGCCTTTCCTTCGATGACCACAGTTGAGGTGACCCTGTTTTTACCTACAAAGAGCCCTCCACTGAAGCTCTGGGTTCCTTTGCCTCATAACTTCTCTTGGCCTTTGCTTTGTCGGGATACCCTTTTTTTCTTTATATCATTCCTTTCTCCTTACTTTTTGGATCATTCCCGCCACCTTGAGTCTAATATCACCTAAACACACAAAAAACTACCTTCGCTCCAAACCATTACCACATTTCTCTACTTCTGTCCATAGCAAGACTCCTAGCAAGGTTCTTTATATACTTGCTGTTTCTACTTCTTTACCTTCTGTTCTCATACCCCAAACCAAATCAAGCACACAACAATGTGGCTTGATTTGTTGATGGCTTCAGTGACCCACATCCTGTTAAAACCATTGGTTAATTTTTGTCTTCCTCTTCCCTCGTTTCCTGGCGACTCTTGGCATGCTCTTCTTTAAAATGTTCTTCTCTGGACTTAGAGAAAGCAGTGATTTTCTTCAACTGCAAGATCTTTTCCAACTGTCTAACCACTTATGTCTGCATATATCTCTTCTATTACTACACTCACCCCCTAAGCAATTTAATCTAGTGTCATGGATTTGCACATAATCAAATGAGAATTTCCAGTTCTGACTTCTTTGATGAACACCAGACTCATATCCAACTGCCGACTTGACATCATCAGTTGGAAGCCCAATAGTCACCAAAAACTTACTTAACATAGCCAAAAAAGAGTCATTGGTTCCCTTCACCTCACCCCAACACAAACCCCAGAATCCTTAGTTTACCAAGCCTTCAACATTTAAATAAATGGTAATATTATGCATCTAGCTCCAGGGTCTACACCCTATTTTGAACTTGTCACTTTTTATTCCATATCTAGTTCAATATAAACTCTTGTTCTGCCAACAGTATCTATTTATCATCTGAACTCTACTGTTAAAACTAGAGTCAAAAATATCATCTATAATCTGGCCTTGGGTAACAGTTTTCCTGACCACAGTCTTTCTACCTCATTTTAGAGAGGGTGATTAATTTTTTTTTTTTTTAAACCAGGGTCTACTAGGCATTACATGATCTGATTTCTCATGCCCATGTCACGCCACATGTCTGTGACTCTTCAGCCACAGCAGCTCAGAGTACTTATTCCCCAGCACATGGCTGCCACTTTTCCATATTCAAATATCAACCTAAATGTTTTCTCCTCAGAGAAACTTTCTCAGACCAACATGGCTAAATAAGAACCACTGAAACCCCCCACTCCCTAACCACCTTCTCTCTTGTACATTATTTTATTTTATTTGTAGCACTTAAACATTACCATGGAGGACATTTTTAAAATATTTCATTTTATTTTATTTTCCTGTTACCTACCTCCTCATAAATGAGTACAAACTTTTTGGAAGCAGAGACTTTGCTTTGTTTCCTGAAATCTGAACTAGGACCTAACATATAGTAGGTACTCAATGAATATTTGGTTATGAGAATTGACAGCCTTAATCATTCACACTGGAAATTTACCTCTGTAGTTGTGTCTTTTGTACCAGAGTATGGCTCACTAAACCAAAGATGGTAATTAGATTCTCTGTGTGAGTTTGGGATTTCAGATTAAAAAATGTGGTTTTATGTTATAGCAGTCTTTAGGAGCCAATATTAAAATGTCCTAACATATGTAAATGTGATCTTTAGACAATGTTTATCTGTGTAATAAATGAAGGTAAACTAAATAGATGAATGAGTAAAATGAAACATCTCTTAGTAAATTTTAGAGATGCTAGATGTAGTAGATAACTCAGTTCAACAGTGTACAGTCTTACTGTTTACATCATGACAGCATGAGTCAGGTGGCAGACATTGAATAAATACATAACAGACTAGTAGGTGACAACATATCTTGCCTTGACCTCTTCTACTCTCACTTCTTTCAAAGAATGTATGATGAACAAAGCATTTCTGATTTGCATTCTTTCACTTACAGTTAGAGGAGTAACTTCCACCTACAGCTGGAGTGGGTAAAGATGGTGTCAGGCAACATATCTTATAAGATATGTTATTATTGCTGAAGATATGTTACAAGAAAAGAAACAGTATTTTGAGAGGATTCAGAGAAAAAAGTGACCACCAATAAGAGTGACCATAGAAAAATAGTGGCAGTAAATACAATCATGAAATTAACTGTGTCTGTATTTATAGTAAAATATATTTTATATATATGTATAATTATATATAATCTTTTTAAAAAATTATGACAGTGGCGCCTGGGTAGCTCACTTGGTTAGGCGACTGCCTTCAGCTCAGGTCATGATCCTGGAGTCCTGGGATCGGATCCTGCATCAGGCTCCCTGCTCAGCAGGGAATCTGCTCCTCCCTCTGACCCTCCCCCTTCTCATGCTCTTTCTCTCTCTCTCTCTCTCTCAAATAAATAAATAAATAAATAAAATCTTAAAAAAAAAACCCCAAAAACAAAAAACAAAAACTATGACAGTTTCTCCTATGGCAGTATTGAACTGGAGACAAATTTTACAAAATGTATACTGTTTCCAAGAGGAGCAAAGAATTTTGGAAGTTGAAGGATGGAGTTCTACTGTTTACCGAACCATTTTTCAGGGATAAAATTGGACCCTTATATCCACATTAGGCTGAGACACCTCTTCCTTGTCTATTTTTTCTTCTTCTTCTGTCAGTACTGCTGACCAATCCTGCAATTTTCTGAGAATTAGTTTTTAATTGTAAGCAAAAGGCAGAGAGCAGAAATGTTCACTGGAAATGTGGGAGGTGGAAATCTTACAAGGATCCTTCAGAGTATTTAAACTCATGTGGTTTTCTTATGTGAGAGGAACAGCAAAGCACACACCCAGACTGCAGAGCCCAGCCAGGACCCATTATGCCTGATGATATGAATAAATCCTAACAATCATGAAATGATAGTTATTTTGTCTTTCTCTTCTCTTTCATATGGGTAAAGTGAGGCAGAGCAGGGGTGGGGACAAGCCACTAAGTATATCAGAATTAGTTCCTGGGCAAACCACTGTCACCTACTTGTTAAATTACAATGCCAGCGTGTTAGTCACCTTCCTCTTAAGCCCTTTGCTGTAAGTGAAAAATACACCAAGTATGGTATATACAGCAAATACCACATATGTGTTGTGTGGGCTCGAAGCCTGCTGAACGCTATGTGGGACATAAAGGTGACGGAAGACAGAGTAGGCTCTCACAAGAACGTCAGTTTGGAGGATGAGGGGAGGATGGAGAAGAAGAACATACTTAAACAAGAAGAATAAATATTTATAAAGCATTTTAGAGATTTGAAAACATTTCTACATATGTTATCCCATAAAAACAGTAAGAACACAAGACATCACCCAATGAAGAACTAAACTCTGTAGTACATTTTTAAATGGTCAGAGAGATAGAGAATGGACTGAGATTGAGAATAAGTGGGATGTGACATAGTTAGAGGATGTGAGGCTTAAGCCTGGTAGGCAGGAACCTGAGACTAAGCATTTAGAGCTGAGCCAATGGAATGGGTGGTCCAAGACAGCTTTAACATTAAAAAAAAAAAAAAAAAAAAAGTCACACCGTACTCAGCAGGACTGGCTGGGTTTAAAAGTGACTTAGAAAGGGGCACCACCCCTCCGCCTTCAGCTCAGGTCATGGTCCCAGGGTCTTGGGATCGGGCCCTGCATCGGGCTTTCTGCTCGGCGGGGAACTGCTTCCCTTCCTCTCTCTCTGCCTGCCTCTCTGCCTACTTGTGATCTCTGTCTGTCAAATAACTAAATAAAAATCTTAAAAAAAAAAAAAAAGGGACGGATCAGTGTTAACTGTGAGAGTGAAGATTAAGGTATTAGGCAGTTATGTGGATGAATCTATGATAGTTTTGTTACTCAAAATACCCTGTGTTTCTTGTTGAAGTGTGTGGGGTTTGGTTTTTGGATTTTTGTGGTGTCTTTTTTGCTTGTGTTTGTTTGGTTTTGGTTTTGGTTTTGGTTGATTGTTTGTTTCCCTGAAAGGCTGCTATCAAATATTCGGTAGGTCTTAAAATGGAAGACATCTTAGAATTGAGGAACTATGCACTATTTTTTTTCAATTCACAGTAGCTACTTTAATCTAACCTCCTGCTTGTTCAGTTCTGCACAAAGAAGCATCCACCAGGCACTGAATGATATGTTGGGCATTCCTGATGCACTGTTTATTGCTCTTGAAAAGTGGATTTTAGAGGTGACTTGAATCTACTTAAAAGTGGATTTTAGAGGTGACTTGACAGCCCTGTGGCCCTACATGGTAAAGAAGCCACACTTCATCCTGATGGCTACATCTGAACTTAGGGACTCCCCCAAGGGGCCCAGCGAGTGGGTTCACACTCAGCTTCAGCTTCACCTCCCATTTCCTTTGCTTGTCCTTCAACAGGAGCCATAGTTTACTTGGGTGGCTGTGTTTTCACGTTAATTCCAACAACCAACTCATTGCTTAAGATTTTATTTGCCAAGTTCAAATCTTTTCTTCGAAAACTGATGCGAACATCTGGGAATAAACCACTAGATGTCTTTATTGTAAATGTAGTAATAGCAAAATAATCTCGACTGAATGGTTAATAAAAAAAAGTATAGTGAGTCTTCTATTAAAAACAGGGTATTGAGTCATTCCTTGAAGTGTCTGGGAAATGTTTTTGAGCTAGACTATCTATTAAATTTAGAGTGGAATGTGTTTAATTTGGAGTAGCATGGGAGGGATTCCTAAGCAGAAATTTGACATTCCTAAAAAAAGAGGAGAATAAATTAATGTTAGGTGTATTTTTCCCAGTGGTATGCACCAGTTAGCTCTCTATTTCCCCTTTGTTATAAATAAGTTATCATTGCATTTGCTTTTATATTCTGAGCTATTTTTGTGCTATAGTGAATAGTAATTCTAATGATATACAACTGAAGTCAGGCACACAGTCATCTTGCACAGTAGGGCATCAATTACTTGCACATCATTTTTCCATTTAATTTCCACCAAAAAAATTGGCAACTAACATCCCCATTTTACAGAGAGGACACTAAGGCTCAGGAGCTAAAACATCTTGCTTGTGATGACATGATGAGGGAGTGGCAGAATGAGATGCAAGTCTTCAACACGCTCTCCAATGCCAAGATTCACAGACCTCAGAGATGGATCAGAAAGACTGTGGGACCCACTCTGAGAAATGCTGTGTTATTATTATACTCACTGCAGTTGTATCACAATTAGATATTTATTTTTTTGTTTTCTCCCTCTGAATTCCTAGGTCCTTGAGGGATAGGCTTTCGGGCTTCTTTGTATTGAAGTTCAAAGCTCAGTTCAGCATCGTTGAACTAATAAAGCGGTCTAGCAGAACTGAGAGGGCTCCTCTAGCTTTATTTATTATTTATAAATATTTATTAGGAAATAATTTATTACCTCCTTCCTAGCAGATGAAAAAATAATTAAGACTTAATAAATAAGCAGAACACAAAATAATCAAGGCTCAGTGACCTGAAGTCTATTAGACAAGAGGGTGTTCTAGGGTGGAGAGATGTAGTTTTCCCAGACAGCAACACCAAAGGCTTTTTGACTGCTTGAGCCTTGAATGGATCTTCTGCCTGGGAAGAAGGAACAGGGTGAGAAATATGCCTCCATTCTCTCTTCAGCCTACTGTCCCACTCTCTTAAGTGCACTTCCTAAAACCCAAAGAACACTCAAGTCATGTTTCTTAAGTAAATAAATTAATGTAATACTAAAGCAAGTGATAGTCCAACCGATGAGTTATTAATCACATGAAATTGACACCTCGCCCTTGAGAGCAGAATCACACACCCATGGACCATGACAGTCCATCGTGCTCAGGCAAGTGAGCTCTGGGTCATTTTGCAATCCTCATGAGCTGTCCACATGGTCATTATGGCAGCCTGGAACAGATGGCCCTGGTCCGGCCTGCGGGGTGAACACAAGTATCCCAATATGTCCACACAGTAGACACGATGTTAATGCCAAATCACTGGAAGTTCTTTGACGAGGAAGTCTGGATGCCCAGGGATTTTCATCCTTTTCTGGTTTTAGGGTCCTGAGTCCCGAGAGGGGTGCTATACCCTACGAGATAGCCCAGGCCTTTTGTTTTACAGTTTTATAGTTTTACAGTTGCTTCCGGTATTATAATTTGTAAAAGAGAATTTTACCATTAAAACAAGTAAATTCTGCCAAATTCTGTGAAAATTTCTATTGTTTGCCTCCAGTGACATTATAGAAATGAAATCTCCGCCCCCTCCCTGCTTAGAGTTCTGCATGCAAGGCTAGACGAATGTGACAGATATTGTAATTTAAATACAATTGTTCACTTAGCAACCCCCCTGGAAACCTGTCTCTTGCAACCTGTCTTTGGGTAGAGTCCTCAAGACAGTCCTATAAAAGAACAAAGCCCAATAAGCTTTGAAAACAGAAAATTAGGGTGGTCTTATCAAACTAGTCACCTCCAAACTTCTCTTCTGCCCTTCCCTGTTGTCCCAGGCTTAGAAACCTATGTCAGCAAAGTCAAAATCCTAAATTTATTCGTGCAGAAGGAATAGTGATGTTCCAAACTCTGGGTTTCTGGGAATAAAGAAACTATGCACACCGCACCCATTGTTTTCATTCTGAAATCTCTGTGTTATATTCAGGAGAACTGATATTTCTTCCTCTTAAATAAACTGTCCTCTTTATTATATTCTTAGCACAGCCCCTGAGTGGATATCATAGAACGTTCTGGAGAACAAGTTTTGTAAAGATTTTGTCTTTATGAGACACCTTGCATTTGATTTGCTTAATCCTTTGCCTAAATACAAAGCAAAGTTAATTTCCCAAAGGTTGCCCATCTTTTCCAGGTGGCCCCTGGACAGGGTAGGGCTGAGGTGTGGGGAATGTAAGGACCTATTTTATATTTTATTTTAGTTAGAGGCTTCCATTGAGGTTAAGCAATAACTTTGTTGTTTAACCCTTAAACTGTCCCTGCTCCCCTTCCCCCAGGGGACTTACTTAAAAACAAGTCCGAGAAACCAGCTCCAGGTAACAAAGCCCAGATACAAGGGTGGGTCAGGCCAGGTGGAGACATAGATCAGTGGGGGGGTTGCATACTGTCTCCCTAGCTACCAAGGAGTATGAGCCCCGCCCTTTGGGAACCTTTTTGGCGCCAATCCTAATCAAGGTGTAATAGACTAGTTCTAATGTCTGCTAGGGTAAATTGTAATTCAATTGGTCACCTAGCATCACTGTGGAGTTTCCTGTGTGTGTTACCATCTCATTGGCCACCTGTGCGTGGCCAGGCCCGACCACATGACCTTTGCCCTTAAAAGCTAGTCTGTGAAACAGAGAAGGGTCGCCCTCTCTGTAAGAGGTGTGGCCCTGGCCCGCCAGTTTGATTCTTGATGCTTGGCGCCAAATAAAGCTTTGCTTGACCTTCGCTTTGTATCAATCTGGCTCCTTTAATCACGGACCCATTATTGGGGCATAACAGGGAAGTGAGACTCTAAATAAAGCACAACTGGGAGAACTCACTCAGCCCAGGGTGTTTGTGTTTTGGGGGTGAAAAAACTCTTCTGGAAGAGTCTCCGTTCCTGAAGATTTTTTCACCAAAAATGTTTGTGGCTTCCCTTAAAGTAGCGTATGGGCACATACTAACCTGTCTTTTTCTTACTGGAGAATTTCAGAAGGTTGATTCCCTTTGGGTCATCCAAACAAGGTTAAACACACTGGAAATCTTTTTTTCTCGAAATGCCTCGATTTGTGTTTGAGGAACATGATGTGTGGCCAAATGACAGACAAAATTGATTCTTGCTTCACTCTAAGATGGGCTCAGACTTTACACCAATGAATCTTTCAGCAAGTAGCACACATCCCTCCCCAGCCCGAGACCTATCTCTAGAGACTAGAGCTGTTTCACACATTTTTATCTTTGAAAGCTTGAAATCAGAGCCTAGGGTGTAATGCAAATAAAGACCTAAGCGTGTATTAGGGAAAGCAATTTGACACTTTAAGAATTTCATCTCCTTCAAGCCAGCTCACAGACAGATTACATACAGAGAGGAATAGGTTAATACTTACATAACTGATGGAAAATTGGTGCTAATTGGCTTGAGGTTTAAATGAGCAAGCTCTGTCAGACAGCTGGGTTAGTCGAGGGTTCTGGATATGAAAGTACTACATAGAAATATAATTGATCTCTATGTAATGATGTTTATTCTCTAAAAATTAGGTTAAAATTGAAGAAATCATTTCCCTCATCTTCAATTAAAACAAATAGCTAACATTTGTCTCAACTCTGGTCTGCATGGCCTTGAGATAAATTTCCTCCATTTTGCAAGTAAGCCGCTGCCTGCATTTTGCTGGGACGAATGGCCTGGAGGATCAGAGTATTTTTTAAAAGGTTAAAAGAAATTGTACCACATCCAGGAAGGCTAATTTTCATGCATCAAGGTTCTTTGAGCTGAATTTGTGTAATGAGTGCACTGGAAATTGAAAGACGAGATTAAAGTGCTGTTTGTCGTGTACCGAGATTTCAGAAATGCTTATCAGCCCTTCGCAGCTGAACACAGCCCAGATTAAAAACCGATCTGACAGAAAGGGAGGCTGACTGCAAATGTGGGGCTTTACATCCACGCTAATTACAAAGTGCATATTAAACATGAGGCCTATGATGAGAGCAGCTGCAAAAGGTCTTTATCTATATTAAGAGACTGTCCACCTACATAATAAGAATAATTACCAATGAGAGAATTCTTAAAAAGAAATTGCATTTAATGACACATCATACAATTTCTTGTAATTTCAAAAGTCTATCTCACCATCCCCCAATAAGGTGTGACTTTGTCTTCTCCGTGGAGCCAGGTGACAGATCAGATTTTTGAAGACAAAATCCATTCACTTATATTTCTATTAATGCAAGCCCATTTGCTTTGAAAAGTGCAAGTGTGGAAACTCTGTGGAGTCCCCAATCCCTGTCTCTAATATATTGACAGGGAAGCAATGACAGTTTTTCCAATCCACTGGAATTACTTGAGAGAAGGGACACCTAAGCCTATGTTACTTGGAAAGTTGTCTGTATCACCAGAAATGGACTCCATCATTTTTTTTTTCCTTCCCTCCTAATAACTGGCAACATTAGAGCTGTAATCTAGGAGCAATCAAATTGAAGAGCTATAAGAAATTCTCTTGGAGTTTCTCTCCCCCTTTGTAAACAGAAAATAGCCCCCCTGTCCTTGGGATATAAATGTAATAGTCCGAAAGCATCTAGCATGCATTGAATACTCCATAGTTTTATTCCTTTCGTCTTTTCTCTCATTTCTTCTTCCATCTCTTTCTTTCTTCCTTTTTTATTCTTCATACTTTTTTGGGGTTGATATAAACCTGAGTTATCCAACTGCTATTCAGCTTGGATGCTGTTTTTCAACATTCATTTTTGAAACGAAACAGTTATATACTTTTTTTCTTTGCTTCTTATAGTTGTTCCTGAAAACCTAGGTCCAAAACAAACGACTAAAGTCTAGTAAATGATAATTGTGAGGTACTCAAAAGAGCACCCAAGAAATTCAGCTTGTTGGAAAAGGCAAAGCGAGAGAGGAAAGGTCATAAAAATTGCAGTAATGTGCTAATAAAAGACATGTTATTTTTGTAATCCAATAAAATTCTTTAGGATTTCAGACCGAAATCCCAAATATCTAACAGCCATTTAAGCACTAAGAATACTACAAAATAAAGCATACATGCGAAAAAGTTTATAAAAACATATGTATCAGTTGCCAGTAGTTGTAATGTAAGGACTCATGCAACTATATCAAAGATAAGAAATGGAAGGTGGTGGCAGCTGAGAGGCAGGTCTCTTCTGTGTGCGTCTCTTCCATGAGCTTTTCCTCTTCTCAAGAGTCATCTTCTCATGAATGTTATGACGCCCATTTCCTTGCTTCTCTCAGGCTTTTCTTCATCATCTTCTTCTTCTTCTTTTTTTTTTTTTAAATTAAATGTATTGTTTGCTTCAAGGGTATAGGTCTGTGCATCGTAAGTCTTACACAATTCATAACACTCACCTCAGCACATACCCTCCCCAGTGATCATCACCCAGCCACCCTATCCTTCCCTCCCAACACCCCAGCTGCCCTCAGTTTGTTTCCTGAGATTAAGAGTCTCTTATGGTTTGTCTCCCACCCTGGTCCCATCTTGTTTCATTTTTCCCTCCCTTCCCCCTATCCCATCCTCCACCCTGCCTCTCAAATTCTTCATATCAGAGAAATCATAATAATTGTCTTTCTCTGATTGACTTATTTTGCTTAGCATAATACCTTCTAGTTCCATCCACGTCATTGCACATGGCAAGATTTCTTTTTTGATGGCTGCATGGTATTCCATTGCACGTATATGTGTGTGTGTGTATCTCACATCTTCTTTATCCATTCATCTGTTGATGGAAATCTAGGTTCTTTCAGTCTCTCAGGCTTTTCTGTATGGTGAATTGTACTCTTTCACCTTGTAATCTAAATCAATTTATTTCCTGTAAGTCATCTGTCATTAATGGAAACAAAATGTTGATTCTTAGACTTGTTTTCTTGAAGTTTCTCAGCTTCAGTTCCTGTCTCAGTCTGCTTGGGCTACTATAATGATGATCAAAGACTTGGTGGCTTAAACAACCAATATTTATCTCTTATAGTTCTGGAGGCTGGGAAATTGAACATCTTGATGCCAGGAGATTCAGTATGGGGTGACAGTCCTCTTCCTTGTGTGCTGAGGGCCTTCTAATTGATGCATCTTTATATGGTAGAGAGAAGAGATGGAGATCCCATGTCTCCTCTTCTTTTTGTAAGGACATTAGTCCCATCTTGAGGACCTCACCCTCATGACCTTATCTAATTATCTCTTAAAGGCCTCATCTCCAAATACCATCGCTTTGAGAGTTAGGATTTCAACAAGTAAATTTTGGAGGTACATAAATATTCAGTCCATAATAGTCCCTTTATGTTTCCCCCTTGATGCAGTAGGGGTCAAAATTTCCAGGTGGGACCTTGCTCCATTCTTAGATGGTTTTAATAACAGATTAAATAGTTTAAATAAGACCCCAACAAAAGGGGAAAGTAGAAATTTTGGGGGATTTTGTATCTACCAACATCTGAGCTTCCTCTGTCTCGTTTGTTTTCTGTCCATAACAACCATAATCGCCAGTAGTACGAGAAGAGAGAAAAATAACTCTACTGCAGAAAGAGTGTGCTATAAGTAAAGAAAATCTGGCATAGGAGTATTGCTGGGAATCCCTGAAAATCTTTAACTCTTAGAGAAAATTTTACTTCAAAGGCAGCTTTGTACTAAAGTGTTTGAAGAGAAATTCATAGTACAGCTCAACATTGTTCATAAAAGAGACCCCACACTTTTCCTCCCCCCAAATAATTTTCCTAATAATAAATGACTTGATGATAAAAGAGAGTGTTATTCTTTTTCTTGAGGCTGAGAAAAGGTTATGGATTTGAGCCAGTTGAGATGCCCCTGCTATCTTCACCTGCTGATCTCACCACTGAGGCCTGAGCATTGCACGCAGTGGATACCAAAACACTACTTCCTGCAGGCTGGAAGGATAACCTAATCGTTGCCTGGTAACAAGAAGCCAAACATGAATTTAGAAAAGGTGTGGTGATGGTGGTCGTCCAAAGGAAGAGCCTTCACCTAAGCACCTATCACAAGAGGCTGACTTACTCTCCCTGTAGTAATGAGAGTGGTTGTTGCCCCCCATCCATATCTTCAAATGCTCTCTCAGGTTTGTTTTCCAGGCCTACCACAGATGAGTCTCCCCACTTCTAATCCAACACCTCCAGTAATTAGGACCACTATCTTGTTCCTGCCATGCCTGCCTCATGGGAGGGCCCTATGGAAACCAAATACAGTCATTTTAGACTTTGACATATTAAAGTCAGGCCCCCTCTCCTTCCTGCCAACATACAATTTGATTAAAATATTGTTAAATAACACTAGTTTTAAGAAATATATGTGAAAGATTTTCCTGGAGGTGGTGGCACAGCACTAGGCTGTCTTGACCTGAGTGACATGGGATCTAGTCACTAAATAATTTGTGACTTTGGAGAAGTTTTTCCACCTTTAAGATGAACAGGTTGGCCAGATAGTCTGTAAGATATCATCAAGTTAATCATTCAATTCTATTTGTAAAAAGTGGCTATCTGGACCGTATTTTAGAGATATTGTTTCTTACATGAGTTTTATATAATATTTTTATGGTGAGAGATTAAAATCATAATAAAGAATAATAAAGATTATTTTTTAGAAGAATGGAAAACCCCCTGGGAATAATCATCATAATGATCAAATAAAAAGCAAACAAACATAAAACCTTCATATTTATCTCCACCTGTACTTTTGTTGTATACAGATTATGTGGGTGGTCCTAAATACTTGAGGGTTGTAAATTGACGCAGAATAGGGGATAAACTTTTTTTGAACATGCATTCGGTTCTAGGAATTGTGCTAAGTGCATTTGTCTTCACAGTAAAGACTGTAAAGATAATGATACTCCCTTTTAGAGACAAGGAAATTGAAACTCAGTTACTTGAAACAAGTTACCTGGTGATCAGTGGCAGAAGTTCTCAAAGTGCCCCTCCCCACCCCCACATGTCCACATCATTGGATTACCTAGAAATTTGGTATGATTGCAAATTCTCAGGCTCTACTAGGACCTACTAAATCAGATAGTCTGGAGGTGAAACCCAGAGATGAGTTTTAAAGTTTGAGAAACTCTGCTCTCAAGAGTTAAGAAACAAGGAATCAATCCTAGATCTAATATCCAAACCTGACTTTTCCCACTACCCACAATTATTGTGGGTATTTCTAATTCTAATTTGTCTGAATTATCTCTGATAGCTTTTCTTCAACTTACCTTCAAATGTTTTTCCAGGTAGGGAATATTGCAATCACCTCTTTACCAGATTAACTGGAGGCAGATGAAAGAGTGAAAACAGAATCATTTCAAGTCTGGGAGACAAAAAAAAAGCAAGAATTCTTAAGAAGACTCATGACAACAACACATGTACTTGCATTATGCCCAGACATAAGGGATGGACTTGAAGACCTTGTAGGTCCACCTCATTGTGAGTTTTCTGATTTGATTTTAGAGGAGGCTAACTATTCCTTTACATATACAAATATATACATTTATTATTTACTTGTTTGTTTATTTTTAGAGAGAGAGTGGGGCAGAGAGAGAGGAAGAGAGAGAGAATCTTAAGCAGGCTCCATACCAGTGCAGAACCAATGTGGGACTTGATCTCATGACACTGAGATTATAACCTGAGCAGAAATCAGGAATGGATACTTAACCGATTGAGCCACCCAGGCACCCTCCTCCACTCCTTTATATTTATAAATTTATTTTTAAAAAGTTTTTTTAAAGATTTTTTTTTTTAAATTTATTTGAGAGAGAGAAACAGAGAGGGCAGAGGTGAGGGGAGGGGCAGAAGGAGAGGGAGAAGCAGACTCCCCCCTAAGCAAGAAGCCTGAGGTGGAGCTCAATCCCAGGGCCCTGAGATCATGACCCGAGTCAAAGGCAGATGCTTAAATGAGCCACCCTGGCACCCCTATATTTATAAATTTATAATAGCATGTTTCATTCAAGAAATAGATTTGAGGATATGCTATAATTTTTAAATCTCATATGAAAAATGAAGCAAGAGAAGATTTTACTTATTTTACTTACTTCCCCACCTCCAATTCCATGGTAATTCTTATCTGTGGGTGTTGAACAATATTTCCCGAACAAATAAAGTTAGATCCTGGGATTATTTAGTAATTCCCCTTTAGTGTGAAATTTTATATCTGTTGATATAAAATTAGTCTGTATGGGATTAAAAACATAAGTCAGTTTATAATAGCTTTGCCATACAATTACATGGAGGACTTGTGACCTCAAAGCTTCAGTCCTTGCCAGATTCAAAATAAAAAATCAAAATTTACTTTTCTTTTCTATTCTGCTTTCAGAGTACAAGCCTACATATTTTACACAGCCTTCTTCATCTTTTTCCTTTACAAGGAATTGTTTGGAGATAAGAGCTAATACTGATCACATACATCAGTCTCATCAATGACAGGTCTAGAATTTACAAGGAGAGAGGTGGTAGTGACGAGGTTGTAAGTCTTATACATTTATATTATAGTGGCATACTCAGGGGCAGTGAAGATTTCCTCATTGCCATGAAACCTCCACGGCCTTTGCAAGAACTAAAGTCCAGGTGGGCATTGGCTGTAAGTGTAGGTCAAGTTCACATCTTCAGGAATCATGAAATTTGCTACTTTTCTTACTTGAATTTCTTCATAAAGCAAATGGCATTTATCTAGAATTGTGAGCTGCCTGAAACCATCTTTTGACTTGCAAATGTCTTTTAAACTAATGCAAGCTCTAAATGAATCTTGATATTGTGTTCACCAACTACTGTTTTCTTTTCCATTCCAGGTTATCAAGAATATTAGGGAAATAGTGGCATTTGGGTTTCATGCAGAGGTGTCATTACATAAGATAAACTTTATACAGAATATGTAAATTACTGATTCTTGCTTCAGAGAGAGTTTGCAAACTTACAATGCTGCAAAATAGTTATCCAATCGTGTATTTTTCCTCTGTCCAGTACAACAACTAATATTTTCATTATTCAAGCTTTCTTGTTTTTTGTACTGTGTGTATGTGAAATTTGTTTTGGGGGGTTCAAACAAGATATTCATTACATGAAATCACTAAAGAACTATAATCTAATCAGTCAGTGTTTTTAAAGATTATAACAAAAATTGCCTCAAAACATTTAGTATTGGCCGATTGGCATACTGTCTAGACAGACATTGGTTGAAAGATCAGTGCAGCCACTTACCAGCTGTTCAATGTAAGTTATTCAGTTTCCAAACCCCACTTTTCACTTCTATAAAATAGAACTATAGAAAGAATATGCATAACATTTGAGAGAAAACTAAATTAGACAATCCATGCAATTCACTATCCCAGTGCTCACACATGGTTAGAATTCATTATTATTAGTTTATATAATGTTTTAAGGAAGCATTAGAACATAAAATGTTTCTAATCTAAGGCTATGACTAAAAAACAGTCCAATACATTCTGAGTACAAATGTAAAATAAACCAGAATATTAATTAGAATGGTGTTTGACCAAGGAAGGAAGTCCCTTCAACTGGTTCTGTGGTTCTATGGTACCTCCCTACTAAGAGCTTATCCTCCAATAGGCGAACCCTGGTTAAGGGCTCTTGCTGTTTCTTTATGCTTCAAGTAAAGTAACACTTTATGAAAGAACATGGTAACTGCAGGTTACTAACTCTAGCTGTGAAGAATTCCCTCTCTGGTCAGGAGGTCAGACTGACTGTTTGCAAAAGGAGTTGTTAGATACTGTTTGCATAGTTCAAATCAAAAGGAGTTGGGAGAAAGTCCTTACCTTAATGAGAACATTAGACGGCCTTACGATAGGACGTGGAAAATGCACTTTCCTTTTCTATCCTCAACTTTCCATCAACTTCTAAATAAATAAGTGGCTTAGGCAGACAAGGGATCTCAAAAAACAAGCAACTGGGCAGAGAAAATCTTATCTTGGATTTTCTAAGGAGCTTCCATTGCACTATTAATATTAATACTATTTCTTGGTGAGGCCAATTTAATGCATCGTTGCTTCTAATTGTGTGCTTAACTTACATTCCTTTGAACATTTAGCCTGGGATGTAAATAAATGTTAGCATTCACACATTCACACATCTAATTAATTTCCACCAGAAAATTCATTACAATATTACACCATATGGACTTATCTTCATTAACTGTAATGGAGCCCTTTAAAATGAAATGTTTCCTAGAATATCATATGTTGGGCAGGGGTAATACAACAGGCTAAAAATAAATAAATAAAAAGGCAAGGCTGTCTTAAAATGAAAATTCTAAACTTCATATGGATTTGTAATTTAAGTCTCACTTGCTTTGAATACCGAAAAAATATGTAACTATATAAAAATGTATAATATAGTGTACATTACAGTTCATAGGCAATCTTCCAGAAAATCATCAGTTTTTGATTCATCTAGTCTGTAAACATGTCTTAATTTCTAGAGTGTTTACTATGTCCCCCAAATTTTTAAAGAACTATGGTAAAATTTTAGAAAACTGTGATAAAATTTTCTCTTAATTTTTTCTTTCAGCTTTGTATAATGATTCTTTAAGCCCCACATTAGTGGTTATTCATTAGAAGATGATAACCTTAAATAGAACCCAGGAACGATTTGGAGCCCTAAGAATACAAAGAATTTAAGTCTAAGCCACAATGCTGAACTTTTATACCTCATCTAGGTAGAAAAAATGTGACAAAGTTTTCATTACATCATGGCTGTGACATTCTTACAAATGCATTGAAAATGGGGTAATCATTGTCATGGCTGAGCTTGAAGGAAGGAAGAGATCTTAAATGCAGGCTTCTCCTGAATTTTGTAGAAGTTATTCTTTAAGAAAATATAATTTTAATTTAAACTAGGAAGCACTTTTATGGAATGTAGTATAGATCATGGATTTTAAATTGTTCATGTTTTCTTTTTTTCTAAGTGTTCATTTTTTGTACTAAGTCAAGGTCATCTTTTTCTTTCAAAATTCACATTTTCTGCTCCACACACTTTATAGAAAAATCTCAAGATGTTCTCTAAGCAGCATCCTTAAGACCCTCATCAAGCATTTACTCACAAAAATGTGCACTTCATGTTTATTCTGTGCTTTTTATATTAAACCATTTTCATATATATTTTATTTTATTAAGTTCTGTTCAGAGTCAAGTGTTGAGAAGGAAAGAAAGACAAGAACTAATGTCTTTTCCTGTCAGCATTTATGTGTGGGGAAATAAAACATACCTTCTCCTAGATAATGCTAAACCATATATAATCAAGGTAGACAGTGTGTGGTAATCCTGTTTGCTCTGCAGAAATTGAAAGCATTCTTCTTTGTTTACTGGAGTACATGAGGTCCCACATTCAGCGCTGTCCTAGTCCAATATTGAACCAACTGCCATCCTCGCATGTGAAACAGCGGCTACTCCTAACCAGCTGATCAGTTGACAGAGGGATTAAATAGCATATTGCACGTGCCTGTCCTATGATAGGCTCTTAAACATTCAATTCACAGATCTTAATGGCTCAGCCGGTTTTTCTTGAGAAAGTGAGATTTGAGCAGAGATATGGAGGGTGAGGAAGATTATTAAGCAAGGAGGGGGTGTGAGGCAGTGTTTCTCACAGAAGGACTAGTAGGAGCAGAGAGCCCATGGGGGAGGAGAATGGCCCTACCCAGACCCGGAAGGAAGGTCAGTGTGTCCAGATGCTGGTTGTTCTGGCCAGAGGATCCCAGGTGAGGCTCTACCAAGAAGGCAAAAATGGGTCTGTGGTGCCATTAAGGAACTCAAGTCTTTATGCAGAGAGAGAGATCAGAAACTACAGGAGGGTTTTAGACTGAGGAAAGGCATCTGAAGACATCTTTGCTTTGCATCATGACCTTTCCTAGGTCACCAAGAGAGAAGCTCAAATTCATAAAAGCAGATGAGGAGAAATTTTATTGGTTGTTGATTTTTCCTTTTTTAACTCTTTAATTTGTTAAATGAAATATCATAAATCCAGTCCCCAGAATGGTCCCCAGGCCATAGCAGGTACCTCTTCTCTGGCAACTCGTATTTACCTGGGCTCCTTAGAATGACCTTCTTCAGTGGCTCAACCACCTACCAAGTCATATCGTTTTGGAAAAGGTACTAACTTTCCAGTGACAAGGATCACTGTTTCTGCGTAAGTTCAATGAAGTTCTATTATAAAAATTGGGGGGGGGGGCTCCTGCTTGGGTCATGATCCCAGAGTCCTGGGATCGAGCCTCACATCGGGCTCTCTGTTCAGCAGGGAACCTGCTTCCTCCTCTCTCTCTGCCTGCCTCTCTGCCTACTTGTGATTTCTATCTGTCAAATAAATAAATAAAATCTTAAAAAAAAAATTGGGCACTGAAGGGGTGGTTTAAATTGCTTTATTCGATATCAAAATACAGTCTGTATTCAACTTGTGGAGAGTTAATATATTACAATCTTTTTTTTTTCTCAAGCAATTTTGTTTTTCAGTACTTCCAATAATGCATTTCCTCTTGTCAGTGTAGGAAAGCTCAGTTTATACAATATTAGATATTATCAGAATCATAGAAATATGAATTGGAACTTTCTTACAGCTTAGCTATAAAACAAGTTTATATTTTACATGTGCATAAATGGCTTTTAAAGATAATTTTGGAGAGGGGCACCTGGATGTTACAGTCACTTAAGTGTCTGACTCTTGATTTCAGCTCAGATCATGATCTCAGGGTCCTGGGATCGAGCCCGGTGTCGGGCTCTGCACTCAGCGGGGAGTCTGCTTGAGATTTTTCCCTCTCCCTTTGCTCCTTCCCTTGCTCTTCCTCTCTCTCAAATAAATAAATAAATAAATCTTAAAGAATTTTGGAGATTACTTTATTGGTAACAGCAGTAGTAGCTTTGGAAAGATTTTTGAGGCTCTTTTTCATGATGGACAAAGTCATGTCCAACAGAGGGAAGGATGCCTTCAAAGCTCAGGCATTTGAGCAATATAGCCAATGAAAAACTGTCATGGAGAGAAAATGTTTTCAAAATCAGAAGCAAAGTTTGTCTAACTCCCATGGTGATCTTAGCACATCAAAGGCTGCTGATTTGCCATTAGATACATCATCTCCACAAAATTGTCAGCGTATCAGCCTCACCTACATTGTTAGAAACGGAAATGCTTAGACTGTACCTCAGACCTCTTGAATCAGAAACTCTGGGGTGCGTGCCTAGCAAACTGTGTGTTAATAAACTGTGTGGTTTCTCAAATTTGAAAACCCCTAACCCAGGAGAAATGGTATCCTTCAGAAGTCATATCTGTCTTTCAGCCGTCATGTCCTCTATGATTACAAAAATAGCTCTTAGTGTTACCAAAAATAAGGAGGGAAAAGATATAGCCCAGAACCTGCTCCTTTCTTCCTGTCTAGTAGAACCCTTCCCCAAGGAGCTAAAATGCCTCAAGGAGATCTGACTGGTTCCAGCTGCAGAGGAGGACACTGATTAGGCTGATTCCATGATGGTAATTCTAATTCCCTTATTGTTTAGGGATATTGTTTAAGGATATTGTAGATCTGAACTCGTTTGGACCAATGAGATGCATAAAAGATTACTCAGCCTTTTGGGCAAGGAGTTTCATTATTCTCAGGAGACAAAAGAGACTTTCTTCCACTGCCTATAAACTTAGGTGCTACCAGCAGGCATCAGCCAGTATGAGGAGAACCAGCTAGAGGAGGATGTGGGTTTATCAGGTGGTGCAGAACGGAGAGTCAGAAAAAACTTGAGTGCTGGAAAACATTGCTGGGCCACTGGATCAACCCTTCCTGTCTCTTAATTAAAAATGTTACCTGTCGGGAGTGGCTCTGTAGTTAAGCGTCTGCCTTCAGCTCAGGTTCTGGGTTTGAGCCCCAAATCGGGGTCCCTGCTCAGCGGGAATCCTGCTTCTCCCTCTCCCACTCCCCCTGCTTGTGTTCCCTCTCTCGCTGTATCTCTGTCAAATAAATGAATAAGATCTTAAAAAAAAAAAAGTTACCTGTAACCAAAAGCATCCTCACTTATATAGGATACCCAGTAAACCATGAGCTACCTGGAGGCAGGGTCATGGCTGTAATCATCTTTATATCCTGGAGGCCCAGTTCATGCCTGGAAGATGTGACTGCTTAACAGATTTTTGCTGAATGAATGAAAAACTGAATGCACTTATATTTGACAAATATATTCCACTAACCACAGCATCCAAGGAGGTAGAAATGCAATGTAAGTACCTCAAAAATAGTTTTATCCAGAAGGCAGTTATCTTGTGGCATTTTTCAAACTGATTGGCATTGGAAAATGTACTGAGGAATCCTTTTATCTGGATAGAAAGGAAGTACCTTCACCTTAAGCTTTATTTTCAGTATTTTAAAACCTTACTTGAACAACAACAACAATAACAACAAAAAACTTCTACTTTTAATGACAAGAACATGTTCCTAAATCTACAGCTTAATAAACACAAACAAGTCCCTCCCTTTTATGGGTTCCATTACTCACTTACATGTTTTTCTTTCTTGTGATGGCAGATGCTCTTAATTGCTCACAAGCATGAGTGGGAAGTGATTATAAACTCCAGATTTAATAAGAACATCAAAAAAGAGGAGAGATGGATCAAAATGCTCCATCAATTACAGGGGTGTTCTGGTTTCATTTTGTATTTCCTTTTCCCACGTTTGTAAAAGGGCCAAATAAAATGATCTCTACCTATGTGGTCTTGCATGCCAGAGGCTTCTCCCAGAGGCAGAAGGAAAACAAAAGCTTTAAGCTTTCACTAGAGAGACCACTGAAAAGTCATGTATGGATAGGACCAAGGCTGAGCCCCACCTCCTTGTCTCCTGAGAACCAACCCCAGACCTTTTGCATTCTGAGGTGGGACTGATTACTCCAACAAGTATATATTCAGCGCTTGACATATCCCAGTTGCGATTTCAGACACACAATTTTACCCACCTACCAAATGTGGCCAAGGTGGTGAGTGCTCCCCACTTACTCAAAGGTAGTTCTGATTCTTCCTGAATTGAAATTTCAATGTTCTTTCCAGCTATCAATGACAAATGTTATTATTCTAGTACTTTCTCTCCTGAATCACACATGATTTTAATACAATGGAGCCGTAAACTTATTCTTTAAATGCAACAGGCGTAATAAGCAGTTGTTTTTTTTTGTTTGTTCGTTTGTTTTTCATTAGACTAATCAGTAAATGAAGCAAACCATCATGACTTGAGAGCAAGGGAGCATAATGTTCTGGGGTGACGCTCTTCCCCATCTTGACCTTTCTTCCCTATCTAGACCTGCCTAAATTTTTTTCAAATTCCCTCTTACCATTTTAAATTCAAGCACATCAGAATGTAACTGTCGGGAGAGGCTCCTGTGTGTGTATGTGTGTAGAAGTTGGACATTTGCATTCTAACAGAGGATGAGTCCTTTTCTCTGGAACGTCTGGCATCTACAAGCTGGAAAGGAGCTGAGGGAGGAAGGCAGGGGTGCCAGCGCTCTTGGCTCGGTGGAAGGATGCTAGCACAGGTTTTCACCCAGCCATCAGCTGTCCCTTGAGTTGACACCCAAAACAAAACTAAGAGACTCAGTGGCAATGAAGAAAAGTTCAAGATTTCTTTGAGGGGGCCAACACTGAGAAACCTGATGGCCAAGGAAGTCGATCGAGTTGGCCAGACACAGTTTGCATCCAACCAAGGATAGTACGCTCTTGCCCAAAACAGTTTTTTTATTGAATGAATATTGCACTTAGACTTCTGGTTTTGACTTTTCAGTCTTTTCAACAGCTTGTGGTCCACATTGTTAAGGCTGATCATGACAAAATAGGACAGCAGTTTTATTTTTGCAGGTGTTATTAAATGTGTGATTTAGTCACCTGAAAGCAAAGCTGGGTTTTGCCAGTCAGAAGCGAGAACTCTCGCTGGCTACCTGGATCGGTCTGGAAGGCCATGAAGGCACACTGATACTCTTTCAGGTCCCCCCCTGAAGGAAATTATGTACCCTTGCTGGTTGTATGAAGAGCTCCCACCCCAGGCTGGAAAGAGTAGCCTTCTTACTGGCTCCACACCCTGCGATTTCGCAACACCACAACGAGCTGTGCGTGTACTTCAACCCCCTGGCTTACACCTGGATGGGTAAAGAGATAAGAATACAAGTTCCGCTAGTAACGTTTTGACGACACACCAACAGTACAGTGGGCTTGATAGCCATAAGCCAATTAAGGCAATTAGTGCTATTTAATGTGAAATGTTCTCCAATACACACACTGGCAGAAATATTGAAAAATACAAGCATCGCGAATTCTCATTTATTTTCCCATCGCCAGAGCCAGCTGCTGAGTGCCAAGCAGCACTGTATGTGTTCCTGGCATAACTTTATTAATAATCTTGGCAAACAAAGAATCCTTCAACAAATAGCAGTAGCCTTTTGATTATATTGTGCCACAGATAATAATTGCTTCAAATTGAGTGTAGTGAAGTCTATTTGCTCATGCATAATGAAAAAAAAATCATATAACAGCTTGATTATGGAAACTAACGGCATGTTGGAAAGCTACCAAGAATTCCCCCAAATTGGACATTTTAATTGTTTTACCTCAGTTGCTGATCCAGGCCAAATTCATTTAAAACAAATTTAACATACCAAAATCTCTATAAAACACATTGATTTCCAAGCCTACTGGCCATAACTTACTTAGAGTTAATGAATGTGAAAAATGGTTTTTAAAGCTACATAAAAATATAATAATAATGTTATTATTGGAACAGTAGTTAAATCAGCAAAATTCCAGTACACAGGAAAATTTAAATTGACTCTCTCAGGTGTCGGAAAGAGGATTTGACCTGTACTTTACTTCTAGAAACTGGAATTGTGCGGGTTTGTCTCTGTTTACGGGTATTCTACAATTATTTAAATTTGAAAATGGATATGCTTTTTAACAAAGATGTGGAAGCAAAACTTTATTTCTATTACCATAATAGCTACCATTTTTTGAGCCATTGCCATGCTTCAGACCCCAGGCTAAACAGTTTACAAATATCATCCAATTTAGTTTTGGCCCCATCAGGTACATTTTCTTCCCATGAGAGGTATAAGATCAAGATTTGTTGCATGAATGGAGAAGTAACTTGCTTCACATCTCAAGTAGCGCACCAGCATTTAAAGCCCAGTGGTGGTGTTCAGTAGCTGTCCTCTTAGACCCCTTATTTACACTCTTTTCCTTTTCTAGGAGCAATGCTTTAAGGGTCCCCAATTCTAACAGTTCCAGCAAGGCGAGGTTAAGCACAACCACATTAGGAATTCCTCTAGGAGCAAATTCTTCAAGAGTCCAGGCAACGTAACACCTATAGTTAAGGATGGTGCTTAATGGTCTTCCGGCTCTGCTGAGGAAACTGCTCCTTGATGTTTCAAACACTGCGTAGGGTGTGGGGGCCAACACTGAGAAACCTGATGGCCAAGGAAGTCCATCAAGTTGGCCAGACACAGTTTACATCCAACCAAGGATGGAACACTCTTGTCCAAAACACTTTTCTTATTGAATGAATACTGCACTTAGAATAGTCTGTGGTTTTGATTTTTCAGTCTTTGCAACAGATTGTGGTCCACATTATTCGCTGATCATGGCTGTCCTAGGCAACATTTTGAAGAGAGTTATGCTTCCTAGGGCACCCTCTCTACGTCCTTCCAGCACCCTGTTCCCTCTCCACCTGCTCCAAGTCCCAGCCCATTACCTTAGCTACTCACATTTATTAAAAATAAATTAAAATTATTATTTTTATTATTTTAACCATGGAACTCTTGTCCAAATGCAATCTTAGTTGAAAGCCCAAGTATAAGAAACAAGCCTAATCTTCTTTCTAGGGTATGGGACTTAAAGCCTAGAATCAAACTGACTCAGTATAAACTCAGCACCTCTCACACCTCTGTGGGGCTTCTTCCTAGGTCTTATCCCAAGGTCCACATCATTCAAAGAATTTTCAGGTACCTACAATGACCCTGTTGATCTATTCTCTGATTTCCTCTGTTCTAATAGCCACTAACACAGTTTAAGCCCAATATGTCTCTCTTTCTTATATGCAGGTTAACTTTTCTGCTCGGTTAAGCTATGAACTTCCTCATGGCAGAAACCTCGCATCTTTTGTGTTTTTCATTTCAGCAGAAGATCCCATCTATAGCAAAGCGTTCACCAAAAGTCCACCTTAGAAACAACTCTCATCAAGCTAAAGCAAAACAGAAAGAGAAAGATAAGGCAGAAGCCCTTCTGCTTGCACTGTTGTCCCCCTCTAGCTCTGGGTAATCAAGCACCAGTTAGTCAGAGAACTAGATCTGGAACCTGGCTGTTACAACTTATGTGTAACTGGGCTATTTTATATACCTCTCTGTGCCTCAACTTCCTAACCCATTAAATGGGGATAAAAATCTTGTCAACAAATCGTGAGGACTTGGCAATATTTTGTAGAAAGCACACATAATAAACAGTAGCTTTCAGCCCCCCCACCCCGGGCTCACCCTACCCCCGCTTTGGGATATTTGACCTAGTTAATTAGGCCACTGGTTCCTTGCTATAGACTAACTGGGTTAAGAAAAACTTCCTTTTACCAATACTGCCTTGTAAGCTCCTGTTCTGAAATTTAACCTCTCTTATCACATTATCCTGGATACAAACATTACGGACCTCATTGTTCTATGTAGCTGCATATGCATACTGCGAGCTGACCGTGTGCGTGGGTGGTGACTGGGGGTTGAAATAAGGGTGTTGGAAGAATAGACAAGAAACAGAACACTGTTTCCATCTCCTGACCCAGCAGCCTTCCTGCCTCCTGCCATCCCTCCCTCTTCCACACAGGGATGGCTGGCTTTGACCTTTCCTCAATTTGATTATTTCTAAAAATGTAAAAAAATTATTTGTCATCATGATTTTGTAGACCATGGCTTCTCATACTTTAATATGCATAAAATCATGAGAGATCCTATAAGAGTGGGGATTCCAAATCAGTAGGAGTTGGGGGGATAGTGGGGCGGGGAACAGAGAGCCTGCATTTCACCCAAGGTGCAGGTGTGGAGGCTGCTGATGCACAAACATACTTGGAGCAGCCAACACCTACATGATGGCATCAAGGCAATTGAAGCTAGTCCCATCAAACACAAGGAGGAAAACAACCGAAAACTCAGTTGCCAGTGTCACAGGGGCATTATGGGAATAGAAAGAATACATGTGCTTATTTGTGCATTCGAGTTTTTTGTTGTCATTGCTATTATTTTTACCTTCTTTATGCTTAAATACGAGTTCAAATTCTCATTCTTGATCTCATCCTATTTATCATTGAAAAAAGCTCTCTCCTTTATATCACACACACACACACACACACACACACACACACACACACCCACCCGTAACTTTGCTTCCTAAAGATTTTAAGAAATAGTTATACATATCCTGGAAAACAAAGAAAATGGAGCAAGCATGTGTTTTGGAAGGTTTTCAGCATTGATCTCTTATCTCCGCACACATCAGTAACAAGTATGTGAAAAACACTGTAAAGGTCAGTGTGGCCCTATAATTTCTAGCCCTGATCTCGAGCCAGATGCGCTATTCTGAATCCTGGTTCCAGCACAATTTAGCCTTGGGTTTTGGTTTAACAATTCTGTACATGTTTCCTCATCTGCAAAATGAGACTTGTGATAGTTTTTGTCTTGGATAAATTGAATTAAGGTAAGTCAAGGGCTTAAAATAGTACGTCACATGCAGGAAACACTATATGAGCAGAAGGTATTCCATAACTCGTTTATGTAATTCTTAACAGTATGGAATAGTTTGACTTTAAGAAGTGAGCATATGCCTTGTGAATCGTGTTTAGGAAAACCAGCATTTGGGGGTTTTTTTTGAATAATTACATGTCATGGATCCTGTTTGCGTGTGTGTGCATGCGCGCGCGCATATTTGAATGGGAGTTTGTGATTTTACTCAATATTTTAATATTTTAATTTTGCTGACGAAATTCTTATGTCTTTCTTATGGTAATAAATGTGTTTATGAGCCAGTAGTTTCAGTATACTCTAGTCTAAGTGAAATTGTATCTCACAAGCTCTTGGTGGAGAAAATTCGTATGTTACACATTTAAGTTTCTTAACACTAAATAATTTGAGAGGCATATAATAGAGTGGTAAAGAGTACGGGTTTTAACTTCACATCTATATACAAGTCTTGGTTTTGCTATTTACAAGCTGGATGATCTTGGCAGAGTCACTTTGATTTATTTTAATTTCCTAAACAATTATAATCACAATACCCACCTTATGAGACTGTTGTGAAGTGTAAGAAGACAACATGAATTAAGTCCTCAGCATAGTGACAGTGTTACAGTCATTCCCTAACCCATGAAATGATAAGAGCACACAATAATAGATGAATCTGGGGATCATGAGCCTAGGAAAGGACCAAATCTGAAAGCCAGTGCAAGCGCATTTAATATCAATAGAAAAATCCTTAGCGGTGTACAAAAAGGTCATATATTTTCCCCTTCTTCAATCTACTTCAACCATCTTTCTGTCTCTTTTCAATTACTAAAAGTAGGGAAATTAGATGTCCCAACTTGCCGAACACTGTCCCATTTTATGCCTGTTGCCCCAGTACAATTGCTGTTAACACAGTCTTTCGTTCCTCAAAGTATACCAGTTAGAAATATAAGTGTCATTGTCATTCACCTGAAGGTACTAATTTGGCCTTGTGCCTCATTTAAGATGCCCTTGAGATGATCAAAAATATGACCATTTTTTCAAGTATTCCAAGTCCCAAATTTCCCTGAAAACATTGATATTCCACAAATATATTTTCATTGCAATGAGCATCAGTGTATCTTTTCTACCTTTGTCCTCAAGACAACTATTTGAGATCATTTGACTTCCCCCAGGTGAGGACTGTTGGGTACCAAGAATCACACATGTGAAGAAGCAGGATGGGAAGGAGAGAATCCAAGCAGACAGCGTGTGTGGGGCCGGAATGGGTGCCGTGGGGGAGAGTGACAAAGATATGGCTAGGGGAGTACTTCTGTTGTGGACCTATTTTCCAGTACTGCTTCTCATTTTTACCTTTATTTCCCTTTCTCCTGTTAATTGCATTATGATGATTACACATTGCAGCAGAATTTGAATTTAAACATAGAATCTGAAATTAAACAGCCTCCAATCACCTTCAGGCTGCAAGACATACTAGCTGTGTAACTTTGGGGAGGTTACTTAACTTCTCTGTGCCTCATTTCTTCCTGTGGTAAAATGGGACTACTGGCTTACCTCATGGGACTCAAGTCGAGATTAATGAGGTAATGTGTATAAACGTCCTAGAACAGTGCTTGGTACCCAGTCAGTGCTTTTGTGCTTACGTCCATCTTACTTCAGGTCTGTTACAATGAGTAGGTCTAGGATTCATCCTGATTCTGGTTTTAGGTCCAATAAACCGACCCATCTTCTAAGCAATAGCATTGTTATTACTATCATTTTCTTTTGCTTCCTCCTACCAAATTTTTTTATGCTAATGTGTGTCTCATTGAATTTTCATCCCTCAATGTTTACTTTCACACATATGACTAAAAATAGCTCAAAAAACATATGCACCAAAAAAGTGAAGGATGAGCTTTGGGTTTAATTTTAAGAAAAATGAAAGTAACCAGGGATAGAATAAAAATCCTTTAATGGGTACTGTTGTTTAAAGGGAGTGGCATCTCTATCACTATTACATGCCTTCTTCAATCACTATTCTAGACTCTGTTAGACTGATATTGTAAAGACATACTTTGGAGGCAGAAGAAGAAATGAATTGGGCCATTCAAAAGTGGTGGTTTAGAAATAATCACATGTCATGAAAAGAATAATGTCCCTGTTTCCCAAGGAGAACAGTATGAGGAAATAATTGTTTTGAAATGTAAGGTTCGAATAAGATGGCTGATTTAAATTGTATAAAGCGTAATTAGCACGACTGACATAAATTATAGGTAAAAGACCTACTGGGTCATGCACGTGTCCTTTTAACCAGGTACCATGGAGACAGGTACCATAGAAACAGGTAAAGCTTATATTTTACTTTTAAAGCCATTAAACTTACACGCAATTGCTTTAGCTTTGTTTTTACATATAGGACTTTGTTTTTACATATAGGACTATGAGGTAATTCAAAAATTTAAAGTCATGCTTCTTTTTCTCTTCAGAGAGAATACAGGTCTTTCTCTACTTAAAAGTAATTGTCTCAGTTCCTCAAAAAAAAAAAAAAAAACCCGAAACCCAACAACAACAATAACACTGTTATTGTTTTTAAAAACCTGTTATTGTTTTACAAACCTGTAAAAATATGTTGGCAGATGTTAAAATGAGGTACTTTCTGTTGATTAGTCTTTAGGTTGTGAAATAATAAAAGAGGCTCTAAATAAATAAATCACAGTAGTTAATGTGTCCTGTTCCCTCTTTCAAGCTTTATCTGCTGTAGAAAGTGTTCCCCTAACATTAAAAAAGCCATACTTTCCTTCTATAGATATATAATATGGCAAGTACTGAACACAGGAAAAAAAAAAAATCCAAGATTAAAAGTGCCTCCTGAATAATCAAAAAAGGATAAAAAGAAAATTTGATATCCTTCTATAACATTGTTACATTTAATTCCTTGAAAATAATAATCCACAGACCACCCACCAGATTTGTGGTGGATGACAAATAATCTGTGCAACCACCAGAGAGTTGAATTAGCTAATATATCTGATTCCCTAAGCATTTGTCACAAAGAGAGGTTGTTTTGCATTTTCTCAGAGTTCCCATTTGGCTAGTGTTTCTGTTTTACTGCAGAACCACTGTCATAATTTCAGAACAGTTCCAAGATTCCCTCTGATTCTACTTTTTGATCAAATGAACCAATGGGTTCATTTACACAGCAGTAGTCCGGTGCCTGGTGTTTCCGGGCCTCTGCTCACTGTGCCATCATGGGGGGTTTAGTATGACCATTTTAAGATTACCACCCAAAGAGCTCTTAGAATCAGTCTCCTACACCACAGCTGTCGCCTCAATCTTGAGAATGGGTTCTATACACAGTAAGTTTATGTTTGTCCTGGCAAAAGTCTATTGAGAACCAGTGCAGGTAAATCTATTTTGAGGGCTGTGGGCTTACTTTTGCATGCATATATACATATGTGTATATATATGTGTATATATACATATATACATATTTTGCATGCATATATACATATGTGTATATATATGTGTATGTGTGTGTATGTATATATATATGCATATATATATATATATGGATGGATAGATGAAGATATGTATTCTCTCTCTCTATATATATATATATTCAAAGACACATACACACACACACACACACACACACACACACACAATAAAGTTATAGCAACACCATCCAAATTAGGGTGTGTTCTATTTCCCATTCCCAACCTCTCTTTATACATAGCTTTAGTCCTGTACTGATTTATTCCTATTACAGAAAAGCAGTGCACAGAAACTGTAGCCATTCCTGTAAAGCAGCTGGCCAAGGGTCACCATATCCGTTCCTTTAAAGTACCTGCTTTGTTTGCATTGAAAAAATAATAATAATAACCCCCCTCAGAGCTCCTTTATGTGGAAAGACTGCTGGCTGGATATATGCCCTCTAACCTATTTAGGGAGGGACTTGTTTCTTTGTTTAAGGTCCAATGGGATTTCCCCTGGGTGAAGTTTAATGGGATTAAGCTTGGGAAAGATTGTGAGAAGATTTCATCATCAGCCTTCAGTTTCTGCCCCAGACAAGGTTATACAAAGAGTAAAGGTACATCCTTTTGTTAGTATACTCACCTGCGTGTCCCTCAAAACCGGCTATGGTCTCTGAAACAGATCCAGTTTTGTCCCATCCCATCACCCAAAACAGCACTTTGAGGTCTGGGTCCCAAGACTGCTTGAACTAGGATTTCTACTTTCTGGAAATGACGGAAAGAAAGCATCAGGGGGAATTCTTAGTTTTCTGAAGGCTGCATTTGATAGGAAAGAAAAGGTGCATGAAATCACTTGATCCACATCTATCTCCTAGCACAGTGCAATGTTTGTTTGTCCCTTTTAGACCTAACGAAGAGAAGCGGTCAATCATTCTGATAGGAACGCTTTCCTAATTGTCCGAGAAAAAGTCTGTTCATGTTTTTGCCTCTAGTGCATTGCTAATGTTACTCTCTACTGCTTTTCCAGCTAATTATCTCTAGGACAATATCCATTCCATTGATCTCTGGCTTGACAGCAGAGTGAAGTTGATTCTTTTACTATTTTCTCAAAACCCACCAAAATGAAGAAAGGTGACCAAAAAAGGAAAGAGATTCCATCTTCAATGAAGGTAGGAAATGGGTACAACCATTTATCAGAGAATTATAAGAAGAGCTGCCAAATCCTATAGTACGATACTGAGGGCAGACACATAATTCATCGAGTTCTGACAACATCTCAGCCACAGCAGGCACCATTCATTGTCTACTGGGTAGCCATTCCTTGCACCCACTTCCTCCCTACACATGACCCTGGTCCTGGCTTTATTCGTTGCCAACATACCTTGGGTTTTGTGTAAGTATGGGGTGGCTACGAACTTCAGAGGTCAATTATAATTAGCCTTGGCCCATCACCATAACTTGTCAGTGTCTGTTTTGAGATGGAGAAGTGACACAATTCTAGAAAATGGACATGACAGTATGCTTCTCGGAAACTTGTACACTTTGAAAAGGAACACAGATAAGTAGAGAGGTGAGGCCTTTTACTGACTCTGAATATTATTATTTTAGAAATATAGCAACTGTCTTGGGACCCTGAAGGCAGCCGGCCCGAGGAGAAAGAGAGCATGCAGAATTTGATAGTCAGAAAAGATGCAAAGGATTTGAGCCCTTAGTAATTTCTCTGTTCCACTGGATAACTACCCTGCCAGTGCCTACCCGCTGATTCTTCTTATGTGAGATAATGTATGTCCTAGGGCTTTAAATTCTCTAACTCACAGCTATCATAATCCTAACCAATATAGCTTGGTCCTTAAAAGTAGGACATACCTCTCTTGGACCCACTACTCTTAAAGTACAATGACATTGTACTTGTAATGTGAGGACATTATAGGGACACTTCCGTCAGCTCTGCTCCATCCACTGGGGGGGAAAAGCTGGATATAAATAATCAATTTATTCAGAGAAAGCATTAACAATAAGCAAATGTAAGGATTATGATTTGTTTTTTTGGGGGGAGGATTATGGTTTTAGATCAGAATATAAACATTTAAAACTTAGAAATAGCAATATAGTAAACTCTTAAAGGTGGCGAATAATGAAAGTAATATAATTAGGCTAAATTTCTAATCTTTTATATTAAAGCAGACAAATCAGCAATAAAAGTATAAATCAATTAGTTCGTGATATAAAGGGATTCATAAGAAAAATTTAAGTTAATAACATAACAATCACAATCAGGAGATGGAGTGGAAAAGAAAAGTGGGAGAAAAATATGAGTGTACCAGTTTACACAGTGTTTAAAGGGAATAGTTGATATGCATGCTGTAAAACTAAAAAAATGAGAAACATTAAGATTATTGTTAAAATTTATAAACACCAACTCTATAAGATCTAACAACAGAGTATGTGCCCTCCAAGCCTCTGGTTGGGAAACACACTCAAAGCAGATATCCTACATAGAAAATGATAATTTAGGAGGTGGTAACAACAAATCAAAACAACCAGGACTAGGGGCGCCTGGTGGCTCAGCGGGTTAAGGCCTCTGCCTTTGGCTCCTGTCATGATTTTAGGGTTCTGGGATCGAGCCCCACACTGGGCTCTCTGCTCAGCGGGGAGTCTACATCCCTCCTGCCCCTCTCACCCTGCTTGCCTCTCTGCCTGGCAAATAAATAAATAAAATCTTAAAAAAAAAACACAAAAAACCAACAAGGACTAAGGACAAACATAAATGCCATGTCTGTAAATATAAAGAAGATGAACTCAAAAAAAAAAAAAAAAAAAAAAAAAAAAAAGAGAGAGACTCTCTGACTGGAGGGAAGCCTCTTGAACTCGGGGTGCTGATGAGATGCCGTCCAGGTGCACGTGGGGAGAATCTCCTTCCAATGTGTTTTCAGCTGTACCTTTTCAGTTTTTCCCCAAAGCAGCCCTGCGTGTGCTTAGAATCTCACAAAACGTTTCATGAATTCATTTTGTTCAGTCGAAGGCTCTAACGCTTTCTGTTGATAATCAAGGCTCCATTTCAAGCAGACTTAGAGAGATACTTTCCTCTAACCCTAACCTTCGAGGTAAAGTCTCCAGTCATGTCAAGCCATAAGACACCAACGGACCATCTTATTCAAAAACTCAAAGACTTAACTTTTTAAACCCGGGCAGTTGGGATACCCCATCACACTAGCCTAAAAATTCTTGTGAATTAATTGAACAGCAATGTGCTAGACAGCAAACCAGTCGCTGACGCTCCAAAGAAACTCCGTGAGTCCCGATGAGGCTGCATGTCCTAGGCTGTGAGGCTGACAATTAGGTTCAAAGAGGAGCAAAGGTACAGTACAGCCTGAGTGTAAAAATGGATGCCACCGCGTTCAATGGCCACATCGGCTTTCACGTCTCCACAGACTTGAGTGGGAAAATTCATTAAAATAGAAAGCCCTTCTGAAGAATGAAGCAGGTAGATGGATAATGAGAAATATTTAGAAGCTCAGTGTGTGTGTAGGTTCAAACTGGGAAACACGACGGGCGGGTCACACTCTGCGTCGGTTTTAGAAGAATGGGTCTCCACCTCGGGGAAAGCATTTGGATGACGCAATCTGAGGCTGTGAGTATTGCAATTTGTTAGCAATAATAGTTCAAGTGTAGAAGTTTGAGAATGATTTACTGAGCAAAAACCAGAGCAGGTTCAAGGCTACCTCTATAACATTACTCTCGCCTGTATTTTGATATGCCTTGCTGAGCTTTAATAAAAGAGATTTCAATATAATTACTCCTTAGAGTATCCCAAATAAATCTGTGTGCAGCCATGGGAATATGTATAAACCATCGGTTTAAATACTGATGGTTTGAAAACAACGTAAAAGCAGGATTTGCAAAGCCACTGAAACCAAATGATATAGAGGTATTAGAGGAATGAACCAAAACACTGCCCTGAGAATACTTGGATTTTCCTAGGAAATCTAAAGTGGCTATGAATTTTCTTTTAAAGAAAATAAACACCTGGGAAAACTACCAAGAACAATGTGCAAATCCCCTTCCTTCATTTGTCCAAGTAACTGAGCTGGCCCACCCCAAGAGGCATAAAATCTGTGGAATTTTTGTTCCCTAGGAGGTGGAGTACAAAACCCTAAAGAAGCCAGGACTGCCGTCTTTCATAACCAACTATAATTTTATTGATTTTCATCTGTTACCCAAGTCTTGTTAAGAGAGATGAGAGGTCTGCCAAAGCAAATAGAAAGATGCATATCCTGCCATCTGAGTTTTATGTTATGTAGGCTACGCCTATGGATGGAATTTAAAATTGGAGGTTGCCAGGAAACCAGGAGGAAAGTTCAGAGTGATATATGTTCTCAGAGAACAAATAATACTTCTTTCTCTAATTTCTACCTTTTTTCCCCCATGGAAGTTTAACCATATTTTGGTGATAAAATACAACACATGATATATTTATCAATGCCAATAGTGATTTTAGTATTATGGGTTATTGCTAAATATCATCAGTCCTCGACCTAATGCCTTTTTTGCCCCCTATAAATTCCAGTGAAATAGTTTAGGTTTTATTATACTAAAGTTTTCATTTTAGGATTTATGTAGAAAATAATCAAGACTGCTTCTAAGTTAAAATCATTTAACATTTCATTATAAAATTTAAATTTCTATAGATGATAGAGCTGAATCTTTTTTTTTTAAGTATACTTTAGTATTTCATAGAAGATAAAGGGGCTAGATTTATAGGAATTCTCTGTAAACCAGTCTTAACTGGTGATCATCCAGTTTCACTTCTGTTATTTCCATAACATTTACTCATGTATTTACTATACAAGATAAATGATATTTTGATATTAAGAATCTCAGATATTTTAAAACATTTATCATGATTCCTTCCTGACATTTTCCTTCCTAGTCTAAATATCTGCAGCCCTAAGCCTTCTTTGATTTAAAAAAGTCTGGACCCTGTTCTATTTCTCAGTTTTAAGCATATCTTATCCCTGGATCCTAAGAGTCTTTTTTTTTTTTTTTTTCCCTAAAAGAAATTTCAAAATTGAAACTTTAAATCAGGTTCAAATATCATGGCAGAAATATGTGGGAGAAAGCCTGACACGGACTTTGCAAAAATACTTGTAATAACAATAATTTAACCCTGTGGTGTGTCAGAGACTTTGCCAGATGCTAAGCAAGGATTAGTTCATGTATTTGCCACACTGATACCATGGATACGTGTTAGTGATAGCTTCCTTATACAGAGAAGGACTAGTCTGCCTCGAAGAATATCTGACTAAAAGAACACATGTGAAAATGCTCTCAAATGTCAGTGACATATTTTTTATTAAAGTTCAGTCACTCTCTCAATATAATAGGCCTATGCTTACCAATAGGTTGAAATAGAGAAAATAAGGTTATTTTAGCAATAAAAATATACAACTCATAAATCTGTTGAGAAATTACTTTGTTCCAGACACTTGCTGGGAATGCAAAGGTGGAAAGACGCCATCTCTGTCATCAAAGTGCTTGGAGATGAATGGGGAAGGACTCCAAACACAGATCACTGCCGTGGCCTAGGACCTGTGATCAAAGGTACTCACAGTCTCGTGAGGTAACAGAGAGGCCCCTAAACCAAATGAGGAATCTGAGAGACTTCTACAAAGGCACAATGCCTCACTCTGAGTTTTGACCACTTTCCAAAGAAGAAAACGCAAGAGCTGGAGGTGGACAGGATGCTCCAGGAATAAAGGGCACCATGAAGAGGGAGGGCCCTGAGGCCAGAATCAGGGCCTCCTGTGGGGAACTCTCAGCAGTGCTGAGCTGCTCAACAAAATCGTGGAGGGGGAGAGGAGGAGAGTGAAAATGTAGGGAGAGCTCATGCTTTATTCCCGACAGGCTAAGGAACTAGGAAAATGTTTTCATCTAAAAAAGGTCATAAGTAAGTTTGTATTTTCAGGCTTTATTTTAGGCAAGTCATTAACTACTTGAAAGCTCAGTTTTCTCATTTGTGAAATTCAACAGGGGAAGGGTGGAGTAGATAACTTCTGAGATCTTTTCTGTTCAAAGATTTAGAAAATCAATTAAAGCAGATTCCCGCCCTCCCCCCCACTACCACACACACACACACACACACACCTCTGCAGTTGGCCATAAAGCTTAAAACCAGATAGCACTCAGGGCCCTGGGTGGCTCAGTTGGTTAAGTGTCTGCCTCTTGATTTCAGCTCCCGTCATGATTACAGGGTGTGAGTTCAAGTCCTGAGTCAGGATCACATTAAGCGTGGATCCAGCTGAAGATTTCTCTCCCTTTCGGTCCCTTTGCCCCTTCCTGTCCCCTTCCTGTGCTTGCTCTCGCTCTCTCAAAAACAAACAAACAAACAAAAACCAGACAGAGCTTAAGGTCTTTAACTGAGACTGTAATTCCATTGACCCCATGCTCCTTAATTGAAAATCCCGTGTAAACCAATAGTGACTTCCAGCAGGCTCCACGCATGCACGGGGCTATGTTGTGGAGGGGAACAATGGGCAGGTAGGAGAGCCAGAGCTTACCGTTGAAAGAGAATCCATACAGATCAGTCATGTTAATGGACTTTCAGAGAAAATTACTCCTAATGACAAAAGATTTAATAATCCATGAGTATTGCTATCATTACTGGCTTAAGAAAATTGGTTATATGTGCTTGAAATATATTTTTGTGCAGTCCCTTTGATTCCAGAATATTTTTCCGGTTCAAATAGCGTCGGAAAATAATTGATCGTCTGTCTCCCTATGTATAACGTATATACAGACCAACATTCTTGGACTGTTTATCTTTTCTTCTGCCGCAGTTTGATGAGCTGGAGAACCTCCCTAAGATTCATCTTCAAATACACCTTTGTCCTTCAGGGCAAATTTTCAACAAAGTCCTGAAAGTTATTAATGCTTTATCCAAGCCTCCTTTACCTTAACAAATGTACGTTTGGAAACACCGAAGAATGTGTTTCTCCCTTTCTCCCCCACCCTCTCTCTCTCTAGACACACAAACACACATACCACCCCCTCATCAAGAACACTCTGGACCTCCCTTCCCCACCCCTACTACCTGAACTTCTTTTAAAGTATAATGTAGTGGTTTATAATATTGATAAGAAATACCTCACAGTATGAATTAATGTCCCTTATAAACCAATCAAAATCACTTTAAATCAAGTGTGAATTGTCTGGACCATTGCCCCAAACCCGCTCATTTTGCCCCTTTTGTTTCATATCCATTATTGTGAGATTTTTGAGGGAGTTTATTGCATCTTAATACCAGCTGCCTATCCTTATCATATGCTGGCTTATGTAACGTCAAAGAAATGGCATATTGCATGAAGCACTGGGTGTGGTACATAAACAGTGAATCTTGGAACATGAAAAAGATAAAATAAAATTAAGATGTTAAAAAAAATTAAAAAGTGACTTATGTACTTGGAGGGAAAAATGCCATTTTTGCTGAAATTGGCAAGGCAAGCACTCATTCTCTATTCTGCCCTTCTCTATTTGAATATATTCCAGCTTATAAATGTATGTGATGGATTTAATAGAGCTTCAAGCCACATATGTGCCATATCATTGAAATAGTATGCATCTGCCTATTATCTACAGCTCTTAATTTTATCTACAGAACCAGATGTGAAATCCGGAGTGCTCACGACTGAAGTACATGCATGCGTACATGTACCTTCGTTAGGGTTCAGAACATGTCCAGAAATCACCAAGGAAGAAAGAATAAAACATGGTATAATCCTGGCACAGATTGTCTTCTGCTAAGTTTCAGTACACACACAGCCTATGTGTTTGCATCAGAAAAATGGCTGTCCATATATGAACTCCGTATACAAATTATCAGCCATCCTGGGACTGTGTTTGATCCACAGCCTTCCACTTCAGGAACTGAGCGCAGTGGATGCCAAGTAGTATCAATCATTCCATTTTTGTCGTGTTCCTGGTAAGAGATGGCATTTGTTTTCCTGATTCAGAAAATAAGCCAGACATACGTACTGGGAGAAAAATGCGAACGTGAAAAAAAACAAAACAAAACAAAACACAAAACCAAAAAAACACCCAGGCCTAGTTAAAAAATTTTTGAACTAAAAATGCATCTCGTTAAATATATTTTATAAAGTAGAATTACGGTGAAATTTTAATTATCTGAAATAAATGGGCAAAGGATGACCAAAAATAACAGAGAATCAAAAAGAAATTTAAATATCACTCTAAAGCCAAGTGTATCATTTTTTATAGGTAGCTGATTTAATTGCCAGATTGTTTCCTCGGGCAGAGCAACCTCTTTTACACTTGCTCACATGAAGACCTTCTTTGTTCAGTGTAATCAGGTCTCTTCCATTAAGAAATTATTACTGCATTTTCCATTTTCGTACGTAAATTGAAATCTGCAAATAGCTTCCATGGTTTATTCTTTTCTTTTTAAAAAACCAATTTTTTCCATAGGTATTGAGCCCAACAACTTCTTCTACCGCCTTTTCTAGGCAGCAAATTATTTGTCAGCAATCTGAGGGAGACCATATCAATTTCCCAAATGAAAAGCTCACATGTATGTATGCGATGACAGCCTGCGAACTTGTAACACCAGAATTCAACCCCTGACTTTCAGAAGTGGCATCTAAAAACATTATTTATAGAAAAGTCTCTCTAAGGCTTTTGTGGCCACTGAGTGGCCGCAGAACACGAGCCATCTGCACTTTCCAACCAGAGTGCGCCGGAAACAACCTACCTACAAAGAATCACACTAAGGGAGCTCCAGAAAAGAGTTGTACAATACATGTCCTCAACGCCGACAAAAGCCACACATTTCAAGGAGCTAAAAATTCCAACAAAATGAAATGTGAATAAAGAGTTGCTTTTTCAAAATTGGACCAGAATTGGACCTGAGTGGAGACAGAATTCCTGGCCAAGCAAGTCCCAAGGCCAGCCTAGTTGCAAGGCAAGAGGAAATAGAGTCTGCCTGTTAACAGCATGGCGTGGGTGGAGTGGCGTGCCCTTGTGGAACAAAGGAAGGGTTAGCTGTCTTTGGAGACTAGTCACCTCCAGGGATAAACAGGGCAATCTCCAAGGAACTTGCTCCTACCTTTTAAAGGAGATATAAGCAAGGGCTGGAAGAACGTGAGTGGTCAAACACTGTCACCGGCTTTTCTTAAAAAGACTTTGACTGTGCCACTTGCCTCAGACTAGTTTGAGGAGGTAAGTTGGGGTAAGTTTTTCTAGCTCATTTATGACCTAAACACAAACAGACCAGCCAACAAACAAACCAGTGTTCCATTCGGGATTTTCAACCTGGTACGTGCCAAGGAAGATTCATTCATTTGATGTTTATCCAGTGTTGACTGGGGACTCTTGGAAGCTGCATGCCCACCTAGCTAGTCAGGCTTCCCACCGCCGTCTCTTCCTCTCCCTCATTTGCTTTTCAACGTTGGATACATAGTTTCAGCCCTACTAGTCATCTTTCTATAGAAAACTTTCCTGAAATTCATTAGCATGTCTTTCTCATGAGAAAAAACTGGGATGACCAAATAGTCCAATAAATAAAGGATAAAAAAAAGATTCTCACATTTGTATTTCTTGCCACATAAGGTCTCAGTTTGCTATTTCTGGTAACCAGCAACCTCTCAAAAATCAAACAAACAAAAAACAACAATAAATGCAAACAAAAACCAAACCAAAACAAAACCCTCAAATACCGGTAATCTGTGCTCGTATGTCCACTTTGTCTCCTATTTGCTCTTCAGTTAACTATGACCAAAGTCCTTCCTTAATCCTTGACCTATTTGCCATCTCCGAGATCATCACTGATCTTGTTGTAAAATCCTGTCACTACTTTTCAATGCTTAATCTTACGTGACTTTTCTCTTGCTTTAGACATTGAGATTTTCTTTTTCCCAACTCTGCAATCTTTAGCTTTTAAGGCAGCATTCTCTTTGGATCTCTTTCTTTTTACTAACCCCTTCTCAATTTCATTCACTGATTTCTATATATTCTAATCACTCCTTCTATACTGGTCATCCCTCATTATTGTCCTTCTTCTTCTCACTTTCTCCAACTAACTAAACTATTATTAAATATTATTAAATGTCTACTAGATGCGTCCACCAGGATATAAACATGACATGAGCTCTCAACATATGCAGTCTTTTCCTCCTCTGTTAATTCTTTATCATATTTAATAGCCCTGCTTTCCAGCTGGCCCCTAAATCATTCATTATCCCTCTCTTCATCAAATCCCATTTCAAGTTTAAGCTCTATCAACTGTCATTTTTCTCTTCATCTTCACTAACATTGACAGGTTTAGGTACCTGTAATCTCTCATCTGAACCACAGAAGAAGCTATTCATTGTTTTTAAATTATAATGCAACACAAATCACATCCTATCCCTCTATAAACAATGACAAGCTTGTTGTTGCCAAAGTCTCAAAAACCCTGTGACTTTCCGTGGTCAACAAGCTTGTCCTTGACTTGGTACTTAACAGTTTGTCTCTCCCAAGGTCATCTTCTTCTAATTCATGCTCTAAGTGGCAGTCGTACAAAATGACTTATTGGCTAAAGACACTGTGTGGTCGTAACTTGAACCACTCACTTTTGGTACATTGGTTCCAACTGATTCACAGGTTCCAGATGTCAGTTCAGATGTCATGTAGGCACCTAGGTTTAAATTCAAGCTTACCACATACATACTCTTGGGAGAGATACTTAACTTTTCCAATTCTTACTATCCTCATCCATAAACCAGTCATAATATAAAACCCACTTTAGATAATTGTAAATATTTAATGAGGTAATATCTCTAAAGTGGCTTACAGTGCCTGACAGATAATAAGCACTAATAAATATAATATTTTTACAATATTAAGTGCAGACATATGCAAAGGGATTTGATTCAACTACCAGCAGAAGAAAATGTTTTCAGTGGGATTCGCATATACTAGGTTGTAGGCAAAGACTTGTAGACATGTGGCACTTGTTTGTGTCATGTGGCAAAGAGAGGAAACAGTCCATCAGTTACCCCTCTGAGCTGTAGAGAAATTAGGTTGGTGTCTATTGCTCTTTTGCTCCAATTTGTAATTCTCTCTAATGAATGAAATGGAGCATGATGGTAGCTTTAGGGGCTAAAGAGCACAGTCCAGTATATATTTTACCACTTGGACACTGAAATCATTCAGGAAATCTGCAAGACTGACTTTAGGCATTAGAGGAATTCTGGAGTGGAGTAGTATCCAGTTGGCTGTACAAGACAGGTCTCATTGTCAGTCAGATGATACATTTTTCTCCAAGTTTTCTTCTCTCACTCCCAGTGTCAAGTATTTCTGATTAAAATTTAACAGCTGCCATAGTTCCTGCCCATTTATTTACTGCTGAAACTGATACTGCTGCTTACAATGGGTGTTCTGTGCTATTTTATCCAGTTTGTTCCAGATACACTTTATTGTTTTAAGTGTGTTTATTGGCCAATTGCTTTATGGTCATTTTTAGTATTCTTTACAATAACCATCTGTAGCTAACATGAATTTGAAGTTTTCCATTCCAAATACACCCCAGTGACTATCAAGTAAGGAATACAGGATTTTGTTCTAAGCTGACTAGTCAGGCAGTTAAACCTAAAGTAAAACTCTAAATTATAAAATTTATAACTTTAACATTTAAACAAAAACATCTCATTAATCTATTGGCTTTTTTTTTTTCTTATACAAACATTTGTTGGCAGTATTCAAAGCTTTTCAGAAAATCACTTCCAGTTCCTGGCTTTATCTTACATGAATTTTTATATAGCTTAATGGACTCTAAATGTATACAAGTAATAGATAAGGTGTTATAAAATTGATACTTAATGCTAAGTTTATAGAAACTTGGATATTGCCAAGGTATGTGGTGTCTAGCCAGTATTTATTTTCAAAACAGAAGAGTATTAAGAAAAGAGTAAGATAAATATTATAATGTGAATTAGTGTTTAGAAAATTTGAGAGTATGAGAAGTTAAGATCACAGAGGCAAAGTAAAATTGGATAGTTAAAAAGTTATATCTATGCTATTATAGACCTATAAAATATTGGCATGTGAAATTGTAACTATTTCAAGCTGAGGTCATGTTATTTTCACCCCTTTTCCATAATAAAAGAGACTTGTTTTCATAATTACTCAAGACATGCACTAAGAATAATCAGAAATATTGTGAAATCATTCTTAATCAATAGATTCCTAAGCATTATTAAACTCATAACCAAACGTTATCTGTAGTCACAGTTCCAAATAGTGAATCATTGTGTAGGAGTTCTGATCAAATAGCCTGGGTAGTAATCCCACCTCTGTCATTTTTTGGATAAGAAACACTAAACACATTATTTAACTTTTAAGCCACAATTTTCTCATTTCTAAAGTTAGGGATAATAATTAGTGCCTTATAGTATACTGTAATGTGAAATACCTATGTACATGTAAAAAACATATACATGTGGTACAGAGTAAGTTCTATGGATTTTAATGAGTTCCTTTATTAATAATTTGAACTTAGATATTAAGTTAATTAAGAAATTATTTATATATTTTAATATATAAAATATATTTTACACATTTCATATAATTAAGCTTTACATATTTAATTTATGTCTCTATATTTATATGGGTTTATTGTAGGTAACACATATGTGGGTCTTATTTTTTTATTCAAACTGATTATCTTTTAACTGATGTATTTAGACAATTCACAGTTAAAGTGATTATTGTTATGGTTAGATTAATATCTAACTTCTTGCTAGCTATGTCTCTTTGCTCCATTTGTACTGTATTTCTCTTTTTGTCTTTTCTTAGGTTCATTTTATTACATTTTATAAAGTAAGTTCATTTTATTACATTTTATCTCTACTGACTCATTAATATACATCTCTAAAAAATGTTTTAGTGATTACCCTGGGACTTACAGTACACATTTCAAATTAATCTGAGTTTACCTTTAAATAATGGTTCACTCTTTTACATACAGCACAAGGCCATTACAACAATATATTCTTAATTCTTCCTACCCGTCCTCTGTGCTATTATTGTCATAGGTTTTACCTTCACATATGCTATATGTATTAGTCCATGATCTCTTAGCTCATTTACAAATAGGAAATAATTTTTACTTATTTTCATTCATTCCAGTTCCGATTCACTTCATCCATTCACTTGTGATTAGCTCTAGGTTTCTGACTATATCATATTTCCTCTACTTGAAGAATTTCCATTAGAGTATGTCTGGCAATAAATTCTCTTACTTTTTATTTGAGAATTTTTTAAAAAATGTATATTTCACTTCTTTTTACTGGGTCTAGAATTCCGAGTTGACATATCCATCCCCCACTCCACCGCCCTGCAATACTTATGTCTGTCACTGCATGTTCTTCTTGAACAGTTTCTGATGAGAAGTCTGGTTAAATTACTGCACTTTTTCCACTGTAGATAGGATTTTTTTTCTTCTTCTTCTTCTGGCTAATGTCAAGATTTTCTCTCTGTCTTTGATTTTCTGCAGTTTGAATACCATATGCCTAGAGAAATAATGCTTGCATGTTTGGCATTTTTCCTGCTTGGTGTTCTGTGAGCTTATTGGATTTATGGTTTCCTGTTTGTTGCTAATTTTGTAAAATTCTCTGCCATTACTTCTTTTCTCTTCTCCTTGCTTTTTTCCTTCTCTCCTCTTTCCTTTTCTCTTTGCTCTACTCTGCTCTTTTCTTTTAAGTAGGCTCCATGCCCAGCGTGGAGCCCAATGTGGGGCTTGAACTCACAATCCTGAGATTAAGACCTGAGCTGAGATCAAGGGTCAGATGCTTAACTAACTGAGCCACCTAGGAGCCCCATTTGCCATTATTTCTTCAACTGTTTCTTCTGCTCCCATTTCTCTCTCTTCTCCCTCTTGTGTATACACTACTGTGTTTAAAATTGTCCCACACTGTTGGGTGCTCTGGTTTTTTTTTTTTGTTGTTATTTTTGTTCATTCTTTTGTTTTCTTTGTGTTTTAGTATGGGTAGTTTCATCATCAATTTCACAGAATCTCTCCTTGGCTGTGCTGAGTCTACTGATGAGCCTGTTAGAGGCCTTCATATTTGTTACTGTTTTTTTCTTTCTTCTAGTATTAGCACTTGATTCTTTCTTACAGTTTCATCTCTCTGCTGAATGGCTCATCTGAGATTGCATGTTGTCTACTTTGTTTTATTAGAGCCAATAACATATTAATTGTAATTACTGAAGATTTTCTGTCTGATAGGTACAACATCTGTGTCATAGCCAGTCTGATCCTAATAATTGCTTTGCCTCTTCTGTAAGTGTATATGTATGTGTGTGTGTTTTCCTTTCATATGCCTTAAATTTTTTTTGTTGTTGTTGTTGAAAGCCAGATATCTTGTGTAGGGGTATAGAGACTGGGGTAAATGTTATTTAAAGTTGGAGATGAGCATCCATTTTCTATAGCTTGATACTTTTGTTTTGTTTTTAATTTAAATTTTAGTTAGTTAACATATGGTGCAATTTTGATCTCTGGAATAGAGTTTACTGATTCATCACTTACCTATAACACGCAGTGTTAATCACAACAAGTGGTCTCTTTAATACCCACCACCCATCTAGTCCATCCCTGCCCACCTCCTTACATCAATCCTCAGTTTCTTCTCTATCATTAAGAGTCTCAGAGTTTGTCTTCCTCTCTCCTTTTTTTTTTCTTTTCCCCCTTCCCATCTGTTCATCTGTTTTCTTTCTTAAATTCCACATATAAGTGAGATCATATAGTATTTGTCTTTCTCTGACTGACTTATTTCACTTAGTATAATACACTCTAGATTCATCCATATTGTTGCAGATGGCAAGATTTCATTATTTTTTATGGCTGAGTAATATTCCATTATATATCAATCTCATCTTCTTTATCCATTCATCGGTGGATGGACATTTGGGCTCTCTCCATAGTTTAGCTATTGTTGTCAATAAGGATGGGGAGTACCCCTTCAAATCTCTGCATCCCCACCAACACCTGTTATTTCTTGTGTAGTTAATTTTAACCTTTTTGACAGGTGTGAGATCATATCTCATCATGGTTTTGATTTGTATTTTCCTGATGATGAGCAATGTTGAGCACCTTTTCATGTGTCTGTGAACCATTTGACATCTTCTTTGGAAAAGTTTCTATTCATGTCTTCTGCCCATTTTTTAACTGTATTATTTGTTTTTTGGGGTGTTGAGTTTGATAAGTTCTTTGTAGATTTTGAATACTAACCTTTTATCAAATATGTCATTGGCAAATATCTTCTCCCATTCTGTAGGCTGCTTTTAGTTTTATTGATTGTTTCCTTTGCTGTGCAGAAGCGTTTTATCTTGGTGAAGTCTCAATAGTTAATTTTTGCTTTTTTTTACCCTTGCCTCTGGAGTTGTGTTTAGTAAGAAGTTGTTACAGCTGAGGTCAAAGAAGTTTCTTTAGGATTCTTCAGGATTTTAATGGCATCCTGTCTTCCTTTAGGTCTTTAATTCATTTTGAATTTACTTTTGTGTATGGTGTAAGAAAGTGGTCCAGTTTCATTCCTTTGCATGTCGGCTGTCCAGTTTCCCCAACATTGTTTGTTGAAGAGACTGTCTTTTCCCTATCGGATATTCTTTCCTGCTTTGTTGAAGATTAGTTGACCATATAGTTTTGGGTCCATTTCTAGGCTCTCTGTTCTGTTCTGTTGATTTATGTGTCTGTTTTTGTGCCAGTACCATACTGTCTTGATGGGCTACAGCTTTGAAATATAGCTTGAAATCCAAAATCGTGATGCTTCTGGTTTTGTTTTTCTCTTTTAGGATTGCTTTGGCTATTCGGGTTTTTTTGTAGCTCCATGCAGATTTTAGGATTGTTTGTTCTCGTTCTGTGAAAAATCCTGTTTGTATTTTGATAGGGATTGCATTAAATGTGTAGATCGCTTTGGGTAGTATAGACACTTTAACAATGTTTGTTCTTTCGATCCATGAGCATGGAATGCTTTTCCATTTCTTTGTGTCCTCTTCAATTACTATCCTAAGTGTTTTATAGTTTTCAGAGTACAGATCCTTTACCTCTTTAGTTAGGTTTATTCCTAGGTATCTTATTGGTTTTGGTGCAACTGCAAATGGAATGGATTCCTTGATTTGTTTTTGTGTTGCTTTGTTATTGGTGTATAGAAATGCAACAGATTTCTGCACATTGATTTTCTATCCTGCAACCTTGCTGAATTCATATGTTAGCTCTAGCAATATTTTTGGTAGAGCCTTTTGGGTTTTCTATATAGAGTATTATGTCATCTGCAAATCATGAAAGTTTGGCTTCTTCCTTGCCAATTTGGATACATTTTATTTCTTTTTGTTGTTTGATTGATGGAGCTAAGACTTCCAGTACTATGTTAAATAGTAATGGTGAGAGTGGACCCTTGTCTTGTTCCTGACCATAGGGGAAAGGCTCTCAGTTTTTCTCTATGGAGGATAATATTAGCTGTGGGTCTTTCATATATGGTCTTTATGACATTGAGGTTTGTTCCACCTATCCCTACTTTGATGAGGGTTTCTATCAAGAATCGATGCTGTATTTTGTCAAATGATTTTTCTGCATCTATTGACAGGCTTATATGGCTCTCATATATATATATATATATATATATATATATATATATATATATATATAAAATTAATGTGATGTATCACGTTCATTGTTTTGCAAATATGAACCACCCCTGCTTTTCGGCTTGGTCTTAAGCACAGGATTTGTGCTAATCTATTCAGGAATTGGGCAAAGTTTGGGGTGTATTGTTCTTATGGTTACCCTGAGTGTACCTCAGGCTTAAAATCCCCCTAGTGATGCTCTGTATTTACAGTGTGGGCTAGTTTGTTAGAAGCTCTCTCATTGTATATTCTTCCTTTGCTTTTCACCTTCCCTTTATGCTATTGCCCAATAAGGACTAGGGTTTTGCAGCTCTCCAAGCTGTATTCCACTGCTATTTTTCTCTAAGGTCATTAGCCTGGTTGGGGGGTTTAGGGGAAAGAGCATTCCCTGATGTTTGATTATGCCTCAGTCTCTATTCTTGGAATAAGAATAGGGCTCAGGGCTCTATTCTTGGAACTGGCCGATGTCCTTCACAAGTGCCTCTCCAGTTGCAGACCTGGACCTTTCAGGTGTTTCTCCCATAGCAGAAATATAGATACTGAAATTGTATCTTTCCATAGGAGGGATTCTTTTCCTTCTCCTTCTTCTTCTTCTTCTCTTTTCTTCCCTGCTCCCTTCTCCCAGATACAGTGGATTTCTACCAGTACCTTAAGGTGATGGTTTTCATTGCTCTTCCCATCCTGTTAGTGGAGATGGAGGAGATGGGCTTGGGCTTTTGGGCAGTGACTTCTGTTCTCTTTCTCAAGTCAGCAGCATGAAAAAATCTTTCTCAAGAATTCTTCCAAATATTTTCTACAAGAGCTGCCAGTAAGAATGTGTCTCTGTATCTTCAACATCCAGAGGCTTTACATTCTCACACTAGCCCACACTCAGTCTCTATCAATTTCTGAAAGCATTTTAGCTGTATCTTATTCCATTTATGTAGAGTTTAGCAGTGCTATTTATCTTTGTAGGCATCTGTCTCTCTCCGTATTTGAAGTGTCTTGTTTGCCCTGAGACCTTAGTTCTTTGATGGATCCAGCTTTTTTTTTTCTTTTTGCAAGAGTGAGAATGATATTCTTTACAGCTATCTATATCTCCAAGCTGAAACCAGAAGTCTTTTAATCATTAATTTGCTAACAACATAGAAGCAGATAAGTGAAAGCTTCTATGAAGCAAGTATTATTATTATTTTACTTATATTAAAATGGAAGTCATTTGAATATATTAAATGATTCAGTAATTATAGGAAAAATGAAAAAATATCAAGATGTATTTTGAGAATTTTCTCAGTGGTATCAGAAAAAAATAATTGGAATTTATTGTCTTTGTGAATTTTGTATATAATTGTTAAAAAATTAAAATTAAATTAAAAAATTGACATTAAATCAATTAATGTCAATCAATCAATCACCCCCCTTTTTTTTTTAAACTTTTTTTTTTTTAAGATTTTGTTTATTTATTTGACAGACAGAGATCACAAGTAGGCAGAGAGGCAGGCAGAGAGAGAGAGAGAGGAGGAAGCAGACTCCCCGCCGAGCAGAGAGCCCAATGCGGGACTCGATCCCAGGACCCTGAGATCATGACCTGAGCTGAAGGCAGCGGCTTAACCCACTGAGCCACCCAGGCGCCCCAATCAATCACCCCTTTAATAGAATGAAAGAAAAGTCATCTCAGTAGATGCAGAAAAGGCATTTGACAAAATTTAATATCAATTCATGTTAAAAACACTTAGTAAATTAGAAATAGAAGTAACATATTCAGGCACCTGAGTGGCTCAGTCAGTTAAACATCTGCCTTTGGCTTGGGTCATGATCTTGGAGTTCTGGGATTTAAGTCCCACATCAGGGTTCCTGCTCAATGGGGACCTTTGCCTCTCACCCCACTTGTGCACACACTCTCTCTAATAAATAAAATCTTTAAAGAAAAAAAAAAGAGAACATATTCAACATAGTAAAGAGTACATATTGACAAGCCCACAGCTAATATCATATTCAATGGTGCTGAAAGCTTTTGCTCTAAGATCATGAAAAAGACAAAGATGGCCATTCTCACCACTCCTATTCAGTATAGTATTGGAAGCCCTAGCTAGAGTAGTCAGGCAAGAAAAAGAAATAAAATGAATTATAATTAGAAAGGAAGAAGCAAAATTGTCTCTATTTGCAGATGACATGGTTCCATATATAAAAAATTCTAGACACTCAACCAAAAAACTGCTAAAACTGATCAATGAATTCAGTAAAGTTGCAGTATAAAAAATGCAAAAATCAGCTGTGTTTTTATACACTAACAATTTTTCAGAAAAGACATAAAGAAATCAATCCTGTTTACAATAGCATCAACAACAATCAAATACTTCAGAATCAATTTAATGAAGGAGGTAAAAGATCTCTACTCTGAAAACTGCAAGACAGTGATGAAAGAAATTGAAGAAAACATAGATAAATGGAAAGGTCTCCTGTGTTTATAGATTGGAAAAATTAATATTGTTAAAGATTTTATTTTTATTTATTTATTTGAGAGAGAAAGAGAGAGAGGAAGAGGGAGAGAGAGAGCATGAGAGGGGCAAGGTCAGAGGGAGAAGCCGACTACCCGCTGAGCAGGGCGCCCAATGTGGGACTCAATCCCAGGATTCTGGGATCATGACCCGAGCCGTGGGAAGAGGCCCAACCAACTGAGCCACCCAGGTGCCCCAATTAATATTGTTAAAATGTCAACATTACCAAAAGCCATCTATAGATTTTATGTAATCCTTATCAAGATTTCAATGGCATTTATTACAGAAATACACAAAACCCTCCTAAAATTTATATGTAACCACAAAAGACCCCAAATGACCAAAGAATACCCGAGAAAAAAGAACAAAGCTGGAGACACAACACTTCCTGCTTTCAGGCTATGCTATAAAGCTACAGTCATTAAAACAGTATGGTACTGGCATAAAAACAAACAGATCAGTAGATCAGAGTAGTGAGCCCAGAAATAAACCCAAACATATACTGTCAATTAATATTTAACAAGGGAGCCAAGAATACTCAATGGAGAAAATATAGTGTCTTCAATAAATGGTACTGGGAAAATGATATTCTCAGATAAAAAATGAAACGACCCTTATCCTATACAATTCAAAAGTTAATTCAAAATGGATTGAAGCCTTAAATGTAAGACCTGAAACTGTGAAATTCCTAGAAAAAAACAATGGGAAAAATTTTCTTGACATAGATCTTGGTAATTATTATTTTGGAAAACATACCTAAAGCACAAGCAACAAAACAGACAAACAAAAACAAGTGGGACCACCTCAAATTAAACATTTTTGCACAGCAAAATAAGCCATCAATAAAATAAAAAGAAAACTTATTTGCAAACTATGTATCTGGTAAAGGGTTAATATCTCAAATATTATAGAACTCATACAACCCAATAGCCTCAAACCAATAATCCAATTTTAAAATGAACAAAAGACCTAAATAGATATTTTTCCAAAGAAAAGATATAAATGGTCTGCAGATACATGAAAAGATGTTCAAAATCACTAGTCCTTAGGGAAGTGCAAATTAAAGCCACAATGAGATATCACCTCATGCCTGTTAGAACGGCCATCATAAAAAGATAAGTGCTAACAAATGCTGGCATGGATGTGGAGAAAAGAGAACATTGTGCACTGTTGGTGGGAATGTAAATTGGTGCAGCCACTATAGAAAACAGTGTGGCGGTTCCTCAAAAAATTAAAAATAGAACTACCATATGATACAGCCATTTCACTTCTGGGAATATATCCAAAAGAAATGAAACCACTAACTTGAAAAGATAGCTACACTCATACAGCATTATTTACAATAGCCAAGACATGGAAACAACCTAAGTGTCCACTATGGATGAATGGATAAGGAAACTATATAATTACTTATATAATTATAATTAAATGATAAATTAATATTATATAGATTGTATTAATATTAACTATAATATTAATATTAATATATTCTATTCATTAAATTATAGACATTATGGCTGGATATTATTCAATCATAAAAAATTATGAAATCCTCTGTGACAAAATAGATGGACCTTGAGGACATTATGCTAAATGAAGTAAATCAGATAAAGAAAGACTAATCTCACTTAAATGTAGAATCTAATAATAATAATAACAATAATAAAACCATCAAATTCATACAGAAAGAAATCAGATTGGTGGTTAGCAAAGGCAAGGGGAGGGAGAAAGGGGAACTGTAGGAAGGTAGTCACAAAATTGCAGTTTTAAGATAAATATACCACAGACCTATTGTGCAAAATGGTGACTGTAGCTAATACTGCTCTATGATATCCAGGGAAGTTGTTAAGATAGTAGGCCCTAAGAGTTCTCAGCACAAGGAGAATTTTTTTTCTTTCCTTTTTATTGTATCTCTATGAGATGATGGATGTTAACTAAACCATTTTCTAAGATATATATACATCAAACCATAACTTAAACTTATACAGTGATGTATGTAAATTATTTCTCAATAAAACTAGAATAAAAATAAATAGACTTTTATTGTTATAGTCCAACTATCAAAAAATACAATGTGATTTAATGGATTCTTGCTCTGATCAAGGAGGGTCTTATTTCCAAGGCATATCAGATGATAGGATAATTTGGGCTGCATGTATCAGAGAATTATGACTTAAATCATTTAAACAATAGAAAACATGATACCTTGAAAGAAGTCTGGAGATGATGGTTCTAAGGCTGGTGAATTCAGAGTCTCAACAAAGAATTGTCTCTAGCCTGAAATAATGTGTGCAAAATCATTTCCAATGACTCATAGAAGCCAAGCAAGAGCAGACGTGGAGCCCAGGCAGTGGAATATGTGAATGTGTCATTCAGAAATATCAGCGCAAAAGCTGCATAAATTCCCAGTAGAGAAGTGGGGTTAGTATTTTCCAGTTTCCACATACATCATTCAGATTGTCTGTGGCCATTTGACAGCTTCCTTTCTGCATCAATTCTGACTTTGATAACCCTGGCTTATTATGAGCCAGTATTATTCTAAGTACTTAATAAGCAATAGCCCATGCAATGATCACAATAATGCTACAAGACAGTTACTGTTATTATTCCCATTTTACAAATGGGGAAAATAAAGCCCAGTGGTGCCCAGTCACTTGCTTTAGTTCAGAAAGCTAGGAAGAAATGAATGCGGGATCTGAATATGACTTCCTCATTCATACTCAAATGTAGTATGTTGTCCTGCCTTGAATATTTTCTGTCTTTGGTAATTTTCTTTTTACTGATCTTTCTTTGTTCCATTCGTTGGTTCTTCTCCTTGCTCTAAAATAAGAGCTCTGCCCAAATTGCTGTTTTTCTTTTCTTCTGTGAGCCCTCTTGATCCTAAGACTTGAACTACCATACTACTACTGCAGCCATGATGGTAAGGTATACTGTCCAACCATTTCACACTTTCTTTTCTAACTTTAAAACTCCAGCAAATTTTTCCCCAACTCCCTTTCAGCTAATGCATTGCTTCTTACCGCACCAAAAAGAGAAAAATACTCAACAAGAGAACCTCCACATGGTAGCCACTAATCCTCCATAGTTGTTTATTTTTTTAAAAATTTCACTGGTTGCTTCTTTTTAGTTTCTTTTATTGTTTCCTTCACTCTTCAGATCTCTAAACAATAGCTTCTTGTGTTCAGATTTTGAAACTTATTCCCTCAATTCCTTAATGATTCTCACATCAATTTCCAGTCCAGACCTTCCCTCAGAACTGCTGTGTTTGGCTTGTCTCTTTGGTCTCTCTCCTTGTGGCATCATAGGCATTTCAAACAGCAACCCCCAAACTGAACCCACTGCGAAAACCTACTCCCCTGCTTCTTCTCCAGCTCTATAAAAGACAACTGTCATTTCGGTGTTCAGACCCCTGAACCATGGAGCCATCCCTGATTCTTTCAACACTCTACATTTAATTAGTGAACAAATTCATCTGGCTTTATCTTTAAAATATATTCAGAATACATCCAGAAATAGATCTAAGCTACCACCACCTCTTACCTCAAATTTTGTAATGACTTCTAATGGCAAAGAGTACCATCTAACACAATGTATCCTTCTTTATCATTAATAGAACCTGACTTTCAGCTGGCACCTGGTCTCTCCAAATAAAAACTATACTAGTCAGGTTCCATACTTCTAAGCAAGGCACATATCCAAGCTCTGACCAATGGGACAGTAGCACAAGTTTATGTGAGCTTGGAAGAAACACACCCAAAGTGAGGAAGCATGCTTTGTTCTGCTCCTTCCTCCAGCTTGGATGCCCCAAGTTCTGCCCTTTTCTCTCTGGAATGTGGGTGGAATGGCTGAAATAAAACAATCCCCAGAGCCAACCTGCATGGATTAGAATTTTATAAAGGGAGCTTATAGGTTTCCTTATTAAAGATGTTTTTTCATCCCTTCCACTGGCTAGGGAGGTGTATAAGAAGACCCTCAAAACCTGTGCCTGTGACTTGCATCCTTATGACTCATTTTATTCATTCCATTTTATCTGTATTATTTAGCACAATTAAAACTGATTTAGGGCCAAATTTGAGCATGTAAAGAAGGTGACTATTCCTTACTCTGTCAAGAAGGGAGACAGGAAAGGGAGAAAGTGGTATTTAAAAATACTAGGAACGACGCTCTGGTCTTTTTTCAAGTTGTCAGGCCGAGTCCTCATAATAACCCTGTTTGGCAGAGTTATTACCACCTCTTATGGATGAGATAGTCAAGGTTCAGAGAGGCTCCTGCAACCTGGTCCTGACATGGCAGGGCTAGGTCTGACCGCAGAGACTGAGTATGGATTTGCTGATTTAAATAGATTGGTATAGTGTGGAAAATATTGGGCTAGTGCTGAAGTCTTATATGGATTTGTCCCATAGAAATAAAGAAATAGTCCTCACTCATCAATATGTCATCATTTTTTAGTGACGGCATCATGCAACATGGAGAGCTAGTGCAGGGTCCAGAACATAAAGGCTGCATAGGAAACACTTATTCCCTATCCTTCTCCCTCTAGGTAAGACATAGCACAAGTGTAAGTGTGAGCTTTGAAGAAACACACACATAAAAAAATGTAAGGGCTTTGTGAAATATTTGAAATAAATATTTGAAAGCTTGAAATATGTGAAATAAATAATTGTATATAAGGCATGTTCCAGAAATGGTTCCTATAATACTCACTGTTTAGTGTTTGATCTAAGGGTGTGTTGGTTTTCTAGTTTGCACTGTATGCCTGAGGAACAAATTATCAAGGGTATTAAAATAACCCCAAGAATCACTGTAACCATGGTTTTCAGATAAAAATGCTCAGTATGGTTCATATACTGGTGGGAAATCCAGGGCAGTACCATTATCTATTTCTGTGCCGAGAGCCCACCTCCAAAATGCCCAGGCCTTTTGTCTGCCTTAACCTCAGATTATTAGCAAAGATAGTCGGCATTTATGGATTGTCCGTTTATAGGCAGCTACAGTGAGGCAGCAGTTTTCTCCTGTCTATGGCCTTCATGTGTGCGTTATTCTGCATGGCCTTCCAAGTTCCAATGAATTAGTTCAACGATGTTTCATTTATCACAAAATTTGTTTTCGATTCAAATTTCATCAATCTGCCCAGACTTGCAAAGAAAGGCAACAAAAATCAAATCCTCTGCTTCTAGTTTCAATTTTTCTACGTGGAATTTTTTAAAAGAACCCTATACTTTAATGCTAAACAGTAAAATTCCATTTGGCAGCACTTAGGACCATACTTGGGAAATATTCATTAACATTCAGTAATTTAAGAATCCTTAGTGTCTAATTATCAAAGTGAGTTTAATTACCACAGGCACCCATTCATTTAATTGGCTGGAAACACAGAAGAAATTAAATGATACTGATGCCAATTTGGCCCCAAAGTCTTCATTCCATATTTATTTATCATATTTATAAGAAAGGTGTTCATGGTGATTGCCTCTAGTTCCGTGGGCTGAAAACCAGCCCACCAAACCACAATGGCAGCTCAGCATTCTCTGTCCTAATCAGGAATCCAATTAAAATTAAAAGGGACTTATATCTTCATATATCACGTGTTCTAAGTTGTAAATACTATCTTGCCAGTTGAGGACAACAGGATAACTGGTTTCATAACAAATCAACATAAATCTAAAGGATATTTATCCCCGGGAAATGTGACAGGTCGTGGAGAACAGATTGAGAATAAATGAGTGTCTGCAGTATTATCATCATTTAACTCTGCCTAGAAACGCTGCTGTGTCATTGCTTTGCTCCTTCCCAAAGCAAAGGACTTCTCTGAGCATCAGCGGTCACTGATGCTGATTTCACTGGCCAGAGAGCCTGACTATTTCAGCTCTTTGCTCTGGAGGTCAGCCAGAGGTCGCAAGGGGAAGCATGTCCTGTTTACCCAAAGAGGACCTCCTGCTCTGTTCCTGGGCATGATCACTTCCATGGTTGCCTACTTGGAAAGCCCTGGGCTCTGCTGGCAAGGAGTATGTATGCAGGTCAGTTCTACTGCCTTCTTGTGTGTTCAGCTCTAGGAACATCAGTAAGACTTGCTTTGCAACAACTTTTGGAGAGATAGGGAGCCCGACCTCTGGAAAAAGGGAGAGGAGAGCATCTTAGAAGGTGTGATAAAAGTAATCTCAGCATCTGAAGAGAATACAGACCAAGCTGGCAACAAGGGCGGACAATGTGATGTGGTCACAGTGGATTCTGGGGTGAAAATGACTCCTTCCTTCCCACCGCTGTTCATTCCTCTTTCCAAATCCATTTTTTTCTTTTTCTTTTTCATGTAAGTTGGTCTCATTTTCATATTTCAGATTTGGATAAATCTGTTACCCAATTTTATTCATGTGTATCTCCACTCCTAGAAGGTATTCAAGGAGCTATCAATTGGCTATAATTTACTACTTAGAGAGCTGATGAATGAAACACTAACTTTTTTTTTTTTTTTTTTTTTAAACAAAGTGCTTTTCGGAGCTTACACAAAAAACCACAAGTCATTGAAAAAGTACCAGGTACTTAATCAATAGAAAATCTGAGGTTGTTCTTTTTCCTCCAGCTTACTGTAAAAACAGAGTCACAATTTCAATTTCCAAGACTCAACATTTACCAGAGTAATTGGCTGCATCATTGTGGAACGTGTTCATGCTGTCTGCTAGCTGGCAACCTTTTTGATTTATATAGCATTGAAAAGTCAATGGTGAGACTTACATTCCTTCTAGACCACTTTCAAAATCTTGGCAGATCTTATTTTCAAAGTGGTCTGATGGAAGGAAAGTAGGGCTGCTGAAACCACCTGATTTTTCAGCATGAATCTTGTTTAAATCTTAACCACAAATTATTTAACGTGTATGTCACGGAAGGATGAAGCCAAGTCTTTCCCATATTGTTTGGGAAAGTTAAGACTCAACGTAATGCCATCCCCAGCCACCTCTCTTTTTACATTGTGACCAACTGCAGTAATTTATTTTGGGTTACAGTTTCTATGAGTTCACACATTCATCTCATTTGGTTGTAAGAACAAAATTTAGTGCTTTAGCAGAAATTTTCAAAAGGTAAAAAATTTATATAACAACCTTGGACAAAGTGTTTCATAATCTAGTGCTAAATTGCTTGATAATACACATTTTTAAAAAGACAAAAAGAAAAAGAAAGGATCACCAAGAAGGCCATGGCCAAACTAGATCCATGAAGGCTGTAACCGAAAAAATATATTTATGTAATGGAGCCAATTTCTGTCCTAATGCGAGCCTGCTGCATCCAGATATCAGATTTATTCTTATTGATCTTCGTCTTCAATTTTAAGAGCATCTCTTAAAAGGTTGCTTGTACAGCCAAGAAAATAACATCTAAAAAAAAAATACCCTTGAATGTCAGTATTGGGTCAGGCTGACTGATGCCTCATACTCATCACTTTTGAGTATCAGTGCAGCTATATTTTCTGGAATCCAGAGTAGCAGAGTGAGTAGGTTTTGTAAACAGAGAAGGAGGTAGAGATAAAGGCAGAGAATGACAAGAGAAAGAAAGAGAGTAAGGGGGGAAGAACCAAGACCTGAAGGGCTGGCTATCAGTAGCTGAGTAGAACAGTAAGCAAGTTCATTAATTACACCTTCTTACTTCAAATGAACAAGCTAATTATTTGTTTACTTAAGAGTCAATAATGCCTTCAGGTTACAGACAATAATAAACACCAACAAAGGCAACTATGTTTGCCGTGACATGTTTGTTGTGTATTTATTTTTTAAGATGTTATTTATCTATTTGAGAAAGAGCACTAAGTGAGAGGAGTGGGAACAAGCAGACTCAGACTCCCCACTGAGCACGGAGCTGATATGGGCCTTGATCCCAGGGCCTGGCGATTATGACCTGAACTGAAGGCAAAGACTTAACCAGTTGAGCCAACCGGGTGCCCCAGCAGCATGAGTACCTTTAAATTTCAAAGTTTATGTCTATCTCATCACAGAGGAAATTTCAGGCAATATATTTATATGAAACATCCAAACATAAAGCACAATCATTGTAGTATAACCTTATGAAAGAAGTAAATACATTCAAGTAAAAAAAAAAAAGTTTCTCCCACCTATCATGCAATTTAGTGAAATGTATTCATCTGTTTCAGGTTGTCAGACAGCATGTATATGTCATTATCAAGAAAGTATATGTTAAAAAATGGCATAGATTCTATATTCTATTCACAGTAAATTATCATATATGTATGTGTATGTAATAAAAATAGGGGACATTTAATGAATATGTACAATGTACTAGGCACTTGTAACTGGTATATTATACATGAATAATCATGGAGTAATCAAAAGACCTGCTTTGTTTTGTTCTTTCTTGATATTCTACTCTCTTTTTTAAATGTTTAGTATCTTCCCCTGCTCCTAAATGAAGACTCAGGTAGAACCTTGAATTTCTCTCCTGGGGTCTAAAACCACTTTAGGAAATACAAGGTTTTCATGTCAAAAATTAGAATATCCAGAGCCACCTGGGTAGTTCAGTCCGTTAAGTGGTTCAGTCGGTTAAGTGGTTCAGTCAGTTAAGTGTCTGACTTTGGCTCAGGTCATGAACCCAGGCATTTTATGTGTCTACTTGGCTAGGCCACGGTACTGAGATATTTGGTCAAATGTTATTCTAGATGTTTCTGTGAAGTTATTTTTTAGATGAGATTAACATTTAAATCAGTACATTCTGAGTAAAGTAGATTGTCTCTTATAGTATGAGTGAGCCTCATTCAATCAGTTGAAGGTCATAATAGAACAAAGACGGACCTCCCCCCAGCAAGAAGGAATTCTACCAGCGGACTGCCTTATCACTGTTGGAACTGAAGCTCTGCCCCGGGTCTTCAGCCTGCCACCAACCCTGAAGATTATGGACTTGCCAAGCCTCACAATTGTGTGAGTCAATTCCTTAAAATATATACATAGTTGGGTAGATAGATAGATAGATATTCCTATCTATGGTTGTCCCTGTGACCTTGGGCTTCAAAACATGGAGACACATTCTGCTATCCCTACCTATCTTTATATTTCCCTACACATATCCTATTGGTTCCGTTTCTCTGACTGATACAACAAACTACTTGCTAGCCAATGTCTGATCCTTTGAGGCCAGAATTATGGTGAGGAGAGGGGAAAGAGATGGCTAGGAAAGGTCTTCCTTAAACAGCCCTCTGTGCATAGCAAATGGTGGAAAAGCTGTCATTTCTCTCTGGATGACTTTGTTGATTCTTTGCAGACCTCAGTGTGGAGGCTGGATGGACGTGCCATCTTGCAGTAACCTTGAACCAACTTCTTCGTTTCTGTATTGGGTGGTCCCATGTGATTCCTTTCACAACTTCTGACATTCTGTCACTCCTTTCCTGCTTTAGATGCTGGGGCCCTCCGCCCCTCCCAGCAACTCTGTCAGTACTAGAACCAGGTAACTTTCTTCTGGGTAGTCAGCATCTAATCCCTGGAAATGCTGCTGCCTCCTTTGCCTTCACAAATATTGGGTCTGCAGTAGCCCCTACCCCAGCAGCATGGGGTCCTTCCTCTGCTACCCAGGCACTGAGCACATCTCTGGCTATTCAGCCTTTGTAAGCACTGGAGCAGGAGTCAGGTCCTGTTCCACAATGTTCTCCACGCCAGGACAAGAGATATTGAGATCTCAAAGTGGTCCCATCAAAGACCTTCTCACTTTGAAGTTACAAAACAGTAGATTAAATTGTATTAAGACCACACCCACCCCCATCACTCAAAAAGAGTTGCTGGGACTCAAAACAGCTACGGGTATCTCCAAAGAAATCCCTTCATAAATGGTTACTCTTTTTCTCTTCTTATATTTGATAGTTTCTAAGAGGCTGGGAGTACAACAGCTGTGTAGCTAATTCATTGCACTTTTATTTGCAGTTTCTAAAATCAGCTTCACAATCATTTTGATATCTCTATCTATCACTCAGACACCACAGTGAAAGCAGACGTGAGGAGTTACATTTGAATTTCTTGCTATACACTGTTTTAAGCACTACACAATAATTGTCTCATTTCATTGCTGCAACAAACCCACAGGGAATGTGCTTTATTATCCCCATTTCACATATGATGAAACTAAGCCAAACATATTAAATAACCTGCCCTGGGTCACCTGGATCATATCAGAGTTGAGTTGCAGACCCAGGGGACAGGATTCTGATTCAAAAATCCTAACCACTGCAACCTAATGCCAGTCACTGAATATTTACTTGGCACTATTCCAAAATGCAAGCATACATCCTAATTGGTGAGTTTATAATTGAACTAATTTTTATTTTTTTTCAGGGGGAGAGAAATGTCTATCTCTGACTTTCAGATGTCAGTCAATGCTCTATAGGACCAGGGCACTGGACCTCTCTGTAGGAATCTGTTTAGCATCTATTAGGAAGTCACAGGTTATGCTGTGATGTATTTGGAAGATGATTAAGGAAGCATAAAGCCTATATTAAACTAGTACCCTGGATTGGAAGAAGAAGAAATGATTTTACTTGGAGCTCATCCACTTTAATTCTTCTATTAAAGCAAGGTAGTCCAGGAAAGGAGGGGAGGACTGGGAAGATGGCATAGGAAGTCATGTAATGGTGCATGATACCAAAGGCTGGGAAGGCTCCTGTCCTCCAAAGACAGAATCTTTGCTGACTTGTGGATGATTAATAGCCCACAGTCGGAGATACTCTTGCTTTAAGCTTTCTGGTCTTAAGACTGCACCGCACCTGAAAAAGTCATGCTTCTGGGAGAATTAACACTAGATTACTATTCTTTTCCTCTTTTCTCTGTAAGTTTTCATTAGCTTCATTACAGAAAGCAAGCGAGGTAAAGGAAAAGGAGGCCAATTCATGATAAAGGGGAGAGGAACGAATGCTTCCACTGAAATCGAGCTATGTCAAAGGTCAGCTGTGCCCACTGGAGAATTTTATGAATGCATAGATCGGCTGCAGCTTCCAAGCTGGAGTGGCTGTGGACCACTGCCTGGGACATGCCCCAGCAGGTGCCGAGGGCAGGGGGTGCACCAAGCTTTGCTGTAGGCCAAATAAATCATTCTCAGCCCTATGTGTGGCACTGAGGGGACAAAAGGGATGTTACAAGTTGGCTGACGTTTGGGCAGATGATTCTGGGAAAGCAGAAAGAAAGACATTTAATGGGACTTTTTAGATTAATCCTAACACCCAAGATAGTCAAAAGGAGGGATTACAGTCTACGTATTGAAATAGAGATTTTCATTTTACCCCTGATGCCAAAGACAGAGTGGATGGAAATCCTGACTGCTTTGGTGAGGGACTTGTGTGGGGAAGAAAGTTTTTGAAGGGTAGGTAAAAGAGATGGGGGAAATTCTTTGTTAAAAGAGAACAGATTCAGGCGAGTTCCTGAAAACAAATCCAGGCGAGTTCCTGAGACGAGAGAGGTGAAGTGATATCTGGTAGGGAGCGCTGGACAAATGGCTAAACAGAGATGTTTGCTATTCAGCTTTAAATTGCTTCCTTTGCTATGGTGTGATCACACCCTTGTATACCCCTGAGGTCTCCAATGAAAGCCCGATGGACAACAGTCGTATATTGGTGATATTTTAGCAAGTGAAGAGGAGGAGGGCGTGTCCATCATGGGATGATGGATTTAGGTGGCTAGACAGTGGCCCTGAAGGCAAAGTGAGAAGTAAAAAAATAGAAAATAGAGTCAGAAGGAAAAGCATCCTTCTTGGGAATCTTCAGAAACATGTGGGAGGTACTGGGCATATCACAGACACCTAAATTGGGAACCCGGGGGATTGCTCTGACCCTCAAAGGACTACAAAATATGATGGAGACACAGTAAGTGACTTGTATCATATTTTTCAAATGTGTGCAAGTACAGTTGTACTTAATTACATATATATATACACACATATAGAAACATATATATATCAAATGTTATAAACATATAAAAAGCATGATAAATATATGTATAACATTGTTGAATTCATAGGAGTTTGATTATTATGTATTTTTGTGAGTCATACAATTACACAGGAGTTGGCAACAGTCACTAATACTAAAAAGGAAAACGCTTGAAGGGGATGAAAAAGAAGGCCTGCAAAATCTCACTCAGCGTTTCCAATACACCTACAAAAAGTCAATCCAGAAGAACTAAATTTAAAATCCAGTGGAAGGTACGGTTTTTCCACGTATAGGATGGCTTCTCCCAAACTAACTTCCTATAATCGTGTTTTTTTTCTCAGCACATGTGTTTTGAGAATGACGCGATTTCACTTCCCCACCTCACTGGTGCTCCCAGCCTTGACATCAACAAAAAATTAAGCCAGAGACAAGAAAAATGTATTAATGTATTCTTCTTGCTTTTGATCGTTTCACCTTTTAATTTTAAAGATTTTTTTATTTATTTATTTATTTCGCAGACAGAGATCACAAGTAGGCAGAGAGGCAGGCAGAGAGAGAGAGGATGGGAAGCAGGTTCCCCGCTGAGCAGAGAGCCTGATGCGGGGCTCGATCCCAGGACCCCGAGATCATGACCTGAGCTGAAGGCAGAGGCTTAACCCACTTAGCCACCCAGGTGCCCTCCCCTTTTAATTTTAATACATGCATTTTCTTTCATAAATAGGGTATTTAACTATGATTGTCATTTATTAACTTTTCCCCCCAATTACAACTATCCCGTCAAGGTCAGGGTCCCTAAGGAAGCAGTCGAGGGAACGTATACTGCACACATGTGCCAAATTATTCTGCAGGCTGAGAAATTAACTAAAAATGAGTAATATGCTCTCAATTTAAACCTGGCAGGGGGTATCGTACTTTCATCCTCAAATTGGAATCATATTTCCTCCAGTGGGGCTTCTCCAGCTTTGGGCATAGCTTATTAACAAGGTGAACTTGGTTTCTTGCAGTACCATGACAACCCTGGGCTGGAGGTAGAGCTCCAGGTGTTGTAGCCAGGAAACAGAGGTAAGGATCAAGCTATTGGATGAAGCCTGGATTTTGTTTTTGTCACCAAACAAACAAACAGGCATCAACAGAGCCTTAAGTAAAGCTCACACTATCAGTTCTGAATGCTGTTTTCATGATTAACACCCTCCCTAACATCTATAATTGGAGGGCACATATCATTTCTCAAGGAGAAATTCCTTTTCTGTAAGACTAGAAATATCTGGGATGCATATTAGTAAGATATATATTAAGATGTATTAAGATATGTAAGCATATTAATAAGTGGCTCTTGATTTTTATATTTTTTTTTTATTTGAAGCTGTGGTTTCTCTATTTCTCTGACCTTTTTATTACTACAGAGAGAGGAAGAGAAAAAGTAATGTGGCATTTATCAGTGATGGGTCATTTAATACCTTCTTACGTGTGTCAATGTATTTTAAAAATATATTTTTCTTAAGTAGAATCTGAAGCTTCTTGAGGGGAGGTTAAATGTTGTTCATTTCATATTCATCCAACACAGTAATATCTCAGTGTTTCTCAGCCTTGGCAGCAGACTAGAAACAGGGAGAACCTTTGATCCTACCAGTGTCTGGGCCCCCTTCCAGATCAAGTGAGTCAGTCTCTCTCTGGGGTGAGGTGTGGACATGACTGGGGTTCTCCAAGTTCAAGTGATTCTAACACACAGGCAGGTGGAGAGTTAGCAAAAGCTAGCTCATTGCCTTATGTAGAGTGGATGTCATTGCTATTTTAATGAATCACTAAATCACACTTCCCATGAAAACAGCAAAACTTCATAGATAATGCAGCTTTTTAGTAATAAATTATCATTAACCTCTTCCATGGTTAATTGTATAAAGCATTGGTTGAAAACAAGCAAACCAAAAAAAGCCACTGAATTCTTTGCATCTCTATTTCATACCTCTTGGAAAAGGTCCCTAAAACAACATGGTTGGAATCCCATGAGATGCCTCGAGCTGTAGGACACGTTCCTGCACTTCTACCTGTAATTTTTTTTCTTTTCTTCTTTTTTTTAAGAAAAGGGCACAAAGTGAAAATGAAGGAGATTTCTTTGAGTAGGACACTTCTTAGAGTGGGCAGAATATGATCAAAGAACATTTTGTTGTGATCAAAATTATAAAAATATAGTTCAAAAATATATTAGTTAAAAATGGTTGAAAATAATTTTTGTGTAATGTCTAATACTATCTTTGACATAATAAATGTATAAAAAAGGTGCAAAGCAACTTTCCTGCTTTTCGTTCATTTATGAACTCCCAGAGACGCACCTTGGTTTCCTCACCTGAAATACAAAAATATAGAACCTCAAGTTGACCGTGAGTAGCAAATAACATAATGGAAGAAAAACTGTAGGTTGCAACACAATACTCCAGTATGTTGTAGTTTTCTTATTATTTGCTCTATGACCCTGAAGTTTCATATGTAAATGAATATTTCTAGGAAATAATGTAAATCTGATCATGAATGAGAACTTTTAGTAAGCAATTACTAAGTACTCAACTTCTTATTTAGTGCTTTATACAATCTCATTAAGCCATCACTGTCACCCAGTGAAGAGGGTACAGTCGTCATCTTCATTTTATGGATTTGGAAACTGAGACTTATCAATTCCAAGCCTCCCGGCAATTTCAAGTGAAGATTTCCTTCAAATCTGAAAATACTTAAATTCTTTCTGCAAAGACGGGTCTAAGGATCCACACTGATTTCTTCTTTTTATTTTCTCGGATATTTTCATCTCAGATGACACTCCAGTTGCGTGTGGATATGCAAGTCAAAGCACAAAACCTGGAGAAAGGAGGAAGAAGCTTCCTTTGTCTACCACAGTGATACCCCTCAGGCCTGCTGGCTTCTAGCTCAAGGGGACAAGGATTCTCTCCACCGCCTTTCCTTACACTCCACCAGACACTCAAAAAGGAAACAAATGCCTTCTTTTTATATATTGGTTACGTGATACATGCGTCGTTGCCATTTAAAAGATGAACTCTAGATGTAGGGCTTCCAAATTTTCCAAAATGTTTCAACCCATTTTCTTCTTGTATTTCATTTTAGGTGGAATTACAGTGTCATGGGAAAGATTATGTTAGAGGACAGGGCTGTGTGCAATTCTACTGCAGAGGTAACTCTCAGCGGAGGAGAGAGGAGGAAGAAGGAGGGGACCTGAATGTTCTGACATATCTATGGGGTGACCAGACCCAGCATGTCATGCAGCTCAATAGATAAGCGAAGACCTTTGCCACCAAGTGTCCTTTCCTTTAGAATGCCATCTTTGACTTATCTCTGTCCCCCAGATACTACTGATCTTAATGATGCCTTATCATTATATAGAAACTGGAAATCCATTGGCTGACGTCTCAGGTACAATGTATGGGAGAATCAGCTGTGAAAAGCAAGAGAAATAAATTCAACTTGATGCTGACCTGGGCCTTAGTTTTGGTTTCATTTTGGCCTGTATTTTATTTTAACTACATTATCAAAACTTTTAAGGAATGCAGACTTTCACCTTTTAACTTCCAAACTCAAAGTGTCGGTACCAGGAATGGTTTCAGTAGACTTCCACAGTGTGTTGAGGTTATCATGAAAAATAGTTTGCTTAAGCTTGCAAAAGCTTTGAAGACAGGAATGAAGATGAAATGATGATATTTGTTCAGTCTTTTCATATATCCTCTGTTGAAACCACACGAGGGCCCAGGGGATTTCTTGGCAAGAAGCAATATTGCAAAAGGTCGATTTATTGGCATCGAGGGCAGTGATATGCAACAGTCAAGGTCTGCACACTTTCTCCAGCATGAAGTCCAAACAGAGATCTGACTATGTCTGTTTATCTGAAATGTTTTCGTAAGTGATTCATTGCTTTGAGTTTGTAAAGAACTGGGGTTTGGCTTGGAGGGTGTAAGCATTTAGGGGGGATGGAATATCAACCGCATGGAAGAAAAACAGAGAATTTTGCTAAGCACTACAAACCATCACAAGCAATAATAGTTTTGTCTCTTGATTGCACCACCAGTATAGCCTTCCAAAATGCAAATGTCCTCAGCTGGACTGTGATTAGCTTCAACCCTGTCTGTCTTCTGCACAGCTCCCTGGAGTCTGCGGGGTCACTCACCCCATGTCTTGACATCCTGTGTTTGAGACGTTTGCATCACATCAGTTTGGTACGACCAAGTCTTCTGCTTCTTGTGTGTTGGAGTCAGTACATGTACCACTGAATTCCACTAAAAGTCACTGCATTCGGGTGGGGGAAGCCTAGTTTCCAGCTCTATCTTTGTCATTTCCTGAGCTTGTGACTTTGGACAAGTACCTCAACTTCTTGAGAGTTTAACAGTCTTTTTAGAAGGGGTAAGGCCTCCTTGCATGGATGAGGCTCTCATGAGACCACGTGAAAAGCCATTTGGAAATGCAAAGTATTGCCCGTTAGTTAGCCAGCTACCCTCTTACACCTCCTCCACCCATCCCCCTCTCCCCGGACCCACCTACCCCCACCCTTATCTCAGGCCACTTAGCAGCCTTGGGGAGCTTGTCTGCGGGCAAAACTAAATACCGCATTTTCCACATGGCCTGACCTCCAGGCAACAATTAAGATTTGTTGAGCTTTTTCATCATATTCCTCTTCTTTACTGGAGTCTTGGATTTCAGCAGAAAATGCCTTGACTAAGACTTTAGCTGACAGGCTGGAAATCTGAGCAGGAAAGATTATGTGAACGAACCATATGAAAACACACAAATTTCTTCAAGGTGAATTAGAACATTTTATGCTCCTAAAGCTTCTATGTGTTCTTTTCTTTCCTTTTTTTATCCTTTATTTTAAAAAAGAAAAAAAAGGTTTAAAAATATTTAAATTACTTTATATATAAGAAATTATAATGAATAAAAGCACAGAAAATAAAAATAGAAACGTCCATGAAACCACCACGCAGCTTAATAGAAAGAATGTTACCTGTGTGTTAGAAGCCTCCCCTAACCTCAGAATGTTTCTTGCCAGTCATACCCACTTGCTTTCCTTCTTAGAGTCAACCACTACCCTAAATGTTATAGTAATTGCTTTCTTGCTCTTCTTTACAGTTTTGCTACAAAACAATGCATCTCCTAATAAAATAATTTCGTGCTGATGGTTAGTTTCAGGATTTTCTATAGAAGGAAACATAGTTTATATACATTCCTGTTGTCTTGCTTTTTTTCGACTCAACATTATTTTTAAAAAGTCATTCCATTAGTCGCATGCAGCTGCAGTGTATGAACAAACATTCACCAGAGACGAACATTCCCTTTGTGAATATACTTCACATCGCCTGTATCAATATCCTGTCCATGGACTTTGGGATTTTTCCCAGTTTGTGCCTCCTAGAAACGATGATATTTCTAGTAGTTCCTGCACTTGTGCTCATGTGTGACAGTTTCTTGCCTTTGTAGTGGCCATGCTCGGTCAGACGTATGCACATCTTCAGCTTTGTGAGATAGTACTAGACAGTCTTCCAAACTGGTTCTACCAATCGGCAATCTTCCCAGCTTTTGTCTTTTCTCTATATGCAATCACATGGATTTTGCTTTTACTTAAGCTAAACTTATGAAAAATTCTTGATTCTAATATCAGTGCCGCCTTTCTCTGACATAGCTTTGGGGTGTGGTCTAAATTAAATATTATTGGTGATCTGGATGGGTTTCTGGGATTGACCAATGCCTCCCTTTCTTAGGGCCGCCATAACAAATGACTACAGACTGGATGGCAGAAAATATCAGGAGTTCATTCTCTCATATGTCTGGAGGCTGTATCCAGGGGATCAGCAGGGCCATGGCCAGTCTTGCCTTGCTTCTTCCTAGCTGCTGCTGTCTCCGGACAATCCTTGGCCTGCCATGGCATATACTGGTATCATTTCAGTCTCTGTCCCTTTCTTCACATGGCTCCTTTTCTCCGTTTCTTCTCCCCTTATAAAGACACCAGCTATTGAATATAGGGCTCACTCTGAATCCAGGATGATTTTATCTCGAGATCCTTAACTAATTACACCTACAAAAACCCCATTTCCAAGTAAGGTCACATTTCCAGATATTGGAAGTAAGGACTTCAACATATCTTTCTGGAGGACACACTTCAAACCACTATGACTTCACTGAGGGAGAGGAAGAAGAGGAGAGGGGAATTATTAGCTTGTGAAACAATTACTATGCACACTATATAATTTTGGATTGCTTAAGACATTAACGTTTCCCACAGGAAAGAGGTTAAAGACTGCCCACTCAAAATAACATACTTGCTTAAAAAAAAAAATCGTCCTTTGATCCTATTAGGTTGCTTTACAGACAAGCAAATAGTTGAAAGAAACAAGTTTGGGTTCTGTGGAGCTCACCTCTGGCGTGTGTACCCCATCTTTGCTCCCCACTTCTCTACTGAATCTCACCACCCAGACAACAGAGGGGGTACCCAGAAAGGAGTTGAGAAAGGAGTCATTTTCCCAAGAGATGAATTCCTAGTTTTCAGTGCCCTAAAAATAAAAGTTTTTGAAAGTGACAACTCATCTCATCTACATAAGATTTTCCTTTCGTTCAGTCTTGGTCTGCATTCATTTGTGATATGACAGGGCTAATCTCATTGTCAGAGAAAAGGGCATCTCATGGTTGCAAGCGCTGCGGCAAGAGCTTCACCGAACCTAACCTTTCCCTTCTGAAGCCACAATGCTTGCATTACACCATCAGAGAGTTCTCACCGTGGATTCTGCTAATGAGCACCAGAGCAGCCTGCTGAAATTCAGAGGTCTCAAATGCAGGGAGGGAAAAGACGTGAAACAATTTTCAGACATCACTTCTGGACCCATTAGGTTAACAGATAACATCTAATAATTTACTTTGGCAGACTTCTAAGGTGTTAACCTCAGACCCTGTAGCTTTACTGGGGATGGGGAGCATAAGGAAGAGTTAAGGAAGAATTGGATCAAAGGACACAACTCAATCAGATAACATCTTCCATTAGGGACACCAGAACCTTTGAAAACTGTCAAGAGTCAGAGCTGGTAAGTTTCCATCTCTTACAATTAGACCCAGGGTATCATTCTCTGCCCTGCCTTTCTTCTTGATATTTACCAGCTAGCTCCCAACTCTCGGCCCCCACCCCTTACTCCAACTCTGATAGTTAATTTTTCTCTCAATCCTTGGTCATTTCTCTCCCAAAAAACGGTTAAGTGGCTGAAAAAGAACAATTTTGTTGCAGTATAATTTGTGCACAGTAAACTGCATACATTTAATAAACACAATTACTTGAGTTTGGTTTCCATATACACCTAAGAAACAACACTACAATTGAGATATAGAACACTTTTGTCACCCCCACTGTCCCTAAATTGCATCTCACCCTTTTAAAAATCCATTCTACTCCCTACCTTTGCCATCAAGAAACCCCTGGTCCATTTTCCATCATTATAAATTAGTTGGCACTTCCTAAATTTTTTTACAAATTGAAAAATGATTGACTCTTTTATTTCTTTTAATGAACATAATAATTCTAGGATTCCTCTGTTTTGTTGCATACATCAGTAGTTTGATCTTTTTTTATTGCTGAGCCGTGTTTCTTTGCATGGGTCTATCACAGTTTATCCATTCATCTATTTGACAGAGGTTTGGAATCCCCCAACCCCCACACACAGTGTTTTGCTATCATGTAAAATGCTCCTATAGACATCTGTGTACAAGTTTTCTGTGACTATATGTTTTAATTTTCTTGAGCAATTACCTAGGAGTAGAATGGCTAGCTTTTATAATAGGTATATGTTTAATTTTATAAGAAGTTGCTAAACATTTTTTCCAAATTGATTTTGTCATTTTATATTCCTCAAAAAACAGTATAAAAATTCCAGTTGCCTCATATTCTTACCTACTTTTGATTTTTTTGTTAAGATTTTATTTGTTTATTTGACAGAGAGAGATCACAAGTAGACGGAGAGGCAAGCAGCGAGAAAGGGGGAAGCAGGCTCCCTGCTGAGCAGGGGACTCGATCCCAGGACCCTGAGGTCATGACCTGAGCCGATGGCAGAGGCTAAACCCACTGAGCCACCCAGGCACCCCCTACTTGTGATTTTATTAGTTCTTTTAATTTGGGTTATTTCAGTGGATATGTAGTGCATCTCAAATGATTTGAATTTTTGTTTCCCTGATTACTTAAGGTATTGAATATTGTTTCATGTACTTAACTGGCTGCCATATATTCTTTTCTGAAGAGTTTCTTCAAGTCATTTGGTCATTTATTAAGTAGGTTGTTTGTCTTATTATTGAGTTGGTATGTATCTTTATGTGTTTCAAATAAACTTCTGTATTAAATCTACATGCTGAAAATATGTTCTTCCATTTTGTGACTTGCTTTTTGTTTCCATAGTGATGTCTTTCAAAGAACAAACATTTTTAATCTGATAAAATAAAATTTATAAATTTTTTCAATTTACCATTTGTGTTTCTATGTTCTGTCTAAAAATATTTGCCTATCTCAGGGATACAAAGATTTTTATTCTGATGTATTTTTGTTTTTGTTTCAAGTTTTAGAGTAAAGGAGTACCTAGGTGGCTTTGTCAGTTAAGTATCTGACTATTGTTTTTGGCTCAGATCATGATCTCAGGGTCATGAAATTGAGCCCCTTGTTGGACCCCCCCATCCTCCCGCTCTGCTCCTCCTTACCACTTGCATGCACTCTCCCTCTCTAAAAAATAAATAAATAAATAAATAAAATCTTTAAAACTAAATAAAGTTTTGTAATTAAGTTTTACCTTTAAGTCTGTGATCTACTTCAAGTTAGCTTTTTTATATGCTGTGATGGAGGAAATGTTGACCATTTATTTTCGAGACAGTGCTACAGTGTATCATCTATGCATATTTCTATAGCTATCTGTATCTATATGAAACTAACCAGTTTAGTACAGGTTGTCTCCAGCTCTAATCCACCATCATGTGGGTTATTCTCTAGCTATTATCAGTTTCTAGATTCTAGCACTTGCAATATATGTGCCATGGTTGTGGGAGAATTTTAACTAATAATTCAATTTGTTTAATAGATATAGGCTATTCAGAATTTCTTTTTCTTTTTGTACTATTTCAGACACTTTTGTCTTTAAGGTGATTCTCCTTTTGGGGGAGAAGTCTTCATCTATTTGGAGATAGTCCCTGACTTTGTTTTAATGCTGAAGTCTCTGCAAAACTGTTACGAGTATTACTGTGGCTAAATATCAGTATCGTACTAGGTATTCTCAAGTATACCTCAAATTTGCTTGTATAAAAGGAATCACTCAGTGAACAGGCTACCAGGCTTCTTTAGTTGTGATTCTGCTAAATACATATTTTATGCATAGATATGCTTTTACTTTCTTAAGGGTTTAACTAAAAGTGTATCAACCATCCCCAGACGTGAACTGATGTAACAGAAAAAAACTCGAGAGGGGTACCTGGGTGGCTCAGTTGGCTAAGCGGCTGCCTTCGGCTCAGGTCATGATCCCAGGGTCCTGGGATGGAACACCATATCGGACTTTCTGCTTGGCAGAGAGCCTGCTTCTCCCTCTTCCTTGGCCAGCTGCTGCCTACCTGTGTTTTCTATCTCTCTGTCAAACAAATAAATTAAAAAAAAAAAAAAAAGATTGACTAGAAAATCCATTCCTATTTTATGACATAGGTATTTATTAAGGTGAGTATTGAAGTCCAATCCTTACATACTCCCTTTCTTAAAAAATGTTTCTCTTAAGGGGGCTTGGGTGGCTCAGTCAGTGAAGCCTCTGACTCTCGATTTTGGTTCAGGCCATGATCTCAGGGTCATGAGATTTAGCCCTGTGTTTGGTCCATGCTGTGTTGAGTCCACTTGAGATTTTCTCTTCCTTTCCCTCTGTTCCTCCCCCTGCTCCCATGCTCTCTCTCTCTCTCTCTCTCTCTCTCTCTCTCAGTCTCTAAAATAAATAAGCAAAATCTTTGAAAAAATGTTTCTCTTAATTTCTTTTTTAAGCTGGCAGGTCTTATTTCTATAAGTGGTAGAGAAATCTAACTTGGATTCTCAATTATATGCAAGGGAGAGGAAGATATACATTTTTTAATTTATAGCTAATAATATATATATTTTTTAATGCAGAGAAGTACAAAGAATAAAGGCTGGAGTACAGTTTCCCCGCTCAGATAACTTTACTGGAATTTTTATAAAATAAAATTAATAGTGTGTCAGGCTAGAAGGTGTAAAAAGGGACAAAATGAAAATAAAATTCTTTTTCTTTGCCCTCAGCCCACCTCTCAGTGCAACTGATTAATAGCTTTTTGTGTATCTTACAGTGAGGAGGGCCTGGCATGTGCTTGTATCTCTCTCCCCAGTATATTTTCATCTTTACTTTATAGCAAAACGATCATGTTACATGTACTATGCCACACTTGGCTTTCTTCACTTACACTACGAGATATTTCCATATAACGTCATACAAATTTAACTCATTCTTTTTAATAACTTTACATCATATCCTTTAATTTGTCTAATCCCTGTTGATGGAATCTGATTGTATCCAGTTTTAGACTTTTACAAACAAAGTAACAATAAACAGGCATTTGCGTGACGGTAGTCATACTACATACATCCCTATTCAAAATCATGCATGTACGTATTTATTTTTTTATTTTTTAAGTAATTTCTACATTCAAGGTGGGGCTCGAACTCATGACCCAGAGATCAAGAGTCAATGCTCCTTTCACTGAGCTCGCCAAGTGCCCCACATACATACATTTATATCGACAATTTTCATGGATATCAAGGGAAATTCTTAGCAGTAAATTTTTTATTTGGGGGTTTGTGCGTGTGCCGTAAAATTACTGGGTTAAAAAGCATGCGTGTCTTATATTTTGATAAATATTGGCAAACTTGCCTATCATAAAGTTGTACCAAATTATTATCTCATCTACACTGTGTGGGAGCCCTTATTTCCTAGATTTTTGACAGTACAGGACAACCTCAAACTTTCGGTATTTCTGCAAAGTGAAACATGGTATCACTTTACATGTTTCAATTACATTTTCATTAATGAATGAGACAAGCCTTCTCCTTCTGTATGCTAACGGGCTATTTGAATTGCTTTCGGCAAACTGACTCTTTACATCTTTTTTACTGAGTTGTAAGTCATATTGCTATTGGGTTGATTTGAATAAGCTATTTATAAATAGAAAAAATAGAGCTTTTTTTGCTCATATATATATACAAATATGTTTTTCCTTGCTTTGTTGAGGTGGTTTGTGTTTTCGTACAGAGGTTTTTAATTTTTCCATTATGTAACATTTCAAAAACAAAATTACTTAATCGTATAACCAAATGCCTTCCAAGGAGTATCTCCATTTTATTCCCTTAAAGTTATATCTCACTAGGTAATGACTGTGCTGCTGTTCAAAGATTGCTGATTCTTTTAGCAGAGAAGAGGGAAGAAGAGGGAGTGGCTTCAGCCAGGTGCAGGCTGCCCAGGTGAGGGGCTGGGCCCAGAAGGTTCAGTTGCCTCCTCAGGGTCAGATAAAGCACTGTTTATTTCCTATCCCCTTCTCAATTAATTTGGGGGCAAAAGAAGCCTGAAATACCTACTAAGAGAAAGAAAGGGTATTTTTGCTTTGTCTTCAAATTTAAAACTTATTCTATAAATGACATTAAATACCTGTTAAGATTCTCTATTCTAAGCTTTTAACACTTTATTTTGGGTACATTTATTTTGGTTTCTAAACACAGGTCACACACTCTGTATGATTTTTCTCCATTTAAATAAGCTTCAGTTTGGGGCATCTTTATGTAAATGATGCTTTTATCTTTGCCCTTTAAAAGGTTTGAAGAAATTGTAGAGAACAGGTTTATCTTAGGAGCTCTTCTTTATTTTTTTAAGATTTTATTTATTTACTTGAGAGGGAGGGAGAGAGAGAGAGAGAGCTTGAACAGGGGGAGGAGCACAGGGAGAAGCAGGCTCCCTGCTGGGCAATGAACTGGACGGGGTGCTCAATTCCAGGACCATAGGATCAGAACTTGAGCTGAAGGTAGACGCTTAACCAACTGAGCCACCCAGGTGTCCCCAGAGGAATTGTTTAGTAGAGAAATAATAGTTTATATTAAGATTCTCAGATTTTCTTTGTTCCTTCCTATACCAACTTGTGATTAAAGATTGCTAGAATTTTTTAAAATATTTTATTTATTTATTTGAGAGAAAGAACAAGAGATAGCAGGAGTGGTGGAGGGGCAGAGGGAAAGGAAGAAGCAGACTCCCCACTGAGCAGGGACCCTAATGTGGAACTCGATCCCAGGACCCTGGCTCATGACCTGAGACAAGGCCGACACTTAAACCAACTGAGCCACCCAGGCTCCCACCAGAAATTTTTGAGAATGTAATACAACTTTTGAAACTAAAGAAGTAAGAGTTTTAACCAAGTGATTTCATGAAGGAAAGATCATTGTCTCTCACAAGATAATAGAGAAATTCACTGATCCCCAAGTTTGCTTCCCAGCTGGCCAACTCTTGGCCATGTGCTTGCATTGCAGGCATGTTTGGAACTCCTAAGGGTCCTGGCAGCACTTCTAGTCTTTTCTTCACAAGCTGCCTTGCTGGCTTGGGCTTCTGTCATGAAGCACCACCAGTTGCTGGCCAGGCTCTCGAGCCAGCTTGGAGCCTCAGGAGGGGCTTTATAAAAATGTCCTTCCTAGCTAGAGGAGTCAATCTGCAATTGCAACTTCTAGAGTTCTGCAAAATCTACAATTCACCTAAGGTGTGCTGTCAATTGAACCCTTTTGGAAAGAAATTAGTGTCAATAGCTTCACTCATCCTCTTTTCTTTTTAAATGTTTTATTCATTCATCCATTCACTTAGAGCATGAGCAGGGGGAAGGGCAGAGGGAGATGAAGAGAGAACGAATCTGAGGCACACGCCGTGCTCAGTGCAGTGTTTGACCTGGGGTTCAATCTCACAACTCTGAGATCATGACCTGAGCCAAAATCAGAAGCAGAGGCTTAACTAACTGAGTCACCCAGGCACCCCTCATTCTTCCTCCTACAGAGCCTCAAAACTCAGTAGAATAGAAGCTGTAGGCTATTTTTTTTTCATTGTGTTATGTTAGTCACCATACAGTACATCATTAGTTATGATGTGCTCCATGCAATCCATGCCCTCCTTAATACCCATCACTGGGCTCACCCATCCTCCCAACCACCTCCCTTCTAAAACTCTCCATTTGTCTCCTGCAGTCCATAGTCTCTCATGGTTCACCTCCCACTCTGACTTCTCCCCCTTTATTTTTCCCTTCCCCTAATGGGCTCCATGCTATCCTTATGTTCCACAAAGAAGTGAAACCATATGATAATTGACTTTCTCTGTTTGACTTACTTTATTTAGCATAATCTCCTCCAGTCCCATCCAAGTTGATGCAAAAGTTGGGTATTCATCCTTTCTGATGGCTGAGTAATATTCCATTGTGTGTATGGACCACATCTTCTTTATCCATTCATCTGTCGAAGGACATCTCAGTTCTTTCCACAGTTTGGCTATTGTGGACAATGCTACTATGAACATTGTGGCTGTTTTTCCCTGGTGGCCCTTCTTTTCACTACATCTGTATCTTTGGGGTAAATTTCCAGTAGTGCAATTGCTGGGTCGTAGGGTGGCTCTATTTTTAATTTTTTGAGGAAACTCTACACTGTTTTCCAAAGTGGGGGCACCAATCTGCATTCCCACCAGCAGTGTAAGAGGGCTCCCCTTTCTCCACAACTTCTCCAGCACTTGTTTCTTTGCAGGCAATTTTTCATATGAGATTTGGGGTAACTTGGAAATGATTATGATTTTTTTAGACTTTAGTGTCTCCATCAGGGCTAAGTCTGAGCATAATTTCCAAGTAAGCAAGATATTCCCTTGGAGTCTTCCCATCTCCTCTTCTAAATTAATTCCTGTGACTTTGAATGTCCCCAGGCTTGACTGCAGTTAAGTCGCTATTCAGATGCATTGTTTTCTGTGTTGCTTCCTGTGCTCTAAATCACCTCCTTTCTTCTGTCAGAATTTATTGCCACCAAAATCTCTTTCCTTTCCTTTCCTTTTCTTTTCCTTTCCTTTCTTTTCTTTTTTCTCCTCTTCTTTCTTTTCTCTTCACTTCCTTCCTTTCTTTTTTTTAAATTGAATTGTTGCTGATTTGAATCAAAATTTTCCTCTTTCTCTTCTGGCTTTTTTGCATTCTATTAGCTGTACTCTTTCACTTAGTTACATAAGAGTAAAGAACGTGCTCATGATCCTGGGCGTGTTCCATAACTGGCTCCTTTTCAGTGTTTGTGATGACTCAGCAGAACAGGAGGGAGCAGTGTGCAAAGGGGTCCACAGTGGTCACCCTGTGACACTAGCAGGAACAGGGCCTAGTACACTGGAAGGTCAGATTCATGTGGGCAGATGTTTTCCACTTTGTTCAATGCTTGATGCCCAGCACCTGGAACAAGGCTTAGTACATGCAGATGGCCTGCAGAGACTGACTGACTGACTAAATGAATGAATGAATGAATGAATGATTTGTTTTTCCTTGTCTACCAAATAACCAGGCTTCCCTACATCCAACTTCACTCAACCCCTAGTCCTATTCTCATCAGAGAACCTAGAGAGTGGGTGGGTCCCCTGGGTGTTCTGTGAGCCTTCCATGATGGTGTAGCCTAGCAGTTAACAGTGCTCACCTCATGGATTTATTTTGAGGATGCATTGTTAATATATGTACAGTGCTTAGAATGATGCCTGGTCCATTAGCAAGTCCTCAGTAAATATTAACTTTTAAAATGAGTAGTAGTACAATTCAGTTTTTATCTTTATTGCCTTTTTAAAAAGTAGAATAAAGTTCACAGCAAAATTGGGAAATACAGAGATCATCCATACACTTCTAACTCAACACATGTACAACCTCCCCCATTATTGCTATCTCCCACCAGAGCTGTGCATTTGTTACAGCTGATGAACCTACATTGACACATCACCACCCAACATCCAGGCTTTACGTTATGGTTCCCTTTACACTATGGTACACTCTTGGCATTCATAACTATTACTTTGAACAAGGCTATTGATTAAAAAAAAAAGTTCCATTCAGAATTATTGCCTTAGTATTTGTAATACCAAGGTGGAAAATGTGTAATTTTGAACTGATGGATCTCCAAATCAAGGAAAATGAGAAACAGGTATGTTATAGTTACCTGTTGCATTATAACAAATCTCCCCAAAGTGTAGTGACTTAAAATAACCATTAGTTATTATCGCTTATAGCCTCTGCAGGTTAGGGCATGGTTTAGCTCACAGTCTTATAGAGGTTGCTGTTAGGTATCAGCTAGTGTTAGGGTTTAGACCCATCCACTTGTGACACCTCTGTGTGGCCTGGGCTTCCCAATGACATGGTGGCTGAGTTCTAGGGGAAGTCAGGCAACACCACTGCTACCACATTTTATTGGTCAAAGAATGTGTCAAGATTCTCCTTACTTTCAAGAGGAGGAAACAAAGAACCCACATCTTGATGCAGGAAGGCTAACATTTCATCATAAGAAAAGCATGTGGAATGTGATATGAACATATATTGATGGAACTACGTTAGGACCATACTTGTGGACCATGGAGCTATGTCTCCAGTGTACCATGCAGGCATGCACACAAGAACACACATGCAAATGTACCCACAAGTCTGGATATAGTGAGGCTGGGCCTAACTGGGGCTCATCAGCTTAGATTTCAATTAACAAAGGATTATGGGGGTGCTCCTGAACTGTTTGCCTATGGGGATGAGAACTGCTGTGTGTAACCGCTCACAAAGCATTCATTGAATTGCAGTCTGACACCCATTTGAAGGGTGTTTAAAGAAAAAGAAGTCTAGGAGTCAAAATTGAAAGTGCAAATTGCAAATGCTTCCCTTCTAGAGTGATAGGGCTATAAATACCGAGGCTGTTTCTGTTAAACAACAAATGGAAATGCTCCAGAATCAATGAGAGGTGTTAGCACCAGGGAAAAACAGCATCTTAAATCCTTACGCTAACAATTAAATCAGACACATTTGACACTTTATCTGAGACACTCGTGGCAGTACTTTATTCTTCATGGCATGATTTGGAAACTCACAGCAGGTGACAAGCAGAATTTGGAGCATCATCAGTTCGGCTTTCTCAGCACTCTCCCCAAACATAACTCAATATATTTTATTCAAGCCAAGTTTCATGGTTTTTGAGAAAGGGCAATTGGTGAAAATAAATGGGTTTCCAAAAATGTATGCTGTGGCCTCAAGATGCCAAAGAATTGACCTACTCAATGACAGTCGAATAGTACCCCAATCAGAAAAAAAGTGATTTATCTGTAAGACCGCAAGGACGTTCAGTTACAGTCCCTGTGAATCATGAGAACTCTGCCTGGGAGAGCACGAGACCTCAGAGATTACTCACCTCATCATATGTCATGCTTATTCAATTAGAGGAAAAAAACATTTTTCCTGCGATCATTGTAACCGGGCTATTTTTATAAGATAGCTAAGCTGCTAAACACAGAAGAGGAAAACAATATAACTTCAGAACTTTTAAGAATCGCACTTCTTGAAAGTGTCCTCAATGCCTAATGTCTGCTAGAGTGGAAGTCCTAGAATGAGACTCTTAGAGCAACTCTGATGGCTTTCTAGACCTCTCTGAGCCTCCGCTTCAACATCGATACAATGGTGACTGCAGTACCTCCTAAATGTGTTCAGGACCTAGCAGTGTCAGTCCAAAGTAAGTGGGTAACAGGATTATTGGCAGTCTCTGGTTCTCTCCACTACCCCATCGGTAGTTACCTAGAGGGAGTCCCAAGACTTTCAGTGAGGGCTAGAGCCATTTACAAAAGTTCTACCAAGTAGCTCTGCCAGCAATGTGAGGCTGTTCCCCGGGAAATATAGACTATGATGTAAATGGTGCCAGGTGTGCAGATAAACGTAACCACCAGCACACTGTCCAGGTGCCCCCCCCACCCCGCCCTTGTTCCAAATTATAAAGGACTGGCACCCAGACTCATCTCTGGGATTTTGGAGGATGGGAGAAGATCCCGGTACAGACTTTGAATTCTTGACTTCCAGTCCATGGTGCTCATTGTTAGACAGGGTCAAGTATGTGCTCTGCAACTTAGCAGAACATTTATCCGAAAGCCTGATCAGTACCTGAAGGAGGATGGGAAAATGGCAGCCCAAGGTGGCTTCTAACACCATCCAGAGGGAGAAGGGGAAAGGCAAATTCCAGACCCATATCCACTCCATCCTTCCCCCTCCGTATTTCCCTCTAGCTGTTTCACTGCAGCTCGGACCTGTTTGGGGAAGAGAACAGTAAGAGCAGCAAACCAGAAATTCTCTCACTGTCCAGAGCAAGAATCTGGGAGACAGGAGAAAACTTCTTAGCTCTAAGTCTTTTTTTTTTAAAGGTTTTATTTACTTATTTGACAGACAGAGATCACAAGTAGGCAGAGAGGCAGGCAGAGAGAGAGAGGAGGAAGCAGGCTCCCTGCTGAGCAGAGAGCCCGATGCAGGACTCGATCCCAGGACCCTGAGACCATGACCTGAGTCAAAAGCAGAGGCTTTACCCCCCTGAGCCATCCAGGCGCCCCTCTAAGTCTTATTTCTTAATCTTTGTGCACCATGCAGCCTCAGAACGGAAGCTCCAAACCTCCCAGTTTGAACCCTAGAGTAAAAGTCATCTTTGGTGCTTGTGTAACTCCCAGGCTTCCTGGTTTTCTCTTTGTTTGGGATGCCTGTAGCTTCCTACCTTCAGAGTGGCTCAGAAAGTTTTTTTGTTTTGTTTTGTTCTGTTTTCAAATTATCCAGAATTTTCATTGACTTTATCAGGAAACTTATTAAACGTACTCAAACAAAACAGAAGTCCTCTGTAGTCACTAAGGACAAGCCATCATGACTCAGGTGTTCAGACATCTTGAAGCACGCAGTCCCTGAAACGGCATCCAGCTATGACTGACTCATGAAGCACCTGCTGCTTGTTCCACAGCTGCTCCATGCCCTTTGTGTTAATGACCTCCTTGTCTGGCATTCTTCTCCAAGACTTGAAAAGAATGAGGTCATTTTCATACTTCCCTTTCTGCCCAGGGAGCTGGGGATCATCTACATAACCATCATGGGAGGTGCCTCAGGAAGACTGAGAAAACAAATCTCTAATTAGATGACCCCTTGAATGGCTCAAAACAGACCATGAAGTATAAGGACAGAATGGTGAAAACCAAGGTGAAACAGAGTTTAGGAATGTTGTGTCCTCTTCTTGGCCTCTGGAACAACACTTTCTCTTTGGGCCACCCAACTTTTCCACATGTGAACATGACAGTCACACATATTTGTAAGATTCCATGGCTTCACCCTTCCTTGCGCAAATGCTGATTCTACTGCCATATAACTAGGCTTTCTAATAAAAAACTTCTGAACACTTAACTGTTTCTTCAATACCCCATCAGCCCTTAATCTAGATGGCCTCCTTTATGTCCTAGCAATTTATTATGCAACAACAATCTCTTGTATCAACCAGAATTTACTGAGTCTGGTGTTTCAGAACACTGATTGGGGAAGAGAACAGTAATAGGGCCCCAGATTTATGTTGAAATCCACACGCTGGTATTTAATAGCTGGGTGGCTTTGGGCAAAGGGTAAAACATACTATCCTTAGGTGTTAAGTGGGAATTGTTACAGTATCAGATTTTGAGGATGCTAAATAAGGTAAATTATATAAAATGCTTAACTCATGACCTAATACATAGCAGATATTTGCTAAATGGAAATGTTTACATTATGAATCAGTTTTCTTTTTCTAATATGGCTATGACAGTGCATAAAATGTTTGGCAATGATTTTACCTTAATTATCCTTTACCAGCCTTGAGTTCAGAGGAATAGTTGTGTTTTCTACGGAATTTAGGGCAGTGTTTTGGCACCTGGGTGGCACCAGCTCCAGAGGGACAGAGCTTTCGTCTGTTTCATCTCCCCTGCAACTCTGATCCTGCTGCAGTGTGAGGGGAAACACTCAATAAATACAATTGTTGAGTTCATGAATGAATTAATGAATGACAGAGAGTCAAAACATATCAATGGACTGCAGCATTATACATAATAGAAAATCAGGGATGATGCTTTTGTTACAGGGGACCAAACTCCATTCCAAAAATAAATCGCCTTTTTTGAGAATTTTATACAATAGAACATTAATTTAGTCTAATTCTTTTTACAACTTAAAGTACTAAATGTATACAAGGTATACCATGTTAACATAGAGAAAATATTTTCTTCTCGTAATTGGTATTCACTCACTTCTCTTTGGAATTATGTTTTATAATGTTCCTTCCTGAGAAAATTCTAAATGTGTGGTTTTGGGTTTGAGCTACGTGGTAGCAAACATCTCCGGTATCCTGAAATGGATAAAAGGCTGTGAAGGGAAGCTTTTTACTATTCTGGTAATACGGATGTCTGTTCCAGATTGAGACAGTAGACACATTTTGCTACTTGATTCTACTTATATTTCTAAATTTTGTTTTCTGCCTTGTAGAAGTGAGTTTTCCAGGACTAAAAATTATCATTTTTCTATTATGAACTAGGTTCATTTTCTATATTAGTAAAATTTTGTTAATCACAAAATCTATCTGACATTTTTCTAATTTTAAAAGCTAGTGGAGGAAGCATCATGACACAAGTCAGTTGTAGTTAGATAGACAATTGTTCTATGGGGAGCAGTCTTACATAAGCAAAAATAGCCATAAAATGATATAATAGGTCATAGATGCATCTCATTTCCTCTCCATGTGGAGAAACACCAAAGGAAGTCTTTAACACAATGGAAAATAGCATTTTTTTTAGTGCATGAAAACAGTAAGTAATGGAGGCTTGAACAGTAGAGTGAATACTAGAAAATCCTAGTTTACCTTTTCTATGTTGCAACCATGAAGTGAAGAAATTTAGGTATGTCTCAGAGAGGTTTTAAATGTTGTGGCGATAAGACTTCAGTGCACTTTGTACCCCCATACATAAACTAGCACACGATTTGTAAAAATACTTGTGTACTAAATATTCCTGTATCTCTAGGATCTGAGTTCCAAATCAAGACAGCAAAGACATGGTCACAGATTTCCTTCAAGGTCAATTAGCAGAGAGAAGGAATAAGACTGTCTCAGGTGATCCATTCTCCCTAGTTTTTCAGTGGAAATCGAGGTAAGTGATGACACAAACTTTTGTAACTTGCTTCTTCTTACCTTCTTGTAAAACTTGAAAAAAGTCCATGAGAATAAGGGTTAGGGGAAAGCTTGTTCTGCAGTTACTTGTTTTAATCATCTCCAAATAACAGTATCTAACATCTACTACGTGTCTACTTATTTAACAAACATTGTTTTTAGTGCTTTACAGGACTTTACTCCCTTATGGTCATTATTTGTTGTCATTAGAAAGATGTCGTTGTCATTCTCATTTCTCAGGGAAGCAAAGGCACAGAGAGGTGCTGAGTTTGCCCACAGCCACACAGGAAGAGGCTGAGTGAGTCTGGCCCCCAACAGTCTGGCTTCTTTGCTCAGCTCATCCTAACCCATACCGGCTTCCGTGCAGCCACTAAAGGTCAGCTTCTTCCTCTTTCTCCCCCAACTAGGCTGAATCTGGCTCTTTCCCCTGTTTTCGGTTTAGCCCTAGCTCTCAGGCCCCCAGGAGCTATGTAGACTACAGATGCCAATTACCTTTTCACTTGATCACATGTGGCATTTGCAGGCCTTCGTCTACTCTAGGCACCAAGTACCTACACTATTCTGCCCTTGTTCTCTAAAGGAGTCCGGACTGGCTTTTAAGGGTGTACACAGCATGAGTGTGCACAGAGCAAGGCAGCCACACTCACTGTAGGGCTCCTTATGGCTCTGGGTCCTTTCTTGTTGAATTTGCACCCCCCAGCCTTTCTGGATTTTCTATCAGTGGTTTTTGGGTTTCTCCTCTGGGGTGTCTTGCCTAGCACTCATGCCTATTAAATCAAGCTTGCTTCTGACAGATAATTTGTATAATTTATTAGGATGTGGGAGTCTCGAAATGTTTTGTATCTCCAGTGACTCGGTGTAAACTGGATGGTGATGGGCCAGAAAATCATTCTCCCAGCCCCGCAGAAATCGCTGCGTGACTCACACCATGATTCAGTTGGAGGCAGCTTAAATGTTGTGTTGGACTCTCATGCAGTTTGCTGTCAACCCATTCTGAAATCACTATAATAACCTGCAGATTTGAAGTGTGCTCTCTTTGGTGGGTGGCAGATCTGTTTCTAAACATATTTCGTCTTGGAGCGAATTCCTAGCAGGCTTTAGATTTAACTACTCTTTATAGTAAACATCATCCCATCATGGTGGCATTTGCACGTCATAGTAAAAGGTGTGTGTGTGTGTGTGAGAGAGAGAGAGAGAGTGGGTAAACACAGAAATACAAATCCACTCTTATTTTTGTTTCCATGTTATCATTTGAGATTCATGCCTCTTGAAAGATCAGGGATACAGAGTCATATATAATTAAAATATCAAACTACTAGATAATGATTTTGTTAATTTCAAAAGAAATTCCTCATTATCTGATCCATTCATATGGTAATTTAAAAATTTAAAATTATTTGGATAGTTACAATTCCTCATGTTACAACACCAAGTCCAGAAAAAAAAAGGTGAACTTGGGAGCTGTCAGTGCACATAGATTTCCCTGGATTGGTAATTGGCATGCATTAAATTTACAAAGTCAACATAGTACCTTACCATAACTTTTAGGTCTTACCACACTTAATTTGAATATTTCTCTCTGATTAGTTTTTCCAAAATTGTGGCAGGCAGAGATGCCATGATGTTCTTAGCCCGTATGGTATCTAACCAGTTAGATATCTAACCAGTTAGCCTGTATGGTATCTAACCCATGCTAGCAGTCGTTTTGTGGGTTTGTTGTGAACATTTTGAATAATAAAAAAATCTAGGCCAATCACGGTTTGAAAAAAAAAAATGACCTTTGTGTATATTTTCTCTGCTGCCAGAACTTCAGAGAGATGTTACATAAAGTGAAAGCCCTATAGGGCTTCTGGTTACCATCAGACCTTTGGAATTTCAATAGAAACCAGCAACGGTCTGTGTAGAAAGCTTCTTAATATTTTATGAGCATGTTCGACTTCCTACAATTTGTTTTTTCAGAAAGTGTGTTTATTATTTTCCATCTGATTTTCTTCAGAATGTAGCCGTAAAACTCTGAAAATAAGAAGGGTCCATAATATTTATCCCAGGTCTCTCTTCTAAGTTCCAGATGAACAAATACAGCTGCCTTGTGATGTGTCCTCTTGGGTGACTCAGAAATCTCAGTGCTCGCACACCAGAATGGGTCTCCTGATTCCTCTCCCAATCCCCAAGGAAACCTTTCCTATTCCGGGCCTCCCCAGCTGAGAAAAGGATGCTGATATCCACACGGTTGCCAAGCCAGAAAACTTACGTAAGCATTTTTACTTGAGTACAGTCTATAGAGCATAAAGCACATAAAATTCATGCATCTGAAACATACATTTCAAGAAATCTCTACTTATGAAGACACTTGCGATCATTTCCAAATTCCAGAAGTTTCCCTGATGACCCCCTGGGAGTCACCGATCCCTCCTTTTACATGTCTAGACCTTCACCAAGTCCTGACTATTCTTTCTTCATTACTTATCTTGAGCCTTTTCATGTTTCCCCTCCTCCACCGCTGTCACCATGATCCTCAGTCTCCCGATACTTGTCTCCCCACTTCCAGTTTTGCCCGTTCCTTATCTTTACAGAGTGATCGTTAAGAAAACATGACCCTGAACATCGCATTTCCCTTCTTCATTAACTTCACTTTATACTTAGAACAAAATGGAAACTTGTTATTGAGGCTGAAAATGAATGCCTTGTGCCTTAAAAAGTGGCCCCTTGAAACTTTCCAGCCTCTGTGTCCCTATATTCATCTTCCTCCTTCCTCCCCCTTGGAGCTCCTGGAAAATGCCCGGAGGGCCTTCTGCATACATCAGACGTGGTGTGAATGCTTTCCTTCTTCTTCCTCCTCACTCCCGCCCCACTCCCACCTGCACTCACACCCACACCCACACCTGTCCCTTCTCTTCACATGGCCTGTTCCTCCTCACACTTCTTTCTCAGATCATGGATCATCAGGCCATCAAGGATTTTCCTGCCCTCAACCCAAAGGACATCTCCGCAGTTAGTCTCATACAACAATTTGCCATGGATATATTTAAGTGTTGCTTCCAGTTGTGTATGTATTACCTAACTTCCCTCGAACGCCATTAGGGAAGGACCAAGAATGTTATTTCATTCCCTCTTCCCTAACAGCTAGTAGTGCACCTGGCATACAAGAAGTACTTAGTAAATGACTGCTGAATGAATGCATAAATCAATGAATGTATACTTGTCTCTGAGAACAATGCAGAAGGGGAGAATTGAGAGGAAACAGAGACAGGTGTGGACAGTCCCTCTGAGAAGTTAAAGTTAAGAAAGGATTATTTTTTCCTCACTTGAATGAATTTCAGAAACAGTTCACGGACAATTCCTCTTTTCCTGAGCCGAGTATCACTCTGAGAAAAGCATGGCTTCCTACAATATCCCTGGAGAAGAATTCAGCTGGCAAAAGTCAGCTTCTCTCCTGTTTGACTCCTCTGTCTTTGACCCCCATAGCCCATCTTATTCCGTTGGGTCTGGTACCAACTGGGAGATGATTTTGCAGACATCTCACTGGTTCATTTTTGTAATTTCTGTGGAATCAATAGATGATCTGCATCCTGGAACACAGTGGCAGGCTAAGGACAGGGGATGAGATTGGGTGGGGAGGTTTCAAAGAGAGATGGTAGCAGATCTTTTTGGAAAAAGATTATGAAGCTGGAGTCTATGAGTAGTGATTTTGAATTTTATTTTCTTCTTTTGTATCACAATCACTTCTGGTAGTCTCAAGCCTTCATACAGTTTTGTGAATACCTAACCTGGTGTTTGTTGTGTTTCAGAAAATTCCAGGAGGATACTGAGTGACTGTCTCATGCCTAGCTCTATAGAACGGAAGCGCAGCAGCCCAGAGCAGGGCTGTGAGGTGGAAAGAGGTATCTAGCAAAGATGTTCAGAGTAGCAGATCAGAGCCAGAGCTGACAAATCACTACAGGATGAATTTGTCCAACATGTCACCATTCCTTAGAAGTTGCAGAAATACAAGGGGGAGAGAGCTGACATCCTCTGGCTGGACAGGACTGAGCACATTCCACATCAGCGGGTATTAATAGATGAGTGAACCCTGAAGCCTAGAGAACTTGGGATGTTTGGGTTACTCTTTCTGGGTTATGTGATTTAAAATTCTCTCACATAGACATTCTTACCTCAAAGTAGACTGCAACACAGAAAAAAACAAAAACAAAAACAAAACAACCGTATTTTGGGCTGAAAGCTTCTCGTTTAAGAAAAGTAAAAAAAAAAATGTGGCTGAATCAACTGGACCTTCAGGCATGTACCCTTTGGTCTGAATTCACTCTGTTTTCTTTTGTCAAAATGGTTAATGCAATCTGTCAATTTAAAGATTGGAAATTTAGGGGACATGCAGGGCGATAGCACAGGGAAAGGTCATCTTGGCCCCAGTGCTCTGTCAGAGCATAGGATGGTGACAGGTTAGGGCTTCTAGGAGTCAGAAAGTTACAAAAAGAATGTTTGGGATGAGAGGCAAGATACTGCCAGAAAGAAATGCTGCTGACTTGGTGATTTTGTTCTTTCTATATTCAATCATCTTTAAATGAGTCAGTGACACAATTGGGAGCAGTTCTTAAAATCAGCCACATAAAACCAGCCCCACCACATCTGAAGAGTTTGGAAGATTGGGAGAGAAAGAGCGGAGATCTAGAATGTGGGGCCTGACACCACCCCACGGGGCCAGCCTGCTCTACAGGTTTGACTTGAGTTCTGAGTAAAAAGGATGCAGTCAGTTTTGCTGACTTTGTTGGATAATCGACCCAAATTGTCTGTTTATTTCATGGAATATGATGCCTTGATCTAAGAGGAAATCCTTAAAACACTTCTTTCCTATTACAGATACTTGTGTATGTTAATTGTGGTGAGACTAGAAGCTCAGTGAAAACAGGCCCTTCCTCTGTATCCGTGGTTTAGAACAGTGGCCAGAGTTCTTCAGGGGCTCACCATATGTCAGCCCCTATGCATATTTTACGTCATCTTCACCACCATCCCCTCCCCCACCGATGGAGAAAGAGAAACTCCAGGAAATTGGAAACTTACCTCATCTACCCAAGTCCTCATTCCTAGTGAGAGGTAGGGCCAGAAATTGAGTAGGTCTGTCTAGTCCCAAGGCCCTGAGCTAGCTACCCACTAGGCACTCCTGCTGCTGCAGGTCAGCAGTACCCATCAGTACTATCACTTGTCATGGAGACATAGTAAAACGATGGAGAAAATGAGAGGGCCTTTAGCGTTGGAAATATTCATCAAGTGGATTGTAGTTCATTTACAGTCACACACGGTTTATCTCAATTTTAATATCTGATTGTAGCAGGATGTGGAACAGTGACACAAGCTTGGAGTCAGCACGCTGGTCCCCTGACTCCCAGTGTGGGTCTTCAGACAAATTACTTAGGATCCCCAGGCCTAAGTCTCCACCCCATCTGTGATAGGAAGGAATTAGATGATTTTATAAATAATAGAGCTTTTCCAGCTCTAACATTCCAAGAGTCTAAAAGTCTTATGAGAATGGGAACTTCCCCACCCTCTTAGCGCATGGAATTAATTTGCAACATGCACTGTGGCAAGCTCTGATGCAGTCTGATCCATGATGTAGCCACGATGAATGTAGGTCTTGTAAATGGACTTGGGCCAACACAAAAGAAAAAATGTACCAGCTGGTCACTTGGCAGCAGAAAAGAACTTGCAAAAGGGTGGGCAAGAAAACATTTTGTCTACCTTTACTCCAGGACATTTTCTTCTGATGTCCTTTCTCTCACAGATTGTCTTGAGGTACAAGTCTCCAGGCTCTCTAGGTGGAATCAGTATCTTGACTGGTCACGATTCTCCCAGGGGCCAACCAACCCTCTGTTAGCTATTCCCATAGCTAGGCAAGGTAGCCAAGAAGTATGAAGTGCATTTTGTCTGTGTATGTGTTTATTTTTTACAAGTACCTTTATAAATTCCAAGACAGGGGGCCTGATTTTCTCCAAGCTGGGCTGCCAGATAATATACAGGAGGTCAAATTAAGTTTGAATTTCAGATATTAAACTGGTAATAATTTGAATGTCTGCCAAGTTACATGGATCATTCTTATACTAACAGATTGTTCTTTGTTTATCTGAAATTCAAATTTAACTGGTGTCCTGGACTTTTGTTTTCTAAGTATGACAACCATACTCATAGAAGGAAGAATATTTTGTCTTGTTTTTTGGGTGGGATTTAGGTCAAAGGTAGTACATATTGGAATATTAACTATTTGGACTTGTATTTATTACTTACCCATTATAGGAACTCTGGTATGAAACATTGGCCATGCTATCAATGTGTTTTCTGTGGGTTTACTTCTGTTTAAACTTCTCAGGTTGTAAGTCTCTCTTTTCTAAAGGAAACCTCCCCCCCTGCCACACACACACAACATTAAACATGAAATCAAAGAGATCCTAACCATTGATAGGAGAACTTCTAAAGGCTGTAGCATATTTTGGCCGACATCTATGACTGAGCTCTTTGAACTAATTGGGAAATGTTGTATGCTGGCAGGCTTTAATTGAGAAATATGTTTCCCCTTAAGGGTGATTTGTCTAATGGGCTGTAGAAATGCTTTTTCTCTGCTTCAAAAAGCCTTTTCCCATTTGCTAATGGTCCAGCTTCCTCACCTTTTCCCCACCCCAAAGCTGATGTTATGGTGAGTTCACTGAACTCAGAAATCGTGTGATTAAGCCAGAGAAGTTTTCAGGCCTGACTTCAACTTGAACCATGGATTTCAGCTTCTGGGTGGCAGTTACCTCCTCTAGAGATGGTGTTGATGAAATCACCTGCGAGGTCGCACAGTCAACACTTATTGATCCAGAACAGGGCTGGGTCTGGAGAAGAGGAAGACAGTAAATCAAGAAAGTAAAAAATGGAATCTCAGTTATGGTTTCATTGCAAGATCCCTCACCCAGACCTCTGTCCCGCATCATTGGGCTATGGTGGGACTAGGTTGCCCAAGGAATTTTTATGTCTGTTTCCTCGTTCAAAGATAAACATGCTGTGAATTCCAAAAAATTTAACATTTTGGCATGAAAACATAAAATTTAGCAATGACATTGGAGTCCAAAGAGATACTTTGTCTATGTAGTTCCAAAAAGAATGCCTCTTAATGTTTCCATAAAATGTTTAGGCTGATGTTAGGCAAAAGGAAGGTGAAGTCCATGACGTCATGCAAATGAACAGAGAAGCTAGTTCACGTAATGCTGTTAAATATGGAGAGTCAGATAATCCGTTCAGTAAGGAAGCCAAATGAGTCATACTGACTCATATTTTCGTGTCATTGCAAAGACAATGAGTATGGAAGGCTGTGTGGGATCTGTTTTCAGCCTTGGTTCATTTCTAGTCTCATAACCCTCATTACCCTACACACTGTAGATAAGACAATGATGTCATAACAGGATGCAGCAGAAAAACACATGAAAATAAACACTGATGTCCTTCCTCCACTGAACAGTTGAACCTCAAAGCAGAGAGATGTGAGTCTCATTACTTCCTTTCTGATGCTGAAACCAAGGTTGTTTCATTGTATTTTCCACACATCTTTGCTGGTGAGAGAATAGTTTTGGTTTTAAACTCAAAGGCATATGCTTAATGTCATTGTGAAATAGTTAGAAGGCCTATAACAACTCTTAGAAATAAAGACTCTAGATTGTTACATTTAGAGCGATGATTTGTAGCTCGCTGCCATCTAAAAACTGAGATTTATTTATTTGTTTAAAAGTGCATCACTAGATATATCACTGTTTTGCAGAAATTCAATGATATCTAAAATGTAAACTGTCAGCACAGTCACAGTTCTTCCATCTGGTGAAATCTCAAATCGTCCTTTTTGGTTTTTAAAGTGCATGGAATGGGTTTAGTTGGTCTGATGCTGAAGAAGGGAAATCCATGGGGAGGGGGACACTCAGTGGCCAGGGCTGCTGTCTGGATGGTGGCGAGCTCTGAGAGGCCCAGAGTCATCCCTGCTTGGGCCTGCTGGGGCATTGAAATCTTTTCCGCTGAGATTCACCTACCATTTCACTTCCTCTCTCTTATTTTCCCTTCACCGAAAGTGATGGGCAAGTGATTTAAAGCAGGGGAAGAGCCCCTCTGAACCATTCCAATTATAATTCATCAATTACTAACTGAGTGGTTTGTTGTTGTAATTGTTTCATTTTTTTTTAGTTATTATTATCTCATCTTGTTGTTGTTGTTGTTGTTTTTCCTTTAGAAAGACAAGTTTTAAAAAAGGGGCTGGGGGATGTATGATTTCCCAGTAAGGGTATTCCTATAGACCTGTGTCACTAGGGCATTAAAGGTCCAATGTGGCCTTTAAAATTTCAGTAAATAAATAACTCTCTGCCATTTGATTTTTTCATTTATACTGACTTTTTTGTCTTTCTTTTAAAGATAATCCCTCTTCATATCCCTTACCTTTTAACTTAATCAACTTAAGGAAAAACAGAAGAAAAAACAATAGTACTGCACTTTACCTTTTGGATCTATTTTGGTTATTGATTGCAAGATTCAGTACTTCATCAGGAAGCAGTATTTCCGTACTGTCACCAGTTAATTTTGTTTAACATAGGGAAAAACCGGAAGCACTCAATATGAGCACAGTTCTTCTAAGGGTGAGATAGTACATAAATTCTTAGAGAAACAAATGACCATTTCAAAAGATTTTTATTTGAATATTTACGCTTTGGCATGAAATTGAACTTTTAAAGTATAGGCCTGTATATTTTTTATTGGCTAAGCCAACCACGAATATATACTTGTAAAACCTCACAACAGTCAGTGTGAACCTACTAGAAGAGAAATTATAGCATTAAACTTTGTCTTTATTGTATTTTTATTCAGTATTACTGAATATTAGTATTTGGTGATGGAATTTGGAGGTTATGCCTGAGGAGAACAATGTAATATTTTGATATATGAGAGCTATTAAAATAAGTAGAAATGGTGTATTTTTAAATGGTAATATTAATATTTCAAAACAAAAAGATAATCAAACCAATAAGAGATTTATAGGTATAAATTTATTTCTGTCTCACACACAGGTTTATTCTTCTGATGGATAAGGATAATCACTAAAAGAGCTAATAAGGAAGTAATTATATTTGTTCTATATGAGCAAGATGAAACAGAAAACTAAAGTAATTATCAATTTGAATCAACCCACCCTATCTTCTACCTCCAAAAATAAAAACAAAAGCAAAAATAAGCACACAAACACCAAATTGAAACCTTAGTCATTAAACCTTCCAGATAACAGACATTTTAGAGAGCTTAGTTCTTGCTTTTGCTTTCATAGGAAAATGTATGGTCTTGTAAATAAAAGTAAATGATTTGGGGCGCCTGGGTAGCTCAGTGGGTTAAAGCCTCTGACTTCAGCTCAGGTCATGATCTCAGGGTCCTGGGATCAAACCCCGCATCCGGCTCTCTGCTCAGCAGGGAGCCTGCTCCCTCCTCTCTCTGCCTGCTTCTCTGCCTGATTGTGATCCCTGTCTATCAAATAAATAAATAAAATCTTTAAAAAAAAGTAAATGATTCATTTCTTATAAAAGCACTCTTGTGAATATAAGAAAAAAGCTAGAGGCTAAAATGCAACAAACATTCAAATATTTCATGTCACTTCTAGATCATGTTAATACATATGTCCCTTTGGTTTCCCACGATAAATGCAGGAGAAAAAAATGTGAAGCTGACATGAAAACCTGACGGAACCCTGGGCTTCCATCTTTAGATTACTTTACTCTTTTTCTCTTGGTAATTTGAGAATTCACTTCTGCAATTTACATGGAATGCCTATGAACAGAGTAAGGACTGCTACCATCCTTCTGTATTGCTACATTTCTTCTTCGCAAATCCGACCCTGGCTTCACTAATTGTCGCACGTTTTTCTAAACAAAAAGAGGGTAGACTAAACATGCGGGGATCACTGACTCTTATATTGTTGGTCTGAATGAAATCTTCAGAGAACTGGAAATTTCTTTTGGATGGTCATGATCCCGACCTCACAGACATCTTCTGAAACACGGATTGCTTGTATTTTATGGTCCAATGTTCTCTGTCCTTCATTCCCATCATTCTAGGAACTCACGTAATGAAGTCACGGGCCCTGTCTTAATTGTTACCTTCCAGGCTTTAGAAGTCAGCTTCACTGATATTAGTAAGTGCTGGCTTTAGCATGCAGTTGGATCTTGCCCCAGCTTCAAGCTGGGAGCAGCACATTAAACATCCTGGAAACACCAGTTCTTGTCTTTCTGGAAGCCTCGTGTACAGCACGAGTCATGCCTCAAGTGTCTTCTCATGTACTCCTGCTTTTTCACTTTTCCCATATTTCACACACACAAAAAAAAATCTGAGAAGTTTGAAATAAGATTATGCTCCCTCTGGAAGGAAAATTGGCTTGTTCTTATAAATTCCTTATTTTCATTATCTTCAGGCATTTGCATCCTTGTGTTTATTCTGTTCCAGTGCTATGTCCCTCCCAATTTATTTTCAGCCCATTAAAAAGGCAAACATTTGGAGGCAAATCTAATGTAAATACTGAAAGAATTCTTGGTTCTAATTGACATGACATATATCGACTTAGTCTTCACAAACTCAAGTCATGCATTTTGGTGTTTTTCTTTTTCTTTTCCCTAAGGACTTTGTCTAAACTGCACACACACAGTCAAGAAAATGGGTCTCTGTTCAAGCAGCAAAGGTCAAAATAAAAGCAAAATGGGGTCCTTGAGGAAGGGTTTGTAAGAGTACATTACTCCCCAACTTCATCAATTTTAGAATGGCTTTAAAGTTCTAGGACCAAAAAAAGTTTCATTTTTCAGATCATGAAAGTAATACATGCTCATTAAGAGAAATTTGAATATACATAAAGAAGACCAGGAAAAAAAATTATGTACAGTCTCAACACTGGAGAAGCCCACTGTTGAAATATCGCTGTACTTCCCACAAATAATACAGTAACTTAAAAAGTATAATTATTCTAGATAATAATTTTGTATCAGTCATTTTTTTTCCTTCTAGTGTTCAATAGTGAGCACTACCCTTGCATACACTGCAAAACCATGGAAATCATGGCATAGGTGTACTAGCAGTCACTGACCTATGCTGGGAAAGTTAGCAATCAAGTCTTCTCCCTAGGATAATAATTTCTTACATATGTGTATTTCTCTAAAGGCTTTTCAGATGCTGTACCTAATTTAGGTCCTCAACAGAGCAGGGAAAATACTATTATCATCACTATTTAACAGATGAGGAGCTGAGTCCTGGAGAGATGCATGCCAAACCTAAGACCAGAGGACTCCAGCCCAGAGCCCATGAGTATCTACCTCCCCCCTGCCTGTGGTGTTAGAGGCAATCAAAAAGAAAGTAGATGTTAGCCAAGATTAAAGGCAAACCTGAAGTCCCAATCAATCTCAAGTCCCCTGCTTCTATCAATGGTGCCTCCCATGATTCAGATTGGGTGCCATCTCTAAGGCAACCCTCTCCCTTATTCCACATCAAATTGAACTGTCAGGAAAAATAGCTCTTTATTGACCGCAAAACAACTAAAAATTGCGAGGCCTGAAGTCAAGGCTATCTGCAACCCATATCCTGCCACCTTTCCTACATCTCTCCAGTATACACACAATGCAAGTTTTCCTCAAAGGCCTGTGGGTCCTCTACAACAGAATCCCTTGTAATGATGGCGAAAAGATAGGTTTATCGGGTGCCTGGCTGGCTTAGTTGGCAAAGCATCTGACTCTTGGTCGCGGCTCAGGTCTTCATCTCAGGATTGTGTGTTTGAGCCCTACATCGGGCTCCACGCTGAGTGTAGAGCAGACTTAAAAAAAAAAAAAAAAGGTTTTTGGAAGTAGACCCAGGAATCTCCAACTTTAAATAGTTAAGGATTCTTAAGTATGAGAAGCTTCTAGGCAAACTGAACTGTTATCTTAGGAGACTGTCCACATTTCTCTGTTTCCATGCTTTATTTTTCCCCCCAGATTTTTACTTCCTTTTTTTAAAAAAGATTTTATTTTTTTATATATGAGAGAGAGAGAGAGCAGGAGCAGGGGGAGAGGCAGAGGGAGAGGGAGAAGCAGACTCCTCGCTGAGGAGGGATCCTGATGTGAGGCTCCATCCCAAGACCCTGAGATCATGATCTGAGCTGAAGGTAGCTGCCTAACAGACTGAGCCACCCAGGCATACGTAGATTGTTACTTCTGTACAGAAGTTTGCCTTTGCCTTCTAAATGTTCAGATCCTGCTCATCCTTCAAGGCCCAGCTGAAACGGCACCTCCATGAAGTGTACCTCACCAGAGGCTTCTCCCCTCTCTGGGCTCTCATGCACGCAGTGCTTACGAAAAAAATCAGCCTTGTTTGCGTATCTTACTTTCCTACTGTAGTTCAGAAACTGCATTCATCAGATTAACTCTGTCACATATCCTTTCAATTAGTTGTGAAATTCAGGATGACATTTTCTATCTGGAGGAATTACGGAGCCTCTGTTTATGCACAAGAGTCTTAGTGTGCACACAGCTGGTCATGTTCTCTGGGTAAGCAGACATTCATCTGAAGCTGTTGCCAAATCTGCTAGAGAGCTGAATCTGGATTCTTCATGATGACGTAATGACTTGTGTACCACTTCTCAAACATTTCTCATGGATGTTTTAGAAAGTAAGAGTTACAAGACAACCAAGAAATCTTTTTTTAGTATATGTGCTGCCGAAGCGAGCACAACCAAGAAATCTTATGATAATGATTATGCCGTTTCTGGCAGTCACTCTGGGAAGTATTCTGTGAAACAGGTGCACCAAGGCTGTACTAGCATTTTCAGGCAGCAGGGAAAGTGGTTAAGTGGCATATAGAAGAGACTGCATGGCCTAGAGCCTGAGTCACAAGTTCAAATGCATATAGGCCAGGCAGATAATGTAAATGAAGGAAGGCGGCTCTGGATAAGGTGCTACCTAGCTCCAGTCACCAGGCATTTGCATCAAACTTACACTGGGAGACATGGTGACCAGAGAACTCATGCTTTGTCTAAAGAGTCAGATTGATTCAAGCTGATGGGCACCTCAAGGGAGATAGGCCCAATGTTGTCAAATACTCAACATTTTCAAGAGAAAACACAAACTCATTTGTATGAGACACCCTCTCTCTCTCTCTCTTTTTTTAAATCTTTTAAACCTAATTCACATTTAAAATACTGGGTTGTTTGCATGGGTCAAACACATCCACAGGTGATTTATCTCACTCAGCAAACAATGCCAGCTGTCACATAAGCCAGACTTCTATCACTCTCCTGTTGATTCTCCTGAATCCTGAACCGATGTTTGAGAGTCAACATCCTCTACCCAGACAGTCTGAAGGGAGGTAGAAATTATTTCAATAGAGTTCTCATTTCAGTGAGAAGAAAAGAAAATTTTCTAGAAGGCCCTAGAGTTGGATATTTCAGAAATCGTGAATTGTGGGTACTGTTAGTGGAATCTGAGTCCTCATTCTGGGTCTCTGAGGAGGAGAGACAGGTGTGGTGGAAGTGGTGGGGTTCATTTTCCTAGATAGACCAGGGAGGGTGTGTTGGCTTTGTTATGGCTCACCCCTCAGCAGGTGGAATAATTGAGGGGCTGTAAGCTGCTGCCGGAATCAGAAGTAGAGGCCCATGGGATGAACTTCACTCAGGCCAGGGGTGAGCTTCTAAGGTGGCCCTGACACCTTCTAGCTTCAAGCTGTGACCTTAGGATGGTGACTGTATTTTGTATCTTTGATGACAAAAGGCCAGCTAACATCATGTGGTGTTCACTCCTAAGTGAGTCACTCTACCACAGCTGACCATCTCATGGCACAGTTCACCTAAGTTCAGGGGGTCCCTTTGAAGGCTCTCTTTTGAGGGTTCATGAGCATTTCAGTAGCACTCTCTTGTTCAGATATATAGCAATTTTTTTGACATCTTATTTATTTGGTACTAACATGGATTCAAAACAAGTAGGCAGTTTCTTTTACACTAGAGCAAACCGGAAAATGGAGTCAGCACTGCCATGGTGAACTCTTACCCACCAGAGAACAACGTCTCTATGAGGTTAGCCTGAAAAGACACTCAGATTCTACCAGTTTTTGAAATGTTCCATAGTTAAGTAGTATAGGCACTGTGGTTATGTTTATTTTTTTTTCTGAAGTCATTATTTGGATTTCTTAAATGAGGTTTTTCTCCCACTTGGCAGTAGGTGATCACTAACATGCGTCGTTAGCCCCTCTCCAGGGCGGCTTCAACCTGTGCGCAGTCGCAGTTGGGGCCCCAGCTCTTTCCTCAGGCGTCCTGGGCACCCGTAAGCCAGGCAACAATGGTGTTGCCGCTGTGAGGCTCCCTGGCCCAGCTGAACTCCTGCAAGCCAAACATGCCCGAGACCTTGTCTTTCAGATTTGGAGGCCAGGGCCGGGCGGAGCTCCCCAAGGAAGCCGGAGGGCATGGCGGGACCCAGCAAAAGAATTCGGTGTAGAGCGAGACAAACCTCTGCTCCCTCATTCCTTTTTCTTTTTTTTAAAAGATTATTTATTTATTTATTTGACAGAGAGAGAGACAGCGAGAGAGGGAACACAAGCAGGGGGAGTGGAAGAGGGAGAAGCAGGCACCCTGCTGAGCAGGAAGCCCAATGCAGGATTCAATCCTGGGATCCCGGGATCACGACCTGAGCTGAAGGCAGATGCTTAACGACTGAGCCACCCAGGGGCCGCCCCGCCCTCCATTTTTAAACTGTGTGTGCCCCACACAGCAAGCCGGGGAGACAGAGCCCTTAGTTAAACAAAGCTGAATAGCTACCAAATCCCATAGATACTTCAACAGCAAAGAGAGAGGCCCTTCCTTGCCTCCCTCATAAACCAGGGAGTAGTAGCATGAACCAAGAAAGTGGTAAAAAGGGGGACACTCGACAAGGCCTCCTACCTGCTATGACCTCATTTACAGGTTAAGCTCTCCAGTCATCAGGTGATCAGAGGAACAACTGTGACTTATCTCTGTTCTTTGCTGTTGCCTAGATGATTAACTCAAGATAATATTTTTAACAAAATAAACAAAGGTATATTTAATGAATACTTTTAATAAAAACTTAAGAATGTAATAAAACCATAGAAAAGTAAAATAAAAAACTTTTAATAAATGAAACATGTTTTGAGATTTCATTTTTAATCAAATCAGAAAATTTTCAGAAAAAAATATTCCAAATATTCCTCAGTTGTTTTCTCTGCAGAACATCCAGTTAAGCAAAAATACGGACGAATTTATTAAGCATGAGGAACTTCAGAGCAGCTGAAATAATCTCAGTCTGCTCCTCTCACCTTTGGGAAGAGAGCCATGCTGTTCACTTTGTAGCATCTAAGGCTCTGGCAGCAAATTGGCCAATTTTGTTTGTTTCCTTTGTCTCATCTGTGGACCTTCCACATTTTTCACACAGGGAGGAAAAGAGGAAGCTCATATTCCTCTGGACACTTCAGGGCGCCAGGGCTCAGAACCCACCTTCCACTGAGGGGGGCAGGCACAGTTCAAAGCCTCTGTCTTTGTAATTGTTAACAAATGTCCCCCGTCCCAGGAGGGAGACTGAGAAACGGCAAGGAACTTTGAGAAATAGCTCTAAGCTGCCCGGGGACCTTAGGCCTGGGTGCACATCAAAATGATCACCATAGACGTTTCAGTGCCAAGCTGCTGTTCCAAGACATTGTCCAAATGCCTGGCTGCTGAAGCGAACGGTGGCCAAGTAGATTCCAGAAGTCTCATGGGAACGACATCTGCCACTGCTGCTTCTGTGTGCTCTTTGAAAAGCCTTAATACATAAAAGGAGTATAAGAAGATAACCTTTGAACCACCCGAGTGAGGTGTTTGTCCTGGGCTTGGGATAACCACTCAGGCTCCATATGTTTTTGTTCTGTTATTACCCTTGCCCCCCTCAACCCCATAGCTGTGCATGGAAAGTGCTCAGCTCTTCCATAGCATTTTCTCATTCTTTCAGCAAATATTTCCAAACATGTCACGTCCCAGGAATGCTGGCTTGTGGCCATTTGAGGCTGGGGCTAGTGCAGTGGCTACTACATATTAGTAACTGCGTAGACAACAGACCTTCAAACTGGATCACCAGCTTCGACTACTCAGAGCAACAAGGATAAATAAGGATAATAATAATAAAGATAAATAAAGACTAGATTAAGCCTGGGTTAGTAGTTTTCCATAAACACAGAAGAGTGCTGGAAACCTCCATAACAGAACTGGGTAGGGAGACAAAATTCTGGAATCCCTAAATCCACTTCAATCAAGGTTACCTTTGGTGCTTTCTCTTACACCTTGTGTTTTGCAAGGTGCGTCTCTCAGATTGACTTTGACTCCTTGCCCTGAGTCAGCAACGGTTTATACCTACCTGCATTAGAGTACTTCTCTCCAGAATGGTCTTTAGCGCAGAGAACTGTGGGGTGGCTACATGGCATTAAACTCGAGGGGGACGGGGGAGGGGCAGCCCTGCTGCCAGAGTGACATCCACCAACCTTAGGGGCCACTGAATGAGAGGGCAGGTGAGTGAAATCCCTTCTGGTATCTATGAGACCAGGAGACCTCCCCCACCCCCCGACTCCCCGGTTCCATAATGGTATCTCCTCCAACCGCCAAGAAGGAGTTTGATGGGAAATCGGTGTTGCAGCAGCGTTCCTAGGAGCACGTGATCCAGAGAGGGGGCTGTTCTCACACGTTGACCCCAGTTCTCGATCCTACCACCCTTCACTGGGCCACCCTTGAGAGCTGTGCTCAAGCCCTATTTCCTCAGTAAAAACATCGCCTCTAATGTTGCCACTTTCCGACCTTTCCTGCCCCACGGCTGCTTTTCCAAAGAGCCTCCCAGGTCACACTGCTTCAGCTTCTCCGTCACGCAGCATTTCACTCTGAGGGTTTGGTGCAGACATTTTAGGAACTGGTCTCCTGGCCCTCAAGGATCTCAGACGGTGAACAGGGATTGTCTCTCACTCTTTATTTCTTGTTTTCTTCTTTGTTAGACACCTGGTAGACAGCCAAGAAATGTGTTGCTAGATTAATTTGTGCTTGACCCATTAATTTAGGAGGAACGATGCAGAGAGAATCTGGTCCTTACCACTTCTAACCAAACTCATGTGTCTATTCAAAAATACTGGAAAGCTCTTCCGTAAGTGAGGAAATAGTCATCAGAGCGGATCTACTTAAAAATTCTGTGTAATTATGGTTGGATGATGATAGTTCTCTGAGAAATATTCACTAGTCTACAGTGGTGTGTGCGTGTGCGTGTGCGTGTGTGTGTGTGTGTGTGTGTGTGTGTGTTTCTTCTTATACCACTGTCAAAGAATTTCCTATCAGAGTAAACTCTTACCACTGCTTATTTTCCTGTGAAGGGTAGAGCAATATCCATCCTTTTCCTTTCGTTTACGTTTAAATCTTGTTTGCAGCAATTTGAATATGAAAATCCTGTTGCTCTTGAAATAATAGAAAGCGCTTTCCATAGCTTTGACTTCCTTCCACAGGATGGCTAGGACATCACGACAGAGGAACACTGTCATGGCCTTTAATATTTCTCTTTAATTAGGTGGGAGGAATTTCAAAGAATGATATACTAAATAACACCCACTGAGAACTCTGAACTCATGAGTTTTTCAGTCTTTCAAGTTAGGTGACTCTATTATGTTGAATACAAAATAATCTTACATTTATTTATTCCCCAAAAGGGGAAGAAGGCCTGGGTAAGAAATGTGACTGGGGATTTAATCGGCAGTTTACAGCTGAGAGAAGCAAACTTTAATGTGGGTTTCGTGTTCCATTGTCTCCTCCACCACTTCAAAATGTTTGCAGTCACATAGGGTTAAGATAATGGCCATCAGGCCATTCCATTCTTCACAACTCTGGTCAGAGATAAATGAGAATACGCTTCCCCACTGTGCAAACATCCTTTTTATTAATACTGGGTGAACAAGAATGTAAGCACATTTGGCGCAGAGAAAATGAACAGAATTGGAAATGCAGAATATTAAAGCTCAGAGCCTAAGATCAGGCTTTGAAAGTACAAGTGAGTAAAAAGAAAAAATATCACAGAACAAACAGCAGCGTTGCAATAGAAATGGATCCGCACATGAAAATGGAAGTGTAAGACCGATGTGTTTTGCTGGCGTGCCTGAGTGGCCAGGGCATGGTTTGCTCCTGTAGGAAACAGTTACGGGGCTTCAAGAGTGCGACTGCTCTCACTGTCTCCAAGGTGCAATCTTCAATTTGAGCTCATGCTATTCATCTGAACTCACCACACTCATTGTTTACGCAAACATTTGGTAGTGAATGCCCCCCCTCCCACGGTGTCTTGTGACACATATTCTATTTTCATTTATTGTCACTTAGCTGTTAAGTTACTGTTTTATCTTCTATGCCCATATGGTGTGTCTTCCCAGTTAGAGTCTAAATGATTTGAGGCTAAGGATGGTGCCATGTTCATTTCCACAGCTATCCTGACCCCTGGCACACACTAAGCACCAGCAGCACCACAGGGCAAGCACCCCTGGGCACTGTCCATTCAACACAAGTGCCGCAGCCCAGGGAGGCACCTGGGGGGGCTGTCCATTTGATGCCATCCAGGGAAGTCTGGCCCCACGTAAAAATTCTTGCCTGGGGGCACCTGGGTGGCTCAGTGGGTTAAAGCCTCTGCCTTTGGCTCAGGTCATGGTCCCAGGGACCTGGGATGGAGCCCCGCACTGCACTGGGCTCTCTGCTCAGCAGAAAGCCTGCTTCCCCCCCATGCCCTCTCTGCCTGCTTCTCCGCCTACTTGAGATCTCTGTCTGTCAAATAAATAAATAAAATCTTAAAAAAAAAAAAATCTTGCCTGTTGCTTCAGTGGTCTGAAGAAAAGGAAAATCCCTCAACCTTAGTGAAACACAGCGCTGCCACGTTGAATAAATGCTCTTGGGATTTTAAAATATTAAGAAGAGTCATATATGTTTCCACTTTGGGTGTGAAGCCATCTCCATACATGCATTTTTGAGTCAACTAAAGACATGAAGGTACAGTGGCCAACCACACAAAGAAACAGAAGCCTAAGAGGATTGCTCAAATTTAGAAAGTGTCTATTTTTTAAAAGATATTATTTATTTACTAGAGATAGAGAATGAGGGAGAGAGAGGAAGCACGAGCTGGGGGGAGGGGCTAAGGGAGAGGAGAAGCAGACTCCTTGCTGAGCAGGGAGCCCAATGTGGGGCCCCATCCCAGGACCTGGGGATCGTGACCTGAGCTGAAGGCAGACCTGACTGAGCCACCCAGGTGCCCCAAAAGTGTCTTTCTTTTTTTCATGAAGGGAAGTGTTTATCGCTAACTTTCTGCCCTGACTTAAAGATGGGCCTGCGCCTCGCAAGAATTAGATTTAATGGCGATTCAGTGGGATAAATACTGCATCTGGGCAGAGAGGAGGACACAGAGATTTCTGAGTAGGAGGATTCTGCCCATTTTTCATACCAGACATTCTTTGGAGCTTCAGAAGTTTCAATTCATCAGCAGGAAATAAGATGAATTCTTTCATGGATCCATAAAACATGAATAGCTTCTATTTAAGAATATTAAGCATGTTCCCTTTCAACAGACAGCTCGTGTTAAAACTGGAAAAAGCCACCTGTAACCATGGATTTCAGCGATATCATCATTAATGGCCATTGGCTTTCTAGGAATAAAGCAGTGTATTCAAAGTAGACCTTATAATTAGGAGACTGTGCTGTAATCAGGGATCCACATCCAGAAAGCTGAGAGAGCAAAGAGCCCATTTGGGGGAGAATGGTCTTGACTCTTTTGATTTTGCAAAGCTCATAATGTTGGCTCAGTTTGACTTCTCAGGGCTGGAAAGAGACCAATACATTAGCAATGCTGATTGGCTTTTAGGGGAGGTTTCTGAAAAGAAATAACTATGCAAAAGTAAATGAAAACCTTCAGCAAAACTTGATTTTCATAGGTCAGCTGTCTAGGTTTGAAAACTGTAATCCTACCGGATCATTCTCTGCGTCCATTTATCTTTGTTTTCTTTGTTCTTTTCTCTTTCCGCTTTGTCTCTCATCTTTTTTTCTTTTTTTATTATTTTTTCTTTTTGTAATATGCTTCTGTTAGAATAAGATTTTCATCTTCAAATGCTGTATTTCCAAGAAAATGTAGCATTTTTACAATACAATAAGGTGATTTGCAATCGGTGAATGCACACCGGCTCAGGACACTCTTTGAATTGTGCTCACATTCCCCTGATGTGAGTGGAAACATGCAGGAGCCCGGGTCTTTGTAGACTTCCGGCAGTACAAGGATAAGTAACAAAATAAAGAAGGTCTCTCCATGAACAGTGTGATCTGCCAAGAGGAGACAGAGACCCTGGGATCTGAGTGACTATGAAATGTCCCTAATGAACTCTCTCGCTCTGTTTCCTCTGAGCTCCCTTCCAGAGCACAGCGACTACAAAGCAAGCCATCCTGCTTGAAAGTGTGGCTACTAGGAAGAAGAAAGACAAAAGTCTGAGGCTGAAGGGAGATTCTGAATTAGTGATAAGCTGCTGCATGCCACATGCGGAGGCTGCTTTCAATTCCTGGGGAAAGTGTTTTATTAAACACACAGTACTCCTTTGCAGTGTCCTTCATTAATTTTTTTTTTTTTTTTTTTGCTAATATGGTTCCTGGAAATAAGCAGATGAGTCTTCTATTTATCCATATGTTATGTAAACAGCTACTACAGCCTGGGAGGCAAACAGCAGGGTCCTATTTGAAGAGCCTTGTTATTCTTACACTGAACCCAGCAAAACACTCACTGGGCACACTCAGAGGCTGTGGAAGCTGCTTACAAAGGGGGTGAGCTGGAGGGAAACTGGGGCCTGAGCAGATTAGGTCTGAATACGGTTTTAGCTATTTTATTCTTGTTCTCTCTCTCTCTTTCTCTTTCCTGTGCTTCCGATTTTATTTTGTTTCCTCTCTAGAGAGTCTCATAGGAAGAGAACATAATTAATTAATTGGATCCATTTAGGATGAAAATGCATACATTGACAATTTACATTCATGATGTAACAAACAAACCCCCTACCCCTACCCCATCACAACAATCAGACATTTCACCGCTTTTCCCTCTTTGGATAGTTGTGTCCATGGTACTTGGGAACAGCCTTTTTCAAATGCAAATTTCCAACATCAGGAATGATTGATTTGGACCAACCTTGGTGGAGCAACCCATTCATACAGTCCAGCTCTAGGGCACAATGAGCCCCCTCTGTTCAGGGAACAGCCCCAGGACTGGGGACCAAGGGAGAATTACATACTGGAGATAATACACAGTAGCGAGTGTACCTGCCCTTAGAAATCAAGTGCCTGGTGGTAGAGACTCATAGGCATGATACGTTTTTATTCTTAGAGCATATGCGTACGTGAGTACACACACACACACACACACACACACGCACACACTTAGAAGACAGACTGTTCTAGACCATTGAGTATCCTAACAAAAGCTTGCCAATTCTCAGTGAATGAAATACTATGGAGCCTGGATCTTTAATACTACAGTACTGCTGAAGATCATTTCATCTCTCTCCCTGGTGATTCCAAGGGCTGTGAAAATTTCGGTGGCCTTTATTGACTGTGGGATCTGGGGTACAATCTCATCTGTAAAATAGGGAGAATCATAGTATTTACTTCGTATGCGCGTTGTAGGCATTAAGCAGGATTATACAGAGACTCATGCAGTGTCTGCAACAACGTGAACAGTCAAGACATGTTGGTTATTATTAACATAATCTTGTAATATCTTTTGTTAACCAGGAATCTGTTAGAAGTAAAAGAACATTAACTTTTTCGTTTGCTTTTAAAAACCTTTCAGTTTTGGAATAATTTGAGATTTACCAAAAATTGCCAGGCTCTTATGGTGTCTCCATATATGCTTTATCCAGTTTCCCTCCATCACTGTAGCGAGGTAGTCAAAACTAAGAAAGCAAGACCGGTACATGGCTATTAACTAAGCTCCAGGCTTTACTTAGATTTTCCAGTTTTCCCATGAATGCCCTTCTTTCTGTTCCCGGACTCCGTCTAGTGTCCCTACCTCACATTCAGTTGTCATGTCTCTTTAGTCTCTGCTGCTCTGCGAGTTTCTCAGCGTTTCCTTCTTTTTCATGACTTTGACAGTTTGAATAATACTGGTCTTTTGAAGACCGTTCATTCTGTAGACTGTCTCTAACTTTGGCTTTATCTCAAGGTTTTTCTCATGATTAGACCAGGGTCATAGGTTTTGGGAAGAAGACCACAGTGGTGAAGTGCCATTATCATCATGTCCTATCAGGAGGTATGTGGTATCTGTGTGATTCGGAGCTGGTGACGTTAACACCGATCGTTTCCTTAAGGCAGTGTCTTTCGGTTTCTCTACCATAATGCTACTATTCTGTCCTTTCAGGACCAGGAAACTAGTCCCGATGTCCAGTCCAAACTTTAGGGGAGAAGGATTAAACTCTCCACCTCCTGGGGAGTTTTATTATACTTTATTTCATTATTTGAAATTATCTTTGGAATTCTTTTCTAAGAAAGATTTGTCCCTTTCCTCCCTATATGTATTTCTTTATTCAATGATTTATTCACATCAGTATGGGCTATGTTATTGTGTTCAAATTGCTTCAGTTTGGCCATTAGGAAAATAGTGTTAACTCACACAACACATGCAACAAACTCTAGGCATGTCTTTTGTAGCATGGCTTCAATAATTCCAGTAAGTGAAGGTGAATGGAAAGAAATTTTGAGCAAAATTCTATAAAAGGAACTCCTAGTCAGGGCACAGCCAGAAGGCTGCACAAACAGGTAGAGACCAGTGGGGGAGTGGCATTTCATGTGATGGCTAGATACATTAATGAAGGTAATAAAAAGTGTGGTATTTTATTCAGTGGAGAGCTGATTCTGCTTGACTGCATCTAATTACTTTGGAAAGAGGTTTTGTGTTAACTGATTACAAGTTTTTGTTTTAGACTGTACTGCTTTAGAGATGACATGTCTAAATGGATCAGAAATATTAACACAGACAGAACATAATGTAAAATTTGATTTTACTATCCCTCATTGTAATGTAGTGAGAATCAATGAAATTTTGATCTTTGGGACAACAAAGACACTAAGATATAACTTACAGTTTTGCATGTGAACCATTAAGTATAAGGAGGTAATCAAATGTGGAAATTAGGTCTTGTAAACAATATCAATTCTCTGATTTTTATGAGCAAGAAAAAGGAAGACATGTAGACAGCTGGATGTTTACTGGCTGTAAAAATTACATTAAATACTGCTGGGGGAGATGAAAACTAGTTACCAAAATTGGCCTAATTTCCATAATGCAAACCATAATGTAACATTAAGTTTCATATGTACTGGATATATGAGATTTGAGAATTAAACCATATAGAATATGTACTTTATCTCACTTGTCCCTTAATATTTTCGAAAGTCTTAATGCAGCCACGATTTTATTTATTTATTATTGAAGTGTAATTGACCTGTAATGTTATATTAGTTTTGGGTGTACCACATAGTGATTGGACAATTCCATAAATTACTCAGTGCTCACCCCAATAAGTGCAGGCACCAAATAATAGTATTATAATATCATTAACTATATTCCCTATAATGCAGCCATGTTTTCCATACCACGGGGGAGGTTCTTAAAATGTTATTGTTTATAAAAATGACTCAACAAGAGAGGCATTTAAGAAGTGTGTACATGATTTCTGTGTTGTTCTAGGGCATCAAGAACATTCTTGTCTCGGTTTTACCCATGCTATGGGTTTACTTAGTTAATGCTCTCTTACTTTCTCTCTTTTTTCTCTCTCTCCAATTACCTGTTCCCTATTCATCATTCAGGACACAGCTCAACCTTCACTTTTTCCTCCTTTCTCATAAAGTGTTTCCTACGCTCTTTTTAAAATATGTCACCCTTCTGATTCTTTCTGTGAGCTCTCTTTTCTTGACCTTGGTGGCATTTCTCACATTTTTGCTAGATTATTAGACCATAATCTCTTTTGGTCAAGAATTTTGTCTAGCATTCATCACTATATGCAAAATACCTAACGTAGAAACTGAACCCATACATTTATTGCTAAATATATCTGTGAATGAGATAATACTGAAGCAAAGAATGTTTTCTGTTGCAATAAGATAATCTTTCCCTGGTTTGAGATTTTAAAACAGAACTGATATACTTTGTTCGGGGAAACGCTGATAAATTTTAAATTGTTTATATTGATAAAATTACTCACGTAATTTTTATAAAGTGCTTTTTAAGTAATCTTCTTCTTCTTCTTTGGATTTTACTTATTTGAGAGAAAACCTGAAGCAGACTTTGCGCTGAGCACAGAGCCCGATGTGGGGCTCAACCCATGACAACAAGATCATGACCTGGGTTGAAACTAAGGCCTGGACACTTCACCAAATAAGCCACCCACATGCCCCAGCAATTTTCTATGTACAGATTCAGTCTGCCCCCAAATTTCCCTGAAAAGCTTCCTCATTTCTCAAAAGAGGAAACTAAATGAGATTTCAAGAGGTTAGATAGACTAGCAGAACAACAAAATACTTGGAGAACAGTGAGGAACTGAGCACTGCTTCTGGTTAAAAAGTCAGCCCGCTGACAAAGGCAGCTGACACCTGACTGACATGACTTGATAATGATGAGGCGTCATGGTGTCGCCTCATGATATGTAGGCCTGTAGTTTATTTTTTCTTGTCTGTGGTTTCAGTTTGATCCCTAAATTCAGGGACACACAGACTAAGTTCTTGCAAATGTCCATTAGAAATAAAAATTTCCCTACATGAATGAAAAATTAAAAAAAAAATTTTGATTGTGGAATAAATACATGAATGAAAAATCAAAAAAAAATTTTGATTGTGGAATAAATACATGAATGAAAAATAAAAAAAAAAAAAAGAAATAAAAATTTCCCTTAGGACACCTGGGGGCTCAGTCAGTTGAGTGTTTGACTCTTGGATTCAGCTTAGGTCCTGATCTTGTGGGTCATGGGATCAACCCCTTGGTCAGGCTTTGCATTCAGCTGGGAGTCTGCTTGAGGATTCTCTCTCTCTAAAATAAGTGGATAAATCTTTTCTTTTCTTTTTTTTTGGAAGATTTTATTTATTTATTTGACAGACAGAGATCACAAGTAGACAGAGAGGTAGGCAGAGAGAGAGAGGAGGAAGCAGGCTCCCTGTTGAGCAGAAAGCCAGATGCAGGGCTCGATCCCAGAACCCTGGGATCATGACCTGAGCTGAAGGCAGAGGCTTTAACCCATTGAGCCACCCAGGTGTCCCTAAGTGGATAAATCTTTAAAAAAAAAAAAATTCCTTCAATTAGATTCTATCACCATTCCTTCTACAGTCCTAGAGTATGTCCTAATTACTGCCGTTAGAAATTAGTTCCTTGTATCATAGCCATATGTTTGTATATATAATGGGTTTTACTAACTTATTTTTATGAGAAACAGGGTTTTCTCCCCTTTCTTTTAAATTTACCCGAGCTCCTCTCACCCAGCCCATGTAAAGTTCTATCTCACTCTCAGGGGAAAATCCTCCTTGTCCATTACTGGGCAGAGGCCCCAGTGTCTGATATCTCTCAGGAGATGTTAGTCTTGCTCTGTCTATGTCTTAAGCCAACCAACCGCTGCAGGGAGACGAGCTCAGTTATTCCCACGCCGTGGGGAAACTGGGAGCCTCACGTGACTGCAGCATCAGACCATTCACTCTGGGACCACCATCTCCCTGGCATGCTGCCAAAGAGGTGACAAGCTCCACACCTCCTTGGAGCCTCTACCCCCATGCACACACTTCTTCCCAGCCGGAGGAGACTGTCTTCCTCTTTTCTTTTGTTTTCTCAGAGGAACATCCTCTTCTCATACCCACTCTGGGATATATACCTCACCCTTTCTATGAGTTTAGACATTTACAAAAGGCAAGGAGAAACATTGACTTCTGCTTCTTCTGTGTTCTGCCCTGGAAAAATCCCTACAGCAAGGAAGTAATAAGGGATTGGTAAGCTGTGTGAAATAGGGGAAAGAAAAATGTCAGGAGAACAAACACATGCTGTTTTTAACATAACATCTTACTCTGCATATATTTTCCCCATTAGCATGCGAGCATCTTGATGGTACAAAATTTGTCTTTTCTCTTATGTTGTCTAGCATAGCCTCTGACATAGTAGATCTTTACATGTTGTGCAAGAAAAGAAAGAAGGAAGGAATGGAAGAAGGGAGGGATGAAGGGAGAGAGGGAAGAAGGGAAAAGGAAGGATAGAAGGGGAAAGGAATATAATTATATATATCAATGCAGCAAGCAAACATTGGACAAAGTATGCAACTATGTGGCTATGTATTAAAATGAACCAGCTCCTCAGGACATCAAAAGTTAGAAGATGAGACATGTGTGTAAATATATATGAGTAACTCGAAGACACAGCAGATGTTGAGACATGCTCTCCAAGATACCAGATATTTGCCCTATGTACAACCTCACTAAGAGATGGCTCTGAGGCACACATTCTCTGCTCAGTGTGACGCCAACCTCCAGTCCCAGATGACTGCATTAATGGGGGCACCTGACCCCAAGGGGTTCAGCCAGCAAACTAAGATGTAGCTTTTGTGAAAAGATGAGCAGAGCCAATCAGATTCTCTCTCAGGAGCATAGCTGCAGCAGCAGGAGCTGAGGATGATAGGTCATTACAGCAAGAGTCTGGGCAGTTCTCCCGGATCAGGTAGAAATTGAGGTCAGGAGGAGCAGAAATTAAGAGGAAGTAGAGGCTCTCTTATAGACAAAAAATTGAGTACATCAAGAATGAAGACACATTTCTATAGAGAATGTAAAGAAAAGCAGACATGCCGCAAGATGGAGGGATTTTTTTTCTTTTTCTTTTTTTTTTTTTTGAGAGAAATCTGGTGAGAGAGAGAGAGATGGAAAATGTGGCTCAGGATAATGAAGGAACTTGGAGATATAAGGTTGGCTCAGCTTGTGAGTTTTCCAGTTCCAGCATATGTGTGTCCTTATTATCAACCCTCTTTTTTATGAGGGGAACTTGTGTGAGACCTTCTGTTCCTCATACTGGAGATCCTGACTAAAACACAAGCGATAAAGAGCAAAGGGAACCAGTCCAGAAGCATCCTGTCCCTCCTCAGAAACAATGACTGCGACCATCCTTACCAGGCGTCCTCAGCACTGGCAAGATTAAAATAGACTTTAAAATACACTGAGGTCTGGAAAGTCTGATGAGTTTAAAATGGGCAGATCTAAAGTGAAGTCTAGATACTGACTTACTTATTTATTTATAATGTAAATTAAATTAATTAGCATATAATGTATTATTGGTTTCAGAGGTAGAGGTCAGTGATTCATCAGTCTTATATAGTACCCAGGGGTCATTACATCACCTGCCTTCCTTAATGTCCATCACCCAGTTACCCTGTTCCCCCACACCCCTCCCCTCCAGCAACCCTGCTTATTTCTTACGATTATGAGTCTCTTATGGTTTTATCCCCCTTTCTGACATTGTCTTGTTTTATATTTCCTCCATTTCCCTATGTTCCTCTATTTTGTTTCTTAAACTCCACAATGGGTGAAATCATATGATAATTGTCTTTCTCTGATTAACTTATTTCGCTTGGTATAATACCCTTTAGTTCCATCCACATTGTTGAAAATGGCAAAATTTCATTTCTTTGATGGTTGAGTAGTATTCCATTATATATATGAACCACATCTTTATCCATTCATCTGTCGATAGGCAACTGGGTTCTTTCCATAGTTTGGCAACTGTGGACATTGATGCTATAAACATTGGGGTTCACGTGCCCCTTTGGATCACTATGTTTGTATCTTTGGTGTAAATACCTAGCAGTGCAGTTGCCAGGTCATATTTTCAACTTTTTTAGAAGATTTTATTTCTTTGAGAGAGAGAGAGGGAGAGCACATAAGTGGGGGAAAGGCAGAGAGAGAGGAAAAAAGACTCCCTGCTGAGCAGGGAACTTGATGCAGGGTTCATCCCAGGATCCTGAGATCATGACCTGAGCCTAAGGCAGATGCTCTACCACTAAGTCACCCATATGTCCTTATTTTCAACGTTTTGAGGAACTTTCATACTTTTTTCCAGAACGGCTGTACCAGCTTGCATCCCCACAGTGTAGGAGGATTCCCCTTTCTCCTCATCCTTGCCAACGTCTGTCATTTCCTGACTTGTTAGTTTTAGCCACTCTGACCAGTGTGAGGTGTTATCTCATTGTGGTTTTGATTTGTATTTCCCTGAGGCTGAGTGATGTTGACCATTTTTTCATGTGTCTATTGACCATATGTATATCTTCTTTGAATAAATGTCTGTTCATGTCTTATGCCCATTTCTTGATTGGATAATTTGTTTTGGGGTTGAGTTTGATTAAGTTCTTTATAGATTTCAGATACTAACCCTTTACCAGATTTTGGATACTAACCCTCTACTTCTTTATGACATCACAGGAGGTGCCTATACCCAGCTGGAGGCAAGAAGACTACAGTAACTACGTCTTTGTGTTTGAAGAGAGCCTTGAGCATCATTAACCTTTATAAAAGGTCTTTTTTTTTTTTAAAATTAGTGTGCTTGGAAAACTTTGGGTTCCTGACTCTTTCTTCCAAGTTAAAAGATGTATCATAATGTGAATTGTTTTGGTTTTCATCCCATGATTAGGTATCAATAGAGTCCCAACTTATGAACCATTATTTCTATTTCTATTCAGTATCCCCTTATGTTTTCTTACTTTCCTTTTTAATTCATTGAGTGTCTACTATACTCCAGTCAAACTTGCAGTCTAGCTTGGGAGAGAATGACACATATACATATATAATTACAAGCCAAAGTAATAGATGATATACATCACAAGAGTGATGGCAACCTAACGTTCATTGTGCTCAAGTTGCAAAGTGGTATCTGGTGATACAGCTGATTTCAAGATTTCTCGGTTTGCTTATATGATCCTTGATTTTTAATTTTCCCTAAATCTTCTTCCTTGAACTGCTGCTCTCTGACTTCAAAAGCACTGCTCTGGTGATGTATAGAAAACGTTCCTTACTCTGAGATACTTCCCATACGCTTCTGTCATCAAAATATTTACCTACAGTCATTGTAATTGGACAATAACATGCATTATCATTTGTACCCAGTCCAAAGGAAAGCTTAGGTTAAAAATATCATGCTTAGATGATAGGATATCCCTGGAAACAAGTAATAGTCATATCGAATCTTGATTCAATTTGGTAAATATTATCTGACTTCTGGGAAATCATGAGACATATTGTAGCAACAGAGCAGCATGTCTCCTACAATAACCTTTTTATTTATTTAATCCAGCTCATTAATAAAGATCTTCTTTTCATTTTCCTGATGTACAAATACTCCAAAAACCACAGGCTCACATTTTGACAGCTAATTTTGCAGGATATAATTTTCCTGCTTAACCCAAGAGGAAAAAGAGACGGATGATTGAGATTAATCATTTGTAAAATTATAATTCTGTCACAGATAATAATTTGCAAGATATTTTCTTTTTCTGAATTCCCCAGAATGCACCATAAATTGTCACACTTTGTAAGAGAATGTGTAACACATTAGGAGACTTCTAATAAAGCAAATCTGCTAGAAAAACAAACCAATTGCCTTATAATTGGCATGTTTCTCACGTGACTATTCTCCTGTGAAGAAACATTGTGCCTTGGGTGAAGAAGGGTTTACAAATTATTATTCAAGGGGTGGTTATCTCTATCTTATTACCCTTTGAGCTGTAATATAGGGTGTTTCTTTACTTTGTGTAAGCCTGTGAGATCATACAATTGTGAGCCCAGAAGGTGAATTGATCTTTTTGGAAAAGTGAGCAAATTCAGAAATTTTTAAATTATTTTCAATAGAAATGCTATCAAAATGGACCTATAAAAATATTGATTTTTTTCAGAATGGCCACGTGTGTGCAAGATGGACAGGGTTTCCTGTTTTACTGGCAGACCTCTGTGTAAACTTTGCTTTATTTTCTAAATCCATTTTATAGGCATTTACTACTGTTTCAACAACAAAGGCAAAAAACTTCAAGGATTTTATGTGAGCTTGACAGACAGTGCTTAGACTGTTTAGGACTCAGCGGAAGGTGGGGCATGGATTTCTGTAGTTCCTTGGCCCACATTTAGCTAGATTGATTAGGGCAGAAGCTAATGAGATCAGGGTCACGAGTTCAATGCCTGTGTGGGCCAACTTGCTTTGCTCTGTTCACATCTGCAGACTACACTCAAATCCCATCAGCCCCAGCAACACATGCTGAGGGGTACAGGCTAGAGAGAGTTTAAATGGGTCAAGATACTCCCACTCCCAATTCTTATTCAAAAGTAGCACCCAAATGCCTGCTTTCCCAAGAGTTGACCACTTCCTGCCAACCTCACAACCCCTAGTTTGCTTTGAGCTACTATCTCTTACTAAGACTAGTGAGTAGTCCTGACCCCCTCCCCCGCTATATCCTTTGTCTCCTTCAGATTATTCTCAATAAAGCAGCAGAGTGATCTTGTTAAAATGAGAGTCACAATATGTCACTCTTACGCTCAAAACCCTCTGGTAACTTCCCATCTAACTCCAAATTAAAGCCAAGATAACCCCTGACGATTTGCACTTCTCCCCTCCCCATCTTTCCTCAATCTAATGGGAACCCTCTCCTCCCACTCCTGCAACACCTGGCCTATGCTTCACAATTAGCTTAGTCTTTCACAACATATAGGGCAAAGTTTGTTTACCAGAAGATCTGGCTTTCTGAGACAGCACCTGGAAAAAGGAGGGGCAGAGGGCTGGGCTTCCTTCTTTAAAAACTGGAAGAAGGAGAAAAAAAAAAAGAGAAGAACACATAAGTAGATCCTATTTGTTTTGTTTCTTTGACAACAATCAAAGCAAAACACACATTAACACCGCAGATACCTTGGTTAATACAAATTGTCCTACTACACATGGAAAATACTCTCCTAATTGCCACAAAGAAAGGAAATACTTCCCTAACTTTATCATAAGGACACTGTCCCAGGGAGAGACTGGTGTAGAATGTACTCCAATTTAAAGAAGAAGTTTGGTTTGATCCTCAAGGCTCAATGTCTGCTTAGGGAGAACAAAATTGTGCAGAACCAGAATTAGGATCCCCAGAATTTTTGGAAGAGAATCATACAAATCTTTCCTGAGTATGTACTGAGGAGCTTAATGAAGGAAGTCATACTACTTAATTAGTTTTATTTTAGCTTTTTAAGATTTTATTTATTTGAGAGAGACAGCCAGAGTGAGTGTGCACACACAGGTGGGTGTGGGGGGGCACAGGGAGAGGGAAAAGCAGATGCCCCACTAAACAAGGAGCCTGACACAGGCTCAATCCCAGGACCCCGGGATTATGATCTCAGCCGAAGACAGACACTTACCTGACTGAGCTACCCAGGTGTTGCACATAATTAGTTTTAGTAGTTAATCCTCTAATTAAAAAATAATGATTTACATGTATGAGCTCATGCAATATCTCTTTTGAGCATGTGGTACACACGTAAGGCATTCATGCATTTAAAAACAATGTAAACAATGTAAGGGACATCTATTATAATGTCAGCAGTGTTCTAGGTGCTGGTGGTAGATTAATGAACAAAACAGAGAACAGCACTCTCTTCATGGAGCTTGTACTCTAGTAGTAGAAGACTTAAAGACATCATAAATAAGTACTTTATATACTATATCATAGGTTGGCAAATACTATGGATAAAAGGAAAAGTGGACTTCAAGAAAGGAAATCAAGAATGTTGGGGGTAGGGTGACACTGGGAGGGCAGGGTATGTGGCTAAATGTCATACATGTTATAGTATAGCAAGAAGAACATTACTATCCCATTCCATATACTTTGGATGTAAATGACTTCCTGAGGGATGGGAGACACTAACTAGCAGAGATAGGTCTGAAGCTTAGCTTAAAAAAAAAAAAAACAACCTCTTTTGTTTTTAATCTACAATTTGCTGCCTCCTTAGATAATGGAAAAGCATAGTTTTGATCAGAAAGCCATACATAACTCTTCAAAAACACGTTTAAAAGCCTGGTTCCATCCCAAGCACTCGGGGCCAGACCTCAGTCCATATCCTTTTATCTGTGCCCACCCATAATTTTTCTATATATCTTAACACAACTATACTTGCAGAAAAAGCAAGCAAAGATGGAGAGGCAGGTGCTTACATTTTATGGACACTTGCAGATGATCAGCTCAGTCTCTCATACTATGAACTGTATTTTTTTTTTTAAGACAACACAATAACAAGCAAATACAATGGACAGATATATGGTGATATTTTATGAAGGTGTGGCCTTTCAAGAAAGGTCTCTCTAGAATTTTTCATTTACTTTGGACATTTACATTTTTAGAAAGTAAAAATAGTCTCTCTCGAATTTTTCATTTTCTTTAAACGTTTACATTTCTAAAAATTATAGAAAGCCAAGGGTAGAATCCAAAGGTATTTTAGGGGATTGGGATGAGCACAAATTCTAATTCTTTTGTGGTAATCTGATAAAATCTGATAAAAATCTGATAATCCGATGTCTATAATTCTGCTTAGAAATAGTCAGTTCTAAAACAAGAATTCTCAGGAATACCCTCTGAATTAATGACACATTTCCCTTCAGACTTACATCTAATAGTAGACAGAGCTTCAGATAATTCTGTCTCTGAATTGTCTCTAATCAATATGCATTTAATATGCTGAGCATTAGTGATATGTTAATCAAGTCCAAGACACCTGTTTAAATCCCACCATAATGAGATAACATATGCAAAACGTAGCCTAGGACCAGGAAGCTTTGGTCCCTTCCTTTTCTCCCAGCAAGCACACAGGGATGATGGAGACAATGTTATGACTGCCCCTAGAGAATGTATATTCAAAAGCTGTCTCAAGTTAAAATGAGGAAGTGAAAATGAAAAAAAGACAAAATAACAAAGAGAAATAAGCCCCTCCTAGGATGCCTATATGTTCACTTTCTTCCTCAGAAGTAAAGACAGTACAAAACAATCCACCCAAAATAACCAAATCAGCCATGATTTAGTGGTGGTAAGTATATCTGTGTTCAAAGCCTAAGTAACATTTGTTTTCTGATTAAAGCTAATGTCTTACGAAAGTTTGATTTTTATTTTAGTTTAAGTAAGAGGAAACTTCTTAAATGCCTGGTGTATAGCTCAGAGTCTGGATCTTCTATGATACGCAAAATGATCTGGGCTTACCCTTCAGATGACTATTTTTCTTTTTCTTTATTTAAAAAAGATTTATTTATCTTTAGAGTGAACAAGGACATATGAGCTGGGGGAGGGGCAGAGGGAGAGAAGCAGACTCCCAGCTGAGTGTGGAGCCTGAAGCAGGGCTTGATCTCATGACCCTGAGATCATGACCGGAGCCAAAAACCAAGGGCTTGTTGCTTAACCAACTGAGCCACCCGGGCGCCCTCACATGACTATTTGTTCTGTAGACATTTGCTTTGACTGTTGCTTTGTTGAATCTTCTTTATTAGAATGATATGAAATATGGCTAGATTTTTACAATCAGTGATCTTCCTTAACATTTGGATTTCTTACACATATGCTTGAGACCACTCACCACTCTCTAGACCATCAGGCAACCTCCCACCACAAATACCCACATGGCCTTACTGGGAATTAACTGATACACTGAGATACAAACTCACCCTGGCCGGGAGGGTCATGAGACAAGGGAATCAGATTGGGGGTCTAATGGTCAAATTAACAACCTCTGCTCTTGCTATCTATTCTTTGTTGTGGAAGTCTGACTTTCTCGAAGTGTGTTTTTAGACTAGTAAATGAGGCTATGCTTACATCCAAACAACTGGTGGAAAACTGGAAAACTCAGTCTACTAGGTGTTTTGCTTACACAATCCCTTATGGCCAGTTTGGCTAACTGATTTTACTGTGCCTATTCTTTTGTAATCCTGTTATATAAGATAATGTACATTAATTGAGGGAAATATACACAATACATTTAAATACACTTAGGAATTTTTTTAAAAGCTCCAAATTTCTAAACAATTACTTTGTATGTCTTTGAAAAAATTCCTTGTCTATCTGTATGTATGTGTGTGTGTTTAACATATACTCTCTACATACTATTTCGTAACCTCTTTTTCTTAACCCCCCAAAAATCACGAGTATTTTCCTGGGTTGTTAAATATTTTTTTGCATCATGGTTTTTGTTTTTGTTTTGTTTTAAAGATTTATTTATTTATTTTGGACAGAGAAAGAAAGAGTGAGCAAGCGGTAGGGAGGAGCAGAGGGAGAGAAAGAGAGAGAAAGAATCTTAAGCAGACTCCCCTCTGAGCACAGAACTTGATTCCACAACCCTGAGATCATGACTGGAGCCTAAATCAAGAGTTGGATGCTCAAAGGACTGAGCCACCCAGGTGCCCCTCCAGCATGGTTTTAAATTATGAAATAGCACCATAATTTTTTTTTTCACAGACCTGTACCCTGGGGATAAAAATATATTATATGTTTATAAAAAAAAATAAAAAAAAAAAGAAATAGCACCATAATTTTTTTAACCAGTACCCTGTTTTTATACAACTAGTGTTCTTAATTATAAAATTATAAATACATAAAATACTAATGAAAAATCATGTAGATAAGTTTTGTACATATATTACATTATTAGTATGAGTTATATCTTAATGGATTTTTTACTTAAATAATATTGATGAAATTGACTAGTAATTGCATGAAGGAGCCCAAGTAAATTCCCTAAACAATTACTTATATTCTTTTAGTTTGGTATGACCCTCCTAAAAGCAGAATAATACCATCTTAAATTTCTGCAGTGAGGTGTTTTTACATATATAAGCTCATTTTGACAGAAATACTTACATCATCCCTATGTGCTTGTTAGGGGAAAAGAAAAGAGCTAACTTCCTAGGTCTGAGTTAGTCTTTGCATATGTTATCTCATTGTGGTGGGATTTAAACAGGTGTCTTGGACTTGATTAACATATCACCATGACTCACAGTATTAAATGCATATTGATTAAAGGCAATTCAGAGACAGGAGTGTTTGAAGCTTTATCTTCACTTCCATGTAAGTCTGAAAGGACATGTGTCATTAATTCAGAGTCTTCCTGAGAATGTATGTTTTAGTAGCTAACTACTTCCAAAAAAGAAACAGGTATTATTGGGTGGAAATTTTATCAGATTACTACAAAGGATTCAGAATTTATGTTCACCCCAATCAGCTAACTATCTCTAGATTCTGTACTAGTCATTGTGTTTGCTTCACCTTCTCTTCTTATATCAAGAGACTCTTCTCCAGGAGACTGCCCTTAACAGGGAGGCACGGCATGGAGTTTTTGAAAGATCTTTAGTGGTCCATTTGGATTTGTAGAATAGCATTCATTTGGGTATAGTTGTCAGATATCTCTTGGGACTTAGTTGAACTGGAACTCAGAAAAATACCTGAAGCCTCCAGTCTATCTTTTCCTAATTGGGTTCCCTGCAACTCATTACTTCTAGTGAGGGCTATTAATTCCCAATGCTGAATTTACAAAATAACTTCTCTAGAATCACCCTTTAACCCTTCTGCACTCTTTGGAACCTGAAATGCAAAAGATTTCTTTGGGTGGAAAGCAAGTCAACTTATAGCATATCCTAACTTCTTTAGCAGAAGTCTGGAGGATATTGAATCTATACAACAGTACTTTGTGGAAAAGACTGCACATGGAAACCAACCATGGACTTCCAATGCATGTTTTTATAGAACAAATCATATGCTTCGGTATTATTGTAGTAGCGAATAGATTGTATGGGAATGCAGGCCATTTTGGAAGAGATCAACTGTTTGATTAACTATAGAAGTAATCAGTGAATTGGAACAAATGCTAATTATAGTTTGTCTATATACATCCTATATCAGCCCTAGATAAATAGGATGTAAAGAAGATATGAGTATGTTCAGCAATATGTAATTTTTTATAAATATTTAATTTATTTATTTGACAGACAGAGATCACAAGTAGGCAGAGAGGCAGGCAGGGAGAGAGGAGGAAGCAGGCTCCCTGCTGAGCAGAGAGCCCGATGTGGGGCTTGATCCCAGGACCCCAGGACAATGACCTGAGCCAAAGACAGAGGCTTAACCCACTGAGCCACACAGGTGCCCCAGCCATATGTAATTTGATAACAAATGTTTTTTACTAACACTGTATTCAGTACTATTCACTGGAATTTTGAGTAGTGAAGACTTAAAGAAATTGCTTTCTTATACTTCAGATCTGGGTCAGTTAGATTATTGAATGGAGAAAGAAAGGCTCAAAATTTTGAGCCCTTTGGGGACCAAGAAATATGAAGTATGTGAAGTAAAAAGATAGCTAAGTTTCATTATAAATCTGAATGGCTCTTTAGTAATTAAAGCCTACCTCAATTGTCCTGAAGCTGTCCAGCTGGAATAAACCTTGGCAACCTTGTCTACTTCCCGTGGAAAAACCAGTTCCACCCCAGTATGACAGAATTGAAGGAACTCATGAGGGGCCTTTGGCCTAACACCATACTGCATTCCTTCTTTGACATCCACTGAGTAGGCAATTGGGCCATCCAAAAAACACTACCTCTCAGAAAAGTGAAGATGAGCGATGGATACAGAAAACCATAACAACGATGAATCTTAACAATAAACAGTGGAAAAGTTGTTCAACTTGAGTCATGGCTTTCAATTTGTAGGTTCATGCAGGGAGGAGAATTAGTAATGTCTAGAGAATGAATACGTGAGACTAAAAATGTGCCTTCAGATATGTGGGATCATCTTTTAAACAAGGTCCCGATTCTGCCATGGAGTGAGTTCTGCTAGAAAAGCCACATTGCAGTGTTGCTACCTTTAAACGTACCAGTTCACTTCCTTTCTTTTTATCAGTTCTGTTATACTTAAACTCCCCAACTTGTGAGCACCTTTCTGTGTATATACCAATGGCTCCAGTTGGTTTGCTTTACTGGTTTAATCTGGGAGATCTAGAATTCTATTAATTGATTTTTGGTTCTGGTTTTGTCTTTAACAACAAACACAAACATAGAAACAAAAAGTTGGCATTGCTTTAAGGGATACTGGCTGTCATATCAAACCATTTTTTCGAACATAATATAAGACTGTGCAGTTTTAGCATCAGGCTTAGTAATTACATGAGTGCCATTTTAATTAAACCAACTAATGTTCTCTCAGTGCCTATTAGAGCCTATAAAGCTAGGAAGCCTAAATTTGTTGTGCTCTCCTATGAAGGAAGACAGCATACCTCAGAAGTGTACACTGTATTTTGGTTTGATGGTTATGGTGGCCAGAAGTATCAACTTCGGTTCTGAAACCCTGAGGTGAAATAGAACACACTTCAGTTGGTGGTGATTGTTAATTTAAAACAAATAAAATAGAACAATCTTATGTGACACTGTTTAAGGAGCTAATGCAAGGAGTGATCATAGATTTCGAAAGTAAACTCAACAAGGCAAATGTCTATTAATAATAAAGAATCATGAGAGACTATGGACTCTGAAAAACAATCTGAGGCGTTTGAAGTGGCGGGGGTGTGGGAGGTTGGGGTACCAGGGGGTGGGTATTATAGAGGGCATGGAATGCATGGAGCACTGGGTGTGGTGATAAAATAATGAATACTGTTTTTCTGAAAATAAATAAATTTAAAAAATTAAAAAAAAAAATAATAAGAAGAATACTCATAAATGGCGGTCTCTGAGTTGATGACCTAAATAAGCTTATGGCTAGCCAATTAGAGCTTTGCTGTAATGTTGCTGAGCCAAACTGCACAAGATAAAAATGTATCACCCACCTTTAGGAGTAATGCATCCATATTCTTTAACAGAAATGCTTTATATACATTACATAAAGGAGAGGGAATGAAATTACAAGATATTCATCAAAATATTTTTATATTGCTCTGTCATGAGAGCTGTTACAGGCTAGTGTTTTGTCATACTTCTGTTAGAAAAGAGAGGACATTCTCATTTCAGGGCCCCATTTAAGAAATGAGGTGGGATTGGATGTCATCACTACCGATCATTCACATATAAAAGAGAAAAGTGGGTTGTCCAGTTCCTAGAGAAATGAGATAAAAAAGTACCCGTCTCATCTCTGTCAGTCTCTTTAGGATTTAACTTTCTTGATATAAGCCAAAGAAAGAAGCCCCCTAACAGAAAGATGGCTGAAAATCCAACATGTGATATACACGAATAATACCTAATATTATCTAGAGCAGAAACTAAAAGAACTTGTAGAAAATCCTTTTTGGCTCATCTTGGAGCTCGTAAGTGTTCCCTCAATGCTTATGAAATGAGCAGATTAATTAAGGCAAAGCCTAGAAAAGAGAAGGGACTCTCCCCTGATCTTTCGCCAAGAACGCTCTTTAAATACTTCCCAACCATCTGGCAAGGTAGCATTATATCATCATTATTTCACAAACAAGGAAACTGAGGCTGCAAAATATCAGACATCTTTCAATATCACCCTGCAGGGAGGTACTACAGGGGAAGCCTTGTCTCCTGGCTCTGTGCGGTGCTTTGTCAAATGAAGAGTGAGAATGGCTAGATAATTGGGAAAGACGAATGAACAAAGAGTATGTACATACTTAGTTAAATAAAATAGATGATTTGAAAACTAGAAGGAAAGTGACTTCTTTGTCACTGCTATAAATCCCAGGACCTCCCGCCCCCAGGCAAAGTGGAGGCATTTGTCTCTTCAAAAAGAAATGAGACCTTCTTTGGATTAGAAATGAAGATCCCTGGGTTATTTCCTTACCCTATCATAAATAAAGGTGTGATACCTCTTGAAAATAAGAGTATGCAATGATAAATTCCGGTTGGAATTGCTGAAATAAATATGAAGTTACTTAGTTTTCTGGATTTGGAATTGTTTGGGTTCCAAGAGCCAAGTTCTTTCTGACTGCAAACATGTTAGGCTTTGGTGAGTCATAAACCTTTTTATCTCTGATGCTAACACAGGTCTGCACATTTTAGAAAACTTTTTTTTGGAATCAACCCTAGAAATATTTTTGGAGCCAGACAGCATAATTACTCTCAATTTTTAGTCAACCGTGCCTGACTATTGAACAAAGACAAAACTGTTATTAGTCATATTGCAAATCCTCTGTCCAGCCCAAAGTGGTTTCGAATTATTTATACATAGTAAAAACTTAGGACATTTTCAAAGGACAAATATCTGACCTCTTATGTATATTCAAAATAATATCCCAAAGTGTGGGAAGACAGTTTCTAAAAAGGAGCTCCAACAATTAGACAACAATGCCAGGGCAATTTGAACAGTTGCCTCCAAGGTGACTTTAAGTGACTACATTCATTTGGGTGTTTGGGTTCTCAGAAATGCTTATATAATTAGTTTAAGAATTCTTCTCACAGTGAAACTTTCTTCAAATAAAATAATGGCTTAAAGTATCATTAATTTCAATAGTAATTTCCCATTTTGATTATTTATTATTAGAGTTTAACACCATGATTTTTTTCTTTCCAATTGAGATACACCTTCTAGTAAAGGACACTAATCTCATGTGGATACTGGAGGGATTTTAACATATGTATGTATACGTCCATGGAGTCAACACCAAGATCAAGATATGGAAGGTTTCCAGCCTCCCACAAGGCTCCCCACGTTTCCCACCAGTCAGTACCTCCATCCGGGGATGACCACTGAACTGACTTCTAATCCCAATAGGTCAGTTGAGAAATTCTGAATTTGATATAAATGTGATCCTACAGTTGTGCTCTGACATATCTTTTTCTACTTCACATCATGCCTATGATATTCATCCCCTGTTGTTGTATGTAACAGTATCCTGTTACTTTTAATATTCCATTTTATGACTAGAATCCAGTTTGTTGAATTATTCTACTATTGTGATGTTTGGTTTTTTTACAGTTTGGGACTGCTACGGATAAAGCTGCTGAAGGCACTCTTGCATGTGCCTCTGGGGGAATCCAAGCACTCATTTCTATGGAGTAAATTACCAGGAGAAAAATTGCTTCTTATGTTTAACTTTCATAAGCACTGCCAACAAGCTTTTCAAAGTGTTTGTATGAATTTACACTCTTGTCTCTTCTAAATGACATAAAAGGAAAGACCATTTGAGCAACTGACCTTCCTATATCCATCGTTATTCCTTTACATACGCTGTTTAGTTCAGTTTTGTTTTGTTTTTTGAGGGAAGCTTAGAGATTTTTAAAACCAAATTACTGCCACGTTATTTTCTTCCTTGCTTTCTTAGACTATTTCTAATCCATTGGATTGATAAAGCCTGCATCTTCTTTCTTGCTATTTTCTCCGGAGATAGAAGGTGGTGCCTTTAATGGCACTTTACTGTGGATTTCCGTGTCCTGCGTTTGCAATGGGGGCAAGTCACTGGCAAGAAAGTGGGCCATGCTCTTCTCTTTCACCACCTGCATGTGTGGAAAAGACTCTGAGCAGCAGCAGTGGTGGGGAGTGGGTGGGACTTACCATTTGTGTGAGCAGACAGGAGCCTCGGGAGGTTTGGTGAAGGCAGGATGTCGTTAACAGCATCTCATAAAACTCAGAGAAGTAGAGGGACAAACTCCATTCCAAACCCCACGCTTGCCAGTTTCTCAGCCTTCATCATCTCTCATCACTCCTTAGGATTTCATCATTAACTTGCCCAGCTAATTACCCTTTGATGAGGCCGAGGTTCTAATTCTTAGTCAAGAAAACAAAATATCACTGGTGGCTCTTTCCAGCTGTATGTTTTAGTGATTCCAGATGTGCAAATCAAAGAAATGTTGGCAACAATGCACTGAACAAATAAAAAGGAAATGAAATGTGCAGACTGTTTTCTAAACATTTCAAAGACCCTGGAAATCCAGCCAACACCAAAATCAATATTTGCATTTTAATCTTTGTTAATTTGAACTATTAGAGCCTATATCAAAGATAAAGGCCATTTGAAGTTGAATTTCCTTATTTTCTCCCATTATTATTTTTGTCCTTACTACTGTTTTGTAAAACACTGTGGAGGAAGCAGATATTTGATTTAAATCTTTCATTCTCAAAATAAATATCCTCCTTTTCTGGGAACATAAATCAGGAATCCCGAAATGGGAGTTCTGTTTATAATATGTTATCCTATTATACATGGCTTTAATTTTTGTTTTTAATATAATGAACCTAAACTGAAATCAGTTGGTATTAGTTTCATATATGTGTACTGGATATAACTACCAAGTAACAAAATAAAACTATAATGACTAGAAAATGTTATAATACAATTAAAAAATTATTGCCTCATTACAAAATAATAGAAATGATAATAGTGTTGTATGATGTGATCATAGCAATAGCCCATGCTAGTTTATAATTTGGCTGTCTGATCAGTCCACCCAACTAGAACATGAGAATGAGAAATTAAGAGGGATAAAAGAGCCACTGTGTAGGATAACCAGACACATCAGAAGTCAGAGCGTATATGCTTACTAAAATTAATAAACTTTTTTCAGTTTCATTGAGATATAATTGATATATATTACTGTATACATTTAAGGTGGACTGCATAATGGCTTGACTTACATATATTGTGCAATCATGACCCCAGTAGGTTTAGTCAGCATCCTCACATGCTTGTTAAAAATCGCTCCAGCCTTCCACTCAGGGCCCATTTACTCATAACTTTATGTGCAGTCCTAACCAACTATGCAATTGGCTTTCAAACACACAGTCGAAGAGGAACCAAAGATCAGTGAGAGATTGAAATAGTGCCATAGACGAGCACATGAATGGTAGTAAGAAATGATAGCTATTACCAAAAAAAAAAAAAATAATAGTTCTAAGAAGTAAACAAGCAATAGTAATTATTATTATTACTTAAGAAGCATAACTAGCTGTAGCCCTTTTGCTTCAGGGAAACAGCTTACCTGCCTCAGCTACATCTTTTTTTAAAATTTGATTTAATTTAATTTAATTATTTTTCAGTGATCTATAATGCGTTGTTTATGCACTACATCTTTTTTTACTCTAGTCATGGTTGCAGTGACAGGCTGCAGGCAGTCTGAGAGCCCCTTGCTTGGGTTGCATTGTAGGGATCTCTTTCTGCTCTGTTTCTATGGTGTTGCCACAGGAACACCACAAGGAGCCCTTTTTGCTTAGAAGCAAACCCGGATTTAACACTCCTGGAGGCCGCCTTTGACCTACGGGGCAGAGTCAGTGGATAAATAGCCCCCTCTTCTGTCCCTCGGGTAGATAATACTGAACCTTTACCTTCAGAAGGTCCCAAGTCAGGATGAAGCCCTGTTGGCCACGTGAGAGTGTGAGCATGTGAGAATGACCCATGGACTGACTCTCCAGCTACTTCTCAGTTCCATTCTTCCCTGTCCTTGACCTCTATTCCTTGTGATTTTTTTTCCCCCAAATTAATGACTTGTGTGCAAGCACTTGTCTCAGGCTCTGTTTTTCCAAAGAATCTACAGTAAGACAGTTGATACCTAGAAATAATTCCAAAGAGCAGACTCTCAGAAGGGATTCAAGAATTTAGTCATTTGTTTTCTGCCTGACAATTAGCTTTGTCACACAGCCCACAAGATACAGCAAACCTACTGATGTCAGGGGTGTCCGTGGTGACTGGATGCCATTCCCAATAGAAGAGTCACGGCAGAAACACTTAGTAGTCCCGTAGTCTACAGCATGTCTGGGCCTTACGTAGCAGAAAACTACTCACTTTTGGCAAAGCAGCATCTAGCCTACTAGAGACTGGGCTCCTACCATGGGACATTAAGTGACTAATCTGAGTCTACATGATTCCATCATATCTGCCAAGTCATAAGGTCAGATAGATACCCCAATAATCAATTATTTGATGGAAGTGGTACATCTGATAGTTGGGCCCCAGTAGATTTGGAGGACATAACAAGTTGATAAACAGGTCATCCTTCCCCCCATGTCACCTCTCTCTGTCATATTACTGCCTTTCCCTCACCCTACACTTTTGGCCACATAGAGGTTAATAACGCCCAACCAACAGAGGAGAAAAACCCTTAGGCCTGCGACAGAGATGGGCCAGACTGTTGCATCGGAACCAGCTAACAATAATCTACAGTCCCAGGCAAAGTAGGCACTGAAATGGTGGTGAAGGTAAGTTCTCTCATTTGACCAATCTATGAGCTGAGAAATTCAGTCTCTGAATGGGGAGTACAGATTTGGGTGAACAACAACAGTCTTACCAACTCCTTCTCCCTACGTCCTTCTGCCAAATTATTTGATCCTTACCATGTGGCAGATATTATTCTACTCAATTTTTATACTTAACTCTGCCAATCAAGTATTATTTTGATATATGCATTTTTCTATTAAATAATTGAGATAGGTTAAGTTATTTGCTTAGGGATACAGCTGGTAAGTGAGTTATATACTCCATAGTCCATGCTCATTCTACTGTATTGTATTAACTATAAAGTATAAGAGCATATACTGTGGTTTTCGAATGGTGATTCTAGGCTAAGAAAAATTAAATTTCATTTACCATACTTCTCAAGAATATTAGGAGATATACAATATACTTGAGAACACAAAATCAAAGCTGGTTTTCATCTAGACCAGCAGTTTGCAAATTATGTTCCAGGGAGCCCCAAGATTGCATGAGTGTCCCGGGTATATTACGGGTCAGAGGCAGTCTTAACAGGGGGCAATATGAGCCTCCTTTCCTGTATAATAGCATTCTCACTTTCCCATTCTAAATGTGGGTGTTCTACATGAAATTAAATTTGAAAAAAGAATTTACTGATATAAAAATAAAATGTATAAACTATAGTTGGAAAGCTTCACATGTACTATACAGATAGATCAAAATACTGGACTTCTCCATGCTTGGAAGATAACACACATTAATTCTTTGAAGTACCAGCAATTTCTAGCCCAACAATGAGCTATTACTGTGTACCCAGCTAACAGTATCTCTGCCATTACATGTTAACATCAGAGTCAGCTGGTCTATAATATTATAATGATGTTCTTATCTAGTAATATAAACAAACATTTCGGGGCACGTACACCCGAATGTTTATAGCAGCAATGTTCACTATAGCCAAACTATGGAAAGAACCTAGATGTCCATCAACAGATGAATGGATAAAGAAGATGTGGTATAGATACACAATGGAATACTATGCAGCCCTCAAAAGAAATGAAATCTTGCCATTTGCGACAACATGGATGGAACTAGAGCGTATCATGCTTAGCGAAATAAGTCAAGCAGAGAAAGACAACTATCATATGATCTCCCTGATATGAGGAAGTGGTGATGCAACATGGGGGCTTAAGTGGGTAGGAGAAGAATCAATGAAACAAGATGGGATTGGGAGGGAGACAAACCATAAGTGACTCTTAATCTCACAAAACAAACTGAGGGTTGCTGGGGGGGGGGGGGGTTGGGAGAAGGGGGGTGGGGTTATGGACATTGGGGAGGGTATGTGCTTTGATGAGTGCTGTGAAGTGTGTAAACCTGGTGATTCACAGACCTGTACCCCTGGGGATAAAAATATATGTTTATAAAAAATAAAAAATAAAAAAATAAAAATAAACAAACATTTCTTTGATATAACTTTAGACCTGTGTCCAGGCTTGGGCTTGGCTTTTTGTGGTTGTGGGAGTGAAATGTTCAGACAAATAATATTTTTAATTGGCAGAAGCCTAGCTCCCCATCTGCCCTCTCTCTGTCTGCAATAAAAAGTTCTAGCAGTTACCCTGTGGCACTGAGCTATGCCAGAGACATGAGATTTGACGGTCTCTAGGCCTAAAATGTGCAGAAAACACTTCAACAAGTGGAGATAAGAAGGTCTTAGAAGTTTGAGGGCAACTTTTTGGAGGCAATGGCTGCAGAACCTCTCCAAGTGTCAAAGTTCGCACTCAGTAGTAGGAAAGGACACCTACAAAATACAGGCTCATTTTCCTAAGCCACAGAGCAGCCTAATGAATTCATTTGGGTGCTGAGTTGTTTGAATGTCCTTAGAGTTGTTGGAAGGCAGACTCCAAGGTCACACTGAGTTGCATTAGCCTTCAGGCTTACTGATTCTTTGGAAACTTGCAAGAGTCCACAGCTTCACAATAAGAACAGCAAAGTTTTCAGGTTTTAGGCAGGCTAGATTTTTTTCCAAGGTCATCTTTTTATATTTCTTTCTTCTTTTCCTATTTAGGTTACAGCTTTTCACCAAACCAAGTAAGCCCCTTTTGGATAATTTGCCTCCTAATAAAATCAATTCACCTTCCCCTGACCTCTGCAGCCAATTACACTATGTTTTTTAACTCCCCAAATTACAATTTTTCAAGATCTGCTGTGAGTATGAAGGAATAAATCCTGTCATTAAAGAAAGCTTCAAATTAAAAAAAAAAAGTTCTGCCTGAAACACAATATGAGCTCTGGTGCCTGGGTAGCTTGGTCAGCTAAGTGTCTGCCTTCGGCCCAGGTCATGATCCCAGAGTCCTGGTCTTGGGAGTCCTGGAATGAAGCTCCACATTTGGCTACCTGTTCAGTGGGGCATTTGCTTCTCCTTCTCCCTCTGCCCTTCCTCTCTCTCTCTCTCTCTCAAAATGGATAAATAAAATCTTTAAAACACACACACACACACAATATGGCAGAAACAACGAAGACCCCATCCTTCCTCCTGAAGAGCCTAGACTCTTCCCCCCAACTGCTGAGGCAAATGCTACAAAGCCAAGTAGACAGTTTCTCTTCTTCACATGCAGTCCCTATCCCCAAGCTTGAGTGTTCTGTGGATTGGGGTCATTGAGGACTGGGGTTGGGAAATCCCGGAAGTGAGGAGGAATTCATTTGGACAACTAAGATTTACTCTCAGAAGGGAAACAAAAATTAGCTCCAGGAGAAGCAGCCACCAATGGGCAGCATGAAGGAAGTAGTTGGAGTAACAAGAGAGAGGGGCTGGGAGTAGCTTACACCTGATTGGCATGTTAGGGTGTAGAGAACTGAGGGGTGGTCAGAAAGGAAAGCTCAGTACCCAGGAGCCTAGAGAAGCAGTCAGTCCTTCTGAATCCCTATGCGCCAGCACCATTCCCCTTGCCAGCGGTTCTCAATCTCTGTCTCTTGTTACAAAGTGGATTCTGATTCCATGAGTCTGGCTTGGGGCCTGAGAATCTGCCTTTATGATTCACTCCTAACTTGATGTTACAGTAACAAGTTCATACAACCACTGCTCCTATTCTCTTCAGTGTTCTTCCAGAACAATTACCAAATGTACTATCACAATAGGTACCAGTTTTTAAAAAGATGTAATAACACACTGTTTCAGCCAGGATTCTCCAGAGAAACAGAGCCAACAGAAACAATCTATATATACCGAGAGCCAAGAGAAACTGATTTTAGGATATTCACTCACATAGTTGTGAGGACCAGCAAGGCTGGATCTACAGGGGCAGGCTGGACATTAAGAGTTGATGTTGTAGTCTTAAAGGAGAATTCCTCCTCCAGGAAACATGTCTTATTCTTAAGGACTTCAACGGATTATATGAGGCCTATTCACATTATCAAGGGTGATGTGCTTTCTTTGAAGGCAACTCATTATAAATATTAATTATACCTACAAGATACCTTCACAGGAATAGCCAGATCAGTGTTTAAACAAACACCTGAATACGGTGGTCTAACGAAGTTGACCCCAAAACTAACACACTACATAATTTTCAGCAAATTTACTTTTTCCCCCCTAACATGTCTTACCAATAGCTACATTGCATTCTATTTGTTGTATGTCTGTATCATAATCAAATAAGTAGTCTTTTATTGTTGGGTGTTTTACTCTTCAGTATTACAAAAATGCTGCAATGAACATTCTTGAGAAAAAAATCTTTAAGTCCAAGTGTGAATATATCTGCAGTATAATTATTTAGACAAGAAAATATTGGGCAAGGAGTATATAAAGTTTTACTTCTCATAGCAATTGGCAAATTGTTTTAAAAAAAATAGACTTTGCTAATTTATACACTCAGTAGAAATGGGTAAAACTTTGTTTCTACACATTCTCAATGACACATTATATTACAAAAATATTTTCAACTTTGCCCTTCTGATACATGAAAAGCAAAGTCTCTCATTCAATTTTAATTTTGTGGATAATCGTTTTCTTCTTACATTTAGAGGCTATTTGCATATCTTTTTTTTTTTTCTGTGTCTAGAGTCCATTTTCCTGAGGTCTTTAGAATTTTTCTAATTGATTTAAATTCAATATATCTTATGAATATTAATCATGTTCTTATATATACAGTACAAATATATCTTGTTCTGTTGTGTTGCTTGCATTTAACTTTAATTATGGTATTTTAAATCATGCAAATAATTTAATTTTATGCAAATCTATTAGTCTTTAAACTTTTGAGTTTTGTGTCTTGTTCCACAGAATTTCCCTCCAAGAAAATATAAATTTTCCTTTATTTTCTTCTACACTGTATGGCATCTCATTTTGTGTTAAAATCTTTGAACCATCCTGTTTATTTTGGTGTGAAGAGTATAATAGAGATGAGCTCTTTTCCTTCTTTTCTGGCTAGTCAGTTATTCAAAACCCATTTATTTGATAATCCATTTTTTAAAAAGATTTTCTCCATTATTTGAAAGAGATAGAGTGAGAGAGCTAGAGCATAAAAGAGGGAAGTCAGAGGGAGAAGCAGACTCCCAGCTGAGGAGGGAGCCTGACGTGGGGCTCCATCCCAAAATTCTGGGATCATGACCTAAGCAGAAGGCAGCTGCTTAACCAACTGAGCCACCCAGGTACCTTCTTTGATAATCCATTTTTTTAAGAAAGATTATTTATTTATTTATTTGACAGAGAGAGAGAGAGAAAGAGAGAGATCACAAGTAGTCAGAGAGGCAGGCAGAGGGGGAGGAGGAAGCAGGCTCCTTGCTGAGCAGAGAGCCTGATGCGGGGCTCAATCCCAGGACCCTGAGATCATGACCTGAGCCGAAGGCAGAGGCTTAACCCACTGAGCCACCCAGGTGCCCCCATTTTTTTTTTTTTTAAACACATACTAAATTCCACCATGTATGGGCTCTACTTATGAAATACCTATCCTGGAAATTCCATTATGTAATATTTTTTACTTTTTTAAATAATATGTCTAAGAAGAGCTAGCCCCCCTCATTATATTTACATTTTGAAACTTTTTAACATAGTCTTGTTTAAATCAGTGTATCTGTTTTGAATTAATTAAGGAAGAATGTCCATCTCATGCATTCTCAACAGGATGATATCACTCTTAAAGAATCAAAAATTGGTTCTTGGAGATGAAAAAACTTAATCTTTTTTTTTTTTTTTAAAGATTTATTTATTTATTTATTTATTTGACAGAGAGAGAGATCACTAGTAGGCAGAGAGGCAGGCAGAGAGAGAGAGAGGAGGAAGCAGGCTCCCTGCTGAGCAGAGAGCCCGATGCGGGACTTGATCCCGGGACCCTGAGATCATGACCTGAGCCGAAGGCAGCGGCTTAACCCACTGAGCCACCCAGGCACCCTGAAAAAACTTAATCTTAAAAAAAAAAAAAAACCCTTAGGTTCTGAAGTACAGATATATATGCACAGTATGTAAACATATTTAGTTTATTGGTGGTATTAACATTTAATGGGAGAGAACAATTAAGAAAAAAGAAATGTCTGTAAAGGAGGGCTATAATGAAAGAGTTGAGAACACTGTTTATCTATGTAAAGTTGGTCAATCTTATCTAAAAACAAGTCAGTTCTTGATACTCATTTAATGTTTTAGCCTCCAGAGCAGAATATTAAAATTTTCTTCAAATAGATCCAACTGTTTATTTCTAGATGCTTTCTTTTTTTCATAAATCTTCATTGAGGACAACAAGTTTTGTATGTTAATCGTTATATACCAATCTACTGAATTTCTAATTGTAGTGTGTTATAGTTATTTCCTCTCATTTCCAAGTATTGATTTAATCTGCAAATAATGAAAAACATAACCAACACCAATCATGGTAGATATCCTTAGGGTGAATATGAATTTAATGGGAATTTTTTTCTAATATTTCACCATTAAGTCCATGTTAATTTGGTTATAATTAGGGATTTATTAATCTATTTATGTTTAAAAAGTTTTAAAAGAATTTTATCAAATGCTTCTTTGACATTCATGGAGATGATCAAATGATTACTCTCCTTAAATCTATCAACAAAACCTTAACCCTGTTGAGTTCCATATATTGAGCCATCCCTGCATTCCTGATATGAACTCTATGTGGTATGATATTGTTCTTGTAATAAGTGACTGTAATTTGTTTGATGATACTTTACTTCTGACTTTTGCAACAATAATATAGGTGTGACTTTGAAATTTAATTTTTACCATACCATCCTATTTTGTCAGGTTTTAGTAATAGTGGCTTCATAAAACAAATACATAAACTTTCCTTGTTTCCTTTCTATGCTCACAGACATCTTTAAATAGGATCAAAGTTTCTTAATTCTTATGGATTTTATATATTGGCCAGTAAAAATGTACGGGTCAGGCATTATTCATTATGGATGATTTTTTGACAACTTTTTGGTTTTCTTTAATTTCCTGTCTTTGGTTTGGGTTATTTATCCTTTATTTCCCAGGTTTCTAATTTATTTTTATAGAGTTGAATAAGCTATTATTCTAAAATTATTTTCAGTTTCTCTGTAGCTATGCCTGTTTCCTTTATTGTGACATGTGATTTTGTGCATCTGTGTTTTCCACCCCTCTCCACATAGGCATCATTTTTATTCTCCTCCCCTCCCCCACAGCCTCTGCCTCTTTCCTTCTCTACCTCTCACTCTTGCATTATCTCTCTTTCCCCTTTTTTACTCTCAATTAACCCACTCTTGAACCCAGTTACTAATTTTATTTTTTGTTGGTTTCCTATTTTATAATTCATTTATTACTACTTTCATATTTACATTCTTTCTCTTTTTCCTTAGGTTTATTTTGTTGTTTTCTCCCAACTTTTTAATTTGATACTTTGTTCATTTTTTTGTGGTGGGGGAAGACATTTATTTTTGTGGGTGAAAGAGAATTTTTTAAAAATGTCACATGAAATGGATTTCTGCAGTGTTCTTTGGGATTTATAAGTAAGATCTGGAAATGATTCTTTTACTCTTCATATGATGTATTGTTTTCATTTCAATATTACACAATACCAAAATCAGACCACATGAACCCCATATCTACTAAGGTTTTGAGCATTATTCAAATTGACTTTAAAAAGATACTTTTTCCAACATTTAATGACACAAGGTTCAATGACCTCATGAGTTCCCTAACCCTAAGGTCCTTCTTTTCTATAGCACAGGTCACTTGACCTTCACCTTTAGGTGATTAAGGAGCTCTAATTTAACACGTAGGGCACACAACAGAAAGTTTTCCTTGTCCTGCTCTGACCTTGTGACCCCATTCTAATGTGGCATTTCTTGCTAGGGAAGTCTTTACCTTGTACCTCTGATCTGCAAATAGCTCACTGTCTTATTACCTGCACTTGAGTACTTCTCTTGATAACACATCTGCTATCAATCTCCATTAAGGTGATGTTTGGTCTTGATCTCCATGACCTTTTTTCAACCTGCCATGCAGTTACAAGACTGTTGCTCTGACACTGTCCTGAAAGGGTGGGCCTTGTTATTCATTGACAGACTTCCAAACCTTCATTTTTTTACTCACTCATTCATCAAGCATGTATCGGGTGCCTACTTTATTCAAACAGTGAGCTAAAAGCAGAGAAAGGAAAAAGCAAGATGTGGTCTCTTCCTTCCAGTAGCATCCAGTCTAGTGGAAGATGACCCAATGACATGTGCCTGCAATACTGATTAAATCTAGGCTTTTGAGTACTGAGTTCTGACATGATATTCTAAAACCTCTTGCTGGTTTTGCTGTTTGTTTATCCCAAGACACTTGGAAAATTTTCAAATTTACAAACACTGCTATTAAAGTTAATTTTTTCTAAGAAAAATGTACACCATGACAATTAGAGAACAAAACTGTGGCACCAAGCCGGAGACACATGACATCCAAGTATGTATCTCAACAGAAATGACAAATGATTACATGTTATGACCCAGTGGTCATTAGCAAATAGTAGAAACTGTGTTTGTCAAGTCTAAGGAGGCCAAGGGTCTTCTGTATATCAGAATCTCATTGTAATGTGACAAAACAAGGCATGGGATTATTTCTAAAATGATCCATTGGTTGTGATTAATAAGGGACTTTATTGTTGAGAATGAGCATCAGAAGGAATTTATCCTGTTCTTTCCCTTATAACGTGGTTCCTAGCCGGCATCCCAGGGGTGGCATTTGAGTAAGACTCTAGTATATTATTATGAAGCAGAGAGGAAGTAACGCACTAACTAGACCCACTTTTTAAAATTTCTCAGAGTAAAACTTTTGACACAATGCCAAACATCCGGATGAAAACTGAAGAAAAACAAAAACAGCTCTCCAGATGTTTTCCCTAAGTAAATGTATAGGAGTTACTGTTCTTATGCTTTCTTTTCGAAATAACTTATGCAGCAAAAGGGAACAAGAACCAGATAAAATATTAGGGTCAACAAAGACCATGTTGACCTTTTAAGAGGAAAACAAAGCACAAGTGATTTTGGATGATCAGGATAACATAAGGAAGTCACCAAAATCTCGCCTTGGTGGATCTGGTAGGTTAACTTTTTAGCGCAGATTTCTCACTCTTTTGTGGATCCTTGCCTCACAAAACCTTGCATTTCCTCTTACTATAAACAGAGGGCACTTCTTGGCCTCTTGACTTTGGGTCAATGGGACATTAGCAAACATGATTTATGCAGAGGCTTGAAATGTGCTTGTGTAGTTGGACTTAACCACTTCCACTTTCATCATGAGAGAAATAACCCCAGGTAGCCCACTGGTCTAGCAAAGATGAGAGATTTGTGGAGTACATCTGTTCTCAACCTAAGTTTCAGAGTTTAGAGCCAAGTTCAGCCGCAATCAGTCAGTTCCTGGACAACCTGTGGTTGTGAGAGAGAATAAATAATTGTATTTTAAGCCACTGAATTTTGGGGTGTTTTGTTATACAGCAATATTGTGGAAATAGTTGACCTCTGGCATAAAGCCAAAGCAGATTGAAGATGGCGGGATGTCTAGAACAGAGTGTTTCCCATTGGCTTCCACCTACTGATAGTGATGCTATCAGCTAGAAATATCTGAGGCATTCACCTAGTCCCATTGTGGCAAGACCCCACAAACATTTCCCAACCAGAGCCAATGTTGTGGTTGACCAACCCTTGTGGTTCTTGTTATGATTGCAAGATGCACCTTAGCAACACCTATCAGCAAACTTAGAAAAAACAAGGTTTATTACTCACAGGCTCTGAGCAGACACAGCATGCCCAAGAGCCACAGTGAGGTCACAGGGAGAAAGAGCCGGGACCTGGGGATCTGTGTCTATTGAGATGGACGGTGGGGAGACTAGGGTTTTGTGGATTCACTCTTTATTGAAGAATTTAAAACATAAGAGCAGGAATGGGCATGAGAGGGGGAAGCATGTTTATGCCAGTGCTCCATTGTCTAGGTTACCCAGGACCTCCTCACAGGGGAGCTTCATGGAGGGCACAGCCTGATTCCTTATCTAGTTGTTTAGCTAGTAGCTGTGTCAGACAGTTGGCAGTATGTTGATTTGAGATGGATGTCTTTGAAATGGATGCCTTGGTAACGAAAAACTTAATGTCAGGCACTTACATTATAATAAACAAAGCTCAGTGACAAACAGTTAAATTACACAGAATCAACATGAAGAATCAAGTTGCCACAAAGATGCAGACATGAGCCTATGTATCTCTCAAGCTTTACTGCCTAACATGCTTGATTTTACTTTTTGAGTCCGCTAGAATATTCCTCCTCCAGTGCTATTTCCTCTCTCCCTACCTTCCTGAAAGGCTTAACGTAGCCATCATCTATTCAGGTATTGGGGCACCTTTGTCCTCTAAGTATGCCTCCAATGGCCTCAAGGAGGAAACTTAAAATAAACTGACCTGCAAATCAATGAAGGTAACTTCCTCAATCAAAACATAATTTGTATAATTTCTTTTTAGTTCGAACATGATTTAAATGAACACACACACAAAAGCACAGTTTCATGCTGAAAACATTCAGAACTATAATAAGACATTTTTAAAATCCAACGGGCCAGGATTTTGAATTGACCAAATTTCTTTTGGCTTTCCATTGTGAGAAATAAGAGACATATTGCTAAAAAATAACTAACTAGAATTTAATCAAAGAAAATACTCACTTTTGAATAAAGTCTTTGAATTCTCACATTTGAACCTTGTAGAACTAGGCATATCAGGAGCCTACAATTCATTAAAATGATCCTAAAGCAACACCTAATGTCCAAGGAAGAAATGTTTTCATTAGTTAGAACTGACATCCTTAAGCAGAGAAGTGGGCTATTGTAACTTAGAACAATTTAATACAATTAGGGATTAATTAATTAATTTATTTGACACACACAGAGAGAGAGAGAGAGAGGGAACACAAGCAGAGGGAGTGGAAGAGGGGGAAGCTGGCTTCCTGCTGAGCAGGGAGCCTGATGCAGGGCTCAATCCTTGGACCCTGGGATCATGACCTGAGCCAAAGTAGACATTTAATGATGGAGCCTTCCAAGTGCCCCCAATTAGGGCTTTTAAAAAGTAAATTTGGGAGTGATCCTCAGTTAACTAAAAAATTCCTATAACTTTATTAACGTGTGTGTGTGTCCACATGTATGTGGTGTGTGTGCAGGCACGTACGTTCCCCACCCCCAGTTGGGACAAATAAGAATTAGTATTTATTGAGATCTATTCTTGCCAGGAACTGTGCTGAGAAATTTACAGACATTATCTCACTTGATCCTTATAATAACCTTGCAAGATTATATAAAATCTGCTCCTCAATAGGTATCATAAAAATGCTAATTTGGGCCTGAGGCGTTTACACAAGATGCTCTAGAGCAGTGGGTCTCAACCTCGGCTGCCCATTAGAGCCATCTGGGAGCTTTTAAAAAATCCCCAGACTGGAGCCCCACCCCAGGACACTGGAGTTAGAACGTGTGAGAGTAGAGGCAATTGTTACTATTTCTAAACTCCCCAGGTGACTGCAGTGGGGAGCTAAGTAGGTTTGTGAGTCACTGGATTTTGATAATTTGAGGACCTAGACACTCAGTGATATGTGTGCTTGGCGTTAAGCATGGCGGTGCTCTGCTGCTGTGGGAGAGAAGTCAGCAACTCAGCGGTCACCAGCACAGCGTCCACCAGCACAGTGCCCATGTCCTAGGGGAAGAAGCACGGGCAGCAGGTACAGCTGCTTCAAAGCCTGCCTCAGGGACATCAGAGCCAGATTCAGGCTGCTCTCCTCAGAGATCACTGCCACAGAGACTTGAACACATGTTTTCATTATTTCCCAAGCACAGGACTAATCCTACACCCCTTTTAACCCCTTTGGCCAGTTAGCATTTGCCCTAGCCAAGCAAGAGAGGTGGCAGTCTGCATTTTATATTACCTAGGTATCAGGCAAGGACACGAGGTCAAGGTCAGACTGAAGATGAGGCGCAGGTTCAGAGTCAGAGCATATACACCTGAAACAGGTGGACAGTCTTGCTTGGGTGATGTTCATCGGCTGAGTCATCAGAAGCTGTGCCTTGGTTGACCATTCTGGGTATCTGAACAGCTCTGGTTTCTGTGCTGCCCCCGGAAGCTTGGTGTCAAGGGCGTGGGTGAAATCCTAAGGCCCCTGCCCTTTCTCCAGCCTTGGCCAGTCACCCGTGGAGCACAGGAAAGGGGAAACCAAGGTACCTGCTTCTTCAGCGTTCTCAGTACCTCTAGCAGTTGAGCGTATCTCTGCAAAGGGCTATAGAAGCTCCAGGACCTGAGGGCTGATAGGGAGCTGACTGCTTTCTAAAACTGCTGTTTTATAGCAGCTGTAAATTAGCTTTCAGTTCAGGTTTGAGGGGAGGCTGTTCAATGCTGTGCTTCAGAGTGTGAACTGTAGATCCACATGTGTACGCCTGTTTTCTCATCTATCTGATGAAAGTAACTAGTTTTGGTTATATTTGATGTATGGCTTATACAATAAATAGATGAAATAGATATAAATAATAGATGAATATAATAAATAGATAAAAAACTTCTAGAACAACTCCTGCACATAGTAAGGGTTATATAACTGTAAACTCTTATTATTTATGTATTCTTTCATCCATGCAACTGTTTATTTTGGGGTGCAGTGTTTAAAAAGCCTTCCTGTGTGTCAGGTGTTGTGTTAAGCTCTGCTCATGCAAAGGGAACAAAATAATATGGTCCCGGCACTCAGGGAAGGGAGGAAGACAGACAAGTAAAAATTATCTAGTATCATTTTAGGAGTTAAGTAATCCAACTGCATACCTTGGTGTTTAAGAGAAGAAACACTGCGAATCAATCCTCTTTGCTGTGGGCACCGCTGAGAACAAACTGATTGCTCCCTACTTTAGGATTCCTTTGCATATCAGATAATGGACAATAGTTAATTCTCTAAAATGACTGTGCTCCTGAAACTTATTCCAGAGCAATAAGACAGAATTGGTTTGTTCCCTTTAAATGCTATACAGCCCTGGCCACCTCCTTCATCTGTTTGGCACTGGGCAAATGGATGACCTGTTTGTCAGTATTTCCCACTGTAAAATGGACACAATGTTACTTACTTTACAAAGTTGTTTTAAGACTGACAGATATCTGTATAAACCTGGAGATCCCCTTATATTTGCAGCTTCCACTGGTTGAAGTAACCACCCCGGGTCATCCAATCCAAAGTCCTAATGGGTCTGTTTTCTCAGGAAATTGCTGTATGCATGATTATAGTACAAAGGTCCTCTTTTGAGAAGTTCTCAGATGTAATCTTGTATCTTTTCCTCCCCTTTTCTTCCTCTTCTGTTGTTCCCGATATTTTCTCACCCTGTTCACACTAGGCTGAAAAAGGTACAGGTTTGTCTGTGCTATATAGCATGGAGGCTGATTCAACCCCTCATTCCCTAGGGCTCAGAGGATGACGAGAACAGTCTACTCTCCCTACATCTACATCAGTTCACTGTCATGGACTAAAAAAATGAATTTTAAAGATAGTTTGGATTGTTTCTTACCATGGACTGATATTGTATATACAGATCACCCAAGTTGGGATCTTTTAACCACACTGACATGTGAACGTTTCTGTCCTTTCTTATATTTCTAAGTCTTGGTTTCCTTCCCCAGGGTTCTTCTCTATATAATCCAAGGAAAGGGAAACCCAACAGTAGACCAGCTCAGCGTCTACCAAGGTGTTTAAAGAAAATATTCTCATTGGTGTCAAGCAGTACTGGAAAATTTGGAATTAGATAAAAATGAATAAAAGAAAAACAACACTGTAGGATCACACTATCAAGGAAGTGAGAGGTTGGCCCATAGAAGGCGAGAAAATATTTGCAAGTCATACTTCTAATAAGGGTCTAGTTACTATAATATAGAAAAAAACTTTTATAACTTAAAAATAAAAAGACAACCTAATTTAAAAACAAAGGATTTGAATAGACAAATCCCTAAAGAAGATGTATAAATGGCCAATAAACACATGAAAAAAAATGTTCTGTATCAACATTAGCCTTCAGGAAAATGCAAATCAAAACCATGAGATCCTACTTAACACCCACTAGAATAACTAAAAATAATAAGTTTTCTTATTATTTCTTTTTCTGAGAATGTGGAGAAATTAGAACCCTCATGGACTGCTGGCGGGAATGTAAGATGGTACAGCTGCAGCACAAAACAGCTTGGCAGTTCCTCAAAAAGTGAAACATAATTACTGTATAACCCAAAACAATTTAATTCTTTCATATATACCCAAGAGAATTAAAACATACATTCCCACAACATACTATACAAACATACATTCCAATACTATTCATAATAGCAAAAAAGTGGAAGCAATCAAAAGACCCTCAAATGATGAGCAGGTAAACAAAGTGTGGTGTAGCCTACACAATGGACTATTACTCAGCCATAAAAAAGAGTGACATACAGGTACATGCCACAATATAGATGAACTCTGAAAACATAACACTAAGTGAAAGGAGCCAGACCAAAAAGATCACATAATATGTATTTCTATTTTTACAAAACTTTCAGACTAGACAAATCCATGGAGATTGAAATCAGATTAGGGTGGTCAGAAGCCAGAGGGGATAGGTTAATAGGTTGGGGGGAGTGGGGGGCTGCTAAGGGTACAGAGTTTCTTTGGGGGATAATGAAAATATTCTGGAGTTAATAATGGTGGTGACTGCACAACCTTGTGAATATTCTAAAAATCACTTCATGGTACACTTTAAAAAAAAATTGTAGGACCTCCTAAGGAGTTCTTTGGCTAATTTTAATCCTAAAATTAGTTTGGAATCATAAAAGATCCTGAATAACCAATGCAATATTAAGAAAGAAGAGCAGGACTGCCTTTGTTGTGTCCCACAGATTTTGAACCGTTGTATTTTCATTATCATTTGTTTCCATGATTTTTTTCAATTCTTCTTTAATTTCCCGGTTGACCCATTCATTCTTTAGAAGGATGCTGTTTAGTCTCCATGTATTTGGGTTCTTTTCAAACTTCCTTTTGTGGTTGAGTTCTAGCTTTAGAGCATTGTGGTCTGAAAATATGCAGGGAATGATCCCAATCTTTTGATACCGATTGAGTCCTGATTTAGGACCGAGGATGTGATCTATTCTGGAGAATGTTCCATGTGCACTAGTGGAGAATGTGTATTCTGTTGCTTTGGGATGGAATGTTCTGAATATATCTGTGATGTCCATCTGGTCCAGTGTGTCATTTAAGGCCTTTATTTCCTTGCTGATCTTTTGCTTGGATGATCTGTCCATTTCAGTGAGGGGAGTGTTAAAGTCCCCTACTATTATTGTATTATTGTTGATGTGTTTCTTTGATTTTGTTATTAATTGGTTTATATAGTTGGCTGCTCCCACATTGGGGGCATAAATATTTAAAATTGTTAGATCTTCTTGTTATCAGACCCTTTGAGTATGATATAGTGTCCTTCCTCATCTCTTATTATAGTCTTTGGCTTAAAATCTAATTGATCTGATAGAAGGATTGCCACTCCTGCTTTCTTCTGATGTCCATTAGCATGGTAAATTCTTTTCCACCCCCTCACTTTAAATCTGGAGGTGTCTTCGGGCTTAAAATGAGTTTCTTGGAGGCAACATATAGATGGATTTTTTTTTTTTTTTTTTTACCCAGCAATTGCATTACTGGGTATTTACCCTAAAGATACAAACGTAGTGATCCAAAGGGGCAAGTGCACCCGAATGTTTATAGCAGCAATGTCCACAATAGCCAAGCTATGGAAAGAACCTAGATGTCATCAACAGATGAATGGATCAAGAAGAAGTGGTATATATACACAATGGAATACTATGCAGCCATCAAAAGAAATGAAATCTTGCCATTTGCGACAACATGGATGGAACTAGAGCGTATCATGCTTAGCGAAATAAGTCAAGCAGAGAAAGACAACTATCATATGATCTCCCTGATATGAGGAAGTGGTGATACAACATGGGGGCTTAAGTGGGTAGAAGAAGAATCAATGAAACCAGATGGGTTTGGGAGGGAGACAAACCATAAGTGACTCTTAATCTCACAAAACAAACTGAGGGTTGCTGGGGGGAGGGGGTTTGGGAGAAGGGGGTGGGATTATGGACATTGGGGAGGGTATGTGCTTTGGTGAGTGCTGTGAAGTGTGTAAACCTGATGATTCACAGACCTGTACCCCTGGGGATAAAAATATATGTTTATAAAAAAATAAAAAATTAAAAACTTAAAAAAAAAATTTAAAAAAAAAAGAAAGAAGAGCAAAGCTGGAGACATTATATGCCTTCATTTAAAATTACATTACAAAGCTATAGTAATCAAAATAGTATGGCACTGGCATAAAAACAGACACATAGATCAATAGAACAGAACAGGGAGCCCAGAAATAAACCCATGCACATATATCAATTTATTTTTGACAAAAGGGTCAAGAATATACATATAATGGGGAAATACACAGTAAGTGGTGCTAGGAAAATTGGACAGCCTCATGCAAAGGAATGAAACTAGACCACTATCATACACCATACACAAAAATTAACTCGAAACAGATTAAAGACTTAAATAACTCTTAAAACATAAAACACCTAGAAGAAAACATAAAGGATAAGCATTTTGATATTTGTCTTGGCCATGATTTTTTGGAAACAACACCAAAAGCAAAAATAAACAAGTGGGACTACATCAAATTAGAAAGCTTCCACACAGCAAAGGAAACCATCAACAAAATGAAAAGGTAAACTATGGAATGGGAGAAAGTATTTGTAAACCACATATCCAATGAGGGATTAATATCCAAACTATATAAGGAACTCCTACAACTCAATAGTTAAAAAAAAAAAAAGAAAAGAAAACAGAAAAACCCAAAACCCAATTTAAAAATGCGCAAAGATACTAAATAAAGAGGTGCATAAAAAGGTGCTTAACATCACTTATCCTGGGGCACCTGGGTGGCTCAGTCAGTTAAATGTCTGCTTTTGGCTCTGGTCATGACCCCAGGGTCCTGGGGTTGAGCCCCACATCAGGCTCCCTGCTCAGTGGGGAGCCTACTTCTCCCTCCCCCTCTGCCACTCCCCCTGCTTTTGCACTCTCTCTTGCTCACTCTTTCACATAAATAAAATCTTTAAAAAAAATCACTCATTCTCAGGAAAGTGCAAATCCAAATCACAATGAGATATTACTTCACACCTGTTAGAATGGCTGTCATCAAGAGACAAGTGTTGGTGACTATGTGGAGAAAGGGGACCGTTGGCACTGTTAGTGGAAATGAAATTGGTACATTCACTATGGAAAGCTGTAAGGTGGCTCCTTTAAAAAAGTTTAAAAATAGAACTTTATTCTATGTCATATGATCTAATAATTCCACTTCTGGGTATAACTCCAAAGGGAATAAAAACATATAATGTCAAAGAGATATCGATACCTTCATGTTCCCTGCAGCATTATTTACAATGGCCAAAGTATGGAAACAACCTAAGTGTTCCTCTACAGATGAAAGCTTATATACAATGGAATATTACTCAGCCATGAGAACGGACATTTCTGGTGTTAGCAGTAACATGGATGGACCTTAAGGACAATATATGAAGTGAAGTAAGTCAGAGAAAGACAAATCCTTTTTGATATCACTTATATGTACTATTTGAAAGGGCCAAACTCATAGGAACAGAAACTAGAATTGTGGTTACCAGGGATTGGCATGGGGAAGGGGGGAATGTCATGTCATCAAAAAGTACAAACTTCCTTATAAGATGAATAATTTGGGAGATCAGAGGTACAGCATATAGTTAATAGATTATAGTTAATAATACTGTGCTATATACTTGAAACTTGCTAAGAGAGTAAATCTTAAGTGTTTTCACCATAAAATAGAAATAAATTATATAATGTAATGCAGGTGTTAGCTAAGGCTATAGTGCTAATCATTTTGCAAGGAATAAGTGTTTCAAATCAACAGGTTGTATACATTTAAGTTACATAATGTTATATGTCAATTATATCTCAATAAAGCTGGGGTAAAAAGGAAAATAACAACTCTTGGTGAGAATATAGAGACACTGAAACCTGTGTACATTGCTAGTGGGAATGGAAAATGGTTCAGCTGCTATGGCAAATAGTTTGGCCGTTCTTCAGAAGGTTAAATATAGAACTACCACATGACCCAGAAATTCTACCCTTAGGTATATATCTAAGAAAATTGAAAACACATGCTCACGCAAAAACTTATGCATAAATGTTCATAATAGCCCTACAGTAGAAACAACTCAATGTGCATAAGGCAATGAAGAGATAAACAAAATGTGGTCTAGCCCACAATGGAATATTATTCAGCCATAAAGAAGAGTGAAGGACTTCTCTATGCTACAACATGGATTAATCTTAAAAACATTATGCCAAGTGAAAGAAGCCATCCACCAAAGGCCACATATTGTGTGATTCCATTTATATAGATTGTGCAGAATAAGAAATTGACAGAGACAGAATGTAGAATAGCAGTTGTCAGGAGATGGAGAGAGGGAGGGAATTTGGACTAACTGTTAATAGGTACAGGATTTCTTTTGGGGGTGATGGAAATGTTCTGAAATTTGATGGTGATGGTTACATAACACAGTGACTATACTAAAAACCACTGAAGTGGTACTGGTTTTAAGTGATTGATTTTATTTATATAAATTGTGTCTTAAAAATGCTTTAAAAATAAAAATAAACTACAAATTTTAAGAAATAATTCTTTAGGTGGTACATGGGTGGCTCAGTAAAGTAAGCATCTGCCTTTGGCTCAGGTCATGATGCAGGGTCCTGGGATCAAGCCCCATGTTGGGCTCCCTGCTCAGCAGGGAGCATGCTTCTCCCTCTGCCTCTGCCCTCCCCCCCCCCCGCCCATGCTTTCACTCTCTCTCTCTCAAATAAATAAACAAAATCTTTAAAAACAAAAAAGAGAATAGTTCTTCAGCATTGAAGTGACTGTGTAAAGTCTTCTTAAACTCATTGTTTATTTTGTCTCTAATACAGCTGAATACTCTTATCTCTGTATTATAAACTTGAAATTTTATGTGTCTATGAATATTTGAGTTTGAGACTGTGTCTCCTGGGAGGTAAAATAAAGATCAAAAGAAAGAAAAGAAACACAGTGTTGTTAAGAATATTTGCCCAAACTTTTTTCTTTTCTTTCTTTCTTTTTTTTTTTTTTTTCTGAGACAGAGAGCACATGTGCACCCTCCTGTGAGCAGGATGGGGTGCAGGGGTTAGTCTCCAAGGGGCAGAGCGAAAGGGAGAGAGAGACTCTCATGCAGGCTTCATGCCCAGTGTGGAGCCGGACACAGGGCTTGATCTTACAATCCTGTGATCATGACCTGAACCAAAATTAAGAGTCAGACACTTTACCGAGTGAGCTCCCAAGGTGCTCCTATTTGAGCAAACTTTTAATTGGTAAAACTGTTTGTTCTTTTGGATCCTAGATTATGTCTAAAACACTGAACAAAAAATAAAATAAAAAAATAGTGACTTTGTATTATGTGAATTATATCGCAATTTTTTAAAAACTGCAGGAACTCTCTAAGGAGTTCTCTGGCTAACGTACAATATAGATTTCCAAGATGCAGATACAGAATTTTTTGTTTTCCATCTTATTTAATAGTGGAAAACTTTTTTTTCATAGGGTAGCTCTATGGGAACTGCTAAGGGAAATATTGCTCTAGTGAATCCACTCCAAATAAATATTAATGTGAAAGCATCCAGTACTTGGAGTTGATGGTTTAGTTTAAATGATTCATCCTTGTTGATTCTAGGTCACTGCCATTTCTCCATTTCATTTTGGCTCTGTTGATAGTAGTCCCCCTCATTATATGTTAAGCTTTGTTGCCCTGCATTTAATTGCTCCCGGTGTAAGAAATGTGACTTTAGAAACCTCTCTTAAAAATAAAGTAATATCCTGAGAAGTGAGCACAAAGTAACGAAGATGAATTTAATTTACTGGGACATGTGGAGCTTAAACTACGCACAGCGTTTTTAATCCAGCTAAGGCTATAATGCACAAAGCATGACATTTTAAGTCTATTAAGTCATTCCAACAAGATTAGTTTTCAGGTTAGGCATAGTACTCTAGAGACTATTGTCACAATGTCATGGGGACATTTATGCCAATGGATTTTATTGGTACTGATACACATTGGTGTCTTTACCACACTAGGTAGAACAGCTCAAGTAAAACCTTAAATGTTTCAAATCATACTTATAAAGAAAGTGATATTGACCAATGCTTCCTTCTTTCTAAATGACAAAATAAATACACCTGCTTTGATTAAGGAAATAGCATGAAATCACCACACGGGAAACTCAGATTGCATCCTTGACGTCAACAATAACTTTGTAGAATACAAAACACACTGAATTACAAAAATGAAAGGACAAAAGTGGAGGCAAACAAACAGGAAGAGGGAAATCAAAAGAAGAATGATCAGGGAGGAGGAAAAGGGGACTCAGTAGCACAAGAACAGAAACAAAGCACTCGGTGCCTCTGTCTCAGTGTGCCTCTAACCTGAGCACTCACTCTACTTATGTGACAAATTCAGATATTTGTGGACAAATGTCACTTCTAATTATCTTGTGCAATACTGATCCTTTTGTTTTCTATTTGTGAGTAGCCATAACTAATTTTCTTTTTTTGCATGTTTAGATTCTAAACATTGTATGCCAGAAAATAAGTTCGTTTTGTTTTGTTTTGGTTTAGTTTTGGTTTTTGGTTTTTTGATTTTGGTTTTTGGTGGTAGGCAGAGAAAGCGAAGCCTGATATCATATGAGCCAGATGTACTCATTTGGATGGCCTACAAGAAAACCTGCGAAGATTAACAATAAATCTTTCTCTGTGCTCACAAACTGATGACAAATTGGCATAAAAGGTGCCACTACTAAGTCAGTTATGCATGTATACATTACTGGCTACTCTGAGTGAGTGACCAAGGTAATATTTGCTTTTTAGTAAAAAGAGGCTTAAGCAGAGCCAAGGGTACATTTCACATCCCAAAGCACGCCTCCCACTTGCCTCCTTATGTAAATTACTGAGAGAACTTAGCTGCTTCCGGGGGAACTTTCACCCTTATAGGACATTCCCTGTATAAGCCTTATGATCTGCAAAAAAGGGCATTTCCCCTTGTCTGAGCTCCTGACACAATTACTGTGTAAGTGCACATTTAGAAGCTAATCTTATATAGTAAGTACATGCTTTAGCATGTTTTGAATTATGTTATCTTTGTTATTACTGTTCGGCCTTTTACATCTGTATGTCCTGCTTTCTCAACTAAACTATAATTTCTCTGAGATCAGGGTACATATTTTATATGCCTTTCTACATGTCCATAGCATCCAAGAGTACTGTAATAACTGTGCGCTAAAGTCCTTCAATTTAGAAGAGACCTTTCCTTCCAGAGAATGTATGGTATAATACTGGGGAAGTGTTGGATAGCTACCTTATTTACTTATCAAATATTTATGTAATCCCTACCAGTGCCAGCCACTAATATGTTAATGTATTTTTCAAATCTATTCACTCACAGAACTTCTGTAGATGAGTTCTATTACTATTCCTCCCATTTTGCAAGTGAAGAAACTGAGGTATAAGGAAGCATTATCACCAACAGACAATAGACAGCTGATGCAGAAATCAGACCCGGGCAGCCTGATTCTGGAATCTCTGCTCGCTTCTACTGCTTAAGTTCTGCCACCTGTGGGGCCATGCTGTGTCGACTCTAGGTTCTCTGTACCTCAGTTACTCGTGGTTCCTGCCAATTGCATATCATACATCCTCTAATCCACCATATTGATTGTGAGGTGTCTTGGACCAGTTTATTTCTTATGCGGTAGAGAATACATTTACAAAAGCATTCCAAATACTATGTTGCCACCTCTCTCATCATCTTCTAACTAATAATTGTCACTGTTGCTTCGGCTGCTGCAGCTCCGCTATCAGAATGTAACTTACAACAATGCTACCCTGTTCCTTCTTAATTATTGTTTAGTCATTGAGAATAAACATTCCTATTCTCCTCTCTTTTCCTCTAATCTGTTCTGGCTACGTGTACAGTGCTGATGTCATTAGATGGAAAAGAGAACACCAAGAACTTCTATCTTGGCATCAGTCTAAGTCACCACAAAAACAGACCTGCACCCAACTCTCCCTGGCACTGAGTTGTGGCTAAGACGGGAAATCATCATTATCATATCCTCAGTTTGCTCCCAGAAGCGACTCAACAGCTCCAGCCAAGCTGTCCTGAAACAGGAGTTCACCCTGAGAATCTGCATCTATTAAAAGCGGTCTTTTAAAGTCTCCTTTATGCTAATAAAATAAAGGTCCATTGTAGAGCCGTCTGCACTTGAAGCCGAGAGCTGGTATCCTATGTGAATGCTGCCGTCGCATTCTTCTCGGCCTGTCCACTAGCCACAGGATGCCTTTCTCTACCTCTGGGTGTCAGAGCATCTGGATAATGCAAGCAGATTTGATGTGTGCCGGGGAAGAAAGGGGCCAGGGGATGGGCGAGGCTTTGTGAAGAAAACCTTTTAGCATGCGCCACCCCCCCATCGAGGCGGGGGAAGAGAGAAGTGATCAAAGGCTCACAAGAGGCCAAGTCTTCTCGAAGAAGACACATAAAGGACAAAGATTGTTATACTGAAATATCTAAGAAGCTCTCAATGCAGCATGGAGAAACAGAACTCTAGTACAATGCCTCATTTATGCAGGCCAGCCTACTTTGTTTAACGGTGATAGACATGCATTTAGGCCTAACCAGTCATTCAGGCCATCATCCCGCAGATTTTCATGGAAGAAGGTCAGAATGCCCATGAAGCGGTTGTCCAAGCAAGCCTGTTTTTGGTCATCCTTCAAATGGACTTACCTGAAACAACAGCTGAAGGGGACATTTCTCTCGTGTTGCTTAAAACCACTAATGGCTACTTACATCCTTAAATTCAAATCTCTGTCTTCTATGTTATGTGCCCTGGGCGTGAGACTGACAACAGACACGTCAATAAATGAAATTCACTCTGCAATTACTTAGTATACCCTAGGATCCCCCTAGGGTATACTTGGTACTTGCCAGTGGGCCAGAAAACTCCCCACTGACTATGCTCTCAAGAAACTTCTTTACTGGGGCGCCTGGGTGGCTCAGTGGGTTAAGCCTCTGCCTTCGGCTCAGGTCATGATCCCAGGGGCCTGGGATCGAGTCCCGCATTGGGCTCTCTGCTCAGCAGGGAGCCTGCTTCTCCTCATCTCTCTGTCTGTCTCTCTGCCTATTTGTGATCTCTCTCTCTGTCAAATAAATAAATAAAATCTTTAAAAAAAAAAAAAAAAGAAACTTCTTTACTATCTACACTATCTTGTCAAGACAAGAAGCCTAAACAGGTAATCATAATACAAGGTCAAAACCAGTGGGTTATGCAAGGATCTGTTTCCAGGGTGTAGTGGACAAAATAGAGGAGTAGACCTCTTAATCAGGGTGGGCTTCATGGAGGAGTCAAAGCCTATGAATTTACTGTTAGTGGGTATATCCATATCATGGATTTCCTGCCTGGTGAAATTATGTTACAAATAGTCTGAAATGTTTAATTAACATCTAGCCCTTAACATCTCATCTGCTTTTCTGATCCTGCCACAGACACAACTCTCCTGTCCCTAAAATGGATGGAACTATTGCCATCAAAGTCTCTGTTTTTAAAAAGTTAAAAATGGGTGAGTCTCATGAAATAATTTTCCAATTAGCAATATTCAGACAAGCCCTTGTCCCCTGTTCTCAATAATTCTTTTGCCAGGTAATCTTGCTTTATTTTTCATTTGATTGCTTCTTTGTTTGTTTTTTAGGATTTATTTATTTATTTGAGAGGGAGAGAGAGCATGTGAGTGTGGGCAGGGGGAGAGGGTGACAGAAAGACTCTCCAGCAGACTCCCCACTGAGTGCTGAACAGACCGGGCTGGAGGGTGCAGGGGGCAGGTCTTAATCTCATGACCATGAGATAGATCATGACCTGAGCAAAAACCAAGATTTGGACTCTTATCCAACTGCACCACCCAGGCACCCCTTGCCTTACTGTTGTTTTTTTATGCATTTCTCCTCTTTATGACAACTTTGCTTCCCCCCTCACTTTCTGTCATCCCCCGACCTTCTACTCTGCTGCAAACACACAACACCACACACTTGTGGCCACATTATACCTGGCTAGCTATACCTAGGATATGTTCTACTCATCTCTTAAACAGTTGTTAAACATAGAAAGATAACATAGGAATAGTGGAGAGTCAAATGAATTATGTTAACTTCAGAAAAAAAAAGTTCTGGAGATAATATGATAGCTGCATTAAATTCTGATTTCCAAATATTTCTGTCTGTTGTGTTTACAAAAAAACAAAACACACACACACACACACACACACACACACACACACACAAAACCAAGCTATGGTTTCCATTGTGATCCCCGGTGAAACAAAGAGGCCAACCCAAGACAGATACCAGGGGAAAACTGGGTCAGTACAGGATAAATAACAGGTGTAGTGCATAATCCAAAAAGTCAATGGCTAGTGCAGTTCTAAGTCTTTTATGTACTGAAAGATATTTAATCCTCGCAATCGCCTTATGAGATAAATACTTTCATTATCATCCTCATTTTACAGGTGATAAAATGGAGGCCCAATGTTAAGATAAGGAAACAGTTAGCTAGGGATTGGCAGAATGAGGATTTTAAGTCAGATGGGTTGGCTCTGGAGTCCAAGCACTGGAGTGCCCATCATGTGCTCCATGCAGCAAACTGTCAAGGTCACTAACGGGGCTCCCCATGAAGCTTCTCTGAAGTGGAATGGAGCTCTGGTCCAGGCAGGGAGCGCCCATCAAAAGGCAAGGCAAGGACTTGCATTCCATTCTAGGGCATCTCAGAGAGACTCCTACCAAGGGCTTCTCCTTGCTTGAGGCTGTTTTGATACTTTATTTTGCTCTACTATTTACAAGAGTACTGCTAGGCTTCACCACATGCTGCACTGAGAAAACAACTATGTAATTGGGGGAGGGGGAGGCTGTGGAAAAGGCATACACCAAGGAACACTGAATCTCTAGGCAGGGAGGGGTTTGCTATAATTGAGGACTTAACACTAGAGATCTTTGATCACCTACATTTTTACCTAAAGCTCTGATCTATTTTCTTAAAAATCTGCTTAGAGTTCAGTGAGCCAAAGTAATAATGTTTCGGTATTATCACCCCACCTTATGGTGTTCATACAATTTGAAGGAATTTTTGTCGCTGTCTTCTTCAAAGTTAGGGAGAATTATTTGTCAAGAGAATTTATTCTATTTTTGGATATGTCAAAAAACTAGAAAGCTTGTCCTGATACTGCATAAACTCTACTGTAGCATTTTCAATAGCAGTAGATATGTTATAAAGACTGCAATTGTTAGCTTCATTATTATTAATTGTGGATAGTTTTTACGAGATGCATCGTGGAGACATTCTTACGTATTGAAAAATTTTTAACAATTGTGTGCTTCTTGGTGTCTTGGTTGTTGACACACCCTTTTACCAGCCAACTTTTGTACCATAAGGAAGATTATCTGAACAACACATAGAAAAAATTGTTTGCTTCTAGGTGACAGCTGCTGCAGTAAAGTACCTTCTAATTACCCAATATCAAAACCTACTCACTCATAAACTGTCGCTATCACCAGCAGGACAAAATATGTTTCTTGAGCATAATTTGACAATATGCCAGTCAGTAATGTTCACGTAACATGGCCTTCGTTTGACCACAGCATCCCCTCCTCAATCTGGAGCAGATGGAGTAGAAATTGCATCTATAATGGCCACTGGGATCCTGGACCAGGAACCAGAGCTACAGAGGGCATCAGACCTCCCAGGTCAGCTAAGAGGAGAAGAGGAGAGAGGGGAGGGGAAGGGAGGAAAAGAGAGGGGAGGGAAGGGGGGAGGGGGGAGGGGAGGGAAGGGGAGGGGAGGGGAGGGAAGGGGAGGGGAAGGGAGGAGAAGAGAGGAAAAGAGAGGGGAGGGGAGGGGCGGGAGGGGAGAGGAGAGGAGGGGAGGGGAGGGGAGAGGAGGGGAGGGGAGGGGAGGAGAGAAAAGGGCATCGAGCAAAGGAATTTGACATCTTTCACAAAAGAGAAACTACACAGAGAGGGAGAAAAACTGATTGTTGACTGAGATACCAAGGCAGCGTCACCGTTCGATGATCCAACGGAAATAACCCAGGAGTCTGAATTATTTATCACCAGCCCCTTTCTGCCCCTGCATGCCCCCGCTGGCTTTGTTATGCAATGATAGTTATTATTAGGTTGGTTGCTAGAGCATCAGGCAAACAAGCTGCTAGTCTCAAAACTAGTCTGGAAAATATTAATTTCAGTTTGGGGAAGGACTTCAAATGGCTGTCAGGAATGCGTTTGAAGTGGAACTAAAGGATGAATTGACTAGAGAGTCAATTTTCACAGTTTCCTATAGGATAAGGAAAACAAAAGAAAACATTGTTTTCTAGACAGCATTATTTCATTGTAATTATAATGAGCAATTCTGATCATTTATTCTCATGCTGCCGGGGACCATCTCTTGTCACAGTATATTTTGCATAATAAGTAGGGGGCAAAAAACTAATCTTACATTAATAAACTGCAAAAGGATACTTTTTTGAGAGGAAAGGGGTATTCATGTTTAGAGTGGGCATTTCAAATAGATATTTAACATTTACATCTAGCCCCTTTTCCTCATGAAAAAAAATCACTGAATGCCTTATATTTTTCCCTTACTGTCCAAATCTAATTGCAAAGACATCCACATGGTATAGACATAAGGAGGTATTGATCCATTATAACAAGGGGCATTTGGGAAAGCCTACATCATGGCAATGAAGTTGAAATATTGCTGTACCAGAAATGTCTCAATTCAGTTTTCACTATTTGTGGTCTTTCATTAAGAATTTCAGCATTTATTGTTACTGATAATAACAACAGCAACAAATGTCATTTATTGGGCACTTATTCTGGGTCAGACACCATGCTAAGCTCTTTTCATACCTTAAATATGCACAATAGTCTGCAAGATGGGTATTGCTAACCCCATTTAAGAGTTGAGGAGGGGCACCCCAGTGGCTCAGTCAGCTAAGCATTTGACTTCAGCTTAGGTCTTGATCTTGGGGTCCTGGGATCAAGCCCTGTGTCAGGCTCCCTGCTCAACGAGGAGCCTGCTTCTCCCTCTGACCCTCACCACCCACCTCGACCCCCCCCCCCCGCCCCACAGTTCATGCTCTCTCTTTCTCTCTCTCAAATAAATAAATAAAATCTTGAAAAAATAAAAGAGTTGAGGAAAATGAAGCTCAGAGAGGTTAAATAGCCAGCATAAAGCATAGAGCAAGTTACCTTTGGGGCTAGAATCCCCATGCTTACCTCGATGTTTCTGTAGCCTGTGCCCATGGTACTACATCCCACTGTCTTTTGTGTTAAGACAGCCTGTCCGTGATACTCCTTCTGTGTCAACAGAAATGTTCTAAGCTTGAACATTTCAATGTCATTCATTAGTCACATGTGCCTGTTAAGTACTCGAAACGTGGATAGTGTGACTATGGAAATGAATTTTTAATTTTATTGAATTTAAATTAATTTAAACTTAAATAGCCACATGTGGCTATTCTCTACTGTATTAGACAGTGTTACTCTAAAACAAACTAGGACTACAAGACAGAGCATACCTAGCCTAGGATAGTTAGCAAGGATGACATGCCAACAGAACAGTTTTTGATTGGAATCATCCTACTCTCATTCTTCTCCAAAGAAATTCACTTGTTGGCTGTGGGCACCCTGAGGAGCCCTGCTGCCCCTGGATGGAGGGAGCAGGAGGGTGCCCAGCGCTCCACTGCTGCCTCTCCCAAGGCTGCAAGTAGACCTGGTTCCTGTCCCGTAGGGGTCATGCCCACCGTCCGTCCCTATCATCCATTCTCTCCTTCAGTCCACCACACAGCCTCAACATGAAATGTCTTGCTGACCCACACCTTTCATTTTCCAAATAGTAAGGGAAGACGCGTCAAAACTTCCCTGCTAGAAAACTGGTTTCTTCTCTGAAGCATTATGAAATGTTATGTGCTAACACTGGTATGCACGGAGCTCTCAGCCTGAGGAATTTCACAGTGAGGAGTTTGGAACCACCGTTTCTCAATGTCTACTCTTGAGCCAAGTATCCATCTCATCCCAGCATCACCACAACACTATGAGGTAAATATTAATCTATCCCCCAGTTTACCAGTGAGCAACATGTCTGGTTCACCTTGAGGTCCTAACTTCTTCCCACCTCCGTACCCTGCCATTAGCTATCAGATTTGTCATTGCCTCTTACCTCTGCTGCATATTCATTTTGGTTTGGGGACAAGCACCTCACACTTAACGAGAGCAATTAAGACACATGTCGATACCAGAGAGGCCCAGAAAAGGCCCCTGTAGAATCCTAATCTTCTCCAGATCAATGTAGGGAAGAACAAGGGAAGTGTGAAGTTAAAACCAACTGAACTTATTTGGATTAAAAATGAAATCTGATGACTGCTGAAGATTAACTGCTGAGACCGCATCTATGACAATAAAATTAGATTAATGGAAAGATGAGATTGGATTAACCACTTAAGATCATCCATCAAGATTTCACTGAATGAAACTCGATTCTATTAGGTAAGGAAAAAATAGCAACCGGTATAAAGTTATGCTTCTTTTTTTTTTTTTTAATTTTATTTATTTATTTGACAGAGAGAGATGTCACAAGTAGGCGGAGAGGCAGACAGAGAGAGAGAGAGGAGGAAGCAGGCTTTCCATGGAGTAGAGAGCCCGATGCGGGGCTCGATCCCAGGACCTTGGGATCATGACCTGAGCTAAAGGCAGAGGCTTTAAACCACTGAGCCACCCAGGTGCCCCTAAAGTTATGCTTCTGATACACACCCTTGCAGTGGAACATTTGGTGGACACTCTGGGTTGAAACCCAATGTCTCAGCAGTACCCTCTCAGAAGACCCGCAATGGCAAAGAAGACAACTAAGACAACATTGCCTCCACCCACCGCAGCTCTCAAATTCAACTATCCGAAGCTGTTAATCAGGAGCTACTTGTATTTGCATTTGGATTGACTCTAAGATTCCCAAACTCTTTTACAGAGGACGATATTATCAAGAACATGCATCTCAATCTTCAGTATTTCTATTTCTTTATAAGAAAGCAGCAGATGGAAGCAATTGTTCTCTGAGTTTTTTAAAGTGCTGGTAGATCTAAAGATGGTTTTTTCCACTTAATGGTTAACCTACAGAATGGTATTTAGTGTGAAGCACACGCACGCGTGTGTGTATGTGTGTGTGTGTACACTTTTTATTCTGGCTTAGCCTAACTCTCACCATCCTACCTCTTGCCAATTGACATGTTTGCAATCATAGACAGGATTTATATTTTTAAAAATTAGAAGACGGATAATAGGAGATATCCTGCTTTGATCATAGTTGGTCGGTTACCGACCAACTTTCTTAGCGTGGGTATGAAATTATATTAACTATTCTCTGAATCTCTTCAGTTACAATTCCAAACTGTAGGACCCTTCTCCTTGATCCTAATTTCCTGAACGGTGATAGAAGCGTCACTGCCATATTTTTTCTTGTGCCGTGACAGTGATTTCCCTACGCATCACCTAATCTCATTTCCCCCAAACTCGGTATCAAACTACATGGCTTCAGCTAGTTATTGCTCTGCACCCTTCTTCCAAATGTAAATGCTCTGTCTCTAGAGCCCTCGAAGTCTATCTAGGGACCCATTGCAAATGAAGATAAATTGACACTGTGCCTGGGGAGCTCCGGTCAGAAATGCAATTTTCAGGAAGATGGTGACTAGCCTCCAAACGTATTCATTGTCAATGAAACATGACAGGTGTCACCAGGAACAGAGATCCCACGCAAAGGGAAATTAGAGCCTCTCATGTCCCCACTCATCTGTGGTTTCCTAATTGCAGTTGTTGGCATTAATTGATGCCAGTGCCATTTTTGATCACGCAGGGCTGTCTTGAGTGCCTTCCATTTCCAAAGGGCTTGACATTCTGAGAGCCACCGCATGTTTGGATCAAATTTGCTTTCCACATGCCATGTTCAAGAATCTTCTTCTCAAAGGCCATTAGTGAAAAGGACCTGGCAAATTCATCGCCCCTTGAAATTGCTCATGCCGCTGAGGAAGCCATTCATGGCCTATCTCTCTTAAAGCTGTAAGAGTTGCAGGAAGTGTAATAATTCATCAGCGTGGCTGTGGGGTTATATAATCAGATGTATATTTCTGATAGCTATCTTCTCTCCCAAATGATATTGTATGTTTTCCTTTAGGTGTGCTCCAGAGGGTAACTGCACTTAATAAATGTTTTTATCAGTTTGAATGAGACAAAAGTAATTCTGAGAAGCAAACAAGACTTCTTCTTTAAGGGCAGAGTAACTGGATGATTTTAGACGCAGCATAAACATTTGTCATAAGAAAAAGAAAGGAAGCTGCTATGGCTTTCTCTACTGATCACAGATGTAATAAAGCAAGGGAATTTATCTTCAAGAGACATTTTGCTTTTCAGGAAACACATAAATGAAAATCTCATGAAATAAGCTGCTCCATTAGCTGTGAGTGACCTCCTGTTGGGTCTGTTGAAGACACACACAATTCACAGGACTGGGGCAGTGATTTGCCTCCTTTGTCTGTGCCAAGAACGTAAGGATTAATATTATTTCAGTATTGAAGGCTTCAAAAAACCAGGTCTAGGTTACAATGATATGCTGTCCCAGGCCATTGGCTCTGCATTTCCAATCTGTTATGTTTGCCATTTAAGATAATAAAGAAGAATAGATAAACCCATCAATAACAATGAGATCAATTACCAATGTCTTTTTTATTATCATCAATATATGATTACCAGCATCATTATGTAATGTAATACATATCCTTTATATATTTCATTTAGTTTAATGAGAAGTATTTATTTCCCCTTGTCATATATGTTGTACAAATATGTAACATATCTTCTGGCACTTGGAATTAACTTGTTTGAGATTTAGTTGTATCAATAACCAAGTTAAGAGAACTTCTCTTAATACTTTTTCATGTCAGAATAAGTATTTTAGTAAATCGGCTCCTAGAGGACAAAGTGTGCATTTCAAGAATCTCTTTGACGAATAAAGCTTACAAATGCCTTTTGAATGACTACTAAGCGATTTAAGGAAAATGGTTCCATCCTTGGCCACCCAGATGCATTTATGCAATTCTGCAGCATCTCAGAGACAGTTCTTTTTTGGCGCTCTCCTTCTCCCTGCAGGTGGCTGTGCTCAGAGTGGCCTCTACCTTCCGCTCCTCAGGGAGCTGCCAGAGAGACTCTCCATTCAGAGGGTTCCAGGAGACACTGGATCGTGCAAGTAGAAAATACACTTCAAGAGAATTTTGTAGTCACTCTTTACTATGGAAATACGAACCCCCCAAAATCTTTTTGAAGTTTAGAATAGAGATAATGGGAAAACTTAAGATTTTTATAAATTGTATAAATCAATTTTATAAATATAAACACAAGTATATTATATATAAATATATATTATAGGTATATTATAAATATTTGTATATTTATAATATATATCCATATTTATATATAATATAAATATCATATAAAATCATATAAATATGAATATATTATAAATACATTAAATATAAATATAAATATAAAATTTTATAAATCAATAAATTGTTTCCATTTCCCCCTCTGCCCTTAGCTGAGGGCTACTGTCACCAGGCAAAAACAAAGTCTAACAAAATATTTAAGGTCTATATTCCCTTCAGAACGGACCAGGAAGACAAAAATCCTTTAGGGAATAAATGGCATCCAAGGAACAACCTCATTACTCAACCCTGTGGAGACAAATGAGCTTTCTGATAAGGCAGCGAGTGCACATCTGGGCCCACCAGCTGTACACTCCAAACTCTTTTTGAATATAAGGAGTTCACATGACTTACATATCCTTATTTATTTATCCTTATGTATGGGACATGTCCTTTCGTAACATTATGTTTGGTTGTTTTTAAAATACATACATACAAAAATGAATTGTAAAAAGGTGAAGTAAAATATAAGTATATACAGAAGCCCTATCACTTTGTGGTACCACTAGATTGATCACCTTGTGCATACTTTGGAGTATTGTGTAGACCACCCATTTTGGAACACTGATCCCTAAATCTTTTCATGCAGAATGAAGCCAACTTGAACCTTGAATGTTGCATGTTGTACTTTCACCTTTTTAGTCTGAAGGCAATGTTTGAGGTACAATGATTGCTGGCAGTGGTGCCCTGATTTTTCATTTCTTCCAAACAGTTTGGTAACACAAACCTAACCATACATCTTTCACTCTCTCCTTGTGATAGTAATGGATGGTGTAATTTACATAAGAAACATGGCAGTTTTCTCTCATGCATGATGACATAAAATCAAATGCTTCTGAGGAGAATGCAAGGACTCTGACCATTGCAGTATGGAAGGAATTTTAGGTGGAATATAATGAGGGCTCACAGTGTTTTATTTTTCATCCTGTAATATGACAAACCTTTGATGTCTCCAAGAAAATATGGGGGGAGCAGAGCCCAAAGCAGCCAGTGTAAGGTATGAGGGCATTCAGATCAGTAAATGGAGACCTCAGTGGACTTCACCAAACCTAAATAAGGGTGAGCACAAAAACAGTGTGGGACACACTTAAAATTGTGGCTGGCCAAGTTCTAGTACAGAAAAAAAAACTAAGTGACTATGGGCATTGGCTTAGAAGAGACACAGAGGAACTTTCTTGGGTGATGGAAATGTTCAATTTCTTGATTAGGCGGATAGTTACATGGATCTATATATTTGCCAACATTTATTGAACCATACACTTAAAATATGTGCACTTTATTGTATGTAAATTATGCTTCAATAAAAAGCTTAGCCAAAACAAGTAAATAAATAAAGTGGGCAAATAAAGATTGAAAAAATACGAGACAAAGGAATTAAGAAGTGAAAGTGGGTAGATCCAGATGATATTTCTAAGATGATGCTAACCCTCCCTAAGAGGGGTGAAACAAGTGATGCGGATTAAGGAGGGCACTAGCCGTGATGAGCACGGGGTGATGTATGGAACCATTGAGTGACTATATTGTATGCCCCAAACTAATCTTACACTGTACATTAACTAACTGGAATTTAAATTAAAATTTAAAAAAATTAATAAATAAAGAGATCATGTTACGACAACAGGAAAACTGATGTTGGGATAACTTTGTTCTTTTCATTATTTTGTGAGATGTGCATTTAAGAGACAAAGTAGACTTAGTGATAATGCACTCAAGTGAAGAAGAACCTATATATATATTTTAAGTTTACTTGAAAAATCATTTCTAGCCTGCTTCTCTGTCTACTTGTGAACTCCGTCTGCCAAATAAATACATAAAATCTAAAAAAAAAAATCATTTCTAAATTCTCCCAGCTTGGATGTTATATGGATAATTCTTTACTGATAAAAGTAGATGAAGTTGATTATTTCCAGTAATCAACATGCCCATGTGTCAACATGCCCATCCTGTGCTAAGTGCTTTAAGTACATCACCTCACTTAATCTTCCTCTTCACTCTATGTTATCTTCCTTTTGCTGATGAGGAAACTAAAACTTAGAACTTGACCAAGTTCCCAACTAAATGAAAGACCATGATCTTGAGACATAAAAATTCATGCTCTTCAACACTATACTTTGAGCTTTTGACTAAAGGAGGAAACTCAGTGCCTGCTTTCATGGAGTTAACAAACATAACTGGAACCAAACAAAATACATTTCTCCTGTCGCCAATTCCATAATGTCCAACCCATTACCAGGTTTTGGGTGACCAATCTTCCCTTATTGGACAGGCTAGGTAACCCAGCCTTTGTTCTCTTTAAAATACCATCTGTAAGACATGTCAGCTGATATCCTTGAACGGCTCACCTACTGAACACTCTACCCACCTAAACCATCCTACTCCCAACAAATGAACTGAATATTTACTCAAAGTCCCTTGGGTTTATTAGAGTTGCTTTCATTACTGTAATTATGAGAGTTATTAAATAGGAAGAAAACTAATAAAGCATGAGTGCAAAACAAATAAACAGTTTTCTTCAGCTGAAAACTGAACTGCTTTGTAGAGTCTCAACCCAAGAAGGAGTCACTAAGATACTGTATTGATATACAACCTATGAATCCATTAAGAAAACAGAAAATTAATAAGAATTGGTGATTTGATCAGGCATTTAACACATGAGGATACTAATATGAAAAGGCACTCAACCTTCTTAATTACTAGGGAAATATGAATTCAAACCACAATGCCATGTGATTACATGTACACCTGAATGGCTAAAATAAAAATGACTGACAATGCCTTTTGTTAATGATGGTGGATGAAGAGTAGCTGAAACTCTCACACACTGTGAGAGTATAAATTAACACAATTGCTTTGGTAAACTGACAGCATCTCTAATGATGAAAATTATATATGCTCTGATCCAGCAATTCAACTTCTAGGTACCTGTCCATGACAAAGCACAGTATGTTCACCAAAAGACAAGTACTGAAGTGTGTACAGTAGCACTATATAACAGCAAAAAATGAAAAGTGATCCAAACTTCTATGACTAGTAGAATGGAGTTGTGGTTTCATTGTATAATAAACGCTTCAGAGAAATAAAAATGGGCAAATTACACTTAAATCTAACAACCTGGATAAATCTCACAAATAAAAAATTCAGCAAAAGAAGCAAGATACAAAAAAAATGTTCTATATGATTCTACTTGAGTCATATAGGACAGAAAAATAATTATCTATATAGAAATCAAAATAAAGCTAATTTGGGGGAAGAATGGTAGGAAAGTGACTGGAAAGGAGTGAAGGGTGTATTTGGGGAAATACAACATCAGTAATGTTGTATTTCTTGATCTAGGTAGCAATAAAAAGATGTTTTGGCTTGGGGAAAATTTATCAAAAAACATATACTCGCATTTACATTTTCTTCATCCATTCAATTGTTAAAAACTTAAAAAGAATTAGTTTCCGATAAGGTAAGTGCAAAAAACCAAAACAAACAAACAAACAAACAAACAAAAAAATCCCAATCAATAAAAGACCGGGAAGAAAATATAAATATTTGCATGCAACATTCAGATTGCTGAGCAATTGTTTTTATTTTGTCATTCCACTTTAAGGCACTAAAACTGGCAAGAGTGGATTATGAATAAGATTTGTGCAAAAAAAAAAAAGTATTGAAAAGACAGGAAATACCAGGTGTGGGCAAGGGTGTGGAGAAAATGGAAACTTCCTGTACCATTGGTGGGTGCAGCCAATGTCAGAAACAGTACAGAGGCTCCTCAAAAAACTAAAAATCAAAATATAATATGATTCCAGAATTCTACTACTGGGTATTTAGCCAAAGAAAGCAAAACACTGATTCAAAAAGATACATGCATCCCTATGTTTATTGCAGCATTATTTAAATTAGCCAAAATATGGAAGCAACCCAAATGTGTGTTGGTAGGTGAATGAATAAAGGAAAGATGTGTGTGTGCGTGTGTTTACTGAAATATTACTCAGCCACAAAAAAGAATGAATTCTTGACAATTGTGACTATATGGATGGACCTAGACGGTATTACGTTGAGTGAAATAAGTCAGAGAAAGGCGAATGACATAAGATTTCACTTACATGTAGAAGCTTAAAAAAAAAAAAGAAAAAGAAAAAGAAGGATAAACAGAAAGATAAAACAGACTCATAAATATTGAGAACTAGTAGTTGCCAGATGGAGGAGAGGTGGGAATTGGGTGAAATAGGTGAAGGGGAATAAGAAGTACAAATCCACAGTTAAAAATTAGCAAGTTACAGAGATGAAAAGTACAGTGGAGAGTTCATAGTCAATAATTTTGTAATAACATTGTGTGGTGACGCATGGTAACTAACTTATCATGGTGAGCACTGAGTAATGTATAGAATTGTCAGATCAGGATGTCATACACCTGAAACTAATACAATATTGTATGTCAATATACTTCAATTAAAAAAAGCTGTCTCAAGCAGAATGACCACAGAAATTAACACCATACTGGGACCAGAAGTATCTCAGTAATGACAACCAGGTATGACTTAGCACATGGAGACTGGAATTAATTATATTTTATTAATATACATTTAATTTTATATAATATAATAAAGAGATTTAAGAAAGACATTGAACCAGAGCATAACCAAAGAAAAGATTATGGGCCTACCTCAGAAGATTATCAAGTGCAAATGAACATATATATTTCACACTAATATAAAATAATTAAATAATTTCATTACATATGCTTACATACACACACACACATACATATACACACAAACCAACTGCTGGACCCAAAAGCAGGGTGTTAGCAAACAGAAATTCTATTTTCGAGGCTTCAGAAATCCTGACGTTCTAGTTCCCTTCCCAACTGACCATTAAACATCTCCATTAGACTCCATTCTTTTTTCCTGATGAAGGGGAGTAGACCTTGGCCTCTCACCTGGAAAATCACCAGGTGTCACCAGAACCTCAGAACCTTGGCTCCTTCCTTTCCATCCAGGTTTATTGACATCCTGTAACTTTCATGTTTCTTAAAATGAAAAGCTGTCCCTTGGAAATTTACTCAGAAAGAAGTTTATAATATCCTCAGAATTTTTTGGTAAGCATAAATTCTCAATGACATAGTTTGTAGTAAAAAGTGCCAAACAACTAATGTGAAAAAATAAAAATAAGGATAATTTTGTGTCACTCAAATTATGTTTTACCTGCAATATAGTTGAGTAAATGTGTTTTTTTAAATTGGAAAAGAAAAAAATCCTTAAATAGAATTGGTTTCCCTTCCTGCCACTCTATCTACTCCAAACCTATGTTCCACAGAAAGCTAAGAATTTCTATGAATTGGTTCCCCCGCCCATTTCTTCTCCCCTCCCCCCTGCTCTTACCCTCTCCTGCTACCCTCTCCTACGTGACTCTGCAAACATGTGGCAGAGACCCCTTTCCTCATTTTCCCCCAAACACTTTAAAAAATCTGTTGTTTATAAACACTCATCTCTTGGTCTCTTAGACACTCCTGATGCAGAGTGCTTCCCCGTAGCAAGTCTCCTAAGGTCTCTGATTCCCCAACAATGGGATCCCTCCTCCATCTGCCCAGATTGACCTCCCGTCTGTACTTCCAGGATGGCTCCCAAACCATTCATTGCCCACAGAAAAATAGTTCTGCTTTCTCTTCCACCTCTTTCCCCCAACTCATTCCAGCCAGAGTCTCTTATTTAAGTAACTGAATTCACCTTTTAATGTGTTCTTAAATTGGCCATTTATTTCCTGGAGGGAAATTCTGCGGACAGTTCTTAAAGTTACACTTTTAATCGAATGAAAAATATATGGGCACCATTATTTCTGTAATTATCTGACAGGCCTGCTTTATTGCGGGTCTTCTTGGGGCGTCGGTCCCAGCGATTTTCAGGATTCATTTCTTCCCTCCAGCTGTTCAGAGGCAGTCAGCTCTGTGCGGACCTGCCTCCTCTCCCTCCTCCCTCCTGCCTCCCTCTCCCTGTCAAGGAAAGGCCTGACATTTTGTTCATTAGCCTAGCTGTTTAGTCGCTGGGTAAAAAACTGGCCCTGAAAGTAGGATTTGCATATCTCCCAGACAAAGGTTAAAAGTGCTCTCTTATGTGGGGTTCTCTGTCTGTGCGCCTGCCTTTACCACCCTGGCGAGGGCCTGCATGGGGAAGGCAGGAGAGATAAATGTGCCCCTTTCAAATTCCAAACCCTGATAGAATGGATACCAGTGTCTGATGGCAGCCTTGTATCAGAATAGTAAACGATCTAAATTCTAGAAATCTAGATATGAAAATGGACTTTGCCAAACGGGAAAGTATATTTAATTCGGGCATTCGGATTCAGATGAATCAAAAGAGCATTTCAGATAATAACAGTCTTGAGCATTATCAGTTCATCTGGAGACAGAGTGATTTGGGGAAAGCACATTAATGGAATGTCTATGGAAATCCTGTAGGGCCAGCTGGTCCCAGGAGACCAAGCCTTTCAATTATTTCCTCTGGGGCTAAGGCCAGATCACCACTATGAATCCTCCTTTGAGCAGTGAGTGTTTGCCTCACGCTGGTAGCTCCCTGCCATTTGGTCCTTCGTGGGGATTCAGAAAGCATCTTCTCCCAGCCTTGCTGTCAGTCCCAGTCAGAGTTTGGCGGTCCTGCAATTATGTGCTGTTATCTGAACCTCATCTTGTCCCATCTTCTGAACGGACTTCCAAGCCCCATCCTGAAAGGTGTGTGTGATGGCAATGCCTGGTTTGTGCCCTCCCACGTCCTTTAAAATCAAGGTCTGAAGCAGGGAGGGATGGCATCGTTGCTCAGAAAAATACCGTCACGGATAACCAATTACAGTGTTAAAAGCTAAATCTTGTAAGCTTCCCCTCCTGCCCCACAGGGATACAGAGAAAGAGTCTGGTGTGTGGAAACAAAGCAATCACTTAAAATGTAACAAAGCATATTCTCAAACTAAAGCCCTGACTCACCCTGCACATGCAATATTGATATTTCAGATTATATATAATTGAACTGAGGTTGCAGTTTATTTTCCAAATGCAAACATGTGTTTAATTAGAGCAAAATGTGCATCTCTATAACACTGAATTTTAAGTACCAGGTTCTAAAGTTTATTGATTGATGATTATTGTGGGGAAACATGAGCTCTTATGCATAAATCTTTTGACAGGAGCTGTCTGTCAAAAATAATGATCCTTTTAAAACTCATGAATAAATAATGATGCAGGTCCACTTTACATAAAAATACATACTCATTTACACTCTGTCCACTGAAATGAAATATGGTTATTTAAAATAATGACTCTGTGATGGGTGAGTAATGAAACATTATTAATTTAATACACATGGTATTTTATCCTCACTCTCAAATTTCATGCATCTATTTTCAATATTAACACATCAGGCTATTTTTTTAAAGACCTCTAACAAAACGTCTGGTCCAGAAAATCCTTTCATGGATGAGATTGTGAATTTTAATTCTGCCACACTGGGGTCTCATTTTGGTCACAAGCCGGAAAGTAATAACCGGGCTGTCACTGTGGGGATGTTTTATTGTCTGGTCTGACTTGGAGCATCCAGGAGAAGCCACCTCCTTGTCCTCCCCTAGGAAAATGCGTGAATAGTCGAGAAGGAGAGCCAGAATGCCATTTGCCTTTCTTCATCCTTTCCCATCTGGAGTTCAGTTCTGTTAATATGTCTTTTCTCTGGTCTTTTTTTTTTTTTTTTTCTTTATCCCACCCCGATTTTCCATCTGTTTGCAAGAGTTAGAGTTGGGGGACGGTCCTAATATTTGGCACTTCTCTGACTGCTTTCACCAGGAACTCAGGAACAGAGGAACAGGAAATAGGGGAAAATCAGGCTCTACTTTTCCTTTTACATTTAGATTCACTTTTTCTTCTACACCCTCTGACTTATCAATTATTCATTCTTTTTGCATTCTTTTCCTCCAGTCATGATCTGACAATGGAAGAGGTCATAAGGGGAAAGGGGAAAGGGGGGAGAATTGGGAATGGGTGTGACCAGCTTTGGAAAGATGCGAGACAAGGAATTAGTGCTCGGTTTCCATTTCCTCCATTTTTCCAAGCCTCGCTGTACACCTTGGATCCCCAGCTGGTTTCCAAAACCTTAGGTATTTGCATATGAAGAACGCTCATGATAGCTTCTGTCACCATTTTACAGATGAGGAAGTTGAATGACAGCAAAATAATGTGCATGGTGCACACATATACAGAGGCATTCCCACTGCGGGCAAATAAACCCTTTGGGAGGAAACTGTCCCATGTACTGCAAATAGCCTCATTGCCAGGACTGATACTGGGGACTTCCCAAGCACTGTTCCTTGATTCCACTGTTCCAGCTGAGCGAGCATGGGTTCTGCTGCCTCAGCCACATGCCATTTTCCAAATGGGAACTGTCCATGAGTCAAAAACAAAAAACTTGGTTCAACAGTTTAAGCCCAGCCAGTGTCACTCAGCCTATAAAAGCTTCCCATACTTGAAAGACAAAGTTTCAACTTTTTTTTTCCTCTTAATTGAAATCAATCTGGATTGAAGCATTTTGTGAAACCCTTGAGATAATTTTATAGCCCCTGTCCTGTTGCAGTAGAAAGTTTGGGAATCCTGAGGTCACAATGGGGGCTTCAAAGACAAATAGCCAAGTGAAATTCATTTTAAATCTCTGGTGAAAGATTAACTATTTTTTAAAACAGATTTGGAAAAATGTCACTTCAAATGTCTTTCAAATAAACATTTTATCCAAAAGAGTGACTCAAAGTGATTTGTAAAAATATACATTTCCAAATTTCATGTTTAGATATGCCCTTTCATTATAATCAAGTGTGAATTTAGACATGGATACCAAGAAAGGGTTAACTCCAATGAGCAAATAATTTTCTTTTTAATTGTCTTCACATGAGATTTCAGAGCTGAAAATGGAGATGGTATTTTTTTATACATGTGTCCTTCTCACTCGCTTATTTATACAACTAGATTGGCTCTTTTCCTTGATGCTATCCAATTCCCAATTGTGTGCTGAAGTTACTCTTTTTACACTTTATACATGTGATAGATTTTTGCTCTTTTTCATGTTCTAACTTTTTTGGGGGGAAAGACACAGATTTTTTTATAGGTCTCACCCAAAGTTATTATCCTAAACTTATATTACTAGACTTGGAACACAATTTTTCATTACATTTTATTATGCAGTATCATGCTCGTCAAATTAATTAAGTCAATAAGCAATAAATTTTGTAGTTTGTGCTCAGCACAGCATCAAATGGGACCAGACAGAAAGAAATAGTATTGAAAAGATAATCACAAACTTAAAAAAGAACATTGCAGGATGTCACACTAACCAATATTCCCCCAAACAGATCATAGTAACACCAGACAAAATAACACATTATTATTTTTTTTAAGATTATTTATTTATTTATTTATTTGACAGAGAGAAATTACAAATAGATGGAGAGGCAGGCAGAGAGAGACAGAGGGAAGCAGGCTCCCCGCTGAGCAGAGAGCCCGATGCGGGACTTGATCCCAGCACCCTGAGATCATGACCTGAGCCGAAGGCAGCGGCTTAACCCACTGAGCCACCCAGGCGCCCCAAAATAACACATTATTAATTCAAGCATTTCTCCTTAAGAATTTTAAGAATTTCTAAATATGCATGCCATTTAAGGATTCTTCTCTTTTTCTAAGTAAACCAGTTCTCATTCATACCTTAGAGTGATAACATCTGTCACTGATTTTAGGTTGTCCAAAATAATACATTACAAATATTTGGATTTTTGAAGCAATAGGAGCACTGAAGTAAAAGTGAGCTCTCAGACCACAACCAAGAGGGCCCTCCCACAGGCAAGTGACAACAAGGATACTATGGCTGACGTTATACTCCCTTTCAGGGGAGGCTTACTTCATCTTTGGGGCAAAAACCAAGATCTTAGCATTCTGGAGCCAATTTATCAATTTTTTCGTTTGTTTGTTTTCACCACATTGGTCCTAACACTCATCTGTGTAAAGATAAGAGTTAATTATCAAGGTCATACGTTTTTAAAGATAACTTATCTTTTGAAAACTGACAAATTAGATCAAGTCAGTTTTGTGGAGGCACAGAGGAAATCAAAGCAAAATCATCATTCTTCAAAAACATAATTTATCTACATCTGAACTGGATATGAAAGTAAAAAGACAAAATCTGACATTCAGGCTACTTGTTTCATATATAAAAATACATTAGTTATTTAGGTGTTTAATTTTATTGTTTTTGTATCTTTGTGTCTTTGATTATTCATACTGTTGAAACATTATGTAACAAGAAAAAAAAATATTTTTAAGACTTTCTGAGAGAGGAAAAACTTCCTAAAAGGGAAAATGAAAATAGCTTTGGTTTAGAGATCAAAAGCTGTGGCTTCTTATATTCCTTGCTTTGTCATTATATGTATGATAAGTCATTGTCTTTTCCTGGGAGTCATTATTTAAATAATGTAATGTTTAGGAGTGCCTGGGAGAATCGGTCAGTTAAACATCTGACTTTGGCTCAGGTCTTGATCTCTGGATCCTAAGATCAAGCCTCTAGTTGGGGCTCCCGTTCAGCAGGGAATCTGCTTCTCCTTCTGTCCCTCCCCTTGCTCATGTGCCCCCCCATAACAAAAGAACTCAGATGCAAAATATTACAAGAATATGCATGTGAGTTTCTATATATGGTACACAAAGACAATGCTGTTAGAAGGACAGCAGCTTTCTCTGGGGAGTGCAGTGACTGGACAGAAGGAGGAGGGGGCCTTTAGCTGCTGGAAATGATCTTCATTCTGTTGTGGTTTTCTGTTTGTTTCTTTTTTTATTATTATTTTTTAAAATCTGGATGCTGGTTGCATGGATGTGTTTTTTTTTTTTAATGTAGTGAGCTATATACTTTTGATGTGACACTTTTCTGTATGAATACTCCATTGCGTTAAAAAGAAAAAAGGAAAGGTTGAAGTGAATTTTTCCAGTGGTTCTTTTTCCAAAATTCAACTATTTTGTGAAAATTGCCTTCTCATATCAGGACACCCACCGTAAGTCAGACACTGGTAGGTGATGCGGGAACATCATTTCAGACACCTCGGAATGTGCTGTGGAGTAATAGATTTCCATTTGCTTTGTACATTTTTCTGCTTCTTCCCTCTCTGCCCACTCTTGCTGCTGTGATTATGTGCGGCTCCCAACAGCCTCTCAACCTTTACGTTGTTATTTACTCCTAATCTGCTGGAAGCTGGAAAGCAAACCAGGGTTCGACAAGCTTGATTATCTGGTACTGCCGAATTCTGTGATGGAGATTTAAATGCCTACATTCTGAAAGCCTACGGTTGCTAGAAATCTGCCCCGTAGAGAAGTGAGGTGGTTCTGCACTTTGCCTCAAAACCCCTTAAGGGCGAAAAGCACCTCAGGTTTCCACAGCGGACTTCTGCGTGGACAGTGGTTACTTCAGCTGGGTCCTCAGAAGGTGCCATTGTTGTGGCTGTTTAGGCTTTCTTTCAATACTTCCAAGGTTTTTCAAAAACTATCTGTTTCCAACCTAGATATTCTATTGCAGAATATATATTGTTATCAAGATTCTTTATTCTCTCTCTTTTTTTTTTTTTTAAAGCTCATGTGAAAGTTCCTATAATTTCTACACATTGGTCCTGAGACTTTCAATGGGACACGCAGAAGAGGTCTGCACTGCTGGTTCTCAACACCAGCTTTGCATAAGGGTGATCTAAGGAACTTTGTGCTCAACAGATGCCGGGGTGGAGGGGCATGGTGGGAGGTTTGGATTCAGTCGGTGTGGAGCAGACTGAGGCATCGGTATATCTGCACGGTTCTGACAGGTGCTCGGGATGCATCCGCTGCAAGATACCCTTCCCTTCCGGTGCGGGAATATGGTTGTTTTGTGTCCTCTCGTCTCCAAGCCATGCAGCTCTGGTTTCTTCAGTAGCCCACAGGCCTTGGTATACACATCTCTCATCACTTAGATCACCATCTCTATGCTTAACTTCCTTTATGGGCTTTTTAAATGTGGCCACTGTGTTTTGAACTCAAAGCTGCAGATGTGGTCTCACTAGGGTGGACTCAATTTTCTCCTGCCCCTCGCCCAGATTCCTGTTGCTGAAGTCTAACAACGTGTTTTATGATGCCGGGTTGTGCTGTTGTCTGACACTGGAGGGAGGTATGGCCGGTTTGTCATCGTGGGATTTTTACCTGATTTTTCTTTCCCTTGTGCCTACTGCTTGCCTGCATTGCTTCTCTCCTTCATCAGGAATTACTAAGCGGTTCTTGGGGCTAGGCCCCGGAGATTCAGAAAGAACCAGGATGGGCAGGGGCCCGGCCTTGCCAGAGCGGGGATTCAGATAAGCAGAGCAGCAGCTATGCCTTTGGGCTGGTTCTCGCCTCTGCTGCGCTGGTGTAACTGACTTACCAGCACCCCTGACTTGAGCCAGCAAGGATTTAGGACTGTTGGCAGAATTTTTGAAGCAGGGCTGCTGACCTCTTGCTCACTGTGGACTGCACAGTCCTGCTTGCTCCCATCCAGCAAGTTCCAGGATCTGTGTTTAACAATGCCTGGAAGAGGTCAAGTCAAGACTTTGTGGGTATGGCTGGGGGATTTGACAAGAAGGGTGGGACTTTGGTTGTGTAGCGAGAACTATAAACACTTCATTACATAGTCTTATATTCTCCGACCATGCCTGCAAGGCTGGTAGAGGCAGCCATTTCTGCTCTTGTTCCTCGGACTCCCCTCTTCTTTGTCCCTGATGAAGACAATGAAGGGTGTGGGCCGTGGTTCAGGCTATAGTACTGTTCTCTGTGAGCTGTTACCAGTGAGACTGCTCAAAGGAACCATCTTGTAACACTGACCTTAGCTTTTCCCGGTTACCTGTTTTGCTGGAGAGTAAGAACTGTGGGTTGTGGCTGCTGTTCTCAGGTTTTCAGTCCTGAAGGCTCTGTGTGTGCTTTGTATGTTACCTTTGCTGATCCTCTCTGAAGCTTAATTGTTGTACAGCTTCTTGAAATTGGATGGGTGTTTTAATTGCCCTTCGAATGCGAGAACTACATGTTCATGGGCATCCCAAAGTCAGATCAACTCACGAAACCACATCTGACATTTCCACAGGAACCGTGTGACACACTTCTTGGCAGCAAGCCCTGGGGCTTTCTCCGTCCCACCCCCGGAGTCTGGTGTGCTATGCCTACCTTGTCTCAGATACACATATTCTTAATGGTTTGGGGCTAGAATTCCTAGTCTGTCAAGACCATTTTGAATCTCGATTCTGTGATCTACCTCAGTTTTATGCTTCTGAAAAGTTCATAATCACGGCTCTTTCATATCATATAAATCTGGAACACAAACACTGACAGTTTCAGATTAAGAAGAGAGAATTGAGAATACCACCAGACACCTGTAAGTGGGTATCAATCCACTAATTTGTTCTATCTTGTTCTGGTCATTCAGCCAGTCCACATGTTTTTGTTGTTCTGTTGTTTTGAAGATTTTGTGTTGTAAAATATAAAACACACACTGAAAAGTCCTTCTCCCCAAAACATGTGGTTTAATAAACTATCACAAAGTAAACAACTGTGTAATTTCTGCCCCTGTCAAGAATAGAAACTCCTCTCCAAGACACCACCTAATCATACCTTCCTAGTCTTCCAAGTCCAGAGATAGGAACTGGTCTTGTTTTATGGAAGACACTGCTTTGGCTTATAGTTTTATCACATAACTATATATTTCTGAGCACAAGAGTTTGGTTTTTCTTATCTTTTTGAAGCTTATATGAATGGAATCATACACATGCCTCTTCTATGTCTCACTTATAATTATTATACTTCTTGTGGTGTCTTTTAATCAACGGAAGTTCTTAATTTTAATATAGTTTATCAATTTTTCTCTTTCTGTAAGTATTCTTTCCTTACCCAGATCATGACAATAATCTCCTATTTTACATTATGGAAGATTTACCTTGTTTACCTTTTATATGTATATCTTAAATGAATCTAGAATTAATTTTTTCGTATGGTATGAGGTAAGGGGGGCGACATCCATCTATCTCTATGGATAGCCAGTGTCCCCAGGTCTGTTTATTAAGAAACCATTCTTTCGCACTGCTCTGTAGTCACTTTCTCATAAATCAAGAATCCATGTCTGAAGAGAGACTGCTTCTAATCTCTTTAATCTTCTACTTGTCTATTCATCTTTTGGGGAGATCACAGCGTCTTAGTTATTGTAGCTTTATAAGACTGGATACTTAAGAGAACAAAACCTCATACCTTTATTTTCTTTGCATTGCCATACAAATTTCAGAATTGGCTTTTCAAACACCAGTGTTTCAAAGACAAGAACAAACAAGAAAATCGTGTTGCTTTTTTTTTTTTTTTTTTTAGTATTTTTTGAATTAACATGGGAAGCAGTCAGCTATTAGTCAATTTTTTGCTCTTAAAAAAATCTGTTTTTTTTTTATTTTGATACTATTAAGACATTATCATTGTTTTTGATTCTCAGCAACTTTGCTTTGATCTGTCTAGATGTGGATTTCTTTTTATTTATTCGCTTTGAAGATTCACAGATTTCTTAATGTCCCCCATCAGTTTTAGAAAATTCATAGCCATTATTTCTCCACTTGCTCATTCTTATTCTTCCTTCTCTCTCTTTATAAGACTTTGATAAACATTAGTTATATCTTTTCAATATGCCTGTATGTCCCATATCCATTATTCTGTCTTCCATCCTTTTACTCCTCTATACGTTATTCCAGATTTCTTTTTCTAATTTTTAGTTCTCTATTCTCCAACTGAGTATAATATGCTATTAACTCCATTCATTTAGACCTTACTTTTAGTTATTATATTTTTAGTGTTACTATTATAATCTGGTTCTCCTCTTAGTTTCCAGAAGTTTGTTGAAATTTTAATGTCTTTAATTCTTTTAATATAGCAAGAAAAAATGCTTTAAAGTCTGTATCTGATGCCTCTGTTATCTGGAGCCCCTATGGGTTTACAGTTGTGCTTGTTAGTTGTTTCTATTAATGTCTACACATGTTGGCTTGTTTCCTTCTATATCAGGTTACTTTGGTTTGTTGCTATTCATTTTATTAGCAAGAAATATTTGTAGAAATCATCTGAGGCCCTAGTGACATTATATTCCATCCCATTAGGTCTCTCTGATTTTATCAATTTCAAGGATAGAGGTGATTCAAAATTATGCTGCAGCCCCCAGTACAATCTGTCCACTTGCAATTTACTATTATTTCTAGGGTCTCGATGTTCATGATTCCAACTGTAAATGAAAGGCTTCCATAAGGACTCCCTAATGTGGGAATACTAATTCCTGTCCAACTGGTTTAGTGAGATAGTCAAAAGCACCATGAAGTCTCCCCCCAAACACAGCTTTATTGAGATATAATTGACATACAATGTCATGTAAGTTTAAGGTATACAATATATTGATTTGATACATTTCTATATTGCAAAATGATTAGCACCATAGCATTAGATAATACCTCCACTTGGTCACATAGTTATCACTTCTTTTCTTTGGTGAGAACTTTTAAGATCTACTCACTTAGCAGCTTTCCATTATATGATACATTAGTATTAACTTTAATACCTTTAGATCTACATTAGATCTTCAGAACTCATTCATCTTATAACTGGAAGTTTGTACCCTATGACCGGTATCTTCTTTTCCTTTACTCCCAGACCCTGGTAACCACGTGCTAGTCTCTCTATGAGTTTGGCTTTTTTAGATAACACATGTAAGTGATATCATACAGTATTTTGTCTTTCTCTGACTTATTTCATTTAGCATAAAGCCTCTAAGAGCCTTTCATGTTGTCAAAAATGAATCAAGTTGTTTAGGTTCTTGGCAACTCCCACTGAAACTGGCAGGTGTACTTAGGAGAAGAACAACTCCAAAATACTGACTTCGCTTCCTCTGGGCATCAGTTTTCTGCCAGGAATTCTTTACTATTTTGCTATGCCTCCAATGTCATCTAAGAGATTTAAAAAATATTTAGTTTAGGTTTTCAAGTAATCTTTATCAGGAGTGTTGGTTGAATTACCCCATGTATTATTACCAGAAGTAGTCCTCCAATGTACAGTTGATCCTGACCAATACAAGTTTGAATCGCATGGGTCTACTTATGAACAGATTTTTTCAATAAATAAGATACAGAACTGCACATATATTTTTCTTCCTCATTATGATGTTCTTAGTAACATTTTCTTTTGTCTAGTTTGCTTTATTCTAAGAATACAATATATAATACGTATAAATGTACAAAATATGTATTAATCAACTATGTTATCAGTTAGGTTTTCTGTCAATAGTAGGCTATTAACAGTTAAGTTTGGGAGGGTTCAAAAATTATGGATTTTTGGCTGTGCGGGGGGTTGGTGCTCCTAACCCCTGCATTGCTCAAGGGCCAACTGTTTATGTTTTTCCCTTATCCATAGTTATATGACTAGAGATACTGATAACTGCTTCCTGAAATCTAGATACTGTGTTAGAGATTTTCTATAATACCTGTATGTCATTAACTTTACTAAAAGAGAAGAAGAACTAAAGGACTTGGTCTTAATTAGTAATTTTATTCAAGTTCCAGTGATCACAATATATATATATATATATATATATATGGTGTGTGTGTGTGTGTGTGTGTGTGTGTGTGTGTGTAGTCTTGGTGTTCCTTCACAGACTTACAAGTCTTAATTCACCATATGTTTCATACTTAACTGTTTGAAGTTAATTTTCCCTCCATGACCATCAAAGAAGGTTCTTCCTGATTCATTAGCTTAATTTTTTTCTATCACATTTGTAAATTTTAGTGGTCATATAAATTATATTATAAACTTTTCTTATAAAGTTAAACTATATAATATTTCATAAAGGTGTATCTTTGGGAAAGCATCATTACTGATAAGACAGAATATGGAATGTGTGTTTCCCATGAGTTGCAGCTTCTCACTGTCACGGAAGATTAAAGGAAAAATAGTACTTGCCACTTTAAACTACACAACATAGATTATCTTGGGGTGGACTCTGATAAAGAAGTTCAAGTGTCCTACATGATGCATGGGATATGACAGTGGAAAATGGGTGGTGGGATGGACTGGGACTGTGGGATTAGTCCACCTTGACAGAGGAGAGCATTTTATCACTGACATTATTTAGAGTTGCTGGAGTATACTACTAATAAAAGGAAGACTGGCTTGTAGTTTAATTTCTTATTGTAATCTCATTTTTAAGCCCGTCACAGATAATACACTCCCTTAATCATGTATACTCAGAAGGGACCCCTCTTCTTGCCTTGGGAAAAATGCTCCAAATCTAGGCTAAATGCTAAAGTGTGGGTAAATAAAACATCTGAAGACTACAGTCTTAATTTTATGGCATAATTTTGATATTATAAAAATAGAGAGTAGAATGCATTAAAGCATAACTAATCAATATTAATGATACAGTTACATGTTTCACTTCAATCTTTACATGGAGATGTTACTAAACTAATAAATATAAGCAGAGTAAATGAATGATGTCAGAGGTAATATGAGTTTTTTCAGAATAATGTCAAAATCCCACCATGTTCAACATTTAATCTTTGAACCTTGGTTTCTCCATCTCAAAATTGATGCTTATGACTTTTTGATGTCTTCAAAAGAAGGTTATAAAAATAAGAGATATATCAAATGAAAGCACTTTGAACATTGTAAACTTGTGTACAAAATAAGCCAGTATTTTATAATAGTGAACAAAGATTTTAATAGGATATTTTCATTCATATTAAAGTATTACCAGCAGTTTCTGTGAAGTGGTTTAGTTTTATACATGTCTTCAATTTTTAGAATATATCTGTTTCTAAGGCTACTCCATTCTTATTCTAAAACAAACTAAAACAAGCAAACAAAAATCCTGATGGCCCACATTCAACCCTTTAGAAAATAGGTAATTGTCACATATTATGTGCATAGTATTATTATATACTGAACCAACAAACACTACACAACAAGCAGCACACTCTCAGTTCTGTTCCATTTCCAGTTTTGTCTAATGAAGTCCGAGTTCAATGATACATATTCAGTAGTGATTATCCCTCCAAAATGAGTAATTTCTTTGGTATTTTTATGTCTTTGAATATTACATTCTTGTCATTTTTATTTAGTATTTTTATTTAGAAAAAGATTTAATTTTCTCAACAATATTTGTGTATGGATTTATTCATATGAATTTTTTTCTGTTAGTCTATTCAGATGGATATTATTTTTTTTTCTGTACACTATATTTAGTGAAAAAGTAACATTTACTAGAAAGATTTGATGAAACAAATAGGTACATGTGGTTTAAACTACATAACCAAGGTATAAATGAAGAGAAGACAAGTAAAACCCATCAAAATTTTGTCAATCTTTAAATTTTGCAGCAGGTATGAAGTTGCCACTAAAATATAATGTCTTTGTTGATTTTATAGAACCTATCACTCATGGAATCAATCAGTGGTATGTGGAAAAGTTGAGCCAGTTCTTTTGAAGGAGCCATACAGGCATACATTTTTTCTCCCCCCGGTTTTTAAAACATGGGCCCACAGTAGTCAGAAGATCACTGTCTCTTGCAACTAAAGGTGTATGTGTGCCTATGTGTGCTTATATTTATATTTATGTTTCACCCAAATCTACTCATTACAACAGTCAAGAGTGTCATCTTGGTTCTGGTGTTATTTTTTTCAACTTTTTCTTTGCCAGTTTTCCTCCCCACAGCAGTATTTCTTTTTTTTTTTTTTTTTCCTGTGAACAACAACAGAAGAATTTCTAGCAATCATATTTCCTACTTAATGTCTAGAGTGGCTTTTTTTTTTTTTAAGATTTTATCTATTTATTTAACAGAGAGAGAGAGATCACAAGTAGGTGGAGAGGCAGGCAGAGAGAGAGGAGGAAGCAGGCTCCCCGCTGAGCAGAAAGCCTGATGTGGAGCTTGATCCTAGTACCCTGAGATCATGACCTGAGCTGAAGGCAGAGGCTTAACCCACTGAGCCACTCAGGCGCCCTAGAGTTGCTTAACTGTGGAACAGAATTATCCCAGTATTTACAGTTTGGCTAAGTTTTTGCCCAACACATTTAGGGAAACTTGCCAAATACGTGCATTCATAGAACTCTTCCAGATCTCTATTTAAACTCTTGGTTAACTTATTAGATAGAAATGTTAGCATGGCTTTAGTTTAGTAAGGAAACAAAATCTGTCAAAGCTAATTCTAAGGAGCACTCCTGCTGAAATAGTTTGTGCTTGATCCCATAAAGAGGCCTTTAATATGAGCAGACATTACAGAAGGGTAACCTTACATTCCTGATTAGAAAGGGATTCCCTTAACATGAAGAGGTGTGTATTCGATAGTAAAATGTGGGATATGCAACCAAATATGCTATTGAGATCTGGGTTCCCATTCTTTCACTTATATATTCTATGTTTTGGGACACACAGCAATAATTCTCTAATCATTTATTTCTTCATCTGTAAATCAAGAAGTTTAAATAGTTAGACTTTAAGGTAGCTATCTCTCTCTCTGTAAGAGAGAGATAGGATATTAGGAAAGGTATCAAGGCATTATCAAAATCTTTCTTCTCATTAGTGTTGAGCAGCTGGAGTACTATCTCCTTGTTGGCTGTGTAAACCAGCAGTCTAATAGGCTTTTGTTGCCAAAATGGCTGAAAGCCACATACTTGTGGAGCCAAATATGACCTTAGAAGAAACATTTGATGTTTTCATTTAAGGCAAATGGATTAAGTTGAAAAGGGATATGCTAAACAAGAGTTTTGAATATTAAGCATTGGTATAAATTCAAAATATTTAAGAATTAGAAAGGCATTTCCATTTGTAAATATCTTTTCCCATTTGGAAGGCTGTCTTTTTGTTTTGTTGATGGTTTCCTTTGCTGTGCAAAGGAATTTATTTTGGTGTAGTCTAATAGTCTAATCTTGCTTTTGTTTCCCTTGCCTCAGGGGAGGCATATCTAGAAAAACGTTTCCTATAATTGATGCCTATGTTTTCTTCTTGGACTTATGGTTTCAGGTCTCACACTCAGGTTTCTAATGTATTTGGGTTTGCAAATACAGGTCTCACACTCAGGTTTAATGTATTTGGCTGTGCATGGTATAAGAGTAGTTCAGTTTCATTCTCTTGCATGTGGCTGTCTGATGTTCCCAACACCACCTGTTGGACAGACTGTCCTTTTCCCATTGGATGTTCTTTCCTGGTTTGTTGAAGATTAACTGACCATACAATTGTGTGTTTATTTCTTAATTTTTTATACTGTTCTGTGGATCTATGTGTCTATTTTTCTGCCAGTACCATACTGTTTTTGACTGCTCTATAATATATCTTGAAATCTGGGATTGTGGTATGTCCAGTTCTGTTCTTTTTCAAGACTGCTCTGGTTACTCAGGGTCTTTTGAGGTTCCACACAAGTTTTAGGATTATCTGTTCTAGTTCTATGAACAATGTTGTTGGTATCTTGATAGGGATTGCATTAAATCTGTAGATTGCTCTGGGTAGTACGGACATTTTAAAAATCTTTGTTTTTCCAATCCAAAAGCATGGGATATCTTTGAACTTGTTTATGTCAACTTCAATTTCTGTCATCAACATTTTATAGTTTTTGATGTATTGGTCTTTCACTACCTTGGTTAAGTTTATCCCTTAGGTATTTTATTATTTTTGGCACAATTGTAAATAGAATTGTTTTCTTAAATCTTAAATTATTTTCTGAGATTGTTTTCTTTCTATTACATATCTGTACCCTAATAATGAAGCATCAGAAAGAGAAAATTGAAAAAATTATATTTGGTATATATTTCTAAAACTCATTTACTCCTTTCTGTCATCATTGTGTCCATCATCTGTCGCTTAGATTGCCTTTAATTGTTTCCTCACTAAGTGATGTGCCACTGTTCTGTTCTCTCTACTCCAGTCACTGTGAAATTTTGAAAATACAAACATAACATTATTTTTCCCCTGAAAATTTTCAGTGCATTCCCATTGTTCTGAGAATAAGGTCCAAATTCACTAACAAGTTGAATAAGTCCCTGAATTATCTGCTTTGGACCCTACTCCCTCATTTCGCCTCATTCCTCACCATTTCCCTTCCCCTGTCCTTATGCTCATCATACTGACAACCTTTCATTTCTTGGGCTACTCTTGCTTCTTTTAGGCTAAGTACCTTTCATAAAATGTTTTATATTCCTAGAATTACTACTGCATTCCCCAGCTTCTCACATTTGACTATTACAGACTCTTCATGTTTCAAATCAGCAAGACTTTTCTGATGAAGTTTTCCCTGATGCCCCACTAGTCAAGTTTGGGTATGATGTCTGTCTATATATTTGCACAGATCTTTATATCTTCCCAAGGAAAGTCCTGACTATCTTTTCTTCTTCCCAATGGTGCATATTCTCCATGGGACAGGGACAGTGCTGAAATGATTTACCCTCATACTTCACACCCAGCGGGTTCCTGAGGTATATAGTAAGTGCTCAATAACTAAGTTTTGTTTTCATTTGTTCCATTTTCCCATTTGTTTCATTTCAAATAAACCATACTATTGCATAAATCATGATGGAAGCTTGACTGCCCACAGGGGTCATTGACCCTAAATTGTAAGATCAGTTTGTTGGAGTCATGAAAACAATCCTTTGAAAGTTGGAGCCTATAGACAGAGATGTAACAGTTAACAGTCAAGGGTCATTTCAGCCTGGGAAAGGCCTAAATTGGGGTCATATCTAACATGGCAAACTGTGATTTTATATAATGATGTTGATGATGATGATAATGATGGTCATGGTAAAATAAATGCCATCATTGCACCAGCCTCCAGACACAAGTTGTTATTTTAGATCTGGCAATCAGCAACACTCAGGATATATGATTTTCAGAATGTAGTATTTATAACCTGAGACTCATTATCCTAATCAAATCATGAACATTCATAGGCATTTTATAAATCAAGTTTGTGAATCCTTTTAAGCACATTCAACTCCTGGGGCCCCTCTCTGCTGCTTGTTTCTGTTGCTAAGAAGAGAAGAAATCAAAGGAAATAAAATTTATACCTTCTAATCTTGTGTAAGGAAATGCTATCACCTTAAAAAATGATCAGGTTGGGTGTGGGGAAGGATAACATAATAAATGAGTCTGGGAGACTCTCTGTGGATTTCAATTATGCTTTTTGCCCCCCATAAGGATAACCACTCATAATTAAAAGTTAAATTTGCTGCTGTGTACAGGCAGCCCTGACTCACAAACTATATATATATAGTTTGTGATATATATATATCATATATTATATATATATATATATATATATATATATATATATGTCAATTGAGGGTTTTTCTTATGCGATCCAGCATCCTCTGAAAAATAAAACATGAATTATCGCTATCCATCACATTCTTTTTCAGAATGGGAATTTGTAAACATCTTGGAGCCTGTTTTCCCTGAGGATTACACCATCATGAATGCCAAATGAAACACCGTCTTGATATGTGAAAGAAAATACATAGGCAAGTTGTATATATTTGAAAATAAGGCAAGTTCACCCCCAAACTGAGTATAATCTGGTTCCTTAAGGATGCCCATACAGGGAGTAGTCAAAATATTACACAATATTCACCAATTTGTTTATTAAAAAATAAAGCTCTTTCGATTTAATGTTGCACAGAAATCTTGATGAGATTCATCTGAGCCACATCAGCTTGAAATCAGAACCAGGTCCTTGCTTTGTATCTTTTATCTAAGTCATAATACAAAAATGTTTCAACAAAAGTCATGGAATAGACAAACCATTGCAGTATGAGCAGAAGTTTTTCCATGTATATTTTTCCTGGGAAATTAGTGTTAAAATATTTACACACAACTCTTAGAGAAGCCATTTGGTATTTATGTCACCCCTCCTCCATACCATCCTTATTCTGACTCGATAACAACATGAATCAGAAATTAAAAACAAAGACAGCCCTAAAAACCCAAGCTTTAGAAACTGGCTTCCTATCTTTCATTTCTGTAACTCAGAACTGAGTATAGGTGAGGCTTTGGGTTTTAAACTTCCAAAAGAAATTTAACAAATCACTATTTATTCTAAAGCACCAATGAAATTTATACAGAAGGATGTGTATTCTTACTGAAAAACAACTTTCTTTTAAAAAAGATTTTATTTATTTATTTGACAGAGATCACAAGTAGGCAGAGAGACCCCCAGAGAGAGAGGAAGGGAAGCAGGCTCCCTGCTGAGCAGAAAGCCAGATGCAGGGCTCCATCTCAGGACCCTGAGATCATGACCCAAGCCGAAGGCAGAGGCTTTAACCCACTGAGCCACCCAGGCGCCCCTGAAAAATAACTTTTGATCTTGACTCGCATTTGGGGCATGTCTGAGGCTCTTTCCATCCCTGCTCATGTGCTGATCACTGTAAGACACAGAGGTTGCAGTGGTCTTGGGCTTTTGTTTCTCTATATGATTGTTTCTGAGTGCACTAGGTGGCCTGCTCCAGGGCTTACACATCTCTAGCTGTTATAACTAGGGAAGGGGAGGTACTGTCTATGGGTGCAGTCATTATGGTTCCATGTTGGAACAACTTTTGCCTCTTATCCTAAATCATCACCATGCATAGTTCTAAGGGTATTTGTCATCTTTTACAAGACCCCTGATTACATCCATAATTGAGTCAAGGTACAAAATTGAAAATTAATTTCTTAGAGGTAGCATTAAATAATGCAGTTCAATTCTCTTCCAGTATAATGCTACTATCATCTAACTTCAGTTCATCATGATAACAAAAATATACATCATAATATATGTTCCAGGTAGAGAAGTCATCTCTCACAGTCCAAATGCGGGACCATGCCTTTGTCTTCTTACGTTAGAATTCTTATTCTCTCAGCTACCCTCAGAATTAACAGGATGCTAAAAAGATTCCAGAAAATTTGATATTTTGAAGCAATATTTCAGTTCAAATGTGGCATAAAATATTCATCTTAGCTATTTGTAGCCATTAATCTGACTGATTAAGGCATTTCAGACCATTTAAATATTTATTTTAAAAATGTCCCTTGTAACTGGGAATGGTGTGAGCTTCCTGAAGATGGGCTAGGTAGCTTGGGGCAGTTAGGAGGAAGACTTTCTATAGAACTTTGTACTTTTGATATATGAACAATATCCATATTACCTAGTTAAAATATAGTAATTAGTTTTAAAAAAATGCAACACAAACTTTTTTAATACAAATTACACATGCGTGTTTTAATGGCTCATAATCACTTTCTGAGGGGAGGAGGTCATTGTCAGTTGAGAATTGTTAAGAATTCAGACCCATTTACCCTCTCTTATGGGCCTATAAATAATGACTATATGAATATTTCATGTGGCATCAAAAGTATAGATGTTTGCCTCAGATTAAAGTGTGTGGTTTGATTAGGACATGAAAATTACTCTATAACATGAACCCAGAATCTCAGGAAGTTGTGGGGATTACTAAACATAACCCATGAGAAAGAGATAAAAGGATTGAGGAATTCCCCCAAGACAACATTCCAGAGAATTTCTAGCATGCTCCTCTCCCTGCTGGCTTCCTGCACGTGGTCTGCATTATCACTGCAGGGCCTGGAAGCCATAAAGAACAGTAACATGTCCAAGAAATGGTTTTAAAGAGATAAGAGAAAGTGGCTTAACAAAAAAAAAGAAAAAAAAACCCAAAAACAAAAACAAAAACAAAACCCATAAAACAAAAAACAAAAAACAACCAAGGCCCTGTATACCATTGTCACTTAAGGGAGGAAAGAGGAAAACAAAAACTGGAATCTATGAAAGAGAGGCTTACCAAACACTGACTGAAAATTCATTCACATCTTTAGTGAATACCACTAGTGAAAATATCTGTGAACTCCTTCATCCCTCGTTAGGTAATTACCATATGCAAGTTTGTATGGAGAACATACAGGAACTTTTGTATCTTTTAAAGAGGAGGTACAATGACTTTTGTTGGATAGGCCCAGGGTTACAGAGTTAAGAGCATGTACCTGGATCAAATCCTAGCTCCACTGCTTATTAGGTATATGACCTTGGACAAGGTAGCTAACCTCTTGGATCATCGGCTTCCTCCTCTGTAAAACAGGATTATAATAGTACGTACCTAGAGAGTAGTTTTGAGGATTAAATGAATTAATATTTGTAAAGCACAAGGACCAGTGACTGGCACATAGTAAGTGTTACATCAATATTTGCTAATACATTTGAATAAAACAGTGTAAGTTTGCGTACATTCATTCTACTCAATTAGTTAAGGTCCTATTGCCTCTGAAAGCATTAGTCGAAGGCTCGGGACTCTGAACGTCCATGATTAGCTACTCTCTTGTCGATCTTTGCTTCTACCTATGGAGTTGTTTGTGGATCAAGACTTCTTGTACATATTCCCAGATCCATTTATGACAAAAATTTTTGCTTTTTTAAATTAAATATTTGAATCTTATGAGTATACCTATGAAATAAACATTCAAAAAGAGAAGCTTTTTGTTTTTGTTTTTGGTTTTTTTATGAGAATAGGTTAAAGGCTTTGGAGAAATTTGATAAATAGAGGCCATTTAAAAAATGCCCTTGAATTCAGTGTTTATGAAGCAACGGAACAGAATTAGAAAAAAATCGTAAAAATCTGGAAAGAGTTTATGCTGAAAATTGTTTTTCAAATGTCCTTAAATTCTGGTTCTACTTAATAGAAACTGAAACTGGGAATTGTAGACAATGCATTGTGGGTGTGATGTGTGCAAGAAAGACAGCATAAGATTCCAGGGGCATGGATCTATATGCAATAGCAAAGCTTCTCTGCAACAAAAGTTTGGTGAATTCTTGTGGATTTACATTTGAAGCCAAGAGAAAACACGTTTATTTATTAGGGATCATTTTCTGGTGATTTCCCAAATAAATGAAAATCTCAATGCCAGGTTAAAAGAATTTTGACCACAGTTAAAACTGTTGGGTTTTAGGGGCACCTGGGTGGCACAGTTAATTAAGCATCTGACTCTTGGTTTTGGCTCAGTCATGATCTCAGAGTCGTGAGATCAAGCCCTATAGCAGGCTCTGTGCTCAGGGTGGACTCTACTTGAGATTCTCTCCCTTTCCTTTGGGCTTCCCCATCCTCCACCCAACACACTCTCTCTCTAAAATAAATAAATAATAGATAGATAGATCTCTAAAAATCAAAACAACAGTTGGCTTTTAAGATCAAAAGGGATAATTGTTAAAGATACAAATAAAAAAGAAAACACCACAGATTCAAAATGGCATTACTTGGGCCAGGCCAAGTCACCAAACCAGGGCTTAATACCTCCCCCCGAACCTTAAGTTTCAACCTCTCCCAGAACCTTAAGTCTTATCCTGTCAATCAGGAATTTTCTGAAAAGCACCAAAGAAGTAATCTGTCACATGGGTCTTTCCATTCCCCAAAGGAGGATGCAGTAAACTGCATAATAAGACCCCTGTCCTCTTACCTAAGGGAAACTTCCTTGCCCAGAGAAATCCTTTCTTTTCTTTTTACTTATAACTATCTTGTCCCACCCTCCTTCCTATAAAAACTTTACCTTTTGTACAACTACTGGGAGCACCTCTTCAGATGCCCAATTTAATAAAGTTGTTTAGTAAAGACAACCAGATTTTTTAAAAAAAGAAGAACTATTTGGTGTTAGAATAGTTGGCCTAGGTTTGAATCCAGACTCTACCACTTACTAGCAGTGGGACCTGGGGAAAGGAAATTGCTTAACTTCTTTAGGAGTCAGTTTCCCCATAGGCATCAAAGTGCCTATGAGGTTTTTGGGAGGATTCAGTGCACTATTACATGGAAAGAAACTACTCCACAGCATGAACAGCACATGGCAAATGTTGCACACTATTATTATGTTTGCCTGCATTCCCTTCTTACCTCAGTACCTTACACGTAATTGTTATAGAATAAATGTTTTTTATTTTTTAGGTAACGATGAGGATTAAATCATTCAACAAATAATTATTGAACATACTATTTGTCGAAACCTAATATGTGATTCTGAGAACACAGGCACAAATTGAGATGTAGTTCTCTGCCCCCTTTAAAATCTTTTCATCAGCCAGAAGTTAGATTACACGCGGCAATGACCCTAACCACGACTGATCTGGTTTTATAGACAAACACGAAATTAAAACATTTTTGATATTGATGATGGTGAGTAAAAATAAACTATTATTTTGGGGAAATATTCATTCAACAATCATTATTTATCAGGCTATACCGTAGAGCAGGAAAATATGGTCATTTTAAGTGATAAAAACACTGAAATTAATAACTCTATAGAAATGAAATATGTCATGGGGGAACACAAAGAAGTGAAAGAGAAACAGCAAATCCATGCGAAGATGCATCATGTTTCTAAATGCTTCTACCTACTTTAGTCATACATAAATCTGACATGTCTGCTCAGAAAATCAGACATGATGTCAAGTAGGATAAGCTCTTACAAGTTGAAGAAAGTATATGTTTGTGGAAACAAGCATGAATTTTAGGACCAAGACTGGAATCCTAACCTTGCTGCTTATTAGTTGTTTGACATTAGGAACACTACTAAACCTATTTAAGTCTTAATTTCTTCGTCTGCAAAACAGAGTAAAGACTAACTATCCCCAAGGGTGGTTGTGAGGATTCGGTGAGGATTCAGTGAGAAAATACACCTACATTGTCCAGAACAGTTCCTGGCACAGCAATGCCTCAGAAGGCAGCTGGTGTTGTGACATGTGAGAATGAACACTATCCTCAGGCTGCACGGCATGATGCCAAGTGTCCCCCAGACCACAGGCAGCATGAGCGCTTTTTTAGAACTCTTGACATAGACTTACATGGAGTTTGTGGCTTGGCTTGGTGCTACACTCTTACGTTGACTCAATGAGTCAGTCTCTTATAGGGCCCAGGTCTTATATCTCTGTTCTACATTTTATGTGTACAGTCAAGTACATCAACTCTGTATTTATAAAGAAAGTCTGCTAAGGCTTTTGTGTATTTGTTTGTTGGATTTGTTCTATTTGGGGGATGCAACGGGATTCCTGATACTTGACTGTAAGATTTTTTAGATTTCATGTGTATCACTCCACAAACACATACAATTTTGCACAGACCTTTTCATAAGTCACCTCCTTTTCATAGTCACCTCCTCTGAACCCTTCCTAAAGAATTATCCACAATATTTGATAAATATTAGGAGTTTTTGAGCTTAAATTCTTTCTCTGTGGATTAGTAATATATTTTAATACCAACTCTAGATATCTTATTCTACCAATTGAGTAGATGTCCAGTAAATGTTTGTTGATTGATTGATTTTGCTGAGTGATTGAATTCTAAGGTCTTAAACAGTGTCCTTACATGCAGCTGTGTAAACTCTATGGAATGAAACTCAAGCTTGTCACATTCCAAGAGTAATAAGGAATGAGTTAGCCACGTACCTCCTCTCTGACATGTCGTCCATCAAACAGACTTAACATCGTGCAGACATAAAAGCAGCTTCAGGAGAACAGGAATACTGTGACAAAAACCAAAATCACTTGCTCAAAGGATTAAAAGAATAATAGTCAAAGTACCAAAATGTATGTGTCTATGAATGAGAGAGAGGAGACACTTGCAAGTTGTGAGAGTTAAGCATTATTTCATAAAGTTCTCATGGTTTCAGCTTCACCAGTGCAAAATTCCAAATCAACATGCTAGGAGGCTGATGCACTTAAATTAGATCCCTAGATATGTTCCTGAGTTTAACAAGCCACCTTCTACCTTCAGACAGACATGCTGGGAGAAGGAGGAATTGCTCCTCAGCAGACAGCTCCTGGCTTTAATTGCCTTTGCTCTGGTCCACCATGATAGACAGAAACAGAGAAGAAGCGAAAACTGTATCTCCTCATATTAATCTCTGTTCATACTTGTTCCAAAAAAGAATTTCAAAAAAGCTTAGCTTACATGTTAGGGTTCTCAGAAAATCAGTTGGTTTTCCTTTCTGACTTGAAGATGATTGGTCAGATACATTGATTGAACAACTTTCCCTACCCCTTCCTATCCTAAGCATTTCCCAATTTAGGTCCAAACTCATTTCTTGCACGTATGTGTGACAGAAAGAAGCAGAAATGGCATTATACACGCTCTCTTGCCTAAGTCCAAAAAAGCAAGATGAAGTAACAGAAGAAAGAATGCACCTTAACTCATTGCAGGGTTTCCTATTTCCTGCAAAGGTATTTCCACTGGGGTTCCCGAAGGACTCTTCTCTGTCCAATTTTTTAGCTTTTGACTGCTTCTTTTAATTAGCATCCAAGCCAAATCCTTCAAGCTGCTTTGTCTCTTATCTAGAGGGGAAAAACTAACTTGCAAAGGAAAGAAAATGGGGATAGAAAAGAAGATAGAAAAGAAGGAAGCTATGTCTCAAATGCCACATTTTCATAGAAGCTGTCTGGAGCTAAGAAAAGGACCTGCTAGCATCAATGAAGAAAGAAACCCCATTCCATATGATTGTCAAGGACTTTTGGTCTTATTTTATGGAAATCACACCCTGAATAATTTTGTTTGGCTTGGAATGTAACATCAAGGAGGAATATACCTTTGGGTTTAGAAAGCAATCCTCATCCGGGGCACCTGGGTGGTTCAGTCGGTTAAGCATTTGACCCTTGATTTCCGCTCAGGTGATGGTCTCAGGGTCAAGAGACCGAGCCCTGCATCAGGCTCCATGCAATGTGGGGAGTCTGCTTGATAATCATTCCCTCTCCCTCTGCCTCCCCCCCCATGTATGTGCTCAATCTCTCTAAAATAAATAAATAAATCTTTTTTTTTTTTTTCTTTTAAAGAAAGTACTGCTCATCCTATGTGCTGGAGCTCAAGTCAGCACAAAGGAAGAAAGTGACAACTGCAATTCACACTCCGGGGTTTATATTCTCCCCCTCATCCTATCAGCATTTAATTCACAGTGAAGTCCATGCCCATGACATTTAGGGAGGCACAGAGGGTTCTTTCCCGGTTCATCCATTCCTACCTCCTTGTCCTGCAGTTCTTCAGGAAACAGGGCTGAGCACCAGGCATTTTACCTGAGTCATTCAAAGACAAATGGGAAAATATTCCAGCTCTAAAGCTAAAGTTTAAAGATTTACATTTCTCTTGTGTGGATGGCGAATGAAGTAAGTACGCAACTGGAATGAAGACTGTTCTTCCTTCAAACACACACAAGTGTCCAAACGGAGTGGAACGCCTGTTCCAGGACTTCATTGCCTTCTGAATTTCTGGCTTTCTTATGTGCTCTCTTTCCTATTTCCTATGGCTTCCTTCCATTCTCTTTCTTTTGTGCATGACTTACACATACTCTTATTTGAGGTACCTTGATGAATGAGGCCTTCTACCACCGTCTAGCTGACAGCTCCCGCATGCTATCGATAAAGAGACTACTATCATGAGGATAAAGTAGAAATGTGCTCAAGCATCATTGTGTTTTACATGGAAATTCCCTACATGCCTTTACTATTTCAAGGATAATTAATTATTGCAAAATAACTTAAACAATAGAAAAGTTATTTTAAAGTTCTAGTTTCAGGTATATGTCTTACTATATCCTTAAATATACTCACATACTTTATAACATGTATCTCAATTTAGGGTCCAGAAATTGTTTGCCACACTCAGAGCTTCCATGTCTTCTAAAAGGACATTCAGGTATATTGTATACAAAATAAACCCTCATAAACGAAACCTGTGTTCTCATGTGGGCAACCTGACCCAGTCAGGAATGTGAATGTGATTAATATCCAGTCCTCACTTTGCATCTCAAGCTTCAAAGATTTCTCATCCAGGCAATTCAAAACCTTCACAAACGGTAACACTAAATAAGGCAGTATTTTTGAAATATGGCTTTAAGATGAAGCTCTGGTACACCAAGTGAGGTGACATTGACTTGGCGGTTGACCCCACTAGGCCTCAGGCAATCGACAAAATGAAAAGTGTTGTGATGTTGGATTGCTCAGGAGCAGTCCGACTCTACCATGTCCTTGTCATATGGGTGTCTGCCATTTATAGTTGTCTGTCCCCATTACCTTTTTGCAAGGATTTGATACTTTTCAAGGAGTCAGTTTATAGAGGTCTCACTAAGCATAACTGTGAAAGAGTTCTGTAAAACATAGCTATTCACTAATTACATTATGTTTTCAAATGAGAGTCTTGCCTGGCAAATTAAAGCTTCCATTAAAAAACAAAAACAAAAACAAACTATTACACCCATCTTAGAGAAAACTCAATGTATTTTGTGTATAGATCCAGACATATATTAAACTTCAGTTTAAAAAGATGGAGGAACACCTGGCAAATGCACTATATGGCCCTACATTTCCTCCTTTTCTTCTGATTGTTTTTTGCTAATACTACCAAAGTCACAAAACTTACTTCTAGAATTCTTCCCATCTCTAATGCTGATACTCTTATGAATCAGTAAAGGGTAACTGAAACTTCAAAAGGAAAGTCACACTGACTTACTCTCTTGCTAAATTATTTTGTCGAAGTAGAAATCATCAAGCCATGTACCAGGACGCTTTTGGTACCTATGACTGTTTGAATGTGGGCAATAGGGAACCACTCTTCTTAAGTGGTGAGTGGTTGTTGCTGGTATACATGTAATACAAACACATCATCAGTGCTTTATTACTGGTCTCAGAAGAAAGATTTTTCCTTTTCATTCTAAGTAAAACAATATGACATATGGCACCATTTTAAAACTTAAATAGAGAGGTAGCCAGTGGAGTATTACTCAGAAGTATATATGGAAAAGTGAAAGATCCTGATGCTCAATAATCAGCCCCAAGAACAATGACTCCTGGGTGTAGTATCGTTCTCAGGGTACAGCAGTAGACATTCACTGTGCATTTCTAATTACTCAACTCAGGCTCTCTTTGTCCCATGAGGGGAAGATTGTCAAGGAGAAGAGATATAGCAAAGGCAACGAGGTGTGCATGAAAAAAATCATTACATCCCTGTGTCTAGGTCAATTTCTCTTAGAACCAGGTTATATGGTTGTCTGTAGAGGGAAATGAATGCATGTATAACTCTATAAATGTTTAAAATGTGTTACTCTTTTACACATTTTTAAGAGCTCTTTACTTAAGAATACTTTTTCTGGCACATCTTAGACCAAAGGGAATGTGGCAGTGTATAAAATGGGTCACATGAAATGCTGAGAACAAGACAATATGGTTGGTGGTTTCCTGGAATGACTTTTTTTTTTTTCTTAAAGATTTTATTTATTCATTTGACACAGAGAGATCACAAGTAGGCAGAGAGGCAGGCAGAGAGAGAGAGAGGAGGAAGCAGGCTCCCTGCGGAGCAGAGAACCCGACGCGGGACTCGATCCCAGAACCCTGAGATCATGACCTGAGCCGAAGGCAGCAGCTTAACCCACTGAGCCACTCAGACGCCCTCCTGGAATGACTTTTCCAAAAACTTCCCAATGAATAAAACTTTCCTAAGAGGATCCTCTTTCTCCTTTGTTGGTGAGAGGATATTCAGTTAGGAAATGTCACCTTAACTCAACATGAGCAAGGTCTCTGCTCGTCTTTATTATCTGAAACCAACAAGCAGGTGAAATCTTGCTTCCTAAGTTCAGTTATATGCAGTGATGCTATTATGTGATGATATGTAAGAGGATCCTCCTTTCCCTTTCCCTTAATGTTATTTCTTTCAATGGAAAGAGGAAAATCCCTTAAGAAAAGGTTTTTTTTTTAATCCAGTATTCTAACCATAAACATATAAACTATTAGAAGTTTATTAATAAGGTTAATAATAATAATAATAAGCTATTAAAAGATATTGATGACTGAAAATATCAAATACAAATTGATACATCAGCATATCTACCACCTGCATTGTGAGTTTGGCCAAATTAATATACCCAAGTATATCCAAATATACCCCAATGTATCCATAAGATGGGGATAACAATATTTACTTTAGAGTTATTGAAAGTAGAAAACAGCCAAGATTAAATGAAAGTTAGTGGTTATCTCTTAATTTTTCCTTTGAGATGATGCTTAGTTTAAAGACATCACATCATCTCAAAGAAAGACAGAAAGTTATTATTATTGAATGTTTCAGTTATAGTCCAGCCAGGAGAACAGAAATGCTCTGAAAATTTTAATCAGAGGTGAATTTAATATAAGAAATTGGTTATGGGGCACCTAGGTGTCTCAGTTGGTTAAATGTCTGCCTTCAGCTCAGGTCATGATCTCAGGGTTCTGGGATTGAGTGCAGAGTCTGCTTCTCTCTCTGCCTCTGCCCCTCTCTCCCCACTTGTACTCTCTCTCTCTGTCAAATAAATAAATAAATCTTTAAAAAAAATGGTTACAAAATTGTGGTTGGGAGAACGAATAAAAAGAGGAAAAGGGCTACTGCTTAGAGTCCAGGAATACCCATTGTTGTTGAGGTTGCCACCAATGCCATTGGAGCCTGGGTTCATCTATCATCCCACTGCTGCCTCCTGCTGCTCTCAGACCCATTGATACTGTTGGAGGTCACAGTCACCCACAGTCACCTGGACGTTTGGGCCACACTTCTGCTAGAACCATAAGCAGAAAGATGACCCCTTTCATGGCTGTTCTTGCAGTTCCACTGCAGTGCTTCCTAATGTCCTAATGGCAGAACTTAATAGGAACCAGTCAACAAGAGAGTTAGTGGAATGCAGTTTCTAGGCATCCAACCCCTCAATACAAGGGAGGGCACAAAGAGGAGAGAAAGTGGGCTGAGCACCAGCAGACATTATCCAGAAAAATAAATAATCACATTAGTTACCATGCTAGCACCAGGAAGCAAGAAATGATTCTTATTCAAAAGGATGGATTACACTTATTTCTTGAAATCCCATGGAAAATTCATAAAATATATAATGGAACTTGGGGCATCTGTGGCAATATATATATATATATATATATATATATATATATATATGACCCAGAAATGAGAAAGGGATCTATGATAGTTAATTTTATGTGTCAACTTCATTGAGCTAGGAGGTGCCCAGGTACTTGTTAAATACTATTCTGGGTGTGTCAGTGAGGGTGTTTTGGGATGGCATTAACATTTACATCGGTAGACTGAGTAAAGAAGATTGCCCTCTGTAACACAGATGGCCCTCATCCAATCTGTTGAAGACCTGAATAGAACAAAAGACCAAGTAAATGAGAATTCATTCTCTCTGTCTCCAAACCAGGACTTTGTTCTTCTGTCTCTGAACTTGCCCTGGCACTTAAACCATTGGCTTTCCTGGTTCTCAGGCCTTTGGACTTGAACTGAAACTTATACCACTGGTCCAGTCTCTAGCTTGCCAACTACGGATCTTGGGACTTCTCAGCCTTTGTAGTCACATGAGCCAATTCTGGAAGGAAGGAAGGAAGGAGGGATGGATGGAAGGAAGGCAGGACAAGGAAAGGGAAGTAAAGAAGGAAGGGAGACTAAAGAAGGAAGAAAGGAAGGAAGATTAAGAAAGGAAGGCAGAGAGCAAAGAGATAAGGTATAAATATATAGACATAGACAAAGATACAGATATAGATATCCTATTGGTTTTCTTTCTTTGTAGAGTCTAGACTAATACAAGACTATCAGTGGATTAGAAATTGTGGTAAGTTCCTAGAAAGAAAGGATATAGATGGGATGATAGTGATGAATAGACCCCAACAGAGGAGACTGTATCCTGAAGATGCGCAGATATCAGAGACACTGGGGGAGGCAGCTACCTTCCCTTGGTGATGCGCAGCAGGTCCAGCTGATGCCGGAGCCAGAAAGCAGGACAGGGTTGCAATCAGTGCAGTTGTTAATGAGTATCGATGGAATATCTTAGGCAAATTGTTCTTACCTTGTCTGAAAAAAATCAAAAGGCTGTGCAAGAAAGTATGGCCCAAATATGAAGTTAAATAAGATTTGGCATGACTTTACACCAATTATGGTGTATAGAGCAAGAAATGCTCCATTTGACTTTGAAACATGTAACATTGTTAACTGATCAGAGCTTAATAAAATGGGACTACATTTTTTTGTTTATGAGCATAATAACACTATTAGTTCTTGTAATACATATTATTGAAATACTATTTATTGATTTTCAATCAGTTTAAAGTAGAAGGTTTCATTATAGTTACAGAGAAGAGAGCATGAAATAAATTTTGGTGAAAAATCAGAGGTGGGGCGTCTGTGTGGCTCAGTCAGTTAAGCGTCTGCTTTTGGCATAGGTCATGATCCCAGGGTCCTGGGATCTAGCCACATCCGGCTTTCTGCTCAGTTGGGAGCCTGATTCTCCTCCCTCTGCCTGCCTCTTTGCCTACTTGTGCTCTCTTTCTCTGTCAAATAAATACAAAAAATCTGAAAGAAAGAAAGAAAGAAAGAAAGAAAGAAAGAAAGAAAGAAAGAAAGAAAGTCAAAGAAAGAAAGATCAAAGGTAAAACAAATCAAGGTTGAGAGGGAAAGATGGAGGAATAGAAGTAGGAGACACTCATGCATTTATTTCCTCATTTAAAACAGTGTGAAATCAATAGTTCTACCCCAAGCTGATGGGCCAAGAGACACATTTATGTGTATTGTTTAACAGTTGAAAGTTAGAGCCTAGAAGAACAGGGTAAAAAAATAACAACAGATGGAGAATAAAAGAAGAGATGGAAATTAGACTACATTTTCCAGCCTTCATTATTCGAGAGTAAATAGATAAGGCCCAAGATTGACAAATCAACAAATTGAGTTTCACATATTTAATTCAGTGTTGTGAATATAACCATAGAAAATAAGATTAAAAAGAGAAAACTTGTTGCCTCTTGTGAGTAAGGCTATAGTTGGTGGAAGGAGGAGATATTAATTTTTCATTTCAGGACTTTTTTCCTAATATTTTTTATTTTGCATATGTGTTGCAATTTTATAATAAATAAATATAGGGAAAATGTTCCTGTCAATGATGAAGGTATAGGGAGCAGCATGCATAGAAACAGCCCCCTTTTGGCTCAGCTCGGTGTTTTGTTTTATGATTGTATGAATGTAAAGCAGCTAGAGATGTAAAGTGGGAAGAAAGAGATAGATTGTTTGATAAAATGAAACCAACAGCACAGGTGTTACAAGGGGCACTGTACCTAAGAGATCACTTGAGAGTACAACCTTGCTTAGAGTCAGTTGCAAAGCAGTGCAGTTTTCAGGCTGGTTTAATCCTTTCTCTTTTCCTTCCCAATGTTTAATTATAACATTTAAACTCAAAGAGTTACTGGCAAGACAAACATAAAAATTTCTCAGTAGGAAGCACTCCTCAATTCCTTACAGAAAAAAATCATCATCATCAAAAAAGTACATAAATAAAACACGTGATAGCTGACAAGTTTCTACGGTCAGCAAGTCACTTTGTAGTTGTTTTTTTTACATTGAGGAGCAAATCAAGTTGGAAGCACTTTTCTCACTTTTAGTGAAGCATGCATAACACGCGGGCAAGTTCCCTTATAGTTTGTCTAAGTCTCCACAAAGGTCTTTGAAGTTGAAGTCCCAGCTTCTCCTACATTATGAGAAATCAGCTTTCAGTGCATAACGAAGTTTCTGGCACTCAGACCATGCCTCTGTCCCTCTCTAGCACCATACAATAGTAGCTCACATTTCATTTGTATTCACTTCTTAACTAATCCATAAGAAAAAGTGTGAATAATCCCATTTGGTTCAAAATTGTCATGAGGCCCAAACGTCAGGATCAAAATGTTTGGGCTCAAATGACAAGGTAATACATATTTTTTTGATCATCTTTCCATTTCTGTTGTCTTCATTTCCTTTAGTAAAATCTTAGCTTAGCAATTTTTTTTTAAATTTTTTAAATTTATTTTCAGCGTAACAGTATTCATTATTTTTTGCACCACACCCAGTGCTCCATGCAATCCGTGCCCTCTCTAATACCCACCACCTGGTTCCCCCAACCTCCCACCCCCCGCCCCCTCAAAACCCTTAGGTTGTTTTTTCAGAGTCCATAGTCTCTCATGGTTCACCTCCCCTTCCAATTTCCCTCAACTCCCTTCTCCTCTCCATCTCCCCTTGTCCTCCTTGTTATTTGTTATGCTCCACAAATAAGTGAAACCATATGATAATGAACAACCTAGGTAAGCTATAAACCATTCAAAAGCAATTTTTTTGAATGGTTTATGGCTTACCTAGATTGTTCCTAACCCTCATTTGCAAAAATATTGCCAGTCTCTTCCTTAAAATAAAAGCCCATTACTTGCAAATAATCTCACCAAGTTACTAGTCCCTGGATGTATAATGACCTAAGTATTCAGTTTCCCAACTAAGGCTCAGAGCCCAGAGCTGCCATTTCAAGTGGGTCCTACGTATCTGAGGTTCTCATACAAGTTTCCAACCCCATCAAGAAAACAACATGGTTGGAGAATCCTTGGAAATTCATATATCCCTTGGATACGTAAAGGTTTTCTGTTTAAAAATGAAACAGACCAGGATATAGCCTCTGCTAAACCATAAGCAAAGTAATTTAAGTGCCTGTGTGTGGAGAGACCTGATTCTCACATGGTCAAGATTAATGTCATTCCATTCTGACTGGCTCTTCCTGTCCCTATGGTGGAAGTGGGTTTGGAAACATGTTGGATGAAGAAATTTCCCAGTGTATCACAGTTACCAAGCCAGCTGTGCAGAGTCGTTTTTACATGGATACAGTTGAAATGTTACCGATTTCTCACAGGCTTAATTACTGTACCTATTTTGTGAGCTTTGGGATCTGGGCCAGATTACAGAAAATATGAGAAGTTTGCTGGACAGTGGATAAGGGTGCTCCTGTGTATCATAAAGAACTTTGGTCTGGGACTTAGCAGTTCCAACTCCATGTCAGCACAAACACAAACCCTTGGCCTTTGCTGTTTATTAGAACATAGCAATAGCAATTAACCACAATGTTTAGAGAATTAGGGGTTTGGGTTTCCATTTAATTTAATTTTCTGGTTGACGTGGGATTAAACAAACAAAAAAAACCCATTTTTTTATTCAAGCCTTTGGAAAGGGGAAGGAAAGAAACTAGCATTTATTGGTTATTGTGACAAATATTATGCTAGATTTTATTTTATTTTTAAAAGTATGTTACATATTTTCATTATAAAGTATATAAAGTATGTATTATTTTTTAAAATTTTATAGGTGAGGAAACAGACTAAGAAAGGTTAATTAGGTCCCTTAAATCACAAAGCCAGTGTTCAGAACATGTAAAATTAAAACCTAAGTCAGCTCCGGCGCCTGGGTGGCTCAGGTAGGTTAAGCGTCTGCCTTTGACTCACTCAGGTCATGATCCCAGGGTTCTGGGGTTGAGCCCTACATTGGGCTCTCTGCTCAGTGTCTACTTCTTCCTTTCCTTCTCCCTGCTTGTGCTCTCCCTCTCACTCTCTCTCAAATAAATAAATAAAATCTTTTAAAAAATAAATAAAGTAGCATATTTGATAAATTGCTTTCCAGATTAGTTTCTCTAGAAAGACTTGATTCTTAGATCAAAGACTAATAAGTGAAGAATATGGAAAACTGAGTGTTTTCATTAATAGAAGTTTTACTGTACATTTCAAAAGATCAGTTACTGTTACTTCTGATGCTGTCATCCAAATCTCCTATAAAAGCTGGTCTGACTCTTTATCTGCAAAGTGTCCCTAAAGGGGGAGGGTGAGTGGATACACCAGGAAATGTCTGGGGAGAAGACTAAAAAAGCTCAACACAAGCTTGATATTTCTTTGAAGTCAATTTTATTTAAGTCATGTAAACATTTTAAGTCACATGAATATTATGTGTTCATTTGAAAAAAAAAAAAAAACACAAAATACTTCTGCAAATTACTTCACGGTTCTCTAAAATCCTTGAAAAAAAATTTGAAATGCCAGGAAAATGTACCACATTTACCAGGAGGACTCTTGTTCCTCCTCTGGTATAACCCCACTTTACTTGCAAAGTCCAGTATTAAACTGTGTGTGTGTTTTTTTGTTTTCTTTTGCTTTTTTGTTTTTTTGTTTTGTTTTGTTTTGTTTTTTTAAACCTTATTCACAAGAATCATATTTGTTGTTAAAAAGAAAAATCAGATTCCTGGGATTCATCCATGGAGGCTACTCTAATTTAACATGTCCATAGAAATGACATTTAAAAAAAAATGAACGTAAGTGACTCTGTTGATGTTCTCCAACCCTATACCAAGAAACTCAGTTTCAGTGAAACTCTAGATTCTGAACAATAGCCCATGGAGCACAGTCTCTATTATTTTCAACCTGTTGTCTAATGCACTAACCCTGCAGCTGCCTGGGCCCCATGTCTCGGTAACATTTGATACAGCACAGATAGAATCTCAGGTAAAGAAGTCAGAGTTTTCACATCCTCTGCTGTGGGTCTTAATGCACTCAGAGCAGAACTGCTCAATAGTAGAACTGTACTAGATTATGCAAGCAAATGATGCTATGTGAAAGAAAATTTTTAAAGCATATAAAAGCATACTATATTGTAAAATAATACTGAAGTAAAAAAAGACAATAAAAAGAGAAAGGCAATCTAAAAATCAATCGTTACAGGGTGCCTTCCAAAATCTGTTTAATTGAGCCTTCTGTGATCTTTTCAGTTTTGTAGAGTATGAAGGGAGCTAATAATTACTAAACACCCTCTATCAGACAGAACCGGTAATGAGGTATGAATATTTTCTTGAATTTTCCAAAGAGGAGACAAAGGCTTATTGAGGTAAGTCCAGTGGTAAAGTTAAACAAAAGAGTACTGGAACTCTTCCAGAATTATTATTAGGTTTTCTCTGCAAGCACTGATACCTGCTTGTAATGCGGAACTTGGCAAGCTCGACTTCCTTTAAGGCTGTCCATTCACATCTCTTTGCCACAGCTTGGAATCTAAACAGTTTGCTCACCCATGGAGGTCAAAGATAAGATGACTGATAACCTATGGGAAACCATTCATCACTGGAGATGCCAGCAAGGCCCCAGAAAAGAGGAACACCATGCCACCATCCTCGTTCACTTGCATGGCCTATACTAGCACAGGCAGTGCACCCCATACCACCGCATACCATCTCATCTCCAGGCCAAGCATTCTCTCTCTGCTCCAAGAGTCAAAGGTGCAGACACATTACTCCAGCCCAAGTGGGCCAGCTAAGTGTCTCTGATTCTAGGGGAAGATCCCCAAGCAGTTATCAGGACCCCGGCCAGTTTTCAAAATGGAATGAAAGAATCAATTAGGCCTGTATCCCATTTTAGTACTAGAATGACTGATATGAAACTAGAGGAACAGGCCTAAATATTTCCTGTACTTCAAAAGATGAACTTGGCCATGGAAGGTCTTCAAGGCAGCACTCAGTCCAGGGCTTCCCTAGGTTTCTGGGCATTGCACTAAGACCCGTGGAGAGAAACAGTCCACGAACCAACAGGCAGAGTCTGCATCCTCTAGCAAATTTGCGGTTTAAGTGGCTTTATTCTGAACAAAGTTCTCAGTCCCAAAGGGCTTTACTAAAAATGGCAAGCTGGGAAATGCCAAAGCGATGCCTAATTGGTCACACCCAAATGCTGCTGCTTTCTGCCTTGGGAGTAAAATCTTGCTGTTACATGACTATGAAGCCTTGCAGCTCAGAGACACACCTGGGGCCCAAGTCATGTAAGTCATGCACCCTTTTAATATAAAAGCTGACAAGCAGAGCTGCACAGCTCAGCAGGTTTCTTTCCCAGGCCCTGTTGTTGCTGGCAGGGGAGTCTTCGATGTTAAAGGCACATCCATTTTCTGGAGGTAACCCAGAGAAAAGATATGGTGGCTATTCTTTAAGCAGCTGCTCTCTGTCCCCGCATTGTATAGCACCAACTGTCCATCACTGGGACAGGAAAAGTCTTCAGGGAAATGGGGAACTGGCTCTTTCATGCCAGCATTTTATGGTGCTAACAAAATCAATTATAGATTGAACCCCAAAGTATGGTTTTCTTACCTTATGATATGCTTTGCCAGGTTCTGCTGAGCTAAGTGGAAACATTTTAGTCCTGGAATGTCAGAGGAATGAAGAAAAATGAAACCTACCATTTGCTTACTCCACCAGAAGGAGGAACTTTCAGTAACAACAATGAGGTTTCAAGCAAACCAAAACCCAGAGACCATTAGAGCCTCAGACATATTCACTAGCAGTTTGATACATATGGAGAACAGGAGACTCAGGTTCTGGTTCTAGCAATGTGACTATAGACAAGCCAGTGCCCACCTTTATGAAATAAAGATAAGGAATAAGTGATCTCAAGATTATTTTTCTGGCGGTGCCTGGGTGGCTCAGTGGGTTAAGCCTCTGCCTTCAGCTCAGGTCATGATCTCGGGGTCCTGGGATCGAGTCCCACATTGGGCTCTCTGCTTGGTGGGGAGCCTGTTTCCCCCTCTCTCTCTGGCTACCTGTGATCTCTCTCTCTCTTTGTGTCAAATAAATAAATAAAAATCTTTTTTAAAAAAAGATTATTTTTCTGATTGAATTTCCAAGATTCTGCTGAAGTATTGTATGTTGGAAAGAGAACAAGATCAAGACCAAAGAGCAAGAAATAATAGTTTTCATGCAAACACACTGTTGCACTTGAGCCTCACAACAACTGTAGGAGGCAGGGTTGGTGTTCTCATTTTACAGATGAAGGAAAAGACATAGAGATATAGAGAAGGCAACTTAAGGTCACATTTAATAGGTAGAGAAGCAGAGATTCAAACCCATGTCTGTCTTATTCCGAAGTCTACTGTACTTCATGGCTTCCCATCTGGCTCACAAAAAAAGTTCTGAGGATGTTACACATTACATTCCTTCCCTGGACCTTAAACTGCCTTTACACTTGCCCTGAAGGGACTTAAAAGGTGCACCTCAAGGCTATCAGATGCAGGGAGAAGTCTGTGAGGAAGCAAGGGACAAATGTTCAGTCCTCACTCGCCCAGCTCTCCTCCTCCACTTCCAGAACAGTTCAACTGTTAGATATTTATATATTGGTTTTCTTAGTGAGCTGGTTTTTTTTTTTTTAAATGGCACCAGCACTGGAAAGATGGAAGGAAGCAGGGGGAAGGGGGATAGGGAGGGAACAACAAAGAAGGAAGAGGAATGAATAAAATAAATCTAAAACTACAGAGTAACTCTTACTCCTTGACGCAGCAAATCGAGAGGAGTGATCACATTTAGGAATTATTTTATAAGCTACTTTGTAAACCAGGTGGCACAATCAACTTTTACACTACAATAGGAAAAATTCCCAAATCGCAATGGCTTGCAGTAACTATTTATTTCTCACTCATACTGGTTGTCCTACACAGATTGACAATGGCTGCACTCCTGATGCCTTCATTTCAGGACCTAAACTGAAGAAGCAGCAGGACATCCAAAGAAAAAAAGAGCTGCGCTGGACCTATGAGATACCATTTAAAGCTTCTCAGGAGCAGGGAATTATGTTGATCCCACTCTCATTTGATTGACACATGGCCAAGCCTAGGAGCCAAATATGGGGAGAAATTATCATCTGATATGGAATGGCAGTAAATAATTAGAAACAATATTGCTTCCTAGATGACTTGCTCATTCTACTGCCTAGTCATAAATATTTGTTTCTGTCCTCTCCTTGAATGAAATACACTCCCCCCTTCTCCAAGAAAGATACTTCTAAGTCCACACCAATCCAGTCATAGCAAAGGCTCAATGTCCAAAATCTTACAGCATTATCTCTATCAGGGCCAGATGGGAGTCTCTCAATCCAGAGATTACAAAGTTAAAACATGCTATTTGCCTCCTTTCTCTCTCTCTCTCTCTCTCTCTCTCTCACACACACACACACAATGGTTGAATAAAGGACAAGATAACCACAATAAATAGTCTTACCAAGAATGTGGAAAACAGGAGGAACACAGCAGTCACTGGGCAATTTTGAAATTGTGCTGATCACACTTTGCAAGCACCGTGTCCCTGGCCCCCGAGAATGCTCCTTGATTAAACTCCAGATCTGCTCCCTTGCATCTTGGCTCCCTTTTCTGAGAGGGTCTTATTTCTCATGATGATTCTGATGATCCTTGGCCACATATGAAGACAGCACTGGACATGTGTCTTTGGGGAGCTGTGCAGCTTGCTTACACTTCTTCCTATAGAAGACTGGGACTACAAAGGTGTTTTCAGTCTCAAACAGTCATAACCTCTCACTACATGAAGTTTAGAAAAATTCTGACAGCCTATGTATATATGCACGTGGTCAAAATTTAGATTCTTCAAGACTGGACTGGCTCTTCCTAGGGTATACACTAGCCCATGTCATCTTTCTCTGATAGCAGACATTGATCCACTGCCCTACCTCTGACCCCCTTCTCAGAGTTTGCTTCAAATACCTTTAATGAGAGGACAGCTGGCTAAGTGAAACTATATCCACTGTTTAAAGTTTCTTGGGCCAGGGTTAGACACCTGAGCAGAAGAGCTTATCAAATTTCTTGATGAGAATTTGGTTTGGAAATCAGAGATTCTAGTTGGAGGTTTGAACAAGGACACTATTACTCAGATTATATTATCCTGGGTTTAGAGAAACTGGTAGTCTGGAAAGAGAAAAAGAAAAGAAACAATGAAATATATACACCACTGGAAGCAGAGAAATATGTCTACTCATGGGGTCTATGATATATATTCCTATTCAGAAAATTCTTCTCTACTTAAACTATTTAGTGGATATCTACTCATTGCAACCAAATAATCATTCACCCAAACGTTTAAACTTAAGTTTAATTCTCTTCAACAAATCCTTCTTGAATTTCTATGTACATGCTACTAAGAAAGCCGCTGCCTTCGGCTCAGGTCATGATCTCAGGGTCCTGGGATCGAGTCCCGCATCGGGCTCTCTGCTCAGCAGGGAGCCTGTTTCCCTCTCTCTCTCTCTGCCCGCCTCTCCGTCTACTTGTGATTTCTCTCTGTCAAATAAATAAATAAAATCTTTAAAAAAAAAAAAAAAAAAAAAAGAATTCTCAAAGAATAAAAAAAAAGAAAGAATTCTCAATGAATATGATACAATAACAGGATTTAGGGTATTTATAAGCTTATAATAGAGGTAAGTACACAAATTTCCATAATGAAGATAATGACAGAATGCTTCAGTTGTAATAGGTGGCACAGGTCAAGACCCGGAATAAGGAAATGAATGCTGTTACGGAACAGCATGGAGTATTATTTGACTAGAGTATATGAAACATATCGAGAAGAGGAAGCAAATACCTGGAAAGGTAGTTTGGGATATTGTTACAAAGGATACATACAAATATCCATCAACTTAACCAGGTAAGTAATGGAAATCCACAAAAGGAAACCATATAATCATTCAGAGATATGGCCCAGTAGCAATGCATATGGCCATTTTCAATGGGAAAAAAAATGACAGACAGGAAAATGAATAGTCCATTGAAAGAAATCACAATGTCTCAAATCAGATAGTCTTATTGTTGATGAAAAGGAAGTGTTTATAACTGGCAAGTTAGAAGCAAGGGACCGTGCTTCTGATTGGATATGAATACACAGGAGAAGGAGGATTCAAAAAGGAAAAAGCTTTCAATTCCATCAGAGGAAATCAGGAGAAGAAGATGTTGGAGGGGAAAAGGTTTTGGATTTGTTGAATTAAATATGCCAGTGGGACATCCAGGTTAAGAGAGCTACCTGGTCTGCTCTTAGATGCCATGAAATTGTAATCTAGAGAATGCTTAGAAATCATCCTGTTCAAATCTCTTGTTTTACAGACAAGAAAACTGAGCTGTAGAGTAATGCTTAGTGACTTGCCCCAAATGACAAAGCTTATAAAAGATAATCTAGGAAATCTCTTGACAGAGATTTAAGGAGTAGAAATTCAAGGTTGGCTGCGTCACGCGAAATACCCAGTCTGAGCAGGAAGAGACTGTATGGCAGTTCTCCATGTTGCCCGTCAGTGTGGGAAGTGTGTAAATGCTGGTCATTGGCAACATGGAGCACCTGCTGTGTGCTAAGGACCATACTAAACACTGTGCAATGCTTCAAAAGACAGGAACAATACAGACACCATGTGCCTGGGGAAGCACAGGGCTCTAATTGGGAGGGCAGGCCAACCCTTTGAGAGCAGGCCTCGCTTAAGGGCTCCAGGCTAGTGTGCAAATAGAGATACTGGAAGCTTTTGGGATTAAACAAGGAAGAATCATTCTAAATGTTTCTAATCCAAAACACAGACAAAAGAAGACAATTTATTAAGCCTTAATAACAAAACTAAGGTTTATTATTTTGTAAATTAAATTCTACCAAGGGGTAGAATCATAAAGAGTTGGAAGTAGCTTTTCTCATTTAGGGTGGTTAGATTGTGCTTACTGAACTTACATTCAGGAAAAGTGGTAGGATTACATGTGTTCTGGGAATACCCACACATTTTCAGATTAAAAAATTGGTATTAGTACAATAAATATCCTATATGATTTGTTCATCTTTAGGTTTTAGGGGCAGCTAAACTATTTTAAGAAGAAATTGGTATTTTTAAGGTAGAAGTAAAAAAGGAGGACCAATTACAATTAAATCTTATTAATGTCTATACCTACGTTATTTTAAAATAAAGTTTAAAAATATTCCCTTGGTAGACTTGTCTGTAGTACATGATTGGTTTAAATATATATTTATTATTAAAGAATCTTAAATTTCAAATGAAAATTATTTTGAGTCATGCAGTAGTAGAAGCATCCTTGAAAGATCTCAGGTAGTTCCTAGAATAACACTCAGCTTTTCCAGTTTCCTCTGACCCTTATCTTATTTGAAAGAAATAAAGAAGACAAGATAGATATACCTGAAAAAGAATTCTCATCAGTAGCTCTGTAGGTACTCTTGCTGCCTCTTGGTGATCATTTTGAGCTATTTATATGCAAACAAAGAATGGCCCCGTCCACTTCAATTTGGTGATCTTGCTTTGACAGCTGGGATTTTGCTTTCTTTATCACTTAGTACATTCTTATTTCCAGAATTTCAGCAATTTGATGAAACTTGCCTCCTCTATAAGCCAGTCTCTCAAAAGTCCCTGTCGGTGGGCACAAGGGAAAACACCTCACACAACATCACTGCTGTTAGGCAGTGTGTGGGAAGCCATGTTTTCTCTCAGGGACAAAGCTTTTCAAGGCACCCACGTTTTAAGAGACACACAGATGGCGCCACTTAAGATCTGAATAAGGCATTCTTCACAGTTCCACAATGCTTTTCTTTCAGAAGCAGCTTTTCCAATTCTGCAGGTTATCAGAATGTCAAATACATTTGGGCCAGAAACACCTACACAAACTCTCACACAAAAAGAAAAACATATACAGCACAGTTCCTTGGATCAAACACATTCTAAGGCACTTTTCTTTTTTTCCTGAAGCTAATGATTTGTTTTCTGCTTTGGGAAAAAAAAAACCCATCCTCACAAAAGTTAGTGTCAAAATATCAAGGTAGCCCTGCCAAATACAGCATTTCCACCATGAAACATCTTTATCTTCCTGCAGGAGGATTTGTAGCTACAGAATAACAGTCATCATACTCCAAGGTCATCTGGAGGAAAAGAATGACATATGTCCACAAAGCAATCAGTTCAGGGTACTCAGAGGTAACAAAGAGGTAACTAGCAATTGGATTTTGGCTATAGAACACTGATAATGTTCTTCTTCCACTCAGCATATTGATGTGTGACTCAGAAATTCCACAATGTGAATAAAATAAAAACATGCTTTTAAAATGACTATGTAGTATAAAATAAAAGAACTGATTTTGAAGCAAAATAAAAAGGAACTTAAATTCTGGGTTGGACAGGTATCTGTCTAATGTAGATGTAGAATGCTGGGTAATTTATCTCTGTGAACATCAGACCCCTCCTATCTACAGGGCTTGCCAAAAACACTGCACACCAAGTTTAGGAACTGAGGCCAAAATTTGGTTTCCTGGAAAGAAGATAGCTCACAGAATCAGCTGAGAGTCTAGAGATCCCTGTTTGGAAACAAAAAGAAAGCAAGGCAAACTGGGTGTGTGAGGACACACATCTAGCTCAGGGGACAACCTGGTTAGAGCCCCATTAGGGTCATCCCTACTCCTGAATCCTGGATGGTACGTGCTGCCTCCATAACAGATCTTCACCCATCCATGCTTGGGGACGCCTGGTTTATAAGCCAAATTCCTGCCAGAAGCACCGTAATCTTTCTTTTTCTTTCATGCTGCTGCCATTTTTGAGAACAACCATCTTCTCAGTTGGGGCTTATCAGATGCTACTTAATTAGATGCAGTTTGTGCATTTCAGACAGGAACATGATAGATGATGGTGTTTTGTCCTCAACACATCACTTCAGAAGGCACACAGGTTGGGTTTTTGTCTTATTACTGGTGACGTGAAGTTTTGATCACTTGATTAAACTGGTGTCTGCCAGGTTTTTTCCAAAATAAAGCAATTTTTGTCTCCCATCAATATGTATTCTGTAGGGAGAGACTTTGAGCTTACAGTAATACTATTTCTCATCAAAATTCTACTCATTGGTTTTAGTATCCATTGATGAGTTTTGGCTCAATCAGTTATTGCATCATGTGTGTAAAAGGCTGATTTTTTCTTCCTCCATTATTCCTTTTATATTTATTAATTGTTATCCCATTGTAAGGAAGAACTTTCTCTTCTATTAATTTATGTACTTATGTGTGTATGTGTATATACATGTATATGATGTATATATATATATATATAAAATCTCTGGAGGTTCATAGATTCTTATTTTATTCAATGGGTTATAATCCCTTACTATAATTATGGCAAAGTATTTTTTTGTATACATTATAACTGTGTCTTGAGGTATAATAACCAGATTGGTTGTGGAGACACTACCCTTTTTTAAATTAACTGACTACAACAAGACAGATCTGGGATGTGTTCAGAGAATGATAAATGATGGATAAGACTGAAGCAGGGGGTACTAGAAGTAACCATCTGCCTGGATCACTTTCCCAGGAAGAACTAGGCTTTGCCTGTTGGACTACCACATGCTGGCCATGAATACAAATCTAAGCAAGACTTCAGTGTGGGTCATGCCATACCAATTGGCTACAGGTGTGGTAAAGATAAGCCCAAGTACAGGGACACAAAAACAGCACTTCATGTACACTGCTAACAAAAAAGTAACACACTCCTTCAGCCAAGAATCTTCAGCTGCTGGATGGACCATATCCAATTCCCAATGGCGCCATTCATGAGGCAGTTATGTAGAACATTTTTGATTGCCAAAGAAATGGCTGAGAATGGAAAGGTGATAATTTAAAGAAAGGAAAAGCCTAAGTAAAACAAAGGAGAAAAGGCAATTTGACAACAGTGAAGGATAAAAAACAAATGAAATTGAAGAAAAGAGATTATTTTTTAAATTAGCAAATGGAGAAGAGGAGAAAAAAATAAACCACAAAGTAAGCAATCCTGAAACATATACTAATAGAGGCCAAGGAGTGAGTTCAAAGTAATCCACTGGGGCAATTAGAGAGAGATTATAGGCCATTTCCTCCCAAAAGGTGACTTAAGGAAATGTAGCAGAGAGGAGTTATTTCTGTGACTGAAATGCCAGCATGGGTAGGACAGCAGAAGAGGGAGGACTACATGTCCTGCCAGTGAGTGCTGACTGTGTCCAAGATAAACAGTAATCTGGACATATGTGAAGATTCTAGGTTTTTGTTTTTTTTAACCTTTTTATTTTATTTTATTTTATTTTTAAATTAATTTATTTATTTTCTGTATAACAGTATTCATTATTTTTTCACCACACCCAGTGCTCCATGCAATTCGTGCCCTCTATAATACCCACCACCTGGTACCCCAACCTCACACCCCCCCGCCACTTCAAACCCCTCAGATTGTTTTTCAGAGCCCATAGTCTCTCATGATTCACCTCCCCTTTCAATTTACCCCAACTCCCTTCTCCTCTCTAACTCCCCATGTCCTCCATGCTATTTGTTATGCTCCACAAATAAGTAAAACCATATGACAATTGACTCTCTCTGCTTGACTTATTTCACTCAGCATAATCTCTTCCAGTCTCGTCCATGTTGCTACAAAAGTTGGGTATTCATCCTTTCTGATGGAGGCATAATACTCCATAGTGTATATGGACCACATTTTCCTTATCCATTCATCTGTTGAAGGGCATCTTGGTTCTTTCCATAGTTTGGCAACCGTGGCCATTGCTGCTATGAACATTGGGGTGCAGATGGCCCTTCTTTTCACTACATCTGTATCTTTGGGGTAAATACCCAGTAGTGCAATTGCAGGGTCAAAGGGAATTTCTATTTTTAATTTCTTGAGGAATCTCCATACTGTTCTCCAAAGAGGCTAGAGGAGAACATAGGCAGTAATCTCTTCGATATCAGCCACAGCAACTTCTTTCAAGATATGTCTCCACAGGCAAAGGAAACAAAAGTGAAAATAAACTTTTGGGACTTCATCAAAATCAAAAGCTTCTGCACAACAAAGGAAACAGTCAAAAAAACAAAGAGGCAACCCACGGAATGGGAGAAGATATTTGTAAATGACAGTACAGACAAAAGTTTGATATCCAGGATCTATAATGAACCCCTCAAACTCAACACACACAAAACAGGCAATCATATCAAAAAATGGGCAGAAGATATGAACAGACACTTCTCCAATCAAGACATACAAATGGCTATCAGACACATGAAAAGATGTTCATCATCACTAGCCCTCAGGGAGATTCAAATTAAATCCACATTGAGATATCACCTTACACCAGTTAGAATGGCCAAAATTAACAAGACAGGAAACAACATGTGTTGGAGGGGATGTGGAGAAAAGGGAACCCTCTTACACTGTTGGTGGGAATGCAAGATTATTCAAATATAATATACATACAAGAAAATGCCAGTAATTTCATTGCTCAATGGATTTGTACAATTGAGTATACCTGTATAACCAACATTCAACTAAGAAACAGAGTATTACCAGCACCCCAGCACCCAGAAGCTCTTCTTTTGCTCCTTCCAATCACTGTCTCCTTTCCCACTAAGGTTAACCTCTTGTAGTGTGGGTGAATTTACCTTTACTTGTATTTCATGTGAATGGAGTCATAGAGTATGTACTCCCTTGTGCCTGCCCCCTTTTCTTCAACATTATGTTTGTGAAGTTCATTCAGGCTGCCTGTGTTGTAGTTTCTTTATCCTCAGTGCTTTGTGATATTCTATTTTGTGAACAGACCCCAATTTATTTATCCATTCTACTGCTGATGGGCCTTTGAGTAATTTTCAATTTAGAGTATTATATTGAAAGCTGCCATGAACATTCTAGTAAGGTCTTTTGGTGACTATGTGTCATTCTGCTTAATGTAGACTGAAAAATAGAATTGTTAGGCCATAGCTGTGCTTTAGTCAATATTGACAAACAGGGAATACATGTTTCTATTCCTACCAGGCCTATGTATTTTTAAAACACAAAGGTTAATAATAATAGTTATCAGTGAATTATGGTGCTTTCCAGAAAGTAAAAAAAGAATGGCATCATGGAGTAGCATTTACTCACATGGGGTACAATAAAACACTGTCAAGTGAAAATAAGTACATGGTACAAGAAAGTGAAGATGAAAAATTCTTATCTTATAGAGAGATTTCCTTGAATTCACAGATTCTAAATGCTCATTTCTGTATTTCCATAAACGCAGGTAGAGAGAATGAATTCAAGAAATGTTGGCTAAGATGCTTTTTCAAAAACCCATAATTTATATTATATTATATTATTTATATTTCTTAATGAATGCACACACCTAAACACACATACACACACACAAACACAGATTCCAAGAGAGGAAAGAGAAAGAGAGGAGCTGAGCTTTAACAAAGTGGAACAACTTGCCCATGATTAAAAGAAGTGAGAACTAGAAAGTCAGATCTGTTAGGGCCCATTATCCAAACTCTGTCATTTAGTAATGACACAAGACTTGGCGTACTGTTTGCTGAAAGAATTAATTAGTGGATTATGACCAAATGACTTTGTTCCATTTGTCTCACATGGTATTGAAGTAGCAGTAAATTCTAGAAATTAGCAAACTTTTACAAAAAGAACATCTGGAGTTTTTCTCTTCCAGTCAGGTGGTGTGAAACACAGTGGCTGCCATATTTACTGACTATGGATGAGATCACAAGGAACTTCCCAAACCCAGAAGAGCAACACATAAACCCACTTTTTTTTTTTTTTTTAACAACCTAGCTGTGAAAATAAAACATAATCACTAGAAGGACCAAATGAAGATTCAAGGGTGTAAAATAAACAAGTAATCAATAAAATGAAAACTTAGAGACTCTCATGTGCCATAGACTGCAAGTGCACTGAGATGCCAGAAACCTGTGGGTGGCATGTATGGGATAGGACTTACAAAGAAAGAACTGGAATCAGTACTTGGAGGGAGGATGGAAGGTGGGTAATTACATAGAAGTTTGGAAATATATTTCAGCTAGTGACAATGTAACCAAGAGTGGGGAAGCAGATATGCATGTGTCTGTTCAAAGGACCCTGAGTAAGACTTCTTTGACTGGAGTAGATGGTTGAGGTCAGTCTTCAGCAGCAATTGCATAACTCAAAGGCCTTGGAATGTGTGGCATTTACATTACTGTCGGGGTTTATGGCCCAGGCAAGCCCAGGTTTCTATGAGCATGAGAACTGTGGCAGGGTTGCTGGCACACCCATGCCTTCCACCTTTGAAAACTAATCTCCACTGTGAGAGTTCATACCCATTGCTGGAGGCTGGCCATCAGATCTGGGTTTCCCAGATCCATCACATGGCAGACGCAGTCAGCCTCCTGACCACATGCAGCTCCAGGAGCTTGGTGTATCATTGAGGGCAGAAATGAACACTAATAAGCATGATCCGATATAAACACAGAAAGAGAGAATTAGCTGGGTAGATTCTCCATTCGCGAGGGAAGGCCAAAAACAGCCATAAAAACTTTAAGTGGATCAAAGGGTATCATGCAGATTTGGAGGCTGAACCATTCCAAGTATGTGGGGGACCGAGCTAGAGGAGGCAAAGAGGCGGTATGCAAAACATCTAGTGGGAGTAGAGATCCACCACCTGGGCAAAACATGATTATTCTCTTTGGAAAGAAATTATCTTGAACATCTAACAGAAGATCCACTTCAAAATTTAACCTTACAAAAAGACTGCCATTTTCAGTTAAAGGGGAAATATACAATATCATTCATATTTGCATAGTACTTAGAGAGCATGTTCTGAATTGCTGGAGTTGGGGAACTTAATGTTCTTGCACTCATTGAGCAAGACAATATTTCTCTATATTTTAATATATTTGCAGTGCTATAATCCTCATATACAGACAATGTTGCTCTTAGAACAAAGTCCTTTTTTGGGGGAAAAAAAGAGACTTAGAATGTAAGAGAGGAACATTAACCACAGGATATTTGTTACACTGAACACATACAGGAGACCAGACAAAACATACCTCCCTGAAACTCAGCTCATAAAGATATTTAAGCTTTAGTTTAGTGGGTTTTTTGGTGGTTGCTTAACAACAGTATGTGAATCATGACTTGCAGAAAGTTCAAAGTTTCTATTTTACTTGGGAAAAGTGTTTTAAAATTTCTATGGGGAATTTAAATCTTAATAGTGCCAAGTATAACCAAAACTTTCCCAGATTCCTATAGCCTATTGTAAAAATGGAGACCCACTGATATTAAATCCCAGTATCTTTGGCTCATTACCCACATGTGCAAAGCTGGGGGCTCACCTTAGAGCCCTACTCACCAATCTCCTCATGCTCTATCCCTACTGTATATCTCACAAGGTCACCAGGACAAACCCACACATTGTATATATTTGCTGCCTCAAGCTTACTTGAGTGGACACTTCAAACATGCCAACATCTCTATGAAGAACAGCTTTCTTGCCTGCCTGCCATCTCAGGCTACTGGTGCCCCCAAATCTATCAGGGTGTCAAGTTGCACTGGCTTCCCTTGAATTTTGATGCTGAAGGTCAGATGGAAGAAAGCCATTCTCTCCAATTCCAAACCTTGAATTAACACTACTTGGAGTCCAAGTTTGATAAAGTCTTTAGTGAAAAATTTCCTCTTGGCCTCTGCCTACAGAAAACCTAAACATTAATCTCTGTGATCCAAGTAGGAGAAAATTACAAATTTCTCCATTTCCATCTCCGTACTGTGTACCTTAACTCATGCTGGAGGTTATAGATCATTAATTTTGCAGGCACAGCCAGACTTTCTCTCCCAGTTTAGGCTTAGTCAAAACACCCCTATACTTGAGAATGTATGCATCCTAGTACCTAAGCCTTAACTATTTTTAAAGTATGCACATAATTTACAAGGAAGTAGAAACAAATGTGGTTTGCTGTCCATGATATTCCCCATCTTGGGATATGTGTTTGTCATCCACGCTGAGAACAGAAGCCCACCAAGATTCTTGATAAAAGAACATTCATAAGGGTCTAGGATAGCAGCCCTGAGAAGTCTGTCTTCTGAACAGCCTCCAGCATGACTCAGGAAACTGGACTCTTAAACCTAACTAATCACTGATCATTTGGTATTTGGGGCAAGGTGCCTAGTTGATCTTTTTAATGTAGTCAGATGAAATATTTTCAGGTTGCTCCCAGTACTACAATTCTACCATGCTGTTAGTCTAGAGGCTTTTTGTAAAGCTCCCCCCTGACCCTGGCCCTCCTTTAACAGTTTTCCTTTGACACTGGAAGGGAATCAAAATGCTAGCACTGGAAAGGGTTAAAAACAGAGCCACACAATGAGAAAGCATCAATAAACAAAAATGTTGCCAGCATAAAGCTAGTGAAATGGCCTTGGTATCTGAGGGACAATCACTTCTTTAAACATGAACAACAAGGTCCTGCCAGAAATTCAGCATCCACATTTTTGTGGTCTCCTTTCTCATAGATTATTATCTTTGGATGCTCCTTGGGTGGGTGGTCCCTTGTGCATAATGGAGACTGTTGATTCTGCAGTATGGCTTGACTTAAAATAACCACAGGTTTGGTATTTTCTAGCACTTATGGCAGATTTCCTTTCCTAAACACTTCCCTGTTTTACTTAACCTCCAAAAGGAAGTTTGGAGTCCTGCTGGTAAAACTCCTCCCTTTTCACTAGGAAACTGCTGGTTAGCCATTTGAGGAGAATGAAAGCAAAATCTTGAGGCAGCCAGGCCTTATCTTGCTGATCCTCGTTCTCTTAGTGGCAAGGAGCAGACAAGTTCTGGACCCTTTCTGAGGATACCAGTTCACCTTTGTTGTGATGACCACAAGCAGAACTTTAGACACTGACCTGGGTGAGCTAAACTCCTCCCTTCTCCTGAAAGTTCATGTACACTAGACTTGGCTGTAGATCAAAATCACCACAAGCTTTTTTTTTATCTTAGATATACTTTCAAGGTATCATATAACTGAATTGTGAATGAGAGGTGGTTGCCTCGCTCTAAAAGGGGTCTGCAAACTATAGCCCCTGGCCCAGATTGAGGCTGCTGTTTGTTTTCATAAATAAAGTTTTATTGGAATATAGCCATACCCTTTTGTTCAGGTATTGTCTGTGGCTAATTTCACACTCAACCAGAGTTGGGTAGTTTTGATGGAAATCATATGTCACACAAAGTCAAAAATATTTATTGTGTGTCCCTTTACAGAAAAGGTTTGCAGACTCCTGCTTAAAACAATTTCATTTGGGGATTACCAAAAACAAAACAAAATTTAAAAAAAAAACAAAACAACAACAAAAAAACACTGAGGCTGTGGTTTTGAGAGCTCTAACTTCTGAACAACATTTAGTTATGTTTATTGCATTTAGGACAGAGTCATCCTAGCTAAGTTTCCTGGAATACTTGCTAGTTCTACACAATGTTACCAGATTTAACAAAAGAAAAAGAGAATTGTGGTTGAAGAAATTTGGCATATACCAGAATAAGCTAAGTGAAACAAACTGATTTTTGGTAGCCCTTTTCTGGTCATTTAATGTGCTAACATAAATGACAAGTCTACAAAAGAGGATTAGATCACATAGACTTTCTAAAGCGGCTAGGCCTTAGCAAACCTTTTTCATGGGTGCATCTCACAGAGTTAATGTTCAAGAACACACTGTGGGAAAATGACTTGTTTGGAACTGGCAAATCTGATAATACTATGTTAGATCACACCACGTCTTCAAGAATGCTTAACTTTAAGTAGAGTAAGTTGGCTGACAAGAGGTAGGTAGTTATCACAGGTTATATAATTGCTCAGGGTTTATATGAAATTTTAACTCTTTCAGTAGCATTTAGCTCTAGAATGCTTCAGGGACAATGTTACGTTGACAACATTGCTATGATGACACAGCAGGAAAGAACTCCATGCACAAAACTCCCCCTCAATGCAGCAAAATTCTCAGGCTCTTTCCTAACCCCCCAAATTTTAGAAAAGCAACATGTCCATGGAACAAGTGTTCAAATCACAGTCCCCAGTGAGTGCAGCTTACTTCTGACCAGCCAGTACTTACTATGGGAAGCTTCTGTGGGCGTCAAGAGGTCTAGGAAAACCTATGTGTCCTCTGGGGGACATTGAGAGGAACAATGGGAAAGTTCCTGAATATCGGGAAATGTTTTCTCAAGATCAAGAGATGTATTGGTATGTGGGAGAGATTCCAAAGCAGCTCTGCTGCCCAAAACATTTTAAATTTGACTTCTAGCTGCCAGTGCCAATTTTGTCGAAGGGCAGTTTCAGTACAGTGGCACACAGTGTCCTAGGCTGCCTAAGTAAGGCAGAAGCAGTGAAATTGTGATTGTTTTCCACAGGCTAGGTTTTTAACCACCAAAAATATATTTTTTTTAATTTCCTACTGACATTGTCACCTATTTGCCTAACTAAGAATGGTATTGATGATAAGCCAGGCATTTTGTTCACTATACTCAAGCAGGACTTGGAAATCAAAACAACTACTCCACAGTCCAAAAAAGACTTGGCAGCTCTGGAAATGACTTCCACCTCAGAGAGTACTAGGAACTTGCCTGCTTACTTGCAAGAAGACTGAGCTTTCAGATGGCTCATGTTTCTGCAGCCATCTAGGTCTGAGAAGGAAAGCCATCCTTGCTCAGTGCAGGGTAAGGAGCAGAGAGGTTAAAAGGCAGGCAGATCACAGCTGACCTGAAATTGTAAGCATCTCCATCATCACATCTTATAAACATTACAAAGCACAAAAGACCGGGCCCTGCTCAGGCATCCTTTGTCTAAAGTCTATCGTGGTGCTCATTATATAACAGTCCTTGGCTGGAAGCTATGAGGAACATTCCTGATGACTGGCACTACTCAGCCTCTCCCAATCAATAAATTCAAACTCAGGACTTCAAAAACCATCAAAAGGGATTGTTTGGGGAAAAACCAAAATAGTAACATCAACAAATGATTCTTAGCCAGATCCACTATTAATATTAATTATACTAATGACCTCTTAAGTTTTGAATGTGAAGCAGACCACTATTGACAGTGCATTTGTTACCTCATTAATCCTAACCGTAACCTATGAAGTAAGGATGATTAAACCTATTTTACATAGGAGGAAACAAGCTCAGAGATTGGTTGCTTTGCCTTAGGCCATGTGTGATTCAAATCCAAGTGTGTCTGTTTCAAGACCTAAAATCTGTTGCCTGTGTTTTATGTGCTGAATCTTAATTAGGCCCAATTTCATTCCCACTATGAATACCCTACTGTCCAGAAGCTCACAATCAACTACTTGCTGATTATAATATCCATTTAGCAAATATTTACTGAGGGCCTGCTGTATGTCAGGCAACGTGCTTGATGCTGAGGATACAACACAAACATCTCTGGAGACTTTAATCATGTGAGAAAGGATATGTGCTTAAAAATAAATTCATTTCAAATTAAATCATATTATATTATATTAGAAGGTACTAAGTGCTATGACGGAGATAAGCTAGGGATGAGGGACGGGGATGCCAGAAGGATACAAAGTTGAATAAGGTAGTCAGAGAAGGTCTCTGGAGAAGTTACCATTTGAGCAAGCAGATATGCAGGAGGTGAGAAAATGAACACTGAGCATATCTAGAAGAGAGATCCAAGCAGTGGGAATAGCAAGGGCAAAGGCCCTGAGGTAGGAGTATAATTAACATGCTTGATCTAGAACAAGGAAGGCAGAGTGGTTAGAGATGATGAGCAGAGAAAAGAGATGAGGCTACAGAGAGGAGCAAGACAATGGGCTTCCTTTTATGCGGCAGGGCATCTCTCCTCCACTCCATTCTCTTAGTACTTCTCTCTTCCATACAGGTGAGTACACTTCCATGCTTCTAAGCTATCCCTGTCTAACTTTTGGCAATACAGTTAATATTTCACCTTTCCACATGTATTTTTTCTTTTATTTTTTTCTGCGCTGGTTCCACTAGCCAGGGGGCATCCTAACCAGTGTGACATTATGGCAGCCTACATACCTTATGACAGCCTACAGTACAAAAATTTCCAAGAGTGTTATCATTGATTTGTCCTCCCCTCAACCACCACCCCCACCCACACACTTACTCTTAGGACTCAACCATCTGATTTGTATTTGTGAAGGGATTGGGTATATAAATTCCTTGGGAAGTCCATGTCTTTGTGAAAAAGATACTTTCCATAATTTTTGTTTGATAAAGCCTGTTCCCTTCCTATCACTGCTTGCTTGCTTTCTTTCTTCCTTTCTTTTTTTTCTCTCCCTCCAAAGAGCAGTGATACGGATGGGGAGGAGCACTACCAAACCAAAACCATGGAAAATTATTCTTGTCTTGAAAAAGCCATGGGATTTCCTCTGGAATTTAAGTACCCGACACCTCTCCCTATCTTCACCCACTTCAGAAACTCAACTTCTTTTTTATTTAACCTAAATTTCAGTTGATTACTATTTTCACAGTCATGATCTGCTAGTCAAACATGCATGTCTGAAACTAGCACATGAAAAAAAGGAAATTTCCTTTGGTAGCAAAAGCTGTCCTTGCCCTGCCCATATCCTTCAGAACTCCCAGGTAACTTCCAAATGCCAATATTTGCATGTCTGTACCTAAGGGCACTGTTTCCCAGAAATCCAAAAGGCACTCAGCTCACCTACCAGGCCCACACAGGGCAGTCGAGGGTTACCAGGGAAATTCATTCCCCCACGAGTAGTCCTTACCTATGACTCTTGGGAGTTGCTATGTAAATATCCCAGCTCCACCACCCCTCAGTAGAGATAGACTGAAGTGTAGGTTTTGTAGCATTTCCCTGCAGAATTAAGCACCATTCACTCACTGTAATAGATGGCTTTATACCTTATCTTTCACAGGCCTCTTTCTTTCCTGGTATCAATTCCTCACTCCCCTATTGTTATTTCCTATAGCTTCCAGATTAATTACTTGCACCAGAATCCTCATCTCAGGTTTTGGTCTGAAAGAATCCAAACTAAGCCATCCCACCATTAATGTTCAGATTATATGTCATATGTTATTTAAATGAAGGTACTTTTCATTTGTTGGGGGAGTTAATTACTAATACTTTTCATCATCAAAGCTATTTGTGCCCCAAACAAATACTGAAGCCTAGCCATAAAAATAAAAACGAGAAAGAATAAACTGCTGATGTTTGAATCTAAGTATGTACATCTATGTAGGACATGCTGGTCAGAATATATATAATTTAGAGTGCGTGCTTTTAAAAAACACCGGAAAGTAGAATAATTTTTAGTAAAAACTGGTATTTACACCAGAGGTACAGATGTAGTGAAAAGAAGGGGCACATGTACCCCAATGTTCATAGCAGCCATGTCCACAGTAGCCAAACTGTGGAAGGAGCCAAGATGCCCTTCAACAGACGAATAATGATGAGCACTGGGTGTTATATGCAACTAATGAGTTGCTGAACACTACATCAAACACTAACGGTGTACTCTATGCTGGCTAACTGAACATAATAATAATAAAAAAGAATGACCAAATAAGTAAATAATAAATATATTGATTAAGTTGGGGGAAAAAAAGAAAAGCTGAATGATCAGAGTAGAAAGACAAAGCTATGTAGAGCAAAATATTGAAGAGAGAATGATTTGGAATAGATAAACCTGGGTGCCTTGGCTGAACCCACAACTTTCCAGATGGGTCATTCCATGCTACTCAGAGAAATAACACAGCTTCATCCAATGATTAAATCAGACAATGTGGGACAAGTGCTTGTTACAAGTCTTGGTGTGTAGTAAGTGCTTCATAAATTTAGATTTCCTGAAAAGGCAGGCAGGTGCTGCCCAGGCAGACGCACATTCCTGAATCATTTCCCCAGCCATATCACAACCACAACTTTCCCGATATCACCGAAATAGCTAACAATGCTTCCTGGGTCTAATCTGTGGTTGCTCTGGCACTGGGTGTGTGTCTATAAAGAGACGACTCATATTACTTCTGGTATACTGAAGTGGCTGAGCTAGGATGAAACATTTTATTATTCCAGAAGTAATTTACAGCCATATTCCTCTGGTTCCTTCACTCCTTCCCTACTCTGAATTCCATATTTGATCTTTGCAACTGGCCAACATGGGTAGGCATTGGTGCTGGGGCTGAAGGACGGGTCTTCCATCTGGGCTTAAGAGGGAAACTAGCAACTAGTCTTTAGGGCCTACATTCTCCAGCAGTTGACTCTAATCCTACTGTGTAGTCCTGCTTCATGGGTGAACCCATGTATGGCTTCTACTTTAATCTTTCTACCCGCTGTCTCATTTCTAAGTAATTTGTTCCCCTTAGTTTAATTCTATAAACAACTAAGTTTCTAGCATTTGGAAGAGAAAAAAAATTCAAAAGGGACTGATGCATTTAAAATCTACCAGGATTATGTGATGATTGAGGTCATTTAATACAATGAAAGTTTTCATCTGGCTTTAGCTTTGAACTTGAGAATGTCAGATACCAAAACTATAAGCTGCTGAGGAACAGGCTGGATGAGAAAACATTCTACTTATTTCTTAGATACTTTCTGTAAGTATTAAACTTCAGACATGGAAATTATGTAGAGCCTTCGTGTTGGAAATTATAATTAGAAAGTATCATGATAAGGGCCTTTGCTGAGTTATTTATACATTTGTGTTTTTTGGAACTTACCATTATTGGCTCTGGCATTCTCTGTGGAGATGGCTGGGCTCAGCTTTCTTTTTGCATGGCTGTCAGGGGCGTGAGGGTGCACGCTCACTACACAAGGTCTGCAAGCGGAGGTGCCCCTGTTCTCATCCCTTCATCCCTCGCTCCATATAATGAATTGCTTTCTTCCTTCCTCAAGAGGGCCCAGGATAACAAGTCCGGCTTGCTTGTTTATTACCTGCACTGTCCCGAAAATCCTCTTCTTTTTTTTTTTTTTCCTCCCACCTCTAACCCCCAGCCCCGGAAAATCCTTTCTAAAATGCATTTTGTTCTTAGGCATTTACAAGTAAATACATCCTCCCCTATGACCCCCAAGCAGAATTCTTCCTGAGTACCTTAGACTCTGTGAGTGTATGAGTTTGTTAGGACAGCCATAATAAAATATCACAGACTGGGTGGCTTAAACAAAACAAAGCAAAACAAACAAACAAACAAAATATATAAACAAACAAACAATTTATATATATAAATATATATAAACTATATATAGTTTATATATATTTATATATATAAAATATAATATATAATATTATAGATTATATATATATATATATATATTTTTTTTTTTTTTTTTCACTGTCCTGGAGGCTAAAAGACCAAAATCAAGTGGCCAGCAGCATTGGTTTCATTCTGGAGCCTCTCTCCTTGCCTCACAAATGGTTACCTTCTCATTGTGCCCTCACACCGTCTGTGTATGAGTGTGCGCTATATGTGCACACACACACACAAGTGCCCCTGGTATCTCTTTGTATGTCCTAATCTGTTCTTCTTATAAGGACACTTGTAAAATAGAATTAGGGCCCACCCTGAGGATCTCATTTTAAATTAATTACCTCTTCACAGGCCCTAAAGTAGTCTCATTCTGAGGTACTAGGGGTAAGGGCTTCAACATATGTTATTTGTCTTTCATTATTTCACTTAGCATAATACCCTCAAGGTCCATCCACGTTGCCACAAATGGCAAAATCATCCTTTTTTTATGGCTGAACAATATTTCATTGTGTATATTATATCATATTTTCTTGGTCCATTCATCTGTTGATTTGTTGATGTTGTTTCTAAATCGTGGCTATTGTAACTCATGCTGCAATGAACATGGGGGTGCATATATCTTCTCAAGTTAGTGTTTTCACTTTCTTTGGATAATTACCCAGAAGTGGAATTGCTGGATCATATGGTGGTTCTATTTTTAGTTTTTTGAGGAACCTCCATACTGTTTTCCATAATGGCTGCTCCAATTTACATCCCTATTGACAGAACACAAGAGTTCCCTTTTTCCATATCCTCACCAATACTTGCTATTTCTTGTGTTCTTAATAATAGCCATTCTAAGTAAAAGGTGTAAGGCCATATCTCATTGTGGTTTTAATTTTCATTTCCCTGGTGACTAGTGATGTTGAGTATCTTTTCATGTACCTGTTGGCCATCTGTATGTTTTCTTTGGAAAAATATCTATTCAGATCCTCTGCCTATATTCTAAATTGGATTTTTAAGCTTTTTGCTATTGAGTTGTATGAGTTCTTTATATATTTTCGATATTAACCCCTTATCATATATATGATTTGCAAATGTCTTTTCTGATTCGGTATGTTGCCTTTTCATTTTGGTGATGGTTTCCTTTGCTATGCAGAAGATTTTTAGTTTGATGCAGTCCTACTTGTTTATTGCTTTTGTTTCCTTTTTTTTTTTTTTTTTTGGTGTCAAATCCAAAAAATCTTCACCAAGATCAATGTCAAGAAGCTCACTGCCTGTATTTTGTTCTAGAAACTTTATGCTTCAGATTTTACATTCATGCCTTTAATCCATTTTCAGTTATTTTTGCTTAGGCTATAAGACAGTAGTCAGGTTCATTCTTTTGCATATAGCTGCCCAGTTTTCTTAACACTATTTATTGAAGAGACTGTCCTTTCATTGTCATACAATCTTGGCTCCTTTGTCTTAGGTAATTGAACATATGTGCATGAGTTTACTTCTGGGCTCTCTATTCTGTTCCATTGACCTATGTGTCTGTTTTCATGCCAGTACCATACTATTTTGATTCCTATACCTTTGTGATATCATTTGAAATCAGGGAATGTGATGTCTCCAGCTTTGTTCTTCTTTTTCAAGATTGCTTTGGCTATTCAGGATCTTTTGTGCTTCCATACAAGTTTCAGGATTTTTTTGTTCTATTTCTGTGAAAAATACCATTAGAACTTTGATAGGGATTGCACTGGGTCTAAAGTTTGCTTTAATATTAACTCTTCCAGTCTGTGAGTAGAGAATATTGTTTCCATTTATTTGTGTCTTCTTCAACATCTTTCATCAATGTCTTATTATTTTCAGTGTACAGGTCTTTTTCCTCCTTGGTTAAATTTATTCCTTCAGTATTTCATTTTATGTTTTGATAAACTTGTAAATGGGATTGTTTACTTAATTTCTCTTTTTGATAGTTCATTAACAGTGACATCATCAGCCTTATTAGTTGCTGCTGCAACTAAAAAAGCTATATTTCTTTGAATATCGGTAGCAAAAAGAGAAGAAAAATTAGTATTATTATTTACTTATATGACTATATTTACTTATTTTTAAGATGGTGGTACTCCTTTCATTTACAAAGCCCCACTTTTTACGGGTACTGCAGCACATAAAGTATGCTGTATCAAAATAAGTATGTAGGTTCTAGCAGGAATAATTTGAATACCCTATCTGTGTCAACTACTTCTAGAACTCAGCAAGGGCTACTAGTGGTGAATGGAAGTCTTTTCAGATGTTTACTTTATTTTAGTATTTACTAATAACAAAAAGAAACTCATTAATTCCCTCTGAACCTGAATTCTCATCTTTGGCTGGTTTCTCTTGTAATTGGCCTGGATGGAAGAATCACACAGGAAACCAGAGCTCATCTAAAAAGTGGAAATCAGTGAATCCTTGTACATTTAACTTTCATTGAAAATACATGAACATATCAGTTTGCCAAATAGGTGACTGGCTAATATGGTCTAAAGTTTACTTAATGGATTGCATTTTTTTTTTAATGTTTAATGTAAAGAGATGTCCCAAATCTTTTTTACTACAGAGTACTTTATACTGAATTTTTTGCACAGATATTAGGTCAGGCTTATCTTTCACTTGATTACTAAGCTATTCATCCAACAATCTTTAAATACTTTCTAAACTCTAAAAATGTTGAGTTTGATTTGGGGATTGCCACAGATATTGGAAGGAGCTTCTGGAAAAAAAAAAGTGGGAGAGTCTCAGAAACTAGAACAAAGCTATAAGTTTTTGTTTGTTTTTAATGTAGGGTTTACCTTATTTATTTCAGAGAGAGAGAGAGAACACTAGCAGAGAAAGGGGGAGGGGGAGAGGGAGATGGAGGAGGTAAGGGAGAAGCAGATTTCCTGCTGAGCAGGAAGGAGACATGAGGCGAATCCCAGGACTCTGGAATCATGACCTGAGCCAAAGGCAGACACGTAACTGAGCCACCCAGGCACCCCTAGAACAATGCTAGAAGTTTTAAGGATATTGTCCATATATTACTTAACATGATTTTTTTAAAAATCACAATTAGAGGGGTGCCTGGGTGGCTGAGTGGGTTAAAGACCCTGCCTTCTGCTCAGGTCATGATCTCAGGGTCCTGGGATTGAGCCCTGCATCAGGCTCTCTGCTTAGCAGAGAGCCTGCCTCCCCCTCTCTCTTGCCTGCCTCTCCGCCTACTTGTGATCTCTCTGTCAAATAAATAAATAAAATCTTTAAAAAAACCACAATTAGAATTTTGAGCACAATTCAACTTAATTTTGTTAAAATGTAAAAATAGGATAATTTGGGCTGAAATAATCTCTCTTTATTTCTCAGATCATAGGAAGAAGTTTCTTTCTACAAGTTACAGCCAATGTCAATTTCTCACTCCAGAAGAAATCAGTGGTAATGATTTCTTGTATGTCCTTACAGATATGTCCTATGTATTAACATATCTATCTTTTTTATGCAAATAGAACCCTAGTCTGCAGAGTACTACAACTTGCTCTATAAGCACTTATAAAACATCTTTATATTTGTTTGCAAGCTTAGCATTTAGATAAATCCTTTATATGCCAAATCGTTTTCACATTTTGAATTTTGGGAATCAGTACCCAATCATCTTCTATATACCATTTCACACCTATTGGAATGGGTAAAAAAACAAAAAACAAAAAACAAAAAAACAAACAAACAAAAGAACCAATTGCTGGTGAGGATGCAGAGCTGCAGGAACTCTAAATCATTGCTTAAAAGAATGCAAAATAATATAGCCACTTTGGAAGAAAATTTGGCAGTTTTTTACAAAGCTAAACAAGTCTTACCATGTGATACAACAATTGTGTTCCTAGGCATTTACCTAACTAATCTGAAAACTTATAAATTTATATCCACACAAAACACTGCAGGTGAATGTTTATAGAATTTTTATTTGACTTTTAATTGCCCCAATCTCAATGATATCTTTTACTATGTGACTGGATGAATAAACTGGTACATAAGACAAAACTATATGAGCTATCAAGTCTTAAGAAGACATGGTTGAATCTTAAATGCATTTTTCTAAAGGAAAGAAGCCAATCTGAAAAGGCTTTATAATCAATGATTCCAACTACTTGACATTTCCAAAAAGGCAAAACTTTTGGTATGACTGGTTTTTGGATACCTTATCTGTATCAGGGGGTTATACTATGCATTTTATATAAATTTTAACTATTTTCCTAGTGTGATATTTACCTTTTGACATACTATTATGATTTATGAAGACCTGACTTATATCACCTTTCCTTCTCTCTCCCACACAGTCAGCCTTCTCAATTGAATTATAACATTAATTTTAGTTTAAAATTGGTTAATCTTATAACTTAGGATAATAACTAGTTCCTTTATTTTTTTGTCCTACAATATGGAGAGAAGCTTGACTTTATTTTATAAGATAAACATTTTATCATGTATACTATTCCTTTCAGTTCACCTACTGTTTCAATTCCAAAATTATCTATATTTATACATTTATATTCTTTTATAATCATGACTAAATTTTAGTTTATAAATGTGTTTAATTTTGTAACTGCATAAATATTATTTCTGAAGAGCTATGAATCACTATGACTTCACTGTGCTTCTTGTATCTTTTCTGACTTTTTGTCTTGATTTTACATTTTTCTTTTTTCCTTTTTTTTTGAGTTTGCTTTTCCTTTGCACGATTTATAAAAATGGATCTTTATTTTTTAATTTTTTAAATATATCTTTAAATTTACCCAAATTTCTGAGAGGGAGTCAACAGCCATCCTATAATCACTTCCTTTTCGGTAGGACACTCTTAGTCTAAAGGAAAGAAAGCCAATGATCTGGCCTGAGGCCTGTCAACTGGACCTAAATGTAAAAAGGCTAATGACTTTTGTCAGGAGGAAAAGTCTTAATTTGTAGAATGCTCTTTGTAAGATATCCCTGACCAAAGGATCACCTGTAAATAAATGCAGGTTCTACAGATTTTGAAGCACAGCTCCCTGGAGAATGCTGTGAAAACATATCAACTCTATGGAATATAGAATGGAGATGTTTCATAACCTAAACATTGTCTGTTTTGTGAACAAGCCCACAAGCTTCACCTAGAGACTTAATCTATTATTCTAGGCCAGCTGTGCATCACCAATGCCAAAAGGAGGACCTAGGGACTCATGTAAGTTGTTTTATTCTTTTCTCTACTTGTATGATCAACTGTATCCTCAACATTTTTAGTAAACCTTGACATTGGCTAAGAAATCTGATTTGTGTGAGTCTGATTGACAATCAGTCCTGTGGTTTAGCTCAATATTCTTGCAGTTAAATCTCCCAAATACTCTTGTTCTATAACTCCCCTCTTTGGTACTGATTTCCTTTCCAGATCTTTCTGTCCTGCTATAAAATGTAATGAATTCATTCAAGTCCTGCCATAAAGAAGCAGGCTAATTCACCAAAATATTAATATCCAAAGTATCAATTTAGTAAATAACCAATTAGCCAAATTTATTAAATTGACTCAACTCACCTTGGAAGGGGAGGTGAACCATGAGAGATTATTTTCAGAAATATTTATAAATATTATGGTTTTAACTGTTTTGAATAAATATTATGTCTACCTATTGAATATTCAAGAATAGTTTATATAATTTCAATTATACTTAAGTATATTTGATATACAATATTATATTCATTGTAGCTGCTCAACATAGTCATTTGACAATTCATTACCATTTGACAATACATTTGACAATACTTTACCCCATGCTTACCACAGTAAGTGTAGTTATGATCACTTATCAAAGTTATTATTTGCTATATTCCAATGCAGTGCTTTTCATCTCTATGATTTCTTTATTTTATAACTGAAAATTTGTAACTCTTGATTCCCTTCACCTATTTTGCCCATCCTACCCTCCTCAGCTCTCTGGAAACCACCAGTCTGTATTTTGTATTTTTGAGTTTTTTCAGGCTTTTCTTTTTGCTTCTTTGTTTTGTTATTTTGATTCCACATATAACTGAAATCATATGGTATTTGTCCTTCTCTAACTTCTTTCACATAGCATAATATCCTCTAGGTCTACCCATGTTGTCACAAATGGCAAGATCTCATTTTTCTATGATTGAGTATATTTCATTATGTATAATAACAATATGTAACATAACATATATATGATACATTAACATTTATGACATAATATATATGTATATCTTACTATATATATATTACATATATATACACACACATCCTTATCTATTCATCTATCAATGGATACATAGTTTGCCTTGGTACCTCAACTATTATAAATAAATAATGCTGCAATGAACATAGGATTGCATATATCTTTTTAAATTAGTGTTTTCATTTTCTTTGGGAAAACACCCAGTAATGAAATTACTGGATCATATGGTATTTCTACTTTTAATTTTTTTGAGGAATCTCCATACTGTTTTCCACAGTGGTTGTACCAGTTTACATTCCCACCAACAGTGCACAGGAGTTCCCATTTCTCCACATCCTTGCCAGCACTTGTTATTCCTTGTTTTTTGATAATAGCCATTCTGACTGGTGTGAGGTGTTATCTCATTGTAGTTGAAAATAAATTTATTATGAAAATGAATATGCCAGAATTTGAAAGCATTAAAGCACTTAATTTTCAATGATTTAAACATTCCTTAAAATAGTACTATAATAGGAGTTTGGTTCAAGATGGTGTTAGAGAAGATCTTGAAATCACCTTCTCCATGAAACACACATTACACCTATTTATAGAACAATTCCTCCTGAAGAAGAACTGAGGGCTCCCTAGGCAGCTACTGAAAAACTAAAGATAGAGGGGATGGCAAGAAAAGAGCAAGAGAGACAGAGACATAGTAGTAACAAAGGGAAACCTAACTTCCTACACTGTGAATGGCAGTGGGGAAGAATTGTGCTGAGGGAACTGTACTGATCCTGCTGTCCTTGGGGACAAAAAGAAACTCACAGTTAAAAAGAACAACTAGCATATCAAAGAGACAATGCTTGAACTCTGCCCAGTGGTGGAGGAGCTATAGGAAAGCTCTCCAGATCATGGAGATTGAAAAGCACATGATTAGATTCCCATCCCACCTTAAAAGCCTAGCTAGAGAAGGGTCTGGACACTGTAACAGGTGGGTCTGGTTATCTCAGTGAACTTGCAACTTCTGTAAGCCCAGGGTCCATAAGCCACACCAGCTCTGGTCATGCTGAGACTCAGGAAAAAAGTCATGGTTTTTAAAGGGTGAGGAACTGTGGGAACATTCTTAATCCTCTCCCTCCAACCCCCACCTTAAAAGCATAGACCAGAGCAGAATATGGCTCACAGCGAACTTGCAGCCTCAACAAACCCAGAATCCACAAGCCCACACCAGCTTCCCTGTGGTACAAGGGCACAGAAAACAAGCTGCAGTTATGTGAATTTTGTTTGTCTGTTTTATTTTTACTTTTTAAAATTTTTTTCTTTTAGTTATGTTCTTTTCTTTTTTCTCTTTTTTTTTCATCTTTTTTCTTCTGTTTTTCTTCTTTTATTATAACCTTTTTTCTATTATTATTCCTAAGTTTTGTCTCTATTCTTTCTGTAAAAAAAGCCAGGATTAAAAGAGTAACTAACAGGTACACCTCCAACCAGCCAGCAAAAGTTACCAAGCACACACAATCTGCATAGGGGACACCATACACAAAACCACTCTTTCAACTTTAGGTGAAGTAGCTGTTTTGCTTCATTCATAGAAAAAAAAAAACATAGAAAGTCAGAAAAGTGGGTAGACAGAGGAATATGCTCCAAAAGAAAGAACAAGAAAAACACTCAGAAAAAGAACTAAAGGAAACAGAGATAAGAAATATGCCTGATAAATAGTTAAAAGTAATTATCATAGAGGTATTCACTGGTCTGGAGAAAAGAATAGAAAAACTCAGTGAGACATGTAAATGTCTCAGTGAGACATGTAAGCCTGAATCATCAGGCTTACACATTTCACAGCACTCACCAAAGCACATACCTTTCCCCATGTCCATAACCTAACCACTCTCTCCCTACCCCTCTACCCCCCAGCAACCCTCAGTTTGTTTTGTGAGATTAAGAGTCTCTTATGGTTTGCCTCCCTCCCAATCCCATCTTGTTTCATTTTTTCCTGCCCTATCCCCCAACTCCCCCATCTCTCAAATTCCTCATATCGGAGAGATCATATGGTAATTGTCTTAAAGAGAAATAAATTTTTAAAAATGAAGATAGATTAAGAGATCTCTTCAGCAACATCAAATGAGCAAACATTCATATTGTAGGGATTCCAGAAGAAGAGAGAGAGAGGCGTAAAAAACTTACTTGAAGAAGTAACAACTGAAATCTTCCCTAACCTAGAGAAAGATAAAGACATTCAAGGCCAAGAAGCACAGACTTCCAAATAATATGAACCCAAGGAGTTCCACCCACAGCACCTAATAATTAAAACATCAAAGATTAAAGATAAAGAATCCTAAAAACATCAAGAGAGAAACAAAAAATTACCTACAAGGGAAAACCTTTAAGGCTATCAGATGATGTTTCAGCAGAAACTTTGCAGGCCAGAAGGAAGTGTCATGATATATTCAAAGTGCTGAAAGGGGGGAGAAAAAAATCTGCAACCAAGAATACTCTACCTGGCAAGGTTATCATTCAGATTTAAAGGAGAGATAAAGAGATACTGAGACAAACAAATATAAAGGAGTTTATCACCACTAAATCAGCCTTAAAAGAGAGGTTTAAAGGGATTTCTTTAAGTGGAAAAGAAATGGTCATAATGAAACATAAGAAAAATATAATGCCATAATTTGTATTTATCTCTTTTTATTGTAAATGTATATCACAGGTATTCAGTTTGGAATTTTTAAAAATTTCTTTTTTTGTTTGCTTGCTTGTTTTTCTACCACGAACTGCAAAGCTTCTTATTCTTGTGATGCAGTGCACACGTACAAGAATTTCTCTGTGATTTCTAGAGTAACATTTGAAGAAAATGCTCAGAGTTCTGCTAAAGACCATAGAAAATAACAACAGCATTTACAAATGTATTCAGTAAATCCTTATATTAGATATATATGAACAGGTAGACAAATGGAGCACAAGAAAGAAGATGCACTATAGTTTGAATAAGTATTTTGCTTGACTTCTCTGCATTCATCAGTGAAACCTGGTGTACAACTAAGAATAAATGTGACATTGATGGAGAGACAGTGTGTATATATTAATGTGCGTGTACATGTCCTTCTTTACTAGCACTTAGCTTCTTTATCTCTTCTTGAAGAAGATCCTATTGTGCTTTCTTCTTATTTCAGAGTCATGAATCATTTAGAATGAAACCTATATTCCAAATTTTAATTTCAGTTACAAGAATATGAACAAAAATCTTCTCTCTAACTAGTAAATTATATATTTAGTTAATTTAAGAAAATCTGTCAAGCTCATTAAAAATTGAAGTTTCTGGCTATTTTTGTCATGGAAGACTAAATACTAGTATAAAGTCATCCACTTGAGAAATGAATAATTTTTTATTTCATTTTATTTACAATGTAATTTCTGATTCATCAGTACATACCTACATATTTCTTGGTCCATATAATTCCTATAGTTGAAAAATAAGATCCAAACATATAATTTATTTGCAGAATTTTTTACCATGGTGGGTTTTGGTCCTGTAATATTCTAGCACAAATAATGCTTTTCAACAGATTGATCTATGAAATAAATCATAAATATGTATAAAATGCCTCCAAACAAAATAATGCAGTAAATTCATGACAGCTGGCCCTCTGAGTGTTATCAAAACACCAGACTAATGCTATGAGATGTCCAAGGGCAATATAAATCCCATGAAGTAGAAAAATTATGAATTACTATGAATATATATTATCTGCAATACTTCTTTATTTTGAAAATACATTTGAATATTTATGCATTCTAATTTTTTTAGGACTACAAACATGACAAGAATAATTGTTTTTAACTCTGAATGCTTTAAAGGAGACTCTGGTGGAACAACATTTTATCTGCCTTTCTGTCCAGAAAAAGATAATTTATAACATAAATAATTCATGCCATTTTATGGGCATTTTTTAAGTGATTCTTACATATAAGAAATTGTGTATAAGATCTGATTCTTAACTTTAAGGAACTTAGAGGGAGGTGGGAAAATGAATCATGTACACATAAAACACATTAAAATATGACAAATAATGAAACTAATAGATCAAATATATCCCTCTGGAATGTTTTTTTTTTTTTTTTTTAACTTGAAATACAGAAAATAAACTCAACTTGAGTTGAAATATTCAAAATACCATCATTGTAGATTTCCCAAACAATTTAACAAACAAACTTAAGTTTGTTTCTAAACCACCAGATGGGAAGATAGAAAGATTAACCAAAGTAAGCTCCCCAAACAGCAAATTACTTGTCATCACAGATAATCTTCCTTCCCTCTGTCAGGATTATTCCTGGTCAGGATTTGGAAAACTAGAGAAAGAAACCTTTAGGGAGGTAGAAGATCTCAGGCTTCACACACAGATATAGGAAGACCACCAAAATTTGCTGTAAGTCAATGTTTGTCTAAACTAGGCTAATGACTTTTTGAAGTACATGAATAATATGCTCACTCTTCTTTGAACATCTCCAATCTAAAGTAATCAGGGTAGTATGGTGGATTGAGAACTGGATTAGGAGGCAAAAGACAAACTTTTTATTGCTTGAATTTGTACTCATGAGTGGTCTATGACACATATATCTTAGTGCTTTGTCAATTAACCCAGGATTAAAATACCTACCTAGGATGGTAGTATTAATGTTAAGGAAAGATCTGTGACTACAAATGTCTCATACAATGCCTAAAACAAAATGTATATTCTGTAACTATTAAAAAATGTATATTCTGTAACTATTAAAAAAATATATATATAGATCATGTATGGAGAGTCACCTGGGTGGCTCACCTGGGTGGCTCAGTGGGTTGAGCCTCTGCCTTTGGCTCAGGTCATGATCTCGGGGTCCTGGGATCAAGCCCCGCATCAGGCTCTCTGCTCAGCGGGGAGCCTGCTTTCCCCCTTTCTCTCTACCTGCCTCTTTGCCTACTTGTGACCTCTCTCTCTGTGTCAAATAAATAAATAAAATCTTAAAAAAAAAAAAGAATATATATTCTCTTTACCCAGAAAGTCTACTTCTGGAAATATTTTCTAGGAATCTAATTCTAAAAGCAGAAATGAGTTTATTTATAAGGATGCTTACTGAATCGCTATTTCTGTTAACCAAAAAATTGGAAACAACTAGAAGCCCCAAAAAGAGAGAAATTATATTGTAAACTCTGATGCATTCACTTGCTATTATTATACAATCTTTAAAAATGACGTTTACAAAATATGTATTATAACATTATAATATTAACTTATTATTATGATATAGCATATTTTAAAAAAGCAAAATCAAAAGCTGGATATATACAATATGGCCATAAATACATAAACCAAATAAAGAGTATGCATTGAAAAAGAAAAAAATAAAACACTGGGTATGAATATCTCAAAGTATTAGCAAGAATGGTTTCTGTGTGATGAGACAGGTCATGAATGATTTTTACTCTTATTCCATATGTCTATATTTTCCAAATGCTCTATTCCAATTATTAGTAACTTTGATAATGAAGAAAGAAGGCTTGTCATTTTAGACATGTGTTTTATCTCCCCAATAAACTGATAAGTTTCTTGAGAGCAAAAATTGTGTAATTTACTCCTTTGAATTATACCATTATGCCAAAACTAAGTGCCCATTAAAACTTTTCCGAGTGGCTAATGACTGATAACTTTTACTTTCTCAGTTCAAATACTTTTTAGGACATCAAGAGGGGAAAAAATGTCACTCAATTTGTTTTGTTTCTAAATCACATTCAAAAGATTCCATACAAGCACCAAATTATGAGGCTAAAAACTAGGCTGTTGTAAACTGTTTTGAAAGGGAAATATTAAAAAAGAGTCAGTTTGTTAAAGCTGTGTGAATAATGTAGCATGTGTAAGATTTGGCACCAACTCATACTCTGATAACACCAGACTCCCAGGAGAAAATCGGTTCTTGTCTTTTCCTCACTTAACGGAAGAAATAGCAACCCCCTTTTTGTGAGGAACTAAAAGATGAGGTGAAAAAAAAGTTGGTTGAGTATTTCTACTGAAAACCCTGTCCAGTACCATGGTGGTACAGTATACATGGTCTCAGAGCCTCCTATACTTGGTCCCATCTGTTAAAATGGCACCATGCCTAACTGCCAGATGGTATATTGGCTTCACAGGGACAGAGGCGCCAAAAAGATGGCTTTAGAAGACATTGTTAATACCACCCCCTTGGGCCTCCTGCCACAGTGACAACTCACCCATGTTGGCGTTCGTCACATCTCACACTGCTTTCATAATTTCTAGAAATAAGTGGTTCTAAACACTTACTAAGTCATTTCCTTGAGCTGCTTCCTGGTTTCTGATCTTACAAAAGTTTAAAAAGAATACCAAAATGGAGGACAGAAAGACTGAGAGTATCCAAACACTTGAAGTTGCCAACATGTACAGCTTGTGCCTGAGGGCTATTAGGATCGTATGATGGGTCAAACTTTATTATGTAAGGGTGGAATGTGTAGGCACTGCTTGTGAAGTTTAACCAATCTCAGTGAGAAGAGAGCAGCTCTGTTACATGGAAGAACAAGTTTATGCAGTCCACTCATCCTAAAAAAAATAAAAAATAAAAAAAATAAAGGCTCTAGTGATTGAAAAAACAAAAATAAACTTTTTCTCAAGGAGTCAGTGAAAGAAAAGAGAATTCCAAAATGCATGTATTGACAGCTTAAATATATCTCAACTCAACTGCTGTGCTAAATGAACAGCAATGAGCTTAGATTCTGTCAAAGGACAATTTTCAAAAACGTAAAGACATGTCTTTTATACGAAAGATGTACAGTTGATTGTTAACTCGTTAATTACATGACTAGTAGGATAGCAAAGCAGGTTTGAAGAACTTTTGAAGAACCAGTTAAATAGATATTTAAAAACATGAACTTCATGTGTAAACCTGGCGATTCACAGACCTGTACCCCTGGGGATAAAAATATATGTTTATAAAAAATAAAATATTAAAAAAAAATTAAAACAAACAAACATGAACTTCAGTTGTTTAGGTAAGATTCAAAGCTGTTCAAGTCCAAAAGGGCAGTAACACCATGACCTTTGGAGTGATCTTTCCTGTGGGGAGAGAAAAATATCCAAGTAATATGTTGCTTCAGAGTTATACTCTCCAAAAGAATCAAATAATCCAGGGAGGATCTGTTAACAAAATGTGTGAGCTTGTCATTGAAAAAATACGCTGTATTCTCTTTTGTCTTATTTATGGGTTCAGGGTAAATTTTCTTAACTCCTATGGCTTCATCAGGATAGAACCTTTCTTGGGAGAAAGGAAATTCTGGAGAACCACAGTAATTTTGACTACAGTAAAGATAGGGTGGATTCTCACTTCTCTGGTTTGTAATTAGTTTATTTATTTTTTTTTTTAATTTATTTGACAGAGAGAGAAATCACAAGTAGGCGGAGAGTCAGGCAGAGAGAGAGAGAGAAGCAGGCTCCCGCTGAGCAAAGAGCCCGATGCGGGGCTCGATCCCAGGACACCGAGATCATGACCCGAGCCGAAGGCAGCGGCTTAATCGGCAGGTAATCTCTATGGAACTCTATGCCATGATAGCCATAATCACCAAGGAGGTCACTTCTGTGTCATTCTGAATTCTTTTACCCTTGGAATTTTGGTGACTTATTCTTATCTCAAACGTTTAGCTATCTTCATCACACATATTATACCAACCTAGTATATGCATTTTCTTATGTAATTTGTATAGACACAAAATACTTCAACAAAATTAAATAGACATTGGCTAATTGCATTTGGAGCATACATTCTTTTTCTGTTATCTATTCCACTAATGACTCCACTCTAAGATTAAATGGGGTTGGAAGAGATCTTTAGCCCTGTGGCTGTTATACAGGAGGCAGTCCTATATAGTTCGGCGCTCTACATTCTTAAATGTGTGTGTGTGTGCATGCACACACCTATATATACCTATATGTATGCATGTATATACATACATACACAAATATGTATTTAAGCACACATATAGTTATGTAAATATATGTGTGTATGTATGTAGTCTTGTACTTATTTAGAGAGCAATTCTGAGATTTTGGCTTTTCATATTTATATGGGTTCAATCACTCCATCATTCCCTCAGACACTATTTTCTCAGTTAAGTAATATTCTTTCTGTACTAGATGTTGAGATCGGTGCTAGGGTATATACCTTTGAAAATAAAAGTATCCAAGTCTCCCTCATGGATCCTAAAGTCTTGTGGGAAAGATTTAAAAAACAAATTATTTATCTACCAAAATATGAAAAAGAAATACAAGGTGCTATGAGAATGCAAATCAGGGAAAACAGAAAAGCTTTCCCCAAGGTAGTGACGAGAAAGATAAGAAAGGAAGAATAAGTAAGATACATTCAGGATCTCTAGGATCATGTTTAAAATGACACTGGAAATTACTAGATAAGGTTTTTATATTGGAAAGCCAAAGGCTCTCCTATATTTCATCGTATTCAAGAGGACAATGATACCCATGTATCTTTGTGAGTGAAGGAAAACCCAATTCAAACTTGTTTTTAAAAAGGAGAAATTTATTGCCTCATGTAATGAAATAGTGGTTTCAGGTATGACTTATTCCAGTGTTCAAATATCTTCTTTCTCTTAATTTTTAGGCATTACCTGTTTGGTATTGGCTCCATTATCTAACCCCCACATGGTTGCAAGACAAAGCAAGGGCAATATTCTTCCAGCTTTGGATCCAGCAGAAATGAGTTATCACTATCATAAGATCTGAGATTCAAATTAGACCAGGACACTTATCAACCCCTGAAGTAGTATAATAAGACACCAGAAGAAAAATAATATTTATACCTACTATACCTCTATAATCTTACTATAAATCTCACTTTTCAAGGCTGTGTATTCTTGGATTGTTTCTTCATATGATAATTCTTCATATGAAAATTCTGTAATTTTGTCTATAGACAAAATAGAATTCAATTTTTTTTTAAATTAATTTTTTATTTTTTATAAACATATATTTTTATCCCCAGGGGTACAGGTCTGTGAATCACCAGGTTTACACACTTCACAGCACTCACCAAAGCACTAGAATTCAATTTTTTATTCTAGCATAGCAGATATAATTTTTATTGGTAGATTATAAAGGTATCTTATTGTTATATAATTAATCCTTAATATTATGGTTTTTAAAGGAATTGTCGTCAAATATGTGAAAGACTCGTAGGTTAAGCTTATGTCACTTACAGCCAGCAATTGGTCCTTACTGCCAGTTTCAAAATCCCATCCTGATAGCTTTCTGGGGCTGCTCTTTGCATCTCTATTATAACCTGGGATACCTCAAATACAGAGCTAGAGCCAAAGTCTTGAATGTAGTGATTTTAGTTAGAAAGTGATCTTGGAGGACAAGAGTAAGGGAAAGGGAGAGTGAAAGCGAAAGGACAGTAAGCACTTGTACTGGACACCACTGCAAGGGGCCAAGCAGACACTTTGGAAAATGTTATTTGATGAGTCTCTGAGCTGTCCTTTGAGAGAAGAAAGGGAAACACATTTACGATTTAGATTCTATTTTTCCTCTGATCAAGGGTGTCTGTTCGGCATTAACATTCTGCTGTATGTGTCTGAATGCCAGGTGAATTCCTACATGCATCCCATATTGCTGTGTTGAAGAAGGCCTGGGGCAGGTGTTATGTCAGTACATTATGTAGGTCCAAGAGAGATTTTGCCACGTCACACCTGTGCAAAGCTGGTCAAAGCAGGTGTAGAACTGGTTGGGGCAGCAATGACTGGAGCCAAAGTAGGTTTGAGAGGATTTGAAGGGAGACACACGAACTTTATTTCCTTTTATGGAAAAAAAAAAAAAACACAAAAACTTAGCCTAGAGTTTGTATAATTACCAATTTTTGGAATTTTAAAAGGTTGACAGTTTTTATATATGTTTATATTTAAATACATGTTGTATTCTAAGTATTTTTCATCCATGAAAAGCAATCTTAGAAAAATAAAATGCTCTTTCCCATATTCTCATATTATTGCTTCTTGTCACATGTGTAGAAAGTAAAGGCCCTCTTTGATGCTACATATTATCATCTTAAATACATCATTAAGTAATAAACATACAAATAAATCCTTTCAGGGGAAAAAAACCTACAAATCCTAAATAGAATTTATCTGGTTATTTCCACGTATATATCTTTACAGGTCTTTCTACAGCAGTATTCCCCTGAAAACCCCAGTTGTCTGAACTGGAAACATTCAAACAATACTCTCAACGCTTCTTTTTTGTGTGTCTCGTTTAAGTCTTCTAAACGTAAAATAAAACAGAATCATCCCCACTGGGCTAGGATTTTTCTTAGGCCTAAATGGACAATAAATTCCTAGTTGGAGAAGGTGATTTCCTGTCCTTGACTTATTTCTCAGCTGTTATAATCATTTGTAAAACAGATTAAGAAACACCTTTGACTTTCTCCCATGGCTTTGCGACTACTTATGTAGCTTTCACACAGAAATCAAATGAATGAATTACTAGCGTTTGACAAAAAAGAAATACTTCCATGAAAAAAAGCTGGAAAATAGTTGAAGAGAGCAGCAGACTGTAATCTAGTTAGTAAATAATAATGCAAACTACATAATAGAAGTGAAAAGGAGAACAAAGAGGTTTACCTGATGAGATTTCATAAAATTTTGGTGCTGAACAGCTGTGAAAGTTCCTTTTCCTATTCATATCAGCTAAAACATTTCCTACTAAGAAAAACATAAAGAAAAAGGAAACTTTCTGTGGAGAACTCCAACAGGTATTTGTTATTTGTTGCTGATTTTTTGTTTCACTCTGTGTAAAAGCATTAATGATCTACCATACCAGGGAACCAGGCGTTGTAGTTATGGCTGTATATTCTTGGATTGTTTCACCTAATTTACCTTTGCAAGTTTTTATGTACAAAGTAGGTAGGAAACTGAGCACTTCTTAAAAACTATTTTTTTCTACCTCTCCAGGAATATAAATTTATACTTTTTTTTCAAAAAGTATTTTAATTACACAAGTAATTCATGTTAATTTGAAAAATAGGGGAAAACACATGAGAAAAAATACTGTTTGTATATAACCTTAACATCCAGAGAGAGCCACTCAACATTTTGATAGTCCACCAAGTAGCTTTAATGCGTCTCTATATACATAAGCGCGCGCGCACACACACACACACACACAGAGAAATCCCCTAATAGATCATACTATAGCTGCTATTCTAGATTTTGCTTATATGCTCCAAAAATCAGTAAACAGCCCTACATTTATTATATGTCTGTATCTATTTTATGTATATCTATATCTACAGATAGAGATCAGATATATCTATATATAGATATATTGATATATCCCTACATATGTGTGTATACTCTTTTCAAATTTATAAGTTAAAAACTATAAACCCACACTAACATTTCTGCAAAAATGGTGACTTCACATTTTGAAGTAAAAATTATATACTCTCATTTTAAAAATTAATTCCAAGAAACTGAAAAAGAAAAATAAATAAATTCCATGATTTAAAAACAACCATTATTAACTTTGAAGACCAAACCTAACATTTTCCTTTGGAGTATGTTCAAATAGGAGAGTGGATAAGTGTATATACATAAGTAGTTTTTAATGAGATAAGATAGATATTTTCAATAAATGTATTATCCTTAATTTTCCTAGAATTTAAAAGCAAAAAAGAAGCAAGTGGAACTGAAGGAGATGTTCACATTCTGATAATTTTTTTTTTCACTGTTAAAAGTATTGGTTCCTAAAACACCTCTAAAACTTTAAAAAAAAAGTATATTTATGACAACATTAAATAGCTGCAGTTCCTCACAGTTTTATTTGTTCTGACTTTAACCATTATTTTATCCTGATGAAAATATTAGCACATTTCCACATCCCCCCAATCCCATTCTCTTGTCTCTCCATTGTTGTTTGTTATTGCTACAAGATTTGTATTCTGTTCTGTTGCCATACTTTCTAGTTATTGATTCTTAGACATATTTTTAAATAAATTCTGTGTTCACCAACTGCAGAAGAGATTATAATGGCATCAAATATTTCATTTCTATGCTTCCACTTCCCAGCATCCTTGTAGGGGGTTATTGACTATTTCTGTCCAAGAACTATGACAAAGTGACACATGTCAATCCTGGGCTAAGGCAATGACAAGACTATGTTCAATTCCTGTCTCTTGTTGCATGCCTCAACAACTGAGGAGGCTGCATGTTCCAGATGGTGCAGCTATGAGCTGATGGAGTTTCTGTCACCACTACCTCTCTACTGATAATGCTCAGGCTGACCTTAAAAGACATATGGCATGGGGAAAAAGTAACCCTTGTTTGGTTAAACCCCTAACATTTAGATACTATTTATTACTATAGCAAACCTAATTAATATATGAATATATTAATTATTCAACAATAATGCAATACCAGTCTTTAAACCACATCTTTTTGAGTTCTTAGGTTTAAGGTACCTCTTGATAAATTGGATTTTTATCATATTTTGATTTTTTTCAAGAGATCTTCACAGTTATCTTATTCCCTGACTCTAGCCATGCTTGAGAATGTCTTCTAGCCTTTATAAAGTTAGTGGAGGTATGAATTTTTTGGGTCATGCTTTCTCCCATAAGTTTTAGACATTTTCTATCTTCTGGTTGAGAGTGTGACTATGTAAGAAGTCGGAGGATGACCTCCATTTCTTCCTTGTGCATTACTTTCTTTTTTGGCTTAGATGTCTACACAACTTTTTAAAAAATCATTAAGCTCAGTAATTTAAAATGAATTCTTTTAGGATGCCAGGCTTAGCCTTTAATATTTATTTAAAGATTCCTTTCTGTCCTTATTTCCATAGAGTTTTCTTATACTAGAGCTTGGATTACTTTTTCCTCTCCTATTACTTTTGTTTTCATCTTCAGGACCTCATCTATTACCATGTCTATGGTGTTTTCAGTCATATTTATTCTATTTTTGTTCTTTAAGTATGACTTTAATATCTAGAGTGTTTATAATTTGTATGCTTCCACTGTATTCCATTCTATCCCACTGTGTTCTTTCATTTCTTTGTTAAGTCCTACCAGTTCATTTTTCATATTTTTCTGTTGTTGTATAGCCTCTTCCCAGAACCTTCTAATCTGCTCTTAAAGTTCTGTTTTAAAAAGTAATCAGAAAATACGATAATTATCTTTCTCTGCTTGTCTTATTTCGCTCAGCATAATACCCTCTAGTCCATCCACATCATTGCAAATGGCAAGATTTCATTTCTTTTGATGGCTGGGCATAGAATTCCATTGTGTGTGTGTGTGTGTGTGTGTGTGTACCACATCTTTTTTATCCTTTCATCTGTTGATGGACATCTAGGGTCTTTCCATAGTTTGGCTATTGTGGACATTGCTGCTATAAACGTTCGGGTGCACATGCCCCTTCGGATCACTACATTTGTATCTTTAGGGTAAATACCCAGGGGTGCGATTGCTGGGTTGTAGGGTAGCTCTATTTTCAACTTTTTGAGGAACCTTCATGCTGTTTTCCAGAGTGGCTGCACAAGCTTGCATTCCTACCAACAGTGTAGGAGGGTTCCCCTTTCTCTGCATCCTCGCCAACATCTGTCATTTCCTGACTTGTTAACTGTAGCCATTCTGACTGGTTTGAGGGAGTATCTCATTGTGGTTTTGATTTGTATTTCCCTGATGCCAAGTGATGTGGAACACTTTTACATGTGTCTGTTGGCCATCTGGATGTCTTCTTTGCAGAAATGTCTGTTCATGTCCTCTGCCCAAAATGAGGGTTGCGCGAGGAGGGGCATAGGGAGAAGGTGGTTGTGTTATGAACATTGGGGAAGGTATGTGATATGGTGAGTGCTGTGAAGTGTGTAAACCTGGAGATTCACAGACCTGAACCCCTGGGGCTATTTAGAGTAAAAAGGAAAAAAATGCAAATGACAGAAATGAGTAAATAATATGATCCCATTTTTGTTAAACACATATAGTTTATGATATATACTTTACATACTATATTTGGAGTATGTATACATACATGTCTATATGGATCTGTCTGCATATGTGTATACATCTGTAAGGATAGATGTAAAACTAATAATTGTGGCCATCTCTGGGAATAAATAGAATTATGGAGAAAAAAAGTGATATATCTGTACCTATACAGATATATGTAGATACACACATGGTGGAATACCACTGAGTCATCAAAAAGAAAGAAATCCTGTCATTTGCAGCAAAATGAATAGACTTGAGGGTATTATACTAAGTGAAATATATCAGAGAAAGACAAATACTATGTGATCTCTCTTATATGTGTGCAATCATAAAACAAAACAAAAACCCTCAAAGAAAAGATCAGACTTGTGGTTACTAGAGGTAACCAGAGGGGAGTTGAGGGAAGGTAAGTTGGATGAAGGTGGTGAAAACAGTATGTTATAAGATAAATAAGCATTAGGGATGTCATGTACAACATGAAGATTATAGCTAATATTGCTGTATAGTACAGTTTAAAGTTGCTAAGAGAGTAAATTCTGAGTTCTCATCACAAGGAAAAAAATTTTTAAAAAATCTGTATGAGATGATAGATTTGAGCTAGTTTTTGTGGCAATCACTTCACAATACACACACACACAAATATATATACATCAAGTCATTATGCTGTACATCTTAAGGTTATACAGTGTTTTGTGTCAAATATATATCAAATATATCTCAATAAAAGTAAAAGAGAAAAAGGAGTTAGTTTTGATAAAATGAATTGAGAATATTAATAAAGTGTCAGTTTTACTCACTTTTTAAATGTGGAGGCTTCAAATAAAATGTATTATCCTGTTTAGATTAGTGTTTAATAAACACATTTTAAGGCAAATGTTCCACAGAAATTATTACTATGTTCTCAAAAACACTTCTTTAATCCCTGAAAATTTAGGAAACAAGCAATCATATTGCCTATAATTTATTTGAGGGAAGTGAGAGTTACTTCTTTGCACCCTTCTTTTTCTTTGGGGAATGCCTCTATTCTTGTACTATGTATTTGCATTGCCTTTTACTTATGAATTTCCTTACTTTCAAAAAATATTTGCTTCATTTCCTGTGGGTTCCATAAAGATAAAAATGGTTTATCAATGAGGATCCTACTGCAGCTGCTGCTCTCTTACTTTCAAGAAGAAGGAACAGGTTTTTTACAGAGACATCTTTTTCAATGCCAATACTTGAATCCAAATTTTGTCACTTTATTCTATGCTTTTAATTACTGTGGCTACTTCTTTCAGGAAAGCATGAGGCTCTACCAAGACCTTGAAAATATATATCAGTTCTTACCATTCTTACCAGTTTGGGTTTCTGTGGTGTCACTGATCAGATATGATACAAAATTTATAATTTAGGTTTTGATTACTTTCTTGTTTCATTAAGACTGAGCTACTGTTTTTATTTCTAGTTGTTGTTGTTTTCTCCTGTTTGTTCTGTTCTAGTTGTTCTCAGGAAAATGTTACAGAGGGACAGTTGGTTATTCACCAATCCATTTCTTCTCCTTACTAGGAGGACAGCTAGGTGAAAATTTACACATTTCCTTGCATTTAAGGATGGTCATGTGACTGAATTCCAGAAAGTAAGATGTCAGAGAAAATAAAGGTCACTTGGGATCACTTTCCAGGACTGGCCTAGAAAATCTCAGTCATCATCATCTTCCATTCTCTTTCCTATTCTGCAGCAATGTGGGAAGCTATGTTTTGAAGACAGTGGAGTTTAAAGATGGAACGAAATCATCCCTATATCATTCCTTATAGAGAAAACACCCACCCATCAGAAATTCCATTTTGTGTATGTGACTGAGGCACATTTCCACTTTGCTAAACCACCAAAGGATAGGGATTTATGCAGCAGTTAGCATTGCCCTAATAACACACGACTAGAGTAAAGGTGAAGATGAAGAAGCTCTGCAAAATTATTCTTAAGAACTAGATATCTAGGCCACCTGGTTAGTGAAGCTGGTTAAGCATCTGACTCTTGGTTTCAGCTCAGGTCATGATCTCAGGGTCATAAGACTGTGTTGGGTATTGCACTTAGCATGGAGTCTGCTTGAGGTTTTCTCTCTCCCTCTCCCTCTCCCCTCAACTTTCTCTCTCTAAACTAAATAAATAAATCTTTTTTTTTTTTTTTTTTTTTTTAAGTAGAGCAGGATTTCTGAATAAGTTGGAGGAGTAGGTAAATCCAAAGCTCACTTCATCCCATGGATACAGATATATAACACCTCATCAGTGTCAAAAACTCAGAAAATGACCCCAAAATTGGCCTTCCACAGCTAAATGTAGAGGCCACATGGATGCGGGTAAGAAGGGCAGAGATGGATCTCGAACTAAATAGACCTATGGGACTACCTGCAAGAGGTAGGGATGCCATGGGCACAAAGGGTAGAGAAAGAGACCCTCATACTAAGCAGCCCAGACACAAGGGAATCCACATAAGGAACATGAATCCCCATAACATTTGGCTTTGAAAACCAGAGGGGCCAAAGTTCACAATCAGCAGAGTTTATAAACTACAATTTTGAAAATCAGCCTGCTGGGCTCTGGGATAGCCAGGAAGATGATAGGGAACTGCATCCCTACTCATAAAGAGCACAAAAAATAGCCCCCACACCACCCCCAGAGATACAGCACAGAAGCAGCATTTTGAAAAATTCCTAGAGTATACTAGAGGGAGATTTGTTTACTCATCTCAGAGCATTTGCTGGTGTGGGGGGCAGGATTTTGGCAGACTTCTCCAGAAACAAGGGAGCTGGTAGATGCCTTTGTCTTCCTGCATACCCCAGCCTAGGCACACAGAAATCTGTAAGAACCAGCACAGTACCAACACTCACTGCCTAGCTTGCTAAGAGGGCATCCTGCCCCTCCCCACCATTCTTCTGTGGTCCTGCCCCCTCCATTATGGCCTTGGCTAAAGCCCATCCAAAGTGATGCCACAAGGGTCACAGTGTGCAAGCAGCCTCAACAGGGGACAGTACCACTCCAAAGTGACTCCTGCCTGGGGTAGATAGGAAGATAACCACACACCCCCATTCAACTGTGGCCACAGTAGTGGGCTGGGGTCAGTCATTGGGTCTGACTGCAGGCCCACCCACCAATGAAAGGTTCTAAGGGGACAAAACAGGGAAAGTTCCCTGCAGTTTGGTGCTATCACATCTCTGGCAAATGCTTGCTCTGACCCAACCCAAGCCTAAAGCAATTCCAGATTAGCTCACTAATAACAAAGGGACTAAATCTTGCTCACAACAGGCAAAGAGAGCCATTGCAGATGGCTGGACTGAAAGGAAAAGTGCCTCGGCCACGACAGTAGAGGACATAAAACACATATAACAGACAAACCTGAACCACCAGTTTCAGGTGAACAGGGGACATTGCACTGCTGGGCACTACAGGACCTCTTCTTCATATGGTTACTACTTTCGAGAGCAGGAGTCATAGCTGACTCTCCTATCACATAGAAATTGACACAGAGAGGTAGACAGAGGGATATGTCCCAAATGAAAGAACAGGACAAAATCAGCAAGAGAACTAAAATGAAATACAGATAATATGCTTAATAGAGAATTTAAAGTAATGGTCATAAAGATACAACTTGAGAAAAGAGTGGAGGACCTCAATAAATGAGACCCTCATTAAGGACAGAAAATAAAAAAGAATGAAGCAGAGATGCAGAACTCAATAACTGAAATTAATAATATACTAGATGAAATAAAGAGTAGATTAGAGAAAGCAGAAGAATGAATCAGCATCCTGGAGGGCACAGTAATGGAAAGCAATAAAGAACAGGAGAAAGAGGAAAAATAATAAATTAAAATAGACTTAGGGAGCCCAGCAAACTTCTTCAGAGCAATAATATTTGCATTACAGGGATCCCAGAAAGAGAAGAGAGAGAAAAGAGGCAGAAAATCTGCTTGAAGAAATAGTACTTGAAAAATTCCTGAATCTAGGTAAGGAAATCAAGAAATCCATATTCAGAATACATAGGATTCCCAAGGCACAACATCAACCCATGGCCATCCATACCAAGACATACAGTAATTTAAATAACAGGAAGTAGTGATAAAGAGAATTTTAAAAGCAGCAACAGAAAAGAAAATTTACATACAAAAGAAACTCCCTCAAGCTATCAGCTGATTTTTCAGGAGAAACAATGCAGGCCAGAAGGGTGTGAAATGATATATTCAAAGTGCTCAAAGAAAATAAAATCCTGCAAGGAAATATACTTTATTTATTGGACAGAGAGACAGAGAATTCACAAGTAGGCAGAGGAGCAGGCAGAGAGAGAAGGGGAAGCAGGCTCCCTGCTGAGCAGAAAAAGCAATGTGGGGCTTAATCCCAGGACCCTGAGATCATGACCTGAGCCTAAGGCAGAGGATTAACCCACTGAGCCACCCAGATGCCCCATCTAGCAAAGCTATCATTCAAAAAAGAAGGAGAGATTAGTGTTTCCCAGACAAATATAAGTTAGTGGAATTCACGACCACTAAACCATCCCTACAAGAAATGTAAAAGGGGAATCTTTTGAGTGGAAAGAAAACATCACAAACAGGAATATGAAAAGCAGGAAGCACAAAAGCAGTAAAATGAAGAATATCTATAAAAAGTAAAGGAATTCATAAAATAAAAGGATATAAACCTATATCCTATAGACTATACCCTTTAGACTATAACCTAAAATGTGGGTGATGGGGAGAGGAGTATAGAATAGGTTCAAACTTAAGTTACCAACAACGTAATATAGACTGCTACAAGCATAAGATCTTGTATATAAACCAAATTGTAGGCACAAATCAAAAATCAGTAATAGACATGCAAAACACCAAAAAGTAAAGAGTCCAATTTTATCACTAAAGTAAGCCAGCAAAATGTCAAAGAGAGCAAGAGAAGAAATGAACGGAGAAGAACTAGAAAAGTAACCAGAAAACAAGTAACAAAATGGCAGTTAAGTACATACCTTGCAATTATTTTGAATGTATATAGATGAAATGCTCCAATCAAAAGACACAGGGTGATGGAATGGATGAAAAAACAAAATTCATCTATACAATGCCTATCAGAGATTCATTTCAGACCTAAAGACACACAAAGTTTGAAAGAGAAGGGATGGAAAAACATTTGTCATGCAAATGGAAGTAAAAATAAAGCCAGGGTAGCAACACTTACAATGTACAAGACAGATTTTCAGACAAAGACTATAGTAAGAGACAAAGAAGGACACTATATAATCATAAAGGGAACAATCCAATAATAAGATAAAACAATTTTAAATATTTATGCATCCAACATGGGAGAACTCAAATATACAAAACAGCTAATAACAAACATAAAGAAAGTAATCAATAGTAATACAATAATAGGTAGGATATTTTAATGCCCCACTTACATTCATGAATAGATCATCCAAATAGAAAATCAAGGACACAGTGGCTCTGAATGACCCTTTGGACCAGAGGGATCTAAGAGATATATTCAGAACATTCCAACATCAAACAACAAAATATGCATTCTTTTCAAGTACACATGATATATTCTCCAGAACAGATAACATATTGGGCCACAAAACAAGTCTCAACAAATTAAAAGAGATGGAAAATATCCTATGCATCTTTTCTAATCATAATGCCATGAAACTAAAAATGAACCACAATATCAGGAAAGAACACAAATACAGGAAGGTTAAATAACATGCTACTAAATAATGAATAAGTCAACCAAGAAATCAAAGAAGAAATAAAAAAATACACGGAGACAAATGAAAATGAAAACCCAATGGTCCAAAATCTTTGGAATGCAGCAAAAGCTATTCTAAAAAGGAAGTTTATAGCAATACAGGCCTACTTCAAGAAGAAAGAAAATTCTGAAATAAACAACCTAACTGGGCATCTTAAAAAAAAAAAAGAAAAATAAAGAAAACCCCAAACCAGCATAATGAAGGAAATAATAAAGATTAGAATTAAATGAAATAGAAACTCAAAAAAAATTAGTACAGATCAATGAAATCAGGAGCCTGTTCTTTGAAAAGATCAACAAAATTGATTAACCTTTAGCCAGACTCATAAGAAAAACAAAGACAGAATGAGAGAGGACTCAGATAGACAAAATTAGAAATGAAAAGAAGAAATAACAACTAACATCACAGAAATACAAAGGGTAAGAAAATATAGAGAAAATTATATGCCAACAAACTGGACAACCTAGAAGAAATGGATCAATTTCTAGAAACAAATAACGTGCCAAAACCGAATCCAGAAGAAATAGAAAATTTGAAAAGACTGTTTACCAGCAATGAAATTGAATCACTAATCAAAAACTCTCAACAAACAAAAGTCCAGGACTAGATGGCTTCCCAGGTGAATTCTACCAAACATTTCAAAAAGGGTTAAGACCTATTCTCCCTAAACTATCCAAACAAACAAACAAACAAACCAAAAAAAAAAAAAAAAAAAAGAGAGAAAGAGAAGCTTCCAAATTCATTTTAAGGGGCTAGCATTATCCTGACACCAAAACCAGATAAAGATACCCCACACAAAAAAGAGAACAACAGGCCAATATCCCTGATGAACACAGACACAAAAATATTCAACCAAATACTAGCAAACTGAATCCAGCAACATGTTAAAAAAAAAAAAAATCATTCAGCACAGTCAAGTGGGATTTATTATTGGGATATAAAGGTGGCTCAATAATCACAAATGAATCAGCATGATACATTAGGTTAATAAAAGAAAGAATAAAAAGAATGATCATTTCAGTATGATGCAGAAAAAGCATTTGACAAATCACAGCAACCATTCATGATAAAAACTCTCAACGAAGTAGGTTTAGAGGAAACATACCTCAACATAATAAGGCCATATATGACAAACCCACAGTGAATATCATACTCAATGATGAAAACTTGAGGGACTTTCCCCTAAGACCAGGAACAAACAAGGATATCATTCTCACCGCCTTTATTCAACATAGCACTGGAAGTCCTACCCACAAAAATCAGTCAAGAGAAAGGAGTAAAAGGTATCCAGGTTGGAAATGTGAAAGTAAAATTTCATTATTTGCAGCAGACATGATACTATATAGAGAAAACTCTAAAGACAATACCAAAAACTGCTAGAACTGATGAATTTAGTAAGCTCAGAGGATACAAAATCAATACAGAGAAATCTATTGTATTTTTATACATGAATAAGGAAGCCGCAGAAAGAAAAATTAAGAAAAACAGTCCCATTTACAATTGTACCAAAAATAACAATAGCTAGGAATAAACTTCTCCAAGGACATGAAAGACCTGTACTCTGGGAACTGTAAAACACTGATGAAAGAAACTGAAGACAACACAAACAGATGAAAAGATACTCCATGCTCATGGAGAACGTATACTGCTAAAACATCCATACTACCAAAAGCAATGCACAGATTCAATCAATGCATTTCCTATTAAAATACCAACAAAATTTTTCAAAGAACAAGAATAATTCTAAAATTTTCATAGAATCACAAAAGACCTCAAATACCCCAAGTGATTTTGAAAAAGAATAACAAAACTGAAGGCATCACAATCCAATTTCAAGATAGACTACAATGCCGTAGCAATCAAAACACCATGGTATGGCACAAAAACAGACACACAGATCAATAGAACAGAATAGAGAGCCCAGAAATAAACCCATAATTATATTGCCAATTAATCTTTGACAAAGGAAGCAAGTATATGTAATAAGAAAAAGACAGTTTCTTCAACAAATGGTCTTGGGAAAACTGGACAGCTACACATGAAAGAATGAGATGGGACCACTTTCTTACACCTACACAAAAATAACTCAAAATGGATTAAGGACAAGTGTGAGACTGAAACCATAAAAATCCTAGAGGAGAGCACAGGCAGTAATTTCTCTAACATTGGTCATAGCAACACTTTTCTATATATGTCCAACATTAACTATTTGAGCTACATCAAAATAAAAAGCTTCTGAAGAGCAAAGAAAACAATCAAAAAAATGAAAAGAAAACCTATAGACTGAGAGAAGATATTTATAAATGACATATATGCTAAAGGGTTAGTGTCCAAAATATATAATGAAGTAATACAATTCAATACCACATAAAGATATAAATACCTTAACTTAAAAATGGGCAGAAGACATGAACAGACATTTCTCCAAAGACATCCAATAGACACATGAAAAGATGCTCTATGTCACTCATTATCAGGGAAATGCAAATCAAAACCAAAATGAGATATCACCTCACACCGGTTAAAATGTCTTAAATTAAGAATTAAAAAAAAAAAAAAAAGAATACCAGAAACAACAAGTTTTGACAAGGGTGGGGAGAAAAAAGGATCCTATTGCACTGTTGGCAGGAACACAAACTGGTACAGTTCCTGGCAAAACAGGATGGAGATCCCTCAAAAAATTAAAAAATAAAACTACTCTATAATCCAGCAATTTGCACTACTGGGTATTTATCCAAAGACTACAAAAACACTAATTTGAAAGATATATGCACTCCTATGTTTACTGCAGCATTATTTACAATAGCCAAATTATAGAAGCATTACAAGTGTCCATCGAGAGCTGAATGGACAAAGATGATGTGAGATCTATATATATATAAGTATATATATATATATATATATATATATATAAAAGAGAGAGAGCTATGATGGATATGATAAATATGATAAATATGATGGAATATTACTCAGCCATAAAAAGAATGAAATGTTGTCATTTGTAACAACATGGATGAAGCTAGACGGCATAATGCTAAGCAGAATAAGTCAGAGAAAGACAACTGCCGTATGATTTCACTCTCACATGGAATATAAGAAACAAAACAAATGAAGAAAAGATACTAAAAAACAGACTTTTAACTACAGAGAACAAACTGATGGCTAACAGAGGGGATGTGTGTGGGAGGGTTGGTGAAATGGTTGAAGGGGATTAAGAGTACAGTTATCACGATAAGCACTGAATAATTTATAGAATTATTAAATCACTATATGGTACACCTGAAACTGACATAACACTGCATGTTAATCATACCAGAATTAAAGTTAAAGAATATTATTTTATTATTATTATTTTAAAAGTAATATATTTTAATTATTCTTAAGAACCAGAAAAGGTAAAAAAAACACAAAAAACAAACAAAACAAAACAAAACAAAACAGAAAACAGAAAAGGTGCTTTGTATTGTTTTGTTTTTTAAAGGAGACAGAGAGAGAAAATGGGGGTGGAGCAGAGGGAGAGGGAGAGAGAAAGAATCTTAAGGAGGTACCATACCCAGAAGAAAGCCCAATGTCAGGGCTCAATCTCATGACCCCAAGATCATGACCTGAGCTGAAATCAAGAGTTGGATGCCTAACCAACTGACCAACTGAGCCACCCAGGCAACCCAGTAGAGGTGTTTTAAAACAACCTAGCTAAAAAAAAAATAAAAAATAAAATAAAATAAAATAATTTAGAAAAAATTTTTAAAAAAATCTATCCCATCAATAAGGAAAAAGAAGATACATGTCAGGAACTACAAACTGAAAAGCACAGAGTTTACGTGGGCAGATAATGTAACAGAATAAGAAAAGGCAAAATATATGAAAATATCAATTAGTAAACATGTAACAAAGATCGCTATATTTTAGTTAAACTGTCCTATACAAGCATGCAAAATAATTCAACCATGCATTTTACTAGAGTATATTATAAATTTTAAAAATGTAAATACATCAAGTGAAAATAGACTTCAAATTATTATTATAACTTCTAGTTATTTTTCTTTCATCATTGTTATTACATTTATTTTTAACTGGAAACTTTACATATTCCTTCTGCACCAAGATATTCATTTAGATCCAATATTCAAGTTATGCAACAAATAATTCATCCTCAAAAATGTTAACTGAGAATGAGATTTACTTTTTTTCTGTTTCATAATGTAAAACATCTGTTTTCAAAGATATATACTTTAAACATGGAAAGAATCCATGAATGGTCCCTTTTATGTTCAGGATAATTACTCCCAAGATATTTCAGAAACCTGGTATTCCAACAGTCACTGATGTAGTTTTCAGTACTGTCTTGCACTTCAGTTTAACAATTTTCAGTTGTATTTCTTCATTCATACTATGAATATTGATTAAGAAAGAAAGCTAATTAATTTTACCTCATTTTTGTAAGGCCTGCAATTATATAACCTTCTTTGAAATTCAATTTTCTTCTTCATAATATCAGAAATGTAATTCAGCAAATTATTCTTATTTCTTGAAACTGATTTCAGCATAGAAAAATGGGCCAGAGTTTTCTTTGCCAAATGAATTTCCCAAAGACAAGTATAGTGGGCTAAATTGTGGCTCCAAAGGTAACATGACCTAACCCTTGGAAGCTGTCAAGATCACTTTATTTGGAAAAACTGTCTCTGCAGTTGTGATTAAGTTAAGGACCTTGAGATGGGAAGATTATTTTGGGTTGTCTGGATGGATCCTAAATGCCTTAACATGTACTCTTATAACAGAGAGACAGAGGAAGATTAAAGACACAGAAGAGGAGACATGTGACAACACAGGCAGAGGTTGGTGGGATGTAGTCACAAACTGAAGCTTGCTGGAGGCCACTAGAAACTGGAAGAGACAAGGAACAGATTCTCCTCTAGAGACTTCTGAGGGAATGTGGCCCTATTGATATCTTGGTTTCAGACTACTAATACTGATTTTGGAATTCTGACCTCCAGAACTATGACAGAATAAATTTTCTATTGCTTAAGTCATCAAGTTTGTGGTAATTTGGTATAGCAGCCACCAGAAACTAATACAACATGCTTTCAGTAGAAACGAATGAGAAAATCAAATCATAAATATCTGTAATTAATATGAATCCCCTTGTAGAGAAATATTCAAAGAACTCTTTGTCAGCTTATTATTTAAAACCAAAAAGAAAAGTTTGGTCTATTCTTCCATTGAGGAGCCTCCACAGGAATTATTTTTTAAAACATTAACAAATTAATTTTTTTCCAATGGCTTAAAAAATACGCCCCCCACCCCCACATTATGACCTATATTCAGTGTAGTACAGCAATCTCCATATTGTGCATCCCATTCAAGGGCAGATTAAACTGTGGAAATGAATTCAGTTACAATGCTAATTACTATGTCCACTGTGTAGCCAATTTTCAAATATTTTAGCCCAAACTCATCCCAATATATAGTGCAATTTTTAACTTGAAGTTCCTTATTCCTACCAGCTATGTAACTTTGGGTGTAAATTTTCAAATGAGTCTAACATCAACTTTAGCCATTTTAGGAATATTCTTTGTAGATAAGCTTATTGATTTTGCTAAGACCACATTAAAGTTTTCAACACAAAAAAATAAGTCATTTTTTTAAAATTCTGCCGATCATAGCTTAATCTCCAAAATTTGTTGGTCAAATCAAATTTTTTTGTTAAGATGGCTTAGGTAGCTAAGTGGCATTTTTTTTTATGTTGTCACCAACTATAATAGGAAAAAGGCTAAAAATGTTTCACATTTTCTTCTTTAATATTTCCTACGGTTTCTAAGCCATAGCTTAAATAATCTAAGAAATAGTGGTTTAGCTATATTTACAAATGCAAATGTTTGTTCCTGTTTAGAAAACATAATTCTCACTGTATTCAATGGGCTTAGAGAGGAGAAGGGAGTTGAGGGAAATTGGAAGGGGAGGTGAACCATGAGAGACTATGGACTCTGAAAAACAATCTGAGGGGTTTGAAGGGATGGGGGGTGGGAGGTCGGGGTACCAGGTGGTGGGTATTATAGAGGGCACGGATTGCATGGAGCACTGGGTGTGGTGCAAAAACAATGAATACTGTTAGGCTGAAAATAAATTTAAGAAAAAAAAAAAAAGAATGAACCTGCCATTGTGATAAGTTTTTAATTTGGGGGCAATTTTATCATTCAAAGTGTTCCAGAAATAAACCCTGTGACATGCTGTAATGTTAATACCATTTTAAAAAATATTTTGTACTTTGTTAAGGTTTTAGTTTGCTCATTTTTTAAAGTTTCTACTTAGTTCTCTTTATGATTTGTTTTATAAATATAATTTAAGTTACTCTTTCAGCACATACAGTTTTTGTTTTCTCATGAAGGAGTATTCTTCACAACCACAGGAAAATCATAGACTATAATATTTTCCTTAAACAAGCAACTCTCTCACTGTCTTTTATCCTCCTCTCCTTTCAATAAAAATATGTGTCTAGAATAGGCATAAATATATTTTATTATCTATTTAACACCAGGATGAGAAAAAAAAAAAACCCAGAAGTATAGTGATAAACTACAACTAAAACTTAGGCTCAGTATTGGGAAGTGGTGGAGTTTATAGCAAACTGGAGAGAAAATGTTCCATCTCAAGGAGAAAATGACAGCTTGTTTTTGCAAGCAGGTTCTGATATGTACTGTTGCCAGACCTTTTAAATCTGGAAATTCAGGATTTCTAACAACTGTCTTAATTTTTACCTGTTGGCAACTTAATTAAAACTCAAGACCTGTGGCTTGGGGAAAAAAAGGAAATTGATGAGAGCAGTGGGGAGAAAGACATGGAATGAGATAAAAATGAGTTAGCCAGGAAAAAATTTCAAGGACATATAAAATGTAATTCAAAAATTTGAATAACTATTTGGATACACTAAAGAACAGTACTGTCATGAGAAAATCTAAACTGTGACCAGAAACAATTTTGAAAATATTTCTAGCATCCAAACAAGAAGAAAAGTGAGGGACATGCCTAGAAAAAAAGATGATTGATAATGAAGAACAGAGATTAAGAATTTAAACTAACAGTTATGTTCTCTGAATTTGGAACAACAAAAGGTAATTGAAACTAACTTATAATCAAAGAAAAAATTGAAGAAAACTTCCAACTAGGGTATCATGATAGATTAGTTGTAAAATGTCTCCAATTCTCCATCCTCCTCAAATTTATGTTCTTTGGAACTTCTGTCATCAATATAGGTGGATTCTCTTTTCTCACCCCTGAGTATGAGGTGCCCCTATAACTTACTTTGACCAATAAAATGTAACGTAGGTGTCAGGAGGCTTTGTGACCTTCTATTCTCTTTCCTGAGAACCATGTGAACAAGCTTGAGCTAACCTCCTGAAGGATGTTCATTAGAAAAATCATCCTACCTGAGGTCAACTGTCAGTGAACATGCTAGCTGATCTCCATCACCTGAGCAATTCTAAAGAAGAGCAGTCAAGCTTAGCTTCCATCATCAGAGCCACCCAGCTGACCCGCAGATGACTGCACAATCATTAAGTGCTTATTACTTTAAGTCTTTAAGTTTTGGGGTGGCTTGTTATTGCAGCAGTAGCCCTTGGATACAGGTAGTACCAGAATGGACCCATTATGTTGCAGTCACAATGAATAGAAATATATTTATACCTAGATGAAAGCACAGACTATGCAAAAGAAAAAAAAAAAACTATAAGCAACCAGGTGGTGGGTGAGAATGAGAATTAAGAAGAAGGAAAAGGGCTGGGGGTAAGAGGTAGAGAGGAGAAAACCTACTGTAATGGTCACAGATTTAGGCGGCTCTGTATTTTTCTTCTGAAAAACTAAATGCAGAAACAAATTCAAGATTAAAATGTGAAAATAAAAAAAATACATATATGCTACAAAACTACTATACAAAACCAAGTTGTACTTTGAGATGATAGAAAAAATATTTTATATATGCAAAAGTACGAGAATCATTCTCTCCATTTTGGGGGGAAAACTTACTAAAGATATATTTTTGATGTGATAAATTACACATAATTCCATGAATAGTTTTTAAATGGCTACTATTTTACCGATTAAAAATGTCCCTTCATGTCCCCAAAATAAGAAAATAAATAAAATAATTATTTTTCTTAAATGATTGCTCCTGTGCCAAGCACTGTTCGTACTTTATATGCAAAATTACTGTTTACAATATTCTTAAAGATTAAAATTAAATCCCATTTTAATAAGAACATCAAGAATAGAAAAATTGTGGCATAAAACAATTCATGATCAGCATTGACAATGGCTAAAAACTGATTTACTATCAAATAATTGTTGTAATTTTGGATCCAAATGCAATACCAATGCCAAAAATTGCAGTTAAAGAGAGTATGTGGCAAGTAGCATATAATAATGATCTGAAAGTCTATATTATATTAAAAATACTGAGAAATTATGGTGTGGGAGGAATAATGATATGTTAAGTTCCTCATCTTGTAGATTTCTTTTTAATTTGATACAGAAATATTTATTTAAAAACTCATGATTAATTAGGAATATAATATATATTTTTAAATTACTGGATGACTAGCAAAGAAAAAATTTATATGGCAAAAGACAGAAAACAAAATGACAATAAAATACAAACCAAAAACCAAGAAAAGAGATGGCAAAAGTGAAACTAAGCATATCACCTTAGTAAATACAGATGATATTGACTTCTCCATAAAAGTGAAAGATTATAAATTGCCTTAAAAATATTTAATTCATGGGGCCATGGGTGGCTCAGTCTGTTATGTCTATAGCTCAGGTCGGGATCTCAGGGTCCTGGGATCAAGCCCTGAGTCAGGCTCCCTGAAAAGCACAGGCTCTGCTCCTCTCTCTCTCTCTGGAATAAATACATAAAATCTTTTAAAGAAATTAATTCATACCTGGGATATATCTTAAAAAGGAAATAGAAACTTGAACATAAAAGCAAATAGGAGATTTATTAGGCAAATATTACTATAAATATAGTCCTAACATTAAGTTCAAGGTGAATACTTTTATATGTATAATATAAAAAGGTAATATAACAATTTTTTAAAAGATTTGTTATTTATTTATTGGACAGAGAGAGAGAGATCACAAGTAGGCAGAGCAGCAGGCAGAGAGAGAGGGGGAAGCAGGCTCCCCGCTGAGCAGGGAGCCCGATGCAGAGTTGGATCATATGACCCTGAGATCACGACCCGATGCAAAGGCAGAGCCTTTAAACCACGGAACCACCCAGGTGCCCCAAAAAGGTAATATAAAGAAAAACATAAAGTCATAAACATTTATGCAAAACATGTCAGGGAATCTAAATATATGAAGGAAAAACTAAAACTACAAGAGGAATTGATAGCAGCATAATTTTATAAGGAATTTAATGCCTCTTATGCCTGGAAAAAATACCATAGGGATTTACATTCTGCCAGAAGTAGAGCTATCTGGCAGATGGTATTTAGAAATAATCCAGAGAAAGAACGGAGTTTTCTGAGTATTAAAGACTAATTATTAGAGGAATTTATGGGCAAAGTACTCTTATAGAGTTTACAGAGGCCTTATTAAAAGACAAGGATAGATTCTAAATTATTAGGAATGTTTTAATAAAGAAATGAAAAACTGGGATGGCTGTTGTTTCAATTCATATAGCTACGGTGAAGATTCTAGAGTAGGAAGAAGAGGTTGGAGGGGTCCCAAACCCTACTCAGTATATAAGTAATCAAGAAAATAAAGAAAGCAAGAGGACTATTGAGAAGACTGAAGGAGTAGCTTCCTAGTGGTAGGAACAGTGTTGGTTGATTGGAAACCATGACCAGGTCCCAGCAGGAGTTGGGCAAAAGAAGAGCATTATAGTTGCAACCGTGTCTCTATCTAGCTAGGCCTACACCAGTGCATCAGAATCCAAAGTCCCACATTATTCCCATCTATTCAGCTCTGGACAAGAAAGGAATAGCAGCAGCCAAGAGCCATAGGTAACATCAAAATAGTGGCATTACTGAGCTTAAGTTAGGAGCCATGAATGAGAAATCCTTACTACCTGACTGGCCTCTGAGCAACTCCTCTCCTTGACTATTAAATGCAGCTCCTCTGACGAGAGTGGGCTGGAATACACAAAAGAGTTCTGGTGGAAGACTGGGCAGCGGGAGAGAACAGGGAATGGTGGCACTCACCGCAGTATTACAGATTTTGAGATGCCCCCCCCATCCAGACCCTTTTTAAAAGTACAAAGCAAGACCTAAACTTTTGCCCTTTTTTGTCTCCTTCACCAAAGCAATATTATCACCCAATGCACTTGTGAAGCCTGACAACAGAGGGAAAAAAATAGCCACACTACAAATGGAACGATACAGAAGGAAATTAACTAATGGAATGTACAGAACAGATACTCCAAATGGGATATTGCATACATGATGTAACAACAAGCAGTTCTGGAGAGGATCCTATTGGAGATGTTAGGATGAAATGTATTGTTATTGAGATAGAGAACTCAGTGTAGGGCTGAATAGAAGAACATTGAAAACACTGAAAAATGAGTCAGTCAAGTCACAGCACTCTCCCAGAGTGCATCAACAAGGGGTAAAATGATAGCAAGCATGAGGAAAATGTCATAAATAATTACATATTATGTATATATGTATACACATATATATTTATATATATTAATATAAAATAAATGCAAACATTTGAAAAAATAATGAACCAGAATCTCCTAGAATTAAAGAAAGATAGATTAGACCTCTGACTGAACAAATGTATAGTGTGCCAAAAAGGATGAATAAGGAGAAAGGAACATAAATTTTAAAAAATTTAAAACCTCAACTAAGCACATTATAGTGAGATTTGAAACATACAAAACAAAAAGAATATTCTGAGGGTTTCTGGAGAGGAAAGGAGAATCACCTAAAACGAACACTAATTTGACTGTTAGACTTTTCAGTAGCAACACTGGATGCATAAAGACAATGGAGTAATATCTTCCTGATGAACCTAATAGGAATTACTTGAATTATTTTTTCATTCTACTTTATTTTTTCAGTACTCTAGCCTCTATTATAATAAAATAGATACTATATAATAGCTATTGCTATTGCTCTTGCAATAGCTTACCTACTGCATTCGCCATGTCATGTGACCCATCAATATAGTCACTACAAGTAGCTTAAATAGTACTCACTACCTCCAAACTAGACCTCATTACCTTCTCATTAAAACACACCACTTTGGAGAAAATATCAGAAATCCTAACACAGCTTAAGGCCATAACTTAAGCATCTCTGAATACTGGCTGGACATAAGAATCCCTAGGGAGTTTTGTACTGCTGAATGGGCCCTGCCCAGTGGTTCTCCTTGAAAGGTTGGGGGCTGCCCACAGTTCCCCAAGTGACTCCCAAGGTGGGGGTTCAGAAGTCCTGATCTTGACCTTGTGGACTCTCTAGCCATCCCCCTTCTGGACACCCCTTCATTCTAGTGCTCCTCTTGCACAGATCTTCTGCACCTTGCACATTCCCTACTCTTTCCTGCTCAGGCTTTGCACATGTTGTACCTCCACCCTGGAATGCTCTCATACCCTCTCAGCAGGGTCATGCCTGCTCTGCCTTCAGTTCTAGCTCACACCACTTCTTCAGTGGACCCCTTTCCCAACTTCCTAAGTTTTGTATATGTCATAGAGACTTATAGCAAGAGATAGATTCTCCTTAATTGCACTTACAGCATTCATTACAGTTTAATGATTTGTATGAGTCTCAAAAAACTCTATTCTATACTGTGAGTTCCAGAGGATTAAGGTATATGTCATTTTTATGATTTAATATTGTATAGTTTTCAATTTATAGTTTTCAATGCAGTGTTGCCTAACATTTGTTGAACAAATGAATGAATAATGACACCTACAAACCTAAAACCAGCAGACATCTTAAATTTACATATGCCTTGGTTGCAGGTCATATATACATTTATTATATTATTTCATGCATATATGATTGTAAAGGTGTGGTAAATCTAGTGGGTAGATAAACTAATGAATGATATAAGGCTGTATTTTGAGTAGTACAAATATCATTTCAATGTTATTAAAAAATTATACAACTATTTTCCCATGTTTGTTAAAAAAGAACATACAAACTTTTTCCTTTCCAGAGAAAAGTCATGATGGCAAGCCTAGTGATCTGTGAACTCAAAGCCAGAAACATATTATAGAAAGTATTTCCATTTTATTGAGACCCTTAGTTTTTTCCCTACTATGAATCTTTTAAAATTGCTTTGATATAAAGTGTCATTTCAAGATCATTTATAAAGGAGAGAAAAAATGTTAATTCTTTCATAAAAGAAGAATTAAGTGAACAATCTATTCATGAAGTGTTTTCAAGGGTGATAAATAAGAAATAAAGAATACAGGTTATCGAAATGAATCATTAACTTACCTAAATCTGGGGAATTAAAGCAAAACCCCCACAATTTAATCACCATCACACTTTGAAAAACAGAAGCAACTGACAGCTTATTTGAATGGCATCTGTCTTGGATTACAAATGTCATTAATGACAGGGAAAGCATGAGGGTAATAAGTAGAGGACTATTTTGAGCAACTTCGTGAAAAATGGTATTTGATAGAGCACATCCTATCAAAGAAAATTGAGAATAGTGGATCCATAATGTATATGACACTCAAACCACTGACTTCCAGATATGTAGCAAGTGCTTCCCAGAAAATCCTCATTATACATGAAACTTTTTTAGCTCTTTACAGCACAAGTGTTCTGCCTCTGCAAATCATGGAGCCAAAGGGCTCATAGAAATCCATATATGCATTTACCCATATAAAAATTGTGCTGAACTTGCTTTTTAATTTGATTTTTTAAATGAAAATGAACCATTATATATATTCATTACTATGGCAGCCTGCTTTTCACTTAATAACATATTTTTCCCCAATGATTAATGCCTACTCATGTAATTTTAACACAAATGGGACAATATAAAAATATATATCTTTGTTTGAGCAGTCTTTTCTGTTTTGCCTATGTTCCTTTCCCTCTCTGCTTCTTCCTCTTCAACCAGGGCTACCAAGTATGATTGCACAAATTGCTAACTGCAAACATCAAATCAGATTGAGATCTATGCATTAGTTATTCATTGCTACATAACAAAATTACCACAAACTTGGAAGCTTAAAATAATACACACTTCTCATCTTACAGTTTCTGTGGGTCAGGAGTCTATGCATGGCTCAGTTGGACCTGTGCTTAGGATCTGAAAGCCTGAATCAAGGTGTCACTTGGGGCTGCAGTTCTATCTGGAGGCTTGCCTGGAGAATTCTCTGCCCACCGCCCCACCCCCCGGCCCGCTGCATAGTTGTTGGCAGCGTTTAATTCCTCACAGCTGTAGGACTGAGACCTTCCATTTTCTATTGGCTGTTGGCCAGAGGCCAACCTCAGCAATTCACCAGCAGTTCCTTTTCTTCCTCATAGCCAATAAAGGCAAAAGAGATTCCAAGAAGATGGGCACTATAGTCTTAAGTGACATAATCACATACATGTAATTACCTTTGTTATATTATATTTGTTAGAAGCAAATCACAGATTTTTCCTACAAATAAGAGGGGCTCAAAAAGGCCGTGAACACTAAGGAATCATAAATCATTAGGGATCACTTAAAAATCTGTCCACCACAATCTACCAGAATGATGCCCCTGGAATCATACAGTGCATAACCTGTGTAGCCTTTTGCAGCTGTCCAGTCCATCAGTATCTGTATCCTCTCAAGGCCACCAACTAACTCATGTTAAGAACCTGGTATGTACATTTATTCTTTCACATTTTTGTTAGACATTTGTATATCTTCTTTGGAGAAGTGTCTGTTCATGTCTTCTGCCCACTTTTTGATGTGATTATCTGTTTTGTCTCCTTAGCCACCAGGGAGATTCGAATCAAAACCACATTGAGATACCATCTTACACCAGTTAGAATGGCCAAAATTAACAAGATAGTAAATAACAAGTGCTGGAGAGGAGGTGGAGAAAGTGTTCCACCAAACACTGTTGGTGGAAAAGCAAGTTGGTCAGCCACTTTGGAAAACAGAGTGGAGATTACTTAAGAAATTAAAAATAGAGCTACCCTATGACTCTGCAATTGCATTACTGGGTATTTACCCCAAAGATACAGACGTAGTGAACAGAAGGGCCATCTGGACCCCAATGTTCATAGTAGCAATGGCCACAGTCACCAAACTGTGCAAAGAGCCAAGATGCCCTTCAACAGCTGAATGGATAAAGAAGATATGGTCCATATATACAATGAAGTATTATGCCTCCATCAGAAAGGATGAATACCCAACTTTTGTATGAACATGGATGGGACTGGAGGAGATTATGCTGAGTGAATTAAGTCAAGCAAAGAGAGTCAATTATCATATGGTTTCACTTACTTGTAGAGCGTAAGGAATAACACAGAGGTCATTAGGTGACGGGGAGGAGAAATGAGTTGGGGGAAATTGGAGGGGGAGACAAACCATGAGAGATGGTGGACTCTGAGATGCTGAGGGTTTTGAAGGAGAGGAGGGTGAGGCGTTGGGAGGGCCTGGTAGTGGGTATTAAGGAGAACACGTACTGCATGGAGCACTGGGTGTGGTGCATAAATAAATCTTGGAAGACTGAAAAAATAAAACTAAATTTAAAAAATGAACCTGGTATGTGTCTTTCACCACCTTTTCCATACTTATAAAATCATCTCTATGCATGTAATAATAATTTTTGTTATAGCTTATTTTACAAATAGATTATTTTATTCCATCTTTTCTCTATTGCTTTTGTTATTTAGCAATAATTCATGAAAAACACTCTAAGTCAACTGGTATAGGTCTACTACATTTTTCTAATGGCTATACAATATTCCAAAATGTGGATATGTAATAATTTATTTAATCAGTCCACTATTGAACAATACTCCTATTGCTTCAATTTTTTCTTCTCCTCTCTGCATACCCTTTAAGCTTTGGCTTCCTTTGTTTTACATGATCAATTACTACTTCTCCATCAGCTTTCAGTCTTCCACAGATACACTGAAATCTCCATACCACTGATGTATTCTCTCCTGTTCTCTTTGCATTTGAAGGCTTAGGATATTTTTATTTCTCAATCATTTATCATTTTAGTGTATTTAATCCCTCATCTTTAACTGGAAATCCCAGTTGTTTGAAAATAACTTGTTTTCAGACTTCAGGTCTTCATACAGAGATATGAATATCTTCTCTGAGTTTGTGAGGCAATATTGGACCAATCCTTGACTCTAAATTTGTTTTAGTAAATATAAAAAATCAATGAAGAAAGCCACATTAAATGATTTTTGTAAGTTGGTAGAGCATATGTAGTAATTAAACAAATGAGGAAAAATTAACTTTTCAATCTGGAAATGGTGAACATGAAGTTTTGTTCAAATAAGGGCTAGACACATTCATAATATCAATGAATTTTTAGTAAACGTGACTATAAAAAACATTTTGGAACTTCTTTGGTGAAGAAAATTATTATCCATATTCTGCAATATGTTCTTTATCCTAATATTTTAAGGAGCTTTAGGTAGAGTTGGAGGTTGTCAGCCTATTTGAACCTAGGAATGTTTAAAAATCCAGAAGAGATAAATTATATTTCTGTGGTGGAAATGGGGTGAGGGCAGTATTTCTTTACATAGAGAGGTCATATTCTAAGTCATGGAGGTGAGTCAGTGTTAACAGGTGCCAGAATTGTAAAGAAAAAGGAAAGAAAAGGTATGTGTATTATGGGGGTTGGAGGAACACAGGAATGCCTCTTAAGGATCTTGAAAAAAAATTCTGTGAACTGTTTAAAATGACAATGGGTGTAAGAAGAAGAACATGCAGAATAATGAGAATGAAATGAAGGGATTTAGACAATAGACAAATGAGAAAAAAGCATCACTATCAAGATCAGAAGGGAATGAGGTAGAGCTGGTCTAGGGTGGTGAAGAGTTGCTATTCCAGATTTAGGAAGCCAAAGCCCGGCCTCAGCAGATACTAAATCATCCTGTGCCTTGATCTCAGACTTCGCAACCTCTAAAAATGTGAGAAATATATGTTGGTTGTTAAAGCCATCCAGTTTAAGGTAGTTTTTTGTAGTAGCCCAAATAGAGTAAGATAGTAAGTTAGCTAATAAATACCAATAATCATTTCCCCAGCATCTACTATGGGCAATGATGTAGAATCTGCTCAGAGAGAGAGAGAGGTCTTAGAGAGCATCACTTGAGTCTTTATACTTCCTAGATGCTGCCTTTTGCAACATTACTATGTTTTTTCTTTATCAAATAAGACAATTTGTTATCAAATAAGATGATTAGTTGTATTTTCAAATAAGATAATTAGTTACATTTTAACAAATTCATTAATCTTTTTTAGAAACAAAAGCAATTATTTTTAAAGTCTTGGTAATTTCTTGCTTTGTCCCATAGTAAACAGTAATGTAGATAAGCCATTTTAAAGAAGGCTATGAAAAACTGCTGAATGCATGACTTGCCTTTGCACATAATAGTTAACATTTAGAGCAGTTTTCTCTTCTAGGCACCTATAATGAAATTGTCAAGTTAAACATTATAGGACAGTGAAATATTCCAAATAATTAAACAAATAAGGCTGGTGTCTTATGTGAGGCTTGAAAAGTGAATGCTAGGTGAAATAGAGTATGTTCTGGGAAGAAACATTCAAACTACACTGAGGACAAGAACATTTAAAAAGAAAAATAAACATTCACGAATGAACATGAATGAATCATTTGTTATACTCAGATCAAAAATTTACATTGAATAAGATATAATAAAATAAGCAAGTGCTATGTATTGGACCTCATTTCTCCTGGTCAAGATTAGTGCAGTCTTAAACTTGATTTCAAGCTTAGGGGTTTTGTTCTTAATCCCCAAAAGATATTGGATGGAGGAAATAGAGGCAATAATATTTCTATACCATGGCATTTCCTTTTTGTGTGTGTGGGGAATAAGTAGAAATCCCTTGAATGTTTCTAAATGAATGAAGAGAAAAAAAATTCACAAAATACTAATGTAAATATATTTACAGTACTTTTTCCTTTTTGTGAATTCAACAGGGGTGACTGACCTTCTTAAGCAAGAGTGGGAGGAAATATCACAATTTCATGAGTTCTTAAACATCTGTGTAAATACCTCTTGGACCTATTCACTTATGACATTTAACAAAGATAACACAATATTCTGATGGATCTTGAAAAAAAAAAAAAGCCTTTATGAAAAGTATCTTAATTTGCAAGTAACTTGATTCCGTGGGCTGGCAGTATATTAATTCACTGAACATAACAATGACTACTTTGTATCATAAATGTTCAAGATGTTGAGGACCAAAATGAGGTAAATGCAGGTAAAACCATTATTTATTCACCTATAGAAATTAAAGTCTGAAGTAACCAACTGCTGTGAGAATGTACAGCACAGGAACTTACACGCATAGCTGGAAGAAAAGTACATTGGTAGCTGGTTTAGTACAGTCAGTCCTCATTACTCACAGACTCTGTATTTGTGAATTTGCCTATTTGAAAACCCCAACTAGATACTTGCCATGCTACGTAGTCATTTGTGAACATGCACAGAACAGTGACAAATTTGAACTACACAATACACACACTCCCAGCTGAGAACTCTGCTTTGTTTCAGCTCTCTCGCTGCAAATAAGTGTCCTTTGTACTGTCTATTTAATGACATGTTTTTCATATTTTTGTGTCCTTTTTGGGTGATTTTGCTTTTTAACATGGCCCTTGAAGATGGTGCTGAAGTGTTGTCTAGTGTTCCTAAGTGCAAAAAGGCTGTGACGGGCCTTCTGGAAAAAAAAAAAAAAATGTCAGGCAAGCTTGCTTCAGACCTTACCTATGGTGCTGCTGACCGATATTAGTCAATTTTAGTGAATCCATACTACATGAATCAATAGTATATGTTAAATAAGGTGTCTTTAAACAGAAACACATTAAAAACAGGATTATATTTGGATAGGTAGATGAAAATGTGACCAGAAGTTCACAGGAACCTAACCTTGGATTTGCCCTGGGAGTAATATTTCAGTATTTGCTAATCCAGTGTTTGTAATAACTTCACATAACTAACACAGACAACTAGAATCACAGTAACATGGAATTTACGGCACTTCCTCATTCCTATATACATTGTCACCTCATTGGCAAGGGCAAGGAGTAATTCTGCAACAGAAATGAAGCTTGTCATCTACTGTCATGTTCCTTTATTTATATCAAAACATCATTCTCCAAAAAGCGTGTGCTTCTTGCCATTACTTTCCTCAAAACCAGCACCTTATATTCTTTTTTTAATAAAGATTTTATTTATTTATTTGACAGAGAGAGAGCATAAGTAGGCAGCGGCAGGCAGAGGAATGGTAGAAGCAGGCTCTCCGCTGAGCAGGGACCCCAATGTGGGGCTCAATCCCAGGACCCTGGGATCTGAGCCATGATCTGAGCCAAAGGCATTCGCTTAGCAACTGAGCCACTCAGGTGCTTCAGCACCTTATATTCTTAAAATTCACAGACATTCTGATACTTGGTCTTTGTTTTTTAAAGAAAGGAAGACACCTTTGACTTGAGGTTAGAGAAGAAAAAGGAATCAAAGGAACAAGGGTCTTCACAGACAACAGGACAATCCCCACTCCCAGGACTGCCTTGGGCCCTGTGGCTTAATTCTGATCCACAGAGAAATGCTCCTATTTCTATCTCTTTGGCTTCCTTTCTTCTGTACCTGATGGATGCTCAAACTTTAAGACCCCATAGCACCATTCTCCCCGAGAACATTCCATAACTCTCATTTTCCATATTCAAAAGCAAGGAAAGTAAATGGGAGAGAGACAGGAAGATTTGTGAATCACCAGTTGGAACCTGCGCATTGAAGTGAAAAACCCATTGTCAAATTGAGAACAGTTACAATAGCAGCTAAGGCATACTGACTTTTTCCTATGTGCCTATGTTAAACTATGTTAAACATCTTACGTGGACTATAAACATCTTACGTGGACTATTTTATTTAATTCTCATATTAACTCTAAAAGTCAGGTGCTCGGATTATGCACAGTGTAGAGGTGAGGAAATTGAGGTTAAGTGAGTGTTCAAGGTCAGAGAAGTAGGAAGTAGTAGGGATTGGCTTTGAATCTGGCCAAATCTAATTTCATAGTGTTCTCTTAAACCACTCCAGTTCACTTCCTCCCATGAGATGATAAATTTCTTCCTCAAACCTAAGATTTGAAATTCCCTTAGCAGACACCGTCACCTGAGACTCCGTGCCACAGAGCTGAGTGAAGCACAAAGTGGAACTCAACTACTTTCCTGCTTCCTCACGTCAGATGGGTATAGACTTTCTTTTTGCGGGGAGGGTGGGTAGGAGGGTGGTTATCTAATTGAAAGAAACTTTTAAAACTATATAAACAGAGACTGGAATTATTTCTCTCATTTTTGGAAATCCATTAAGTAGGTGAAACCAAACCATCTGTCTCCCATGAAAGAAAGGAACTTGGAGATGACTTGATATGCAGGCAATGTGGGTTGGGTAGGGAAAGCCAGAGCCTTTCAAAGAGTGTGTTTGTGGATCATGAGCATGGGACCAGAGAAAGGAGTAAGCCTCCCACTGGTCACTTGTGAAAATCAAAGTTTACATTTCTATTTTCCTTAGTCCTGACTCCTTTGAGTATCCAGGTGTCCATGCTGGTTACGCTTTAATGGGGATTTACCCTTTCTCCTTATTGAAGCTTTTGGGACAGTTTTATACATGGGCATAGCAAGAATTTTCTAACTTATATGAACAGGATGGTCACAGATGGCCACTTACTTGTCATCCTGGATGCTGGCACCAAGAGAGCAGGAGCCTGTCCAAGTGGGTTGCTATACATACACGAGAATAAATAGGTGTGTTGTTGGCTTTATGCAAAGGGATGGTCTATGAAGATTTAAATAACATGAAATACACTATAAAATATAATAAAAATTACTGTATTGTTTTCAGTTGTGCAGGATATTGCTCTGTAGCATGTATTCCTGTATCCAAGCTCATGTTTTCTCCTAAGGCAGAGTCCTATACATCGATACACATACACATACAAAGGTCCATAGCAGCACATTTACTAAAACCTCTGTATTTGTAGGAACAAATACTTTATTACTAGATTCTTTGTTTAACTATATTTTGGCAACAGATGGAACTGCCTCTTCTAGGTAAGATATTATCAAAGTATTTATGAATCTTTTTTTTTTAAAGGGACGCTCACAGATGAGATTAATTGTAGCATGTTTGAAGTTTTGAGAGTAAGGTGAGGAAAAAAAATAGTGAAACACAAATAGAAACTATAGTTTATTCAGAAGAAAATAGTCAGTAAAAGTGCTTTTTACCTGAGTTGCCCTTTTTGGGGTACCAGAACTTTGGCTCTACTAATCAGGGAGACTGATCTCTGGCCAAATTAGAAAGGATCTAATACAGCATCTCTAGGGGATCTTTAACAAAAGGATTTTCATGGAGACGACCACCTATTTGCTGAGAGTGACTCAAGCCATGTGTTGAACTAAGGGCTATTTGCATTTTACATGGGTCCACAGACATGTGGGCACTGCAGGCAGATTAATACTTTGGTTCAACTTCAGATATTTTTAAAAGCATTTGTTGGATATTTTATTTAGAGTAAAAGCATGAAAGGAGAGTCAAAAAGGAAAAGCACTGATAGTATCTTCTCTGTTTCCTCTGCAGTTTAACTCTGCTCTAAATTTCTGTACCACATTTTACAAAACCAGAGAGAAGAACATTTTTTTTTAGAGCATATGTTATCACATAGCCATGCTCATGGGGTGTCTCACCTATACAAAAATGGTCCAAGGGCCTTATTCAAGAATTCCTGCCACTAATTACAGATGTTTCTCTGGAATACATTTTTAGAAATCTCACTCATGTACAAGCATCCATTACCTGATCTCCTTCCTTTGTCAGATCTCTGACCACTCTGTCTTACTACTTACTAACTGCATCACAATCACCATGATGGAAAATACCATTCAATGCATTGTACTGACCTCCACTTGCTTCAGAACATCCACACCCCACGTTACTCTGTTTCCCTTGTTGCAGATTCTCCTTTGTGAAACCTACAGTTCAGCAGTTTTTCATTTTGTGATGGGCTGTTTTCACATTTCAGGTCTCTGGTAATATTTACACAGTACTTAATCTTTGCATTTGTAAGTGCTCAAAACTCACTCAAAGTGTTCTCTTTGGAGGGCTTCATTTCTTTCTATCATGCTTATACAAAATATGGACTTCCTGAGGTTTTCTTATTGATGTTTGGGAAACTTCTGGTTATTTTACTTGGTCCAACAGACATTTTTCTTACCTAAATTTTCCACCTTTCTACCAGCTATATTCTTTGTCTTTTCATGCAGCTGAGGGAAGGGGTATTTGGAATACCTTTCCTTTCTTTCTTTAGGTAAAGCTTGTTCTGTGCTCCTATGTATCATTAACAACCATCATTATGGCCTACTGATAATTAATAGCACAATGATGTTACTGTGTAATCATGTTATATCCAGCACTGTTTTGCTACACAGAACCACATACCTATAAAAGGCTTTCCTCAGCCAGCTTCTTGTAAACACAGTGACAAAAAGTTTCAGTTGAAAGAAAGGTCAAACTTTTTTTCTTTTGGATTTCGAGACTGTAATTGCAACAGACACTGTTGAATCAGAGAAACCATGGGTTTTAAAGTTTCTTCATACCAAGTTTTCTTTGCTATGTTCCATGCTCTCAGTAAATTTCCTTGGCTATTAGAGAACTGCATAGGTATCTAATGTTTCTGAAAAGCAGCTAAAGGCAATTGACTGACAGCCTAAGCAATAGAAGTGTAACTCTGAATTTGAGGTTTTCGCAGATCATTTGTTGCAAAGTTTAGGGGAGCTTGATTTACCATACTTTAGCTCACAGCCCCCACTACAGAGTTCTCTGATGGTTTCAGAGGCCTGCTGAATCCTGGGAAGGGTATTTGGTTAGCTCATTCCTGAGACTTCTCTTCCTTTTACAGAAGTGCTCAGCAAAGCAACAGGTCATGTAAATTAATGTGTTCTGCAGAAGCCAATGCCACCAGGCTAGGAGCTATTATGGAATGAGAAAGAAAAGAAGAGGGAATCACAGGGACTCACATTCATTGTGTTTTGAGTCTGTGTCTTAGATCTGAATGAAGTCTTTAATAATTACAGAAAACTCTTCGTTTTGTTTGAATTTCATTAAGAAGGAAATAGTTTAAGCCAAACTGACTCATGTACTTTCAACCAATAAAGAAACCTTCTGCAACAAAACTATTATCCCAAACTTTGTGAACAACCACGGGTTTGCTATATTAAATTAATAGTTTTCTCTATAATTTATGTGCTAATTTCAATTTCAATTTCACTGTCAATCCCATCTGTTATTGCTTCAATCCTGAATTAATGAGGCAGGTTAGAGCTGGAAAATGTCAAATCATCTGAGGGTGTCATTCTTTCCTAAGGTCATATAAAATGAAAGAGTACTTTTGTCATAATTCAACAATCCATCCCATTTTATAGAGTCATAACATGTTAGAGCTGGAAGTTTTGTAAAATATCATCAGATCCAGATTTATAGGTAAGAAAACTGAGATCCAAAGAAGCAAAGTGATTCATCCAAGTTTTTGTAGCCATCGTTCCTTGCTCACTGTTTCTAGCTTTACAGAGAAGGTCTAGATGTAACCTGTAAGTAATCAGAATGCTACATCCTCCTACTCTTCAAAGCAGATTTAGGAACTCCCTGTCTTTCAAATACTTCTGCAAGAGTAAAGAAGGACTTGAGTTGCTTCACTACTTCTTCTTCCTTTTTTTAGAGTTTTTATTTAAATTCTGGCTAGTTAATTAACATAGAGTGCCATATTAGTTTCAGGTGTAGAATTCAGTGATTCATCACTTACATACAATACCCGGTGCTCATCACAAAAAGTGCCCTCCTTAATCGCCACACCCATTTAATCCATCCCCCTGTCCACCTCCCCTCCAGTAACCATCAATTTGTTCTCTATAGTTAAGAATCGATTTCTTGGTTTGCCTCTTCAATTTGTTTTGCTTCTTAAATTCCACATATAGGTGAAATCATATGGTATCCGTCTTTTCTGACTGACTCATTTTGCTTAGCATTATACTCTCTAGCTCCATTCATGTTGTTACAAATGGCAAGATTTCATTCTTTTTTTATGCCTGAGTAATATTCCAGTGTGTGTATGTGTATACATATGTCTATGTGTATATATACATATATACACATGTATGTACCACATCTACTTTATCCTTTCATCAGTTGATGCACATTTGGGCTCTTTCCATAATTTGGCTATTGTTGATTCTCTGCCTCTTCTTAACAATAACAGGTTCCATTTACTCCGGAATTGCTATGTGTCAGTCATTGTATTAATACTCTTACATGCATTAGCATATTTAAACTCCAAAGAGATAAGAAAAATGAGACTTTGAGGGTTCAGACTTTGGGCAAGTAGCACAGCTATTAAGGTGGAAAGGCAGGGTTCAGAGGCTTGGGGCTGTGCTCATAGCCCCTATGCTTTGTTGCCTCCTGTGGGTTTTGAACATCTCTACTATGCTGACCTACAAGCTTCAGCACTCACCTCTGAGCTCATAGTTCCACCCTTCTCCAGTACTTTTGTTTTATTAAAGGGGTTCCTACCAACAAGCCTCTGAGGCAGAATTTCCTCTGGAGGTCTAATTGGTAAAATTCATTATCTCCCGATTGATTATGAATTCTTGCCTACAAATTTGTCTTGCTCTCCAGCAAAAGTTCTGACTTGGCATTTTTTTTTTACCTCTCTGCCTTCACAAACTCCACAGCCTGAAGGCTGGCATCTTGCTGTTCTGACCAGGACCTGGTTGGGAATATTCAGTTATCAATAATTCAACAGGCAAAGGAGGTCTTATAAGAAAGTAGGAATCAAGATGGGCAGGAGTCAGGCCATTAGCACTGAGCAGTTTGGACAGGATTCTCCAGGTGATGGGAAACAACAGCTGAAGATCTGAAAACAGGTGAGTGACAGGCCCAAGTTTTGGGGACTGTTAGAGGCAGAAATACCTCTCTAAAGGATTAAGAATATTTGGAAGACGAGGAGGAAGAATGGCCTTTCTCTTGCTTTGTCTCTCTGAGTCATTCACACTCTTCAGAGTAGAATTCAAGTTCATTTTCTGGGCTAAAATCCCCTCTACTAGAGGGTCTATAGTGGTCTTTCCCTGCTCTCAACTCCCCAACACCTAAGAGCATATGTAACTAATTTATAATATGCTGCAATGTGACAACCCTTGCACATTTTACAACCTGTCTTGTAGAAGAGATATTTAAATGTAAAAAAATATTTGTATAATAAAAATTTGTGTAATATAGTTTGATGAGTATATATATATATGTATATTTGATCCATATATTCATGTAACCACCACCATAATCAAGATATAGAATATTTCCTTGACCTCAGAAAGTTCTGTTATGCCCCCTTGCAATCAATCTCTCTTCACCCTGGCCAAAAGCAACACTAATCTTATTTCTGAATTTTGTCTCTTTCACAAAGTCAATAGATGGAATCATATAGTATGAAGTCTTTGGCATCTGGATTCTTTGATTCATCCTAATTCTTCCGAGATTCATCATGCTATTCTTTCTATAATTCCTTTGTATTACTGAGTAATATTTCATTGTGTAAATGAACCATAGTTTAAAAATCCATTCACCAATTGATGGACACCTGGCTTCTCTACTGTTATATTTTATTATTATTTATGACAAATAAAGCTGCCATAAACATTCACATACAGGGCTGTGGGTGGATATGTGTTTTCATTTATTTTAGATAAATATTTAGGAGTGGGATTCCTAGACTGTGTGGCATGTAGTGTTTAAGTATTAGAAACTGCCAGGTGTTTTCCAAGCAGTTGCACGCTCCCATAATCTCACCAGCACTTTATAAGCATTCCAGTTACTCCACATCCTTGTCAGCATTTGGTAATATCAATCTGCATAATTTTAACCAACCTAGTAAAATGTGAAGTAATAACCCCCTTTAGTTTTAATTTATATTTATTTAATTCCTAATGATATTAAGAAATTTTCATATGGCTACTGATATTATGTTTTCTGGAAAGCCAAATCTTTTGCACATTTTAATTGCATCATCTTTTTTTTTTTTTAAGATTTTATTTATTTATTTGAGAGAGAGAATGAAAGAGAGCATGAGAGGGGAGAAGGTCAGAGGGAGAAGCAGACTCCGTACTGAGCTGGGAGCCCAATGCAGGACTCAATCCCAGGACTCTGGAATCATGACCTGAGCCGAAGGCAGTCCCTTAACCAACTGAGCCACACAGGTGCCCTAATTGCATCATCTTCTTAATATTACTGAGTTGGTCCATACAATATACACATAATATTAAGTGTATATTTGCAAACTTATCTCTCCCAATCTAGTCATTTGCCTTTTCAACTTCCCTAACAATAACTTTCAAAGAGCCTAAGTTTTAATTTTGACAAAGTCCAATTTATCTTTTTTCTTTAGTAGTTCATGTTATTGGTTTTAAAATATGTTTGTCGAATCTAAGGTCACAGAGACTTTCTCCTGGGTTTTCCTCAGGAAATTTTATAGTTTTAGTTCTTACACTGAGGTCTATGATACATTTTTTTTAAATTAAAGTTATTTATTTTCAGCATAACAGTATTCATTATTTTTTCACCACACCCAGTGCTCCATGCAATCCGTGCCCTCTATAATACCCACCACCTGGTACCCCGACCTCCCACCACCCCCAGCCACTTCAAACCTCTCAGATTGTTTTTCAGAGTCCATAGTCTCTCATGGTTCACCTCCCCTTCCAATTTCTCCCAACTCCCTTCTCCTCTCTAACTCCCCATATCCTCCGTGCCATTTGTTATGGTCCACAAATAAGTGAAACCATATGATAACTGACTCTCTCTGCTTGACTTATTTCACTCAGCATAATCTCTTCCAGTCCCGTCCATGTTGCTACAAAAGTTGGGTATTCATCATTTCTGATGGAGGCATAATACTCCATAGTGTAGATGGACACATTTTCCTTATCCATTCATCTGTTGAAGGGCATCTTGGTTCTTTCCATAGTTTGGCGACCGTGGCCATTGCTGCTATAAACATTGGGGTACATATGGCCCTTCTTTTCACTACATCTGTATCTTTGGGGTAAATACCCAGGAGTGAAATTGCAGGGTCATAGGGAATTTCTATTTTTAATTTCTTGAGGAATCTCCACACTGTTCTCCAAAGAGGCTGCACCAACCTTCATTCCCACCAACAGTGTAAGAGGGTTCCCTTTTCTCCACATCCCCTCCAACACATGTTGTTTCCTGTCTTGTTAATTTTGGCCATTCTAACTGGTGTAAGATGATATCTCAATGTGGTTTTAATTTGAATCTCCCTGAGGGCTAGTGATGATGAACATTTTTTCATGTGTCTGATAGCCATTTGTATGTCTTCATTGGAGAAGTGTCTGTTCATATCTTCTGCCATTTTTTGATATGATTGACTGTTTTGTGTGTGTTGAGTTTGATACATTTTTTAATTGATTTTCATGTATGGTGTCAGGCAAGAGGAGGGATTCATAATTTTAATATATAAATGTCCTATTAATCTATTACCATGTACTAGAGAGACCATTCTTTTCCCAATTGAATTACCTTTGAATCTCTGTCCCAAATCAGTTGACCACATATTTCTACTCTATTATTAGACCATACGTTTCTTCTCTATTTCTCTACTTGTTATTTTGTTACATTGATCTATATGTCTCTCCTATGCCAATATTCCCTTATGTGTTTTTTATTTAGAGCTTGGATTTTTTGTTTGTTTTTGTTTGTTTTTTACTATGTTTCTGTGTAGAAAATAGCTAATATGCCAGGCTTGGCACTGCTCTCCTTATAAAAAACATGTTGCTGGGATGCATGGGTGGCTCAGTCAGTTAAGCATCTGCTTTCTGCTCAGGTCATGATCTCAGGATCCTAGGATCAAGCCCCACATGGTGCTCCCTCCACAGGGAGCCTGCTTCTCCTTCTCTTTCTGCCCCTCCCCCTACTTGTATACTCTCTTTCTGTCAAATAAATAGAATCTTAAAAGAAAAAAAAAGGCAAAGAAAAGAGAAGAAAAGAAAGAAAAACATGCTGCAAGGCTGGCCCTTGGCTGGCACCTGGGAATTTGGAATTCAGGAGTGTTTCCACTATTCCTTACACAAAGAATGACTCTCCATAACTAAACTTTGTAAACACTAAAGTTATGCTGAACACCTGATTTCCTTCTTTAGTCTGGAATTTTGGTAGGTGCTAGGCAGATGGTCCCTACTTCACTAATCCCCAGGGAAAATCTTGTGCCCTGAGTTTCTAATGAGCTTTTCTGGTAGAGATGTTGTCACAATTCATTACTAGAGGAATTTTGCACATCCTGGGTGATTTCACAACAGGAAACTCTTAGAAGCTTAATCCTGGTTTCCTCTTGACTTTGTCCTCTATGTCTTTTCCTTTTGCTATTTTTCTGTAGCATTTCCTTCCTGTAATAAACCACTGCTATTATGATTATATACGGTGTTCTGTGAATCTTCCTAACAAAACATTAAATCTGGGAGTGGTTTAGGGACCCCTGCCACACTGTCTCTTATCTCCCTGCCTAGATTATGGTTTCTTTCTAGGACAGAGACCAAGTTTAATTCTCTTTAAATCTTCCTATGCTGTCTTATATACAGTAGATATCTAATAGATGCTTATTGTCTGAAATAAAGGACCTAGAGAGATACAAACTAGACAGTTTCATCAGATCCTTACTTACTCAGAAAGAAAACTTAAGGGGTGCCTGGGTGGCTCAATGGGTTCAAGCCTTTGCCTTCAGCTCAGGTCATGATCCCAGAGCTGGAATCGAGCCCCACATTGGGCTCTCTGCTCCGCGGGGAGCCTGCTTCCTCCTCTCTCTCTCTGCCTGCCTCTCTGCCTACTTGTGATCTCTGTCTGTCAAATAAATAAATAAAAATCTTAAAAAAAAAAAAGAAAAAAACCTTAAACCTAGAGAAGTATATTTATGAACTTATAGAGGGAACCATTACATATTACTGCTTTGTAATTATCTAGGAAAAAACTTTACACTTGCTTTGTATGCAGAGTAAATTTTCCCAAGAGTTGAGGAGGGCAAACAGCAGTAAGCTAAGCTTCTACCTTACCTCATGATGGACCCAGTCATAGAGGTGATGTCCAACAATTTCTGCCTCGTGGTTTGGAAATGTGCCCATCTTCCAGGCTGTAAATACATTTTGAAAATAAATGGCACTGATCTTCCCTACGCTCACTCCAAGTTTTTCCCATTTTGCCCAATCAGTTAGCACATGGGCTCACCCAGAGTAATTACATTTTAAGAGATGGGCTTTCTAAAACTTAGTGCAAAGATCAGGATAGACATTTTGCCCAGTTTGCAAAACCATAATCCTGATATGTACAATTCAAAAATGGAGATGTCCTGTTGAGACAAAGTCAGTTGACTTAGAGAAGACACTTTATTGTTAACCTCACCTTCAGGCTATCTTAATAAAATTTCTGACAGTAATACACAAATAGGGAAAAGGCAAAAGAAAAACATCCTGTGGGTTGTATAGTTAATGGAAATGTGTACCGAATCAAGGAATAAACAAGTCATGCTATATTTGGAACTTATCAGATATTATTAATCATTTGTTAAGAATTATGTGTCAGGAAAGTCCAAAATATTCTCCCCTGCACAGTCTTTCCTTCCTTTCTCCTTCTCTGTTGGTCTTTACAAAAATTTAAGTTATCTATATCCACTGAGATATCCCTGCGGCATAATCTAGAAACCTACATGTATTCTTTACAAATCACTATGAACTTCTATCTTCTAAGTAAGGAAGTTTCATTTGCCATAAATAAACAAACAAATCCCAGAAGATTAGAGGTCAGTGTAGAAATCAAAAAAGCTGTACAAGTTTGCCATACATTTTAAACATAGGGGAAAAATTTCTTTCAAATTTATATATCTCACGAACTAGTAAAATTTTAGAAAACAAATTTGTTTTAATGTAAAGCTTTGTAGCCATAATTAATCCATGATGAGGGAAAAAATAAAGTTTTAATAATGTATAGAATATACAAAAGAAATTTCTATCTATTGACCTATCTCAGTTCAACAAATATGGGAAAAACTTCTTAAGAGCAAATATTGATATTAAGATGGAAATAATAAATTTGGCTCACACACTATTTTTAAGTTAAATGCAAGCAAACTGTGTTCCAAATCTGTTGCACCAACTGGCACAGGGTTTAGTTAAAGAATAGTTTTGTGTCTGAGTAGTAGTACTACTCAAGGTTTTCTTGGAAGCAGTGTTTAGCATTTCCTTTATATTCCAAATAACTACAGATGTTATTATTCACATTTAAACTGGCAAATGTTTTCTATCCTGCAGGATTTCATGAAATGCTTGGATTTCTTTCTTTCTTTTTTCTCTTTCTTTACTTTAAAGAAATTTGTGCATCAGAGGAGCATGGCTACACAAAAAGTAATTGGAATTCAGCTAATTCTTTTACTATTTCTAACTATAAATTGATGAAAGTTTACACAGATATATACAATTGACCCTAGCTACAGAACATTTTTACATAAATGGTGGCAAAGATGTGTTGTATATAAAAGTCATATTTTCATGAAGATAAAATTCCTTTTAGCACATAGCTAATAATCAATAGCCTAGAAACATGAATAAAATCAAAACTACATTTTTTAAAGCCATGCTATTTTAAGGCTTCCCTTTATTAAATTCTTTCATGGCACAGATAAGGCATCACCTTGAAAAATTAAATCATCAATAATACTGTCTGCACTAAATAGTTCTCCTAAAACCTACTGAATTTATTCCTTTAGTGTCAGCTTTTCCTTCTCTACAAACTACTCAGCTATAAATCCAGTGTATTGAGGACTTCTGAGTTGTAAAATGCTAAGAGTCTTTCTTACTTTTCAAATAAATAGAACGATAATCACCTTAGCTAAGTATTTAAAAATTCAGTATACAGTTCCCAAATCTATGTTTAGAGCCCCCTGCTCTCTCATCTGTAGACCCCATAAATAAGATACACAAGGCCTGGGCAGCATTTCTCGGTATCTTGGATCCCTGATCTCAGGACTCCCACCAAATTAGGTGAAATGCCACTAGACTCCAGCAAGTCTGTGTACTGCTGCTCTGCTGAGAGGATTAAAATTCCAGCAAGAGGAAGACTGTACTCATTTTAGTTTTAAATATTCTCTTTCCCCCACCCTGTTTTATTTGAATGAGCTGAGTCACACACAACCTTATCATGGACATGAAATTGTTGTTTTTTGGTGGATTATTCTCCACTTTAGGAAACGCAGAGAAAAAATATGGCAGAAGGGAAGGATAATAGTCTGTTTTTGTTTTTGTTTTATAAATTAATTTATTTATTTTCAGAAAACAGTATTCATTATTTTTCACCACACCCAGTGCTCCATGCAATCTGTGCCCTCCATAATACCCACCACCCGGTACCCCAACCTCCCACCCCCCCGCCACTTCAAACCCCTCAGATTGTTTTTCATAGTCCATAGCCTCTCATGGTTCACCTCCCCTTCCAATTTCTCCCAACTCCATTCTCCTCTCTAACACCCCTTGTCCTCCATGCTATTTGTTATGCTCCACAAATAAGTGAGACCATATGATAATTGACTCTCTCTGCTTGACATATTTCACTCAGCATAATCTCTTCCAGTCCCGTCCATGTTGCTACAAAAGTTGGGTATTCGTCCTTTCTGATGGAGGCATAACACTCCACAGTGTATATGGACCACATCTTCCTTATCCATTCGTCCGTTGAAGGGCATCTTGGTTTTTTCCATAGTTTGGTGACCGTGGCCATTGCTGCTATAAACATTGGGGTACAGATGGTCCTTCTTTTCACTACATCTGTATCTTTGGGGTAAATACCCAGGAGTGCAATTACAGGGTCATAGGGAAGTTCTATTTTTAATTTCTTGAGGAATCTCCACAGTGTTCTCCAAAGAGGCTGCACCAACTTGCATTCCCACCAACAGTGTAAGAGGGTTCCCTTTTCTCCACATCCTCTCCAACACATGTTGTTTCCTGTTTTGTTAATTTTTGCCATTCTAACTGGTGTAAGGTGATATCTCAATGTGGTTTTAATTTGAATCTCCCTGAGGGCTAGTGATGATGAACATTTTTTCATGTGTCTGATAGCCATTTGTATGTCTTGATTGGAGAAGTGCCTGTTCATATCTTCTGCCCATTTTTTGATATGTTTGCCTGTTTCATGTGTGTTGAGAAGTCAAACTCTCTCTCTTCACAGATGACATGATTCTTTATATGGAAAACCAAAAGATTCCACCCCCAAACTACTAGAACTCATATAGCAATTCAGCAACGTGGCAGGATACTAAGTCAATGTGCAGAAATCAGTGGCTTTCTTATACAGTAACAATGAAAATACAGAAAGGGAAATTAGAGAATCGATTCCATTTACTATAGCACCAAGAACCATAAGATACCTGGGAATAAACCTAACCAAAGAGATAAAGGATCTGTACTTGAGGAACTACGGAACACTCATGAAAGAAATTGAAGAAGACACAAAAAGATGGAAGACGATTCCATGCTCTTGGATTGGAAGAATAAACATTGTTAAAATGTCTATACAGCCTAGAGCAATCTATACTTTTAATGCCATTCCGATCAAAATTCTACCGGTCTTCTTCAAAGAGCTGGAGCAAATAATCCAAAAATTTGTATGGAATCAGAAGAGACCCCGAATCGCTAAAGAAATGTTGAAAAACAAAAATAAAGCTGGGGGCATCACGTTACCTGATTTCAAGCTTTATTACAAAGCTGTGATCACCAAGACAGCATGGTACTGGCATAAAAACAGACACATAGACCAGTGGAACAGAGCAGAGAGCCCAGATATGGACCCTCAACTCTATGGTCAATTAATCTTCAACAAAACAGGAAAAAATATACAGTAGAAAAAAAGTCTCTTCAATAAATGGTGCTGGGAAAACTGGACAGCTATAAGTAGAAGAATGAAACTCGACCATTCTTTTACACCATACACAAAGATAAACTCAAAATAGATAAAAGACCTCAACGTGAGACAAGAATCCATCAGAATCCTAGAGGAGAACATAGGCAGTAATCTCTTCGATATCAGCCACAGCAACTTCTTTCAAGATATGTCTCCAAAGGCAAAGGAAACAAAAGCGAAAATAAACTTTTGGGACTTCATCAAAATCAAAAGCTTCTGCACAGCAAAGGAAACAGTCAAGAAAACAAAGAGGCAACACACGGAATGGGAGAAGATATTTGCAAATGGCAGTACAGACAAAAGATTGATATCCAGGAAGGATAATAGTCTGTTAATGAAGACAGATCAAGAAAGTGTTTCTGTATAATTGAGAAGCAGTTTCTTTGTTGCAGAGTTCAGAGTGGCTCAAAGGAAAGGTGACTATCTTCCTTCTAGACTAGAGCATCCTGACCAGACTGAGGTATTCAAAAACGAGACTCAGCTTATGGTTAATCGTCGATGTTGTGGACTTTAAAAGTCAGTAATGTGAAGTTGTATTTATTAAAGTGTTGGGTTATTAGTTGCCTTTTTTTTTTGCTTTATTTATCAAAATAAAAATAGTTTTACCTGTTCTGATTATTAAAGTAATTCCATGCTTCTTACAAAAATTTAATTTAAGAAAAAAAACAAAACAAAACAAATAATAATAATGTTATTACTAAAAAATAAGCATTAGTAACAGAAGCACTATATTTGTTTCATTTTTTAATGCATGGGCACATGTAGAAAAATTTGGACAGAAGCGTACATATAGCTTTTAAACTAATAATTTTTCATTAAACATAGTAACACAGTATGGCCTTCTTGCTACATCAAATATATATACCATGATTTTCAAATTTGCATGAACATATCATAATTTATTCACTCAATCTCCCAGTGATGTGCATTTATTATTTACAATATTTAAGTAAACAATGCTGCAATGAACATTCTGGTGTAATTTACTTTGCATATTAGTCCTGTTATTTCTTTCGAATTAATTTTTAGGAGTGGGATTCCTGGGTCAAATGTTATGCACATTTTCAAGCTTTTGATAAATATTGCCAAATATTTCAGAAAAGTTTCAACAAATTTTATTCCCATCCATAATATAACTGGGAATGACATTAGTTTTTCTTACTTTTTAAATTCAGGGCTAATTTAGTAAGGAAAATTCAAATTTAATTTTTCTTTAATTTGTATTTCTTCGGTTATTATTGAGATTAGCTATCATTTCATGTTATTTCTTCTTTAATTGATTATTTATGTCCTTTGCCTATTTTCCCCTTTTGGTTGTTCACTCTGCAATTAATTTGTTAGAGTGCTATTTGTCAGTATTAGTTCTTTGTGTGTCATATATTCATAACTATCTTTCCCAGTTTGTCCTTTGTCTTTAACCTTAACTTCTTCTTTTCAATACTATTTTGTAAGTTGCTTGTAAATCACTTCTGAATGAGGGGATAACTGGCTGGATATGCACAAAGACACTGAATTAGTAAACAGCATAGTAATTTGAACGCAGATCTATTTGCAATGTCCATGCCTTATACTCTATGTTCCCTCAAGTTTTGATTGTCCTGAATTTGGCCTACTGGTACATGTTTCCCACAAATACAAAAATAGTAATTAAAAATGTGGCCCTCTTACTATCTAAGGATATTATTCTCCTTCATACTTCTTTGGAGTCCTAGATCTTGATTAAATAATGTAATTTTTCTGCACATTCCACAAGATCAAACCAAATTGGCTGGAGTTGAGCTACTTTCATCATTGTGCAGTGGTAGTCTGTGCACAGCAGCACAGGTCCTCTAAGAACAGCTGGGGGAAGGTACAATTCCCAGCTTCAGGGATCTCTCAATTCAGTTAACGTATCTGTGGATCTACCTATATGCACATAGGTACCTATATGCATATAGTTTTCATTGACACAGAAATTAATTATCAGAATTTGTCAATTGCTCTCATTCAGCAATTATTTCCATAAAACTTCTATTTTGTGATGGTAGTATAAGCTGATATTTACTATATATCAGATGTTCTTTTAAATGTTTTCATTTGTTACTCATCTAACCTTCACAACTCTAAACTGCAGGGCTATTATGATCCTGCTTTTATAGACAAGGACACTTTGAAGTACAGACATGTTAGGCAACTTGCCCAGGATTGCCATTTGTAAGTGGACTCAGGTTATAAGGGACTTGGGTTGTCTGTTTACCACTAGTTTGGGCTGCCTCCCAGCACAACGTACCTGCACAGCATGAAGTGCGGATTGTAGAACTGAATACATAGACACATAGGACCTTACCGGGTCCTCCCACTATATGGTGGGAGGGACACACAAATGCCAAGCAAACCCCTATCCCCAAGCTCACTGCAGAGAAATAACCCATACAGCTTGGATTTTAGAAGTTACAGAAGTCAGAAAAATCTCTTCTAGAGAGGAGGTACCAAAGGAAATTAATGGGGAAACATGGGCTATATACTCAAAGTGCAACTTTTTAATGCTGACAACTCAATATACGAAAATAAAATTTACAAGTATAATCTATTTCCAAGTCTTCCAGCCTCCCAGGACTACAATTTCTTTTAATTCCCCAAACAAAATGGTTCAAGTACCTATAACACTTGCTATCAGAAGGCCAGTACTTCAACAATTTTAAAAGAACTTCTGAGGACCTTCCATTTTCCTGACTCATCTCCCACAATTGTTGTCCTTCCACTGGCCTTTCCCAAAAAAGCCCTACACAAGTCTACTGGACATCTTTTATTGAGGGCTGAATATAACTTAGGGAAAAGATAGGAAAATAAAAATTAAAGTTTAGACATCATGGTCCTAATATTCCATAGCCACCATAGCCTGGAATTTCCCATGGGCCATCTGTCTTCTTAGGTTCCAACTTCTGCCAAAGTGCAGGTCTTTTTCTTCCCTTACTCAAGATCCCATTCTTTCAATGCTATTGGCCTCAGCCAAGTGTCAAGAATAATTATCCAGGGACACCTGGGTGGCTCAGTGGGTTCAAGCCTCTGTCTTTGGCCCAGGGTCCTGGGATCGAGCCCCACATCAGGCTCTCTGCTCAGCAGGGATCCTGCTTCCTCCTCGCTCTCTGCCTGGCTCTCTGCCTACTTGTGATCTCTGTCTGTCAAATAAATAAATAAAATCTAAAAGAAAAAAAAAAAAAGAATAACTACACACATCTTTAATTTGTAGTAAGAAAGGACTGCTAAAATTGTCATCCTTCCAGTGAGTATTTTCCGTTTATACTGGGTATTTACCCTAAAGATACAAACGTAGTGATCCGAAGGGGCATGTGCACCCAAATGTTTATAGCAGCAATGTCCACAGTAGCCAAACTATGGAAAGAACCTAGATGTCCATCAACAGATGAATGGATAAAGAAGATGTGGTATATATACACAATGGAATGCTATGCAGCCATCAAAAGAAATGAAATCTTGCCATTTGCCATGATGTGGATGGAAGTAGAGTGTATCATGCTTAGCGAAATAAGTCAAATGGAGAAAGACAACTATCATATGATCTCCCTGATATGAGGAAGTGGAGATGCAATATGGGGGGTTAGGCGGTAGGAGAAGAATAAATGAAACAAGATGGGATTAGGAGGAAGACAAACCATAAGTGACTCTTAATCTCACAAAACAAACTGAGCGTTGCTGGGGGGAGGGGGCTTGGGAGAAGCGGGGTGGGATTATGGACATTGAGGAGGGTATGTGCTTTGGTGAGTGCTGTGAAGTGTGTAAACCTGGCGATTCACAGACTTGTACCCCGGGGGATAAAAATACATTATATGTTTATAAAAAAATTTAAAAAAATTAAATGGAAAAAAAAAGAATACTATTGAAATACTTCAAACACATTTCAATGTAGTAGAATTTAAAACTGGAACACAAATTGAAAAAAAAAAAAAATCAAGAATGTAGAAGGAGATATTTTCCAGAAAGGAGGAGGAAGAGAAGAGGAGAATAGAATAAAATAGAAAATGAATGAGTCCTGAATGCCTGGGATTCTGTCCCTGGAATAAAATTGATACATACTAAAAACATTCAGTATTTGTTTGTTTGTTTTACTTTGATTCCCTTAGGAGAGACAGCAATTCTTTGGACAGAAGAGATGGCTGTTTCAGGATGTGATCCTTGGTTAAACGTTTTAGAAACATGTCCATTGCTTAAGTTAGAAGCACATCCATTGTCTGGCAATGGCAAAAACTAAAATATCTTTACATATTTGTTTCAATGGAACATTGGACAATGATTGTAATTTCCCCCCTTAATTCCCTGTATTCATGGTATACAACATTCCTGCATATAACATAAGCATGAGAGGTAAAAGTAAAAAAGAGTCCTGGATTATAAATCAAGAATCCTACATTTGCTCTGGATGTGTCCATAATTAAGAAGGTACAAAATAAAAGAGATAATACTAGATGGTTTCTAAGGTTCTTTTGGCTTGAAAGTCACTTACTACTTGACCAATCTATTTAACAGCTCAAACTATGACCAAGATGTACTGGCAGATCCCCACTTTTAAAACTGGCTTACTCCTTCCTCCAGTTGAGGAATGTTGTCAAGTGAAACCCACCCCAAAATGGCCTGCTGCCAAAGGAAAGTGCCTCTCTGGGGTGTCATAATTCTAAAGACTGGCCAATGTGAAGGTATAAACTCTGACCTTACATCATTTGAAGACAATCCTAAAGGTCTAGCTTAGCTCCAAAGCTTTCAGTGGGAAAAGCCGAAGCCTTTCTTTCAATTGTGTCTTAGTTCAACTTCTGCCAAATCCTTTTGTCTCCTCACTTCCTCACAATATCTTCACTGTATCACAGTGTACCAGCATCTTGAGAAGTTCACTGTTGTAGGAGATGCTGTTATACAATTAGGTTCCATGATAGCAACATGGATTACAGCAGGAATTTCTATTATTGCTCCGGAGAATCTTTAACAATTATTGATGCCTGGGTCCCATCCCAGACATTGTGATTTAATCAGTATAGTTTAAAATGAGGCATCAGCAATTTTAAAAGCTTACTAGGTGATTCTAACACACAGCAGAGTTTGGGAACCATTGGATTATAGGATATTAAATAATAGAGGCCAAGGGCCAGTGCATAACCATCAGAACCAAGATGATTCATAGCAAGCAGCAAGGATAGAGTAGTAGCCAAGAAGGACTGAACCAGACAGACTTAGGGATATGGTTAGTAGAAAAAGGCATTCCTAGGGGCAAGATGCATGCACAGTCAACAAGGGTACTACTTGAAAACTAAAAAGAAATTAACTATTCATAAGCAAGAAACTGAGGGAAGTTAGCCTGATAAAAAGCCATGATTCCTCATCCAGTTTTTGAATATGAACCAGTTTTCAGACCTAGAATACACTGACTGAAGAAGGGGTTAAGGCCTGAAGTAGAAGATACCTGAATCACCATGGCATGCCCAGTCCTTCCTCAAAGGACGTATGGCTATTTATTTGGATAAGCATTCACTCAGACATTCCAAAAAAAATTATATTGGAGGCCTGCTGCAAACTCGTTTAAGTAGAATTCTCCATTACAGTAGCTGTGCTATAAGTGGTATCTAAATGAAAGAAGATTAACACAATCTCAAAAGCATGGTATTGATCTGAGGAATGTACTATTCCCATCTCTATCAAGAAGGAAGACCAGAAACAGTATGTATTCACAAGATCTGCAATCTTGTCCCAGGCCTATATTAGTTCTTCCATTCTCCATCATAACATAATCTGAAGTGATCTAAATCATCTGGACATTCCACAGACTATCACACTGGTCTATTATATTAATGAAATCATGTTAATTGTATGTAAGAAGTGACCAATATATTAAAGTCTTTGTTAAAACGTCAAGTTCTACAGAAAGCAGAACATAAATCCTACAAAGATTCATGCGCCCAGAATATCAGAAAAGTATTTGAGGTCCAGTGGTCTGATCATGCTAGTATACCCAATCCAACATAAAATGCAAAATATTTCATCTCATTCCTTCCATCATTAAGAAGGAAGCACTGTATCTGGTAGGTCACTTTGAGTTCTGAAGGCAGAATATTCCATACTTGAGGATCCTTTCCCTGTTTACTCGGTGACATGGAAGACAGAAACCTTTCAGTGGGATACAGAGCAGGTAAGAGCCCTGTAATTAGTCCAGGCTACAGTGCAAACAAACTGGGACATACAATTCCACAGAACCCAAGACATTAGAGTTATTTATGGTGTAAAAAACACTGTATTTATGACAAGCCCCAGAAGGAGAATCATAAGTTTTCTCCTAGAGCTCCAGACTAAAGTCATGCCATCTACAAAACAGAACAGAATTGTACACCATACAAAGAACAGCTCTGGAACATTACCAGACCTAAAATGGAAAAGTGACCATTTGTCCAGAACTGTTAAGCATGATCTGGGTTCCATCAGACCCAGTAAATTATAGAATCAGATGAGCCCAGCAATAATGCATCATTAAAATGGAAATTATTTATCTGGGATTGACACAGCATGACTAGAAGATAAAAGTAAATTACAGGAGCAAGATACTTAGACTCTCATGTAATCTGCCTCTGATTCCTCTCCTTCAGCTCACACCTGTGACTGCATAGGGGATTCCTTATGACTAACTGATGAAATAAGCAAAAAAAAAAAGCTAAGCTTGATTAATAAATGGGTTGTCTCAGTATCTAAGTACACAGCGAGAAAAGACTGCTCAGGGGTAGTTCTGAATGACAGCAGGGAGAGAAAGCCATTTCACTGACATTGGGTAGTGGGAGGATCTGACCATCCACTTAGTCTGGAAAAAGAACTGGCCTCAGAAATGTATGGGCATTTCATATTTTTTTCTCCATCCTGCTTTGAAAGTAGGTAAACAAGTATAGCAGCTACAGCCCAAGAAGAGCTGATGATCAGGGCAGACCGCTCAGAAACGACAACTTGGAACTGTCCTACCAGATAAGACACCTAGGCAGCAGGGGTGTTGCCTAACAATCAACTAAAAAATCTAAAAATAAGCAATAATGTTGAGTGTCAGTTACAGTCCCAAGACCAGCTACTGTGACAAGCACTGTATTTTGCCTCACTAAACTTCTAATATGTCTCACTGAACTTCTAATATGGAGGGACTGTTCTTAAATAGGGAGAAATGATTATGTAATGCAAGTGGATCCCAGCAGCACAGGGATGGATTAAGCAGACACCAAGTTGCCTTATCCCAATCTCCTCTATAAAGCCCAAGGAACATTTCCCTGGATGTTAGGGGTGCTGCCTGATGAGGGCTCACAGTTGAATCTCTTCCCCATTTATGCCCCTCACTAAGAGCCTCTTGCAACATTTCAGAACAACTCTGAAGGGATGCCTCAGTCCAGCACTCCCTGAGGGATTAGGCTAAAGCCTCTGTACAACTACATCACAGTTCGACTCCCTCTGCCTAATCCTATGGCCCTCACTTCCCCATAGGTGCTATTGCTTTGAGTTCTCTCCAGTAACATTTCTGCATGCCAATCTCCATCACAAAGTTGTTTTCTGAAGAATCTAAGAAGGCTATACATTCACTTTAGGGGAGTATAGTACCAAACTGGAAAACAAAATACAGAACAAATTGTTTAACAGAGAAGGGAAGGGAGCCTTTAAACCTTGTTTCAGTCATGGCTCTTATCTAAAGCACTACCCAGATTATGAAACTTCTTCCCTACCATCGCATTTTTCTATAAGGCTTTTCTTCATGTCCTAGGGCTAGAATTACCCCAGGAGTCAACTTTAGACTCAGGTTTCTACAGGCATAAGTGTGCTTCCTTCCTTCTTCTAAGAAACGATTTTTTTTTTTTTAAGATTTTATTTATCCATTTGACAGAGAGAAATCACAAGTAGACAGAGAGGCAGACAGAGAGAGAGGAGGAAGCACGCTCCCTCCGAGCAGAGAGCCCGATGCAGGACTCGATCCCAAGACCCTGAGATCATGACCTGAGCCAAAGGCAGCGGCCCAACCCACTGAGCCACCCAGGCGCCCCTAAGAAACGATTTTTTAAAAAATTACACTGTTGGTGGGAATGCAAGTTGGTGCAGCCACTTTGAAGAACAGTGAAGATTCCTTAAGAAATTAAAAATAGAGCTTCCCTATGACCCTGCAATTGCACTACTGGGTATTTATCCCAAAGATACGGATGTAGTGAGCAGAAGGGCCATCTGTACACCAATGTTCATGGCAGCAATAGCCATGGTCACCAAACTGTGGAAAGAACCAAGATGCCCTTCAGCGGACAAATGGATAAGGAAGATGTGGTCCATATACACTATGGAGTATTATGCCTCCATCAGAAAGGATGAATACCCAACTTTTATATCAGCATGGACGGGACTAGAAGAGATTATGCTGAGTGAAATAAGTCAAGCTGAGAGAGTCAATTTTCTTATAGTTTCGCTTATTTGTGGAGTATAAGGAATAACACGGAGGACATGGGGAGATGGAAAGGAGAAGGGAGTTGGGGGAAATCGGGAGGGTGAGATGAGCCATGAGAGACTGTGGACTCTGAAAAACAATCTGAGGGTTTTGGAGGGGAGAAGAGTGGGAGGTTGGGTGAGCCTGGTGGTGGGTATTAAGGAAGGCACATACTGCATGGAGCACTGGTTGTGGTGAATAAACAATGAATTCTGGAGCACTGAAAAGAAATATTAAATAAAAATTTTTTAAAAATCACACCTAGGACAATAAGCCCGCCAGTGGTATTCAGTAACAAAAAACTCAGTTTCTTGGAGTTCTAAGTGAGCTGAATTCTATATGTAAAGGACTGTTACACGGAGGGATTCACAGACTTAAACCACACAGGTTAAAATATCTCCAATGTGGAAAATAAAGTATCTCCAGTATGTATTTCAATGGATTTCTCTACTGGATCCCATTAAAGCTTTCTCATTAATATCCTATAATAGCTGAGCTATAGAGAGTCTAAACTTGTATTTGCTCAAGAGTAATTCTGAAAGATTGAGTGTGGAGTAAATATTCCCTTTTGAGGTAGTGAGAGGCACAGTTCAAAGAGGAAGGCGATTGAAAGGAGGATTACTAGAGTGTGAGTATAGTAAGGTGAGGGGATAAAAGGGAATAGTTTAAAAGGCTCTGCTAGTGAGCATGATTTCATGCAACCAAGAGAAAAAGGAGGTTAAATGGATTAAGGTGCAATTCACAGGTTCGATCACACCCTACTGTGAAGCCAGGTATTTCTAACATATAATTACTCTTGAATTCTCTTTTCTGAGAACCAGAGCTTGAGAATGCATGCAAGTGGAAAAGCCATCAATGGGTGGCAACCAGATCACTGGGAACTTAAGTAACTACTGGCTGTTTAAATAACTGCTACTCAGCCCCAGCAATCCAACTGTTTCCAGGAGACTCTATGCTGTCTGGCCCTATGAAATGGGCTCTTTTTTCCAGCCCAAAGACTGAAAGTCAACCAGCCCTCTGAGTTTGACCATCACCCCACTATTTTACCTCTCTCCCCCCACCCTGCCTTTAATCCACGTACATGAGGAAGGAAAGCTCCTTGATCTTTTCCACCTGGAGACCTCCATGCCATGGTGCTAATGGGAAATGGGGCAGTATTGGATTGGTGCTTGTAAGCCATTTACCAATATTGGTCAATGGAAGATTGCATAAACCAAGTGTTTCCTCGATTAAGGCAGCCTCCGCAAACACAGACTATGACTGATATCCTATACCCATACTGACCTATACTGATAACCAAGTAGTTTCTCACAGAGAGCTTCCACAGAGATTCCATTTAATCAGCCATACGATGTTTCAGCCACTGAGTGAGGTGTGAGGTGTATCAAGAAAGAGAAAGCATAAAACCTGCATTCAAAGGATTCAGTGTGGTAGAGGAACAGAACAGAAGAGGGAGCGGCATAGGATGGGGCTGAGGTTCTGGATGAGGCAGACCAGGTTCAATTTCCTGCTCCACCATTTGCTTGCTATAGAACCTTCATCAAGCTTCTTAACTGTTTGGATCCTCAATTTCCAAAAATCTGTTAAATGGAGATAACAGTCCCCCCAATTTTTAAAGAACTAAATAAAGAGCTTAGGACTGTGCTTGGCACATCGAAAACATCTGACAAATGTCAGCTACTTTTTAAAATAATTATTCAGGATGGGGTAGATAAGTACTGACTGAGACTAACAAAGACATTTTAGTTAAATGTGCTAAAATGCCCAATGCCAATGTCATTTGTGTTAGAGTCATGAGATATTGTCATTACTAAGACTCATTCTCTACATTCTAATATCACTTGTTTATATGTTCCCACTCTTGTCAATGGTTGACATTCCATAAGTCCAAAACAGCAGAGATTAAGGAAAGCATCCACATACCCTGCACCCATCCTGGATAGCAGCAACCCCTGCCTCCCTCTAGGTAAATGGTATGAGTTCAGCAGGCATGGTAGAGTACAAGGTAGATGTCCAATGCATGAGTGGAACAAGTATCCTTACCTTGGCTTAATTTAAATGTTATTCTAATCTGTAAACTAGATTTATATTAAAAGGAAAACAAATAAATATATTAATTATCTAAGAAATAAAAATTTAATTTTAACAGTTACCTTCTTTGTGTACATTCTGTTTTAACTTAAAGTAGTAACAACCTGTTTGGGGTTTATATGGTAGGAGAACTTCTCTCCACACTCTTAAAATAACATTACAAGGCCATTGCTTCATTTACCTACAACCTACCCATGTTTGCAAGCCCCAGTTATTTCTAAAGTACCACATGTGAAGAAATTATCAAGTGTATTCATTTTTTAAAACTTTGAAGACTGCCAGAGATAACAGAACAATGCAGGAAATACAGTTCTAATATGTTAGCTGTCAATAAGTCGGTGCATATTTTATTAGTTGTTCACAGGATACATGATGCTTATATTAGATAAAAATTTGACAAAGATGCATTGCAACAGAAGAAGCTTAGTTCAATTCAGATAACATACTCCACCAGGAATCAATTACCATAAAGGATAATTTTCCCCTGGAAACTTCAGATGTGTAGGAGTGTTTTTTTTTTTTTTAATTCAGGTCTTGATTTATAATTAAAATTATAACTATCTTAACTATAATGGGAATGCTTTTCTCTAAGTCTTCAAAGCATTTGCTAGGAAATGATATGATTTAGCAATTGCTTCAGACATTCAACTAAGATGAATTCCTTGAAAAAGAGCCCCATGTCCAGACCATAACCTTTAAGAGATGAAAGGAATAATCTGAACTTGTAACAGCACCGACCGCTGTGCTCAAAAGTATAAATATTCCTGTCTTTGACTGGCATTTAGCATTATAAAAGAAGAATGATGTCCTCTATTACAGCAAGGAAAGAATCATCAATTCAGTTTACATGAAGATTTTCTAGGTCCTTATGTCAATCATTTCATAAAATTATTGATTAAAGGAAATAGGAAAGTAGGGAAATGGCATAAATAATAGAAAAACACTGAAGACCTGCACACACTCAGTGTTTTGAGCTTGTGATGCAGATCTCAATTCAAATTTAACCTTCAAATATAAATGTCAGGGAATGTGCCATCATTTACTGAGCATCGGTCAAGGTCAGTCAATTACTTCTGCCTACTTAATACACAATTAGACATTCATTATAGAAAATACAAAAACCTAGGACTCAGATTCTAGTTTCTCTTTATTTGAATGTTAAATTTATCTGAATATTAAGAGGAGAATATCTTATAAGTGTGCAACTTGAAGAGGTGTCATATCATAAAGTGAATAAAGTGGATATACCCGATATAGATCATCAGCACCTAGAAGACTTCTATCTGCCTCCTCTGAGTCAGCAATTTCTCCTTCTCCAAAGGTCATAGGGATAACCCATAGAATAATTTTGCCACTCTGTGAACTTTATGCAAACTGAATCATAGAGTATAGATGACTCTGTGCCTGGCTTCTATTGTTCAACAGTATAGCTTATAAAAAGCATACATACATATCTATAATTCATTTATTTTCATTGTTGAAAACTAATCAACTTTATAAATGAAAAAACTTAATTATATTACTATTGCTGGGCAGTTGGATTGTTTATAGTTCAGGGATATTACACAAGTAATTTTGCTATGGATATTCTTGTACCTGTTTTGACACAAACGTGCAAGGATTTCTACAGAAGACATTCCAAAAGTGCTGGTTCGCAGACTATGAACATATTTAACATTCATAAATGATGGCATTTGATGTCAAATGATGAAAAAAAACCTTCCCAAGTAGATTTACCAAATTACATTCCCATGAGCAATAATCTAGAATTCTTACTGCTCCACCTGCTCACCAACACTTGGTAAGATAAACCTGTTTAATGTTAAGACATTCTGGCAGGAATGTAGTTATAAAATCATGGAGGTTTAAATTTGTGTGTCCCAGATGACTAACAAAGTTGGGAGGTTTGGTTATTGGGCATTTGGATATCCTGTTTAGGATACTCAAGCTTCTTGCCCTTTTTATATTGGGTGGTCTATCTTCTTGTTCTGAAGAAATTCTTTATATATATTCTGGAAAACAGCCCTTTTATAGATTATACATATTGCAAATATCCTCTCCCTCTCCTTGACTTACCCTCTCACTTTTTTAATCAAATTTTTTCGTAAGTGGAGTTTCCTAATTTTGATAAGCTGACAAAATATCAATCTTCCCTTGATAGTTATTACCTTGGGTTCCCTTTTTTTTTTTTTTAATTCCAACAATGTGAAGATATCATCCTAAATTATCTTTGATAAGATTTTATTGTTTTTACCTTTGTTCATTAGATCTACAATCTAATTAGAACTAACTTTTATTGTGGTTTGACGTACTGATGAAATTTAATTTTTTCATATGAATATCCAAATTATATTTATTGAGAATACTTTCCTGTCTTCATTGCTACACAGAGCTGCTTTAATCATGAACCAAGTGTTCATATATGCATGGGTGAATTTTCATTGTCTCAATTCTGTTCTTTTAGGTCTTTATTCTTGCATTAACAGTCCTTTTGCTTAAATATTATAACTTTATAATAAGTCTGAACAGTTATTTTTAAGCTCTTGTTTCTGGTCCTCTTTTTTTAAGGTTGTCTTTGCTCTTCTTGGTTCTCTGTTTTCCAGATCAATTTTAGAATTAGTTTATCAATGTTCATGAAATGATTACACTTGAATTTTCATTTGCATTTTGCTGAATTTATAGATAGATTTGAGACAGAATTATCTATATAGAATGTCATTATATGGCTTTGTTTATTTAGGTCATCTTTAATTTTTTTCCAATAATGTTTAAATTTATCTCTACAGAGGTCTTAAAACCATTGGGTTTAATGCAATTATATCCAAGTTATTTTAAATAGATTTATACCTAGGAGTTTAGTTTATTCAATTCAGATTTTTTATTTTTATTTTTTCAACTTTATTGAGATACAATTTACATGTAACCTTTTAGGTTTATGGTGTGCAATATAAAAATTTGAGAGAAGAATATATTGTGAAATGATTACCACAATAAGATTAACAGTTCTATATAATCTCATATCACTATTATTTTTGCATAAGAACGTTTAAGACCTACTTCCTTGGCAAATTTCGAGTATATCATATAGTATTGTTAACTATAGTGACTATGTTATATATTAGATCCCCAGAACTCACTCATCTTATAACTAAAAGTTTGTATGCTTTGGCCAACATCCTTTCCATTCATCATATATATATATTTATCTCCATTCATCAATTAATGAATACTTAGTTGTTTCCATGTCTTGTTTACTATAAACAATGCTGCAATGAACAAGAGTGTGCAAATATCTCTTAGAGATAGTGATTTCACTTCCTTCAGACATATTCCCAGAAGTGAGGTTGCTGGATCGTATGGTAACTCTATTTTTAACTTTTTTGAGGGACCTCCATACTGCTTTCCCTAGTAGCTGTACCAATTTACATTCCTATGAACAATGTAAAAGAGTGCTAATTTCTGCACATCCTCACCAACACTTATTACTTCTTGTCTTTCTGATTATAGCCATCCTACTAGGTGAGATGATATCTCATTGTCATTCTGATTTGCATTTCCCTGACAATTAATAATACTTAATAATGGGATGCCTGGGTGGCTCAGTTGGTTAAGCAGCTGCCTTCGGCTCGGGTCATGATCCCAGCGTCCTGAGATCGAGTCCCACATGGGGCTCCTTGCTCGGCAGGGAGCCTGCTTCTCCCTCTGCCTCTGCCTGCCATTCTGTCTGCCTGTGCTTGCTCTCTCCCCCGCTCTCTCTCTGATAAATAAATAAAATCTTTTATAAAAAAAAAATAATACTTAATAATTTCATATATTTGTTGGTCATTTGTGTGTCTTCTTGGAGAAATGTCTATTCAAGTGTTTAGCTCTTTTTTTAAATTGGGCTATTAGAAGTGGTGTTTTGTTTTATATTGGTGTCTGTGCTTTTGAAGGAGCAAACACCTCTTCCAACCTTTAAAGAATGGTTTCAGCAGATAAGAACTCTTTCTTGTTGGTTTCCCAAGTTAATGGGACTACCAGAATGCAGTCATACCAGCTGAAGCCAGTTAGGCTGTTTTGGGGTTTGCAGTGGGATATGCAGTTGGTGGACTTGTTATCAGGCATTCAGACAGGCATGGATCCTGCCTTATACTTGGTGGATGAGACTTCTTTTAATACCTTGTTCAACAGTGTGGTGCTGGGACAAGGGTCCAAAGTTGGGTCCTTAGGGAGCCTATTACCATGTGTGTAGAGGGTTGTGGCTCTAGCCAGGTCCCCGGGAATGCCCCTGTTTGATCACTGGATGTGTTCCTAGTAGGCAGAACTGGCCCTGGACTGCGGCTGAGAGGACTTGGAAATAAGCCTCAGTACTGTATTAGGTCTGCAACCAGGACTGCGGTCTGAAGGCTTGTCTTTGGAGGCACAGATGGGCATGTCTCCCTTTAGGTCCCTGGGTAGGCTGGGCTGCTCCCTGACTACAACTAGAGAGGCTGAAGTTGAGTACAGGATCCCTTCAGAATTTCTGGGGGTTTAGATAGGAGTGTCTTCTTCTACCCGGTCCTTGTGCTACCAGGTTTCACTGTGGTCTGTGGGTGGGTGTGGTCTGTGGGTGGGCTGCAGTCAAGTGTAGGGTCCCATTTTAGGATTTCTGAGTGAAGATAGGAGTGTCTCCTACTAGGTTCTGGATCCTTGGGACTGCTGGCAGACTGTGGCCATGAAGACTGGAGGCAAGTGCAGTGAATTTTTAGGATCTCTGGGGGTACAGACAGGAGATTTCCTGCCAGGTTCCTGGAGGGATTGCTGGTGGACTGTGGCTATAATGGGCTGGAGCCAAGTTATAGGGCACTTTCAGAATCTACAGTCTGAGTTGGTCAGGCTTACCTCTGGGTACACCTGGATTGTAGCTAAGAAGGTCTAGAACAGGTTCACAGGCCATTTAGGGGTCCACAGCTGGAGCTGAGGTCTATATGCCTATTACATGATGCATGGGTGTGCATGACTCTTTCCAGGCTCCTAGACATATACCGTTAGTGACAGGACCAAGCAGGATGGTCGCCAAATCCGTAGGATACAGAGCTATTTCCAGGTCTGTAGATGGGACCACTGTTGGTGAGTCAACTGTGTAAAGGCAAGCCTGCCTTCTTAAAACAGCTCTCTTCAGTGTTAAAATGCACTGTGGTTTCAGTCTCCCACCTGGATCCCATTGCTCCCACAAAGGCACTTTTGTCTGTGGATGGTTATTAAATTATTGCTGTTGAGAAGGATAAGCATGAGGAAAATCTTACTTACATCACTCTGGATTTAGTCCCAGCTATTAATGCAATTATTGTGTAGTTTAAAATTTTTACTTTGTTTTTAGTATATAGAAATTAAATAGATTTTTGTATATTGACTTGCACCTGATAGTATGTTAAACTTATGTATGAATTCTAACATTTTATCTATAGATTATTTTGGATTTTCTGCACATATAATCATGCTATCTGTAAAATAATAGTATCTCCCACTTCACTTAATGGAAACTATAGTTGCTTAAGCCTAGAACTTTGGAGTCTTTCCTGACTCTTCTTTTCCTTATATTCCACATTCAATTTATTTAAAAGTCCTGCTCGTTTTCCCTTGACAATAACTCCAAAACATATCACTTTATGAGTCACAATCATTTCTCATTGGAATTATTTCAATAGCCCCCAACTGGTCTTTCTGCTTCCACATGTGAGTCCCTTTCAAACAATGTGAAACAGAGCTACCAGAGAGATCCTGTAAAAACATGTGAAGTCATGTCACTCACAATTCAACACTTGCCACACTCTCCATCCCACTCAGAGTAAAAGCGAAAGTTGTTAGAGTGGCCCACATGGTCTGCCTTGATTGGAGTCCTTATTACTTTTCTTCATCTCACTATTTTCTGTTGTGCTCTCCGCCCGTGCTTACTGACCTCTATTTCTTGAGCAAGCGAGAAATCCTCCTTCCACAGATCATTTGTATTACTATTTTCTCTGCTGGGAACATTCCCTCATTTGCTCTTAATGTTTAGTCAGCGGGAATTACCCTGACCTATTTATGATGTAAACTGTTCTTGTGGAGAAGTACTCCCTACTTTCCTGATTTTAATTTTTTTCATAATATTTACCACTCATTGACATACTTAATATCTTATTTATTTTGTTCATTACTGTCTCCACTAAAAACAAATCTCTTAAAGATCATATTTTTTTTTCTCTACTGTATCTTCAATGTCTAGTACTGTTCTGGGAACATATCTGGCACCCTCTAAATATTTATTTAAGCAATTAATAAAACATGCATTTTTTTAAATGCTGTAAGATTTCAACTATTCTAAAGAGATTCACAACAGTTTTGGAAAGTTATGTGACTTTCCTCACCTACCACTGGAAGCTTCATAACATCACCATCAACTTTCTTTTATATTTTTCCTTTATCCTTTTTCACCCTTCAAATTATATTGTCAAAGAACATGTCTTTTCTTTAAATTTATTGCTGCATTTTAAAAAGAAAAATACTATGTGTCAAGTCAAATGTGAACAAGTAAATTACAAAACAGTAGTCAACATCAGATCTCAATTGATTAGTGTAGGACTGGTCTTCTAAATATGAAGAAGAAGGTAAATAGCACAACCTAACATTTGATATGCTGTACATAAACTCATATATTGGGCAAACAGGTTAGAGGTTATATATAGCAACTTAATTCTTCTTAGTTCTCTTTTATTTCAACTGATTTGTAGAATAATAAAACTTGTGAATCAAGACCATAATAATGTTCAGTGGTAGCTCAAACAGTGTGGATATTAAGGTTTGATTAGTTTAGAGTCAACCCATGATGTTGGAAGGTTTTACCCATGTTAGGAAAGCTTGAATTATCTCTCTTATGTTATCAACCAAGCCTCCTTAGATTAGTATTTTGACTTTTTCAAGCCTGATAAGCTCTCAGGAAAAAAAAAAGGGGGGGGAGGCTAGCATTTCTACGTCATTTGAGGTAACAATTTGTCGTACTTTATAATTTCCAAAGAATCTTTTTGTGCATTAGCTTCTTTAATCCATAAATCACCCTCTGAGATTGGCGTGTGTGTCCCAATTCTACTGATAGAAGAAATGAGTCTTGAAGAAGTTAATTGTACTTTTGAAGGACAGCAGGAGATATAAAAGTCAAGAGTTGAAAATAGGACTTCTGACAACAAACATGGTCACAGCTCTTTTTGCTCTGCCCCATTTTATAGTCATAATGCTAGGGGGGCTGTAAACCAAAATAATGTGATATAAGAAATTCTCTCAAGTTCCTAAGACTAAGAATTCCCCACTGATAACTGTGACATTTCAGTGTTTAAAAAAACAGCTGTTGAATGAGAGAATAAATGGAGCATTACTATTTCCCATCATATGTTGATAATTCCCTTCTACCCTTGTAATCTTGGCAACTTTGGAAGTTGCTATCATTATATTTTTAAAAAAGCAATGTCAGGGGTGCCTGGGTGGCTCAATGGGTGGAGCCTCTGCCTTCAGCTCAGGTCATGATCTCAGGGTCCTGGGATCGAGTCCCACATCAGGCTGTCTGCTCGGTGGGGAGCCTGCTTCCCTCCTCTCTCTGCCTCCTTGTGATCTCTCTCTCTCTATCAAACAAATAAATAAAAAATAATCTTTTAAAAAATAAAAAATAAAAAAGCAATGTCAGTTTTGAATTTTACAAATCCATTATTTTATTAGCACATTCACTTTAAGGTCAAAAAATCTAAAAAGGACATGCAAAGGAGGGGCAAGATGGCAGAGAAACAGGAGACCCAGTCTCAACTGGTCCCCTAAAGTGAGATAATTATTTACCAGAACACTCTAAACACCCATGAAACCAGTCTGAGATGTAGGATTATACACTTATGGATCTCTATGAGGGCAGAAGATGCCAGTGGACAAGTAAAGCCTACTGAGAACAATCAGACTGATATCAGAGGATAAACAGAAGGGGGGAAGGAGCCACTAGAAGCAACCCATTGGAAAGTAATACTCCAATACGAAAGTGCCCTGTGATTGGGGACCAGTATTGACTTGGAGTCTAGTTAAAAGTGCTCAAAAAGAGCAAAAGATCTTAAAGGGCAACTGGTGGAATCAGGTGGTCATGGGAATGGGTCTAAGCCCATGGACCCAGGCCGACCACCACTGGTGACCATCCATGCCAGAGAGAGTGCAGTGGAGCCTCCGGTTCCCGGTCCTGGAGCCCCCAGAATTGTGCAGCTTGCACCACCACCTGGCCAGGGCTCACTCCCTCCCCCGCATGAGGGAGTCTGGTGGGTGCTCTCTAGAAGCACAGCCTTTTGCACTCTGTGCTCACTGTGAGATTGGGGTCTGGAACTATGTTCCTCACCTGCGCCTGAGAGTCCTTCATGCAGGCACTAGCCAGAGATCTCTAGGACCTGCAGAGAGTCTAGACATTCCCAGCCTGGACTGGAAGGAACTACCCCAGACAGCAGTGCCACCAAAGGCAGCCACAGGAAGCAGGCTCCCTGGACCAATATCACTTGAGCCTTTGGCATGGCGATGCAGTGACAGGCTGGCACTTTGGGCGACCCCTGAGACGGTGGCTGGGGATGTGCACTGCTTGTGGGAGGTTGCACACATCAGCAGAGTTTGCAGAGGGGGAGTCTGTGTGTTCTAGACCACCCAGAGGGGAGCAGACTCAGGCTTCTCTCTGAGACGGAGGTCTGGTTGCAGTTTGCTTTCCACTAAACCTCCGAAAAGAAAAGCTGCAAAAAGCCACCAAAGAACAAAAACCTCCAGAAAAAAAAAGCCTGAAAAACCTGTTTCCATAGAGCCCAGCCCCTTGTTAGGGGGCAGGAGGACTCAACCCAAGCAAGACTGACTGAAAAACAACAGGGCAGGCCCCTCTCCCAGAAAGCCAGCCTAAAGAACAAAAGAACAACCACCACACAGTCCCCATAAAACTGTAAAACCCAATATCAGGGCAAAACAATATATTAAGCTCCTGGCATTGCTCTAAAACCTGTATATTTCATAGACAAAACTTTTATTTTTAATTCATTCTCATTATTCTTATTTTTTTTTAATTTTTAAAACTTACTTACCATTACAAGTAGAGGTTTAATACAACATACTCCATAAGAACCTTTTAAATTGAGATTTTTTTCATACAAATACTTGTATTTTTCTTTTTATTTTCTATTTTATTATTTTTAATATACATACAGATATAAGCTTCAAGGTAATCCTCTTTCCCTAATCAATACTACCCCTATATATAAACTAGTTTTAATCTCCCTGTATCTCTGGAAAGTTGAGTCCTTTAACAAAGATATCAAGATACACTGAGGAAGAATCAAAATAAACGATGCATACATCGAGGTTTTATAACCACAATACCATCTTTTTCTTCTGTCAGTGTTTCTGTGTATTTGTTTTTGTTCTGATATTATATAAATCTCATCCTTGGGGTTCATTTTGCCTGTTTTTTTTTTTTCTTGTTATTTACTTTTGTGGGTCTTTTTGTTTCTGTTTCTGCTTGTATATTTTATAAATCTTACCTTTGGGGCCCATTCTAGCTGGGTCTTTTGGTTTTTTCTGTCTCTCTCTTTCTCTCTCTCTCTCTTTTGTTCTTTTTTCTTTCTTTTTGGTGGAGACTTCCGATTGCTCAGAAGCATTCCAGGGTGCACCTTGCCTGGATTGCGGTTGATATATTCAGGTACACTTCCCCTCAACCACCTCTCACCAAAATGACTAGGAGGAGGAATGCCCAAAAGAGGAAAAATTCAGAGACTCTGTCCTCTCCATTAGAGCTATTGGATATAGACATAAACAGTATGTCAGAAAGGGAATTCAGGGTAACAATTATCCAGGCAATGGCTAGGTTGGAGAAAACCATTAGTGACAACATGGAATGGATTAGGGCAGAAGTGAAAGCCGCCCAGGCAGAACTTAAAAATGCTATCAATGAGATCCAATCTAATCTAAATACTCTAACAGCTGGGATAACGGAGGCAGAAGATAGAATTAGTGATCTAGAGGACAAACTGATAGAGAAAAAGGATCAGGAGGAGGCCTGGAACAAACAGCTTAGAAGCCATGAAAACAGAATTAGGGAAATAAATGACGCCATGAAACGTTCCAACGTCAGAATTATTGGGATCCCTGAGGGGGTGGAGAAAGAGAGAAGACTAGAAGATATAGTTGAACAAATTCATCATGAAAATTTTCCCAGTCTGGGGAATGGAACCCGAGTTCGTGTCCTAGAGGTAGAAAGATCACCCCCCAAGATGAATGAATCTAGAAAGACCTTGAGGGACTTGATTGCAAGACTGATGAATCATAATTTTAGACAAGAGCTTTTGAGAGCAGCTAAGGGGAAGAGATTCCTTATGTACAGAGGAAGACCCATTAGAATAACATCAGACCTGTCCACAGAAACCTGGCAAGACAGGAAGGGCTGGCAAGACATAGTCAGGGCACTAAATGAGAAGAACATGCAGCCAAGAATACTTTATCCAGCAAGGCTTTCAAGACCAGCAAGGTTTAAAAGATTATGTGACCACCATCTATACTTTTCAAAGCCATCCTGATCAAAATTCCACTGGCATTTTTCAAAGAGCTGGAACAAACAATCCTAAAATTTGTATGGAACCAGAAGAGAACCTGAATTTCTAAGGAAATATTGCAAAAGAAAGACAAAACTGGGGACATTATGTTGTTGCCTGATTTCAAGCTTTACTACAAAGCTGTGATCACCAAGACAACAGAGTACTGGCACAAATACAGACACATAGACCAGTGGAACAGGGGAGAGAGCCCAGATATGAACCCTCAACTCTATGGTCAATTTTTGACAAAGCAGGAAAAAACATACAGAGGAAAAAAGACAGTCTCTTCAATAAATGGTGCTGGGAAAATTGGACAGTTATGTGTAGAAGAATGAAACTCAACCATTCTCTTACACCATACACAAAGATAAACTTGAAATGGATAAAAGACCTCAATGTGAGGCAGGAATCTATCAAAATCCTAGAGAAGAACATAGGCAGTAACCTCTTCAGCATTGGCCATAGCAACTTCTTTCAAGATATCTCTCCAACAAACCGTAAGAGACTCTTAATCTCACAAAACAAACTGAGGGTTGCTGGGGGGAGGGGGCAGGGAGAGGGTGGTGAGGTTATGGACATTGGGGAGGGTAAGTGCTATGGTGAGTGCTGTGAAGTATGTAAACCTGGCGATTCACAGACCTGTACCCCTGGGGCTAATAATACATTATATGTTAATTTAAAAAAAGATATGTCTTCAAAGGCAAAGGAAACAAAAGCGAAAATGAACTTTTAGGACTCCACCAAGATCAAAAGCTTCTGCAAAGCAAAGGAACAGTCAACAAAACAAAGAGGCAATCAACAGAATGGGAGACAATATTCACAAATGACAGTACAAAGGGCTGATATCCAAGTTCTATAAAGAACTCCTCAAAATCAACACACACAAAACATAATCATGTCAAAAAATGGGCAGAAGACATGAACAGACACATCTCCAAAGAAGACATACAAATGGCTAACAGACACATGAAAAAATGTTCATCATCATTAGCCATCAGGGAGATTCAAATCAAAGTTACATTGAGATACCACCTTACACAAGTTAGAATGGCCAAAATCAACAAGAGAGTAAACAGCAAGTGTTGGAGAGGATGTGGAGAAAGGGGAACACTCTTACACTGTTTGTGGGAATGCAAGTTGGTGTAGCTACTTTGGAAAACAGTGTGGAGATTCCTTAAGAAATTAAAAATAGAGCTACCCGATGACCCTGTGATTGCACTACTGGGTATTTACCCCAAAGATACAAATATAGTGAAAAGAAGGGTGAAATAGTGAAAAGAAGAGCCACCTGTACCCCAGTGTTCATAGTAGCAATGGCCACAGTCGCCAAATGGTGGAAAGAACCAAGATGCCCTTCAACAGACAAATGGATAAAGACATGGTCCATATATACAATGGACTATTATGCCTCCATCAGAAAGGATGAATACCCAACTTCTGTATCAACGTGAGCTGGGCTGGAAGAGATTATGCTGAGTGAAATAAGTCAAGCAGAGAGAGTCAAGTATTACATGGTTTCACTTACTTGTGGAGCATAAGGAATAAGATGGAAGACATTGGGAGATGGAGAAGAGAAGTGAGTTGGGGAAATTGGAGAGGGAGACAAACCATGAGAGACTGTGGACTCTAAGAAACAAACTGAGGGTTTTGAAGGGGGAAGTGGGGGGGTGTCCCTGATGGTGGGTATTATGGAGGGCACATATTGCATGGAGCACTGGGTGTAGTGCATAAACAATGAATTTTGAAACACTGAAAAAGAATACAATTAAATTTAAAAAATCTAATAAAGAAGTGTATTTATGTCTTGTTTTTTAATTGAATACATTATTATCTACAATGACAATAAATGAATAATATTAACTGATACACAGGGACTCCCTCCTGATGAAGGTTAGCCTCTAACCCTCTGTATAAGTGACTTAGAATAGCTCACTTCCCTCCTCATTGTTTCTCCAGGAACTTCACAGCACCTCTTTGTGGAGGTGGTAGTGATGGGAAAACATCATTATTTCAAAGTCACATTAGAGATATCTGTGACTTCATGTATTAAAAGTAAAATGTCCAGGAAACTATGTTGGCTGAAATCTCTATACTTTCATAAAAGCCTATAGAGAACATAAAGAGCTGCTAGAATTTAGAGGCAGCTAGAACCCCATATTAAGGAATTGGGAAAGCTTGAGCAACATGTTTGCTGACTGAATAAAGGAATTAAGCTATGTAAAAAAGAAATCATAAGAACATAAACCTACATTTGATTCAATTTTCTACATATTTTACAAGAAAGTTGATTTTTCCCCCAGCCAATTTATCTGAGAAATTTCCAGATTTGCCAAATTTTGGAAGTCATTGCCATTGGCCACACTTGTTTCAAGAACTCATTAACTAGTATTTCATAAGACTAAATATATGTATCTTATTAATTGGAATTATTGAATTTCTTCTTTACATCTCTAGGTTACTGCCCCAAACAACAATTATTACATTTAATAAGAAACTTACCAGACTTGCAGTAATTGGTAGAACAAGTTAAGACTACAAAATGTACCTTGTCATACAACAAATTATAGTGTCTTATGTTCTCGTCTCCATTTAAAAAATCAAAACTATAAACAGAAAATCAATAGTGCAATAGCATGTATAAAGGAGTAAGGGCTCCTAGGTGGGAGCCAGTTTGGAAAGTAAGTTCAAGGAACTAAACAATGTAAGTGTGACTGAAATACAAGAGCATAGGAGAGAGTGATGTTAGATGATGTTGCAGAGGTGAACTGGGGCCAGAGCATGCATAGTATTGAGAGAAAGTCATGATAATGATTTTGGCATTCTCCTAAGAGCAGTGTGAAACCAAAAAAGGAATTTAAATCATGTAGTGGCATGATGAGAACTGCATTTTTAAAAGGTCACTTTGGTTGCTGTGTGGTGAATAGTCTGAATTGAAAAGACACAAGGAAAGGATTTTGGAAAAGGTGGTGACTCACACTAGAGTAGTGCTGTGGATATGGAGAAGAGATAATGAGCTCACAAGAAATAAAATGAAGCATTACCCTCCTTCCAGACCCCATCCCAGGCACACATAACATGGTCTATCTGAAAACAGCCACTGGCTGGTGTATGATACCCACGGAAGTCCAAGATCATTCCTCATGATTAGTAGGTATAAGAAGAACTTGCTGGTTTATGTTCATACCCCATGTCCATGCTGTGTTCAGTTGTTTTGTAAAATGCAGGAGAAGAACATCTGGTGATATGTCATAGCATGTGCACTTTGCCACCTTGAGCTGGCACATGGTAGGTAGTGGGAGGAATGTTGACTGCCAGCAGGTCACAGGTGCAAAGGGAAAAGCTCAGCCACTCCCCATGGGCCCTTGGTTTAAAAGCTTAAACATCTGCCAAATCTGTAGCTTTAACTACCCTTTCTGAGCAGCCCTTTCTCCCACCAGACAGAAGGACAATAAATAAACAGATTCAGTCAAAACTTGCCTATAAACAGTTTCATGAAATGCACCATGTCCTTAGAAAGAATACATTAACCTTTTGAAATGTAGTACCAACAGCTCAACATAAAGCCCAGTGCAATTATCCTCTGAAAAAAACGAAAATAAGGAGGAATGGCAAGGACTGTCTCATATTAAGATAGTGGAGACTTTACAGGCAAGAGGAAAAAGAGTATAAGAACAAATGTTTTGTACATTATGCTTAGAACTTGACACAATTTACTTATTGGTCTAAACTGGATTGGCAAATCACAACCTGCAAGCTAAGTCTAATCTACCACTCATTTTTTGAGTCAACTTTAACTGGAACATACCCTCAATCATTTGTTTATGTGTTGTTTATGGCTGTTGTCAAGCTACAACATCAGAGTTAAATAAAAGTAACAGACTGAGTGGCCAAAAAAATCTAAAATACTTATTATCTGGCCCTTCACACAGAAATGTGTCAACTCTTGTCTGTCACTAAACAGAACTTTAGAGAGTAGCAGACTTCTTTTAGGCAACTTTTACACCAAGTTCTTCATGTCTGCATATAGTTACTCCTCACATGGATACCTTTCAATCCAAATTCTTTTAGTGCTAATAAGAGATATACATGGGCTTATTAATTCTTCTTGAAGTACAAAAATTAGGCCAAATATTGCTTTCAAAGTAGGTATTTTTGATTGTCTGAATAGCACAGTCTTCCATTTAAAAAAAAAAAAAACAACAGATTATTAAATCAAGTCCTCTTTGAAATAGTAACAGTCTGAGGAGAAAATAGATTTTTTAAAATACAGAAAAATCTTCTTTAAACCAACTTGATAAAGCAAAGCTCTTAATTTTTTAAGCTCCATCCAACTGCCCTCGGATCCACCAAATTCATAGTCCTCTAATAGAAAATATGGTAAATAGTAATATGCCATAGTGGATGTGCTATTTCAAGTGACTTTGTAACATCTGTTTAACTTGAAAAACTCAGTTGCAATCATCCTATTGCTCTAGCCAAAGTGTAATTCCTCTCCTACTCAACTTTCCTGTGTAAAAACAGTTATACAGGTTAGGTTCCTTACTCAGAAACTGACACTCAACTGCTTGATTCACATTCAGAGTCATCAACCCAGTGAACATCCTCCCCCCTAACATTTTAAGTTTTTATTTAAATTCCAATTAATTAACATGTAGTGTAATATTGAATTTGGTGATTATCATTTACATATAACACCCAGAGCTCATCACAAGTGCCCTCCTTACTACCCATCACCATTTAGCCTATCTATTCCCAACTCCCTCCAGCAACCAGTTTGTTCTCTATAGTTGAGTTTCTTATGATTTGCCTCCCTCTCTTTTCTTTCCTTCCCCGATGTTAATCTGTTCTGTTTCTTAAGTTCCACATGAGTGAGATCATATGGTACTGTCTTTCTCTGACTTATTTCACTTAGCATAATATACTCTAGCTCCATCCATATCATTGCAAATGGCCAAGAGTTCATTCTTTTTTATGGCTGAGTAATATTTCATTATATGTATATACCACATCTTCTTCATGTATCCATCAGTCAATGGACATCTAGACTCTTTTCATAATTTGGCTGTTGTTTATAATGCTGCTATAAACACTGGGGTGCACATGTACCTCTGAATCAGTATTTTTATATCCTTTGGGTAAATAGCTTATAATATAACTGTTGGGTCATAGGGTAGTTCTATTTTTAAATTTTTAAAATTTTGAGGAATCTCCATACAGTTTTCGAGTGGATGCACCAGTTTGCATCAACAGTGTAAGGGGGTTACTCTTCACATCCTTATGAACGTCTATTGTTTCCTGTGTTGTTCATTTTAGCCATTCTGACTCGTATGAGATGGTATCTCATCATAGTTTTGACTTGTATTTCCCTGATGATGAATGATGTTGAGCATCTTTTCATATATCTGTCAGCCATCTGTATATCTTCTTTAGGAAAATGTCTACTCACGTCTACTGCCCATTTCTTAACTAGATTATTTGTTTTGGGTGTTGAGTTTCATCAAGACAGCATGGTAATGGCACAAAAAAAGACACACAGATCAATGGAACAGAACAGAAAACCCAGAAATGGACCCACAATTATACAGTCAACTAATTTTTGACAAAGCAGGAAAGAATATCCAATGGGATAAAGACAGTCTCTTCAACAAATGGCATTGGTCAAACTAAACAGCAACATGAGAAGAATGAAAACTATGCCACTTTCTTACACCTTACCCAGATGTAGATTCAAAATGGATAAAAGACCTAAATGTGAGACAGGAAATTATCAAAATCCTAACAGAGAACATAGGCAGCAACCTCTTTGACATCAGCCATAGCAACTTCTTACTAGACATGTCTCCAGAGGCAAGGGAAACAAAAGCTAAAAATGAATGACTGGGATTTCATTAAGATAAATAGCTTCTGCACAATGAAGTAAACAGTCAACAAAAGTAAAAGGCAAATATGTAATGGGAGAAGATATTTGAAAATGACATATCTGATAAAGGGTTAGTATCCAGAATCTATAAAGAACTTATCAAACTCAAAACCCAGTAAACATCCTGAACCAAATTAAATTAAATGTCTTCAGTACTGGTGCATAGTAAACTGGTGTAAATTTGATTTGTTTTCTAACATTGTTTATATCAGTAGAGTTTGACAGCAGTAGAATTTAAGACTGACTGGGGCCTTACAGTTTTGTGACAATGGCCCCACGCCTTGTATTTAAGAGACCTCATAAGAGAATCCAGGGTTCCTATTTTGGACTAAAACACAGGCAAATATTAAAAAGCCTGGCAAGACCAAGATAGAACACAAGAGCACAACCCTCATCTACTCTTGGTAGGAGTATAGAACTGGCATACCATTTTGAACAAGCTGGTATTATCATGCAAACTGAATGTGTGCATATTCTATGACTCACTAAGTTTAGCTTTAGGTATAAAATAGGAAGAAAACCTTAAACTTGAACATTAAGAGTCATGATCTAAAATGTTGAAGGCAACATTGTTTATAACGGGAAAAAAAGGGAATAACTCAAATGTTCTTCAACAGGAACAAATGGCTAAATAAGTTGTGATATATACATGCAATGGAATACTCCTCAGCAGAAAAACTGAATAAACTAGAACTACAGTGTGGAAAAATCTCAAAACCAGTATGTTAAACGAAAAAAGCAATCTCTGAGGAATATAAAATTTGATAGTTAATCTTATATATCAACTTGGCTAGGCTCTAGTACCCAGTTTTTGGTTAAACACCAGTCTAGATACTGCTGTGAATTAATATTTGATGTGACTAATATTTAAGTTGGTAGACTTTGAATGAAGTCCATGATGTGGAATGGCTTCATCCAATTAATTGAATGGCTTAAAAGAAAAATCTGGGGTCCCTCAAGACAAGTGTGTGTGTGTGCGTGTGTGTGTGTGTGTGTGTGTATCATTTCTATTAGATGTACTCTGATCTTATTTGGTAAGGTGAAATTTAACAAAATGATAGCCTGAGAAACCCAAAGGCCTATTCCAACTTAAAGCCACAGAACACATTTCTCACTATATCCTTCAAGAATGAGATACTATTTTTCACTCATTAAATGAACAAAAAGATTAGAAACATGCTTTGCTGATGGGAGTATGGATTGTTACAAGTTTCTTGGAATATAGAAATGTTGTATCCATATCAAAAAACAAAATTGCATGTAAAAGTATGTATAAAAGTATGTATAAAAGTCTGTATAAAATGAAAATAACTTGAATGTATATTAGTAATAGAATGTAGTAATTGATTGTGCATATACAAATTATGTAACATTATGCAACTATTAATGAGTATAATTATACTATACTACTTACTGGACGATGATATTGTTTAATGATAAAGGCAAACTGCAGACTACTACAATCTGTTTAGCTAGATCCTGTGATTGGTTTCAAATACAGACACACACACAGACACAGACAGAGACACAGACACAGACAGACACACACGCACACAGAAAAAACAAATCTGTTTGCTTATGATCAAATAAATACAGAAATGTCTGAAAATAAAGACACAAACAATTAATATTAGGTAGCTCAAGTAACAAGGAGAGTTGAGAATATTCTCTTTTATATGTTTTTATTTTTTCACTTAAAAACATAATATATTATTGCTATGAACAAATCTGGATGATGAAATTCCCTAGGTCCTTTAACTGTAGTTATTAACTGTATAGTCACTAATTATATACACAAACTTTGATCATAATCTTTCTTTTTAAAATTGACCCCAAATCTTTAGTTGGTATCAAGACTCTTTCAAAGGTGTCTTTTGCTTCCCATCTGAGCCTGGAGGTAAATCATTCATTTTTAAATCTCTCCAAAGCCTCCTTTTGCCCATATGTCTATTTTTCAACTTGCACAAGAAAAAGTGAAGAAGAATATGTTTGTATATTTGCCTATCATTCTTCTGACTACTTTTTAAATTCTGTTTCTCTTGATACTCTCCCAGAAAACATGCATATGCTTTTAAAAATAAAACAAAATACAGACATAATAACAAAGTTTCAACGTTAGAATGCTACTTATTTTTGTTTGCTCTTATTTATTTTTAATGGAGCATAATAAACTTTCATCCCTTTTATTGACATTTAATAGTTTGAGCTGGGTTTCACTTTATTTTGACAAAGTAACTATTAATTACCCTCAAAGGAACTATATATCCTTTGCAATATAAAAGATCAACTTAAATGTTATTAAAAACAATATTACATGATTACACACATAAAAATAATACTACTGGCCAATTCTATGACAACTTGTTTGAATTACTTTCAAAGAATAGAAACAGATTCATATTGATTCATTCATACATTCTCACTAATTTTACTTTTGGATTTGAAATCAACATTTGGCAAAATAAGATCCATTTCTAGTCATTTCTAATAATCACTTACTTTAATGGTTCTTTTTGAATCCTATGACTTAGACAAATAATTCAGGTATGAGGATGTTTGCTCAATTTTACACATCATTGTGTCTGAAGAATACCTCATTGTCATAGTACCTGTCATTACTGGCAAATGTTCCTCTTTTTTAGCCTCCTTGCCCATACTAGGTACAGATATCACTTGTGATTTCATCTTTATGACCTACTCCTAGAACAAGCTAGGGTTACTTATTTAAAGCTACAATGATTTCATGCTTAATCTATGTGCCCCTTGAGATCTGGAATTTAGCCACAGTGAGCCTGTTACAGAGGCCAACTACAAACTGCTATGGTTTGAGTCCAGAATAAAGGTTTTACTCACAAGGACACAAACTATATAGTCAATTCACCAAGCCACTTCAGGCCCCAAACACTGACAAGCATTCTTACAGTGAATTCCAGATCAATCTGACCTTTCCTTCTCTGTAATTAATATTTCAAATTTCTCTACATTTCTCAAATTGTAAATCTGCTCATCTCTATCAAGAAACTACTTCATTTCTAATTTTTCTAGAGAGAATAGACACCATCAATTGGAAAACCCCTCTACTTCCACCCACAAACCCACATGTGCTCATATACTCTCCTCTTTCCTCTGATTAACATAAGGTCAACACTTTTAGCTAGACTCTAAATTCCTCTCTTCTCAGAAATTTCACACTATTAATTATTCTTTCAAACCAACTGTCTTCCATTTATTTTTATGAGTCACTTTCATAAAAAAGTAATATTTCTCAAGTATCTTCCATTTCAAAGTAAAACACACACACACACACACACACACACACACACACACTAAAACAAAACCATACATTTATCATAATCATCAGAAGAGTGCCCAAAACATCCATACACAGTTTAGTAACTCATCATAAAATGAACACCCATGAACCTACTATCTAGGTGAAGAACTAAGTAGACATTGGCAGCTCTCATGAGACCCTCCCCCAACTCATGTCCTCTCCCAGTCACTACTCCCTTACTAAAGGTGACCACTATTCTGACTTCAGGACACTGTGATTTAGATTTACCTGTGTTTATAAGGTGATCATATTAATTATTTTTTTATTATTATTATTTCTCAACATTATATTTTAAAATTCATCCATGGTGGTACAATGATTCATTAATTTTCATTACTTATAAAAGATCAATGAGTTTTAATAAAAATAAAGTCATGTATCCACCACTGACACCAGCCATAGAAAACTTCTAACATTCCCTAAAGTTTCTCATGTCTCTTTGAAGTCAACCCCCTCCATTCTACCACCACCACACACAGTCCTGGACAACTATTGATCTGCTGTCTCTACAATTTTGTCTTTGTAGAATTTTACATAAATAGAGCCATAGAGTATGCAATTCTGTCTGTCATATTTCACATAGCATAATGCTTTTGAAATTCATCTATGTTATTGCATGTGTTGGTAGTTTATTCCTTTTTATTGGTAGGTTGTAGCTTCTTGTGGGAAGGTACTCTAATCTGTTTATCCATTGACCAGTTGTACATTATTCACTGTAATATTTGTATTTCCCTTACTACTGATGGTATTATTTATCAGCCATTTATTTGTCTTCTAAGATTCTTGCCCATAGTTCTATTCATCTGAAGGTGTTTTTCTATAGCCCAAATATCAATACTTTGTTATTATTTGGATTGCAAGTACTTCCTCTTACTATGTATCTTGCAATTTATTAATTATGCCTTTTGGTGAACAGAAATGGTCATTTTTCTTATAGTTAAATGTATTGATAATTTCCCTTTCAGTTGGTGCATTTTGTGTCCTCTTCAAAAGTCTTCCCTATCCCAAGAACATTAAATGATTTCCTTTACTATCCTATATAAGCTGCATTAGTTTGAGTTTCATATTGAGATCTATAATGTACCTGGAATTAATTTTTGTATATGGTGTGAAATAGGATTTAACTTTCTTTTTTCCTTGTTATCTGCTTAGTGTTTTGGTAAAAATATCTACTTAAAATAATTCCATTTTTTGAAAAGTCCATTCTTGACCATCAGCCTATGGATCACTTTTAACATAGATCAAGTCTCTGTATATGCATTGTTCCCTTTTTGGACTCTCTATTGAGTCTTTTAATCCATAAAAATAATGTGTCTTCCCACCGTTTAATTCTCCTTAAATTTATCTCTACACACACCTAAGTGTGTGTAGGTGATCTTTCACATTTTTAGTTAGACTTATTATCTCAATGGGAAGGCTGTGAGCTTTTTCCCATTGAGGATGATATTTGCTGTGGGTCTTTCATAGATAGATTGTATGAAGTTCAGGAATGTTCCCTCTATCCCTATACTTTGAAGTGTTTTAATCAAATCAGAAACGGATGCTGGATTTTGTCAAATGCTTTTCCTGTATCAATTGAGAGGACCATGTGGTCCTTCTCTCTTCTCTTATTGATTTGTTCTATACCATTGATTGATTTGCGAATGTTGAACCATCTTTGTAACCCAGGGATGAATCCCACCTGGCCATGGTGTATAATCTTTTTAATGTGCTGTTGGATCCTGTTTGCTAAGATCTTGTTGAGAATCTTAGCATCCATATTCATCAGTGATATTGGTCTGAAATTCTCCTTTTTGGTGTGGTCTTTGCCTGGTTTGGGGATCAGGGTAATGCTGGCTTCATAGAAAGAGTCTGGAAGTTTTCCTTCTGTTTCAATTTTTTGAAACAGCTTCAGGAGAATAGGTGTTATTTCTTCTTTGAAAGTTTGGTAGAATTCCCCAGGGAATCCATCAGGTCCTGGGTTCTTATTTTTTGGGTGGTTTTTGATCACTGCTTCAATCTCGTTACTAGATATTGGTCTATTCAGATTGTCAATTTCTTCCTGCTTCAATTTTGGGAGTTTATAGTTTTCTAGGAATGCATCAATTTCATCTAGGTTGCTTAACTTATTGGCATATAACTGTTGATAATAACTTCTGGTGATTGTTTCTACTTCCTTGGTGTTAGTTGTCATCTCTCCCTTTTCATTCATAATTTTATTAATTTGAGCTTTCTCTCTTTTCTTTTGGATTACTAAATAGTTAATATTTTGGTTATTATAAAGGTATTTTTAAAGTTTATTTCTGTTTAATCTCTACACCCAACAGGGGTCTTGAAATCATGACCCTGAGATCGAGAGTTGCATTCTCTTTGATTTTTCTTTTCTTAGAGATCCTTGCTGGTATGTAGAAACAATTAATTTTTGTATATTGACTTTCACACATCAACCTTGGCAAAGTCACTTATTATTTTAAGGATTCACATATACATTTTTTTTTTTTACTTTTCTAATTATGCGGTCAGATCAAATGCAAATAATGACATATTTGGTCTTTTTAAATACTATATCTTTATTTATTTTTATTAGCTAACTGAAGTAGCTAGGAGTGCCAATATTTTGTTAAATAGAAGTCATATGCCTAATCTGAGAGAAAGCTTTCAACATTTCACCATTAGATGTGGTATTTGCTTTAAGTATTTTGTAAATATTATATATCAGGTTAATGAACTTCCTTTTTATTCTTGGTGTTCTTCCTATGGTAAGAATTATTAATTTTAAATCATAAAAGGATGCAAAATTTTATCAACTGCTATTTTAGGGTATCTATTGAAATGAATATATTATTTCTATCTTTTATTGTATTAATTTGATGAATTACATTGATTCTCTTTTTTTTAAAAGATTTTATTTATATATTTGAGAGAGAGAGAGAGTCAGAGAGAGCATGAGAGACGAGAAGGTCAGAGGGAGAAGCAGAACTCCTGACAGAGCCAGGAGCCCGATTTGGGACTCAATCCTGGGACTCTGGGATTACCATCTGAGCCAAAGGCAGTGGCTTAACAATTGAGTCACCCAGATGCCCCACATTGATTGATTCTTGAATGTTAAACCACCCTTGCATTAACAGAATAAATCTAAAGTTGTTGTGATATACTGGAATTTTTGTATGCTGCAAGACTTAATTCATGAGTTTGGTTGCCCTAATACTTTTCTCTAATATCCTTGTTAGGTTTTAAAATCAAGGTTATGCTAGCTTTGTAACAGAAGTTGGGGAGTATTCATTCCTTTTTTCTGGAAGAGTTTGTGTAAGATTAGTATTATTTCATTCTTTTTTTTTTTTGTAAAGATTTTATTTATTTATTTGACAGACAGAGATCACAAGTAGGCAGAGAGGCAGGCTGAAAGAGAGAGAGGAAGAAGCAGGCTCCCTGCCGAGCAGAGAGCCCGATGCGGGACTCGATCCCAGACCTTGAGATCATGACCTGAGCCGAAGGCAGTGGCTCAACCCACTGAGCCACCCAGGCGCCCCAGTATTATTTCATTCTTAAATATTTAGTAGAACTCACTAGCGAAGCTATCTGATCCTAGAATTTCATTGGGGGGATAATTTTAATTACATAAGCAACATATTTATGAGTTAAGAACAATTCAGTAGGTTATTTCTTATAGTTTAATTTTGGTTAAGTATTTTTGTTTCCCTAGAAATTTTTACATTTCATCTAAATTTTTTTCACAATATTCTCTCATGGTGGATTTAATGTCTGTAGGATTTGTAGTGATGTCCCCTGCTCTCACCTCTGATATTATTCATTTTTACCTTCTCTCATATTGTCTTCATTAATCTCATCAGAAGTTTGCCAATTTTTTATAACTTTTCAAAGAACAAATTTGTTGATTCTGTCAATTACGACCTTTTTTTTTTTTTTTTTTGCTAATTTCTGCTTTTATCTACTTTCTTGTTCATTTTGCTTTGTTTGGATTAAATTTGCTGTTCTCTTTCGATAGTCTTGCTCCAAACATTTCAGACTGGTATATAAATATTCTAAAGCTTATAATGCTCAAATTGCTATTGATTAAAATATACTATCTATATAAAATATCCTTAAGATGCTAATATTTTAGAATATTTGTAGAGCCATGGCCATTATATAACTAAAATTCAGCAAAATATGAAGGTGTCTAAATTTAAATATCATTGTACATGTTTGAGCATTCTGTTTTGGAATGACAGTGTTTGGATAGTTATAAAATAAAATCATGCCTATACCATAATTATATTTTTTCAGAAAAAAATTTTATTCTTTTCAGCAAAACTATTAATTATATTAGTATAATTTTAAAAATTATATAATTAGCTTTCTATTGACAAATTTAACCTTTTTTCTTGAAATATAACAGTCTTCAGATGGTTTTAAGTTAACCTCAATTTGGAGAAATTTTATTGCATTGAGACTACAGCAACTGGAACTGTCGATTGTCAAATTTAACCAAGAATTATACATACCATGTTTAAGTGTTACAGTAGAGCTGTGTTTGATAGATTACCTCAAAAAATTACAAAATATTTAATTTCATAAGGTAAATTATTATCACAAATGTTGCAATTTGCCCTATCTCTAAATATTCTCTAGATCTAAATAGTAATATAAAGAATCAGTATTCCTCATATCATCTGCAAACATAAGCTCAAAATGAATCATATTCCTCAAGAGCTAAAAACATAAAACTCTTAAAAAATACATAGCAGCAAATCTTTGTAATCTTGGGTTAGGCAAAGACTTCTTAGTTATAGCACAAAAAGCACAAGTATTAATAAAATATAGATAACTTGAGCCTCATCAAACTTAAAAACATTTGTGCTTCAAAGGACACCATTGAGAAAGTGAAACAACCACATAATGGGAGAAAATATTTTCAAATCATCTGTGTAGTATGGGACTAATGTCTAGAATATGAAAATAACTATTTGACTCAATAATAAAAAGATAATCTAATTTTAAAAATAGATTAAGGATCTGAATAGACATTTCTGCAAAGAAGATAAGCCATGGGCATAAGCACACAAAAAGATCTCAACATCATTAGCCATTAAAGAATGCAAATAAAACCTATAATGAGATACCACATTATACCTACCAGGATGGCTATAATAAAAAAGGCAATAATAACAATTGTTTGCAAGGATAAGGAGAAACTGGACCTTTCATACACTGTTGCTGGTAATGCAAAATAGCAAGCCTCTTTCAAAAATTTTAGCAGTTCTTCAAAAGGTTAAACATAGCCTTACCACATCACCCAGCAATTCTATTCTTAGGCATATACCCAAGAGAAATGAAAGCATATGTCCATGGAAAAACTTGTCCATTAATGTTAAGAGCAGCATTATTCATAATAGCTAAAAAATGGAAACAACCCAAAATGCCCATCAACTTATAAATGGATAAAAAAAACATGTGGTATATCCATGCAATAGAATACAATTTAGCAATAAAAATAAAGCTCTAACACATGCTACAACATGGATAAACCTTAAAAAACATTTTGCTAGGGGTGCCTGGGTGGCTCAGTGGGTTAAAGCCTCTGCCTTCAGCTTGGGTCATGATCCCAGGGTCCTGGGATTGAGCCTTGCATCGGTCTCTCTGCTCAGCAGGGAGCCCGTTTCCCTTCCTCTCTGTCTGCCTGTCTCTCTGCCTACCTGTGATCTCTGTCTGTCAAATAAATAAATAAAATATTTAAAAAAATTTTTTGCTAAGTATAAGAATCAGTATCCAGCTTTATGTATGTTTCATCTACAATATGGGGAAGAAGTGTCTTCCTTAGGCTGTATGCTTTGAGGATTCTTGTGGTCCTCCTTGTCTCATAAATCTATTGAAGGTTTGGCTCAATGTCTCAACCACTCAGCTATTTTTCTTAACCCAGAATCAGCAGAGGTCTCTATTTTTCCCTCTCTTCCAAAACATTGGCTTTTTGATCTATCACAATCTTGTTATAATCCCAATGGTTGTAATCAGATTTTTTTTTTTTTACTTTTACCAGATTTTCAGAACAGTTGTTGAACTGTTGAACATTTACTGAAATCCTCTCTTCTGATAATACCTTAAAAGAAGATTAATTTCATCATGTGTTGTCATGTCATTTCCATGCTTTAATGACATTTTTGTTATCCCTAGGATTACAATATGATTTTTCAAGTAGTTTACAGTCTCAAGACTGTCCCCTGCTCCTGACCAAGACCATTACAAATGCTCTACCAGAAAGGACAGTAATCTTGTTTGCACAGTGTTTCCCAGAGTTTGGGGGTTAGGGGTGACAGCAAATCACTGGTGGTACCCATTTAGGGTGATAAACACATGCAGCCATTATTTATTCATTTATTGCTTTTTGATTATGCAACATTAAATTTCTTTCTTTCTTATGGTACCAGAGCTCCAATTTCCTTTGGAAGAATAAAACTTCTCTCCTTCTAATATTCAGGGTTCTCCAGAGAAACAGAACCACTTATACATATAAAAAGATTTGTGATAAGATATTGGCTTGTGTAATTATGGAGGCTAAAGTCCCACAATCTGCCCTCTGGAAGCTGGAGACCCAGGAAACCCAGTGATGTAGTTCAAAGGCCAGAGAGCTGCAGAGCCAGAGGTGTAGATTCTAGTCTGACTCTGAATATCTAAGAACCAGGAGCACTGAGAGCAGGAGAAGATAAATGTCCTGGCCTAAACTATGGGGCAAAAGGAAATTCAACCTTCCTCAGTCTTTTGTTCTATTCAGACCCTCAGCAGATTGGATAATGCTTACCCACATTGAAGAAGGCCATCTGCTTTATGCAATCCACCAATTCAAATGCTAATCTCTTTCAGAAACATCCTCATAGACACCACAGAAATAATCTTTAACTATATTATCTGAACAACCCATGGAATAGTCAACTTGACACACAAAATTAACTGTCACTTTCCCATTGCATACATTCTTGGGGAATTGTTGCTCAACTTCATTGCCCTCACTGTTATTCAATCTTGACCATGGAGATACAAATTATGTATGTGGAGTGGTAGACAGTGGGACTGATTCAGAAATAACTTTCCAGTAATCAGTTCACATTATCTACTTCATGTTCTCCCAATATTGGTTTTTGTAGCTTGCAATAAAAAACAAAACAAAGCAAAAAAAAAAAAATAGTAACAATGGTATTTATTCAAAAAATAAGAATATGATTCAATTTATAATTTTCCTCTAAAATGACCATATCAAAAAGAAATAAGCAGTTTGGGTGCCTGGATGGTTCAGTCAGTTGAGAGTCAACTCTGTTTCAGCTCAGGTGGTGATCTCATGGGTCAAGAGACTGAGCCCTGCATTGGGCTCCCCAATCAGCAGGGAGTCTGCTTGAAGATTCTCTCCCTCTGCCCCTCCCCCGACTCTCTCTCTTTCAAATAAACAAATAAATCTTTTAAAAAACAGAATCAGTTTAATAATGACTTAACTTTAAAACTCCTGTAACACATATTGATCTCCATTTCTAGAACTAACAAAAAGGTGCAGCTTCAAGCTTAGAATTTAGGGCAAACAATAGCACACCAGTAGAATTTAATGAAATTGTTTAAATTTTACATTTCTTTCTATATATATAAGGTGTCACAGGTTTTGAGTATATGATATTTGACATACAATTATTTTTAAAAACACAATTTAAATAATAATAATTTTAAAAATTGAACAGTTGAAGGTTGATGTGAAAAAAATCAGAACATGTTTTTTGAAAATGACTCAAGTTTGGGAAACACAGACCAACTGAAGGAATCTGGTCAGTGGCCAGTTCAGTGGTTAGTCTAATCCACTCTTCATCATTACTCCCACAGTCAAATCTTTTTTTCTTAAAGTCCCCTTCAAAAAAGTCCCAACTTATTTTATTAAAGCTTGTTCCCTACTTTCTTAAATTTCTTTCCTCAGTGTCTTCTTTGGGGTTCTCAGATTGACTTAGTCTAAGTTCTAAATAATTAAGGCTGACTTAATACATGACAGAATAGATTCTGGTGTGGTTGGTTAAAACAGCAGACACTCCAAGTCATCATAAAAGGAAAGCCTTTTAAGGCAGTTTATTTTTAATGTATACATTAGAGAAAAAATGATTTCAAATGATTTTATGTGCACGAGGCCACCCTTCCAAGCCCAATGAATCCAATCATCCACAAATAACCTAACTACATCCCAGCCATTGCACAATTCTCAAACTCATTTCAAGACAAACTCAACTCAAGACAGGCACTTTGAATGCACAGAAACTTTTAAGATGCAAATGACTGCAGGCTCTATCTTTCCTAGTTACATAAAGCTCTTCTGAACGTGGCTGTTCTTTATATCCCTGTATACAATTTCTCTATATTCCTTCCACTCTCTCCCTACTTTTTTGCTATGTTTTTCTTGGCTCTTAACTTCTTTATACCCCTTCTGTTTTTCATTTGTGGTGATGAAATCAATAATTAGACTACTATGTGAGTCCAAATAAAGTCTTTTTTTTTTTTTAATTGAGGATTAAACCAAGGCTTTGTTTTCATTTCTTTTCTTCACCAGTCTTTAACAGCATTTCATCAGTGATTTTATCAGAATACTCAATACTTATAACACTGACAATCTCATTTCCAAAGTTGGGGCTTTTCATGTGGGCTGTGCTTGGCACTGCACTCTGCCTGATTGGATTTTATTTAATCATTTTGGCTTCAACGGACATTGGGAGGCAGGAAACCAGCAATCAGCCTGCCATGAATTTGCCATGGGACCACATGCTGTTGCAGAAACAACCATATAAATTTGCTGAGGAAAGACAAATTCACAGCAGGCAGATTACAGCAGCCTGGTCCCCATGAACTAGCCAGACTCCAGGGAAAATGGAGTCTGAGGTAGAGCATAGAATGAAGAATATACCCATTTCACAAGCAGGATTTACAGCACTTCAATCAATAAAGGAAGGAAGGCAGTGTGACAAGATAAAAATAGCTCTGGGCTAGGAGTTATGAAGACTGGGTTTGAGACCATGCTCTGCCATTGAATAGTTGTGTGGTTTGGGTTAATCATGCAACTCCCAAGCCTTAGTTTCCTTTTCTGAAAATGGGAATAATAACCACTGTCATGAATGATTTAGCACAGTTGTGAAGGTCAAATATAAAAGTGTTTATGATAATTGCCTTGTGTAATATAAAACTTTATATGAACATAAAATGGCCAAATTAATCATTATTTCAAAATTAATTATATTAATAATAGCAATAATAACAAATACTTTGCCCCTAAGTTGGGCAAATAGCTATTAGTATTTAAGCAGGATTAGCATAAAAATAAATGTAAATGTCATCTAAATCATAGAGGAACACATTGTTCTTTCATTTTCAAATAGGATTTCTTCATGATGGATCATTATTAAAGAGTTTCTGAGAGAAAAAAAAAAAAGTCCACGGGAGAAATAGAAGTGGAATAAGCTGATTTTAACATGAAAAATGGCTATTTTTATGTATGGTTACAAAGACTCTCCTTTTCTAGATTCTCACCGTATATTCCTCTTCCCAGAGAGATCTACTCATTTTCTGCATTTTAACAACACTGCTGTTTTCTGAACAGTTTTAGGATACTGAGAAGTTGAAGTAAAAAATCATTAGATATATTTATGAAATTCAGACATGGCCACTAATAAAATGAGAGAATAAACAAGCAAACTTTAAACAACAGGATATATACTATTCTCCAAAGGTCCAGAACAGTGAGCCCATTTGGCAGGCAGAAACAGAACCAGACAATAAAAAAAACAATTAAAAAATAAAAAAATAAAAAAAACAAAAACCTAAAACCATGTGTATAGACTAACTTGGTTAGAAAGTTTTGAAATAGTCATCAGATGAACCACCACAATACTACCAATTTTTTAAAGCTATTTAAAAATTAAGTTGAATGTAAAGTAAGTTATCACAACATGGTGTGTGTGTGTGTGTGAGAGAGAGAGAGAAAGAGAGAGAGACAGTCTGGTTAATCTAGAACACAGGACAAATAATAAAAGAACAGGTCTTCAAAAACATGTGATTATTCAATAAGTAGTATTTGCTTCAAACTATTTTGATAAAAATATGGTTATATCATCTTTCTTTGGTTATTGACTGATTAAAACCCATACAGTATAACTTCCTGTATCCTTATCTTTCAAAACTATCCCTTATAAACAGGATTTGGTTTTAAGAAAACAAAAATCTAGCCTGGTAATCTTTTTCTTATAACTGGAACATTTAATCCATTTATATTTAATGTAAATTAATTTGCAGCTTTTTAAACTTTAAATTTTGAAATAATTACAGATTCACAGGAAGTTGTGAGGATAATACAGAAAAGACCCCTGTACCCTTTATTCAGTTTATGTCTTATGTAATTATACTATAATATTCAAACCAAGAATTTGACATGATTACAATGTGTGTGCATGGTATGTAACTTTATTACATGTGTGATTTGTGCAACCACAACTGCAAACAAAACACAACTATTCCATCACCACAAAGATTTCTCTCATGCTACCCCTTTATAGTCACAGCCATCCTTCACCCCACTAAACTAGACCTAACCCATGGTAATCACTAATCTGTTTTCTAACTTTATAACTCTGTCATCATGAGAATGTTATATAAGTGGAATCATACAGTATGTAACCTGAGACTTTTTTCCCCCAGTAAACACAATGCTCTTGATCTATCTAAGTTATTGAATGTTTTAATAGTTTCTTGATTTTTACAGCTGAGCAGTATTCCATGGTATGGATGTACCACAGTTTAACCATTCACGCACTGAAAAATATTTTGGTAGTTTCCAGTTTGGGTTTATTATAAACAAAATGCTATGAAAAATCAAGTATAGTTTTTTTGTGTGGAAATACTTTCATTTTTCTGGAATAAATGCCTGGCAATGCAATTGATACTAGGAATGGCAAGTATATGTTTAATTTGCCAAATGATTTTCCAGAGTGACTATACCATATTACTTTACCATTAATGAGATATTTCATTTCTCTACATACTTGCCAGCATTTGGCATTGTCACTTTTTATCTTAGCAATTCTAATAGGTATGTAGTAATGCCCCACTCTGGTCCTAATTTGTTTCCCTAAAGGCCAGTCGTGCTGAACATCTTTTCATGTGCTTATTTGTCACTCATATATCCTCTTTGATGAAATGTCTCCCCATATCTCTTGCTTCTTTTCTAACTAGAGTGTTTTATTCTTGATTCTTCTATATTCTAGATATGAATTCTTTGTAAGATATATAGTTTGTAAGTATTTTCTCCTGGTCCATAGCTTGTCTTTCAATCCTCTTCACATGGTTTCTGCACAGCAGAAGTTTTTAATTGTGATAAAATGTTATTTATCAATCTTTTTTCTTTATGGATCTTGCTTTTGATGCCATGTCTAAGAACATTTCACCGAGCCTTAAGTCCTCAAGATCTTATTCTATGTTATCTTCTATCAGCTTTATGTTTATATGTTTTACACTTAAATCTCTGATCCATCTTTAGTAAATTTTTATATGAGGTTTAGGTTCTTTTTTATGGAGTGGGATATGGATATTCAATTAGCCAGCACCATTTGTTAAGAAGATTAATTTTCACCCATTGAATTGCTTTTGAGCTTTGTTCAAAATCAGCTGGCAGTACTGGTGTGGAGCTATTTCTGGGTTCACTATTCTATTCCATTGATCTAAATATCCATTCCTCTATCAATACCACAGTCTTTATTATAGCTATATAATAAGTTTCTAAATCAGATAGAATGATTCCCTCACATTGTTCTTTATCAAAATTGTTTTAGCTACTCAACTTTACATTTCTATGTAAAATTTTAAATCTACTCTATTACTCTTTTTTTTAAACTATTTATCCCACCTGTTCTATGTCCTTGTTTTGCTGTGTTTATTTAGTTATTTATTTCTTTACTTTTTTCTTCTGGGATTATCTTCTATTACTTTAACACATGCTTCCTTACATGGAAGTTATATGTTTTTTTGTTGTTGTTTTTTTGTTTTTTACTCATTTTTCAATGCTTCCTTAGAGACTTATAAAAATTTATTTCTATTTTATTCTCTTCATAGACAATGTAATAATTATTTAAATACTTTATTTCATTTTCCCAACTACTGCACTGTTGTTATAATTTAATTTTCTCTATATGACAAAGAATTTTATTTTATTTTATTTATTTGACAGAGAGAGACAGTGAGAGAGAGAGAACAGAAACAGGGGGAGCAACAGATGGAGAGGGTGAAGCAGGCTCTCCACTGAGCAGGGAGCCCAATGTGGGGGTTAAGACCTGAGCCAAAGGCAGACGCTTAAAGACTGAGCCACCCAGGAGCCCCATATGACATAAAATTTTATTATTTTATAGAGACAATATTAATTTATTAACTACATAATAATTAATTATTTAGCCTTTCTTGTTTCTCCTGGAATCATCTCTGAGGTTCTACATGGAGTCATTTTTCTTCTGCCTATAGATTGCTATTGTTTTCATTGTGGATCTGCTGGTGAAGAAACATCGATTTTGTTTGATTGAAAATGTTTTAACTTCACCCTCATTTTCTAAGCATTTTTCCACAAAGTATTGATTTATTTATTATTATTTTTTTCAATCAGCTATCATGATTGGGAATGTATCATTCCTCCTGGCTATCATTTCTGTTAAGTCAGCTTTCAGCCTTATTGTTGATTTTTTACATTTACTTTGTCTTTTTACTACCAATAACAGTCCCTATCCACAGATGATTTTAAAAATTTTTCTTTACCTTTTTTATTTGGTAATTTTACTTTTCCACATGTAGATATGCTTTCTAAAAAAATTATGCTGCAAAAGATTTTCAGGCTATTTTATGTACTTTCATCAGTTTTCAAAAGTTCTCAGCTATTCTCTTTTCTAATATTGCTTTTGCCCTGTATTCTCTCTCCTTTTCTTTCTTTCCTGTATATGCTGTTTCTTTAGTCTCGCCATACTATATTCTATATATCATCTTCTGATCTATATTTCATTTTGCCAATTCCTCCTTTAGTTCTAATATGCAACTAAACCCATCCACTTAAAGTTTCTTTTTTTTTTAATTTTTTTTGTGCCAGAGTTCTCACTTTTGTCTTTTTTCTCTTTGAACAATAGAAAGAATAGTTAAAGGCTCATGTCTGAAAACAGCAGTATCTGAAACCCTGATGACCTATTTCTATCATCTGGTGTTTTCATTCATTTATATTCATGCTATCTTGTCTTTTTGTGTATATGAATTTTTAAAAAATTATGTGCCAGACACTTTATTTGTAGTTTTGTTTGTAGAAATAAATTGAGGACCAGGATAGGATACTCTACCAGGAAGTGTTTTTGTTAATTTCTATTAGGTGCCTACGAGTACCTGCAATCTGGGATAACCTCAATTCAATTATAGGGATTAAGAGGATCCTAAAAGGAGCTACAGTTTCTGTGAGAACTTGCTTACTTTCAATCTACCTATCTCCTAGGGGGCAGCCCTTTGGGGGTCCTCAGGAAATCAAGGTCCAGCAGGATCTCCCCTTTGACTGAACTTGAGAGTCTTAGTTCTTTTAGCCCTTTAAATCTGTCAGATGTGCTGTTCAGTCTCTCTCCTGTCCATCTGAACCAACAAAAGTGGCCATAAACACTGGTCTCTATTCTCCATTTGCTCTTGTTCTCTCCTATTTTTAACCCCTAAATCCAGTAGGCTCATTGTCTTATCTACTTCACTCCTATTCATGAGGCAGTTTTTATTTCAGTCTTTGTTTGACCATTGTCATTTTTCAATAGGTTCAAGCTCAGTAAAGAAAAAAAAAATGTTATTTTTTGATTCATTAAAAGCCTCCAAAAGGCTAAAAACTTCTCTTATTATAATTCATTCTGTGATAGAAGCTCTTCATCCTAATCTACACCAGTGCTATCACCCCAGTGTTATGCTTATAGCTTGAAGCAATAATACTGATATATCCAACCACATGCTTTTTTCCCTCTACATAGCCATATTCCATTTACAGCCTAGGATTAATGACATGTTTTGAGTCACAGTAAACTAAAAACAATGAATGTGAAGGAATTTTTCCAATGACACAGAGAAACAGGATCATGGAATGGTACAAATCAACTGAATAAGCTGTACATTCTGTCCACAGCTATATCATCAAAGTTTATCTTCTCTAAGCGAAGTAATCAAACTGTTAACTATATTTTACTTTTTCATAGTATGTAGGTTTTTAAAATAAAATATTACAAAGCCACCAATTGACACCTGATTTCATTTAAGCCAAGGGAAATATTTCCCTAACTCTGCTTGGACAAAAGGGTCTGAATACTATGAACAAGGTAGTTCAGACCTAGTCCCTAAACCCACAAACTACCTTTATATACACATAACCAGAAATAAAGCTATTTTTTATCTTAAAATGTTTCCATGACCCATGAGATTTATTTTTTTTTTCTGAGAACTTCTGGTTATTTGCAACTATTTCTGGGCCACAATATCACTCCAATAGAGTGTTTTGGCAACAACCTCTGTTGTGGTCAGCAACTCCTTCTGCAGCTGGGATTTCTTGAAAGAAGTGAGTAGCATTTGCCTTATAATGCTTCAGCAACAAAACAAGCAAAACGTTCATGGGAATCAGATAGTCCCAAAGCTTAACCCCTCTCTCTCCTTCCTTCCCCTCCTTCATGTGATCAAGGAGGTCAAAGCCACTGGTGCACATTTTAGCAAGTATGTCATTCACAGTGGGGCTAATACATGGATACAGTCCTAACCACTAAGCCCTGAAACAGATCGTGGGAAACTTCCTGAGTACAGTGACTGTGGGACTAATAACCTGGGTGTCACAAGTTGGAGGACTTGTCATAGCTCAAGACTATATCCCCCTGTATTCCTCAGGGTGGATATGCTCATGTACATGCGTTTGTTGGGGAATGGTTCAGCTATATAATTTGACCAAAGACAACAAGGCCATGGATTAAATAAACATAAATATCTAGCTTGGCCTTAACTATAGACAACAAAACAGAGCAAAACCAAACAACAACAACAACAACAAAAAAATCACACAATTTTTCCTGGATAAGTAGTAATTCATAGTAAGCCAGAGGTGGTTAAGACTTACAAGGTAAAAGTCACAGCAAGCATTTAAAATGTGGAAGTCATATCTGGCTAATCCAACTTGAACAAAGTCACTATAAGAAATCAATATTATTAGATGATATGGGATGCCTGGGTGGCTCTGTTGGTTGTGTCTGCTTTTGACTCAGGTCATAATCCCAGGGCCCTGGGATCAAGTCCCACAAAGGGCTACCTGTGCAGTAGAGACTGCTTCTCCCTCCCCCTCTCTCTCTGCCCCTTATCTGCTTGTGCTCTCTCTCTGGAATAAATAAATAAAATCTTAAAAAAAATAAAAAGAAACCAATGTAAATATCTGGAAAATACTTCAATATTTGCAAAAAAATGAAATGTAGACTGATTAAAATTTAACCTAATACCCCCAAATATTCTTTCTTCTACTGATGCTCAAACAACAAAATAACCAAAGAAACGTCTTTGAGTCACTGTAACTTTAAATAAATATCTTGTTGAAATCATAGATTTGGAAACATCCTGTGAAAAATATCCTGTGGAGTCCTATAGATAATATTCATTGAAGCCTGAAAAACAAGCTGTAAGTTTTTTGTTTCTTTTAAAAAATACTAATCTTTTATTAATGATATTTTTATGTGAGCCTAAAAAACTTCCTCTCGGTATCAAGCCCCTCTTGCAAACATCTGCCTTCACTTTGAGGGAGCAGTGATATTACCACCCCCAGTGGTCCCCAGTGAGGGTCAAACACTTCCATTTTGATGACCAACAGTTTTCAAAACCCACATTAGGCAAAAGGGCATTTCTCAGAAGGAAAACATGCTGTTAGCTCTGACAAAGACCTGTCTGTGAGGTCGCCTCCTATTTGAATTGCCCCATAGCAAGACAGATGGTAGGAGAGGAAGTTAGAAAATCTTTCTCATCCAGATCTACTTTTGGTTACTTCCTCTGCGTGCTTCCAACACAGCTGCACAGAATAAAACAAAAAGAGGAAATGGGGACACCCCGACTGAATATTATTGCCTTTAGCAAAAACTTTCAGAAAACCCTCTCAGGAACCCCTGACATCACAGAGATGTGTCATCTTCCTTACAGGACTTTACTTCACAAGCAGGATTTATGCAATTTCTTTCTTTCTTTCTTTCTTTCTTTCTTTCTTTCTTTTTAAGATTTTATTTATTTATTTGACAGAGATCACAAGTAGGCAGAAAGGCAGGCAAAGAGAGAGAGAGGAGGAAGCAGGCTCCCCGCTAAGCAGAGAGCCCGAGGTGGGGCTTGATCCCAGGACTCTGGGATCATGACCTGAGCCGAAGGCAGAGGCCTTAACCCACTGAGCCACCCAGGCGCCCCGGATTTATGCAATTTCTACTGTAGACAGTTAATGCCAAAACAAAGCTAGGGTTCAAGGCAGTAACTTAGGAAAAGGCAATACTCAGGCAAAGTCTTTTGAGAAATTAAAAGGTTAGTTAACTCAACCAACTTTCCTTTTTCTTTTTCCTTTTTTTTTTTTTTAATTTCTTTTCAGCGTAACGGTATTCATTGTTTTCGCACCACACCCAGTGCTCCCTGCAATCCTTGCCCTCTCTAATACCCACCACCTGGTTTCCCCCAACCTCCCACCTCCTGCCCCTTCAAACCCTCAGATTGTTTTTCAGAGTCCATAGTCTCTCATGGTTCACCTCCCCTTTCAATTTCTCTCAACTCCCTTCTCCTCTCTAACTCCCCATGTCCTCCATGTTATTTGTTATGCTCCACAAATAAGTGAAACCATATGATAACTGACTCTCTCTGCTTGACTTATTTCACTCAGCATAATCTCTTCCAATCCCGTCCATGTTGCTACAAAAGTTGGGTATGGAGGCATAATACTCCATAGTGTATATGGACCACATCTTCCTTATCCATTCGTCCGTTGAAGGGCATCTTGGTTCTTTCCACAGTTTGGTGACCATGGCCATTGCTGCTATAAACATTGGGTTACAGATGGCCCTTCTTTTCACTACATCTGTATCTTTGGGGTAAAAAACCAGTAGTGCAATTGCAGGGTCATAAGGAAGCTCTATTTTTAATTTCTTGAGGAATCTCCACACTGTTTTCCAAAGTGGCTACACCAACTTGTATTCCCACCAACAGTGTAAAAGGGTTCCCCTTTCTCTACATCCTCTCCAACACATGCTGTTTCCTGTCTTGCTAATTTTGGCCATTCTAACAACCACCTTTCCTTTTAACCAACCAAATAATGGAGAATTATCGTATCTCCAAATAATGGAGAATTCTTCAAACATGGAGAATTTGGTTCAGAGAAAGAGACACAGCAAAACTTGACCAAATCTCAGGGGCTTGGTGTCTTAATTCCACCTCTGTAATACTTGGGGTTATCTTCCAAATTTACATCCAAATAAAGAAAAGGGAGTTGGAGTTGATGATACTCACTGTTTCTGGACATCTGAGTCTGATGTTCCATGAAAACATAAAAGTAATATCTCTAGCTGTAACTCATTATTCTACTGACACCCAACCAATACTCCTCTTTCTCCAGTAATAACCTCAGGGTAGGATGCCACCAACTGTCTTGTTTCTATAGCTAGAAATCTGTTAGCCATCCTCTCCTTTTCTATTTTTTATAATATAGTCCTCCTTTAAGTGGTTCACCATCTTTTCATTATATAGTTTTAGTTTTTGAAAACCTAGTCCTACCAGCTTAATACCTGAATCCTTTCCTGAACCATCAATTTTTATCAATCTTCTCGGGCAGGTCCTTATCTCAGATTTTCCCTCTCTTATCAGAGCTTTTGCCAGTGTCTCCTAGCTGCTCTTCAGGCATTATGTTGCACTGTGTTGCATTCTCCTACAATCTAGCTTTTTCAAAGCCACCTGAGTTTCTTCTTTGAAGGTTCACACTGTACATCTCTCTCTTCTTACAATCCTTCAATCATTCCCCCACTGGACACAGAATGAAGTCAAGCTCTTTAGCACATTAGGCAGGGTTCTTCAGTGCCATTTCCCACAAATATTCTACCCACCCCGCAAAAACTCCTGATTTTCCATATTCTGCTGAATACTTTGTTCTGTATATACAGCATCCTAAAACCCTTGTTGATATAAATCTATCCCTCAAGACTTAGCATAAGCATTGCCCCTCATGCTCCTACAGCTAGCTACTCTGCCTCAGCTCTGTAGAGTCCATTGCTGGTATTTGCTTCAAAGAGGAGAAAGTTTAGCAGTGCAAAGAGACTTAAATGTTAGACATCCCTTCTTCTTTCTCTACATGAACAAAATTAAATTATATTCAAGAAGAAGATGAAGTAGTGGGATGCCTGGGTGGCTCAGCTGGTTAAGCGGCTGCCTCCGGCTCAGGTCATGATCCCAGCGTCCTGGGATCGAGTTCCGCATCGGGCTCCTTGCTCAGTCGGGAGCCTGCTTCTCCCTCTGCCTCTGCCTACCACTCTGTCTGCTTGTGCTCACTCTCGCTCCTCTCTCTCTCTGACAAGTAAATAAATAAAATCTTAAAAAAAAAAAAAAGAAGATGAAGTAGAAAAAGAACACACCATCCAGAAACAATAATGAGCTGACAATCACAATCCTTTAACTTGGTCTTGTTCAAAGACTTCATCTCCACGAGTATATTCAAAGGTATATTTATTTTATCGCCTCTTCAAGAAATAAATATTATAACTTCATAATTGAACACCCCTCTGAATATGACAGCATTCAGACAACTGTGCATTGAGTCCTAGAAAAATTAGTATAACTTATAAGTTCCCAGTGCTGAGGAAAAGAAAGCACACTGTTGAAACTCTGTCCCTGCTGTGTTATAGTTATGTTTGTTAATTAGTCTCAGGGAGCTAATTAGAAACATTCCTGGAAATCTAGCAATGATAGGAAGGTTACCTCTAAGAGATAAGAGAGAATGGTGCATAGATTGCTACAAGACCATGAGAAAGTTACTTAACTTTCTTGGGACTCAGCTTTCTATTTGACAATGTAGGGACAAAATGAGTAATGTCACAGTGGCTCCTTCTCCAGTCTGTCGGAAGATCTGTGGCAGTGGTTCCAGAACCAACTGTGTATTTCTATAAGTGGAGATATAGGAAGATTGGCCAGTACTACTAGTTGTCTAGTTTGCAGAGGATGCTCCTGGGTTAAGCATGTTGTCTTAACATAATTGTTTTTTAAAATGGCTCCTTAGAGGGGTGCCTGGGTGTCTCAGTTGATTAAGCATCTGACTCTTGTTTTCGGCTCAGGTCATGATTTCCAGGTTGTGAGATTGAGTCCCAAATAAGACTCCATGCTCAACAGGGAGTCTACCTGAGAATCTCTTTCTCCCTCTCTTTCTTCCCCTCTCCCCACTGCTCTCTCGCTCCCTAAATAAAACAAATAAAATCTTAAAAAAAAAAAATGCTTCGAGTTTTGAAAATGTCCCATTCTGGATAACTTTTATCAAAACTGCAGTATGATTTTTATTTTTTTTTCCCTGAAAATCTTTAGGAATTAGGTACTTGTCTGGCTTTTGCTACTGATGGTGGTGAAGACTAGGACTTCAGAGTCAGACTCAGAGCTTTTTTTCCTTCTAAATCTCCTTAAAAACATGTTCTTTTTTATGATGCTCAATCTTTTAGTGTAAAGCCAAATATTCATATACTCCTACAAAATAGTTTTCAGGTGTTATTTACTTTGGCTCAAGTTACAGATTCCAGTGGGACCTTCTCTCTTTTCAAAGAATATCATTCTTATTGCACTCCCCCACTGACGGCTTCCTTGCTGAGGGAATTCAGCAAAATACATACATCATTTTACCATCTGCAGGGCTGATGGCACTTAATTAGGAAAGCCAGGAGTATCAGACGACATTTTCAAAGCAGCACTTCAGGTAAGAGACTCCCTTCCCTCCTCGGCTGTGACGAATAGCTCTGCAACACATTGTATGTTCAATTGCACCACAGAATTTCCCCTAGAGAATATGGAATTTAAATCGGATGAACAGATGTTCACAAATTAAGGTACTCTATATACATACAGCAATCCAGAAGTGGTAGGTGGAGACAAGATAAAGGAAAAATCAAATTTTGAAACCACCTTTATTTCTTATCTCTCTGTTCCCTTCTCTTTTCTCATCTCCGTGGAACTCCTCCCCTCCCCTCTGCTACCCATCACTGCCATTATTTTCCCCATAATCGCTTAGCATCCATAGACGGTTAGTGAGGGTCATGTGTTTTCAAATGCCAAGCCGATTGCCTTTTCTCTTCCTCTCTTTATAGTCCTAGAACTTGCTCTCAGTAGTTTGAGAAGCAGAGCTTGTAAATACTAAGCTTTATTTATTTATTTAGGTTATGGTTCAGCAAGCAGAGAAATTTGCTTTGTTCTGGACAGAAGTGTTTTTGTAACAATGCTGATCCCCAGTTCCTTCCCCCTTGGATAGTTTCCCTCTAGATCATAAGCTTTGACCCAGGCTTGTTAGATGAGGATCACTCAGGCTCATCTTCACCCAGACTCTAGGTCTCTACCATCGTTTCCCAATCTCTACCTCAAAGTGTGCCCCTTCTATTCCCACAGCCCACCAAGCATCTAATTTTCCCTAGGAAATAGGAAACAGGAAAGCTATCCATAATAATGTGCTTGATAAGAACATCCTTTATATCTTGTTTTTAAAAAAAATAGGGGCACCTGGTGGCTTAGTGGGTTAAAGCCTCTGCCTTTTGCTCAGGTCATGGTCTCAGGGTCCTGGGATCGAGTCCCGCATCAGGCTCTCTGCTCAGCAGGGAGTCTGCTCCCTTCCTCTCTCTCTCTGCCTGCCTCTCTGCCTACTTGTGATCTCTGTCTATCAAATGAATAAATAAAATCATAATCTATCTCTATATATATACACATACATATATATACACATATAAATAATAAAATCATAATCTATATATCTATATATACATATATATATACACATACGTACATATGTATGTACGTACGTGTATATATATATATATATATATAGAGAGAGAGAGAGAGAGAGAAACCCTTTGCTTCATGGCAGATAACCCTTCTTAACTGAGAAATTTTTGCAAAGATCTCAAAGAACATTACCTCTGAGGATTGTCTTTGTCTTTCTGTACAATAGAGTAGGTATCGGTGGCTCATGAAAAACAGCCACAGTTCACCAATAAACACTTTAATGAATGCTTTTTGGACACATTTTATTTCCTTCCATCATCCTTTCCCAGATGAATTTTAAAATGTATATTTGCTTTTACAAAACAATAATGATTTGTAATCTTTATTGTGAAGCCTATAGAGTACAAATCCACATTTCCCTCTTTCATTCTTCACATCACCTTATTTTACTTGTTAAACAATGCTTTAAATAAATGCCCTAGATTTATTTTTCCTACTCCAGTTACAACAGCTCCACATTTGTCTCATGAGAGTCATTCCTCATCTGCCTTATCTGTTTTTGAGAACCTCGATAGTAGACTTGGCTGTGTGGCCACATGAAGTAAGGTCATTCATGCTCATCTTGTCAAACTTGTCATAACCCTGAGATTTCACATAACAGAATATCCCCTTGTGCATTCTTAGCAATGCCACACAACAGGGGACTTTAGAATTCAATATGCAATATCATATTCTCTAAATTGAGTGGTTGTTTCAACAAAATTTCCAGCATTGTAAAATTGTGGAATATAAAAATAAACAGAGGAAGAAAAGTGTCTCACGGTACTTATTCTACCTAAAGGTAGAAAATTTATAGCAAAAGGAAAGAAAATCTTTTCTACCCATGGTAGGGAGTTGGGGTCAGAAGGGTGTGAGACAGTATAAAAGACCCATTTCCTCTAGCCATCCAGAAAACATCTTTGTTTACCACTGTAGTGTTGCCAAGGCAACACCAGCTACTTATGACATCATGTTGAGATGGCTATCACAAGCACCACAGCACTGTTTTTTAAATGTGAAAGTGAGTCTTAACCCTCCTCTGTCTTTCCTATTCCCTAAGGGAAAAGCAAAATCATCACTGGTAGCCAAAGATTGTAATGAAAGAGGGAAACTAGATTATAGCCTACATTCAGCTTCACTTGGATCATTCCCATTTTATTTTCAGACCAAGAGTGGCAAATAAATTGTGCTTTTGGGTTAACAATTGCAGTATACATATCTAGTTCTAGCCTCATCATCTGCCATCTCTTTCCCAAAAATTTCAAAAGGGAACAGTAGATTTTGTTGTCAGTGGAAGAAGAAAAGAAAACATCCCAAACCTCTTCCTGGATCACCTCAGGTCTTTCTGGAATACCCTTGTATTAACATGGATTTGTTTATTTCTTTACATTTCTATCTGGTCTTGATGCCTTTGACCACAAAAACACCAGTGTAATAGAATGTCACCTTCCCTATGTAACTGTGCTCTCCCAGTTTCCATACGGTGCTCCTGAGAAAACCATTCTACCCATGGCCCTGAAAATGTAGGAAGGATTTAAGCCAGCGGTCAGAAAGAAGTACATGGATTTGGTATTGCCCAATAGTGTGTGCACAGGGATGTGGGCAGGGGGGAGAAGTGGTGAAAAAGTGCCCCTGAGATGAGGTATAAGCTTCTGCAAAAGGACGAAATTACAAGCTTGCTGCATATACCTTTTAACACTTTTAGGTTGTTTTGAAAGTTCTGACAGGTTTTCAAGGAGGAAAATGCTTATGTCCCTTCTTGGCTCTCTGAGGAAAAATTAATCTATGTGCTAGAGGGACTATAGCAGGCTTGAGAACAGGCTGGCACACTGATAAAATGCAGTCTACTCAGGGTACTCAGAAAGGAAGGGGGAGCAGTGTGGTGGGTTCCTGCACATGTATGACAAACCTCGATAGGAAGATCTTAGAGATTCACATGGAGCCTCAGCACAGGTCCAGGGAAGCAGACTCTGCAAAAAAAAAAAAAAAAAAAAAGGAAGCCGAATGATTTTTGGTGTGAGAGGAAGATTTGGGAGAGGAACAAAGTTGCCATGACAGGCATTTGAAAGAGAAAGTATTACTTCTGTGAGACACATGGTGTTTTGGTAAAGAATAAGGCAAAATGGGCAAGAAATTTACCACCTCAGTGGTAGCATCTGACCCTATGATTCTTTACAGCACAAAGGAAGCTGGATGAGGGGTTTCTCTTTGTTCTATAAAACATTGTTCTATAAACCCTTCCACAAGTTGTATACACAACACTCTCTCTTCATTGGGTTCCCCCTTGACAGCCTAGACATGCTGGAGGCACCTACTGCCCTCCTGTTGTCCACATAATTCACACCATTGTCAGATCTACCCCTCATGCCATCCTGGAGAGACTCCTGCTTCTTATCTTCACTGCCTCTCCTCCAAGGTCTCCAAGGTCTCAACACCATGGAATACAGTTCTCTATTCATTAAGGTGATAGGGAAAGCGGAGTAATTAGAGGCCCATACCTGGACTAACAGCAATCGTTTTTGCCACTCAATTCACAAAGTAGCTCACTATTTACCAAGCCTGCTCAAATTGCTAAACTTGCATTGAGTACACAGCATTCAAAGCCTCAGAAAAATATATGGGAGAACACTACTTGGAAATTATTGACTGAAGGCAAAAAATCTAGAAGCCTAGCTCCTACCTCTCCTAGGTAGGAATAAGACTTTTCAAGCAGTCTGCCATATGTAGGTATAAAAGTGGTATCTGTAACTCATATAAATATTTTTTGTTTTATATATTGCAAAATTTTAAGATGTGACACATTTCTCTTAAATGGAAAATGAGAATGGATACATTCTTGTTATTTCAAGTTCATGGATTTTGGAAAGGCAGAGAAAATAAATTCTATATGATGAAAAAGGAAGTTATGATTTAAAAAGATCAATGTCAGTTCCTATTTTTGTAAACTATTGCTTTCTGCAGAAAGAGAAAAGATGTTAGTATCTTTGAATAAAAGTGCCTCATTAAAAATTGTGTTTTCAATGAGAAATAGATTATAAGTTAATAACCATATGAAGTCAAATCTAAACAATTGTCATAAGGAGAAATTGGCTACTTACTGACAACTTCAAGAGAGAAGCTAAAAATTGTACTGTTTTCTTTGTTGTATTTTAAGTTTATATTGTACTTGTTCATTATTATGTTAGAAATTGTTAAACTTTCCTTAATTTTGTTCCAAACAATTAATTTTTTAAAAATATTTTATATATTTGACACACACACATGGTAGGGGGAGAACAAGTAAAGGAAGCAGCAGGTAAAGGGAGAAGCAGACTCCCCACCGAGCAGGGAGCAGGACACAAGACACGGGCTAGACTCCGAACCCTGACAACATGACCTGAGCTGAAGGCTGCTTCTTAACCAACTGAGCCACCCAGGCACCCCCAAACAATTAATTTTTTAAATTCAAATGTGGGACTTCGTATTTTCTCTATTAAATTGCACTTTTTGGAAATGTCACATTATTGATGTTAACCTGATGTTATGAATGCTGAGAAATTTTTGCCAAGTTTACCTGATGATTCTTAGATTTTTCTTTCTTCTCTGAAAGTTAGAGGACTAATCAACTCTTCAGGATAGAATGAATTAATAGATGAAGCTTGCTAATTCTGGATGAAGAGGAATAGGTTGGCAAGGGATAAATAGGGTCTACCTTGTAACTCCAAGGATTCTTTTGCATAAAATTTTTATACCTGTTATCCAGATTCTACAATTGTTTCTGTTTTGCCCCCAAACAATTTTGTTTTTATTTATTCTGTAGGTCTCTCTATTTGTATATGTATATATACATTTTTTTTTTTCTGAAACCATTTGACAATAATTTGGAGATCATGTGTTCTTTTACCCCTAACCATTTTAGGCTATGCTGCCCAAGAACATGAACATTCTTCACATAACCCCTACATAATTCCCACAGTCTCACAGTCAGGAAATTTAGCACTGATACCAGAATGTTATGGACTGAATGTTTGTGTCTCCCTGTCCCAAATATATATGTTGAAGCCCTAACTCCCCAATATGAAGACAGTTGGGGATGGGGCCCTTGGGAGGTAATTATGTTTAGATAAGATCAGGTGAATGAGGTCCTAATCTGATGGGATTAGTGTCTTTTAAGAGGAGACACCAGAAATACTTTTCTCTACCTTCCTCCCTTACCTTGTGCACAAATGAGATTATGTGAGCACATAGTGAGAATGTACCTGTCTACAACAGAAATGGAGAGTTCTTGCCAGAAATTGACCATGATGGCACCCTAATCTTGGATTTCCAGGCTCTAGAACTGTGGAAAAATAAACTTCTGTTGTTTAAGCTACCAGTCTATGGTATTTTTTGTTTTGACCGCCTAAGCAAACTAAGATACTAATCCCTAGTCTGTATTCAAAATTTGTCAATTGTTCTAATAATGTCTTACATGGCTGTTTCATTTTTCTCAGTTTAGGATCCAACCTAGGATCATACATTATATTTAGTTGTCATATTGCTTTAATCTTTATCTGGAATCTTTCCTCTGAATCTCTGACTTTCATGATCTTGACATTTTTGAAGAGTATAGATCAGTTATTCCATAGAATGTCTGATGTTCTCTCATGATTAAATTCAAGTTATTTGTTCTACCATGCAAATTATGGCTTGTCTTTCTCTGCACCATATCTGGAGGTATTTGATACTGGTGGTTCCAAAGTTGATGATGTTTACCTCGGTATCCACCAGCTTTCTCCAGTGAAAAGTAGCTATTTGTCTCTCTGTAGTTAATATAGAATTTGTTTAGAGATACTTGTCTATGTAAATATTCAGGTTCTTCAAAATTTTACTCACCAGGTTTAGCATACATTGATGATTTTCTAGCTCTATCATTCCATTTACATTTTTTAGTTACAATTCGGCTGTAAAGAAGAGCGGCTTTCTCTTCTCTCTCCATTTGTCTTTTTTTTTTTTTTCAATTTAGGTATGAATAGATTCATGAGGAGTGCCTGGGTGGCTCAGTGCCAGGAACTGTGTAGATGCTGTGGATGCATGGTGCAGATGGTGCTTGGAGAACAGACAGTAGGGGATCATGAACAGAACAGAGACTAGTTAGGAGGCAACTGCAGGCACAGCCTAAGCAAAAGGTAATTGTGTCATGGACCAGGATAATAGGTAAGGTGGTGGGTTAGTTGGCTTTAAATACATTTTTCATATTCTATGAATTCTGACAAAATGTATTTAATGCGGAATGTAAGGAAAAAAAGAAGTCAAAGATAAGTTCAGGATTGTATTTGTTTTTTAGCCTGAAAAACTGGAAGAATAAAGTTCTTTCAATTTGGGGAAAATAGATTTGGGGTGGGAAAGGAGTCAAGTGTATATTGTGGGAATGATAATTTTGAGATGAATATTCTATTTCAAAGCAGAGATGAATTAGTATTTCAAGTGAAAAACGTCTGTGGAGTTCAACGCAGGAATAGGGACTAGAGCAGTCATCAGCTTATAGCATCAGACTAGGACCCAGGGGTGTATTTTTAGCTGGCATTTACTGAAGTCTTAATTCCAGCAATTGTTCTGAGAGCCTTACAAGCCTTGATTCATTTAGCTTGTGCAGCAATCCAGCCCAACCAGGTAAATATTATTATTATCGTTATTATTTACAAATGAATAAACCAAGAGCAAACAGAGACTATATAATGTATCCCAAGTTTTATACTGAGTAAATGTCAAAGCGGAATTTGAACCTCAGCTCTCTGAATCCACAGTCTTGTTCTTAACCAACTAAAGGTTAGGTACTAATATATGTTGGCATTGACTGTGAGGCAAAGGAGTTTAGAATATGTGTGAACTTCCAAGATAATAGGTCGCACCAGTAATTAGCTGCTTCATTATGATTAAATTACACACTAGAGATCTGGAGGAATTTAACAGGTTCCATAGATATCCAATTTATAGCCACAGATTAGCTTAGTCGTGGGTATTATCAAGCTCATAATAGCTAATCATTTAGATATTGTACACACCTTGCCCTACTGCCTAGCACTTTTGTAAAATCTCACTGTCATTTAAGTCCTTCATCAAATAGCAGTAAAGAGTGCTACTAAAAGGTTCATTTCATTAACCCCTTGTCTTCTAAACAGACAATTATAGTCTCTGTTCATTACATTCTAGAGAGTAAGAAAGAACTTAGGAACTTTGTGTGGGAATTTCAATTAACTCGAAGGATATTTATTGAGCACCAAATTTAGAGTGATGAAATACTTAGCCCCGTGAGACTGCCTTTGTCCCAAGATTTTGTAAGCTATATACCAAATGGTGCTAATTAATTTTCCCTCCTTTGATGAGGATGTATTTCTACTTTTCCTATGCAGAGATGACTACCTAACTTCTAGAACCCTGATGTTAGACATTGCCTTTGCTGACAGTGCTGGAGTTTGCACTCTGAGAACAGACTCTCTAGAAATGCTTTTCCAACTAGAAGAACCACTTATATAGAGTAGATCTACAGTAGAAGTGAATGTTTGTCCTGTGCTTTAGGTCAGTTTTCAATCCACATGGCCCATGGTCCAGATCACTTGTTTTTGTATGGCCTGCGTGCTAATAATGTTTTTTCGCATTTTTGAATGGTTGGGAAAAAATCAAAAGAATAGTATTTCATAACATGAGAAAGTTATATGAAACTCAACTTTATTGGAATGGAACGTGTTCATCCACTTAAATACTGTTGATGGTTATTTTTGTGCTCTACAACAGTAAAGTTGGGTATTTGTGACAGAAGCCATATGTTCTACAAATGCTGGTCCTTTACAGAAAAAGTCTTCCAACCCCTGCACTATATACTTGAAAAGAAGAATCAAATATAACATATTCTGTAATATAAAATAGTTATTTATTTTTGTACTGCTGTCCTTGAAAATCATGGCTCCATGTGGCAATGCTTAGTCAAAAGTAAGAGGATCATCTTATCAGTGAGCTAGAAAATAAACAGTACAACACTGAAGCAAATCAACAAGTTTTATATATATATATATATATATATATATATATATATATATATACATATATATATTTTTTAAAATTTGATAACTCTCCTTACAGGGCCAAATCTGAATTACTATTTGGTGCTTTTAAATGACTTTCCACTCTTCCTTTAAGACAGCTCATTTCTAAATGTTTTCAATGGAAAATTCCAGGGGTCTATACACACTTATCAGTGCTGGACATTTTTTATAGAAGAATGTGGAGAAGAAGGCTTTATGGTCTAAGGAAGAGCCCTTGGACTTAACATAAGCAAGATAATAATTTTTCAGCTGCGTAAGGCTTTGTCTAATCACATTTAAAATTGAACTTTCTTGGGGCACCGGGGTGGCTTAGTGGGTTAAGCCTCTGCCTTCAGCTCGGGTCATGATCTTGGGGTCCTGGGATCGAGTCCACATCAGGCTCTCTGCTCCGCAGGAAGTCTGTTTCCTCCTCTCTCTCTCTCTGCTTGTCTCTCTGTCCACTTGTGATCTCTCTCTGTCAAATGAATAAAATCTTTAAAAAAAAAAATAAAATAAAATTCAACCTTCTTTCGCCCTCCTCACAACTTAACAAATGAAGTATATTTATCTTTGGTTTGAAATGAGGAAACTGAGATCCAAAGCATCCTTGTAGTATAATGGAGAAAACAAAACAAACCAAAACAAAACCAAAAAACCACCGGGCTTAGGGACAAAATCTCTGACCTCTTTCCTCTTCAACTCTCTAAATGTGTGTCCCTCACATAGAAATGAAAGAGAGAACTCTTAACCATCTAACTTCACTGAGCTGTTGTAAGATTAAGTAAGATATATATAAACATGCTCTGAAAACTGTATAAAACACTTCATTTTAAAAAAGAAAAAAAGAGAAAAAAGGCAAGTGATTTGCTTATATTAAGTAACTCTTGGATAACAAGTGTGGTTCACCTGCCTTCTAGCTTGTCTTCATCCCATTAGCCAAAGCAAGTGGTGGTGAAAATGAAAATAATTTGCTATGGGAGTTTGTGCCTTCAGCCATCAAACGTTTTCGGCTTAGCTAGGATGAATTTTGTACCAGAGGGCCTGTGATCCACGACTGCATTGCTCTCATCTATTTCCTCTAGCAAGCAGAAAGACAAAAGCTTTACACTGACTGTATCAAATACCATCAGTTAGAGATTTTGTTTTATAGTATGGCTGCAAAAACCCAGAGTGTCAACAGTGCTCCAGATGTCACTCAATCTATGTATTTTTTAATAAATTGCAGATTTATTCTACTGAATAATATAATTGATAAATCACCATATCTTTGGACTTCAATGAATTGTTTGTGTGATGGTGGTGTTCTTCATTACATGCCTGAATGCACTCATTAAGCTCACAGTGAACAATAAGCATAAAAAAGCACAAAGACAATGTGCCTGAACCAGCAGGAAGCCCACATATCAACCAGCACAGGATCTGGCAGGTCTGCTCTTTGAGGAGAATGTTCCAAGCACTGTATTTAAATTTCATATTCAAGAGGTGATTTAGCCTTTGGCTTTCCAGTGAGGAATGAGAACTGCATATCCCTGATTATAAACATACCTGAGAGAAGTTTGTTAAACTGAGAATTTACCTATATTTCAAGGTATTGACACTTTTTGCCCGTATTGTTTAAAAACCTAAGCTCATTTTCAAACTCATTTTCCCTCAGGTTGTATATACCCTTGCCTTCAAACAGCACTATGTTCTAGGGAACTTCTGATGCTTTTTCTTTCTTTCCTTCCTGTCTAATAGCAAAGGAGATGCCCAACTAGCCTGATGAGGACTCTGTACAAGGCTATGCAGGTTCATTCCTATTGGAAAAATAGTGTCTGTGCCAGAATCGGCTGATGTTAAGGGTTCAAACAAGGACTCCCCAAGGTTAAAACAAAATACATTCATTAATTCATTTACCAAATATGTACTGAACACTGGACATTCTGGGTTTTGGGGATAAAAATGACTAGAATAGATAAATTTCCTGTTCCCATGATCCTCACATTGGTGGAGGCAGGAGAGGAGAGACAAATAATAAACAGAATATTAACCATAATATCTTTATAATATCTTATATTATGATATCTTATGTATACTATACTAAAACATTAAAAGGTGCTAGAAAGATGACAAAGATGTGGTAAGAGAGCAAAGTGGTAAATAGAGTTGGAAATACTATCTTATATGAAATGCTCTGGTCATCATTAATAATGTTCCCCAGTACTCCTAATGCTTATCTTCTAGGAACACTGGAGGGTTATATTTTCTCACATTTTAAAGCTTGGGTGTGACATGTGATTTACTTTGGCCAATGAAATATGAATAGAAGTGACATGTCATTGTCAGCCTAGAGAATTTAGGAGCTACCATACAATTCTCTAAAGTGTTTCCTCCTGCTGTGGCAAAGCTTCAAGTTTCATGCTAAAATAGTACCAACTTCTAGTTTCTAGTCTGGCATGTAAAAATCTTGGAAGTCATCATTTCTGTGCACAAAACAAGAAAAGAGCTGAACAAACTCAAAATCGACACTCTTCTTAGATTCGACTGAGCATTGAAGTCACAAGGCAAAGAATGAGAGAGACAGAGTGGTGTATATTGAGAATTGCAACTTACTGGAGCAGAAACCCACAAGTAGAAACTCCATCAGAACCAGTATCAAGGCAGGAAAACCTAAATGGTAATTGGTGGACTTGCTGAAATATTAGTATGGACAAATTTGAGAGTTAGAAAAACACCAGCTCAGTCTTGGGAGAACTCCTGCACTTTAGTGAGCTTCTTATATTGAAAATCAGAGAAAAATTCCCTGGTGCTCTCCAAATTGAGGAAGAAAAAGGAACCATTATGAAATATGTCCAGAGTAACCTGTTTTTATTAACAAAGCATGCCTCAAAGGGATCTATTTTACCAGAGCCTAATCAACTTAAGCTTTACCAGAATCCAACTGATCTGGAAGAAGGAAAATACCCAACTTCATCTCCCTCTGGTTTTCCCATGTCAATTAAATAACGGGGTGAAAGACTGAGAAGCAGTTGCGAAGATAACAGCCCAGGGGCACAGCACAGGCTCATTAAATGATTGAAACCAAAATATAGAACTATAGAATGCTTTCCTTCCTCCCACATCTTACCACAACATCAAGAGGGCTCCTGTACAATGTAAGTGGGTAACATAAAAAGAACTGCATGCCTCAGAACTCATTTAGGAAGTTTCTAGGGAAACCCAAAGATAAAAGGGGGAACATAAACAAGGACACCAAGGAGGAAATTTTAGCCTCTGTTACCAATAGCTACAGCAAACAATAATCACCACCTAACAACTAACCAGATAAACATAAAACCTCACAATAAATAGAAGTCTATTACAGGCATACTAAAAGACAAAAACACAGTTTGAAGAGCTAGAGCAAGCATCGGAACAGATATAGACATACAGAGATGTGGGAATCTTAGACTAGAATTTAAAGCAACTATAATCAATATCCTAAGAGTTATACTGGGGAAAATGTACAACATGCAAGAAAGGATGGGTTATATAAGGAGAGATAAAAAGTCTAAGAAAGAATCAAAAGCAAATGCTAGAAATCCAAACTAACAGAGTAAAAAATTACTTTGATATGCTCATCAACGGACTGGATATAGCCAAGGAAAAAATCAGTAAACATGAGTAAAAGTCAATAGAATCTTCCAAAACTAAAACATAAAGAGTAAAAGTTATAGAAAAGACAGAATCTCCAAAAACTGTGGAACAATTAAAAAGTAAGGCATGTTCATAATAGGAATACCAGAAGGAGAAGGAAGAAACAGAAGAAATATTTCAAGCAATAATGACTGAGAATTTTCCAAAATTAATAATAAACACCAAACCAAAGATCAAGAAATCTCAAAGAATACCAAGCAGAATGAATATATCGATAAAAAATTAGCACATACGCCTATTCTATTCAAACTGTAGAAAATCCAAGACAAAGAAAACAATCTTGAAAGAAGCCAAAGAATAAAACAGTTTACCTATAGAGGAGTAGGAATAAGAATTATGTCAGACTTCTTTAGAAACCATGCAAAAACACAGTGAAATGAAATATTTAGAATGCTCTAAAAAAAAAAAAAAAAAAAACAAGCATCAACCTAGATCCAACTTGTATCTGCCAAAATATTCCTTCATAAGTGAAGGAGAAATAAGACTTTCTTAGATAAACAAAAATTGCAAACATTTGTTACCTGCTCTCCAACAAATGTAAAATAGAAATTCTTCAGAAAGAAGAAAAATGATAGATCAGAAACTCAAATTTACATAAAGAAAGAAAAAGATTAGAGAAGGAATAAATGAAGGTAAAATAATATCTTTTATTTTTCTTAGTTTTTTAAAAAGATTTTATTTATTCATTTTGAGAGCGAGAAGCAGAAAAAGCACAAGTAGGGGAAGAGGCAGAGGGAGAAGGAGAAGCAGACTCCCCCTGAACAGGGAGCCTGACATGGTGCTTGATCCCAGAACCTGGAGATCATGACCCAAGCTGAAGGCAGATGTCCAACCATCTGAAGCACCCAGGTGCCCTTATTTTTCTTATTCTTAATTTATCTGATTACAGTTTTTTCAAAATAATAATAGTAACAATGTATTTGGTAATATAGCTTATGGATAAGTGAAATGAATGACAGTAATTTTTCTGAAGGTTTTATTTATTTATTTGAGAGAGAGAGAGAGAGACAGAAAGAGTGTGAGAGAGAACATGAGCAAGGTGAGGAGCAGAGGGAGAAGCAGACTCCCTACTGAGCAGGGAGCCCAATGCAGGGCTCTGTCCCAGGACCCTGGGATCATGACCTGAGATAAAGGCAGATGCCTAACCGACTAAGCCACCCAGGTGCCCCAAATGACAGCAATTTTATAAGATATGGGAGGGAGGACTTGAAAATACTCTATTATAAGGTACCTGTACTTGAAGTGATATACTGTTATTTGAAAGTGGATTTGTTTTAGCTGTAAATGTATACTGAAAACTCAAGCACTAAAAAAAGTTAAAAATGATCCAATTAATATGCTAAAAGAGGATCACACATTAAAACCAAGAAGGAAGAAAAAGATGGAAGACCAAAAACAACAACAACAAAAACAAAACACAAAAACAAACAAAAACAAACAAGCAAAAAACAAAAAACAAAAACAAAACAAAACAAAAAAACACAAAAAACAAGGATAGTGAATGGAAAACAGTAACAAATATGGGAGATATTGATCCAACTATATCAATAATCACCAGCCATCAATGCCCTAAATATACCAATTAAAAAAGAGACTGGCATATCAGATAAAAAAAAAAGCCCATAAGATCCAACTACATATTATCTACTAGAAACCCACTTTAAATACAATAACACAAACATATTAAAAGTAAAGTGAAGGGGGGGAAGTAAAGGGATAGTATAATATATAAACTATGCTAATACTATTCAAAAGAAAGCTGAAATAGTGGCATGAGGAAATGTTGGAATTTCCATCTGCCTGGGTCCCTCATGCCTACAATGAGCAGAACTCTCTTCCTTATCCAAACTAGACATACAGGGAAATGAAACCACACTTCTAAGTCAGTGAGATTTGGGGATTGTTTGTTGGCACAGCAAAACCTAGCCTGCTCTGACTAATCTAGGTAACCAGGGAGGAGCTGATAAGAACCTGAATGATGCATGATAGGTGGTCTTTGGATATGCTGGGGAAAGAAGATCTGGGAAGGAGAACCAATAAGAACAGAGGCCAAACAGGCTGGAGAGTTCTGGGAACTCTAAAGAGAACAATGTGGTGGCCGTAAAGTAAAGAAGGGATAGCATAGAAGATGATAATACAGAAACTCAGGGCCAAATACCAGAATAAAATCCAAAATCGTTACTCAAGTCATTTTATATTTTATTCAGTGAGAGATGGAATGTTTTTTAGCTTCCTACATAACACTAAAAACCTAAAACAACACAAATTCAGTATCTTACAGTTTTGGGGGGTTAGTAGTCTGGACATCCCGTAGCTGGCTTCTCAGTTCAGTCTTCTCATGCTGAAAGTAAGGTACTGCCAGGGGCTATGAACTCATCTAAGGTTTAGGATCCTCTTCCCATCTCATTCAGGGTGTTGACAAAATTCATCTCCCTGTGGTTGTAACATTGAGGTGTGTAATTTCTTGCTGCATCACAGCAACTAGATCTTAGCCATAGATCTTGGCCAAATGCACACTCCTCCCACCACCCCCCAACTCACAACATGGCTGTTTTCTTTAAGCACCGTAGGAAGGCATGTTGCTGACATCAAATCTGTCTGACCTCTGAGAAGACTTAGACCCCTCAAAAGGGCTCATACAATTTGGTCAAGCCTAGGTAGGGTTAATTAACTCTATTATTATTCTTTCAAATAATCACACAGAGTATGTACATGAAGGGGTGGGAATCTCAGGGGCCATGTAAGATTTCTGTCCACCACAGGGAACTATCCCATGATTTAGAGCAGCAGAGGGATACAATCTGGTTTATGTTTAAAATGAATCACACTGCATACTGGGTAAGGAATATTCTGTGATGGGACATGGGTAGAAGCAGGGAGACCAGCAGAAAGGTAATTAAAATTTTAAAGGGAAGAGATGATGGTAGCTGGAGTCAGGAAATAGCAAATGAGATGATAATATGTGTTAAAACTAAATATTATTTGGATTATCATTTCTAGTATATACCCACCAAATAACCAGCTAGTCCAATAATAAATGCTCTAATTTTAGTACTGTGTTAAATAAGCAACAATATTTTCAAGTATAATTATTTTAATGCTAAAAATAATTTTATCAGCCATTCGTTGCTTATTGGGCTATGACGTGTCTATCTAAAAAGTAAAAACTGACGGGCCAAAACGTAGACATTGTGCGTCCCCATGTACCTGGCTCATTTTGACAAGTAACTCAATACATACCGGCAGTTACACAAAATCAGTTCTCCTTTTTCCTTTACAGCAGGAATCATAGAAACATTTTTGAACTTTTTAATAGCAGACATTGAGAGAGGATATTGTCAAGTCCTGGTTTCAAAGAAAATCAAATAAAAGTGTGATATTACTAGTTATTCAAATGAAAAATCTCTCCCCCACAAAGGCTTCCTCCTTCCATGAAAATACAATGGAAGTAGAAAGACTTGGAAGTGTGATGCCTCTCAGTAGAGTAAATAATATGATAATCCTTAAAGAATCTGTTCACTTAGCTCATAATTGCCCAAATATTTGACAATTCATTTTTTTAACCTTATATCTATTAAAATTCCACATATTATGGGAAATACTTTCAAATTATTTGGTTCCATTATGTTTCTTCCAGGCATTTTTTATTATATGTGTCATGTTTTAGTTACTTACTTAGGTAATGTAGATAGTTTGGCTAGAACTAAAAACAGCTAGAAAGTTTTCTGGAATTGAAGAATTTGTTTAATTTTGAAGTTCTGCAAGCAAACTTAGCTCTCCAAGAAGGAGAGAATTGAGTCCAGTAAAGCTAGAAACACACACAAATATGTCAGCCCAGAATGTAAGAAAGATTTCCAATGGGAAAATGCTCTCATAACTGGGAATTAGCCTTCTTTTTTTGACAGCTAACTACTGTACTTAAAACATTCTCTTTAGGATAACTGGAATAATTAGGGCTATTGCATCCTTCTAATGGAGAAATGGGTCATGGAGAGATAAAGATGGAGAGTAAGCAGGCTGAATGGTCCTAACTAATTAAAACCTGTCATCCAATTAAATACTTTCCCAGCAATATATGGGTCTCAGACTAGTTTTCTGATAGGGAAATGGTGGTCCAAAGCATTAGTCACATGATGAAATGTCTTGCTATATTCAGTCATAATTTTTTTTATGCAAACAGGACCCTAATTTTTTCTATATGCAAATTAAATAGAATACTTATTCTAATATACAGGTTACCTCTTAAAAATATGTTATTCCTTTTTCTTGTTGAATATCTTGATGACCTTTGTAAACGTAAGTACTGAATTATAAATCTAGCATCAATTATCCATTTTTCCAGGCTTTTTCCTTTCTGTTATTATAGGAATTACTTTGTCCTCATTCTTCTATCCTAAGACAATACCATACAGTTTGAATTTTTAAACTTCTAAGTCCTGAAAATAACTGTGCTTCAATTTTAGCTTGTCTCACTGTGACAGCCAAATCAAGTTAAAAATGCATGTACATATAAGTAGTTCTGACATCAAGGTATCATTTGGCTATTAAACATTCATAGCAGTGTGCTTTTCTAAGCATTGCCTGTTTATCCATATATAAGACACCAAGATTCAAACTCTTCTGAAAATAAACATTTTGAAATAATTAATTATCTGCTACTGGCTTCATTCCCACTATAACCTTCATTTCCCCCAAGGTTCATATGGGCTGGTCCCAAGTGCAGGGCCAGGTAATGTTCCTCACGCTCTTGTAGAATCATCCTGCCAACTTCACTTAATTATATGGTGTTCTAAGTCCAGTTTAGCTTGCCCAAGTGCTGGCTAAGTTTTCTTTGCTGCAAAGGGCACTAGCTACAAAGCTCTATCAAAATGTATGCACAGGAACTAAAGCTTTTTTCCAAATTTCCAAAGCAACTACTCCTTTTTTATGGCTAAAAGAGAGGCTACAGTGTCAGTTCCACAGAATTTCCCATTTAAGAAACTAAAATTGAGGCTTTAAACCTCCACTTTCTTGAGGGACTCGCTCTGCAACCAACCTGCTCCCATGGGTGCTGTGCTGCCTAAAGTTGAATTGGGTGTACCTGTTTGTATGTGTGCAAGAGGAAGAAGGTCCTCAGTGCTGTGGAATGCTATCATTCTTGATTTTCCAGGAAAATGGACCTGTTCTCTGGCTCCATCACAATCACACTCACGTAAAATTCTAAAATGTCGCCACTTAACAGAGAAAGAGCTTATTATATGCCTCTCTGTTTTTCTCTTCTCTAGCAACTAGAAAGGTGCAGAAGAAACGTTTTGTTTATATCAAAATCCAAATGTGCCTCATTTATTTCTGTAGCTGTGACTTAAAATTTCCCTTAGTATAGGTGATAAAATTCTACTAGGTACATTGCATAAGCCCACATCTTAGTATGTGTCTCCGTCTATGTTGTCTTTTATTTTCTTTATTCTACAAGTTAACATCCTTCCTCCCAAGAAAGGAAAACCAAGCAAAACTTAGCATAACACCTTTAGTGTAAGTCTACTCATATGGGGTGTTGCTATACAGTCTTCTCCTATGTGAACAAAGATATTTATCTGTCTGTTTCAGAATCTATTTCAGATTCTTTATCTGTTATTTGGCTACATAGGCAAGGACCCTTGTTATTCATTTACCCAAATTGTCTGCTTTTGTAGATAAGAATACTGATTAGTTAAGTGATTGACCTAAAATCCCATGACAGAGTCAGGACAAATCAAGAATGAAAAGCAATTTCCCTTACTATAGTTTATATAATATGTGTATTGCCAACCAATCCTGCTTTCAAGAGTTACTGAAGTACCTACCTTGGGAGCCAGTAAAGAATCAAAAATGGAAAATTAGCACATTAATTTAGAAAAGTGGTCATAGTAATTTAGTTATTATTTTGGTGATGAATAACATAAAAAGTTATATTAAAATACATATACTATACACATAATTTATGTCATTGCTTTGCAATGTTTTAACTTTCTGGCCCTTTAGGAGATGAAGTCCCTTACACAAGGAGATGGTGTGGCCTTTCTGAAAGCTGAGGCACTTAGCACAAACTCTCTTTCAGACCTAAGATGATTCTCCAGCAATACGAAATTGAACTTCCATGACTGACTGCATGGTGGTTTTGTAACAGTTCACTAAGCAGCACCACAGGTAATAAAGATGGAACCAGTGGTCAAATCACAAGTGACAAAAAGATGCTGAATCATTTTAAAACAAATTTGTGGTGTTCTTAAGATTTTTCCAGTCACAGCGCTTGGTTTAATTTCCTGAATTCAAACACATCATGCTGACAATTTCTCAAACCTTGCTCAAGTAGTAAATAATCTTATTGAACAACAAATATTTTGTTTTCTGTATTTGATGTTCTTGTTTAATGAAGTGTGACATATTATCCAGGTGGTGTCAAGTCTGTGAAATACAAGGTGATATTTCTCTATTTAGTGGCAAGGGATGGGGCATTAGTGTGATTGTTTATTTGCAACTTTTTTTTTTTTAATCTAAATAAGATTACTTGCTTGCTTACTCAGGGGTGGTAAGATTGTTTTAAAAACATCCTGATTGTGATTACGTACAACAAAAATTGACCTTCAATAAGGCAATTAAACTAGCTCTGCTCAGAAGAGACATTAACAGGAGCCCCATTGTGGTAGCTCGGGAAAAATGCCATCAGTTATTCCCACTTCATTCTAGCTACAGTTTTTGCAAGGTAAGTGTGCTGTACCCTCCTCCCATAAATGGGCTATTACCATGTGACTTGCTTTGGCCAATGTATTGCAAATAGAGGCTTGAAATGGACTTACAGATTTGGGCTTGTCCTCTTGTCCTCTTTTCCATGATAAATTTGCATCAACTAGACTAATGGTCCCAGTAGGAGTATTAAAGTTATGTGGAACAGAGCCAATTCACAGATGCATATAAGTAAACTATTGATTTGCAGACCATAAAGCAGGAACACACAAGCACATGAGTAAGCCCAGATAAGTTCAGCAGAAAGCTTAGCCTATTCCTGCTGATTCCAGAAAGATAAACATCAAACGTTCATTGTATGTCACTGAAGTTTTGTGGATACTCACTACACAGCATAATTGTGGTAATAGTTGAATGATCCATCTGTGGATCTGTTTGTCCCTCCACATCCCTTGACAATGCATATCCTAGGTCCCACACTCAGATATCTTGCAGTCAAACAAGAAAGAAGTGTTATTGAGTAGTGGTCATGTTTCCAGCACTGGGAAGACACACAAGAAAAACAAAGCATGGTCCATGTCCTTAAGAAATGTATAGTCTCAGGGAGTCTGGGTGGCTCAGTCAGTTACACATCCACCTTCAGCTCAGGTCATGATCCCAGGGTCCTGGGATTGAGCCCCACATCAGGCTCTCTGCTAAGCAGAGAGCCTGCTTTTCCCTCTCCCTCTGCCTGCCGCTCTGCCTACTTGTGCTCTTTCTCTTTCTCTGTCAAATAAGTAAAAATATTCAAAAAATTTTTAAAAAGTACAGTCTCATGGAGAAAGAAAATGCACATACTCCAAGAGATCATTCACATATCAGTGTATCTTAACTAGGGGCTTATATCCATTTTACTAATCAAAATGTGCATGTTTTTGGTGCCAGCAAGGACTTACCGAATCTAAAAACTCTGGGGGTTTGGCCCAGGAATATATACTTTAGAAAAGCCTCCCAGGGAATTCCAATGCTCTGCCCTGAATAAGAACCAATGGTAAGGGTTAAATAAAAACATACAGTGTATTTGTGCATGAGTGCAACAGAGTATAAGAGAAAGAAAGACAAAGTCAGCAGAAGCAGCAGTTGTCACAAAAGTCTTAAGAGGCAGAACCTGAATGAGATCTCAATCACAGGATTTAGGTAAATAGAAAGAGGGGTGGAAATTCAAGCAGAGAGAACATCGTAGCTCTAGAATGAAGATGGGAATTAATATGCATGGATAGAAGAGATGTTTATTTATTCGCCAAGAACTTCTTCAGCATTTTCCATGTGGCAAGCGCTAGTCTGAGTTCTTCACAAATATTAACATCACGGCAACACTATGAGGTAGGCACTGATGTCATTCTCACTTCATCATAGTACAAGCTGACCAGAATGGAAGAATTCCTGTACTCTATTGGGAGTGGGATCACTATTTGACAGAAAAATACTAAATGTCTAGAATAATTTTTCTTTGCAAGGAAGCCTATAGAAAAATAAATAACTGTCCACTAACTTGAAACTATACATAAAAAGAAGAAAATTATATATCATTACATATCAATATAGTAATAATAATGGTGATTAAACAAAAGCACCATGATTATTATAATTCATTTTCTAGAGTATATATAGGTTGCAAAAAGGAAGATAGAAAGAAGGTTAAAAAAAAAAAAAAGCATCACACTGAATTTGATGGTATTCACCCAAAGTTCAATTTTAATCATTTAAATTTTACCAAAACTCTGTATGTCACTAATACTTTGTAGGATATGTCTTTTCTTGTTAAAGTGATAAAAGGTGTTTTTTTTTTTTCTCCTTATAAATAAGCTCTGAGGATCATTCTAACCATCTGCTTTTCATCCTGGAAATCTCTAGACATGAACACCTACATATTGTTCTGTTATATCATATTAAGAAGGTTGCAAATCCAGGCAGCTTTTATATATATTTCTCTATTTCCCAGTGTACCTTCCAAGTCCTTTAAGTCCAACTAATTGATTTCTATCTGAAAATAAATGTCTAATAATGACATAGTTATAAACTTAGTAGATATAAATTTATAGTGCTAGAATGGTCATCTATAAAGAACTATCAGATTCTAAGCAGAATTGTATGTGTGCTAATTCAACCAGATACCTCTTTAACTTTTCCCTGAACATTTTTAGGGGGAAAAAAAAAGTCAACACAAGTTCTCCGAGTAATCCAGTCTCTGAGTTTTACATTGACCTAACAAAATGCTATGGTAAAGAGTAGATAAATAAAGCTTGCCGTTTACCTCTTGATAACTGGATACTTCAAGATTTTTTTTTTTTTTTGGATACTTAAAGATTTTTGAAAGCCAATCAAAGTGTACAAAAAGAATTTTTTTAAAAGATTTTATTTATTTATTTGACACAGAGAGAGAGAGATCACGAGTAGGCAGAGAAGCAGGCAGAGAGAGAGGGGGAAGCAGTCTCCCTGCCAAGCAGAGAGCCTGATGTGGGGCTCGATCCCAAGACTCTGAGATCATGACCTGAGCCGAAGGCAGAGGCTTAACCCACTGAGCTACCCAGGCGCCCCCAAAGCTAATTTTTAAATTAGCACTAACTTTATTCTCTCTGACAGAAAATGCAAATATAAATAAAAGACTATTGGTATCGATTGATGGACTCAAATCTCCTTTGGCTTGTTTGCTTACAAATCCCTTCTTCACCCCTTCTTCTGTGCTGTGTCACAAGGAGACTGAACCTGCAGACTGTGTTCCCAGACCTGTGTGTGCTGGCTTCTGATCTGGTCAAAAGGAGATACTGGCAGCAGACTTGGGGTGAAGGCATGGTAGAAGGAAAGGAGAGATAGGATATTTTACTCTTCCAAAGTAGTAATTCAGGTGCAATGCATTGCTGCAGCTTCTATCAGATAGGTACGCTAGATGGCCTTGGCAGGTAAAGGCTGGTAGACTACCTCCTCTCCATTCATCGTATCCTTTTAAACCTAGGTAGTAGCTGTTTCCTGCTTCTGTGAATTCTGGGGTTTTCTCCTTTCTCTGTTGGGCTTTTTAGCTCTTCTGTCACCTATGTTACTAATTATCTGTAGTAAATGCCCTCTATTTGAAACACTTCAAGTAGTATCTGTTTCCTGACTACACTCCAACTATTACGAACAAGTAACCTGTTCTAAAAAAGGATTTGAGAGAGCGTACAATAAAGACACAGGATCACCAGACCCCTCAACAAAAAAAAAAGAAAGAAAAAAAAATGAAATCTATCTAAACCAAGAGGTAAAAATGGTGGTTATATAGAGAGACAGAAGGTTTGAAATGTATTAATTAAAATGTTTTCTGTTTGCCATGGGATTTTTCTCTCAGCCCTTTTTAACACCATGAACAAACAAAACCAACAAAACAAAAAGGCAATCTACTGAAAGGGAGAAAATATTTGCGAATGATATATCTGATAAGGGGTTAATATGCAAAATACAAGAAGAACTTAATAAACACACACAAACAAATCCAATTAAAAAATGGGCAGAGGAACTGAATAGACATTTTTCCAAAGAAGATATAAAGCTGGACAACAGACACATGAAAAGATGTTCAATATCATTAATCATTGGGGAAGTACAAATCAAAACCACAGTGAAATATCACCTTACACTTGTCAAAATGGCTAGAATCGTAAAGACAAGAAAAAACAGTGTTGGTAAGGATGTAGAGAAAAAAAGGAACCCTAGTACACTGCTGGTAGGAATATGAATTGGCCCACCACTGTGGAAAATAGTATGGAGTTTCCTCCAAAAATTAAAAATAGAATTACTATATTATTCAGTAGTTCTACTACTGGGTATTTACCCAAAATAAATAAAAACACAAATTTGAAAAGATATTTGTACCCCCTATGTTTACTACAGCATTATTTATAATAGCCAAGGTATGGAGAAAACCCAAGTGCCTGCCCTGAATGGATAAAGATACATATAATCACATATGTAAACATATATACCTTAGAATATTAGTCACAAAAAAAGGATGAGATCTTGTCATTTGCAACAACATGGATGGATCTAGAAAGGATAAAGCTAAATGAAGTGAGTCAGTCAAAGAAAGTGAAATACCATATGATTTCACTCATATGTGCAGTTTGAGAAACAAAACATATGAATAAATAAAGAAAAAACAGACAAAAAACCAGACTCTTAACTACAGAGAACAAACTGATGGTTACCAGAGGGTAGGTAGGTGGGGGATGGGGGAAATAGAAGAGGATTAAAAGTATATTTATCATGAAAAGTACCGAATAAGGTATAGAATATTTGAATCATTCTATTGTACACTGGAAACTAATATAACATTGTATGTTCATAATACTTCAATTAAGAAAAAAGAAAAGATGTTTTCTCTTTGCAATGGGAATTTTTCTCTCAGACATTTACCTGTTGAGTCTGAATAGTGAATATTTCCTGAAAACTGTTCAAATAAATTTTTCAGAATAATGTGAAATGAAAGCATATTGGTGGAGGTAGGGCTAAAGTGCAGCCAGAAAAGCAGATTTCCTAGTACTAGTATTCTAGCTCTGCCTGGGCCAAAGGCTATCACACATGCTTCTACTGTAAACATAGCACAAATACTAGTCACATATTCAAACCCCTCCCATGGGCACACTCAGGTTTAAAAGCAATTCCATTTCTTTCCCTTCCTTTCAAGAAAGTATATCAAAATGTATAATGCATAATAATTAAACTGTTATAAGGCTAACCTTGAATTTTTTCTAATTTATCTTAAAAATTCAACCATTCATAACTTTTGATATTTTATTTTTGTAATATAATTAGTTGCAACAGAGCTAACAACTAATTGATGACTCCTTACCCCTTGGAGAATTTCTGATGTGTGCTAATTGCGGAACCATGTAACTGTCAGAGTTTGTTACCTCACTTTGAACACATGGGCATAATCTGTATGTCTTCTAAACATTACGTATGACTAGTAAGTTCCAGGTTTATTGGTAAGATTATCCATAATTGGTGGGTTCAAAACCACTGCTTGTTTTAAAAGGGACAAAGTAAATTTAAAAACAGCAGACTGATATACCTTTGTATAATTATGTATATCTAGTATATGCTAAATTCCATAAGGCCAAAAAAGAACTTCAATTAATACTGCAATAGATTAGCTTAGGTATTAGAACAAATAAAGTTACAGCTACAAATTAACTCTTTCATAAGTAACATTATTTCAGGACCCAACATTAAACAAAGTCTGTCACCTGTCTAAAAAAATGTTAATGTTATCATCACAAGTAAATCAGAAACACAGAATGTGCATGGATTTAAATGAGCACATGCCAACCAACAAAAAATATCCTAATTGCATGGCCTTTTGAGGGTTATCCATAAGTTTTATTTTTGTAATATAAAGTATAGCATTAAAGTGAAAATTTCCCATTATTTGGCATTACTTCATCTAGGCGAAAAGTTCCATGAAAATGGAAGAATGTTTATGTTGCTCATTTTGTCTCAGAAATATCTTGTGTCTGGACCAACAAATATTTGTTCAAGGAATGAATACTCTCCTCATTCCAATTTGAATGTCTCAGGTATTTGATGTTTATGATAAATTGCTGATTTCTTAATAATATAATTTTTAATTACAAAAATGAATTAAAATCAAGTCCAGTCTCATCAGAGATCATTAAGAAGGTTGAATATACAAACCTCACTCACTACTGGAATGATTTTTCCCACCATCCAGTGTATATAATAGGGATGATCAGACTTTCCAATTGTAGAGGAGAGTATTTTCCATTTTCTTGATCTCAGGATATAGATCTTTTCAGACTCCTTCTCAAGATTTTATTCCTTGAGATAACAATGAAGAGCTTACAGATGCCAATATTATACAAATAAGTGTAACAATTTCCATGGGGGGGAGGACATCCCTTTTGGCAAATTATAATAGATTCTATGTGTTTTGGTTAACCAAACTTTCCTGGAAATGATCATCAGACATAACAGAAAACTTGTCCCTGCCAGTTTCATCCCTTTCCAGGAATAAACTCAAATGTAACCCTTAACCAAAGGCTCCCCAGAGACATCCTCTCGCAATTAATTTAATTCTCTTCCCATGAAAAACTGAAGAAATATCAGTCCCATAACATCTAAGAGACTGAACACATTACCAGAATTGTTAAAATTTAACAGTTGTTGAAACATGGCCAAATCCTAAACTTTTATACTTTTTCCTTCCATCCTCATAGTCACCTGACTCCTACTCAAATATTCGGTAGAAAACTACAACTAAATAGCTCTCTAGTTTTTCTTACAAATTGTTCTAAATAGGGCACCTGGGTGGCTCAGTGGGTTAAAGCCTCTGCCTTTGGCTCGGATCATGATCCCAGGGTCCTGGGATACAGTCCTGGATTGGGCTCTCTGCTCAGAGAGGAGCCTGCTTCCCCACCCCTCGCGGCTGCCTCTCTGCCTACTTGTGATCTCTGTCAAATAAATAAATAAAATCTTTAAAAAAAAAAAAAACCCAGGGGTGCCTGGGTGGCTCTGTGGGTTAAGCCTCTGCTTTCAGCTTGGGTCATGATCCCAGGGTCCTGGGATCGAGCCCCATGTCGGGCTCTCTGCTCAGCGGGGAGCCTTCTTCCCCCTCTCTCTCTGCCTGCCTCTCTGCCTGCTTGTGATCTCTGTCTGTCAAATAAATAAATAAATAAAATCTTTAAAAAAAAATTGTTCTAAATAAGCACCAATGTAACAGCTGCAATATATGTCTATGAAAACACTGTTATGTAACAGACACCAATGGTCAGGGTTTCGAAGCATTACAGTATGTTAATAAATCCCAGCATTTGCATGCTATCCACCTTCCATCTGCAGCGAAAATGAAGCCTCTGGTTGCAAGTGAGTATACTAGAATAACTATCATTTGTGGCTCTGCCAGTAGTTCAATTGCCAATTCTATAACTGCTCTTCATCATCCTTCTTCTAGGATGAAAGAAACTAAGACAGTAAGCTGGATACATCCAGCTGGGTTCCCTCTAAGCACACCTCTCTTTCTATAATCAAACTCAACAGAAACAGGCTCTTGCTACTGAAACCTCAAGCACGAAGAGGCTGTTCCTCTGCAGAAAATAAGTAAGCAGACATCAAAGATTTATTAAGAAATTTGATTAAGAAACTTTTCCAGTCTTCCTACATAGCAGACACCTACTACTGGCATATGGTGTAGCTAGAATTGGGTATATAGACTTTTACTTTTGCCTTTGGATCATGTGTTAATTAATACACATCCCTCAAGTTGGACACTGCAATGAAAGATTAACAAAATAACAACCCTTGCAGGAATTTAGTCCTTGAATATGAAACCTCATTCAGATGTGTCAAAATATTTTTGTCATTCACCACTTAATTCAGGAGTGAGGTTTAAATTCCGTGTAGAATTGAGAAGTTAGTAATACCTAATCAATGACGATTTTACTCCAGTGAAATATCAAGGCAAAATGTTTCCTGCCCAAGGACAGTATTCCACATATTACCATAATGAACACAGCATGTGGGGGTGAGGGGGGAGAAGATCTTGTGCAGGGGAATAACTGCTTTATTCCTTCAACCATTCATTTAGATTCCAAGATTGTCTCAGTGGGTAACCAAACTTCAAAACTGCAGAAGAATGCAAGTACTTAACATTGGATTTGTCTCTAGAGATAAGCTTCCAATCTAAGCCACTTGGATAAAAATACATTAAAAAGTTAAAATATTAAAAAGTTAAAACTGTTAAATCATAAAGTAAAAAAGAAAAGCCCATCCAGAAAAGGAAGAATTTGCGTAACTTATGTAATTTGTTCAAATATCACATTATTGCTCCAATTTCTACTTTGCTTTTCTGGGGCTAACTTTGCCTGCCAGATTCTCTTCGCTCACTCAACATGGCTGTCATCTTCACTGTCAAGGCTCTTGACCTCATCTAACATAGCAAGCAGACCTTTGAAAATAAATTATACTATGTTTCTGAAAGCTATAAGGAGATTGAGGAATGGCACATTTCAGGGGACACTGTTGACAAAGGTGTAAAAACTCCAACTTAATTACCAATTGTTCCTAAAAAGTATGCTCATGATTTCTCCCCCTAAATTCTTCATTTACCTGTTACAACTCACCATTCACCTTGTCTACAGGTCTAATATAAACTAGAAGATAAAGCAATTAAGAAAAATAATCAGCCTCTAGTCCTAAGTAGCCTATCAGTGTCAGACTAAAGTCCAGATGTTACCTCCAGTATTCTCAACATCCTCTGACTCACACAGGAACACCACCTTGATCTTACTTCAGGTGAATGGGGGTATGAGGGTATGATTTGTAACAATGTCTGCAAAATTTCAAAATATTAAGTTTAAAAAATGCATTTTTAAAAATAAGAAATTACTTTAGAAGCAAACTAGCTGTTTGAGAGTATACAAAGAAAATAAGGTGTTTAAATTCATTGTTTTTCAATCAGTTGTATTGCTATGTAGCCAGAGGTACAGTCTGTGCTTAAGAACCAGGCTCCAAACTCAGAAAGTCTTAATCCAAATTCTGTCTTTAACACTCACTAGCCATATAACCTTGGGTTATTTCCTTCCCTCTAAGAAGCAGTTCTTTCATCTGTAATAAAAATCACAATAGCGCCTACCTTACAAAGTTGTTGCAGACGTAAATGAGATGACATATATAGTTTAGCTGTGTGAAGAACATAGTGAGCTATTATTATTTTTAATAATATATTGAGAATATATTTAATATATATTGAAAAATACATGTCTATAATGTAGGATGAGTGATTGAAACTGGGAATAATTTTTATACAGTTTATATATACCTTATGTACAGAAGTTATATATTTTATAAAATAAATACTTTGCTAAGTTTATTATTGTTTTCACCTAATTTTGTTTCTGTTTATTTAAAGGTGTTTTATTTTGCAGTCATGAGATCTGTTATTCCATATGTCCTATGGTATTTACAGATTATGCTTGAATTGCTCAAAAACCAGTAATTGACTTGGGATAACTGAGATAAATGAGTCTTCAAATTTTTTTCTCCACATTTACTATTTTATCTCATTTATTGGTATTATTCAAGACAAACTGAAGTGACCAGTTTGATTCAATCCTAAACTATCTTTTGTACAGTAGTTGTACAATCAAACAATTTTTCCAAAAATTAAAGATTTGGGAGTAAGAATAAAAGATGTCACTGACAAAATGCTCAGCTCTCAATTTCAGTGTGACAATTTGATACTTAGTTATATAGCTGGAGGACCACATCTGTAAGCTCTATTACTAAAAGGACCTGGTGCTCACAGCATTTAGAAACCTCAGTATCCTAGGTATTAAACAAGCCACTATCTAGGTGTCTTAACTTGAGTCAAACTATCAGAAATACTCAACGCTGTGAAAACTCACCCAAGAACATCCACATAATCATGTTATAGGTGACGCTTTTGATCACACAGTCCTTGATAAAGTCTGTGTCAAATGCCATTTTAAAATGTTTTTTTGCTGAATTGATCTGAAGCTAACCGACACTGTAGATTCAATAACATACTTCACAAACACAAGAATGTTCCATTCAACTCTTAGCAGGCATGATGGATATCCCTAAGATCTAAAGCATACTGACATTTCTCAGGCACTGAATCGGATGTTGTCAAATGAAGCAGCCTCAACCAGCTGAATCTATTTGGTCCATGTAAAGATCTTCCTATATAGCATGTGAATACTGATTTTCCCCTTGGAAAACTCCTTAGAAATTTCAAAAGATTGAGAGGCTCAAGAGTCTTCCCTCTAGCCAATGCCTGGTTTCATCTGGTCAGCCAACCTTTTAATGACACAAGAGTGACCACCAATAAATCTCAGACTGTAATTATTCACCAGCACTCCTTAGGCCCTGGTTACTCCTTTCACATCATCAAACTCTTTGAAGTTTTGTGAGGGTCCATCTTTAATTTAGATGAAAGATTTCACTCTGTAGGTTTCTGAAATACACTCGGGAAAAGGATGAGTTCATTTATTCCTACAGCCATTCCTCACTCGCTTCTTTGTTCTGCAGGTGACATTTATTTTATTTTTTAAAAGATTTTTGTTTATTCATTTGAGGCAGAGAGATACACACACACACACACAGAGAGAGAATATAAGCAGGAGGAGAGGGAGAGGGAGAGGCAAACACATGACCTAAACCGAAGGCAGACGCTTAACCACCTCAGCCACCCAGGAGCTCCACGCAGGTGACATTTAAACTACAGTATTTTGAACTCTAAGGTCAAGGGAAGGGAAGAAATACCATTTGCCTCTGTGGTCTATAATTCAGAATCTGACTATCTGAGTTCCCACAAATATGGAGTAGTAGGTCCTGGTGTCAGTCACAGCCAGCAACAACAAAAACAACAAAATCACTTGATCAAACTAAAAGTTCCCAAAGAATGAACCCAAAGCAAAATAGCTAGGCTATGAGAAAGAGGACTTCCTATAAAACAGAAAAGCAACCTTCAGACAATATCAATAGCATATCAATAAACAAGAGAGATGCTAAGATTGCAAATTAAGATGTAATCTTAATTTGTAAGATTGGTTGACTGTTAAATTAGAATCTTTCATTTCAGTATGTATAGTTCCCAGTTTAAGACACTTTTCTGAACCTCGACCCTGTATCTAGAGAAGTTTTTCTAGTAGGGTCTCAGCTTAAACATCACCTATTTAATTAAATCTTCCCTATCCTTCCAAACTAGATTAAATCATGTGTTATATGTTGGCATAATATTCTTTACTTCTTCATAATGTTCATTGCAATTAAAATTAATTATTTTTGCAATTACTTGCTTAATTATTAGCCCTTCTGCTGGATTTAACATTGTAGTAGGTAGGACAATGTCTATTTTGTTTCCTGACATAGTGAATATGGCTGATATTTATTTATTGAGTTATCAGTATTTGAAAACTGAATATCAAAACTGACATATCTAAGGACCTATAATTTTAGACCAGATCAGACTTTACATTTCAATTGGTACAGTCTCTATTCCAATGTGGAGATCCTCTCTCAAAGTATTTAACTGATGATCAACTGGTTGTTCCCTAAACAATTCCAACAAAGGGTCAATAAATAATCTGTAAGAATTTGTTATTTGTCTACCACTCATCATTTATTAGAAATTGTTCCATCAAGTGCTTCCTATAACTTGTGTGTGTGTACTGAGACTTAGAAACAATCCAGAATAAAATCCATTCCTTCTATACAAGAATACTCAAAGCAACTGATTTCTGTGCACTGATTTTGTATCCTGACACTTTACTGAATTTGGGTATGAGTTCTAGCAGTTTTGCACCCCAAACCATAAGATAATTAGGAATAAACCTAACCAAAGAGGCAAAGAATCTGTATGCAGAAAACTATAAAGTACTCAAGAAAGAAACTGAGGAAGACACAAAGAAATGGAAAAATGTTCCATGCTCATGGATTGGAAGAACAAATATTGTGAAAATGTCTCTGCTACCTAAAGCAATCTACATATTTAATGCAATCCCTATAAAATACCATCAATTTTTTTCAAAAAAATGGAAAAAAGAATCCTAAAATTTATAAGGAACCAGAAAAGATCCCCAAATAGCCAGAGAAATGTTGAAAAAGAAAACCACAGTTGGTGGCATCACAATTCCAGACTTCAAGCTCTATTACAAAGCTGTGGTAAAAAAAAAAAAAAAAAAAAAAAAAACAAATCAAACCCACAGTGAGATACCACCTCACACCAGTCAGAATGGCTAAAATTAACAAGTCAGGAAATGACAGATGTTGGAGAGGATGCGAAGAAAGGGGAACCTACCTACACTGTTGGTGGAAATGTAAGGTGATGCAGCCACTCTGGAAAACAGCATGGAGTTTCCTCCAAAAGTTAAAAATAGAGCTACCCTATGACTGAGCAATCGCACTACTGGGTATTTACCCTAAAGATACAAATGCAGTGATCTGAAGGGGCATATGCACCCCAGTGTTTTAAGCAGCAATGTCCATAATAGCCACACTATGGAAAGACCCTAGATGTCCATCGACAGATGAATGGATAAAGATGTGGTGCACATATATATACACAATGGAATACTATGCAGCCATCAAAAAACCCAGAAATCTTGCCGTTTGCAACAACGTGGATGGAACTAGAGGATATTTTGCTAAGTGAAATAAGTCAATCAGAGTAAGAATTATCATATGATCTTGCTGATATGAGGAATTTGAGAGGCAGGTTGGGGGGTTGTGAGGGGTAGGGAGGGAAAAAATGAAACAAGATGGGACTGGGAAGGAGACAAACCATAAGAAACTCTTAATCTCATGAAATAAACTGAGGCTTGCTGGGGGTTTGGGAAAGGAGGGATAGGGTGCCTGGCATGTGCCATGGTGAGTGCTATGAAATATGTAAGCCTGATGAATCACAGACCTGTACCCCTGGGGCAAATAATACATTATGTTAATTTAAAAAGAAAGAGAGAGAAAGAAAGAAAGAAAGAAAGAAAGGGAGAGAGAGAGAGAGAGAAAGAAAAGAAAAGAAAAGAAAAGAAAAGAAAAGAAAAGAAAAGAAAAGAAAAGAAAGAAAAGAAAAGACTTAAAAAGGAGCCATAATGTGCACCAATAGGTCTTCGTTCCTATAGGCTTAAATCCTTGGTTCTTCTAAATATTCCTCATGTGAATACAATATGTTAATATTGATTTCTCCTCACAATTTGGTTTTAATTCTCCTGACAGTCATTGTTCATTTATTCAGCCTGTGTTCCAATGTAACCAAATCCCTTAACACTCCAAATGTGGTATGATCCAGACAAAGTACAGTAGAACCATTATCTTCCTTGATCTGAACTCCATAATTTTATTGGCATAGCTAAATTTGCATTGCTAGTAGTATCCTACCACCTCTATGAAAAATGGAATTCTACTGAGCTCAGCACCTGCTGAATAAAGCTATGATTTCTCCTGGAAATTTAAGGGTGACTTATCTTTGCCATATGTTATCAGTACTATATTTAATTCCCATTTCTTTGGGAAAGATTATATGATATAGGGTACTTAGAAGTGTCCTGAAGTCTATTCCATAACAGACATTAAAAAATAGTTCTTTTTCCTCTTCCTTTCCTTTTGATTATTTTCATTTGTCTCAAGACTCCACCCAACAGAGCCAAGTCTTTTTGTGATGCTTGATCACTTCCAGTGGTAGAATCCTGAGAATTGCTTTGGTCTGCAAAGGGTACCAATGAAGTTTTCATTTCAGTGGTGACATATTTTCTGGGCTTTTATTTAAAAACCCAGCTACGGAAGGACGCAATGCATCAAGTCTCTGAGTGTCAGTGTCTATGGCTCCTACAAGCAGGGGCAGCCTTGTGGAATCTCTCTCTGCCTTTCCATTTCCAGTAAGAAACCATGACATGAGCCTATTGCCATTTTTCACAAAGACCTTAGGGCTGTGAGTACAAAAAAGAAACCCTGCCACAATTTACTTTCTGTTTCTTATTAACTTATAAACTACACTACGTGAATTGCTGCAGAAAAATAATATCACCTTTCCTCTAAGTTGTAAAATGTCATGTTCTGATACTTGCAGGTACTCTTATACTTTCTTTTACTGGGTTCATTTGGCTTAATTTACTTATTTCTTTTCTTCCTTTCCATAAGAAAATGAACATGTAACAGTCTTATCTGTTTATTTATTACTATTATTTGTTCATTTATTTACACATAATACACATAATTTTAGAGACAAATACCTTTATAGGTAACAAAAGGAAAAAAAAAAGCTATTTTCTGCTCCATTTCTCTGTATTCCAAAGTCCTGATCATCACAAGTAAACATTTTCATCTTTTTAAAGTTATTTCTTCTGCTACCTGCATTTTACTTGTTAATAAAATATTACATACCTATATCTTGATTTTTCAGTTTTTTAGAATATCTAATCCTTAGAATAATACAAGAAGAGTATTTGAGACTTTTTACAAATGTCCACTTCTCTCTCTTTCCCTCTCTTACCTTATCACCATCTTCTCAATCTATGTCATAATTTTTATCAGATTAATATTTAATACATATATTATTATAACTATATTTATAGTTATAAATATATAACTCAGCCAGATAGCATTCTTTAATTATGTTTCCTTCATTGCAAATATTTGGTTTCTCTGGGAGTTAGTAATTACATTTTTTTTATTCCATTTACTTTGCTTTATAAGTAATCAACACTAGTTCATCCTCAACTTGTAAAACAGAACTTTAAAAATATGCTTAAACGTGGTCAAACAAATCAGGTAAGCTTTCAGTATCTACTAGAACATTGTCTCCTCTCCAACTTGGACTTGGCTGAGTAACTATTTTCCTGAGACTCTCTTGCACTATTATCTTGAAATTCTCTTCACCTTCCTTCTGTTTCACCTCTGTATCTCAGATTCCATGTTTTATTCTTCCTTAGTTTACCCCACTTTGTTACTGGCACATTTTTCAGGTGGTTTCCTGAGAACGGTTTCATAGGAAGTAAATTTTTGAGACATTGCGTGTCTGAAAATATTTTTATTTCTGCCTTCACTCTTGATTGATAGTTTAGCTGAGTATAGTATTATAAGTTGAAAATCATTTTCCCTCAGGACTCTTATACAATACTCTACTGTTTTCTTTCACTGTTTTATTAAAAAGCGAAAAGGAGGTTGATACTTGAACTATATGTATTATTTCATAATTTTTTACACTTTGTTCTGTTCTCTCATTTGGAATTCATATTATTCACTAGTTGTACCTTTTAGAAAAATATTATTTTCTTAACTTCTCTTCCAATTTTTCACCTTTTGTCTTTTGGTGTTAATTCTAAGAAGACTGCCTCAAATATATATATTCCAACCATCTTACTGATTTTTAGGCTTATTCTTATCCTGCTTGTAGTTTGAAAGAGTTCTTTCTTATTCAAGAGAAGCTCCCTTGTGAAAATATCCTGTTCTTTGTTCAAATGCAATGTCTTCTCTTACTGAGAACTTTACTTGCAGTTTCTTTCTTTTTTTTTTTTTAATTTTTAGGAATTATTATCTGTCAATTTTATTTCCATTTTGTTAGAGTCTGTGGAAGAGCAGCTGAAGATAACTCAGTGGTTGTTCCTATCCATTCAGTGGCCAGAGCAGTGGGAGTGGCAGACCAGTCTTCAGGGGCTGGCTGGGCATTCCAGTCTTCAGTAGGGAACTGCCGAGTAGGCAAAGAGGGCACCTGGATGCCTTCTTCAGGTTGCAACTTCAGGTTGAGTAGCAGTGAACTCAAAAACTGGAGTGATCCACTTGACCCTGAAATTCCTCCTTGGTCACAGCATTTTCAGTAGAGGCCTGTTCTTCCTTTTCAAGTTCTTCAGGATCTCTGAAGAAGTAGAGATCAGGCCTGACCTCCCATGTTTTTTTTACAGGAAATGGTGCCATGCTTGTGTAGAACTTCCAGGGCTAGCATTCACCACATCAGACCCACTGAGTGAGCTTCACTCTTGTTGCAAGAGAGAGCAGCGTCCACAAAGTGCAGAGAAGAGTCTGTGTTACACTCCGGTGGTAGGCAGGTTAATAAAAGACACTTCTGTGAGAAGCTGATAGTCAGCTTTGGGATCAATAACCACCAAAAGTCTCAGCTCCTGAAGGCTGCTTGGATCTTGTTAATGAAGTTTTCAGGAGTGAAGGAGTGGCTCCAGTAGCAGCAACAAATTCCAACATGGTTTATTGACCAGTATTCCTGGATGATATACAGTGACATCAGCTGGGTTTTCAGTGTAACAATGACATGAGCTGCCAGTAGAAGCTTCTCCCAGGTTCTCTTCAGATTTATGATGTAGATGTCACCACTTTTCCTTCTGTAGATGTACTGTCCCATTTGAAAGTAAAGGTTGGTGCCGCTTAACTGGATTCCTGCTGTAAGGAATTTGAGGGCATCCCCTTCCTTCATTTGCAGAACATCAAGGACTCAGGACATTATGAAAGTTTCCCTTTAAGTTATGATGGGAATGCAAAACAAGGCTGTATGAACCCCTGCCCAGGTAGTGTTGAAGGCTCTTTGTTTTTTTAGTTTTATTGTCTTTCCTTTATCAACTTTGTTTCCTCTGAGTCTCCCTTCTCTACTTGTTCACTTTGGTTTTTGCCTTCTGCATTATGAAGTTCCAATGTTTGATTTTCCCTAGTCAGCAATTTATATTTAAATATGAGATCATAAAACTTTGAAGAAGGAAAAAAATCATTGGATTGATGGCTCTCACCAAGAGCAATAAACAGGGGACCATGCTACTTCACTTGAGATGTCCTAATGATAGTTTTGTAAACCTTTTGTTTTGAGCCAGTCTTTTGAGCCCAGGCTAGGAACTCTTTAGGTTACTTCTCAATGGCACTACCATCAGCATTCTGAGAGCCAAAAAGAAAAGAAGGCTGAAAGACTCCCAGTATAGAACACTTATTTCCACTCAATCTTCTTGCTTCCATTTCAGGGCTACACCCTGTTCTTTGTTTTGCTTAATGTCCCTGAGTTAACAGTCTCTTTAGATCAACTTTGCCAGAAATGGAAACTTAATTTCCTCTGCTGGGAAATTCTTCTGACTTGGATTTAGCCTAGCTATGATGGCTTGGAGAGGTGATCTGGGAGTGTAGCTACTCCTGAAATAAAATATTCCTTTCACCAATCTTTCCGATTTTAGCTTTGTCTCCTAAGCCCAATTCAGAAGTATCTGGTACCCCCAACTCCTACAATTTTGGGGGCTATACAGGTAAATTGGTTATCTTATTTTTTGTACCCCCCCCCAATATGCTCTTCTTTCTCGTCTAATTAATCAAATATCACTTTATACGGAAAAATGAATATATACAAAGTTGGGACACACTGATACTAAAAAATTTGTTGTTGTTTATTTAAAATTCAAATGTAAAATTCAAACTTCATCCACTATTTTATCCAACAACCCAAGTATGGTAGAAAGTAGAGTAAGAAAGTGTTAGGAATGCTGAAATTTTTACCTTACAATATCATGAGTCAAGAAAGTGTTTGGATTTGATACAAAAATAAATAGGTATTTTTCCTTTTTTTTATTTTAAAAGATTTTATATCTTTGACAGACAGAGATCACAAGTAGGCAGAGAAGCAGGCAGAGAGAGAGGTGGGGAGGCAGGCTCCCCGTTGAGCAGAGAGCCCAATTTGGGGCTCGATCCCAGGACCCTGGGATCATGACCTGAGCCGAAGGCAGAGGCTTTAACCCACTGAGCCACCCAAGTGCCCCAATAGATATTTTTCATATAATATTTAGATTACCAAAAGTACCTAATAAAGTTACTAAACCAGAACTTTTTAGACAGAGAGGGAATAAAACATGGGAAGTTTGTGACTAAAATCTTTAGCTATTATAGCAGAAAATCACTAACTTTCCTCTAATGTCTAAATGGAGAAATAAGAAAAGCAGGACATGAAGGCATTCACCTAGAAGACCTAAAAGCAGGCATGATTAAATAAACTGGGCACCACAAAGCTGCTGACATAGCATGTAGATATGGAGAGGATTAGGAATATTAATTTTCAGTCCTATAGTACTAGTCCTTTCACTTTTTAATACATGACTAACCTAAATTTTATTCAATTTGTTTTAAGGAATACTTTAAGTAAATATTTATACTTCTATATGGTATGTATTTTTGTAACCTAGCAAAAATATTGTGCCTATAAATGGCTGTAGCCTTGACTTACATACATCTTAACATACATCTTAACTTTTGAAAAGTCAGAGTCAGAATAGCTTAACTTTCAAAGAGAGAAGTCTATTGGAGAAATTAAATTTTCTCTTTTTCTTGTAAGGAGAGACTTTTTTTCCTAGGGAAAATATCAAATATGAAAGCAAAATTCCCAGCAGGTGATAATAATCTTGCTTTCATGAAAGAGCAGTCAAGAAAAACACATTCTTTTGTCTACTTTCAAAGCTTGCTGCAGTTACTGTCAAATATCTGAGCAATGTTCTCATTTTTAATAATGATTAAATAAGTAATTGTTTCATTAGTCTTAATCTTGGGGTTTACTATAATCTAGGTTTCATGAATAAGCATACTAATTTGTCTGATTAATTTCCTTCTAGCAGTAATTTTAGTTAATAAGAGTGATAAAGGCAATATACAGAAAATGTAACATTCTTGTAATTACTGACTAAAGTTATGAATATATAAATATGTAATTTCCAAAATGAATGAGTGAAAAATAATAGAAGGGCATAGATATAATAAATTTGCATAGTAATATCAAACAAACTTAATATATATCATGGTAGTTAATGAATCCCCTTCAAGTCAAAGCAGTTGACCTCACACATAAAGAAAGGAAAAGAGAAACAGTCGTAGCCCTCATGTTCAGTGCTATAGGGTCTCTGATGGAGTTTCTCTGATAATAAAATAAAAATGCTCCATACTCACTACACACCATGACTTTATCAATAATAAATAAATAATTGGTCTTATAAACAAGAGATTAAAAATACTATTTTATGATCCAAATCTATGGTGAAAGTCACGTCTACAAAATATTGAAACCAATTTCAACAAAGTACACCTAAAATTCCACCCAGTTACATGTTGAAAACTTATTTTTCTCAGCTGTATTTACAAGGCTAAGCCTCAATTTAAAAAGGTAATGATAGCAATACTGTAGCTTTAACAGAAGTCATGATTTGCATGAATTTCTTATGTTTAAAGGTTTTCTTTACTTAAGATTCATAATATAATGCACCTTATTGTACAACAGAAAAAGAAATTATGGTTCAATTTACTAAAATAATTATAATCATAATCACATCTGCTCTTAAAGACTGTCAAATATCTCCAGAGTGCACTGCATACATTTCCTGTATTAGATTCCCTCTTTTATGAGTTAATTAAACAATTTCACAGCATTATTGTACAACTATTCTGCGTGGCATATTGTTTGTGCAGAACATTCCCTTTAATAGCTCTATTCTTCAAACAGATGTTCATTTAAATTTTTTCAGAGATTTTATTTGAGGAACAATTAGTACATTTATCCTGCTATGTTGTCACCTTTCTGTGGATTCTGAAGAGCTCTATCTCTAGCTCATGTAGTCAACAATTTTAAAGGGAAGAAAAAAACATTCTTCAGCATATAGGTCAGTACACAAGAATATCAGAGCAAATTACCCTCAAATGATGGCTACTCAAAGTTGCCCTGGTATTAGAGTAAAAATCAACAAGAACTTTTCTCAAAGGCATGGAAAAATAAAAATATATGATAGCACATTTCCGAAGTGTACTAGCTTTGTTTTTATGAATTTTTACTTACACATCCAAGCAGATTGGATTCATTCATTATAAACAAGAGTAAAGTGACAGATTGAAGGGAAAGAAATGGATGCAAGACCGCTTAAGGTTTATTTATCAAAAGAAAACTGAATCAGTCATTCCCTAAGACATGTTTTCCTGGGAAAGTGACACTGTATATTGTTATGAACTAGCTTATCTTACCTAAACATTTTAAAGGAAGGAGGTGCCACCTACCATGTGTTTTGAAGAGGAAGTTTCCCTCCTTGCTTGACTCAAATCAAGTTTTACAGGATTTGAGTCTCTGGTAAGGTTGGCTTTGTGCAACTCTCTCAGTGGATTTATCTCCCTTCATTCTCTCCTAGAGAGCTACTGCAAAGAGTCAGCTGTGTTTGCCCATGTAGATGTTGCATCTCATGTGAAGAAGAATAATCTCACTGCAATGAAATCAGAATTGCATTCTTTTACTTGCCTTTAAATAAATGGTGGCACAGAAATAACATTTGTCCTTGCTTTTGAACTATGGATTAATGAATTATGAACATCTATTTACCACTTTGAAAGTATAATATGCATTCATTTGGATGGAAGAACAGTGTCAAGAAAAATGAGGAACAGTATGTTTTCAGAGCTATTCTTCTATTCCTTTTTCTTTCTTTCATTTTCTTTTGAGCAGAATTTGGTTTTATTCGAATAAGAAAGCCTGAAAAGTTGAGGCATTACTAGGAATTTAAAATATGCTCATAAAATGAGCACTTCATTTTTAGGTTAAAAATATGCAAAACATCGTTAGTTATTGGAAAGTTTCAGAACAATTGCACCATAACATCCCAGCCTCCTCAAAGAATACAGCAGAGCCGAAGGAAATAAAGTTGAATTGTTTCTTTACCTAGACCTTCTAATATCTCTAATCAGGAGTGGTCTCAAGGAACATTATTTTAGAATAGGCTTCTGAGATGCCATTCTGGAAAAGAAGAGTTTGGTTATGATTAAGAATACTGGTACAGCCTTTCTCTCTGTCATGTGAATTGTGTGCATCTGGCAGTGAACAATGATGAAATGGAATGTACATGACAGATTGCCAGAAGCAGAGCACTCCAGACATTGTAAAGGGAGACCTTTTAGGCACTGTTCAGAATGGCAGTAGTTTGAAAACCACCTAAAATGTTTAGACAAAGGTAATTTTTAAATTGATTTTAATATATCTATGTAATAAAATGCTCTTTGGACAATAAGAAATGATAATATATATATTTTTTATTTATGAGCACTGAATAATGATTACGGTGTAAACCCTTTAGAGAAAAAGTAAGGGAAAAAAAAGCAATATGCATATTATGGATTCATTTATTTATACATTTATATGAGCACCTGCTGTCCAGTCTAAGCAACTTAGTTCTTATTGCATTTACTTAATTTTTCCCCTTACTTTATACTAAATATGATTTGTTTGATGCTACAGTGGTCACAATGGGAGTTTGCTGCCACATACCATGGACACATATGCCAAGCTTTGCAGGTCAAATATTAGGGTACATTATTACATTTTGTTTGTGTGTGTGCATCATCTGAACTTCTTTTTGAAGTACTATAAACATTCGTATAGATGCACTAATCATAATTGAATATGTTAATGGATTTTCACCATTGAACACATCACCATAAGTCACCCATATCAAGAAAAAACAATTTCAGGGGCACCTGGGTGGCTCAGTGGGTTAAGCCTCTGCCTTCAGCTCAGGTCATGATCTCCGGGTTCTGAGATCGAGTCCCGCATCGGGCTCTCGGCTCGGCAGGGAGCCTGCTTCCTCCTCTCTCTCTCTCTGCTTGCCTCTCTGCCTACTTGTGATTTCTGTCAAATAAATAAAATCTTTAAAAAAAAAAAAAAAAGAAAAAACAATTTCAAACCTCATTCCTACTGCTTTCCAGTCACTACTACCTCCATCCAACCTTAACCATTATCTGATTTATAATACTTTGGCTTCTTTTGCTCAATACTGTCTTTGTGATTGTCACTTATGCTTTGTTTCGTGTGTGTGTTTTTTTAATTTAGAGTTCATTTAATCTCATAGCTGTATAGTATTTCATTTTATAAACGTACCACAATTTAAAGATTTTATTTATTTATTTGACAGACAGAGATCACAAGTAGGCAGAGAGTCAGGCAGAGAGAAAGGGGGAAGCAGGCTCCCCGCCGAGCAGAGAGCCTGATGTGGGGCTCGATTCCAAAACCCTGAGATCATGACCTGAGCTGAAGGCAGCAGCTTAATCCACTGAGCCACCCAGGCGCTCCCATACCACAATTTATATACCTATTCTGTTAAAGGACATTTGGGTTGTTTCCAGTATATAACTTAAAGATAGTGCTGCTATAAACATAATTGTGACATTGACTGATATCTCATTGTTAAGTCACCCCATTAAAAATGAGCTTATATATGCATGAATCATGGGGATTTGTATATTGTTATATAATATTTACTAATTTTTAAAGATTATTCACATCTATGTTTGGTTGCTAATTCTTCCTTTTTTGTATTGTCCTGGTCAAATTTTGGTATCAAGATTATGGTGACTTCATAAAATGTATTAAGAAGTGCTCCTCTTCCAGTTCTTAAAAGTTCACTCATTATAGGTATTAAGAAACATTCATGAGGATGCCATTTAGTGCTTGGAGTTTTCTTCTGGGAGGTTTTCATGATAATATTTTCAATTTCCTCAGAATATAGGTGATAAATGGTATCATTTTTGGTAATTATTTTTGTAAAATTTTAAAATTTCATTTACATAGTAGATGTCTAAAGTTTTCTCAATAATGCTTTTTAAATTGCTTTTAGTATCCATGTAATAACCACCTTTTTTTTTTAAGATTTATCAATTTATTTGAAAGAGAGATGAGACAGAAGGATACAGAGCACATGGCTAGGAAGGGCAGAGGGGAAGGAATAAAGAATCCAAAACAGACTCTGTGCTTAGCACAGAGCCCAATGCAGGGCTCAATCTCAGGACCCTGAAATCATGACCTGAGCTGAAACCAAGAGTCAGATGCTCAACCAACTGTGTCACACAGGTTGTGATAATAACCACTTTTTTAAATCTATCACATTGGTAATGTTTCATTTTCTCTATTTTCTCTTTGTCAATTTTGTTAAAGACTTAGGAATTTTATTAGTAATTTGATTAGCAAAATTACCTTTTGTTCGTTGATTTTTCACTATTTTATATTAGTTTCCTATTTCACTGATTTCAGATCTTATTTTTAGGATTTCCTTCTTTCTACTTTCTCTGGAAAGGCTTTGGCTTTGATTTGCTTTTTTCCTCTGTTCTTGAGATGGAAGCTTATATAATGTATTTTTGGACTTACTTCCAATACAAATATAAATAGTGCTTTTGTTTTTATATAATTTGTGTGTATGCTGGATTTTGCTAGTAAATTTTAACTACAAAAAGTAACAATCTTATCAATATTGGGTGCCATAATAGCTGACATTTCACAGCTATACAACAAACATTTATTGAATGTCTGCCACATGCCAGGAGCTGGGGACACAGTGTTGAAATGAGATACATATGTCATCCTCATGGAGCTTATAATAATGGGGGACAACAGAGAGCAGTCACATAAATAATCACCTATTATTTGCTAACCATTATTAAATGATCGTGACTTTTGTTTTAAAAATTAACAAGGACCATGATGAACATGAGGATGACAAAAGAAAAAGACATTTAATAATGACAACTATGCTAGAAGAGGTATTAATATCTGCATTTTACAAAGACAAGTAAGACTCACAATAGACCAAGTAAACAAGTTCATAACCAACAGATGGATGGAGTCTCCAAATATATTCCTTCCACTCCATCAATACTTCTGTCAGAGAGCTTGGCATTCTGTTAATGGGTTCCGTCCTCTGTCCTCTTTTAGACACATATACTCTGTGACTCAAAGGCACTTATAAATAGCAGATGACAGCAGATACTTGCAATGAAGGTTTTAAAAAGGTCTTTTGGTAGTGAGATTAACATTTGAGGTATGATTTGCAGAAATCAAAATTCTAGAAAGTAATAAATGTAGGATGTTCAGAGATGATTTTATTTGCTCCTATTATTTACAGCTTCGTCACAAGCAGTATGGGAGACTAATGTATTAAGGGTTAGTGTAAAGCTACAAAAGAAAACAAAGGAAATACAAAGCACATGATAAAAATGAGCATTTCTCACAAAATTGGAAATGATGTTGTCAAACATCCCTTCTTCTCCTTTCCGAAATGGTTATTTGTTTCAAGTCCCTTTTTATACATTTCCTAAGAAAAGTCTCACAAATAAACAAAAGACACTGAATGGGCTCCATTTACAAACAAGCTCTAGCAGGAATCTCAACTGCTCTGTTGTTTCTTTCCCTTTGCTTCACTGCTCCAGGCAGACAGCAGTCAGTCAGCCCTGTTATGCCTTCAGCAGAAGAGACTGAACAAAGAAATCTCTGAGCCCAACTGCTCAAAAGATCTACAAATACCTCAGGACCAGTGAATTTTCAAAAACCATGACTTTTGCCTTAAAATTAAGAAGGGGCAGGATGAACACAAAACTGGTTGCCAGAGGGTTGAGAGAGAATGACAGTGACTGAGGGGAGACAGCTTCCTGAGAGGTTTTGAAATGGGGTAAAGGGAGACCTCAGCTATGAGGAGCATTTGTAGAAGGAAAGAACAGATTTGGTACTTCCCTAGCATACACATATTTACCTATGGCAGATTTCTAGTCCAGAGGTAGCTAACCTACTCCGACAAATCACACTGGTGGCCAAAACTCAGCTTCCACTCTGCCCATTTTAGTCTGTGTGGTGAATGCTGTTTAGAACCGTCAGCCTGACAGAACTGTGCCTAATTAACACTCTCCTAATACCCCAGCAAATAACAAACCTGCTGTGGGGGGAAAATGCATTCACACTTTCTTATCAAATTACGGCAAAAAAAAAAAATGCTCCTAATTAGCTAAAATCAATTAATGTGACAGCAAAATGAATGTATTTATACTGTCAGCTAAAGGTACAGTCAGAGAAGTGTCTAAAATTTAATGAAGCTGCTGGAGTTTCTTAAGTTAATAGGGGGCTGGGGCTGAGGGGATTTTATCAGTGATTCACAGAATCTGATGGATTTACCTCAGAAGCAGCAGATGTCCTAGGGCGTTACAGAACCTAGATGATTCTTAGTTGTGATTATTCATTAAAACTTAGGGGGAAAATATGTGGTTAATCAATAATAGTCATGTAGATTTTGTAGCTTATTTGCAATCACACATATAAATGCACGTACACTTAAAAATAAAAGAGGAGTGGGGAGCCTGGGTGACTCAGTCAGTTAAGCATCCTACTGGACTCTAGGTTTTGGCTCAAGTCATGATCTCATGGGTCCTGAGAAAAGGCCCCAGGTAGACACATAGGCAGGTTCTGCACTCAGAGGGGAGTCTGCCTGAAAATTCTTTCCTTCTGCCCCTCCCTCCACTCGCTCTTGCTCTCTCTCTCAAATAAACAAAAATAAAAGAGGAGTTTCAGACTGCTCATTAGTAGGTTCTTTATTGAGTTAGCTGTATTTTCATGGCTAGTAACTAGTAACCATGTACTTCATGGCTAGTTACTAGCTTTCATGGCTAGTAACTATTTCACACACTTTCTGTTATAATTATGCTCAGTTCAAAACTTGAGACAGAAAAGTATTACTTGCCACATAACCCAGGTTGGGGTCCACAAATTACCTTGCTGCCATCCTCTTCAACTATAGTGTTTTGATTCCAAGAATACTGGGCAAGTTAGGTGGCTTGAGACTTACTGACATGATAAACTGTTCACAGAGAAATGTCCACATTGTGATAATTAGTTTAATGTGATCTAAAATAACAATAATTACATGTATCATGACTTCCTAATCTAGACCAAGTATTTTTTTAATGGGCATTTGAGTAGGTTATACAACAAAGTTTAACACCTCTTCTAATCATAGTTGATTCTCACTGAATTCATCTTCATCAAAGATTCCATTTGATTCCTCTCCTTGTCAGTGGACACAATAGGCATCATCCTTTCCCCTGTGTAGGGATGGTGTGTTTATTTACTAAATGAAGTATCTGGAGGCCTCTACTGGTGTTTAGGAAAATATCAACTGAGATAGAACAATAATCTTAAAAGGATTCTGAGCAGATGAATCTCCTTTATATGTGCTATATCCAAAACTTCATTTCTATATTTTTAGCACTCTTTCATTATTGTAAACACTAGTAAACTGATTATTGCCATTCCCCAATATCACCTTTTCTAAGTGAACTGTGTGACCCCAGTATACCCTGTGTTCTCTTCTCCAGGATGCCATCCTATCCTGCCCATCCTAGCTGCACTAACTTATCTGCCTGAAGATTATTTTTTCACCCTGTGTCAGCTTGTATCACGTCTGAACTCCTCATTCCCCAAGGATTAAGGCAGATTTTTTTTTTCCATCAAACCAGCTGTTTGCTTTCTTTTTCTTTTTTTTTTCCTCAGTAATGGGAAAATAGCTTTGTTATAAATTAATGGTGTCCACATCGGATGGGGGTAAAAATCAGCTTCTGTTTGATATCCATTATATTTCTAAACAGGTAAAACTGACAAATACATAGAACACAGTGAGAAGCTGCCAGTAGGAGAAATGGGTGGGATACAATAAAATTTGGAACAGACAGAAGAGTGATTATAAAATATGTCTAAAAGCATATAATATATAACCTTGGTATTTTCCATCAACAGAAGAAGAATATAGAAAAAAGGCAAAATAGAATCAAGTAACACAACCAGCGATCTTAATGGCTATAGAGGCCTCTATATAGATCAAAAGTAAACCTAGGCACACTCTTGAAATATAGACAAGTAAGGTGATGTCTGATAGCTAAATTGCCACAAGTTGTAAATCTAGTTCCCTAATAGCAGACTCTAAGACTAGGGTTCTTCTCCAAGTTGTTTTTTAAGGGAGTCTTCTCAGGAGAGACCAGAAGCAAAGGAAGCAAGATGAAAAGTCAGAGAAGCTAATCAAGGAATTGATTTCTGGTGCATCTATAACTCAGTCTGACTCTAGGATTGTACCAGGCTGCTATCTCCCTTCTGGAAGCAAGGCAGTGAGTATACTTCGTACATCTACCAATCAAGAAACTACCCTGGGACACTCAGACCTCTCTGGATGAGCTAGCTCCAGTCACCCAGTTGGTTTCAAGTGTGAATCATTATCAGCAGCAACTATAGCCCTTCAAAGGGCTCTCCCAGGTTCAAAGAGAGATGTCCATAGAGTCTGCCACACTCTGTGATGCTTTCACGGCATTTGCTGAGAACCAATGTTCAATCACATATCAAAGAGTTTTGTGACTGCCTGGTAAACTTAGAGGCTAATGAGACCCTTTAAGCAATGAATACATGCATAGAGATAAAAAATAAAATGCAATTTTCTTGACTATTCTACCTACCCTATCTATAATCCCATTTTTCTACAAGACAATGGATAACAAAATCAATTCTTCAAATGATTAAAAAATAAAGGTTTTCTTTTAATAAAGAATATACAATAAAATCTTCTTTAAGTACAAGAAATATAAAATTCTAGCCATTGATGTTAGCCATACAGCCATACTTTTGGCCAAGAATAGGATTTTTAAATTGTAGATATTTGAGATATCTCTTAAACTTTCCCAAGATTTCAGGATATTCTAGTTCCATTTTATTTTACTGTCTTTATGTAAAAAATCAAAATGTTGGTTTTTATAAAATTTGGGGGTTTATAGAATTTATGGAATTTTAATTGGATAGAAAAAGAAAGATAAGATTTCACTTACTTCTCTGAAGTTTTGATAAGCAAATCTGTTAACTCATGGAAGTAGCAAAATGATGCTCATTCATTTTACAGTCACTTGTGTATCTGCATAGTTGAACATTTATGATTTTAGATAATGTTGCAAAGGATTTCAGAATAAGCCTTCATGGTGTCTGAAATGTTGTATGAATCTCCCCTCTACTGGACATTCTTCTAAATTGGTACTAGGCCATCCTGACCATACTTCAAGACAAGATCATGGGTTGTAGTTTCAAGTATGCCTTGGACTTAGTATGTGTTCTGTTACCAATTAGTTGTGTGATCTTGAATATGTAACTTAGTCTCTCGAAGCTGGAGCTTCATCCTCTGTTTACCATTAAAAAAAAAAAAATACATATAACATTACTTACCATTCAGACTTAATGTGAATATTAAATAAAGTGTATATCTGGTAAAGATAGCACATTTAACACCTCATCTTCTGCTGAAATACCACATAAAGGCAGAAAATACATATTCTAAAGATTCAAAAATAATTTAAAAACAGAGTTTAATTGGTAAGCTCAAAATTTTGAACAACTCTTGAAAAACCAAAAGCTTTCAGAGATGAAGTATCTTGAAAATCAAGGCTGCAGGAACACCAAGGGTTCCCTCACTCAGAGTTAGTAGATAGAAGGTAGAGAGAAGGTCCTGAAGAAAAGTTCCCCTCCTCTGCTGTACTACCAAAATACTTGAGAAGGTTGTTAAAGTGCAGCTTCCTTTGTGATAATGTTCTCATTCAAGTTATACTGTACTATCATATAACCTTGCACAAGAGCATTTTGGATCCCCTTAAATCTGACATATCAAGCATAGAATGAAGATGGAAAAACACAGTTATTGAGAGATGGAAACATTTCAAATAAGGTTGTATCAGGAAAGAGTAGTCTTAAAAACAGTAATGCTATTAAAACTACCTGGAAATGTAAAGATTTGTATTAAGCTTTTTATAAGCAAGGGAAAACAATAGAAAAATTTTTTGTGGAGCATAACAAATAGCATGGAGGACATGGGGACTTAGAGTGGAGAAGGGAGTTGGGGGAAATTGGAAGGGGAGGTGAACCATGAGAGACTATGGACTCTGAAAAACAATCTGAGGGTTTTGAAGGGACGGGGGGTGGGAGGTTGGGGTACCAGGTGGTGGGTATTATAGAGGGCACGGATTGCATGGAGCACGGGGTGTGGTGCAAAAATAATGAATACTGTTATGCTGGAAATAAAAAAAAAATAATAAAATAATTAAAAAAAAAATTAAAACAAAACAAAACAAAACAAAAAAACAAAAAAACAAACAAAAAAAAAAAAGAAAAATTTAAAACATATGGAAGATTCATGTTCTATTTATCAGATAATCTTATACCTCACTTAAATTTTTTAATAAAAATTGAGTTTCTAATAATCAACTGATTTAAATATCAAATTTAAGGCATTACTGTAATGAAAGATGGAGGGAATTGCACCATATAGAACTAGTGCAGGGAAAAGAAACAATAGACTCTCTTAGTGGTACCAGACCTAGCATCAAAGAATTCTTATTTGTGTTCTTCTGTTCTGTAAACCCCTTATTTCTTCTAGTAATAAGGATTTATTTTTTCTTTCTCCAACCTCCTTAGAGATACTAAACATTTAATAACCATCCTTTGTAAAAAGCTTTCACTTGTCTAAAGATGCAAATTAATTATCATCACTTTGCATAATTAGTTCACAATAGTTTAGTAAAGTTAAAAACCAATGGGGAAAAATAGGAACAAGTTTAAGTATGTTTCATGTTTATATTTTTTATGGTCACTAAAGTATTTTATTAGGAAAACCAGCTAAAAACAATTGATGTGGAGATGGTTTAGAAGAATTCCTGCAAAAATTTTAGTTTTTTAATTTCAGGCTTCTTATTTAAATGAACTACTTGAATATTCATCCTTAAAGATTTGATCACAGTTTAATGCTGTAACATTTAATTACCTTCATTTTGGGGCCACTATAAATCAGAAGATTGTAATTCAAATGTATACTAATGTATTCTTGACCTTGAAGTTAATTACTAACCATCAGAGGCTTTAATTATTGTTGGCAAGGTGGGAATATATCAAAAGAAGACCTGCTGAAACAAGAAATAGAAATGAGGTTTATGGGCACTGAGAAGGTCTAGAAAATATAACCAAGTATTGTCTAAGGAAAATGCTGATACCAAAAACTGACAAAGAAATAATAATAAAACACAAACTACAAACCAATATTCTCAATGAAAATGCATGAAAGTTTGTAAACAAAATTTAAGCAAAATAAATCTAACAAATTTAAAAAGTATAATACACCATGACTAAGTGGGGTTTATGCCAGAAATACAAAGTTAATTTAACATTCAAAAATTAATCAAAGTATTTCCACAGATAACAAACTTAGAAAAAACATATACTCATCTCAACAGATGTAGAAAAACATGTCACAAAATTCAACATACATGACTAAATAAAAAAACTCCCAACAAATTAGGAGTAGAAAGGAACTTCCTAAACCTGATATAGGACATTTATGAAAAATAATAGCTAACACCTTATTTAAAGGTGGCATCTGATTCATGAAAGAAAAAAAAAAGATAACTAGTATTCATAAAATTTAAAAACTTAAGTTCTTCAAAAGATACTGTTGGTGACATAAAAAAAAAAAGAAAGAAAGGGAAAAAAACATGTTGGTGACTTCCAGTTCTGACCAAGTTAAAGCCCTTTCCTTCCGGATCCTTGCTCTCACCACCCATACAACATGAAAACAATCACAGATGGGCTCTGAAAGGTGGAAGGGCAAATTGTCTGGGGACCCTGCGATTTGAGGTGAGTTTCCTGTGTTTCTTTATTGCCTCCCATATATCTCAGACAGTGCCCCACAGAAGCCTCTAAGCTAGAACTTCCAGCCGGTGTAGACACCCCTACCCTAAAAGAAAAGTCTTCAAGCAATGCCTATTCCTCTTAGCCAAAATACCAGGGAAAGTGTAGCCTAACAGAAAACATTTTTGGCAATATCTACCCTACTCAAACCAAAAACCAATGGAAAATCCATACCCATGAATACACTCCCATAGTTTCAACTGGGCCAAGAAATGAGGTGATTGTTAACCCTCCATCTCCACTTTACCTCCCACATCTCTTGCACAGGGACATCAGACAGTGGTACTCCAATGTCCCCACACAGTGGTGGCATCAGGGACAAGCAGAGAAGGATTCTTCTACCCACCAACCCCAGCTCCCAGTCCCACCTGGCTAAAGCAGGCAAGATTCTGATTCCCCTGCCACATTAATGTCAGCATGGCTGAATAGTAAATTGGTCTTCCAACTCCTGCCCAACAAAAATAGTGAATGCTTTGACTGCCCCGCCCAGGTGGTATTAGCAGGTCCAGAAATTTGCTGAACCTCCACTCCCATCTGGCTGCAGAGACTTAATGAGCCAGTGAGAAGTGGGGCTCATCATCACTCTGCTTCACACCCCTACTACAGTGTCAATGGGGCCCAACAGAGAGCTGGCATCAAGAGATAAAAGGAGGGAGGAGAAAAAAGTGGCACTGGATGGCATGTAACTTCCCTCCTCCCCTTCCTCTGTCATCAGCTGGGGCCCTCTCAGAGTAAAAAGTCGGGCTTGGCCAATGCTCCACTTGTACTTGGCAAGGTGTCAGGGGGCTAAGAGAGGAACTGACCTGTCACTCTACCCACCTGCCGCAAAGCAGTATGAATCACTGCCTTTCATTTGCATAATGGGAAGTGGAATAGATATACCCACCCAGCCCTTATATTACACCTAACAGGGGAAATACAGGTTTAAAAGTATTAAACAGAAGGGCACTTGGGTGGCTCAGTGGGTTAAGCCTTTGCCTTTGCCTCAGGTCATGATCTCAGGGTCCTGGGATCCAGCCTTGGCTCTCTGCTCAGCAGGGAGCCTACTTCCCCCTCTCTCTCTGCCTGCCTCCCTGCCTACTTGTGATCTCTCTCTCTCTCTCTCTGTCAAATAAATAAGTAAAATCTTTAAGAAAAAAAGTATTAAATAGAATCCAGAGGTTCATTTACATAAAATCTAAAATGTCCAGGACACCCATATGTCACTCATACCAAGAAGCAGAAAAATCACAACTAGAATGAGAAAAGATAACCAGCAGATGCCAAGATGAGAAGAATCAGACCTTGGAATCATCTGACAAGAATTTTAAAGTTGCCATCAAAAAATACCAAAAAGAGCATTTAGAAATTCTTCTGAAATGAAGAACTAGAAAATCTCAACAACAAAAACAAAAAGAAGGTATAAAAAAGAACCAAATGAAAATTATAGAATTATAAAATGTAATATAGAATTATAAAATGCACTTTTTGGATGGGCTCAATAGTAGAGTGCTGATGACAAAGACAGAAGCAGTGAACTTGAGAACAGATCAACAGAGTTTACCCAACCTAAAAAACAGTGAGAAAATAGACTGAAAAAGCTTAACAAAGCCTCAGTGATAATGAAAAAACAAAACAAAACAAAAACAAAGAAACAAACAAAAAAACTAACATTCATATCATCAGAGTCCCAGAAAGAGAAAAGGAAAAGAATGGAACTAAAAAAAAAGTATTCAAATAAAATGATGACTGAAAACTCCCCAAACTGGGAAAAGATTTAAGACCACGTATTCAAGAGGCTGAGAAAACCTCAAGTAGAAAGCCAAAGAAATAAATTAATAATTAATTAACAACTAAAATTCTGAAAACTAAAGACAAAGATCTTTAAAAAATGACACATTACTTGTAAAGGAATACCAATTTGAGTGATTTCTCATCTGAAACCAACAGGCCAGAATAAAGAGGCACAATAGTTTTTCAGGAGTTGTCAATCATGCATTTTATATCTGGAAAATATATTCTTCAGGCACAAAAGAGAACTGAAGACATACTTATGTGAAGGAAAACTAAGAAACTTTGTAAACCTACTCCTGAAGAATGGCTAGTGGTGTTTCTCCAAACATAAATTAAATGAGGAGGGAGGAGTCAAGATGGCGGAGAAGTAGCAGGCTGAGACTACATCAGGTAGCAGGAGATCAGCTAGATAGCTTATCTAACCATTGCAAACACCTACAAAACCAATGGGAGATTGAAGAGAAGAAGAACAGCAATTCTAGAAACAGAAAATCGACCACTTTCTGAAAGGTAGGATCGGCAGAGAAGTGAATTCAAAACAACAGGAAGATAGACCGTGGGAGGTGGGTCTGGCTCCCGGCAAGCAGTGGAGCAATAGAGCACTAAATCAGGACTTTTAAAAGTCTGCTCACTGAGGGACACTGCTCCAGAGGCTAAACCAGGGTGAAGTCCACTCTGGGTCAGCGTGGCCCCAGGTCCCACAGGGTCACGGAAGGATCGGGGGTGTCTGAGTGTCGCAGGTATTAGAGCAGGGAAGCCAGCTACAGAGACAGAGCCAAGGAGTGAGCTCTCAGCTCGGGGTTACCTTGAACCGGTCACAGGCTGGGTGAGCTCAGAGTGTGGCAGAGGCCAGGGAGACAGGACTGATCGAGAACTTTTGTCTGAGGGCACACTGAGGAGTGGGGGGCCCTGAACTCTCGGCTCCTCCTGGCCAGAGATTGGGAGGTTGCCATTTTCATTCACGTCATCCAGAACTCTACAGGAAAGCGTTCAGGTAACAAAAGCTCCCGAAAGCAAACCCGAGCAGATTACTTAGCCTAGCCCCTGGTAAGGGTGGTGCAATTCCACCTTGGGCAAAGACACTTGAGAAACACTACAACAGGCCCCTCCCCCAGAAGATCAACAAGAAATCCAGCCAAGACCAACTTCACTTACCAAGAAGAACAGCAGAATTCCACAGGAGAAAGCAAAGCACAGAACTCATGGCTTTCTCCCCATGATTCTTTAGTCTTGCAGTTAATTTAATTTTTTTTATTTTTATTTTTTCTTCTGCTAAATTTTTTTTAACTTTTACGCTTTTCTTTTTTAATGTTTTTAAACTAGCTTATCTTAACAATACCTTTCAAAAAAAAATAAAAATCTTTTTTGAAACTTCATTATTATACTCATATTTTATCCATTGTATTTACCTTAATTTTTTGTATACTCATAGGGTTTTTTCTTCTAAAAAATTTGGGGTACAACTTCTTCTAATAGATCAAAATATACCCTAAATCTAGCTCCGGGCTTGTTCTAGTCTCCAGCCCAAGCAAATTCTCTCCACTTTCTTTTTCTTTATTTCCCCCAACCAACATACTTTATCAACTTCTTTTTTAGAAATTAAAAAAAAATTTTTTTTCACCTTTATAAGCATATTTCATCCCTTCATTGTGTTTCCCCTTATATGTTTTTCATTCTTTAAAATTTTTAGAGGTAGTTTCTTCTAAGAGACCAAAATACTCCCAAAATTAAGTGGGTGACCCTGTTCTGGTCACCAGTCTAATATATATATTTTTTTCTTTTTTATATTTTTTTTCTTATTTGTTTTCTTTTTTTAATTTTTTTTCTGAACTTCTTTTTATCCCCTTTCTCCCCCCCACGATTAGAGCTCTTTTGATTTGGTTAAAGTGCATTTTCCTGGGGTCTTTGCCAGCCTTTTAGTATTTTATTTGCTCCTTCATACTCTTATCTGGACAAAATGACAAGGAGGAAACACTCACCACAAAAAAAAAAGGAAGAAGAGGCAGTACCAAAGGCTAGAACCTAATCAGTACATTGGCAATATGTCAGACTTAGAGTTCAGAATGATGGTTCTCAAGGTTCTAGCTGGGCTCAAAAAAGGCATGGAAGATATTAGAGAAACACTCTCTGGAGATATAAAAGCCCTTTCTGGAGAAATCTAACCAAGTTGAAATTAAAAAAGCTATTAATGAGGTGTAATAAAAAATGGAGGTTCTCACTGCTAGGATAAATGAGGCAGAAGAAAGAATTAGTGATATAGAAGACCAAATGACAGAGAATAAAGAAGCTGAGCAAAAGAGGGACAAACAGCTACTGGATCACGAGGGGAAAATTCGAGAGATAAGTGATACCATAAGACAAAACAACATTAGAATAATTGGGATTCTAGAAGAAGAAAAAAGAGAGAGGGGAGCAGAAGGTATATTGGAGATAATTTCCTTAATATGGCAGAGAACAAGCATCAAAATCCAGAGGCGCAGAGAACCCCCCTCAAAATCAACAAGAATAGGTCCACATCCTGTCACCTAATAGTAAAATTTACAAGTCTTAGCGACAAAGAGAAAAATCCTAAAAGCAGCCCGGGAAAAGAAGTCTGTAACATACAATGGTAAAAATATTAGATTGGCAGCAGACTTATCCACAGAGACCTGGCAGGCCAGAAAAAACTGGCATGATATATTCAGAGCACTAAGCGAGAAAAACATGCAGCCAAGAATACTATATCCAGCTAGGTTATCATTGAAAATAGAAGGAGAGATAAAAAACTTGCAGGACAAAAAAAAAAAAGAGAGAAAGAATTTGCAAATACCAAACCAGCTCTACAGGAAATATTGAAAGGGGTCCTCTAAGCAAAGGGAGACCCTAAAAGTAGTAGATCAGAAAAGAACAGAGACAATATACAGTAACAGTCACCTTACAGGCAATACGATGGCACTAAATTTATATCTCTCAATTGTTACCCTGAATGTTAATGGGTTAAATGCCCCAATCAAAAGACATGGTATCAGAATGGATAAAAAAAAAAAACCCATCAATATGTTGCCTACAAGAAACTATATTTCAGAGGACAGATCACAACCAACACCAAAGACACCTCCAGATTTAAAGTGAGAGGGTGGAAAACAATTTACCATGCTAATGGACATCAGAAGAAAACTGGGGTGGCAATCCTTATAACAGATCAATTAGATTTTAAGCCAAAGACTATAATAAGAAATGAGGAAGGACACTATATCATACTCAAAAGGTCTGCCAACAAGAAGATCTAACAATTTTAAATATCTATGCACCCAACGTGGGAGCAGCCAACTATATAAACCAATTAATAACAAAATCAAAGAAACACATCAACAATAATACAATAATAGTAGGGGACTTTAATATTCCCCTCACTGAAATGGACAGATCATCCAAGCAAAAGATCAACAAGGAAATAAAGGCCTTAAATGACATACTGGACCAGATGGACACCACAGATATATTCAGAACATTCCATCCCAAAGCAACAGAATACACATTCTTCTCTAGTGCACATGGAACATTCTCCAGAATAGATCACATCCTGGGTCCTAAATCAGGCTTCAACAGGTATCAAAAGATTGGGATCATTCCTGGCATATTTTCAGATGACAATGCTCTGAAGCTAGACTCAATCACAAGAGGAAATTTGGGAAGAACCCAAATACATAGAGACTAAACAGCATCCTTATAAAGAATGCATGGGTCAACCAGGAAATTAAAGAAGAATTAAAAATAACTCATGGAAACAAATGATAATGAAAACACAATGATTCAAAATCTGTGGGACACAGCAAAGGCAGTCCTAAGAAGAAAATATATAGTGGTACAAGCCTTTCTCAAGAAACAAGTAAGGTCTCAAATACATAACCTCACCCTACACCTAAAGGAGCTGGAGAAAGAACAAGAAAGAAAGCCTAAACCCAGCAGGAGAAGAGAAATCATAAAGATCAGAGCAGAAATCAATGAAATAGAAACCAAAAAAAAAAAAAAATAGAACAAATCAATGAAACTCAGAGATGGTTCTATGAAAGAATTAATAAGATTGATAAACCCCTGGCCAGACTTATCAAAAAGAAAAGAGAAAGGACCCAAATAAATAAAATCATGAATGAAAGAGGAGAGATCACAACCAACACCAAAGAAATACAAACTATTATAAGAACATATTATGCACTAAAGAAATACAAACAATTATAAGAACATACTATGAGCAACTCTATGCCAACAAATTCGACAATATGGAAGAAATGGATGCATTCCTAGAGACATATAAACTACCACAACTGAACCAGGAGGAAATAGAAAACCTAAAGAGACCCATAACCAGTAAGGAGATTGAAACAGTCATCAAAAATCTCCAAACAAACAAAAGCCAAGGGCCAGACAGCTTCCCAGGAGAATTCTACCAAACATTTAAAGAAGAATTAATTCCTATTCTCCTGAAATTGTTCCAAAAAATAGAAATGGAAGGAAAACTTCCAAACTAATTTTATGAGGCCAGCATCACCTTGATCCCAAAACCAGACAAGGATCCCATCAAAAAAGAGAATTACAGACTAATATCCTTGATGAACACAGATGCAAAAATTCTCACCAAAATACTAGCCAATAGGATTAAACAGTACATTAAAAGGATTATTCACCACGACAAAGTGGGATTTATTCCAGGACTGCATTCCATTTGCGGATGGCCATCCGCAAATCAATCAGTGTGATACAACACATTAATAAAAGAACAAGAACCATATGATACTCTCAATAGATGCTGAAAATGCATTTGACAAAGTACAGCATCCCTTCCTAATCAAAATTCTACAAAGTGTAGGGATAGAGGGCACATACTTCAATATTATCAAAGCCATCTATGAAAAACCCACCGCAAATATCATTCTCAATGGAGAAAAACTGAAAGCTTTTCCACTAAGGTCAGGAACATGGCAGGGATGTCTATTATCACCACTGCTATTCAACATAGTACTAGAAGACCTAGCCTCAGCCATCAGACAACAAAAATAAATTAAATGCATCCAAATCGGCAAAGAAGAAGTCAAATTATCACTCTTTGCAGATGATATGATACTATATGTGGAAAACCCAAAAGACTCCACTCCAAAACTGCTAGAATTCATACAGGAATTCAGTAAAGTGTCAGGACATAAAATCAAGGCACAGAAATCAGTTGCATTTCTCTACTCCAACAACAAGACAGAAGAAAGAGAAATTAAGGAGTCCATTCCATTTACAATTGCACCCAAAACTATAAGATACCTAGAAATAAACCTAACCAAAGAGGCTAAGAATATATACTCAGAAAACTATTAAGTACTATGAAAGAAATTAAGGAAGACACAAAGAAATGGAAAAATGTTCCATGCTCCTGGATTGGAAGAATAAATATTGTGAAAATGTCTATGCTACCAAAAGCAATCTATATATTTAATGCAATCTCTATCAAAATCCCACCCATTTTTTTTCAAAGAAATGGAACAAATAATCCTAAAATTTATATGGAACCAGAAAAGACCTTAAATAGCCAAAGGAATATTGAAAAAGAAAGCCAAAGTTGGTGGCATCACAATTCCGGACTTCAAACTCTATTACAAAGCTGTTGTCATCAAGACAGCATGGTACTGGCACAAAAACAGACACATAGATCAATGGAACAGAATAGAGAGCCCAGAAATAGAGCCTCAAATCTATGGTCAACTAATCTTCGACAAAATAGGAAAGAATGTCCAGTGGAAAAAAGACAGCCTCTTCAATAAATGGTGTTGGGAAAATTGGACAGCCACATGCAGAAAAATGAAATTGGACCATTTCCTTACACCATACATGAAAATAGACTCAAAATGGATGAAGTACCTCAATGTGAGAAAGGAATCCATCAAATCCTTGAGGAGAACACAGGCAGCAACCTCTTTGACCTCAGCCGCAGCAACTTCTTCCTAGGAACATCCCCAAAGGCAAGGGAAACTAGGAACTATTGGGATTTCATCAAGATCAAAAGCTTTTGCACAGCAAAGGAAACAGTTAACAAAACCAAAAGACAACTGATAGAATGGGAGAAGATATTTGCAAAGGACATAAAGGGCTAGTGTCCAAAATCTATAAAGAACTTAGCAAACTAACACCCAAAGAACAAATAATCCAATCAAGAAATGGGCAGAGGACATGAACAGACATTTCTGCAAAGAAGACAACCAGATGGCCAACAGACACATGAAAAAGTGCTCCACATCACCCGGCATCAGGGAAATACAAATCAAAACCACAGTGAGATACCACCTCACACCAGTCAGAATGGCTAAAATTAAACAAGTCAGAAAATTACAGATGCTGGCGAGGATGTGGAGAAAGGGGAACCCTCCTACACTGTTGGTGGAATGTAAGCTGGTGCAACCACTCTGGAAAACAGCATGGAGGTTCCTCAAAAGTTTGAAATAGAACTACCCTATGACCCAGCAATTGCACTACGGGGTATTTACCCTAAAGATACAAATTTAGTGACCCAAAGGGGCATGTGCACCCAAATGTTTATAGCAGCAATGTCTACAATAGCTAAACTATGGAAAGAACCTAGATGTCCATCAACAGATGAATGGATAAAGAAGAAGTGGTATATATACACAATGGAATACTATGTAGCCATCAAAAGAAATGAAATCTTGCCATTTGCGACAATGTGGATGGAACTAGAGGGTATCATGCTTAGTAAAATAAGTCTATCGGAGTCAATAAGTCAATCGGAGAAAGACAACTATCATATGATCTCCTTGATATGAGGAAGTGGAGATGCAACATGGGGGGTTTGGGGAGTAGGAAAAGAATAAATGAAACAAGATGGGAATCAGGAGGGAGACAAACCATAAGAGACTCTTAATGTCACAAAAGAAACTGAGGGTGGTGGGGGGGAGGGGGGTCGGGAGAGGGTGGTGGGGTTATGGACATTGAGGAGGGTATGTGCTATAGTGAGTGCTGTGAAGTGTGGAAACCTGGCGATTCACAGACCTGTACCCCTGGGGCTAATAATACATTATATGTTTATAAAAAAATTAAAATATTAAATTTAAAAAAGCAATTAATTAAATGATAAAAGAAGACTTGGAAATACAGAACAGAAAGAAAAACTTTGAAATGGGTAAAAATAGGGGTATAAGTACAATAACAGATATAATACTATCCTTCTTATGAGTTTCTGAAATCACATTTGATGACTGATCCAAAAATTATAACCCCATTTGAGGGGTGCTCAACATATGTAGAGAAAATTCTTTTCAAAAATTATTCAAAAAGTGGGAAGGCAAAGGGAATTAAACAAAAGTAACATTTCCACACTTCACTGATACCTGTTGATTAAGGTAAGTTAGACACGCATATTATAATATCTAGAGCAACTACTGAGAAAGCTATACAAAGCATTATGCTATACAATGTGATACACTTAAAAACACTATAAATGAAGAGATAATCCAATAAATGTTCATGGAATTCCCAGGAAGACAATAAAACAAAACAAAACAAAAAACAGAAGAACAAGAGACAGAACAAACAGAAAACAAATAATAAAATTACACATTTAATCCCTAACAGATCTATAATTATGTATACATTAAAATAAGTCAATTTCACTATAAATATTAAATAAATTGATTAAAAAGTAAATAGGCAAGTCAGACTTAGGGAAGACATCTGCAACATAGTGATGTGTGTATGTATATTTAACAAAGATTCATACTGAACATGTTCAGGAAATATAGAAAAATCCTATAATTCTCTTTAAAAAAAAGTAAAAAGCAGTGAAAAGGAATGTAAAATGCATTAAAATGGGCAAAACATTTGGACATATCATAAATAATGATATACAATAGTTAAAAAGCATATAAAAAAGCACTTAACCTTTATGCATCAGAGAAGAGAAAATTAAAATCCCAATAAGACAAACCCCAAATAGTGGCTAAAATTAAAGACTGACAGCATCACAGTAGCAATAAGCACATCTTAGTAGCAATAAGCACGCAGAACTTGTTTTCTTTTTTTTTTTCATTTTATTTTATTTCTTTTCAGTGTTCCAAAATTTATTGTTTATGCACCACACCCAGTGCCCCATGCAATATGTGCCCTCCATAATACCCACCACCAAGCTCACCCACCCCCCAACTCACCTCCCCTCCAAAACCCTCAGTTTGTTTCTCAGAGTCCACAGTCTCTCATGGTTTGTCTCTCCCTCCTGTTTTCCCCAAATCACTTTTCCTCTCCATCTCTCAATGTCCTCTGTGTTATTCCTTATGCTCCACAAGTAAGTGAAACCATATGATACTTGACTCTCTCTGCTTGACTTATTTCACTCAGTGTAATCTCTTCCAGTCCCATCCATGTTGATACAAAAGTATTCATCCTTTCTGATGGAGGCATAATACTCAATTATATATATGGACCATATCTTCTTTATCCATTCGTCCGTTGAAGGGCATCTTGGTTCTTTCCACATGCTGGCGATTGTGGCCATTGCTGCTATGAACATTGGGGTACAGGTGGCCCTTCTTTTCATTACCTCTGTATCTTTGGAGTAAATACTCAGTAGTGCAATTGCAGATCATAGGATAGCTCTATTTTTAATTTCTTAAGGAATCTCCACACTGTTTTCCAAAGTGGTTGCACCAACTTGCATTCCCACAAACAAGTAAGAGGGTTCCCCTCTCTCCACATCCCCTCCAACACTTGTTGTTTACTGTCTTATTAATTTTGGTCATTCTAACTGATGTAAGGTGGTATCTCAATGTGGTTTTGATTTGAACCTCCCTGGTGGCTAATGGTGATGAACATTTTTTCATGTGTCTATTAGCCATTTGTATGTCATCTTGGGAGATGTGTCTGTTCATGTCTTCTGCCCATTTTTTGATGTGATTATCTGTTTTTTGTGTGTTGAGTTTCAGGAGTTCTTTATAGATCTTGGATATCAGTGTTTTGTCTGTACTGCCATTTGTGAATATCTTCTCCCATTCCATGGGTTGCCTCTTTGTTTTGTTGACTGTTTCCTTTGCTGTGTAGAAGCTTTTGATCTTGATGAAGTCCCAAAAGTTCATTTTTGCTTTTGTTTCCTTTGCCTTTGGAGACATATCTTGAAAGAAGCTGCTGTGGCTGATGCCAAAGAGGTTACTGCCTATGTTCTCCTCTAGGCTTTTGATAGATTCCTGCCTCACGTTGAGATCTTTTATCCATTTTGAGTTTATCTTTGTGTATGGTATAAGAGAATGGTCGTGTTTCATTCTTCTACACATAGCCGTCCAATTTTCCCAGCACCATTTATTGAAGAGACTGTCTTTTTCCATTTACTATAGCTCCAACAACCATAAAATAGCTGGGAATAAACCTAACCAAAGAGGTAAAAGTTCTGTACTCGAGGAACTACAGAAGACTCATGAAAGAAATTGAAGAAGACACAAAAGATGGAAGACCATTCCGTGCTCAAGGATTGGAAGAATAAACATTGTTAACATGTCTATACTGCCTAGAGCAATGCACACTTTCAATGCCATCCCGATCAAAATTCCACCAGCATTTTTCAAAGAGCTGGAACAAACAATCCTAAAATTTGTATGGAACCAGAAGAGACCCCAAATTGCTAAGGAAATGTTGAAAAAGAAAAACAAAACTGGAGGCATCAGCTTGCCTGATTTCAAGCTTTACTACAAACCTGTGATCACTAATACAGCATGGTACTGGCACAAAAACAGACACATAGACCAGTGGAACAGAGTAGAGAGCCCAGATATGGATCCTCAATTATATGGTCAAATAATCTTTGACAAAGCAGGAATAAATATACATTGGAAAAAAAGACATAATTTGGTTCCTAATACTGTTCTCCATTAAAAGGAACCAGAACTTTTTGGAGAAATGGCTGATTCTAGGACTTGAATAGGAAATGTATAAAATAAGCCTGAAGTATCTTGCAGTGTCAGTAAATAAGGAACTGCTCAAAACAAAAATAAAAACAAAAAAACCCTTAAATTATGGGGTATGTCAAAGGATACAAGTGCTAACTGAATGAGCTCCCAATGACCAAAGCTAGAACAATTTAAGCAACAAAATAAAGTAGTATTAGATCATACCTAAAGGTATAAAAATCTATGAGGTCACAGACCTGTACCCCTGGGGATAGAGTATTATGCCTCCATCAGAAAGGATGAATACCCAACTTTTGTAGCAACATGGACGGGACTGGAAGAGATTATGCTGAGTGAAATAAGTCAAGCAGAGAGAGTCAATTATCATATGGTTTCACTTATTTGTGGAGCATAACAAATAGCATGGAGGACATGGGGACTTAGAGTGGAGAAGGGAGTTGGAAATTGGAAGGGGAGGTGAACCATGAGAGACTATGGACTCTGAAAAACAATCTGAGGGTTTTGAAGGGACGGGGGGTGGGAGGTTGGGGTACCAGGTGGTGGGTATTATGGAGGGCATGGATTGCATGGAGCACGGGGTGTGGTGCAAAAATAATGAATACTGTTATGCTGGAAATAAAAAAAAAAAATCTATGAGGTAATACTGATATTGTTTATATCATTTATTTATTGTTTATATCAGCCATTTGTTTAATGGCTGAACAAATAAGGGAGGGGAGATAAATCTCCCATGTGTAAGAATTCCCCCCAAATTTATAGACACTTCATTCTTTATAAATTTTTAAGGTTTTATTTATTTATCTGACACAGAAAGAGCGAGAGCAAGAGAGAGAGAGAGAGAGAGCATGCAAGAGCAGGGGAAGTAGCAAAGAGAGAGAGAGAAACAGGCTCCCACAGTTGGAAGCCTGACTCAATCCGATCCCAGGACTCGTGACCTGAGGCAGAAGGGAGAAGCTTAACTGACTGAGCCACCCAGGCACCCCCTATAGATATTTCATTCTCAAGAGGCGAAGCACAACCCCTTAAGTATGGGCTGCAAATAATGACTTTTTTCCAAAGAGCAGTACAGAAATGGAATAGGATGGTTAAAAAGAGTCACTTCACAGTAGAAAAACATGACAAACACTATCTTAGGCGATCAAGGCTAACACCTATAGTGATAAAGTCATGCTGACAACACGTGCCCTATATATAACATTTTTTTAAAAAAGGTATTTTACCTCTGATGTCTTCCTCTCCAAAATTTATAACCCCCCTCTAACCATGAGAAAAATAGCAGTTGAATCTCAAAAGAATGGTATTTACAAAATATCTAAGCAGTATTCTTCAAAACTGACAAGGTTCTCAAAAACAAGGTAAATCTAAGAAACTGTTACCAACTGCCAATTAAACGTAATGTGATTATCTAGATGAAATCCTGGAACAGAAAAAGAACAATGAGTAAAAACTAATAGAGTCTAAATATAGGTGGATTTCAGTTAATAACAGTGTATCAATATTGGCTCATTACTTGTAACAAATTTGCAATTTCTATGTAAATCAAAACTGTTCTAAAAATAACTTTTACTTTTAAAAAATGAGCTGACAGCACCAAGTATTAGCAAAAATGTGAAGCAACTGGAACTCTCAAACATTAATGGGGTTTCTGGTCCAACAAGTAAGGAGCGTGGAAATTGCCACACTGTCCTAACAAGTAAAAAGCTGAACAGACTGAAATGTTAACAACCTCTTACAGGATTGTAAGTGAGGTGAGGACATTGGGCAAACCACTGCCCCCATAACTGGAGAAACAGGCGAACATAGGGGACGGTGTCTTACTGAAGCAGAGTCTCAGCAGAAACTGCCCCAGGAAACTGAACTATGATTGACGAATTGCTAGAGGCTCAGTGTGGACAAATCTGAGAATTAAAAACTCCAAGAGGATCCAGTCATTAGAGGTGACCACATATTTTGAGTTTTATTTCCAGGAGTAAATACTGGGAAAAAATACCCTTGTGGTTATAGCAGGGTGTGTGTGTGTGTGTGTGTGTGTGTGTGTGTGTGTGTATGTGTGATGGTGGTGGTAATCATTTTGAAATACACCAGAACACGTTGCTCCTCTTAATAAGGCCTGCCCTCAGGGGCAACTAGTTAACCAGAGCCCAACCTACTGAGGTATTATCAGATCCTAACTGAACTCGGGGGAAAGAAAATATCCAACTCTGGCCCACTCTAGCTGCCCTCTTCCACCTAGAATGGAGAAGGAAAATAAAAACCGAGGAACACTTGTGAAGTTCCCCACCCAGAGGCAAAGGCTCACCAAAGATTGGAGCCTACTCATAAGACTACAGAATACTTCACCTCACCTCAAATCTGACCCCTATATTACAAAAGGCCTATTTCAGCTGTTCCTTGTACCAGTACATCATGTCTGGCTATCAAGAAAAAATTACAAGCATACCAAAAGTCAAAAACACACAGTTTGAAGAGACAGAGAAAGCATCAGAATCAGACATGATAAGGATATTGGAATTATCAAGCATTAGTGATTAGAGTGTAAACTGGTTCAGTCAAATTAGAAAACTATTTGGCAATATCTACTAGGCCTAAACATAAGCCTAGTTGTGACCCAGAAATGTCATTCCTACCTATATTCCCAAGAGAAAGGATTGTATATGTTCACCAAAAACTTTCACTGTACCATTCAAATAGCTTTATTCATAATAACCCAAAATGGGAAACAACCCAGTAACAACCAAAAGAAATGGATAAATAAATACAGCTCTTTCTTATACTGGAATACCACAAAACAAAAACAAAAACAAAAACCCACTGATATGCACAAATATGAATGAGTATTGAGGACATGTTGAGAGAAAGAAGTCAGATATAAACAGGGTAAATAGAATATTCTATATATCCATTAGGGTACAGTCATGTGTATGTGTGTGTGTGTAAATATAAATTCATTGAGTTCTATATTTAAGATACATATACCATCTATATCTATATCTATATATCATATAGATATCATTCATTGAGTTATTTATGTGTTTAAAATATATATTGAGTTATATATTTAACCTATATATTCATATAGGTTATAACAGAAAAAAAGATTAAAAAATGAAAATGGAATACTTGCATAGTTTATATCTAATCAAGAGATAGAAAACACATAGTAATTTAAATGAAGAAGTTTTATATGAAGAATAGTTACAACATGATAAAAGAGTATAGGACATAAGAAAACTTCATATGATATCCTAGGTCTGAGGGACATTACCCAAAGAAGGACAACTTTGGAAGGGGACATTCTTTCCAATGCTGGGGTTCTCTCCAAGGCTGAGTTTTGATTACATCATTGGAGAAGGTATGATTGAACCCACTGGATGTCAAAGAAGTTGGCTGATTTGCCAGGCTAAAGGCAGTCTGCAGTCACAAGCAAGCAGGAAACAACCCTCTGGAGCCCAGGCAGATATGTGAGCCATAGCTGGTGGCAAGAAAGAATGGAGCACTAGTGGGAAGGTGGCTTACAGCATTGAGTATCCCTGCTGGGAAGGCTGCAAGAGACACACTGGAGGGTGGTGAGTGAGCAGAGAGAACTGTGGCACCAGGGCAGGCAAGAGGACTGAGAAGCAGGATGTCTATATTGAAAAGACCACATGAAGGTGATCACCAGCCACACCGGCACTGTGAGACCTCCAAAGGACAGCATACTCTGAGCATACAGCTAGGCAAATGACCACCAGAAGCCCTGATACCCACACCACCGACCCACCATTCCACAGCTGGAAACATAGGAAAGCCCTTTCCTCCTGTAATTTCCCTCTAGTGACGTCTGCTAAGGGTACTTAAACTCATGCCCTTTTCAAGCAGAATTGCTTAAAGGAGCGCCATTCATTACCACAGTGCAGGTATTGGAGAGTCAATTGGGAGCAGAGAGGCAATAAATTAATTAACTGACATAATATTTATCATAAAAATAATAAAAATTAATGAAACTAGAATAAAAAAGTAAACGAGATAATGCATGTAAAGCACCTGGCACAAAGCCAAGCATCTTGTAACTACTGTATAAACTATTACTGTTATTGCTGTCATAATGGTTATAATTATGACAATTTAATTTCAAATGCATGTCCCTTTTGGGGAATAGGATAGAAAGAGTAGATCAGCAGCAAAAAGCTTTTCTTTCATCCTCGTTATTTTGTTTCATTAACTGTTAAAGTAACAATACCCATTGTCAAAATTTGAAATTAGGTAGAAGTGTTTTGAATGAAACACATGAAATCTTTTATATCCCACCATCGATTCCACTCCCTTCCAAGATGTTACCACAGTTAGCAGGCCTTGGTGCCTGTATTTAAGTTATACTGATTTTTAATAATATTTATTTTCTAATACTAATACTAGGCATTGCTCTAAGTTCCTTAAAAATAGAATTTTATTTAATCTTTACAACAACCCTATGTTGTTGGTTTTATTATTTTCATCACTTAGAACTAAAAAAGAACTGAGTCATTGATATTTAAGGAAGACCTAAGGACAAGAGGCAAGAAAAGTATAAAGACATTTGAAACAATAAGAAGAACATGTACAAAGGCCATGAGAAGGTGACAACTGAGCAAAGAACTGACATGCTGATGGACTTAGCTAAGTAGGTAATTAGGAAAGAATGCTGCAGGCAGTGGGAACAGGCACAGCAAAGTCCTTGAGCCAGAGAGCACACATGTGATGCATTTAGAGCCAAGAGAAGGGAGAGTACTTTTTGGGCAGGGGTCAGTCCATAAACTGGTTTGCAAAAACCTTAGTGCAGACACTGGGAGTAAGTATCTAGAAACATCTATAATGGTTTGAAAGAGGTAAATCAAGTAATACAGAAGGAGGGCTTGCATTTTTATGTCTATTTTTCATACCCATGTTTGGTAACATAATTGTTTACTTGTATCTCATTTTATAAAAGTTTTGGTCCATAATGGATTCGATGTTTTTTGTTTCTTTGGTTGGTTGATTGGTTGTTTTTTTAAGACAATGTAGGCAGTAATTTCTCTGACATCAGCCATAGCAGCATTTTTCTAGATATTTCCTCTAAAGCAGTTTGGAAACAAAAAACAATATAAACTATTGGGACTATATCAACACAAAAAGCTCTGACACAGCAAAGGAAATCATCAACAATAAAAAGACAACCTACTGAATAGGAGATGATATTAGCAAATGATATATCCAATAAGGGGTAAATATCCAAAACATATAAAGAACTTACACAACTCAACACCAAACAAACAAACAAACAAAAAGACCTCCAAATAACCTAACTAAAAATGGGCAGTAGGTCTAAATAGACATTTTTCCAAAGAAGGCATTCAGATGGGCAATGTACACATGGAAAGGCACTTAATGTTACTAATCATCAGAGAAAGGCAAACCAAAACCACAATGAAATATCACCTTACATCTGTCAGGATGACTAGAATTACAAAGATGAGAAATAACAAGTATTGGTGAGGATATGAAGGAAAAGGAATCTTTGTGCACTGTTTATGGGAATGTAAATTGGTCTAGTCACTATGGAAAACAGAATGGAGCTTCCTCAAAAAATTAAAAACAGAATTACCATATGATCCAATAATTCTACTACTAAATGTTTCATTCAAAGAAAATGAAAACACCAATTCAAAAAGACATATGTGCCCCTATGTTTATTGCAGCATTATTTATAATAGCCAAAATATGGAAGCAACCCAAGTGTCCATCCATAGATGAACAGATAAAGAAGATACAAGATATATATATATACACATACACATGTATACACACACACACAATGGAATATTACTCAGCCATAAAAAACAATGAGATCTTGCCATTTGTCACAATACAGATACACCTAGAGGGTATTATGCTAAAGGAAGTAAGCCATACAAAGAAAGAAAAATACCTTAAAATTTCCCTTATATATGGAATCTAAAAAACAAAACAAATGAACAAACAAAATAAACAAACAAAAAGCAGAAACAGATCCATGAATACAGAGAAGAGAATAATGATCTTTTACCACAAGTAGTCTTATAGTATCTAGGGATCCTGTGAAGAAGCAGATTCTTATTCAGAAGGTCTAGAGTAGAGTCTAAGCTTCTGCATTTTTTTTAAGATTTTATTTATTTATTTGACAAAGAGAAATCACAAGTAGATGGAGAGGCAGGCAGAGAGAGAGGTTGGTGGGGGGAAGCAGGCTCCTTGCTGAGCAGAGAGCCCGATGCGGGACTCGATTCCAGGACCCTGAGATCATGACCTGAGCTGAAGGCAGCGGCTTAACCCACTGAGCCACCCAGGTGCCCCTAAGCTTCTGCATTTCTAATGAACTACCAGGCTCTGCTGACGTTTCTAATCCAGGGTGTAGGAGGTTTAAGAATCACTCCAGAGCTGAGTTAAGAATAGACAGTCAGGGAGTTAGGGAAGAAGTGGAGAGACTAGTTAGACAGCTGGGTTAGAAACTCATCCAAGAGATGATGGTATTTCAGACCAGAGTGATAACAACGGTGATATAATAAGTGGTCAAATGGTAGGTTTACAAATGAAAAGTAGAGACAAAGGGATATCCAGATGCACAGGGTGTGGAGCAAGAGAAGAGAGAAGTTAGGGATGAGTCTAAGGTTTCAGGTATAATGAACAGAAAGAACTGGTTCATGCAGCTAGAGGGTAGAGGGGGAGGACTCTGAAAACAGAGCCTGAGCTGGTAATTGTTTCATCACAGCCACTTTCTAGAAATGGTACATACTGTTAGAAAATACCCAAAGACAGATTTATCTTTTGGATCTATCTCTCTATATAAAAACAAATACAATGAGATATAACAAGTACAAATATATTTTCCAATTCCTCAAATCAACAACAATGATAGTAGCAACAAGAAGGCTTGAAAATCACTAAAACCAAAGCTATAAGGACAAAACAAATGCCACAATTAAATAAGATACTGTGACCCACTAACTCATCTGCTAAGTCATAAAAGCAAATGGACCAAATAAGCCCAGCCCGAACCATCTGACAATCCCTAAGGAGTTTTTATCATCAGAACTCACCAGTTTTCTCTATGAGAGAGATGGTTAATTAGATTTCATAGTAAAAGATATGAATGTATCAACATCATGCTAATGCCTTATTTATGAATAATGAGGTCAGATTGAATAACATATGTTTTATAGGTATGCGTGTGTGTGTGCATGTGTGTGTGTGCATGTGTGTGTGTGCTTTGTAAATTGCTAGGAAAAATAATACCTGAAATGTTATACTTCATGTGTTAACAATAGTGACCTCTGGGGAAGGAAGAAAAGCTGACAGAAGAGGCAGGGATAGGAAGATGAGGTGACATCTTCTTTCTGAGATATACTTCTGACTTATTTGAATTATTTTCTAAAATATTACTTTTGTGAATTCTGGGAAATATAATGAGGAAGAAAATACCTGTAGGACTTTCTATTTTCCTACTTTAACTTAAGAAAATATAACATGGACTTCTCAGTAAATCTAACAATTTCCTAAAACATTTTGCTTATATATATGCCACAGGAACTTCCTTGAGTTATATAATCCTATACAGATTAAACAACTAAAACCATAAAAATACATACAATTTCCCCTTTTACTTTATCTCCAGCAAACATCAACTTCCAAAATATTGGCTATAAAAAGGAAGGTGGAACTTCAAATGGTTAAAATAGCACCAAGATTTCTTACAGTAAAAAACAGTAGATGCTCAATAAGGAAGCTGAATACATTCACAAACAAACGTGAAGTCATCCTGTTGTAATATTTTTATTTATGTCAAACTATACTTTTAATATAAGAAAGCTTTGTGCTATATCACCAAATACTCTCTTTACATATCTAGTTTTAAAAGGTCTACTAAAATCACCTCTCTCCCCTTATTTACCTTCAAGGAGCATGCCTCACAATCTATTCCATGGATTTAGTAACGATCTTTCCTTTGCTAAGATCAAAGCACTATGAACTAAGCAGTTTTATCGCCATATGTATCTGACTACAAACTGTGTATATAATCCCCATGCTTTATAAATATAATGATTTTATAACAGACCTGCTGAGCATAAGTGAGCAGCTTAATGCACACAGCCTATGAATCTTGATATTAATTACTTTTGCTCCCAAACTGTCTGTAGTGGAAAGAACTAGATAGAGGTCAGAGTCTTTGCTCTACAGCTTACTGGGAGGACTTCAAGAGCCACTTAACCTCTTTAGGTGTCAGTTTTCTTATCTCTAAAGTGAGGATTAAGATATTTACTTCACAAGTTGTCTTTGAGACTTGGTGAGATATAAAGAAATTGTGAAACTTCTCAGTCAGTGCCAAACACATAATAAGCCTACAATAAGTGCTAATTAATTTTAAAATACAATCTAGAAAAGAATACATGTGAGATAGACCATATCCCAGAGACTGCAAATAAGACTAAGACAGGCCTTCCATGTTGGCACAGTTGGCAGCTATGTCAGTGTAATGGGATGGGAGAAAGATTTTATCTTACTTCTTGGCCTCCTTAAGAAATGTTCCCTTTAGTTTGGTTCAGTCACTGTGTCCCCAGGTAAAGGTAATCTATCAATTAGGTAATACACAAACATGGACTAGGTTTTTTTCCATAAAGAATCCACACCCACTTGCTGCAACTGAACTAACAACTGTGGTAGTCAAGCACCAGGAAAAAGCACTGGACACTGAAGGAAGGGGTGGAAAGCCAGCTAAAGCTGGGGGAAGAGAACCAGAGAACAAAATATCGGTTCACTTGGGAACCTGGGTGGGTCAGTAAGTTAAGCGTCTGCCTTTGGCTCAGGTCAGGATCCCAGGGTCCTGGGATCAAATCTTGCATGAGGCTCCCTGGTCAGCAGGGAATCTGCTTCTCCCTCCCTCCTCCTCTGCCCCTCGCCCCTGCTCATATTCTCTCTCTCCCACTCTCTCTCAAATAAATAAATAAAACTTTAAAAAAATATTGATTCACTTTTCAGTCTCACACAGGGCTCATAAATGTAATTGTAATGTCTGTATTATAGCACCCTTAAGCTTTCATGCAGAGAATTCCATAAGGAATGAGATCTGTTTCAGATTTGAAGGCATCCTAGTCCTGGCTCTCAGCCCTGCAAAGTTTGAGAAAGTTCACTTAGAAAGTAGGAGTGCAGGTGAAGGTATAGGCAGGTGCACTGTGGTTAGATGCTGCCCTGGAAATTGGACTAGGTTTGCCAAACATCATCAGTTTGCAAGTTGGAACTGCTTGGCCTTGCATAACCTTGATCCAAAATGATGATTAATAGGCCTGTTTCTGCAGTGAAAAGGAAAAGAATGTTGAGAATTGAATAAACTATGTCTTAGAGGAAAGATTAACCCTTTCCTAAAACTAGCTTTCCAGAAAGAAATAGTGTTAATTAGGATCCAAACGGTGTAGCATGAATGCACGCTAAATTTTTACCCTATGACTTATCACTGCAAATTTTTCCTTGAGGTAATAACAATCTCACTACACTCACTTTTCTGATGTCAAAAATCAAGGTGTGGGAAGTACCCATAACCTGCTTATCTAGCACTAGTTCGAAAACAAGAATTGAAGTGATAACTGCTGTATTTGGAACATTTGTTATCTACTTGGAAATCCGGCATGGTTATCAGTGAAAATAAAATAAAGATAATGCTGCCCATCAACAGGGGTGTCATAAAATTCCCATACATAATGTATGTAGGAGCTCCTGGTACAGTCCCTAATGGACAGTATTGAAATAACAGTAACTTTCTTTCTAAAACATTTCATTAGTTTTGCTTTATGGCTGGAGTCTGGACCCAGGTAATTGTTTAGATGGATCATGCAGTTCACTAAGAATCAAATGAGTCTCAAGTTTTATGTATTCATCCAATAGGTGAATATTTTGGAGGAGTTGCGAGGAGAATGGGTATGTTGTTAATATAAAAAGTGTGTTACAGCTCAATTATATGAAGACTTCTGCACCTACAAAGTACTATGACTTCACTTAGAATTAATAAGTGAATTAAGTTGCCATTAATAGGTGGGTAGGTGATTCCCTGTTAGAGTAACACAACACATTTGTTAGATAGATTTCACTTACAGAAAACAGGAAAAGGTGCAATCAAATAAACACATTTGATGTCTGCTTCCAGTCAAAATGAATAACAGGGCATGAAACAAATAAATTTCAAAAACTGAACGACAAAATATATAAAGAATGGTTTTCCGACAAAGGAGCTCAGGTTGCACAAAATGATTATCCTGGAGACAGAGGAGATATAAAAAGATAGGGGAGACCCAAACAATCTCCCTTAGCTGAGATGGGAGAGTTGGGAATCCACAGAAATCAAAACACTATAATTTACAGTCCAGGACAGTACTGGAAAAGAAAAGCTACACAGAGAGGGGACAGCTTCAGATATCTGGAGACTGGCCCCCGCTTGAGACTTAAACTGTTGATCATTGCATTCGTGTAAGGAAATTCAATGCACAGCCAGGGAAGGAGCCACACAAAAGGAGAAGGGGGGAAATCAAGGAGCTCTCCATGCAAGGGGATTTACTTGTATTCTAGTTTGTATTCTAATTACTTCTACTAGTCAGAGTAGGGAAACCTTACGAGCCGTGGAGGAGTACTCAGAAGGGTTCTGCTTCAGTAGTTGAGCAACATTAGACTGAAGACTACTTTGGTCCTGCCTAATAAAGCTGAAAAGCAAGCCTTGAAAGGACAAAATGCCTCCCAACAACTTTTTTGTGTCCCAGAACAAAGTTCAAGATTATTTATAGGAATATAAAAATATCTAGTTCCCCAAAAGGAAACATTTACAATGTCTGACACCCAGTAAAAAGTTACCAGGCATGCAAAGAAGCATGAAATAGCACCCATAATGAGGAAAAAGGCCAACCAGTCGAAACTGGTGAAGCACCAACACATGATAAAACCAGTAAAGATATTAAAACATTTAAATAACTGTATCCCATATGTTTAAGAAGGCAGAGTAAAGTTTGAGATTATAGACATATTAGATACTTTTCTAAAACAGACCCAAATTGAACTTCTAGAGATAAAAAATACACATATTTTTTAAATATTGTACATTTAGGTAACAGGGCATAAATAGGGAACTGGAGGAAAAATACTACTATTGCTGTCTGGCTCATAGAAGTGTATATTTGCCTCTTCAATTTTCCATAACCTGTTCAGATCCCACCTTGTATTATAGAATGCTCTGAGAAAATCACCTCACTTTTTCTAAGCCTCACTTTCTCACTTATGAAATTGATAACAGTGATTGGAAGGCATATTGTGAGAATTAGAAATAATCTATGTAAGTTGTGGATCAGAAGTCCTAACAAAGAAACCTGTGGCCACATTTGCTTTATGCTAAAATTACAAGCAAGAAACAAAAAACAAAAACAAACCCATGAAAACCATAAGAAGATAAAAATGATATTTTGTGTATTTTTAAAGATACCTAAAACAAATTTCAAATGATATTTTAATTTTTTTATTGTGAATTATAATATATATACAGAAAAGTACACAAAAACAAATGTAATATTCAATATTGAATATTCAAAATTCAATAAATTTTCCTGTGTACATATACAGAAAAGTACACAAAAGTACACAAAAACAAATGTAATATTCAATATTGAATATTCAAAATTCAATAAATTTTCATAAGGTACACATGAATGTAAGCACTACCCTGGCCAAAGAAACAGGAAATTTTAAACACTACAGAAACTTATCTTCATGGCCTCACATCCAGTCTTTCTTCTTTCTTCTTTCTCAAAGGTAATCACTATCCTGAATTCTAACATTATAATTTAGTTTTGTCTATATTCAAGAGTTATATAAATGGAAACATCATTATATAGTCCTTTATGATTGGTATTTTTCTGTCAACATTGTGTTTAGGAAATTTGTGCATGTTGCTCTATGTAGCTACATCGGACTTATTTTCATTGCTACATAACATTCCTTTGTATTAATATTTGAGAGGTTAGTGATCTACTCTATTGTTGATTGATATTTGAGTTATTTCCAGTTATTTGGAGGTTTTAAGAGTAATGCTACTATAAACACTCTTGTATTCTTGTTATGTTTGTGTGTTGTTTTAATAATCAGCTTGATGGTAATAGAGCATGTATATTATCTACTCAAAGTAGATAATATCAAACAGTAGTTTCCCAAGTGGCTGTACCAATTGATATTCCCACTCACAAAGAGTTCCAGTAGCTCCATATCTTTGCCAACGTTTGGTATTGTTGACAACCTCATTTTTATTCACTCTAACAGGTATGCAGTGCTATATTTTTTGGTGTTAATTCACAGTTTTAAGACTAGTGAGGTTTATTTAGGCTGAATAGACATTTCTTAGGTTTATTGGCCATCTGTTCATCTTGTTTTATAAAATATCCACTCAAGACTTTCCAGTGTTTTCCTTGTTACCCATATTTTGCTTACCAATTTGCACCATCCCTTTATACACTCAGAATAGAAAAGTCCCTTATTGGTTATATGTGCAGCATTTCTTTTCTCACTCTGTAGCTTTCCCTTTATGTTCTATATTTTGATAAACAGTTTTAATATAGTGAAATGTATAAATTCTTCCTTTGTGGTTATCTTTTTCTGTCAAAGAGAATAAGCACCTTCTCCTCTACTAACTTCTAGAAGTGTCTGGTGGTGGGTATTATGGAGGGCACATAATGCATGGAACACTGGGTGTGGTGCATAAACAATGAATTTTGGAACACCAAAAAAAAATTAAATTAAAAAAAATTGAAATTTTTAAAAATTTGTTTTCTACATTTAAATTTACTAACCCCCTGGAACTGATATTACTATTTGGTGTATGCTAGAGGTCAAATCTCTCTTTTCTATATCATATTTATTTTATTCAGCACCACTGATAGTAAAACTTCCCTGCAGTGCTCTGCACTGGAAAATTTACCATGAATTAACTATCCATACATGTTGTAGGCAGGCCATTTCTGAGCTCTCTGTTTTATTCTATTAGTCAACTTGAATTAATACCAATTACCCTAATTTGTAAACCTATACATTTATTTTTCATATCCTATAGGGAAAATACTTTATGCATGTGTAGGCTAATCTTAGTTCTATGTTTCCAATTACATTAGAATCAGCATGTTAAGGGACGTACACACACATACATAAAAACGTACATAATTTCTTGAGGTATTTAGTGATAGTGCATAAGAACTATAGGTAATTTTGAAAACTGATTGGCATTTTTACAATATCAAGTCTTTACAATGGCATATCACTAGGTCTATTTAGGTCTTTCATTCCTATAAACAGTGTTTTGTGGTTTTCTTTGTAGTGACACTGCACATCTTTAACTCAATTTATTTCTAAGTAGATAGTATTTTTAATTTTATCATAAATAGCATCTTTCTTAAAATGTATTTTCTGTTTTAAAGATTTATTTATGTTTTGGAGAGAGAGAGAGAGAGAGCACAAGTGAGTGGGAGGAGGGTTGAGGGAGAGAATCTTCAAGCAGACTTCCCACCGAGCACTAAGCCTGACGCAGGACTTGATCTCACAACCCATGAGATCATGAGCTGAGCTGAAATCCAGAATTGGACGCTCAACTGACTAAGCCACCTAGGTGCCCCTTGAAATGTATTTTCTAAGTGTCCATTAAGGGTATTGAAAATATAATTAAATATTCATATTTAACTTACATTCACCACATAACTAAACTCATTCATTCAAATAACTTGTAGAATTTTTTATTTCTATATAGGCAATCACGTCATCTGAGAATAATAAATTTTACTTCTAATTTTCTAATCCTTATATATTTTACTCTTTTTGTTCATTTATTTATTGAATAGAATTCCTACATGATTTATTATCAAGGGTGATAGTAGTCATCTTTTTGTAACTCCTGGTAAAAGAGGGAAAGCTTTAACTACACCATTAAGTATCATATTTGCAATAGGTATTATGTAGACACCATTTACCAAATTAAAGATGAGTTCTTCTGTTCCCAATTTGCTACAGATTTTTTTTATCATGAATGAATGTTTTATCAGAAACTGTTTTGCATGATTTATGTGTTCACATTATTTTTCTTTTTTATTCTGTTAATATGGTGATTTATATTGGTTAATTTTGAAAAATTAAAAAACAAATTCTCTCTTTTCATAGTTGCTGCATATTATTGACTAATGTTTTAGTTTTTTTTCAGCTACATTCAGAAGTGAGATCGAGTTGTAATTTTTCTTCTTCATCGTACTACTGCCAGATTTTGCTGGGGTCAAAGTTAAGCTGGCTTCATATTACAGTTTGTGAAATGTTTCTTTTTCACTATTCTTGAAGATGTTTATATGAACTTTTAAAGTTTCTTGTTTAAAATATTTAGTAAGATCAAGTAGTGGAGACTTCTTGGTCTAGTTTTTTATGTGTGGAAAGACTATTATTTAAAGAACCTATGTATTTAATATTTATAGCATTTACACAAATTTACAGATATTTTCTCTTTCTTTGGTGTAAAAGTTTTAGTAAGTTATGACCTTCTAGGAATATGTTCATTGCATCTTTATTTTTAAATGTGTTGGCATCTAATTGTTCTTAAGTTTATTTCATTTTTAATGCATACAGAATATGTAGTAATGCCCATTTTTCATGACTGGTAATAGTTATTTGTGCCTATTATTTTTCCAGAATTTTATGTGCCTTTTCTCTCTTCCTTTCCTTGACTTTTTTCTATACATGTTACTTAATTAGTGTTATTAATTTTATTAATTTTCTCAAAGAGCTAAATTTTCTCCTTGTAAATTCACTCTAATGTATGTTTGTTCCTGTTAACTAATTTCTGCCCTTTATTATTTTCTTCCTTCACATTTCTTTAGACTTAATTTGCTATTCATTTACTAACTTTTAGTAATGGATGCTTAGCTTCTTGATTTGTAGGGTTTTTAAAAATATACTCATTTAAGGCTATACATTTCTCTTCAAATATGCTGTAGCTGCATCTCACAATATTTGGATTCTTTCTTTTATTATCACAATTCAAAAGATTCATGATTTCCATTTGGAGTCTTTTCTTGAGCCATGAGTTACTTAAGCAACATACTAATTTTTATCTGCTTGATTTGTTACTTGTTGAAAACACTATCTTAAAATATACCACTATGATTATATATTTGAATATATCTCTCTTTAATTCAGTCAGCATTTATTTTATATATTTGAGGCTAGATTTTTTAGAGGTACAGCTGACCCTTGAACAACACAGGTTTGAACTATGCAGGTCAATTTATATAAGGATTTTTTACAGTGCAGTACTGTACAGGTATTTTTTCTTCCTTATGATATTCTTTTTTTTTTTTTTAGAGACTTTTTTTTTTTTAAAGATTTTAATTATTTATCAGAGAGAGAGAGGGGGAGAGAGCAAGCACAGGCAGACAGAATGGCAGGCAGAGGCAGAGGGAGAAGCAGGCTCCCTGCCGAGCAAGGAGCCTGATGTGGGACTCGATCCCAGGACGCTGGGATCATGACCTGAGCCGAAGGCAGCTGCTTAACCAACTGAGCCACCCAGGCATCCCCCTTATGATATTCTTAATAACACTTTTCTCTAGGTTACTTTTTTCGAGAATACAGTATATAATACATACATATACAAAATCTGTGTTTATTGACTGTTTATGTTATCCATAAGACTTTGGAACAACAGGATGCTATTAGTACTTAAGTTTTGGGGGAGTTAAAAGTTATACATGGATTTTTGACTGACTGGTAGGTGAGTGGGAGTCGTTGCCCCTAACCCCCTCATTGCTCAAAGGTTAATTGTATACTATAATTGCTACATCTTCTTAGTGAGGTCAACATTTTATCACCATTTATCATGATATTCTTTCACTCTGTAAGTATTTTTAATCTATATTGTCTGATGATGATATAATGATATTAGTTTTTGTTTGTTTAATGCTTCTTGATAGTCCTTTTTCAATAGTTTTGATTTATTTGTAAGACTGTATTTGAGAGACATTTCCTACAAAGACTCTATGGTTGAAGGTGCTTTTGTTTTATCTGACTAACAATCTTTGTCTTTTAACTGGAGCATTGAGTCCATTTACATATAATATAATCATCATTATAATAGTTCAAATCTACTAAAATTTACAGAGCTTTTTTTTTTCTACCAGGTTTTGTAATATTTTCTTCTCCCTTCTTTCCTTTGTTTAGATTTTTTTTATTATTCTCTCTCTCTTCCCCAAAAGAGTCTTGATTTTAATATTATTTTAGTAGTAACTCAAGAGATTATAATATACATCCATTACTAATAAAGTATAATGTTACCAATTCTTTGGCCCTATTCTTGGACATAGAATACTATCCTTTACCTACCTCTCAACAATCTATTTTAAGTTTATATAGCATTTACCCACTCCCCCAATTTTATATGCATTTTAATTCACCAAGACATATCATTATTTTATACAGTCAATATCTAGTTAGTGTTTTATACAGCCAATAGTCCTTTAGATCTGCTCACACTCTTTATTTCTTCTTCCACTTTCAAACTTGTATCTGGGATCATTTTTCTCCTACCCTCCCCCCCCAAAAAAAATAAGCCTTAGAAGTGCTTGGATGTGTCAGTTGGTTAAGTGTCTAACTCTTGATTTTGACTTAGGGATTGAGTTCCATGTGGGAATCCACATTCAGTGAGGAGTCTGTGGGAGATTCTCTCTCTCTCTCTCTGCCCTTCCCCTCACTCATGCTCTCTTTCTCTCTAAAATGAATAAATAAATCATTAAAAATACATATCTTTAAAAAACGAAAAAATCAGTTTTAATATTTCTCTTAATGTGCATCCAGCATTGATGAATGCTCTTACTATTGTTTTCAGAAATATATTATTTCACCTTTGTCCGTAAAGATTTTTTTTTTTTGCTATGCATGAAATTCTAGGTTGTTTTGCATTTCCTTTCACCAATGTAGAGATATTCTATTTTTTACTTCTATTTTTTTGTTGTTGTTGTTGAGTAGTCTGTTGTCAGTGAAAGTGTGGGTCTTCTGGAGGTAATCTGTCTTCATTTCTTTAAGATCTTTTTCTGAGTTTCTAGAAGTTACACTATGATGAACTTAGGTCTATCTTTCTTTTAATTTATACTTCTTGTGATTTACAGTTTCTTAGCTTGGGTCAAGACAGTAGACACTGTGACATGTAGTAAAGTGCCATTACCTTGAGATGTGCAAATCTGGGGTGATATGGATATTTAAAAGGGAAAATAAGGCAAAAGCATATACAAAGAATGTGATGAAATATGTTATCATACTAGGTATCACATCACACTGCCGAGAGACTTAATAGGCTGCTCAAGAGCGGAGTTTTCTTTCTGGCATTGTAACTTCTTAGGAGTTGCAGTAATGAACCGCACCTAAGAGTATTCAATGGAAGAAGAAACAAAGGGGTAATTTATCTTCCTAGATACTTTCCACTTCTAACTATTCTTAGTTCCATTCATGAACAGTAATTCTCCAGCACTAGCAAACTGTACTGTCTGGCTCCCTGACGGGCATTCAGTAAAATGGATAATGCTTAGGGTTAAACGTGTACAGGCTGAAACTAAGGATTGATGTCTTTAATTGGTTTTGGAAAAATCTCAGGCATTACTTCAAATACTGCTTCTGTACATTCTTTTTCTTTTTTAAAAGATTTATTCATATATTTTAGAGAGGGAGAGAGAGAGCGCACAGGAGAAAGGGGAGGTGCAGAAAGAGAGCGAGAAGGAAAAAATTTCCAGCAGACTCTGTGCTAAGCACAGAGCCTGACAAAAGACTCAATCCCAGGACCCTGAGATCATAACCTGAACCAAAATCAAAAGTCAGTTGCTTAAACACCTGAACCCACAGGCACCCCCTGAATCTTTTTTCTAGGGTTCCATTTATGAGCATGTAAGACTTTCTTCCTGTATATTTTAGTTCTTTTCCCTCTTTTGCTTCTCTGGATGTTATTCTAGATATTTTATTCTTTTGTGTTTTTTTTTTCTTCTTCTTTAGCTGCATCTAATCTACTTTTGCTCTCCACATATTTTCTCAATAGAAGATATTTTATTTTCCAATTTTATAACCTCTTTTGGAATTTTAGGAGTTACTAGGCTCTCTCAAAATCTCCAGTCTGGTCTTCTAGCTCCTTGAATACATTAAGAATAGTTATTTTAAATGTTATGTCTGATTGCTCCACATTTTAAAGCCAAGTGGGTCTCTTTCTGTTGTATGATATTTTTAAATTTTTCTTATTGTCTTATCACTTCATGTGACTTATAGTTTTAATTGGGGGCTGTGCATTGCATATGAGAAAAATCATAAGCATAGTAGACCTACGATAATATTACCTTTTTGCAAAAACAGAGGCATATTCAATCTGAAAGCAACAATTTTCAAAGAGGAGAAGGCCAGAAAATAAACCTCTAAAATATAAATTGTCGAAGTAAACTTTTTTAGGATTTACTACATAGCTGGCTCTTTGCATACATACTTCTTTTAATTATAAAACATTCCTCTAAGTGATTTATTCTTTTTTTAAATTTTTTTAAGTTTTTTTATAAACATATATTTTTATCCCCAGGGATACAGGTCTGTGAATAGCCAGGTTTACACACTTCACAGCACTCACCAAAGCACATACCCTCCCCAATGTCCATAACATCACCCCCCTTCTCCCAAACCCCCTCCCCGCAGCAATCCTCAGTTTGTTTTGTGAGATTAAGAGTCAAAGTGAATTATTCTTATCTCCCCCCCTTTCAAAGTGAGAAAGCAGAGAATTAAAATTCTAACAATTCAATGAAAAACACACCTGTAGATGTAGCAGAGAAGGAATCAAAATTCTATTCTGTGGTGCCAAATACTCTGCAAGTTCTGCTTCACATTAAGACTTCCTCAAACCTTCTCTCAACATGACTGGAAGGGATCTAGTTATAGTGGTAAAAGTCATCAGTATTGCTTAATGGGTAAAAACCCTTCTAAATTGCCAAAGAAGAACAAAAAACAACCTATTAATAAGTAAATCCTGGAGACCAAATTAGAAGAAAGAACTTACCAAACCAACACCCTGTCATGTAAGGAAAACAAAACCACATGCTGAATGAACATTTACTCTGGGACTGATTTGTTTAATGTGTTAAGTTCCTTCACTCAACTACCTCAATAAGAACTCTTGAAAACCTACTTTCTTATATACTTTGGGCAGCACTGTGCCAGCTTGCACTCTTTAAGTAGGCATTCTCCTCCAGATTTAGGTCCCCTGGTTAAAATTACAGGGGAATTTACAGCACTACATTCCTCCTCTCATGTGGCGGGAGGAAGAGGGAAAGAGTTTCACCATCCTTTTTTAAAAGATGATTTAAACTCTTTCAAGACTTCAAGCTTTTTATTGGACAATTTATGGAAAATTTTGAAGAGGTTCAATGAATTCCATTAAGTGAAACTTAAATTCAAAGGAATTCCTTCACCCTAAAGGAGTTCCATAATATTTATTTGATTCTCACATCAATTAGGCTATGAGTCACTATTTTTAAGAGGCAGTTTGGTTAGGAGTCTTATTTGGCCTTAATTTAATATCCTAACAATAGGTTGTTGAGCTCAGTAATTACTACCTTGACTGATACATTTCTCTTTTGAATGTTCTGAATCTTTCACAAGCAGAGCTGAATTTCTGGATGCTGCTATATCTACTGGTCTTTGATTTTCAGAGTTTATATTATTGAATGTTTGAGGGTTTGAGAGCTTCCAAGAATGCTGCAGTATTTGAGGTTTTTATTCCTGAGTATGAAGGCTTCTAGGATGATATTAATGATAGTCAGAACCCAAATAAATGGATGTGAGTGATTGTAAAAGCATAAAACAACTAAATGAAGGGAAACCCCAAGTCTGAGAAGAAGTTGGAATTTCCCTATAATCTAGAAAGCAAGTAAAATCATTGATCCTGATTGTTGAAATTAAGCCATTTCTTGTGGACTATAGGCTCATCTCACATATTTCATGGGTTAAGGTAAAAGCAATAAAGGTTTGAAATATGTGACCCTACTGTTCAGACTAGTTCTTCTTGGGGACCTGAGTGGGTGAGTTGGTTAAGCATTGGCCTTAGGCTTCAGTCATGATCCCAGGGTCCTCAGATTGCCCCTGCATTGGGCTCCCTGCTCACTGGGGGTTCTGCTTTTTCCCTCTGTCTCTGCTCCTGCCCCCCACCTGACTCATGCTCTCTCTCTTAAACAAACAAACAAACAAACATGTCTCTTTTCCCAGTGACTTCAGTGCTGAAGCTAATGGTGAAGGAAACACCACAGGGTCAGTGAATAAGAACTTATAAAAAGAACTAAAGGGACATACAGAACAGGGGAAGAAGAGAAAATCTCCCAGTGAAAAATACTACTATCTGGTCTTAGGGAAGTACTCAATATACTCCACACTCCTACCTCCTCTTAGGTGTGACATTACCATGTCACAGAGGACGAAGAAGTGTAAAACTAAAGCAGAAACAACCACCAAAAATACTTTAGTCACTCCCATGTGTCCTGGGTAACTAACAACATAGTAACTAGCAAACAAATTGCACATAGCCACATTCCTGATATGTAAAGAGTAACATCATACCATCTTTAGAAATGCAGGAAAAAGTTTAATAACAAAAGTAAGGTAGTTGCAACCATATCCATACATCTCCTCTCATATTCCTACAAACTATCTCATACATATATAAAATATTAGTGGGGAAAAATACAATAGCAAAACGACTTAAAAGCAAATGTTCATAGAAGCTTTATTCATAATATCCCCAAACTGAAAACAACACATATGTCCATTTGTCCTTCAACAGGCAAATGGATAAACACATTATAGTACATTCAAATAATGGAATACTACATAGTAAAAAAGAGAGTGAGAGCTCAAACTACTGTTAACTGATAAAGGCAATGACATGAATGAATCTTAAAACTGATGTACTGAGTGAAAAGAGCCAAACAAAAGAGTACAAATGAAATATCACTTACATGAAATTTTTAAAAAGAAAAAATCCTACATTTATAATGAAAAAAGATATCAGTGGCTGCCTAGGGCTAGGGTTTGGGGGAATGGAGTGATCATTAATTACCAAGGGACCTGAGGGAATTTGGGGGGGTTGCTGATGGAGATGTAATTTATATCAATTTTGGTGGTTATAAAAGTATGCACATTTGTCAAAACTCATTGAAATCTTCACATTTCAAAGACATCTTTTTATTTATAGGAAAATTATATCTCTATAAAGTGTTTTGTTTCATTTTAAAGCAATATATTCAACTCAGAAAAAAAAAACAAGCCTAAAACCTGAGTATTGTCTTTAGAGTCTATTCACATACCAGTAAAAATAAGTAAAAAATACAGGTGTACTCAAAATATTGGCTGTATAAAACTACTGGGATGCTGTTTTAAGTAGGGTTTTTAAATTCAAAAGTAAAGGAAAAGCTCCTTCTCTTTTTTTTTTTTTTTTTTTTGACCATTCAATGATTCTTTATTTTTTTTAAATTTTTTCAATTTATTTATTTTCAGAAAAACAGTATTCATTATTTTTTCACCACACCCAGTGCCTCATGCAATCCGTGCCCTCTATAATACCCACCACCTGGTACCCCAACCTCCCAACCCCCCCCACTTCAAACCCCTCAAATTGTTTTTCAGAGTCCATAGTCTCTCATGATTCACCTCCCCTTCCAATTTACCCCAACTCCCTTCTCCTCTCTAACACCCCTTGTCCTCCATGCTATTTGTTATGCTCCACAAATAAGTGAAACCATATGATAATTGACTCTCTCTGCTTGACTTATTTCACTCAGCATAATCTCCTTCTCTTTTCCAGGCTTTAAGTGGATGAACAGTTCTTTGTAAGGGAAGGAATGAAAGACCCAGAACTCAAAGAAACAGTTATCAGTCAGAGACTGTCCTTCATTCTCTACTAAAGATATTATTAAGTAATAATCAGATGTTACACTTATTTGTTTCTCAGTCTTCTGCTAGGAAGTCTTCTTTCCTCTATTGAAAATACAGGGCAGCCATGAATACCAGCCCCACTTCTCATCTTAAAAAGGTAAACCACACATATGTATCCTTAGTTGACTCTAGACATTCATCCTAACTCTCCTCAAGAATTCATTGCTTCTTTTGCTAACAAAAACAAAATAATTAACAGTAATCACAGCTAGTTATAAAATTTTTCTTTATCAATTGTGAAATTGGAGGCAAGTTTCTCAGGTTCTCTAAAAAAGATATTACAAAGTAGCAAGCATACAAAAACTATCTTCACATAGTACAAAATATAAAAACTAGAAAATCCCATTCTTTCATCTCTCTTCTAGTTAAAACTTAAATAAGCTATCTGGTAGGAATAGAATAGACCAAGCTTTGCTATATTGTGCTAGTCCATGTGAATCAGAGATAAATAGTAATTAATAATAAAGAAATGCTTACTCTATACCAAGCAATGTTCTATATACTTCATATCCAGTAATATTTTTACATACACAACAACCATAAAAAATAGATTCTGTTACTATCACTATTTTATACATGATAAAGTGGGATAAAAAGAGGTGAAGTAAAATAACTGAAGTTTATAGCTGGCTATTGATAGAAGCATTCAAACTTAGGTATCCTGTTACCAGTTTCCATAATTTAACCACCATACTATACTACATTGTCATTTGTCAAATAGTCAAGGCTCTGACCTGACACTCAAGATTTACATTCTTGCTATCTATCTATTTTTTTTTTTTTTTTTTTTTTTAGGTCTTTGCAGAGTCATGTGCTAACCCAACTCAGACTGCATGGTGCTCAAAGGCATAGTGCTAACATGTGAGTCTCCCAAGACAGAAGACTCAGTATCACTAACAATCCCCAGCCATTACTCCAAAGGGGCCATTTTTCTTTTATCTGATGTATAATAAGTTCCAGAAAAAGAGATATATCGTAAAGAGATAGTTGTTTCTCTTTCTTTCCTTATAATCATAAATCAAAAGATAAAGTGTACAGATCACATAGTATGCTAAGTACAACACTTTCATACTCTAATTTGATTATTGCATCCAATTAAATTATTATTAGAACATCTATTGCCCATTTTAGATGAAGAAATGGGTTTTGAAATGCTAAATAAGTTATTGAAGTCAAACATTTAAGAAGTGGCAGGACTCAGCATTAAAACATGTTCTATCTGATTTCAAAGTCTATACTTCTAATCACTAATCTGTAAAGATTTAACAACATAAGGTAATTCACTTTACCGCCAACTATGACCCTACATGGGAATAACTCAGGAGGATCTTAGGAGAGAGAAAGGTACCTGAAGGCTCAATCTGGCATCTATGGCCTTTTCTTCCTACTTCAAAGAGCAACAATCTCTGAGGTAATTATGAACCATCTCTTGTTTGAACAAATCCTGGATGATGGGTATTTGGAAATGTTAAGATTAGGTGCCTTTTTCCAGAACCATTCCTACCCAAAAATCAAGTACAAACAAATACCGGAAAAATGTGCAATCTGTACTTGAGAATATTTTGCCAAAAGGATTTTCATGCAGATCATATGGCTCATATGGGGTGAATGCCATTATCTTTCTACCCCGATATGCTCTTCACTATCATCTACAGGATATTGGACTGCTTTATAAATATTAAATGAAAAAAGAGTATATTTTATTCAGCTCTAAATATTGAATCCAAGATTTTGATTGCCAGGTTGTTTTATTTCCCTCGTGATTTCTGATACATATCAAGAAAATTGCTATTATACTTCATATAGTATTATATATTAATGATAAAAAATGTTATACAAATAAATATTTGACTTGAATATATCTAATTATTCATGGATTTAGAAGAAAAACATTTTATCCATTATGGTCATGAAATAGAAACATCTGATTTTAGTAAAATTTTGGCTTTGGGATAGCTAAGAGTTCACAACTTTGAAAATATTTGCCCTAGCCTTCCATAATGACATTGGTATAAAGCTTATTATTTTCAATTTCTGCCGTAATCTATGTCACAAACATTTCAGATCTGAATCAATAGCTATTTCAGTGGGGAAAAAATCAAATAAACAATCTGAAGAAGCATCACAGAACACCAGTGGGTACAGGCAACTAAGTCTCAAGCAAAGCTTGCCCTCTAGCCAAACAACCAGGAAAAAGACAGCCTACCCTAGCAACACAGAAAACTTTATATAAGAATCATCCAACTCAAAGCAAACAACACAGGAAAACCTGATTCCAACCTCATGTCTACCAACACAGGCCAATTGAGGACACTGAACTTTCACCTTATATAGCTATAAGTAGGTTGTAGCTCCCACACAGTGATGTCTGGGGAGACCAAGTGGTAAACATGACTTTCATTCCCACTAACTGGTAACAAGCCTCTTTCCAGTTGTGGTGTCAGTAGAAACCATGGGGGAAGGGGAGATCCTATAATTCCACCCCCACCAATCAGTAATGAGGTATCCTCCCCATGGGGAAGCATCAGAGGAGGCTTATTGGAGAACCAGGAATTCTACCATCTCCCAGGTATAATGAGGCCAACCCTCCCTCCAGCCCTGATTCTCTCACCACAGTGTCAGTGCTGGTGGAAGCCAATGGTAAGCAGTACCAAAACACCTCTGCCCTTTCCAGCCAGCATAATACTGCAAAAGCCTACTGGAGAGCCAGAACTTCCCTCATTCCCTAGCAATAATGAGGAATCTGTCCACTGCTGGAGTGTCAAAAGAGTTTGAATACAGAACTGGACTTCTACCCCCACCTAGCAGTGATGAAGTGGCACCCACCTCTCCCCACCAGCCCAGCTTAAAAGGAGGTCTGGTAAAACACAAGATTTGACTAAGGTCCAGAGTCTCACAACATAAAATTCCAAATCTACAAGTATGCTTAAAAATCACTTGGAATAACAAGAATCAGAAAAATATCAATTTGATTAAGAAATGGCAATCAATAGACACTAATACCAATACGACACAGATGCTGGAATTATCTGAGCAGGATTTTAAAGCAAGTATCACAAAAATACTTTGGTATGTAATTATAAATATGCTTGAAACAAAGGAAAAAATACAACATTGTGGCAAATAAATGAAAGTCTCTGCAAAGAAACAGAAGACATAAAGAGGGATTAATAACCAACCAACCAAACAAACAGAAAACCTCATTGAATAGCTCAACAACTGAAAAGAAAGGACAGAGGGAAAAAAATAGTGAACTTGAAAATAAAATAACAGAAATCACCCAATCTGAGCAATAGAAAGAAATAGACTAAAATAACAAGTGATCAGTGCTTCACAAACCTATAGAGCAAACTATCAGATATATGTGTTGTAGCAATCCTAGGAGAAGAGGAGAAAAAGAATAGGACTAAAAAAATACTTGAATAATGGATTTAAATTGGCAAAATCATTAACCTCAATCTAAATGACCTTACACAAAAATTAACTTAACATGGGTCAGGGATTTAAGTGGAATATGTAAAACTATAAAACTTTAAGAACATAGTATAGAAGAAAATCTTCCGGACCTTTTGGGAGGATTTCTTGGACATGAAATCAAAAGCACAAACCCATACAGAAAAAATTGATAAATTCGACTTTAGCAAAACTAAAAAATTTGCTGTGGAAAGACCCTGTTAAGAGTGTGAAATAGCAAACTAAACACTAGGAAAAAACACATGCAAACCACGTATCTCATAACAAACTATATCAAGAACATTTAAAGAACTATTAAAAACTTGGTGACAAACTACAACAAAAGAGCAAATAATCAAATTAGAAAATGGGCAAAAGATAATGAAGCATTTCACCAAAGAAGATGTACAGATGGCAAATAAGCATATGAAAAGATGTTCAGTATCACTAGCTGTCAGGGAAATAGAAATAAGACCACAGTGAACTTTCACCACACATCTATGAGAACAGCTGAAGGGTTTTTTTTAAGTGAGAATACTAAATTTTGTGGAGATACTGGATCTCTCACACATTGCTGGTGGGAATGTAAAATGTAAACTACTCTGGAAAACAGTTTAATTATTTTTTTAAAACTATACATTCATTGATTTACCAGCTGACCTAGCATTTGCGCTATTGGACATTTATCCCAGAGAAATAAAAACTTACATCCACACAAAAACCTGTATGCAAATATTGGTAGCCAAAACCGGGAACATCCAAAATATCCTTTGATAGGTGAATGGGTAAACAAACTGTGGTATATCTATACCATGGAGTGCTACTCAGCAATAAAAAGAAGACTACTTACAACATGGAGAGACCTTGAGGACATCATGTGGAGATAAGCCAGTCACAAAAAGGCAAATAGTGCACAATTCCACTTATATGAGGTTCTCAGAGTAATGAGATTCATGGAAACAGAAAGTAGAAGGGTAGTTACCAGGGGCTGTGGGGAGAAGAAAAGGGAACTGCTGCTTAACTGGTATAGAGTTTCAAATTTGCAAGTTGAAAAGTTTAATAGATCTATTTCACAAGAATGAGAATACATTTAACACTATTGAACTCTATACTTAAAAATAGTTATGATAATTACAGTTGGGTCTATGTTGTGTGTTTTATACCACAGGAAAAAGAGGAAAAAGAAAAGGGAAAGGGAAAGGAAAAAAAAAGAGAAAAAATTTGACACATGCAGCAACTTAGATGGATCTCAAGATGATGGTGAGTGAAAACAAAAACAAAACAAAACAAAAACCCAACTCATCCCCAGTCACATACCCTGTGATTTTGTTTATTTAACATTTTAAAAATTTTAACAATTATAGAGCAGAAAAGGAAATTAGTAGTTCCCAGGGATTAGGAATGGATGGGGGAAAGGAAGTGTGACTGACTATAAAAAGGTAACATGAGGAGTTCTTTGTAATGATATCTTTATTGCATTGGTGGTTCCATAAACTTACATATGCTAAATGTCATAGAACATACACATACACTGTGCCAATATCAGGTTCCTAGATTTGATATTGTAAAGTCGATATTGTATTCATTTTTTACTGTTTCAGTAACAAATTCCCTAAATTAAGTGGCCTTGAACAATGCAAATTTATTATCTCACAGTTCTGTAGGTCAGAAGTCTGGGCACCATACGATTCAGCTAATTTCTCTGTTTTTGGCTTCATGGAGCCAAAATCAAGGTGTTGGCAGGGCTGAACTCTTTTCTAGAAGTTCTGGGTTAAATCCACTTTCAAGCTCCTTCAGGTTATTGGCAGAATTCAGTTCTATGTTGTTGTAGGATGCAGATCTATCTCTGCTTCCATGCTGGCTATTGGCTACAGTCATTGTTAGATTCCAGAGGTTGCCTGTATTTCCTGGCTAATGGGCTCCTTTGTCATCTTCAGAGAAGCAGTGGCAGGTAAAGTCCTTCTCATTCTGAATCTTCTGACCTCTCTTTTTGCTCATTCCTCTTTTGCTTCTCTTGATTTCAGTTGGAGAAACTTCTCTGCTTTCACAGGCTCAAATGATTAGATTATATCCACCTAGACAATCCAGGATACTGTCCCTATTTTAAGATCCATAAATTTTATGACATCTGCATAGGTCTTTCACAGCAGTATCTAATTGATAATTAAGTTATGGGAATCTGGGGGAGACAACTTTAAAATTCTATCTATCATAATTATGCAAAACACAACCATTACAGGAAACTGGTTAAAGGTTACATGGGAACTCTCTATACCAGTTTTGCAACTCCTTGTAAATTTATAATTATGGCAAAATAAAAAAAACTTTTTAAATGCAAAGAAAAAATAAAGGCAATATAAATATATTTCCCATTGAAAAACTACTACCAGAAGACCCAGACTAAAAGAAATACTAAGAAGTTTCAAGTAGAAGAAAAATTATTTCAGTTGGAGATACGGAATTGCAGGAAACAAAAAATGCAGAAAGAGGTAAATACGCAAGAAAAATCTAAGTTGTTATTGACTTTATAATACAATAAAAATGGCATGTTAGATTTAAAATATAGATAGAATTGAAATGCACAACAAGAATAGCATAAAAAGATGGAAAAACCTAAATGGAGTTCAAGTGTTTTAACATTCTTGCACTGTCAGGAAGTTTAAAAGTACTAAATTACAGATGACACTAACAAAGTTAAGGACACACATTATTATCTCTAGTGTAACCACTAAATGAATAGAATATTCATGAAATTAGTGAATATGAAATGACAGAATATGTGTTAACAAGCCAATAGAAAGAAGTGGAAAAATAAAATACAAGGACCCAAAAGATGACTAGAAAAGAGAAACTAGGAATGAATATCAGGCGGGACAAAGAGAAAACTCAAACATATCAACAAATGTATTAAAGGTAAGCAAACCAAATATTCTAATTAAAAGACAAAGACTATAAGAATAAGTAGAGGGGGTGCATGGGTGGCTCAGTGGGTTAAGCCTCTGCCTTTGGCTCAGGTCAGAACCCTGAGATCATGGTCCTGGGATCCAGCCCTGCACTGGGCTCTATGCTCACAAGGAGCCTGCTTCCCTCCCTTCCCCCCTCTGCCTCTCTGCCTACTCGTGACTTCTGTCAAATAAATAAAATCTTTAAAAAAAAGTACAGATTTTAAAAAAAAAACCCATATGCTGTTTGGAACTCACACTTTAATGTAAAGAGACAAGCTGAAAATAAAAGAATAGAATTATAAAATCCATGTAAAATGCCCTTTCCACCAAATAAGAAACCTTAATATAGCTATGTTGAAATCACAAGAAAGAGCTTAAAGAAAAATGGTAAGAAGAGACATTCTGTGATGAAAGTGCCAACCTTCTCAGAAGATACAATAATTCTTAACCTGCATGCACTAATAGCATAACATCAAAATAGAGTTAAGTAAAAACTGGCAGAATAAATCAGAGAAGTTGACAAATGCAAAAGTATAGTTGGAGATTTTAGTAAGCACTTCTCAGTAATTGATAACACAGACTAAAATAAACAGGAAGGGTATAAAAGATTCGAATAACACAACAAACTTGATCTAGTTGACATATGTGTAATACTACACACATTGAAGAATATGTATTTAAATGCCTACAAAACATTTACAAAAATTATAAATTTTTGCATATAGACCATGTAGCCAGTCTTAACAAATTGCAAAGAACTGAAATCACATAGAGAATGTTCTCTTACCACAGTGGAATTAAAGCTGAAATTAATAGTAAATTTTTAAAAAATATAACTAGAAAGTGGTCACATGGTTGAAAATGAAACAATACATTTGTTAAGAACACATGGTCAAATAAAGAAATTCTAAGAGAAATCAGAAAACGTGTTTAAGTGAAAATTACTAAAATATGGCATAACAAAATCCACAGGGGACAGAAAAAAATTGTGCTTGATGGAAAGTAGATAGTTTTAGATGTATACATTAGGAAAAAATGTAAAGCTGAAGATTTAATTATATTTCTCAAGAAGTCAGCAACAGAGTAATGTTATCCGACCCTTTTCTCTTTGCAAATATTTCAAATCCTTTAGTCTTCCAAACTAGAGCTTCCTAATTCCACATATTATTTGAACAGATATCGTTGTTGTTGGATTTAGAGTGACAGATGCCTCTTGGAGGAATTCACCATTAGTCAATTTAGTGGATTTAATGAAAACCTCCATCTGTATTTGAAACTGTTCCTACTGTATTGGGAATCCATTAATAGCATCTATATCTAAAAGGAGCTTAATGTGGATATATTTTGGTAGTTTGGAATGCTAGTGTAAGTATCAATACATGTTTTTAAAGCTCTTAGAAATCTGTCAATGAAAACAGCAATATAAATGCAAAAGTTTGGCTTTTCAAACCATTTAGATGCTCAGAATAAGAGAGAAAATGAAATGTGAACTGAACCACAAAATTGGAGTATTTACTTTCCTCACCTCATTTTTAAAACAAGCAAGACTCAAAGGAAAGAAAGATAAGGGTGGGTGTAGAATTGGCTTCACAACTCATAAACAGCAGTTCTAAAATAACTAACTGGATGAAGATAGACAGAGGGAGCTTAAATAAAACAAGCAACTAATATTCTTCAAATAAACTTGATAGTAGTGAGGAAGTAGATATCAAATCTGATCTAAACTCCTGTGTGTCCATTTATTAATCATTCACTAATCCATGCATTCAACCATCCATTAATCTAGGAGATCTTTGTTAACTCTTTGCCAGGCACTGTGCTACATGCGAGAAAAACAATGGAGAGCAAACTGCTGTGTTTTCTTTCTTCTTGGTGTTTACAGTCCAGTAGGGTGGCATTAAAACAAGAAAATAAATAAACTGGTAAGTACAAATTGAGATGGTCTTATGAGACAGAGGTTCAGGGTGTTTTAGGAGCATACAATATGGGATATAGTCTGAGGAGTTAAGGAAAGCATCCCCCAGAAATTTTTATGTGAGCTTCGGTATGTAAGATAGAGATTGGCTAATAGGTCAAAAAGATAGTGGGGGGAAAGAGCCTTCTGGGCAGAAGCAGCAGCACAGGCAAAGCTTCTAGTGGGGTGGAAGGGTTCACTGGGGAACTGAATCAGGGCCAGGGTGACTGAAAAAGAGCCTGAGGGAAGAGTGTGAAAGGGGGAGAGCTGAAGACAGTGTGAAGGAGGTGGGATGACGCGGGGTCAGCAGAAACAAGAGCCATGTAGGCCAGATTAAAGGTCTTGTCTTTCTCCCAATAGCAAAGGGAAGTTGAGAAAGGGTTATCAGCAGGAAGATGACAAGATTAGTTCAGTATTTTAAATATTACTTCACTAGATGTAAGCAGTACAGGTTGGATTCCAGGACACCAGCTAGGATCCTGTGGCATCAATAGAGGGGAAAAGATGGTAGCTTAGAACAATGTTTGGAGGGTACTACTGCCTTCCCTGGGCAAAAAAAGCCCCACCCAGTAAGAGTCCACTTCCCTTTCCCAAATCTACCTTCCATGATTCCCACCCCTGCCAGGCCAATAGGCTTACTGTCTCCTAAACAAATCTTTCCTATTCTTTCTCCCACCTTTGTCCATGTTACTCTTTGCTTCATGAATTTCACCTGAGGCTTTCACCCAAGTCACAACCATCTTAAACACCCAAGTTCACATTGCATTCCCTTTTCCTTAGAACATTCCCACTCCACCATTTCCTTCCTTCTCTGCATTAAACATGTGCTAGTTCCTCCTCTTCCTTCCCCTGCTGAAATTATAGGCTTCTTAGGGAAGGAAATGTGGCTTGCATTTCTCTGGAATCTTCCATAAGATCAAGCATAAGGCTGGTATTAAGTGCAAAACACCCTTCACACCTAATCAAATTGCACTGCAATGAAAAATATCCCCAAGTATATGGATTATAATTTGTGGAAATACATGTTCCAAATTCCACTTAAGATTTTTAAAAAACTGGTATTATATTAATATAAAGGGTATTATCGAAGAACATTTTATAATAGGTTAAAATCCAAGCCATCTGGAGTCAGCACCAAACTTGTGGATTATTCTACCAGTTTGCCTTTTAGTAGCTAAGCATGTCTCTTCTGATTTCTGTGTACTCCCATACATGCCAAACGAGTGGCGGCACCCATGAACTTGGCCTTCAGAAGGATTCCCACTAGAGCTTCTTCTAGGGCAGTAGAAAAGTGGGTCTTATCACACACATGCCAGGGTACATTCCCAGCAGGACCTACTGCCTCCGTGCTCCCCACCTGGCAGTCTTACAAGACTCTAACAGCTAACTAAGAAAGGATCAGAGAAACAGGTCTTATGAAGACAACTTGCCAAGAATTCATTTCTTTATTCATTCTGTATATTAGTTCCACAAATCTTCAATAAAACAATGTCATGCTTTATGCACCTGAATTTTGTGAAGAGGCTAAATTTTGTGAAATATGAAAAGGGTCAGCCCATGTGCATAAGACATGGTTTGCATAAATAACAGCTAATATATGTTGAACGTGCCAAGCAAAAGGCAAAGTTCTTTAAACGAATTAGTCACACAACAGCTTCATGAAATAACTTGTATTGTTCAAATAATAAGCCCGAGATTCCAAAATGGAGGTAACTCACCTCACTCAAAATCTCAGGAACAGTAATGATGGGGCCAAGACTCTGACTGAGGTTTGTCTGTCTATGGAATCAGAACATAAACTTCCAATTTTACTTCCCGAACAGTGGCCACACATGGACTACAGATGCACTGGGGGTGTCTGGGTAGGGTTCTGGATGGCTGGAGTTCCTCTGATGTTTCCAGACCACAGCTTTGCTCACACTGTTAACATTCCTTTCTTGTTAGAATACCAAGCAACCTGAGGGATCCCCTCAGTTGTTCCTCAGTTGTCTCATGAACTTCTAAGGCGACTCAGGACCTAGTGCCTCCGTGCTCCCCACCTGGGGAGCTCTGCAAATTGGGATTCAATAACCATACAACATCAGGGAGGCAGAAGAGTACTGGATTTTGCAATAGTTTCTGCATCTCAAAGAAATACAATTGAATTCTCCTTTCCCCAACTGGACATATGTGTGATCTTAAGCATCTTAACCTCTCTGTACCTCTGAGTTATAAGAGTACCTACCTTTTTTTATTTTTTAGATATTATTTACTTGTCTGACAGAGACACAGAGAGAGGAAACACAAGCAGGGGGAGTGGGAGAGGGAGAAGCAGGCTCCCCACTGAGCAGGGAGGCTGATGCGGGGCTCGATCCCAGGACCCTGGGATCATGACCTGAGCCGAAGGCAGAGGCTTAACCACTGAGCCATCCAGGCACCCCAGGGGTTTTCTAATTATTAAATGCAATAGAATGTGTAAAAGTGCTTTGCATAATTTCTAGCACAGAGTAAAGTAAGAGTAAAGCCCAAAACTTTACTGCTTCTACTATTATTTCCCTTATACACTCTGTTCTTACTTTAAACAGCTAGTTTGCTGGTTATTTCACTTGCCTTGTGCTTATCTGCTCTCTTGGGGTGAATTCCTCAGAAGCACAATCTGTTACAAGGATTTGGGTGCAGGTAGTTAATTTGGAAAGTGATCCCAGGAAGCACCCATCAGGAGAGTGGACGAGTGAGGCAGGCAAGGGAAGAAAGCCAGTGTAGGGTAAGTTAATGAGCATCAAGCACTCTGGGTTACTGAGAGAGTCCTACTGGGTATCTCTAAGAGATGGTGCAGCATACACCCAAGAATTGTCCCATCTGAGGGCCAAGAAAGCCCCTATTTGTCACTGGCTGGGGCTGTTCCCAGGGCATCAACTCCCTGATTCTTCCAGCCTGCTCTGCATGCTCACTGAGCAAGTCCCACGGCCAAAGAAAGTTCTCAGAAGAGTTGCAGACCTGGCATCGAGAAGCCACCAGTGTGCACTGGAAGGTACGTGCCCACAAGACATCTTTTTATTCACAGGGCCCAGCATAGTCTTTTACCCAGAGTCAATGCTTACATAAACGTTTTTTGGTTTAAATTGTGTTTCATATTGAAAATGATGAAGCACAAAATGTACTTATCTACTCTACTATGCAAGTGTTACACTTAAACCTCTTGGGAAATGTTTGCTGGAACATCTCTTGGCCTTCTTTAATGAATTTTGATCTTACATCACATTTAAACGCCTTGGAGTTCTGAAAGACAAATATATCCTCATGTAATTTAAATGACAATCAGCAGGCTATTTTTTTCCTTATTAATATACAGAAAACTGGTGGTCACAGCAGGTAACTGATGAGGCTAATCTGTCAATGTCCTGATAATTCGCTGCCTGATTGCTCTCAGTCCGGGAGGATGCATAATCACAGTAACACCAAGCAATTTGATCAGGTCCAGAATAGATCATCGATTGTCCTCAAGTGAGCTGGGTGTCGGCACTGAATGAGGTTGGCACGATATCTCAAGGGAGCTCCTCCGAAAGAAATCAATATTGAGATTTCAAAATATTGTAGAAGAGATCAACAGGAAGCTTCTGTGAGATGCAAACCTAGGGGTAATGTTGTGGCGGAAAGAGAATTGACGTGATTAGTCATCATACTCTGTTAATTCGGACTCAGCCAAAGTTATTCAAAAAGATTTGAGGATCCTAATGGATGACTCAGGCATTTGACTGTTTTAGTTTCTACACTTTTCTACAGTTTTCCAAACAGTCTGAGGTATTTCTTAACCAGATGTTAACAAAAATATTCTCCAAACAAAAGGCAAATCATTGTTTCCACTGTGATACGGAGAAATGAATAAGTGGCAAGGCCTTACCAGTGATTGAAGAACACCCAATATTTTTAACCATGACCTGTAATAAATAAAAATGCAACCTACATGTTGAAACTTTATCCTTCATTTTGATGGCACTTTCAGATAAATAATTAACAAGATTAGGTAATTTTACTTTGTGGCTGGAATATTTCCGAAGTCAGGTATACATGCCTTTCTTCCTCTAAGCTGTTACCTTCCTTGTTTGGCTATTTGGAACCATTACTGCTTTTAATTTAAAGCTTCGGAGAAGCCAGTTTCAACAGCCATGTTTTCCTTCCTTACACGTTTTGTTAACCAATTTATGACTTCTGGGAAGGAGAAGGGGAGTACAAGGAAAGCAAAGAGGCACAGGAAGGTTCATGTGTGACTGGTACCACTGTGTCGACCTAGCAACAGAGCTTTTCAAGCCTGGTAAGAAATGCAAACTCATTCATTCTCTGATGAAGTTCATTTATGAGTTCTTTGTATACCTGAATCTCAGAATCTCTTACCTGCTCTTCCTTTGCTAAAGAGAAACAGATCTTCATCCTTCTCACTCAGCCTCTGATAACCTAGTAGCACCATCAGCTTCTCTGCCAAAGTCCATTCATTCTTTCAGATGGTCCTGTTAGCTAAGATCTCTTTCATAAGAAGGCCAGGTAAATATTCTCTACCTTAACTAACTCTAAGTGCAATTATTTTCTTTAAATAGTAGCTCCCTTCTTTTATTTTATTTTAATTTAATTTATTTTTATATTTTATTTTATTTGCTACCATAGGCCACTTTAAGCTAGCCTCTCAATTTACATATATCCCACACAGAAAGCAGATCCCGGTCCACTATGTCTCTTCTAAAAGGCAGTAAGCTCTTCTGGTAATTCCCTTTGACCAAGGACTTAAAACTGTTCATTACCCAGTAAACCGGTTTGACCAAACTTTAGTCAGGCTTCTCTACTCCCTACACATCCCTAAACTTGGGCTTGTCCCCAAGTCTGAGCAAGCACTAGAGCAGTCAGGTGCAAAACATCCCCTTTCTTGGTTCATTCCAAGAATCAGCTGACCCCCTAGAGAAACATTCCCTGTTAAATTTCCCTGATCATGCTGTCTGCTTACATACACCCCCCACTTGCCCTGCTTCCCACAGAGTTCTTGCTAGTCCTATTCACTCCTCCCTAAAAAGAAAATCTTTTTTCTATTTAATTTTCAGACCCAAAGCTCACAAACACCTCTACCTCTCTAAAAACCCCAGTAGTTATACCCTCAATGTGGGTGAAAGGTTAAGTTTTTGTGACACCACTTTGTTAATTCTAACTATAGTCTAGCACTTCCTTTGAAGTGCTACGGTATTTAATATCTTCTGGTTCCATTTAAAAACCATTTAAAAACCCTACCACAAGTAGGGGCACCTGGGTGGCTCATGGGTTAAAAACCCTACTACAAGTATAAATGTATTTGTCAGGGAGGAAAAACTTTTCCTCTACCCTCAAAGTTTAAGGTTGGTGGCCTACAAATTTCATGAACAATAGACAGTTTAACAGGGAAAAAGGTACATACATTTTATTAATATTCACATGCAGAGAAGTTTACAGAAAAAAGTGAAACTCAAAGAAGCAGTTAGATTCAGAGGTTTATATACCCTTTTAACAAAGAAATGAAGGTCTGGCCTTTAAGGGATGATACATTTGGGGGCAGTTACTAGGAAATAATAATAAATAATATAATAATAATAGAGGGCCTATTTTAGTAAGGTCTGTTTATACAAACTCATCTTGGTGTGGACTCCGCATTTTTGAAGATAAGCATTGTTCTTCTCTCTTGATATGTGGGTGGGAAAATGGAGGGGAGTTCCTTTCTTTAGGCCTTGCTTTTAGGCAGATAAGAGGAAGGCAAGAACTCTTTCTGCATCTGTTGATTCTCAACTGCCTTCAGCTCAAGACTCTTCTATAGAAGTGGCATACTCTGAGCTCCTTCCCAGTCGACATATAATTTGTTCAGGAGCGCCTCTAAAAGATATTTCCAATGCAATGTGTGCATTACTGCTTTTCAAGAAAGGATGTGCTATGTACTTTTGGCTTAGTATCCTGAAACCAAGCTGGATTTTACAACCATGAACTTTACAGCTGTGGGGCACTGCACAGGGGCAAACATTAGAATTAAATAATTATCTGAGGGAAAAAAAAAAAAAAAAACTGAGTGATTTTTCAATTAAATTTCCAAAAACTATTGAGCAGGTAAATGTAAATTTCCCCACCACGTGTGGTAGTGAAGAATATTATATTACAGAAGAGATTTTCAGCTAAGTAATGTATATCCATGGGGTAATATCCTTCTCAAGACTAAACTGTTCCACCTAGTTAGGCAAAGGGCAGGTCACGCAGGGCTCTGAACAGCAGGGTGGGAAGTCTGCATTTTATTCTAAGGAAGATGAAAGGCTTTGGATGATTCCCAACAGGGGAGCCTCATAATCTGATTTATATTTTTAAATGCTCCCACTCTTGGCTGTTAGGTGGGGGAAAGAATGATAGGAGAACATGAACGGCAGTTAGGAATCCAGTCTAGATAAAGGACGGTGGCTGTTCGCACACAGTTGCTGCCACTAAGCAACTCGGGAATTCATCCCTCAGGAATCAAGGCTGAAGACACTGTAAAGGCATGGAGTGTTTTCCCACCTAAAATACACCACGTGCACTTCCAGTTAGGTGCCCGTTCACTGGTTTCCCCTCACCTTCCTTTTTTTTTTTTTTTTTTTTTTGCCTCTGTGTGTGTGTGTGCGCACACACGTGCCCTTCAAAAGGGCACATCCTTATCCATCTTCTCCATATATCACTCTTCATTCCCTCCCTAACTGGGGTCACTCTAGTCTCTTTTCTCAGCAATATTAATCTTGGCAACCTAGAAGACATTGGGTATAAATTAACCCAGGAGAAATTTAGGCTAATAACACTATTGCTTGGTGGTTACTGCACTATTTGGTACCAACTCTCTCTGGGTTCACATTCTAGGTCCACTACTTCCTATGATCTTTGCTGAATTGCTGAAATTCCCTGTGCCTCAATTTCCTTATATGTAAAACAGGAATGCTAGTAGTACTTGTCCCACATGATTGTTACTAAGACTGAATGAGCTGATATTTACAAAGTACCGACATCTTTCCCTAACGCATAATACATGCTACTTGGATGTTTGCTATTATCATCACTGCATACCTACCTTTTAGAGCTGTGTGAGGAACAGATAAATAACACCTGTAAAGCACTCAGCACTGGGACTCAACACAGATATAGTAAGTATCCAGTTCATGCTCAGCTATGATTATTTTGCTCAAATATGATACAAATCTCAGCAATGATCCAGTGTTTATTTTTGCCTCTTTTGCTGTTTCTAATGCCTTTTTCAGGCCCTAAGAGGTCACCCATGTCTGTGCCTGTGTCTGTGATGAGTATATTTAACCTCGGGGCCAGGAGAGAAGATATTGTAAGAGAGGCAGAAGCCATTGGCTTATTTCCCAGTTTTCTCTGCTTCTATTAAAAAAAATAAAAGTGCTTCTCCTAAGAACTAGGTACCACATTTTTGAGACTCCAGCTGAGGTAAATTAGTTAAATAGTTCATTAATTTTGGCACTCTTACATGAAATGAAAGCAGTTTTGGAAAGTGCGCCTTTGTCTGGGTTAATTAGTAAGTGAGAACATTGGGACTTTGCTACATTTTTTGCTTCAGCGATTCTTGTAATTATTTTTTTAGGTTCATGTTCTATGTAAACTTATAAAGACATGTTTTAATATCCATTCTGTGATACGGGGAATATTAGTAGTGATCTAAGGGACATCGAGTGAGGAGAGTACAGGGGCTGTGTTGCAACAAGATGAGGAAGAAACTAGAACTGGGGGTTGGGGGAAAGAGGTGGAACTTTCTGAATAATAAAGGCTGTGTGCAAGAAAAAGCACCTTTAATAGCCTGTTCCATTTTTATGTCTGATTACATGGATCCCAACTTCATTTTTATCATCTTAATGTTTATATGGTTACCGGCATTTCTGACTTGGGTAACTTTTGCATGCCTCTTAAGAAATCTCTCTAATTGTTTGCGTTTCTCACAGATAATTCAGAAGTCTTTGGCAACAATGTTACCTTATATGAGAGCAAACACGTTCTCAGTCACGCAGTGAGGATATAAATGCTGGAGCTGCCTGAAGCACAATCAGTTTAGTGGAATTTTTTCCCCTTCCTCTTTGTTTCCACCCACTGGTTGGAACAAAATTGGCATCTGACGCCCAGATTGAAATGCATACTGTGACCTTCCTTTGGCTCTATAAATATTATGGGACCTGCTTACACCCCCCCCCATATGTGTGATGTTTCAGCTTAAATTGTAGTGTGATGTGATGTGTAATCAACCAGATGAGGGTAAGATTCATTATTCTAACTTGTCTAATGCTGGCTGTGCAAAATCATGAGTAGGTCAAGAGGAAGGCTGGAAAGTACCTGAAGAACACAGACTTATAAAACTCTATAATGTCTTTAGCCCAAAGGAATTTCCTTACGCCAGGTAATTATCTTGACTATCTGGCCAATTACGGAATTAATGTTTATTGAGTCACAAAATGTGTATCAGATACTTTACATAATAATTTTATCCCTTCTTTGCTACAACACTGCAGAGTAAGTGTCAATGGCCCTGTTTAACAGATAGGAAAACAGATAGGTTCAGAGAAGTAAAATGACCAGCCCAAAGGGATGCTACATGATGGTGTATTTATAAGATTAAATACTCTAAGGAGGTTTGAGTCTAAGCTGTCTAAGATTCTCCTCTACATATCTTTCTATATAAGTGTCATCAGCAAAGTGATTCCTGGCCCCAAGCACAGGCTGTAGGAAGCTAGAGCATATGTTTTTAGGCAGTATTACTCAGGCCAGTGGAATGTTACCACAAAGAAAATGACATCACAGATGTTCATATGTATCACACACTCTAGTTATTTAAGGGTTTTTAAGAGAATCCTACTCAAACAGCATTTTAGATACATATGGCAAAATAAATCTAATCTTGGCTGGGCCTCAGAAATTGCTGTCAGCTGAGGATGAAGTCATTCTCCCATAGGACCCTGGCAATGGACACTCTGCCCTGTGTTAGAAATCCTTGAGGATCCTGAAGTAGGCGTTGCTCTTGATCCAATAAGTCTCCACATCTTCCTCAGTCTGACCACCCCAGACGGTAAAAGAGCATTCTCTTAGCCACCAATCTCTCTCTCACACAAGCACATACACACATACATCATTGCTTCAAATCTCTCTTAAGTGTTCTCTCCTTCCTAATAGATTCCAAGAACCCCAAGGAAGTTGGGGCTGCTTCATATTCATAGAATTGTAGACACTTTTTATTTATCCCAATGACTGATGGGCACTTTGGCATTTACTAGCATTTACTTCTGGCATTCAGGGTCAGACACGCTAAATATCTTCCAGTGTGCAATGAAGTCTGCACCAAGACAAACCATCCTTCCCAAAGGTCAACAGCCCCATGGAGAAGCTCTGTACCAGAGTATCCTTACCTTCCTTTCCTTCCACTCCTTTTCCATTTCCCTCCCCCAACTCCCTTCCAACAGCTCACTCCAGCAAGTGCCTTATGGAAGAAGAGGGGAAATGGATTAACATATCACCCCAAAAGATAACCTACTGTTCTCGGTTCTGATCTCTCTGACCCAAGTTCCCCTAATTTCTTGGTTTGATGGGAAGTCTGATTTTTGTCCAACCTGGTGAACATTCTTCATTGGCAGCTACTCAAAAGACCACTGCTTGAACATTTCAGCACTTGGGGTTCATTTTTGCTGCCAAAACAGCAATTATTGAAGTCTGCTACATATTGCTGGGTCATCCATAAGGGTTTTTCCTTTTTTCCAATATGGAAAACATTTGTTCTGCCAAAGCCATGCCTACCCTCAGCACAGGAGTTGACAGGACCATTTGCTTCTAGCATAGGGAGAACTGACCCCTATAAATTATAATTATATATATATACAAATTATAAATTTATAAATTATAAAAATTCTTTAATAATGACTTGGCCCAGGCAAATCTGCATTACCCCAAATCTTTCTCCCTCCAGACTCACAGATGCTAGATGAGGGAAAGAGGGGAAGGAAAAAGAGCAACCAAGAACAACTTCTCAGGTTTTGATTTGAGCATCTGGATGGATGTGATGCTCCACATTAAGAGTAAAAAAGTCTGAAGAAAGGAACATCAGGGTTTCACTTTGGTTTTCAATTTGAGAGGTCTCTTGGACATCTAAATTGAGATGTTAAGATGGTAGTTAAGATTCCAGGGAGTGGCCAGGGTTAGAGATACACCTTTGGGAGAGATGTAGTTCGAAGTCTGGGGACTGGTAAAAATATCCTAAAGAGTATCAGTATGGTGAGTATCAGTATCAGTATGGTGAGGGGCAGGGAAGGAAGAAAGGCGTCTCAGAACAGAAGAGCTCCAACCTTAAAAACCTCTGAATGTGAAGTTAGTAACAGGTTCTGTGTATGATAAATATTACCAATAGGCAAACTGTCTAATTATAATGCTGACATTAGTGTCAATTATACTTATCCATTGTTTTTTTCCATCAACCCCATGAAATAGAAAGTAAGATACACATGGTGGTGAGATAATAGATCATTTTAAATTTCTTTCTCATCCTTTTTCATATTGTTCAAATTCTTTACAATGAACATGTGATGATTCCATAATGATAAAAATGCAATAAATACCTTAAATAGTAATATCTTATATGTTGTTCACAGTACACTTTAACCAGTGATCCTATACCCATGCACATTCCACCACATTAAGATGCAAACATACAGCGTAAGGTTGGACACTTGTCCTAGAATATTCAAAGAATCATACCTATACATATTTAAATTTTTTTAAAACTTAGAATAATGATGCCTTGGTAAAAGTGATAAGACCAAGATATCTTCATGATACTTTGGATATAACAGAAGCATATTTATTGAATAAACAGAAGATCACAGCTAAAAATCACTGTATAAAAGCTTATTAGTAAGCTTGAGATGCAGTTTACAAGCATGTTCCTTATGTCTCTGTACATTTTCCAACTCTCCAAATGTAGAGGGATAGCAAAAATGTAATCAGGGAAATAATTCTTGGCCACAACTCACATTCCAGGGGAAGAAAAATAACAACAACAAAATACCCAAGCAAAACCATCAAACCACATCCTGGTAAAAACCTTTAATGTGCTGCTGGGCCATCATCTGGTCCCCATCATTACCAGCTGTGCCTTGCATACGCGGGAAAGGCCAGACTTCAGTAATAGGAACTAAAATACAAGGCCCATGACAAGGCTTTGAAGTTGAATTTGTTTAGCAGCATTTGTGACTAAGGTGGTGACTAGAGAATTTTAAAAAGCGACAGACAAGGTCATAGAGGACAGACTTGCTAGGTCCTGTTTATAAAAATAGGAGGAATCTTTCAAATCTAGATAGGAATGGCAACTTTTAGGTCTGCCACAGTAACTTTCCATTTTTCATTTGGGAGATGTGAATAAAAGCCTGCTTTGAGCAGAGTACATGTGGATGTTTGGCCAGATGGGACAACAAAACTGAAGAACTTTGTATCAAATGGGGAAAGAATGATTAAAACCCCTGAAAATGATAGCTGCAAACTTATCCAAATATCACAGCTATAGTAGTTGGTTCCTAGAGACATTCCACAAAACCATTCCTAGGGTTGTAAATGTGCGAGCAAATAAGTTAATCAAGATAAGCTTCTTAACAGCAAAACTTTTAAGTCATGTTGTTAGTCTCTCAGAGGGATATAATAAAAGCAACATTCCCCTCCATTCTTTACTTATGAAACTTTTTTTAAAGATTTTTATTTATTTATTTGACAGACAGAGATCACAAGTAGGCAAAGAGGCAGGCAGAGAGACAGGGGGAAGCAGGTTCCCTGCTGAGCAGAGAGCCCGATGCGGGGCTCGATCCCAGGACCCTGAGATCATGACCTGAGCCGAAGGCAGAGACTTCACCCACTGAGCCACCCCGCTGCCCCAAAACTCTTTTACCCAAAGTATCACAGAAGATTTGCAATCCAAAAAACACTTACTAAGTCCTTCCTAGTAGAGATAAGGGTCACATAGGATGAATCGGAAGAATGTTATGAAAGTTGGGTTTCTAAAGAGAGAGGTAAATAACTTGGTGGAGAAGGAAGAGGAAGAACTATGCAATGGCTCAGAGGCTGAACTTGTTTGCCAAGGGAAAGAACAATCTGCACTCATGGAAGAAACATGGATTCTGAACTCGGTTTGGTTGAGTGACCTTTCCCCAAGAATACTATAGAAGTCCTTGCAAATCAGGTAACTGGAAAAATCGACCAACACTTTGAATTACAACTACTATGAGGTCAATGAGAGGACAGCTGGTAAATCTTGAAGAATCTGCTAATCTTATAGATAACATACACAGATGAAAATCCCTACATTGGTTTTTAAAATTATTATTCTGAATAATTTGAGGGTTGTCACAAAATTTCAATGACCTGAATATTTAAAAGCTAGTACATATTTAATTAGTTTTTATTAATTTGTCTCCTCTGTTTTACTCATCCCTTGTAAGGATATATGCTTTATAAAACAAATTAACAGTAATATTTCATGCATTTGTTCCTTCTAGAATCCAGAATTATCAACCTTAAGGCAGAAATCCTGCCAATTATAATCCTACCCTTGCAAAACATCATCAAAATGCTGATTCATACTGACTAAACAGGCTGCATATTAATTACTCATTTCAGTGTCAGTGTGTTCATTATACATGGCTCTTTCTAAAGGAGGAAAAGATAAGGAGATGCTGATGCTTCCAGGGCATTTCATTAAAATGCACAATGTGGAAAAAATAAGTTACTTTTGCCCTTTAAATGAATTACATAGAACAAACTTGTGAAAATTACAGTGGAACTGAAGGCTTCATCATTTGGAGCCAGAAGAACATTTTCAGTCTTCTTTCTTAAATGCTTTTGGTAGCTCAGATCTACACAAGTTATGTTATGATTTCTCCAGTCTGTATCTCTAAGGTCTTTGCCTCCAGTTCCTGACTGCACACCTCCTCTCATTAGTATGGCAGGTTTTAGTAATGTTTGGGGTGACAAAAAAGACCCTGACATAGTAGAAATTCACCTTGGACTTGGGCTATGTTCTCCTGGTACAGCTATGTTCTCCTGGTACAGCTATCTTCAGTCATGCCTGAGCAAGTCTTATATAAAAAGTTACATCATGTACTATTTAATGAAATGCATCCAGTTGATAAGAAGCACCTAAGTGGTAGCTGTTATGATGATGATGATTATTATTATAATTATTACATGGATGAAGATCAGAATGAAGATGAAGTTGATGCTGTTGCTTTCTAGTGAACTAGAGAGATGGTAGTCACCAGAGTTTCTCAGATTGATCCCAAGTCCCGTGGAACCAGAACTCAAGCCACACTTCCTTTTGGGGCTTAGGCATATCTGGGTATATAGCTAGATAACTTGCCCAAAGGTCTTTTGGACAGAGGCTGGAAGTCTATTTATAGGGAAGTTATGCTAAGGGAATAAAGATGATGAGCTGAGCCCGTGACAAATGTTTAGTTAGCAGAATGGAATAGGGATCCTGGGTACATTTTTCCAGAACTGCCTCTGTCCTGGTCTCCTGGACACATGTAGAAGCCCAGGAGAGGGAGATGGAGCTGCAACTGTTAATTAAAATAATTATTTCTATTACGTCATATACTATATCTGTTGTGACCCTATCCTGCCAGAAGATTAGGCACGGGGAAGAGAATCTACTTCCTTCCTCACCTCCTAGTCCTTCTCACTCCCCTGACACAGAACCCAGGCAGATTTGGCAGAAGGGAGCTCAGGTCTTCTTTGGAGAGTCAGTCCAGGTGCTAACTACGCTGAGTAGAGCCACAGGAGGGACTGAAATGTCCAGTGAAGGAGCAAGAGAGAGTATATAGAGCTGTGTCAGGGAAACACTGTCACGGGGGCATGGCAAACTACCCAGTGTTGCTGGATGTGTATAGGCTGAAAATGCTTGTGAGCACATTTATGGCCCCCCCTAAGAGAGTTCCAGAAATACCAGTGGGTGGGCTGGCAGGGTGACTCAAAGTTCTTTGCCAGCAAGTGGGGAGAGCCAGCAACACTAGTGGACTTTGAGCTACTATTATTAATGTGACCTCATATGTTATTCTGGATGATGAGTCATAGGAGAAATGTACGGCATATATGAATATAGGGAGAGGTGCCCTTGCCCATTTTCTGTTAGAGATGTGTGGAAACTGCCATTCTAGAAAAATAAATCTGAGGTCTCAGAGTAGCTGGTGAAATATACCAAGTTTCTCTTTCTCCTTCACTTTTCAAACACAGGAACAAAGCATGAAAGGTGGAGTGATCATGCTAGGCCAGAAAGAAGATGGGAGAAGAAAAGCAGAGAAGGGGAGAGGAAGACTATGGGTGAATAAGCTCCTGCCATGCATTATGCATTAGGTGCATAATGGCTATTGTTCATGGCTATTGTTGTACCTGATTCTCAATTAAAAAGAGGAAGAGAGAACCTGAGTCAAGTATTATTATCACCATTTTAAGGCAAATAGACAGCTAAATTTCAGAGAAACAAAGTAACTTGTCCAAGATCACAAAAATTCTAACCATCAGAGCAAATTTTGAATCAAAATCTATAGTACATCAAAATCCATGCCTGCACCCCCCAAGTCAACCTGCCAGAGTACAGGAAGAAGACTTTAAGATTCTTACTACTATTTCTCTATGCTTGGCAGTAAGATTGGTTTAGTCCAGATCAGGTAATGACATACCACACATGGTTCACAGAGTATCATGAAGGAAGAGGGGTTAGCAGAGGGGATGACAGTGGTCTCTCCACTTACTTATTCGTATTTTTTTAGTATATTATGGTGCTGTAGAGTATGGGACCTATATAAGTCACTTATATTACCCGCTTTTTAACTAATAAGTCCCAGAGATAGATGAAAGCCTTCAAAATGTTCCTCTAAAGAAGTGGGAGATTGATGAGAATGCCAGTGATACAAACGCATGTGAATGGCACAGGCATGAGCTCTTCGTCAACCATCAACCAGAGAGATACAAAGATGACACATGAGGTTCTGACTCAAAGTCAAACCAAAAAATAAATAAATAAATAAATAAATATGAAACCTATTTAAGGTATGAGTTGATATCCAACATTGTAAATATTGTCTTAGTATATTTTACATAGTTGCATTTACTGTGCTTTGGGGGAGTGTTTTTTTCCAGTTATTCATAAGTATATCCACTTAGAAGCCAATCCTGAATCACTGTGTTTCAAATTTTAAATAAATAATTTCAGAAATAATAAAATATTTGTGATAGGTTTAGTACTAGTAAAATTCAGTACTAATAAGTTTAGTGCTTCATGTAGAATTAAAGGATTTTGTAGTCAATGAATACATAGTTATTAAATATTATACATTGCAACTTCATCTCATCTTTAAGCTTTCCTCTTTTACAATAAAATAGACATGGCATATTAATTCCGTGGTAGATATATGTAATTTATGAATAAATGAATTTATTTTTATTGAGGGTTCATGTTCAAAAAAGTGTAATAGGGTACATTATCAAAACCATTTTGCTGGCTGATGCACCATATATCAGAGTATAGTGAATACTGTGTGGTACATAAAAAGTTCTTGAAAAAAAATTTTAATGAATAAATACCACATGGGTATGAATTACACTTCATAGAGTAAGGAATGTTTGGGCGAACAAAAAGAGAGAGGGGATGGCTTTAATTTTAGAAAGAAGATGGAAGGCATCACCTTTAGCTAGAGCTTGTGTTTATAATCTCAGCATCTCTTCCAGAAGGAGCCCCTTTCAATCTCAAAGTGATGTAGTTTAGATGATAAATTTTATGATCACATTAATTATACAGAAGATTATTAACTTCTCTATCTTACTCTATTTCTCTCACTTTTTCTCCTTTTACCCCTGACTCAAAATGTGTTTATTTATTTTCATGAGCAGCCCTGTTGTCTGTCTTGATATGTTCTAGGCTATGAAACAGTTATGTCATGGTCTTCCTTCCTTGCAAAATTAATCTCTGTCCCTCTCCTTACATGCCTTCTTTCCCTGCTTATAAACATATCTAGGTCTTGAGAAACCTAAAATTTAAAAAAAAAAAAAAAAGTTGAGATCAACTTCTCTTTGAACTTGTTTCCCTGTTTATTTTACTGTGGACAGTCTTTAAAAAGATGCTACTTCTGTTTCCTTCTCCACCCATCACACTATTGAAACTGCTCTTAAAAACTCCTAGTGACAGCACCATGTTATATATGCTCTTCTCTACATTCCCCTACAAAACATTAGTGAGAGCTTAGAGACTTGCACAGGGATCCAAGCCCTTTGACCAAAGAATGGTCCTCCTCTACCTACGAAAATAAGAGAAGGTGAAGGGAAGAAGTTGCACCTGCCTGCTCAGCCAGGTGGAATGAACTGGTGACCTTCATATGGTCCTCCCACCCAAAGGCATTTTCCTAGCCCCCCTCACTCTACATCTTTTCCTGAATATCTGAAATTACTGACCACATTTCACTAACTTAAAAGTTTCTACTATTTTGGTATAGTATAAACACTACAGAATTTGGAGTCAGAAAGATATGAATGTGAATTCTGGTTTTGTCCCACTATATTGCTTGGTGACCTCACCCAAATCATTAGCCTTGTTGAACCTGATTTCATTGTCTGTCAAGTGGAATTGATGACACCTCACTCACAGGCTGATTATCACTAAGAGTTAAGAAAGACTATGTTCACGTGAACACTGTATGTCTTCTTTTTATTATAAAGTTTTCAACTGCCTTTAAAGGCACAACTCATTAAGCTGACTGTGCCTTAATCTACATTCACTTGCAATAGAATCGAAAGTGCTGAAGAGTCACTTTTGATGCATTGTTTACCCTCCACATACTTGAGTCTAGAGTCTTCAGGACAATGACACCATCTCTTTCTATGAAACACATAGTACATTCATTTCTAATAGTACATTTATTACTAGCACATTTATTTCTGAAGTACACTTATTTATTTCTAGAAATAAATGCACTAACAAATAATGTCATAATATACTATGGGTTTCTAAAGCACTAAGGACTATGCCCAAGATTTGACTTATTTTCCTATAGTTCATGGTGAGTATTTTTCTTTCTAATTCCATTTTATAATACATAAATAAGAGGATGAAAGGATGTAATGGAAAAGTGTACAGAAAATATCTGGAGCTACCCCTAAATGCCTAGGAAGGAACAAGAGTCCAGCCTAAGGAGAGGTACATTCACTCTTACCCTTCTTCAGAGAATTACAAGCAAGAGATGTTCAATGGCTGGCAGAGGTGGGAGGCAGGGCACTCTAAAGCACCTTCAGAGGACACTTACAAACCAGAGTTCACTTTAAACACCTTCCAAGTCCATGGCACATGGACAACCTTCATGGAAGTATGCTCTACTAAAAACAATGCTCCCTCCTCCTTCTCACCTTCCCCACATTCCAGGCCCCAAAGCAATATGGAGGGGGAACATCAGAACCACTAGTTTAGAAAAGCAACGAACACACCATCCTTCCTCAGTCAGGGACTTCCCACCTGCAATGTGTAACAATCCCAAACTGGAGAGAGAAGAGATGCTTCAACTTAAAATCAAGTCGGGAAGGGACGCCTGGGTGGCTCAGTCAGTTAAGTGTCTGCCTTCGGTTCAGGTCATGATCCCAGGGTCCTGGGATGGAGTCTTGCAATGGACTCCCTGCTCAGCCGGGAGCCTGCTTCTCCCTCTACCTGCTGCTCCCCCTGCTTGTGCTTACTCACTTTCTCACTCTTGCTCTCTGACAAATAAATATATAAAATATTTTTTTAAAAAATCAAGTTTGGAGCTTTGTTAATTATATGAGACTAGACATTACACTTACTTGTCTGAGTATGCGTTTATATCTAGTCACTAAAAGTGACCAGAAAAGTCAAAGGACTGCCTTAGTTTTCACCCAGGGGCAGGGCTAGTTCAGGAAGAAAAAATTCAAGTCAACAGGTGGCAGAAATACAATTGTATAACTGGTTCAGTAACCTCAGTTACATCCCAGCCCAGCCCTTTGCTCTGCTGCCCCAAGTCCTTGCAGGTTACTGAGACACTAGTTCTGGACTATTCCCCAAGCTGCAGGTACACATGAAAATCCAAAGATGACACAACATAGTTTTAGGTTTAAGAAGTCCACTATGAGAGACACATGAAATAGGTAAGATGCATTGTGTGGGGGGACTCCAAGAGCAGGATGCTGAATTTTCATTTTGATGTCAACACTGTAGGCCAAGGCATTAAAAAGGAAGTACTATGTCCACTATGTTAACTGCAATTTAAGGTGTAACAGAAGGAAGAATTGTGGGAAGTGGGGTTAGGACAGGGATCCCAGGAGAAGAACCAAAAACAAGGGATGTTACAGCTGGTTTAAAGACTTCTACTACCATGGTCCCCACTCTTCTATTGCCTTCCAACACCTTTCAGTGCATAAACCACACCTCTACCCTGCCATTGTCATGCGCACATTTGTTGATAAGCAGCACTGAAATTAGCTAGAGAGAGAGAACACTTTCTTTAGTTACGCGCTGAGAAGTTAAAATTTTATCTCAGCTTGGTTCTTCGGAGAGCAGAGGAAATGTTACTGGAAAATTGCCATCCTCCAGTAAAAGGGCAGGCAACTACAGACATAAAGTTAGCCTCCATCTCAAAAAGTAACCAGACACAGTGATTTATGGGCAGAATTCCTCAGGTTGGGGGAAGGTAAGAGCCCCAGCGCTACAGACCAAAGGAAACAATGCTTTATAATCTGCTGAACAAATGATAAGTCAAATTACAGAAAACACAGAACTGCAGAGATAAAAGCACATTCCCTGGGGCCAGGAAATTGTAGAGCATTTACCCAGGAAGTTTAAAATGAGAGAATTTCCCTGAGCTCACTCCCTATATTTATCTTTCTCATTCTCATTTTTCAGTCTTCATTTTTCATTTCCTGTATCATACTGACATTTTCTAACAAATAATTTATATGTATGAAGGTAAGATATATATATACATATATGACTATATATTCATATTTATGTTTATTTACATTAGTTTAAATATTTAAAAATTGTATTTGTCTCTAAATGATGATACAGATTCAACACTTTCCATCTGAAACAAAATGAAAAAAATCCCTTAATCCATAAAGCTGTAATTAACCAAAATACAGACAGCCTATCACGACAAGAATTCTAATGTTGTACCTAAGAATAAATCATTCTGATTTTAACATTTCTTTCTGAGAAGTTTTCACTTTCCACACTTTTTCTTCACACTTTTTTTTAATAATATGGGAAGCACTATTTTCCTCCTCATTAAATTTATTGTAGTTAATGAAATGAATAATGGTCACTTTCAGTTTTAAAATTCAATGTATGTCAATCAATACCTGCTTTCTTAAATCACCGACCTACATTCATTTTGAAAGTTTTCATGCTTACAACACAGGTAATAAGTAATAGTTACACAATGATTCCTAATTTTTAAAAGATTAGAATCTACTTGGGATATGAGACCACGTAACCTACCCTAGTTATCCTTAAACACCAAAAAAACATTTTTTTTACTAAAAAAAAATCCTTTGATTTTTAAAATTTAGTTTAGTTTAGTTATTTTCATTGCTGATTATATTTTAAAACTCACCCAAATTATTTTTGAGCCTATCTGCTAGATGGTGTACTAATGACTTTACAGACAATATTAGTACGATTGGTCCACCTGCATACAAAATGATCCTGAGAACCACCCCCAGAACAACCTTAGCATCCACCATCCACACATGGAAAGGACTAAAATGTGAAGTAGTGGGTGGTCCTGGGGCAGAGTCTGGGAAAGACTGGCTGACCCCACAGAGATGCCCAGCAGCTCCTCCCAGTCTGATTCTAAAGGGCAGGCTGTGTGGTCAGAGCAGCTGTGACAGCCCCCAGATGGTCCCCTTGCTCAGGCAATGAAGCCCCAAGAAAGGCTAACTTACTTTCTACAAATACCCTTCTTATGCTTCCTGCTGTTAAGGCAAACACTGGTTGTTTCTATGCTGAGGACTTCTTTCCTTCATATCGTAGTAGCCTAGAGTTCCAGCTGACTTCTTTTACAGGTGATCATTCTACAACACTTAATGAGAGAGAAAAATTCCTCAGCTTAAATAAAATATGCTTAATGCAGTAAGCATGCCCCTTAGAAATATGTAAAGACTTAGCTTTGTTTTATTAACAAAGCTGTTGTGGACTAAACTATGTCCCCCCAAAAAAGCAATATGTTGAAGTCCTAAACCCCAGTACTTCAGAATGTGACTTTATTTAGAAAGAGGCTCTTTATGGAGGTAACCAAGTTAATACTAGGTGATTAGGATGGGTCTTGATCCAATATGGCTGGGGTCCTCTTAAAAAGAATCAATTTGGACCCAGAGACAAACACAGAGGAAAGATGGTGTGAAGACATGCAGAGAGGGCCACATAAAGTTGGAGGACTGAAGTGATGCATGCATAAGCCAACAAATGCCAAAGACTGTAGGCAAACCACCAGAGGCTAAGAAGAAGCAAGGAAGGATTCTGCTATAGGTTTCAGAGGGAGCATGGCCCTGGGACACCCCGATTTCAGGCTTCTAGCCTCCAGAACCACAAGACAGTTACGTTTCCGTAGTTTTAAGTCCACCAGTCTGTGTTACTTTGTTACAGCAGCCTTGAAAACTAATACACTAACCGAATTCTTTTCAGTTTCTCTTTTTGTCCCCCATTATTATTTTGTGAGTTTGACTAGCAGAAGCTGAATGGCTGTTCAGATTTTCTGATTTTTCTGATTTTAGTAAATTATCTTTTCTTGGCTTCAGAGATGAAATTTAATCTTAATTCCATTGCTCCTGCAAATTAAGCTGTAAAATGAGTTCCGCTATTAAGAGATCCTCACTTCATGTTGTAGAACCTAAGGAAGTTTAGTGATAAGATCCACAGACTCTGGCTCCTACAAGGCCTTGGTATTACAGCCTTAGCACAAAAGGCAAGTCTTCCCCCACCCTCCAAATGAACCAGAGTTTAAATGATAAAAGACGTATCGTTATTTGCTTGACAGATCAGCCTCTGCCAGTACCATCTTGCATCTGCAAATCTGCTTGTCACTACATCCAGAGGAGAGCTGGGGATATCTCTAGGCTTCAGGGATGCTTCCAGCAGCAGTAAGATTCATCTCCACATTATAAGCCATGTGCCTGTAGGCATGTCAGCGTTCCCAGTTACACACAAATCTAAGTGAATTCAAGACACAGAGCTCTGTTCCCATCCTTTCTAGTAATACTAGTGAAAATGGAATAGAAAATGAAGCCAATATTATAGCCTCTAATTATAGTGAGGTTCTTTTTTAAATTTCTGATTATTTTAATATCTTTGTCAAGGTCAAAATATTTATTGTAAGACTTCTCTCTCATAAAATGCTATCAACCACTCATTTATTTATCTATTCCTCCTAGAAGCAGATATTAATACATAAATAAACAGCAACCATTTATTAGGAGCTTACCATGTACCAGGCACTCTGCTGAATGCTTCACCTTATCACTTTGACTCTTCAGAACAACCACATAGGGTATATACCATTATTACCCCTTAGAAGAAGAATCAGTGACATCACCTGCCCAAGGGTCCATACCCAAGTTTACACTGTCGATACGTGACACCAATCTCTGACTTCAGAGCCCACATTCTTAACTATTCAGCTATTCTGCCTCTATTTAGTGGTCATTAGGTGTCAGCTATTGTGCTAAGAACAAGGGAAAACATTTTTTTTTCCCCCCAACAGCTTGTGGTCAAGGAATTGACAATTTAGGGGAGGGAAAATGATAAATAAGCATTGTATTAATATAGTTGGATAAGCCCAGAAATGAAGTTGTTTAGGCTGCTATAGCTCATATCAAAATCTCTTAATACACAAAGCCAAAGACTCTCCCTTCTATAGTATTCATTTGAAACAAGGCTCTTCAAAAAAGACATTCTGAATGAATGACAGGTAATAAAAGTAAAATATGTACACATGCTGACTTGGAACTCAAACTGAAATAATCCAGAAGGCCAGCATACTTAACCTGTCTTGGCAAAATTAGGAAGCAGTTAGGAAGTCATAAAGATAGTGTGGTAAGAACAGCCATCCCCTTTCGCTCCTGGCCAAAGGCTCCTGGAAGAGGACATAGGGTCTTTCCTCTCTTGCCTCCCTCCCTTTCAGGCAGATTCCAAATCCCCATCAGGAGTCCCCTTGCTGCTGTCAGAGAAGAAAGCATCTGTTGTAACCCAGAATAGCATGCAATCCCAGTGTTCAAGCTTTGTTCAAATCTTTGCTTGTCTTTGGCCTGATTTGTTCAAGCTCCCTAAGGCTGAGGGTTCCTGCTAAATGCTGCCTTATCCAATTATCAACCATATGCAATTCTGTGGCACTTTGCAGCTGAAACAGACCTTAGAGAGCATTCCCCTGAACCCGCTCATTACTCTGTCACCCCTTGGCATTTATGCAATTAGTTTGCTCTGTTTAATTTGTATTTATACAGTTGGTGCTTTGGTAGTATACTTAAGAATTTTTCCTCAATGCATTTTCTCTCTCAACTAAATTACAAGATCGTCAAGTATAGGGAGTGTATGAGAATGAAGTATCTTTGTATTTACAGCTCTCTCCAGTGGTTTTCATACAGTGGGCGCTCAATAAAAGATGTAGACTAGTAGACAATCCAAAATATAAAAAGTAGAATAGTCAGATAGTACATTTAGAAGACCCCTTCTTCATTTAGTTGAGCATCCCACCTATTCCCTAATGTTTTTCTAAACTAATTAGACAGAATTCAAAACTGAGATTGGCCTTGGGTAACTTTTCTTACAGTCCTATGAGATCAGTTCACATTAAACATTTACCTCTGTTATTCTGGACTTTTTGGTTGCCAGTAACAAAAACCCACTCATGGTTAAGTAATAAAAATAAAATAAAAAAAAGAAAGGAGGCTACAAGGACAGGAAATAAACTGAGTTTTATGATGGCCTCTGACACCATCAGAAAGACCTCCCAACTTTCAACTCTGCTCCTCTTTACATATACCCTTTATCCATCTCCCGCTTCACATTTCTATCTTTCTTTCAGGTCAACTATAAGAGGGATAGCAAGGTGGCCAGCAGATACAGAGTCGACATCTACAGGTGCACCCAGTGAATTTTTTTGGCCCACTTCCAAATTTCCTAAGGAAAGCTTTCTGGTAGACCCAATTTGTCTTTTGTCAGCCCCTGGACTATGACCACAAACACAGGATCGTGCAAAATCTTGATTATTTCCATTCTAATGAGGAGAGAAGTTGATAAGAGAGATTTCCCAGAAAAAAAGAAAAAACAAGTCAGACCTAAAAAAAAAAAAAAATCAGTGGGAATCTACTGTAATTATTATCTCTATATAACCAGTTACTCAGGTCCTCTAAATTCTCAGTCATAGAATAAAATCCCAACAACTTATCTCTTGCACATAGATGTGCTCAAATGTTATATGATTATTTAGAAGAAGTAATTACTTAGTAAATGTGTGCAGGTGACGAAAACCATATGAATGATCATAAGTTTTTTTTTTTAATGTCTTTGATTCATGTCTCAATATTTTATTCATTTATTTTATATCTCAACATTTTATTTAATTAATTAAGTGTCTCTAAATCCCATTTCTAATTCTATTTCCTTCTTTTCCTTCTGAAATTAGTTGGCTACTTAAGGGATAATTTGATTCTCTTGTAGAATCATAAAGTCTAATCCTAGGAGAATTACTAAATTCTCTAAGAAAATTAGAGAATTTAAGTGATGTAAATGCAGCTAGAGAGCAAGATTCATAGATTGCTATCATGGTGTAACATATAGAACCATCACTGTGTTATTTTTAAGGCTCCATGAGCTGAGAGTTATATAAGAGCCCCATGAAAGTACCCCAGCAACTTAATGACTAAGTCCAGGCAAATTCTAGGAATTTTTCTTCAACCACATATTTAACAAAATAAATTCCACAAAGTAGCCTAGAGAGAAAACAACAAGTACCCAAGACCAAATGTTCTTTGAATGTAGAAAATTCTAGCATGAGAAACCATTTTTTTTTCTTGTGAGACCAGGATTTTATATATATTATATTTTATATATATATAAAATCCTGGTCTCACAACTGGTTCTTTTATATATATATAAAAGAATCAGTTACATGTAACATGTTCTGAAGCAAGACACACACTGAATAGTGTGACCAAAACCTCAGGGTTCCAAATCCTCCTTCCCTACAGAGACTCGTATTTGCCCATTCATTATTTGGAGCAGAGATGACTGGCTGTGGGACCCTCAAATCATGCATAATATAAAGAGACTTCTTTCCCTCAGGCTTCCAGATTGTCAGGTGAGGCCATCCAGGACATGATGGCATTAAAATCCTAATAGTCACTGAACAACAAAATGCATTACAATTTGATCCAGTCCAGGCCAGTCAAGATCTCATTATACAGGCCCTCAGGGCTGAGAAGAGGCAGGAGAACAATGATGGAAATGTACGTTGCCATGGTGTCCTTGCTGCATCCCCTGGTTTCACAGGGGTAGAACTGAGTCCCTTTGAACCAATTTGGTGACAAGCATCTTCCACTTACCTTTCACAGAACTCAGATCAACAATGAATGATTCTGCATCCCACACTGTTCATCATAAATTCTTCACCCCAAAGTGATCTTTTCCCAATCCCAAAATGGACTTACGTATTGTAGCTGAGAGAGAAAAGCAATTTTACCATGAAGTATAAGCAGTTTTTGACATGTGGGACTCTTTAGAGGGAGAAGAGAACATAATGAGGAGCAGACTGACACATTGGGAATAAGATCAGGGTTCTTAACCTAGCTCTGTTACCAAATTCTAGGGTCACTTTCAGAAAAAGCCTAAATTTGCCAAACCCTCCCTTTCTTCATCTTATCTAAGATGAATTTAAAGAAGTAGAAAACTACTGGGGCACCCGGGTGGCTCAGTCAGTTGAGCATCTGACTCAGTTTCAGCTCAGATCATGATCTCAGGGTTCTGAGATCAAGCCCCTCATAGAGCTCTGAGCTCAGTAGGGAGTCTGCTTGAGATTCTTCCTCTCCCTCTGCACCTCCCCTCCCCACTCTCTCTCTCTCTCTCAAATAAATAAATAAAATATTTTTAAAAAGAAAGCACAACTATTTACTTATGACCAAGAAAGAAAAAAAAAAAAAAACACAACCATTTATAACTGCAATATGCCATGGATTAAAAAATGCATCCTGACTGCAGAGATGTTAAAATATGAGACGCATTTTAGAATCAGTGACAAATGTATAATTGAATGGTGGAGGTTTAGCAAAATAGTTACTTCTTAAAGTGGTCTTCTCTGGTGGCTTGCTCTTTTCAAGAAATGACTATGTGAACTGTTGATTTCCCTTCTCTCTGCAGCTGCACTTAAGCAATCGAAAATAGCTGCAGAAAAGAGAGGAGCAGGGCTTTTAGGGAAAATGCTCTTCTGTCTGGTAGTTGTAGAGTGTCTCTGAATCAATTAGGCACTGGAAAGTTAAATTCCTTTCCTGTCTTAAACAAAGCCAAGGTCAGGAGTTTGCCAAAGGTCAACTCTTGCTCCCTGCTGACCACCCAGCTTTCAAAGCACCTGTCTTCCTCACACCGGAATCACCTCCCTTCCAACTTCTGCACTAGTTACCTCTTCCTTCCCCCTCACCCCCTCTCTCTTCCCTTTTCCTTTCTTTTTCCTTCCCTTTCCCCAGCCATCAATATTTATTAAGCACATACTCTGTGTCTAATAAATCACATTTAAATAAATAATAGGCACCGCCTGAACTGTCTTCAAGCAGCACACTCATGTTGAGTGAAAGGCAGCACACTTGAAATGCAATGTAACAGGAGCACACACATGACCCAGGCTTGGAAGATCAGGTAAGGCTTTCCCAGGAGGTGACTGAGACCTGAAGCATTATTGGGAGAGCATCAATTCATACAGTAAATCCCTTCAGAGCAGAGAACTGAATTCTGGTTCAGTTCTGAATTCTGGTTAACTGAATCCTGGTTAGCTACAACAACTCAAGAACATTTGAGCTGCATGTTTTCTATTTTCTCCCATAATCTAAGCTGATTTTATCCGCTGTCCAGATCACCTTTTGCACTAGCCAATCAGTACACTCTCTTCCACCCTATTAATCCTGCTCCCTTGTGGTCTACACCTTTGCTTAGCTCTTCCAGATGCCCAAAGTGTCTTCTCTCCACACTCTTCCACCCAATTCAACCTATGACTTGAAAGCAGCTATTATGTATCTCAGCACAGTTTTCTCAGAAGAAAACTGAGATGCAGAGTGGTTTAGCAACTAGCCTGAGGTCACACCGCCTTTAAGTAGCCATGCAGAATTCAGACCAGGAAGAATTCTTCCCAAAGTCCCTTCTTCTCCCAGTGCACCACACTGGCCAATGTAGCCAGAGCCCTTCATATTTCAAGGCCAACCTGAGGGTCATACCATCTCCCTGAGTTTCCCTCTAATAGTGGTAGCCTGTACAGATCTTACTTTCCCTAGTCTTTCTGTATGTATTCCCTTAAGATTCTTACAGACTGACATTGTTTTTAAATGAGCACACATATTTTTCAACAAAACTGTAGACCACTTGGGGCAGGAATCATACTTTTATATCTCTCTGGGATTTGGGATTATCAATGCAGGACAGATAACAGGCTTTTCTTTTTGTATATGCAGGTTAGAAGATAGGGATATTAACAATTTGAAGGAACTCTCAGCTGGGTTCCAGGTAAGGGGCACTTTTGGTAATGCTGAGCTATAGAAGCTCTCAGAGGCATCAGCCGGACCAGTATTGTTCTTAATTCAGTTCCCCTTTCAGGCAGTGCCATGAACTTATTGTAAGCATTCACTGGCAATGGGAAATGAACAAAAATTAAGGATATAAAATGTTTCCTGAGTTTTGAACTTCCTCCTAGAGCAACCGGACCAGAAAAATATCACTCTTTGAATGCAAATCAAATGCCATTTGGGATGAGAAATTACATTTTTCCATTGAAATTCCTCAGGACATGAATTCTCAAGTAGATCAGAGCTGACACGTATTATTGGTTTTTATTCTTTCCCATATCTAAGTCACTCCCAGGGTGTTCACAAGGCACTTAGAGAAGTGCATTCACCCCACCGGGCTACCAATTGATCATTTAGTACATTATTACATAACTTATTGTCAGTAAGTGGCAAAAGCACAGAGCAGAATTTAATTCCTTATCATTATTTGCATGACATATATAGCACTTTTCTCCAGGCTCTGTGCAGAGAATATTTAACAAGCCACATTAACTTCCAAGCATCTAGAATTATATAGCTGAAAACAAAGGAAGCAGAAGAAAGAGCAGAAAAGCTAAAGTGTGAGATAAGGGAATTTCTGACAGAGAAAGAAAAAAGGCAGATAAAAACAAAATCAAATCCTAAAGGGGATGAAACAGTGCATTCTAGCTATGCTGGAGTGATATTATCCAAAAGACCACAAAACAAAACTACGTAAAGAGTTCCACTTACCCCATATTCTTTAGGGCTGAGGTCAATTTGTTGATCTGGATAAGGGACTCTCTGGCCTAAGAAATCAGAGCAAAAAGTATTTCCACTTTGTCATGAGTGTGTTAAAAGTTGAAGAGCATAAGGAAAATTGTTATGTGGACCCCAAGTACAGAGTCTGTGATGTAGTTGTGTGGATAGAAACCACCCAGAGTAGTGCATAAATCCCTGAAACTCTCTCCTTTCTTATTCTAAGAGTAAGAATCATCCAGAGTGACTGTCTCGATCCTCAGTCATCCTGGATTTTTACTTTAAATCTGTCAGCCTTCATCAGTTTTTACCAGGATAGGCTTTTCTCTAGAATGTTTCCTTATTTTCAGCATCTTAATTGCCCTTTCTCTCATGCGCGCGTGCACACACACACACACACACACACACTACCCAGTGATCTAGTGAATGAAAAGCAGAGGATTAGGATATCATACAGTGATATCATACAGAGTTATCATTTCCAGGTGACTGGCTACACACACATACACACATATACACACCACATGACTTTGCATGGGATGTGTAGACCTACTTGAGAGGTTGGACATTTTTCACTGATCACATTTAATATATATTCTGGATGTGTCTCAAAGATTATGTCAATTTTCAGTATCCCCCAAACCCCTAACTGGGCCTGCATCAGTTCATAAAGGTCTCTTTAATCACATGTGATTCTCATTACCAGAACATAATCTTTCCAAGAAAATGCCAAGAGAGAAGAGCCGACTTGAAGAGATTTGGCAAAACTTCTCAGATCATTTGCGAGATAAACATTTCTTCTACCTCATTAATTCACATTTTTTGGCATACAGAATGTGCATTATCCTTGTAGTTATCACCATCCTCAAAAACCCTGGAAATTTTGTGAAAAAGCTTAATGGCTCATGCTATAAATGGCAAAATTCCCCCAGCTGGTATCTATCGCTTGCTAGAGCCATTCGTGGGATATTGCTTTCTAGATGAAAATTAAGCTGGAAGATAAAATGGGAAAAGCATCGCAAAGTGCCTTGTAATCACCAGATATATTTGGGACCAGCTTAATTTCCATTTGTCTGGGCTTTCCAACATTTACCACAGAGTTTTCATTTGGGAATGGGAAACCAGGTTTGCATGATAAAGATAGATATGTTTGTGCAAAGGATGGTATGTATGTACAGTATCCATTCTTTAACCACCCACATATCCTTTCAACAGATACTTGTGGACTATATATTGTATGTTCTTCATATTTTGGAAGACATAAAGAAGAGTAAGTCATACACTGTCCCCAAGGAGCTTACAGTCTTCATTGGGGGAAAAGACAGAAAAAAAATCTGTCAGAAAAAAATCTGATTATGATCAAAGGCAAAAAAACTTACAAATCAGAGATATACCTCCCCACTCCACTTTTTCTCATAACTATGTTGAGATACAGTTCAGAGATAGATAGCTCCAAATTCATGATTTCAAATAATAAGGGTGAATCTACTGGTATCCATTTTAAAAATAAACGATTATTTATCATTTTTGTATGTCAGTTTGTTGAAATGGAGACAAGAATGCACAAAGCATATTCATGGAAACTTGTGTTGTCAGTTTTACCTACAGCATAGGGAATTTGTTTAGAAGAATATGCTTGAAAAGATATGGTATACCCACATTGTAGAATTAAAGCGAAGTTCTGGCTGGCTTTACTTCAGTAAGCAATAGCTGCTACTGAAAGTTTTTAAACAGGGCCAAAGTTCAAAAATAATCTCATTAAAAATGTATTCACATATGCATGAATTACGAGCAGGGGTCTTGGAGTTAGGCAACCAGTTAGGAAGGTATTATATTCTTGATAACTAGTGATAAAAGAATGAACTCAAGTAGTAATGGGTGGAGTTTAGTTTTCATCACACTGAGTCTGAGTCAATGGGTCGTGCTGTAGGAGAAAATATACAGCAAACAACTGGAAATGCAGACCCGAGAAAGGTCATTGCTGTGATAGAAAGTTTGGAGGCATGTTTTAAGTATGTTTTCATTCTTAGAGAGGAAAAGACTGCAGATAGCTACAGAGAGAAACAAGAAGGATCAAGAAGGAGCACCTCATTTAGGAAGAAGGAAGAGCACCAAAGGGTGGGTCTTAGTAGCAATAATGGGAAGTCAAAGGAGCACAGAAACATGCAGCATCACAAAATCCAACTGCAATTTTAAGATGTGTGTCTTAGTCTGTTTGGGCAGCTGTAACTGAATGCCATAGGAACAAGCATTTATGCTCATAGATCCAGAGTCCTGAAGTCTAAGATCGAGGTGTAGTATGGCTGGGTTCTTGGTGAGAACTCTTCCTGGTTTGCAGATGGCTGCCTTCTTGCTATATTCTCCCATGGGACAAGGAGCCACCACCTCTCTGCTATCCCTTCTCTTAAGGGCACTAACCCCATTCATGAGGGTTCTATCTTCATATTCTAAGTACCTCTCAAAGACTCCTCTTCCAAATACCATCACACTGGGGGTTAGAAGGGCTTCAACATCTGAATTTGTGGGAGGACACAGACATTTAGTTTACATCAATGTGGACAGCCAAGGCATCTCACAGTGCAAAGAGAGTACAGAAGTTAAGAAGTCAGAAGAAGTAATTTGAGTTACAGACTATAATATATCAGTGATCACAAAGAGACCAGTCTGATTGGAATATGGAGGTTGGAAGCTAGATCCCAAGCAGTTTGTGAATGTCAAAGTGGTGAAGATGGCAGGTGCAAACTGAGATATTTGTTGGCAAAAGCAAAATGAAGAGATGATATCAGAGTCAAGGGATCCAGAGGAGTTTGCTTTTTCACTACTTGTTTCTTCATTTTGTGTGTTTGCTTTTAGTTGATGGCAACTTGAGCATGTTTGTCAAATGGAGGGAAATGTTCATTAACTCTAGAGAACATACAGGGCTAAACTTTAAAGGTAATAACCAGCAGACCCAGATCCCAGCAGAATCAGAAAGCAATAAGATTGAGACCAGTGATGAAGCAGAGGGATGCCTCTTTCCCTGGGATTGGAGGACAAGAGTGGAAAATGATTGAAAATACTGAGAATGCTGGAAGAGAAGCTTCTCTCATTCACAACAGCAAAGTCAGCCCCAGATAACTCTAGAGCCAGAGGAGGATGAAGATGATCACTCAGATGGCTAGGCTCAGAGTGCATGCAGCAGGCAAGACAGTTTAGGATTCAGGATTCCAGAATTCAGCTGAATGTGAGAGGGAACCAGAAAGAGAACGCAAAAGCACTACCAAGCAACATGGAAGGTCCCACTGCAGTAGCCAAATACATCTCATTTAAAGCTCTGGGATTCGTTTTGTCACTTACTCTGTGGATTGCCAGCAGCCCTTGGGCAAAAGGAAAAAAAAAAAAAACCCACAAAGTGACAAAGTAGAACAATTAGCTCTGTGTGTCACTGTTTCCCAGTGTCCTTTGTAGCTGGTGAGAATAACAGAAGGTCTGGAGGTCAGGGAAATCAATTGTGAAGGCAAGAGTGTTACTGAGATGTTTAGCATTGAGGTCTACTCTGCATAGGAAGATCACCAAGGACAGATAATGTTCTGAATGGTAATGGGAGAGGTGGGTGTACATAAGGTCAAGTCTCTGCACTTCATCCTTCTTAAAAATATGGATTACAGGTAGGGGAAAATTTCTCATTCCTTTTGTGGTAGATCAGCCCTCAGTATCCAAATTAATCCAAGGAATACTCCCTCATCCTCCCATACAGCCAGGAGGCTATACCTCGATGGATGCTAAGTTGTCCTGTCAGAAACTTCCACACTAAACACTGATCTTTGCCTCACCAAGACAGCTCAGGCATAAATGATAACTCTGTGGTTACTTAAGAGGCAAAGCTCCCTAGTCCCTGGGAACAGTAGAAAAGAGTAGTCAGTAAGTCTTTGTGAAACAAAGTGAACAGGAGTTCTGACTCTTCAGGAAACTTGCCATGCTCTCTCTCATGTGCTTGACAGCATTTTCTACAATATTCATTTAAGTATGAGGGTCAGAGCACCTACTCTAATTAGATAAAACTTCCACCAATAAAGACGTATCTCATTTCAGGGCACCTGGGTGGCTCAATGGGTTAAGCCTCTACCTTCGGCTCATGGTCCCAGGGTCCTGGGTCCCAGGGTCCTGTGATCGAGCCCCAAGTCAGGCTCTCTGCATGGTGGGGAGCCTGCTTCCCCCTCTCTCTCTGCCTGCCTCTCTGTCTACTTGTGATATCTGTCAAATAAATAAATAAAATCTTTAAAGAAAAAAAAAAGAAGTATCTTATTTCACTATGTTTGAGTTCATTCAGTTGCCAATAACATTTTGATTTTCAGCTGAATAAACAATAAATCCAGGAGGCTATTTGAATGTATAGTACTCTTGAAAGAAGCTTTTAGGACACAAAACCCAAAGCTGTTAACTCTAACATTAAGAAGACAATGTAGCTGAGCTGAAGTAACCCATTTCGGGATGCATTTTTTTCCAAGGGAAACTAAAAAGTTATTCTTCACAAGGAGACATTGCTGTCCCCACACAATTAGACATTGGGGATCAGATAAAGTGTTACTATACTTATCACTCTGAACCACAAAGCCTGCAAATAAATCCAGTTACCCACTTAGATAATCAAGTATATGTGCTTTTTAGGGCAAATAACCTATTTCATAGAAAAAGTTATTTCACATAAAGAATGCCCTGGGTATGGTGCATAAATAATGAATCTTGGAACACTAAAAAAAAATAATTTAAATTAAATTAAATTAATAATTAAATTAAATTAAAATTAAAAAAATTTTAAAATTAAATTAAAAAAAGAATGCTATATGAAAAAAGAGAATGCTATATATATATGTGTGTGTGTGTGTGTGTGTGTGTGTATTAAAAGGATGCTATATATATATGAAAGAATGAAATTAGAACAAGTTTCTCTCCCTGCCTCACTCCATCCCTTCTCTCCTTCTTCCCTTCTTACCATATGGAATATGGGACTAGCTGCTGGTGGGGTGCTCTCTCAGGAAGCAAAGGGATGGCTGCCTTCCAAAGGTAGCCCTAAGGCCATGGCATGGTTCAGAGGCTAGAGCAGAATTTGCATAAATAACACAAGAGTCAGAGGGATCCATTCTTCTGTTTTGCAGGCATGATTGTTGACTGATTCTGGGGTCAGAGGAGATAGTTATGAGTCAGAACCTGCTGATGGCACTTTCCTAGTTATAAAACTTTTGGAAAAGGAAAACTGTTTGAAAATACTTCAAAAAAATAAACCAACTGTATCTCACTGTGTCTGAAGGGGAACTGACTATATCACAGAGTTCTAATGAAAAAAAAATTTTTTTTTTCCTACGAGAAAAAAAGAAAAAAAAAGACTTCTGTGGTCTTACGGGTTAGTCATGGTCCCCAGTAATCACCGTTCAGTTCAGTTCAACCTCCCAACTTGGTCCATGCTATTTTGTCCAGCGGCTCCTTCCTTCTCTTATCCTCTCCTCCTACCTCCCTTCCCCTCCCCACACTGACCTCACTGCAATCCTCAGCTCAGACCTCAGCAGTTCCAAAGTGCCTCCCTCAACAACTCCACTTCTCGGCCCTCTCTTCCCCTCTAACACCTTCATATCATGTATTGTATGGCACTCACATGTCCCATATTTATTCCACAAGGCACCATAATGTCAGTTTTTATATGTATATCTTGACTGCTCAACTGCACTGCGGTTGTTCAGTATCACAGACTTTGGGTCCACCCCCAGAGGTTCTACATTTAAAGTCACTGAGAACTGAAACACTTTTAGGTTCAAAGACACACTTAAATAAATGTCCACAGTCCACTAAGTGCCCTTTTTGGTTTTTGGGCGAATCAATCCAACGTCCAATTCAGTGTGATACAAAAAAGGACAGAAGAAGAACACTGCTATTTTGTCAATGTTTGAATTAGTTTGACTTAGATGAACAATCACACTCAGCTCTGAACACAGTAGGACTTAGAAGACAGGTGTTTGCTGGAGGCCTCCACGAAGTCAGATATAGAGACCTGAGGACACTTGGGGTTATCTCTGAATAAAATTCACACTTTCCAAAGGTCCACTTTGTTTGTCTCACCTTCACCACTATGTCACTACCATGACAAAAAAGAAGAGGTGTCATGACCAGACCTGTTGCTGGACTGATGACTCTGTGAGAAACAGAATACAGAAGTGTAGCCCAGCAACTTTCCTTACTAGAAACTGGGTAGACTCTTGAGAGCCAATGTATAAACTTTAGCTAACCCCCAGTTCTAAGCTTTTCCCCCATGCACTGACCACTGAATCCTGAGTAACTCTTCATGAGTAAACTAAAAGGACTGTCCACTTATATCCTTACTCACACACATACTGCTCGTGTGCTCATTCCACCGTAAACAGATCCAAAAGTAACCTCAGTCATGGTCATCATCTACTACAATCTATGAAACGACTCATGGTTTTCGTTCACCTAAAGGGGATGTGCCCACTCTTTAGACCAGGAAAGTCCATTTGTTCTGACCCTCTGAGACCTTCAGCCTTGATCCTGGAAATTTATTGGTCTTACTTTCAATTGCTAAGTGCTGCCCAATAACCAAAAACTCAAGCCTAGAGAAGATGGGACATCAGTCTGGATAGCACCATACTTTATCTTAAGTCTTAAGTCTTTCACATGTGACCCTCCTGTAAGCCACCTGACCTAGTATTTGAAGAGTACCTAAAAATTCCCAACATAGTGAAACCACCAGAACCCTTATAAAACAGAAATCTCTTTAAAACTGGGTGAAACATTTCTTTTATCTCAGTTTGCTAATATATATATATATATATATATATATATATATATATATATATGTTTGAGATATATATATCTCAAACACAAGTAAGCACCATTCTCTTAGATATTCTTTCTTAAATTTTATTTTTAATGAGACATTTGGTATCAAAACATACTTAAGAAGTGTTATACCAATATCAGCAATTTTAAGAGGCAATGTTTTTCCCCTCAAAGAACTAAAAGCTTCAGATTCACATGGCATTACCCAGCTCTTCAAAGTTTACTAAAATAAATCTCAAGAGCTTTGTATGTACTATTTAGAACTTTTGGTTGACTTGGAAACAGCAGAGCATTTTTGCCCTTCTCATATCTCCTGAGGACTGCTTCTCAAGGCCAGAGAAGTCTCTATCAACAAAGATGGAAAACTGGGAAACAGCTCTCCATGCCTCAAATGCTTTACTAGTGAATCTATTTCTTATACCCAGTGGGACTTCTTAGGTTGTCTTCCTCATTCAGCCCCTAAAATGTAGCCTTGCCTAGCTGTCATACAATGATACCTTTGACCTATGCTCCAGAAGGCCCCATTCTGGCCTTCCTCCAGCCCCACCCCTCCTCGTAGAGCAAGAGAAGTGTCATGATTCCACTCACACCAACTCCATACTTTTAGAAGATGTCCCAGGCATTTAGGATTCCACAATCCCCTGCCCAAATAGCCCAAACCTGTTTTTTTGGCCATAAGACAAAGCCCTGTCTTGAGAGTCTCCCCATGAAACAGGCACAATCAGAAGAATCAAAGTATATTAGTAATTTTGAGATTTTAAGATTTATTTAAAAATCATCTCTGCTCATTGTCATAAAGTCAGTGCGATTTTAAGCATGTATGGACCTTTGCAAATTCTCATACTCTTATTTTATGGTCCAGAACTCTGGGCAAGAGTAGAGAGGGACCTAGCCTTGACTGAAATCTTACCTCCAACTATTAGAGGTCTACAACCTTTTTTTCTGAAACCCTTGTGTCAAGATGTGTTTTGAGGTTCAGAATTCAGGGCATGTTAGAGAGGTGACATAAAACTTCACACCCCCAGTGGAGTCTTAAAGTAGCAGCTCACAACCAAACACAGTAATACTTTGCAAGAAACACACTGATATTCACGAGGTAGTGGACTGAATTGTGTCTCCATACCCCCATTCAAATGTTGAAGTCCTAATACCCAGTAACTCAGAATTTAAAAACTTTGAGACAGAGTTTTTAAAAAGGTAACTGAGTTAAAATGAGATCACTAGTGTGGGCCTAATCCAATATGATGGTGTCCTTATAAGAAGAGGACATTAGGACACAGGCACAAAGGGAAGACCATCTACAAACCAAGAAGAGAGGCCTCTGAAGAAACCAACCTTTCTGACACCTTGATCTCAGACTTCCAGCCTCCAGAATTGTAAGGCAAACAATTTCTGTTGTTAAAGCCTGTGGTATTTTGTTATGGCAGCCCTATCAAACTAATACACACACCAAGTAAAGAATGAATAACCTTATGTGAGAACAATCAGGTTCTACTCCCAAATGAGTTACAGAAAAATCTCCTGTTTTCAGAATTTTCTTTGCTTTCAGAAGAACAGAGTGTGGGCCTGTCCTATCCACAGGTCCATGGACAAGTTGCCTAACCCAGCCCAGAGCCTGGAGTCCCAAACCTTTCCAAGAGCACACAGAGCAATCTGTGAGTCTCTTCCATGCTATGGAAATACCCTTACAGCCTGGCTGTGCATGCTTCCAGGCTTGCCTAAAAACTGGTTTCAGATGAACATGAACCCAGCCAATGAAACAAGTTCTACTACACAAGGACTCTTTGCAAGGAAATTCTATATTAGTCTCTCACCAGGTCCTCCTAAATTGGCTAAATGCTTCAGATTCTTTTAATTCTGTAGCCTTATTACTCCTTACATTTTGGCATCATTTGGGAAACTGACATTCTTTCTCTCTCTCTCTCTGCTATCCGTACATTTTGGATTGGTTTCTACATTGAATTAAAAGAAGAGGGACCACCTCAGAGCTTCTGCAAGGTAATAAGCACATATGTGTGTATGTAAAAGAAAAAGTATTTCCCAATAGTTTTATTTAACAACCAACCAGCTGTCCTTTCCCTACTTTTCCAAATCTTGATTAGGGAAAGGAGCCAGTTAAAAATTTTGAGAATTTATTATTTAGCAGTGGAAAACAAGCTCAGTTACTAAACTCTTTAAAGAAACAGTGAGTATCATTTTTATTCTGAGTTCTATGTATAGCGCCTACTGGCTTTGATTTTGAGTTTCTTGTTTTTTCCTAAACTGAATCATCATCCATTAAAAATCTTCCCTGCATGTTCCTCACCAAGTCACAGATACCCTTACTTTCAAAGACTAGCCTACTGCCTATTACATATTTACACAGCAATGTGAACACTTGCAGTAATGATAATGATAATGCTTCCCAGTAACAGACATTACTCTAAGCACTTTTGCATATAACTCATTGAATGATCATAAGTCTGTTACTGTTATTATTAAGTGTATTTTATTGATGAGGAAATGGAGACATGGAGAGGGAAAATAATTTAGGTTATTTATTTCCAGGTCACATCCTAATAATAAGTGAGAGAACGGAGACTTGAACCCAAGCCACCTGTCTATGAAGTTGAGGCTTTTAGCCAATAACCCTGCACCCATCCAGCTGCAAACCATTTCCACAGGCAAACATGTAGAGCCACACAATCCCAATGAGAAATATTCCTCTCAGCGTATACATGCAGACCTTAGAAATATCCCTTTTTTTAAGAGACTTTTTTTGAGAGCAGTTTAGGTTCACAACAAAATTGTCTCCATACACACATGGCCTCCCTCATTATCAACATCACTTATGACAAGGGTATGTTTGTTACAAAGGATGAACCTATACTGACACCTCATAATCATCCAGAGTCCATAGTTTGTCTTAGAGTTCATGCTTGGTGTTATACATTCTATGACTTTGGACAAACATATAATGACATATATTGATCACTGCAATATCATACAAAGTATTGTCACTGCCCTAAAGATGATCTGTTCTCTGACTTTTCATCTCCCCTCCCATCCACCCCTGGAAACCACTGATATTTTATTGTCTCCATAGTTTTGCTTTTTCAGAATGTCATACAGTTGGAATCATACAGAATGTAGCCTTTCAGATTGGCTTCTCATTTACAACATGCATTAAGTTTCTTCAATCTCTTTCTGTGGCCTGGTGGTTCATTCCATGGTCTGGATGTACCACAGTGCATTTATCCATTCACTTGCTGTAGGACATCCTGGTTACTTCTGAGTTTAAGAAATTATGAATATATTGGGGCAACTGGGTGGCTCAGTGGCTTAAGCCTCTGCCTTTGGCTCCGGTCATGATCTCAGGATCCTGGGATCGAGTACCGCATCTGGCTCTCTTCTCAGCAGGGAGTCTACTTCCCCTTCTCTCTGCCTGCCTCTCTGCCTACTCGTGATCTCTCTCTGTCAAATAAATAAAATCTTTAAAACAAAAAAAAATTATGAATATAAGTGTTATAAACATCTCAGGGTGTGGCAAATGATGGGTGATTTCCTCTTCTGCTATTTCCTTTATTAATGGGAACACTTCCACTTGCACATTGGTAAGAATGTTTCTATGGTGATTTAGATCTCCTTCAATATTCTCACTCAAATCAAGACTGACACAATGAAATGAATCTATAGTCTTCTCTTTGCACATATTCTTTAAAATATTCATTTAAGTTGTCTTTCCTTCCTTATGCTGACATTTGAACAACAAAAAAAGTAAGCATGTAAATAAAATGTTTCAATGGACTTGTTCAGGAAAGCTTTCCAGTGAAATTTCAAGAGAAGAGGGAAGAAAAAGTTCAGATAAAAATGGTAAAACTATTTGTCAAAACTCATCAAATTGTGTACCTGAGAGGGGTCAATTTTATGTTATGTAAATTACATGTCAATAAACCTGACAAAAATTAAGAAAAACAAAAAAAATAAAACCTCTGTTCACCTTTAAAAGAAAAAATGATAAAACTAAACACTATAAGAGAAGGTTGGTCACAAAAAGAAAAACTGATCATGGAGAAGGAAGCTAATGATTCTCTGGAGGAAACAACCAGAAAAAGAACCAGGAATAATGCATGTGACATTCAATACACAGAAATCTATCACACAGTGCGAGGTTTAAAAAAAAGAGAATGAATATGTTAACACAAATACTGTGTTTTTTTTTTTTTAAATAGGGGTAGAGCATGATGTCGAGAATCAAATGGAAATTCCTTCCCCGTAGATTCAGAGGAATGAAGTTTCCATGTTAGTTGAAATAGAAGGGTACAGCTTATTTAAGAAAACACACAAGCTGAGAAGGATAAAGATCACTGTGGTGTTACAGCATTCACTATAAGAATTATTTACTAAATGGAAAATCAAATGGACATTAATATATTATCCTTACTTACGAGAAAGTCTTATTCTGACAAAGTCTCAAAGCCTTCTTACGAGTCCTTGGAAGCACCAACACACTATCTTCGCAGGATCTTCACACAAAAGATGCTTCCAGGAGGAGTTCAGATGGCTGGCTCCTCATCTCATTCACATCTTTACTTAAAAGAAGTTTTCCCTGGAGTGCCTGGGTGGCTCAATTGGCTAAGTGTCGGCCTTTGGTTCAGGTCATGATCTCAGGGTCCTGTGATTGAGTCCAGCATCAGGATCCCTGCTCAGTGGGGAGTCTGCTTCTCCCTCTGCCTCTCTCCACTTCCCCCATTCATTTTCTTTCTCTCAAATAAATTCTTAAAAAAAAAAGTTTTCCCTGATTTCCCTATATAAAAGAGCACTCACTCACCTCTCCTTGCTTAATTTTTCTCATTTAATAAAACACATTAATTTTTTTTTGCTCCTAGAATATAAACCACAAAAGCAATGACTTGATTTTGTTCCTTGTGATTACAGTAAGACCTAGAATAGTGCCTGGTACATTAGTTGTAGATGCTTAATAAATGGTTATTGAATGAATAAATAAAATAATGAATGAAATCCTTACAAATAAAACTGTAAATGTGAATGAGGAGATAGTACAGTAAGGTGGACTCAAAGAGTGTTTGTTCATCAATGTATCCACACCAATATAAGGAAAGGTCATCAATAGCAAATAACTGGCCTCTATCCATTCCTGACACTGTACTTATTGTTACTTCTATAAAAACAGCTTATATAAAGTCAAGGTATTCTTTTTCAATTTGCTAATATCATAACTGGAAGAATAATGACAGAATATATTTTTTAAAAGCCTGAATGATTTTTAAAAAGTAGAGTAAATATAAATTTTTTACATTTAGAGTCCATAAATGTATGAGAGCCAACTTAATAGTAGTATGTGAAAAAGGTATGAAAATTTCCAAAGTCGAATATTTTCATTGCTTATTAGATCCAACCTGGCTGCAAAATACCATACTAGACAGACACAGATAAATAAGATATGATCTGTACTTTCAAGAAACTTGCAGTCTATCTATAAATAGATTAGTAGATCAATTTTACATAATGTAGAAATTTCTGGACTTTTAGTGCAATAAAACTAATACTGGAGATGAAGAAAGAACAGTTATTTCAATTTAGGAGTTAGAGGGAGAGTTCCTGGGATGCCTGAGTGGCTCAGTCACTTAAGTGTCTTCAGCTCAGGTCATGATCCCAGGGTCCTGGGAGGAAGTCCCACATTGGGTTCCCTGCTCAGTGGGGAGCCTGCTTCTCCTTCTACCTGCCACTCCCCCTGCTTGTGTTCTATCTCTCTGAAAAATAAATAAAATCTTTAAAATAAATTTTAAAAATTAAAAAAAAACAGGGGAGGGGGGAGGGTTCCTGATGAAGAGGGCACCTGGATTTGGTCTTAAAGGACATGCCCATATTGGGCAAATAAAGAAAGATTAGGAGTGCATTCCAGGCAGAGGGAGTAGAATGGGCAAGGACAGGGCATGACACAACTCAGACATATTACCAGTCACACAGTATTTCCAGAGCATGGAATTTCTGAGGTAGAGATAATGGGAGGCAGAAAATATAGTTGGGAGCTCATGAAAGAATCTGAACTCTTCTTGATAAGCACTAGGAGGTTAATGATGGACTCTGAGCAAAGCAACGGCCCATGGAGGATATATTTAAAGGGGGCAAACTGGACACAGCATTTAGGAGACTATGGCAACAGTCTAGAAAGGCTAAGATGGAGGCCTAAATTAACGCCATGGGAATAAAGACTGAGAAGAGAGCACATAAAGGACTATCAAAAGAACTTCTATGCATAGAGAATGTTGATCATGGGTAAGAACGAATCACGTAATTCCAGGTTTCCAATAAATAATGAGTTGCTAATACGTCCTATACCACCCTTGATAGTGCACTGTTTATAAAAAAAAAGAAGTTAGATGAGTAGTATTTAACATTTTTCTAATCATTCATGCCATCAGTAGAATATTCTCAAATATATCCCTAAATATGTACATTTCTTCACTTAGAAATGTACGTATGAACTAAGCTGATATATTTAGATCATAGTAACAATATAAAAATTAGAAATTAGAAATGTGAGATAAAAATATAAAGAATAAAATAAATAGAAATAGAAATTTTAATAATTCTCTTTCCACTAGTTCTAGAATAAGGTATGGATTAGTTTCATTTCATGTGCACAGGTTTTTTTATTCTCACATCAATCTGGGAACACTGACAAAGAAAGCACATTGCAGAAAGAATGGCCAGGATGAGGAAAGATGTGGAGATCACATCAGGTAACTGCAGGTATTTAGGCCAGGAAAGCAAAACATAAGCAAAGAAAATAATGGCCACCTTCCAAATGAAGGCAGAGGTTATTCTCAATTCCTCTACCATGTCTCTCTGCCCTCATAAAAGGTAATTCCTCAGGAGTGGATGCAAAAAAAAAAAAAAAAAAAAAAAAAAAAAAAAAAAAAAAACAGCCTGCACCCCCTTCTTTGCACTCTATGATGGTCTTTCAGCGGCAAGAGTGGTAAAAACAAACAGGGCCATCCTGACGCCCCAAAATGCCCCACTCAAATTCTTCCTTGCTCATGCTCTGGCACTTTCATCTCTTTTAACTCTTGTTCACTAGTTAAGATTTGGATTTGGGGCACGGGAGACAGTAGGTGCTCCTTATGCCTTTGGACCAAACTATTTGGGCTTTTCAATTGTGTTTTGGGAAGAAGCCAAGCTTAGAACAAAGTTGTTCTGTGTTCTCATTTCCTGTATTTCTCCTCAGAAATTCCACAGGCAGGAGAGCTGACTGGTCCAGGGCTGGATTTGAGTATTCCTGAGTCCTCAAGCCAAAGTCTAACTAGTGATACTTCAACCGTGACATTACTTTCCACACAAACGAATGAGTGCCAATTGAGTAAAAGAGGGAGAAAATAGACTATAATGATTTAACAGGCAGAAAGAGAATTTTGAGTTCTTACAGGCAGGAGAAATTTACTAGCAACAAGGCAGAACCAAAGATCACTGTTCTGAAATGGCTAGAGAGGCTAAAATGGATGCTGGAGAGCAAGGACCAACAGAACACTGGGTTAGTAGTAAGAATGGATAAATATTAGACTCAGCTTTGCCAATAATGAGCTTTTATATTGTATCTTTGGACTTTGGTACTTGTAGTTGATGACCACTAAGAACCCTTTGGCTCTGTACTATATTGTTATGCATCTAAAATATGCCTGACACACAGTTCAGAGACTTTTAACTGACTGGAGCATGTTTCTATTTGTGTTTGTTTAATTAGCCTCTTAAATAATTCTACCCATAAGCCACTGTCCCCTCGTTCACTTATTCTTTTTAATTTCTTTTCTCAATTTTTGTTTGCTTGTCTATTTCTGGGAGTTAAGGCCCTAGATCTGCCCTCAGCCCTCCCATATCTGCATCCTAACAAGTATAAAAATAAACAGTTTTTAAAAAGTATTTCCTTTAGTTTCTTCTGATTATGAGTAGCAGACCTGGTTTCAGTGGTTTTAATTTTGCCTTTAACATTCAAATATGTTCTAATCTAGGAAGAAATATCAACTAGTAAACATTTTATTTTCCCTATGTAGAGACCAAACTACATGCTTTTTATATGTTGCTAATGTTATGCATAGGATATATTTACAATATTCTTTTCGCTGAATGCTAGACTCTCATTTCCAGAATTTTTTTAATGCCATGTGTTTCTTCAGAAGACAAGTATAAACAATCTTGTAATACATGATGGTTCAACAGAGTTAAAAGAACTGTAGGCTATTTATAGCAATTAGACCGTAAAGAGAGAAACAAGCCATATGTACATTTATTATGTCCATAAAATATAACATATGGAAATAAATTCTGACAGTGATGTTGGGACTATTTGCATGTCACATGTCAGCATGTACCACTGGAATTAATGAATAGGATTTGTCACAGTGCTTTCTTTTTGGATCTGGAAGGGTCAAATTATCTTAATAAATATTAGCCATGGCTAATATTGGATGACATCTTAGGGACAGAGATGAATATGTCATCTCACTTCCCTTAGTTTCCAGTTCTTCCCTAATAATTCCAAGAGATGCAAAGTGTCACTTCCCACTCAAGCCTTGTTCCACACTCTGATGCCAGAAGAAGCTTCTGCTTCCAACACTCTAAGTCCAAAGCAAACCCCATTCCGGGGAAACTGAGCCCCAGTTACTAAGTCAAGTCAATGGCAGAAATACCACTTAGTCGCAGCTGCTCCTACACCTGCCAGAGTGGTGCTGAGCATCACGGCCCTGCATGGTGAAGTCAGAAGCTTCGCTTCTCCTTCCACACAGCCTACTCTGTGGAGTGCACCATGACAGGTGCCGGGAAAGAAGAAAATGGGGCAACCAAAGAATCAGAAAATGTGGTTCACTCCCTGAGGAAGTCAAAATGCAAATAAGAGATAAAACATTCACACATAAAATAATTATGATAACCAAAAATTCCGTTATTTACAAATCCTTCATTGAATTAGAAGGAGGATGGATGCCAGTAATAGATGAGTGCAGTAAAACCGACTCTCATAATAATGGCCTTTGACAAATTTAGCATTAAGCAGTGGGTGGGATCAGTGGTGCTTCACGAGAAGAGAGATGGGGGAAAGCAGCAGGGAAAAGCACCCACCAGATACAAGGGTGGGAAGCTAACTACTACTAGGTGTTTGTAATTTCTCCTAAGCTGTGCATTTCTTGAGGATATGATGTGTCTGAGGCATCTTTGCAACTTCACATTACCTAGCAGAGGATTTTTAATGCAGTAAATATTTGTTGAATGAATAAATAGATTTATTACTGTTGAAATAATATAGTATACATGATATACATAAATCCTGAAGGAGCTTTGTGTACGTGGGTAATCAGACTGAATTGGAATTGGTCAGGCAAGGCACTTAGGCAGAAGTAACTGTTAAGCTGTTTCATAAATAAAATGGTGGACTTGGATCAAGGTGGATCATGAATAGCATTCTAACAGAAAAGAACAGCATCACTGGAAAAAGCACTGACTACCATGATGCATGGATATAGCTTTGTATTTATAACAATCTCCACCCTTTTCCAATGGAGAGGCAAAACTAGGCTCTAGTCCTCTCAGGTTGAAGCAAAATACTGTGGAATGAGATAAGGAATAATAAAAGTTACTAATCTTCCCTGGGCATTAAAAAAAAGCCATCCACAAACACACATATATAATCCTTTTAGGAAAGGAGTGAAATATACACTGAAAATATAAGGCACAGCCATTAGTAAGCAATTCCAAGAATACTATATGATATCCTCTCAAAAGCACAGCAACCTATTTCCCATATCAATTTAGTCCATTAATAGCTGGCATAATCCTAGGACATTTACAGTAGCAGAACCAGAAGCTGCTCAGGTGTAAACAAATGATCTGCTAGACTAAACCAGTTTGTTAGAAGCCCGTTCATTTTATTCAGTGTTCAATTACTCAAATATTCATTGAATCCCAGATGCATATAAAGCACTGTACTGAGCAATTTGGGAAACACATAAAAGTTTAAGACAAATCCTTGTCCTCAGAGAAATTACAGTCTGAAAGATAAGAATTGTGTGAGGTAGGAGTAAAAGATTTACATAGTATCTGTTACATGTGAATGTAAACAAACCATTTAGGAAGAACTTTCAAAGAAGGGGCCAATCATTGAGGTAAAATGATGCTTGGAAAAGGTGACCTCTGATCATCTAGGACTTGAAGGTGGGTATGGCTACATGGAGTTTTAGAAAGAGCATTCCAAATCTACAGTAAGGTATTAGTAAAAATACATGGGAGTATAGTTTATTCCTGGAGCACTAACCATCTGAAATTCTAGACTCACTGAAATGGAAGGTAAATACTGAGAACAGAAAACAAAACAAAACAAAAAAATGGATTGGGCACAGATTATATATGGGATTTTTCTGCTAGTCCCAAGGCTTGTTCCATGCACAAGACTTTTCCAACATCTTGGGCAGTCACAGAGATTTTCCCATGACTGGAATCTACCTGCATTATTGAAAACAGCTGTTTGGTTTCTCTTGGGTAACTTTCTAATTTATTACCTTCAAATAGGGATGGTTTTCATTTTCAAGAAAAATTAAAAACCATACAATATTATATATCATGATATATTTCTTGAAGATTCCTATATTATCTTCTAGATACTTAAAAGCAAAGAAATTCCATTTGACCACACCAAATTAATTTATTCTATAAACAGCATAATCCTATAGCATTTACAGCAGCAAAAAAAAAAAAAAAAAAAAAGTCAATAAATGAAGGCTATTGTATTAGCCATAATTTACATTTCCAGATTATAGCCAGAGTAATGAAACCCTTTAGGATTATTAAAATGTATTTTGTACAGTGTATTTATTACCTGGCACTTCTTATTTATGACTCACAGAAAGATGAAGTTAAATGAAATAAAATGTGAACTTTCACTAGAATAATGAGATCCCATTCACTCTCTTAGCCAAATACACTTTTATTGGGTTTTAAATGGTTGTGTTAGCTTGATTCTTAGCAGCAATGCTTTTCGCTTTACCTGTCTTGGAGATCTTTCTTAAGCAAACTAATTTAGCATAAAGAAAACATTGTATGTAGGTCCTGGAGCTAAACTATATTATTTAAAACACCTGGTGGGTAAAGGTTTATTTGATGTGAAATCACAAAGAGCAAATGATTTCAAGTTTTTCTGATAGAATTATTAATGGCCATGTTAGGGCTGGCTGACTTATTGGTCTGACATTATCTTAATAATTAAGTAGTGCCCTCACTCAGTCAGAATGAAGTCCTGAGAAAAGAACATGCTCTTCCAGCCCATGACGGAATTATTACCATTTACCACTTACAAAGGATAGCAGAAATTCTGTTATGGCTTTTCTACCCTCAGAAAATTGTACTCACTCAAATTAGAACAAATTACAGAAAATGCATTCCCCAGAGTGCTTCATTTACTGATGCCATGGCCTCCTCAGCCACTCAGAGAAACAAGTGTGTGACCCCTCCACTCAGAGATTCTGACTCCATCATTTCTTCTTTGGGACAGAAGAGGAATAATGAAATTACTGTATCTATCCAGTTTCTCCTCTCACCAATAAAACCTCAGAGTGTGCAAAACTTCCCCACTTCCAGGTCAAGTCCTGGCTCTTCAGAAAATTCCCTGGGCTGCTGCTTAAAAAAGCAGCATCCCTTCGACATGTGGCTGCTGCAGAGCCAGCTGCCATGGTCTGTGTAGCTTCACTGGACCAAGATCACATCCACAGAAGTGGAGTGAGCCCTAGAGTCAATGTGGTGAGATTTACACCTTCACTTCATTATTACTAGCTCTGCGATGGTAACAAGCACATATTTTCTCTGTGCTTCAGACTTCTCATCATAAACATAATACCTACTTAAACATAATACCTACTTAAAATAACTGTCATAAATAATTAATATGGAACCATAATAAATGATAATTATTGTTTTTTATGGCTCCTACTTCCCAATTAGGCATTAGCTCTGAAACTAGGTCAGAGAGTACTCTGGTTACCTGACCCTTGTACAACTGTACTCAAAATTGTCCTTCCCTGATGTTCATCAACTTTGGAGCAAACCATGTTTGCTCCATGAATTTTCCATGAATTCCCCAACATTCCTTTCAAGAGGAGGATGAATTCTTTCTGTTTGCTGAGAAGACCCTGGCACACCCTCCCCACCAGCTTTGCTTATTTGGCTTAGATTCTTACACTGGAACCTTCACTATACTGGATTGAAGCCATAAATACTTAGGAGAAGCTTCCGAAAAATAAAGAGTCAGAACACAGAATGGGAAGAACTTTCAGAGAAGGGGTACACAGTAAGTGATAGCACTTCATAGAGACTAATAAGTGATAGCACTTCATAGAGACTAAGAACCCACAGACAGTGGGTTCACTATTATCACCAGGCATCTTAACCTCTCTGGCCCTCAGTTTCTCTATCTTCGAATATGGAAGATGGTAATAATATCATGGGTAGGATTGACACAACTATAAGAGAAGTTAATATGGGACACTCGGGGCTCCAAGATGGCATCATCCTTACCAGGCAAAAGAAGCAGCTCCTGGATGTCAAAGTAGGAGAGCTGCCAAGATGGATACCGATGCAGGATTTCACCCCCAAAGGCACTGCTGAACTGTTTCAGAGAGGTTACTACCTGTGTTACAACAATTATGTCAATGTGAAGAAAGGGGACATTGCTGGGACTTCTATGGTGCTAGCAGCTACAGCTAGTTATAGGGAACTCAGACATGAGGGGCTACACAAGTACCACTGAAGTGGGTCCACTTTGGAGGCACATTCTGTGTTTCTGACCATGGCCTTTTCCTGGCACCCTTGAATCCTTTCATATCCTAATTGAGAATTAACACCCAATAAAGGATGACTTGTACACGGGGCAGCGGGGGAAGAGGAGAGAGGCCGTTAATATGTAAGTGCTTAGAACAGTACCCAACAAGTATTTTTAGAACTCGATATAAATGTGAGCCCTAATTATCTGTTATCTTTGTTTTAAAACATAATTATTCATAAACTTTAAAATTAAGTCTAGTTTTGAATCTCAGGTGCTCTGCTTTCAAATTCTATAATCTTGGATGATGAGAAGGATAACTAATATTTATTAAATTACTCACCAGACATTCATATATATATTCTCTCATCTGTATTTCACAACCGTCCTCTAAGTATTGCTATTGTACTCATTTTGCAAGTGAGGCAACTAAGATCTAGAAGGGGTTTGTAATTACCAAAAAGTACAGAGTTGGCTAGTGGCCAAATCATTTATCTCCCTATACCCTTACCACTAGACAATACAACCTCTCCATGTTATGTACTATCCACCTTGCAGGATTAAGAGGATCAAAAATAACCTAAGTGGTCAAAAAAGGTAGTGATCATAATTAAAATGCAAACTATAATGCACTGTATGAGAAGCCCTGAAAACTTACCGAGAACAGTGTGTATGTGAAGCATGAAAGCTGAAGTGTTAAAGCATACCACAGGAGTCACAGAGGGAGCATTTCAAGCTCTCGGTCAGCTCTTTATAGACCAGCACTAGGGCAGGCCTAACGTGGCATGGCCTCTGTGTGCTAATCAAAAGATTTTAACAATAGTTAAGCTCAGACCTCTAAAACAGTAAGTGCATCCAAGTGCCCTGTAAAGACGACCCAAAATGTCTTTTTCACACTTGGTATTGTTTGCTGACACCACTCTAAAGGAAATGAAATGCAGACTCAAATATGCTCTGGGAAACACTTCCTCTCCCTGGGACTCACCCCTGCAGTACAGAAGTAAAAGGTTTTAGTCTGTTTCAACACTGCTAAAAGGCTTTAGTTGCTCAGAGATGTGTGGAGGCAGCATAAGTGAGCATTGTGGTGGGCCAAGCAGCCACAAAGCAGAATTCTAGGGAAAACACACCCTGGGTAAAGAATGCACCAAAAAACAAACAAACAAACAAACAAACAAACAAAAACCCCACCATCTTGAGTTTATAAAAGAAACGGATCCAACTTCCCCCTTTATAACAAGAAAAGTTCTATAGTGGCAAGGGACATATATGAGTAACAATTTTGTTGTGCTGCAAGGGTGTGGACTATAAATAAATGGGACTTTGAAAGCCTTATAAAAGTGGGAAAATTGAAAGAAAAGAAAGAGTAAATGGAAAATCCGAGGGGGGTTAGGATGAGACTGGGGAGAGAGAGAACAAAGAGGCGTAAAGTTCTATAATCTTTGATAAACACTTTTAACTTACATAGAAAAGTTAATAATTCAGAAGATTTAGTTATCTACCTGGCACATATTAAACATTAATAAATAAAAGTTAAATTTTCCACTTCTAGGTTTTAACCCCTGAAAATTACCCACACATGAAATACACACACACACATATACATACACTACATAGAATACATAGGAATACACAGAGAATACATAGAATACACAGAATATATCAGAATTCTTTCTCTATGAATTATCTTCTAAAGAGGCACAGAAAATACTCATCTAATAAGAATAATTAAAACAAAAAACTTCCTAAAAGTTATCTAAGTAAAAAAAAATTTATAAATAAGCTTAAAATAATATGAGTGCCTCCAAAAATGAGAAACCATTCAAGAAGCCAAAGAGGAGTCAGTTTTCCTAAAGAAAACATTAAGAACACAAAAAATAACAAGCCCTCCTTTATTTTTTTCTCTTTTATTGGTCAGTTGATGCTGATGATGGTCTATACTGTCTAGGTAAAACTCACAATTTCAGGAGTCCAGAATTATTGGGCAAATATACATTTTAATATTTAATGTTTGAACAAGAGTTCAAACAAGTTTGAACAACTATATTTATCCCAAATAGCATTTAGTCTGTTCACTCTCAGAAGGGCTTTACTCTGAATTTATCTTTAGATTTCAAAAAGAGCTCTCTTCACAAATAGAAAATGGGAAATCCCTTGTGGCAACAGAAAAATTCCAATGGAAAAGTTTTATCATTTAATTTCTGACAGAAGTAGTTTCAAGTTGACAACCATTATACTATTACAGTATGAAACACTTTATCACGTGATTGATTTTCCCTAAAATACCTAAGAAATATCTAAGGCATTTAAATTTTTCACTAGAAACATCTTTCAAATACCCCAGGTACTGAGTTTTCAATTTCTACCACTTAAATAAATATAGTGTGTGTGTATGTGTATGTATCCATAAGTATTATAAAAGTGAGCTGCAGCTCTAGAAGCAACAGAAAGAAATTATTTCTCTTGCGATGAGATGTATCTCAAAAAGATACATCATCTCAAAAAGATACATTAATATCAGACATAGTCTTACCACCTTTAATATTTCGCAGTCTATTCATTTCTTAGAGACCGGTATCTTTTCATAAATGATATTTCCCATGTCAGGGAAGACAAAGATCATGATGAAATGTTAATAGTTTGACAATAGTTTCAATCACTTCTGGTTTCTCTTCTGGAAAAAAGGGGAATCAGCAACCATTCTGAGGTCATTTGTGCAGAGGCCTTTATTCCCCTTAAGGTTTGGTTATTTTGCTTAAACACGGTGTTAGCTATGAACATCAGCTAAATTTGGGGTTACTGAATTCTTAATATTCAAGAAATAGTCAAGATTTTTAAATTTCAAGGTGGTTACAATTGTACAGGGAGGAAGGGAGAGAGAGAGAGAGAGAGAGAGAGAGAGAAGACACCAAAGTCCCTGGGAATTATTTTCCACCTTAAAGGATTCTATAGATTTTCACTGGTCCTGGGGAGAAGATCCTCTAGCAATCTCCATAGATTTCAGTTTTGCCCCCAAGGCTGCTAAGACCTCTAGGGAGATCAAGTAGCATCAAATGAGACCTGTAGGTCTTGGATTAATTTTGAACTCAAGATGACAGTTGTCTCCACCCTCACCTTCCATTGCCAGCTCCACGGAGCCAGAGTCTATGAGAAATGGCGATCTTTTCCTTATGACATAATTCCATAGGGATGTCTTCTCATAGCTGTGTGCCTCCAAAAACCAAAGTCACCAGATAACTTGAATCACTAGGATACTCCCAAACCTGTGTATGTAACTGGCCTGATATATAGTCTTTCATGTGCTGACAATAAGATCATATACCACAGTTACAGGCCGTGGGGAAAAAAATGCCCTTGAATCCCTTCTCACGCTGGGGCATTCCCTGAGAAGATCTAACCTAAAGAGTTTGTGGCTGGGTGTATCCAGGGCAGATCCAGCCACATGAGGTTTCTGAGAGCTGTCTGTGTGAGAGGCCAACCTGTCCATTCCCAGATGGCTTCATTCTCATCACGTCTCTGACAGAAGATCTATTAGGCTTCCCCAGTGGTGTAAGTTATTCACCATGAAGGTAGTTTTGTAAGAGGAGAGACCCAAATTGCTAGCTAGGAACATTTTTTTACATCTTCCTGGTAGCAGTATAAAAGGAATGGAATAAAAGAACTTTCATTTAAAAACATGTAAAAGGGGGGTGCCTGGGTGGCTCAGTGGGTTAAAGCCTCTGCCTTCAGCTCGGGTCATGATCCCAGGGTCATGGGGTCAAGCCCCACATCGGGCTCTCTGCTCAGCAGGGAGTCTGTTTCCCCTTCTCTCTCTCTGCCTGCCTCTCTGCCTACTTGCAATCTCTGTCAAATAAATAAATAAAATCTTAAAAAAAAACAGGTAAAAGGGTATAAACACATAAAAAGAGTATAAAATGATGAAATTTGCTAAAACCCAACTTTGAAAAAAACAATACCCCATCCCCTTAGGGAATGGCAATCATCCACTAATACATCATGATTAATTAGTATGTCTTTACCACTGAACTATTAACTTGATGAATGCAGGAACTATGGTTATCTGGCTCACCACTGTAAACCAGTAACTAGCAAAATGGCACACAATGGGCATTCCATAAATATCTGTTGAATAAATAAATGAAAGAATCTATGGTATAAACAGACTTGGTGTTCATAACAATAAGAACTCTAAGAATCCAAATATTAAATATATTTTATATTGTTTTCAGCATTAAATCCATTTTATTTCTTCACATTCATTTGAAAATTATTGCACATTGTGGCACATAGATCTCTTCTTTTGACCCCACTGCCAGACTAAATTTTCCAGCCACCTTTGTGGTTAGACAGAATCAATGAACTGAGTTCTAGCCAATGAAATATAAGTAAAAGTGATACTCATCACCTCTGGGGCAATGTAGTTAGAGACAGAGATGCGCCTCCTCCATGTTCTCTCACTTTGCCATATGTACAACTGAAAGAAGAAAAGAACAAGATAGTAGAACCATATAAGGGAATGAGCCTGGGTCCCCAAGTGATGATGTGGAGCAAAGCCTTATGTTGACCTACACTGACTATGAAACAAAAGAAAGAAGAGCTTCTATTATATGAAATCATTTAAACACTGGGGCTATTTGTTACAGCCATTAGCCTATATTAACTAACACACATGGATATAAGAAAGGAAAGCTTTTATTTATTTGGATGCTACACTCCCCCAAAGAGTCTTTAAAAAAAAAAAAAAAAAGATGGAATGTATTTAGTTAAGAACAAAAGTAGAGAATGTCATTAATCTTAGAAATAATGAAACCCAAGTACCTCTCCTCCTTAGCACCTGTCCCTACTCCTTTCTCATGCCACATTTACAGATCAGGTAAAAGGAATATTCTAGGAAAATGAAAGGTTGAATAATGTCTTTTTTTTTTTAATAATGTGGCAGTCTTAAATTTTCTTACTACAGATTTATACCAATGGGTTCTCTCACTACGTTCTAAGGCAAAACAGGAGTCCTTTAGTTTCTTTCACACAACTGCACACATATACTTGCTTTCATAGTGCATTTATATTTAGTTACAGAAAGAATTTTCTTTCAGGGTTTGTCCCATATCACAACAAATATTTAGTAAGTTCAAAGTCTGAATTTGTGGCTCATGTGCCATTCTCAAACTATATACACTATGCAAAATGGTTAAAATGGTCCCTTGAAATTGTATTTACTCTAAAACCTTTCTTAAAATTTCCTTAAAGCTGTTCATGAAATAACATCTCCATGGGTTAAGTGAGCTAAGAAATAAAAACTATACAGTTATATAATTTTGGAAACAAAATAAAGATTACTCTAACACTGAACAACTTATTCCTTACCTCGTTTCCCATTGTTATAAGTCACTGATGAAAGAAAATTAATATAAACCTAGGTTTTGAAAACCTTTAGACCAGAAAAAGATGGAGTTTGGCTCAGGCACAGACACATTCATGTTCCCTTAACCTCTTGGCACTGTTCTCCTCTTGAGGCAATCACCCTTCTCCCTTTCCCTACAGAAAACTATATATATGTGTATATTTTTATATTTATATTTGTTTACATTTTTATTTTAAATGCCTGCATTTAATAAATTATCTCCTACATACAATACCCTGAAGAAATAAAAAAGAGAAATAAAATTAGCACCTTCTGTTTTATTTTGAACCTATAGCTTGATATAATTAAATATAATCACCTAATTTCATTTTGTTCTGGTCATGTAGCCAAGTATATATCATCACAGGAGATACATACTACTATTTAGAAGAAATTCTTAAATATCTTAAACAAAATATTGACCAGTAATGGGCCTGTTCTATTCAGGAAGTGATTATTATGGTCTAAAGCTATACTCAGAATAAGGAAAATCTAAAAGATAAAATAAACTTAAAGCTGGAAAGGATGTAGAGTCAGCATAAATGTCTAAATAACTGAAGAGTAAACTTAAGAATGTAACTCACATTGAGAATATTCTTAGATATACTCCTATTTTGCTGATAATTCAATAGAACCAAATTCCTACCATTTTAGGGCAAAACAAAACATTACCTGATAGACTAGCAAAATAACCATAATGTTTCCTCCCTAAATAAACCTTCCTATTTCAATCTTCACACACAGTGTACTGTGCTTTGCACCAGTGACCTTAAAAGGAAGCAGTATCTGCCTAGTTTTCCATTGCTGCTTCGTTCCATGGATAAATCACTCCAAGAATGGCGTGAATATGTAGAGAATTCCTGGCATGTAACTTGTTGTATGAACCCTTAAAAGTTCTGGGAGGCTGGACCTAGAATGCATATAAATGCACAGTATATAGTGTTCTACATACTGTGGCTTAGATTTCATTCAAAATTTGATCATTATTTAGACACCATGGAAATTATGGTTAGTAGAAACTATACACAGATATTACCATTGCCCCTGGGTGTACACCATAGCCCCCATCTCTAATCCCTGCACACTCACATCTACCCTGAAAATATTCATGAGTATAAATGCCTCAACCACTTGGATAAGGTTTTAGTACCCCCAAGTCACAAATCTCTCTGCTGAAGAGACTGTTTATTGCACCTTCTCCTTCTGGCCATTGCATTCTCACCATCATGGGCTGGGTTTACTTGAAGTAGTCAAAAGTCAGAGGAATTCCTAGAATATCAAAGCTACTAAAGTCTTCACATGTGTTTAGTTATTTGTTTGATTTTGTTTTTCCTTAAAAATCTAATAGGGACCTACCAGCTCAGCCAGTGCTTATGTTCTGTTATAACACATACACATGCTGTGTAAAGGTTTTTGCTTTGTTTTTCCTCATTAAGTAATAAATTCTGTGCTCGTGCATGAAGAGACTGCATGCACAAAACTCTAAGGGGCTACTCTGAGTTCCTGCCGGCCATGCCAGCAGCCACGTTGGTCCATTCCTTATAACTGGGGCTATTATGTGACTTCTACCATTTCCCAGACCCAGTCCTGACTGGAAGAAAGGGGCCTTGAGCAGCTCCAGTTTTACACTCCACATGCTGTCCACAGCATGAAAATACTCTTGTCTAAAATACACTACCTAGAGAGATGTTCTTGACATGTTAAGCAGAAAATGCATGTCATAAGATAATTTGTACAATATGATCCTACATTTGTGAAGCAGATGTATTAGTCCACTAGGGTTCTTGTAACAAAATATCACAAACTGAGTGACTTAAACAACAGAAATTTATTGTCTCCTAGTTCTAGAGACTGGAAGTCTAGGACCAAGGTGGTGGCAGGTTTGATGCCTTCTGAGAGCTGTGAGACAATCTGTTCCATGACTCTTGCCTAGCTTCTGGGTATTTGCTGCCATCTTTGGTATTTCTTGGCTTATTAAAGCATCATCCTAATCTCTGCCTTCCTCTTCATACAGCATTCTCCCTGTGTACATGTCTCTGTGCCCCAATTTCTACTTTTTATAAAGACACCAGCCTATTAGACACCACCCTACTGATCTCCTCTTAACTAATTACATCTGCAATGACTCTATTTCCAAATAGGTCACATTCTGAGTTATTGAGGTTAGGACTTCAACATAAGAATTTTGGAGGTAACCATTCAACCCTCAATAGCAAATGAAAATGAAAAGGCTTTGTGTATTTGCATATCATTATATGAGCATAGAGAAAGGAATAAAAAGTTACACAGGATACATAAATTGTGAACTCTCCTTAACTAGGTATGCGATTAGCTGGGGAAGTAGCTGTTATTTTTCACTTAATATTACATCAATTGTTAGAATGAGTATGCACTAATTTTGTAATTTAAAATCTAATAAAAATTATAATGAAAATAAAATAAGAAAATATACTGCTAGAAAGCATAAAGTTTCTCAAATTATTGCATTCTCTTCTTTCTCTTAATCCAGTAGTCTTAAAATAACAATTCTAAGAACCCCGGATGCAGAAGCTGTACACTGCTAAAAAGAGAAAATTCACAGAAAAGTAGGGACAAAAGCTAAATATAACAGATTGGAGAATGATAGCTGTAGTAACAGACTGGGTACATGCAAAAATCATTGGTTTGAAGGGAGAAGAGAGAAAAAACTGAAATAGAGAAGGAAAGGTATTCATACATGAAGACAGAGGATGTTTTGAAGACTGTCGCATGGTAACAAACTTCCATGGAAATATTGGGTGTGTTGGGGATAGAAAATCAAGAAGAGAATGGGAACTCCAAGATAAAAAATTAAAAGATGTGTTCATAACATGCTTTCCTGAATGTGAAAAGATGAGTGCGAAAGGCAGAATAATGTCTACCCCCCCCAAAAGATATCTACTCCCTAATCACGCAGAACCCATGAATATGTGGCAAAGAGGCATTGTGCATGTCATTAAGGGCACAGACCTTGAAGTAGGGGGATTATCCAGGATTACCTTGTGGTCCCAGTCCAGTCCTATCAGCCCTCCAATGGAAGCAATAGCAAACTAGTAGAATAAAAATTACAGGAGCTGTGATTATAAATGTTTAAATGATGCTTTTGAGTGTCCCCTCTGTTCAAAGCACTGTGCTGAGTATGTATGTAGCCCTTGCCATATGATCTCCCCTATTTATTGCATAACCCAACGTCTCTTTTTAAATATCAGTGAATTAACATCTGGGAAACAAAAATTCTGTTCAATGTCACAAGCCTCTTCTAAATTACAGGATTTTTGATCTCCTATCAGCACAGCACTCTATGTGAAGAATATGTGACATTTTTCTAGCAGTGGGGATAGACTGCCCTATCTCATTCCCATCTCTGCTCAGTGATCGAGCCTGCTTTCAAGGAGTTGACTGCCTGGATCAGTGGGGCTTTCAGGGGATAAAGGAAAGCTACCAGCCCTCATCAAGATGGAGTCTACCTCTGAAAAGAGAGCACTGGCGCTAACTGATGGTTAACTAAAACAGAAAAAGAAGCCAAGTTTCAAGTCAAAGCTGAGAAAACTCAGGTCAAATGGCACCTCCCCCTTTAAGTGGCTCCCAATCATCTTCCCAGAGATTCCTTCCTCTAAATTCATGCAGCTTTCTTCCTCTAGCTCTTCTGGGCTTACTGCTCTCTAGCTTGTGTCATAGCTGCTAATGCACATGCCTGATCTCTGAGGGTGGTTTACCATTTACTGAGCAATACCATGTGCCAGATGCTTAGCTAAATGCTTTACCTGCATTATCTCATTTAATCCCCATAAATGCTTATGTCATGAGTACTATAATTATTGACTATTTTGTTTACAGAGTTTGAAGTCAAACACATCTCTCAACTTCCTCAAGGCCTCACAATTAATAAGTGACATAGCCAAAATTCAAGACCTGCTGTCTGCCTCCCAAAGCCTGGATTCTTCACTCATAATAGATCTCTTCAAGAATGAAATGGAGGCCCTTGTGTTTGCACCCTGGTTTATTATTGTTTCCCTGGGGCATAGCAAGGACTCAAAAATATTTGCAGAGTGAAAGAAAAGAGGCCATGAGTGGGAAAATTTCAGAAAGAAAACTTGACTAATGAAAGATCCTAGCTCCTCAAAATCTGGCTCAGTCTATCCTAAATGCACTAAGAATAACTAGAGGTAAATATCCTTGTATTTATATATTGCTTGCTAGAAACTGCATTTATGTGTTTTTATTAATAAATTCTAATTTTAATTTTCCTACTACCAATGAACAAATCCAAAAGGCAAAAGCAGAACATGAGGGGAAGTACAGTAACTCATTAAAATGGCCAGGAGAAAATGTAGAGACCTGAGTGCCTGTGGGCCAGTCTCTTCTTATAACCCTTTGTTCAAAGTCCAGCAACCACAGCAATCTGATCACAGTGAGACCAGACTGTCATGGCCTCCAGCTGTGCTGTTAGCACCTTGACTAAGCACATTCTGAAAAGATAGATGCTGATGCTGCAGGTAAAATCATCATCAAATCCAAGGGTATTTTACTCCAACTACATATGTTCAGCATATCTGCTTCCTGCTAGATTATAAATTACATGAAAGGAGGAACAATACTGATTTGGTTCATGGTGCCATCTTCAGTGTTTGGCTCATAGTAAAGGCCCAACAGCCATTTACTAAATTGGCTCATAGTAAAGGCCCAACAGCCATTTACTAAAGGAATCCACAACTAGATTCTAGACCACTGGACATCTAGACCACTGTCCAATGGGTTAAACAGCAAGAAAACGGACAAGTAATTCCATATGTAGGTTTCTGATTTGATTCTAGGAATGGAATAAATACTTTATCTACAATAATACTGTATTATTTTTACCTAAAAGATAAAAAGACCCCAGCTAAAAGCCGTTTTGAAAATCAGGGAATTTATAATCTGATATTTCAAGAAGCTGGGAAGAAGAACAGCTAAGGACCTGTTTAATTTGGCTCTTCAGTGACATCCTCAAGGTATCAGCTTCTTTCTCTTTGTCTACTCCGTTATCTTCAACATGCTGCCTAGTCCTTTAACTAGCCCCTCTTGTAATTATAGGACAGATGCAGAAGATCCAGCATCATCTCCTCACCCAGATTTAAAGAGAAAGAAAAGCAACTGAACTTTCTCCTGTATCTTTTCTAAAGATCAAAACATCTTTCTCTCCAGCCCCTTCCAATGGAGGTATACCAATCGGCCACAATTATATCACATATTCCCCTTCTAAACTAATCACTGTCAAGGTCCACAGACTCATCATGACAGAAACAGACTTAATAAGATTCACTCCCTGGGATTTGGATGGGGCTCAGACTCTCCTGGTAGCCAAGACTATCAGACTGCTAAACCAAATGAACTTAATGTGGCAAGGAAGAAGTAAAGAAAAGAGCTATTGAACAAACTGCTGCCAAGAGTTCCAGATTAAGGCAAGGACAAGTCTATACAGTACCTTTCTGTATAGACAGCTAATTGCCAGGCTGATGCCACACCTCCCCTCACCATTCTGAAGGTCAGCAGCTGTGTTTGTGATACCCAATAGCATACCCAACAGAACTCTAATTTCATCAGCCAAGTTGAATTTCAAGGTGTGTTTTCTACTTTGATGAGCCATGATCAGTTATAACGTAAGAGAAGAAAAATGACTTCCATGCCACTGTTCAGATCACTAATCCAGAGTGGCTTATAGCAAAAATAAAATAATAATAATGAAAGTTTGAGAAATCAACTGGGAGAAAGCAGAAAGTGTCATGCCCGGGTTCTCTCAGGATATACTGAATTTGGTTGCCTGTTGCAGAGAAGTCTGTGGGATAAAGCAAACATTCTTTCAGTCTTAATTACCTCACTGAGCCTTGTATTAGTTACTTTGGGCCTCTGCTGTCTAGTATTGGCACCCTGCAACAACCAAGAACCTAGCCAGCCAAAGAAGACTGAGAGGTAAGCCTTGCCCTGGAGCTTGGGAACTGCTACTCTGTGCCTCTTTAGACTTAAGACAGTGTATGTCTTTCCAATGGGCTGTCAGTTTGATTTCTGACTTGCCAAAGCAGCTGTATGCACAAAGAACTTTAAAAAAATTAAAATTAAAAAAAATCAAAGTGAAGGACCTGATCTAGTCCAGCAACTGATGACAAAAAACAGACATTGCTTTAGGAAGAAAAGAGAGAGAGCGAGAAGTATAGTAACAATTAAGTGACAAAATTTATTAACTCACTTTGTGACCAGTAACTGCGATGCAAAAGAAACAAAACAAAAACAAACAAACAAACAAACAAAAAAAACAGTCACCATGCAAACTCAAAAATTTACACTGTAAATGATCCATGCAGAAATGAACTTGAAATTAAGTCTACTGCATAACTGAATGTGTTGAAATAGCATATCGAGTTGGTAAGTTCCTGGCTTTCGCTACATTGAATGCTATTGGGGAGGGAGGGGAGCCATAATTGGTACCAACTCACTTGTGATCTACAAAGCCAAGAATGTTTTGTTACCCATGACATGTTTCCCAGGATTAATATCCTTCTTACTTCAATTAGAGAGACATTTAAAAGATCAACCCCAGGATTAGCACCTGAGTATATTTTTACTATTTTAATGTCAGGGATATGGAGCGAAGAGTTTACTTCTCTGTGACTATAAAGCTTTCTCAGACTCTGAGAGCAAAGGGGGAAAAATTCTTCTGTAGACAGAACAGCAGTGAAGGTGAGGGCACAAACTCAACATCATTCAATGTTACTACAGCTTTGGTTTGGGTTTTTTTTTGTTTGTTTGTTTTTTGTTTTTGTTTTTGTTTTTGTTTTTGTTTTGACTCACACATCAAAGGAGCTACTACTTCGGTCTTTTCTCCCAAAATGGCTATAAGGACTCCCACCCCTCAGCCCAAAGTCTTTCCCCACCCACAACACAGGGCAGCCTGAAAATGAACACAGAAACATGCCCTCCCATAAGATATGAACAAGATTCTGTGCTGTGTGCCTGGGATGTCAACTCCAAATTATCAGGAAAAGAAGAGAGTAAAGTCTGCAGACCATGACTGCCAACCAAATTTGTTGTCTGTTTTTCGTTTCTTGTAATGGCTACCATTGTAACTATTTGTATCCTTGTTCTGTGACTTTGGGCTAGTTACATTTAACCTTTGTCTGATTCAGTTTCCTCATCTATTAAACAGGATAAGTAATAATACCTACATCAAAGGATCACTGTGAAGATTAAACCACTTACAGCAGAACCAGGTAAGCACTACACGAGTATTAGCTTTTAATTTTAATCTAATAACATATAACTAACTTAATATAGTTCTCTAATAATAGTTGCTTACTACTACAAATGATGAAATCCCTATCATTCTACTAATTGGTAACTGTCCCCTCTTCTCTTTGATCTTGGTTATATTATTATATTCTTTATACCTTCAAGTAATACATTTTTATAGCATTATATACTTACATCTATTATTTGACTTACAAACTTTAAATAATACATCATTGACCTCTATACAAAAGAAACTCAAGAAAATATCTATGGAGTAATTTCAGACTCACTGGGCCCACTGTTAAGTGGACTTGAGCCAGCCCCCCATTTATCACCCAATGTCCACGTGACCCCACTTTGAGTGGGGTACACAGTGGCATTCTGGGTATTTTAGAAAATAGTGTCATTTCAGAGCTGGCATCCAATAATCTCTTAATGATTTGGGCATCTCTGTTTATTTTTTTTTTTTAAAGATTTTATTTATTTGACAGACAGAGATCACAAGTAGGCAGAGAGGCAGGCAGAAAGAGAGAGGGGAGGAAGCAGGCTCTCCGCGGAACAGACAGCCCGATGCGGGGCTCGATCCCAGTACTCTGGGATCATGACCTGAGCCGAAGGCAGAGGCTTTAACCCACTGAGCCACCCAGGCGCCCCTGGGCATCTCTGTTTAACTTATGTATATTTATCCTGTTAAAGACAATTTTCATTGTAAGAAGGCTGAGGGGGAGGATTTTTCATAACAGTTACTTGTTCTAGGTATCTATGGCTACAAACCAAACAACTCTAAATTTAGGAGCTTAAAAGAACAAATAATTATTATGGCTCAAATTTCTGTAGTTTTTTTTTATTATTATTACTATGCTCAATTAGCCAGCATATAGTACATCATTAGTTTTTGATGGAGTGTTCAATGATTCATTAGTTGTGTATAACACTCAGTGCTCATCACAATATGTGCCCTCCTTAATACCCATCACCCAGTTACCCCATCCCTTCACCCCCATCCCTTCTGTAACCCTCAGTTTGTTTCCCAGAGTCTAGAGTCTCTCATGGTTTGACTTCCTCTCTGATTTCTTCGCACTCAGTTTTCCCTCCCCTCCCCTATGGTTCTCTGCACTATTCCTTATATTCCACATATGAGTGAAAACATATGATAACTGTCTTTATCTGCTTGATTTATTTCACTTAGCATAATCCTCTCCAGTTCCATCCATGTCCATGCAAATTGTAGGTGTTTCCGTAGTTTGAATGGGCTCCAGTGAGTAGCTTTTACTTAGAGCTACTCCCATGCACAACAGTTAGATAGGACCAGAGTTGGAAGACATCTAAAAGCTTGACTTGGTTGGCCACCCACAGTGGCTTTCCCATTCACAGGCCTGGCACCTGGGTGCCTGTTGACTTTTTTCTCTCTCTCTTTGTGTTGTTTGCTTTTTATATCATAGCAGTCTCAGGGTAGTCACATTTAGTCACATTTCTTACATGGTGGCTAGCTTCCATGAGACAAAAAACAATCTTGTAGGCCAGTTAAGAGCTATACCTGGAACTGGCACTGGGACACTGCTATTGGTCAAAGCAGTCACAGAGCTCACCCAAATTCAAGGGAATCATGAAATAAATTCCGTTTCCTCATGAAGGAGCATTCCCTTGATGGGGGAGGTCATACTGCAAAAGAGAACGTGGGTTAGGAGATCTGCCACACTCCTTGTGACGTTTACACTATCTAGCTTCTCCTTCATCCCAGGCCTCTGGGTTTGTGAACTTCCTAAAAACTGAATGGGCAAAAAGTTTATGATTCTTTTAGAATCACCATATCTAAGAAGGTTCTTAATCATATGAATAGGTTCTATGGGGGTTGCCATATCCAAGAATAATAAAATAGATAAATCTTTTGGCAAGATTAATTAAGAATAAAAGATAAAAGGTACAGTGTTAGAAATAAAAGAGGAAGGATAATAACAAAGATTTTTCAAATCACAAAGGGAAGGCTATGAAAAATTTTCTGCTAAAAAATTTGAAAATTCAGACAAACTAGAAAATTACCTGGAAAACTAAAATTTAATATTGCTAACTCAGTAATAAATAAAAAAAAAAACTAACAGACTTATAACCATTTAACAAATAGAATCAGTAATTAAAAAAATCTTCACCACTATCTCCCCCCAAACCGTGCCCTAATAGTTTTTTTTATTTTATTTGTTTTTATTTAAATGCAATTAATATATAATGTATTATTGGTTTTCAGAGGTAGAGTTCAGTGATTCATCATTCTTATATAATACCCAGTGTTCATTACATCATATACCCTCCTTAATGTCTAGCACCCAGTTACCCCATTCCCCCATCCCTCCCCTCCAGCAACCCTGTTTGTTTCCTATGATTATGAGTTTCTTATGGTTTGTCTCCCTCTCTGATTTTGTCTTGTTTTATTTTTTCCTCTATTTCCCTATGATCCTCTGTTTTGTTTCTTAAATTCCACATACAAGTGAGAACATATGATAATTGTCTTTCTATGATTGACTTATTTTGTTAGCATAATACCCACTGGTTCCATCCACGTTGTTGCAAATGGCAAGATTTCACTTTTTGATGGCTAGGTAGTATTCCATTGTATATACATACCACATCTTCTTTATCCATTCATCTGTCAATGGACATCTGGACTCTTTCCATAGTTTGGTTCTTGTGGACATTGCTGCTATGAATATTGAGGTGCAGATGCCCCTTCGGATCACCACATTTATATCTTTGGGATAAATACCCAGTAGTGCAATTGCTGGGTCGTATGTTAGCTCTGTTTTTAACTTTTTGAGGAATTGCCATACTATTTTCTAGAGTGGCTGCACCAGCTTCCATTCCCCACCACAATATAAGAGGGTTCCTCTTTCTCTGCATCCTCACCAACATCTGTCATTTTCTAACTTGTTAGTTTTAGCCATTCTGATTAGTGTGAGGTGGTATTTCATTATGGTTTTGATTTGTATTTTACTGATGCCAAGTGATGTTGAACATTTTTTTCATGCACCTGTTGGCCATTTGGATGTCTTCCTTGGAGAAATGTCTTTTCATGTCTTCTGCCCATCTCTTTGGGTGCTGAGCCTGCTAAGTTCTTTACAGATTTTGGATACTGATCCTTTATCTGATAAGACATTTGCAAATATCTTCTCCCATTCTGTCGGTTGTTTTTTGGTTTTGTCAACTGTTTCCTTTGCTGTGCAAAAGCTCTGTATCCTGATTAAGTCCCAGTAGTTCATTTTTGGCTTTGTTTCCCTTGCCTTTGGAGATACGCCTAACAAGAAGTTGCTGTGGCCAAGGTCACAGAGGTTGCTGCCTGTGTTATCCTCTAGGATTTTGATGGATCCCTGACTCACATTTAGGTCTTTCATCCATTTTGAGTTTATTTTTGTGTATGGTGTAAGAAAATCATCCAGTTTCATTATTCTGCATGTGGCTGTCCAGTTTTCCCAATGCCATTTGTTGAAGAGACTGTCTTTTTTGCATTGAATATTTTTTCCTGCTTTGCTCAAGATTAGTTGACCACAGAGTTGAGGGTCCATTTCTGGGTTAAATATTCTAATTATTTTTTTTGAAAGTGCTTGAAACTATTTGCTCATGACATTTAATTAATTAATTAATTAATTATTTTAAAACCCCACAGCACTCTCAGCACCAGTTTTATTAACCCTCCTTTTTTTTTAATTTTTAATTTTTTTAATTTTTTTTAATTTTTTCATTTTTTAAAATTTTTTTTAATTTTATATTTTTATCCCCAGGGGTACAGGTCTGTGAATCACTAGGTTTACACACTTCACAGCACTCACCAAAGCACATACCCTCCCCAATGTCCATAACCCCACCCCTCTTCTCCCAACCCCCCTCCCCCCCAGCAACCCTCAGTACAGCATCCCTTCCTGATCAATACTCTTCAAAGTGTAGGGATAGAGGGCACATACCTCAATATCATCAAAGCCATCTATGAAAAACCCACCGCAAATATCATTCTCAATGGAGAAAAACTGAAAGCTTTTCCACTAAGGTCAGGAACATGGCAGGGATGTCCATTATCACCACTGCTATTCAACAAGGTACTAGAAGTCCTAGCCTCAGCAATCAGACAACAAAAGGAAATTAAAAGCATCCAAATCGGCAAAGAAAAAGTCAAATTATCACTCTTCGCAGATGATATGATACTATATGTGGAAAACCCAAAAGACTCCACTCCAAAACTGCTAGAACTTGTACAGGAATTCAGTAAAGTGTCAGGATATAAAATCAATGCACAGAAATCAGTTGCATTTCTCTACACCAACAACAAGACAGAAGAAAGAGAAATTAAGGAGTCAATCCCATTTACAATTGCACCCAAAACCATAAGATACCTAGGAATAAACCTAACCAAAGAGGCACAGAATCTATACTCAGAAAACTATAAAGTACTCATGAAAGAAATTGAGGAAGACACAGAGAAATGGAAAAACGTTCCATGCTCCTGGATTGGAAGAATAAATATTGTGAAAATGTCTATGCTACCTAAAGCAATCTACACATTTAATGCAATTCCTATCAAAGTACCATCCATCTTTTTCAAAGAAATGGAAAAAATAATTCTAAAATTTATATGGAACCAGAAAAGACCTCGAATAGCCAAAGGGATATTGAAAAAGAAAGCCAAAGTTGGTGGCATCACAATTCCGGACTTCAAGCTCTATTACAAAGCTGTCATCATCAAGACAGCATGGTACTGGCACAAAAACAAACACATAGATCAATGGAACAGAATAGAGAGCCCAGAAATAGACCCTCAACCCTATGGTCAACTCATCTTCGACAAAGCAGGAAAGAATGCCTCTTCAGATAAATGGTGTTGGGAAAAGACAGCCTCTTCAATAAATGGTGTTGGGAAAATTGGACAGCCACATGCAGAAAATGAAATTGGACCATTTCCTTACACCATACACGAAAATAGACTCAAAATGAATGAAGGACCTCAATGTGCGAAAGGAATCCATCAAAATCCTTGAGGAGAACACAGGCAGCAACCTCTTCGACCTCAGCCGCAGCAACATCTTCCTAGGAACATCGCCAAAGGCAAGGGAAGCAAGGGCAAAAATGAACTATTGGGATTTCATCAAGATCAAAAGTTTTTGCACAGCAAAGGAAGCAGTTAAATTTTCTAATTTTTTTAAATGAGAATGTATTTCTTTTATAGACCCAAAGAAAAGAATTTTGTTTTTTAAGAGAGAGAGAAAGAGAGAGTACACATGTGCAAGAGCAGGTGGGGAGGGGCAGAGGACGAGGGATACAGAGAATCCCAAACAGGCTCCACACTCAGCACAAAGCCCAACACGGGGCTTGATTTCATGATCTGAGCCTAAATTGAGAGTTGGACTCTTAATGAACTGATCCATCCAGGTGCCCTAAAAAAGAGCTTTTATAAGGCAAAGAGAAAAATCCTTTTAATATTGAAGTCACCAGAGGTTTGTTTCATCCAAATTAATCTTCACTGAGATGTCCTCTAGTACAGACAAAATTTCTATATATTAAAAACTTTATAACTTTAATAGTAGAGTATTTGATTTACTACATCAAAATGTGTATTTACAAAATAAACATTTTTTTGGCCTTTAGTCCTTAGACTTGTAATTCACAAATAATTTATGGATGTTTGTCACTATCTTTACTGTAATAATATGTCGTTCCCTATAAATTTCACATTCACGATGCAATGGTAGTAAGGGTACAGAAGATCTCTGGATGTGTTTCTTAGAAAACTCACATTAATAACAATACTACAGATCTTCCCTAACCTCCCCTATTTGGTGTTTCCTGTATAAGAGCACATCTAATCTGAAAACAAAACTGATCTGCAGAGACCTTGTAATTTATCTTTTTCCATGATTACAATTTCTGATTTAACCAGCAGCGGTTCAAATTGCACTGTGATCCAAATGATCAATAGCCGTGCATGACCCATTAGATGTGCGAATATTAAATTGTTTTTGGATAAGGGCTGTCCAAATGAAAAGCATGTAATTACCATCTATTAACATATATTGAACCCAATAACACAAAAATGCAAAATGTGTAACATACGACCTATCAGAATTCCAGTGACTATGATGTTAAGGTTAGATCTTATATTTTAGATACGGATTAGTGTCGAATTATGATTTATGTATTCACATATTCATTATTAATAAGATTGACCTTAGGCTACACAATGGACAAATTTGTAAATAAAATATATTTAATTTCAGATTCCATCCTTTTTTGTATGTGTGTGCTTAACATAAAAGTTTTACTACCTATTATAGGAAGTAGCCATAGTTAGTGAGTAAAAGGATAATTAAATCAACTTGATAAGAAAATAATGCCAAATACCTAGTTTACTTTTCATGTTTTCCCTGCAAATAAAAAGCTTATACAGTTGTAGAAGCATAAAATTACATAAAGAGTAGATCTTATAGAAAAATGAGTCCAATCTTCTATCCTGTGTCAGAGAGAATAGCAATAAAGTTCTCCAAATATTCCATTGTAACTCCTTCCAATATTTAACAATATTGGAATATTGTCTTCATCAAAAACAATTCTTCATGAAGACCTTAAATACCTAATGTTCTAAGTTAAACCTAGAGAAGTAATATTTTAAGTCATATTTCTCAGTTCTCTCTTGTGGCTTTGTGATTGCATCCAGGATAGTGGTATATAAGATAATGTAATCTACTTCCAGATCTGTCCTTCAAAACATCTAATGGATCCTCGAGGATCCTCGAGGCATTCCATTGCTGTGGTGAGAGCACATGGTCCAAAGGCTGTAGCTGTAGGATGCAAGACCCAGCTACATGGACTTTACATGAGCCAAAAATAAATTTTTATTACAGTAACCTCTTGAAGTTTCTGGTGTGTCTATGACTGTATCAGAGCCTGGCCTATTCAGGTTCATTTCAGGTATGAGCATAATGAGAAAATTTTTTCAACAGTCACTCCCATGTCCATCCTCTCCTGACCCAGGCTCTTCTTTTCACTCAACAGTGCTGTAATCAGGCTCAGCATCCTGTCCTCCTGTTCCTTAGATTTCTTTTTCACTCTCCACACTTACAGATTTAGCCCCTAGTCCTTCCTCATTTGTATTTGTATCATTCTGTTTTCTCAGTTTTTTTCTAAATTTTAATTCTCAAACCCATTATCTCTCTTGCTCCAAAAGTTGGTTCGAGCAAGCTGCTCTTTACATGTCTGTGCATCTTTGCATGGAGGGGATAATTCCCTCTTCCCACCATGCTCTGGAGATATGGAAGCCATCTTGTGGGAGATATTTGTGTCCATTTTACCCTGGGTGGGACCAGAGGGGCACAGAAGTCAAGCCTCCTGCTTCAATAGATCTGTCTTGTTGAAAAAAAGAGTATGAAGCTCTCTTTTCTAGTCTTCTTGGGACAGGGCTAAGGCTCTTATCTAAAGTCACTGCCTTTGCTTCTTCTATGACTGTTTTATTTATGAAGGTGTTTCCAACAAAGCTTAGTAACAATACAGGGCAACGGGGGCACCTCATGGCTCAGTAGGTTAGTGTCTGCCTTTAGCTCAGGTCATGATCTCAGGTCCTGGGATCTGAGACCCACATCACATCAGGGATCCCTGCTCAGTGGGGAGTCTGCTTCTCCCTCTGCTCCTTCCTCTGCTCCTCACCCCCACTCCTGCTTCCTCTCTCATTACTTTCTCTCTCTCAAATAAATAAATAAAATCTTTAAATAAATATAGGAAAATCTAAATAACTTCTACCTTCTAGTCCCAGTTTTAGTGCTTTAACCTTCTGAGTGAGTGTTTGAGGAGATTTCCCCATTTTCTTTGCATCAGGGCTCCTCTCACTAACCTTTCTCTAAGTGATCATTTGATGAGATTTCCTCTACTTTCTCTGAATTAAGAATACACTTTTTTTCCCCCTATCTTTTTACACAGGAACCATTTCAACGAATTCCTATCTTCAACAAACCTGCCATGTAGAACTAGTCTTTCAAGCAATATGAAGATTAGCCTGACCTTTCTTACATCAATTAATCAATATGGTTACACCACAGATTTACCTTTTAACCTTGGTGTTTCCACAGTGCAATATTAAAGCATGATTTGTGAGATTGCTCCATTTTATATATGGTTAAGAACAACACTCTGTCTGTGGGCTCTGATAAAGTATCAGAGCATAACACAACACAGGAGGGAAAGGAGGCTTTTATTGTCTTCATCAAAAACGACTCTGTAAATCTAAGATTGGAGCAGCAATACTGGCTGGCTGACTGAAATTAACTGCTGGGCTCTGTTTGCAGATTCATGCTGCTGGAACAGCCATTGTTTGGGAATGCTCTCAAGGATTAAATCATTTGATCTAAATTTCAGATAGGAATATGTCATCTGTTGCCACTGTCAACACCCTCTTCCTCAGTGTTGAAGCTTATCCCCAAGACAAACAAGAAAGGTTTGCTCTACTTATCCTGAACCCCCAATTGCCACTTTCCTTTCTGCCTTAATCTGTTTCATAGATGAAAAATTTAGAGGAGGCAAAAATGTTGACAGATCTCCAAATATTGGTCAAGTTCCTTCATTATAATGGTAGTATTTATTTACCATTATTATAGAAAGATTTCTCCACCAAACCAGGATGTGTTTATCTGTTTGAATTATAGAATCTATTTTTGAACATGTCACCCAGCTCTAATGCTTTACAAATGAGGAAACTGAGCCCCAGAAAATGACAGGTTCAGACCCACGATTCACAGAGACTTAGTGGTAGACTCACCTTAGATACTAGTGCAGTTTCTCTCCCAAATGCGTAGCTAACACATTAGTTCTTAAGGATACATTTAATTATGTGATGATATCTACAAACTTACCACTTTCTCAGAAGCCAACAAAACTTCACGTTGAGTCTGTACATTTTCTTGGGGTTTACTTGGCAGTGCTCCATTGTCACCGGGTCATCTGGAAGTACCATCCTGAGTCAAAAGAAAATTCAAATTATAGCTCTGTCACTTACTAGTTGTATGACTTCTGTTTTACCACTATCTTAAAAAAATAAAATAGCCACCTCCTGGGGCTGTTTGGGAGACTGAAAAATTAATTCATACAAAGCACTTAAAACAGTATCTGGCACGTAATAAGTACAATAAAAATGTTAGCTCTTATTATTTTTCCCCTTTCTTAGATTCTTCAGTGAATCTGGTGCATCACTGCAAATTTATGTTATTTTTTTCCTTCATAACTCCTAAGTGTTTTATAATTCTTGATTCTTTTACAGTGAACATATTGTACGGTTCCTCAAGCTCATTTTGAACATTCACATTGGCATTTGGTAGAGGTGTCTCTTTTATGAATTAAAAACAAGGACAAATCACCAACATCTGTCATTGCACTCATATTCTGCTTCTTTTTGGGTAATTCACAAACACTTTAGCAACCTTGTTCCCAGGACATGATGCCAGAGCTTGTTGAATGAATTTCACTTTACAATCAACCTTTACAAGATCCAAAGCACCACAGAATGTTAAGATCAAGTTCCCTATGATCAGTACACAAAGTGAACTTTATTATGGATTCTGTGATGTTCCAATGGCAATTTAATCATTCAGCTTCCTTTTAATAACAGAGAAGTACCTTTCTCAGGAACCTGGTTTGACCGATCATTAAAGTGTGTCTGGTTTAGTCAAGGAACACTCTTAGATAATGTGAAATCCCAAGCTCTAATCACAGATTTGAGTTGACTATTTTGCTTTTCTTGCATTTAGCTAAATGAAACTTCTTATTTTAAGGAAGTCTTTTTCAACAGTATGTGCCACTACTTAATAAATAAAGAGCTGTTGATTCAAATATAAATTCATTTTTGATATGGAATTTGAAATTACATGACAGTTTAAATAATACAGAATAAGGGTAAAATTAAATGGAAAATCATGTGGAGCCAAACACAGTTTAGACTTGCTCAGTTTCCAAACTGAGGATGATTAGTTAAGGAATTAGCAGAACCTAAAGACATTATCTTCTTAGTGATGCCTGGATGCCATTATTTTTCAGCAACTAGTGAGATGTGTGAGTGTGTGTGTGTGTGTGCATGTGTGTGTATAAATGGTGCATCACAGACACTGAGGTATAATCATTTTTGCAAACTGGTCTAGAGTATATGAAAGACAATACTAAACCAGTCCTTTTCTTTATAGGAAAATATGATATGAATTTTGAATGACACAAAGCAATAACTGTATATTGTTTAGGGATTTTGTTTTGTTTTGGCTACTCTGGCACTAACCACAGAGGGAGAAAGACTGAATGAGGCTGAAGTCTAAGCCAGACACAAAAGTTAGTTGCTGCCAAGACTTCACTGCCATAATCTTTTTCTTTCCTCTGTTTTAAGAATCTACCTAGAGGACTGTTTTTCATTCCCAGTTAGGACTAGGTTGACTTAGCAGATGAGTTCTGAAAACAATGAACATGAAGTTTGAAAATAAAATTCAAGGATTTTCTTAATAAGGTTATATACTGTTAATCCATGATTTTCTGCCAAGTAGTGTCTCAAATGCCTTTTTGGAGATTTACTTTATTTCAGAAGAATGGAGAATATAAATATTTAAGTATGTGGAGACATTGTCATTGACCTAAGGGGAAGTTTACATTCTGTTTAGATAGTAGTCTTAGAAATGTTATTATTTTATAGAATGGGTAGACACAGGAATGCAAAGAAAAGCAATAAAGTCACTTTTTTTTGGTCTAATGGAGCTCTCAAAGATTAAAAGGCATGATAACCATTAGTGTAGGAGTGTGGAAATGGACATTTTCATACACTGCTGAAGGGAGTGAAAATTGCTCCTTTCCTTAAGGGAGGGAATTTGGTATTATATATTAAGAAACACAGAAGTGTATAAACACCAGCTCAAATGTTTTACTCCTAAGGAATTATCCTAAGGATGTAATTGGCCAAGCACACAAAGGTATATATGCAAGCATCTATAGTTCATAAAAGTAAAAAATCAGAAACAATATCTAATAAGGGTTATTTTAATCAGCTACCTATGTAGCTGATAGAAATGATTATGTAGACATACATTAACCAATTTGGAAAGATATTTTTGAGTGATAATTAATTTAAAATAGCATATTATAAACCAAACTGTGATATAATACTGCTATCAGAGGAAAAAGTAATATACAGAGAGCAATGAATTCAAGATACGAACCAAAATGTTATTTGTGATTGTGTTTGAATATTAAGCATTCAGGAAATTTATATTTATTTCTACTTCCTATATTTTATAATTATTATCTATTACTTAAGCATACCTTTTTTTAAAAAAATTTAAAAATGGGATATATTTTTGAAGGGAATTGATGGTATTTGGAGATAGAATGATGTCATCACATTTACTTCAATTTACTGAAATGAAAATATTATTTCATTCCATTTGTATGCTCTTATTATGAACTTTTTAAAACAAAGGCTTTACCTTGAAGAGAGTGGAACTGCAAGGAGGAGGAAAGGGGGATGGAGAGAAGAGAGAGGGAGGGAATGATTCAATTTAATGTAAGAGGGCTTTGCAGGCTTGGAACTGTCACATCGACATTGAACTCCTGGCTGTTACTCTCAGGTTTGTTTAAACTTGTTAAGAACCACTTTTACTCCCTTACGTTTCAAGATCTTTATCTGTAAATTGAAAGTCTTAGTATTGGTCACAGAATTGTTAGGAAGATGAAGTAAGAGGCGTAAGTTAAAGTTGCCCTGCTTATAGAAGATATGCAATAAATGCCTGCAGTGGGCTGGTAACATGCAGTAGACGTAGAACTACACACTTTACATGATCACATTTGATTGTCACAATGCATTTATCATTATCACAATTCTCACACAGCATTTTATCTCCATTTTTCAGATGAGGAAATAGATTTGTAGAGAATTTAAGTAACTTGCTCAAAGCCAGAGGACTGGAAAGAGATGGGTGGGGACTGCCATGAAACTGCCCAAAATGGATGCTCCATATTAAATAGTGACCACCTAACTCTCTGTTCCTCCAACTCTCCCTCTTTCCCTTCCCTCCAGAAAAGAGAAGATCAAGTCACTTAAACTCAAATTGTTTCCTGAAAAATGTTGAGCAGTTTAAACTCTCCATAAAACTCATTCCACTCTATAAACTAGCCTTGAAAACATTCAGGTTCAGAGGAAAGATGGCTGAAAGACAACATATGCTACATCCTATACATTCTTACAGAAACTTTCCTTTCTGAAATAAGTATTTTCCTGTATTATTTTTCATTGCAAATTTAATCTTATCCTTATACCTGCATACCTACTCTATTTCTCTGCAAATATTTTCTAACACCACCCAAAAGGATAGCTTTCTGGTTTTTCTTGTGTTGTTTTCTTTTTCAACTCAACCTCTACTATATTACAATAGAATACTTTTTATCTCAAATCCACTTAGAAATAATGATGCTTTGAGGATACAGAAATTTCAACTCCAAAATAACATGATTTAAAGTAATAGACTTGAGGGGAACCTAAGTGGCTCAGTCAGTTAAGCGTCTGCCTTCAGCTCAGGTCATGATTTCAGGGTCTCCCTCTCCCTCTGCCACTTCCTCTGCCCACCCCAATAAATAAATAAGATCTTTAAAAAATAAAATAACAGACTTGATTCAGGCTGAAAATATTCTGTATGTAGTGCATCAATTTTTTGTTTCATTATAAATGTTATGCAAATATATATAAGCACAGTTACAATTCAGTGCTTCAAAGGGGGTTTTATACATCAGACAAATGACCAAGAACAATCACAACCAGGATATACCATGAAATATGATGTGACACTACTGTTGTTAGTATATTCAGATGAAAGCCACTGTATGGAATTTTTAAGTATTCGTTACATCTACACGGTGCCATCAAACAGTTCTCCCCAGCTACAAAAGTTACCATCACATGAACCACAGAAGTGCGTGTTGTTAGAAAGAAGGTCGATTAAAAACCTTTTAAGACACTATGCATTAGATGTTTCTGATATTTAAGCTTCTGGACAAACACATTCTCTTCTTTTTGTTACTCTACTTACACTCTTCATGCCATCTATAAATCCCATACTTAATCCCTTACAATTTCTGCATGTCAACATTATACTCATCCTCTTTACACATGGCATTTCTTTCACGGAATACTACTGGGGTCTTATTGCCTCGTGAACCAGATTTCTTCCTCCTCCTCTGCCCTACAGCATAGTAGCCTTTATCTCTCATGTCATTTGTCATATTCTATTTTCCCTACAGGTCTACCACCCCTAGCTACAAATTTGGGGACTTTAGAAAAGTAGTACCATAGCATCAACTACACAACACATCCAACGGTGAGCAGTGAGGTGCTCAGTAGTTGAAAATGACCACATTAATAACACGATCTTCTTAATTGTACCCTTAGAAGGCTATGTTTTCACCTGATAAAAGGAAGGAATCTATACACAAATAATCAAAGAGAAAAGCTGTCTTTATCCCCAAAATCTCCTGTGTGAAGAAAAAAGGTTTCTTCAGAGAAATTTCAATGTGCTCAGAGGGCTGGTATCTGGAGTCAGTCATTTCTTCCAAACTAATCACTTGAGAAGAGACTGTCTAAGAGGAGAATCAGGGGGCTATGAAATCCCTTCTGATACAATTTCATACAACAAAATAAACATGAAGCAAAGAGCTCTGTAAGTACCTAGACTAAGTCTTGCAACAACTGACAAATCACTAATAACAGATCTTTTGTTCCTTTTGCAAGCGGTCAAAAATAATGAATAATAGAATGCTATGCCAAGTCATTTAAAAGGAGAAAATGATGCTTGAAAAGGTCCCTGATGAGATTTGGCTTTTTCCTAAGAGATTCTAGATGGCATTCTGCTGCAGCATTTTAAAAACCACTTTCCAAAATTGGGCACCTTCATTACCATGCATTACATTTGCACTCTCCACTTAGGCTGCTTTGAAAAAGAACAGCACCCCAGTTGTGTTTTTTACATTAAATGTGCCTTCTCTCACATTTGATCTCTCCTTTTGTGACAGTCATTTCATTTCATAGCAACTTCATTTCTTTGTCTCTATTTTACTGAATGTGTAGTTTTCAGATTATGCAGAGACCGCCAATTTGGGTGTTGTGGATAGAGAGAACTGAGAGCTGACTACAGGGCCCAGCTTCACTCACCCCTTCGAGCACTCCAAAGTAAATAAATAAGTGCAGGGGCTCTGAATTGGGTCATTTCCACCCAGGGCAAAAGAGACACTGGAAAGGAAAAAGCCTACTGTTTTTTTCTTTACATTCTGGTTCTTCTCGTTTCTTTCTTTCTTTCTTTCTTTCTTTCTTTCTTTCTTTCTTTCTTTCTTTCTTTCTTTCTTTTTCTTTTTTCAATTGAGTTAGATTATGTTGCAGACAGTAGATTAATTTTGCCAGGACTGAAAGAGGTCGTTCTATTAGCCCTTGGATATAATGTGACCACTACACAGGATATCACAGTGCCTAAGAGTCAACTTCAGGGTCTGGAACAAGACAGGAATTGCTACATAAACACTGTACTCCAAAAAGACATAATTATGACTGAAACATCCAATTTGTTGTAATGTGGGGCTACCTTAGGTTTTCAAACTCCTCTATAACAAGTTTTATCTTGGACCACAAAACATCCTAGGACTATTTCATAGGCTCATCTCAAGGTTTCTTCAGAGAAATTTGAAGAATTTGCTTGAAATCTCAAGCAAGATTTCATAGAAGAAAGGGGAAAATACATCCAGAAGTATTGTGTATATTTAAATCCATTCAAATATGTTATATTAACGTATTAAATATAAACATCTGATGTACTACATAATGTACTATAATACTTTATAATCATAATAAATAAATTATATAAATATATTTAGTAAATAAATATGGATACAAACAATTGGGGTTGTGCTAGTATGTAAATACCAGAAGTTATTATTTATACCATAACTCATTCTTGAATATGAACTATGGTGGCATTACTCACCTACCTATGTCACCTAGTAACAAAACTCCAACAACATAAAAAAAAAAATCACAAAAAAACCAAACTGGGATTATTAATATATGTGGACAATTCATCTATTTATGTTAGCTGCTCTGAGGGAGTTGCTATGTCCTATAACATAACACAGCAGTTGATTCATGATTAATCAAGGAAAGTGTAAATTACCCACTTTATATAAACACAACTAAGAAGTCAAAGGAATGTCTAATACAACTTATAACCATTTCTATGAAATTATTAAAGCAAAACACAGCAAGGGGCGAATTTCACCTGGAAAATCCATTAATGTAGAACAGCTCATTCTTCAATGATGTGTCACCATACTTATGTTATTTCACATATTTAAGATAAGTCAGGGGAATTCTGAGAGGCTAAGGGAAATGGTTAGTCTAAGAGATTCCTGAGAAGAAATGAGGTTTCAGGTTTTCAAATTAGGAAAGTAAAATCCTAAGAGTCCCCTTGAGGTAGATGTGAAGAGGGCACTTGGGTCTCATTCACAGAGCCTCTGAACTGCTGGAGTCAACCAGATCTTCTCTCCGGGAGACAGGCACCTGGGAGAGCTGTGATGCATGAGCCCTTCTCCTCTAGTCAGGAATTGGAGGCAGGTGATTCCCCTCATAACCCAAACACAGCTGACTGTTCCTCATCAGTGCCACACAGAGCTCCAGGCATCCATCATCACTACCGTAGAGAACCAAACCAGAGGAATGAGTGGGAAGAAAACGAGAGGCCCTGAGACGATGTCCTACCTTCTCTACTAGTTACTGCAGGAAAGGCAATTCCATAGTGAATTCACTAATTCATCAAGGTGTTAGAAAATGTATCTCATACTAATCCCAAGTTGGAAGGAGAAAAAGATAGGAATTAACAAATATCTATCAAGTGTATACTATAATAACATTTACAATAATGATTTTGACTGTTCCCAGATACTTTACATGGTTCTTTAAACCCATCATCTAATTTAAACTTTAAAATAACCCTACAAGGTGGGTATTATTGCATTTACTTTACATATAAGAAAACTGAAACTTCAAAGGTTAAGAATTCTTGCTCAAGATCACAAAGTTAGAAATCTGGAAGACTGGGATTCAAACTAGTTCTATCTGATGGCAATAAACAGTAATGGTGAGATTACTCATAAATGTATAAAGGGTAAGGTGGAGATGTGAGTCTCTGGTTTTGGGGTTTCTGTGTTCTCTCTTTCTTCAACACTTCAGCCAGTATACTACCTCTGCTTTCTACATCACATGCCCAGGAGTCTGAGAATTTTAGAATGAGAAGGATTCCTTTGAGTTTTGACCCTTTGAGGGGATCAGAGGCCCCACTGAGAATCAAATGAGTACTATGGTCCTTTGCCTCAGAAAAAATAAGTACATCAAACCTTGTTACTCACTGTAGTTGTGAAAAAAATAAATAAATAAATAAAGTCCCCAATGAAACTGAACTAGTGAATACTGAACCATTATGCCTAGGGGGAATACAAGGTAGGTTCCCTTGAGTCTCCCTAGACACAACATTTTCAACAACCAATCAATACATAGCTTCATTTTATGTATGTTTGTGTTTAAGGAAACCACATTTAAATACACGTAGTTGGTTTGTTAACATTGAACCTATAACCAAAATGACACTTGTCTAACTAACACATATATTTTCTCTGTAAGGTGCATCACAGCCTTCTTGTGCTTAGGACTAGACAACACTTTAGCACTATGCTTGGTGGGCATTTCAAACAGCACAATCACCAATAAAAAACACACAAAAAAATGTGAAAAATGTGGCACCATACTGACTGTGAAAAGGACCCCTGTTTACAGTATTAGAGTTCAAACAAGACAGCAGAGCATCACCTAGATGGACCTCAGATGGGCTTCTGTGTTGGGCAATTGAGAATTTTTTGCTGCTCTCCGCATGTCTGTGACTGACTACAGAAGCACTGCAAATACCGATTTGGGGCTTACAAAAACTTTTACTAAGTAGGCAAATTCGCCCATACAGAACCCATGAAAGGTAAGCACTGAATGTGTGCATGTAAGGTTTCCATTAAGTCCATAAGCTATACAGACTGTACCAGATCCACCCATCATCCCTTATAGTACCTGTTATAGATCAACTCACTTTGCACATAGGTACCTGAATATTGGGAGAACACTGGAGCATAAAAATGAACTATAGTTTTAAATAATAAAGAAAGTGCTAACAAGATTCCTAAAACAAATGACCCATAAGTATTAGTAAAACATTCCTTTTAATTAAACAAATACATTAAACTTTACCATCATTTGAAAGTTCAGGGAATATATGAGGTTTGCTAGCTACTACATTAACTCTTTAAAATCACCAGTGTTACCTTCAGTTAATTTCTGTTCTATGCTTTAAAAGATACTTGTGTGCTTAAAATAATCTTATTTAGAGAAACTGAGCTAGATTCTGATTAATTGTTAATTTTGGTTATAGGAGAAAGCAGAAATAACTGAATGCCTTTAACTGTGGTCTCCCAAACAATGCATTATTATACCAGTCAGCTGCACTCTCAACCAGAACAAGTTTGCCATTGTAAAAGAAACCTGCTCGTGAACACATACTGACAAAAGACAATGTAGAATGCGAAGATGAAATCACTCACCTAAGGGGTCTTTAATCTCAGCAGATATAGGCAAAAAGTAAAAGTAAGTGCAGACCTGGGCAAAAAGGAAAAATGAAAACAAAAACAAAAACAAAACAGAAAACAAACCCCAAAACAATAATTTCTCAAGGGCCACAATTTTTTCCCTTTATTTTTTTTTTCTTTCTGGCCCATTCCTCAGGCCAAGCCGTCAAGCATTCAAATTCAAATGCATGCATGTCCATACACATGCACACGCACACACACACACACACACACACACACACACAATCATACGGCACTGGGGAGCTCTCTGTCACAAATTTTACCTTCTGAAATCTCACCTATCATTGAGTCTTAGCTGCCTCTACAAAGTCTCTTTTATGACTTAGCAATGCATAATTTCTCCCTACTCTGTCCATTTTAATCTCTACATAATTGACCTTACTGTAAATATTTTTGGCTTGCCTCAAACTCAATGCAAAATGTCAAAACCAAGAAGGACAAGGAAAAAGTTTCATATATCCTGATATGTCAGAGGCCCAATACATCTCACTGCTGTACCTTAACTCTTAGCATAATGCCAATCATGAACAAAGTAGTCAATAAAGATCTTTTGGATGAATGGATGAGCAAATGAACAAGAATGTATCAACTGCATAGTTCAATTATGCAGAAGACATCAACATGGCCAATTATACAGACCAAAAGTTCCAGCCTGGTATAATTCGGCTGCACAACATTTACAGCATCCTACACCTTATGTTTATAATCAAATTTCAATTGATATGAACCTGAATTCACTCACTCAACAAATATTGAATCAATATTTACTGAATACCTGATCTGGGCAAGGCTCTGTGCTAAGAATCAGAATATAGCAGTAAACAGAACAGGTATCAGGGCCCTTCTTAAAATGTAGAGATGAACATGAAAATAGGCTTCATTCAATGAATGGTAATGAATTCAAAGCCATGTTCTTTGGACTCTTCAAGAAACATTTTGATAAAAGAACTAGAAAATAAGTATCATGAAATAGAGTTATTTCACACTGGCTTTCTCACAATTCTTATCTGTAAGACACTGTGTAATATAGTACATGCCGGAAGGGAAGTGAGAACACTCCACCTGAGAAGTCTTCTGTGCCATTCTTTCAGCCTGAGCACTGTTTATCTTGAAAACTTACTGCACCTGGCCTTGCTCCAAGGCAAGCAATCCAATGATTCATTGAGATTTCACTCTTTGGGGATCAGTTTTAAGCAGCAATGGCAAACAGGCTATCCCAATAAAAACATGTCTTAAGGAAAGAAAATTCCATATATTTCTCTTAATAGACAGAAGTCTCATAAATTTTAGAGTTAAGAAATTCCTCTATTCAAGTGGCACTGTCCACATTTCTTATAAACATGGTGTCTGAGATGGAAAATGCAGACCTGCTCTTTAAAACTAAGAAATTATCCACATCTACACTTAGATTTATGTTTAAAATATAATTTTGGAGTGAACACAGAAAAAGAACATTAATATTCCCATATTGAAGGAGACTGAGATAAATCAGAACAAATGATGATTCCAGTTTTACTAGTCTTCACTGAGAATTTTCACAGTCCTTCTCTGTCCTTATATCCTTCCCATGCAAACTGAATTAATTTCGTAAAGTATTTGGTAAGACCCAAATGAGGGGGCTGCCATAACCCAGTCTTCAAAATATTAACAAACTAAATAGATTTAAATCTCTCTATAGCAATATAAAACATATAAAATACAAGACATAGACCTTCTTATAGTAAAGAAAAATTGTTCTGTATTATAAATCACTCTAAATAAAAATACCAGTCTAAACAATTCTGTTTTATAGCAAAATGTTACCCCAACTTCTCTTATTAAAAAAAAAAACAAAACAAAATAAACAAAGTCCTCTTAGATAAGGGACAGTATATAGCAACATTTTTTTAACGTTTGATTCCCTTATGTGAATAAAAATATACTTTTCCTCAACTGATAGAATTATAATATTTTAAGATTAAATTCTGTGGCATCCTTTATATTCTAAAACTGAGTAAAAACATATATAAAATACAAATGTGTTGATTACTTATGTATTATATATAAAATATAATCTATTTATATATTAAAGATTGATACTTTCATTTAATCACTTGAGTCTGTGAATTACAAATGTATTTAGTTCAGAGTGTTATTTAGGGATAAATGTCAGTCTATTTTCATTCATTTTGATAATGCATATTCTGCTTACACTGATAGTATATATAATGTCATAACTACATATATGTTACATACGTAAAGAAAATATTAGGAAAGATCATGTTATTTGACTAAGAGAAGAGAAAGGTATAAGTATCACTGATCAACTTTCAAGAACTCAAAGTATTACTACAAAATATTACTACAAAACCATGATTCCCATGCTTAAGTATAAAACATCCAACTTATCTCAAACACTTTTCTAATACTCCCAGATCTTACTAAGATTAATGCATTTAACTTAAAGAAAAATTAAAAACCATATGACACTTAATGCTTTTGACAGAAAGTAAGAAAAAAGGAGAATAGAACAATATCTACTAAATGAATATAGGGGCACCTGGGTGTCTCAGTCGTTAAGTATCTGCCTTTGGCTCAGATCATGATCCTAGGGTTCTGGGATCAAGCACCACATCAGGCTCCCTCCTCAGTAGGAAGCCTGTTCTCCCTCTCCCACTCTCCCAGCTTCTGTTCCCTCTCCTGCTGTGTCTCTCTCTGTCAAAAAAATAAATAAAATCTTAAAAAAAAAAAAAAACACCTTAAAAAGTATCTACTAAATGAATGTAGATGTTAAAATGGTAAAAGGCAGCAGAGTGCCTTAGTGGATCAGTCAGTTAAACATCTGCCTTCGGCTCAGATCATGAGCCCCAGGTCCTGGGATCAAGTCCTGAATCAGGCTCCCCACTCAGCAGGAACCTGCTTCTCCCCTCCCTCTGCCTCCTGCTCCCTTTGCTTGTTCATTCTCTCTCTCTCTCTCTCTCTCTGTCAAATAAATAAATAAAATCTGTATAAAAAAAAAAGTGGTCAAAAGAAAGTCAACAATCTCAAACAAACTTGGGCCAGCTATCATCCATTTCTATAGAGGACAGAACCAGAAATAGGCCAAATGAAATGGAAGTTATTTATGAAGATTTTCCTGTTTGTGAGATTTACTAAACTCCCTAGCACTGGAGTGAGAAAAGAAGGGCTTTCTAGAGGAAATTCAAAATTAGGTAACATCTCACTGGTATGAAATAAGATATGTGACTCTTATTGAAGGACAAGAAATTGATAAGATATTTATTCAGGTTTTCTTTTAATTCTGAAAGTGTATAACAACACAGTCTTTAAGATTGCACAGAATGGCTGGTCATTCAGCTCTTTCAAGAATGGATATACATAGAAAGGTGGAAACAAATGCATTCAATTCCAGCTCGAAGATCTCCTTAATATTACTGTGCAAATTGTTTGCTTAGGTTTTTCAGGTACTATCTTTTCTACCATTTCATTTACATGAAAAAAAGAGAAACCTGCTATCCAGATCTGAGGATTTACTTTCAATACTACATGGCTCAGTTGTGGAACATTTAAGATAATTTATTACTTTGTATAGGTAATGTATGTATGCTCAAAGATTATAAGTCCTTCTGAAAAGTCATGTTTAATATGGTGGGATTTTCTCTTTTATTTTTGCCCCCATCTCTACTGTTATGGCAGCTGGTCCGCTAATGATGCTCACTGTTACCACTTTTTATTGAACTGATCATACTTTAAAGATGGAGCATATGAAAGGTTACTGCTCACTATCTACTGTTTGTTCATTGTGATTATTATTGTTTTTAAATTTTAATTCCAGTGTAGTTAACCTATGGTGTTATACTAGTTTCAGGTGTACAATATAGTAATTACCAATTCTATACATTACTCAGTGCTTATCATGAAAAGTGTACTCTTTAAGCCCCATCCCCTATATCACCCATCCCCCCATCCACCTCCCCTCTAATGTTTGTTTTTAATAACATTCAATGTTTCATGCCTCTTCTATAAAACTTGCTCTATTTTTCATCAAACAATTATTTTGATAAAATATAGAAAACTGTCCCAATGATTCATGTTACTCATTACATTTATAAATTATTCAACAGAGAAATAACAAAAACTCTATGAAGTATAATCTAAATTGAACTAAACACATCAAATTTAATGAATAGTTCATCCTTGATTTTTATTGTATTTATTCAATTGCTGCTTAATTAGAAAAATGCCATTATTCAGACTACAGATCCTTATCACCGTAAAATCCATGATACCCACTATAAAACTATTATTAACTTTAGACCCAATGATTACTTTCCTCAGGCCAACAATAATGAAGACTAAATTAATAATTCAATAGATTGAAAGTTGAGTTGCCCAAGATACAAACTTCAATGGGGGTACCAATGGGGGTACCAATAAATATGCAAAATTTTCAACATTCATTTAAATTTTTTCAAAACCACTTATTTTACCTCAGTGGTTATTTGAAGGTAGATGATAGAAATTCAATTTAGTCAGATATAAGTTCCAAAGAGAAGAAAATGCATTAACTCTGATTTCCACCTCTGCCTGGGACTATAGAGAGAAACAAATGATGAAAGAACAAATCATTCCATCATCATTATTTTGTGTAGGCCATCTTAAAATTGTTTGGGCTAGAGAACCCATAAGAACTTCAGGGAATAGAGCCACGGAAATGAAGAGCATCAAAATAAATTAAGTTCACTTTTATACCATTTGATTCATTAGCTCAGTCATATCGGCATAACTTCTGCCCATTAAAATTAATTTTGTCCAGTTTGCCCCATAACTTTTTTTTTTTTAAATAAGACTTTATTTATGTATTTGACAGACAGAGATCACAAGCAGGCAGAGAGGCAGGCAGAGAGAGAGGAGGAAGCAGGCTCCCTGCTGAGCAGAGAGCCCGATGCGGGGCTCGATCCCAGGACCCTGAGATCATGACCTGGGCCGAAGGCAGAGGCTCAACCCACTGAACTACCCAGGTGCCCCTGCCCCATAACTTTTTGATGCTAGCAAGACTGTAAAGTGTATCACAATGATATGTTATTTCTCTAAGAGTAGGCCACAATCCTTACATTTATACACTTACTCATATGATTATAATTTAAGCCTAACAGAATGATTAAGCTTTTCTTTCTTGAATTTCAGCAAATATGATAAAGAACCACAAGAAACTGGGAAAATGGCATGGAATATACCAAGTGAATTACAAGTCCTCTATGGAGAAGTCAAGTATATTCAGATCCATGTTTGGGGGTATCTTTATAATGAATACAGCAGGACAGGTTCCTATGATTGTTCAACTATAACACAGTCTGCAGCACACCAGATAGAACCTAAAATTTTTAGCCTCATACAATTTAACTAAGGTCAACTAAAAGCACCTTTAAGCTATTATTACCTCCAAGTCCAAAATAGAGGTAAAAAATCAAACCAAGATTTATCCAACCACAGTCCAGCTAAAATACATGTTAACAACACACAAACAACCTATAATGCTATATGTAAGAATCTACTGAAGGAAAGCTCTCCTCTTCTAAAAGGCTTGAGTGTCACTGACTGGGGGTGGGGGGAGCATAATTTCATTATTTCCGTTGTTTAGCTTTTGTTTGTTTTTCTTCTGTCATGGAGGCAGCAAAAACAAATTATTTGGGGGAGCCAGTTTGGCTTCCATAGCAGCTGCACCAGTCAGACACATCACAAGCACAAGATGAGATTGCCAAATGCTCATTGTTTAAATATGGCCCAATTTACTGGGGTCCAAGTTATAATTAGGTTTCTTCTTTGAATTTTAAAAGGAAAAAAGTGAAGACACAAACTCCTAATACATATAATTAAGACTAGCAGCCTTAACCTAACAGGTTTTTAGAGACACTCTTACTGTCACTTAAATACAGGTTTCCTGCTGAGAGCATAATTACAGTTTTTGTTGCACTTCATACTGTCTACCTCCTAGAGAGCTAACACTGTTTGTTATTAAAAGAAGACCTTGTCATATCGTGCTCACCTCTGCATATAATGTCTCTCATTGTTACTGCTTACCTTTTATCTCTTCTTCTGGTGTGAAGGGGGGGCGGGAGGGCTAATGAACTACAGAGACTACAGAGACTTGGTAAATTTTAACAAGTTGGAGTTAATGGGGTATTTTCCCCCTCTTCTTCCACCAAAAGGCAGCCTGTCTTCTCAATTTGACACACTTGCATTCTGAATCCATAGCTGCTTTTCTTTATTATGCCTATAAACCAGGCTAGAATGAAAAGCAAACCCACAGAGTCCTAACTACCTAAGCTAGAAGGGTAGGAAATTCCATTTTGAATTAAATAGCACAGTTTTCATCCATTAAACCTTTAGACTACATTTATATTTAACACCAAGGTGGTAGCCAAATCTTTTCTACTGTTCGATAGCAAGCGCTTTGAGCAAGTCTTGGATAGCAAAGTACATTCGGTTTCCAAAGAGATTCTCTAAAAACATTGTGCTTTTTTTTTTAAACATGACCTATAGGAGACGTTTACTGGTGCTTTGATAACTATATATTTCCAGACATTCAAATAGAATGGCAGCAAAAGGTTTCTTTTTCCACATACTTACCATTCTTAGTATTAAATTCACTACGCAGTTTTTGCAGTTTTTAAAGCTGCTTTGCATGTGTCAGCAGGCTGTGGCATCTCATTATGTGTTGTAACCTGCTCTGACAAGTTTGCATCAAAAAAGACTCCTTTGTAAGGTGGGATATTTTTCACTATCATTTTTTAATCCATTAAAGCTATAATCTATCAGAGAATGGAACATAGAGTCCTTCACAAAACTCCAAGACTTAAGAAAAAAATCACAAGAATTTTAGATCAGACAGAATTTATTGATATCACTTTTTCTAAGGCACACTCAGCTATAATTATTTTCTTGAAAAAAAAATGATGATCTAATGCTGATGATATGTCATTAAATTTGAGGGCTTTTTTTTTTTTTTTTAAATATCCAGAAGCAGGAACTTGACCTTGCTGCTTTTCAGCCAGCTATGTTTCCTCTCTATGTGCCAGAAAAGTAAATGACAACATTTCATTGTATAAAATAATTTAGTGGAATGGTAATATAAATTAGGAAAGATCCATAGAATGGAAAATTCAAACAGTAGTTGAAGGGAAGTACATTATGTATACTGATTAAAAAGAGTTCCAAGATATACTAATAAGTAAAAAAGCAAATTGCATAATAGCATATGTTGTACAATTTTAAAAATACTCAAAGCCATACTATTTAAACAAGCCCAGTTATGCATATTGATGCTTATGTAAAAGCAGTTCTGGAAGGATATACAGCATGTTAATAACACTGGTTACCTCTGGTAGGGGGAGTGAGAAGGAGGCTGTATTAGTTTCCTATTGCCACTGTAATAAATTACCACAAACTTAATGGCTTTAAAAGAAAACCATGAATTTATACCCTACAGTTCTAGAGGTCAGAAGTCTGAAACCAATCTCATTGGACTTAAAGTCCAACTATCAGGGATAGTTCCTTCTGGAGTCTCTGAGGGGAGAATCTATTTCCTTGCCTTTAGCTTGTAGAGGCTACCTGCATTCCTTGGCTCACAGCCCCTTCCTTGAATCAGTTCAACCTCTTGCTTCTTCCATCACATCTACTCCTGACTTTGATCCTCCTGCCTCCCTTCCGTAAGGACCCTTATCATTACCTTGGGCCTACCTGAGTAATCCAAGATTATTGCTCCATCTCAAGATCTTCAATCAAGTTCCTTTTCCTGTGAAAGTGACTATCCACAGGACCCAGGAATTAGGAAGGGACATCTCTAGGGAGGCCATTGATCAGCCTACTGTAGAGGCCACAAGGACCAGGGAGGAGTTCAGCTTTTTTGTATAAGGTTCAGATTATACAATTAGAATGTATTTATATATTAGATATTTAGATATTTAGTTGTCTAAATATATTTAGATATTTAGTTGTTCTTTTTCTATTTTTTCTTGTCCCTCCACATTCTCTACTTTCTCCCCTTCTACATTCCTTCCCTGGTTCTGTGCCTACATTTCAAGAGTCCATACCCATATTATAAGCTTTATGATCACAGTTCATAATCTCCCCTAAAAATATTACCCAACCTGAATCATGGCACAATTAGGCCAAGTATAACTACACACAAGATAAATATTATGTCTTAACACATTAAATAAATGTTAATCGATCCCTAGTATATGGAAGGAAATAGGCAAAGATCTAGGGATCTTGATATTAAAACCCCCACTTCTTGGAAAGTTCACTATCTAGTGAAGAAGAGAGATATGAAAACAAAAAATTGCAATATCACGTAAGATGGCATGATAGAAATATGCACAATTGGCTACGGGGACTTAACAGAAAAATTAGTTCTACTTGAAGTGCCAGGTGATGATTAGGGAGGAGGTGGTTAGAAAAAAATCACAGAGGAAGGCCTACCTGACCTGGGCCCCTCTGAATGTTTCCACATTTTCTATCCTGTCTCATGGCCTGGGCCATTAGACCTGAGCTCTGTGAAAGAGTCATTCATCCCCATAATCCTAGTTAACATGGCATGTCTGCTGATATTCAGTTCACCTGCCTTCCATAGCCTCTCTACTCAAGGTCACATAGGAATTTCTGGTTCTCACACAAACAATACACAGAACTTGGTGTCTTAATGCTTAACCTCACCAGTCCTTCTGTTTATCCATGCTGTCCCCCTAGGTTTCCTGTATGATGAAGGAACCTGGCAGGGAACTGAATCCTACATTCCTAATCAAGAAGGAGGCAAAGGCCCCTTCTGTCCTTAGGTTTCCTCCTAGTTATTGGATGGTTCTAATTGTGGAGAAAAAAAATAAGAATTATGACAATCTGCCTTTTTCTGTTCTTTCTGTCTCACTCTTTCTCCCTCCCTGTCTTCTTTATTAAGCAATGAGCATTTTGGCCAAGCTTTAATAGGATTTAATCTTCTTGGCTTTGAGAGAAACCATATCATGAGTCTTCCTGACTTGGTTCTTAATATGCTAAAATTTTAAAGAACTTCTAAGGCTGGCTTTAAGCCTATTGCTTTCCTAAACACATCAAGTGCCCTGTTTGTGGTGTTAAACTTCCTGTATCTTTCTCAGGCAGAAGGCTGTAAGGCAACATGATTTACTGAAGGATGGATCAACTCATGCAGCCCTCATTCCAACTACCTTGTAACAACATTAGGTGTTGAAAAACTAAAATCTACATTTCCCAGACTTCCTTTGTAGCTGGAGCTCTGGGTAAGATCTAGATTCTGTCCAGCTAATGTGCTGATACACAACTTCATTTTATACTGAGCAATCTGGGGAGAGAGGTCAAGGAATCATGGCAAAGAAAGCATGTTCTGGAGATGGCAGTCATTGAAGTAGCTCTCTTATTTGGTAACTTCTTGATGGTAAATTATCAGAAGTGGTAAGGCTCTGGGGCAGGCAGGTGGGCTGTACAGCTTCCGAATCAAGCAGGAGCAACAGTTCCCTGAGCAGCCAGAGGCTTTAAGAAATCATTCCTGGAAGCTGAGTCACCCTTCCCAAGAATTCCCTAAACTATAGTCACACTTAAATCACTTATGCTTAAATTTGGCAGACTAGATTCCATTTTCTGCAACTAAAAATCCTGACCAGTACATGTGTATGAATCAAGGGGTGGGGTCAAATGCCTCAATTTAATATGGAAAAATATTGGCTCCAATCATGTCTATTTGAGAGACTAATCTGAGCCCAACGGGTACTGGGTAATGCTGCTCCAATTCTGGGTAAGGTTAACAGTAGAAGATCACTCTTGAAGCACAGCAGAAAGTCTTTTCTCTGGCTTTTTCTTCTACCTGCCTCTATGCAAGTTTTTTAGACTTCGCACTTACAGTTTCCATGCATAGCCTCTTATCACCATTAGCCTGTTTTCCAATTTTTTGCTTTTTGTTTTTATTTTTTTCTGGAGGAGGGAGAGAAGGGAAAGAGTAAGTCTAAAGGAATGGTTCTTGAGATCTTTATTAGGAGAGAGAGGTAGAAAGCCCTTCAGTGCTCTCCAACCTAGCCATTATCAGAGTTCTGAATAAAATTGACATTTTGTTTTCATTTGGCTCCTTGTGACTCTTCTCTGTGACTTAGAACTTTATGGGATGGAGGGCTGAAGTAACTGGTATTCACAAATTTCTACCATTCAAAGCTGGAGCTCATTTGAGAGAGCATTGATTTCAATGCTGCATTTTGTGGAAGATACTGATGTCTACGATTATAGAACCAATATGTAGAGAAGCCCACACCGAAACTCAAATTTGCAGACTCTGAGCCCACTGTTATTCACCATACCAGCTAAAGAATTGTGTGAGTGAATTTAAGAGACTAGCTCTAGCCAGTGGATTGAACTCTCTGGTTTTCCATCCAGCCCACTTTACTCTCCTATATATCCCGCCTAACTCCTGTAAGTACTTGGGTTTCTGAGTCTTGATTTAAAAGATTCCTATGTAAATTATTCAATGAAAAAACCTTTGGCAAGGCAAATAATTCATTCTATATATTTAAATTCTGTAGTGATATTCCTAAAAGCAAGAACCCACCTAGGAAGTCTTAGAACAATACAGGAAGGGTCTAAAGATATTTTTTTATATATCTTGGATCTTTAGCTATCCCAGCTTATAGTTAAAAAATGTACTATTGGTTCTTAAGGATAGACCATAACAAGAACTCTCTAGAGCTGAGAAGTATTTCCTATTGAACAAGGAAGGTAATGCCCCCAACTGGCAGAACTTGCCTTGTCGTCCATCTGGAATAGCAACACCAGCTTTGTCATCCCCAAAGGTACCATTTTGACACATCTCATTAATTTTTACAGGGTCTTGACCCATAAGAATAAATGGTCTATGCTTCAATGTCTAAGTATTTACATAAAGAGAATAGAGTTTAACTTAAGTGCTATATATGTAATCTTGGAACCAAGAAAAAATATATATGCTGAAAAGATATAAATTACTTGAGGTGGTTATTTATTAAGCTTCTAAGCAAATATTTTGTCACAAAAGACACTCCAAATCTATTTGGAAGAAAAGTATACAAGACTACCAAGCATTACTGTTAGTTTCTTATGCAACGTCATGATTCCAGCCCCTTTGTGCCAGTGTATTCCTGGTTTAGTTTAACTATACCCATCTATGGATGGGAAGCTCAAAAAGAAAGTGGTTAAGTAATTCAAATCCTCTCCCCTTTGAGAACATTAAATCCTAAAAAATTCCAAAAGTCAGAATACTATAAAGTTGGTTCTGTGGCCATAATTGAATAACTGCTCATGAGGGAAATATATAGCCAAACCACAACGTGACTCATACTAAAAAGACACCAAAATCAAATAATAAAATGCAGATATATCCATAAACCAGATAGTAGCTGCAAAGTATTAACCATGATTTCCAAATAATCTCTTTTAAAGAACTGTAACAATTAAGCAAATCAATTTCCACCTCAGTACCTTATGCCTTCTAAAATTTCACTTTTGGAAGTGAGTCAAGAGAAAAATGAAATAATAAAAGCTAACATTTATTGAGTTTTTGCTAAATGCTAAGTGCTTTACCTGAGTTATCTCACTTTATCCTCATAAGAGCTATTATCATACATATTGCTGATGAGAGCAAAAAAGGTTTGGGATATTTAAGTGAGCTACCTATGTTCACTCTAACAGTAAGCTGTGGACCCCATCTATGTTCTCCAGAGCCCACACTCAGAATCACTATCCTTGACTGCCACCCTTGCGAGCAGCTTCATTCTATAGTATTCTTCCAGAACAATAGCTGTTGTAAGGAACTTTCTAGTTTGGGGATTTTAAGATTTATCAAAAGAGACTAAATGAAGCCTGAATGTTTTTGTACTAATAAATTCCCACTAGGCATGCAAAATTTTTGCTGTTTGTCTTCACTAAAAAAGGAACATTAAAAAAAGGCCTACAGGAGTGGACAGTCTTGGAAAAGAGCTTACAGGAAGCCTGAGCCACTCCTCATATACCCAATATATTATTTAGGACCCTCCAGAAAAACAGAGTGAGAAGAAGAAAGCAGGAATTTTTTTTTCTCCTAAATTTTTACTTAAGGTATCCATTTCTACATTTTATTTGAAAATAATGGGCTAATACACATCAGAAAACATTAGTGAGACATTTCGTCTTATGAGTGAAGTGACCTAAGACAAGCTGCACAGTGCAGGAAACTGGTCTGACTGGAAAATAACTGGAAGATTGACTATAATTAGCTCAGAATCCTTTCCTGACATCTTGTTGATTCTTCATACACAGAGCCCCACCATAAAAAGTATAAATCAAAGTAAAAATAAAGTTTTCATTCAATTCTGTCTCAAACAAATAACTGGCTCACATAATTAGTCTGTTAAAAGTATTATGTGTCCACTGTAACAAGGAGCATAGTGATATATCAGAAAGAAAGAAAGATTGACTACAGAGTTAAATCTGAGTTCAAATTCCAATACCACTCCTGGATAAATTAAGTAATAAACTCTCTGGGTCTTGGTTTATGTACCTATAAAATGGTAAGAACACAGATTTGTGAAAGATTAAGTGAAAAAATGTATATAAAGGATTCTAGTCCTAAATACATACTAGATTCCTCTGTAAATAGAAGCTCATATTATTCAGTGGTGTTAGGTATATAGCAGTATACCCACAGTGTGGGGGGTTAATAAATGAGTAAGACATGGTGCCTGCCCTTAGAGAGTTTACAATCTAGATTAGGAAACAAAGCTAGTAGATATAAGAATATAACTATTGATAAGCACAGTTTGGAGGAAGAAGTTGATTGTTGTGGGGTAGAATAGTTGAGAAGGTTTATGGTGGACACAGTTGTTGACTGGACCTAAAAGGCTAAGGAAGATCAAAGCTGTGACAACTCAATTATCCACTCCCATTTTTTAAAAGATTTTATTTAGTCATTTGGTGGTGGGGGCAGACAGGGTGGGAGAGGACAGAGGGAGAGGCAGACTCCTTGCTGAGCAGGGAGCCTGACATGGGGCTCTATCCCAGCACCATGGTTATCATGACCTGAGCTGCTTAACCGACTGAACTACCCAGGCACCCCTACCAATTAACAGGCAGCTGCTTAACTGACTGAACCACTCAGGCACCCCTACCAATTCTCATTTTTAAACAAACTTTAAGAGGCAATGGTGACTCCCATCTTCAAAACAAAAGACTCAGTAAATAAAGGAACAATGCTTGATACAATGGAATTCTACATATGAGGTGCTTTAAGCTTCTGCTATTCAGAGTGTGATTCACAGACCAATTGCATTTAGAGTTTCTTGGATTCGCAGATTCTTGGTTCAGACCCTAGACCTATTAATCTGTATTTTTATCAAGATCCTGGGGTGATTTGTGTGTACATTAAAGTTTAAGCAACACAGCTATAAATCACCAAAAAATCTCCAAAGCAATGTTTTTTATGTTTTATATTTTAAAAAAATCAGGGTTTAAATTTACTTTAGAGATGATAAGTCCGATCCTGGGCTATTCTCCTTTATAAGATAGAGAGGATGATACCTGCTCCTCAAGGTGCGGGAGGGGTGCCTGGGTGGCCCAGCTGGTTAAGTGTCTGACTCTTGGTTTCAGCTCAGGTCAGGATCTCAGGGTCCTGAGAGTGAGCCCGGCACCTGCCTTTGCAGTGGATGTGGTACCTACTTAAGATTCTCTCTCCCCAACTGCCCCTTCCCCACCTCATGTGCACACAGCTCTCCTTCTAAAAAAAAAAAAAAAAAAAGAAAAAAGAAAAAGAAAGAAAGAAAAAGAAAAAGACTGTTAATGAGAGTTAACCACAATAAACATACATAAAACCTACATTTTTTAATCCCACATGGAAAAAACCATGTTTTTAAAATCTTTATATCCTACACCCTTAGCATAGTGCCCCATACATACTCCATATTCAAAAAATATATGTTAAATAAATGAATAATAAATGAGTCAAAGGTTTTAGGATATGATCAAGGTCACTTTGAAATGGATGAGCACAGGATTATGGGTTAGGCCTATAGACAAAGAACGCTGAAACTGGGAAGCACTTTTCAGATTAAAATGTGCATGCTCATTTAGTTACAAGATCTTTTTATTGTTAAAGAAATAAAAATGTCATATAATAGTAAAACTTAAGTAATAAAATGTATTTGTCATAGAAAATTAGATTTATCACTTATAATGTGCTCACTAACCTTGTGTTAATTTAATACAGTACTAAATGTACTATGGAGATTCTGTTTTAATTAAAACACTAGTTTTCTCCTGACAGACTCAAATTATGTAATGAGCTCATCTAAAGAATGAAATCCAAACACAGTTTAAAGCCTAACTCTTCAATACCCTCAAGAAGCATTTACTCTAGTGGAGTCAGCAACAAATGTAACTAGCAATTAGAATGAAGAAACTGTCTTAATGGAAGGATGTTCTAAAGAACAGTGGCATCAGGAACCAAAAAGCTGCTTCAGCCTGCCTGCAAAAGATGGGGAAGAGAGAAGAGGCTGAGCTGAGACTTGAAAAATGAGTGATGTGGCAGGTGGGCTAATGGGGGAAGATACCACATGAGCAAAACATGGACGAGAAGAGAAACAGCTTGCTTGGGAAACCCCAAGTAGTTCAGTATTTCTTGAGTGGAAAGAGGGACAGTAGCAGGAATAAAACAGGAGAGATAGACAAGGATGACATAAAGATGACTTTGCATACCACAGAAAAATTTTACTTTTGAGGCTATGGGGGCCCATTAAAAGAATTTGAGTATAGAATTAATAGGATCACATTTCCATACAGGATAGGTCAATTTGGCAGCAATGAATTTAACTGCAGGGAGTAGAAAGAATAAATGGAATGAGACTAGAGACTGGCAAACAAGTGCTAGAATTAATCAGTAACTGACACAGTGCCTTGAATTGTGTCAGTGATGGTCAGAAAGCACAAAAGACCATGAATCAAATATTAACTAATTTTTCATGCTTTTCATATTTCTAACCTTGATGACTTAGCACAATGATTCTCAGAGTTGACTACCACTTGGAGAGCTTTCTAAAAATATGGGTCCTGTCTCCATACTGCAAATCTTCAATTTAACTGGTCTAGAGTGGGGAAATGCCATCCTAGTATGACTTCACCCTGGCCGACTCTTAAGACTAGCAGGCTGCACATAAGAAACTTCTACTGAGGGCGCCTGGGTGGCTCAGTTGGTTAAGCAACTGTCTTTGGCTCAGGTCACGGTCCCGGAGTCCCGGGATCGAGTCCGGCATCAGGCTCCCAGCTCCATGGGGAGTCTGCTTCTCCCTCTGACCTTCTCACCTCTCATGCTTTCTCTCACTGTCTCTCTCTCAAATAAATAAATAAAATCTTAAAAAAAAAAAAAGAAAAGAAAAGAAAAAAGAAAAAAAGAAACTTCTATTGAAAAATACCTTGCATCACTCCCACTTCTCTGAGATTCTGATTAATTCATCTGACGTAAGGTCTTTTACATCAGGTGTTCTTAAAAGCTCCCAGCTGATTCTAACATGTTGGTGCAGTTCAAAACTACTACCAATCGTCCAAAGCAGAGAGGTTCTATACTTTCTCCACTTTTTTCAAAACTACTTCCCCTAAGCCCACTTTTTTTTCCTAAGTAAATACATTTTAATTAGTGAAATAATTAAATGAGAAGGCACAGTTGAATAGTAATAAACAGAACTAGGACTACATTGGCCTGAGTTATCATCTGCATAACTGATCTGTTGACATACGTAAATTCTCCTTGTATTTTCCATTTGTATAGAGTTAGCAACAGTTTACAGCTAAAGATGCTAAATGGATCTTGGAAAAGGGAGTTAGAGAGCAAATTATTTCCTGAAAGGCAGGTATTTGTGGGTTTGCCTCCTCTTTTTAGAGAAGTTTATGTAAATTTTTATCTGGATGAGCACACCTTTGGAAACTCCATGAAGCACCCCACCCCCATGCAGGTGCAAATGACCAGTATTGTCTGATGTGCTCAAGAAAGGCTTCAGAATAATTTTTGTGAGAATTTATTTATAACTTTGGCTCTAGGGAGGTTGTGAAAATGGCACAGCCCTTCTTATTATTTGTCAGGACATAGACTTCTCACAAATCAAGCCCTGAGAAGTGTCTCCACTTAGGAGCGAAAAAATTATTCCTAAGCCCACTCTTAACAATATCCTTATCTTTTACCTGACTGAGACTATGGGAGTTTGATATAAGCAACATCATCCTTTCTTTCTCTCTTCCATCTTAATTTCACCACAATCCTCATCTGGATTACAGAAGATAAAGATAATAAACCAAACTCCCTTCTCCAGTGGATCTTTCCTTTCTGATCACAACCATGTGAAGTCTTTCTCACATTAAAAATAAAAACAAAACAAATAAAACAACCTTCCAAAAACTTTGCTAACTCTTGCGGAATCTCTCCATTGCTTTCCTTCACTTCAAAGCAAAACTTCTTTGATAAGAAGGTCACCTTATGACCAGGATTGGTGTAGTGATTCCTGATGATCTCTAATAACTTCAAAAAGTGGAAAAATCAAGAGAAATATTCTGTCCCAGAAACTCTAATCAGGCCGTGGATGAAAGGCCCTCTATTTCACCAAGCAAAGTCAGACAGGGAAATGCAGCATTCTTGTACAAAAGGAGGGACTTCTGTATATTATATAAGGACAAAGAATTGATCTAAAAAGAAGATAAATTCTTATATACTAAACCATGAAAGGTGGGAGAGCAAATCCCAGGTATTTTTATACCATTAATATTGTATTATGTTTGTTAAATTTGTTGTGATAACTCTGGGGCAAAATATATAGTCCAAGCTTGTAAATTTTGTTTAATAACAGCTAGGTACAATTGAGACAATAAATAAGATAAGGGCTGAATTACTGGCTGTTGTTTAATATGACTTTAGAATAAATTCACTGGTAATTAAAGTAATTACATGACACACTTCAGTAGTTTCTGGGGCAAGAAAACAACACACTTAAAAATAGCCATATAGGAAAAATGCCCATCATATAGGCTTAGAGTAAGTAGGAAAAATGCCAAGGACTGGAAAAAGGACCTCACAAAAAAAGTCCACTTATCTCTCTTGAAAGAGGTAGCAATATCTCTAGTTCACTAGACTTCAATGTTAAATCAATTAACTTAAGAGAAGAAAGATACAAGATAAGGAGTGTTTCAGTGATATTACTGTGTCCTATTTCATGTTGGCATCTAGGAAGAATTTAAGGTATTACCCCTTCTTCCACCATCACTGTCAATATCAAAGTGAACACACACTTTGACAATTTCACTTCCAGCAAGCAGAGATCTGACATGGGTACAGGAGTATGGAGGATCAATTAAACTTTTTGCTGCAGAATTAAGAAAGTAGAAGTAATTCTTCCTCAATTATCTTTTCTCTCACCCTTGGAAAGCTGAATTAGAAAACTGAACGGAACCCATAAGAAGAATAAAGAAGAAAAAAGCTCTACTTCAGTCTCAGGGAAGGATTCCTTAAGGGTCCCTGTATGGTCAATCCTGTTTACCATGATAAAGAAACATACACTTGGCTTAGCAGCAAGACTTAAAGGTTTGCCTGGAGCAGATCTGAATATATTACCCTGAAATCAAATGATTCCAATTGTTATTTTCAAGCTTTATATATGTGAGATCTTACATATATCTAAGTTCTCAAGTAATTATTATCATCGTCTATTGAAGGCCAATGTAATTCCTAATTTATTGATTTCTCAACATTCATTTGTTGAAATAAAATTTTTTGGTCTTAGTTTGGTTGGTATGCCATAATTAATAAAACCTGCTTAAAAAATATGTGGGAGATGCATCCTTCATGGTGTAGAAGTTAAATCTCAATTTTAAAAAATTGCAAGAAATAAAGATGAGACTTGAGTAAGGCCTCCCTTTGAGAAGGAAAAAAAAAATATGTGGGAGAATAAATGAAAACGCCCTTCAAAAAAACTGAATATTTGCATAATATTTGCATAAATGCACTATATTCCTACTATTAGGTAGAATAGGATACCGTTAACAGTACATCCCACCAAGTAGTCTGCCTGTCAATCTACCAAGCTTCATTAAGAAGAACAGATGGACAACATAAAAACTGACATTTAGAAGATCTTGGTCTTTGCCCTTTGGCTCTCTGCCCTCAGGCAAGAGTGTGGCCCTTAAATCTGTCTTCCCAAGAGACTGCTGAAAATGCTTGTGTGGTCAAACGGGTTCTACCATTGGTCTCCTTCCAACCAAAGCTCATTAGTTTTACTTTTCCCTTTAGATTTGTGGGTTAGAGTTTTATTTGTTGCATAATAGAAGGCACTAACAGCTTGTATTTTTCTTTACCCCTTGGCATTGAATCAGGAATGTATCCATTGCATTTTCTTTATTAAGTGGTGATTCACTGTATGTCCTTAGACCTGGTTGTCATTCTAAACATTTATTAACTATTCTAATTATAATAACATACTAGTCATTCTATCTCTCTTATCTAGATAAACTAAAAATGAACTAGTGCTCTAGCTTCAACTTCAAAAATCTAGACCTGCACTGTCTAATATGGCAACTTCCAGATACAGTTAACTACTGAGCACTTGAAATATGACTAGTCCAAATTTGAAATGTTCTATAAGCAAAAAACACACACCAGATTTCAAAGATTTAGTAAAAAAAAAAAGAATTTAGAATATCTCAAATTTTAAATTATTTCTTTGAAATGATAATACCTTGATTATATTGGGTAAAATAAAATATATTCTTAAAATTAATGCCAACTGCTTTTTAATTTTTTAATGTTGTGACTACAAATTTTAAATTACATATGTGGTTTATATTCTATTTCTAGTGGCTAGTATTGATCTAGATCCTCAGTGTCATTCTAGAAATTTTCATTCTTTTTTTTTTAAACTAGAGATTTTCATTCTTAATGACTAAATAGTTCTATTAATTTAATTAATTTGAACTCACTCTTTTCTTACAGGCTTGTTTAAAATTTGTTTATTATCTTCTAGAGTTGATAAGAATATAAAAGATAAATTAATTAAAACTAATTAATGACCATTAATCATGTTTTCAGGCACTGACCTCAATCTTCCAAGAGCTTGAAAAGTCCTTTAAACACCTACATTAATGGCTTTGTGTCATGGCAAGTGATATTGAGTACTGAACCAGAAATATTCTAATGCTGTTCTTGCCTTAGGTGAATGCCTCTGCCTGGTGCTCCACCAAGCATAATAAACAGTGAGTGACACATAATAGCTCAAACGCTGATACGTGTGTTGGAAAAGTGTCCTAGCATTTTTTTTCAAAACAGTGTCATGAAATAGAATATAAGAAATTAGAAAAGTCAATCTGTTTCTACTACTTGTGATTTATTTTCAAACTCAGCTTTCAATCTGTACGCAGTACAATGTATGCATGAATTTATGGTCACCTTCATACATGAGGGGTATTTTTTCTTAGTGAGTGACCACTGTATTTGTGACCTATAAAAAGAAAAGAAAATTTTTCTTACAGGAACTGAAAGAAATAATGAGATGGAAAGTCCTAGCATTAAAAAAAAAAAAAAAAAAAGCCACCAACCACCCCTCTATGTCACTTGTTTTATCAACTGAATTGAAAAGCAAGAATCACAAGAAAACAGCTCAACCATGAGAAAATGGCAACATCCTTCTGATCTGGAATATACAGCAAGGGCTTTCACTGAATCCAAAGGAAATAGAGGCCTACGATGAGACATTTGTGCAAAGGAAATAGAAGCCTGCAAAATCACATCGAGCATTCAAGCTGATAAAGACTCAAAAAAAGAATAGCTGTATTAGGAGAATTGTTCTGTATAATTTTCCTACTCTTCACTAAGGAAGTGTACTCTATATCTGTAACAGAATATTCAAAAAGGGAGAAAATTATTTTTCTCCAAGAAAATTATTTTTCTCCAACACATGCTTCCAATAACAAGAAACTTTATAATAGGAAAATAGGAAATCATTCAAAGGATTTAATAATGTAAAGATAATATACTTAGAATAATGTAATCTTAAAGATACCCATATTAAAAAAAAAAACTCACAAAGGCAATGAAGTGATAACTAAAGACTGCTCAACAGAAGTACAAAAGCACTTAGTATGATTCTATTTTTGTTCATCTTTAAGCTTCCAACTTTCCAGATAGATTGACCAAAGCACTGAATTTAGTAAACTTGCTAAAATTAGAAACATCCTGTAAAAGACCAGAACTAGAAGTAAATTAATTTAAAATTGATTTTTTTATTAATTTTCCAGGCAGTTCTTTCTCTCCACCTTCTCACTATAAAACCACTATTGCTAGGGCAGTATGAACAAAACGTTTTTTACCAAATCTAACATGAAAGAAATAATTTTTTTTTACTTTTTTTTTAATTGAAGTATAATTAACACAAAGTGTTGTATTAGTTTCAGGTGTGAATGTAATAATTCAACAGTTCTATAAATTATTCAGTGCTCATCAAGATAAGTGTACTATTGATCCCCTCTATCTGTTTCACCCCTCCTTCCACCCACCTCCCCTCTGGCAAGGACCAGTTTGTTCTCTGTATTTAAGAGTCTGGTTTTTTGTGTGTAAACCTGGTGATTCACAGACCTGTACCCCTGGGGATAAAAATATATGTTTATAAAAAATAAAAAATTAATTTAAAAGCTATAATAATCTAAAAAAAAAAAAAGAGTCTGGTTTTTTGTTTGCCTCTCTTTTCTTTGTTCATTTGTTTTGTTTCTTAAATTCTACCTATGAGTGAAATCATATGGTATTTGTCTTTCAGTGACTTACTGAATTTAGCATTAAATCCTCTAGGTACACCAAAGTTGTTGCACATGGCAAGATTCCATAATATGAAAGAAATAATCTTCTTAATAGAGTTCACTATAGAAAAGGCCCTTGAAACAAGGTCAGGTTTTAAGACATTGTTCCACATAATCATGCTAAAATTTTTCCCAAACCACAACTACTATTAGTTAATGATAAAACATTATATAAAATGTATACAATCATATACTTTTAAAAAATCAAAATGGGATGGGGTGATTCATAATTTCCTAAAGTTTTCTTTTTTCATATATCATAGATATCTCCTTTTTAGTACTTTATTTTTTGAATATACATAGTTTGTCATTCTATAAATGTCCCTAGGTTTCTCAACTACCACTGTATATATCTATTTACTATTTAGGTTATACGCAATTTTTCACTATTACAAACAATATTACAATATTATTATACTTTGCAACCTATATAAGAATTTCAGAAGAATAAATTCCTAGAGGTGGAACCTCTGAGTCAAAGTTTATCATTTTTTGGGTGTTGGGCAGATATAGCAAAAATTACGCTCCAAATTACTTGGGCCAATCAATATTCCCACCAGAAAGATACAGGAGGGCCTCTTCTCCCATACCCTCATCAACACTGAGTGAAGAAAAATATATCTCAATTTTTACTCCACTTGGGTTTTTCTGACAAATCAAAATTGAGAGTTTTTTCTTGTTCCTTTTTTAGCTTACCTTTTATTCCCTACTCTCTTGTTCACCTGGTCTTTCCTGATGCTCTCTGTGAAAAAGAATAACAATAATAAAAGTTCTCTGTCTTGAGACAAAGTATACAGGATATATTTGAAAACATTCATCTGATTCCAGGGACTGGCAAATATAATCCAATGCTGGATATACTATGAACTCCTGAATTTTTTCTAACATCTTTGGTTTGGCTTTTCAGCAAACAAAGCAAAAATCAATCTTATTCTATATAGTGTTCCCTAGGAATAGGGAATATTTCAATTTAGCCTGCATCCAGCAAAAATTCAAAACCTTCAATATTGTCCAATTTTTAATTTCAACTCACTGTTTACATGATTTTCTCTTCAAACAATTTCTGTCTCTCATGAACACAGATTCAGACCCGAAGAGAGAGCCCTTTTGAAAACTTATACTTCAAAAGGAAACAAACAAAAAACAGGAAAAGTGCTTCAGTATTGCCATGGCATCTTAGGACAACATGTAAGAGCTTTAGTGAAGCCTTTGAAGATTTAAAATGCACCAAATTAAAAACCATGTCCATTTAAATAAAGAGCTCTTCTGGCATCAATTCTGTCCACATTTCTGGTGGGGAAGTAAATGGGTTTTTTTTAAGATATGAACACAGCTGGAGATAAAGACATTTTCTTTATAGGGGCTATCTAGATATTTCCCTGTTGGATATTAATGTTAAGATAAAAGCAAAGCCGATTTGTGCAATGGACATGACAGAGAAGTGAGCTACAAAGTGAAAACAGTTTTCAGATTGCAAGAAATTGGAATGCTATAGAACATCACCAAGTCTTAAGGATTTGAAGACAACTTTAAGAGAGATCTATTTCAACACTTGTCCATCTAGTGCTTAAATCTTCTCCATGGGAGACTGGTCAAATGTTCATTCACTTAATGTTTAAATACATGCAATGATAGGGAACATGTTACCTCTTGAGGCTGTCCATTTAAACTCTGGAGCAGTCCATTTAGCCATGACAATTAGTAAGTCCTTCTTGGCATGTCCTGCTGAAATGTTATTTCCTTATACTTAATGTTTATGGATTCTTACCTATATGCTGGAATTATAAAAGAACTCTTTGCTGGCTAATTCTACATCGATTCCCAACTGCTTCTTCCTTTCACCTTCCATCAGCTAAGGGATGCCAATGGAACCCAGTTATGACCCACAAGACATAAGAAAAGTTTAAATGGGGGTTCTGGAAAAGCTTTTTTCATCCATTCCCCCTTCTTTCTGCCTTGACATAAACTTGATAAAGGTATAATTGCTCTTTGAAACTAGGAATCACAGACACTGGCCCTTACATTCCTGAACCCCTGAACACTAGCAGCCACCTACTTTTATACTTTCTATTACTTAAGAAAAGTAAACCCCATCAATTCTGAGGGATTTTAACTGAGGGTTTCTGATGCTTGCACCTTAAGACACACCTACTTAACACATGCCACACTGTCACACTGGAAGCTCAGAAATTTATTCTATTTGATAATACCTTAACAGAGAAAAAAATATTTCAATAAACTGGTACAGGTAGCCAGATTAAATATATTCTCACTTTCAAATGTCAACAATCTAGAATACATTATCATAGTGCAACAGCTTAAAACTATTAGGTAGACTACACCCAAAAGTAAACTTAGTAAAACTTAGTATAGGGAAGTTAGAGACCTCTGAATTCTGATGGAAGGCCACTGAAGCAATTTATTTATTGTCCCTGATCAATTCTTTCTCTTCCCTGTCTTCTCTTCCTATTCCTATCTTACCTCACCTCCAAATTCACATTAAATTAAGATTTTTAAACCCTGGGAAGCCTGATAGAATGATCCAATTTGTTTTCTCTTTCCTTTTTTTTTTTTCCCAAGTCTATCAGGATGTCAGTTTTCTGCAAATTACTTGCCACCATAGCTTAATCTCAAAAAGGAGTACTGAATTTCAGCTTTCCCAGGATCAACAAAAGTGAGTCTCAAATTGCAATGTGATTTACAGATACTGATCTGCTATAATCTTTTAAACTAATAGCAAAATGTCCCCCCAGAAACATGTCCAAAACTTGGGCCTATTTTTCTAGCTTTATTTAATGCATATTACCAATAATGCTACAAAAGAATTAGGGCACCTGGACAGCTCAGTCAGTTAAGTGTCTACCCTCATCTCAGGTCATAATCCCAGGGTCCTGGGATGGAGCCCTATGTTGGGCTTCATGCTCAGCATGGAGCCTACTCCTCCCTCTCCCTCTGCACCCCCCCCCAGTCATGCTTGCTCTCTCTCAAAAAAATAAATAAAATCTTTAAAAAATAAAATAATTAATATAAGTATTATACATATACATAAAATAAATCTAAATTTCTCCCCATAATTTATACCTAAGTCAATTCTTTTAAAGAAAAATTATAAAGCTATTGTTACCGAATTTGTATTTATCAATTGCATTTTTCTTTCCCCCTTTTTTTTTTTTTAAATTAGAGAGAGAGGGCAGAGGGGGCAGATGGAGAGAGAGAGAGAGAGAGAATCTTAAACCCCATGCAGGGCTCAATCTCACAATCCTGAGATCACGACTTGAGTCAAAATCAAATGTTGGACATTTAACCAACTGAGCTACCCAGGTGCTCCTATAAGTGGCATTTCTAAATCAGTCAGCAGGATTGATCATATATCTTCCATCTACTTCAAAGAAAACTTCTAAGAAGATAGTAAAATAGTTGACAGAATGAACTCTGGCAAAAGTAAGGTCTGAGTTTGAATCTGGATTTTGCCCCATATGCACTGACTGATATGGGGCAAATTACTTAACCTCATGTGTCTTCATCATTAAAGAGAGAATAATCATATTTACACCTCATAGGTTTACTATAGGGATAACTTAAGATGTGTGTGTGTGTATGTATATATGTAAGCCACACACACAATACATATATATAGCTTAGGATCATCACTAGCACATATGTGTTCAATAAATGATTAGCTGTTTACATTCCTAGAAAAGTGCTGGTACCCTTTGATAGGCCTTAGACCTCAACCATACTCGTTTATACTTTTTTATACTGCCCCGGTTTTCTCAAATTCTTTCTTTTGATTTGGTCGAATGATTCAAAATCATGGAATGGCTAGCATGTATAATTTGTTTTCATATTTACATAACTTTATATGTTTTAATCTCCAAACCATTGCCTATCCTTTTGTAGAAATAGAATCTATGTGTTTTGGCAAGAGGTTCTGAAATAACAGCAATGGTAAGGAGGTAGAGATCGAATGCCCTAACATTAGAGGTTTTATGCCTTAATTTGTAGTCTACCAGGAGGGTACCCTGAGACAAAAATTCAAGTGCAAATTGCTTTTTTGGGAAATGCTGGGAACAATGATAGGGATGTAAGAAAGAGATACAAAGAAGGGTTCCTTCTCAATCCAGCTACCACTGTAGGTAAACTGAGCTTAATCTCACTGAAGCAACTCTAGGAACCAGTGCAAAACATACACCTTCAAATTAGAGCACCCAAAGGGCAAGGAAGCCCAATTCCTTAGATTATCAGTTGAGGGGTACTCCCAGGGGTTAATTCCCTGGTCGTTCTCACCTACTGATTATGGATAAAAGGCATATATGTTTTCTGTGGTGGGAGAGGGGGGAGAAATTAGAGATGCTAATGCTGAGGCATGAAATCCAGGAGAAGCCCAGTGAATGATCAGGATAGGAGGAAGGGGAACCAACGGTGTGTGCCCCAGGACACCAAGCACCAAATCAAATTAGAAGAACAAAAGCTAAATCCAAGTAATGTCCTTTGGCAGGATAAGTCCCTGGAGTAAAAATATCACAGGAAAGGAATCTGAGGAGAGGAAGTAAAAGGCTTAAATTTTTGTGGAATGGAAATGCTGGCAACTCAAAAGAAAGCTGGAATTTTGGTTTTGGGAGCATGGTACACATCTCAACCCAAACAATTTCATTTGTATGTATCATAGCAGGAAATTCATAGTGCTATTAAGTCCTTCCCCTAGCTATGTGGGCACACCTAGAACTTTGGGCCCATCTTTTGGTGGGACTTTGGGTGACTATTGTATAGAGCATATAGTACTTCCCAAAACATGTCAAGTCACACTTTTCAGAGCCTTTGAAGGAGGAGTCCATTTTGGAACTCCTCCTCAGACCTGAACTATCCTCTCTGGGGAAAATTCAGACACATTTTGACTCCAGAACTCCTTTGGTGACTGACATTTACTTGCTGGATGACATTTGCTGAATTTTCCTGGCCTGCTGCACAGAACTTGTTGGTGCTGTCCTCCACAGTGGATATCTAGAGAGAAGCTGGGAACTGTAAGCTAAAGCCCAGAATACAGGTGGAAGTAAACCTAAAATTGTGAGAAAACCTGAGACACCTGCAATTAATGACCTCTGCTTCCCTTACTTTCAGCGAACATTTATTAAGCACTTACTTTCCTCTCACTTATATATGTGGCAGAGTTCAGAAGGAAGCAAGCCTGGAGCTCACATCCCCTCTTATAAGTCCATTTGTGCTTAGGAGACCAAAATTGTACATTAGATTGTTTTGATTAGACTGTCACTTATTTTCTAATATCTGAATGCTGCAATCAATTTCCACCTCATCCCTGCCCCATTCCTGACAAGTTTATCAGAGGGGCCCTCAGTCAAATTCATCTCTGACACAATTGACAATGTGTCCTACAGTGAGGTCCTTCTCAGACACAAGGGATGTCATTATCATTAAAAGGGCTTGTGAAACATTCACAGTGAGCTATTCAATAATTTTTGTTGGGCTTCCTTGAAATAGGATTACACTTAGGAAATTTTAATAACTTATTAGGACATCTTCATATGGGATTTTCCTTATAAGAGAAAATTTCTGTGGGAGTCATGACTGTTTATTGCATTGATTTTTCAATTTTATAAACCCCTGTGGACTTGATATGTTGGAATAAAGATATCTCACTTCAAAAAAAAAATGGCTGTTGATGTGGAGTTGTTCTTACAGATTGATGTAAAAAATAGAAATGTTAAAAGGCTACTTAAAATTAATTTGGGGCAATTATAAAGGGAAAAATAATTAAATAATGTGCTTTTAGATCCTTCCCTAAAACACACAAATCTTCCATTTTGTATAGCGGGATTTTTTTTTTTTTTTCAGGAAACTACATATATAAATGAAAATCTTTGGAAATATAATGAAAACTTTATGTCTTTGGAGGCAACATTACCCTTGAAATGTGATTATAAAGCTGAGAATGGTTTTATTTTAAAAAACTCTAAGTTATTTACACTAACAAAAATACTGACTGAACAATTGTTTAAATATCCAAACAAAAAATAATTTACTGATATGTCCAAGTGAGACAATGGAAACAAGGTAAGAAGGAAAAGGGAAATAAATTAGGATACCCAACTTGACCTTCATTAGTTAAGAAAACCAGTGCTGTTTTAAGAAGGCAAATGATAGTCCCTTCTCGGTGTCCTATTTGATTCTAACTGCTTTCTAAGTTTATTCCTGTTAGTTTCTTATGGAAAATTCAAAGTGGCTAGAATACAGCAAGCTTTTTTTTCTTAAATACTACTTTTAGACAGACTTTTACTTTGCACTTTACCACAGACTCCATCATCCCCCTATTACTCATAACCCCATTCTGATTTAAACCTTTATTTATTCAGCCTGGTCTTTGCAGACTGTGTGATTTGGGACTCCTCTTCAACATTTCCCCCACCCAGCCAAACTGTCCTATTAACTATCCCAGAACACTGTTCACTCCATAATTCTACCGTCAGATGATGGTAGAATTCTACCCCTCATATGACCCCCTCATTTCCTCTTTGCCTGCCTAAATTTCATTTTTTCATAAAATCCATTCATATGACAACCCCTTCATAAAGGGGTTATTGCAATTATTATTTGTGATCAGTAGCTTAACCGTATATGTTTAATAACTGGCTCTCCCTAGGAAAGAGGGAAATCATTGATCTGCAGTGCTTGCCAATTTCTGTGGTATAAATTTTCCTACCATGGTATTGCTAATTTCAAAATGTATAGTTGGAAAGGTGCCCACAATCTGCTCTTGAGAGCTGATGAGAGCCAGCTCTAGCACACAATTGTTTTATCAGACTAAGTTGTTCAGTACTTTGTAATGCCATATCAAGGAACTGTATTTTTAAGAGAAGTGAGATCTTATAGTAAAAGCAAGCAGCATGGAGCAGAAGTAAAAAGAATTGGGTTCTAGCTCTAGCTCTACCATTACCCAACTAGGTGACTTTAAAGCCACTTAACCACTCTGGGTCTCAGTTCTCTCACCTGTAAAATAACAAGAGCACAAACTTTCTAATAACTTTCTAACAGTAACAAGTCTATGATTGTATGTAACCCCTCATATAACCATGTCTTTTATCACCCATCTCAACTGAAATCTCCTTTAGAGTAGGCTGTGCCATAACATATTATGTCTTCAATACATCAAGCACAAATGCCTTGTACTTAGCTGGTGCTCCACAAATAGTTTTTTGGGTTTTTACCTGGGTGACACCAGAGAGCCTGGATATATGGTGGGTTAATGGAGGAGAATGGGGTGTGGGACTGTATCAGCACAAGGAGACAATCACAAGATTAATCTGAAGAATAATTTTCTCTGTGAATATAGATATTTTCTAGGTTGGTTACAGATGGCTAGGAAGCACTGTATTTAGTTGCACATCATGACTGTTCCTTCCCTCCTTTTCAGGAGCCACTCTGAACAGGCACCAAGTTGTCCTCATTTGACAGTGTCTCCCAGTAGAAACTTCCCTTCCCACCATCACTTTTCTATTCTCAAGATCACACAAACTGTGTCTTTAGCATTTTTTTGTCATTTGTATTTCTCCCACCATATATCCCTGCCAGATTTATCTCAGAGAATATCTTTCCTACCAGTTTCTTTCTTTCCCTTTTTCTCATGACGGTACTTGTGATCATAAAGAATGTGAATTGGGACACTACTGTTTATACGCATATGCCAAAGCACAAGAAGACTATATGTATTGAAGTAAAATTGGACATTCAACAGAATGATAAATGTGACTCTTTCTACCTCAGTTTTAGTCAAGGTGCCAAAGGCCCAGTTATTATATAACAGGGAGGTAGGAAGAGCCCCATGCAGAATAGCAAAGATTGTAAAACCACTTCTGCCAGCAATAGTAACCTCTGGGCAATAATAACTCTTGAGTTGGAAGAACTGGAGAAGAATCCTTTGGAGAGAGTTGTTACAGTTATTTTTGCCCCAAGGAAGAAAGACTACACCTTTGCTTTAAGTCAGTTGAGAGCAAATTCAAAGGGATACTTGGAGAGTTTGACAAATATCTCCCAGAGTTTAAGTGCTGAGATAAAAAGCTGTGACTAGACTGGAGCAATGCAGAAAGACAAGACTCGAGTTTTCTGAAGACAGGATGTGGGCTATGTAGGAGGGAACAAACATAGAGCCACCTTGAAAGAACTGTCTAGAAAGACAAAGGGACTCAAGAGATGGATAGCTACAAGAAGTCCAGGAACTGAAGATAATGTCTTAAAGTATCACCTATTTTGCTTAACATATCACCTATTTCACAGGAACCAGAGTTATCGTTGAAGGTCCCAGAAGGGGAATCACCCCAAAAACACTGGATGAAAGAGTCTTTTTTGAACATCTATGAAGTCAAAACCAAATCACATCAGTAAGATCTCTACTGCCTCCTTATCTATCTTTCCTCATCCCACTCCCATGCTGGAGGGGCCAGAAACCATAGCTAAAGGATGAAAGAGGGAATGCTACTTCCCATATGGATGCACACACATGTGTGCATGCACACACATTCCCACACACATATACACCAGACTTCTGATCCTTGGTAAGGCCCTGGCTTAGGATGGAAGAAAATTTAAAGAGGACAATAAGTTTAGGTTATTATATTGAACTGTATTCTTTGAAGCTGGAGAACTGCTAATTATCAGAGAGTAACTTAAAACGTTATGAGTTCTTCAATTCTGTTATTCCTCTATTTTGCCTAATTACCAATATTAAGCCCATGTTTTTTTCTTTTGCCTTTCATTGAAAAAATACAATGTCGTTCTACTATCTTTAGATTTTTAAGTGAGCTTGTCCTAGGACCTGAAACACTTATTCTTTATAAAGGAAAATGTGTGCATCATTACAAAAATCAATGGTTGGGACTCAGTCCATTTGGAGATTGAGTTTCCTGCAATGTGCTTATTCCAATGGGGATTGCCCAGATAAGGTTAAAATAAAAATCTTTATGCAAAATGATAATCTTTGTATAGAACTTGTATATGGATCTCAACTCCCTCAAAAGATATAGGTGTTTTCCCTAGCAGGTCTGGCACAGGGATAAGACAAACTTGTTATTCTACCTGTATTAATTTGTCATGGTGTGTACAGTAATGTACCCAGGATAGATATGGCACAAGCGAAGACTTCCAGACTTTCTCTTGGGGGCTCAAAACACCATATTGACAGAGTTAATAAAGATATATTCTAAGAATTATGAACCTCCCTATTATTTTTCTGGAACAGCAGCCAAAACCAATAGCAAAACAAATGACCCAATGCTGCCACGATGGCAGGCATTCTTTACGACATTTCATGCCAATTATTTCCTTTCACATGACAAGCAGGCATTAATTTTCAACTTCTGACCTATATTTCACAAATCTGGGTTTCAGACCAAAAGAAACACTAGCTATCATAAAAATGCTACAACAGCCTGCTACATGATGAGGAATCCCTTCAGGCTCCCAGCCAACAAGTTTGGTTTGAGTCTGCAAAACTTTTATAGAGTAGAAAGGTGAGGTAGGAGAAAAAGAGGATAATTGCCCTCCCTTCCTTAAGAAGTCTTATTTATCATAATATCTACCACATTCAGAGTGGTAGAAAGAAATGAAGGAAATAATAATCCAGTGTTTACTGGTTTCCATGGTATCTCAGGGGCAGCAGACCATGTCCATGGCTGTTTCCCCTCTCTCAAACACATTCTTTTTTTTTTTCCATTTTATTTCTTTTTAGTGTTCCAGCATTCATTGTTTATGCACCACACCCAGTGCTCCATGCAATACGTGCCCTCCATAACACCCACCACCAGGCTCACCCAACCCCCAACCCCTCTCCCTTCCAAAACCCTCAGTTTGTTTCTCAGCGTCCACAGTCTCTCATGGTTTGTCTCCCGCTCCAATCTCCCCCAACTCACTTCTAATCATTCAAGTAAAACCTCCAAAAAAAAGTATCCTGACTGCCTGAAATATTCCAAAGACGTGGAATTGGAATAGAGAACACTCCAGATAAAAACCTTATGGTAGAGGGTGGCTTTTGCAGGATGTCATTGCTGAAGGCATTTATAGTGGCTGAGCGGGGATTTGAGTGTGATGGTGCACAGCCACTAAACGGTTCCCTAGGGGCCCTGAAAAAGAAAAAGCAATATCCAAAAGTGCCCAACATCTTTCCAGGGGTAACTTTTTCAGAGTAAAAATCTAACTCTGTAAAGATTCACAATGTGTTTAACTGAAAAAAATGTAGTGAGGATACATACATCCCCAACCCCATAAAGCAAACCCTGAGTGCAAAAAAGAACCAGATCACAAAACATTCTCAGATTATAGCTAAGTTCTAGATGGAATATCAAGACCCAGAGAGATTTAATTTGATTTTCCAGTATAACAGAGTAAGTCAAGAAATAGGGGTTTGAATGAAAATTCTTTTTGCCTCACAATTGTACCGAGTGCTTAAATAAGTCACTGTCAAACTCCATTGTTTCAAATTATATTGCTGTTTCTAGGCATAATAAGAGGAACATGGGGAAAAGGGACAGGAGGCATATTACACTGTTATTCAAAGTGGCCTCCAGCATCTTTCTGTACTTCCTTCATTCACTTCATTCAGTCATTCATTCATTTACAAATATGTATTAACTCCTACATTCACAAATATATATTAACATATATTCACAAGTATGTATTAACTCCTACATTCCAGGCAAGTTGCTGAGGTTGAAATTGTGAACAAGATCCACAAGCCTCCTACCTTCACAGAGAGTCAGAAGAGAGGCCAATCATACTCTGGGCAACAGACTAGTTGTAGCTGAGCCAAGGTCCCAGAACTACCTACTGACATACTTTAGATGAGGCAGCCAACCTTTGTAGAAAGCAAGAATTATTTGCTTTACGACTAGCGTAATACGTGATCTCAAACAACTCATGAATACTTTCTGGTCCCCAATTTGCCATCATTGCCATGAGACAATGACACCTATTTTACACCTACTGTATATGGAGCTAAATCCTAAGAAAATAAAGCTTTATAAAGTACTGTATAAATATCTAAATTACAAATATTAGAAAATATTTGCAGCAAAAATACTTGTTAAGAGATGGCATTCTACTTGTTACCTAACTCAAGTCTAACAAAAAAAAAAAAAAAAAAAAAAATGCTGTCAGAGATGAGAGCCAAAAGAGGGAACTAAGTGGTGGTTATAAGTAAACATTTATACAATGCATCCTGAAGAATACAATACTGAGTTCTGTATAAGGTCACAAGGTAGGACAAAGCAATGGTTTTCAAAGAGTTTTATTTGAATTACTCACAAACTATGTAAGAAAAAGAACATGCATATTTTCCATTAATACCTTCCCGATTTTTTTTTAAAAGGGGGAAATAAGACAAACATAATTTTTATGCATAAAAATGGTTTTCTTTAAAATACAAATAGATTTATTTCAGTTAATATTCAATGACTCTAGGGAAAGAGGGTAGAGGAATAATCCATGAGCTTTATTTTTTAGTTTTGATGAAGTTTTCTCCCCTTCTCTTTCCCCACCCTCTACCAAAGGAAAGGAGCCAAGAATTATGAGTTGGGGGTGTTTTTTCATTCCTCCATAATTCAAACACATGTTTTCCAACTGAAAAGGAGGCAAGTTCTTCTTTAGCTGTGATCCAGAATGATCACTTTTAGTTTCAAAGAGGATGATTAAAAGCAAGTAAATACACAGTAGATATACAGTTATAGTCACAAAGAGGGTTTTTTTCCCTTCAACTAAAACATAAATGAATCAAAATAGTTTGAGTGGCTTTACCTCCAGGTAAAAAAATACATATTTTTTAAAGGAGTGTGCAAAAAAGGTAATTCATAGCTGGGTTTACTGGATTCCTTATGGCAACAAGTGCCTTGGAGTTTTTGTTTTTAGAAAATGAGGACAGTGGATTTAAATCCAAAGCCATTAAGGAATCAAAACCTGCCACTGTAAGAGTACTCAAAGAGATTGTCCTTGAGGGGAACGTGGGTGGCTCAGTGGGTTAAAGCCTCTGCCTTTGGTTCAGGTCATGATCTCAGGGTCCTGGGATGGAGCCCCGCATGGGGTTCTCTGCTCAGCAGGGAGCCTGCTTTCCTTCCTCTCTCTCTGCCTGCCTCTCTGCCTACTTGTGATCTCTGTCTGTCAAATGAATAAATAAAATCTTTAAAGAGAGAGAGAGAGAGAGATTGTCTGTGGATGCTTTAGCACAAGAGGCATGGGGAATACACTGCAGTTCATCAAGACTGGTTTCCTTGTTGTCAAGCCCTGGCACACATATATGGGAAAGCTCTGACCCTTTTGTAAACAGACAGCTTGACTCTCCCACCTTTGGTGTGGTGGGGCCCACCCAGCCCAGTAGCATACTTCTCATCTAGCAGAATATTAACTTGGCATGAGATGATTTATCACCTAGTTATTGGAGGCATGGCAGGGTAGCTACAAGGAGTAAATATTCTAATGCACTCTGACTCCAGGAAAGCATAGATAAGGTAGAGAAGGTAAGTCCATTATAAGCTTAAGTGCTTAATAAGACTTAATACCAGTCCTTTCCCAACAGAAGCAAGAGGAGGGCAGAAAGAGCTTCAAAGAAGCAATGGGAAAACCACACACCAAAACACATCAAGAGTTCTACACAGTTGCAGAAGGGCTGCAATGGTGTAAGTTTTTAGTAAAGGTTGTCAAAACTCAGAAGTATCACTATAAGGATACTATAAAAACACAAGAAAGAGGATGACAATATGCAGTGGGGTAATTGCCAACTTAGAAAATGTCTTATAGAAGCAACAGCATGAAGAGAAACAAAGTCTTAACCAAAGTCATCTGATGGCTAAACTCTAGACGTCTTGTAACCAAGATCTTTGCCTTTATTTTCCTCCCAGCAGTTGACTGCAATTTTACTGCTTTAAATAAAAGCCTACAAATAAAACATATATATTTGCTGTTTGCATTTCTGAAATCTTTCTTTAGCCCTATAAGGTTCTGATGGCCATGGATACAAGTACTACTATTGCCGCTGCTGCTGCTGCTTTTCCTCTTGCACACGTGAACACTGAACACTGATGTACACTCATACACCCAGATCTGGGGAGAAGGAACATAATCTCTGATAAAAGAAAGTATAATTTTCTTATGGAGAATTTTTTGGGAGTTTATAAATATGGCAGTCTTGTCAGATGTCTTTTATTTTTCAGTTGGTATCTCAGCTAGGCAACGAGGGACATTAAGCCTGATTTACCTGCACAACATTTTAAATCTGCTGAAATCACGCAAGTTTACCCTAGCCCAGCAGAGCACTGAGTATATTTTTCTTAAATGCATTATTATCGTGAGCCCAACCAGCAAACCTATTATTTAATTGAAGTTTTACCTTAATAATTTCTATAAATTAAAATAATATTTCCATTTTAATATTATGAGTTATGAGCAAATAAAAAAAATACCTGCTTAGACTTCATAAATGTATTAGGATTTCACACTATTATCTTCCCCAGAGGCAGCCAAGCCTCAATCAATAATTGTATAGTGACATTTCAAATCCTCATATCTCAAGCTAACAAATAAAGCCAGCAGGGTAAGAAGCAAGTTTATTAAATATTATTTGAGGAATGCTTAAAAGATTGAAAGTATTTTTCCTTCCCCAATTCATCATAGGCATGATATGAAAATGCCACTGCAAATCTACTGAGTAGACTCAAAATATTCAAAGGCTCTGTTAATAGGCAAATGTTAGTTTTGGAAGGGAAGGGAATGGGGGGATGGGTGAGCCTGGTGTCAGGTATTAAGGAGGGCACATATTGCATGGAGCACTGGGTGTGGTGCATAAACAATGAATCTTGGAACACTGAAAAACTAAAATTAAATTTTAAAAATCTTACAGGTATAACCTGAATTTTCTTCCACCTTTAACACAGGTGTGCTAAAATGCAGTTCTATTTAAAATAATAATTTAAATGTTCCTGGCTTATACGTCCACTTATGTTAGGACCTCAGGCCTTCAGCAATCCCCACATACTGCCCCACTCCCCACCTCCTGCAAACTCCTTTCCAGTGTTTCTTGGATTTTTCAGAGGGGATCTCAGACCTACCCCTGAATAACCATATTCCAGCTAGCTCCTGAAGTGATTTCAGATGGGTTCTTTCACCATTCCTAAAGTACCCCAGTCCTTAACAGAGCCCTCCAGAAATAAAATCTACACAAGGAACTATGTCATAGCAAAGAACACCTCACTTCCATTTTGATCCCAGGACTTATAGAGTGTTCTCTTTCTCTCTCTCTCTCTCTCTCACCTCCCTCTCTAAATTCCCTTTAAATTTCAGCAAGAGTCCCTCTGCTCTCCATGGAGCTCAGCTATGTTTCCAGCAGGGCTTGGGGACAGCTCTAGGTGTCTGCAATCACGATGCACACTGACCCAGCCCACCCCTCCCCAACCTTCCAGCAGCCAAAACTCTCTTCTGAGAGTTCATTCAACCTGGCTGCTACTTCTCCCAAGGCATTCTTCAGGGTTTGTGCAAATGTGCTTCTGGCAAATACCAGATAAAAATTTGCCAAATATGCCTGGATTTTGGTCTTATTTGAGACCATATTCACATATGAAAAGATGAGGAAAGAAATATTAACACAATATCATCCATAACCACTTTCATGAGAATTAGATTCCTTTTTTCAGCTCTCCTGAGATACAATTAACCAATAAAAATTGTACATATTTAAGGTGTGCAACATCATTTAATATATGTGTACATCGTGAAATGATTATCACAGTCAAGCTAATTAACACTAATATCACCTTATTTTGTATGTGTGGGGGGGTGAGAACAACTTAATAGCTACTCTTAACAACTTTCAATTATACAATACGGTATTATTTACCATAGTCCCCAGGCTGTACATTAGATCCCCTGAACTTAACCATCTTTCAACTGAAAGTTTGTAGCCTTGCCCTTGGACCAACATCTGCCCATTTCCTTCATTTCCTAGCCCCTGGAAGCCACCATTTTATTCTCTGCTTTTATTCTAATAGTTCTCCAATTCTCTGATCCTATCCTCTTTTCTGCATTTGGCATTTTTAGATTCCAAACATAAGTGAGATTATACAGTATTTGTCTGTGTCTGGCTTACTTCACTTAGCATAGTGTTCTCCAGATTCTTAGACCAGTTGACCATATGGTCTCTGAACCATATGACAAATGAGACTTGATGAGCCTAACAAAAGGGGAGAGGGACATAAAGGCTAAAAAATGAAGAAGCTTAGAGGTCCTTCCCCAGAAGAAAAGTCCCTGGAGCCAGTGCTATACCTGGTGCCACTGCCCCCTGAAAGGCCACAGGGAGCCTGAAGATATTGGGCAGGGCAAGGGACACCTGGATGCAAGAAGCTAAAATGGGAATGGAGTGTTTCTGAGAATCAGTCTTAGAAATAAATGATCAGCGTGTCTGGCTAGCTCAGTCAGTGGAGCATGTGACTCTTGATCTCGGGGTCACAAGCTCTATCTCCCAATTTGGGGATAGAGATTACATAAAAAATAAATAAAATTTTAAAAAGAAATAATTATCTTTTCCAATGAAATTCCACATTAAATTTTATGTTTGTTATTGGTTTTCACTGTAAATGGCTCTGTTCCATCTTTAGCCAGTCATAACATCAGTCGACATGACACCAAACATCCAGCCAATTCAGCCATAATCAAAACTCTAGTTAACCAGCCGGCTGTTTTCTGTACATAACACCAAGCAATCAACTGGACTAATGATATGCCTGGAATGATGGAAAAGACCAGATGTTTTGGCATTATGTAAATGCCAAGTGCCAGTTGAAAACAAGAGTGTTAGCTGTCACTTTACATGTAATCTTAAAATGATCCACCCTGTACTCTCTCATGACCAGGACATAGACTCAACAAAGATCTAAGAGGTACACGCAGAAACACATGTACAAACAAGCGCTAAAAACGCTAGCTAGTAAGCATGCGTGTTATGAAACATGTCAGAGGGATAGGGGAAATAAATTATTTCACACAATCTCAATTTTATAAACTTTACTAAAAAATGTGCCCCTTCCCTGCCAGTTTGTGCTCTTCTCTGCCCTGTCCTGCCCTGCTCCCCATCTCAGGGAATGACTTTTCTAGGCTCTTCTGCCCTCTAGCTTTGGCATATAGGAGACAATACTGGAAGATGAAGATCAGGAGGAAGAGAATAACGAGGTAATTTTCTTCTTCTGTCTCTGGTGATGTCTCCACAAGCCACAGGTCTTGCCAGTAGACCCTTCTTCTACAGCTCTAGTTCACTCCTGAAAACCCCAACTACAGTCCCTCAAGTTCCCATGTCACCTGTGCAATCTGTTTCCTGGACTAAATATCACCAACTCAGAGACATAGAGTGACTTTTATTTCTCTGGCTGGACTCTGATACATAGGATAATCTGAAAAACTATCTTCTTATCCTGGGATTTCAAGAACAATCTGAGGCCCATGACATAGCAGCCCAGGTGCTAAGTTCTCCTTTCACTCTCCTCTCCTTGTTAAGTGTTCCAACTGAGAGGAAAAAGTCAGTAAAAGTGACTTATCAAAGCTCAGTCCCACCCCAAATTTCCCCTGGTGGTTCTTATGAGACAGAACCTCCAAGTCAAATGTTTACAACACTTTCCAAAATCAGCAAACAATCCTTTCTGCCGGCCTCCACTCTCTTTAAATCTGCAAATGGACATTTTTATTATGATTGTGGTAAGAACACTTAACATGGGATTCACCTTCTTCAAGTTTTAGGTGTATAAGACGTTGTTAACTATAGGCACGATGTATGGCAGTTCTCCAGAACTTACGCATCCTGCATAATGGAAACTTTATACCTGTTGGTTCATAATTTCCCCCTCCATTCAGCCCCTAGTAACCAACATTTCACTCTCTGATCCTACAATTTTGACCATTAGATGCCTCTCATAGGCAGAATTATGTAGTATTTGTCCTTCGGTGACTGGTTTATTTCACTTAGCATAACATCCAAGGTCTGTCCATGTTGTCACATATTACAGAGTTTCCTTTTTTTAACCTAATATTTCACTGTACGTATACACCACATTTTCTGGATCCATTCATGCATCAGGGGATATTTAGGTAGCTCATCTTGGCTATCATGAATACTGCTTCAATGAATATAGGTGTGCTAACATCTCCTCAAGATCATGATTTCAATTCTGTTGCATAAATAGAAGAAAATTGCTAGATTATATAATATTTCTAATTCCAATCTTTTTAAGGAGCTTCCATATTGTTTTCCATAGCAAATGCACCATTCTGCATCCCCACCAACAATGTAAAAGGTTCTAATTTCTCTACAGCCTCACCAATACTGTTTTTATTTTGTTTTTGTTGTGGGTTTTTTTTTTTTATAACAGCCATCCTAACATGTGTGAGGTGATGTCTCATGGTTTTGATCTGCATTTTCCTGAGGATTAGTAATATTGAGCATATTTTCATATACTTGCTAGCCATTTGTATTTCTTCTTTGGAGAAATGTCTATTCGAGTCTTTCATACATTTTTAAATCAGGATATTAGGGGGTTTTGCTATTCAGTTCTGGGAGTTCCTATACATTTTAGAAATTAACTCCTTATTTGGTATATGGTTTGCAAATATTATCTCCTATTCTATAAGTTGCACTTTCATTCTGTTGACTGTTTCCTTTGCTGCGTAGAAACTTTTTAGTTTTTTGTAGTTCAAATAATCTATTTTGCTTTCACTGCCTGTTTTTGGTGTCATAGCCAATAAATCATCATCATAACCAATGTCATAACTCTTGCCCCTATATATTCTTCTAGGAGTTTAACAGTTTCAGGCCCTTATTTTAAGTCTCTAATTCATTTTGAGTTGATATTTGTGTATGGTGTAAAAGTTCAATTTCATTCTTTCACATGGGGATATTGAGTTTTCTCAACACCATTTGTTGAAGAGACTATCCTTTCATCATTGTGTATTCTTGGCACCTTTGTTGAAAATTAATTGATGATATATGCATGGACTTATTTGTAGGCTCTCTATTCTCCTCCAATGATCTACATGTCTTTATGCATATAGGAGACAATACTGGACAGTACTTAATTTAACTTGAGAAAAAGTGAGAAAGAGGAGGGGCAAAGGGAGAGGAAAAAAGAGAACCTCAAACAGACTCCCCATGGAGGGGAGGAGACTGACTCAAGGCTAGATATCATGACGCTGAGATCACAACCTGAGCCAAAACGGAGTCAGACACTTAATGGACTGAGCTGCCCTGGCATCCCCTACACTATTTTAATTAGTGTAACCTTGTATTATACTACCAAACCAAGAAACATAATGTCTACAGCTTTGTTCTTCTTTCTCAAGTTTGATTTGGCTATTCAGAGTGTTATGTGATTCCACAAGAACTTTTAATATTTTTTATATATCTGTAAAAAATACCATTAGAGATTTTATAGGGATTGCAATAACTCTGCAGATCACTTTGGACAGTATGGAAATTTTAATATTAAGTCTTCCAGTTCATGAACATAGGATGTTTTCCATATGTTTGCGACTGTTTTAATTTCATTCATCAATGTTTTTTTAGTTCTCAGCATACAAGTCTTTCACACTCCCTGATTTGGTTTATTCCTATGTAATTTACTCTTTTTATTACTATTGTAAAGGAATTATTTTCCTAATTTCCTCTTCAAATAGTTTGTTGTTAGTGTATGGAAATGCAGCTGATTTTTGTACGTTGATTTTGTATCCTGAAACTTTACTGAATTCCTTTATTAGATCTAGCAATTTTTTTTCTAATGAAGTTCTTAGATTTTTCTCTATATAATCATGCCATTTGCAAACAAGGACATTTTAACTTGGATGACTTTTATTTTTCTTGTCTAATTTCTCTGGCTAGGACTTCCAGTACTACATTGGTTACAAGTAGTAAGAGCGGGCACCCTTGCCTTGCTCCTGGTCTTAGAGAAAAAGCTCAGTTTTTCATATTGAGTATGATGTTAGCTGTGAACTTTTTATATACAGCCTTTATTACATTCAGGTAATTTCCTTTTATTCCTAGTTTGCTGAAACTTTTTATCATGAAGGTGCACTGAATTTGGTCAAACCCATTTTCTGCATCTACTGAGATGATCATGTAATTTTTATCCTTTATTCTCTTAACATGGTACATAACATTAATTAATTTTGGTATGTTGAAACATCCTTGCTACCCAGGAATAAATTCCACCTGATCATGGTGTATAATCATTGTAATTTGTTGTTGAATTCATTTTGGTAGTATTTTATTGATGATTTTTGCATCTATACTCATTAGGAATATTGGCCTATAGTTTCCTTGTGATATTTTTATCTGATTTTTATGTTAGAGTAATCCTGATCTCATAAAATGAATTTAGAAATATTTCTACCTCTTTTATTTTTTATGAGTTCCAGAAGAATAGGTGTTAATTCTTCCTTAACTGTTTTGTAGAATTCACCAGTGTAGCCTCCAGGTCCTGGGCTTTTCTTTGCTGGAAGGTTTTTGACTACTGATTCAATCCTGGTAGGTTGTATGTTTCTAGAAATATACCCATTTTTTTCCCTAGGAATGTATCCATTTCTTCTAGATCTAATCTTTTGGTGTATAATTGTTCATAACAATCTCTTAAGATCCTTTTGATTTCTGTGGCAATAGTTGCAATGTTGCTCTTTCATGTCTGATTTTATTTATTTCAGTCTTCTCTCCTTTTTCTTAGTCTAGCCAAGCTCTGTCCATTTTGTCTATCTTTTCAAAAAATAATTCCCATTTTCATTTACTTTTTCTATTTCTATTTTCTATTCTCTATTTATTTATGCTTGAATCTTTATTATTTCCTTCCTTCTTCTAAGTGTGGGATTAATTTGTTCTTCTTTTCTACTTCCTTGAGTTATAAGGATAAGTAATTTATTTGAGATCTTTCTTTTGCTTAATGTAGTCTTATCATTAATAGATTCTCCTAGTACTGCTTTTGGTACGCCCTTTGGCTTTAGTATGTTGTGCTGTCATTTGTCTCCACACATTTTTTTAAATTTTTCTTTTGATTTATTCTTTGACTTGTTGGTGGTTCAGGAGTCTGTTGTTTAATTTTCACATATTTGTAAATTTTCCAAATTATATTATTATATTTGAAGCATCCAGAATAGGGACATCCATAAAGATAAAAAGTAGATTGGTGGTTGCTATGGGCTGGAGGGAAAAGAATAATGGGGAATGACTGCTAACAGGTATGTAGTTTGTTTTGAAGTTGATTAAAATGTTCTAAAATTAGATAGGGATATTGTACAACTTTGTGTATACAATAAATACTGAATTATATAGTTTATAAGGATGAACTTCATGGTATATGGATTATAACTCAATAAAGCTGCTATAAAAAAAAAATCAAATGCCCTAGTGATTCAACTGCAAAAGATACTGAGTAGGACCAACCTATGACATAGAAGAAAAGCCAGAACAGCATGGTGTCACTGAGGCTGAGAGAAGAAAATAAGTATTTCAAGAATTAAAGAATGTTCAACAAAGTCAAATGCTGTTAAGCAACTGAGTAAGAAGATAATAAAATTACTGCTGGGGGTGCCTGGGTGGCTCAGTCAGTTAAGCATCTGATTCTCGCTCAGGTCATGGTCTCAGGGTCCTGGGATGGAGCTCTGTATTGTTCGTCTCTGAGCTCAACAGGGAGTCACCTTGTCCCTCTCCCTCTCCATCTGTCCCTCTTCCTGCTCATGCTCTGTCCCTCTCCCAATAAATAAAATCTTTAAAATTAATTAATTAACTCACTGCTGAATTTGATAACCAGTGCCAATAAAAAATAATATATTTGACTTCGCTTTGTGATCTTTACCAATGCAATCTATTAACAAATATTACTACAAAATATGGCAAAAGTACTACCTTTATAGTATTTGTCAGCTTTCTAAATTTTATTTTCTTAGTCTAAATAAATATTCATTGCCACACCTATAAAAAAAACTTAAGGGTTGGAAGAAAAACTAAGGATATATTTCAAAAATAGGATAAAAAGTTTAATAATGGAAATACAAAAGAAAAATAATGAAATTAGAAGAACACAAGAAGTCAAACAATTGAATGTTATGTATTCAATGAGAAAAAAGGGAAATGGAGAGAAGAAGATTATCAAAGAAAGAATTCAAGAAAATTTTCCAAAGTTAATGGACATGAGTTTCCACATTAGAAAAGCCCAGTGAATACAAAGGAAATTAAGCCACACACCAAATACCATCACTGTGATATTTAGAGCACAGTTGCAAAAAAACAAACAATCCAATAGGGTCCAGAAAAAAGGGAGAAAGGAATTTCACACAAATTTTTAAGAATCATAATGATGGAGATCTTTTCAACACTGAAATGAGGACAATGTAAGTACGTCTTCAGAATTTTGAGGGGGCATTATCTGCAATCTCCAACTCAATATTCAGTAAAAGTAACAAAATGTTACTTTTTTGGTAGAATAAAGACATTTTCAAAGGTACAGACATGAAAAACTGTACTTGCCATGCAAAAGCTCAAAAGCAACGGGAGAACTTGTTCCTCTGATACAAGAAAATAAACTAATAAGGAGGAGATAAATAATTCAGGAAGCAAAGGATATAATACAGGAAAACAAGGCTTGTGAGGGAAAATCCCAGGATGACAACTGTGCAACAGAGCTAGTGGGCAACTGCTCTAAGATCAGAGCAAGTGAAAGGTAGCAGGAGAGATTCCTTCAAGAAGCTGAATCTGATAGAAACCTAATGTGCCTGGAAGTGGAGAAATGGTATTTGTACAATTAGGGAAGGGTTTGGTCTAGGATAGTGATAAAATCATTGAACACTAAAAGAACAAAAACAACAATAAAACCAGACTCATCAACTTTAGGGAGAATAAAATATTGTTCAGAAAAAGAAAACAGATCGTGGTACACTACTTAGCTTATCCAAGATTAACAATTACATAGTCACAAAAATAGAAGCCCTGACTACTTAATCTGATCAAATAGCCATCCTGAGAGGGAGGTAAGACCAGAAGTGGACTGAGCATAGTCAAGGCAGGTGGCATTAAATCAACATCCTCCAGAGTAGTAAGACAAATATAGTGCTAAAAATATTTACCATTTGAATGTCTCTTTTCACTGACCTTGTATATGCTAACAGTCTATATTCCTAGACTTATAGCATAATATTGAACATACAAGAGATGCTAAGAAAACACTTTACGGTAAATCAGTTATCTAAGTGCTTATTTATAAAGGGATTATATATCGATAGTCAGGAAATATGAAAAAGTTTGATCTTAATTTTATGTAAAAATGTCTTCATATATAGTTCGAGAGAGAAGAAAGTATCTTGAAAGTGTATGTTAAGATTTTGAACTACTTTTTGCAATTCAGCTTATGACATTTTCCTCACAGAAAAACTATTCTCAATATAACATACAAGAAAACATAATATTTTAACACATTTAAAACTTTATATCATCTGTCCATGTTTGCTGGTGGATGGTCAAGTAAAATACAGAGAAACAAGTCAGTATGAAAGCTACTGAAAATCTCACTCTTCTTTCTATTTATGAATATATCTTTTGATTAAACACACTAACCGCTTCATCCTTATTTACATGCAAACCTATCCTCTAACACTTAATCATCAGGACCAGCTCATGGAAGACTATAGAAGCATAGCCCACACACTGAAATTCTGAATGCAATGACTATCTGAGTCATTCCTATTTCTTTATCACCAAATCCTTCAGAAATCTTTAGCTGTTATCTCTCACTGCCCCCAGAGCTTTCTGATTTTCTCCCTAGCAAGTGAAAAGTCTCCAGAAATTTGAAGGAAAGAGAAGGCATAAGCCTAATCAAAGGAAGACTGATTACTTTCTTGACATTCTGTAAAAAGAGCAATAGCTTCTTAAGGAGCTAAAAAGCTTTCCTTAGTCATTCATTTTTAAAATAAACCTGTAATTGGACCATTTTGGTTTTAATGGCTCCTTTGATTTAGAAAAAGCAGATTCATTATAATTAGTATTTATAAATTCATATCCAAGAGAAATTTATTAAGAATCATGGTTAAAGTTTGCAATGGACCAACAGAAGAAAATTTTTCTATTAATCCTGAGATGATTTTGCAGAACATTTAAAAAAATTATTTAACACTAAGATATTGTAACTGGGGATTTAAACTATTTTTTAAAGATTGTTAAAACTGCCACAAAACAGAAAAATCCTCCCAATGTATTATTCCACATAACACTGGAAAACCATAGCAAACTCTGAAGAAGCAAAGAATTTACATATCATTGCCTCGAAAAATATCGCTAAGTACACAATAATAGAGCGTAATTTTATTTGAAAATTCAAGACACTTTAAAAGACTAATAAAAAGAAAATGTTAAAATTATAATCCTTTTATAGAGTCTGAAGCTTTATACATATATTCATGTGTGTACATTTATATCATTTCTGAATTGTATTACTGTGTTCATAAAAATGCTGTTCTCTTTTTAAGGGAGATTTAGATACTAAATTTTGCACTGAATCTTTAGGGATTTATGCCAAAGCTAAAGCAATATACCAAAGCAAAATTCAAGGAAGAGTAGTTTTTAAACAAAATGAATTGAAAGGTAATAAAGTGCTTATCCAGTAGGAAGTTACACATACAATCTTCTAGTTTGAAGTCAAAAGATTAAAGCTGCTTTTCACTAACCTATACAAATACACAAACTATTAAAGTAGTTGGCATATATATTAGTTCCACTTTCACTCTTCCCAAGAATTATCTGCCAGAGAGAAAGGTTATGACCTCTTTGAACTTTAACTGCTCCACATGAAATAAGGAAAGCAATACTCTAAGATTCTAAGACCCTGGAGAGATTGTAGGAGAAAAGGATACCACATTTCATGATATTTTTCCACTATAGTCGATGTACAGTTCAAAGAACTTTCTAATTCAGAGAAGCTCTATGACCCTTTCATTTATCACAGCTTAGATGAACTACTGGACTACATAGACATAAGTGCGTCTTATCAATAATTTTCTGGCTATTCTCCTCTATCATAAACTCTGTGGGGTTTATTTGGTCTTTAATAGCAATACCTCTAAAAGTAAAAATGACCTTCAGGATCCATCAGTATATCCAGAAACCTTTCCCAAAATGGAGTAAGAAGGATGGATTTAGCACCATCACTACTCCCTGTGTTATAAACTGGAAAATCATTAAAAAACAAAGGAAGGGGCGACTGGGTGGCTCAGTGGGTTAAAGCCTCTGCCTTCAGCTCGGGTCATGAATCCTGGGATCTAGTACTGCACTGGGCTTTCTGCTCAGCAGGGAGCCTGCTTCCTCCTCTCTCTCTGCCTGCCTCTCTGCCTACTGGTGATCTCTGTCTGTCAAATAAATAAATAAATACAATATTAAAAAAAAAATACAGGAAACAATGGCTTACCAATACTAGAGTAGAGACATTATAAGATTATGACCTCTGTGAGAAGAAAAAAAACAGACAATGGGACGTCAACATTCTCCAATTTACTTCCTAGAGACAATTTCAAGGCAATAAGCAGAGTGTCAAGCAGTTTCACTGAGCTAAAAGAGCAGAAATCAGAATTCAGGTAAACTAAGAAAGATAGAACTCATGGAGTGTAGCACCACAGAGGAAAAAGCTGCATAAAAAAAAGAACTCCGAAGATCTATAGTGGGGTCCACTTAAGACTTTGGATACTTATCTGTGCATGCATACAAGAAACAGCCCAAGGCTGGGGAAAGAACCACAAGAAAGTGGTCAGAAAAACCCTGTGGCTCACATGAGGCTAAGAATTTGTTTTACCATAAGCCAGAAAGGGGGAGAAAAAAAAAAAATATATATATATATATAAAACAGTAAGTAGAATCCTCAGAAGAATACTACATGCCAAGGCACAACATAATCAAATTGCTAAAAACCAGGGATGAAAAGAAAAATCTTAAAATCATCCAGAAAAATAAGATACACTGTGACACATTACATACAGAGCAATAAAGAGAAGAATGACCACAGACTCTTCATCAGAACCTGTGCAAGCAAATGTATTGAAAGAAAAATAATAAAAATGCCTATCAACAGCTCTTTCCAAAGGGAAAATATCATTCAAGAATGATAAATAAATATGCATTTCCAGATGAAGAAAACTAAGAAAATTCATCATCAATAGAACTACACTCCAACAATGTTAAAGGAAGTTTCTTAGGCAGAACAAAAATAATACCAGATAGAAAGTTAAACTTTCACAGAGCATGGAAGAAAGCCAGAAATTATATACATGTGAAGGGTATAAAAAACAATTTTCTGATTTTTTTAAACCACCTTCAAAATATAATTGAGTGTTTAATGCAATAGTGTAGCTTGCAATTTATAACACATGTAGAAGTAAAATATATGACAATAATACCACAAGGGTAAAGAGATGGAAGTATACTACTGTAAAGTTCTTATACCACACATGAAAAGGTATAATACTGGGGTTCCCTGGTGGCTCAGGTTTTGGCTTAGATCATGATCTTGGGATCCTCAGATCAAGCCTGAAGTCAGGCTCCCCACTCAGCAGGGAGTCTGCTTGAGATTTTCCTCCTCCCATTTTGCCCCTCCCCCCAACCTGGGCACAGAGGCCTGCATGCGCTCTCTTTCTCTCAAATAAATAAATAAATATTAAAAAAAAAAAAGAAAGAAAGAAAAGGTACAATATTATTTGAAGTTAGACTAAGTTGAAGTTACATATTGTCAACCCAAGAGAAAATAATAAAAAGCAAAACAAGGAGGTAAAAATACAACAATGGAAATAAAATGTAATTATAAAAAAAGTCAATTAATGTCCATAAAAGAAAGAGGAACAGGAAAAAGAAACATAAACAGGTGAGGCATAGAAAAGATTGAGATAGCTAGATTTAAATCTAACCATATGAATAATGACATTAAATATAAACAGTCTAAACATTTCAAATAAAAGACAGGTTCCTATATTGAACCAAAAGAAAAAAAATGACAAGAAAATCTCTTTAAAGAGACATAAGTAGCTCAAAAGGATGGAAAAATATATGCCCTATTAATACTAATCAAAAGAAAATTTGAGTGGCAATATTAATATTAGACAAAGTATATATACTTCTGAGCAAGAAATACCATCATATGAAATCATATTATCATATGACTAAAGGAGAACTTATCACAAGAAGAAATTTGTCAGCAAGACATAATAATCCGGGGTGCATGGGAGGCTCAATGGGTTAAGCCTCTGTCTTTGGCTCAGGTAATGGTCTCAGGGTCCTGGGATCGAGCCCTGCATTGGGCTCTCTGCTCAGCAGGGAGCCTGCTTTCCCCTCTCTCTCTGCCTGCCTCTCTGCCTACTTGTGTTCTCTCTCTCTCTGTCAAATAAATAAATAATCTTTAAGACATAATAATCCTAAACATGTATGTATCTTCTAATAGAACTTTCAAATGCAAAGTGTAAAACTGACAGAACTGAAAGGAGACACAGACAAATCTTAATTAAATTTGGAGATTGACACCTCTCATTCAGTAACTAATAGAATATGTAGAAAATCTGAAGGACATAGAAATTTGAAAAAGGCTATAAACTATCTTCACCTAGAAGACATTTAAAAATACTATACAGAGCAGAACACACAAATTCTCCAAACTGAACATTTGGATTGGCAAACTGAACATTTACCAAAAAGATCATATTCAGTTCCATAAAATGTCTCAATAAATTTAGGAGAATTGAAATCTTATAAAGTATGCTTCAGGTCTACAAAATAGTTAAAATAAAAATCAATAAGGGATATATGGGAAACCCCCAAATACTTGAAAATTAAACAATGTATTTCTAAGTACCTCCTGAATAAAAAAGAAGTTATAAGGAAAAATTGAAAATATTTTGAATTGAATAAAAATAAAAACACAAAAAATCAAAATTTATGGACTGTAACTAAAGCAGAGGTTAGAAGGAAAATTACAGCAAATGCTTGTATTAGAAAAAAAGAAAGGTCTCAATGTAAATAAGAAGCTTCTACCTTGAGAAATTAAAAACAAAAACAAAAACAAAAAACAGAAAATTAAGCCAAAAGCAAGCAGGGAGAAGAAAATAATAAAGAGCAAAAATCAATGGCATTCAATTACATAAGAAAACTACTAATCAAGATAGTCATATTGATATGAATATATTAATAGTAGGAGATCTTAACATGCCTCTCTCAGTAATAGACAGATCATCAAAGCAGAAAACCAATAAAGAAACAAGAGCATTGGGGTGCCTGTGTGGCTAAGTGGGTTAAAGCCTCTGTCTTTGGCTCAGGTCATGATCCTAGGGTCCTGGGATTGAGCCACGCATCGGGCTCTCTGCTCAGTAGGAAGCCTGCTTCCTCATCTCTCTCTGTCTGCCTCTCTGCTGACTTGTGCTCTCTGTCCGTCAAATAAATAAATAAAATCTTAAAAAAAAAAAAAAAAGAAAAGAAACAAGAGAATTGAATGACACATTGGACCAGATGGACCTCATAGATATATATACAGAACATGCCACCCTAAAACAACAGAATACTCATTCTTCTCAAGTGCACATGGAACCTTCTCCAGAATAGACCACATACTGGGTAACAAATCAGGACTCAACTGACACCAAAAGACTGACATTATTCCCTGCATATTCTCAGATCACAATGATTTGAAACTGGAGCTCAATCACAAGGAAAAGTTCGGAAGGAACTCAAACACCTGGTAGCTAAAGACCACCTTGCTTAAGAATGCTTGGATCAACCAGGAGATCAAAGAAGAACTTAAACAATTCATGGAAACCAATGAGAATGAAGACACTTTGGTCCAAAACCAATGGGATACAGCAAAGGCAGTCCTAAGGGAGACATACAGGCCATCCAAGCCTCCCTCAAAAAAACTGAAAAATCCAGAATACACCAGCTGTCTCTACACCTTAAAGAACTGGAGAATCAACAACAAATCAAACCAACTCCACACATAAGAAGGGAAAAAAAATCAAGATTAAAGCAGAGATCAATGAGGTAGAAACCAGAGATACAGAGATACAGTAGAACGCATCAATGAAACTAGAAGGTGATTTTTTCAAAGAATCAATAAGATCAATAAACCACTGGCCACACTAATCCAAAAGAAAAGAGAGAAAGCCCAAATTCATAAAATTATGAATGAAAAGGGAGAGATGACAACTAACACCAAGGAAGAGGAAACAATCATTAGAAGTTATTACCAACAGTTATATGCCAATAAGCTAAGCAACTTAGATGAAATGGATGCATTCCTAGAAAACTATAAACTCCCAAAATTGAACCAGGAAGAAATTGACAACCTGAATAGACCGATATCTAGTAATGAGATTGAAGCAGTGATCAAAAAACCTCCCAAAAAACAAGAGCCCAGGACCTGACAGATTGCCTGGGGAATTCTACCAAACTTCCAAAGAAGAAATAACACCTATTCTCCTGAAGCTGTTTCAAAAAATTGAAACAGAAGGAAAAATTCCAGACTCCTTTTATGAAGCCAGCATTACCCTGATCCTCAAACCACGCAAAGACCACACCAAAAAGGAGAATTTCAGACCAAGATCACTGATGAATATGGATGCAAAGATTTTCAACAAGATCCTAGCAAACAGGATCCAACAGCACATTAGAAAGACAATCCACCATGACCAAGTGGGATTCATCCCTGGGTTACAAGGATGGCTCAACATTCGCCAATCAATCAATGGGATAGAACAAATCAATAAGAGAAGAGAGAAGAACCACATGGTCCTCTCAATTGATGTAGAAAAAGCATTTGACAAAATCCAGCATCCGTTCCTGATTAAAACACTTCATAGTATAGGGATAGAGGGAACATTCCTGAACTTCATAAAATCTATCTATGAAAGACCCACAGCAAATATCATCCTCAATGGGGAAAAGCTTGCAGCCTTCCCACTGAGATCAGGAACACAAGTATGCCCACTCTCACCACTCTTGTTCAACATAGTATTAGAAGTCCTAGCAACAGCAATTAGACAACAAAGAGAAATAAAATGTATACAAATTGGCAATGAAGAAGTCAAACACTCTCTCTTCACAGATGACATGATTCTTTATATGGAAAACTCAAAAGACTCCACCACCAAACTACTAAAACTCATACAGCAATTCAGTAACGTGGCAGGATACAAAGTCAATGTGCAGAAATCAGTGGCTTTCTTATACACTAACAATGAAAATACAGAAACGGAAATTAGAGAATCGATTCCATTTACTATAGCACCAAGAACCATAAGATACCTGGGAATAAACTTAACCAAAGAGGTGAAGGATCTGTACTCAAGGAACTACAGAACACTCATGAAAGAAATTGAAAAAGACACAAAAAGATGGAAGACATTCCATGCTCTTGGATCGGAAGAATAAACATTGTTAAAATGTCTATACTGCCGGGCACCTGGGTGGCTCAGTGGGTTAGGGCCTCTGCCTTCAGCTCGGGTCATGATCCCCGGGTCCTGGGATCGAGTCCTGCGTCGGGCTCTCTGCTCGGCGGGGAGCCTGCTTCCTCCTCTCTCTCTGCCTACCTGTGATCTCTGTCAAATAAATAAAAAAAAATTTTTTTTAAATAAATTAAAAATAAATAAATAAATAATTTAAAAATAAAATGTCTATACTGCCTAGAGCATTCTATACTTTTAATGCCATTCCGATCAAAAGTCTACCAGTATTTTTCAAAGAGCTGGAGCAAATAATCCTAAAATTTGTATGGAATCAGAAGAGACCCCAAATTGCTAAGGAAATGTTGAAAAAGAGAAACAAAAATGGGGGCATCACGTTGCCTCATTTCAAGCTTTACTACAAAGCTGTGATCACCAAGACAGCATGGTACTGGCATAAAAACAGACACATAGACCAGTGGAACAGAGTAGAGAGCCCAGATATGGACCCTCAACTCAATGGTCAAATAATCTTCGACAATACAGGAAAAAATATCCAGTGGAAAAAAGACAGTCTCTTCAATAAATGGTGCTTGGAAAATTGGACAGCTATATGTAGAAGAATGAAACTTGACCATTCTCTTACACCGTACACAAAGATAAACTCAAAATGGATAAAAGACTTCAACATGAGACAGGAATCCATAGAATCCTAGAGGAGAACATAGGCAGTAACCTCTTCGACATCAGCCACAGCAACTTCTTTCAAGGTATGTCTCCAAAGGCTAAAGAAACAAAAGTGAAAATGAACTCCTGGGACTTCATCAAGATCAAAAGCTTCTGCACAGCAAAGGAAACAGTCAACAAAACAAAGAGGCAACCCACAGAATGGGAGAAGATATTTGCAGATGACAGTACAGACAAAAGGTTGATATCCAGGATCTATAAAGAACTCCTCAAACTTAACACACACAAAACAGATAATCATATAAAAAAAATGGGCAGAAGATATGAACAGACACTTCTCCAATGAAGACATACAAATGGCTATCAGACACATGAAAAAATGTTCATCATCACTAGCCTCAGGGAGATTCAAATTAAAATCACATTGAGATACCACCTTATACCAGTTAGAATGGCCAAAATTAGCAAGACAGGAAACAATGTGTGTTGGAGAGGATGTGGAGAAAGGGGAACCCTCTTACATTGTTGGTCGGAATGCAAGTTGGTGCAGCCCCTTTGCAGAACAGTGTGGAGATTCCTCAAGAAATTAAAAATAGAGCTTCACTATGACCCTGCAATTGCACTACTGGGTATTTATCCCAAAGATACAGATGTAGTGAAAAGAAGGGCCAACTGTACCCCAGTGTTTATAGCAGCAATGGCCATGGTCACCAAACTGTGGAAAGAACCAAGATGCCCTTCAATGGACAAATGGATAAGGAAGATGTGGTCCATATACACTATGGAGTATTATGCCTCCATCAGAAAGGATGAATACCCAACTTTTGTAGCAACATGGACGGGACTGGAAGAAATTATGCTGCGTGAAATAAGTCAAGCAGAGAGAGTCAATTATCATATGGTTTCACTTATTTGTGGAGCATAACAAATAACTTGGAGGACACGGGGAGATGGAGAGGAGAAGGGAGCTTAGGGAAATTGGAAGGGGAGGTGAAGCATAAGAGACTATGGACTCTGAAAAAACAACCTGAGGGTTTTGAAGGGATGCAGGGGGTGGGGGGTGGGAGGTTGGGGGAACCAGGTGGTGGGTATTGGGGAGGGCACACATTGCATGGAGCACTGGGTGTGGTGCAAAAACAATGAATACTGTTACGCTGAAAAGAAATAAAAAGAAAGAAAAGAAAAAAATCAATGGCATTAAAAACACAAAAACAATATAAAAACAATGAAACCAAAAACTATTACTAGGAGAAAATCAATAAAATCAATAAATGACTAGACAGACTGAAAAAAAAAAGGAGACACAAATTACCAATATTTGGAATGAAAAAGAAACATGACAGATCCTAAAATATTAAATGAAGATGACTGCCCCTGAAGAGTTTATAAATCTAGTTGGTAGGACAAGCTCTATGCACAGAAAACAATGAACAATCATATTCATATCAATAATGATAGTAGTAATAATAACAACAACAAAAACAATAATCCATTACCTATTATATACCAGAAGTTCTAAGTACTTATATATATCAAACTGTTAAATTGTCACAACCATAATAGGTAGATACCATTATTAATTACATTCTACAGATGGGTATCTTAGGCACTCACCCAATGTAGATATGACAACAATAGATAAAAGATAATTTAGTAATTCAGACTCAGAAAGAAAAATCAGGACAAGGAGGAGAAAAGAGGATTGCACTAACCTTGCAAATTTGTCATGGAAGAGACAAATCTTAAACTAGCTCTAGAAGGTCTATTGTGATGTCTACCAAGTTTTTAACACTAGGTGTCACAATCTTGTGTTAGCAGAGATCTAGTACTTCAACAGAGTAGTTTAAATCAATGTTTCAGCCATTTCAACGAACATTTATTGAATACCTACTATGCTGTTGGCTCTGGGATCATAGACATAAACAAAAGATGGAGATCTCTTGAATATGTATACACAACATGCAGCATACTGGTAGATGTCATTGAGGTACAGTCTTTACTCTCAAAAAGCTCATAATCTAGTTAGTCTATGTATGTGTGTGTATGTGTGTGTGCATGTGTGCAAACAAAAAGCAACTGAGACTAGGTAATTATGAGCTAAGCTGAGCAACATTATATATGAGTTAGGAAAATAGAAGATTAGTGTGTTATCCAGACATAGTTTCATGAAGGAGATGCTTTGTAACTGAATACTGAAAAACTAGTCACATATATAGAGAGAGGGAGGGAAAATAGAGGGGCAATACCAGCTGTTGATAAGATGAGGAAAATTCAAATGGGAATAAGCAGTCTGCTTAGCTAAAGGTAGGTAATGCCAGGAGATAGCTGAAGATAAAGGTAAAGGTGAAAAGGGGGCAGGAGCATTATAAAATGGAGCGTTGAAAATATAGGCTTGATAGGTTTCTCCCCCAAATTCTAACAAAACCATTCTATTTTAGTCAGGCAATGAGAAAGGGCATAGATACAAGAGGGAGTGCAGAGAATCCCCAAAACAATAGAGAAAAATGTTTCAGTGATCATTTGCTATGCACACAATTTCCTAGGAACTCAGAAATATCAATAAAAATTAAAATAGAGAAAAAAATATATCTAATCCAAGATTTTATTGATTTTTAAAAGACAAAAGCTTCTTTAAGCAATTAATTAACAAGCATCACTAATGCGACCAAATATCATCAAAACCATATAAAAGAAAATAGGAAGCTAGAGTAATATAGTCATTGATATTCCTGTGGGCTGGTAAAGTGTCTGCTCCGCTCAAATGACAGGGCACTGGGTCTTCAGTGTGTCCAAGGGATATTCCCATTGCAATTTGTCAGCAGACTGGCAAATGTTCTTAAGTGACAGGGACACACAGCCCAGGAATACAGTCTTATCCACATTCAGGGCTCAAAGCACCTCCGCGCAGTGTTGTTCTTCCAGCTCCCTCTAATGACCCCAAATACCAGTTAAACAGCTTCACCACCTCAGGATCTAAATTTGGATATAGGTATCAAGTTTGAATGCCTGATGAGACTAACTAAATAATTTGCAGAAGTGTGAAGTAATTAGTCCTAGAAAAAAAGAAAAAAGAAAGGAAATCCCCAGAAGTGGATCTGAAATGGTTCCTGTTCCTGTGTAAGTTTCATAAGATCACAGCTGAGAGAACATTCTACCATAAATTGAAAGGCTCTGCATTAACAGCAGGAAACAAAAACCCATTTCACAACTCATCCCCCACTAATTCAGAATATCCGCCACAAATTCTCAAGTCGTCACGTTGTCATATATCGCCACCTAGTGTCCACAGGCAGGTGTATGTTAACACCGGCTGAGCCCAAAGGTGGCATTTTTCCACGGGCACCTTCAAGGGCTTCCTGCTAGACTTATCTGTTCACCACATCAGGATTCCTAGTGTGATCCCTCATTCTACTTCAGGGCATACCAATGAAAGTGTAATAAAGAATTTATTTTATTGTAGTCCTATTTTGTGGATTGTCCCCAAATACTTTGAAACTGCGAGTTCTCAGTTCCAGACAACTTTCTCTCCCCACTCCACTTCCTCTTTTTTAAGAGACAGAGGTGGGCAGGGGGACAAGGATCCCAAGCAGGCCCCACGTCCAGCACAAAGCCCCAGCCAGGGCTTGATTTCACAACCTAGAGACCATGACCTGAGCCAAAATCAAGAGTCAGAAGCTCAACCGACTAAGCCACCCAGGCGGCCCAGGAAGACTCTTCCTTGACACTTAGCATACATCTGACTCCTCACAATTCCTTCTTACTGTTCTCTATTATTGGGCTGTAGACTCTATAATGGATGTCTCTAGAGTACATACATTTTGATAGCATTATCTGCTGGATGAGATATAAGTGGAAAGAGAGGGCTGTATCAGAAATGCATCCCATTGTTCATAATACCAACATTTCAGTGGCTTTAGAATTGTTTCATTTTGTAGATTCACCTTTGCCCTCCCTCTACTCCAAAAACCACACAGTGCGAAAGAGAAAGAGATGTTAATGAATAATCAAAACCAAACATGATAACAGAATATAACAAAATTAAAATAATTACAAAGATTATTTTACTTCAGAGACCCCACTTCTTTCCAACCAATCTTTAGAGTATAAGCCCAAGCAAGCCATTTCTAGACAGGAAGTATGACACATTTTTAAAGATACGAACTATTAGATGGCAATAAATTCTCTCAAAGCATTTTAGACCTACATTACGGTCTGAATCAGACTTTTCCTGTACTAGGAAAAATAGAAGATGCGAGCAATTAGATGGCTGTAGACACATGAATACAGGACAGCTTTCTTAGTTTGTCTTGGAGTTAGATGTGCTAGATTGTCATGTAAAATTTAGGGCACACTTACACTAGAAAATTACTCTTTGTTTATCTGAAACTCAAATTCAACTGAGTGTCCTGTGTTTAATCAGACAATTCTCCTTGGAATGAAACAAAAGACCTTGGTGGAGAAAATAACTAGGCTCCTAGCAGAACCAGAGTCATTTTTATGAAAATGGCTGCTTTGGTGGGGTTCCAGAGACCAGTATCAAAGCAAAGGCCCAACACTGTATGCCTTCAAATAATATTCTGTATTAGTTTAATGCTTAAAAATTTATGAAACATTTCACATTTATTACATTATCTGGATTCTCCTAATGACAATCTTTATGTGGTTATTTTTATGCCTGTCTCAAAGGTTATAGATATTAAGGAATTGTCATGGTGATCCAAAGGAAACTGTACAAAAAAGCCAGAACTTGAATCCAAATCTCCCAGTATGGTACAATGTCTACAAATAAAGAAAATGTTTGTATGGACACTACACAAGACTTTCCATTGTGACATAAGGCCAGGAAAATGAAGATATTCTCAGTTACTGAGCAGTCTTACATACTTTCAGACTAGAATCCCATTTGATTTTTTGAAGATTATTTATTTATTTGTTTGTCAGAGAGAGATGACAAGCAGGCAGAGAGAGGAGGAAGCAGGCTCCCTGCTGAGCATAGAGCCCGATGCGGGGCTCGATCCCAGGACCCTGGGATCATGACCTGAGCTGAAGGCAGCGGCTTAACCCACTGAGCCACCCAGGTGCCCCCCATTTGATTTTTTAAAGCACAGAACATTCACTTTATTTCCCCAAGTACGATAAGGTATCATTCTCCTGATGTAGGTTTATTCACACAGACACAACCACTACACTTTGCGAACCATTTATATGTCCTAGAGACCCTTAATAAAATCCAAATTTGTTTAACTCACAGTTCACTTTCCCTGGATCTTTACATTTGAAATTTAGAGAATGTTCTTGTAATAGTCCCATTGGCTATTAAGGATCAAGTTTGTTTTAAAATTGTAGAGTAGTGACAGCTGGTGTTCATAGTGTGTATTACACTTCTTCCTAGCACAGTTTTTTTATCTTTTACTTATGGTCTTCAAATTCTAGTTCTCATAAAAATTCCCTGGAGAATTTCTTAAAATGCAGCTTCCTAAACCCTCATAGATTCTGATTATACATATCTGGGGTGATGTACATTGTTCAAGCCCCAATGCCACCATTCCTTTCCTCCTCCTGGTCAATCTCATGTAAGAGAACATTAATGGTATCACCCCCACAAACACTGTGCACATATATGGAAACCAAAGCTGTTTAAGTATAAAGTTCAGAGGAGTTCACTGATGATAATGCTGATAATAACGATAAAGATAATCTCAGTGCTCGCTTCGGCAACACATATACCAAAGATGATCTCAGCTAACATTTATTGCACACTAAGTGCTGTGCACTGTGCTAAATCCTTTACATGGATTATCTCATATAATCTTCTAAATGTATCTATAAAGTAGATAATATTAAGGGCACCTGGGAGGCTGAGTCAGTTAAGTGTCTGACTCTTGATTTCAGCTCAGGTCCTGATCTCTGGGTCCTGAGACTGAGCCCCATGTCTCCAGGCTCAGCACAGTGTCTGCTTGTTCCTATCCCTCCGCTCCTTCTCCAGCTCATGTGCACTCTCTCTCTCTTCCCCTCAAGTAAACAAATAAAGTCCTTTAAAAAAAGTAGATAATATTATGGTCTCCATTTTAATGACAAGGAGGCAGAAAGATGACCAGATAGATCATGGTTATATCTAATATCACAATTAAAGTCCAATGATTGTATGTATCACATTCAAACTAAAAACCAAAATATTAAATAGAAGGCTTCTCTTCCATCACGTCCTAGAGATACAGGTCATTCACTCTCTGTAATATTCATGTGTTGCCACCTAGCAATAGGTGGCTAGAACATACAAAGTGCTTCCAGGAAAAGCTTTAGTCTTCTAGAAATGACTAAAATATATGTCTATCTTAACATATCAAATACTAAAGAGATAGTCCATCAGTGATGTGGGCAACTTAAAAAGATGTATTCTTAATAGTAATATGATTGAGTTAAATAATAAAAACCAAGTGTTCACAGATTTTTACATTTATCCACACTCTTTTTAAATTTCTATTATTATCATTTTACATGTTGTTTTCTTGCAACCAGGTAATAGCTCCATGTAGTATTTTTTAAAATAACACGAGATATCGTCTTCGAACTTCTAATGTGCTTTAGATATGCATGGCTGAGCAGAAAATAGTCCATTTTGTCTTTTGGTTTTATAATCCTACTGTTTTTACAGAAAGAACCAGCTGCAACAGAACAGTCTTGCCAAGTTGAGAACTTAGTGATTACTATATGTTTCTTAGTTTGCATAAGTATACATCTTTTGTCATTGAGAATTGGTGTTTCTAGAATAAAAGGGAAGCCAGATGTTTACCAAAAAACATCAAAGCAGGCAGCTATAAAAGTCAGATGAGAAAGAAAACCCCCAAGAATTACATATTGGCCTCTGAATAATCTCACAATGTGGTGAATGGATCGATTTTTACAGTTCTTCGATGGTCCTCCTTCATCTCTGTAGAATAAGAACAATCCAAGAGAAAGGGGAAGGGAGAAGGAAAATGGGTAAGAGTAAACTGAAATAATCTGAGAGACAGCTACTTACCTCTCTGTCTTCCGAGTTTTACTGTTGTGGAAGGCATGGAGATGTCGGAGCCAGACAAATCCAAGGTTTAATCTCACATTCACCACTACACGTAATTGTACATCATCGAGCAGTGTACCTAGCCCGAGTCTCACTTTCTTCACTTATGCAGTATAGACACCACTACTCTCCCAGCCCAGTTGTCAGATAGATGGATGTCATGAAGGTATGGAGGCTGGAAACAGAAAAACAAAAAGCAGCTGTTGTTAATAGTAGCTTGTTATTAGTGGCCCACACTTCTTCATCTATTCAACTTCACATATTCAGCAAACATTTATTGATCACCTCTCTGTAGCAGGAATACAGTAAAGTCCCAGAATACAGTGAACAAACAGATAAAGTCTCTGTCCTCAAGAAGTTTCTGTTTCATCCTCTGAATACCAAGTTATCAAAATTCCACCTCCCCACACCCCACTCCATTGAAATTCCTCTGGAAAAGTCACTGTTGCTGGATTTATCAAGTAAGATGAACTGCAATAAGAACTTTTGGTAACATCTAATAATATGGAGCAATAATAACAGTAATTCTTGATGTCTAGAATCCTGTCTCCTGATTTCCTTCTACTTTCTGACTGAAACTTGCCAGTTTCCATTGCCAGGTTTTCTTCTGTTACCCCTTTAATTAATATCTCCTAGTATTCTGACTTTGCCCTTTTTCTTTTGTACTCCACACTAGAAGTTCTTGAATGTTCAGAGTCATGAACTCCTTCAAGAATCTGAAAAAGCTATGTACCCTCTCCCTATGGAAAAAAAATGAATCTATTTACAAATATACAAAAATGTGCATACATTTCAGAAGTGTCACAGACACTCCCTTCTCATAAAGCCTATTGTTGAACTTCAGGATAAGAGGTTCCCATGGCTTGAATAATTACCCATACATATGTCAAGGACCCTCAAATTTCTGTCTCCTATATAAACCACTTTCCTGAGCAACAGGCCTATTTTCAAATGACTTATTGGCAACTCCATATGAATGTCCCTTAAGCATCTTACAACTGAAGTTATCCCAAACCAAACCCTTCATCATTCTCCAAACATCTGTTCTTCTGGAAGACAATACATGTGGGAGAGAGAACACTATTTTGAACCTAACAGACCTTGATTTAAGTCCAACCCGGGAAGCTTCAGAAATATACTTAGCCCCTTTCTTCTTTCATTTCTTCTTCATATTTAACATGAGGATAATAGCTCTATTTTCTATATCGTTATGAGAATTAAAACAAATAATGTGAAAAACCTTATCCAAGTGCAACCACATAGTATACATTCCACAGATACTAATATTACTGAATTCCCAATAAAACAAAAGCAACTTTATTCACCAAATATCCTAAGTCAAAAATTTAGAAGTTATCTCACACACCCTTCCAATCCATCCTCTAAATGGCAGCCAGAGGACCTTCCCAAGATACAAATCTGGTAAGGCCATGACTCTGCTTCAGTCTTCCCAGTTGCTTCTCGTTGCTTCCAAGATTACATCTATCTTAGTACTGCCCTGAAGACTGACTATGATCATGGCCCCTGTCCATGCCAAACCCATTGCCTTGACTACCTGTAGATCTCCCCAAATGTGCACAGTGTTTCAGATTCCACAACTCTGTTCACACTGCTCCCTTTGCCTGAAGTATCCTCACCCCTCCACATCTTTTCTTGGCATTCTGGTAAACACCCATCCATCTTTCAAAACACATACAAGCATATGTGCTATGATGTTACTCCTGACAGCTTCCTGCCATACTGTTGATCACTGACTCCTTTTATCTCCCACCTGAACCTGACAAATGATTTCTATCGTGGCAAAGATGAATAGCATATGCTTCCTGATCTCAAAAAGCTTACAATCATTATTCAACCAGAAATCCTCTTATCTAACTGGGACAAGTAAACCGAAGAGAAATTTCCAAGGCATGAAAAAATGAGTTGTATGTAACTTCAACACTCAGCTCAGTGGTCCTTTCTTAGAAGCCTTTCTGTGACTCCCAAGCTCCGAGCTGTGTGTGCATGTGCATGCTTTAAGTGTTAGCTATATATAAATTCGTTTGATCTTTACAGTGTGTGGAGCAAGCACTATTATTCTCCTTTTACAGGTGAGGAAACAGAAACAGAGACCAACTTGTCTAACATTACCTACCCAGAAATATTGGTATGAATAAAGTAAGGACTTCAGTTAATTAAAAAACAATTGATAAATGAAAATGATATATGTTTCTAAATAAATCGTTTGATAAATACCTATTGAGCCTATTAAGGGCCTGGGACATAAATAGAAAAACCTAAGTGTCCTATGCTCGAAAACAGTGATTCGTGAAAAAACAGTAACTATGATATGAAGAAGTTAAGATTGTATCTCTTGGTGGCAGTTAGAATGCCTTGGGGTGGAGGAATCTAGCAAATGAACCCAAGAGTTAATGAAGGAAACAGAAGGAGCCCTCAACCCAGATCAGGAACCCTCCTCCTTCTACGTCACCCCACCTCACCTTTTCTCCTCCTACATGTTTGCCCGCGGCTATCCAATAGGAGGTAGGCTCTATGGTCCTATTGTGCGCGTGCGCATCATTAATTCGACGATCCTTCCCATCGATGCTTTCAGGAGCAACTTCTTCAGCCTGGTCACTGCCAGCGTCTACGCTACCCCTGCGGCCGTCGCCGCCGCCATTTTGACAGCGCAAAGAGTGAGGGTCTGGGACGGCTGGAGGCGGCGGCGGCGGGACTGGTACGGATGGTTTCCGCCCGCTATAGCCCCTCCAGATTCGCCGCCTTCTTGGTGCCACGGCATTCGGTATTGCCCCTATTCCGACAGGGTCCCTGTCGGTGTCCCTAGTTCTGTCACTCCGTCTGCAGGCTGTTTTCGCTTCCTCACCGTCAGCTCCGTTCGAACCCTTTTTTTGGAGCTGTGGTCAGACCCCCCCTAATCTGTGTTAAAATGCCCGCTTCGACCCTCGGAACTCTGTCTAAGCCTTCGGCTCCTCGTTCCCCGCCCGCATCTGGTCCGAGTTGCTTGCTGGAGCGGGGGCTGAGGGGTGGGGGCACAAACCGGGAGGGCTGGGTACGGCACGGCCTCCTCTGGGCAGGGATCTGTGCCCTGTAGGGACTGGAGGCCAATTCTGGCCTTCTTGGATTTTAGGGGGAGCTTGGACTTTGGTCGTGGTGGAGCAACACATGGTAGAAGATAGTGGACGTTCCCCGAGTTGTGTGTTAGTACAGCTTAATCGCACACTGGCCTGTTTTGTTTTGTACGTTCTCAGGAATAACTTACGAAAGGGAAGATAATTTGCGTCTGCCGTCCCCGCTGGAAATGGCCACTGTGAGTAAATTAGTCTCTTAAGCAGTGGAGTGGTTTGGGTACTTGTTAGAAAATGGAGGGACGGGTTTAATTATGGTAACATCGGTGGCCGGTTTCTTGTGCTTAGACGTAGTTGTATGAAAAATGTCAGGGGAAGCAAGGGGTGTGAAATTATGTTGGTACGCTTCGAAGGTAGGTTGGAACACAAAGGTTTTCTACAACACGCGTGTACTTGTTTCTACAAATTCGTTTTTGGAAATAAATTCAGTGCCAACATCCTTTCAATATTTTTAAAAGACCTTTTGAGTAAATACTTAGAATCTATTTTTAAACTATTTTTTCTTTTGTTAGCGAAACTGAAGGTTTCGTAACAGCTTCAGTCAAGTGAGTAACCTTCCATATCGTACAAAATGAGAGCAAGAGATATGATTCTCATAGACCAGAAATATTGATTGTAAGTCTCCAGTTTAGACTCATGCTACTGTAAGGACTTCATATAGTAGGGGACAGTAGTAGTACATGAAATAGCTATCATAAGGGTGTAAAGTAATTATTTCTTAAAAGCTACACAAAAGTACATCCAGATTCAAAGCTTTGTGAAGAGGAGAAACAAGGGGTTTGGGATCACTTAATCAGAGAACATTTAATCTTGAGTTTTGAAAGATGGTAGGATTTAGATAATGGAAGACTTGAATGGAAGAATCTGATGTATTCAGAGACATCTTCCCTTTCAAAACTTAAAAGTCATTTCTGCATTCTGCAATGTCAGATATATGAAAGAGATTAGAGGGAAATAAGGTTGTATTGTGGAGTTGGAATTGAGTAATAGCTTGAATGTCACACTCGGTATTTAGATCTGATTCTTTACATTGTGATCTTTTAATCAAAGCTGTGTTAGGAGGATTAATATGGCAACAATTAGTCAGGATAATATTCGTGTAATTGAACATGATATGTTAAGAATCTAATGATGTGACTGTAGGGTCAATTCATAAAAGTAGACCACTAGTTTTGGACCCCATTTTAACTTGAATTTTTACTTAGCCAGAACCCCAGAAAGGGAATGTTGTAATAGAAGCATGGGTACTCTCAGAGTAACTAGAATAGAATACTAATGTTCAACCTGGCTTTATTTTTATTTAAATGAATTAGATCAGCAGGGTGAGTATTTTGAAAGATGCTTTCATAAATCTTTTATTGTTAGAAAGAAGTTCATACAAAATAAATCTTAATATTCAAATATACTTTAAAAATTTGTGTTTATATGCATTGGAAATACTGAATGTCAGTTAGGAAATAGGCAAGTATGTGTGTCTTCACCTATTTAATTAGCATACATAGCAAGAGTCATGAATGTCCACGCTTCAGAAGCTGGACAGGTAAATCAAGATGCCTCAGTGGGAACTTTGACAAACTGAAATTCTCATTTCTGATATAACAGGAGCAGCCTTTCCTTAGCTACGGTGATTTATTGCTAATTAATGCCATTTGGGAATATGAATACTGCTGCCAGCTCTTCTGAGATTTCAAGAATAGCCAAAAATCTGGACTTTTTGTGTGAAATCTGTAATTTCTCAGTGTTTAGACCCAATTCAGATTTTTTTTTTTTTATAATAGTGTGGACTACACAAAAATGTCTGTAGCTGGGTATGAATGAATTTCCTTGATGGATATAGATGAATTTCCTAGATAACTAGTTCTAAGTCTTTCGTATAGATCCTATATTCTACTCACATGACCAAAAGCAGGACTTAATCCTAAAGTAGTGTCTAAAAGACAGCTTCTGTATTTACACTAATAAAGATTTTAAAATTATATTTGATAACCTGTCATCTTCCCAGGTCTAGAAACCTAGGTTTGAAGTAGTCATATATAAAATCGTACTTATCCTCATACTAAAATAAACTGGCTATACTAATTTTTGAATTATTTATTGGCTGTCATATTTAGTTATATTTACCAGCTGACCCAGTGTCATAAAATCTGCCAAGTAACAAATTTGAGGATCCTGTAGGTTAAAAGGGAAACTTGAAACACATTAACATTGTCATCAGCTATTCCTTTCAGTGGACAAATTAGATACTGGCTTCTTTTGCCATTAAAATGAAATATAAATAAAGTAACGATTCGGTTTTCTTAGGTTGGCAACAAAACTCACATTTTATTATAACTTTCGTTAAACCATCAAGGAAAAAAAATCTAAAAGTGGCCTTGGCATTCACGGACTAAAATAATTCTTAATAATATTGGGAAGTTTTTAAAATAATTTGGATAATACTTCTTTTCCTTTTTGCTTGTGAAGCAATTTATTATCAAAAATAATATTTTGATAATCATACTTTAATTTTAATGGTATATGGAAGTATTTTGTGCAGATTAGTAAAATAGTGCATGTAAAGCACTTAGCACAGAACCTAGCCCACAGTAACTAACATCTGTTGAGTATTTGTTATTTAATATTGCCCCTTTCAGATAATCTCCTATTGAGCCTGTTACTATTTTGAGGACTTGCCCAAAATACTTCTGGAGTTTAAAATTTTATATTGCCTTTAGATCCTGAGCCATATTCTATTAAATGTAAATGTCATTTGTAAATGTAAATTTAAATTATAGAAACACCCAAAAGTCTAAGTTTGTTTAGGTTAAAGTGTAATAATTATCACATTTATCTGTTTGAGCATGTTGGGTCCTGACCCAAGGAAGGATGCTTAAATTTTCGGGTGGCCATTTTCTGGAAACAGACCTTGTACTTCAGAGATACATAAAGAGGGTTCTGTTTATCCAGGTCTTGAAGATAGAGTTGAAATTTGCTAGACCTAGAAGGAGAGGGAAAAGGACATTTTAGTGGAAGAAATCTTAGGGCAGTATAAAAGAAGGCAGAGAAATGTGGGAAGTGTTTCAGGTATTTTTATGTGACTAAATAATTGAAAAGGAAAAGGTGGTAAAGTTAGTAAGAAATGCCAGAGAGGTAGAAAAACAAGTTAGAATGTTCTCTCTTACGTACGATAAAAGTCGGAGCACATGGGTTGGAATTCAGACTACTTTGTGAAAGGGAAAAGGAATGATGCTAAAGTATCAATTGGCTGGACTAAGTCAACATCGTGGTACCTCATTATCATACCACACCAATCCCCATTCTCTAATCCCACTCCAGTCCATCCTGCCCTAAGTGGTACATTCCTAAAACATTCTGCCCCTCTATTCTTCTCTGCCTCCAGATTAAAATTGTCATTTGTTGTCTTGTAACAAGACTTTTACTATGTCAGATGTAAAGCCTTTTATAATTGCCCACAATTGAACTTTTAAGTCTGTTTTTTACTGCACTCCCTTAAATATCTAACCTCACTGAATTTATCACCTTTTGAATATACCTTTTATGACTGTATGTTTGTTCCAGAAAGTCACTCACTGAAATGCCCCATTCCTCTTCAAATTTCTGCTGTTTCTTCAAAACCTAGTATATTCTCTATGAAACTTTTTCCTCCTCTCTCAAGGATCTCTTAATTTTTTAAATCCTTTAATAGCATTTCACAGATAATACAATATTTGTTCTTGCATATTTTCTACTGAATTAAGAGTTGGCATTTTTGTTTTTTAACGTGAAGGAGCAGATAAGTAAATATTTTAGGCTTTCTGTACCATACAGTCTCTGCAATTACTTAACTCTGCCATTATGGCATGAAAGCAGCCACAGTATATAAATAAATAGGTATGGCAATGTTAGAATAAAACTTTATTTACTAAAATAGCAGGGTGTATTCAACTGTACTTTGCCAACTCCTGCATTCTGTTGTGGGGCAGTCAGTTAAGCATCAGACTCTTGGTTACCACTCAGGTTATGATCTCAGGGTCTTGAGATCAAGCCCTGCATCCAGCTATGTGTGGGGAGTCTGCTGGAGAGTCATTCTTTCCCTCTGCACCTCCCCCCTGTGTGTTCCTGTGTGTTCCTGTGTGTGTGTGTGTGTGTGTGCGCGCGTGCCCCCACGTTCTCTCTCAAAAAAAATCTTTAAAAAATAATAAAAGAATGAATTATATCTGACCCAAGTACTTTGCTAGATGTTTATGCATGAAGGACATTTACATGGTCACCTGTTGTAACTGACCTCAGAGTCCAGGAAATGAACAAAGGAGCAAAAAATTCAGCACAAAGCCGTGTACTAAAGGTGTTGAAGTTTCCTTAATAATAGAAAAATTTGGGGCGCCTGGGTGGCTCAGTGGGTTAAAGCCTCTGCCTTCAGCTCAGGTCATCTCAGGGTCCTGGAATCAAGCCCTACATCAGGATCTCTGCTCAGTGGGGAACCTGCTTTCTCCTCTCTCTCTCTCTCTCTCTCTGCCTGCCTCTCTGCTTACTTGTGATCTCTCTCTGTCAAATAAATAAATAAAACCTTTAAAAAAAATAAAAAATAATAGAAAAAATTATTTATACTACCTTTTTAGTGTTGTTCCAAATAGGGCAAGTTTTAGAGGTTCCTGTTCTCTCTTGTGTGGCACTCTTGATTCTAGCCTTTATTGGAAAGGCTGTATACTTTTACACAAAGTAAATTATTGTTTGTTTTGTTTTGTTTTTAAAATTATATACAGAATGCTTTTTATATGGTAGTTGCTCAATAATAGAGTTAAGACTTGTTTTGAAAGATACATTGCAGAGTGAGGATTTGCGAAAGATTGTCTGTGTAAGTATAACACTTATATCCAGAACAAATAATGTTAATTTTTGTGTTATTCTTAGGTGCTCTGTAATAGAGCCAGACTGGTTTCCTATCTCCCAGGATTTTGCTCTTTAGTTAAAAGGGTTGTCAGTCCCAAAGCCTTTTCAACTGCAGGATCTTCAGGTTCTGATGAGTCTCATGTGGCCCCTGCACCTCCAGATATATGTAAGTAAACATAATTATGTTACTTGCCGCAAAACACCCACCTTGCTTCTGGCAACTACCAGTTTATTCTCTGTATTAAAGACTGTTTTTGTTTGTCCTCTTTTTCTTTTTTTCCTAAACTCTATATGAATTTATTCTTTTGGTATTTGTCTTTCTCTGACTAAATCATTTCACTTACTGTTATACCCTATACATTCATCCATGTTACTACACATAGCAAGATTTCAATATTTTTTATGGCTGAGTAATACTCCATTGTGTACATATACCACATCTTTATCCATTCATCTGTGGATGGATATTTGGATTATTTCCATATCTTGACTATTCTAAATTATGCTGTGTTAAATACAGGGGTGCGTATATCTTTTTGTGTGTGTTTTCATTTTCTTTAGGGAAATACCCAGTATTGTAATTATTGGATCATTTGCTAACTTTGTCTTTTAATTTTTTAAAAATCTCATACTGTTTTGCACAGTGTTTGCACAGTTTGCATTCCCACGAACAGTACACAAGAGTTTCTTTTTCACCATGTCTTTGCCAACACTTGTTATTTCTTGTATTTTTTTAGCTATTCTGACAGGTATAAGGTGATAAGCTCATGGTGGTTTTGATTTGCCTTTCCTTGATTATTAGTGATATGGAGCATTTTTTCATGTGCCCACCAACTATATGTCTTCCTTAGAGATATGTTTGCTGATGCCCTCTGCCCATCTTTTCAATAGGTTACTGGTTTGGTTTGGTATTGAGTTGTTTAAGTTCTTTATCTATTTTGGATATTAACCCCTTATCAGATATAGCATTTGCAAATATATTTTCCCATTCAGTAGGTTGCCTTTTTGTTGTTGTTGATTGTTTCCTTGACTGTCCAAAGACGTTTTATTTCAGTATAGTCTCAGTAGTTTAATTTTGCTTTTCTTTCTCTTGCAGAGAACAAATATTATCTGGAAAAATGTTTCCATAGCCTGTGTCCAGGAAATTACTGACTGTGTTACTGAAGCATATATAGTTGACTGTGTTACATTAGTTTCAAGTGTACAACATAGTAATTCATTAATTTTATACATTACACAGTGCTCACCATGTTAAGTGTAGTTACATGTGTCACTATACAACTTTACTGCAGTGTCACTGATTATATTCCCTGTGCTGTACTTTCAGTCCCCATTACATACTTATTTTATAACTGAAAGTTTGTACCATTTAATCAACATCACTATTTGGCTGTCTCCCAATGTCCCTTCCCTCTGGCAGCTACCAGTTTGATCTGTATATATTAATATCTTCTGGCTTTTGCTTATTTCTTTGGTCGTTTGTTATATTCCACATATAAGTGAAATCACTTAGTGTTTGTTCTTCTCTGACAGATTTCTCTGATCATAATATCTTCCAGGTCCATCTATGTTGCTGCAAAGAGCAAGATTTCATTCTTTCTTTATGGCTGAGTAGTATTCCATTGTGTGTGTCTACACAGTGCACAGACATGTTCTTTATTCATCATCTGTCAGTAAACAGGTTGCTTCCATATCTTGGCCGTTGTAAATAATGGTACAGTAAACATAGAGCTACATATATCTTTTGAATTACCATGACTATTTTTGTTGGGTAAATACCTAACAGTGGAATTTCTGGATTGTCTGGTATTTCTTTTTAATTTTTTGAAGAATCCCCAACTGTTTTCCCTGGTGGTTCCACCAGTTTACATTCCCAGCCAACAGAGTGCAAGGGTTGCCTTTTCTCGATATACTCTCCAGTGCTTTACTGTTTTTAATTTTAATTCTAGAAATGCTAAGTGGTGTGAGAATGCTATAGTATGAATTTATGAATATCAGACTTACAGAATGCTTGTCTTGTGATTTTTGTAATGATTTTCAATTTTCTCCAAAAGTAAGTTCTCACAATGAGAAAGTTCTAAAAAGGTCTTCGTTTTCACAAAATCACACACGCACACACAAAAGCAGAGGTAAAACTAAGTAGCGTTAAAACAACACCAAAAATGAAGTTGTACACTATATATGTGTGATTCTAATTACTCACCAATTGAGAAATGAAGAGTGAGATAGGAGATAGTATTATATATTTTAGGGAGAATTATCAGAAGTAGCTCCACTCATGACATAAAGCACTCTGGAGCCCTCCTTTGTGTTACATGTTGTACTCAGAGGGAGAAGAGTGTTCGGGTCAGGAAAAATGATCTGGAGGTAGTGATGATTGTGAATACAAATCTACCTGACAGACAAGGTAGAGAAGCATTCCAGGTAAAGGACAGCAGAAATGCCAAGGGAAAGCTTTAAGATAAGACTAATTATATTGGGACTGCTGCCATGCAGGGTGGCCTGAAGGCTATTAGAAGATGAACTGAGGGGCACCTGGGTGGCTCAGTGGTTAAGCCGCTGCCTTCGGCTCGGGTCATGATCCCAGGGTCCGGGGATCGAGCCCCGCATCGGTCTCTCTGCTCAGCAGGGAGCCTGCTTCCTCCTCTCTCTCTCTGCCTGCCTCTCTGCCTACTTACAATCTCTGTCTGTCAAATAAATAAAATCTTTAAAAAAAAAAAAAATATGAATTGAAAAGTAGGCACGAGGCTGATGACGACAGAGGGCCTTATGCACCATGCTGATGACTTTGGATGTCACCATTTAAGGTGGTGACTTTTAAAGAAATTCTGTGGGGCTCTGGATATTTCCCTAGAAGGGGAAACTGTGAAGGACAATAAGGGTATAGAAGAGGCTTCCAACGTCCTCCCACTGTTCAGCCAATGCTTGCAATAAGAATTTATATTTTATTTGTTTATGCACTCATGTAAGTGTGCAAATAAAAGTTTACAAGGCTAAAATAATTAAAAAACTACTAGAACCAAAAGAAACAAAAAACTAGAGGCAAAAGAAAGCTACACAAGGATTTGGGGTAAGACAAAATCTGGTGTGTTTCAGAAAAATCTCAGTCCAGATTAGACTATCCGCCCCCATCCCGAGGTGGCCGTGTTCCAAGTATGTTGTGTAGGAATGCTTATTGTTAACTGGTTTCGACCACATGTCATCTCTCCTAAGGCTGGGAAGATTTCCCTTTCATTGCCTTCCCAGTAGTTATGCATTAGCTCTGTGATGAGAGGAGATTGTGGATATTTAGCAGGCCCAGGTGAAACGCAGGCCATTATACTCAGAAGTTTGTGGGAGTCAAGGGGACAGTTCTTTATAAGTTTACGGGAGCCCTGTGTGGGAGCGCCCATTTCCCATGCATTGTCGTGGTCAGACCCATTGCTCCTCAGACTCCTGTAAACCCCAGGTTTTATGCTTCTAGTTGAGACAGTGACTGTTTCTCCGTCGCTCTGACTACCCCTTTGCAGACAGACCTTCATTTCCCAGCTTCTACCTCATCCAGGTGAGCGGTAATTCTTCTGTGAACTCCTCAGTCCTGTAATATTGTAGCGTCTTAAGAGACCTGACAGAACCCAGACTGATACAGGTGTGTATCAAGTAATCCACTGGGTGGAGAAGATCATGTTAAAACTCCTATTTCTAGATATACAATCTGAGGGGTTTGAATCTAGACATACTTTAATCTATCCATTTTAAAATCATAGCATTTTAGGACAAATGTAATGGTGAAAGAGTAAGCATGACTTAAGGAAGTCAAAGTGCATGTGTTGAGATGTGTTTTCAGTTTGTTTATTGAGAGAGGTATGAAGTTTTCAGAATTTGAGAACCTTGTTAGAGAAGATGGCCCTGGAAGAAGGACAGAGCTGTAGACCGAGTGTTCAGTCAGAAGGCTATTGTAGACGTTATCCAGGAAAGAACTGATGAGACTCTGAAGTGAGGCTGCAGCAGTGGCAGTCGGATTTAAGTAGTACTCAGGAGGTAAAAGAGGGAGCAGCAGATAGATGACCTTTGTGGAGGAAAGAGAAGGACAGCTCAAGATGACTCCTAGGTTTGCAGCTAAGGTGCTTCCATTTGCAGAGCAAGACCTGCCAGTTGCTTTTGTTTGTTTTTCGTCTCCTCTAGCTTGGCAATTTAGAAAAACCACCACCCACCAAAACCAAGTAGGGTTCATCTAGGAATGTGAAGGATGGTACAGTGTTAGGAAAACTTCCCCCAGCTCAACCGTGCGAAGGCTCTAAGAGAAAACTTGTGGGAGCTACAGCTAACCGTCCACCCAAATTTTGTGCTCTCCACTCCACTGTATAGAGTTGCTAGTAGAAGTGATGCCCAGATGGGACCATGTGACTCATTCTGGCCAAGGGAAATGTTGGGGGGGGGGGTGTTGTGCCAACTCTGGGCCAAAGCTTTGTAAGAAGCCAGAGTGCTTGTTTCACATCCTCTTCCCCTTCTATCTGCATAATTTAGACGACAGCAAGGCCCTAGATGCGAAAGCAGACACAACTGGAAGAAATCTGGGCCCTTGAATTACATTATGGAGGAAAGTCACCTGCCTTAGTGTTCTGTGCCTAGAAATAAGCCTTCCACCACATTAGACACCAAAACATGGGTCTGCTTGTTCTTTAAAAATGTTTAGTCTACTTTAAATGTTCTGAAGATACTATAGTAGAGGCCCCTTAGCATACAATAACAGCAAATAATCATTGTTGATACAAACTTTTAGAAAACCTATTAACAGGCTTTCTGGATGTGGGGTCCATGCATAGGATGAATTTGGGTGGAAAAAATTACATTTACCTTTTCACTAACATTCCGCTAAAGTTTAGCATGTCTTTTCATTGTGGATATATGCAGCACGTCCAGTGTGATTAGCAGTTGCTGGGACTTGTCGCCAACAGAGAACAGATCTTTTCCTATCACATTAAAGATGTTCCTTGACTTACGATGACATTATGTCCAGATAAATCCGTTGAACATAGTTGAATGAGTTGAACATAGTATAAACTGAGAGTGCACATAATACAGCTTACCTGCTGAACTTCACAGCTTAGCCTCACCTACCTTAACTGTCTCTGAACACTTATATTTTCCCACAGCTTGGCAAAATCATCCTCCCACAAAGCCTGTTGTATAACGAAGTTTTGTGTACATCATGTGATGGCTTGAATGCTCTGCTGAAAGTGAAACACAGAATGGCTGTATGGGTACAGAGTAGCTGTAAGTGGATCGGTTGTTTGTCCTCATGATCAAGTCGTCATATGGGAGCTGGGGCTCACTGCTACTGCCCAGCATCATGAGAGAGGATTTTACTGCCTATCCCTAGCGCAGGGAAAGCTCCAAATTCAGAATTCGCTGACGTGTGGTCTCTACTGAATGCGTGTCGCTCTTGAACCATAGTAAAGTCCAAAATCCTAGGGCGAATCATCATTAGTTGGGGACACTTTAAGTCTTGCCAACATATCAATACCGTTTATGCTGTCAATATTTCAGAACTATAGATCTTGTAATACTAAACCTTCATAACAAGCACATATATTCTATCACAACTTCCAAAAATGTTTTGATATATGTATTAAAAATGACTAATCAGTTTTTTAATATATATACTTTATTCATTTAAAAACTTTTTTTGAAAGTAGGCCCATGGCATGAAAAAAAAAAAAACACCTTGAAATATATTTTTTCAATGTAGAGATGATTATCTAACTTATAACAACAGGGTTTCTGCTTCCAAACTAAAAGTCTTGTTTGAATGCCAGGTAAAATATGATAAAGACACATAGAATTACAACAGATTAAAAGAATCTCATGGTAACTCTAACCATCCAAATATTTTTAAATAATAAAATAATATCAGTAAGAAATCAAACTTTGTGCATATGTCTTTGGACACATGCACATAAATGTCATTATTTTTTTTTTTAGAGCAACCAGAGCCTTCCAGACCTGTCAAGACTACCATCAATACATTTCTTTCTGATTCATTCATATGATCAATTTCTAAATCGCCAAATTCTGGTTAAGGTATTTATAATATTCTGGATCTTCACTAAACCATGAAAGTATTTGACTATGTCAAGCAGGATATGAATTATAAATGATAAAGATCTTTCACTATTTAGGAATCATTCTGGGGGTTGCAATATTTAAGAATTTTACTTTCATCTACATTTTATTAGTGGGTCTGAAAATAGTGATCTTCTAAAACCAGAACTCAATGGCATCTGGAAATTGCAGTTTCCAAAGGCAACAGAACATACTCTGAACAGCCTGCCATATATGCTTGTACCATCATGTCTTCCCATTTATGACCTAAAAAAAATCTAAAAATAATCTCCCCTGAAATCACTTTAAGGGACATTTAAATCACTTCCCATCATCAACAGTCTTTCCTTCCTGTATATTTTAATACAAAAGCTATTTCCAAAAGTGAGACACTTGGCCAGTAATTTTCATAAGGCAATGAATGCAATATGAAAGAAGGGAACTTCCATATTTAAAAAAAAAAAAAACCTGGGTCCTAGCCCATTACTTAAAAACTTTGTGTCCTTAATTTTTATTTTTTTTCCTGAGTTTGATTTCCTCCTCATGAACTGGAGATAGGATCACTTACCCCACACTGGTTTTGTGAATGTTAAATGAGATACTTAGGTAAATTTCAATAGAAAATGTCTGTGCAGAAAACTGTTAATTCTATCCTTTACTGACTTATAAATAGTCATCACAATAGGCCTGAACAAAGTGTCCAGCCTTCACAATGACCTGGCAAAATCTCCCCAAAGGGAACTATTTTGCCTCAGGAAGGACTTTTTAAGACTTGGCTACACAAACACAGCATCTGTCCCTATAAATATACTTTTCAAATCTCTGTTTTTCTTAAAGCCAGTGTATGTATAGATCTTTTTAAATATTTGACGTAGAATTCTGTTGGATCCAGTGTTTGTGTGTTGGGTTTAGAAATACTGCCCACCTAACTAAAGGAAAACTATTTAAAAGGGCAGTCAACAATTTCTGACAAATGTCTCTGGGCATGTAATGGCCGAATAAATCTAAAGCAGTGAATTCCATGATTACCTCCATTAACATGCTATCTGTGTATTAACGGCTGGTCGGAGTATTTCACTTGTTTTTTTTGGATGTCCTGAATTGTGTGTGATGGTATGATATTTCCCTCTCCAGAGTTGCAGTTAGATTAAGTACTAAAATATCCTGTCAGGCATCCCTTGAAGTGGTTGTATTACATTTTTAGGGAAATCCATTTGGGGGATAATTTTTACTGCTTCTGTGTCCACAAAAGTGGACATCTTTAGAGATCAGATAACGATTGCAGCTCAAATTTACAGACCTTCTTCATAGGAAGTTTAACAAATGACTTGTGTATGTCATTTCCTCTAAACCTAACAGTGCTACCATTAGATGGGTGTTATTACAGGCAGAAAGTAACTCGTCCAAGAATGGAAAACTTACAAGCGGCAGAACTAAGATCCACACTCAGGTGTTGTGCAAAGCATTTTTTTTTAAAGCCGTGATGCTACACAGTTCTTTGGTTTCCCAATGATGTCTAGATACCTGAACTAAATATTTCATGGCATGATGTTTGGGATTTTCAGAAGCCTAAAGCAGGTTGGAATTTTAAAAATGAGCATGAAAATATCATGAACCACCTGATTTCCTAGAACCAAATGGAAATGAATATAGTACTTGATCCAACAGCAGATTACCAGAACTGCAGTGTGAGAGAACAAAAGATAAGCAGACCCTTACTCCTGCGATCTCTGATGAGGAAGTCTGTGGGCACTATTTCCAATGGGGCTGAAAATCATTATTGTCTCACTACCAGCTCCATCAGGTCCCCTCCCCTGGAGTACAGAAAATCAGTGGATTACATTCATTCTTTATTTCTGTATTTTTTATTATGTTATGTTAGTCACCATATAGTAACATCATTAGTTTTTGTTGTAGTGTTCCAGGATTCATTGTTTATGTATAACACCCAGTGCTCCATGCAATATGTGCTGTCCTAAATACTCATCACAGGGCCAACCCCCCCCTCTAAAACCCTCAGTTTGTTTCTTGGAGTCCACAGTCTCTCATGGTTTGTCTCCGCTTTGATATCTCCCCCTTCATTTACCCTTCCTTCTCCTAATGTCCTCCATGCTTTTGCTTATATTCCACAAATAGTGAAACAATATGTAATTGACTTTCTGTGCTTGACTTATTTCACTCAGTATAATCTCCTCCAGTCTCATCCATGTTGATGCAAAAATTGGGTATTCATCCTTTCTGGTGGTGGCATAATACTCCATTGTATAAATGGACTGTATCTTCTTTATCCATTTGTCTGTTGAAGATACACATGTAGTGAAAAGAAGGACCATATACATCCCACTGTTCATAGCAGCATTGTCCACAATAGCCAAATAGTGGGTTAAATTCTAATGTCAAATTCAGTAATGGTGACTTTCAGGGATTCAGGTTAGTTGAGTGAGGTACACCTAGCATTCAATTCTGTTTCCTCAGTACTGACCTCCTGAGTTCTAGATTCCCATCTCCCCTCCCAGCTAGATGTTCCATTTGAATATTTCCTTTTCAACACATAAAAAGTTAAAAGGGCTGCCTTCGGCTCGGGTCATGATCTCAGGGTCCTGGGATCGAGTCCCACATCGGGCTCTCTGCTCAGCGGGGAGCCTGCTTCCTCCTCTCTCTCTCTGCCAGCCTCTCTGCCTACTTGTGATCTATCTCTGTCAAATGAATAAATAAAATCTTTAAAAAAAAAAAAAAGTTAAAAGGGCTAAAACCCACAAGGGAGTTCTTGCTAATGGGACCATCAGGAGAGGCATTAGATTCTGGGGCCAGATCACTGGTATTCCAGTCCTGTCTGTCCCTCATGATTCTGTGACTGAACACATCCTCTAATCTCTATGAGCTTCAGGTTTTCTATCTGTGCAATGGAAATACTACTACTGATGTCATGGGGTTATTATGAAGGCTAAAGGAATTAGTACACATAAAGCCCTTAGACAGGTGCTGGGCATCCAGAAAGCACCATGGAAATGTGGTTGCTATTATTATTATTGTTAATATTATATCATGGATCATCCAAGCTAAAAACTGATGTCATCTGTTTGGATTGCTAGATGTTGGGAGGATGTGGGAGCAAAGCAAGGGAGCAGTCAGCCACCACCTTCTTTTAATTCTCCTTTTGGAAGATTCCTCTCATTTTTAACAGCTCTTGCCCTAATTCAGGTCTCTCTTACCTTTGATCTTCTCTGTTACAGTAGCAGTCTGCTCATTCTTCTCTCTTACAGTTATGCCCTATGCCAGCAGATCTATCTTTTCAAACTTGAGTTTATGGAAGTATTCTACCCAACAACTTTCAAAGTCTAATGCTATCACAGGCAATGCAAAGTTATTACTCTAGGACAGAAAATCCTTTCAGTCCAGCCCCAGCTTATTTTGCTAGCCTCCTCTTCCTCCCTTGTGTGTCGAGGATGCTCTAGGCAAAGCAGTGCACTCACAGCCATATGTTCTTCACAGAACATTCCTAGGGCCTGGAGTATTCTTTTCTCACTATTCAAATCCACCCTGCCTCGTGGGCCAGCACGAATTTTGTCTCCTCCAAAGACTAGTCATGTAGTAAGATCAATGAATTAGAGCAGACTTAAGGGCATCAGTATAAAAATTTGAACTTTATTCAGTCAGAGTGCACATATAGTGGGGCTGATTATTTAAAAAGCATGGGGATTACAAATTTTACAAAACTATGGAATGATTTTTGTAATTATATAGTGACAGCGGGCAGTGATTGTAACTAGCAGAGGGCATGCTATAACAATAAATAATATCTCACCATATATAACACAATTCTTGAAATTATTGCTCAAGATCAATTTAATAGCACTCAGGATCTCAGTTTTCCCTTTTGATATAATGTGATAGTTGCATTCGTAAGAGATCTTGCATGCTGTAAAAGAAATGTCAATGGAAAAACCAGTTCTCAGATCATAACATTATTGAATCAGAAATTTCAATAATAAAGGTGCTTTCTCATAGCCTAATTGAATAATTATAAAGCCTAAATGTTATTGAGCAAATCCAGTGTTTTATTAACATCAGCAATATTGGCCTTTCTTTCTCTATTACTTCTAGCACCACCATTAGCCAGAACTTACATTTCTGTCATCACTGATATGGTAAATGAAGCAGAGCTGCTCAAATAAAGTAAGGGTATTGTGAACAACTTAATATTTCCTCTCTGAGAAGTGGTAGATTAAGATTGCATTAAAAATAGATGATGATGTGAGGAAAATTAATCTTATAAAAGCTCATTCCATGCTTGAAAATTCTTCTTTACAGAAAAAAAAAATGTTAATTTCAGAACCACCTGGCTGAGTTATTAGAAATTGCCAATTAGAGAAGTAGTTCAGCAAAGACCCAGCAAATGGGAATTCTAATCTGACCTTGGTCAAATCACTTAAGACTCTAAAATCTTTCATTTTCTCATCTGAAAAAATAAAAGGTGGGATTAGATGATTTCAAAGACTCAAGATGCATCAATATCTTTCTACCTATTTCCTTTCTTACCTGCAAGGCTATAAATTATTTTATAATGTATGGCTCTGTTACTTACTATGACCTTAAAGTTTAATGAATGTGTCTATTCCCACATACCTTACTTTTCAAAGAATTAGAATATACATTCTTAAAATAATTACAACTTAAACTTTTCTTTTATGATTCATAGACACTTTGGATCATCAGTGCCTTGTTGCAAATACTGCAGAATAATATTAAAAAAATCCCATCAGTTCATTTTTTCCCATAATCCATAATCATTTTTAATGACCCTAAAACTATATTACTACAGTTCCGAAACCCAGCAGGAACTTTCATTGACTTTCTACTTTCACAATGTTTCAGAGATAAAACCTCTTTTATGGAAACAGGAGGCAGCAAGTAAGTGCTTAACAGCTGGAAATTGGAAACCTGAGACCATACACACATCAGATCTTTGGGCTAAATGAAACATTCCCTGATTACTCCCGGACTCTTTGGTTGTCTTGCTGGTGAGGATGAATTTGACCACCTATACCTCATTGCTGCCCCTTTCTTTAATTATTAATAGGAGTCCTTCTTCCTATCATAATTTCAGCCATGATCAGCCTGCTTTAGACAAACTGAACTTTCACAGAAAATCACAATTTTTTTTTTTTTTTTAAAGATTTTATTATTTTATTTATTTGACAGATAGAGATCACAAGTAGGCAGAGAGGCAGCTAGAGAGAGAGAGAGGAGGAAGCAGGCTCCCCGCTGAGCAGAGAGCCCGATGCGGGACTCGATCCCAGGACCCTGAGATCATGACCTGAGCCGAAGGCAGCGGCTTAACCCACTGAGCCACCCAGGCGCCCGAAAATCACAATTTTTTAAAAATGGAAAAAAGACCTGTATTGAACAGTTTGACTTACTACACTGGAGATTGATTTTCTATTATAGGATAATATAATTAATTCCATAGACCAAATAATAGCATCTGGGTAATAGCATTAGGGACCAACCCACCAACCAAGTCACTACCAATGTATGAAAACCTCTCTGAACAAAATAGTTCAAATTTGAAACTGGCGGGTTTGATAAGATAGGACAGAATCAGAAGGCCCAAATTCTTTGCAAAACTCCAAAATGCAAATTTGAGGAATTTCTAGGCGATTAGATGGTGACATCTGTTGGTGTAATGTATCACTGCATTCCATCATTTGAAACATCTCAGAGCAGAGGGTTGGATAAAGTTGGCAAAATCCCAAGTGCAAAATTAGGGAGTCTTTTCCATTTGAGATGTTCACGTGGATGCCTTTAAATATGATATTTTAAATTAGATAAACATACTGTGTGTGTGTGCCTGTTTTGCTCTTCCCTGGGAAGTTTTTTGTTCACAAAGTATTCACAAGCTTGTCCCGCCCCACACACACACACATACAGTGTATATTTGTTTGTATATATGTGAAAGGACCGTGATTATTAGGATTAGCTTATTTTGCACTGTGAGATGGAGAGGCATAGTGGAAAGGCGAACAGCTAATGGCTGTCCTCAACTTCCAGAGTCTTTAACTTGCCAGTGAAAATAAACTTAATTTTAAGTGAAAAACAGGATTAATGTGAGAAGCGGGCCAGGAATTGTTAACCCTGATTAGTCTGGCACATCTTTTTCACTTTATTGCCACACCTCTAATTTGCTTGGAGGAGTTCGCCTTTACTGCAAACTTCTGTAGCAAAGTCCCTAAAGCTTTTGACAGTCTCAATTTTAATATGTGTTGTATCTCCATTGTGGACTTTTTGAACAGTGCTGGGGTTTTCTCCAATATGCTGAAACAGTTCTTGCCACGTGGAGACTTAATTGTCTTTGAGTCACTGTAGAGCTTTGGGTTTAGGTGCATAAAACAACATGCACTGCATGTTGACCTATGTGTGATCATAAGGGTATATGAATAGAGAGAAGTCTGAAAGCCAAGTGCTCACCCATTTGAGATTAATTGCCTCTTCCAGGTCACTAATTCATACACCAGTGTCCCAGGAGAGTTCATTTATTTCCCATCAGTGACCACTTGACTCTGCAAAGGTATTTTTAACTCACTGAGGCTTAATATAGGACAAATCTTATTACTATAACCTAGTTATAGTAAAAAAAAAAAAAAAAAAGCAATTTCCCTGTCTCTCTCCCAGCTTGTTTCCTCTTTGCCAAAACAAAGTCTTCCTTTTGACCATACCAGTGATTTAACTCTGAACAGCTTCAGTCTCTGGTCAATTATGTTAAGATTGTATGATATTAGATATGGAATTCATATTATTTAAAATAGCTTTTTTTTTTCACTCAAGTATAATTAGCATACAGTGTTCTGTTAGTGTCAGTGTAAGTATGATGGTTCATCAGTTCTCTGTATTTCTCAGTGCTCCTCCAGATAAGTGTACCCGTGAACCCTTTGTCTCTTTCACCTAATGGCCCAACAGCCTCCCCTCTGGCAACCTGAGGGGATCTTTGTACTCACAGGTTTGGGGTTTTGTTTTTGTTGTTCAACATGACATGTTCAGTGACTGGATGAAGTCATATGGTAGTTGTCTTTGACTGACTGACTTCACTTAGGATTATACCCTCTAAGTCAATCCGTGCTGTTGCAGATGGGAAGATCTCATTCTGTTTTAGGGCTGAGTAATAAGCCATTGTATGTGTATACCACACCTCCTTTTATCCATCCATCTGTGGATAGACACTTGGGTTGCTTCTATATCTTGGCTATTATAAATAATGCTACGGTAAATAGAAGGGTTTTATCTGTATCTTTTCAAATTGGGCTTTGGGGTGGTTTTTTGGTGGGGGGCAGGGAGCAGTTAACTCCCCAGTAGTAGAATTATTGGGTCATTTGGTAATTCTTTTTTTATTTTTTGAGGAACATCTATAGTGTTTTTCACAGTGGCCACACCAGTTTGCTTTCCCACCAGCAGTGCACAGAAGTTCCTTTTCCTTCACATCTTGCCAACATTTGTTATTTCTTTTGTTTCTGATTGTAGTCATTCTGATAGGTACATTGTAATATCTCACCATGATTTTCATTTTACTTTTCCCTGATGACTAGTGATGTGGAGCATCTTTTCATGCGTCTATTGCCTATCTGTATGTGTCAGTGGAAAAATGTCTATTCAGGTCCTCTGCCCAGTTTTAATTGGATTCATTTGAAATTTTGGGGGGGTTGAGTTGTATAAGTTTTTTTATATGTTTTGGATGTTAACCTTTTATTGGATGTATCACTTGCAAATATCTTCTCCCATTCAGTAGGTTGTCCTTTGGCTTTGTTGATGGTTCGTTTCTCTGTGCAAAAACCTTTTTATTTTGGTGTAGTATCAGTAGTTCCACTTGCTTTTGTCTCCCTTGCCTTAGGACATGTATCTAGAAACACGTTTCTACAATGGGTGTTAAAGACATTACTGAGTATGTTTTCTTCTGGGAGTTTTATAGTTTCAGGTCTCACTTTTATGTCTTTAATTCATTTAGAGTTTGTTTCTATGTATGGTATAAGAAAGTGGTCCAGTTTCATTTTTTTGCATGTAGGTGTCCACAAAGGGTGTCCAACAAAGCACCGTTTGTTGAAGATACTGTCTTTTCCCCATTATATATTCTTTTTTTAAAAAAGATTTGAGTGAGAGAGAGAGAGCACAAGTGGGTGGCAGAGTACGAGGAAGGTGCAGACTCCCTGCTGATCAGGGAGTCTGAGGGTGGGGCTAACTCCTAGGACCCTGGGATTAGGTCCTGAGTGGAAGGCAGATGCATAATTGAAGGAGCCACCCAGGTGCCCCTCCCCGTTGTATGTTCTTCCTGTTTTGTCATAGGTTATTTGACCATGTAAGTATGCGTTTAATTCTGTGCTCTCTACTCTGTCACCCTGATCGGTGTGTCTTTTCTTTTCGGCCACAGCCGTACTCCCTTGATTACTATAGCTTTGTAGCATATCTCAAATTCTGAGATTGTGCTATCAAGCTTTGTACTTCTTTCTGAAGATTGATATTTCTATTCAGTTTCTTTTTGGTTCCATAAATATTTTAGGATTATTTTCTTAAGTTCTGTGAAAAATTCTGTTAGTAGTTTCATGAGGATTGCTTTGTATTTGTGGATTGTTTTGGGTAATAGGGAAATTTTTACAATATTGGGTCTGCCAATTCATGTACATTATATATCTTTCCATTTACTTGAGATAGTCTTAGTTTCCTTCATCAGTGTTTTAAAGTTTTAAGAATGCAGATCTTCCACCTCCTTGGTTAAGCTTATTCCTAGGTATTTTACTCTTTTTGGTGCACTTGTAAATGGGATTGATTTCTTAATTTCTCTTTCTGCTACTTCATTATTAGTGTACAAAAAACACAACAGATTTCTCTATATTAATTTTCTGTTCTGCAACTTTACTGAATTATCAGGTTAGTACTTTTTTGGTAGAGTCTTTAGGGTTTTCTGAATATGGTATTATGTCAGCTGCAAATACTGGGAATCTTACATCTTCTTTACTAGTTTGGTTACCTCTTATTTCTTTTTCTTACCTGATTGCCCTGGCTATGCCTTCCAGTATAATATTGAAGAATACTGTTGAGAGTGGACATCCTCGTCCTATTTTTGATTTTAGAGAGAAAGCTCTGTTTTTCACCATTGAGAATGAAGATAGCCTTTGTTAGGCTGAGATACGTTCCCTCTGAACCTAGTATATTGAGACTTTTTATTATGAAGAATGTTATACTCTTTCAGATGCTTTTTTGCATCTGTTCAGATGATCATATGGTTTTTGTCCTTTCTCTTGATGTGATGTATCCCTTTGATTTGCATATACTGAATCACACTTGTGTACCTGGAATAAATCACACTTGATCATTTTGTACAGTTGTTTTTTTTTTTTTAATTGATTTATTTGCAAGAGAGAGAGAGAGCGTGTAAGCATGGGTAGGAGAGGAAGAGAAAGAATTTTTTTTTTTAAGATTTTATTTTAGAGAACACATGAGCAATGGGGTGGAGGAGGAGAGGCAGAGGGAGAGAGAGAAGTAGACTCCTTGCTGAGCAGGAAGCCTAGGGTGGGGCTTGATCCCAGGGACCCAAGATCTTGACCTGAGCTGAAGGCAGACCTTTTTTTTTTTTTTTTTTTTTTTAATTCACATATAATGTAATATTTGTTTCAGGGGTACAGGTCTGATATATTAGTCTTAATTCACAGCAGTCACCGAAGCGCATACCCTCCCCAATGTCCATCACCCAGCCACCCCCTCCCTCTTACCCCCCTCCCCTACAGCAGCTCTGTTTGTTTTCTGAGATTGAGTCTCTTATAGTTTGTCCCCCTCTCTGGTTTCATCTTGTTTCATTTTTCCCTCCCTTCCCCTATGATTCTCTGTCTTGTTTCTCAAATTCCTCATTTCAGTGAGATCATATGATAATTGTCTTTCTCTGATTGACTTATTTCGGTGAGCATGATACCTTCTAGTTCCATCCATGGTGATGCAAATGGCAAGATTACGGGGGTTTTGATGACTGTATAGTATTCCATTGTATATATATACCACATCTTCTTTATCCATTCATCTGTTGGTGCACATCTAGGCTCTTTCTATAGTTGGGCTATTGTGGACATTGCTGCTATAAATATTCGGGTGCACGTACCCCGTTGGATCACTACATTTGTATCTTTGGGGTAAATACCCAGTAGTGCAATTGCTGGGTCATGGGGTAGCTCTATTTTCAACTTTTTGAGGAACCTCCATACTCTTCCAGAATGGATACACCAACTTGTATTCCCATCAACGGTGTAGGAGGGTTCCCCTTTCTCCACATCCTCGCCAACATCTGTCATTTCCTGGCTTGTTAATTTTAGCCATTCTGACTGGTGTGAAGTGGTATCTCATTGTGGTTTTGATTTGTATTTCTCTGATCCCGAATGAGGTTAAACACTTTGTCATGTGTCTGTTGGCCATTTGGATGTCTTCTTTGCAGAAATGTCTGTTCATATCTTCTGCCCATTTCTTTATTGGATTATTCTTTGGATGTTGAGCTTGATGAGTTCTTTATAAATTTTGGATACTAGTCCTTTGTCTGATATGTCATTTGCAAATATCTTCTCCCATTCTGTCAGTTGTCTTTTGGTTTTGTTGACTCTTTCCTTGGCTATGCAAAAGCTTTTGATCTTGATGAAGTCTCAGTAGTTCATTTTTGCCTTTGCTCCCCTTGACTTTGGCAATGTTTCTAGGAAGAAGTTGCTGCAGCTGAGGTCAAAGAGGTTGCTGTCTGTGTTCTCCATAAGGATGTTGATGGTTTCCTGTCTCATATTGAGGTCTTTCAATCCATTTTGAGTCTGTTTTTGTGTGTGGTGTAAGAAAGTGCTCCAGGGGGCGCCTGGGTGGCTCAGTGGGTTAAGCCACTGCCTTCAGCTCAGGTCATGATCTCAGGGTCCTGGGATCGAGTCCCACATCAGGCTCTCTGCTCAGCAGGGAGCCTGCTTCCCTCTCTCTCTCTGCCTGCCTCTCCGTCTACTTGTGATTTCTCTCTGTCAAATAAATAAATAAATAAATAAAATCTTAAAAAAAAAAAAAAGAAAGTGCTCCAGGTTCATTCTCCTGCATGTGGCTGTCCAAGTTTTCCCAACAACATTTGTTGAAGACACTGTCTTTTTTCCATTTCCTGCTGTGTCGAAGATTAGTTGACCATATAGTTGAGGGTCCATTTCTGGGCTCTCTTTCTGTTCCATTGATCTGTGTGTTAGTTTTTATGCCAGTACCATATTGTCTTGATGTTTATAGCTTTGTAATAGAGCTTGAAGTCTGGAATTGTGATCGAAGGCAGACACTTAACCAATGGAGCCACCCAGGTGCCCCAAGAGAATAGTTCTTCCCTGTTCCTTCTCTTGCTCTCTTGTCATTTTGGCTTTCTTTAGTGATGTGCAAAAAAATAAAGAGAAATCCAAGAAAATCTATTATACATGTTTGATTTTTGGTTACCATTAGGTTCATTTATAATATCCTTTTTTTTTTCCAGTGTTCCAAGATTCATTGTTTATGCACCACACCCAGTGCTCCATGCAATACATGCCCTCCTTAATATCCACCACCAGGCTCACCCATCACTCTACCCCACCCCTGTAAAACCCTCAGTTTATTTCTCAGAGTCCACAGTCTCTCATGGTTCATCTCCCGCTCCAATTATCCCAGATCACTTTTCCTTTTCTTCTCCTAATGTCCTCCATGTTATTCCTTATGCTCCACAAGTAAATGAAGCCATATGTAATCGACTTTCTTTGCTTCTCTTATTTCACTCAGCATAATCTCCTCCAGTCCCATCCATGTTGATAAAGTTGGGTATTTATCCTTTCTGATGGAGGCATAATACTCCATTGTATATATGGACCACATCTTCTTATCCATTCGTCTGATGAAGGGCATCTTGGTTCTTTCCATAGTTTGGCGACCGTGGCCATTGCTGCTATGAACATTGGGGTACAGATGGCCCTTCTTTTCACTACATCTGTATCTTTGGGGTAAATACCCAGTAGTGCAATAGCAGGGTCACAGAGCAGCTCTATTTTTAATTTCTTAAGGAATCTCCACCCTGTTTTCCAAAGTGGCAGCACCAACTTGCATTCCCACCAACAGTGTAAGAGGGTACCCCTTTCTCCATGTCCTCTCCAACTCTTGCTGTTTCCTATCTTGTTAATTTTGGCCATTCTAACTGGTGTAAGGTGGTATCTCAGTGTGGCTTTGATTTTAATTTCCTTGATGGGTAATGGTGATGAACTTTTTTCACGTGTCTGTTAGCCATTTGTATCTCTTCTTTGGAGAAGTGTCTGTTCATGTCATCTACCCATTTTTTTTTTTTTTAAGATTTTATTTATTTATCAGAGAGAGGGAGAGAGAGCGAGCACAGGCAGACAGAATGGCAGGCAGAGGCAGAGGAAGAAGCAGGCTCCCTGCTGAGCAAGGAGCCCAATGTGGGACTCGATCCCAGGATGCCGGGATCATGACCCGAGCCGAAGGCAGCTGCTCAACCAACTGAGCCACCCAGGCGTCCCTCATCTACCCATTTTTTGACATGACTGTTTTTTTGGGTGTTGAGTTTGAGGAGTTTTTAATAGATCTTGGATATCAGCCCTTTGTCTATAGTGTCATTTGCGAATATCGTCTCCCATTCCGTGGGCTGCCTCATTGTTTTGTTGACTGTTTCCTTTGCTGTGCAGAAGCTTTTGATCTTGATGAAGTCCCAAAAGTTCATTTTCACTTTTTTTTGCTTTGCCTTTGGAGACATGTCTTGAAAGAAGTTGCTGTCACCAATGTTGAAGAAGTTACTGCCTATGTTCTCCTCTAGGATTTTAATAGATTTCTGCCTCACATTGAGGTCTTTTATCCATTTTGAGTTTATCTTTGTTTATATGATGTAAGAGAATGGTCGAGCTTCATTCTTCCATACATAGTGGCCCAATTTTCCCAGCACCATTTATTGAAGAGACTATCTTTTTTCCACTGGATATTTTTTCCTGCTTTGTCAAAGATTATTTGACCATAGAGTTGAGGATCCATACCTGGGCTCTCTGTTCTGTTCCACTAACCTTTGTGTCTGTTTTTCTGCCAGTACCATGCTGTCTTAGTGATCACAACTTTGTAATATAACTTGAAATCAGGCAACGTGATGCCCCCAGCTTTGTTTCTCTTTTTCAGCATTGCCTTAGCAATTCGGGATCTCTTCTGGTTCTGTACAAATTTTAGGATTGTTTGTTCCAGCTCTTTGAAAAACGCTGGTGGAATTTTGATTGCGATGGCATTGAAAGTATTGATTGCTAGGCAGTATAGACATTTTGACAATGTTTGTTCTTCTGACCCATGAACATGGAATGCTTTTCCATGTTTTTGTGTCTTCTTCCATTTCTTTCATGAGTGTTCTCTAGTTCCTCGAGTACAGATACATCCTTTACCTCTTTGGTTAGGTTTATTCCCAGGTATCTTATGGTTTTTGGTGCTATAGTAAATGGAATTGATTTTCTAATTTCCCTTCCTATATTTTCATTGTTAGTATATAAGAAAGCAACTGATTTATGTACATTCATTTTGTATCCTGCCACATTACTGAATTGCTGTATGAGTTCTGGTTGTTTGGGGGTGGAGTCTTTTGGGTTTTTCATATAAAGTATCACGTCATCTGCAACGAGAGAGAGTTTGACTTCTTCTTTGCCAATTTGAATAACTTTTATTTCTTTTTGTTGTCTGATCACTGTTGCCAGGACTTCCAGTACCGTGTTGAACAAAAGTGCTGAGAGTAGGCATCCTTGTCACGTTCCTGATCTCAATGGGAAGGCTGTCAGCTTTTCCCCATGGAGAATGATATTTGCTGTGGATTCTTCATAGATAGATTTTATGAAGTTGAGGAATGTTCCCTCTATCCCTATACTTTGAAGAGTTTTAATCAGGAAAGGATGCTTTATCTTGTCAGATGCTTTTCTGCGTCAGTTGAGAGGACCATGTGGTTCTTCTCTCTTCTCTTATTGATTTGTTCTCTCACATTGGTTGATTAGTTAAATGTTGAACCTCCCCTACATTCCAGGGATAAATCCCACCTGGTCCTGGTGGATAATATTTTTAATGTACTGTTGGATCCTATTAACTAGGATCTTGTTGAGAATCTTGGCATCCATACTCATCAAGGATATTGGTCTGAAATTCTCCTTTTTGGTAGGGTCTTTGCCTGGTTTGCGGATCAAGGTAATGCTGGTTTTCCTAGAAAGAATCCTGAAGTTTTCCTTCTGTTTCTATTTTTTGAAACCGCTTCAGGGGAATAGGTATTATTTCTTCTTTCAAAGTTTCTTTGAAGGATTCCCAGGGAATCCATCAGGTTCTGGCCTTTTTTTGGGGGAGGTTTTTGATGACTGCTTTAATCTTGTTACTAGACACTGGTCTGTTCAGGTTGTCAATTTCTTCCTGTTGCAGTCTTGGAAGTTTATAGGTTCCCAAGAATGCATCCATTTCTTCTAGGTTGCTTAACTTACTGGCATATAACTATTGATAATTTCTGATGATTGTTTCTATTTCCTTGATGTTAGTCATGATCTCTCCCTTTTCATTCATAATTTTATTAATTTGGGTCCTCTGTCTTTTCCTTCGGATTAGTTTGGCCAGTGTTTTATTGATCTTATTGATCCTTTCAAAGAATCAGCTTCTGGTTTTGTTGATGTGTTCTACTGTATTTCTAGTTTCTATTTCATTGATCTCTGCTCTAATCTTGATTATTTCCCTTCTTGTGCTTGGGGTTAGCTTAATTTATTGTTGATTTTTCAGTTCTTTAAGGTGTAAAGAGAGCTGGTATTTTCAGGATTTGTAAATTTTTTTTGAGAGAGGCTTGGATGGCTCTGTATTTCCCTCTTAGGACTGCCTTTGCTGTATTCCATAGGTTTTGGACTGATGTGTCTTCATTCTCATTGGTTTCCATAAATAGTTCAAGTTCTTCTTTGATTTCCTGGTTGATCCAAACATTCTTAAGCAGTTTGGTCTTTAGCTTCCAAGTGTTTCAATTCCCTCCAGACTTTTTTTGTGGTTGAGTTCCAGTTTCAAAGCATTGTATTCTGAGAATATGTAGGGAATAACCTCAATCTTTGGTATCGGTTGAGCCCTTATTTGGACCCAGTATGTGGTCTGTTCTGGAGAAAGTTCCATGTGTCCTCGAGAAGAATGAGTATTTTGTCGTTTTAGGTTGGAATGTTCTGTATATATCTGTGAGATCCATCTGGTCCAGTGTGTCATGTAAAGCTCTTGTTTCTTTGAGTTTCTGCTTAATCTGTTGCTAAGAGTGGCGTGTTAAGATCCTTTACTATTAATGAATTCATATCAATATGATTCTTTATTTTGTTTAACAGTTGGCTTATGTAGTTGGCTGCTCCCATGTTGGGGGCATTAATATTTATAATTGTTAGCTCTTCTTCATGGATTGACCCTTTAAGAATGATGTAGTGTCCTTCTGTACTCTGACTATAGTCTTTAGCTTAAAATCTAATTTATCTGATATGAGAATTGCTACCCCAGCTTTATTCTGAGGCCCATGGGTATGAACAATGTTTCTCCACCCTTTCCTTTCAGTCTAGATGTATCTTTAGGTTCAAAATGTGTCTCTTGAAGACAGCATGTGAATGGTCCTGTCACTTTAGCCAGTCTGCATCCCTGTGCCATTTTATGAGAGTGTTTAGGCTGTTTATGGTGAGAGTGATTATTGAAAGAAGTTTTTTTTGTTTTTTTTTTTTTTAAGATTTTATTTATTTATTTGACAGAAATCACAAGTAGGCAGAGAGGCAGGCAGAGAGAGAGAGAGAGGAGGAAGCAGGCTCCCTGCTGACCCAGAGAGCCCGACGCGGGACTCGATCTCAGGACCCTGAGATCACGACCTGAGCCGAAGGCAGCGGCTTAACCACTGAGCCACCCAGGCGCCCCTTGAAAGAAGTTTTTATTGACATCATGTTGTCTGGGATGTCTGTGTTTCTATTGATTGTCTCCTTAAATTTCTGTTCTGTGTTACTCTTGGGCTCTTTCTTCTTTTATAGAACGCCCCTCAATATGTCTTGTAGTGCCAGCTTAGTGGTCCACTACATAATCTTTTAAACCTTGTTGGTCTTGGAAGCCTTGCTGGATAAAGTATTCTTGGCTGCATGTTCTTCTCATTTAGTGCCCTGAATATGTCTTGACAGCCCTTTCTGGCTTGCCAGGTTTCTGTGGACAAACTGACATTATTCTGATGGTCATTCCTCTGTATGTAAGGAATCTCTTCCCCCAGCTGCCTTTAAGACCTCCTCTCTGAATTTGATTGGTGAATTTCACAATTACTTGTCCAAAGGTCTTTCTAGACTTGTTGATCTTGGGAGGTGTCCTCTCTGCCTCTAGGACATGAACACTTTTCCATTTTCCAGATTAGGGAAATTTTCATCCAGTATCCAGTATCTCTTCAACTCTATCTTCTAGTCTTCTCTCTTTTTCCACCCCCTCAGGGATCCCAATAATTCTGACATTGGAATGTTTCATGGTGTCATTTATTTCCCTGATTCTGTTTTCAAGGCTTCTAAGCTGTTTGTTCCAGGCCTCCTCCTGATCCTTCTTTTCTATCAGTTTGTCTTCTAGATGACTAATTGGATCTTGTGCCTTGGTTACCATAGCTGTTAGAGTATTTAGATTAGATTGGATCTCATTAATACCATTTTTAAGTACTGCCAAATCAGCCCTCACTTCCACCCTTAGAGATTCTGTGTTGCCACTAATGGTCTTCTCCAGCCTAGCCATTGCCTGGATAATTGTTACCTTGAATTCCATTTCTGACATATCACTTATGTCCATATTTAGTAGTTCTGTGGCAGAGGACACATTCTCTGAACTTTGCCTCTGTTGGGTGTTCCTCCTCATCATCATTTTGGTGAGGGGTGGTTGAGGGAATGTATAGCTGAATATATCACAGTTTTTGAGAGAGGCTGGACCACAGTCCAGTCAAGGTGCACCTTGGAAAAGTTTTGGAGCAATCGGAAGTCACCACCAAAGAGAAAGAAAAAGAAAAAAAGAAAAAAGCCAGGCAAAATGAGCCCCAAAAGTAAGATTTATAAGGTACATAAACAAAAAAGAACAAACAAAAAGACTGTCAAAAGTTAAAGACCAGGGATGGGGGGGCGGGGGATAAAACCCAGCCAAAATGAACTCCAAGAATAAGATTTATAAAGTACAAAAGCAAATACACAGAAACACTCACAGAAGAATAGGTGGTTATAAACCCTCGATGTGAGTGAGGAAGGTTAGTTTGGTTCTTCCTGGGTGAATGTTGTTATCTTTGTTAAAGGACTCAACTTTCCAGAGATATAGGGAAATTAAAACTGGTTTTATACATAGGGATAGTATTGAATAGGGAAAAAGGATTACCTTGAAGCTTATATCTATATATATTAATTTTAAAAAAGTAAAGAAAAACAGGTGTATGTATGAGAAGAGTTCAAGTTAAAAAGTTATTAAGTAATGTGTCATATTAAACATCTAGTTGTAGTGGTAAGTAGGTTAAAAAAAGTCACGAGAACAAATTTAAAACAAAAAAGTTGTATCTATGAAATATACAGGTTTTGGGGCTATACATGGGGCTTAATATATTGTTTTCCCCTGATGTTTGGGTGTGACAGTTTAATGGGGACCCTGTGGTTATTGTCCTCTTGTTCTTTTGGCTTGTCTTCTGGGGGAGGGGCATTGTTTTTCAGTCATTCTTGCTGGGACTGAGTCACCCTGCCTCCTAACAAGGGACTGGGTTCTGTGGAAACCGTTTTTTCAGGCTTTTGTTCTCTGGAGGCTTTTGTTCTTTGCCGGCTTTTTGGAGGGTTAATGCAAGTATACCCAGACCTCCACCTCAGAAGCCTTAGTCTGCTCCCCTCTGGGTGGTGCCTCCCCCTGCAAACACCACAACCTCCCACAGGTGGTGCGCACTTCCAGCCACTGTCTCAGTGGTCGCCCAAGGCACCTGCTTGTCTCTGCACTCCAGTGCCACTAAAACCGCAAATAATACTGGTCCAGGCCAGCTGGATCCCAGTGGCTGCCGTTGCCGTGACTGCTGTCTGGAGTCCACGCCCACACTGGATGCACTCCGACCTGGCTGCTGCTCAGGTCTCAGAATGCTGGGGGTCCAGGGACCTCCAGCAGGAGCCTCCTCCAGGTTCTCTCAGGTACCGGTGGGTGCCAGCTGTAACCACCCTGGGACCGTGGGTTTAGTCTGTGCCTGTGGCCACCTGATTCCGGCAATTGCCCCTTAAGACCTTTGTTCTTTTTCTGTGCTTTTAACCAGACTCCAAGTTAATGCTGGTCTCCAAACATAGGGCACTTTCATATTGGGGTACTACTTTTCCAGTGAGTCGTTTCTTGTGGCTCTCTTCCCCTTCTGTGTATCCTCTGGTAGGAGTCCCGAGTGCTCCCACTCTGCTTTACCTCTCCATTGACGTCTTCTGCCTTCATAGAAATCCAAAAGTGTATTACATTTTAGGCTGATTTCATGTGTGTTCAGAGTGTTCTGGTAGATATTTAGCTCAATTCAGGGGACCGGTTGAAAGAGGGTCTTCTACTTCTCCACCATCTTGCTGAGTCCACCAAAACCACTCATATATAATATTTTATGTGTATAGCAATGGATATGAAATTGATGGTTGCTTATGTTTGACTCCATTCTAAAAGCACTAAGTTTATACCTGTCCCCACATTTTATGTATATGATGTCACACTTTACATCCTTTTATTTTCTGATTCTATTGATTATAGACAAAATTGATATTACTGCTTTTGTGTATTAAACTCCATACTGATTTTGTAAATGATTAATATATTATTTTAATTGTTTGTATTTATCTATAAGATTTTTTCCTAATTTCTTTGTTATGGCCTTTTCTTTCCACTCAAAGATTCCCTTCAGTGTTATTTGTAAGGTTGGTTTAATGATGATGAACTCTTCACTTGTTTGGGAAATTTTTATGGTTCCTTCTGTTTGAATGAAAGCCATGCTGGATAGAGTATTCTTGGTTGCAGGTTTTTTCTTTTCAGCACTTTGAATATATCATGCCACCCCCTTCTGGCCTGCAGTGTTTCTGCTTAGAAATCAAGTGATAACCTTATGGGATTTCCCTTGTGTGACCGCTCTCTTTTATCTTACTGCTTTAAAATTTTTCTGTCCTTTTTCCGTTTTAAATATTATGTGTCTTAGTGTGGACCTCTTTGGGTTGAATTTGTTGGTGGCTCTCTGTCTCCTGGATCTAGATAATGTATTTACTGCCTCAGGTTTTGAAAGTTTTCAGTTGTTATTTCTTCAAACAAATTTTCTGTTCTGTTTTCTCTTCTCCTTCTGGGATCCCTATGACTTATTACACTTGTCATGTTGCTGAGTTCTGTTTGTCTCCTATTCAGTTTGGTTGCTTTCATTACCCTGTCTTCCCAGGCGCTGATCCATTCATCTACCTCCTCAAATGTGCCATTCATTCCCTGTAGTATATTTTTTATGTTAATCATGGAGTACATCTCTGACTAGTTTTTTTTTTTTACATTATCTCTTTGTTGAAGTTTTCGCAAAGGTCCCCCACTCTTTTTTCATCACACATATTGCTTATCTGTATTTCATTTAACTCTTTTGGTTAGTATTAACCTGTTCTTTCATTTGGGACATTGCTCTTTCTCATTTTTTTTTTCTTTTTTTTTCCTATTTAGAAAGTTATGTGTATCTCTTGAAAGTCATGGCTTTATGAAGAAGAGGTCCTGTGGTGCCCTGTAGCACACTGTCCCCTCTTCTCCAGAACCAGGTGCCTGTGGGTTTTTATATGAGTTTTGTGCACCATACTGTTGTGGCTCAGCCACATTTACCTTTAGTCAGCTCCAAATGTCTATTTTCTTATTGTGGGCAGGGGCTGGTCCTGTGCTATTAAGGGCCTGTTTGGGGCAGAGAAGAGCTTATAGTTGGACAGTATCAGTAATCAGTCCAGATGCCTGCCTTTAGCCCATTAACGGGGGCTGCAGATGTACAGAAGTGCAGTGCCCTATCTCTGTCTTTGACTAGAGAGGCTTTGTTGATTAGTGGGGCCAAGAGATCAGATGTCTGTCCAAGTCAGTCTGCTGGTGCTGCAATCAGGCAGGTGTACATGGTTATTTTCCCCACTCCCCAGGGCAAGAGTTATTTTGGAATGATAGTGTTCACTGTCAGGGCCGCTTGTAGGATGAGACCTGTCTGGAGCTGCTTTGCAGGGACTCCTGCCCAGTGTGGCTTCTTAAATGGAGTGATTCAACAGGAGAATGTGGGAGTGCATACACAGTGTTAGCAAGTTATGTGGATAGTGTTCACATTGGTTCCACAAATGTCTGGGTACCTAGGCTGAGGTGGGAGGGAGATAAATTGCACCTGCCAGCCCTTTTGTTCTTGGAGAAATTTCCTACAGATCCTTGCTTCTCCAACACAGATTCTTCTCAGTACAGACTGAAATAAGTTACCAAAAAAAAAAAACAAAAACCCTTCTTGATGTTTTACCCCAGGCACTATTCAGACTTCTGCCTCTACGCTATATCTGGGTGGGATTGTTCATTTTGCTCTCTCTTTAAGGGTGGGAATTCGGTTTCCTATTACCCTCTGGCTCTCTGAGAGCTAAACCCACTAACTAAAAATCTTTGAAATTAAACCCCACTGATTTTCAAAGCCAGATATTATGGGGACTTGTCTTCTCAGTGGAGCTCCCTCATGTCTGGGGTACCTGGTATGGGGTCTTTTCCTTTCCCTTCTCTGTACCCGTCCCTTCTGTTTGTGGTTAGTCTTGCAGGGAACTTTGGTTTCAAACTATATCTGCCCCTTCTATCTTTTCTGATTGGCTTCTTCTCTTTGATTAACCAAAGATTTCCTATGTTAGTTCACCTTTGTGGTTACCGAGGGGTTTCTGTGTTAACGAGGTGCATTTAGGATTCTCCTACTCTGCTATCTTCCCAGGCTCCTTCCAAAATTTACTGTATTCTTTTTAATGACTATCAGGCATTACATAGTTTGGATTACTGTACTTTATTATATCCTTCTCCTTATAACAGACTTGCCTTTGAGCTAAAAACTGGTTACTTTGATTTTTTTTAATAAAATAAAACTAATTTACATTCATACAAAAAAGTAAATTTCAAAGATCTCTTGGTTTTATAAAAAATACCTAATTAGAAGAATATTCTTTCAGTCCACCAATGCACTTGACTATTGGAGAAAATGGATTCATTTTGGTGTTCCTCTTCAGGCTCTCGAACAGTTTGGCCTGATGAAACTATGGGACCATTTGGACCTCAGGATCAGAGATTCCAACTTCCTGGGAACATAGGTTTTGATTGTCATCTCAATGGGACCATGTCACAGAAGAAAAGCCAGGTTCATAAAACTCTACCTGATATTCTAGCAGAGCCTTTATCAAGTGAAAGACACGAGTTTGTGATGGCACAGTATGTGAATGAATTTCAGGTAAATCATTAATATCATTTATTTTGTTTTTCTGATTATTAATACTGTATTAATTTCTGATAATTGTGGGCAAATTACTTGAATCAAAAAAGTTTAAAAACTTCTTAATTCCAGCATATTCAGAAACAACATGTATAACTTTTAAAAACTTGGCATTGTTCTATACATGTTTGCTATATAATTTTTTTTAAAGATTTTGTTCATTTATTAAGAGAACCCAGAAGAGGAGCTGGGGGGGGGTGGTGGCAAAAGGAGAGGGAGACATAGGCTCCCCCCTGAGCAAGGAACCCTGATGTGGGTTTCAATCCCAGGACCCCAGGAATATGACCTGAGCGGAGGGCAGATGCTTAACCAACTGAGCCATCCAGATGCCTCTTTTTTTTTTTTTTTTTTTTAAGAGTTTATTAGAAAGAGTAAGCACACAGAGGAAGAGGGAGAAGCAGACTCCCCACCAGCTGGAGAGCCTGACTTCGGTCCATCTGAGTACCCTGAGATCATGACCTGAGCCAAAGATAACCAACCAAGCCACCCAGATTACCTCCCCCCCTTTTTTTTTACTTTACATTATAATCTCTTGTAGGTAAATAATTCTTCATAAATACATTGTTTAATAACTGCTTATTTCAAATATAATTTAATACCTGTATTACTAAAAATTTAGATTGTTTGCTTTTATAGTTTTACACTCCTCTAGGCATTTAAAACTTAAGAAAATTTTGATATCTCTGAAATTCTTCAGACACAGTAAACTAAAAAAGATTTAAGAAGATTTTTTTTTTTTTTTTTTTTTTAAGAAAAACTGTGTCTTGGGACGCCTGGGTGGCTCAGTGGGTTAAAGCCTCTGCCTTTGCCTCAGGTCATGATTTCAGGGTTCTGGGATCGAGCCCCGCATCGTGCTCTCTGCTTGTCGGGGAGCCCGCTTCCCCCTCTCTCTCTGCCTGCTTCTCTGCCTACTTGTGATCTCTCTCTGTCAAATAAATAAATAAAATCTTAAAAAAAAAAAAGTGTCTGAGTATTTGTTTTTGCTTTTGTTCTGTTTTTTTAATGAGTTCTTAAGCTGGTATTGTAGGGATGCCTAGCTGGCTCAGTCAGTAAAGCATGCTGCTCTTGATCCAGGGTCTGTGAACTCAGGTCCCCCGTTGGGCATAGAGCTTACTTTAAAGAGGGGGGTGGGGAATGTACCTGGGTGGCTTAGTAGGTTAAAGTTGGCCTTTGGCTCAGGTCCTGGGATTGAGCCCTGCAGCTGGCTCCCTTCTCAGCAGGGAGTCTGCTTCTCCCTCTCCTTAGCACACTCTCTCAAATCAATGAGTAAAAGAATTAATAAAAAGGGGGGGGGGGGTAAAAATAAATAAACCGGTGTTACTCACCAAAATGAAAAGTTACATGCAATTCAGAGTTTCTATCAAACCCCTAATCTGTATCATTTTCTCAATTTCTGCATTTTTTTTATCAAAGCCATAATATTTATAGCAACAGCTCCTCATAGTTCTAATGATTTATATCCAATAACCTAACATTTGGAGACAGCTGTCCTCCCCTGACATTTTATCTCCGATAATTTCTTCTCTGTCTTCTTGGCTTTTCTGTCTGCCATTTATGTGATTTCCTATGTGTTTCTGTCCATCTTATTTAATTACTTATTGGTCACTTAATTCCTTGGCTTCCTAACTTTTTCTGACATTTCTGATTCTATATTTCTATCTGCTCACCAGACATCATTATCTGAATGTCTTAAAAGTCCCTTGATTTTATATGTCTCATACTTAGGTTCCCCAGCATCCCATGCCTCAAAATCTGCCCTTACTCCCATGTTATCAGTAGCATAAGTGACTTAGTCATGCTCCCACTGCCCCAAGACAAAAATTATACGGCCAAACTTGGCTTCTCTCTCCATCATATCACCATACAGAGTGACAAAATTGCATGGCTTCCCCCTTTGAAGTAAATTTTAAATTATTTGTGTCCTTTCATTTCCCACTAATAAAGCCAGAGTTCAAGACCTCTGTAGCTCTCCTCAGTTCTTAGAGCCATTATAGTGAGCTGGACTATGAGGCTAGGATAAATCTTGCTTCAAAGTTTACTTCTGCCTTTTACTTAATTTTGTGACCTTGAGAAAGCTACTTAATATCTCTGAGCCTCTGTTTCTTTATATGTAAAATGGGATAATAATACCTAACACACAACATTGCTATGAGTATTAAATGTAACCACCTAAATACAGTGTGATCAGTAAATATTGGCTGTTAATTGGTCTATTGCCTGCACAATAATACTGGCATTTTTTTATGTCTGATCTTGCTATTCATTGTTTATAGACTAAAGTCAGAATTCTTTAATGTGGCATAAATGACCTTCCGCAATTTTGATCCCTTATCTTTACCACTTCGCCTCCTGTAATTCTCTGCTCCCTCTGTACTCAAATTACAGTATACCTTTTGGTTCATTTTTTGTTTGTTTATTTTAATTGTACCATATTCTTTGACCACTGCATGTGCTTGCGCTCTTTGTCTCTTGCTGGACTGTTTTTCCTCCTGAGTTTCTAATCTCCTTTCTGCCTATTCATTACACACCAAATATACACATTAATTCACATATAGTTTAAATACGATGTTTCCCCATCTATACTACCAGAAGACTTTCTTTGTAACGTTGAAGCATTTTTCATGTTGGATTACATTTATTTGTTCATGCTTTTTATGTTTTCTTCTTCTCACTCTTTTAAACCTAAGGGTAAAGGCCAGGTTTTTTACCATTGAGGGACTGCTCTTGTCATAGTGTCTAATATATAGTATAAATTTCAGTTGAATAGAAGCCTCTAAACTTGTCCTGTAGGAAAGGGTATATATTTAATATATATTATATATAATATATATTTTAGTTTAGGCATTTTAGTTGCTTAGCCAACTTCTCATATCAAGTCTTATAATATTAGTATATTTATATGTATGTTTATATATATCTATATACATATGTATATGTATATAGTATATTTATACGTTCATTCTGAAGTTTTTAAATCTTTATTACCCCACCTCCAGTTAATTATTTTTTAAACTTTTCAGGGAATACAGGTTTGTAACAGATCAGATATTTTATTTGAACTCCAGCTTTTATTTATGTTCTGTTCCTCTTAGGGTAGTAATGCACCTGTTGAACAAGAAATCAGCAGTGCAGAAACTTACTTTGAAAACGCCAAAGTAGAGTGTGCAATCCAGACATGTCCAGAATTGCTGCGAAGAGGTACAGTGTGCTTCATACATTTACACTAATCTGTATTATATAATGTCACTAATTTTCTTAAATGTTAAATAATGGACTCCATAGGCATTGCATTACTTTGTAACTTAATACTGTGATATGTCTGGCCTGAAAAGATTACATGGCCAAGGTAGGGTCTTTCAGATATCCCCTCATAGCTGTATAGACTTGTCAGTACTTTTTCCCTGAAATCCTTCTACTTCTGGGTGATTACTATAGCTATAATTTCATGAACTAATACATAATACTGAGAAAATTTTAATACTTAATCTGAAGATTACAAGACCAATAACAAGTAACCTTATTTGCTCTTCAGAATTGTTGACAGCAGTATTTTAGTTCAACAAGAGCAGAAGTTAACCAAAAGTTCTCTTCAAATTTTTTCAAAAATAGTATGCGTTTATCAAACTAACATGTACCACAATAATTAAACTTACCCATCACTTTTGTAAGAATTACTTTTATGTACTGCTTCTTTAAAAGAAAAAAAAAAAAAAACTTATTTGCTCTCTGGAATTTTATTCTTTTTTATAGATTTTGAGTCACTGTTTCCAGAAGGAGCTACCAACAAACTAATGATTCTGACAATAACACAGAAAACAAAGAATGATATGACTGTTTGGAGCGAAGAGGTAGAAAATGAAAGAGAAATGCTTTTAGAAAAGGTAATTCTTTCCATTGCTGACAATTTAAATTTTGTGATGTTTAAATACCAGTGAACCAGCATTTTTAAATGATGGGTATCTTTTTAGCATTTATTAATTCTCTGCTAATGTAAAAGTCCTTTAGTATGGACATACATCTTAGAATAAAAATGCCATCATTTTCTGTTTTTAATATCTTCGAAAAACTTAGATTCTTTCTAGTACTTTCCTCAGATTTTTTTTGAATTTTGGAAAATACAATAAAAATGGCAAAAATAAAATTAACTCTTCCTACCTGTCACTCTCTCTTCTTAAAGCAAGTCAGGTAAAAAGTGAAAGCTACTCCAGTCTTCAAGGAATAAACCGTAACAGTTTACAGTACAGTAACAATGTATTGTATACCCACTTTTTTCCTGTCCTTTGCTTTTTACTAAAAAATGTTTTGACACCTTTCCATAGCATTACAGATTTTATACTATGTAAAATCTGTATAGTATTATATTTCATGAGCAAACCATAAATTTTTTATGTTAAAAATTCCCTGAGTAATTTGTAAGTTGAAAAACTTTTGCTGTTATAGGCAGTGAATATATGTGTGCATATATTTTTATGCGCACACTTACATCTGTAGATTCCTAAATAGGGAATTGGTGAATCCAGGGTGTATATTCACTATGTTTTGATGAATGCTGCCTAGATGGCCCTAGTATATATGTTGTCACCATAACTTACTTACGCTGGATATTATTAGCATTTCTTTCTATTTCACCAACCTGAGTAATGTGAAGTGGTAAATTAAAGTCTTCAATTTAAAAAAATACAAAAACATAGAATTGTCTTAAGAGTTTCATATTGGGTTATGAGTTTCTGTAAGATATGAAAATATTCCTTTGCCTATGTGTCAGGTCAAGATTAGCTCACTTGGGTACTTTAGTTAAGGGAATTTTTTTCAAATATAGTTAGCTAATTTCCATGTAAAGTAATATTAGGAATTTTTAAATATTTTCCTTAGGATTGGATATATGGTTCTCTGCATTTGTAAATTATAATTTATATACTGAACAGAATCTCTTAGAATGATGACTTTTGACTTCATATTAAAATATCCCACATAGGGGCACCTGAGTGCTCAGTGGGTTGAGCCACTACCTTCAGTTCAGGTCATGATCCCAGGGTCCTGGGATTGAGCCCCACATCGGGCTCTCTGCTCTGCAGGGAGCCTGCTTCCCCCTCTCTCTCTGCCTGCCTCTCTGCTTACTTGTGAGTTCTGTCTGTCAAATGAATAAATCTTAAAAAAAAAAAATCCCACATATAGCTTTGCCAATAATTGGATGTTATCATGATCATGAGCAGGGTGCATGCTAGTTAATAAAGAAGTTAGAGAGAGGCTTAAGAACTGTCTGATTTTAAAGAGGTCTGAATTTAGAGAGTTGAAATTCAGGCAGTAACTCAAACCTTTTCTCTTTACCAACTAAGGCAGTATTTACTAATACATATATACTTACCATTGCTATCATTTTGTCACTAGAGCACTCCCAAATGTGCATTGCATTATTGGTCCTAATTTCCAATGAGTTAAACATTCTGAACCTCATTTGATACTGACCCCGGTATAAATGTCAGTTTTTTATAACCAATTTCAGGGTTTTGAAATGTCCTATTGTTTTTAATTTTATAATGACTAAAGCGATGAAGATCTTTCTATTTTAGTATGTTAGTGATTATTTTAGAACCACCTGTAGTTTACTGTCAGTAGATGTTTTATAGTCTGTAGTTTTAAATCTATTGTAGTTTTTTCCACCACATATCAGTGTTTGCTATTGATGAGCAGAAATCTTAAAAGAAATACTTTTACCAATATTTGTATTTTTTGTTCTTGTAGTTTAGTTTTGTTTCTGTTCATTAAATTTATGTATTTTCTAATGACTTTTCTAGACCATATTTAGTTGGTTTCTTATTTAAGAATTAAGATAATTGAGATTCAACAATAAGTATAAATATTAAGTATGAAGATAAACTAAAGAATACAGTATTAATGTTTTTCATTATTTTACAAGGAAGTGCTGGGAGAAAGTAAGTTAGCTTAAATTGTTTCCTCTATACAGAAAAAGTTTGCTGATCCCAGCTAAAGAGCCACATAGTAAATTTTTAGGCTTTATAGGTTACAGGGTCTTAACTACTCAACTCAACCCTCATTTTGTTAAAGCAGCCATAGACAATATATAAATGAACAGACATGGATCTATTCCATTGAAACCATATTGCACTTACTGGCACCCAGCTGGATTTGACCTTCAGGCTGCAAGTTGCTAACCTCTTAATTTAGGATATGGCATAAATTCTTCAGGCATAAACTTTGGGGGATCTCAGCTAAATGCCCAACATGCTCAGTGAAGTCTTAGCGCTTTGTGTGAACCAGAAATTCATGTTACCTAGCTGTGCACCAACCTCTGGTGACACTACTGACCTCTCAGATGCCAGTTAGCACTCTTCTATGAGGGCAGTTCCTCAAGGAATCTTGGCTTGGGGGAGTGCACAGTTCTTCCCTTGGTTACCAGCATGAATTACTTTGCATTCTACTGGGGAATCCCATTTATGCCTCTCTCTTCTAGTACCCTAACCCACAAATTTCAGATGCTTTAGTAGAACTCTTCCCTTTCTACCTCCTTAGCTTAGTGACACCATCACTTTGCTTGGAATCTTCTCCTTTGCCCTATGACAGTGTTCCAGACAGCTGGAACAAATATGGGCATCACCTAATTTGTTGCCCTTCTCTCCAAAATTACAGTTTTGGCTCACTGTTGTTCAGGATTTAAAACCATTGTCTCATATATTTTAGTCAGTTTTACAGCTTTCAGCAGATGGCAAGCTTAATAGCTATTATTCTATATGACCAGAAATGGATCTGTGCCCTTGTTTTTAAACATTTATGGGTTGTTGTCTTTTTTTTTTTTTTTTAAACACAAAAATCTGGTCCTAATATTTATTACTGTCTTTTTCACTGCTTAGACTTCTGAGAAAGGTAGTAAAAACATCATAGGAATTACAAAGTAGAATGGTGAGACCAAGATTTTGAATAGGTGATACAGATGCATGGTTTGTAATAAATATTGTACAAAAAATAGGGTGTATAATGAAAATTATGTATCATGAATAGATTTGTTTTTGTAACACAAGTAACATTTTTTTTAAAGATTTTATTTATTTATTTGAGAGAGAGAGAGCATGAGAGGGGAGAAGGTCAGAGGGAGAAGCAGACTCCCCGTGGAGCTGGGAGACCGATGCAGGACTTGATTCTGGGATCCCGGGATCATGACCTTAGCTGAAGGCAGTTGTTTAACCAACTGAGCTGCCCAGGTGCCCCACAAATAACATTTTTAAACAACATTCAAATGAATGGTTCATATCTTTTCATTGTATTTTGTTTTCTTACCTTATTTTTATAATACAAAAATAGTAACTGTGTTTTCCAGTTTGTGGCAAATTTGGGAGTTAATAGCACAGAATTTATTAGAAATTGTTCCTAAAATAAGGAATAATTTAGTAGAAAAAATACACAATTTAGACTTTCTGAAGGAAATGAAAGTGTTAAATGAACTATATTTTGGACTGGCATAATTTATGACTTTATATCTAATTTATCATTAGTTGTATTTCCTTATTAATCTTACTGAGTTCTCTGAAGCAAAAGATATTTAAAAATGTTTTATATTTCAACAGTATGTAAGGATGCTATCTTCAGAACATTTTTTCCTTTTTCTCCGCAGTTCATTAATGGTGCTAAGGAAATTTGCTATGCTCTTCGAGCAGAAGGCTATTGGGCTGACTTTATTGACCCATCATCTGGTTTGGCAGTGAGTAATTACATTTTGAAAACCAGATTAATTTGAAGTAGGAATTTTTTTTATTATAAAATTGTTAAATGATCTGTTTCTAACAAAGTTATTATTTAACAGTTTTTAAACTTCACAACTTTATCCAAAGAAGTACCAGTTTGAGTCAATTCCATTCACAACCTTTGAGGGACCAGTCACTGACAATTAAGTTTTTCTGTCTTTATTAGTTTTCTGTAATGTATATACTTTTACATTAATGAATTTCGTAGTTACAAATTAGCAGTCATAGTTTAAGAAAGAAGACTTTTTAGAATTAAGAAAATATGGATGTTAAATATTTATAAACGTTAACTTCCAGGAAGTATGTCTCTGACACTATACTTTGAAGAAAACAAGAACCACCGTTATGGTTGCATTTTAAATTCTGGGCATAGCTTTCAGTTACAAATAATAATGAAATTTTTTGTATCTTAAAATAGGACTATATACTATTTCTTTTCAAAGTCAAAATCTAGAAAGATTGTATAATGTTAGGTGTTTGGTTCAGGATAGCATGTAATCTGCTAGATTATTGGTTTCACATTTCCAGAAGCACAGGTATTGGATTAAGAGGAAGTGCTTGGTCACATGCAGTACCTAAAAACTGCCCTTTTTAGGTTCTGATTTTTTAAATATTTGAAATATCAAAATAGGTGTGTATTCATGTTTATATAAAAACTATTACATCATTGTCTTTCTTGCTAATGAATATCACTTTTATCTCCTCCAGTTTTTTGGACCATATACAAACAACACTCTTTTTGAAACAGATGAACGCTATCGACATTTAGGATTCTCTGTGGATGATCTTGGCTGCTGCAAAGTGATTCGTCATAGGCTCTGGGGTACCCATGTGGTTGTAGGAAGCATCTTCACTAATGCAACACCAGACAGCCATATTATAAAGAAATTAGGTGGAAACTAACAGTAATGTCAATTTATCAGCTGTACTATTTGTATGTACCATTTGGGTTGATCTATAAACACTGTCAAAAGCTTCAGTTTTTAAAATTTACTTATTTCTGGGTATTTATTTCGACACTTACTGATTTACAGCATTGGCAAGTGGTATGTGATTTTTAAATCTCAACTGTTTATTCATACTATCATTGAATACATGTTGATCACATCCACATTGTATGAAATGTGGTAATTGACATGTAATCAGGACATGATCTCATATTGTTATTCTTCCCTTTATTGGAAAAACCTGTTTTATTTTTCTCTAAAAATAAATCACCTATTTGGATCTGTGTTTTTTCATTGCAATATGTTTAAAATAGAGTTCTTTAAAAAGATTAATGTAGTTTCTTATTTTTAAGCATTTTTTTAAAAATGCAGTCAAATTCTAGATTCAGTGTAGCTTTCAATTTTATTACTTGCTAAGTGTTGGAGTATGTATTACTTTGAAGTAATGTTTGTGCAGAAAAATAAGGACTAATACTATATATGTAAAAGAATATGGATCTCAAAAAAGGATCCTTAACTCCTTAACTCCTGGATTGAGGCATATAAATATAGGTTATTTTGACAAAACAGTGCCTCAGCTGCCAAGTCATATTTCTCCATTTTAGTAAGAGATAAAAATTATGGTACTTTACAGAAATGCCTCATTTGTGACAGACCTTGTTTTTATAGCTTTTATCTATAGTTTTTAAGCTTAAAAAGAATCATCTTAGATTTGTGAGGCTTTTGCCAGTAGGAATCTCAGAAGAGCAAGTAACTGCTTAGAATGAATTAATGAAATGGATTTTTCCTGTATTTTTCAGTTAAGTGACTTTTTAAAAGGAACACATGGAGATATTAGCTCACAGCTTGATTTAAAACTTTGCTTAGTTAACATGTAGCTAAGTGTTGCTCAATAATTCAGAGAGTAATGGGTGCAGAGTTTTCATTCACTATGAAAACTACAAAGTTAATAGGTGCACTTTTCCAAATCTATACCCCGTATCATAAGTGCTCAATAAATTTTCTTCTATGTAAGCAGTACCCATCTCAAGACAACATTACTGGCACTTCTCCCCTCACTGTCCCTCCCGAGGGTAACCATTATCCTGATTTCCTGCTGCGATGAATATGGTTGGTTTGTTTTGATGCTTTATGCTATATGAAACCGTATATAGTATGTTCATTTTTATGTCTGACTCCTGTTCACTCAGCAGTGTGAGAGAGATCAGTCCTATTGTGTATAATTATAAATCTGTTTGCCTATTTCTTTTTTCCTTCTCAGTCGTTCTGAATCGGGACAGTTTTGCCTCACAACAAATTTAGCAATGTCTGGCCATACTTTCTGCACAGCATGGGGCTGAGGAGAAAAGGGTGGTGCTTTAGGCATCCAGAAGGTAGAGACCAGGGGTGCTGTTAAACATTCTACAATGCAAAGGACAGTTCCACCAAAAAATTATTTGGTCCATGGTCTTGAAGTACTCGGCGTTGTTTCTACCTTGCGTGTTGCTTATTCAGGCATTTGCTACCTTGCCCTACTGTTGAGCCTTATTCCCTTGAAATTTCAATGTTGGCTTTAACAATTCTGAAGTGCCACCTACTGGTTGAAAAGGATACTTAGTCCCAAAAATGGCTATGGCTATGTGTTATTGTATGGGAGCTAGGGTACATGGTGGCAGGGCTCTCTTTTACCATTAACAGAATCAGAAGCAACATGAGAAGCAGTAATTGCCAATTAAAATATTTTCTATGAAATGTTATGGCAAGATTCAGGTTCAGAAAATATGATCCAAGGAACTGTTACTGATGATAGTGGAAAGTAGTTGATTATGTACTATAGTAAGAAAACATAGGTATCACTTTTCTCATACTTACTGAGGACTCCATAAAGAAATCCTACATAAAATTATCCATCTTAAACAAAAATTTTCTACCTTTTAAAATAAGGTAGAGCCATTGAAATTAATTTTGACCTATCACTAAGAAATAGGTTTTGTTGTGGAATTTGTATTTTGACAAGAGCTTAGGAATTACTGTATGGACATTAACTGTAAAAGAGACCATTCAGATCATTGGACCTATATCCCTCATTTTATAGTAGACAAAATAGGAAACAGAGGTGCATACTCTGGTTACAGAGCTAGTGTTAAGACCCAGCACTGGAATTTGGTTTGATTCCAGTGTGTGTAGAATCAAATCTATATCTTCATATGTGTATATATGTATGTATACATAGATATATAAAAATACATATATGTATACATATGTGTGTGTATGTATATATACACATATGTTTCTGTTTGACTCCTTGTGATCATTGTCAAAAAGTTTGTGATTAAGAATATCAAAACGGGTTGCAGAATTTAAACTGAAAGAACTTTCAGGTTAACTGCTATTCCTGCCACATTTCATAGATTAAAGAAATTTCGACTTTCATTCTACTGAACTCTGCATGTTTTGAATTTCATTGAAAATTTACTGAAGCCTATCTTAAAAATTCAGTTATAGATACTACACTTCAAATAGCAGTTCTCTGGCTTCAAGTATAAAACTTTTTTTAGACTTCTGTCAGTTGTAACATCAGTATAATCCTTACATGTAAACAGAATTGTGCTTTTAGTTCCAATTCTATTTCTTTTTTTTTTTTTTTTAAGATTTTATCTATTTATTTGTCAGAGAGAGCACAAGCAGCCAAAGTGGCAGGCAGAGGCAGAGAGAGAAGCAGGCTCCCCACTGAGCAAGGAGCCCAATGCGGGACTCAACCCCAGGACCCCGGGATCATGACCTGAGCCGAAGGCAGCGTCTTAACCAACTGAGCCACCTAGGCGTCCCTCTGTTTCCTCTTCTTAAACTCGTTCTCAATGTTGCTCCAAAGCAGGATCTATTTACTTCTACATTGTGGACATTTTGAGGCTGGTAATTGTTGGGGAAGCTCTCCTGTGCATTGTATGCTTTTTAGCAGCATTCTTGGCCTCTACTCTCTAGATGCCAATAGCAACCAGTGGTCATGGCAAAAATATCTAAAGACATTGCTAGAGTGGGGGGTGGGGGGCGGGCACTGAATATTTATCTGAAAAAAAAAAAAATTAACAAAGTGTCCTAAATTTATTGCAATAATCCTGTCCCCAATTGAGTACTACTGAATGCACATTCTACTTCAGTGTTCCTCAGTTCTGTTTGTACATTTGAATTACCTGGGAAGATATTTAAACATGCTGTGGATTTGGCACCCACACCCACAGATTGATTTTATTAGTCTGATGAGCCCTGGGCATCAGTATTTTTTAAAGTTTCCCAGGTGCTTCAGGTGTGCAGTCAGCCTTAAAACTATTAGTTTTATTAGTATTTGAAACTAATAAAGAGGCATCTAAGGAAATAAGAGCAGGATATAATAGCGATTTAATGTATTAAGGAGGTGCAGGAAACAAAGATAAAGGCTACATTGAGAGTGACCTAATCACTTAGTAGAGGTGGCAGAGAGGAAGACATCTCCCACATTTACAACTAGGTATCTTTCACATCTGAGTAAATAAACTAGAGCATTCTGAAGACTGACAACAAATTCCACAATAAAATGTAGAAAAGCCACATCTGAGAGGTTAGGGAAAGCAGAAACGGAGGTCAGAAACTGCGGAGACAGAGCTGCAGGCACAGACAAGAGAAAGCATCAGAGAGCCCACATGGGGAAGAGGAATCCCCATAATGACTGGTTTTGAAAACCCGAGGGGCTTAATTCCATGAGTGTGTATAACCAACAGGAGTTGGAGCTTTAAAAATCAGTTCATTTAGAGCTGGACCAGCAAAGGCAAGTGATAGCTGGGTCCCCATACTTTAAAGCATCTTGCAGAGGGGCACCACAGAAGTGACAGTTTGCACAATGCACAAACAAGGAGATTTTTTTTTTCTACAGAATTTGGAACGTGTTGGGGAACTTATCCAGGAACAAAGAAGCTGGCAGGTGCCATTTTCCTCCTCTGCCTCCCAGGCATAAGTATAAAGCCACTCCGGCTCTGGTAGCCCTGCACAGATACTTGCTACCTAATATGCTGGCCATGTGCCCCACCCATGAGTTCTGAAGACCCCCACACACACACATCAAGCCTACTGGGCCCAGCACAAATTTTGTTAACCCCACACACACCCTGCCCAGCTAGTATATGCACAAACTGGGTACACCCAGCCACCACACACCATGTCCCTGGTGGCCACCATGCTTTGTGGAATTCTGCCCAGGACTAGCAGCTCAGCACAAATTTAGATAACAGTGCTACCCTGCCCTCAAGCCCTCTTGTGGCTATTTCCCTCAGAGCCAGCCTGCCTGGGTCTCCTACCACAAAGAGCAAGGACAGCCCACGACAGGCAGAGAGGACAGACATCTGGACTGAAAGAAAAATGATCCAGACACAATAGCAGGATGCAAGCAGTACATAGGACACTTCCCTGGATTGCCAGGTTATGGTGAACAGGGGACACTGCACTGCAGGGCACTATAAGAACTATCCTCCATAAAGCCCCTATTTTTTTTTTTAAGATTTTATTTAATTATTTGACAGATCACAAGTAGGCAGAGAGAGAGAGAAGGAAGCAGGCTCCCTCCAAGCAGAGAGCCCAATGTGGGGCTCAATCCCAGGACCCTGAGATCGTGACCTGAGTGGAAGGCAGCTTAACCCACTGAGCCACCCAGGTGCCCCATAAAGCGCCTACTTTCAAGAGCATAAAATGTAACTGACCTTCCTAACAGAGAAACAAGTAGAGAAAATGAGACCGAATATGTCCCAAATGAAAGAATAGGACAAAATCATAGCAGTTCTAAGCAAAATTGAAATAAATGATATGCCTGATAAGAGAATTTAAAGTAATGATCATAAAGATACTAGACTTTAGAAAGGGGTGAAGGAAATGCATGAGACCCTTGACAAGTTAAAAAACATTATAGAGAACTCAATACATGAATAAATAGCTACAAGAAGCCAAGGAAAATATATGTGACCTGGAGGATACAGTAATGGAAAACATTAAAGCTGAACAGGTGAGAGACGAATACCACATGAGAACAGACTTCAGAGAACTCAGTGACACCATCAAATCTAAGGATATATGCATTATAGGGCTATCACAGAAAAAAAGAGGGGAGCAGAAAATGTCTTTGAAGAAATTAAAGCAGAAAACTTCCCAAATCTGGGCAGGGAAACAGAAATCCAGATTCATGAGGCAGAGAGATTTCCCTAACAAACTCAACCCAAGGAGCTGCATACCAAGACACATAATTAAAATGGCAAAAAAGATAGCTTCCAAGTGTTTGTATTCTTTCCAAAGTTTTTCTTGTGTTTCAGTTCCAGATTCAAAGCACTGTGGTCTGAGAATATGCAGGGAATAATCTCAGTCTTTTGGTATTGGTTGAGCCCTGATTTGTGACCCGGTATGTTGTCCATTCTGGAGAAAGTTCCATGTGAGCTCAAGAAGAATGAGTATTCTGTTCTTTTAGGGTGGAATGTTCTGTATCTGTAGACCATCCTGCTCAAGAATGTTTATATCAACCAGAAAATCGCTGAAGAACTTAAAAGAATTCATAGAAACCAATGAGCATGAAGACACATCAGTCCAAAACCTATGGGATACAGCAAAGGCAGTCCTAAGGGAGAAATAAATACACAGCCATCCAAGCCTCACTCAAAAAAATTGAAAAATCCCAAATACACCAACTCTCCTTACACCTTAAAGAACTGGAATATCAACAATAAATTAGGCTAACCCCAAGCACAAGAAGGGAAATAATCAAGATTAGAGCAGAGATCAATGAAATAGAAACTAGAAATTCAGTAGAACACATCAACAAAACCAGAAGCTGATTCTTTGAAAGGATCAGTAAGATCAATAAGATCAATAAAATACTGGCCAAACTAATCCGAAGGAAAAGACAGAAGACCCAAATTAATAAAATTATGAATGAAAAGGGAGAGATCACGACTAACATCGAGGAAATAGAAACAATCATCAGAAATTATTATCAACGGTTATATGCCAAGAAGTTAAGCAACCTAGAAGAAATGGAAGCATTCCTGGAAACCTATAAATTCCCAAGACTGAAACAGGAAGAAAATGACAACCTGAACAGACCAGTATCTAGTAATGAGATTGAAGCAGTCATCAAAAATCTCCCAAAAAACAAGAGGCCAGAACCTGATGGATTCCCTGGGGAATTCTATCAAACATTCAAAGAAGAAATAATACCTATTCTCCTGAAGCGGTTTCAAAAAATAGAATGAGAAGGAAAACTAACAGACTCTTTCTAGGAAGCCAGCATTACCTTGATCCGCAAACCAGGCAAAGACCCTACCAAAAAGAATTTCAGACCAATATCCTTGATGAGTATGGATGCCAAGATTCTCAACAAGATCCTAGTTAATAGGATCCAACAGTACATTAAAAATATTATCCACCAGGACCAGGTGGGATTTATCCCTGGAATGTAGGGGAGGTTCAACATTTACTAATCAACCAATGTGAGAGAACAAATCAATAAGAGAAGAGAGAAGAACCACATGGTCCTCTCAACTGATGCAGAAAAGCATCTGACAAGATAAAGCATCCTTTCCTGATTAAAACTCTTCAAAGTATAGGGATAGAGGGAACATTCCTCAACTTCATAAAATCTATCTATGAAGAATCCACAGCAAATATCATTCTCCATGGGGAAAAGCTGACAGCCTTCCCATTGAGATCAGGAACGTGACAAGGATGCCTACTCTCAGCACTTTTGTTCAACACGGTACTGGAAGTCCTGGCAACAGTGATCAGACAACACAAAGAAATAAAAGTTATTCAAATTGGCAAAGAAGAAGTCAAACTCTCTCGTTGCAGATGACGTGATACTTTATATGAAAAACCCAAAAGTCTCCACCCCTAAACGACTAGAACTCATATAGCAATTCAGTAATGTGGCAGGATACAAAATGAATGTACATAAATCAGTTGCTTTCTTATACACTAACAATGAAAATATAGGAAGGGAAATTAGAAAATCAATTCCATTTACTATAGCACCAAGACCCATAAGATACCTGGGAATAAACCTAACCAAAGAGGTAAAGGATGTATCTGTACTCGAGGAACTAGAGAACACTCATGAAAGAAATGGAAGAAGACACAAAAACATGGAAAAGCATTCCATGTTCATGGATCAGAAGAATAAACATTGTCAAAATGTCTATACTGCCTAGAGCAATCTATACTTTTTTAAAATTATTTTTAAAATATCCTTTCAGTGTTCCAGAATTCATTGTTTATGCACCACACCCAGTGCTCCATGCAATACATGCCCTCCACAATATCCACCATCAGGCTCACCCAACCTCCCCCCCTCCACCCCTCCAAGACCCTCAGTTCCTCAGAGTCCACAGTCTCTCATGGTTAATCTATACTTTCAATGCCATCCTGATCAAAACTCCACTGTCATATTCAAAGAGCTTGAACAAACAATCCTAAAATTTGTACAGAACCAGAAGAGACCCCAAATTGCTAAGGCAATGCTGAAAAAGAGAAACAAAGCTGGGGGCATCACGTTGCCTGATTTCAAACTATATTACAAAACTGTGATCACTAAGACAGCATGGTACTGGCAGAAAAACAGACACATAGGTCAGTGGAACAGAACAGAGAGCCCAGGTATGGATCCTCAACTCTATGGTCAAACAATCTTTGACAAAGCAGGAAAAAATATCCAGTGGAAAAAAAGATAGTCTCTTCAATAAATGGTGCTGGGAAAATTGGACCACTATGTATAGAAGAATGAAGCTCGACCATTCTCTTACACCATATAAACAAAGATAAACTCAAAATGGATAAAAGACCTCAATGTGAAGCAGAAATCTATTAAAATCCTAGAGGATAACATAGGCAGTAACTCCTTCAACATCGGCGACAGCAACTTCTTTCAAGACATGTCTCCAAAGGCAAAGCAAAAAAAAGTGAAAATGAACTTTTGGGACTTCATCAAGATCAAAAGCTTCTGCACAGCAATGGAAAAGTCAACAAAACAATGAGGCAACCCACGGAATGGAAGACGATATTTGCAAATGACACTATAGACAAAGGGCTGATATCCAAGATCTATTAAAAACTCCTCAAACTCAACACCCAAAAAAACAGTCATGTCAAAAAAATGGGTAGATGACATGAACAGACACTTCTCCAAAGAAGACATACAAATGGCTAACAGACACATGAAAAAATGTTCATCATTACCCATCAAAGAAATTGAAATCAGAGCCACATTGAGATACCACCTTATACCAGTTAGAATGGCCAAAATTAACAAGATAGGAAACAGCAAGAGTTGGAGAGGACATGGAGAAAGGGGTACCTCTTACACTGTTGGTGGGAATGCAAGTTGGTACAGCTACTTTGGAAAACAGGGTGGAGATTCCTTAAGAAATTAAAAATAGAGCTACCCCGTGACCTGCAATTGCCCTACTGGGTATTTACCCCAAAGATACAGATGTAGTGAGAAGAAGGGCCCTCTGTATCCCAATGTTCATAGCAGCAATAGCCACAGTCGCCAATGTCTGGAAAGAGGCAACATGCCCTTCAAGAGATGAATGGAGAAAGAAGATGTGGTCTATATATACAATGGAGTATTATGCTTCCATCAGAAAGGGTGAATACCCAACTTTTGTTATCAGCATGGATGGGTCTGGAGGAGATTATGCTGAGAGAAATAAGTCAAGCAGTTAATTATCAAATGGTTTCACTTCCTTATGGAGCATAAGGAATAACATATAGGGCCTTAGGAGAAGGAAAGGAAAAGTGAATTGGGGGAAATCAGAAAGGGAGATGAACCACGAGAGACTGTGGACTCTGAGAAACAAACTGAAGGTTTTGGAAGGGAGGGAGGTAGGGGGATGGGTGAGCCTGGTAGCGCTTAGCAGGAAGTCTGCTTCTGCTTCTTCCTCTGCTCCTCCTTCCCCACCTGTGTGTGCACATTCTTGCTCTTTCAAATAAATAAAAATCTTTTTTTAAAAAGATACAAAATATAATACCAAATATCTGAAACACAGAGGGGAGAGGAGTAAACAATGAGTTCAAAATTAAGCAAGCATCAGCTTAATATAGACTGCTATATGCAAAAGATTTTATATATAAACAATGGAAACCACAAATCAAAAAGAGTAATAGATATTTTTTAAAAACAAGGAATTCAAGAATTTCACTAAAGCCAGCTAATCATGAGAGAAAAGAGCAAGAGAACAAAGGAACAGAAAAATTACAAAACAACCATAAAAGAAGTAACAGAATGACCGTAAATACACACATAATAATCACTTTGAATGAAAATGGACTAAATGCTCCAATTAAAAGGCGGGGTGATGGAATCAATAAAAAAGCAAGACTCATCTGTCTATATGCTGCCTACCAGAAACTCATTTCAGACCTAAAGAAACATGCAGATTGAAAGTGAAGGGATGAGGAAACATTTATCATTGCAAATGAAAAGGAACAAAACTGGAGTAACAATGTTTCTATAAAACAAAACAGACTTTAAAACTGTAACAAGAGACAAAGGACTCTATATAATCATAAATAGTACAATCCAACAAGATAAAACAATTGCAAATATTTTTTTAAAACTATGCACACAAAATGGGTGCTCCCAAATACAGCAGCTAATAACAAACATGAAGTAATCAACAGTAATACAATGATAGTAGGGGACTTTTAATACCCTACTGACATCAATGGATAGATAATCCAAAAAGAAAATCAATAAGGAAACTGGCTATGAAGGACACATGGAACCAGATATATTCAAAACATTCTGTTCTAAAAGAGCAGAATACACATTTTTTTCAAGTGCATATGGACATGGAACACTGTCTAGAACATATCACATATTAGGCCACAAAACAAGTCTCAATAAATTTTAAAAAGATTGAGGTCATACCATGTATCTTTTCAGTCCACATGCTATGAAACTACAAATCCACCACATGAGAAAGCCTGGAATGAACACAAATACATGGAGGTTAAATAACATGCTGCTAAACAATGAATGGGTCAACTAAGAAATCAAGGAGGAAATCACAAAATACATGGAGACAAATAAAAAGACAATGTTCCAAAATCTGTGGAATTCATCAAAAGCTATTCTAAAAGAGAAGTTTATAGCACTTTGGGCCTACCTAAAGAAACTAGAAAAATCCCAAATAAACAACCTACCTTTACTTCTAAAGGAACCAGAAGAGAAACAAAACCCAAAACTAGTAGAAGGAAGGAAATTACAAAAATTACAGCAGAAATAAAATAGAAACTAATAAAAACAATAGAACAGATTAATGAAACCAGGAGCTGGTTCTTTGAAAGATCAACAAAATTGATATACTTTTAGCCAGACTCTTAAATAAATGGGTGTTGGGGATAGGGAAAGACTCAAAATTAGAAATGGAAGAGATATATCAAATGACAGGACAGAAATACAGATGACTGTAAAAATATTCTGAAAAATTATATGCCAACAAGTTGGACAACCTAGAAGAAATAAATACATTCCTAGAAATATATAACCCCCAAAATTGAACCAAGGAGAAATAGAAAATTTAAACCAATTACCTGCAGTGAAATTGAATCAGTCAAAAAACTCCCAGGAAACACAAGTCCAAGGCAAAATGGCTTCATAGGGGAATTCTACCAAACATCTTTAAAGAAAAATTAATACCTATTCTCAAACTATCCCAAAAGGAGAAGAGGAAGGAAAGCCTAATTCATTCTATGAACCCAGCATTACAAAACCAGATACCAAAACCAGATAAAGACACACACGCACACATACACACACACACCAACTATACAGTCCAGTATTTCTGATGAGCATAGACGCAAATTCCTCAACAAAACTATTGTTCTCAATCTAATGATACATGTAAAGAAAAATAATTTACCTCAGTCAAGTGGGATTTATCCCTGGGATAGAGGGCTGATTCAATAGAATAGTCCCAAGTCAATCAATTATGATATATCACGTCAACAAAAGGGATAAAGTTGTATCATTTCAATAGATGCAAAAAAAAATATTGACAAAGTACATCTATTCATTATAAAAATCCTCAATGGAATAGGACTAGAGGGAACATACCTCAACATAATAAAGGTCATATGTGAAAAACCACAACTAACATCATACCAATTGGTGGAAAACAGTGTTTCCCCAAGGGTCAGGAACAAGACAGAGGTGTCCACTCCCACCACTATTATTTAATTAGTACTGGAATTCCTAGTAGACACAGCAATCAGACAAGAAGAAGGAATAAAAGATATTCATATTGGTAAGGAAGAAGTAAAACTATTTGCAGACAACATGATGCTGTATATAGAAAACCCTAAAGACTCCACCGAGAAACTACTAGAACTGATAAGTTCAGTAAGGTTGCAGGATAAAAAATTAACATACAGAAATCTGTGGCATTGTATTGCTACTAATAAAGAAATAAAGAGAAATTAAAGCAATCCCATTTACAATTGTACCAAAGATAATACTTAGGAATAAACCTCACCAGGAAGGTGAAAGACTTATATTCTGAAAAGTATAAAACATTGATGACAGATACTGAAGAGGACACAAACAAGTAGAAAGATATTCCATTTTGATGGATTGGAAAAACAAATGTTAAGATGTCCACTGGGTGTGGTGCATAAACAATGAATTTTGGATCACTGAAAAAAAAATTAAATTAAAAAAAAAAAAAAGATCTCCATACTATCCAGGGGCACCTAGGTGCTCAGTCGGTTAAGCATCTGACTGATTTTAGCTCAGGTCATAATCTCAGGGTCATGAGATCAAGCCCTGCATCAGGCTCCATTCTGGGCATCAAACTTACTTAATATTCTCTCCCTCTCCCTTTGCCCCTCCCCATCATTTGCTTTCTCTCTCTCAGGAAAAAAAGACAAGAAACAAAAAACAAAAAAACATGCTATCCAAAGCAGTCTACAGATTTAATGTGATCTATCAAAATACCAACAACACTTTCACAGAACTGGAAAAAAAAAAAAACTCTAGAATCTGTATGGAAACACAGAAGACCCCAAAGAACCAAAACAATTATACTACACATAGTAATCAAAACAGCATGGTACTGGCATGAGCACAGGCACATAGACCAGTGAAATATAATAAGAAGCCCAGAAAACCCATAATTATGTAGTCAATTAATCTTGGGCAAAGGGGGAAAGAATACACAGTAGGAGAAAAAGACAGCCTTTTCAACAAATGGTATTGGGAGAACTAGAGGGTGACATCCAAAGAATGAGACTGGCCCTGGAACAATGGCTTACACTATACACAAAGATAAATTCAAAATGGACTAAGGGCCTAAATGTAAGACTTGAAACTATAAATATCCTAGAAGAGAGCACAGGCAGTTATTTCTCTAACATCAGACATAAAGCCTTTTTTCTAGATAGGTCTCCTGAGGCCAGAGAAACAAAAGCAAAAATAAACTATGGGACTACATCAAAATAAAAAAGCTTCTGCACAATGAAAAACAAAAATCAACAGAACTAGAAAGCAACTAGGATGCCTGGGTGGCTCACTGGGTTAAGACTTTGCCTTCAGCTCCAGTCATGATCTCAGGGTCCTGGGATCAAGCCCCACATCGGGCTCTCAGATCAGCAGGGAGCCTACTTCTCCCTCTCTCTCTCTGCCTGCCTCTCTGCCTACTTGTGATATCTCTCTCTCTCTCTCTCTCTGTCAAATAAATAAAATCTTTAAAAGAAAACTAGAAGGCAATGTACAGAATAGGAGAAAATATGTGCAAATGACATATCCAAAAAAGAGTATCCAATATATATAAAGAAATTATAAAACAATACCACCAAACCAAATAATCCAATTTTTAAAATGGGCAGAAGACATAAACAGACATTTCTCCAAAGAAAACATACAGATAACCAACAGACTAAAGAAAAGATGCTCATTACTTATCAGGGAAATGCAAATGAAAATTACAATGAGATATCAACTCATACCTGTCAGACTGGCTAGAATAAAAATCACAAAAAACAAGTGTTGGAGAGGATGTGGAGACAAAGGAACCCTCATGCACTATTGGCAGGAGTGCAAACTGGTACAGCCACTGTGGAAAACAGTATGGAATTTCCTCAAAAAGTGAAAAATGGAACTATGTGATCCAGTAATTACACTATGGATATTTACTCAAAAAATACAAAACACTAATTGAAAGGGATACATGTAATGATATGTTTATTGCAGCATTATTTACAATAGCCAAATTGTGGAAGCAGCCCTAAGTGTTTACTAATAGATGAACAAAGAACACATACACACACAGTAATGTTATTCAGCTATAAAAAATGAAATCTTGCCACTTGCAACAACATGGATGCAGTTGGAGAGTATAATGCTAAGTGAAATAAGCCAGTTAGAGAAAGACAAATGCCATATGATCTCATTCATTTGTGGAATTTAGGAAACAAATGAGCAAAAGTAGGAGGGTGAGGTGGAAGAGAGACAAACCAAGAAACAGACTGTTAATTATAGAGAACAAACTGATGGTTACCAGAGGGGAGGTCGTGGGGGAGATGATAAAGTATACACTTATTATGATGAGCACTGAGTAATGTATAGTATACTTGAGTCACTATATTGTACCCTGAAACTAATATAACACTGCATGTTAACTATACTGGAATTAAAATAAAAAACTTAAAGTGTGACCTAATCAGGTCCAAATCAACTCAAGGATTTATTCAAGCCACACTTCCTCTATGAAGCCTTTCCTAACTACTCCATCCCTCACTGGTCATTTCTTTTCCTTCATCTGTGTATCCCTTGGTTTACACCACATCGTCTTGTGCTTGATTATATGATTGTACACAATTTTTTTTTGTTGTTATTTTTTGTTGTCTTAAATTGTTCCTCTCATACCTGGTAAGTAGGGATACAACTCCCTACTACATTTAGACACAGCACTAAACATGCAGTAATAATCTTCATTCTCATCTTCTTGTTACTAGCCAGGGTATTTTAAATGTTTTCATAAGTTTTCTTTACCCTCCCCACTTTGTGTCAATACAATATATGTAAGTCATAACTTAATTATCCAGGAGATTAAAATTCAGGCTTTGAACATATGACTTCCAATCATGTTACTGGAAGTTAAAACCACTTAAAACTATGTTGCTACTATAAAATGTAGTAATTAAGACAGAGTAGTAACAGCCCAAGAATAGATAAACTGACTGATAAACAGGAAAAATCTAAGAAACAGACCTATACATAAGTGGTCATTCAATTTATGATCAACACGACACTGCAGTGCAGTGGAAAAGGATGATCTTTTCAATATGTGTGGCTGAGTCAGCTGGATATTCATATAGGGAGAGAATATACTTTTGCTTTTACCTCATACCATATGCAAAAATATCACTGCCAAATGGGTTGTAAATCTAAATACACAGTACAGAGAATATAGTCAATGGTATTGTAATAGCAGTGCATGGGGATATATGATAGCTACACTTGCAGTGAGCATAACATCTAGAGTTGTTCAATCACTATGTTGCATACCTAAAACTGATGAAACATCATGTGTCAACTATACTCAAACTTAAAAAAAATATTCATTAATGTGAAAAATTAAAGCTTTAAAAAGGAGAGGAAAATAATGGTCCTTGTGACCTTGTAAGTAGGCAGGAATTTTTTTTTTAACAAGACACAAAACTATACAGGGTGAAAGTTGATTTTGTTATATTAAAATTAAGAATTTTTAATTAATCAAAAGACATAATGAAAAGAAGGCAAACAATGGTTGAAGATATGCATATACAACAATCCAGCCATATAAATTATATACAGACATACCTATCCAACAAAGGACTTATATCCAAAATATATAAAGAAGTTCTAAAATCTGTGAGGAAAAAAATAAAGAAATAAACACTTACAAAGAAAGATATCCAAATGGCCAGTAAGCATGAAAGCTGCTCTACTATATTAATCATCCAAAATGCAAACTACGGGCACCTGGGTGGCTCAGTTTAAAGCCTCTGCTTTTGGTTCAGGTCATGATTTCAGGGTCCTGGGATGGAGCTCCGCATGGGCTCTCTGCTCAGCGGGGAGCATGCTTCCCCCTCCCTCTCTGTCTGCCTCTCTGCCTACTTGTGATCTCTGTCAAATAAATAAATAAAGCTTTAAAAAAAAAAATAAATGCAAACTAAACTCCCAGTACCACACCAGTGCATAACCCCAGAATGGCTAAGATGAAGATACCGAGTGTTGACAGATGTACAGCAAGCACAGATTGTTGGAAAATGAAACAAACACTTCAATTTTAGTGTATGTGCTGCCGAAGCGAGCATGATACAAACACTTCAGAAAACAGTTTGGCCATTCTAAAGCTTACCATACACCTAAGACCTAGTAATTCCACCCTAAGATATAGATCAACAGAAATGCACACATCTGTTCAACAAAAGACAAATACTCCTATAAAAGTCTATACCACCACAATATATAATAATGAAAAAAGGGACATTGCTCAAATACCCATCAACACTATAATGGATATATCAATTGGGGAATAGTCGTGCAACAGCATACTTTATGGTAATGAAAATGAATGCTTTATGACTATTCACATCAAAATGATGACACTAATCTTGTGTGAAAGAAGCCAGATACTAAAGACTACATGCTATATATTTACATGCATATAAAGTACAAAAATAAAACAGCTTCTTGAAATCAGGATGATGCTTACCCTTGAGAGTGGATGGTAGTGACTGGAAAGAAAGACTGGAGTGACATCCAGGTGTTGGTAATACTCTTTTCTGAATTTGGGTATTGACTGCCAAGGTAATTTAGCTGTGCAAACGAGTGGTACATTTATGTACCCTTTTTTGTATGCATATTACTACTTTTTTTTTAAAGCTTTTATTTATTTATTTGACAGAGAGAGATCACAAGTAGACAGAGAGGCAGGCAGAGAGAGAGATAGAGGGAAGCAGGTTCCCTGCTGAGCAGAGAGCCCAATGTGGGACTCGATCCCAGGACCCGAGATCATGACCTGAGCCAAAGGCAGTGGCTTAACCCACTGAGCCACCCAGGCACCCCGCATATTACTACTTTAATAGAAAGTTTTTAAATATACAACCTAATCTACTCTTAAAAATAGTGTAAGAGCCTACCCAAAGATAACTGGTACCATAAAAAGACCCTTAAGCAATATATTTTTTAAAAAAGGAATTAAAATTTATAGTTAACTGTGAAAAAATGGTGAAACCAAAATTGTTTTTTCTTTTTAAATATTTAGGTATAAGTTCAACTATCCATCAATTCTTAGATTAAATAAAGCAACAAGTTGGCAAACCAATTCATTTTTCTTACCATTATATTAGACATATTTTACATTTTTTATAACATGATCAATTTTGCCAAGGGCTTTAAGGGTTTTCCAAAAACTTGTTAACCCTTGGATACTTAAATCATTCTCTTAGAGTTTCTAACATTCAGTCACCCTCATAGATTTTTACTCTTTAATTATTAATCCACTTAACAGTTGTTTCATCATATCCAATTATTTCACAAAATGTTTCATTTGGTTACACTTGCAATTTTACATCAGTGTGTTTACTTGTCATGCCATGGTTATTAGATTTGCTTCCTTAAAAGGAAAACAGGCAAAACAGATAAAACTGCAATGTTATAGTCTGTTTGGACCTTACTATCCTATAAAAAAGAGGCTCTAACTGCTTTAATTTTGTTTTGTGTAATATTATATTTAAATTATAACTTCTTACATATTCTAGTATAAAGAGCAACATTCCTGTTATTAAAGATGAGTGGCAATTTAATGATACAAAAATAGGCCTTAAACTTTTTAAATACTGGTTTGTACTGATAGCCCAGACTGTTTTCCTAGTTGAATTTTCAGTAGTTTTGAAGAGTAAAAAGCCATTCTTGTCACAAACCCCATGAACAAGTGCCTGCCAGAGGTCCAGTTCTTTTGCTGGAAGAATGCTTCAGCACAGTGCCTGTCACATAAATGTTCACTAACAGATGTTGTAAAATTGATGCTAATTTAATGATGATTCAGAAAAGTAATTCAGATTTGATGGGGTCAAACTGAAACTTTGTCTTTGTGTCCATTTTAATCAGAAAACCTTCTGTAGAAAGAGCCCCAAATAGTTTCAGATTGGTTCAACAAGTTTTACAATTGCAACACATTTGGAACATTTAATGAAATACACTGCCTAAATCCCAAATATTACATGGTATATACTTACAATAAGAAAAGTCACTTTTTATCTGAAATTCAAATTTATCTGAGTGTACTCTGTTTTTATTTGCAAAATCTGGTTACCCTAAGTGAAGGACAACATTGCTATCAAACAGTGATTTTTCTTTTCTCCAGTTTTAATAAAATATAATTGACATATATCATATAAATTTAAGGCATACACCATAATGATTTAATATATGAATATACTGCAATATGATTATAACAATAACTTTAGTTAACACCTATGACCTCACAGTTATTTTTTCTTGTGACAAAAACTTCTAAGTTCAACTCCCTGAGAAACTTTCATATAAATAATACATTATTGTTAGTTATAATAATCATGCTGTATAATGTATCAATTCATTCTCATGTCTTATAACTGGAATTCATACATTTTCATTACCTTCACCCATTTCTCTCACTGGCAACTACCAGTCTGTCCTGTTTCTGTAAGTTCAGTATTTCTGATTCTGCATATAAGTGACATCATGCAAAAATCATCTCTCTGTGTCTGACAATGCACTTAGCATCACATCCTCAAATTCATCCATGTTATCACAAATGGCAAGATTTCCTTCTTTTCTGACTGAATAATATTCCATATATACACACCACCTTGTCTTTATCCATACATCTGCCATTAAACACTTAGGTTTTCATGTCTTGACTATTGTATGTTGTATGAAAGTGTTGACTCACTATAATGTACACCTGAAACTAATGTCACACTGTATGTTAACTGGAATTTAAATAAAAACTTTAAAAAGTGACCAAGAAAAAAAAAATCAATGGAGTAAAAAAGGCAACCTATAGAATGGGAGAAAACACTTGCAAACTACATATCTGGTAAGGGGTTAATATCCAAAATACATAATAAATTCATACAACTCAATGACAAAAACAAATAAAAAATAAAAAACTCAGATACTCTAATTTAGAAATAGACATAGGCCTCGATAGTCATTTTTCTAAATAAGGTATTCAAATAGCTATCAAGTGCGAAAAGGTTCTCACTATCACTAATCATCAGGGAAATGCAAATCAAAATCAGAATAAGATAACACCTCACACCAATTAGGATAGCTATTACCAAAAAGACAAAAAATAACAAGTGCTGGCAAGGATCTGAAGAAAAGGGAATCCCTGTACACTTTTATTGGAAATGTAAATTTGTCCAGCCATGATAGAAAAGAGTATAGAGTGTTTTGAAATATTAAAATCGAGCTATCATATGATCTAGTAATTCTATTTCTGGCTATATATCCAAAGGAAATTAAATCACTATATCCAAGAGATATGTGCACCTCCATTCTCATTGCAGCATTATTTACAATATCCAAACAACAGTGACTTGTAATGTGAGATTACAGAGGAAATTTAATAGAATAGCAAACTGAAGGTTTTTCTTTTTAATGTACAAATACTTACTAGAGTTGAAAAGGGTACAAGATTTGATGACCTTGAATAACCAGCACTTTCAGAATTGACTAATGCTTCCATGACTTACCATTTTTTTTCCAGGTTTTTGCCTTGAAAGATCATGGTTCCTGTAGTTTATTAATTGCTCTTTTTTTCCTTCTCCTATTTTTCTTCAAAAACTAAGTTACATCCTTAACATTAGACACAATAACATTTTGAAAAAGAATTTGATTCTCCAGATTTCTATTTGATTGCAGAAGGACAAGAAATCCATTTGTCATTTGCTTACACAGCATGTGACTTTATTTGCCATTATTTAAATTTATTTTAGCACTTCTGGGAAGATGGTGAGTAGGGAGATCCTAAGCCTACGTCATCCCATGGACACACCTAGATAATAGCCACATCAGTGCAACGAACCCAAAAATTACCCTAACCCTAGCAGAACAGACGACCACTGTTAATATTAGGGGGCCACACTGAAAGAGAAGGAGGGGCCGAGACACAGTCCAGAACTAAACTCCAGGTGAGGCTAACCAAAACAGGAGGGATACCATGAGTATGGAGAAGGGAGAAGAGCAGAAAGCACACCAGGCATCCCAGAGAGAAGGGACCCACATCAGGAAGATGATTTTTTATACCATTTGGCTTTGAAAACTTAATTTCTTGAGTTTTTACACTCAATGCAGTTGATCTAGGGTACTTTAAAAATTGGCAGGCTCATGCCTGGAGGAGCCTGAGGACAATAGACAACTGAGTCCCTGCTATTAAAGAACATAACAAACAACACCTCAGAGATACAGAACAGAAGCAAATTTGAAAAGCTCATGGGGTATATATGAAGGAGATTTATTAATCTCAGAATGTGTATTGGAGGGGAAAGAATCATTAGACCTCACTAAGAACACAAAAGTTGTCAGAACCATTTCTCTCCACAGTCCCCACTTCCCACACTAGATAGCTTGACACTTGCGGGAACCAGTGGAACATGGTTAGCAATCTACCACATTGCTAACAACATGTGCCCCATCCTGACATTACCTTGTGGCTCCTCCTATCCCAACCCACCCTATTCAATAGGAGTCACTCTTAAGAAGCCCTTGTGGTATCACATCCTGCAAGCAGCCCTTTCAGGGGCTGGTATCACACCAAAATGACTCGTGCCCTGGAGTGAGTTGAATATAGCCATATACACAAGTTTGACCACAGCCACAGTACACATTCGATCTGACTACCCATCCCCAATGCCAAAAAACTTCTCAGATGGCAACACAAGAAAGATTAAAGGGAATTCTTTGAATGGAAAGAAAAGGTCATAATCAAGAATAAGGAAATTATGAAAGGGAAAAAAATCTCAAAGATAAACACAAACATAATAAAATTAGTAAATTAATCTATTAGAAGCCAGTATGTAGTTTAAAGCACAAAAGCAGTAAAATCAATTACAGATATAGAAACCAATCAACACAATCATAAAATATGTCAAATATGACATCATATACATAAAATGTGGGGGCAGGCAAAAATTCAATCCTTTTAGAATGGCTCAAACTTAAGTGACCAACCACTTAATATAGATTGCGATATGCATAAGATGCTAATAGTAACTATAAATCAGAAACCTGTAACAGATATCCAAAAATGAAGAGAAAAGAATCCAAGCAAATCACTAAAAATAGCCATCAAACTGAGAGAAGAACATGAGCAGAAAGGAACAGAGAATTACAAAAACAATGTAAAATAAGTAACAAAATGACAATAAAACTTCTCATTAATTACTTTGAATGTAAATGGACTAAATGCTTCAATCAGAGGACATAGGGTGACTGAATGGATTTTAAAAAAAACAAGACATCTCTATATGCTCTCTACAAGAGACTGACTTCAGACCTAAAGACATGAAGACTGAAAGTGAAGGGATGGAAAAGCATGCTAATGGAAGTAAAAAGAAGGCTGGGGTAGCAATACTTATATATTTTTTTTATAGTTTTTTTTTTAATACTTATATATTTATAAAGTATACTTTATAATATTATAATATATAATATATAATATACTTTATATATATAGTATATATGGTATAAATATACTATATATATACTTTATATATATACTATACTTTATATATACTTTTATTATAAGTTATAATAATATAATATACTTTTTAAGTATACCATAATATACTTATAAAGTATATTGTATACTTTAAAACAAAAACTGTAAAGAGACAAGGACACTACATAAAGGGGTGTGTCCAAAAAGGATACAAAAACTGTAAATATGCACCCAACATGAAACCACCTAAAGACATAGAGCAACTAACTATTAAGAGACATAAACAAAGAAATTGACAGCAGTCCACTACTAGTAAGAGGACTTTAATACCCCACTTACATCTGTGGGTAGATCATCCAAACAGAAAATCAACAATATACTGGACAAGATGAACCTAACAGAATAGATGATGTTAGTCCACAAAACAAGTCTGAACAAATTCAAAAAAATTGAAAACAGAACATGCATCTTTTCTACCACAATGGTGTGAAACTAGAAATCAATCACAAGAGAAAATCTGGAAAGAACACAAATATATGGAAGCTAAATAACATGCTACTAAAAAGTGAATGTGTCAACCAAGAAATCAAAGAGAAAACCAAAAAATATTTGGAGACAAAAGAAAATGAGAAAACTGTCCAAAATCTTTGGAATGCACCAAAAGCTATTCTAAGGGAGGAGATTATAGAAATACAAGTCTACCCAAGAAGGAAGAAAAATCTCAAATAACCCATAGGAGCTAGAAGAAGAATGAAGAAAGCACAAACTGATAGAAGAAATAATAAAGATTAGAAGAGAAATAAATGAAATAAGACTAACAAAAACAAGAAAACAGAAAACAGGAGCAGTTTCTTTGAACAGATGAAAAAAAAATTATAAACATTTACCCAGACAAATGGAGGAAGGGAAGACTCAAGTAAAATTAAAAAAAAAAAAAAAAAAAGAGTAGGAGAAATAACTGACACCCCAAAATACAAAGAATGTGAGAGATTATGAAAGATTATATGCCAACGAATTGGACAATCTAGTAGAAATGTATAAATTTCCATGAACATATAACTTTCCAAACTGAATCAGGAAAAAATAGAAAATATGAATAAATTACTAGCAGTCAGAGTAAATCAGTAAAAAAAAAAAAAAAAAAAAAAAAAAAACAAAAAAAAAACCAATAAATAAAAAATCTGTGACAAAATGACTTCACAGGTAATTCCTACCAAACAGTTAAAGGGCTAATACCTATTCTTCCATGAGGCCAGCAAAATCCTGACATCAACTAGATAGAGACACTACAAAAAGAACAGCAACATTTTTTCATGTGTCTGATAGCCATTTGTATGTCTTCATTGGAGAAGTGTCTGTTCATATCTTCTGCCCATTTTTTGATATGATTATCTGTTTTGTGTGTGTTCAGTTTGAGGAGTTCTTTATAGACCCTGGATATCAACCTTTTGTCTGTACTGTCATCTGCAAATATCTTCTCCCATTCCATGGGTTGCCTCTTTGTTTTGTTGACTGTTTCCTTTGCTGTGCAGAAGCTTTTGATTTTGATGAAGTCCCAGAAGTTCACTTTCACTTTTGTTTCCTTTAGCTTTGGAGACATATCTTGAAAGAAGTTGCTGTGGCTGATGTCGAAGAGGTTACTGCCTATGTTCTCCTCTAGGATTCTGATGGATTCCTGTCTCACATTGAGGTCTTTTATCCATTTTGAGTTTATCTTTGTGTATGGTGTAAAAGAATGGTTGAGTTTCATTCTTCTACATATAGCTGTCCAATTTTCCCAGCACCATTTATTGAAGAGACTGTCTTTTTTCCACTGTATATTTTTTCCTGCTTTGTTGAAGATTATTTGACCAAATAGTTGAGGGTCCATATCTGGATTCTTTCATCTGTTCCACTGGTCTATGTGTCTGTTTTTATGCCAGTACCATGCTGTCTTGTTGATCACAGCTTTGAGGTAAAGCTTGAAATCAGGTAACGTGATGCTGCCAATTTTATTTTTGTTTTTCAACATTTCCTTAGCGATTCGGGGTCTCTTCTGATTCCATACAAATTTGAAAAAATGTTCATCATCACTAGCCATTAGGGAGATTCAAATTAAAGCCACATTGAGATACCACCTTACACCAGTTAGAATGGCCAAAATTAGCAAGACAGGAAACAATGTGTGTGGGAGAGGATGTGGAGAAAGGGGAAACCTCTTACACTGTTGGTGAGAATGCAAGTTGGTGCAGCCACTTTGGAAAACAGTGTGGAGATTCCTCAAGAAATTAAAAATAGAGCTTCCCTATGACCCTGCCATTGCACTACTGGGTATTTACCCCAAACATACAGATGTAGTGAAAAGAAGGGCCATCTGTACCCTAATGTTTATAGCAGCAATGGCCGCAGTCACCAAACTGTGGAAAGAGCCAAGATGCCCTTCAACGGACGAATGGATAAGGAAGATGTGGTCCGTATACACTATGGAGTATTATGCCTCCATCAGAAAGGATGAATACCCAACTTTTATAGCAACATGGACGGGATTGGAAGAGATTAGGCTGAGTGAAATAAGTCAAGCAGAGAGAGTCAATTATTATATGGTTTCTCTTATTTGTGGAGCATAACAAATAACATGGAGGACATGGGGAAATGGAGAGGAGAAGCAAGTTGAGGGCAATTGGAAGGGGAGGTGGAACCATGACTATGGACTCTGAAAAACAACCTGAGGGTTTTGAAGGGGTGGGGGGTGGGAGGTTGGGGGATCCAGATGGTGGGTATTAAGGAGGACACGTATTGCATGGAGCACTGGGTATGGAGCAAAAACAATGAATACTGTTAGACTGAAAAGAAATTTAAAAAAAAAAACAGCAACAACAAGTAGAGGCCATATCTCAGATCAACATAGATGCAAAAGTCCTCAATAAAATAGTAGCAAACTGAATCCAGAAATGCATTAAAAAAATCATTCATAATGATCAAGAGGGATTTATTCCAGGACACAAGGGTGGTTCACTACTCACAAGTTAGTCAAAATTATATATCACATTAACAGAGAAAGGGCAAAAATCACATGATTACCTCAATAGATGCAAAAAGAAAAATTCATGATAAAAACCCTCAACAAAGTAGTTTTAGAGGGAACATATCTCAACATAATAAAGGCCATATAAGAAGAATGCACAGCTAACTTCATACTCACTGGTGAAAAACAGAGCTTTCCCTCTAAGATCAAAAACAACAGAAGGATATCCCTCTCACCAGTTTCATTCAATATAATAGCAGAAGTCTTAACCACAGCAATCAAACAACTAAAAGACATCCAGATTGAAAAGGAAGAAGTAAAACTCACTATTTGCAGATGACAAGATATTATAGCGAAAACCCTAAAGACTCCACTGTAACTGTCCCTCAGAACAATGTATTGCTTAAAATACAACCCATGGGAAGTTTTACTAGTTACCAAGCACGTTTAGATAGAGCCTCAAAAAAAACACAGACTGGCAACAGGCCTCTGGGGGAGAAGACGATATACAGCCTTGAAGCCGAGCAGCTGGGGATGCCTGGCTAGCCCAGGGCAGAACACCGCCTGCTTCATTAATCCGTTATCTCCCCTTTCCCCCAGAGAGAGCCTGTGTCTAATTAGATAAGTCCTCTGAATGTGCTTGCTCAACTATTAACTTTATACTGCTTGACCAGACATATTTTGCCTTCCTTCTTATCTACAAGGCATATGATTAATGTTTGGCCTTCTTCGGCTCCTCTGTTGATTACTGTCTATATTTAATAAAAGTGGGACTGAGGAGTTGTTTGGGGCAACAGTCTTTTCTACTATTGTTCCCCTGCTCTCCTACTCTTGGAGCTGACTTGTTTGTGCCTCATTCTTCTCCTGTGCGCCATCAGGAAGTGGTACCCCACCAAGAAAAATACAACTAATAAATTCAGTGAAGTTGCAGGATAGAAAATTAATAGACAAAATCTGTCACATTGCTATAAACTAATAATGAAGCACAGAAAGAGGGAAAAAAGAAAACTTTCTCATTTAGAATTGGACCATAAAGAATAACACTTAACCAATGAGTTGAAAGACGTGTACTCTGAAAACTATGAAACACTGATGAAAGAATTAGAAGGTGCCACAGCAACTGCAATGATTTCCATGCTCCGGAATTGGAAGAACAAATATTGCTAAAATGTCTATACTATCCAAAGCAATTTACAGTTCATTGCAATCCTTCTCAAGACACCAACAATTTCTTTTTTTACAGAACTAGAACAGTCCAAAAAAAGATTTTTTTTAAGGTTTTATTTATCTATTGACAGAGACAGCAAGAGAGGGAACATAAGCAGGGGGAGTGGGAGAGGGAGAAACAGGCTTTCCGCTGAGTAGGGAGCCCAATGCAGGGCTCAATCCCAAGAATCTGGGATCTTGCCCTGAGCTGAAGACAGATGCTTAACCAGTGAGCCACTCAGGCACTCCACAAATAGTCCAAATTTTGTATGTAACCACAAAAAATCTCCAAATAGTCAAAGTAATTGGGAGGAAGAACAAAGCTAGAGATAACACAATCCTACAATTTAAGACATACTACAAGCTGTAGTATTCAAGACAGTATGGCAGTGGAAAATAAACAAACAAACAAAAACAATTAGATCAGTGCTACAGAGCAGAGAGCCCATGGTCAATTAACCTGTAACTAAACAGGCAAGAATATACAATGGGAAAGACAGTATCTTCAACAATGAGTGCTGGAAAACTGGACACCTACATGCAAAGAAATGAAACTGGACCACTTTCTTACACCATACACAGAAAAAAACTCTAAATGAATTAAAGACATAAACTTGAGACCTGAAACCATAAAAGTTCCAGAAGAAAACATAGGCAATAATGTCTTTAACACCCACTGTAGAAACATGTTTCTAGATACGTGCCCTAAGGCAAGGGAAACAAAAGCAAGTGGAACTACTGCTACTACACCAAAATAAAAAGGTTTTGCACAGAGAAACAAACCATCAATAAAGCCAAAGGACAACCTACTGAATAGGAGAAGATATTTGCAAGTGATATATCCAACACAAGGTTAATATCCAAAACATATAAAGAACTTACACAACTCAACACCAAAAAAATTTCAAATGAATCCAATTAAAACTGGGCAGAGGACCTGAACAGACATTTTTCCACTGACACATACAGATGGACAATGGACTCATGAAAAGATGTGCCACATCACTAGTCATCAGGGAAAGTAAAATGAAAATCACGGTGAGATATTACAATGTACCTATTAGAATGGCTACAATCAGAAACACAAGAAATAACGTGTTGGCAAGAATGTGGAGGAAAAGGAACTTTCATGCACTGTTGGTGGGAAAGCAAACTGGTATGGCCACCGTGGAAAACACTGTAGATGTTCCTCAAAAAATAAAAAACAGAATTACCAAATGACCCAATAATTCTACTACTGGGGAGTTAATCCCTGCCTGCCCCCCACCAAAAAACCACCCCAAAGCCCAATTCAAAAAGATACAGATACCCTTCTATTTACTGCAGCATTATTTATAATAGCCAAGATATAGAAGCAACCAAGAGTCCATCCACAGATGGATGGATAAAAGGAGGTGTGGTGGGGCACCTGGGTGGCTCAGTGGGTTAAGCCTCTGCCTTTGGCTCAGGTCATGAACCCAGGGTCCTGGGATCGAGCCCTGCATCTGGCTCTCTGCTCATTAGGGAGCCTGCTTCCCTTCCTCTCTCTCTGCCTGCCTCTCTGCCTACTTGTGATCTCTGCCTGTCAAATAAATAAATCTTAAAAAAAAAAAAAAGGAGGTGTGGTATATACATACAATGGAGTATTACTCAACCCTAAAATAGGATGAGATCTTCCCATCTGCAACAGCATGGATTGACCTAGAAGGTATAATCCTAAGTGAAGTAAGTCAGTCAGAGAAAGACAACTACCATATGACTTCATCCAGTCATTGGACAACATGTCATGTTGAACAACAACAACAAAAACCAAACCTATAAATACAAAGATCCCCTTTGGTTGCCAGTGGAGAAGCTGTTGGGCCATTAGGTGAAAGAGACAAAGGGTTCATGGGTACACTTATCTGGAGGAGCACTGAGAAATACAGAGAACTGATGAATCATCATAGTGTACACTGACACTATAGAACACTGTATGCTAATTATACTTGAGTGAAAAAAATAACAGTTATTTTAAATAATATGAATTCCATATCTAAATGTCACACAATCTTAACATAACTGACCAGAGACTGAAGATGTTCAAATAGAGTTAAATCACTGGTATGGTCAAAATGAAGACTCTATTTTGGCAAAGAGGAAACAAGCTGGGAGAGAAACAGGAACCTTTTTTTTTTCTTGCAATAACTAAGTTAAAGTAATAAGATTTGTCCTATATTAAGCCCCAGTGAGTTAAAATACCTTTGCAGAGTCAAGTGGTCACTGATGGGAAATAAATTAACTCTCCTGGGACACTGGGATATGAATTAGTGACCTGGAAGAGGCAGTTAATCTCAAATGGACATGCAAGGGAGGAAGATGAGGCTAACAACTAGGCTGGGGCTGGACTGAAAGGATTTTCTGTCCCAGAATGACAAATTTGCACTCCCTGCAATTGCATTAGACTTTGAACGTTGTTGGGTAGAGAATAATACCATAAACTCTAGTTTGAAAAGATCAGTCTGTGGGCATAGTGCATAAATTGTAGGAGAGAAGAATGAGCAGACCGCTACTGTAATGGAGAAGATCAAAGGTAAGAGAGGCCTGAATTAGGGCAGTAGCTGTTAAAAATGAGAGGAGTCTTCCAAAAGGAGAATTAAAAGAAGGTGGTGGCTGACTGCTCCCTTGCTTTGCTCCCACATCCTCCCAACATCTAGCAATCCAAACAGATGACATCAGTTTTTAGCCTGGATGATCCATGATATAATATTAACAATAATAATAATAGCAACCACATTTCCATGGTGCTTACTGGATGCCCAGCACTTGTCTAAGAGCTTTACATGTAATAATTCCTTTAGCCTTCATAATAACCCCATGACGTCGGTAGTAGTATTTCTATTGCAGTTAGGAAACCTGAAGCTAAGAGAGGTTGGCAGATGTGTTCAGTCACAGAATCATGAGGGACAGACAGGACTGGAATACCAGTGATCTGGCCCCAGAATCTAATGCCTCTCCTGATGATCCCATTAGCAAGTACTCCCTTGTGGGTTTTAGCTCTTTTAACTTTACATGTGTTGAAGGGGAAATGGTGGTAAATATTCAAGTGGGAACATCTAGCTGGGAGGGGAGATGGGAATCTAGAATTCAGAGAACAGTCAGTACTGAGGAGACAGAATTGAATGGTAAGTGTACCTCACTCAACTAACCTGAATCCTTGAAACTCTCCATTGTTGAATTTGACCTTACCATTTAACCCACTGATTTTCTGTATTCCAGGGCGGGGGACCTGTTGGAATTGGTAATGAGACAATAAAGATTTTCAGCCCCATTGGAAATAGTGCCCACAGACTTCCTCAACAGAGCTTACAGGAGTAAGGGTCTACTTATCTTTTGTTCTCTCTATTGATATTCATTTCCATTTGGTTCTAGGAAATCAGGTGGCTCATGATATTTTCATACTCATTTTTAAAGTTCCAACCTGCTTTAGGCTTCTGAAAATCTCAAACATCATGCCATGAAATATTGAGTTCAGGTATCTAGACATCATTGGGAAATCAAAGAACTGTAGCATCATGGCTTAAAAAAAAAGCTTTGCACAACACCTGAGTTTGAATCTTAGTTCTGCCGCTTGTAAGTTTTCCATTCTTGGACAAGCTACTTTCTGTCTGTAATAACACTCCTCTAATGGGAGTACTGTTAGGTTTAGAGGAAATGACATACACAAGTCATTTCTTTTTTTTTTTTTTTTAAGATTTTATTTACTTATTTGACACACAGAGAGAGATCCCAAGTAGGCAGAGAGGCAGGCAGAGAGAAAGGGGGAAGCAGGCTCCCCGCTGAGCAGAGAGCCCGATGTGGGCCTCAATCCCAGGACCCTGGGATCATGACTGGAGCCGAAGGCAGAGGCTTTAACCCACTGAGCCACCCAGGTGCCCCCACAAGTCATTTCTTAAACTTTCTATGAAGAAGGTCTGTAAATTTGAGCTGCAATCGTTATCTGATCTCTAAAGATGTCCACTTTTGTGGATATAGAAGCAGTAAAAATTATCCCCCAAATGGATTTCCCTAAAAATGTAATACAATCACTTCAAGGGATGCAATCTAATTGCAACTTTGGAGAGGGAAATATACCATCACACAATTCAGGACATCCACAAAAGCAAGCGAAATACTCCCAACAGCCGTTAATGCACAGATAGCGTGTTAACAGAGGTAATCATGGAATTCACTGCTTTAGATTTATTTGGCCATTACATGCCCGGAGATATTTGTCAGAAATTGTTGACTGCCCTTTTAAATAGTTTTCCTTTAGTTAGGTTGGCAGTATTTCTAAACCCAACACACAGACACTGGATCCAACAGAATTCTACGTCAAATATTTAAGAAGATTTACACATACACTGGGTTTTTTTTTTAAATTTTTTATTTTTTATAAACATATATTTTTATCCCCAGGGGTACAGGTCTGTGAATCACCAGGTTTACACACTTCACAGCACTCACCAAAGCACATACCCTCCCCAAGGTCCATAATCCCACCCCCTTCTCCCAAACCCCCTCCCCCCAGCAACCCTCAGTTTGTTTTGTGAGATTAAGAGTCACTTATGGTTTGTCTCCCTCCCAATCCCATCTTGCTTCATTGATTCTTCTCCTACCCACTTAAGCCCCCATGTTGCATCACCACTTAATCATATCAGGGAGATCATATGATAGTTGTCTTTCTCTGCTTGACTTATTTCACTAAGCATGATACGCTCTACTTCCATCCATGTTGTCGCAAATGGCAAGATTTCGTTTCTTTTGATGGCTGCATAGTATTCCATTGTGTATATATACCACATCTTCTTGATCCATTCATTTGTTGATGGACATCTAGGTTCTTTCCATAGTTTGGCTATTGTGGACATTGCTGCTATAAACATTCGGGTGCATGTGCCCCTTTGGATCACTACGTTTGTATCTTTAGGGTAAATACCCAATAGTGCAATTGCTGGGTCATAGGGCAGTTCTATTTTCAACATTTTGAGGAGCCTCCATGCTGTTTTCCAGAGGCTGCATCAGCTTTCATTCCCACCAGTGTAGGAGGGTTCCCCTTTCTCCGCATCCTCGCCAGCATCTGTCATTTCCTGACTTGTTGATTTTAGCCATTCTGACTGGTGTGAGGTGATTTCTCATTGTGGTTTTGATTTGTATTTCCCTGATGCCGAGTGATATGGAGCATTTTTTCATGTGTCTGTTGGCCATCTGGATGTCTTCTTTGCAGAAATGTCTGTTCATGTCCTCTGCCCATTTCTTGATTGGATTATTTGTTCTTTGGGTGTTGAGTTTGCTAAGTTCTTTATAGATTCTGGACACTAGTCCTTTATCTGATATGTCGTTTGCAAATATCTTCTCCCATTCTGTCAGTTGTCTTTTGATTTTGTTAACAGTTTCCTTTGCTGTGCAAAAGCTTTTAATCTTGATGAAATCCCAATAGTTCATTTTTGCCCTTGCTTCCCTTGCCTTTGGCGTTGTTCCTAGGAAGATGTTGCTGCGGCTGAGGTCGAAGAGGTTGCTGCCTGTGTTCTCCTCAAGGATTTTGATGGATTCCTTTCGCACATTGAGAACCTTCATCCATTTTGAGTCTATTTTTGTGTGTGGTGTAAGGAAATGGTCCAATTTCATTTTTCTGCATGTGGCTGTCCAATTTTCCCAGCACCATTTATTGAAGAGGCTGTCTTTTTTCCATTGGACATTCTTTCCTGCTTTGTCGAAGATTAGTTGACCATAGAGTTGAGGGTCTATTTCTGGGCTCTCTATTCTGTTCCATTGATCTATGTGTCTGTTTTTGTGCCAGTACCATGCTGTCTTGATGATGACAGCTTTGTAATAGAGCTTGAAGTCCGGAATTGTGATGCCACCAACTTTGGCTTTCTTTTTTCAATATCCCTTTGGCTATTCGAGGTCTTTTCTGGTTCCATATAAATTTTAGAATTATTTGTTCCATTTCTTTGAAAAAGATGGATGGTACTTTGATAGGAATTGCATTAAATGTGTAGATTGCTTTAGGTAGCATAGACATTTTCACAATATTTATTCTTCCAATCCAGGAGCATAGAACATTTTTCCATTTCTTTGTGTCTTCCTCAATTTCTTTCATGAGTACTTTATAGTTTTCTGAGTATAGATTCTGTGCCTCTTTGGTTAGGTTTATTCCTAGGTATCTTATGGTTTTGGGTGCAATTGTAAATGGGATTGACTCCTTAATTTCTCTTTCTTCTGTCTTGCTGTTGGTGTAGAGAAATGCAACTGATTTCTGTGCATTGATTTTATATCCTGACACTTTACTGAATTCCTGTATAAGTTCTAGCAGTTTTGGAGTGGAGTCTTTTGGGTTTCCACATATAGTATCATATCATCTGCGAAGAGTGATAATTTGACTTCTTCTTTGCTGATTTGGATGCCTTTAATTTCCTTTTGTTGTCTGATTGCTGAGGGTAGGACCTCTAGTACTATGTTGAATAGCAGTGGTGATAATGGACATCCCTGCCGTGTTCCTGACCTTAGCGGAAAAGCTTTCAGTGTTTCTCCATTGAGAATGATATTTGCGGTGGGTTTTTCATAAATGGCTTTGATGATATTGAGGTATGTGCCTTCTATCCCTACACTTTGAAGAGTTTTGATCAGGAAGGGATGCTGTACTTTGTCAAATGCTTTTTCAGCATCTATTGAGAGTATCATATGGTTCTTGTTCTTTCTTTTATTGATGTGTTGTATCACATTGACTGATTTGCGGATGTTGAACCAACCTTGCAGCCCTGGTATAAATCCCACTTGGTCGTGGTGAATAATCCTTTTAATGTACTGTTGAATCCTATTGGCTAGTATTTTGTTGAGCATTTTCGCATCTGTGTTCATCAAGGATATTGGTCTATAGCTCTCTTTTTTGATGGGATGCTTGTCTGGTTTTGGGATCAAGGTGATGCTGGCCTCATAAAATGAGTTTGGAAGTTTTCCTTCCATTTCTATTTTTTGGAACAGTTTCAGGAGAATAGGAATTAGTTCTTCTTTAAATGTTTTGTAGAATTCCCCCGGGAAGCCGTCTGGCCCTCGGCTTTTGTTTGTTTGGAGATTTTTAATGACTGTTTCAATCTCCTTACTGGTTATGGGTCTGTTCAGGCTTTCTACTTCTTCCTGGTTCAGTTGTGGTAGTTTATATGTTTCTAGGAATGCATCCATTTCTTCCAGATTGTCAAATTTGTTGGCGTAGAGTTGCTCATAGTATGTTCTTATAATAGTTTGTATTTCTTTGGTGTTAGTTGTGATCTCTCCTCTTTCATTCATGATTTTATTTATTTGGGTCCTTTCTCTTTTCTTTTTGATAAGTCTGGCCAGGGGTTTATCAATTTTATTAATTCTTTCAAAGAACCAGCTCCTAGTTTCGTTGATTTGCTCTATTGTCTTTTTGGTTTCTATTTCATTGATTTCTGCTCTGATCTTTATGATTTCTCTTCTCCTGCTTGGCTTAGGGTTTCTTTCTTGTTCTTTCTCCAACTCCTTTAGGTGTAGGGTTAGGTTGTGTACCTGAGACCTTTCTTGTTTCTTGAGAAAGGCTTGAACCGCTATATATTTTCCTCTCAGGACTGCCTTTGTTGTGTCCCACAGATTTTGAACCGTTGTATTTTCATTATCATTTGTTTCCATGATTTTTTTCAATCCTTCTTTAATTTCCCGGTTGACCCATTCATTCTTTAGAAGGATGCTGTTTAGTCTCCATGTATTTGGGTTCTTTTCAAACTTCCTTTCGTGGTTGAGTTCTAGCTTTAGAGCATTGTGGTCTGAAAATATGCAGGAAATGATCCCAATCTTTTGATACCGGTTGAGTCCTGATTTAGGACCGAGGATGTGATCTATTCTGGAGAATGTTCCATGTGCACTGGAGAAGAATGTGTATTCTGTTGCTTTGGGATGAAATGTTCTGAATATATCTGTGATGTCCATCTGGTCCCGTGTGTCGTTTAAGGCCTTTATTTCCTTGCTGATCTTTTGCTTGGATGATCTGTCCATTTCAGTGAGGGGAGTGTTAAAGTCCCCTACTATTATTGTATTATTGTTGATGTGTTTCTTTGATTTTGTTATTAATTGGTTTATATAGTTGGCTGCTCCCATGTTGGGGGCATAGATATTTAAAATTGTTAGATCTTCTTGTGGGACAGACCCTTTGAGTATGATATAGTGTCCTTCCTCATCTCTTATTATAGTCTTTGGCTTAAAATCTAATTGATCTGATATAAGGATTGCCACTCCTGCTTTCTTCTGATGTCCATTAGCATGGTAAATTCTTTTCCACCCCCTCACTTTAAATCTGGAGGTGTCTTCGGGCTTAAAATGAGTTTCTTGGAGGCAACATATAGATGGGTTTTGTTTTTTTATCCATTCTGATACCCTGTGTCTTTTGACAGGGGCATTTAGCCCATAAACATTCAGGGTAACTATTGAGAGATATGAATTTAGTGCCATTGTATTGCCTGTAAGGTGACTGTTACTGTATATGGTCTCTGTTCCTTTCCGATCTACCACTTGTAGGCTCTCTCTTTGCTTAGAGGACCCCTTTCAATATTTCCTGTAGAGCTAGTTTGGTGTTTGCAAATTCTTTCAGTTTTTGTTTGTTCTGGAAGCTTTTAATCTCTCCTTCTATTTTCAAAGATAGCCTAGCTGGATATAGTATTCTTGGCTGCATGTTTTTCTCGTTTAGTGCTCTGAAAATATTATGCCAGCTCTTTCTGGCCTGCCAGGTCTCTGTGGATAAGTCAGATGCCAATCTAATATTTTTACCATTGTATGTTACAGACTTCTTTTCCCGGGCTGCTTTCAGGATTTTCTCTTTGTCACTGAGACTTGTAAATTTTACTATTAGGTGACGGGGTGTGGGCCTATTCTTATTGATTTTGAGGGGCGTTCTCTGAACATCCTGAATTTTGATGCTTGTTCCCTTTGCCATATTGGGGAAATTCTCCCCAATAATTCTCTCCAGTATACCTTCGGCTCCCCTCTCTCTTTCTTCTTCTTCTGGAATCCCAATTATTCTAATGTTGTTTCATCTTATGATGTCACTTATCTCTGGAATTCTCCCCTCGTGGTCCAGTAGCTGTTTGTCCCTCTTTTGCTCAGCTTCTTTATTCTCTGTCATTTGGTCTTCTATATCACTAATTCTTTCTTCTGCCTCATTTATCCTAGCAGTGAGAGCCTCCATTTTTTATTGCACCTCATTAATAGCTTTTTTATTTCAACTTGGTTAGATTTTAGTTCTTTTATTTCTCCAGAAAGGGCTTTTATATCTCTCGAGAGGGTTTCTCTAATATCTTCCATGCCTTTTTCGAGCCCGGCTAGAACCTTGAGAATTGTCATTCTGAACTCTAGATCTGACATATTACCAATATCTGTATTGATTAGGTCCCTAGCCTTCGGTACTGCCTCTTGTTCTTTTTTTTGTGTTGAATTTTTCCGTCTTGTCATTTTGTCCAGATAAGAGTATATGAAGAAGCAAGTAAAATACTAAAAGGGTGGCAACAACCCCAGGAAAATATGCTTTAACCAAATTAGAAGAGATCCCAAATTGTGAGGGGGGAGAAAGGGGATAAAAAGAGGTTCAAAAAGGAAGAAAGAAAAAAAAAAAGAAAAAAGAAAAAAAAGAAAAGAAAAGAATTTAAAAAAAGAAAACAAATAAGAAAAATATAAAAAAGAAAAAATATATATATTGGATAAACTAGTTAAAAACGTTAAAAAAGAAAAAGGTAAAAGTTAAAAAAAAAATTTACCAGAAGGCGAGAAAAAAAAAACAAAAAATGAAAAAGAAAAAATTAAATTAACTGCAAGACTAAAAAAAATCACAGGGAAAAAGCCATGAGTTCCGTGCTTTGCTTTCTCCTCCTCTGGAATTCTGCTGCTCTCCTTGGTATTGAAACCGCACTCCTTGGTAGGTGAACTTGGTCTCGGCTGGATTTCTTGTTGATCTTCTGGGGGAGGGGCCTGTTGTAGTGATTCTCAAGTGTCTTTGCCCCAGGCGGAATTGCACCGCCCTTACCAGGGGCCGGGGTGAGTAATCCGCTCGGGTTTGCTTTCAGGAGCTTTTGTTCCCTGAGCGCTTTCCGTAGAGTTCCGAAGGACAGGAATACAAATGGCGGCCTCCTGGTCTCCAGCCCAGAGGAGCCGAGAGCCCAGGGCCCCACTCCTCAGTGCGCCCTCAGAGAACAGTGCCCAGTTACTCCCGTCTGCCTGATCTCCGGCCGTGCTCCGAGCTCACCGAGCCTGTGACCGGTTCAAGGTAACACCGAGCTGTGAGCTTACTGTCGGCTCTGTCTCTGTAGCTGGCTTTCCCGTTCCAATACCCGCAAGCTCTGCGACACTCAGACACCCCCGATCCTTCTGTGACCCTGCAGGACCTGAGGCCACGCTGACCCCGGGTGGGCTTCGCCCCGGTTTAGCCTCTGGAGCGATGTCCCTCAGCGGAACAGACTTTTAAAAGTCCTGATTTTGTGTGCCGTTGCTCCGCCGCTTGCCGGGAGCCGGCCCCTCCCCCCGGGGTCTATCTTCCCGTCGCTTTGGATTCACGTCTCCGCCGGTCCTACCTTTCAGAAAGTGGTTGTTTTTCTGTTTCCAGAATTGCTGTTCTTCTTCTCTTCGATCTGCCGATGGATTTTCAGGTGTTTGCAATCTTTAGATAAGCTATCTAGCTGATCTCCGGCTAGCTGAAGTAGTCTCAGCCTGCTACTTCTCCACCATCTTGACTCCTCCTCCTACACATACACTGGTTTTAAGAAAAACGGAGATTTGAAAAGTATATTTATAGGGACAGATGCTGTGTGTTTGTGTAGCCAAGTCTTAAAAGTCCTACCTGAGGCAAAATAGTTCCTTTTGGGGAGATTTTGCTAGGTTATTGTGAAGGTTGGACCCTTTGTTCAGGTCTATTGTGATGACTCTATTTATAAGTCAGTAAAGGATAGAATTAAGTTTTTTCTGTTGAAATTTACATAAGCATCTCATTTAATATTCACAAAAACTGCATGGGGTAAGTGATCCTATCTCCAATTCATGAGGAGGAAATCAAACTCAGAAAAAAAAATAAAAATTAAGGACACAAAGTTTTTAAGTAATGGGCTAGGATCCCAAACCCAGGTTTGTTTCTTTGTTTTTTTAATATGAAAGTTCCTTTCTTTCATATTGCATTGCCTTATGAAAATTACTGGCCAAGTGTCTCACTTTTGGAAATAGCTTTTGTATTAAAATATACAGGACTTTAAAATGTCCCTTAAAGTGATTTCAGGGGAGATTATTTTTAGATTTTTTTTAGGTCATAAATGGGAAGACATGATGGTACAAGCATATATGGCAGGCTGTTCAGAGTATGTTCTGTTGCCTTTGGAAACTGCAATTTCCAGATGCCATTGAGTTCTGGTTTTAGAAGATCACTATTTTCAGACCCACTAATAAAATGTAGATGAAAGTAAAATTCTTAATATTGCAACCCCCAGAATGATTCCTAAATAGTGAAAGATCTTTATCATTTATAATTCATATCCTGCTCAACATAGGCAAATACTTTCATGGTTTAGTGAAGATCCAGAATATTATAAATACCTTAACCAGAATTTGGCAATTTAGAAATTGATCATATGAATGAATCAGAAAGGAATGTATTGATGGTAGTCTTGACAGGTCTGGACAGTTCTGGTTGCTCTAAAAAAAAAATACCGACACTTATGTGCATGTGTCCAAAGACATATGCACAAAGTTTGATTTCTTACTGATATTATTTTATTATTTAAAAATATTTGGATGGTTAGAGTTACCATGAGATTCTTTTAATCTGTTGTAAGTCTTTTTTAAAATTTATTTTTAATTTATTTTCAGCATAACAGTATTCATTGTTTTTGTACCACACCCAGTGCTCCATGCAATCTGTGCCCTCTCTAATACCCACCACCTGGTTCCCCCAACCTCCCACCCCCCACCACTTAAAACCCCTCAGATTGTTTTTTTTTTTAATTTTTTATTTTTTATAAACATATAATATATATTTATCCCCGGGGGTACAGGTCTGTGAATCACCAGGTTTACACACTTCATAGCACTCACCATAGCACATACACCCTCCCCAATGTCCATAACCCCACCCCCCTTCTCCCAACCTAAGAGTCACTTATGGTTTGTCTCCCTCCCAATCCCATCTTGTTTCATTTATTCTTCTCCTACCCTCTTAACCCCCCATGTTGCATCATCACTTCCTCATATCAGGGAGATCATATGATAGTTGTCTTTCTCTGCTTGACTTATTTCGCTAAGCATGATACGTTCTAGTTCCATCCACGTTGTCGCAAATGGCAAGATTTCATTTCTTTTGATGGCTGCATAGTATTTGTTTTTTTAAATTTTTTATTTTTTATAAACATATATTTTTATCCCCAGGGGTACAGGTCTGTGAATCACCAGGTTTACACACTTCACAGCACTCACCAAAGCACATACCCTCCCCAAGGTCCATAATCCCACCCCCTTCTCCCAAACCCCCTCCCCCCAGCAACCCTCAGTTTGTTTTGTGAGATTAAGAGTCACTTATGGTTTGTCTCCCTCCCAATCCCATCTTGCTTCATTGATTCTTCTCCTACCCACTTAAGCCCCCATGTTGCATCACCACTTCCTCATATCAGGGAGATCATATGATAGTTGTCTTTCTCTGCTTGACTTATTTCGCTAAGCATGATACGCTCTACTTCCATCCATGTTGTCGCAAATGGCAAGATGTCGTTTCTTTTGATGGCTTCATAGTATTCCATTGTGTATATATACCACATCTTCTTGATCCATTCATCTGTTGATGGACATCTAGGTTCTTTCCACAGTTTGGCTATTGTGGACATTGCTGCTATAAACATTCGGGTGCATGTGCCCCTTTGGATCACTACGTTTGTATCTTTAGGGTAAATACCCAATAGTGCAATTGCTGGGTCATAGGGCAGTTCTATTTTCAACATTTTGAGGAACCTCCATGCTGTTTTCCAGAGTGGCTGCATTAGCTTGCATTTCCACCAACAGTGTAGGAGGGTTCCCCTTTCTCCGCATCCTCGCCAGCATCTGTCATTTCCTGACTTGTTGATTTTAGCCATTCTGACTGGTGTGAGGTGATATCTCATTGTGGTTTTGATTTGTATTTCCCTGATGCCGAGTGATATGGAGCACTTTTTCATGTGTCTGTTGGCCATCTGGATGTCTTCTTTGCAGAAATGTCTGTTCATGTCCTCTGTCCATTTCTTGATTGGATTATTTGTTCTTTGGGTGTTGAGTTTGCTAAGTTCTTTATAGATTTTGGACACTAGTTCTTTATCTGATATGTCATTTGCAAATATCTTCTCCCATTCTGTCAGTTGTCTTTTGATTTTGTTAACTGTTTCCTTTCCTCAGGTTGTTTTTCAAAGTCCATAGTCTCTCATGGTTCACCTCCTCTTCCAATTTCCCCCAACTCCCTTCTCCTAACTCCCCATGTCCACCATGCTATTTGTTATGCTCCACAAATAAGTGAAACCATATGATAATTGACTCTCTCTGCTTGACTTATTTCACTCAGCATAATCTCCTCCAGTCCCGTCTATGTTGCTACAAAAGTTGGGTATTCATTAATCTGTTGTGATTCTATGTGTCTTTATCATATTTTAGCTAGTGTTCAAACTAGACTTTTAAAGTTTGGAGGCAGAAACCCTGTTGTTATAAGTTAGATAATCATCTCTACATTGAAAAAATATATTTCAAGGTGGTTTTTTTTTTCATGCCATGGGCCTCCTTTCAGAAAAATGTTTTAAAATGCATAAAGTACATATATTAAAAAATTGATTAATCATTTTTAATACATATATCAAAACATTTTTGGAAGTTGTGATAGAATATATGTGCTTATGAAGGTTTAGTATTACACAATCTGTAATTCTGAAATATTGACAGTATAAACAATATTGATATATTGGCAACACTTAAAGTGTCCCCAACTTATGATGATTCACCTTAGGATTTTGGACTTTACTATGGTTAAAGAGCAACACGCAGTCAGTAAAGCCCACACTTCAGCGAATTCTGAATTTGGAGCTTTCCCTGCGCTAGGGATAGGCAGTAAAATCCTCTCTCATGATGCTGGGCAGTAGCAGTGAGCCCCAGCTCCCATATAGTGACTTGATCATGAGGACAAACAACCGATCCACTTACAGCTACTCTGTACCCATACAGCCATTCTGTGTTTCACTTTCAGCAGAGCATTCAAGCCATCACATGACGTACACAAAACTTCGTTATACAACAGGCTTTGTGGGAGGATGATTTTGCCAAGCTGTGGGAAAATGTAAGTGTTCAGAGAAAGTTAAGGTAGGTGAGGCTAAGCTGTGAAGTTCAGCAGGTAAGGTGTATTAAGTGCACTCTCAAGTGTTCAACTCGTTCAACTATGTTCAATGGATTTATCTGGACATAATGCCATCGTAAGTCAGGGAACATCTTTAATGTGATAGGAAAAAATCTGTTCTCTTTTGGCAATAAGTCCCAGCAACTGCTAATCACACTGGACGTGCTGCATATATCCACAATGAAAAGACATGCTAAACTTCAGCGGAATGTTAGTGAAAAGGTAAATGTAATTTTTTCCACCCAAATTCATCCTATGCATGGACCCCACATCCAGAAAGCCTGTTAATAGGTTTTCTAAAAGTTTGTATCAACAATGATTATTTGCTGTTATTGTATGCTAAGGGGCCTCTACTATAGTATCTTCAGAACATTTAAAGTAGACTAAACATTTTTAAAGAACAAGCAGACCCATGTTTTGGTGTCTAATGTGGTGGAAGGCTTATTTCTCAGGCACAGAACACTAAGGCAGGTGGCTCTCCTCCGTAATGTAATTCAGGGGCCCAGATTTCTTCCAGCTGTGTCTGCTTTCACATCTAGGGCCTTGCTGTTGTCTAAATTATGCAGATAGAAGGGGAAGAGGATGTGAAACAAGCACTCTGGCTTCTTACAAAGCTTTGGCCCAGAGTTGGCACAACACCCCCCTCCCCAACATTTCCCTTGGCCAGAATGAGTCACATGGTCCCATCTGGGCATCACTTCTGCTAACAACTCTATACAGTGGAGTGGAGAGCACAAAATTTGGGTGGACGGTTAGCTGTAGCTCCCACAAGTTTTCTCTTAGAGCCTTTGCACGGTAGAGATGGGGGAAGTTTTCCTAACACTGTACCACCCTTCACATTCCTAGATGAACCCTACTTGGTTTTGGTGGGTGGTGGTTTTTCTAAATTGCCAAGCTAGAGGAGACGAAAAACAAACAAAAGCAACTGGCAGGTCTTGCTCTGCAAATGGAAGCACCTTAGCTGCAAACCTAGGAGTCATCTTGAGCTGTCCTTCTCTTTCCTCCACAAAGGTCATCTATCTGCTGCTCCCTCTTTTACCTCCTGAGTACTACTTAAATCCGACTGCCACTGCTGCAGCCTCACTTCAGAACCTTATCAGTTCTTTCCTGGATAACATCTACAATAGCCTTCTGACTGAACACTCGGTCTACAGCTCTGTCCTTCTTCCAGGGCCATCTTCTCTAACAAGGTTCTCAAATTCTGAAAACTTCATACCTCTCTCAATAAACAAACTGAAAACACATCTCAACACATGCACTTTGACTTCCGTAAGTCATGCTTACTCTTTCACCATTACATTTGTCCTAAAATGCTATGATTTTAAAATGGAGAGATTAAAGTATGTCTAGATTCAAACCCCTCAGATTGTGTATCTAGAAATAGGAGTTTTAACATGATCTTCTCCACCCAGTGGATTACTTGATACACACCTGTATCAGTCTGGGTTCTGTCAGGTCTCTTAAGACACTACAATACTATAGGACTGAGGGGTTCACAGAAGAATTACCGCTCACCTGGATGAGGCAGAAACTGGGAAGTGAAGGTCTGTCTGCAAAGGGGTAGTCAGAGCGACGGAGAAACAGTCACTGTCTCAACTAGAAGCATAAAACCTGGGGTTTACAGGAGTCTGAGGAGCAATGGGTCTGACCACGACAATGCATGGGAAATGGGCGCTCCCACACAGGGCTCCCGTAAACACTTATAAAGAACTGTCCCCGTGACTCCCACAACCTTCTGAGTATAATGGCCTGCGTTTCACCTGGGCCTGCTAAATCTCCACAAGCTCCTCTCATCACAGAGCTAGTGCATAACTACTGGGAAGGCAATGAAAGGGAAATCTTCCCAGCCTTAGGAGAGATGACACATGGTCGAACCAGTTGACAACAAGCATTCCTATACAACATACTTGGAACACGGCCACCTCGGGATGGGGACGGATAGTCTAATCTGGACTGAGTGAGATTTTTCTGAAACACACCAGATTTTGTCTTACCCAAAATCTTTGTGTAGCTTTCTTTTGCCTCTCTCTAGTTTTTTGTTTCTTTTTGGTTCTAGTAGTTTAATCATTTTAGCCTTGCAAACTTTTATTTGCATACTTACATGAGTGCATAAACAAATAAAATATAAATTCTTATTGCAAGCATTGGCTGAACAGTGGGAGGACATTGAAAGCCTCTTCTATACCCTTACTGTCCTTCACAGTTTCCCCTTCTAGCAAAATATCCAGAGCCCCACAGAATTTCTTTAGAAGTCACCACCTTAAATGGTGACATCCAAAGTCAACAGCATGGTGCATAAGGCCCTCTGTCGTCATCAGCCTCCTGTCTACTTTTCAGTTCATCTTCTAATAGCCTTCAAGCCACCCTGCATGGCAGCAGTCCCAATATAATTAGTCTTATCTTAAAGCTTTCCCTTGGCATTTCTGCTGTCCTTTACCTGGAATGCTTCTCTACCTTGTCTGTCAGGTATATTTGTATTCACAAATCATCACTATCTCCAGATCATTTTTTCTGACCCAAACACTCTTCTCCCTCTGAGTACAACATGTAACACAAAGGAGGGCTCCAGAATGCTTTATGTCATGAGTGGAGCTACTTCTGATAATTCTCCCTAAAATATATAATAATATCTCCTATCTCACTCTTCATTTCTCAATTGGTGAGTAATTAGAATCACACATATATAGTGTACAACTTCATTTTTGGTGTTGTTTTAATGCTATATAGTTTTACCTCTGCCTGTGTGTGTGTGTGTGTGTGTGTGTGTGTGTGTGTATGTATTTTGTCAAAACCAGGACATTTTAGGAATTTTCTCATTGAGAAAATCTTGCTTTTGCTGGAGAAAAATTGAAGACCATTACAAAAATGACAAAACAAGCACCATGATTCTGATATTCATAAATTCATACTTCAGCATTCTTATATCAGTCAGAATGGCTAGAATCAAAGCAAAAAGAAACAAGTGTTGGAGAGATGTTAAGAAAAGGGAATCCTTGTGCTGCATTGGTTGGAATGTAAAGTGGTAAAACCACCATGGAAAACAGTATGGAGGTTGCTCTAAAAATTAAAAAGAGAAAACACAGACAATCCAGAAATTCCGCTGTTGGATATTTACCCAATGAAATAAAAGTGGTAATTTAAGAAGATACATGTGTTCCTATGTTTACTGCAGCCTTATTTACAATTGCCAAATTATGGAAGCAACATAAGTGTCTATTTATTGAAGAATGAATAAAGAACATGTGTGTGCACTGTATAGACACACACAATGGAATATTACTCAGCCATAAAGAAAGAATGAAATCTTGCCCTTTGCAATACCATAGATGGACTCAGACAATATATGCTCAGTGAAATATGTCAAAGAAGGACAAACACCAAATTATTTCACTGATATGTGGAACATAACAAATGAACAAAGAAGCAAGCAAAAAGCAAAAAGAAGAAGAAGAAGAAGAAGAAGAAGAAGAAGATTCATAGATAAAGAGAACAAACATAGTTGTCAGAGGGAAGAGGAGTGGGATTATGGCTAAAGTAGTGAAGTGGTTTAAAAGATACAAACTTCTAGTTTTAAAATAAGTAATGAGGATTAAATGTACAGCATAGGGAATATAGTCAATGGACTGTAATAATGTATGGTGACAGATATAACTACAGTTTTCATGGTGACCATGTAATGTGTAGAATTGTTGAATCACTATGTCATATAGCTGAAACTAATATAACATTTTTTCAACTATATTTCAATAATAAACATTAAAAAAATAAAAGTGGCATTTTCCTAATATAGAATAATGACCAACATGCATATGAAATGATCCTCAACATTACTAATCCTTAGGGAAATTGCAAATTACCCATACAATGAGAAACCACCTCCCACCTGTTAGAATGGCTATCATCAAGAAGACAAGAGGCAACAGGTGCCAGTGAGAATATGGTGGAAAAGGAACACTTACACATTGTTGTTGGCAATGTAAATGGCCCAACCTCTATGGAACACAATAGAGATGTTCCTCAAAAAATTAAAAATTGATTTACCATATGATCCAGCAATTCCAGTTCTAGATATTTTCTCAAAGGAAATTTAAACAGGATTTCCAGAAGATATCCGTACTTCCATGTTATTTTAACTTTATTCATAATTGGCAAACTATGAAAAGAACCCAAGTGTTCATCAATGGGTAGATGGATAAAAAGGATGTGGTACATTTACACAGTGCAATATTAAACAACAAGAGAAAGGAAGATATCCTCCAGTTTGGTGGACCTAATATATTATGCTAAACAAGATGAATCAAACAGAGAAAAACGAGTACTGTATGATGTCATTTATACATGGAATCTAAAAAAGTTAAACATGTAGTAAAAAGTACAATGGTGGTTATGAGGGAATGTGGGTGTGGATACGTATATGTGTGGTAAGACCAATTGTGTTTAAGGGTACAGATTTGTAACAGGTAGTAATAATCCATGAAGCTCTAATTCACATTATAATTAATATAGGTAATAATGTCATTATGTAATGTGACAAATATCACTGCATTGACAATTACATTACAATATTATATGAATCAAAGTAATATGCTATAAACCTTAAATTTAAAGAATGTTATGCATCACACTCATTCAACAAAAAAATTTTTTTTAAATGATTCCTACTAATAATCCATAGGATGAGTGACTTAGGAACTCTGAAGATAATTAAAGAGATTATTCACGACCAGTTTGTTTACTCCCCTCATTCTAGAAATAAGTGATTGAGTCCCATAGGTAGAGACATGTTCTAAATTACACTTTTTAACAGGATGGAAAGTAAAATACAATTTCCCCCTGGTCCTCCAGGCCAGTATCACTAGCGGATGATGAGCAAAGGTGAGACTGTAAGGACATGAGAACATCGAGAGGATGGAGCCCAGCCACTCACTGAAGTTTATATTTAATCTAAGTTTCCTAACAGAAAGCCATTAAATCTGATGTATACTTTTAAATATTAAATTTAATATACATTTAATGATATGCAAATAATATACAAATTTAGTCTTACAGGGATACACGAGTGAAAGAAAAGAGACCAGTTGAAGGTTATTGCAGTAGATAAGAGATGGTGGTGGCTTGGATGAAGATGGTAGCCAAGGTGATAAAGATAAATGAAAGGGTTCAGTATCTACTCTAGAGTTATAAGCAATAGAACTTGCCGATAGGTTGGATATGTGGAAAAGGAGTGGAGAGGAATCAGAAGGTGTTCTTAGAATTTGTTTAATGATATCAAATACTGAAATGGGAAAGCTCAAGGTGGAAAAAATCAAGAATTCTACTGTATCTCCTTAAGTTCAACGAATCCGTTAACTCTGTTTCCTAATTCCATCCTTAAGCATCTACTTCTGTATAAAGCAGTCTCCTAGAATAATACATATTCCTTCCTCTTACATAGCTTATAACGAAAGGAAGTGCTAACTGGGGGAGGTGTTGCATAAGAGGAGGTCAAAGATGTCTGGGAGGGAAGGCAGGATAGGATTTTTCATGAAAGTCTTACTAACAAAGTGAGTGTTGTGAGATTACATGAGTGTTGTGAGATTATTTCTTATTGAACTAAGGGAAGAAAAGACATAATAGAGGAGGTGTTATTTGACATGGGCCTTTTAGGAGAGAGAGATATGGCATCTCAGACAGAAGGGAAGTTGTTCTCAAAGACAAGTAAAAGAACAGGTTCAAGCCATGTCCAAAAACTAGGGAATAGTTCAAGGTTTGATTGATAGATTGATTCAGCTGTTTCAAAAGTATTTATTAAAAACTTAGTGTATGCCAGTTACTGTTACCAGCTGGGGACTCAAGGATGGCTGAGATACAGCCTTTTCCCTCAGAAGGTTTACTCCCCAGTAAGTGAGGTTGAATGAATTTGATGAACACATGGGAAAGTGGTATGATAACAAATACTTTACATTTATACATATTTTTATTCATTCAATATATATTTATTGAGTACCTATCATGTACATTGTCCTTGAACTTGCACATCGTCCTAGGACTTATATCCTGGTATAAACAGATGTGTTTATGGAAGTTCTAGAAAAGGATTAGTAACGTTTTAACTTGGGGTGTGGTTGAGATTATTCAGAAAAGACTTTACAAATAATTCAGATTTTATACTATAGTGGTTGGAGTTGAGACCAAAATATTCGGCAAGGACCACATTAGGCAAGGCTACTAATGTCCATCCAATGAGTCTGGCTTAATTCAGTTGTCAGTGAGAAGTCATTGAGGGATTTTTGACAACTTGAGTGACAGAATTAGAACTTTTATTTGGCTCTTTTAAAAAATTTTGTCTTTTATTAATTTGATACAGGTAGAGCTAAATTTAGGAGAAGCAGGGAAAGGAGAAGTTTTGAAAGACTCAGCAATTCCACTCCTAGGAATACACTTAAGAGAGCTGAAAAAAATATATCTACACAAAAACCTATCCAGAACTGTTTACAACATCATCATTCATGACAGCCCAAAGTGGAAACAACTCAAATATCCATCAGTGGATGAATGGATAAAGAAATGTGGTATATCCATATCATTAAATATTAATCATCTATAAAAAGGAATGAAGTACTAAATCATGGTATGACATAGATGAGGCTTGAAAACATTATGCTAAATGAAAGAAGACAGACACAAAAAGTTACAAATCATATGATTCCACTTATTTAAACTGTCTATAATAGGCAAATCCATGGAGACAGAAAGTAGACTAATGGTTTCTAGGGGTTGGGGGGAGGGCAAGGTGGGGAAAGTGATTGTAAATGGGTTTGGGGTTTCTTTTGGGGATAATGAAATTATTCTAAAATTAGACAGTAGTGATAATTGTATAACTGTGAATATACAAAAAAAACAATGAATTGCACACTTCAAAAAGATGAATTTTATGGTATGCGAATTATATCTCAATAAAGTTATTACTTTAAAGAGTAAATAGTTTTAAGACCAATGATGTTATTACTGGGACATGAGGAGAGGACATGAGGAGGAACAGCTATGAAAGAAAGATGAATTTGGGAGATAATTGATGTTAAGACACTTAAAAAACATCTGGGTATAAATATCCATTATTGTACATGCCATTTGCAGCCGCCTTAAAAGATGTATATTTGGGTATTGTCTGCACAGAAATGATTACTGGAACCCTTCAGGAGTGGTTAAGTGCTGAGCGACAAAGTGAAAAGAGAAGAGACCAAGTTCAAGGAAAATTTTTAAATATTTTGGGAAGGCACCAAGAGGGAGAACTGAATTCCAGGAAGAAAAACTGTTTGGAAAAAGATCTGAGAAAGGGAAGAGCCTGGAACAGGTGAAGAACTGAGGCTTCTGTGGCTGAACTTAGGGGTAAATCTGAAAAGGATAAGACTGGCTGAACCCTAGGAAGTGAGTTTGAATAAACCTTGTAGGTACAGATATGATGCTTGGTCCTTAACCTACGAACAGGATGGAGCTATTGAACAAGACAGTCATGATCAGATTTGCATTTCTAAAAGATCACTCTAGCTGTAGTATGAAAAATGATTTGTTCAATCAAAATATTCTGGTGGAAGAGAAAAACTTGGACTAGAGTGGTAATAGCATAATTGGAGATATTTGAGAGAGATTTTAGTGATAAAGTGATAACTTGGTGGTGATTGAACATAGGTGGTGAGAAAGTGGCAGGTCTCAAGTGATATGCTTCATTTTCTGGTCACTTTTATTGAATTGTGGTACCTTTAAATGGGATAGAAGAGAACTCTATTGTGAGGGGATGAATGGTGTTTGTCAAAATCCAAGCAGAGTAATTGAGAGGAAAGTTGTATGTACACACAAGACTGTGTGCCCCAGTAAATAGCTCTGAGCTGGAGATAATAACTTGGGGGTCATTATCAACAGACAATCATTAAAGTCATGCAGTAAAAAAGTCTGATTAGGGAAAAAGAGCAGAGTAAGAAGTGAGTAGAACCAACTCAGGACTGAGAATGATGACCTCTGTGAATTTGTAGAACACCAATGTTTAACAGTCAAACTGAGCCACTAAAAGAGAAGCAGAGTGAGAGGGTTAGTCAGAGAAACAGAAGGAACATCACCGTAATTCCACATAGTAAAAACCAGAGAAAGAGTGTTTCAAAGAGAAAGGGGTGATCAGCAAGAATAGATGATTTGCATGATTTTAAGAGGTCAGTGAGAATAAAAACTGAAAACTCTTGGTTGTGAGAATTTAATAACATTCCATGGTGATAATGTACAATAAATTGAATAGATTTCCAAAAACCCAAATCTAGACGTGACTTTTGAATGAGGAGGTATGGCCAGTGCTTATTTTTGTTGAACATGGTTCATAAATGTTCAAAGGAGTTCCTGATGGTAATTAAGGAACTGAGACTTGGTGGCCTTCCAAATGACTTCAGTAATGAGGTATGACTCAGCCAGCTGGAAAGTGTTCCAGATGTAGAGTTTCCAAACCCACAGTCCCCTGGGTCCTCCCTCTCTAGAACCTCCATTCAAAGAAGGCCAGGAAGGTGGAAACAGGATGGGAATTCCACATAATTTCTGGTAGTCACTAAAATCAGAGAGGGAAAACCACATCTAACTCATCAAATATTTTGGTGATAAAATACGTATTTCTTAAATGATAAATTTATCTTTCCCTCTCTCATTCACCCTACTCCCACCTCCAGCAGCCTAAACGCATATGCTCTAATTCCTATTTGTTGAAGACACAACTGGTCTACTTTGGGGGGATTTATCCAAAGGGATGTATAGCAATGCTGGCAATGTAAATTATGGCATTGTTCAAACTTTCTTGCAAAATTTTTATAATCCATTGATGACTTCAGTGTTGATGGTTACCAAGTGAGGTAGGATAGTGATTTTCTGTTATTTAAGGTAATTTAACCCAAGAAGAACATAAACATTATAAATATTTATACTTTCAGCTAGATATATTTTATATGTATTTGAAAGCTAGCTGTATTTAATCATTTTTTATTACATAAGCTAATGATGTGGATAATGTTGTTGTTGTTTTATTCATCTCTCAATGGGTAGTTTCAAAGCTAAATCACCTAAGTGCTCTCTGACAGTACTGCTAAATGATATGATCAAAATCATATAGGGAGATGACAAATCACTGATCAAGAACCACAACCCTAAGTCACAGGCAAGATAAACGGAGCTGAAAGGTGTATATAGGATCTCTTGCACATGCCCAAGAAATATGAAAGTATCTTCCTATTTGATAGCATGCAGCTTAAAAATATACTGTGGGTAAAACTAGGCTGCCTTACTAAACTTTTTTCAAGTGGAATTAATAAAGCTTGACTTTGGGAGGGGTGTGTGCTTTCAAATTAATGTGTAGTCAGCTCTTCCTTTTTCAGAGACCATAAATTGGTTATCAAGTTTTTGGATTTTACAGTGTGTCTGCTTATTTTTCTCTTTTTGTCTTTGTTTTGTTTTGTTTTGTTTTCTCTTGCCTAGTTTCTAGATATGTCATCACTTGTTAGTAATTCCACCTGGCAAGGAGCCAAAACTTAACTCCATTCAGTTTTACCTCCTGCTAGCAGCAATGGTAGAAGATTTATTACAGGAACAGGTTGAAAGTACTGTTTGGAATGAAGTTCAGGGAATATGGTATATTTCAATTACTTGTGCCCTCACTCTGTCTTTAACCAAATAATCCAATCCTGGGCATGCAGTCAGCTAGTCAAGGCTAATAATCTCAAGTATGGGGTATGCACACGCCCTGCTTCTCCCCTTCTTTGCCTGTTCTATCTACCCAACTTTGGCATCAGTCTGATGCATTAACAACTCTACCTGAAGAAAGACAGCCCAAGCCACGTCTAGCTGCCCACTGCATTCATAGCACTCTAGAGAGAGGGAGGAACTACAGAACCAAAAACACAGCCCTTTGAGGTGGATTTGAATCACCTGGGGGTCTTGTTAAAATGCAAATTTTCACTCAGTACATCTGGGATGGGCCTGAGATTCTGCATTTCTAATAATCTCCCATACAATGATATTGTTGCTGGTCTATAGGCCCATTATGCAAAAAAAATGTATATTTTGCTATAAATCAGTGGGTTTCAAAGATGTTTCCTTTAAAAAAATTATCTCATTGTGGTAGGAACACTTAATATGACAGCTACCCTCTTAACAAAAATTTAAGTATATAATAACTTCTCTCGAATTTACTCATCTTACTTAACTGAAACTTTATGCCTCTTGATTATTAGGTCCCCATTTCTACCTCTCCAAGCCCCTGGCAACCACCATTCCACTCTTGATTCTGTGAATTTGGCTATATTAGATCACCTCATATAAGTGAAATCATGCAATATTTGTTCTTCTGTGTCTGGCTTACTTCACTTCACACAATATCCCCAACTTACATCCACTTTGTCACATATGGCAGAATTTCTTTCTTTTGAAAGACTGAAGGGTATTCCATTCTATGCATATATCACTCTCACTTCACCTACGGGAAGGAAGGCGTCCCTACATATGTCTAACACCTCAACTTTTCTGAGGGGCTCCCCAGAGGACTGGCCTATGTCTCACCTGAGCTCTGATGGGTTTTGCATAGTCTATGTGCCTGAAGGAAGACAGGGATGGTGCTTTGGGTTGGGAGATGTCATGGATCCTCCCCTGCTCAGTACAGAGCAAGTGCACAAAAACTCTCAGCTCTCAGCTTCCTTCTGAGTGGGCAAAGAGTCGAGTGAAGCATGTTTTCTTAAAAGCAGTAGATTTTCTTTCTCAAAAGAAATATTTTATAAAAGTTCAATGTATAAAACAGAGAAGAGTAGTTCTGTCAAGGGAGGGTCCCCTAAACCCTGCTCATTTATCTTCTTCCAGTTTCTCTCAGCCACAGATATCTCAGTGGAAATCTATTTTTCCAAAGGGCGCAGACAAAAAAATCCACTGCTGTAGGCTCCAGTTTGTATCTCCTAGCCAGTACTACAAGGTAGTTTTCATTCATTTAACACACATTTATGTTTGTGCCTACTATGTGTCAAGCACATAGTGGGACTTACATTCTAGTATAATATAATTACAATAATACAAATACAATAATTTTGTATACTTATTTAAAATACAACATAGAGTGATACAATAGCAAATAACAAACAGAATGAATAAATAAATTACTCAGTACGTTAGAAGGAGATAAGAACCACAGAAGAAGATGGGGACCAGGGTAGGAGGAATGAGGAGTCTGATTGGCTGGGACAGAAACAACTGTAAATAGGGTGACAAAGGGGCCTTGTGAAGGTGATACTCAAGCAGACATGAAGTTAACCCAGTGCTGTAATGACAGTGCATGAGCTCATGGTAAAAGATTGCTGCTGACCCCAGCTATGTGAAGGTGGCCTGGAGGCCATCAAAAGGCAATCCATGTTAGGTAACTGATTTTGCAGACCACTTGTCCTGGCCTGCCTCTCTGCTCAGGAGACATGAAACCACACATTGGATTTTGCAGCCTGCCATCTCAGAGATCAGTCCAGGATTGGGGATCACTATCAATTATTCATCTTTCCATCCATCCATCCATCCATCCATCCATCCATCCATCCATCTATTCATCAAACATGTATTAACTGTCTACCATATTGAGGACTTTGTGCCAAGTGACCAGGAAGCAGTGCTCAAATCATCCGAAGCCCTACCTCCTCCTCAAGATGTTTGCAATCTGGTCAGACTGGGTGCACATGCATGAAATGGCAATCCCAAAACAACATGCTAAATGCAAGATAAAGTTATTCACCTTAATGAGAATTAAGGGTGCATCAACCCAGGCCTGCCGTCATAGAATGCTACCTGATAAAAGGATGAGCAGCCCTTCAGTGGTGGCAGCCTATCTCCCTCCTAACAAGACTACCTGCTGAATAATTGCCCTGTAAGTCTGAAACTCTTAGTAAATATCAGGTCTTGGCTCAAGAGGTTTTCTCCCCCCCCTTCCAAATCATTGTTAATTGAAGTAAATTATTACATTCAGATATTCCTAGACTCAGTACTAGTGAAATATTTTTCTTCATTTATAATTTATTTTGCTATACACTCATGACACTCACGGCACTTCCATCATGCTGAAAAGCATTTTCTTGACTGTTTGTGGAGTTACCCAGGGGTAATAAATGTGTTGTTACATTTTGTAGACTGAAAAATGTCCTGTGTGGGCAACCAAAAGAGAGAGGGCAGGCAGAAGGGGAGGGAGGGAAAAGGAGACACAGGTGTACAGAGTGAAAGGCAGAGAACAAACAGAAATAAGCCCAGAGCAGGAAGAGGAAAAGCACATCTGTCCACATGATCTAGCATCCAAGGGATGCTCATGTTCAAGTGACACAACCTCACTCATGTCAGGATGGCCTGGTGTCGGTTGGTTGGCAGGCACTGCTGCCACCTTTGTCCTGAGAAAAGGTGCCCAGCAGAGGTACTGGATGAATGTCACACTATCCCAGCATAGGAGCTTTGTGCATTATGGGGACGAGACTTTTCAACTGAGAGATCAAAGAGGAGATCTCGGAACGGAAATCCGATTTCAAAGGATGTCAGCAGAGCTGTGCAGATAGACCGGGTTCATTCCCTTGTTCTCACATTTGTAACCCAGCTCCTCCAGGACACCACACACACTTTCTCCTGTTGTGTGTGCTCCATGGGCAGGGGTGGGAGGGTTGGGGGGCTGGGGACTCACATGCATTTTTCTGCTTGTAGGAGATGGCAACAATACTCTGAGGGGCTAGTTCTCTGGCACAAAAGCTGGGTATACTGGGCTGGGGTGTGGGGTCTTTGGCCCTCTTTTCTCTCCACCTTCTGCTTCCTTCCCCACTCAGCCTTCTACTCCTGGAACACATGGCAGGCAAAAATAACTAGGGCCTTTACTGTCAATGTTCTGAACATTAATTAATCTCTACCCTACATCCCCCAGGCTGGAGAATCTCTATCATGATTATTCCTGGGATAGTCTTGAGACACAGATGGACCCACGGACAATTCTTGAGTGGCCCCACCCCTCCATTATCATAGATATCTTCTTAGACTGGTGGTCATCAGTCCTAGAGCATTGTTCCTCAGTCAGTCTCAGGCTTGACCCAGGAATGCTGAAGAGAGACAACTGCCTGTTTCTGTCAGGCAATGGGCCATCCCATCATCCTCTTTCTGACAGTGACATTGAGGGACAATTTGTAGAAAAGCATGGTTTGTAAGGAGGGTAGGTGTGGTGATGAGCATTGGGTGTTAGATGCAACTAATGAATCATCATTGAACACTACATCAAAAACTAATGATGCACCATAAGCTGGCTAATTGAACATAATAAAAGAAAAATAAAGTAAGACAACAACAACAAAAGAAAAGCATAATTTGGAGATCCTTCCCCAGATTAGATTACAGTTTAGTGTCAGGCTCAAAAGATAACCCTCAAGCATTCCTCACTTCCTAAAGTAGCCATTAGTGATATATTATCCATGAATTTATTTATATATTCTCAGCCCTACTGATTTCTTCATATTCTGTCTCTTAAGGAAACAAGTTCCTTAGGTTTACTATTATATAAAGTACGTTTTCCTTTTCTGTGAGTGTGCTAAATATATTTCTTTTATATACCTTTTGGTAGTCACTGAATAAACCTATCCCCCATATCCTATAGGATTTGGTTAATCTATATATTTATTTAATAAACACTTATTGAGCACTTTCTTTCTTAAAAAAACGTTTTATTTATTATTTATTTGACAGACAGAGATCACAAGTAGGCAGGGAGATAGGCAGAGAGAAAGGAGGAAGCAGGCTGTCTGTGGAGCAGAGAGCCTGATGTGGGGCTGATCCCAGAACCCTGGGATCATGACCTGAGCCAAAGGCAGTGGCTTTAATCCACTTAGCCACCCAGGCGCCCCTATTGAGCACTTTTTTGTGATGACTAAAGACTTGTACTTTCTTTTTTCGTGGCTTACATACACAGAGCTATATTTTTCTTTCCTTGCTCACCTACTTGTCCTTAACTGTGCCTTCCCAGGCAGCATTATATCTTTCTTGCACTCCCCACAGGACCCTGGTTGTGGACTTCCACATTTTGGTGCAAAGACAGGGTAATATTCTATATTTTGTTCCCACTGCTCCTGTTCACAATGGCCTACATTTTGTTGTTCTTTGGCCACAACAATACCTGTTCACTATATATTGTCACTGATTATTATTAGAATTGTTCCAAATCAATGTCTGAGTATTTTAGCCTCATTCACTCCTTTGGAGTACTTTTCCCCAGTGCCATTACCTTCCCCTTGCTCATATCGAAATGCATTTGACATTTTAAAAAGCCACGTGCAAAGCCTAGAAAGTTCACACTGATTAGCATCTTATTGTTCAGAATATTTCATTCTATTATGCCATCTAAGTACAGGTCAACTCAAAAGAAGCTACACCTAATAGTTATTTGCATGTTAAATACTATAGCAAATAAAAATGTAGCCTTACAAATAATTTTTCAACTCTTATCCCTTATTTACAATTAAGAGAAGAAAGAGACCTATGTTATCATAAACCACAAATAATTCATCAGCTTCTTTCAAGCTCATAATTGTATGACCCTTCATCATTGAATCTTCTCTGACAGTTTTTCTCTTTCTTCTCCCCTAATCTTTATCCTCTAATCAAAAACATTGGTAAAAACAGAGTAGTGAAAAAAAAAAAATGAGAGAGAAGTGAACAGCTGCCAAATTTAAACCAAATATCCAATAAGCAAAGTAGCCAAAGGCTAACATTTTCCATTTTGGATGGTGGCAGAATATGAAAGAGACTACTAACTGTCTACCAAAATCCATTTTCCCTTTCTCCTGACACACACCTAGACATCACTTAATGGAATCCCTATTTGTTCAAAATCGTCATCGGCTGAACACCAGCTAACTTCTACTGTATTGAGCCACTGAGTGTTACCTCAATTTAGTCTAACCTAATCAAAGAAATTACTTCCCTTAGAGTCAGTTGTCTCTCAGCCAAAGGTTTATTTCCATAACCTAATAAGTAGATGTCCAGGTTACCGAGTCATAAGGTAAAATTTTTGAGAGAAAAGGACACTTACTTAGTATTGTCAACCTTGAGAATCTGATTTTAAGAGATAGGAAGGAGTGCCCTGTGGATGCGCATGCTAACTCTCCCGGTGGATATTTCCCTGTATCTAATTCATTGATCCCTTTCCACCCTTCATTGTTTCTCTCCTGGTTCGACAACATTTACAGCTTCTGCTGAAGGAGAAATATCCAGAAATCAAGGTCATAATTTCCGAGAGTTTTTGATAAATGAACAGAGTTATATAACCACCACTATAATCAAAATAAAGAACATTTCCCTCTCCTCCCCAAATTTACCCCATAGAAATTGCTCCCTTGTAGCTGATGGGTCTGTAATCAAAGGAACGAGACTGATACAAAGCAAAGGTCAAGCAAAGCTTTATTTTGCGCCAAGCATGGAGAATCAAATCGAAGGGTCGGAATCGCCTCTTACAGAGAGGGTGACCCCTCCCTGTCTTACCGACTAACTTTTAAAGGGCAAGAGCCATGTGGTTGCGCCTGGCCACACACAGGTGGCCACTGAGATTGCAACACACAGAGAAAGCTGCATAGTCATGCTAGATCACACACAACTGACCAATTGAATCGCAATTTACCCTATAGTAGATATTTGAACTAGCCTATCACCTTGGTCAGAATTGGCGCCCAAAATGTGCCCAAAAGGCGGGGCCCACACTCTTTGGTAGCTAGGGAGACAGTATGCGTGCTCCACTGATTGGATGTCTCCACCTGGCCTGACCTGCCCTTGTATTTGGACTTTGTTACCTGGGGCTGGTTTCCCGGACTTGCTTTTAAGTAAGTCCTGGTTGGGGGAGGGGGGCAGAGTCAGTTTCAGTTTTACTGCATAAACAACAAAATCACCATTTAACTGGATGGAATCACTCTGACTAAATAGACCCTTACAGTAGCCAGCCCTTCTCTGTACCCCCAGCCTCTTGCAGCCAGTGATCTGTTTTTTCTATAGTGTAACATAAATGGGACCATAGAGGCTGTATGCAGCCTTTTGGATGTGGTTCCTTTCATGAACACAGAGCATGTCAACTTGCCCCATACTGTGGCATTCGGCAGTAATTCTTTCCCTTCTCTTTGCTGGATTGTATTCCATTACATGGGCGTGTCACTGTTCGATAATCCATTCCCCAGCTGAAGGACATGTGGATTGTTTTCAGTTTGGAGCTATTATGAATAAAACCACACTAAACATTTATCCATGTACATGGTTTTATGTGGACAGAGTTTTCATTTCACTTGGGTAATAACAAGGAGTGGGATCACTGAGTTGTGTGGGAAGGTTGTGTTTAACTTTCTACAAACCTGTCAAACTGTTTCAAAGTGCCTGTTCTGTTTCATACTCTCACCAGAGTTCAAAAATTTCAAAAATTTATCATTCCAATGCCATAGATTAACTTTGCCCATTTTAGAACACTGTATAAATGAAATCATTTGTCTATGTTCTTTTACTTGTATAATGTACATGAAATTCATCCATGTCATGACATATACCAGCAGTTCATTCTTTTTTACTGCTGAGAAGTATTCTGATATATGATGTGCTTTTTTTGTTTATGTATTAGCCTGTTGGTGCACATGGTTGTTTCCAGTTTGGGGTTATTATGAATAAAGCTTCTGTGAATATTCTTGTGCTTATCTTTTTATGGACATACGCTCCTCCCAGCTGTCCCTCCAAGTGCTTGCAGATTGGGCATGCCATGAACCTAGGCCCTAACCCTAAATCTAGATTGGGTTCTCAGGCTTCTGACTCCAGAGGCCTGGCCCACAAGCCCTCTAGATTGGGGACCCCTGAGCTACACCCCAGGATTCTGCCTGCCACCCAAGGGGAAACCAAGCCATTTGGAACTGCACATAATCCTCAGAGTGGGAGAAACCTGCATGCCCCCTCAGGCTACCCCCACATTTGTCCCCCTACTGGGCCACAAACACGGAGCATGATGCTCAGCCTGACCCTCTCCCTCAAGTCTGCCCCTGGAAAGCTCACTTCAGCAGTGACCCTCAGGAGAGCTGCATGGGCCTGGTCCTTGTTCCCAAATGGTCCCAATACCCACTTAGCGAGAAAGTGCTCTAAACAGCAGAGGCAAGCACGGCTTGAATCACTGTAAAACGCTGGCCAATTCTCACAAAAAATCTACCCCAATTGATGTTGATCTGGGCAGAAAGTTATGCGAATTGGCTGGAAACCCCCCACATACTTGCTTTTGGTGCCGGGGGCTTTCAGGGGAGCCACCTGGGCCTGGCCCATGGTCCCCCATGGTCGAGGCCCCAAGCTTGCAAGAAAGCACTCTAAATGCTTCATGCTTCATGCTTGCGCAGCCTGGATTGCCTCCAAAGGTGGGCCAAGCGTGCCCTCTACTAAGCCCCCCAGGGAGCCTGACTCAGTGCTGGCAGATGGGTCTGGCCATGCCCCTAGGCCCTAGCCTTACCCTAGGTGGGTTCCAGGCTTCCATCCCCAGAGGCCAGGCCCCCAATTCCTAAGGATTGGAGAACCCTGAGCCACAAACCAGGACTCTGCCTGCCACCCAGGAGGAAACCGTGCTATTTGGAGCTGTGTAGAACCCTCAGAGCGGGAGAAACCTACATGTCTCCCTGAGGATATCCCCAACTTCAGTGGCATCCCTGGCCACAAACCCGGACTCTGAACCCATCCGAACATGCCCTCCACTCAGCCCCCAGAGATCACTGCCTCAGCACCATCAGAGCCGGCCTGCCTTGCCCGTAGGCCCTAAATCTAGCCCTAGTTTGTGTATTCAGACATCCATCCCCAGAGGCCTGACCCTCCTCGCCCTCCAGACTGGGGACACCTGAGCCATACCACAGGACTCTGCCAGCCACCCAGGAGGAACCTGTGCCATTTTTAGCTGCACAGAACCCCCAGAGCCAGAGAAAACTGCATGCACCCTGGGGCCCCCCAAATTTTGGTGAACCCCTTGACCACAAACCCAGAGCCTGACACCCTTTCTGACCCAAGCCCTCTGCTCAACCCCCAGCAATCCTGACTCAGCACTTGCGTATCGGGCCTCATGCCCCTAGGCCCTAACACTAAGTCTCTGTTGGGTGTTCAGGCTTCCATCCCCAGAGGCCTGGCCCCCAAAGTACTCCAGATTGGGGATCCCTAAGTCACACCCCAGGACTCCACCTGCCACCCAGGATGAAACCATGCTGTTTGGAGCTGCACACAGCCCTCAAAGCAGGAGAAACCCGCATGCCCCCCTCAGGCCACCCCCACCATCAGCACCCCCCTTCAACCCCCTCCCCACCCCCCACCCCCCCACCCCCGGCCACAATCCCAGGGCCTGACACTCAGCCTCATCCCCTCCCTCAACTCTGCCTCCAGCGAGCTCACCTCAACAGGGGCCATCAGGAGAGCTGCATGGGCCAGTCCCACAATCATGCACTCCCACAACACACACATAGCTGAGAAAACACTCTGAGCACCAGGCCAGCACCAGGACTGAATCGCCCCCACAACAACAGCCAATTCTCACAAGCTTTCTGCTCCAATCGAGGGGTTGATTGGGGCAGAAAGCTCATGAAAATTTGCTGTAAACCCCTGCATACTCACTTCCAGAGGGGAGGGCCTTCAGGGGATCTGCCTGGGCCCAGTCCAATTTCCCACATGGTCGTGACCTGAGGCCTGGGAGAGAGCGCTCCAAGCTCTGGGCACACGTGCAGTCCAGATTGCCTCCCAACACTGGCCAAGCACGCCCTCTACTAAGCCCGCCCACCCCCAGCCCACTTCAGCAGGGGCACTCCGGGGAGCTCTGTTCCTGGGGACTGGGGTCCAGCAGGGCTGCAACATGCACCTAGCAAGAAAGCACTCCCAACCCTGGGCAGATGTGTGGTCCGAATATCTGCACAACTCTGGCCAATTCTCATGAACTCTCTGTCCAAATTGATGTTGATTTGGGCAGAAAGCTTGTGAGAATTTCCTGGAAATCTCCAGCGAACTTGCCCCAGAAATCCCCAGAGACCTGGCCCCCAAACCCTCCTCCAGATTGGGGAGGGTTTGGGGGATTCCACCTGCTATCCAGGGGGAAACCACACTGTTTGGAGCTGTTTGGAGCTGGGCACTACCTTCAGAGCAGGAGAAACCTGTATGCCCCCTCACGCCACCACCACCTTCGGTGCTCCCCTGGGCCCCAGGATTCCACCTGCTATCCAGGGGGAAACCACACTGTTTGGAGCTGTTTGGAGCTGGGCACTACCCTCAGAGCAGGAGAAACCTGTATGCCCCCTCACGCCACCACCACCTTCGGTGCTCCCCTGGGCCCCAGGATTCCACCTGCTATCCAGGGGGAAACCACACTGTTTGGAGCTGTTTGGAGCTGGGCACTACCCTCAGAGCAGGAGAAACCTGTATGCCCCTTCACGCCACCACCACCTTCGGTGCTCCCCTGGGCCCCAGGATTCCACCTGCTATCCAGGAGGAAACCACACTGTTTGGAGCTGTTTGGAGCTGGGCACTACCCTCAGAGCAGGAGAAACCTATATGCCCCTTCACGCCACCACCACCTTCGGTGCTCCCCTGGGCCCCAGGATTCCACCTGCTATCCAGGAGGAAACCACACTGTTTGGAGCTGTTTGGAGCTGGGCACTACCCTCAGAGCAGGAGAAACCTGTATGCCCCTTCACGCCACCACCACCTTCGGTGCTCCCCCAGGCCACAAACTCAGAGCCTGATGCTCAGGCTCACTCCCTCACTGAGCACTATCCCAGGGAGCTTGCCTCATCGGGGACCATCAGAAGAGTCCTGTGAGCCATGCCTGCGGTCCCACATCTCTGCAACACACAGCTAGTGAGAAAGAGCTCCCAGCATCAGGCGAGTGCACAACCTGAATCACCACACATCACCTGCCAATTTTCATGAGCTTTCTGCCCAAATCAGTATTAATTTGGGCAGAAAGCTCATGAGAAATGGCAATAAACCACCAGAAAACTCGCTACCGGTGGCAGGGGCCTTTGGGGGAGCCGCCTGGGCCCAGAACGTGGTCCCACGTGGTTGGGGACTAAAGCTTCCAAGAAAGCGCTCTAAACGCTGGGCACACAAGCAGCCTAAATTGCCTCCAAATGCTGGCCAAGCTCGTACTCTACTCAGCTCCCCAGAGAGCCCATCTCAGCGCTGGCAGATGGGCTGGACATTCCCCTAGGCCCTAGCCCTAACCTTATGTTGGGTTCCAGGCTTTCAACTCCAGAGGATAACCCCCAAGCCCTCCAGATTGGGGACCTCTGAGACACACTCCAGGACTCCACCTGCCACCCAGGAGGAAACTGTGCCCTTTGGAGCTGCACAAAACCCTCAGAGCAGGAGAAACCAGGCTGACCCATTGAGGCCACCCCACCTTTGGCCAACCAGGCAGCCGCCCTGGCCACAAACCCAGAGCCTAATGCCCCGTCTGATCCATGCTGTCCACTCAGCCCCCCAGTGGTCCTGTTTCAGCACTGGGGAATAGGGCATGCCATACCGCAAGGCCTTAAACATAACCCTAGGCTGGGTTTTCAGGCTTCCATCCCCACAGGCCGGGCTCACCATGCCCTCCAGATTGGGGATACCTGAGCCATATCCCAGGACTCCGCCATTCACCCAGGAGGAAACCATGCTGTTTGGAGCTGCGCACAACCCTCAGAGTGGAAGAAAACTGCATGTCCCTCCCTCAAGCCCCACCCAAATTCGGATTCCATCCCCCCAGGCCTCAAACCCAGAGCCTGACGTTCAGCCTCACCCCCTCCCTCATTTCTGCCCCTGGGGAGCTTGCCTCAGCAGGGACCCTCAGGGGACCCCAGTGGTATCAGGCCCTTGGTCCCATACTGCTTCAACATGCACCTAGTGAGAAAGTGTTCCCAGTACTGGTTGGTGTGTGACCTGAATTGCCCCACAATGCTGCCCAATTATGAAGAGCTTTCTGCCCTAATCGATGTCAATTTGGGCAGAAAGCTCAGGAGGACTGGCCAGAAACCCACAGTGAACACTGTTCCGGCAGCAGGGGCCTTTAGGGGAGTCACCTGGATCCAGCCCGTGGTCCTGTGTGGTCGCGGCCCCAAGACTCCGAGAAAGTGCTCTAAATGCCAGCCACATGAGGGGCCCCGGATCACCTCCAAATGCTGGCCAAGCCTGCCTTTTAATCAGCAGCCTGATGGTGCCGCTTCAGTGCCAGCAGATAGGGCCTACCATGCCACTATGCCCTAACCCTAACCCTAGGTTGGGTTTTCAGACCCTGCCAGTGTGGCCCAAATCACCACCCAGCGCTGGCCAATTCTCACAAGCTTTCTGCCCAAATTGATATCGATTTGGACAGAAAGTTCATGAGAATTATCTGGAAAACCCTGGAAAACTCGCTTCTGGTGTCATGTGGTTCATGAGAATTATCTGGAAAACCCCTGGAAAACTCGCTTCTGGTGTCATGTGTCCACAGAGCCGCCACCAGAGCCTAACCTGGGGTCCCTAGTGGTTGCAACCCGAACCTTGTGAGAAAACCCTCTACAAGCCAGCATACTTGAAAGGATACTGCATGCCACCCTGAGGTCACTCCCAGCTTCTGTGGCCCCCCTGGACTCAAAATCGTATTCTGATGTGCTGTCTGACGCCCACCCTGACATCAGCCACTGAGGAGCCTGCCTCAGCACCGACAGATTGGGCCTGCCATTCCTCTAGGCCTTTGTCATAACTCTAGTTTCTGTTTTCAGGCTTCCATCCCAAGAGGCCTGGCCCCCAAACTCCCCAGATGAAGAATCCCTCTGTGACAACCCAGGAATCTGACTTCCATACAGGGTGAAACCATGCTCTCTGGAGCTCTGCAGTTCCATTAGAGAGGGAGAAAACTGCGTGCAACTCTAAAGCCCCCCCCCATCAGTGGTCCCCCTGGCCAGAAACTCCGAATCTCCCACACTGCCAGACACATTCCCTCAACTCATCCCCAAGAGGAGCCTGTCTCAGCGCCCACAGATTGGGCCTGCCATGCCCCAAGGCCAAAACCCTAACCCAAAGTTGCATTTTCAGGCTTCTTTCCCCAGGAGCCTATCCCCCAAGCCCTCTAGATTGGGAGATCTGGAGCCACACTGTAGGAGTCCGCCTGCCACCCAGCAAGAAACCAGCCCATTTGGAGCTGCGCAGAACCCTCAGAGATGGAGAAACCTGCATGGCCCCATGAGGACTCCCCCATGTTCTGCAGGCTCCTAGCTACAAAACCAGAGCCTGATACACCACCTGACCCCCATCCTCAACTCAGCTCCTCGGGGAACCCACCTCCAGACCGGCAATTTGGGCCTGCCATGCCTCTAGCTCAGCTCTCCTCAGGGAACCCTGTCAGCTCTAGGCAGACCTGGAACTCCCCTGCCTGCCACAAAGCTCTGGGATTCCCCCTCCTTCTTCTCAATTTATACTGGCCCAAGGCTTTCACGAGAAAGGGGGAAGGCTACCTCCTGAATGCTTAACACTTCCTTTCCACTTCTGCCATATTTCTCTCCACATACCTTTGTACCTGGGCAAACTGGAAGGAACATATCAATGGAACATGTACGTGCTCTGAGATCTGAATCTTCCATGGCAGCTTTCTGAGGGCTCGTTATGCAATCAAAAACTAGTGTATCCTACTACAGTGTGTTTGAAAATCATCATCGACAGAAAAGGAGAGTGAAAATCACTCCATTTTACCTCACTCTTCATGGAGTAGAAGATGGTCTTCTTTTCTTCACTGACTTCAATTCCAATTTGTTTCCAGGCAGTGTTAATTCCTTTGATTCATCGGTAGGATGTTGTGATTCCTCACCTGCATAGAATGCTCAGAGCTCATCACAAGTGCCCTCCTTAATAGTGATTGCCCATTTAACCCTTCCCCTGCCTTCTAGCAAACCTCGGTTTGTGCTCTAAGGTTGAGTCTGTCTCCTCATTGGCCTTTCTCCCCTCACTATGTTCATCTGTTTTCCTTCTGAAGTTCCATAGAAGTCAAGTCATAGGCTATTGGTCTTTTCTTACTGATTTTGCTTAGCTAAATCCACTCTAGATCCATCCACATCCTTGCAGATCTCCACTCATCAGTGAATGAACATTGGGACTCCCTCCATAGTTTCGCTATGGTTGATAATTCTGCCATAAATATCAAGGTGCTTGTACCCACCCCGAATGTGCATTTTTGTGCCCATTGGGGAAACACCTAGGAGGGCAATTGCTGGATCCTAGGGTTGTTCAGTTCTTAGCTTTTGGAGGAACCACCATACTCTTTTCCAGAAGGGCTACAACAGCCCGCATGCCCACCGACAGTGCAGGAGGGTTCCACTTAAAGCAGAACATTCTCTGCCAGCAATTTCCTAAGGAGGAAATGAAAACCTGTATGATAACCTGACTCATCCAGCATCAGGCAAGCAGCTGCAGGAATTCACCCCAGGGTTCCTGACACCAAGCCCCTTGAAGCCACCAGAATTCCTCTATCCAGGGGAATTCCCAAAGACTTTCCTTCTGACTTCACCACTATGAAACTGCAGAGAAAATACAGCATGCCCATCTCTCTAGATGGTCCATTAAGTGAAACTAGAAAGTCAAGCTTCCTTTTCAAATCGTCCAAGCTTCCTTGGAATCCTTTTGAATTTTCCCTTTGCCCCCATTGGACCTCTTTGGATGAAAAGACTAATCCATTAAGATACATCACCTTTGACAAAGGAGAAGACATCATCCAAGTCTCTATCTGACCACAGACAGCCACCTAACTCTAGACGTTGGCCATTCTACCACAGCCTAGGCCCAAGGAATAAACAGTTAGATGAAGGAACCCATTCTATGTTCAAAGCACATACCAAGTCAATCTCATCTTCCCTTTCGAAGCCAAGGGATTACCTAGGAAAGAGATGTTCCAAATACCTTTGAAGCCAGAAATAAAGAGAGAAAATGGGATCTCCTGCCATGTGCTCTCTGCAGGGAAACTCAGGAACTCTGGCATTCTAGATTGGCGACAGCTGCTTCAGTGCAATTTTGTAGCTCCACTGGAGACAAGAGAAGAGCCCAGAAGGTTTGGGGTGCAAAACAAGTTTTACCTCCCATCCTGACATGGATATGACATTGCACCCAATGGGCCTGCTGTTTTTTCTGATGGCTGACGTCCTGCGACAAGCTGCATGACTGACTCAGATGCTGATTTCCAAACTTCAGGTCTTGTGCAGCCAGAGTGAAGAAGGATGTCAGGTGGGGATAAGCAGCCACCTGAAACCTGCACACCGGCTCCAATTTCTGGGAGAAGGAGTAACACATGCTTGTTTCTTAAGTGGTAATTAACTTGCTTCTAAAACTGACCAATGCCCTTGTCCTTTTTGGAGAAGCAAATATACTCTTCCAAACAAACACTCATCTCCTCGGTTCCAAATGCACTATGAGTCAGGTTTGGTTTCCCCTGGCTCCAGACCCCCACCGGGAGGACCCTCCTGAACCATCCTGACATCACATTACCAGCAAATCTGGGGCAATGGGGCACAATGCTGAGTGGGGGCCTGGCTCCAGGGGTTGTTACCACCACTCTTGAGCATGCAGAAACAGAGACTATACAGCTCATCACTCCTTCCTGTATAAATAAGCTGCAGTGCCTCACCTTTCAGGGTCTCTCACCCAGCACCTCACCACTGCCCTCAGAGCCAGCAGGTTGCACTGTCTCCTCTTTTGGTGTGTTTCACACTGTAGCTTGTCACTGCCTCCAGTGGTCCGTGGTCTTTCACACCACAGCTCACCACTCCCTCCAGTGGCGTGAACAGGCACTGCCAGGCCTTCCAAAGACTAACGCATCTCACAAGCCCTTCATAGCTCTAAAGTCACAGGGGCATTGTCCCTCCAGATTGGGACCTCTGAGCCACACTCCAGGACTCTGCCTGCCACTCTGAAACTATGCCATTCAGAGCTGCGAAGAACCCTCAGAATGGAACAAACCGGCATGTCTACCCCAGGCCACCCCAACTTTCGACGGTACTCTCTGGCCACAAACACAGCATGGCACGCTTCCTGATCTCAACTCAGCCCCATGGGGAACCCGCCTCAGTGCCAGCAGATTGGCTTGCCATGCCCCTAGGCCTAACTCAAAACCCAGGTTGGGTTTTCAGGTTTCTGTCCCCAGACACCTGGCCTCCAAGCCCTCCAGATTGGGGACCCATGAGCCACACCCCAGGACTCTGCCGGCCACCCAGGAGGAAGCTGTGTAGTTTGGAGCTATGCAGATTCCTCAGACTCGAAGATACTCACATGCTTCCCTGAGGACACCCCCAACTCTGGTGGTCCCTCACAGCCACAAAACCTGGAGTTGGATGTGCTGCTTGACCCCAGTCCCACCTCAGCCTTCTGGGGAATCCTGCCTCATCGCCAGCAGATCAGGCCTGCCATGACCCTAGGCCCTAATCCTAACCCTAAATTGGCTTTTCAGGCTTCCATCTGCAGTGATCTGGCCCCCAAGCCCTCCATATTGGAGGCCCCTGAGCCACACCACAGGATACTGTCTGCCACCCAGAAGGAAACAGTTCTGTTCGGAGTTGTGCAAAACCCTCAGAGTGGGAGATACCTGCATGACTCCCCTAAGGCCACCCGTACCTTTGGTACCCCACCAGACCACAAACATGGAGGTTGATGCTCAGCCAGTCTCCCTCACTCAACTCTGCCCCCAGAAAGCTTCCTCAAGCCAGGACCCTCAGGGGAGCTGCATGGACCTGGCCCATATTCCCAGATGGCCATGACACGAACCTAGTAAGAAAGTGCTCTAGACGGCAGGCACCAGTGCGGCCCAAATCGCCGCCCAATGCGGGCCAATTCTCAAGAGCTTTCTGCCCAATACCAATATCGATTTGGGCAGAAAGCTCTTGAGAATTGGCTGGAAAACCCTGGTGAACTTGCTTCCAGTAGCTTTGGTGCATAGGGCTGCCACCTGGGTCTGGCCTGGGAACCCGAGTGGTCATGGTCCATATCCTACAAGAAAGCCAGGTGAGCCAGGTGCACATGAGGCCAAAGCCTTCTGCTACTCAGTCCCCTGGGGTACCCATCCCAGCACTGGCAGATTGGGCCTGCAATGTCCCTAGGTCCTGCCCCTAGCCCTCGGTTGGGTTTTCAGACTTCCATTCCCAGGGGCCTGTCCCCAGAGCCCTCCAGATTGGGGACCCCAGAGCCACACCTCAGGAGTCCGCCTACCACTCAGGAGGACACCATGTCATTTGGAGCTGCAGAGAACTCTCAGCCCGGGAGAAACCTACATGCTTCCCTGAGGCCATCCCCATGTCCAGCGGGCCCCCAGCCATAAAATCCATAGCCTGATGCACCACCAAAACCCCATCCTCAACTCAGCACTCTGGGGATCCTGCCTCAGTGCTGGCAGATCGAGTCTGCCATGCCCCAAGGCCCTAACACTAAACCTAAGTTGGATTTTCAGGCTTATATCCCCAGATACCTGGCCCCAAAGCCCTTCGTATTGGGCCCTGAGCCACACTTCAGGACTCTGCCTGTCACCCAGGAGAAAAGTGTGCCATTCAGAGATGCACAAAACCCTCAGAGTGGGAAGAACCTTCATGCCCCGCACCCCCCCGAGGCAACCCCTACTTTTGGCACCCGACCAGGCTGCAAACACAGAGGCTGATGTTCAGCCAAAACCCCTAACTCAACTCTGTCCCCAGAAAACTCCCCTATGGGGCACCCTCAGAGGAGCCTCATGGGCCCAGCCTGTGTTCCTGGATGGCTATGACACGCAATTAGTGAGAAAGCACTCTAGACCACATGTGCCAGTGCAGCCAAATTGCCACCCAACGCTGGTGAATTTTCACGAGCTTTCTGCCCAAATCGATATGGATTTGGGCAGGACACTCCTTTAAGAATCGACTGGAAAATCCCCGGCGAACTCACTTCCAGCGGTGTGGGCCTGTAAGGCATCCTTTTGGCCCTGGCCCGGGATCCCAAGTGGTCACGGCCTGAACCCTGCAAGAAAGCCTTCTACAAGCCAGGTCACACAAGGCTAACTCCTCTGATACTCAGCCCCCTGGGGTGCCTGCCCCAGTACTGGTGGATCAGACCTACCATGCCCCTATGCTCTGGCCCTAACCCTTGGTTGGGTTGTCAGGCTTCCTTCCCTAGAGGCCTGTCCCCTGAGCCCTCTAGATTGGGGAACCCAGAGCCACACCCCAGGAGTCCACCTGCGCAAAATCCTCAGACCAGAAGAAACCCGCATGCATCCCTGAGGCCACCCCCATCTTGGATGGCACCCCTGGCCAAACAAACAGAGCCTGATGTGCTGCCTGATGCACGTCCTTGACTCAGTCCTCCCAGGATCCCATCTTAGCACTGGCACATTGGGCCTGCCATGACCCTAGGTCCTCACACTTACCCTAGGTGGAGTGTATAGGTTCCATGCCCAGAGGCCTAGCCCCTAGGCCTGTCAGATTGGGGATGACTGAGACTCACGCTGGCACTCTGTCAGCCACCTAGGGTGAAATGGTGCCATTTGGAGTTGTGCAGAAACCTCAGAGCAGGAGAAACCTGCATGCTCCCCGAGGCCATCCCCAGCATCTGCGCTCCTCCTGGACACAAACCCGACTCCAATGCTCCACCTGACACCCACCCTCAACTTGGCTGACCAGGAAATACGCCTCAGCACCAACAGATCGGGCCTGCCATGCCCCTAGGCCCTAACCCTAACCTTAGTTTGGGTTTTCAGGCTTCCATCCCAAGAGGCCTGGCCTCCAACCCTCTTGGACTGAGGACCTGAATGATACCCCAGGACTCTGCCCACCACGTGGGAGGAAACCATGCTGTTTGAAGCTGTACCAAAGCCTCAGAGGGGGAAAAACCTGCATGCCCCCCTAAAGCCACTCCCACCATCAATGGCCCCCTTGGCCAAATGCCAGGCTCCGCCATGCAGCATGATGCCTGCCCTCAACTCAGCCCCCAAGGATCCTGCCTCAGCACTGGCAGATCCAGCCTGCCATGCCCCTAGGCCATAACCCTAACTCTAGTCTGGGTTTTCAGGCTTCCACCTCCAGAGACCTGACCCTCAAGCCCTCCAGACTGGGGACCCCTCAGCCACACCCCAGGACTCTGCCTGCCACCCTGGAGCACACCATGCCTTTTGGAACTGTGCAGAACCCTCATGCCAGGAGAAACCTTCATGCCTCCCTGAGACCACTCCCACTTTCGGCAGCCCCCCTGGCCACAAACCTGGAGTCTGATGCACTGCCTGACCCCTCCCTCAACTCAGAACCCCAGGGATCTCACCTCAGTGTCGGCAGATTGGGACTGCCATCCACCAGGGCCCTAAACCTAACCGTAGTTTGGGTTTTCAGGCTTCTATCCCCAGAGGCCTCCAAATGGGGGACTCCCGAGCCACACCCCATGACTCCGTCTGCCACCAGGAGGAAAACATGCTGTTGGAGTGACACAGAACCCTCAGAGTTGGAGAAACCTGCATGTCCCACTGAGGCCAACCCACCTTCAGCGGCCCCCCTGGCTACAAACCTCCAGCCTGACACTCAGCCTGTCCCCTGCCCTCAACTCACCCTTGCATATCTCACTTCAATGCCAGCAAATCTGTCCTACCAGGCCCCTAGACCCTAACCCTAACCCTAGGTATATTTTTCAGGCTTCCATCCACAGAGGCCTGGCCTCCAAGCCCTCCAGATTGGGGACCCCTCAGCCACACCACAGGACTCCATCTGCCCCCAGAAGGAAACTGTGCCATTTGGATTTGCATAAAATTCTCAGATCAGGAAAATCTGAATGTCCCACAGAGGCCACCCCACATTCTGCAGCCCTCCTGGACACAAACTCAAAGCCTGACACAGCCTGAACCCTGCTCTCAATTCAGCCCCTGGGGATCTCCCCTTAGTGCCTGCAGATGGGGCTTACCAAGTCTCTAGGCCCTAACCCTAGCCCTAGGTCAGGTTTTCAGGCTTCCATCCCTGACACCTGGTACCCAAGCCCTCCTGATTGCGGAACCCAGAGCCATAACAAGCGTCTCTACCTGCCACCCAGAAGGAAACCATGCCATTTGGAGCTCCGAAAAACAGTCAGAGCAGGAGATATCTGCATGTCTCCCTGGTGCCAACCCCTACCTTCAACGGCCCCTTGGACACAAACCCAGAGCCCTACCTTCAGTGTGAACCACATTCTCAACTCAGCACCCCGGGGAGCTTGCCTCATTACTGGTTAATCGGGCCTGCCATGCCCCTTAGCCCTACCCCTACCCCTAGATCGGGTTTTTAGTCTTCTGCATCTTGAAGACTGGCACCAAATCCACACTGATGTGGTACACCCGAGCTATACCAGAGGCCTTCACCTTCCATCCAACAGGAAACGTTAGTATTTGGACCTGCACTAAGGACTCAGAGCAAGAGAAATCTGCCATGCTTCCCTGAGGCCATCCCCATGTTCAGCAACCCTCTGCACACTGCCTGGAAACTTACACTCACACTGACCCACACCCTCAACTCAGCTCCCCAGGCTGCTCCCCTCGGCACAGCAGATTGGCCTGACATGCCCCTCAGTACTATCCTAAACTTGGATGCTTTTTCAGTCTTCTGTCCCCAGAATACGGGCACCCAAACTTCACAGATGTGGGACCCCCGAGAAATACCAAAGGACTCTGCCTTATACCCAGAAGAAAATAGTAGAATTGGAACTCGGCTAAGGACTCTGAGCAGAAGAAATCTGCCATACCCCCCTGAGGCCACCCCCACCTTCTGCCTGTCTCAGCCTGAACCTTGCTCTCCACTCAGCCTTGTGCAGAGCTCACCTCAGTGCCAGCAGATCATGTTATGCCCCCAGGACCTAACCCTAACCCTAGGTTGATTTTCAGGCTTCTGTCCCCAGAGGCCTGGGACCCAAGCCCTATAAATGGGGGACATCTGAGCAATATTTGAGATCTCCACCTGCCATCCAGAAGGAAACCATACCATTTGAAACTCTGCAAAGGATTCTGAGTAAGAGAAATCTGCCATGCCCCTCTCAGTTCACCCCCACAATCAGCGGCCCCCTGGACACAAACCTGAACCTAACACTCACTGTATCCTTTGCTCTCTTTTCAGCCCTCTAGAGAGCTTGCCACACCACCATCAAATTGGGTCTGCCATGCTCCTAGGCCCTAACTGAAGCTTAGTTTGTGTTCCAAGAATTCCATCCCCAGGGGCTGCCTCCCTGCCCCAGGGACTGGAGCCACCTTAGCCATACTGTGGACTCAGTCTGACACATGGGAGGAAAGTGTGCCATGTAGACCTCTAGAGAATTCAAAGCAGGAGAAAATGCCTGCCCATCTGAGCCTATCCCAGCAAACCCCCACTCTCAGTGGCCTCTTGGCACAAACCCCTATCCCTAGGCTGGGTTCTTAGGTATCCATCTGTCCCTCAAGTGTGGGCTCCAAAGCTCTAGTATTGTTGGATGCCTGAGCAATACCAAAGGACTCAGCCTGCCACCCAGAAGGAAACCTTTCCATAATGGACTCCAGTAAGTATATAGGTCAATAGAAATCTGAAGTCCCATCTGTTTCCATCCCAGTGAAACCCCACTTTCAAGGGCTCATGGACTGAACCTCTGAGCCTGACACTCACCCTAACCCATGCCCTCAACTCAGCCCTCCAGGATGCTCACAACATGGTTGGCAGTTCAGATCTTCTATGTTCCTAGATCCTAACCATAACCCTATTTGGGCTTCTGAGAAGTCCATCTTCAGAGGACTGGCTCCCAAGCCCCAGGGATTGGGGACACCTGAGCAATACCAGAGGATCAGCCTGCCACACAGAAGGAAACTGCCTTTCTGACTCCAGGCTGGATTCAGAGCATGAGAAATCTTGGTGCAAACCTGAGCCAATGTCAGTAAAACTACACTTTCATCTGCCCTCTGAACACAAATCCTGAGCTTGAAACACACCCTAAAACTCCATTTTAACTCAGACCTCATGAAGTTCTCCATGTTTCTGGCGGATCATATCTTCCAGTCTTCAGGACCTTAACCCAAAGTAAGGTCTAGAAATGGGTAAAAATATAAACAGACTTTTCTCCGATGATGCTATGCATGTGACCAACTGACACGTGCATAAGTGTTCCATATCACACGGCTTCTGGGAAATACAAATCTAAACCACAGTGCATATAGGGCACAGTGAGGTGCCCTATCACACAAGGCAGAATGTCTAAAATTAATAAAACATGAAACCACAAATGTTGGCCAGGACGCACAGAAAGGAGAATCCTCCTACATTCCTGGTGGGAATGCATACACATTACAGCCACTCTGGAAAACAGTATAGAGTTTCCTCAAGAAGTTAAAAGTAAAATTACCCTAAAACACTGCAATTGCACTACTGGGTTTTTACCACAAAAATAGAGATGCAGTGAAAAGAATTGGCACCTGACCCCAATGTTCATTGCAACAATATCCACTATAGCCAAACTATGGGAAGAACCAAGATATCTATGGACAGATGAATGGATAAAGAAGATGTGATTCATATATTCAATGGAATATTACTCACACATCAGAAAGGATGAATACTTATGATCACATCAACCTGGATGGATCTGGAAGGTATTATGCTGAGTAAAATATGTCAATGAGAGAAAGACAATTATCATATGGTTTCACTCATATGTGAAATATTAGAAACGGTAGAAGACTATAGGGGAAGGGAGGGAAAACAGAACAGGAAGTCATCAAAGAGAGAGAAAAACCATGATAGACTCTCTTTTTAAAAGGATTTTATTTATTTATTTATTTATTTGACAGAGAGAAGTATCACAAACAGGCAGAGCAGTGAGCAGAACATACAGAGAGGGGAAAGCAGGCTCCCCGTTGAGCAGAGAGCCCAATGTGGGGCTTGATTCCAGAACCTTAAAATCATGGCCTGAACCAAAGGCAGAGGCTTAACCCACTGAGCCACCCAGACGCCCTGACAGACTCTTAACTATAGCAACAAACTGAGGGTTGCTGGAGGTGAGGTGTGTGGGGGGATAGGTAATGGGTAATGGGCATTAAGGAGGACACATGATACAATGAGCACTGGGTGTTAAACACACCTGATATATTATTGAACATAACATCTGAAACTAATGATGTACTATAAGTTGGATAATTGAATTTAAATTAAAAAAATAAAAACTCAAAGAAACTATCCTAAAAATTTGTATGGAACCACAAAAGATATTGAATGACCAACACAATGTTAAGAAGAAAAACAAAACTGGAGGAGTCACAATTCCACATTTCAAGTTATAGTACAAAGCTGCAGTCATCTTAATAGTATGGGACTGGCACAAAAATACTCACAGTGACCAAGGGAACGGGATAGAAGCTCAAACATAAATCCACAGTTATGTGCCCAATTAATCTTTCACAAAGCAAACAAAAATATTAGAAGAGAAAAGGACAGTCTCTACAGCAAATGATGTTGAGAAAACTAGACAGCTATGCACAAAAGAATGAAATTAGACTGCTTTCTTACACCATACAGACAAATAAACTCAAAACACTTTCAAGACCTCAATGTGAGACCTGAAACCATAAAAATCCCCCAAGAGGGCATAGACAGTAACTTCTATGACAGGAACCATGCCAACATTTTTCTGGACATGTCTTCTAAGGCAAAGGTAACAAAAGCAAAAACTACTGGGACTACATCAATATAAAAACTTATTGCACAGCAGAAAAACAATGAAAATGTAATAAATAGAAGAAAACCTATTTAATAGGAGAAGATGTTTGCAAATATCATGTGTAATAAAGGGGTAGTGTCCAAAATATGTGGACCTGATACAACTCAACACCCAAAAAAACAAATAATCCAGTTAAAAAATAGGCAGAAGTCATGAACAGACACTTCTCCAAAGAAGAAATACAGATGGCCAACAGTCACATGAAAAGATGTTTACAATCACCCACCAATAGGAAAATGCAAATCAAAAGTTCCATGAGCTATTACCTTATACTGTCAGAATGGCTAACAGCAGCAGCACAAGAAACAACAGATGTTGGGAGGATGTGGATAAAAGATGTGGATGTTGGTGGGAATGCAAGCTGGTGCAGCCACTGTGGAAAACAGTATGAAGGTTCCTCAAAACATTAAATATAGAACTACCTTATGAGCCAACAATCACACTACTTGGTGTTTACCCAAAGAATATGAGAACAATAACTCAAAAGGATACAAGCATCCCTATGTTTCTTACAACATTATTTAAAATATTACAATATGGAAGCAACCTAAGTGTTTGTTGATAATTTGATAAATGAGATGATAGATGTGTACACACACACACACACACACACACACACACACACACACACACACAGTGGAATATTACTTAGCCATAAAAGCATAAAATCTTGCCATTTGAAGACACATGGATGGAGCTAGAAAGTATTATCCTAAGTGAAATCAGTCAGTCAGAGAAAGATAAATGCTACATGATGTCACTCTTACATGGAATTTAAGAAACAAACATACATAAATAAAGGAGAAAAAAGAGACAAAACAAAATACAGACTCTATGGTTATCAGAGGGGAGGTGGATGGAGGGATGAGTGAAATAGATGAAGGGAACTAAGAGTACACTTTTCTTGATGAGCACTGAGTAATATATAGAATCACTGAATCACTCTATTGTACACCTGAAACTAATATACCACTGTATGTTAACTCTACCTGAATTGAAATAAACAATAAAAAAGATTTTTCTTTTAGTAACCTATTTGAAAAAGCTTTTGCTATGCAATGTTCATAAGACTTACTTGTGAGTATTTACTCTACAATAATTATTTACTCTATGCCTGGAATTCAAATTTCACTGATTTCTTATACTTTACCTGTTAATCCTAGCCCACAAGAGCCAAGTTTCCTTTCCATCCAGGATCAGCACGAATGCTTTCAAGAGTGTAAGTAAAGACAGATGCCACTTCACAGTCCAGAAAGCTATTATTGTTTCTGTTTTAGTGTGAGATCATCACAGAGTGTGGGACAGGTTTCAGAGCAGGTTTGTTATACACCCTGGATCTCTAATTCAGTGGTCATTACCTGAATCTATTTGGCTGATAGGTTCCTGTGGATGGGATTTCTTCTAAGCACATACATGGAAGACATGAAGGTGGGTGGGCTAGGTGTGGGACAGGAAGAGGACCAAGTACGGACAAGGGTACGATCCCTCTCCTGATCTAAGAACAGCCATGGGAGTGGGTAAGAGAGGTAGAAACAACAGGAAAGCCCTAAGGTCACCAGTTGAAGGCAGGAGGCCCAGGTCACAGCGTCTGGAGATGCAGGGCTTGAAGTCTGCTCTGAGCTACCTCTGGGAGGGAGGGGAGAAAGGAATGAGAAGGAGAAACTGTCTGCACCTGGCTCATGCCAGCTACCCACTGCTCCTGGTACACATCAGTCTATACAGCTGACACAGGCTGGCTTGGGGCCTTCAACCTTCAGTGGGACAGATCACTCCAGGGCTCAGGGACATGCTGAGGGAGGTGGGAGGGAAGGCTGCCCCTCCCAGGTCATCCCCTCCTTGAGCAGACAGCCCTCCAGGACTGCTGAAAACCCACTGACAGTTTTGAAAGACATGCCATGGATGAACTAAGGCATTGAGAAATATAAAACAATATTCATTTTTAAGTTCAGAGCTGTCAGCTCAGGAAGTAAGAAGATCTTCCCTGAGGAAAACTGAGGGGAAGGCAGGCCAGGCTGAAAAGAGAAATGTGGCTCTCCTGATTGGGGACCTGTAGCCCCCTTCTAGGGCAAGGCATTGTCCTCACATCACAGGAAATCCATGGAAGTATTCCATCTAAAGACTGACTGAGCTGCCTCTTGAGAAGGCTACCCTAGCATTGGGTTGCACAGGGCAGAGGAGAAGGGCCAGATGGAGGGAGGGCAATACCCTGGAGGCCATGGGGCAAGAGCAGAGGCTCATGACATTGAAGATGATGAAAAGTAGGAGGCAGCAGCATGGGAGCTACCAGGCAAGAAAGTGCCATGGACACTATGTCCACAGCTACAGTGACTGGGTACCTTCTGTGCCAGGTGCGGTTGACTTCAGTGGGCTCCAGACTAGTCCTGACCATAACCCTAGGAATTGTGCACCACCACTATCCTCCTCTCCCCATGCTGCTGCTAGGAATTACTGTTGTAGACCCTGGTCTGTTTTTATGGAAATGAAGGAATGGCTCCACTGCACACTGCCCCTCTGGTGGTGATCCAGTGCAAACCTTGTGCTTGGCCAGAGACTGCTGTCTACCTGTCTCCACACAACTCAACAGATAGAAGGGTGCCCCTGAATTCCACAGGATCTTGTGAGACAGTTCCACAGACCCCACTACCCCACCCACCACCAACACCCAGTGGGTCACTCGGGACTTCAACTATTGTCATGAAGCTCACCATGACCTGTTTCTGTCACTTTCAAAGAAAGTTCTGATGCCCCACAATACTACATCTTGGTTTCTGACCTGGGGCCATGCCATGAACCCACATGGTACCTTTCTGTTAGAGAGGGCCACCTCTGCACCTCACAAAAAATATTTCTAATGAAGTACAAATCTATCAGGATTACAGTGTGAATGATGGTACACAGCCTGCATGGTAGACAGTAATTCTAATAAGAGTTGACCCCCCAATCTCACAAAACCTTCCACTGTATGGAACTCGTGCTCTGCCCTCAGGAAAACAAACAAATAAACAAAAAACAAACAAAAACAAAACAGGAAACAAACCTTTAATCTGAATGCTTCCTTCATTTCTGGTTCAAATCTTGTCCAACCACAATGGTATGAAACTAGAAATCAGACACAAGAAGAAAATGAGACAGTCAAAAATATGTGGAGACTTAACAACATGCTACTAAGGAACTAATAGTCAAAGAACAAATCATAAGAAATTTTAGAAGTAACTTGAGACAAAAAAGAGAACCTACAAAAGCTTATGGGATGCAGCAGAAGTAGTTCTAAGGGGAAGTTCATAGAAATTCAGGTCCTCATCAATCCTTAAGAAAGCTCTCCAATAAATGTCCTAATTTTACATCAGAAAGAAGTCGAAAAAAAAAAATCAAAGCCCCAGATCAGTAGGAATAAGGAAATAACAGAAAGGAATGTGAAAATAAATCCAATGGTGACTAAAAAGACAAAAGATCAATGAAAATAAGAGCTGCCTTTTTTTGAAAGATAAACAAAACTGACAAACTTTTAGCCAGACTCACCAAGAAATAGAGAGCTCAAAAGAATTCAAGAAAGAAAGATGATTAATTCTTGTCTCACACCAAAATCACAGAGAACACAGGAAGCAACCTCTTCGACCTTGGACACAGCAACTTCTTTCAAGACACATCTCTAAAGGCAAAGATAACAAAAGCAAAAATGAACTTTTGGGACTTCATCAAGATAAAAAGCTTATGCACAGCACAGGAAACAGTCAACAAAACTAAGAGGCAACCAAGGGAATGGCAGAAGATATTTGTAAATAGCATTACAGATGAAGAGCCGGTATCCAAGATCCATAAAGAGCTTCTCAAACTCAACACCCAAAACAAATAATCCAGTCAAGAAATGGGCAGAAGACATGAACAGACTATTCTCCTAAGAAGACATACAAACAGCTAACAGACACATGAAAAAATTTTCAACATCATTAGCATTTGGTTTGGAGATTCAAACCAAAACCACATTGAGATACCACCTTATACCAGTTAGAATGGCCAAAATTAACAGGGCAGGAAACAACACATGTTGGCAAGGATGTAGAGAAAGGGGAACCCTCTTACACTGTTGGTTGGAAAGCAAGCTAGTATAGCCACTCTGAAAAATAGTATGGAGCTTCCTCAAGACATTAAAAAATAAAGCTACTCTACCATGCAGCAATTGCACTACTGGATATTTACCACAAAGATATAGATTTAGTGAAAAGGGCCATATGCACCCCAATGTTCATAGCAGCACTGTCCACAAAAGCCAAGCTGGAAAGAGTTGAGATGTCCCTCAAAATATGAATGGATAAAGAAGATGTGGTTTTTTATTAATAAATCAGCTATAAAATGCAAATTATAATTATTTTGAATTATCTACTTACTGTTTATTTATATTTAAGTTTAGGCTCCCCTAAGATGTTTTAAAAACTTTTTGAAATCCTAAGTGACTGCTTCATCTGCTTACTCTGCATATTTGCTAAAAATAATTATAATATTAGTAATTATAATATACTTTAATTATAATAATATTAATAATATTAATAATTATATTAATTGAGGGATATTTTTCCCTTTAAAATCTTATCTTGGTGAGGGTGAACCTAAATAAAATATGCTAAAAATATGCATTATTTTTGCCAGTGTGGTGGATAAAATGTACTTTGCACTAAAATCAACAAAATAAAACTTTGTACTGAAAAAAAGATGATGCAGTTCATATATACAATGGAATATTACTCAGCCATCAGAATGGATGAATATCTACCATTTGCATTGGCATGGATGGAAATAGAGGAGATTACACTAAGTGAAATAAGTCAGAGAAAGACAATTATCATATGATTTCACTCATATGTGGAAAAGGAATAGCACAGAGGACCATAGGGACAGGGAGGAAAACCTGACTGGGAAGAAATCAGAGATGGAGAAAAAACATATGAGACTCTTGACTCTGGGAAAAAAACTGAGGGTTGCCGAAAGAGATGTGGGTGGGGGATGGGATAACTAGGCGATGGGCATTAAAGAGGGCACTGTGGTGATGTGCACTGGCTGTTACACTCAACTAATGAATCATTGAACATTGCACCAATAACTAACGATGTACTATACCTTGACTAATTGAAGTTAAATTTTAAAAAATGTGAAAACTTAAAAAAAAAAAAAGAAAGATGAGCCATGACAATTAATACCACACAAAAAAACACACAAAGGATCATAAGGGAGTACTATGAGCAAGTAGAGACCAACACAATGGACAACCTAGAAGAAATGGGTAAGTTCCTACCAACAACCTAGAAAGACTGAACTGTGAAGGAAAAAAAAATCTGAACAGACTGATCACTGGTAAAAAGATTAATTTGATAATCAAAAATCCCCCAAGAAACAAATGTCCAAGACCAGACCCTTTCACTGAGGAGTTCAACTGGACAGTAGAAGAATTAATACAAACTCTTTTAAAACTCTTTAAAAAATAGGAGAGGAGGACATCCATTCAAACTCATTTTATGAAGCCAGCAGTACCCTGTTACCAAAAAGAGACAACAATGCTACAAGCAAAGGAAAGGCTAATATCCCTCATGAATAGAGTTGCAAAAATCCTCAACAAATTATCAGCAAACCAAATTCAACAATACATCAGGAGACTCACACAACACGATCCAGTGGGACTTATTCGAGGGATGCAGCAATGACTCCACATCTGCACATCCACCAATGGGATATACCACCTTAACAAAATAGAAGACGAAATTGTAAGATTGTTAAAATAGATGCAGAAAGAACATTTGACAAGATTCAATAAGCATTTATGATAAAAACTCTAAACCATCTGGGTAGTGAGGAAACATACCTCAACACAGTAAAGGCCCTATAGGAAAAGCTCACAACTGACATCATACTCAAGGGTAAAAATCTGGAAACTTTTCCACTAAGATCAAGAAAGAGACGAAGTTGTCCACTCTCACCACTTTCATTCAACATAGCATTGAAAGTCCTAGGCAAAGCATTTAGACGAGACAGAGGAAGAAAGAAGAAAAGAAAGAAAGAAAGAAAGAAAGAAAGAAAGAAAGAAAGAAAGAAAGAAAGAAAGAAAGAAAGAAAGAAATATAGATGGGTGGATGAAATCCAAACAGGAATAGAATATGGTCACTATTTACAGATGATGTGATACTGTATATAGAAATCCCTAAAGATTTCACCAAAAAACTATTAGAATAAACAAATTCAGTAAAGCCACAGGATACAAAGTTGATATACAGAGACCTGTTGCATTTCTTCTTTTAAAAGATTTTATTTATTTATTTGACAGAGGGATCCTGAGCATAAGCAGGGGCAGCAGCAGAGAGAGAGAGAGAGAAAGAGGCTTTCCATTGAGCAGGGAGCCCAATGTGGGGCTCCATCCCAGGACCCCAGAATCATGACCTGAGCTGAAGGCAGATGCTTCATTGATGGAGCCACTCAGGTGCCTCAACTTGTGGTGTTTCTATGTACTGAAGACAAACTTTCACAAACAGAAACTAAGAAAGCAATGTCATTTACAATTGTAAGAAGAAAAGAAATTTAGTAATAAAAGTAACCAAGGATAAAAAAGACCTGGTTCACTGAACACATGGTGGAAAAGAAAGGAAGCACATGTGTGTGTTGGGGTGGGGAGGAATGTATGGGTCAAAAAAATGGAAGATGACACAAATAAATGGAAGCATATGCCATGCCTAGTAACTGGAAGAGTTAATAATGTTAACATGTCCATTGTACCCAAAGCAATCTACAGATGTGATTAAATCCTTATCTGAATTCCAATGGCATTATTCAAGGAAATAGAAGACAATTCTAAAATTCATATGGAATCGTGAAAGACCCCAAATACCCAAAACAATCTGGAGAAAGAAAGCTGCAGTCACCACACTCCCAGATTTCAAGTTAGATTACAAAGTTGTAATCATCAACAGTATGGTACTGGCATAAACACACACACACACACACACACACACACACACACACACACACGTGTCAATAGGACAGAATAGAAAATTCAGGAACTAACCCATACATATATGGATATATGGTCTTAACTTACAACACAGGAGCAGAAAATATACAATGTGGAGAGGACTGTCTCTTCAGTGAATGGTACTGAGAAAACTGGATACCAAATGCAGAAGAATGTAACTGGATCACTACACCACACACAAAGATTTTAAACCAATGAATGACTTGAACTTAAGACCTGAATCCATAAACCTCCAAGAAGGAAACACAGGTAGTAAGTTTCTCAATGTTGGTTTTGGCAAAGAATCTTTAGGTCAGACACCAAAAGCAAAGGAAGCAAAAGCAAAAATAAACAAGTGGAACATCCTCAAACTGAAACCTTCTGCATGGCAAAAGAAACCATCAAAAACTTAGAAGGTGACCAACCTAATGAAAAAAAATCTGCAAATCATATGTGTGAGAAGAGGCTAATATCCAAAATACACAAAACACACATATAAATCAAAACAAAAAATGATATTAAAAATGGGGGGAACATGTGAATAGATACTTTCCAAAAATGGCATAGAGATGGCTTGTCAAAATACACAAAAAAGTTGTTCAACATCATTAATCATCCTTAGGGAAACATAAGTCAAAACTGCAATCAGAGGTGCCTGTGTGGTTCAGTCGGTTTGGCGTCTGTCTTCAGCTCAGATCATGGTCCCGGGTCCTGGAATCGAGTCCCACACTGGGCTCCTTGCTCAGCAGGGAGTCTGCTCATGCTCTCTCTCGTTATCTTTCTCTCTCAAGTAAATACATAAAATCTTTTTTTTTTTTTAACCACAATTAGCTATCACCTCATAAATGTTGGAATGGCAATCATCCCAGAGACAGACACGAGTTTGTTGTCAAGGGTGTGTAGACAAGCCAACCCTGTGCACAGTTGGTAGGAATGCAAATTGGTGCAGCCACTGTTACAAACACTATGGAGGGTCCTCCAAAAAGACAAAACAAACAAACAAACAAACAAACAAAAGCCAATACAACTATCACATGACCCAGTAATTGCTCTACTGAGTAATTTTTGGAGAACACAAAAACACTCCCTCAAAAAAGAGAGATGCATTCCCATATTCACATTCACAATAACCAGACATGGAAACATAGATTTTGGGAGGATTATGCTAAGTAACTCAGACACAGAAAGACAAACACCAGAGCTCTCATGGACATTCCACATGAAAAAAAAAATACTGAATGCATAGATGCTGAGAAGAGATTGGTGGTTGCCAGATTCAGGGATGGGGGGGAAACAGGTGAAGGTGGTCAAAGGAACAATGTTTGAGTGATAAAATCCATAAGTCATGGAATGTTCTGTGAAGCATGGAGACTAAAGCTAACCCTGTAGGATGGGGTATGGTTTCCCCCACTATCTGAAAGTACAGTGTTCCTAGGAAAACTTTCACAGCAGAAATGGTGTAAAGAAGGAACTACCATTAATTTTTATGGAAAAATTAGCGAGCACTCTCAGACTCCAAAAATTACTTCTCTTTGGTTTTTCTCAGGACACAATTTGCTAATGGATGCCCTAAATAAATGGAGATAAAGCACAGCAGATACTCATAGACACGATTCAATGTGCTGGTGGCTGGACGTGGATAGCACTGCCCAGAAAGGGGCTGGATGGGGTGCATGCCACCTCTGTAGTGGTTCCCCACAAAACAGATGCTGAACGTGATGCTCACTCTTTGACTTTTTCATAAGAGGGAAATCCTCTTCGGGTTTCTTCCTCTTACTGAAGCTGGATAATAACACAGATCTTTCAAAAGAGCCAAGTGTCTTACCATGAACTTTCAAAAAGCGGGGGGATACTTGTACTTGAAAGTTGCTGAGGGAGTTAGATGTTAAATGTTCTCCCCAACACAAGCATCAGCAGATCCACTGAAATGCACCTTCCTCAGCATGTGGAACATGGACTACCTCCTACCCCTAGAAACCTCCTGTTTCCCCTCACTCAGGACAACCACCAACAACTGGGAGTTATTCTAATTTTTTCTGTCTCCCATTCCCAATATCTAACCCATCAGCAAATCCTGTGAATTCCATCTTCAAAATGCATCCAGGATAGAACTAACCACTCCTTCCAAGGCCATCTGGTCCCCATGGGAGCCCATCTCTTGCCTGAGTTCCTGGAAAAGCTTTATCATTGACCTCCCTTGCCCATCCTCAATCCTGTGTCATATGTTCTTAACACTGTAGCCAGGATGGCCTGGTGAAACAGGGTCCCATGTGGTCACAGCCCAGCAATGGCCTTCTGTCACCCTACTGTCTCCTCCCTAAGGTCATGTCCTAAGCTGTCTCCTGCAGCCACGGGGCCTTCTTGCTGCTCCTGCCCCAGGACCTTTGCACATGCTTTCCCTTTTGTTTAGAATGCTCTTCATGTGATATCACTTACCTTCTTTAGAACTTGACTCAAGCATCACCTTCCTAGTGAAGTCGCACTGGCCCCTATGTGAATAGCAAGCACAATCCCCACTTCCCCTTCAGCACCCCAGCTCTGTCTCCTGCTTTATATTTCCAGATAGTTACCATAGTCACCAGTCCATCTCAGCAGGGGAGAAAGGGAGGCCTACATGGATGGTTTCACCACTGACTCCCTCCAAGTTCCTATTTCAGAGCCCTGAGGGAAAAGGTGCCCTAGGCTCTTATATAATCAGGATGCCTGGGATAAGGGGGTCCACCTATTATACCCTGAACACCATCAGGAAAATGAGCCATATGAGGAGTCCACCCGAAACCAGAAACCTGCCTCAATTAAAGGTGAGCACAAACACTTTCTCCACATGCCTGAGGTGCTCATCCAAGAAAGCGGGGCAGAGACACATCTCCGGGTCCAACTGTCCCTCTGGCAAAAGTGCTGGGAAATAGGCTTCCCTCCTCCCTGCACCAACCACCTGTGATTGATGTTCAGCATCCTCATGTGGTTGGGCAGAGTGGTGCACCTGTCCCTCTTTCCTGAGACTTCATCACAAAACAGGCTTTGCTGCACAGTCTTCAGGAAGGAACCTGCAGCAATATCAACAGGCCACCCAGGTTCGGCCTCAGTCTCACACATTGGGCCCCACACAGAACTAGAGTTTCATGGACACTGGTGTCCTGTGTGGCCTCGGAACCTAATGAAATGAGCTGAGATTTCAGTTCCAAATGAAAACTGGCCTTCTCCACATAGCACAGGGATGTGGAGAGAGCATTTCTCAGGGGTGTGGCTCTAGAAGAAGTGCGCTGAGCACCATGTCAGCATGAACACTGCTCTTTCAATTCACTTGTCTCTCATTCCTTAAAATCAGCAACCAAGCTCCAGTCACTACTCTATTTTCCCTTCAGAGAATCAAGGAAAAGGATAGAATAAGACACTATGTGCGCACAGCACACTTCTATCCAAATAAAATTCCTTGGTCATTCTCATATGGACAGCCCTACATTACCCATACTAATGAGAGATACCACAATTTCAATCCTCACATATATATATATATATTTGACCTTGTGTTTTTCCTTTTGATATTTGTATCTTGAAGTTAATGTCTATATGGCATTCTTAAAATAACTATAATAATAACGACATTGTCATGTAAGGCTCTGGATCTCCATAACCAGACAACATGGCTCTGGTTCAGATAAGGATGAAGACACAACCTCAGCTGATGAAGCAAAGCCCACACCCTCAGGGATCCTGACACACTTCACGGATGATGAGTTTTTTTGTTCCATGGAGTTGTCTGAGTGCAAAGGATACAGACACCCTCCAGGGTTCATTCTGTTTTCTTCATAAATTCTCCAGTTCAAGTTCCAAGTGATTCACTGGGTCAGGTTTCAGAGCCCAGGATGGGACACCAGGTGAACAGCATACCCTCCTCCCCCAGGAAGGCTGACAAGGGGCCCAATTTCCTTTGGGAACATGATGCACCACTCCCCAAGCTCCTAAATTACACTCCCTTGTCCATTTCTCTTCCTCACAAAGGGCACTGCACCCTGTTACAGCTCTCAGGCTGTGTTTACTTTTAAATATTTTCTAATATTGGAATGTGGTTCATGAAAGAGAATAACATGAATACCCACAAAGCATTCTTTCAAAATTTCAAAATATTATTTTCCCATTGTTTAATTAAAACAGGAAATAAAAATGCACAGAAAGCCCCTTCCACTAGCAAGTACAATTCACTGGGGTGACTTAAAGAAGAGCAGGAAATAAAACACATTCTGATGATCTGTTATTTCCATAATCAAAGTCTTGAAACTTCACACACATGCAAAGAAAGAAACACAAACAAATGTCTCGGTCTGGCATCAGAAAAGTCTGAAGTGGAGTGACATGGACAGATGATGATGTTGTGTGTGTTGGGTGAGGCTGGTGGCACAGAAGAAGGGGCTCTGCCAGCTCTCCACCCGGGCCTCACCTGTCCTCAGCCAGGAACCTGCTCACAGCCCTGACCTGTCACAACTGTCACATGCGAGGCCCACAGCCAACCCTGGAGCCTGCTCTGCCCACATCCTCCTGCAGAACACACTCCACTTTCCTCCGGGACCTCTGTCAGCTCTCCCCAGACCTGGAACTGCCCTGTCTGCTGCAAAGCTCCAGGATCCCCACCCCCACCTTCTTCCAAAATTACACTGGCCCAAGGCTTTCATGAGAAAAGTAGAAGGCTACTTAATGAATGGTTAACACGTACTTTCCTTTTCTGTCATATTTCTCTGCACTTACCTTCCTACCTGTGCACACTATAAGTAACATATCAATGGAATATGAATGTGCTCTGAGATCTGAATCTTTCACTCCAGCCTTCTGAGGACTCCTTGTGCAATAAAATACCATACCCCATGATGGGGAGGGGGGTGGTTAAAACTATTATTACAGAATAATACAGCTCAAATCACCTCATTTTTATTTGCTCTTCATTAGGCAGAAAGTTTCTGTGTAAAAGGCCTTTCCATAGATATTGCCTGCCAGAAATTTCATAAGGAGGAAACAGAAATTCTGTGGGATAACCTCACTCACCCCAGGGCTCCTGACACCAAGCGCCCTTGAGACAACTCTGCCTCTATCCAGGAGAACTCCCAAAGACTCTCCCTTGACTCCACCACCAAAGAATCTACAGAGAAAACACAGCATATCAAAATATCTAGATGATACGCTTAGTAAAACTAGAAAGTTAAGTTCAACTTTTAAACAGTAAAAGCTTATTTTGAATAATTTTGAATTTGCCCTCAACCCTAATTGCAACTCTTTTGATGAAAAGACTAATCAATTACGAAACATCACTTTTGACAAATGACATTATCAAGGTCAGTATTTGACAACAAAAAACCACCTAACTCTAGATTTTGGCCACTCAACCATATCCTAGGCCCAACTGAATAAACACTGTTAGATAAAGGAAAGCATTATATGTTAAAAACACACAAAAAGTAAATCTCACCTTCCCTTTTAAATAAAAGTGATTTCCTAGGAAACATACTCAGATTACATTTTGTAAGCGATAAATGAACAGAAAAAAGGGTATTCCCTGCAATGCTCTACCTGCAGGGAAACTAAGTAAGTCTTGCACCAAATCAGAATGCTGACAACAACTTAAGTCTTACTTCATTGCTCAACTAGAGGAAAGAGAAAAGCCCCGAGGTTTTGGGTTAATGAAAAATTTTACCTCTATTCCTGACATGGATGTGACATTGCGCCCAATGTATCTGCTGCTTTCTCTGAACGCTGATGTCCTGTGACAAGCTACATCACTGGCTTAGATGCTGGTGTTTAAAACTTCGGGTTTTGTGGAGCCAGAGAAGAGAAGTGTTGTTAGCTGGGCATAGGTAGGCACCTGCAACCTATGTCCTGCACACCTGCTTCAGTTTTTGGAAGAAGGGGAAACACATACTTGTCTCTTAAGTAGTAATTATCTTCATTCAAAATGTACACCAGTGACATTGTCTTTCTTGGAAAGGTGAAATTACTCTCCCAAAGGAACACCTCACCTCACCTGTTCATGCAACTTATTTGGGGTCTGGTTTACTCCAACTTCCAGGTCCCCACCTTGAGGATGCTCCTGCATGATCCTGACAGCCCATTGCCATCATCTCTGGGGACATTGAGCACAATGCTGAAGTTGGGGGACTGCTCTAGGGCTTGTTGCCACCACACCTGTGCCTAGAGTGGGGCAGGAACCTGGAGGACCATCATGCATTATCTTGACAGCCCATTTCCACCATCCCTGGGGGACAGGGTGCACAATGCTGAAGCTGGAGGACTGCTCTGGGGCTTGTTAACACCACACTTCTGCCTGGGGGAGCAGGGACCTGGAGGGCCCTCCTGCCCAATCCTGACAACCTATTACCACCATCTATGGGGGACACGGGGCACAATGGTAAAATTGGGGGATGGCTCTGGGGCTGTTACCATCACACTTTTCCCAGGGTGGGTGGGGTGGGCAGGAACCTGGAGGACCCTCCTGCATGATCCTGACAGGCCATTACCACTATCTCTGGGGGACATGGGGCACAATGCTAAAGTTGGGGGACAGCTCTGAGGCTTGTTGCCACCATACCTGTGCTGGAGAGAACAGTGGACACCCTGCTGAACTTGGGGTGCTACTGAAGGTTCATAACCTGCACTATGCCAGGGGACAGGGGGGCACCCCACTGAAGTTTGGGACTGTGTACCATCCTTAAGTGCTCTCTTCCCAGGGAACAGGGGAAACCCTGACATGTCCGTAACCCATTCCACAAAACCTGGGGTGAACAAGCATCCTGGAATTCATGGATCTGGGGGATACAGCCAGTCAATGGACATCAGGCAGAAGAGACTTTCAAGGGGGAAAAAAATATCTCATCTGAATTCCCAGCATTAGCTCATTCCACGCACCCTTCCAGTATCCCTGCCTCCCACCTGGGGCTGACCCTACCCTGGGACCCCCCACCCCAGCCCACAGCATGTACTTAGCCAGCAGGGAATTCTGCAGGTCAATCTCACCTTCTTCTGCCCCACCTTTGCATCCCAGGGCAGATCGGGGGCCACCCACAAAGAGGTAGCGCCACCCTCACCCAGTGATTGGTCAGGGAGGGTTATGCCCTGAGCCTACTGGATGCGGCTTCTACCTGCACAAACCACCCACCCTTAAACTCATGCCTCCCTGCTACTGCAGGCGGTCCTGGAGGTGCCTCCTGCCCCAACACCTGGCTGGGCCATGCAGGAACAGGCAGAGTTTTCGGCACCCCCTCCCCCGCCGCCACAGGGCCCCTTCTATGGATCCCTCTAGCTGCACACCACTCTCAGAGACCTGCCCCTTCCTTTCCTGAACCAGCTCTGCCTGTGGATCTGTGCCTGGCTCCCAGCAAGGTCAGCTGTTCTCAGACCTGAGGCTTGGGCTTTAGGAAATGCAATGGTTTCCCACATTTCCAAGGCAATTTTTTTTTTGGAACGAGAACTAAGTTTATTTGTTCATTTCTTGCATTGAAGTATTCCTTGATGACAGTCTTTGCCTGAGACTCTTTGCCATAGTCCTTAACCACCATACAACTGCAACCAACCACTTTACGAGGTTTTCCCTCTCTGTCAGTTTTACAGAGACCTACCCATTCCCCTACTTTCTTGTTGTCATCAATCTTGATTAGGTTGATTTGGTGTTCAGCATAAAGGGCCTCCATCAACTTGAGATATATAGGTTCATCACAGTTGGATGCAAGCACACAAAGATGGGCTTGGTCCTTGTCTAAGGATTTGACAGCTTCTCGAATTCCACATGCTAGGCCATCATGGATGAGGGCGGTCTTCAGCAACTCTTATAAAGCAGTATTAATGACCATTACACCTCCAGCAGCAATGCCTTCCTCAGCCATGGTGGTAGATTATGAATGTAGCCGGATCTTGACTGCACCCTAGCCTCTGCCTCTGCACGACTTGGTGGTGGCAGGGAAAAAGCTCCAAGGCATTTTTAAGACCCAAAAAGTAATGCTCTGAGTGGGAAGAGCTTCACATTTTGGTCTCACCCATGGACTGCATAGTGCTTCTTAGACCTTCAAAGCATCCTTCTAGGATGAGCCCATATGTGCTAGAATATATATACATATGCTTGGTTCTTCACGGAAGCTCCAGGATGACCAAGAACAGCCAAGACTCTGTGCTGTTGGAGTTGTGAACCAGGAACATTTTTCAGTTAAAAGGAAAACACATTGTGGGGCACCTGGGTGGTTTAGTGAGTTAAGCCTCTACCTTTGGCTCAGGTCATGATCTCAGGGTCCTGGGATGGAGCCCCTCATCAGGCTCTCTGCTCAGCAGGGAGCCTGCTTCCCATTCTCTTTCTGCCTACTTATGATCTCTCCCTCTCTGTCAAATAAATAAATAAAATCTTAAAAAAAAAAGAAAAAGAAAACACATTGTTATTGTTGACACTAAATGAACAAACCTTTTTAAACATTTTAGAGAGAAAGGAAGAAGGTTTTATTCAAACTCAAGTCAAGACAGCTGCCTGAGAGACACAATCTTCACAAGGAAGGGAGTGCTCCAGGGAGAGAATATTTGGGGCAGGTTTACATATTTATTCTGTTTTGTTTTACATACAGAGTTACAAATCATCATAAGGAAGAACATTCCAGAAAGTTACAGGCTTTTTCTTATGTTTTCAGTATGTGCAAGTCAGTATGACTTTAATCTTATGGGAGTAGGAGAGGTTTTTTGTTGTTGTTGTTGTTGTTGTTGTTGTTTTTATCTTTATGTTTGCAATGGCATTTTTTGATTATCTTTTTCTTCTTGAAGTGGATGTACATCATGTGCTTGGGACAGAAATAGGGCTCATGCTCTAAGGTTTTGCCCAGTCATTTTGATCTTGGTAAAATGTTAAAGGATAGCTTCCCTGGGAGCACAGGATCTGGACCCATGGATGATAAAGGATAAAAATTTCCATTATCATTATAATTACTACTAAAGGGAGGAACTTGAGACAAAAGCAAATTTAACAATAGTACCAAGAAATCAAAATGATGCCTACAGAAGGTTACTTGTGCCATGGTCAACACATGTAACAGAGATGTTCAGGGACACTGGGCTCCTCCCTTTCTCCTGCACAAATCTCTGAAGCACACAGATAATTTAAAGTCTGAATTTTAGAACCTCCTGGCATCTTAGAGATGTCTGGCACCATTTCCTTGGACTACAGAATAAAACAGAGTAGCTCATTGTCACAATACTAATTTAAACATGAAGTCCCCCTAAAGCTTGGATACACTGCCTAAGTTCTTTCCCTGCAGACTGGACTAATATAAGTCATAGTCATACCACATAAACTCTACTATGGTTGGGAAGCAAATAATTGTAGGTAAGGGAATATTTTAGCCAAGTTTATAAGCATTGTCTCACTTTGTAGAAGAGGCTGAGCTGAGTGTTTTTATTTTATTTATATTACTTTTTATACCAAATAAAAATATATTTATTCCATAAAATGATATAAAAAGAAACCTTTGTAATCCATCACATTTTGGTATAACATTTTGGTATTAACCTTTTGGTATATATCTTTCCTAATTTTTATGTATATATTTGGTTAAACCAAAATGGCAGCTTTTATTTGCTACTCCTTTTCTTGAAATATACTGTGGGGGCACCTGGTTGACTACCTTCAGCTCATTTCATGATCCCAGGATCCTGGGATCAATTCCTGCTTCCAGCCTCTTGCTCAGTGGGGAGCCTCCTGCTCCCCCCTGCTTGTGCTCACTCACGCTCTTTTGCTCTCTCTCTCTGACAAATAAATAAAATCTTTAAAAAAAAACTGTTATAGGGGCGCCTGGGTGGCTCAGTGGGTTAAGCCGCTGCCTTCGGCTCAGGTCATGATCTCAGGGTCCTGGGATCGAGTCCCGCATCGGGCTCTCTGCTCAGCAGGGAGCCTGCTTCTCTCTCTCTCTCTCTCTACCTGCCTCTCCATCTACTTGTGATTCCTCTCTGTCAAATAAATAAATAAAACCTTTAAAAAAAAAAAACTGTTATATTGTCCTCATAGTTCTGTCAATTTCTATTCCAGTTAATACTTTCTCTGTAACTTCACCCTTAGCTTTTCTAGGGAAACCTAACCTTAAAATATTCTTCTTGCTTAAACTTCACCAACCATGAAATGAATGTTTAATTATTATGGAGTTGTCATGACTTCTTCAATTTCTTAGCAATGATCTGTGGTAAATATTTGATAAGCCCAAATCACTGATTTTCTAAAGGTCTAGTAATAATTATAGTAACAATTATAGTAATAACAGCTACATTTCACTGAGAGCTCACTACTTTACTGGCACTGTCTTAAGCACTTTAAGTCTTAATCTTTTTTGATAACAATTATTGTCAACTTCATCTTAGGGATGAGGATACTGGGCCTCAGAGAATTAAGTAGCTAAGATTTGTACCCAGGTCTAACTCCAGAGTTACATTGGTTTTTTCTTTTTTTTAAAGGTTTTATTTATTTACTTGAGAGAAAGAGAGCATGCACACACAAACTGAGGGCAGAGGGAGAGGGAAAGTGAGACTCAGACTCCCCACCGAGCCCAATGCAAGGCTTATCTCAGGACCCCAAGATCAAGATCATGACCTGAGCCAAAGGCAGGCACTTAACCAGTTGAGCCCCTAAAGTTACATTCCTTTTAAAAAATTTTTATTTTAGGGCGCCTGGGTGGCTCAGTGGGTTGGGCCGCTGCCTTCGGCTCAGGTCATGATCTCGGGGTCCTGGGATCGAGTCCCGCATCGGGCTCTCTGCTCAGCGGGGAGCCTGCTTCCTCCTCTCTCTCTCTCTCTCTGCCTGCCTCTATGCTTACTTGTGATCTCTCTCTCTGTCAAATAAATAAATAAATAAATCTTTAAAAAAAAATTTTTATTTTATATGTGATTTCAGTCCTGGCTTACAGCACACTCTGAACATACCAGATCTTGAATCAATTTTAGAAAGATACTTCTTTTTTAGTATTTTATTTTTATTTATTTATTTGATAGAGAGAGATCACAAGTAGGCAGAGAGGCAGGCAGAAAGAGAGAGGAGGAAGCAGGCTCCCCGTCAAGCAGAGAACCCCATGCAGGACTTGATCCCAGGATCCTGAGATCATGACCTGAGCCAAAGACAGAGACTTAACCCACTCAGCCACCCAGGTGCCCAAGATACTTCTTTCAGTAACTTTAATAACAGAAAAATATTATAATGTCTCCATTCCTAGGGATCTTCGAATATCTTACTCAGAGGTCTTCCACTGAGATAATAGTCTTAATGATCATGATGGGCAGAGGTGAAAAAAAGAAACTGAATCTGTTCCAGTTACCCACACAAGAAAATCCTGAGACTTGAGATGTCTTCAGATTGAGAAGATCAGAGATAAGGGGAAATAGTACCATGTATGGAATAACAAGGGATTTGGAGTCAGTTTGGGGCTGTCACTTAGGTTTCCGACACTAAAATCCTCTGTGACTCAAGTCGTCTCTGAGCCCCTATCTAACCACCTAGTAAATGTGACTAATAATATCTATATCATAGTTTAGCAGTTTCTGAGGGTAAATTCCACAAAGAGCTGGTGTGATGGCTTTCAAGAGCAGATGCTCAGGAAGCCATGATTACTATTTGGGTCTATTTCTTTTCCAGAGAAAAAAACACGTGTTGAAACCGTATTTCTAATAGATGACTCACAAGATGATTTTCAAACCTTAAGGAAGGTCAAGAAGCTGCTGTTTTGTCATATTTCACTCAGAAATCATGTTGTTGGACTGGTGAGAACAATACAATAACACCATCATCATTAAGCCTGTGGAACTTTTCATTTCCATATGGCCATGTTGTCCCTCTTAGCTCAGGGCCACCAGAAAGGGAAGCTGGGGGGTGGGTGGCGGATGGAGGACCACAGGCCAAGGCTGCCAGGTGTGACTAGGGCAGACAGAACTCTGACTTAAAGCTCAAGTCCTGTCTACCTTATTTATAGTGCTCTTCACAGACATAGTATCATTGTCTGCAAGCTCTGTTGTAGGAAAGGTTGAGAATTTCCATTGTGATTCCCTCTCTGACCCTTAGGATATGTAGCAAAGTTACATTTAATTGTTAAACATTGAGGGACTTCCTGGTTTTCTTTTCATTATGACTATAGCTCAATTACCCTGTGGGTCTAAGGATATAATCTAGTTAATTTTAGGCTTTAAAATGTGTAGACTTGATTCATGGCCCAACATATCGTCTATTTGGGTAAATCCTCTAGAACCACTTGAAAATAATGTATTCTGCACTTATTATGTAATGCTCCATATATGTCAATTAGGTCACATTTGTTACCAATGTTTTGTCTGCTTTTTCTATCAGATATTGATAAAGGTATATTAAAATCTTCAAACAAAGCTATTCTATCAACATTGCTTTGGAGAATCTACCAAGTCTTATAAGGCAAAAGAAAGAAAAAGAATAAGAATTGAGAGAATAATAGTGACTATTCACAGATAATATGAGAAGTTCATAGAAAATCCAAAATAGTCTATAAGTACACTATGGAAAACTTGCAAATCTTAGAACCAAGGAAGCAATCCAGAAAACAGCCAGGGGAAAGTGATTTGTATGTACAGAGGGAGGAATATAAGAATAATATCAGACCTGTCCACAGAGACCTGTGGTGTCAGAAAAGACTTGCAAGATATATCCAGGGTACTAAATGAGAAGAACATGCAGCCAAGGACATTTTATGCAGCAAGGCTGTCATTCAGAATGGATGGAGAGACAAGTACCTTTCAGGATGAGCAGGAAAAAAATATGTGACCACCAAGCTGGCCCTACAAGAAATATTAAGGGGGATTCTAGAAAAGAAGACCCCAATCACAATACAGACCAGAAATTTACAGAGACAAACTATAGAAACAACTTCACAGGCAATATGAGGCCACTAAAATCATATATTTCAATACTCACTCTCAACATGAATGGCCTAAATGCTCCCATAAAATGGCACAGAGTTGAAGATTGGATAAAAAGATATGACCCATCTGTATTCTGTCTACAAAGACTCATTTTGAACCTAAAGATATATCCAGACTGAAAGTGAGGGGATGGAGAACAATTTTTCATGCCAACAGACTTCAAAAGAAAGCTGGGGTAGCAATTCTTACATCAGAGAAATTAGATTTTAAGCTAAAGACTATAGTAAGAGATGCAGAGGGACACTCTATCATACTTAAAGGGTCTATCCAACAAGATCTAACAATGGTAAATATCTGTGCCCCCAACATGGAAGCAACTAACTACATAAGCCAACTGTTAACCAAAATAATCATACTGATGATAATAATATGTTAACAGTAGGAGACCTCCCACTCCACTCTCAGCAATACACAGATCATCTAAGCAGCAGCAGCAGCAGCAGAAGAAGAACACACACACACACACACACACACACACACACACACACACACACACAAGACCAAAACCAAAACCAAAAATGACACATTGGACCAGATGGACTTCATAGATATATAGAGACCATTCCAGCCCAAAACAATAGAATACTCATTCTTCTTAAATGCACACAGAACTATCTCCAAAATAGACCACATGCTGGGTCACAAATCAAGTCCCAACCAATACTAAAAGAGTGAGATTATTCCTTGCATATTTTCAGACCACAATGCTTTGAAATTGGAACTCAATCACAAGAAAAAAATTGGAAGGAGTTCAAACACTCGGAAGCTAAAGACCATCCTGCCGAATAATGCTTGGGTCAACCAGGAAATCAAAGAAGAATTTTAACACTTCATGGAAACCAGTGAGAATGAAAACACATCAGTCCAAAACCTATGGGATACTGCAAAGGCAGTCCTAAGAGGGAAATACAGAGCCATCCAAGCCTCATTCAAAAAAACCCAGAAAAATTACAAATGCAGAAGCTAACCTTACACTTAAAGGAACTGGAGAAAAAACAGTAAATAAAACCTAAACCAAGCAGGAGAGGAGAAATAATAAAGATTAAAACAGAGATCAATGAAATGGACACCAGAAAAATAGTAGAACTGATGAATGAAACTAGAAGCTGGTTCTTTGAAAGAATTAATAATATCAATAAACCTCTGGCCAGACTTATCCAAAAGAAAAGGACCCAAGTTAATAAAATCACGAATGAAAGGGGAGAGATCATGACTAACACTGAGGAAACAGAAACAATTATTAAAAATTATTATCAGCAACTGTATGCCAAATAAATTAAGCAAAGTGGAAGAGATGGATGCCTTCCTGGAAACTTGCAAACTGTCAGGACTCAAACAGGAAGAAATACACAATCTGAATAGACCAAAAACCACTGACACAATTGAAGCAGTAATCAAAAATCCCCCCAAAAACAAGCACCCAGGGCTAGATGGATTCCCAGGGGAATTCTACCAAACATTTACAGAAGAAATAATACCGATGCTTCTGAAGCTGTTTCAAAAAATATAAACAGAAAGAAAACTTCCAAATTCATTCTATGAGGCCAGGAATATGTTGATACCAAAACCAGACAAAGACCCATCAAAAAGGAGAATTACAGACGAATATCCCTGATGAACATGGATGCTAAAATACTCAACAAGGTCTTAGGATCTAATAGTACATTAAAAGAATTATCCATCATGACCGGGTGGGATTTATTCCTGGGATGCAAGTTTGGTTCAACATATGCAAATCAATCAATGTGATATAGCACATTAATTAAAAAAAAAAAGACAAGAACCATATGATCCTTTCAATTGATGCAGAAAAAACTTTTGACAAAATACAACACACTTTGCTCATTAAAACTCTTCAGAATGTAGGGATAGAGAGAACCTTTCTCAATTTCATAAAAACCATCTGTGAAAAGCCCACAGCAAATATCATTCTCAGTGGGGGAAAGTTGAGAGCTTTTCCCTTTTGTCAGGAAAAGGACAGGGATGCCCTTTCTCACCACTACTGTTTAACATAGTACTTGAAGTCCTAGCATCAGTAATCAGACAACAAAAAGAAATAAAAAACATTCAAACTGGCAAAGAATTCAAACTCTCTCTATTCACAGATGACATGATACTTTATGTGGAAAACCCAAAGACTCCATGACCAAATTGCTAGAACTCATACAGAAATTCAGTAATGTGGCAGATACAAAATCAATGCATGAAATCAGTTACTTTTCTATTAACAATGTAACTGTAGAAAGAGAAATTAGGGAATCGATTCCATTTGCAATAGCACCAAAAACCATAAGATACCAAGAAATAATCCTGACAAAAAGGTAAAGTAGCTATACTGTAGAAACTACAGAACACTTATGAAAGAAAAGAAAAAAGATGGAAAAACATTCCATGCTTATGGACTGGAAGAATAAACACTGTTAAAATGTCTACACTGCCCAGAGCAATCTATACTTTCAATGTCATCCCTATTAAAATACCATTGGCATTTTTCACAGAGCTGGAATAAATAATCCTAAAATTTGCATGGAACCAGAAAAGACTCCACACAGCCAGGGCAATACTGAAAAAGAAAACCAAAGCTGAGGGCATCAAATGTCTGACTTCAAGCTATATTACAAAACTGTGACAGCATGGTATTGTCACAAAAACAGACACAAAGATCAATGAAACAGAATTGAGACCCCAGAAATGGATGCTCAACTCTATGGTCAACCAGTCTTTGGAAAATCAGGAATGAACATCCAATGGAAAAAGAGACAATTTCTCCAATAAATGGTGCTAGGAAAATTGGACAGCCACATGAAGAAAATTGAAACTCAACCATTCTCTTACACCATACACAAAGATAAACTCAAAATGGATGAAAGACCTCAGTATGAGACAGGAATCCATCACAATCCTACAGGAGAACATAGGCAGTAACCTCTTCAACCTCAGCCACAGCAACTTCTTTCAAGACACGTCTCTAAGGGCAAGGGTAACAAAAGCAAAAATGAACTTTGAGATTTCATCAAGATAAAAAGCTTCTGCACAACAAAAGAAACAGTCAACAAAACTAAGAGATAACCCAGGGAATGGGAGAAGATATTTGTAAATGGCATTACAGATGAAGGGCTGGTATCCAAGATTCATAAAGAATTTCTCAAACTCAACACCCAAAACCAAATAAACCAATCAAAAAATGGGCAGAAGACGTGAACAGACACTTCTCCAAAGAAGACATACAAATGGCTTACAGACACATGAAAAAATGCACAACATCACTAGGCATCAGGGAAATTCAAATCAAAACCACAATGAGGTATCACCTCACACCAGTTAGAATGGCCAAAATTAACAAGGCAGGAAACAACACATATTGGCGAGGATGCAGAGAAAGGGACCCCTCTTACACTGTTGGTGGGAATGCAAGCTAGTATACCCACTCTGAAAAACAGTATGGAGGTTCCTCAAGACGTTAAAAATAAAATTACCCAGCAATTGCACTACTGGGTATTTACCCCAAAGATATAGACATCTTGAAAAGATACCGAGATCTGTGAAAAGAAGGTCCACATCACCCCAATATTCATAGCAGCAATGTCTACAATCGCCAAACTGTGGAAGGAGCTGAGATGCCCTTCAATAAATGAATGGATAAAGAAGATGTGTTCCATATATATAATGGAATATTCCTCAGCCATCAGAAAGGATGAATACCCACCATTTGCATTGACATGGATGGAACTGGAGGGGATTATGCTAGGGAAATAAGTCAGGCAGAGAAAGACAATTATCATATGGTTTCACTCATATGTGAAACGTAAGGAATAGCATGTAGGATCATTGGGGAATGGAGGGAAAACTGAATGGGAAGAAATCAGAAAGGGAGACAAACTATGAAAGACTCTGGACTCCAGGCATCAAATTGAGGGTTACAGAAGTGTGGGAGTTGGGGTGATGGGGTAGCCAGGTGATGGGTACTAAGGAGGGCATGTGTTGTGATGAGCACTGGGTTTTATATGCAACTGATGAATCGTTGAACACTACATCAAAAACCAATTATGTACTGTATGTTGGCTAACTAAACATACATACATACATACATACATACATATGCTTTCTACATGAAAAAAATAATAATGGATACAGAATTTCAGATTCATAACCTGAAGTGTTCTCAAGATATGCTTCACAGCAGTGTAAATATACTTAACACTACTGGACTTTATACTGAAAATATTTATAATGGTGAAACCAATGTTGTGATTTTGGATTCTGTATGATTCCATTTTTATAAAGATTTTTAAAAATTTATTTTGGAGAGAGAGCGCATGGCACGAGAGTGGTGGGAGAAGCAAGAGGTGGGAGAGAAAATAGTGAGCCCACACTATACTGAACACAGACCCTATGTGGGGCTTGATCCCACATCATGAGCTCACATCCTGAGCCAAAATCAAGAGTCAACAGCTTACCTGACTGAGCCATCATCCACCTCCATAGGCATTAGCATTGTTCCATTCCCTGCTGTCTCCACTACCACTGTGCTGAACTCTCCTGAAAATACATCTATGAAAAACTGCCAGAGTTTCTGAGGGTGAGTCTGAGTATGAGCACTGCTAGGTGATGGGAGCACCTGTGGCCTGGGATGGGCGCTGCTCACTGTTCTCCCAGACAGGGTGCCCATCACTCTTCTTTCCAGGGGACCTTCAGGGTACCCCCAAGTTCTCAGGCACCTGAAGGCCACACAGCCCAGGAATTCACCTCTAGCAGAGGACATATGGGACTTCTTTCTCTGGCCAGGAATATGAACCCTGATTCTGGGAAAGGAGAGCTGTCTTGGGACTTCTGGCCCAGCCAGGCAGCTGTGGCCACCATGTATGTGACAGAGTCAGAGTGGCTGGGCCTTGGAGGGAATGAGTGCCTTAAACCATCCTTGCACAGGCAGTGTGGGAGCAGTAGCCCGTGCTTCTTGGAGACCAGTGATGTGTGCAAAAGGAGGGAGGCTGGGGTGGAGCCTTCTAAGCCACTGAAATAAGCAGGAAGGGAACTCTGAGGACAGAGATTCCAAGAGGATTCCCATCCAGGGAAAGGGGGCCCACTAGAGAGCACTGAAGCTGCCAACCCTGCTGGCTGCAGGCCATTTGCACAGGATCACCTCTGGCGCTTCCTTAGCACATTGTCTGTGTTTGTGTGTGGACAGTGATTGACCTACTCAGTGCTGATGCACTCCAGAAGTAGACTAGAAATCCTCCAGGGCCTGCTCAGGGGTCAGAGGATCCCCATCCAGAGAAGCAGAGGATGCCCCTCTTCCTCTGGAGCTGGGGAAAGCAGCTGCCATCCTGGGGCAGGACACGGTCCAGGCATGTGTTCTTTCTGAAGGCCCCAAGTTCAGTGGGCATCACTGTGCCTGAGAAAGTCTCTCTCAGCCCCAGAGTCAGGAGCAGTGAGGAGCTGTCTCCACTCCTGGCCCAGGATCATGACCTGAAATGATCCTGTTTTGGGGAGGATGGGTCTCCTTCAGGAGCAAGGGTGAGGACTGGCCCCTCTATCTTCCCCAGGTCCAGGATGCCTGGGACCCTGAAAGCTCTTTATTTCAGGAGTAATGAAGAGCACGTGTATTTCATCAGCTCAGCGGTGATAGAATCAATCCCCAACACTCAGGTTCTAACAGGAAAATTTCAATGTATAATTTGGGGGCAGCCACCTCCAATCTTATGTGGCTTTGGGGGACCCCAGGGAAAGTCATCCTTGCTCTCCTGCCCTCAGAGGGAGGAGCTGGCCCTGTGTCCTGGGGTCCTACTGTGTCCCATTGCTGAGGAAGACACACACACAGGGACCTGTTGTCAGGAGTGTGGTCTCCCAGGCGGCTGGCAGCTGCCAGGATTGCTTTTGGGGAAGGGATGCTCACTGGTGGTACCTCTCATCATCCCCCACTGCACTCTGCAGTCCAGGCTCTGTATCCAGCATAGGTCAATCACCAGCATCCCACACGTTCCTGACGTGAGAGTGATCGTTCAGGATCATCACACTGCACAGAGGCAGAGTGAGGCCCAGATAGAGGCAGCAAATGGCTCCAGTCACAGGGCTGGTCAGCAGAGTAGCTGGGAGGCCAGCCCTCCTGAGCCCCCATTAACCCAGCCAGAGACTCCCTGAGCCCAGAGTGAGTCCTACCCTGCTTGCCCAGCCACAAATGGGCCCCTGAGTTTGATGGTGGCCTGTTCTTCTTGGCACTGAGGGTGTTGCTGGCCAACTAGGAGAGAGTGTCCAGCTGGTGGGACAGTCTGTAGCTACAGGTCAGAGTGACACGTCTGAGCTAGCAGAAGCCAGGCTCCCAGAGCCTGCCTGGGAGTCTGGGTGCCCTAGGGCCCAGCACACAACAGGGTCTGTGTTGAACAGGGAGCCATGGCCCCCAGGGAGAGTCCACTCTGCCTTCTCCCTGCTCCTGCCCTGTATCACCTCTCCTCACTGTGGGGCTCCAGGACCTGAAACCAGGCACCATAGGGCTGATTCAGCTCCAGCTCGTAATGAGTTTGCACCCTCTGGAGCAGCTGGATTTCCTGAGACTGGAGGGGGGACTGGCTACAGACAAGGACTGGATTGGGGGAGATGCAGGGCCTCGTGGAGAGTGAAGGATGGGGCAGGGGCTGAGTCCTTGAGCCATAGCTCCCATCTAAAGAGCTGAAATCCCTGAATGCCCACGGGATCCCTCATTATGGTAACAATACCCTCACATTTGGGCATCCTGGTGGTGGGCCCCTCCTCCCCCAGCCTCCTTCCCATATCCCTGACTCAGCCAGAGCTGCATCTAGGGACAGGCTGGACCTGTCCCAGGGTCCTACCAGGAAGAAAAAGCAGAAGGAGAGGAGAGGTGAAGGGGAAGGGGCAGACTGATCTCCTTGCCCTGAGCCAGCCTCCACTGATGTCTCCAGATCCTCTGGCCCAGCCCTACACTTAGCTGGACCCTGGAAGGGCGTACCCCCCATCTCGTTGGGGCTGACCTTCACATCCCCAGATGTCTAACCCACCTGGCCTTGTACCCTGAGCCTTGCTGCCTGGGATGGGCATGGTTTTGGGGCTCAGTAGACTTTGGGGCCACAGAGCACTTGACAGTGGTGAGGGAACCTGGGTGACCGGTCAGGTACAGAGCCATGGGACTTGTACACAACCCCCACAAGGCTGGGTCATGGTATAGGTGCTGTGTCCATGTCTCCTGTGCAGGTCCTCTCAGAAGGGAAGCCTATGTGCCTGAGGCACCTGTCCTCCACCTACCCCTGGAGGAGTGGCCAATTTCAAGCATTTCCATGTCCAACCCTCAGGTACAGTTGGGAACCTTGGATCAAGAGAGTCAGGGACTGGTCCAGGACAAATGAGGAGTATAGAGTCCCAGGAGCAGGGCTGCTCTCCAGTCCTAGGCCAAACCCAACACTCCCATGAGGTTCACTTTGGGAATGAGAGCTTCTCAGATCCTTGGGGATAGCTACCCATCCCATACCATGTGGGGACATGACCTTGGGCATCCCCAGACAGGTAGAGGTATGTGTACATGAGCACGTGAGCACACACACACACACACACACACACACACACACACACACACACATCCAGCTCAGGGTCAGAAGGGGTGGACACCCTGGGAGCGAGGTGGATGACAAGGGGGAAAGAAGAAAGAGGTCAGAGACAGCTGGGCCATGGGCAGGGGCATCAGGACTCCTGGCAAGAACCCAGATCCATAGCACGGGGAGGAGAGACAACCAGGCTAATGGTCAGGGTTTCCCCAAGGGGCCCAAGGGTGTTGCCAGGGCACTGGGAGAGGACAGGGTCTGGGGTCCAGTGTATATCACCACCCTGGACTACTAGAAGTAGGAAGAGATACCCCCTCTAAGAACAGACAGAGTTAAAGCACAAAAAGCTTCAGCTTACTCTTCTGTCAATTAGGCTGTAGAGACAGAGTGTCCCTAGGGTCCCATGGGCTTGTAGAAGAGACTGTTGGCCTTGTATTTCCATCCCTGCCCCATTGTGCTCCCAGTCCTAGGAAAATGCTTTGTACTCCCTTGAGGTCCTTCTTCACAGAGGACAGTTTGAGAACTTGGGGGGCTGAGGACCTAGGTATGCAGAATATGGCAGAGCACTGGACCACTGGTCTGGAGACCATGGTCAGGACCCTCCTTGTTGCAGCCTCAGGGTCCCCATTTGGAAGAGGTTCCTGAGTCAGTGCTCTGGCCAGAGTGGGAGGCCTTAGAAGAGAACAAAGCACCCAGGACAGGAGAGGGAAATGGGAACAAGGGAGACTTCTGAGGTTTCTCACATCATCCCCAGAGCCCACAGATCCTGCTCCTGGGAGACACACAGACAGAGACAGAGACAGAAATAGAGACAGAGATTGAAAATAGGAGAAAACCCCCTACACTGCTTTCTCTCTCTGTTCTTTTACCTGTTCTGGATGTTTCTGTATGTAGAATCACACAATAGGTGCCTTTGTGTCTGCACACCTATTTTCAAAGGGCACTCATTTTTTTCTGTGTTTATTTGACATAGAATTTCCCTTATTTGATATTGAAATGTCTGATGAATTAAAGGTGAGATGTATCATAGAGGCCCCTTTAGGAATTATGGGCACAATCTCGGGGCTAGACCCCTGGTCCTCTGGGACAGAGGACCTGTCCCCAGAGCCTGACCCCATACAGGACACAGTTGGTTCCTCCTGTGGCCCTCACAGAAACCAGGGAAATGCAAAAAGCTGGAAGACACACCACAACGGGCAAAAACATTGCTCACAACCCAAGGCCTGAGAAAGGTTTCCCATGGTTCTGCTCCAAACCATGCAGTCACCAGGTTCCACAGGGACAGAGACCAAATGCATGCAAGTCCAAGGGGAAGGATAGGCATGCAGAGAGTATGTGTCAGAGATGAAGGAACTCCTGGAGAAGGAATCTGGAAACCCTATGGAGGCACCCTCACACTGGCAGGTATCTGGTCTGGGGACCAGCAGCCCTGGGAAGAACGTAAAGAAGCAGAAGTTCCCTGTAGGTCCCCTGCAGAGAAGGGTGATGGGCAACCCTGTCCAGGAGAACAGTGAGCAGCACCCAACCCAGGCTGCAGAAACACCCGTCACCTAGCAGTGCATGTCCTCGGACATACCCCCGGAAACTCTGGCTCAGTTTTTCACAGATGTATTTTCGGGAGTGTTCAGCATAGTGGTGGTGGTGGAGAGAGCAGAAAATGGAACATTAATGCCCAAGGAGATGGGTGGGATCCATGGTCCCAGTCCTCATGATAGAATGTCCTGTGGCTATCACAATGTCGTCTGGCGCACAGGATCTGGGAAGCCCTTCCTGAGACCCACTCTGCCACCCTGCTCCTAGGAACACTCAGAATTGTTTGAGGGGGAGGTCAAAAGGATCCAGGGTGACAGAAGAAGGAAGGTCAGCACTGGGAGGACAGCTGGACATGCCCTGAGCCACCATCCAGGGCCTGGGCTGTGATGTCTTGGACCTCACCCCAAATAATGGCTCCTGATGTACGGACCAGCTTCTGTGGCTTCACTCCCTGCCACCCCCGCCCCCCCCCCCGCTTCCCCTTGACCCGTCCCTCCCCTCCCCAGCTCCATCCTCCTCCCTCCCTCCCATCCCCCTCTTTCCTTCCCCTCACTAGCTCCCTCCTATCCTCCCTTCCTCCCCGCTATCCTCCCTCCCACCCTCCCTCCCATCCTTCTGCCTTTTGTCCCTCCCCCTCCCTCACTCTCATCCTTCCTCCTTACTCTCATCCTCCCTTCCTCCCCATACCCCTCCCATCCTCCTTCTCTCCCATCCTCCCTCATGCCCTCCCTCATCCAGCAGAGTATCTGGGGTCCCTGCTCTGTACTGAGCACTGGGGCTTCATCCTTGAACACCCTCCAACCTGTGCGGTCATGTCCACTGTGGGAGGTAACAATGGGGTAGTCCTCAGGGCTAGCAGCGATGATGAGCTCTGGGATCTGCTCCTGAAAGCACAGGCCAGTTGCACAAAGAAAAGAATGGAGAGACCCATGCTTAGCACTTTCTCTACAAACACCGAGTCCTGAAAAGTCACAAAGAGTAAGTATATCCTAGACTTCATGCAATATGTGTTATTTTTTTTAATATTTTATTTATTTACTTGATAGACAGAAATCATAAGCAGGCAGAGAGGCAGGCGGGGGGGCAGGAGGGAGGGTGGCGTGGAAGAAGACTCCCTGCTGAGCGGACAGCCTGATGCAGGGCTCAATCCCAGGACCCTGAGATCATGACCTGAGCTGAAGGCAGAGGCTTAACCCACTGAGCCACCCAGGTGCACTCATGCAATGTGTGTTCTAATGGCCCATACGCACTGGTTCCTAGTACCAACAAAGAGTAAATCATCCAGTGTTGACTGGAGCTTTGTGACGCAACTTTTCTGACTAAATGATAGCATTTCAGCCAACATCAGGGGCCTCTGAGTTTTCCCAAGGGTCTCTGTGATCCTCTGACTCTTTCATCCGCCTTCTCAGGAAGTTCCGTCCTGTCATCTTCCTTGTGTCCTGCCTCTTCTGGGATCCTTCTGTGGCCTCCCTCACACCCGCCATGGCCTCCCTCTTCCCCCACCCCGGACACTCCATGTCCCTTGGCCTGGTGCCTGCATCCTGTGCTGGGTGCTGTAAGCCCAGTGCTTTGTGCAAGGTCTGTGTGCTTCCTCTGGGGTCGCAGAGCATCTCCCTTGCAGTGGCCTGCATCTTCCTGCACTGGGTCTCCTCTGACAAGTCTGTGAGGCCAGCCTGTGCCCATGTCATAGGCATGGATGCCCAAGTCCAGAAGGTCCAGATGACCTGCTCCCAGTCCCAGCATGTGGAACATGGGCCAAGGATGGTCCTTGAGCAGAGGAGGACTTGGGCCCAGAGAGACTGAGGGAGGACATGACACAGCGAGCCCACAGGAGGAGAGTGAGCACCGGGTCTCATGCTCAAGCCTGCTGGGAGACCACGTCCCACCTGCACCAGGTTTGTCCCCAGGGCTGGAGACTGTCAGCGTATCCACACTCCCAGGGCTGGTAGTGACTGGCAGGGGAGAGGCACAGCTAGTGCAGGAGAGGCCTTCCACAGAGAGGAGAGGGCAGGCACTCCCCCAGCAGCAGGTGCACTGGAGCAAGCTGAGGGGGCATCAGGGGACAGTAGTGTCTGCAGCTGGGGTCTCCATATAGGCCCCCTCCTCAGGCTCAGCACAAGCTTGTATAGATGGCCTTTGTCTCCCAAATACAAAGTCTGGCCCAGAACCTCCCCTCAAGCCCCTACTCGCAATCTTTTGTGCTTAGCTCAAGTGACAAGAAAGGACCAATAGTTTAGGTGGTTGTTGGGTGCACAGAGACATGTGTTTTTCTGGCAAATGCTATAACATTGCTGGCATTTTAGGGATCTCAGGGTTCTGATCCAAAAATGGTAGGATGCCAGGGACCCCAGACAGCTTTCTGGAAACCTGCCTCTGTGCCTTGCAGCCCTTCCATCTTACCAGCTCTGCTCAGAATCCCTACAGGTCACAGACCCACAGTCTTGGGTCCTCAGACGGCCCATACGATGTGCCTTCAAAAAGCAAACCAGGTGGGGCAGCAGGACACACCAAGGATTCGAGCAATTCCCCCTCCCAGAATGTGAGGGTACCACTGGATGAGCTGTCTGAAAACAGCCAGGTTAAGATTTCAGGAAGACACCAGAAGCATAGGAGTAATTGAGGAGCATCTGAAGGTCAGGTAGGGACAGTCAGATCGTCCAGGCCCTTCTTCCCTAAAGTTCCTCATCACTCAGCCTTTCTTCCAGTGATTCTGCTTGGTTTCTATTTGCCTTAACTGGTATCCATTGCCATAGGCAGCAAAGACTCACATATGCCTTTAAATGCTTTGGTCATTGAATGCTCTGCAGTAGCCACCTCACTACTGGTAACAAGTACTGATTTGGTAACAAGCAAGAAGTCACAAGGACTCCAAGGGTAGGGACTTGGCATTTTCCTCACCTGAGATGGGGACACTTGTGGGAGGAGTGGGTGGCTAGCTGGTGGGGGGTCCAGGCACCTGACACGGACAGATGGGGTAGGTGAGGCCCAACACCCCTGGGGTATGTTCCTGGCATCTGGAACTGAACAAGTCTTCAAAGCTGCAGAGTGGTTGGGGTCATCTTCGGGCTGAGGAGGAAGATGAGAGGGGCAGAGGGGACCGAGGAGGCTCAGCTTAGACAGGAGAACAGTGAGCCAATCCTTTGGGGGGAAAAGTGGGTCAGTTACAGGCTCATGGGGACATACCTTAAGGCCACTGTGCTATGTGAAATAAACCAGTTCCTAAAGGACTGATACTGGAGGACCCCACTTGTGAGGGACAGAGAACACTCTGATTCACAGAGGTGGAAGGAGCTGCTGGGTGCCAGGGCTGGGGAGAATGAGGGGTTAGGGTCTCATGGGTAGAAGTTCAGTTTGGGATGATGAAGAGGTTGTGGTGATGGATGGAGGTAACAGGTGCAGAAAAGTGAACTTACTGCCACTGAATTTATACTTCAACTTGCTTCAAAGTACCAGTTGTATGTCTAGTATACCACAATCGGAAAGTAGAGTCAAGAGGTCAGGGCCATTGTGAGGCCGGAGAGGGCCCTGGAGCAGGGATCCTGTATCTTAGTTCTCTCTCTCATATTCTGCCTCTTGATGGGTGACTGAGCTCACAGCAGGCATTCAGTGAATGCTTGCTAAGACACAGTGCAGGCAGATGAGGTCACAAGTGCAAACCCACCAGTGGGCACTGAGGAATCCCAGCAGGATGCGCATCCAGATGGAGCCAGTGCTCACATCTCACAAACACCAGCACAGAAATAGCCATATTAAAACCAAAGCAGGAACTGTATATGACCCAGAGGGCTCCATGCTCCTGGAAGCCGAGCTAGTGGCCACAGCCAAGGCCTCTGGCAGTCAGGGGACTGGGGGTCTGACAGGTGGCTCAGCACACTCCTGACCCTAAAGGCCCATGGCTGCAGTGAGGTGCAGGGATTGGGAGGGAAGACCGAGTCAGGGCCCATCCCAGCCTCACCAAGCTTTGTCTATTTAGAAACAGGGAGATAAACTTTTTCCTCAACTGTTCTTTTTAAAGATGATTGCTCAGCATTGACACAGAAAAACAGCTGACATAAAACTGGAGCCTTTCACAGCTGCAAATGACCCAGAAATTATCAAAATGTAGGGACCACAGAAAGAGTACCTTGTGCCCCCAGGCAGGCCTCCTGTGTGTGGGTGTGGCTGGGGGCCCTGGACATCAGGGCTTTACAGTCTCCTCAAGAGGACAGAAGAAGGAACCTGCTCTGATGGCTCCACTGGTAGTACACCCTCATGGAAACAGGGCAGTCCCTCACATGTTCCTGGTGTCCTGGTGATTCTTGGGCATAGCCACAAATCTCAGCTTCTTCATGACAGGGGTGGGGTGGGGGTTGTGGGTAGCCCCGCCCCTGCAGGTCCCACAGGTCCTCTAGTAATAACATCTTGGCAAGGTTGTGGTCCAGCACGTACCTGCTCAGATGGCTCTCATTGTGCCACACGGCCTCCATCCCATTGGCCAGGTCAACCCCCATTGCATGGTGACAGGCCAGGGTCAGTCAGTGAACCTTCAGCACTAATACCCCAAAAAAGGCCCCCATGTAGTAAATGTTACCCTGATTCCTGGGGGTGAGGGCCTGGGACTGTGGTTGGCACTTGTAGCTGAAGTCCTCACAGACCACCTGGTAGAAACTGGGGTACAGGGTGCCAAAGAGGGGTACAGGATTTCCATACCCATGTGGTCATGGAACTTCAGGTCTACCTCCGCATACCAAGTTGTCCACCTTGCAGAGGAAGTATTGCTTGCAAAAGCAGCTGACCATTGCCATGTGTTGCATGGATACATCCTGCCAGTGTGGGGCACTGAGGATCTCAAGGGCAACAACTTCTGGCCCTTCCAGAGGTACATGGGAGGGTACATGGGGCCCAGCAGGTAGTTGGTCTGTGAAGACATAGTAGGAGACCTTGTGTCCCACCAGAAGGACAACCACCCTCTGGCCCTCCCAGAGGGGTACATGGGGCCTGGCAGCCAGTTGGTCAGTGAAGATGCAGTAGGTGACTCTGTGTCCCATCATGAAGAGCTTCTCTGCCGTCTGCAGGAACAGCTCCAGGAAGACCATGTAGCTACAGGGACAGGGGTCAGGGTGTGAGGAGGGTCATGCCAGAGGCTGGCAGCAGGACCCCAGAGCTGGGGGCTGTGAACGTGTGTACCTTCTTCAGTGGGGCAGGCTCTAGGCTGCTTTAAGCAACAGTTTCTGTGCCTGACAGACTGGGTAGAACCAGTAGGGCCAACTACCTGCCCCACTTTGCTTTGAGTGGGCTGTTGCTGACCCCACAGAGCCTTCTCTACCTCCCATAGGGTCTTCCCTTAAAGGTTACAGGGCATCCTGCTAACAAGGTCCTCAGTGAACCACCGGTATTCCTAGGAGGGGTCACCCTCAGACTTCCCCAGATCATGTCCGGCCCGGGGGCAGGGAAGGGGAAAGAGGACCCCTGGAAGAAGAGGGGGCTTGCTTAGGCCCCAGCCTTGAATCCAAGGGGATAAGCCTCTGGGTTCAGGCCTACATCTCCCCAGTCTCAAGAAGTTAGGGGTCTTGTCCAATTACCTCACATGGTTGGTCTCCCTCTGAGGTGAGTACCTGCTCCCCACCATAGGGAAAGAAGCTCCCCCATCATCAGGTAAGTGTGCTGAGTCCCTCTGAAACTGACTTTTTGTGCACACACTAAGGCTATGCCTGCTCCGTCACTGGCAGGTTAGTAAATCACTCACACAGAGAAGGTGGGCACTACATTTAAGTAGGGTACAAGCACATACACAACCAGCAGGCATAAGTCAGGTCATTAGGGGGCAAATTGAGGCCCAGCCAATGGGGAAACATGCCAGACATAAAGAAGGGGGAGTGAAGAGTGATCCTGGCAGAGGGCACAGTAAATATAAAGACTTGGCATCAAGCTTGAGGCACACATGGGACAACCACACTGCTGGGTGGACCACAGTGGGCAGGCCTCCCTGGAGAGGATGGGCAGGAGGGAGCAGACCACAGGGAGACCAAAGTTTATGTTCTGAAAATATCACTCTGGTTACTGGTGGAGAATGGGCTCTGTGCAGCAGAGGTCAGGGAGACCCTAACCCTAACCTCTAACCTAATCCTAACCCTAACCTCCTCCTAACCACTAATACCAACCCCAATGAAATCGTCACAAAATCAGCAAAATACATTCCTATACCTTTCTTAAAATAAGTGTAAGAAGACTGATCAGAAAAATTGCAAAAACAAGAGCTCTTAAATACATTGTGCACCATAAGCACGTTTCTCTTCACAAACACCTCAAACACTGTTCAATAGAGTGAAACTAAGGAATGTTATCATCCACCACAATAAATTTTCAAGTAAAAACAAATGGTCATATTGATGCAGAAGAGGTTCTAACCAAAACCCAATGTCCGTTGCTAATATAAACACTCATGAAAGCAGGAATAAGGGGTAATTTTTTTAATCTCTGGCAAACACCATGCTCAAGTCTGAAGATTGCCAGCTCTACTCTGAAATCAGGAAAAGGACAGGATGCTGGTTTTCACAGAAGGACAGACACTGTATGATTTCACTTGTATGAGGTGTCCAAAGACACAAGCTTGGATGTGGCTACAGGGGCCAAGAGGAAGGGGAAAGGGGGAGCTAGTGTTTCATGCATATAGAACGAAAAGGGAAAGAACGAAAAAGGTCTGGAGAATGATGTACAGTCATGGGAACTTAGCTAAGGCTGGAGAATTGTGTACCTGAAATATTTGAAATGGTCAATGTTATTGTGTTTAGTCACCATGAAAAAATGAAAGGCTGTTACCTGTCACAGCGTGGACACTGAAAACAGCCCAAGTGACAAATCATATGGAAATACGACTGGAGCCCTCTGTGCTCCTTAAATCCATAAGCATTGTGCAAATAAGGGAAAGTCTTGGGAGCAGTTCCAGAAAAAGAAAACTGGACCAGAATGGAGAAGACATCTCAGACAGTGTGGCAGGGGGCGACAGCTGAAGTGGGCCTGTGGTCTGGCTTCAAATGTGGAAGACGTAATAATTTCCTCACTTGGGGTTATGTGGTGGTTCCGCCAGACAGTGTCCTTGTTTGGGGTGAAACACACTGAAGTAGCCTGTGTGAAGTGGCAAACGTGGTAAGGAAGTGACAGCTGGGGGGTCTGCGTGTGGAGATAAAACGCATTTCTGCTTCTGTGACAAGTTATTGCAGATCTGAAATCACCGCAGAGGCGATGGCTCTTCAAACGAACATGCGGGCACCACGTCCAGAAGCAGAGACGAGGTCAGACTTTGGAATGGAGGTGGAGCCCTCCCGGATCCAGGTCACCCACCGTGGACAGGCCACTCGCCCTTGCAGGAGGTCACACATTAGCAAGAGACTCATGGGAGGATTAATCGGCCTCGCCTCGGTCGCAGCAGAAGCAGTGGGATTCGGAATCCCAGGTTCCCACAGTGCCCCCCACAACCTGGTTAGAACTGTGAGGAAGCAGGACAGGAAGCCTCAGTAAAGCCGACTGGGGACACCGGAGGGGCGGCGGGAAGGGGGCGCCTGGTGCTCAGGGCGCATTACAGACCCCACATTAGAGACTCACTCGCTCCAGGCCCCGCAGAGGAAGCTGGGGTTCGTCTCCTACAGGACATCACCATCCCGGCAGCTGGACCAGTGAGAATCCTCTGTCACCCCAGCCCCTGCCTTTTTCCATGAACTTTCCTTCCAAGCAGCCCTCCCAGCTTCCCCCACCTTGTCCATGACCTGCTGAGCAGAGGACAGGCCTGTCCTCCAACAGCCATGTGACACTGATGACAGACACGGAGGGAGACGCATGGAGATGGGGAGACACTCTGGGCTCAGGGAAGGACTGGCACCGGGAAAACACTTACTGTCCCCGCAGCTGCCAGCAGAGTCCGTGCTGTCACTCCGGAACTTCCAGACTCCGGACCAGCCCTGCAGCGGGTGTGGAGGTGGGAAGGACCCCGCAGGGCTGAGGCGGGGGGAGCACGAGCATGGAGGCCGGCGGCTGCTCCCCGACTGCACACCCTCTGAGGAGCCCCAGGAACTGAGTCCGCTGGCGCAGGGACACAGCTGGGGATCGGGGAGCATCTGAGCCCAGAAAGGGGGGACCACAGCCCCACGCACAGCCCCGCACACAGCCCCGTGGGAGGCCACAGGTACCGCACACAAAGCCACGGAAGCCCAGTGTCTACACAGCGCGCTCTTCCTCCCCTGGGCCCTGCGAGCACGCACCCCCTCAGCAGTCCGCGATCCAGCGGCTTCTGCTCACCTTCTTCTCGCGCCAGGGGTCCTGAGGAGGCCGGGCCTCCTGTAGGGTGCACGCGGCCCCACATCCTGCACAGCGGGTCCTGTCAGCATGGACAGCGCCCCACGTCCTCCACAGTAGGTCCTGTCAGCGTGTGTGTGGACCCATGTCCTCCCGAAGTCTCCAGAGCGGGTCCTGAGGAGGCCGGGCTCCTGACTGTGGAGGAGGTCCCACATCCTCCCTAAGCCTGGGCCTCAGCACAAGAGGGTCCTGAGGCCTTGGAATACCTGTCAGCGCGCCAGAGAAAGCGGCCTTAGCGCGCATGCACAGCAAGGGTTGCGGAGTGGGACTCGGGCGCCCCCTGGGGGCTGTGGGAGCGGTGCAGAACGCGGTGCGCTCAGTTCAGGGGAGGCACCTGTCCCTTCTGGGGTCCTACTGAATCCATTACATTTTGGAAATTCAAACTGAAACGGAGTCCAATTATCCCCTGACTTCTCCAGAAGTAGAAACAATTAATTAGAAACCGTACAGAGTTAAGTGAAATGAAGGCACAAGCTTTATAACTTACACCAAAAGTCATTTACAATTATAGATAAATTTGGAGCGCCTGAGTAGCTCAGTGGGTTAAGCGTCTGCCTTTGGCTCAGGTCATGATCCCAGGGTCCTGGAATTGAGCCCCACATGCGGCTCCCTGCTCAGCGGGGAGCCTGCTTCCCTCTCTCTCTCTGCCTGCTGCTGTGCCTACTTGTGCTCTCTCTCTCTGTCAAATAAATAAATAAAATCTTTAAAAGAAATTGCAGACAAATCTAAAATGTAAACCTATCAAAATATCAGAAAGAAAACATAAAAAATCCACATGACCTTAAGTTCGGTGATGAGTTTTAACACAACACCAAAAAGAAAAAAAAAAAATTGATAACATGAACTTTTGAAAATTAAACTTCTAAAAAAAAAAAAAAGAAAGAAAATTAAACTTCTACTCTGTGAAAGAATTTGCTCAGAAAACTAAAAGACAAGCCACAAACTGGGAGGAAATGTTTGCAAAACACATATTTGGTAAAAGATTTGCGAGCCTGGTGGTGGGTATAATGCAGGGCATGTATTGCATGGAGCACTGGGTGTGGTGCATAAACAATGAATTCTGGAACACTGAAAAGAAATTTAAAAAATAAATAAAAATTTTAAAAAGGGATTCAAATAAACTAATACATATATATACATATATGTGTGTGTATATATATACACACACACACAAAAACTATCAGAACTAAACAATAAGGAAACAAACATCCTAATCGATAATGGGTAAGGATCTGAAAATGACTGGACAAAAAAGACACACAGATATAAAATAAGCATACAATAATATGCTTGACCTCATCTTTAGGAAAGCGCAAACTTAAACAACAAGGACACAGCACTGCCCACCTATTACAAATGCTAAACTTTAAAAACAAGAAATCTGCTTGCTGAGAGGTGAGGAATGGCAGCAACCGTCCCTTCAAAAGACAGTTTGGCTATTTTTTCCAAACCTAAATAAGTCTCCTGTTAAGATGCAACAATTGCACTTCTAGTATGTAGACAGCCACTTTAAAAAACTATTTCCAAACAAAAACTCACATGCAGTTATGCACAGTAGCTCTGTTCATAATGGTTATGAACTTAAAGAAGGCAGGATGTTCTTCCATAAATGCGTCCATAAGGAAACTGAGGCATCCATGTGAAGGAAGCAGAATATGCCAACCAAAATATGTCTCTTTAGCACAGGGGTTATTTGGGCTGATTACTTTTAAAAAACAGCAGACATGAGAGAATCTCTGACAACTGGGTGAGAGTTGCCATTTGGTTGAGTGAACTGTGCACTTGAAAAGGAGCACTGCCTTTGTAAGCCTGTCTCCCTCTGTATCAGGAACAGTATTTCTTGCCTAAATCTCAAGAAACTCTCACCAAAAGAGAAGGCCTGGACTTAAATCTGTGTAACTACTATTCCCTCATTTACTGTGCTCACCTGATAATATCCCTTACCTGGCCTTCCCACCACCCAAAATCTTTTGGTCTTTAGTTGAAGATGGCATTTAGGGTGAGGGTTGGGACATTTCATGGAGTTACTCTGTTTTCCTGAGTATCTCCCATGGATACAAGATGCATGCATGATATTAAACTTTATTAAACTAGATATAAATCTATTCAGCAATAAAAGGAAATGAACCATCGCCCCATACAATGACATGGATGTAGTTTACATGTATTTTTTTAAATGAAAGAATCCAGCCTGAAAAGGCTACACACTGAGTGACCCCATTTGTAGGATATTCTGGAAAAGGCAAAACTTGAGATGATAAAAGGATCAATGGATGAATTCCAAGATATTCTAATGATTTATGCCTGCTACTGTGCACGTGTCAAAACCCAAACCTTTTGGGGCCCCTGGGTTGCTCTTTCAGTGGAGCATGCAACTCTTGATCTTGGGGTTGAGAGTTCAAGCCCCCTGTTGTCTATTCAAAAAAAATAAATAAATAAACTTTAAAAAGCACAAACAACCATGTTTGCATCCCCAAGAGTAAATCGTAATCTACTATAATTAAGTTATTTAGGATGTGGGAGTGTCACAGGACGGTGTAGGGGTCAAAGGCAGGCTGCCCCAAATGTACCACTTTGACATATTGATTGTTTTAAATAAAAGTTTCTTAAGAGACATTCTATGCAATGAGGACACTCAGACGCTCCTCTGTCCCTCTGGAAGCAGGAAATCAATGTCCATGTGAAGATCTTCCTGTACCAGGAGGTGAAAAGACTTCCTAATCACTAGAGATGGGAAATTTAGAGCCCAGAAGCCTGCACAAACAAGTCTTGTTACTTTTCCCTAACTCACTACCCCAGCCCAAATTCTGTTTAAAACTCCTTACTAACTGAAACTCCCAAGGTTGTTTTCTTTCTTCTGTGAATTCCTCACAGATTTATTTTCTCTTTGCAAAGTATAAAACCTGCCTGCCTTGGTCATTTAATTATGTGTACATGATTAAACTTTGAGGGCTTTCTTTTTCTCCTGTTAATCTGTTTCATGTCAATGTATAATTCACAATCCACGGGGTGTTTACACCTTCAGGGTTAGCCCCTGTTTGTCTGGTTGCTTGGGGCATAGAGAGAGGTGGGCTGTGTATCACTGAATGATGGAAATGGCCATCACTATCTGTCCACACTAACAAAACAATGGTAACCATTAGCTGGATTGTTTTGCTGGCCCAAGTAGAGCCGCTGCCCTGGGAGATGCCCAGGGAGATGCTGAGCACACAGGAGCTCCTTCTAGGGCTAGAAGCCATCGGAGATGGGCAACTGGCATTTTCACACACAGTTTGTTCCTCATTTCAGAATGTTCAGTCCTTCATGCCATGTGCATCTCTGTACTGACCCACAGCTACAGTGACCATCAGTAACCTGGTTGAAGGTTGGCTTTCTGACCCAGGTGGGGCCTAAGTCCTGGACAAGGGCTCTCTCTTTTCTGTTCACTTCCTCCTGGTTCACACTGGCCATAAAACAAAGCCCATACACCTGATTCTCTGGCTGTGGCCAGAGCCTTGGTGGTCCTCTCTAAGGGGATCCCCTATATCCTGGTGACTTCTGGGCTGAGCAGCATCTTGAAAGACACTGAATGCAAGCCCACTGACTTCATCCACAGAGTGGCCTGGGGTTTTTCTCTTTACTCCACCTGCCTCCTGAGTTTCTTTCAGGCACTGACCATCAGCCCAAGCTCTAGCACAGAAGCTCAGGGCTCAGAAGCCTAACTCTAAGGAGAGCCCAACCCCTCTCTCTGTTCTGTTGGACTGTCAGTCTCTCATAAACACCTGTGTTCCTATAATTATGTACAACTGATTGGACTTAACTAGTGGGACCCAGGGGCAACATTTGGAGTTTGCTCCTTTTCCTACAAGGACACACTTTCTCCCACTCTCCACACCATCCTGTTGTTCTTCACTGACGCCGTGTTCATGAATGTCATAATGCCAGTCAGTGTCTACATGGTGCTCCTGCTGCACAGACACCATCAGATGGGACAACACCTCCCCCGTTCCAGCCTCTCTCACAAGCTTTCCCCTGAGACCAGAGACACCCACACCATCCTGCTTGGGCCAGCACCTTTGTCTCCCTTTATGTGCTCCATTCCATGTTTGCCATATTTATTATAAAATTGCCCTGGTGCTCTCTCTGACTGATGCCCATCTCAGCCCTGCTGACCACTGGCTTCCACTCTGTCAGTCCTTCTGTGCTGGTTCTCCATGAAACACAAGTCCCCAGATTCTGCTTTCTAAAGGGGGAGAGGCCTTTCCCCTGGTCCTGAACTTATGACAAAAGTGTCCTGCCCTCTGCCAAGGATGGAGTGTTGACCCAATAACCACCTTCACATTTTCTCTGCCATTTCTGAGAATCCTATATAACATATAACATTTTAAACAAATTTACATTCTACTTGCTACTTTCAGTATTTCTATTCCACATATTATTTTATCTAGAATCACAGATAAGAGAGGCATCCTCCAAGGTGGTCTGAAATGGCCCCCACCTCCTGGTATTCACACTGTTTCTGTAAATCTCCTGCCTTTGAACAAAGGCTAGACCCTGCAGCCCACTTCTAACAGAAAGAATACAGCAAACATGGTGAGATGTTTCCTCTAAGATTAGGATAAGAAATGCTCTGACTTTTTTGCTTACTTCATCTCTCTTTCTGTTGCTTATGTCAATGGAAGCCAGATGCTATGTTGAAAGACACCCTATGGATAGGCTCAGGTGGCAAAGGCTTGAGCACCAGGACCACTAATATCCAAGAGCAAGAGAAGGACACAGATGTCTCAGCCCTACAACAGAGCAAATCCACCATTCCCCCACCTTCTTGTTCTATCCAGGCCTTCATGGGTCAGGGGAGGCCTACCACATTGGAAAGGGTATCTGCATTACTCAGTGCACTGAATCAATGCCAGTGTATTTCAGAAACACCTTCACAGGCAAATATAAGATCTGGTTCCAGTTGTCTGGGCATCCCTCACACCTGTTATACTGACACAAAATCAAACCCCTCAGAGACACTTTGTTAGTCCTTCCTCTAGTTCAAGGAGAAAAGAGACATTTTGTTTTCCTGTGAACATAGGAGTCCTTTGTTCATTATTGGTCAGGTGACTCATCTGTTAGAACTTGGTGGTGAAGGATATTTGGCAGATGGGACCAGCAGTCGGGCATTTAATGAAAGGAGTTTCTATGAAGACAAAAGAAAAATGATGATTAATACTTGGAAATCTAGATTCTAGTTACAGAAGTCATTGAGAAGATTTCTACATGAAAGTTGCAAGTGTATATGGTGAAGTCTGAATAGTTATGGTAAGCCCACAGATTGCCTGCTTTGCAGCTGGAATGTCTTTAATGGTGGCCTCAGATATTTTGGTGAACTTTCTGAGCCCCACACACCAATAGGTATGGAATTTATATAGTTTCTATATCACTGGAATTTTTAAAAATATTAAATTTATATAGGCATTCATTTATCTCTAAACCAACCTGAATCCTCCTCAAGGGATTCTATCAATTAATATGGTAATACCATTCAAAGGTAGGAAAATATCACAGACACGTGCATGAGTGTACATACAGATACAATGAGAGATCTTAGAGCTGTCATTCTAAAATTTTATCACAAGTCAAATAAAGACAATAATACAAAACTCACTGATTTATATAAAATAGTTGACTCTTTTCTTTATCCTACCTTATATTTTTCAGAACTGTGTTTCTGTCAGATGGAGCAAGTTAAAATTGACCACTCAGTATGAGGGCTAATGGTTTTTTACTGATAGTTGTGGAGACTCTTAATATTTTTTTTTGTTTTCTCTAATAACATAATAGAGACTGTGGGCTAAACTTTTGGTTTGTTTCCAATTAGGCCTCCTTTTTTCAGCCTCAGGTAGTTGCTTTTGAGGGTCTCCGGGTTCCTTGAGAGCCACCAATGGAGAGCAAGGGAGTTCATGTTCCAGGAGCAGATGGACTAGAGTGGGAAGGGGAGAGGCCAGCAAGGATGGATGGAGGGATGGAAGAAGGAGAACTTCACAGGGACCCATCAAAGACCCAAGGGAGCTGAAGGGAAGGTCAATGGAGGCAAGAGGAAGTAGGGGAGAGGAGGAGATGGAAGGGAGAAATTTTAGAGGAGGTAGTTTGGGGAGACCTTCAGTTTCCTAAGGAGGACTTGGTAATTTAGATTATCTCTAGTATAATCAAGCCAACAGGGAGAAGACTGACAGAATTGTCAGAGCATAGCCAGCAGGGGTCAAGGGGGTAGCAAGGAAGGGGGGTCAGTCAACTGAGGGGCTCAGAAGCTCCCATGGGAGAAGCAGAATCAACTAGAACAGAGAGGCTTCATAAAGATCCAGGAAAAATTTCCTACCTGGAGATTCAGAAAATGAATTCCTACTTGAAAAAAAAAAAAAAAAAAGAGCTGTAAAGAAAGACACTTAGCCTAGCAAGTACTTTCTGAACAGAGAAGTTGTACCTCTAACCCAGATTCTTAGAAACAGATGCTTGCCTCTGTTTATCTGGGACCCTAACCCAGCTGCTAGAGTGCACTCAGAATCTTCAGAATCAAACCTGTCCTTACCAGCTTCAATAGATGCTTTTCTGAAGCAATGGTTCAGGAGTGTCTCTGGTCAGTCAGTGAGGGCTGGGGACAAAGACTTCACAGGTGCTTGGAGTCCTGGGTAAGAGGTATGGGGGCGTCCAATGATTAATCTGATCCTGTTCAAGTTGTTGGCCCTGGGAGGTAGTATTCTACAGAAGTCCATAGAAATGACTGTGTTCTCATTACATTCTTCGGAATCTGATAAGTGTGAAACTGTTGAGAGATGTGTAATTTGCAGGAAAAAATTACCTTCCCAAAACCACTTTCTGGCCTTTGAGAACAAAGAAATATGTGGGCTTTTTGTGTAGCAATTTGGTAGTCAAGTGTATCTTCTAGGGCAGTTTGGTTTTGCCACTGAAATTCTTATTTAGAAAGTGAAGATGACAATTTGGATGCTGAGTACGCAGCCTGAGAGAGTGGTCTGATGTTGGAGAAAGCATGGCTAGTGAGGAGCGAGAAGATAGATAGATGATAGAAAGACCAAAATTTTTTTTTTAAAGCACACTTTTTGAAAGGTGGAAGCCTCCCCACAAACACGCATGACAAACAGTGAAATGTAACCATGCTGTGTGGACACCTGGATACTCAGTGGAGGGAATGGCTGTGAGAGGGCAAACCGTATTGTGGTGTACACGGGTGTAGGTAAGTGTGAACTGCTCATGTTTACAGGCTCCAGCGACACCGAGACACCCTTCCTCTTCCAGGCCTCTCCCTTCTGTGCCTGGCCGACCTTCTCCTGCTTAACCTGCTGCCTCAGCTGTGACTGGAGGGTGGTTAAAATCTCACATGGAAAATGTAGCATTTTACATGATGGCTCCAGTAGCTGGGCCATTAGCAGGACTGAGAACACCTCAAGAGATTGTAGCACGTCAGTCTGGTTAGTGACACAGCAAGTGGAGGGTTAGAAAATAATATTCCGCCTTTACATAAAAAATACATTAAACTAGTCTGCATTAACTCCATCTGGGAAAGGAGCAGGCGGCAAATCAGAGGAAGCTGGCTGACATGTGTTTTGGCAGGTCCTCTATAAAGATGCAGTGAACGCCAAGACCAGGCGCTCAAGTACCTTCTGCCAACTGACCCTCTCCTCTTGCAGTGGCAACAAGGAACACTGCCTGTTCTACTTCTGAGGTCATTGAGGCGCTGCTCGTGTTTTCCCAATGTTCTCTCCGTGTTTGTCAGGTGGGATCATTTCTACAGATGTGCCTGCAGTTCCACTTCTCCTCCCTTTTGCCTCTCCAATCTGCTGTAAAGCCATAAATTTACAAGTCACTGAGTGAGTGTGACTGAAGTCAATTCTTATACTTTGGGATTTATATTCTTTTCCTTGTTAAGCCTCTCCTCATCTACTGCATGTTTAATTTTTCCTTTGTATTTTAAAGTTCTCTATTTTATTCTCTGGTACATGTTATACTATTTCTGAGGGGAAAGAAACTGCATTTGAGGTTTTTTAAAGTGAATGCCAGGAAAATGTAACATCAGAAAACCAATCCAGTTCACTGTGAGATAAAAGAAGATACATATTGGTTTCTGCCCCTGGTTCCTGGAACAGAGTTCCTAAAACCTTTGTAATTTGAGTGCTCTAGGGGCATTTTTTTGTCACAATGGGGCAACTCTGCATGGCTCCTCGGTATGAGATGGTCACAGAAATATCAAGTCCTAATTAGAAATTTGAAATTTTCAGTCTCCTGCCCCTTCATCCTCCAGAGAGGGGAGAGTGGCAGGGAATGGAGTTAGTAAGTGATCATGCCTGTGTGCAGGAACTCTATAAAGGCACAGCAGTAGGGGTAAAGGGAGCTTCTGGGGAGAGTGGTGTACACATCCATGTACCAGGAGAATGAACCAGTTCATAGCCATTGGGAGAGAAGCTCTTGCACTTGGTGCCCTCCCAGACTTCTACATTGTGTCTCCCCATCTGTATCCTTTTATCACATCTTTTAATAAACTGGTAAAGAAAAAAAAAAAAAAAGTAGGTGTTTCCCAGAGTTCTGTGAGCTGCTCTAGCAAATCAATCAGACCTGAGGAAGGGATCATGAAATCCTGAATTTGTAGCCAAGTTGGATGGAAGTGGTGGGTATTTTAGGGATGCACCATCTGACCATGGTGGTACGAGGAGGCGGACTTGTGGGACTGAATTCTTAGCCTGTGAGATCTGATGCTATCTCCAGGTAGAAAGCATCAGAACTGAGTTAAGCCGTAGGTCCCTCACCTGGCATCATGGAGAATTGTTTGGTGAGAAAACTCACACACATTTGGAGAGCAGAAGTGTCAGAAGTGAAGTGTTCCATGTAAAAGTAAAGGAGACATTCAGGAGGAAAGACTGGGTTTATTTTCCTAACAAAGACCAGTTGCTGGCTCTGACTGACAAATAGAAAGTAGGAAATGGATGGAGATGGGCAGGTCTTTGAAATTTTACTGACAGGAAGCTGACAGTCACAATAGGTTCTGGCTATAATATGCAAAGAGTTTGAAGGATGTTACTCTGGTCTTCAAACAACAAGAAGCTGGACAAACTAAAGTCCACAACTTTCCTTGGTCTTGTCGGAGAATTGGGATCATAGGGCAAACCCTCACCCCAGAATCTGGAGAGACAGACAAATGCACATCCCAGCTGAGACTCAAGTAGCTGGAGCAGAAGGCACTGGAGCTAGGGCTGCCAGGGACACTGAAATGGTAATTTTTAATGGCTGTTGAACACTAATTGTGGCCTAATGGGAGACTGAAAAACTCGCTAGGGATGCAGTTCCAGGGATCTCAACCCTATGTGGCCTTTAGCTCCTGGAAGCCCAGGCAGTTCTCAAGGTGAAGACCTCAGGAGGAGGTCAGAGCTTTGGCAGAGGCAAGGGAGAGTGGCCACCATGAAACATGTCTAGAGCCTTCTCTGCACCAATGGCCTGCCTAGCTGGGCCTCCCACTGCAGGCCACCAGCCCTCCTGTCTCCAGTAGGTTGACGGTGTGGAGCTGCAAGGACAGGGGTTTGGCAAGTTGCACCCTTGCAGGAATGAAGAGTTGTTCATGAAGGACAAAGCTGGAGACACAGGCCCACAGACTCGAAGATTTCAGGATGCTCTCTCTCCACTTGCTCCAGTGCGACAACAGGGTCAGGCTAAAACTGTCCAGACCCAAACTCTCTCTGAGAAGGGGAAGCCACACAGTTCAGAGGGAAGACACAAGCAAGGACACCAGAGGGATGCGAAGTCTCTGGTACCTATAACTGTAGAAGCATTAAACAAAGTTAACATAAACCTCATGAATTTTACATAAGCCTTACAGTAACGTCCTGTTTCCTTCAGGTGCAATATCCCTTCCTTTCCAAAAAATTACAAGAGTTGTCCAAAGGAAAACCAGTCTAAAAACAAAAAGCAACGATGAGAACCTGACAAAGAAAGGGCGTAGATGATGGAATTATCAGAATGATCAGGGGACTCAAGATAACTATAATTACTATATTAAGGTACAAGTGAAAAAAAGTCGTATAGAAACAACAGATGGACAATGAAGGCAGAGTGATGGGAACTTTAAGGAAGAATAAAAACAAAATGTTAGGAATATAAAAATAAATATCATGGTGAAAGAAAGTCAAGTCAATATGGATGAAGGAAGAATCAGTGAGCTTGGAGAAGGGTCAGTACTGAAATTAAAAAAAAAAAAAAAGTACCTCAATAGAACAAAACATCAAAGAACCGTGGAATGATATCAAAAGGTTTAACATATGTGCAACTGGAAAACCAGAGAGAGAGGAGCAGAAAAACTATCTGAAGTAACAAATGGCCAAGAACTGTGAAAAATTAATGGCGGATATCAAACCACAGATACAGAGAACACTGAGCAGGATGAATGCAAAACAAAACCCAACCACAAAACGCCTAGGAATATCAAATGGAAACTGCCGAAAAGCAAAAACAAAGAAAACCTTGGGAGAAGACAGAGGCAACAAGAGCACCTTACCAAGAGGAAGAAAGCGGTGGACATCTCAAAAACCAGGCAAGCAAGAAGGTAGACACTCAAAGTCCCCAAACCCACCAAAATAGTTGTATATCCAGTGACACTATCCTTCAAAAGTGACAGAGAAATACAATTTCTTTAGTCAAAGACGAGCTCCTGGAATCTGTCTCCAGCAGACATGTGCTGCTGGTAAAAGGTGATCTTTGGGCAGAAGGAAACAAGCACAGATGCGAAAGCTGGGTGAACATGAGAAAGCGGGGTGTCAGAAACCATGGCTTGTTAATAGGAGGGAAAGGAGTAAAACCATCTTCATTCACAGGTGACACAATTGTCTATGTAGGAAAGACCAAAGAATTTGCCAAAAAAACCTCTAAAAATCCCAAATCCAAACATTCGTGGAACTAAGAAGTAAACATAGTAAATGTATGGTTCTGTACTGCCATATCAAAAACTTAATGGCTTAAAACAGTACAAACCGAGGGCTCAGTGCCTGGAGGTCACACCGGTCTCAGAGTCAACACAGGGACTCTAAGACACATGAAAGCTGCTTTGGTCATGGGACATCATTCTATATCCCAGGGGTTCCACAGCTGACACTTGAGATCTTGTCAAACCTTGCTTGTGAGTTCCTAAACTCTAGGTTTATTCACCACAAGGAGCCCAGACTGAACAGCTATTTCCTCCCACACATAACTACTCTTTGTCATGTTTCTGTGAGTGAATACCTTTGGGAGAGCACTGGTGTCACAGCTGCACCCCCTGACCCCCCCACACAATATGTATGTTGAGGCCCTAACCCCAGGACCTCAGAATGTGATGGTGTTTGGAGGGAGGGCCTTAAAGAGGTGACTGAGATAAACTGAGGCAGTGACGCTGGGACCTAATGTCCTGGTAAGAAGAGGAGGCTGGATGTGCCAAGTCACCAGGGCTGCGTGCTCACCACCATCATGGGAAGCAGCAGCAGGCCGGCATCCACAAGTCAAGCAGAGGTCGTGGGGCAATCCCATCTTGGATGTCCAGCCTCCAGGACAGGAGAAAACACATTTCTGTGGATTTGGTGCCCAGCCTGGTACTTGGCTGGGTGGGCATGTTTGTAAGGGCAGGTGACCATCACAGTCTTCCTGCCCCTTTCTTCCCTTCCTCTCCCCATGTGTGTGACAGCCCCACTGCTACTACTGCCCTCCCAAATGGCACAACAGAGAAGTCAAGACCACGCACAGAGATGACTGCTGACTGCTCACAGTCTCTGCCCAAACACTGGCGGAGCTAAGGTTTGGAGCACAGGTAGCATGTGCATGGTGATATTTCAGAAGTACCTGTTCTCTAATTCCGCAGGGTCATTCTCTGGTCTGGGCATAATTGGGGAATTCTAGAACCCTAATGTATTCATTTCTTTCTGAAGAGGAGGACCATTGTTAGAAACAAAACAAAACCCTCAACCCTTCAGTTGAACCATGGAACCGCCTCCAGGGGAGCAGGTGGGCGTCAGCATGTTGTGCAGGTGCCTACAGGAGCGCACCCGGGCCTAGGAGAGGCTGTGTGGCCCGGAGGGAAGCTGCCTGCTGGTGCCGTGCCTCACCTGACCTGCCTCACCTGACCCACCTCACCTGGCCCGCCACACCTGCGGACAGTGTGGATCAGTTATTTCCCGCAGGGGAAGTGCTTCTGGGGAAGTGCTTCTGTGGAAGCCTTGGAGGCAAGAGTTTCTACTACTTTCCTGGGGAGGTTTTTGCAACCCAAGGGCCCTCAGTCAAAGAAATGTTAGTTTATGAACAAAGTCGGACGTGCAACTGTAAATTACTACCTGAAAGAAATCTTCGGATGCATAAATCAGCTGTGAATGAATTCCTAATTTATGCTAAATAGCAATCTCATAATTAAACAAATTTGCATGTTCTGTATTCTTTTTACGCTTTCCCATCACAGAACATTTCTTCCTCATAAATTTAAAAGAGCTTCATTGTTTTAACTAATTGCAAAAATGTGCTCATGAAAAACACAAACAATGCTTACTTTTGTGGCCAGGGAATTCTTAATCCAACTCATGGAGATAGATGCCACCAGTATCTCCTAACAGGTACTGTTAAACCTTTACATACCGATGTTTACAATGCAAATGGAATTTTAGTTTCCGGCAAATTCCTTGCTTGTTCTTCCTTAATTAAGGCTTTCCTACTATACATAATACGCTAAAACGAAAGGCTACAACAGAAAATAGTGCTTTGTGGGCTGAGCGGTGCAGGCCTGCGGGTCAGCTGCCGGGCACCTGCTATCTGGGTGAGCCTTCAGCCGCCCAGCCCCTGCTCACAGACCAAACCCTTCTTTGCTATTGCCAGGGCCAATCCCACTGACTGCCTTCTGCAGCATCTTTGTGTCCTTGTGTGGTCATTTCCAGGAAGCTGTCACCATTGCAGACATTCAGGACTGTGCCACCTCGTTCTGATGCTGATAATGCAGCCCCAGCAGCGGGAGCAGAGCTGCTGACCTACATGGTGACGGCCACTCACACCAGCTACTCCAGGAAGCATCTGGAAAGATCTTTGACATGGTTTGGTGGCACAGCAACAATGGCCCCAAGGACCGGCTGCAGTATTTGTGGGGCCCAGGGCACGGTCAACATATGCAGCTCCTGGTTTCAAACACGTGCACAGCTCGGGACAATGAGAGTGGTGGCCCTCGTCAGTGTGGCCAAGGGCCAGCGGGTGCAAGCGCCGTGACCTGGTGCCTGACTGTCCTTGGCCTGTTTGTCATTCTGTGATTTGTATTTTACCTGTGGAGAGGTCCTCTGCTCAGAAGCCAGCGTTCTGTCCTGCATTCCTCTGAGTTGCCTGTCTCTTGGGGTCTAGTGGCTGCTCTAGCAGGGAGCTGAACAGGATTAGCTGCTGGCTTCTTTGCTCTCCAGGGAAGCTTTCATCTTGGTGTGGAGGGTGTGATCCAAGCACATCAGGGTCATAATCTTCTCAACTCTGCTTTCAAAGTGTGGCTTGGCCCCCAGAACAGGCATCGCCTTCATTAAAATTAGGATGGAAATTGGATTAAAGTTTTAGGGAAATTTAGCTCTTTTCATTCCTTCTCAGCAGAGGTGGTCTAAAAGCCTCCCCTATCTTTTCTTGTTGTTTCTTTCTTGTTTTTTGGTTGTTTCCTTTGCAGTCTTAAGAGAAAGACTGAAATACAATTACCTTTTTTTTTTTTTTTTTGCACTGGAAAAACATTGCCCCCTAATCACCCATGAAAATGCACAACAAAACAGTTTTATGAGATCAAGGACAGCTTAATACCCCAAAAGTAAAAATGACATCATCCGTGCTGTGCCCACCCCTCTGGGTGATGGTAGCAGGTGAGCAGGCTCTGGGCCCTGGCTCTGAGGGCAGGACCAGCCTCACAGGTGCTCTGTGAGGACCATCTGATGCAAACACTTGCATTAAGTACCTGGTGTAGAGGAAACACCCAGTCATATGTAACCCTAACACTGTTTTTGTTGCTGTCATTATTTATACTCAGAAAAAAAATGAATTTGTTTAGTTTCATGGGAAGCTAAATGCATGATGCTTAGTTTTCTAATGTAACTTTGGACTGACAGACGTCTTGATGTCAAAGGGGATTCAGAGAAACTACAATGTACCATCCGGCTCACTTGCTTCCTATCTGATTCTCTCCTCTGCTGAATTACTGAGATTGTGTAATACACTCCATTTTTAAAGATTATTTATTTATTTATTTATGTATTTGAGAAAGAGAGAATGAGAGTGAGTGAGCCTGAGAGGGGGATGTTCAGAGGGAGAAGTAGACCCCTTGTTGAGCAGGGAGCCTGATGCCAGACTTGATCCCAAGACTCCAGGATCATGACCTGAGCCGAAGGCAGACACTCAACCAACTGAACCACCCAGGCACCCTGCACTGTATTTCCTACTGCAGTGCACAGACCTGGACAGAGCAGGTTTGGCTGTCTGGCATCAGTCTACACTGTGACTTGGGTCCACTGGCCAAATCGTGCATTCTAGTCTCAGAGGTGCCTTCCAGTGACCTTGGTAAAGGATCACTGTTTCAGCAATGGCTCTTCATATGCCTTATTTAGTTGGTGAGGCCACTGGTAACACTATAAACTGCACATATTTAAAGTGTATAGTTTGATACTGAGGCAGTATAGAGAATGTAAGAGGGACTTAAGTCCTGTAAAGCCACTGGTCTGAGGCAAGGATTAAAAGTTCCCATACCCTTAAAGAAAAATCCCTCTTTCTGGGAAAGCAAACCAATGAGAGAAAACAGCTATCAGGAAGCAATGATTGTCTGGGCAAAATGAGAAGTAACAATTTAAAACCTGCTTGCATGCTGTTTCTATTTTCCAGGAGCCCTAGAGAATGTTGACCATGGAGAAGGGCATCCTGTGGTTTTCTTGTGTCCACTAAAGAGTAACAACCCGAGATAATGACCATGGGACCAAGGAGCTTTCCAACTGCTGGCCTCTCACCATTTGCAAAAGTGCCTTTATAAGCCTTGCAAACTAACTCTTCGGGGAATGATGTTCCTCTTTCTTGTCAGCTTCCTCATTTATAATCTATTTTCAACAAGCTCTCTGTTTTCTCTCTCTGTTCATTTCTATGACACTGAGACCCAAGAACTTTAGATCTTGTGGGTCTGGTAACCATGTATACTCTTGTGAAGCTATCACACATTCAAAAAGGTAAGGAACATTCAACACCCCTGCTCTTTTGTCCTGCCCCTCTCCATTTGTGCCCCCATTCCAAGATACCCCTTACCTGTTCTCTGTCACTATAGGTAGACTTGCATTCTCCAGAATGCCATATAAGTGAAATAATGCAGAATACATTCTTTTTGTTGTACTTGAGTTTAACTCAGAAAAATCTATTTTTTATTTAATTATGTTGCACAATTCAGTACTTATTCCATTCTTTGGTACGTGTCTTAGTCCAGCCAGGCCTTGACAACAGGACCCCACAGACTGGGTGACTTATAGATAACAGACATTTATTTCTCACAGTTCTGGAGGCTAGGAGTCCAAGATCAAATTGCAAGCAGATTCCATGTCTGGCGAGGGTCCACTGCCTCTTTCATCCTCAAATAGGCGGGGTTTTCTCACTGTGTCCTCATATGGTGGAAGGGGTGAGGGGGTTCTCAGAGGTCTCTTTTATAAGGGCACTGACTCCATCCATGCAGCTCTGTCCTTGACCTAATCTCCCAAAGACACGCTCCTGATGTGATCACACAGAGGCTTATGTTTCAACATGTGAATCTGGGGGGACTCCGATATTCAGACCATTGTTATGGGGTATCTGATTGAATGGCTAAGCATGGTTTATTTTCCACTTACTGTTGATGGACATCTGAGTTGCTTTTAGTTGCAATAATTGTACAGAGCATGTCCACATTCCTTTCTCAGCTTCTCTTGTCTACATTTTATGTAACTAAGTATAATTATAAAAACCAGTAGATGCTGGTGTCAAACCACCAATGTGGGTCTACTGAACCTAATCTTGCCAATCTTTGCAGTGCTCCACGCTGGCACATTAAAGACCAGTACTGAAATACAAGAGTGAAACCAAAACCCATGACTCACCTGCTCTGTAATACAGTGGACACCACATTCATGTTTGGGAATCAGTTCTATAGGCTAAGAAAAGAAATGACTGTGTGTGTGTGTGTGTGTGTGTGTGTGTGTGTGTGTGTGTGTATGGTTGTGCATTTACATACAATTACACTTCATTCACCAGGCTGCCTGACTCTTTGTTGGCCCTTTATCAATAAATTAATAGAGACTCAATACTTCCTTACATTTTTCTTGGAATACACCTCTGTAAAGGACTCTAACTGAATATTAACTGAGTGGCCTCATTTTCCTGATAAAGTTGTACCTAAGTGGAAAGAAAAATGTCTCCACTTTAAATAAATCAGCCAGGCAGAAGCATGGGGAGAAGGCTTTACAACAAACCAGGGCAACAATTATCAATTACAGCTTCCACTAACTGACCAATGCCCTTTGCCCATTGCTTGTGCAAGGCGCTACTGGGTTCCACAGCACATGAGAACTTCCCTCTAAGTCCCCATTCCACTGATTGGGTAAACCATGGTGGACTGAGATGCCACCCTCCCCACAGTGAGCATACACTCTTGTTGAGGGTATAAAGCTACAATGGGAGAAAAAAGATTGAGAGAAACTAGCTGAATTTACAGATTACATGCAAGCCCTTCCATTATGTGGATTTTATATACCATCAAAAATGGAAGAAGTTGGCTGGAGTTTGAGATAGGAGGACGGGACTGGTACCTGCTGAGTGGCAACACCCATCTGTGGGACATTGGGGATAATTTTTCCAAGAGATGAGATGGGCTTTAAGAAACTGCCCTGGGTGGAGGAAGGGGGTTCAGGGAGGGGAGTTCTGAGAAAAGATGAAAAGAGGAAGGGGGTTAGTTACATGGCAGATGGTAGAAAGGCTGGGAGGACTTTGGTATGGGACCGGTGGGGCAAGGAGACCATTAGGAAGTAGAAGGACATAAACTTCAATGTCATAAGTAAGGACCTTACTCTAAACCAGCAGAGATTTCCAACTAGTGCAGAGACACATGAAAGTTTTTTTAGGGTGCTTGGCAGCTGTAAATTTACCATAGCTACCTGCATTTCTATCATCATCCTTTTGAAAATTTCAAATGAATATTCTAAAAACATGAAGAGTTATTGACTTGCTTTGAGTGATGGATCTGTTCATAGTCTCAGGGTTTAGTACTTGTGAAATTTTCTGCTATATTTGCTCAAGACAATTGACTGCAGTTGAGTACCATAAAGTGCAGCTTTTCTTTCAAAACTGAATACAACAGCAATCCCTCAAAGACTTCCCTGGGGCGAGGGGCTGCACCTCAGTCTGTTTGCCTATGTTAACACATCATTATGGCTGCACGGGGATTGTCCCCATCCTTCAGCTGAACACAGAGCTTCTGTCATCTGGACCCAAACCAACAAGACTTCCTGGCTTCAACGCTCATGCAGTAATTCTTCCATTTCTTTGCATTATTACAGAAAGGTATGATTATAATAACACTTTAGATATTTTGGGGATAATTAAATGCACCTTATTGTTAGTCTCCATACCATTTGGATTTGTCGGGGACCGCCCCCGGCTGGGAAAGTCCCCGCCATTACACGATGGCGCTTGGCTCACTGCCAGCAAAATACGCTGCAAGTAAACAACGAACGTTCTGGTGAAGCCCGCCTAAAGGAGGACATAGTCATTGGCTGTTTCAAATTTAATCAGCATAGTAACAGGACTCTCATTGGCTCTCCCCATTGCTTGGCCCCTTATTGGTCACCCTGCCGCATATAAGCTAAGGAAATTGACAAAATAAACGGATGAAGCATTAACACCATACCAGGCTGATTGTGGTTCTTGCGGGCCGAGGGCGACATGGATTTTCTTGGGTAGTCCTATGAGGCGTTCCTAAAAAGGCTGACTTCCGTTTCACAGATCAACAGAGATTCTTAACCATCCTGCGGTTCGTTGTAGGGTTTGGTCCAGACTGTGGTTCTATTGCTCTTCCCTTGTCCTTCATCGCTCCGTCATTCATTGGTCTGACATCGGCTGGATGCTCACTCCAGGAGGGACACTGGGGATCGCCTGCAGTCTCTGAACCTGTCAGAGAGGGTCCTGTTAGCTGTTCTAACCCACATGCTACAGCTCAGTGGTGCACCATCAGTCAGTCCACTTCTTGTTCATGACATGCTGAAGCAGGCTGAGTGAGTGACCTTCTCCCCAGCTTCGGGCATTCCCTTCTCCCATCCTGTGGCCCATCCCCTTCTACAAGTCCCATAGTGCCCCTGGCTGGGCTGCTTGGACCCTGCTAGCTCAGCAGTAAAGAAAGAAGGGATGTGAGACACACACACTTCTCCCCACCACAGCATAATAGTGACTGGTAAACTCAGGTTACACTCGTTCTGTGACCCCACGTAGACACAAAAGAGATTGTGACATGGAGTCCTGGCTGCAGTGTTCCCCAAAATAGTTTCTCATCAAGGGGAGTTGCCAACTTGGAAGAGCTGTTACTGTCATGTCACAAACATGAACGAGTTACCAGAGACCCTAACAATTGCCAACAAATCTGTGAGCTCTCTTGGAACATAATGAAAGAACAACTTTGGCACAAATAATGCAGTTTCTAAACTCTCTTGGCCCGTTCCAGATGCAAGGCATTGTACGGAAGTGGAGCCATGGGTTATTTGCCCCCAACTCTGCTTTTAGGCAGATGGGGTTGGTACAGGTGCCAACACATGGTCCCCCTGGGCAGTGCCTCTTTGGGTGAAGGTTGCCCCAAGGACTAGGGCCACAAAGCACAGGAAAGATGTCTACATGTACAGGGTGTAATAACATGTCAGCAAAAGAGCACTCATCTGCTCCTGCCTCTGGGTGTGCTTTCTTACCAGGCCCACGTGGTCTGACCCCTATTTTAACAAGATGGGGGAATTTTGGTTTCTTCTAGTTCAATCACTTCTTGTTCTTTTAGATTCTTTGAATGGCATTATTTTCTCACACTCAGAAGGTCTCCCTGCCCTGGGTGAAAGAAGCGTACTGGGAACACAGAGTCTTGTTTGTTTCAGAAAGATGCATGTGCAGTGCTCTCCTATCCAACAGGCCCACGCTGCAGCGTTCCTGAAGACTGGGTCCCCAGATCAGCCTCACACCTGTGCCATTGGGTTATGAAGATCACTTACCTGGATTTGGGCCTGGAGAAGTGTGACCATGGGAAAAACTGATGTGCTGACAGGACAAAGGTCAAGTTGGGAATTATTTAAGACTGCAGACACGTAGTGAGTCTCAATTTTGTTCTCTGACATTCTCCCCCAAACACACTATTTTCTGGAAAACAAGAGAGAGCAAAGCTGCAGGAATGGGTTGTGGCCTTCAGAGTGCTTTATCTTGAAAAACACCAAAATGGACAATTTTTTATATTAAAATACTTAAAAAAAATTAAAATGCATTGAGTGAATAAAAGCACTTGAAATTATTTTGCAAATGATTAGTCTGGAAGATGGGATGAGGAGTCCTGTTCTTATCTCCCATGTCTGCACCTGTGACTTCACTTTGGCCAGCACCTTGTGGGTGGCAGTGTGGGTGGCAGTGACCATCTGCTACTTCCAAGCCCAGGTTTTAGGGGGTCTTTCACACTGTAGCACTGCCCAATGAGGAGCTTCCCCAGAGCCTGGGCCCCAGAATGAGCTCTGGTGCAGCAGAGTAACCCTCTGCTCCCCTGCAGACCTGTCACAGCATGGGGCAAAGCCACCTCAGCTGATGTGCACATCAGGAACAGGAACACCTTGTCTCGGGTGGATGGTTATGGAGCACTGTGTGGCAAATGGTACCAGATAGGACTGTTTGCAGGCTGTGTATATCACATGATGATCACTTACCATCATTCATGCTGAAATACTACTATGTAAAATTTAATTTTTCTCTGACAGTTCTAGCATGTAAATAGAGCCACAGTATTGCCATATGCACTGGTATTTCCATGAAATTACAGGAATGTAGTAAAAGTGCTCATTTTCCAAAGGATTACTAGTTTTCCTATCAATCTGTAAGTTCCTTGATAACAAACGCCATCAAACATATTTAGTTTTCCCTCTTAGTACTATACCTGTGCCCTCTTTACTTCCATCTGGGGAGGGGGGTCACATTTTTTAAGGTGTTATCTATCTTTGGGGGAAAAAAGTGTATAAAAATGAAATATTTGAAAGCAAAGGCAAAATCTCTGTATGTGTAAGGTAGTGCACAGTGATTTACACCATGAGTGTGTGCATTCCCTGTTCTCTGTGTGGGAGTGGGTGCTCCCACCTGTGTGGGCTGCTGGTCAGAGTGCCTCACACTCCAGGCCACATAGCAACACACCTAACTAAACTGCTCTCGGGCCACAAGTCTTCCTGCTCTTGGCAGTCAAGAGTTTGTGTTCTGGGTTCTGGTTAGGAGTTCTGTAGCACAATGACTGCTGCCCAGTGGCCATAGATTGTTGCAATTAACTTGCCACAGGACAGAGAAGTAAGAGCATACTGAATGTGTGATGGATTACTTAGAAGATGTGGAGCTCAAATTTGCATTCCAGGAACTTTCTCCAAGCTTGAGGACCTTGGGAAAAGTCACTGTAGCCTAAAATGGCTGCATGACACTTTTTGGAGGATACTAGGAAGAAACAATGGCTAGAGTCATGGCATAACCCCAGTGAACTTGAACTTGGTAGAGGCTTTTGCACCATGATGGGAACCTGTCATCGGAAACCAGCTATGTGCTGCCAAAGTTTGTGTGTTGATCCCAGGAACCCACTCCCTGCACCAAGAGGGGTTCTTCTGTATGTTTTTTGGATGCAGTGTCCATTATAACACCAAACATAGAGGATAGTGATGCTTATGGTAAGTGAAAGCCACTGCCATCTCCTCTTGGTTTAGAACATCCCAGCATGAAAGGGCAGCAGTGAGTTCAGAGGCATGCATGGGTCTGAGATGCTCCGAGAGGGGTGAGCAGGATGGGGAGGACAGGCTCTCATGGTTCATCTCCCTCTCCAATTTCCCCCAACTCACTTCTCCTCTCCATCTCCCAATGTCCTCCATGTTATTCCTTATGCTCCACAAGTAAGTGAAACCATATGATAATTGACTCTCTCTGCTTGACTTATTTCACTCAGCATAATCTCTTCCAGTACCGCCCATGTTGATACAAAAGTTGGGTATTCATCCTTTCTGATGGAGGACCAATATTTTATTGTATATATGGACCATATCGTCTTTATCCATTCATCTGTTGAAGGGCATCTTGCAAAATCACAGTTTTGCAACTGTGGCCATTGCTGCTATGAACATTGGGGTATGGGTGGCCCTTCTTTTCATTACCTCTGTATCTTTGGGGTAAATACCAAGTAGTGCAATTGCAAGGTCATAGAGTAGCTCTATTTTTAATTTCTTAAGGAATCTCCACACTGTTCGCCAATGGGCTGCACCAATTTGCATTTCTACCAACAACGTAAGAGGGTTCCCCTTTCTCCACATCCCCTCCAACACTTGTTGCTACTGTCCTATTAGTTTTGGCCATTCTAACTGGTGTAAGGTGGCACCTCGATGTGGTTTTGTTTGAATCTCCCTGATGGCTAATGATGATGAACATTTTTTCATGTGTCTGTTAGCTACTTGTATGTCTTCTTTGGAGAAGTGTCTGTTAATATCTTCTGCCCATTTTTTTTTTTATGTGATTATCTGTTTTGTGTGTGTTGAGTTTGAGGAGTTCTTTTTAAATCTTGGATTTCAGCCCTTTGTCTGTATTGTCATTTGCAAATATCTTCTCCCATTCCGTGGGTTGCCTCTTTGTTTTCTTCACTGTTTCCTTTGCTGTGCAGAAGCTTTGATCTTTATGAAGTCCCAAAAGTTCATTTTCGCTTTTGTTTCCTTTGCCTTTGGAGACGTGTCTTGAAAGAAGTTGCTGTGGCCAATGTTGAAGAGGTTACTGCCTATGTTCTCCTATAGGATTTTTTTTTTTTTTAAGGATTCCTGCTTTAATCCACTTTTTTTAGTTATAATAGTTTTTTTTCATTTTTCATTTTTTTTTATTTTTTATAAACATATAATGTATTTTTATCCCCAGGGGTACAGGTCTGTGAATCGCCAGGTTTACACACTTCACAGCACTCACCATAACACATACCCTCCCCAATGTCCATAACCCCATCCCCCTTCTCCCAACACCCCTCCCCCCAGCAACCCTCAGTTTGTTTTGTGAGATTAAGAGTCACTTATGGTTTGTCTCCCTCCCAATCCCATCTTGTTTCATTTATTCTTCTCCTACCCCCTTAAACCCCATGTTGCATCTCCATTTCCTCATATAGGGAGATCATATGATAGGATTTTGATAGATTCCTGTCTCACGTTGAGGTCTTTTATCCATTTCGAGTTTATCTTTGTGTGTGGTGTAGGAGAATGGTCGAGTTTCATTCTTCTACATATAGCTGTCCAATTTTCCCAGCACCATTTATTGAAGAGACTGTCTTTTCCAATGTATATTTTTTCCTGCTTTGTTGGAGATTATTTGACAATAGAGTTGAGGGTCCATATCTGGGCTTTCTACTCTATTCCTCTGGTCTATATGTCTGTTTTTGTTCCAGTATCATGTTGTCTTGGTGATCACTGCTTTGTAGTAAAGCTTGAAATCAGGCAACATGATGCCCCAGCTTTGTGTTTCTTTTTCAACATTTCCTTAGCAATTCAGGATCTCTTCTGGTTCCATACAAGTTTTAGGATTGTTTGTTCCAGCTCTTTGAAAAATGCCAGTGGAATTTTGATCAGAATGGCATTGAAAGTACAGATTGCTGTAGGCAGTATAGACATTTTAACAATCTTTATTCTTCTAATCCATGAGCATGGAATGGTCTTCCATCTTTTTTGCTCTAAAGTTGTCAGTCTACTTGCTGTACTGACTCTTTGTAATATTTCTCCCTTTCTTTTATTAGTTGTTTGAATATGATATGACTATTGTTTCCTTTGTATTGATCTTACTTAAATCTTGAAGATGTTTGAATCTGTAGTTCAATCTGTAGTTTATCTGTAAAATGAGATAATAATAGTATGTATAAAAAAGAGATGTGAAGATAATTAAATGGGATTACACATGTAAGGGTTTTTTTTGTGTTTTAAATACTAACATTGTATTATTTCTCTGAAGAAAGTTTCAAATTTCTAAATGATAACATGTTGAAAATGCCATAGCTACTAGTACAAGCAGTTAGTTTATGTATAAAAGCCCAAAGACACAAATAGCTGTTTGAAAATAGGATTGACTTGGTAGGTACAACACTCTGTGAATGAAAAACACAGAACCAAAAATATAACAACCTTCTTGAGGGTTGGAATTTAAGAATTCTACAGCATTTATAAAATTTCAAGTACATTTGAGATACTAAAAGAATGCTTTGAGCTTTTCTACTGATTGTTGAATGTGATGAGCTGTTATGTATTCTCAAAGCTGCAAATAGTTCCATGGTTGTTGCAGAAGAGGGATTTGCATACATTTTTGTGAAAGCTACAGAGTTTTAATTAACTGTAAAGTTAATACAAATCAACAATGTGGAGTAGCTGCAAAAATTCAATATGAGATTCCATCACATGACAACACCATGTCAAGGTGAGTCCTGGTCGGTCTAGCCTCTCTGGTGTTTGTGGAGCATTAACTCTAAGAAAGAATCAGTAATGTAAGGGGTCTTTGTTGTGGCAAAACATCTACATGTTTTATGGGGAAGACTTGAATTATTTGATTTGTAACATGAGGAAGAGAAGATGTGGGACAGGGAAGTGAAGGGGTACATGTCAATGGGGAAGACAGAAAGGGAAAGATATTTCTTATTTTAGGATCAACCTGCACCAAAAGATATCTCATTCTTTTCGGTTCCAACTCTAATTCTAGAATCTGAATGAACTGGCCTTACTCCTCCCCACAAATAAGGTTTATTCATTATGTGTTTCCTTTTTCTATGTTCTTGAGGGTCTGGTTGATGTTATCTCCTAAGCTCTGGCTATAAAATTCAAAATCTAAACAGGAAACAAATTATCTGAGTACTTAGAACCCATGGACATGATCACAGAAAATTGTTCTACATAATACAGGAGGAGCTAGAATACAAACACAAGCGACAGCAGCCCAATGCCAGCATTGGGAGGAGGAGGCACTATACTTCCCAGACCAGAGGGTGATCAGAGGGAGCCAGTGTTACCAGGTCCAAGATACTGGGTAGAACCTGGCACTGATGTGCTCTGTTCAGCAGAACTAGAGTAACTCAGGAGATGCAGCCTTCTTCAGAAGTCCTTTGTGAGACAGAGAAAGATTAAGAAACCACAGACTCTTCCACTCATACTCTCCACTCTTCTACCAGTGTCTTCTGTTGGAAGAACCCAGACTTGTGCCCCTTGGAAATGTATCTAGCAAGGATCATGCTCCAGGAAAGGCAATGCAGCAGGGGAAAGGCTAGGAGTGAGTCCAGGATGAAATCATCTGTCCAGAATCTGGATGATTCTGTCCAGCTCTCTTGCTTCTCAGAACCTATACTTATCCTTCAAAATATAAAAAGCAACCTGGTAAAATCCAATATCAATTGTATCAATGAGCATGTCCTCCCTTGCCAGAAACTGGAGACATGGAGCCCATTCATTAGTCATTGTAACAACGTCAAGCTCAGAATCTCCAGTTAAGAAATATTTCCTCCCGTCAGCAACTGATGTAGCTTCTCATGGTGTAAACTATAAACTGCGATGTGAAGTTAAGTACATTCTTATACAAAGTGGTAAAAGGAAGGGAAAAGGTGAATGAATATGTATGTAAAAATACGCACGGATGCTACAGTCATTACTGGAACTGGTCACGAGATCTTAGTAGACATCTATCAGTTTTCCTTAACTGCATATTTTACAGCGTCCTTGTTCTCAGCCAGTAGCTTAAATGGAGGGTCTTTATGCATTTGGGGTGTTCCAAAACTTTCCTCTTGAAAAGTCTGAGCTCTTGGTGATGTTTCTCTTACTTAGGTACTATAATCCTATATTGACTTTTACCAGTAGGCTTAGTAAAAGTTCTAAGAAGTGCCCAGTGATGTCTGCAGCTTAAATATGTTCCTCCTACCCTGACAAAGACCAGCAGCCACACTTTCTCTTGAGAATCAGGGTCAATTCTCACTGTCAGTCACCCCTCCTTTCCATATTGCTTCAGCGGCAAACGGCCAGGTGATCCTCAGCTTTGCATTTCATGAGGTTGTTGCTGTGCCTCTCATGGAAGAATTTCTTCCTTTCAATCAAATGCTCTACCCCGTGAGCTATACCCCCAAGAATTTCTTCCTTGGGAATGGAAACTTCTAACGCATCAGATCCCACAGTCATAGAGAGAACAAAGTAGCCTCTCTGGCCTGGCCTTGGGAGAAATAGTGCCTTGCATTAACTTTGGGTACAGGGCATCTTATAGGGAAATATCATCCTCACAGGGTGTTACTGTCCGGCTAGCCTTATAACTGAGTCTTCACTCATCACCCTGGTATTCTGTCAGGCTGCTGCTTCTGAGTGGCAGAGCATCTGGTGAGACCAATGAATGTCATGCTTCTGATGAGCCCACTGGCACATTTCTTTTGGTGAACTGTGTTTCATGGTCAGAGACAATATTAAGTAAATACTATAATCCTAAGCAAGGCATTTTACAATGCACAGATGGTGGTGCTGTTAGAGCAGACTGGAAAAGAGGGCTAATCCACACCCAGGACTGGTATTTAGTTCAGTGAGGATGGTCACTGCACCCCGATGGAAGAAGTTCAAAGTGATCAGACCCCAATACAACACTGTAGCCCCTTTGGGGGCTGTTGTGAAATAGAAATCTATTACAGGAGAAGTCAATCTATGCTGCAGGGTCCAAGCCACTAGCTGGCATATCTAGCTCCTCTTATATGACAGGCTGCAGCTGTGCCACTCACCTGTGGCTGGGGGCAGGGTTGCATAGCTCCAGCTGGTGTGAGGAGCCAGCTCACAGTCATTTGTTGTCCCACGGTCAGTAGTGATCCAGAGCGTGTACAAGCACCCAAAGGTAGACCGGTTATCTGCTTGAGAGTTCAGGGTTTCCTATTTGGTCTTGCTGGACTTCACGGTGCAGCCTAATTCACCATAGGATCTGGGGTGACGCTGGATTTTCTGTGTTACAAGGCTTGGGTAACTTCCTAGTCTGGACCTGCTGCAAGCCTGTGCCCTTCAAAACTAACAGTCAGGTCATGGGGAGGGACAGAGCAGCACCCCTAAAAGTGGTGTTTCCCAAAGCCAAAGAAGCTGGACTTCATAAAATTACCACATGGTAGGTATTTACTAATCCTCACACTGCCTGGGCCACAGCCTGATAAACCCACCTCGGCATGACAACAGTGCACTTTTTCGGGACAAAGTGACATAATGGCTGTGCCCCTGCCACAGATACATCGTCTCCTCTCCGGGCCATACCTGTTTTCAGCTGGCCTCCCTGCCCAGTTCAGCTGCTTCTTGACACACTATAAATGCGCTCCCTTCTCAAGCCATGACCATGGACTTATCCCTCTTTCCTCAAAAGTAGTGAAGCAATTGGTGCATCTCATCCTGAATGCCACAACATGATTTTCTATTTAAGCCAATTTCTTTATTCTACAAGTCTAAACAGGGAAACATTTTTTAAATTAAGTCCACATTTCAGGGGCATTGTGCCCACCCACATATCTGAGCATGGGGTGGGGGGCGATCATGGTGTATTTCTGAGGTGCTGCATAGAAATCTATGAGACTGGTTTTAGGTCAGCCCTTGTGACCTGGGACATAACACACCTGTGAAATAAAGGACTGGTGGGGAACAAAATGGAACAATATGTGTGGATGCACTTGCAAGCATGAAGTCATTTCACATCAATATCAGGAGTGAAGATAATGATGTGGTAAGTTAGCCAACCTATGGAAGCAAAGCCTCTGGCTCTATCTCAGCTCTTAGTATGAGGGAAACATGATACTGCATTTAGGGATGATTAACTGATTGATGCCTTTGTGTCCTTTCCCTCCAACTCTGGGGATAAAAGAATAGCCTCCTCATAGAGCATCTTCATCATCTTCACAACTTCTGTGCCTGACACTTCCTGTGTCTCCAGCCCCAACTCATGTGAAGCTGTCTTCTCCTGGGAGCTATGATATGAACACAGCTGGAGAGGAGGCTTGCAAAACAATCAGTTCAGTTGGATCACATAACATGTAATTGTATCGTGAACTAGAAGATGGGAGGAACTTGGACAGAAGCAACCAAGGAGCCAGAAGGTGGGTTTTAGTGAAAATTCAGTGAATGGAGGGGTTGGAAATTCTTCAAGGAGGGAAAAAACAGTCAACATGGTTCACAGGAGTTAGGAGAAAGACACAGGCGATGGATGACCCCAGTGGTACTTTGAAGCTTGATTCTGGAGCCAGAGGCTACTGACATGTTGGCTCTAAGCAGGGGTGAGACTGCAGTAGCCTCAGACAATGGGTTCTAGCCAGTGACATCTCTGCAGTGGCCCTGTTCAGATGCCACAGGAGCAAGAGGCACCAACCTGTATTCTGAGAGTGTGGCTCCCAACTGGACATGCAGTAGAACAGGGGCCGCTGTCACCCCTGCAAAACCTCCTCATATTTTAGGAACCATGGAAACTATGAGCAGATTCATCCTGGATGATGTTCTAGGCCAGACTCAATCACAATTGTTGAAAATAATACAGGCAGGGAAACTGAAACAGAGCCATTCATCTCCAACGTCAGTTTGAAGGAGGCAAAGTCAAATATCCTGAGATAATACACTAGCACCTTCTCTACCTTGGACTCAGAAGCTTGTAACTTACTTGAGCCCATATTTTCTCTCAGACCAGTTTCCTGTTGGGTTATTGAGAGGGAAATGGACTGGCCCAAGCATCAGGGTAACGGTGCTGTCATTCTGCTATGAGATGCTAAGTGGCTTGGATTAAAATGTGGCAATATTTACAATAAACATTACAATAAAGTGTTACGTAATTTGTGGGCTGAGTAAAATATTACCAGGAAATGAGGTAGACATTTTCCTCCAGTGCCCCGCAGGGTTATCATGCTAGAGTTAGGTCACTTACAATGTAAATATAAATAGCATTTGGATAAAATATCTTCACACAGTTGCATTGATATTAAAAACATGCCCTGCCTCCCCTAAAAGTGTTTATATTTAATTGCAAAAATTTAGCTAGCAATATGCAGACTATAAGAATGCTTTACTGATGAGAAATGCTACTAACTGCACTCACTGACAAATCAGTTTGCACACATGATGCTTGGCAATGGACTCGATCTTCTCCAGCACTTTCTTACCTGCTTAGCTCTAAGAAGTTTGTAGAAAAGGAAGTCAGAAAATAACAGAAAAACATTTCAAAACTAGCACAATATGAACAAAATTTGAAAGAAGTATATATGACCCATTTATCTGAAATCTGAACTAAATCAAATAAATAAGCCTTTGCCTTGCTCCTGAACATAATGAAGAAATATTCAAATTTCCAACTTTAAATATGATGCTAGATGATATTTTATAGATGTCTTTTATTAGTTGTAAAAGTTTCTTCTATTTCTATTTTTTAAAGATTTTATTTATTTATTTATTTAAGAGCAAAAGCAAGAGAACAAGAGAGAGAAAGAGCATGAGAGCAGGGTGAGGGGCAGAGGGAGAAGCAGACTTCTCGCTGAGCAAGGAGCCCAATGCAGTACTCGATCCCACAATTCTGGGATGATGACCTGAGCCAAAGGCAGATACTTCACCAACTGAGTCACCCAGGTGCCCAGTTTCTTCCATTTTTAATTTGCTGGGAGTTGTTAACCATGAATGTATGCTGAGTTTTTATCGAGTGCTTTTTCTCTATGTATTGAGAGGATCAGGTTTTTTGCTTTTTAGCTCTTAATATGATGAGCTACATTGACTGGTTTTTGAATGTTAAGCCAACCTGGCATTTCAGGGATAAATCACACTTACCCGTGATATGTTACCCTTTTCACATATTACTGGGTTCCTTTTGCTGCAATTTGTTAAGCAAGTTTTGCCTTTGCAATAGAAAATCCATCTTTGTAATTTTCCTTTCTTGTGGTATCTTTGTCTAGTTTTGGTTTCAGAGCAATGCTGGTGTCATTAAGTGAATTGGGACATGTCCCCTCTTTTATGATTTTCCACAGGAGTTTGTGTGGAATTGGCATAATTTATTGCTTGAATCTCTGTTGGAATTAATCAGTGAAGCCATTTAGACCAGAGCTTCCTTTGTAGGAAAACTTTAACTATAAATTCAATGTGCTGATAGATGCAAGACTCGTCGGGTTATCTAATTCATCTTGAGTAAATAAATAAATGCTTTCTGCCATTTTTTTCTCTGTTTTCTTGTTATCGGTTTGGATAATCTCTAGTGATCTATATTCATTTTCACTAAGTTTTTATTGCTGTTTTTTGCTGTGTGTAGTCTGCTAATAAGCCTATCAAAAGTATCTTTAATCAATAATGCTGTATTCTTCATTTCCTGAATTTTCCTCAAACTATTTTATAGTTCAGTCTCTCTGCTAAAACCTTCATGTGTTCATTCATACTGTCAACCTTTTACACTATACCCCTTCATATCAATCAGAGAGAGTTCAATGTACCTGCCTCTTAATTTCAGCATTTGAGCACAGCTGGGTCTGGTTCTGATGAATGCTGTATTACCTGATGGCGGGTCATTTTTTCTTCTGTTCATGTGTTGTGTGTCTCATAAACTTTTATTATTGAATGTCAGATGTTATATATGAAAGAACCACAGAGACCAAGGTGAACAAGGTATTGAACCTCAGAAATGGTCTTGTCTAGTATGTGGCCTTGAGTCCCTTGGGTCCGTAGATGAGCTGGGTTGGGTTCTGTTAATGCCTCCAAACCCCACAGAGGATGGCTAAGTCTACGCCATTCCTGTGTGGTAGAGCCCGCACACCTGCCCACAGCCATCCCTGCACGGTAGAGCCCGCACACCTGCCCACAGAAGGGCTCACTGGACTTCATCTCAGCCACACGCCACTTTTGCTCATTACTTGGTGCAGCTCTAGTGTAAATGTAGGGGCTTTATCAGCTGACCTGCTTCAGCCTCATTTTTAGGCAGGTCTTACAGTATTTTCCTCAGGGACAGGTGTTCTCTGCATTCCTGCACCCCTCTGGATTCTTCTTTAACCCTGGGCCGGGGGCGGGGGGATGGGTGAGAGGAAGTTTCCTGCCCCCCACCAGGAGTAGCTGCCCCTGCTTTGTATCAGTGCCTGATCCTGGGCTTCAGAGGTTTCCTGTCTCCCGACTCCCAGGCACATGAATTTGGCTTGTATCCCTCTCTGTGCAGTGGCCGTTTCCCGGGCCTGGTGGTAGAAGGCTTCTGTCTTCCTTCCAGAGGTCAGCTCTTGTTTCTTCCCCTGCCCCACAGATACTGAGTCCTAGCAGGCATAAAAGGCATGAGGGAGTTTTTGCCCCAATTGCAGTGGCTGACTGTCTTTGCTTTGCATGAGAGGAGAACCCTACAAATGGTCAAATTTTAGAGCTGCTCAATCCCCCTGAAGGCCCCTTTGTACCTTCTGACCAGCCCCCAACCTTTCTCCTGGACACCTGGTAATTTTTTTCTGCAAATTACACATCTTTCAACAGTTTCACACTTATCAGATTCTGAAGAACATTGTCATTTCTTTGGACTTCCGTAGAATATCACCTCTCTGTGTTCCCTTACTTTTTATTCAGGTAAAGGGACCATGTGGAAGGGCTGATTTCAGTGGGAAACCATACTGCTCTCCTAGGTGAAGCAGGCGGATGTGTTCCGGCCCCTGACGTGCTTACGGACCATGTACAAAATGTATGAAGAATGACATGGACCTTTTTACTCCAACACCAAGGGCTTTGAATGTGTGATATGTTCTTACTGCTGTGTGGTTGGAATCCGGAACCAACTATTGTGATTAATGCTGTGTTTATTGGCATTCTAATATAAATTGATCTGAAAAGAAAATCAGTATGAGGTGAATAATTGTCAGAATCCTATTAATAAAGAGGTGGTTGTTATCTTTCTTACTGAGACTTATAATAGCGCCATGAGTGTTTCCATGGCATAAGGAAGAATTCTGGGAACTACACAGCCTCAAATATGTCCTATATTTCTTCCTCCCAAATTACACATCCTCCATTCCCAAAGAGAAAAATATTAAAAATGGAAACACACAAACAAGAATCTGAAATGTTAGGGGAAAATGTTAGTCAATCGAGTATTTTTGGCCTTAATGTTTTACATGTCACCCCGGTTAGTTAATACTTCTGCCCTCCCCCGACCAGCATGAGAGACTTATACTGGCAGTGACACAACTCTGGCCTCTCACCTGTCACTTGAGCTGGTTCTAGATGCTAAAAGCCTGCAGAAGTAGCCACTTGTTTATGTAGTTTTATCCACATGATCAGTGGTTTCTCTGCCCAGGATTAATTCATGCTTCTTACACTTTGGGAGGGGGTCAATTTCATTCCCTCTCAAGCAAACCTTCAGTTGTTCCTTCAGCAAGGCCCTGTGTCTCTAAAACCTCCACGTCTTTGTCTGAAGATGTCTTCGCATTGCCTGCACCCTGAAGTATAGCTGAGACTAGCTGGGAATAAAATCCTACATTGAGAAGGTTCTGCTTTCTCTTGCAACACTTAAGACGCTCTCCTGTAGCCCGTGAGCCTTAGCTGTCAAGAATGAGAAAGCCTCTGTGATCCAATTTTCATTTATTTGCAAGTAATATTTTTTGTGATTACCACTAGTATTTCTCTTATCTCTGATGTTTTGTGTCTTCACACAATGAATGTCCTCTAGTTCTGGTGGACCCCAATTCCATCCTTGTGAACAGCACCCATTCCCCTGTCTCTGTGCCCTCCCGGGGCTTCCTTGGGACTGTGTGGACCCACTCATGGTCCCATCTGTGCAGCTTCACTTCTTTTTTATATTTTTCCTGTAATTTATTCTGTTACATACCTGTATCGACCTTCTGGTTACCATACTTCTCCCTTCAGCGTCTGTCCAGTACTTTGGTTGCGAAGTTCTCATCACACGTGTGGGTACACAGACATACCCAGACCTATTTTCCAGGTATTCTATTCTATTTGGAGTTTTTCTAATCTGAGTCCTCTCTCTTTTCATGCTGTTCTTTTTACCATGAACTCTAGTTTTTCCCTTTCCGGTGTATTTCTTTAAGGCCTTAGGTTTTCCATTATTTATAGATCTCACAAACATAATTCCTCATCCATGGCCTCACCAACTCTCCTTTCGCAGTGGGCTGCCATTCTTACAGAGACTCCTCTCCTCCCCGCATGGCATCTGACTGCCACCTGTTGCAGAGGGACCCATTCCCTTCCCCTGTCAGAGGTGTTCAGCCAGAGCAGTTCTTCTGTAGACGGCATGGTTTCCATGTCTCAGGTCAGCTGTTCCCCCATATGAATGTTGCACAGGCCAGGTGTGTCAGTGGGGTACAGCTGTCTATTTCTATAACCCTTCCTCAGGACCCAGAAAGTTTCTTTCTTGCTTTGCTTGTCCAGAGTGTGGTATTGTCTGGTCTCTTTCTGGAAATGGCGTTTTTTAGAAGCCCTCCATCTTAGGAGAGGGCTCAGAACAGCTCCTTACATTGTACAGGTGTTGGGTTTTTTTCACACTTCACTGTGACTGTAGAGTTCCAGCTCTGACCCATGTCCAGGGGCCTAACACTCACAGAGTAGTTTCGAGTCCCTCAAAATTGCTTGTGTCCCAGAATTTCTTTATTTACTTGAGACTGCCTCCTTGTATCAAAGAAACCTTTCTTGTGCTTCTGTTGCACAGAGACCTCTGTGTGTCAGCTCTGTGAGGTTTTTGAGTTTGCCATGTTAGGATAGGACTCATGCTTCCCTTGAATAAAGGAAGAGATTTGTGGGATCTATCCCCATGACAGCTGCAAACCAGGTCTTACAGTAAAATAAAGCTAGTATCCATTTGGACAATAATGGGAAGATCTGGCATTTGGCAATGTCGCAGCAATTTCCAAAAATCCTGAATAATCTAGAGACAGAGATGGGCAAACTATGAATGTGGTAAGAATTTGGAAACCAAATCACCACTCCCATCTTGTATTAACTTTGCAAATGTAACAATTATTTTTAACTAAATGGCAACATTTCTCCCACATATCATTTTTTTCTGAGAAAGCAAACTTGAAACAATTATGTATTCTAAAATTAACAGTTATACTGACCTTCTTTGATAATTAGATGAGGGCTAAATACCAAATAGTCATATCTGTCTACACAGTTCTAAAGGGGTCTGGATCACTTAGTGGGGTTTATGACGTATAGACATAGTAGCCAAGAACTGATACCTGCATGTAATTCCTGGGTTGTTTGAATGGACATGACCCTGAAAATGAAGATTAATGCATGGACCTAGAACCTCAATGAGCTGTCTATAAAGATTGGTACTAAAAGGGCCAGAGTGGACCAATGTTCACACTTCAGATAAACAGAGTTTCTAAAGTGCAGGCGGGTGCAGTCCAGGGCCAGCCAGGAAGGCAGATGTGGCTGCATCTGTCAGAGTCCCCGAGCTTCAGGATGCATAGAGCTTGAAGGTGAGGCTGGGGTCGAGTCCCCTGCAGAGCAGGCATCAGCTTGCAGTCCTGTAGCCCTTGCTTCCTCAAGTCCCCTGTGCTGCTTAGCAGGTGTTCCTCCAGGTGAGAATGAGACAAGGCCTGCAGCTAAACCCATCCCCTGCCCGAGGCAGCAGATGGGACTTTGCAATTTTCCCATGATGTTTCCTTCTCTTTGATCTGTGACTTGTTGGGTAATTATGGGAACATAGTAGCATTGCCTGTGATTCCATTTATCAGTGAAGGGGAGTGATTCTGATTTGGAGATGTTGAAATGACCTTAATTAATTCCTTGAGAAGTGGTCATACGGACTATTTCTGTCACTTCAGTCTGGGAAATGGATCAGTTATACAAAGGGCCAGTCCTTTATCTGGAATTACAAAATTCAGAATTGCTCATGGTTCAGTTTGACTAAAACTGTGGGAACCTCTGTCACTCCTTCCAAGGCGCTGACAGGAACTGGGCCTCATTTCTTAGATGATGTGAGTCAGTGAGCCATGCACATATAAATAGGGTTCACATGAAAACTGAAATGGGATTTGTAGTGAGTAGCGGTTTCCCATTTTTGTCTAAATAGAGGATACAATTATCATTGTTTCCCATTTCTCTTCTGCTTAGTGTAACAATTATCTGCATTTAGCACAGCTTGGAGGACACCTGCCGGACATGTCCTGCTCAGACTCTCCTCCCCTCAGGGTAGAGGTGGCCACAGCCCTGAGATCACGCTGGCTCTTTGACCAACACGCAGCTGCCATTCACTGCGACCCTCATGGTCATCGAGTATTTGAGGGGCTTAAATTAAGACTACAGCTGCAACAAGAAAAATGAAAACAAACCCCTAACCCTACAAAGCTGAAGTGAGGAGGAGCGAGGGGGTTGAGTACAAGCAGGGGTTCTGAGGTGCTGACCCTTGAGGAAAACTGGGGGCCTGTAGCGTCTGGAGTTGGGGATGGGCGAGTGCCACCATGCCAGCTCAGCAGGGTCCGGTCTCATCTCCCGTGATTCGAACTTCAGTCGGTGCGGTTTGTGTACGCAGCTCCCAGGGACTTGAGGGAGGCAAGTCCCAGGGAGGTGGGGTGAGGTGGGGAATCTGTCCCAACCCTCTGTGGGGTGCCCGGCAGACCCAGTGGGGAGTCATGGAGCCTGCAGACGTTGCATTGACTTTAGCCGTGTGGGGCCCAAGGACCCATGTCACCACCACGAAGGTCATCCTCGCCCAGGCGGCCAGCAGACCTCACCTGAGGACACACAGTCTACGTCAAAGGGAACATTTCACCCTGATGTTTGAGGTGGCTGCCGTGTTCCCTTACAGGAAACCCAGGGTTGGGACCAAAGGCACCCAGACCCCAGGCCCCGGAGTGTCTGAGAAGGCCTGTCTAGATGGCACGAGGGGCCAGCATGACCTGACTGGAGCCAAGGATGCCCCTGCCAACCCTGGAGTGGGTCAGGTAGCAGGGAAGGTTTTGAAAGCAGGACATACAAATTTCACCTCGGGAAAGGCGACAGCTAGATGGGAAGCCTAGAGCTGGTTTCATTTTCAGTTGGATTAACAACTCCCCAGGAGACTGATGATGTCAGACAGCAGCCAAATGGATTTCCATATTAGTGTGCTAATTCATGGGGTGCGCTGGCATTTCCGCCTGGAATGGGGTTCCCGGGTATTTAATCAATGCTCCTGGATGTCCCACCTGGTACCAGTAAGTGACCAACTGGGTTGTCCTCCTGACTCCTGTTGGGCTCCTGAAGCCTTGCTTTTGTAGCCTCCCTGCTTCCCTTCAGGGGGGACCTGGACTTGTGCAGATGCGGGCATCCTTGTTTCTCATGCAGCCCTTCCCAAACTGTGTTGGGATAAACGTCTCAGTAATTGAAACATGCAAATGAGTTTCTATATACAGAAGAAAAAAGCCAAGAAATTCCATCATCTTGGAAGTAATCCAGGGCCATATTTTCTTTATTTTTTGGTTTCAGTTGAAGTTTTAAAACATAAACCCGTAAGGAACAAACTCATCTTTCATGGAACCTGTTATCTTTCTGTGTTCACACAATTACTTAATAAATAACATAGATCATCATGCTGGCTTCCACCCACCAGCTGTTAATTATGTGAGGTATAAATCATTCTTCTTCATGAATAATAATACAGTCTGGCAGGAAATATTTTGAGCATCGCAATGTAGTTTTAAAATCCTTAAAACCCAGTCATGAATCCTTTACTCTGAGGATCACTGTTCCTGGCGGTGCATAGAGTATTAGCTATTGCAAAGCTGTATCTACAAACTTGAACACTTGTCCTCAACGGTATGAATAGAATTTTTACATTTGCACTTTAATGAAGTGTCATGCAATGGTCTGAACCCACTTCTGAGTGTGAGTTATTATTTCAGCAAATCCGCACGGAGCATCTACTAGGAGTCCTCAAGCAGCCGATCCATCCAGTCTGCACAGCTGTCTTCTGTGAGCTCTTCAGATGCAGAGATCCTCATTTATTCACACCTTCAGCCCTGCAGGTGGGCAGCGCCAGGGTCTGCGGCACTTGGTTTTGAAATAAAAGAGATGGAAGCAGGTGGTGACGCAGATGAAAGGAACAAGGATCTACCTGATCTTCGATGATGCAGTTTTACCGATTAGCAGTATTTGTCAGAGTATCCACCTGTCAGGGTTCATTTTTCTCTCTTTGGTTTGTTCATTTTTGTATACCCTCTGAAGAGTATTGAATTACTCCTTGAAAATGGCTTTTTTAAAATGATTTTTGTTAACATATAATGTATTATTTGCCCCGGGGGTACAAGTCTGTGAATCGTCAGGCTTACACACTTCACAGAACTCACCAGAGTACTTACCCTCCCCAATGTCCATAATAAAAATAGCTTCTTGTTTTGTTTGATATAGATGGAGGAGGATGGTTAGCAAGCAGAATAGCTTCTGTGGTTAATAAAATGTGATAAAGTGCCAGGTGCTATTGGGGTGCAGCAGAGGAGGGCCTGGCTTAGAGCATTACACGAGAAAACACTCAACAGTGGAGATGGGCTTGTGAACAATGGCCCGGGGCAGGCAAGCATGACCTTAATCTCATCTAATGAGCTTCCAAGGAAACATCCCTACACCAAGAGCCAAAAGTGAGGCAGGCACAGCGTCTGCTCTGATCAGCACACAGAGCCTACAGCGGCGTGATGGAAAGCTGGATGGCTTGAGAAATGGCGGAGGAAGATCTCTGCATGTCTCTAACTTGTGAGGTGGCCATGGGACTCAGGGGAGCCACTCACCAAGTAGGAGATCAGCTATGGGAGTCAAGGCTGAGACAAGCCGCAGAAGCCAGGCTCCGCAAACCAAGGGTCTGTGAGTTTACCGCCACTGCTCTGGTGGAGGCGGAGATAGCCACAGAGCCGGGAGGCAGCTGCAGGCCCGGGCTTCACAGAATCCGGCACTTCAACAGTCGATGAAGTGGTAATTGTACAGCAGGGCACAGCAGGAACATAAACACTGCCTGGAGAGACCCAGAGGAACTCAGGCTTTTCTGCATTTTGTTTTATTTGTATTTTTGTCAGATAACAAGAGACATATCTGTATATTAGTGTACTTTATAGTTGATCCCTCATGGAGTTTTTAGGAATAAAAATTTAAACATCTGCGAATCATGGTGCTATTGACTCATTTCATTGTCTCTAGGTGTTCTTTACTGTAAAATGGTCAGTGATGTTAATTACTACAAGAAAGAAAAAATAATGCTGCTACTCAAACTTTGACAGTATACTTTATTATTGCTTCAATTTTTTATTCTAGATTTTACTAAAAGGCCTTTAAACTTATTCGAGTGTGCATTTCCTTTCCTGCACCAATCTTTGCATATGCAGAAGGGGAAAGTTAGTGAAATGTGTTGATAAGGTATTTTGGGTTTCTTGCATCCTTTGCATCATTTTTTTAAAAATGAATACACTCTTAGAGCAGTTGTGGATTTGCAGAAAATGGGGAGAAAGTATGAATGAGTTCCAACGTGCTCCTTCTGCCTTTGCCCCTGCTCGCAGCCTCCCATGTTAGCACCTGGCATTGGCGGGGTACTTGCATTAAGTTTCACTCTTGATGTGCACGCTATGGGTTTTTCAACTCTCTAGTGCTATGTATGTAATGCCCTAAAAATCCTCTCTACTCCACTTAGTCATTTCTGCCCCCCAGCCCCTGGCAACAACTGGTCATTTTACCATCTCCTTAGTTTTGCCTTTTCCAGAATGTTTTGTGGCTGGAATCATACAGTATGTAGCCTTTCCAGTGGCTTCTTTCACTTAGTAATACGCATTCAAGTTTCTTCCATGTCTTTTCATGGCTGGATAACTCATTGCTTTTTATCAATGGACAATAATCCATCGTCTGGATGGACCAGTTTGTTTAACCTTTGATCATTGAAACATGTGTCCATTGCTTCCAAGCTTTGGCAGTTGTGAATAAAGTTGGGGTAAGCACTCGCCTGCACGTTTTTGTGTGGACATGCTTTCAGTTCATTTGGGTAAATATCAAGGAACGCCACTGCCCGATCCTATGGTAGGATTATGTAAGAAAACCCCACCTTGTCATGCAGAGCAGCTACATCATTCAGCGTTTCCGCCAGCAGGGAGTGAGAGCACTGGTTGTTCAATGTCCCAGTGCGGATTTAGTGTTGTCAGTGCTTTAGATTTGGGCCATTCTAATAGATCTGTAGTCCTATCTCACTAACCTTCATTTCCCAGATGACATATGACACTAAGAATCTTTTCATATGTTTATCTGCCTTCTATACATCTTCTGTGGTGAGGTTTCCAGATATTTTGACCATCTTTTAATTGGGTTGTTTACTTTCTTATTGTTGAATTTTAAGCATTCTTTATATATTTTGGATATCAGTCCTTTATTAGATACGTGTTTTGCAGATAGTTTCTCAATGACTGTGGTTCATCTTCTCATTCTTCTGACATTGTACTTCACAGAGCACATGTTTTTAATTTTAATGAAGTTCAGCTTATCAGTTTTTCTCACATGGATCACACTTTAGGTGTTTTGTTTAAAAAGTCAATGCCAATCCCAAAGACATCTAGATTCAACTCCTATATTATGTTCTAAGAGTTTTATAGTTTTGCATTTTACATTTAGGCCTATGACCCCTTTGGGGTTAATTTTTATGAAAGCTGTAAGGTCAATTTCAAGATTTTTTTTTTTTTTTAACATGTGGACATTCAAGTCTAGCACCATTTGTTGAAAAGACTATCCTTTCTCCAGTGTATTTCCTATGCTTATTTGCCAAGGATCAATTGACTACATTCATGTGGGTCTGCATCTGGGATCTTCATTCTGTTGCATTGGTCTATTTGTTTATTCCTTTGTCAGTACCTCACTGTTTCAGTTACTGTGGCTTTATCATAAATACTGAAGTCAGACAGTGCCAGTCCTCCAACTTTGTTCTTCTCTGTATTGTGTTGATTGTTGTGGGTATTTTGCCTCTCCATATAAATTTAAGAGTCAGTTCATTAACATATACAAATAACCTGCTGGGATTTTGGTTGAGATTATGATGAATTTAAAGATCAGGTTGGGAAGAACTGACATCTTGACAACATTGAGTCTTCCTATCATTGCACATAGAATATCTTTCCATTTATTTATTCCCTTGAGTGTGGGAGTCAGGGGCACCACTTCCCCCACCCAAGGTGAAAACCTGTGTAACTTTTGACTCCCCGGAACTTAACTACTAAAAACCTACATTGACAGAAACATTGCCAATAGCATAAAGCTGATTTATATATTTTGTATATTATATGCTATTATATGCCTTATTCTTAGAATAAAGTAAACTAGATAAAATGTTATTAAGAAAATTATGAGAGAGGAAACACATCTGTGTGTGTTACAAATACATGCATTGTATTTATCCAAAATAAGTGAAAAAAAATCTGTGTAAAAGTAGAACTGTAAAGTTCAAACCCAAGTTGTTCAAGGGTCAATTGTATATCTCTTTCTTTTGTGTGTGTGTTAATGAGATAGTGTTGTGTTTTAAATTTCAGGTTCCAGGTTCACATGCCTGGTACAAAGGCAAGCAACTGGCTTTTGTGTATTGATCTTCTATCCCGAGTACTTGCTCTAATCACTTATTTGTTCCAGAAGTTATTTGTTTTTGTTTTGTGGATTCTTTGTAATTTTCTACATAGCTATCATGTTACTTGTGAACAAAGACAGTTTTATTTCTTCTTTCCCAATCTGTGTGTTTTATTTCCTCTTCTTGTCTTATTGCATTAGCTAGGATTTCCTGTTGAAAAGGAGTGATGGAGTGAGGGAAACATCCTGCCTTATTCCTCATCTTAGTTGGAAAGCATCTAGTTTTCCACTAAGTATGATATTAGTTGTAGGCTTTTTGTAGACGTTCTTTATCAAGTTGAGGAAATTCTCTTCTATTACCACCCTGTTGAGAATTTTTATTACAAATGCATGTTATATTTTGTCATATGCCTTTTCTGTCTATTAATATAATCATGTGTTTTTTTTTTTTTTCTTCTCTAGCCTGTTGATGTGATCGGCTATATTAATTGATTTTTGACTGTTGAACCAGCCCTGCACACCCAGGATAAACCTCATTTGGTCATGGCGTATGATTCTTCTTATACACTGTTAGATCCAAGAGTATTTTTGCACCTATGTTCATGATAAACATTTCCTTTTTTGTAATGTCTTTGTATGTTTTTTGTTTTGTTTTGTTTTTAGAGTAAAGCTGGCTTCATAGAATTAGTTACAGAGTATTCCCCTACTTCTATCTGAATTAGTATAATTTCCTTCTTCCAAATTTGGTAAAATTCACTAATAGAACCTTCTGGCTCTTGTGCTTTCTGTTTTGGAAGGTTATTAATTATTGATTCAATTTATTTCAGGGATAAAGGCTTATTTGGATTATCTACTTTTCATTAAGTGAGTGTGGGTAGACTGCATTTCCAGAAATTGGTTGTTTGTATGTAAGTCATCCAATTTGTGGGCATGGAGTTCATAACATTCCTTTTTTTACCCTTCTAATGTCTATGGCATCAGTAGTGGTGGCCTCTGTTTTATTTCTGATATTAATAATTTGTATCTTTGCCTTTTTCTTTGGTTAACATGCCTAGGGATTAATCAATTTTATTGATCTTTTCAAAGAGCCAGTTTTTGCTTTTATTGATATTCTCCTATTTTTCAATTTCACCTCCCCTCTGAGAGGCTGCAGACTGACTGTCACCCCCTCCTGTGACAAATGGGGAAACACACCAGTCCTCACACACCTATATCCTATAGATACCCAGGAAAGCATTGCATGGGAAGTTTGAACTTTGAGCAGAATTGGCTGTGTTTTAAATGAAGCACTATTTTTACTTGAAAGAAGGACAAACTATGGTCACATCCACTTGGGTATTTAGCAGCCATTTCATCAAAATTAGTAAAGCGAGTCTGTAATTTGAGGGAAAAAAACTGAAAGTAGCTGTCCAATGATAAAATCTCAGTTTTCAAGCAAAAAAATTGGAATTTTGGAAAATGTATATCTACCATTATGAGCTTGAAAATTTCATGTTTAATCAAAATTTTTGATGAGATTACTATATTAATAAATGTGATTTAACTATTACTATATAATGGAGTGTGTCAACATTTGGAAGACATGCTCATATCAGTGAACCAGTGTTTTCCAAACAATTAAATTATGATATAAAGGAGAGAAAAAAGCCTGGGTAATGATGGATTCACTGTACACTGTGCAAATAGTCTATTGGGTTATAATATGAAAATAATAAAAAAAATTCATTGAATGCTTTCAGATTTGACGGTGCTGCTAAATTTTAATAAACTACCACTTTTCTAGTCTTTTGTAGTATAAAAGAAGAATATCCACAATAATTTGCAAATGGCAGTGAAATATTTCCCCCTTTTCAAGTATATATCTGTGTGAGGACACACTTTCATCTTAGAGTTTAACCAGATCAGCATATGACAACACATAGAAAGCAGTAAATAGGAGAATCCAAACTTATTTTATTTTAAGGTAGACATTAAAGAGAGCTGCAAAAGAAAATAAAGTGTCAATTTTTGCTGGGTGGAGAAATGGGAGATGCTGGTAAGAGATGAGTTAACTTCTAAGGCTCCAAGGCACAGTATGGTGATTGTAGTTAATAACACTGAATTATACTCTAGAAACATAAAAAGTTGTGAAGAGAGTACATCTGAAATGTTCTCAGTGCAAAAAGGATATTGTAAGTATGTGATGTGATGGAGCGTTAGCCAATGCCATGGTGGTAATCATATCATCACATTGTACACTTTAAACTTACACAACGTTGGATGTCAGTTCTGATGTGAGAAAAAAAGACAAAGAAAAATTGAATTTCCTTACAACTTACAGCCCACTGATAAGTCCGTGAGACAGGCAGAGTGACCCTCCTGTAGAAACTCAGTTGCCTCAGTGTTAATACTTGGTTAGGGGCAACAGGAAACTTAGCTTAACATTATCCCAACCTCAAGTACCCTGTGAGTCTCCTTTAGCATATAAAAATACCTTTGGAAACTTCCTTTATCCCTACCCCCTAAGATACATATCAACAATCACCCTCCAAGCATCTGGGCCTGATATGCATCTGAAGGGGTTCATGACTAGGGTTTTACTAGATTGTAGTAAATGACCTTTTCCCCACAACAGCCAGCCCCCTCAAGGTCCTGGAAACCTCGCTTCCAAATTCCTTAGGAACTTACACTGTCCCGAACACCCCACAACTTGAAGGTATATAACTGCCAGTCTTCACAAACCCATTACAGCTCCTTCTGCTCACAGGTCCTGTCCCTGTGCTTTAATAAAACCGGTTTTTTGGGCAGCAAAGATGTCTCAAGACATCTTAAAGTATTGTTATTATTATTTTATTTTACTTCCATAAAGTGAGGGTTATGATATTGGGAAAATGATCTGAAAATGTGCAGCTCCTGCAGTGGGCCAGACTGAGAACCCCCATTTCTGCATCCCATGAGTTTACCCACACGGTCCACCACTGTGGGGTCACCCTGGGCCTCGGTGGATTAATACTCATCTGTCCATCATATTATTAGTAATGCTAATAAAACATAAATAATACAATAAAGAATCTTAATACCAAAGGGATACCTTTCCTTTAACATTTGGCTACAAAGTAACACATTTGATTTCCAATAAAACACTTGAAAACTAGATTTGAAGTGAACTAGATATTTTGGGAAATTAATAACGATAAGTGTGCATGGTATCAGTATGTCCAGTCAACATCAAGCATATCCGATGTACCCAGCCCCTGCTTTCATGCATCTTCAGGGGATTTCTAAAAGGAGAGAAATCCATCAGCCCATCCGCCTGTGATTAAAAATAACATTGACAAGGCTCTTGGCTGTTATCTCTCTCCTCCCTGTGGGCCCCACATCCCCGCAGACAACGTTATGGAGACACCACAAGCCAGTGCTGGGAGCTAAGGGTCCACACAAGTGACTGTCCACAATTCTGAAAACATTGAACATGGAACACTTCACCATGTTTCACGATATGGGCCCAATCTGTTGGCAGCCCCCAGACTCCGGTGAGATCCTGAGTAAGCTGCCCCTTTTCTAGGCTCTGACTCAGCAGCCAGTATGCACCCCCTCCCTATGGGCCACCTGTCAGGGTTTGCTGGGCTTGGTATGTTAAACTGGTCAGTGAGAACAAGGGTTTAATTCTCTGCTATAGTTTCCCCATGAAGCAGCCTGAGATATCCACCCAGGCAACAGTAGGGAAGTGAGTACACTTGGGCTCCAGGAGGCTATGGTCGAGGGGAATCTACATCCTGAGGGAGGGTGGCCTTTGTGCATGGTGGTCTCTGTCCCATCACTGCATTGATCTGTTTGAGGAAGATGCGTGCAGAGGAGGGCTGTTTCCTTCCCTAGATGGGAGAGGAGGTGGTGGCAAACCCTGACCATCTCGTCTTAGCCTTTTTTGTATAATCGAGTTTATGCAAGAGCCCAGATTTCTGGGGATTAAATGGAATACATTATTTCAGAAATGTACATTTATACAACTTTCAGTGAAATCATGTTATGAGCTCACATCTACAGCACTGATTCACAGAAAATCTGAATTAATCAGTGAATCTACAGGCAAGAGTTGAGTGCAAAGTAAGTTATGTGGACATTGGATCTGAGGTGTTCTACAGACATACCTCCTGGATGAGAATTCACGGCTACCCTGGGTCCCACAGGGCAGAGAGAGGCGTCTGCTCAGTTCCATTCCTGTTCTCCTCCCAGATTTCTTCACTGTAAATGGACCGTTGTGAAGCTGTGGGTCGGCCTTGGGGCAGGCCCTGCAAACACACTGCCTGGGTTGTAAGCCCAGAGTTAGCATGAACTCCTAGCATGCCTATCAGAACACAGTGCTCACACCCTTGACACCCACCTGCCTCCTGTTCTGCACCAAGCAGCCACTTCCCCTATCAGGGGGCCTTGTCTTGCTCCCTGGGGTCACCACGGCTCCTGCGTCCACACCATGGGCGAGTTTGCCCATTTCTAAGCTTCAGACAATCAGAAACCTGCAGGAGATGCTCTATCTCTCTGCAGTCTTCTAAGAGAGGAAGGGGTGTGGAAGGGCAGAGGCAGAGAGAATCTTAAGCAGGCTCCGTGCCCAGTGCAAAGCCCGAAGCAGGGCTCAGTCTCACATGGAGAGCTCACATGAGCTCAGGCTGAGATTGTGACCTGAGCCAAAAATCAAGAATCAGATGCTTAACTGACCAAGCCACACAGGTGCCCCAGGAGGACCTCTGTCACATCTGGCAGCTTCCCCTCATCATCATGCCGGTGTCCTTAATCTGCATAATTCACTATTGTCTGTTGCTCTAGGCAGTTGCACTGTCTGCATATACGGTGCCTTGTTGATTCCTGTTGAGGGTCATTTGGGTTATGCCCATTTCCCAGCCACTCTGGGCAGAGCTCCATGGACATGTCCCCTAGAGGGAGCACACCGTCACTTCTTTCAAGCAGACCCTCAGGAGAAGGATTGTCAGGAAATCAAGTAGGGGCATTTGCTCTCTGGGAGATACTGCCAAACTGACTTCCGCAATGGGAGCCAGTTAACATTCCCACAGAACGTAGGGGAGTTCCTATTCTCCTGCCTCAGGTCAACACTTGATACCAGGCTAGCTGGCTAGCTGGAGGGTCGGCCCTTCTAAGGTGTACGAAAACACCATGCCCCATCTCCCTCCTGGCCCGGCTTGTTGCAAAACCCTCCACGAGCTTGTTGCCCATCACTCCGGGGACATGCCTGTTAAAGGCTTTTGCTTTTCCTCCTTAAATTGAAGTGTTTATCTTTTCATATTGACTTTTAGACACTCTATTCTGGAGAGTTTTTTGCAGACACAAGTATTACAAGTAAGTGCAGGTCCATGCTTGCTTTGCAATTTGCTGAACAGGAGTTACATGTTTTAATAAAGTACAGGTTATTACTTTGATAGAGAATCCTTTCTTATCTTTAAAAAATAACAGCTTACCCCAAATTCATGAAATACGCTTCTGTGGTATGCTTTCTTTCATGTGCCTTATAGTTTAACCTTTACATTTAGGTCAGGGATCCTTCCTGCTTCGATTTTTATGTGTGTTGTCAGTTAAAATGCAAAGCTTCCTACTTTCTGTTTTATTATTGTTTTCTCCAACATGGATATCTAGTTGACCCAGCATGGTCATAAAAATAAACATACTTATGTTTAATAAATACTTCCCACAAAAAAATAATAAAATAAATAAATACTTCCCACAGAATTGAGGAGATGCCCTGAAGAAAGCAGGTCCTTTTCTGGTTCTCTGCTTCTTGTCACTAGTCTCTTCATCTTGCCCAAAGTGCACAGTGGTGTCACTGCTGGACACAGAGCAGGGAGCTCTTTGACTTTATTCTTTTCAGATATCCTCTAGGGCCTCTGCATTTCCATGTAAATTTTGAGATTAAGTTGATCATGTCCATCAAATTTGATGCCAAGATTTTAACTGACCTTATAGTGCATAGATCAATTTGAGGAAAACAGACATCTTAACAAATCTGAGTCTTCCAACCCATCAACATGCTGTTATTTCTCCCTTCCTTTGGGGCCCTAATAATTCCTTCCAAACCGTTTTGTAGTTGTCAGAATATAAGTCTACTACGTCATTTTTTTCCACATGATGTCCCAAAGAGTTTTTGATGGTACTACAAATAGTACCTGTCATTTTATTTCCCAATTCTAAAGTTCCACTAGACTTTAGAAATATAATCGCTGGTTAAATCCAACGACTTTACTAAACAAACATCAAATCTAGTCATTTGTAGAACCTATCAAATTTTCTAAATGTACAGGAAAGACATGGGCAAGTGTTGACTTTCTGAGAGTAATTTGTTTCTTCCTGCTCCCTCTGTGTTCTTTATACACTTGGGGGACCCCCCTATCCAGTGCAATCTTTTCAATAGTGAAAAGTGTCAGCCTGCTTTGCTTCTGAATTTGGAAAGAACCCTTCATCAGATTAAAGACACTTTCCCTATTCACAGTTGTGTGAGAGTATTTATCATCAATACGTATTAAATTTTATTAAACAACACCTATTAAGAATGATTATATTCAATTTTTTTTCCTTTTAATTGGAAGGACTGGTGATGTGTGGAGGGACTGGTGATGTGTGGGTTTTCTGAGTGACTCGAAGGAGCTCTTGTAGTGTCTTCCTTGGAGATTTACTGATTCTTCAAAGGGTGACATCAAATGAGATAAGAAACAGAAAAATAAATTTAAAATTTTACTTTTACTTTTTTTCTGCTTTTTAAAAACTCTCAGAGGATTTTCAAAACCTTAGGTAAAACAGAAAACTGAGCTAGTTCATGCAAAATGTATGTTATCATATGTAGTTATAAATCTGAAAGAAGTAACTCAATATAAATGTAAGATAGCTTAAATAAGGGCTGTTGTGCTTTCTTTCCACCTTAGATGTTTCTAGTGTCTGGGCTCTGTTTTGGCATTATTTTTGTACACAGTGTTTTTGCCATTAGACTAATATAAGCGTGTGTAAAAAATGCAATAGTATGGAAAAGCCTATTAGAAACCCCCACGCTCCCTCGAGGCGATTATGTTCATAGTGTTACACAATATATTTACACAGATGTTTATGTTAACCTACCACCTCTCAGTTCGATAGATGATTTTACCTTCTTATTGTCAGGTACTTTTCTCTCCTCTTTCTTCCTGTCATTTCTGAAGTTTTTATTTTTTAATTTTTTAAAAATTTCCATCCTTCCTTCCATCTTTTTATTAACAAATGTTAAATGTTAAGACTTTGCATCTTTTCCCACCAACCTTTAGACAGGATCTCTCCTCTCTGCTGCCTCTGTGGCTTCTTCAGAGGCCCCACGCTGAGAGGTATCCTGGGCTCCCCTGTTGTCCCCAAAAGAGCATTTGTACTCAGCTCAGTAAGCACCATGGAAGCCCCAGCGTGTTGTTTGCAGATGCCTCAGAAACAAATGTTCCAAATGAGAGGCCTCACCACACCTGGGAGCTGGGCCCGGGTTTCAGTTCCTGAATCACGCCGTGTGCCTGTGACAGCATCTGTCCTTTAATGTCTCCTCAAGAGTTTCAGGTTTTCACTTCTTCCCCTTATTTCTTAAAGAAAATGCAGAGTACTCCAGTACCATAAAATGTGAAATTGGAGACCAAACCAAGGGAAGAATCACACAAACATGGAAGAGATGACTGGTCTTTCCTGTGATTTCACCGCTGTCATGACAGGTATGTCCAGGTTCCTCCTGTCACTCTTCTGGGACCAATTCCCACAAGGCACTGTCTTCACTGATGGAGATTGCCCAAATAGAACATGGTTTCCCTCACGTTCTGCATACTTTCCTGTTAACTATGCTGTTTTCATTGGCTTGAGGGCCTATGGAGTGTCCGGTACTCTCCGGTGCTCTTCTTCTCCCTCAGAGCTGCCCCCATCTGCACCCCCAGGGCACCTCAGGCCTCTGTGCTACCCACCTGACAGCCCCAATGAAACGGGATGGATTGAAACTGACTGGGCGCTCTGGACCCAGGCCTGTCTGGACTCCCCAGGGCACGCGGGGCTCAGACCGGAGCAGAGTCGATTCAGATGGCAAAGGGCAGATTAGAGAACGCAGCTGGTGAGAGCCCCAATCTGCTATCTGGTTCTGTGTGATCACCAGTCCATTTATTTTGACTTGGCTCTTTTGTTACCCAATTACTAGTTCAGAAATATGTTTAACTACAAATTGCAGACAGTGCGAACGACATTTTCTGAACATGTCAGGTCAGAGGAAAGATAACTGGAAATTGGGAAGAAGGCACCAGGACCAACAGCAGAGCTGCCCCAGCAGGGATGCCTCAGACAACCACTCTGTGTTCCCCCCAGTTTTATGGGGGTATAACTACCCTATATGTGGTGTTGCTTTAAGACGCACAACATGAGGATTTGATACCTGTATCTGGGCTAACACAATCCCACAGTAATTAGTTAACACATCCATCATCTTCTGGAGTTACAATTTTATATTCTCATTTGTGGTGAGGACATTTAAGATTTACTCTTTTAAGAACACTCACTATATAACACAGTATTATAGACAGTACACCACGTTGTACATTAGCTCTCAGAAATTACTATTTTTATAGTTGGCAGTTTGTACCTTTTGATCAAAATCTATCCAATCCCCTGGCCCCCCACCCCTTGGCAACCACATTCTAGTCTTTGTTTCTGTGATTTCAACTTAACTTTGCAAAGAAAAACTGTACCCATTTACTACTTCCTGATATTTTTGATATCACAATTTAACTCTTTTTATATTATGTACTCATTAACAAGTCACTGTAGCCATAGTTATTTTTAATGCATTTGTCATCCAAACCTTCCTACTGGAGTTAGATGATTAACATATCACCATATTATAATATTAGAGTTTTCTGAATTTCACTGTATACTTAACAGTGTGTTATATATTTCAAATGTTTTCCTATTACCTAGTGTCTTTTCATTTCAGTTCAAGAACTCCTTTCAGCATTTCTTGTAGGACAGAACTAGTGGCGTTGAACTTCCTTAGATTTTCTTTGTTTAGGAAAGTCCTTATCTTTCTTTTATTTCTAAAAGACAACTTTGCTGCATAAAGCACTCTTGTTTAACATTTTTTTTCAGCCTTTGAATATATCATCTCACTTCCTCTTGACCTGTAAAGTTTTTACTGAGAAATCCTCTGATAGTCTTATGGAGATTCTCTTATAGGATATAAGCTTCTTTTCTCTTGCTGCTTTTAAGATTCTCTTTGTTTTTGGTTTTTGATAGTTTCATTATAATGTATCTTTGAGAAAATCTCTTTGAGTTTGCTTGGGGACCTACATACTCCTTGAATTTGGACATCCAAATTTCTCCCAGATTTTGGAAGTTTTCAGCCATTAGTTCTTAAAATAAGCTTATGTTCCTTTGTCCCTCCCTTCTCCTTCTGAGACTCCAATAATTCACAAAGTGTTTCAGTTGATGGCATCTATTGATTATGTAGTCTTTCGTCATTGTTTTTAGTTCTTGTTCCTTTGCTCTTCACTGACCGGTTAATTTCAAATTCCCTGTCTTCTATCTCACAGATTCCTTCTTCTGTTTAATTCATTCTGCTATTAATGCTCTCCATTGTATTTTCACCTCATTGTATTCTTCAGTTGCCGAGTTTCAGTTTAATCTTTTTGATAATTTCTATATTTTTATTAAATTATAATTTTGTTTATGTACTGTTTTCCTAACCCTGTTGACTTGTCTTCTTGTATTTTCTTCTAGTTCACTGATCTTCATTAAAACAGTTATTTTGAATTCTTCATTGGGTAAATCACACATTTCCATTGTCTGTGTAAATCACAGACAATTACTGTGATCCTTTGATGGCATCAAATTTCCTTGACTTTTTTATGTTTATTGAAGACTTTCATTGTTGTCTTCACATTTGAAAATGCAGTCATCTGCTCTAATCTTTATTAATTCTCTTTTCCCACTGAGTTTAAGCTTTATTTGCTATTCTTTCTCCAACTCTTTTAGGTATAAGGTTAAATTGTGTATTTAAGACTCTTTTGTTTCTTGAGAAAGGCCTGTATAGCTATATACCTCCCCCTGGGAACTGTCTTTCCTGCATTGCAGGGTTTACTGTCCTGGCTGCCTTCTCCCAAGCATGCCCACAGGATGCCTGAGCTGAGAGCTCAGTGGCAGTGGAGATCCATGAAGACCCTCCCCTAATGGTGCAGGAAAGAGCACCTTGTAAACTGTGTCCATCTCCACACCACCCATTTGGGAAGTCTCCTCTGCATCCGGGCAAGTTATTCTGATAACATTCTCCACACTTTATTATCAAACTTTATCTGCTCTTCATTTAGAATGTTAAGCATATACATAGCTGATTTTTAAAAAAATTATGCAGAAATCCAAAGAGTGCCCATCATAACCCCAGGGACCCAGATGGTCCAAACTGTTCCAGCCTCACTAGGCTCCATCTCCAGAGTGTGCACTGCCATCTTGACTGGGACAGAGAGGGGGAGACACTCTACCAAGCTTGCTCTCCCAGACATGCACTTCCCCCTGAGTCCTGATAAGATGGGTGGAAAGTAGCAAACCACACTGGTTTCTGCCACAGCGATCTCCTATAGCTCAAAGTCGATGAAAAATAACCTAAAATCTCTCAAAGACAAAAAGCTCCTTTCTAAGGATTAGCTCTTCGATGGAAATGAACTTTCAAAAACACTTGATCCTGTGAGGCAGTTTGACTTGGAGCCACCCTCTGGTTGGGCTTCTCTGCACTTCCTTATGAGTTTGTGTGTCCTGGCCTCCCTCTTGCTGGGGCTGCCTCCTCTTGCACCTGAGGTTGGACATGGTGCACAGCCCGGGCGAGTGATGACTCTGCATGCTGACAGCACTCACATCTGAATTGCTTTTCCTGGAGAATAAGCTCCTGTATGGTCAGAAAACAGCCACCTCAAATACCTCTCCACTCTATGTCCAGAGGACAGATGCAATCCTGGCTAACCTCTGCACTGCATGTCCCTATCTGGCATTACCTCCTACTAAGCCTGCTTTGTAGCTTTCTGGCTGGAGGTGGGGGGCAAACCAAGGACTTTGTTCTCAGGTTTTCCTGGGACTCGCATGGAGCCAACAGCCCTTTTGCTGACTTTCTGTGGAGATACATTTTGGAGATGTTTTGTTTTTCTAGAGCATAATTAGGTGAGGTGAGGTTTCCTCTGCACAGTTCTTCCCAGGGACAAGTCCTGGTCTGTTTCATGAAGGAGACAGCAGGTAACTGCCAGTCACAGGGGTCCCTGTGGCTACACTCGGTGGGCTGCTCTTCCAGCAGCATATTGACTTAGGACAGCACCAAAGAGAAAAGAAGGACTCCTCCCAAACACGAGCTGACTGGTCATCAAGAATGTTTGGCCTTAAAACTCCAAATTAGAGAAAAAAGTTTAAAAGGTTTATCTTTAGAATCAGTATTCAAGGGGGTACGTGCATGCCCATGTTTATAGTAGAACTATCAACAATAGTTAAATTATGGAGAGAGCCTAAATGTCCATCAATAGATGAGTGATTAAAAAAGACGTGGTATAACTCTGTAATGGAATATTACTCAGCCATCAAAAAGGATAAAATCTTGTCATTTGCAATGACACAGATAGAACTGGAGGGTATTATGCTGGGCAAAATGAGTCAGTCAGAGAAAGACAAATATCATACAATTTCACTGAAATGTGAAAGGAGACAAAACCATAAGAGACTTTTTTAAAAAATTTTTTTTAATTTTATATATTTATTTGACAGAGAGAGAGAAAGATCACAAGAAGGCAGAGAGACAGGCAGAGAGAGAGGAGGAAGCAGGCTTCCCGCTGAGCAGAGAGCCCGATGTAATTTCTCAGACCTTATATGGATATGATTGCTCCATATTTCTTGTTTCCTTTTATCTCAGAGTTCTTTTATTTTTTTATTTATTTTTTAAATTTCTTTTCAGTGTTCCAGAATTTGTTGTTTATGTGCCACACCCAGTGCTCCATGCAATATGTGCCTTCCATAATACCCACCACCAGGTTCCCACTCCCCTCCCCTCCAAAACCCTCAGTATCTCAGAGTTCTTAAGCCTGCATGTCTTCTCTAGGTCCTGCAACACACCAGGCTGGGTGCTGGCAGCCTCCCTTTGGCCTTCCCAAATATGAGTTCTCATTAGCCCACAGATTTATGCCAATTTTCTGCACATGCTCACTGGCCATCTGTGAAAGCTCACTCTTGCCACTGTTGGGAGCCGTTGCAAGAGGTCGGTCAGGCAGTGTGAATGTGGATGAGTAGATGGAGTATTTGTGGTGCCCCTTGGTCAGCTAGGGATATATGCAGGTGAGAAATCCCCATTAGCTCCCAAGGGCCTCTTGATGGATTCCACAATGCAGTTAAGAGGATCTGTATCCCCTTAATGCCCTCCAGATGTCCTGTCCATAGCTCTCCCAGACCTTTTCTGCCCCCCGTTTTGCAGTTTACAATCAGTGCCCTCAGTGTGGTCAAGGAGAAATGGATGTCTTTGGCAGTGCTCTGCATAGCTGCAGAAGCTGAACACTCACTCATGTGCTTTCATTTTTCTCTTGGGGACTCACAAGGGCTCACTTGGCACTTTGTGGGACTACTTTGGGAGAGGGAAGATTCAGGCACAGTCTAACTTCCTCTTACACTCTCCAATGTGTTTGACCATGATTGTCTGTTTATTTGCTCCAACGATGTGCTGAAACTTCTCTGCTAGACTCCTGGACTTCCACAAAACTTTCTCACCCACTGGTGATTGTTTAAGTTAGTGCTTTCAGTGGCATCCTGGACTATGACCAAGAAGGGTTAGAGCTGGTTCATGGGTCTCATTAGTGTCCACAGCTGAGATTGTGTTCTGTATGTTTATTATCTGATGCATGAGTGGGCAAGATTCATCCTGGATCCCTTGGCATATGGTGCTTGTGATAGAACTAAAGCCAAATGTGGCTATAGCATTTGTACCCTGTCCTCAGGGCTATGGAGCTATTTCTAGGGTTATATCAGAGACCACAGTCAATAAGTCAGCCACCTGGATGTGAGCTCACCTTCTCTAAATGGTTCTCCTTGGTCTTGGACTGTGCCAGTTTTACAGTCTCCTTCTTGGATCCCAGAGCTCCCATGAAGGCAGTTTTGTCCTTGGATAGATGCCAAACTGGTGTTGTTGAAGGAAAGATATGATAAGGAATGTATTACTTGATCATCTTGCTGGTGCCACTCTCTTTTGAATCCTTTCTATTTCAACCAGCAGTTCTGGGGGCCCTTTGGATTGATGGTTTTGGTTATATGAAAATGTGACCTTCTAGTGGAGACACAATTGGAAAAAACTGATACCTCTTCTAATAGGTGGGCCATATAGAGAGACTACTGACCAATTTAACTGAGAATTGTTGGTGTTCAACAACCTTCCATGGGTGGAAGTGGGGCTGTGAACATTGGTGAGGGAATAGGATGCCTGCCTCCACTGTGGGTTGACAAGTCTCAGATGGGAGGTGGGGTCTCTGGAACCTACCACTTTCTTTGTCAGCCTGATGCCAGACTCCTTCACCTTGGGCAGGTGGAGGGATCCCTCTCAGAGGCTAGTAGGTGATGAATTACTTACATGGCCAAGAACAGCACTGCAAAAACAAACAAACAAACAAACAAACCATCAGGATGTATTCAGTTTTCACTGGTGACAGTTAGCAAATTAGAAAGATGTGTGATGGTCTCTACAAGTGTGCACATACCAACTGATTCACCTTAACATTTCTTCGTTAGTAGATTTCTAAGGAATCTTAGAAATTAGAATCTTAGTGGAGAGGTTCATCCTCTCCTCTAGTAACTTCAATTTTTGATATTTAAACCTTGATTGAAATTTTAAATAAACCTCATTGACAATAAATTTCAAGACTCAAAATATGTTGAACAATGCAAGAGGTTAAATGAAAAAAAAAAAAAAAAGGAGTCCTCTCTTCCACAAACTTATAGCCCATTTAGGTCAATAAGACCAAACCCCAAAAGATAATTGGAAAGAGTATTAGAAAATGATAGAATTTAAGAGCTAAGTGACATGACAGCATGACATGTCTTCATGACATGTCTTCATGACAGCATGACATGACTTCAACGTCTGGGGAATGATACAGGCCAGAGTCGTCCAAATAGCTTCTGGAATTGGTGGGCCTCACAGGTTGGAGATTTGGCTAGGTGAGAAAGAGATGAAGGACAGTCTAGGCAGGAGAATGGCATCCATGAAGGTAGAGTAAAAGGGACTGTAGCTTGGAAATAAAAGTGTTTAGATCTTGAGATGGATACATCAGATATGGAGAGGCTGGATAGTCTGACAGAAGATTCTATATGAATCTGTTTGGGGGACTGAAATTCTTGCTGTAGAGGGTTTTACTGACCACCTGTTGGGGCATGGTTTTAATCCTGTGGTCAGTATTCAAGGAGAATAAACGTGGGGTAAGAGGTAGCCTTGGTGCAGGCCGGCCATGGTCACATTGGGGAATAGGCTGTCACAGATGGTATTAAGGGAAATATTTCCTAGATCCCCAAATCCATGTATGTACTTTCCAGAGGTGGTCAGTCTATGTTAGGGCCTCTATGGTCCCTTTCCCTCTTTTCCTCCAGTCCCTCAAACCACCCCCCCACGAAGAAACTGCTCTACCTTCCCCTACACATATGGAGCTCTTCCTGGGATGTCAAAACTTTCTGAGTATCAACAAAGGCATCACACAACCATGGAAGGATTTTGTTAATTTCCCTGGGTTATGCACATTTCTGTTAAGGGATTAGATAAAGTACAATATTGGAAGTGAGGTATTTTGATGTATGTTGGGTGGTCAGGATTCATTTATATTATAGAATGGTCATTGAAGGGATGGCATATTTGAACTAGTGAGCATTCCTATTCCATCCCCAGTTATGAAAAAGAATGTGGCAATGCATGCATTCTGGTGCATGAACAAAGCATAGAAAAAAAGAAGAGGTTAATGGGGAATATTATTATCGAGACTTTTTGTCACTGGGGGCAACTCCAGCAAGATACTGTACCTTATTTACTATATCTATCTATCTATCTATCTATCTATCATCATCTATCTCTCTATCATCTAGCATGAATTATCAACATCATCTACCTATATTTATTGCCAATCTGTCATGTATCTATTCATTATATGTATCTCTCTATCTTTATCTATCATTTACTGAATATCTATTAACTATCAATCATCTAGTTATTGATTACCTCTCATTTACCATCTATATATCTATCTATATCTCTTATCTATCAATTTAAGAATTAAGATTCAGAAGGGAAAGTCATTATCATAGAGATGCATATTAACAAGATTATTTAAATTGAAAACTGAAATGCAATGTTTTATGACAGAAATCAAGTCTGATTTAGTTTATTGGTTTGGAAAAAAGAACTGGATTTGCCATTTAGGTTTTATGTCAGACATTCTCCTTAAATCACACGTGCTAACTCTACATCAAAAAGTCTTTGACAAAATTATATTTGAAGCATGTTGTTTTATCAAAACACCTTGAATTTTCAAGTGTGTATTGAAATTAACTACTTTACAATTAACATTTCTCCAATACTTTGTGAATATATTTATTAAAATACCATTAAATGTGTGAGGGAAAGGTACTATTTAAGGCCATTTTGATAAATTCCTCAGGAATTAAGAAATTGTATTATTCAAATGTTAAGCATTAAGTCCTTTTTCAAGTCAGCTGGTTTTCTATTCTTTTCTTTGAACAAATTTAAAGGAGGACCTAATTAGGTTGTCAGTTGAGAGATCACTGAAAGTATTTTAATGATAAATATCTCTGAAATGCTGGTAGGTAATTCAAGAAGATTTTTAATAATTTAATGTTATTGCTATACAACTCTATCCATTGCTGTCAAATTATTTTTTTGAGCAAAACTTCTTACCACATATAGCTATTATTTTGCAAAACAGGGATAAAACTGACACTGAAGTTGTTCTCATTCTACTCATTCTTTCATTTTCTTGGCACCATTTGTTGAAAAGATTACCCTTTCTCCATTAAATTGTCTAATACCTTTGTCAAAAATCTGTTATGATATACTTATGGGTCTATTTTCTAGACTCTGTTCTGTTCCATTGACCTATTTGCTTTTTTTACCCCAATGTCACACTACCTTAATTATTGTAGCTTTATAATAAGTCTTGAAATCAGGTAATGTTATTCCTATGATTTATTTTTTCACAGTTGTTTTTCTTCTTCTAGGTTCTTTGAAATTCCTTATTAATCTTGGAATCAGTTTGTCAGTATCTCTTCCCAGAAAGCCTGCTTCTTTTTTTTTTAAGTTATTTTTTATTTATTTTCAGCATAACAGTATTCATTATTTTTCCAACACACCCAATGCTCCATGCAATCTGTGCCCTCTATAATACCCACCACCTCGTTCCCCAGCCTCCCACCCCCTGCTTCTATGTTGACTAGGATTGTCTTGGACTGACAGTTTAGTTTGAGGCGAACTAACTCCCCAGCGACGTCAAGTCTTCCCATCCATGACATGTGATATCTCTCCATTTACTTTGGTCTCTGATCTCTTTCACCAGCATTTGTAGTCTTTAGTGTACAAAGTTTGTACACTTTGTTCTTTTTGTAGTGTTACTGTAAATGGTACTTAAAAATAATTTTCAATTGTTCATTGCTAACATATAAAAAATTGATAGGGCTTGTATATTTGCCTTCTGTTGTGTGGAATGGATAAGCTCCCTTTTTTTTTTTTTTTTTTTGATGTAACTATTTTCTTTTTTTTTTTTTTAACTTCTTTTCGTGTAAGAGAATTCGTTGTTTTTTGCACCACAGCCAGTGCTCCGTGCAATGCATGCCCTCCATAATACTCACCACCTGGCTCCCCCAACCTCCCACCCCCCGCCCCTTCAAAACCCTCAGGTTGTTTTTCAGAGTCCATAGTCTCTCATGGTTTATTTCCCCCTCCAACTTCCCTCAACTCCCTTCTCCTCTCCATCTCCCCATGTCCTCTGTGATATTTGTTATGCTCCGCAAATAAGTGAAACCATATGATAATTGACTCTCTCTGCTTGACTTATTTCATTCAGCATAATCTCTTCCAGTCCCGTCCATGTTGCTACAAAAGTTGGGTATTCATCCTTTCTGATGGACGCATAATACTCCATAGTGTATATGGACCACATCTTCCTTATCCATTCGTCCGTTGAAGAGCATCTTGGTTCTTTCCACAGCCATTGCTGCTATAAACATGGGGTACAGATGGCCCTTCTTTTCACTACATCTGTATGTTTGGGGTAAATACCCAGTAGTGCAATTGCAGGGTCAGAGGGAAGCTCTATTTTTAATTTCTTGAGGAATCTCCACACTGTTCCCCAAAGTGGCTGCACCAACTTGCATTCCTACCAACAGTATAAGAGGGTTCCCCTTTCTCCACATCCTCTCCAACACACGTTGTTTCCTGTCTTGCTAATTTTGGCCATTCTAAGTGGTGTAAGGTGGTATCTCAATGTGGCTTTAATTTGAATCTCCCTGATGGCTAGTGATGATGAACATTTTTTCATGTGTCTGATAGCCATTTGTATGTTTTCGAGTGCAAGTAGCTTTGAGATTTCTACAGAATCAAACAAGTCACCTATAAACAATTTTATTTTTTTTCAATCAGTATACTTTTATTTTATGTTCATGCTTTATTTCCTTGGTAGAAACTGTAGCATTATGTTTTGTTTTGTTTTTAAAGATTTTATCTATCTATCTGCCTATCTATCAGGGAGAGAGAGGGGGAGAGAGCAAGCTCACAAGCAGGGGAGCAAGCAGCAGACAGACAGAAAAGTAGGCCTCCTACTGAGCAAGGAGCCTGATGAAGGACTCAATCCCAAGACCCTGGAATCATGACCTGAGCAGAAAGTAGACGCTTAACCATCTGAGCCACCCAGACATCCCTCCAGCATTAGGTTCAATGGAAGTGGTGAGAATGAACAATCTTGCCTTGTTCCTGATCTTAGGGGGAAAGCATTCAGTCTTACCATTACATATGATGTTTTCTGTGTGTGTTTATGGTTCACTGTTTGTTTGTTCTGCAGATGCCCTTTGCCAACTTGAGAAATTTTTTATTATATTTCTAATTATCTGAGTGTTGCCATTAAACTTGTCAAGTTTTTCCTGCATCTAATGAGATAATCATTTAGCTTTCTTCTTGTCAGGTGGTATGGTGAATATATTGTTTGAATTTTGAATATTGAATCACATGTATTCCCAAGAAAAACCCCATTTTATTATGACATATGATCATTTTTTAGTATTTCCTGATTCAGCTTGCTGGTATCTGCAGGGGATGATTGCATCTATGCCCATGCGGGACATGGGTCTGGTTTCTGTTGTTTTGTTGTCGTTTGTTTTTTCTTGAGATTTCTTTGCTGGCATTTGCGGGAAGGTAAAGCTGACTCACGAAGTAGGCTGAGAGCACCCCAGTCTTTCCTCTTTTGCAAAGAGTTTGTGCTGTTTTCTCTCTGCAAGAATGTCGGGATAACACTTGCACATGCAGTGACCACTGCAGGGGTAGAAGGTGGAGCAGAGGGCCTGACCAGAGGGACCAGATCACAGGGCAGGAATTAAGGATTGAGAAGCATAGCAGTGACTGTGTTGGCAGCCCACAGAAGAGGAGAACATAAAGTCAAAAGGCACAGGCATGGGACTGGAGTTGACATATGAAGTTACAAAAATCTTTGCATTCATGCACATCCAATCTCCCTGAATAAACCATTTGTTTTTATTATAAACATAAAAGATAAAACATGAGGAAAAAAGAGAGATTGAGTAATACAAGTGTAGCTATTCCAAGAGCAACAAGAACTGAAAAGTGAAATACTGGTTTAAAAATAAAGGTACCAAAAATCCTGTAAATATCTAAATTGGTAATTCAGAAGCAAGCTTGCTTGGCCCCCTAGAATGTCAATATCATTGTCATACCCTAAGGCTCTGAGTTTCTGTACAGTCATTATAAATTAATGCTCATGCTGACTCTGGCGTGCCGAGAAAAAAATGGATTGCATTCATTATACTCCGCTTGGGGACTCAGAGTGCACACCACAGCATAACATATAGAGTTCTTGGATCACTATGGGTATCAACTGTTCTTCAGTAAAAAATCTTAATAAAAAATTTGAAAGAGCAAGATTTATAAGTTCATAAATAAATATCTAAAAATTGAAAAAAAAAGACCATACACCCATTTTTAATAAAGATTTCTATACAAAATATTCAAAATGTTTTGGATTTCAAAAGACAAGCTTCAGTTGGTAAAAGGCAAACCCAGAAACAAGCAGACTGGTGGAGTGGATGCCCTTGGTGCCATCCACACCCACGTGCTGTAAGTGGAGGCTGCTGGCCCACGACCCCACCCTGCTGGGAATAGCGGTGCCTCTCACAGGGGCAGGGGACAGGGGACGGGGGGGGGGGCGGGCACCAAGCACAGGCTGGGTGCTCCCAAGATCTTGGGGCAGGGCTGCGTCTGGGCTCACACCTCACGTATCCTCTCCTGCGCTGTCCTGCTTCTCTCCCCCACCACAACCAGGCTCTGCTCTGGGGACAGGACCTATATAGCACCACCGCGGATGAACATGACGTGACTGTGTGTGACAGAGAAGCAGAGTGGGAGAGAAAGAGAACACGACGGAAATAAGCTGCAGAATTATGAGCGTTGTTTCCAAAGGTACGGATTACTGGTGGTTACTCAGCAACAGAGTGGGGTTGTTTTTTCCTTTGTTTTATTTGTTTCTTTGTTAATGTTTTTCTCTAAAAGCCTGTTTTCTAAGTCAGGAAATACTTATTTTTAAAAGCTAAATAATGGTGTAGATGGATTTAGGGCCACTCCACTAAAATTCAAGGAGCATGTCAGGCAGAAAATTCTGAAGTTGCTATGATCTCAAGTCGGCTTCATAATTCAACCTAATTCAATTCAATTCTGTTTAGGTTTTTTTTCTGTTTTGTTTTTGTTTTTAAGTCAAAGCCTAATCTCTGCACTGAAAATGAAATTGCTTCAATTAATTAATAATAGTAATAATAAATCTTTTTAAAAATTGTGTCAGGGCGCCTGGGTGGCTCAGTGGCTTAAGCATCTGCCTTCGGCTTAAGTCATGGTCTTGGGGTCCTGAGATCGTGCCCCACATCCGGCTCTCTGTTCACCGAGGAGCATGCTTCCCCCCTTCTCTGAATGCCTCTCTGCCTCCTTGTGATCTCTCTCTGTCAAATAAATAAATAAAATATTTTTAAAAAATTGTGTCAATGTATGTATCTTGAGGTTATTTTCTAGCTGTGTTCATGGAGGAAAAGTAGTTATTTATGATGGAAGTCATGCTATATTCGTATTTTAAAAGTACCAGAGAAATCAATTTGGTAAGGAAATGCCCATGTATCGAAGGCAGACTCACAGGTGTTTGTGTGAAAGAGACAGGGCTGCTGTTGGAAACCAAGCTCCTGTCTGCTTGTCCATGTTCCCTGCTCTGATAGACCTCTCAGGTCAACTTCTGCCCCTGGCCCTGCTGTGAGTTAGTGGGATCTGTCTGTTCATGGCCTAGACCAGCCAAACCTCACATCACCTCAACCAGGATCACCTGCCTGTCCCTGGCCTTGAGAGTGAGAACAGGTCAAGTCACTATCATCTGCCTGTCCCTCACATCACCTCAACCAGGGTCACCTGCCTGTCCCTGGCCTTGGGTGTGAGGACAGGTCACTGTCACTGTGACCAGTGTCGCATGCCCGTCCCTGCCCTTGGGCATGACTGTGACCAGGGCCACCAAGCTGTGCCTACGGATGCTGAGTCCTCTAGCAGTATTCCCCTAAAGGCCAGCAACCAAATGCTTTTGTAAGACATTTCTGGGTGAAAAACCACAGGAGAAACAGCATATAATGTCTTTATGTCCACAGAAATGACTGATACCATCTTTGGTTAATTTTTACACTTGTCTTCTTTCGTATTAGGGGGTTGGTTTCTCCCTTCCATTATTCTGGGTCTGTCACACTCCCAAATTGAGTCCTGTGGTAATGCTCCCATTTCCTGGGGGTTCTGTAACAAATCATCTCAAACCTGTTAACTTGAAACAACAGATAACTTGTCCCTCACGGTGCAAAGGCCAGAAGCCTAAAATCAGCCCCCCGGGGCCACACTCTCTCAGGCTCTAAGGATGAGGCCATCCCTGCTATCTCCAACTTCTGGCAGCTCTGGCAGTCTGAGCTGTGAGGCCATATATCCCTCTGGTCTCTCCTTCCATCTTTAGATGATCTTCTCTGTGCTTGTATTTTGTAAGAACACTTGCTGTTGGTTTTAGGGCTTACCTGCATAATTCAGAACGATCTCATTTCAAGACCCTTAACTTAATTATATTTACAAAGGCTTTTTTTTCCAAATACAGTAACATTCAAGGGGTCTATGTTTAGGATGTGGACGTATTTTTTTGGGTGCCACCGTTAGACCTATGGCTGGTGGTGTTAGCAGGGAGTGTGTTTGGGGAAGGCATGGGATTAAAAGATGATCAGAATCCACAGAGAACACAAGAAATATGTCCTTGATGCCTGTTTATAAAAATCAGAAAGAAATGTGTTGGCATTTTAAAAAATTTAGGAGAGACAGTCTTTTCCATCTTTGGATAAAGTAACCATTTCTTAGAGTTTCTGAGTCTTCTCTGCAATTTTCTTCCTAATTAATGGAGTCTTGCTTATTGAGATAGTATGTCTTCAGCAGCAGCATCACTAATGTCTTTTCCTCTTCTTTCTCATGGTATTCATGGTCCCTTCCCACTGAAAACTCTAAGGGTATTTCAATTCTATGTCCCTCAAATGTTTACCCTGTGTGCAAATGTTTTTCAAAACTCTAGCCCAACTCCTAACTTCAGTCAACCACCTTCCTCATGTTCTCCCAGCTGACCCACAATGGATTGGTTTGCCCCTGCTTCCTGCTCTCACAGTGCCCATCTTCCTGTCTTTCTCAGGCTTGCTATGTGCATCCTGTCTGCATCCTATGAAGTCATAATATCCGTGTGAAAGGAGACACTTTTCTTAGCAGCTCCCCAAATTCTCCTTATATACATTATTGTTCCATAGATACATTAAACCAAAGGAGAAAATTTAAATCTAAAAATTTAAATCTCCCAAAGGAGGAAATTTTAATGGCCTATTTGGAAATTAAGCAATGTTGGGAAAACAATATTAATGGCTTTAATTTCAAGTCTAGTTAAAAAATAAAGGTTACACTCCCATAACTTGCAAAATTAAATAGAGGTCAATTCTTTTTTTTTTTTTAAGATTTTATTTATTTATTTGAAAGACAGAGATCACAAGTAGGCAGAGAGGCAGGTGGGAGGTGGGGGGAGGGGAAGCAGACTCGATGCTGAGCAGAGAGCTCAATGTGGGGCTTGATCCCAGGACCCTGGGATCATGACCTGAGCTGAAGACAGAGGCTTTAACTCACTGAGCCATCCAAGCATCCCAAACAGAGGTCAATTCTATTCAACTAATATTTCCTTTGTGACTATGATATTAAAGAAATTGCTGGGAAATATTAGATAAACAATGGTGAACAACACAATTCTTATTCCTCAAACAATGAACTATCTAGTAGAAAAAAGAAATATGGTAAATGGTAATAGTCATGCAAGGCTGTATGTGGAGATAGTTATTAAAATAGGTGGGCATTATGAGCCCTGGGGATCCTCCTTCATCACAATTCTCTTATGTTTGCAATATTGGGGATTGTTTACTACCAAGAGGAAATCCCCTAGAGGACTGGAAAGATCCAGCATCACCACATGAGCAGGTACCATCATCATGGCTAATCCAGCCTCAGTCTCATCACCTATCTCACTTTGCATTCTCCTTCTACACAACTGAGTCAGAGTCCCCTCACCCCCACCCCAGTGAAACAGAACCAACAGGATGTGCATATATAAAGATCTTCATTTTAAGGGATTGGCTCATGTGATTCTGAAAGCTAAGAGTTCCAAGATCTGCCAAGTAGGAGAGCCAGGAGAGCCAATGGTGTAGTTCCAGGCCAAGTCTCAGTCTGAAGGCAGGAGAAAACTGATCTTTCAGCCTAAAGACAGACAGATAGAGAGCAAATTCTCCCTTCCTCAGCCTTTTTGTTCTTTTCAAGCCTCCAAAAGACTGGGTGAAGCCCACAGGTTTCAGGGCAATTTGCTCTATTCAGTCTACCAACTCAATTGTTAATCTCATTCAGAAGCGCCCCCATAGACACACCCAGACATAATATTTAATCAAATATCTGGACACCTCATGACTCAGTCAAGTTGACTCATGAAATTAGTCATCATAACTAGAATGGTCCTCAAACACATTTCCCTTGTCCGATGTGTAGTCCACATCTTCCAAAGAGACTTCAGGACCTTGCTTTTCCACCCTGGACCTTGGCCAATACTTGACAAAAATTGTCTCTACATTTGGGGGACTTCTAATCACAGAAGGTATTTTCATGGTATGTCTACAAAGTAGGACACAAATGAGACCTGCCTACTTCATGCCTTTGACAATGTGTCTGATTTGTAAATATAGAACAATCTGACATTTTTCTCTTAGCACTTTTCACTCTGATTTTGTATTTTATCAAGGTTTTCAATTTTTGCCATAAGTATAGTTTCTTTTAACTTTATAAATATATTTATAATAAAATATTTATATGTTAATTCTATTATCTGGATCATGTTGTGGTTATTATCCTTTGGCTACTGTTTTTGCTCTTGAAAGTGGACCAAATTTTCCTATTTTTTGCAAATTGTGTACTCTTTTAATGTCATATTGGACATTATGGATGGTACAGTGGATTTTGTTATTTTCCATTGAAGAGTGTCAGTTTTTGTTCTATTATGCACATAGCTGCCTTGACTCAAACTCCAAACTCTAGTCTCCTAATAATGAACAGAGATAGATAGAAAATATTACCCACATTATGCAATCTTAGTTTCCCTGATATCACTTTTATTGCAGATTTTGGGCATCTTTGCACACATTTGCACTTCATGGTCACCCAAGAATTGAGGCAGAGTTTGCTGATATTGAAGCTCTTCTACCTCCTCTCCACGATGACTCCTTCACTGTCACCCCATTCCTTGTCCTTCCATTACTTGAGACAGTGCTTGTTGTGGGTTCCTAACATCCATTTCTCTGGATATTGTGAGAGTCCCCATGCACATGGCTATGGATTGTGGAACTCACATGTATCATTGTCTCCCTTCAAGGCCAACTGCCTTCCTGTTTTAGCTCAGTCTCAAGTGCCCCAGATAAAGTGTTTTTAATTAGTGTATATAGGCTGTTTTGGCAAATATAAATTATTCTATCATTACTGGTAGACAAAACGTTATTTTTCAAATAGTTTTTACCCTTCTGCTAAAATTCTCCTTCTGATGACACTTATTTTTCACTTTTTTCCATTAGTTTTTTTTTTAACTTATTTACACAATATTTTTAAACCCTGGGAACAAATGGTATAGACCTTTCTGTCTCTGCTCTTTCACACTAAGTAGAACTATAAATCTGGGAATAATGCAAGAGGCAGCCCAACAAGTATGCTGAAATGTAGAAAAATAAGGAGAACTGATTTGAGAACCCAGAATTAGAAAAGCAACACTATTCCAGGACACTGTAAGCCCCTCCAATCAATAGAAGGAGCCAACCTGAAATCTGGGGTTTTCCAAGCCCCTAATCCAGCAACATGAAATGGCCAGCTGAGCTCATTCCTCTTCACTGACTTTCTGATAACACCAGGTGAGCCTGGCAGGCAGAGGGATCAATACAGAGCTCACCGGCAATAGGGGAACGAGAGAAGAATGCTCCTTCCCTGCCTGGCCTGAGGATTATTCTCTGTAAGAGGTACCAGGGGTGGGTGTTGCGGAGCAGAAGGGATGCAGCTATAATAAGCAGTCCTGTCCAGGGTCTCCTTTGAGTCTGTGAATGGGCTGGAGTTCCCTTCTACCCCAAAGATACCAGGCAGTATTCAAATACCAATCAACTGGTGATGGAAAAATCAATATGGTCCTGCACAGTAGACAACTATCCACCAATAAAAAGGAATATTCTTCTAAAATAAAATCACTATGCTAACTGAAAAATGCCAGTCATGAAAGTCTGTATGTACCCTTCCTATCACACTTACCGACCGATAAGGCAAACCTGCAGAAACTGAGGCAGGTCTATGTTTGCCTGGTCTGGGAGTGGGATTGACTGAAGATGGCCTTTCTCAGGTGGTAGAAGTGTCCCAGTGCCAGTTTCAGTGATGATTACAGAAAAGTGTTAATTCACTCCAAATTTTTTAGCTGTGTACTTAAGGGAGAATTTCATGATATGTAAATTATATCTCATTAAACTTTAAAAATATTTTTCTATATTTTCTTCTAAAACTTCTATTATTTTCAATTGCTCTATTTTTAAACAGACCATATGGTGAAAACTGAGCCAGAAGTGGGTAGATTATAATATGGGACAACCTAAATTTTGTATTAAATTTGTTATATTGTTTTGTTGTGTAAATGGTGACTAATATACCACCTGTACAAGGAAAGGCCCTTTTCTGTATAAAGATATATATACCGCCTGTATATACCTGAAGGAAAATATCTTCCCATGAGGGTGTGTTGAGTGGTCAAGACAAATAGGCTCCATGACATGTACATATTTGCTCTCTCTCCTCTCCTTCCTATAAAGAAAAAAAAAAGAAAATCGCATGTTGCAAACAGGGTTCTGGATCTAGTACTAAAGAAATTGATTCTCAGGAAACCTCTCCTTCCCAGTTCTAAGAACAACATACAGATTGAAATGTGCTTGCCTGATTGTATTGATTGTACTGAATGCGGCCCCTGAGAAGGCTACAGAATTCACAGGTATGTTTCTTTCTTCAACATGATTCTCTGGGGTGGTGGCTACACATGATGAGAGGTGAGGGATCTCTGTCTCTTTTATAAATACACATGCACACACATATATACATACACACACACATACACAAATTCACAAGTTACACAAATGAAATGCACTGAAGGAATGCACAGGATGTCATGCTGGAGATTCCACCCCCTTGGGAAGTTCCTTCCTGGAACCAACTGGCCATGCTGAGCATCCACAACACACAGAAAGGGACATACAGAGACTGCAGGCGGGCATTGGGTTGAATTCCCAGGGCCAGGCGCCAGCTACATTCTAGCCCAAAAGATCCTCTGAAATAACTGTAGCCAAATTAGGGTCTTGTCTGATCACCCAGAGGTGGCTGGTAATAAGATTATGGTGTTAAGCCACTGTGTTGTAGAGTAGTTTGTGAGAGAGCAAGGAAGAGCCAGAATACTGCCTTGCAATCACTGGGGATATTCTGGGAGCAATAAAACTCACAGGTTGTCTAAAACTCTAGGTGCTTGACATGCAATGATTTTCTTTATTAGTGAAGAGAGTATATTAAAAATATTAACCATTTTAACTGGCTCATTTTTTGTAAGACACACACTTATTGTATTAGAGGGAATAATAGATTTTGCACATTCCCTTCTATATGTTTCTCATTTTTTAAAAGTTCTTGTTTTCTTACATCATCGATTTGAAAATTCCTCTAAGCTATTGAGGGAGGAAGCGGTCTTTGTTTCTGAATACAGCACAGAAAGATATAAAGCAATTTCATGTATAGGTCTATAAGGGACTTGCCAATGCCAGGTGAGATGGGGTGATGTGGGGACACAGGCAAGACTAATGAGTGGGCGTCTGTGGAGGTTAGGAGCTGAGCTCACCATGTAGTCCAGGAAAGCTTATTCTATTTGCGTGGAAGCTGCAAGCTATACAGGCTGGGCTTCAAGGCCACAGGACGCCCACCCGATGCCCCCAGCCATGCGGGGATAGCATGAGATGCCCAGAAGAAGATCCATCCTCAAAGGGCGGGAAGTCCAGCAGCTACCACACAAAGCAGAGTGCTCAGTGCATTTGATAGAAAACAGAGGGTAAGAAGCACTCTTGGAACCAGGTGGTGGGTATTAGGAAGGGCACGGATTGCATGGAGCACTGTGTGTGGTGCAAAAACAAGGAATACTGTTATGCTGAAAATAAAATAAAATGAAATGAAATAAAATAAAATAAAATAAAATAAAATAAAGCAGTCTTGGAACAATCTCTGTTAGGGTGTCTGTGCATTTCTTTCTTTTGAAAACACACAGTGTCCAAGGCGGCGGGGGGGGGGGGGGTCACTCAGGGCTACCCCAGCTCTGACTTTTCATGAAGTAACCACACTCCTCAGTCTGATGGGAGGTTTGGAATAGGTGTCCATGTTGGACTCCTGTATGAGCAACGTGCAGTCCGTGAGTCTTCCCGGGAATACCAGTCAGCTGACCCAGCACCTGACACTTGGAAGCTGAGGCGAAGAAATCTCTTAAAGTCTTTCATGCTTTTTGAAAGATACTTAAATAAACTTGCATTAAAAAAGTAGAATTCCAGAGGCGCCTGGGTGGCTCAGTGGGTTAAGCCGCTGCCTTCGGCTCAGGTCATGATCCCAGGGTCCTGGGATCGAGTCCCGCATCGGGCTCTCTGCTCAGCAGGGAGCCTGCTTCCTCCTCTCTCTCTCTCTGCCTGCCTCTATGCCTACTTGTGATCTCTCTCTGTCAAATAAAGAAATAAAATCTTTAAAAAAAAAAAAAAGTAGAATTCCAGTCACATAGCATTATGACTGGTTTATGAAAAAGAGTTCTCTATAAATATTCATCAGTAGTTTAATGCAAGAATTTTAGAAACCTTCATGAATAACCCACTTAACAAAAATGTATATAAATACATGCATTTAAGAAGGAATAAATATACCCATATACTGGCATGCTTTAAAAAGAACAGGTATACATGAACTGATGAGGTGATTTTAAATTGTTTGCTTTCCTTCTAATCTTCATCTGAGAGCAATCAAGTGATTTTGTTACCATGTTACAAAAAGGAATCCAAGCAAAGAAATATCTAGCTCTTGAGAAAATTTTCCCAACCAGTAACGTTTTGGGACAAAGCCTGTGGAGCAAGAGGGCAGGTAGGGCTGAGCCCCGTTGCTGATGTTAGGACACTTACCTCCAAATACTGTTTATCTATATGCTAGCTCCTCCTCTAGGAAATACCTACTTAAAAAGTTTACTAGCTCAGATCATTACCATACTATAAAAATGCACATAAGGTACAGTCTGTCATTAATGGAATGCCAGAGTCAGATGCTGAATATTAGGGGTCAGGAAGGAAAGTGAGCAGCTGTGTGAGAGGACTCAGGGATGGGGAGCCACAGGCAGGACACGGAGGCCATTTCTTGGCAGGCAGGTCCTGCAGCCCAAACAGGTTTCTACCTGAAATCTCACGCACAGGTGGACAGCTTTAGGCCGTGTTTGAGAGCATGGCTCTATGGATGTCTTTGCTCTACTTGGCTGTCCCCTACCCCTCAGTTATCGCCCAAAGTGGCAGGGTCACTCTACAGTCCAGAGCATTTCCACACATTCTTTATGTTTTTAAAACCAGTTCTTGTGATTTTACAGACTTTGGGTGTGGGCCTGGAAATGACAATTAAGAAATTACTGACATGAGGAGAATTTCCTGGAACTTTGGATTTTTCCGGCACATCCTAAGCAGTCCATATCGTTGTGTGACAGTCCTAGGCTGAGCAGGCTGGTCCCGTTAGTCCCCAGACTGATCAAATCTGTCCAGTCTACTGACACAGCAGCACCTCTTAGACGAGCAGGGTCTTCTGCGGAGTCAGCTACCTTGGGTTCCACGGGGGGTTGGGACAACCCTGAGCTTATGATCTCATTGTTCTGGGGCAGAAAGAGGCAGACCTCAGGGGATTCCAGAATGGGCACCCTAGATTCTGTGACTCGAAGAGCAGCCCAAGAACCAGCGGCAACTGAATAACCTGCCCCTTCCCCCCACCCCCGCCTTGCCGACCAGCATCTGTGTTTTATCAAAATCCCAAGGAAATTCCTTTGCAGATCATAACTGAGAAGGCATCGGATGAATTTCTGAGCTTCACAACGGTGCATCCTTACCAGTTCAGTAATCCTCCAGGGAGTTTCGTTTCCCCGCTGAATGCAGGTCTGGGGGATGTAGTGATTTGGTGCTGGCAGAGCTCCAGTCTGCCTCAATGCTGAGAATGGGGTTATGTCCTGGATGAGACCCAGCCAGGATGCACAGTGGTGCCTATCACTCCTTTCTCCCAGCACGTTGTAGAGTGTGCAGTCTATCCCGTGAATGAGGTTCTCCGGGGCCTCCATTTCCTTGCCTTATGGTGAGATCCAACCGTTATTCTGTTGAAAGAAATAAGAGCAAGAGAAAACAAAACAAACAAACAAACAAAAAAAAAACAAGAAACAGGCAAGAGCAAGTAGAAGGGTCAACCACCATCACTGCATTTGGCAAAGATACAAAGGCAGAGTTGGAGATCTTTGCTGTGGAGAAAACACAGAAGTCAGCATCACTAGATCTTCTCTTTGCCTCAGTTCTACAATAAACAAAAGGTACTGTCAGAATTGCTAAAAGAATAATCATTTAAAATAAGAGCTAGCTACAAAGCTATTAACAGATCTCCCAATTATTTTGCAGTTCTTTGTACTGAGGAAAATAACAGTAGTTTGTGTGTTATTTGAAAAACACTATTTTGATAAAACTCCATTTGTAGTCCATCTTAGCCTCCCATTGCAATAACTTAAATTGAGTATATAAAATATTTAAATGGGCTCAAAAACCAAAATTATAGAAAGAAGTGTATCCAGAGAGGTGCCATTTCCTCCTCTCTGCCTTTTCCATACATTCCTATCTACCCTTTTAAACCTCATTAGTCTGTTGATCTTCTGTGTGTGTGTGTGTGTGTGCATGCATCTGCAAACATAAATTTTCCTCTATTTCCAATGTTTCCTTATAGAAAAGATTTCATAACAAAGCTTTGCTAATACACTTTGATTTTTAACTTAAATATATATCCTGAAAATTTTTCTTTTAATGTTTTTAATTCTTGCCAAACTGATAGATAAGAAATTGTATCACAGATGAAATTTGTACCTTGTTACAAATAAAACATTATATAAAATATTTAAGACTAATTTAAATATATGTGTTTTGTGAATGGTCTGCACATGCATTTTTGTGTATCTTTTTCCATTTCAGTTTTGCCTTCTCTTCTCAATTTTTAAAAGTGCTTTTTATTTTAGGAATTTAGCCTTTTATCTGTAACATATGTTGCAAATTTTATATTTCTGTTTGCCATTTTAGAAAATAGTTGAACTGAAAGATATTGAAGATAAAGCATACAAGTCCATGGGATGCTACTAACGGAGAGATTGGAGGAGAATGTACAACTGAAATGGAGGTATTAGGATAGAGGACATATCAGATATTAAACTGATAAGAACAGATACTACACTTGATCTTAGCCAAAAGGCCGAGAAGTGATGAAATGGATGTATTAGGGAGAAGAGATGATACGCTTCCACCGAATAAGAAGGTGAAGGATGGAAATGAAACAAGTGAAAGGACAGAATGAAAATAAATATCAGAACAGAAATCTAGGACATGGAAAACAAACATAAAGTGGAGTCAGCATTACATACATTTTTTGAAAAGATTAATAATATCAGTGAAATTCCTAACTCAAATAAAGCCTAAATCTCCACCAGAAATGAAAAGGAGGATGTTGCTACAGACCCTAGAGCGTTACAAGTGGACATTATAAGTACATTATATCAGCAAATTTGATCATTTCAACTAAATGTACAAGTACCTTAAAAATAACAACTTATATAAGTTACATAAGAAGAAATAGAAAGTCATATATGGATTATAAGATTGAATCAGTTATTAAAATGTTTCTCACAGGGAACAATTAACTAGATGATTTTATGGATCAATTATTCCAAACATATATGAAGGAATGTCAGCCTCACATGAATACTTCCAGGGCATAGATAAAGTTGGAACACTTAACATATACAAGATCTATTTAACATTGATACTAAAATATGACCAGGACATTGTAAGAAAGAAAAACTACAGACAAATCTCTGTAGTGAATGTGGATGCAGAAATACTATATAAAACATTAGCAAATTAAATCCAATTACATATAAACTGTTACATATTATCACCAAATGGGGATGTATTTCAAGAATTCAAAATTGAATTAACACTCAAAAAGCTATCTATTCAATCTAACTTTCAAATATAAATACAGCAAATTAGGTGATTATATTAAAAAATGCACAAAGTGCATTTGATAAATTCAATGTCCACAGTGACAAAAACCTCTTAACAAAGTAGAAATCAAAGGAAACATTAAGTCTGATAATGATTATCCATACAAAGTTAAATGAACCATCATACTTGATTCCTTTAAAAAAAAAAAAAAAAAAGGAGGTTTACCTTGAAGTTTGGAAACAAGTCAAGGTGGTAGCTGCTGGAGTTGCCAATCATTACATTAGGAAAGATAATGAAATGGCAAAGAAATTTTGGAAAGTTTGAAACAAAGTCATTATTTGCAAAGAGCATGATTATGTATGTAGAAAATCCAATAGAATCTTCACACTAGTGGAAATGAGTAAGTTTGAGAACTTATTCAATTGTCCAGCTGCAAAATTCATTTTTTAATTAGTGAAATTAATTAATTGTTTAGTTAGTGATGTTTCAGATTCATAACAAAACTGACCAGAAATTATAGAGAATTCCCATATACCTCCACTCCCAACACACACAATATCCACGACTGTGGACATTAGTACATTTGTTATAATTGATGAATATACATTGGTGAATCATTGCCACTCAAAGCCCATAGTTTATACTAGGGTTTATCTGGGGTGTTGTACATTCTATGGTTGGACAAATGTATAAAGACATATAACCATCATTATAGTGCCATACAGAATAGTTTTATTTTCCTAAAAATCCTCTGCTTCACCAATTCATCCTGCTTCCTCCTCACCTCTGGTAATCACTGATCTTTTTACTGCTCCATAGTTTTGCCTTATTCAGAAAATTATATAGTTGGAGTCACATAGATTGACTTTGAAGACTGACTTTCTTTTTCAGTAATACATACTGAACTTGTCTATATGTCTTTTCATGGCTTGATAGCTCATTTCTTTTTAGTGCTAAAGAATATTTGATCATCTGGTTGTGTGACTCTTTATCTATTCACGTACTCAAGAGTATCTTAGATGCTTCCAAATACTGTCAATTATGAATAAATCTATAAACATCTGTGTGCAGATTTTCATGTGTACCTAATTTTCAATAATTTGGTTAAATACTAAGGAGTGAGATGGTTGGACTGGATTATAAGTGTATTTTTCGTTTTGTAAGAAATTGTCAACTGTTCTTTAAAAGTATCTGTGCCATTTTGCATACCCACTGGCAATGACTAAAAGTTCTTTGACGGCACTTGTTATTGTCAGTGTTTTCAATTTTGTTCATTCTAATAGATATTTAGTGTTATCTCATTGTTTTAATTTGCAATTCCCAAATGAGGAGAAGCTTTCCCTGTTCCTGGTCTTAGTGGGAAAGTTTCAAGATCTTCACAATTAATAGGATGTCAGCTGTGCAATTTTTTTTTAAGATTTTATTTATTTATTTGACAGACAGAGATCATAAGTAGGCAGAGAGGCAGGCAGAGAGAGAGGAGGAAGCAGGGTCCCTGCTGAGCAGAGGGTCCGATGCGGGGCTCGATCCCAGGACCCTGGGATCATGACCCAAGCTGAAGGCAGAAGCTTTACCCCACTGAGCCACCCAAGTGCCTGAGCTGTGCAATTTTGCAGATGTTTTTAAACAAATTGAGAAAATTCTCCTCTTTTCCTAGTTTGCCAAGAACTTTTAGCATGAATGGATATTGGATATTGCCAAATGCTTTTTCTGCTTCCATTAATATGATCATGTGATTTCTCTTCTTTAGCCTATTGATTGCTAGGTAGGTTACATTAACGGATTTTGAATGTTGAACCAGGCCAGCACACCTGATACAAACCCCACTTGGTTGTGGCCTAAATTCTTTCTCTACATTGTTGGATTTGATTGCTAATATTTTGTTTAGTACTTTTGTGTCTCTGTTTATGGGAGATGTTGGCCTATGGTTTTCTTAGAATGCATTTATCTGGTTTTTATATTAAGGTAATGCTACCTGGTGGATTTAGTTAAAAAGTATTTCCTGTTTTGATCTTCTGGAAGAGATAATAGATTAATTGGTATCATTTCTTCTTTAAATGTTTGATAGAATTCGCCAGGGAGCCCATCTGGGCCGGAGGTTTTCTGTTTGGTAAGACCATTAATCATTGATTCTATTTAATCATGTAAATATATTGATTTATTATTGTTATTAATCATTATCTGTTGATTATTATTTAATATACCTAATTATATAAATAAATAGATAATAATATTCCATATTATTAAATATATAAGTTTGTGTAGATGTTCTATATCTTCTTTTTTTTTAAATTTTAAAGCAAGGTTTCATCTGTTTATCTAAGAGACAGAGCGAGCAAGGCAGGGAGGGGCAAAGGGAGAGGGAGAAGCTAACTTCCCGCTGAGCAGTGAGCCCACTGTAGCACCTCATCCCAGGACCCCAAGATCCTAACCTGAGCTAAAGGCAGACGCTTAACCAGCTGAGTCACCCAGGCATCTTTGATCTATGTCTTCTCATGTGAGTTTTGACAGATTGTGTCTTTCAAGGAATTGTACTATTGCTTCTTTGTTATGAAATCTATAGACATAGAGTTGTTCATAATAGTCTTTATTTTTTGTTTTAGTACCTATGAAATCTGTACTGAAGCCCTTCTTCCATTTCTGATCTTAGCAGCTTGTGTCTTCTCTCTTATTTTCTTAGTTAGGTTGACTAAAGGCTTATTGATTTTGTTGGTTTTCCCAAAACACTGTTTTTAGTTTTGTTTTTCTCTGTTGATTTTTTGTTTTCAATTTCATTGATTTCTGCTCTAGTTTGTATTATTTTTTTCTGCTTACTTCAGATTTTATTTGCTCATATTTTCCTAATTTACTCAAGTGGAAGCGTGGATGATTGATTTCAGATCTTTTTTCTTCTTTAATGTGTGCATTAGGGGCTATAATTTCCCCCAAGCACTTATTTGCTGCATTTCACACATTCTGTTGTGTTCTCATTTTCATTTAGGTCAAAATATATAATAATTTTTCTTGAGATTTCTTTCTGGACTTGTGTTACTTAGAAATGTTTTTCAAAATTTCTTTTTTATATACCAGCAAATTATAACAGAAAATTAAAGTTACTGATCAAAGATATGCATTTTATAAGATATAATTTTCTTCCACTTTGTAGAAGTCCCAGAGATGCGTGATTAGGTGGTAGGGTTTTTGTACAATGTGGATGGTCAGTGGGATTCGTTAATAGCTAGTGGGACTTTGATATCTTTAAAACACAAAATATGTAGAGAGCTCCTTTGTTTCTGTGTATGCTTCACACTGTGAAAATATATGATGTGTCCCTTTGTCTTAACAGAGGAGAATGCCTTTTTAAATATTTTTCCATTATGATAAACATAAGACAATTAATTAATGACCTATAGGGGAATCTTAAGATGTTTTATAAGATCTAATATATTTACCCAGATGTTATAATTAGGCTTCTGAAAACTGATGCCTCATCTACAGGAACCAGAAGAGTATCATAAAAATATCTGAATGGAATATGAAACCATGTATTTACATTACTAAAAGGAGTTTTAAAAATAGCTCTGATTAGGCACAGTAATTATAAGACAAGGTGGAAAAGATTTATCTGTATAAGGAAAACCTTCCTTTCTCTACTGAAAACTACTTTTACTTTTTAAAGATTTTATTTATTTATATGCAAAAGGGACAGCAGAGCAGCAGGCAGAGGCAGAGAGAGAAGCAGGCTTCCCGCTGAGCAGGTAGCCCAAGGTGGGGCTTGATCCCAAGACCCTGGGATGATGACCTGAGGAGAAGGCAGACACTTAAACTACTGAGTCACACAGGTGCCAGCTTCTTGAAAAGTCTTGCAGGCAGAATGTGGTCATTCTTGAGCATAGGTGTCTATTTAGGGCTGAAATGATTTTTTAAAAATAAAGTTTCAGGAGTATCTGGGTGGCTCAGTCAGTGAAGCATCCAACTCTGGATCGAAGCTCAGGACTTGATCTGAGTCATGCGTTCAAGCCCTGTGCTGGGACTCGCACTGGGTGTGGAGCCCTACTTACTGCTGCTACTACTACTACTACTACTGCTACCACTACTATTACTACTACTACGACTACGACTACGATTTAAAAAAATAAACCAACAAAGTTTTCACTGGACTATGGGAACTTTAAGTCTCTTGTTGCTGATGGATGTGTGATGCATCCACATTACAGCACAGCAGACGATGGGAGGGAGACCGGATGTGTTGGCTCTTGGGGAATTGCAGCCCCACAGCTTCACCTTGGCTTTGCTGGAGACAGGTAGGGTTAGGGTGGCCTTGTGAACTGCAGGGGCCTCTGGTCAGCTCAATCACTCAGGAGCTGACTTTTGGAGAGACACATGTAAGTCAATGAACTAACAGACTTGGATTCTTTGGTCCTAAGTCAGGGTTCTGACAATTAAAAGTGTCCTGTGGCTAAAAAACCACACGCATGTCTGGCAGAATGGCTGGGAGTGGCAGCCGGGACACCTGCATCTTCCTGTTCACCTCCTTCACACGAAGCCCCAAGGACCGGCTCTACCTGCTGCCTCTGACGCTGACGGAGGCAGCGTCTGACCCCCTGACGCTGCAGGAGGGTGTCTGCAGCCAGCAGCTGGGGAGCCGAACAGCAGCCCGGGATTTCAGGCCACCAGAGCGGATGCTGTGAGAGAAAGTCTCCTTTGAACAGTACACCCACTGCGGTGAACTGTGGCAATCTGTCCCCAGAGCATAGGGTTTAACCAAACATGCGTCTTAGTGTCATGAGGAATGTGTTGATAGAATTAACACTTTGTGCTCTGCTCATGGGTGACGTCTGCACGGCTTTAGGGAGTTTCTAAAGGAGGAATTCAGTTAGTGTGCTGTGGGAGGTGCCCTGGCACAGATGTTCCTGACTCCCAGGGAGCCCTGTTCTTTTCTGGCTTTGGAGCTAATTAGCAGCCTCATTCAGGGAAGGTGATTGCCAGTGGGGGCTCTGTCCTTCAGCATTAATAGTAATCACAGTTCACGGCAGGGTAGTTACCAAGTACTAATGAGATCATGCTTTCTAAGGGTACTTCGAATGGTTGGGTATTATAGGAACTATAAAAATAAATGAAAATATTAAAATGATGACAATATTACCAGCACAAAGTGTCCACCTTGCAAGGCGATGGAGTTAATGCTGAACATGCAATATTTTCACAGTTTTGCTCATTCCAAACCATCATAATAATATCTACTGTTTCCAGTTAAAATCATAGTGTTTAAACAGAATTTGATTTACATAACAGGAATTTAAATGGGACAAAGTGTAAAACTCAGTTCAAACTAAAACCATTCAGGTCTCAAGGTTCAGTTAATAAGGCAGCCTAATTCTTTGCTAGAAGCATTGCTACACATTTCATTCATTTCAATTCTCCTTTTTCATAATTAGAATGAAATTAGAATAATTGCCTTCTTTATGATAACCCAGCTGCTTAGCAATTATCTCATGTCACGGCTGCAGCTCTTCATGCTGACGCTGAGCACAAGTTTCTGACGCAAGCTAAACTTGTAATAAAATGTACACACACACATCTGTGCATGCAAATGCAGATTCACACACCCATACACACGATCTGAGCATGCACACATGTGGAGATATGTTACACATGTGTACGTGCATACGTATTCTTACACACCTGCGAGAATGTTCATGCATTGCACGTACATAGCAAACATGCATGCATGCATGTGGGTGTGTTTGTATATAAATAGATAGTTGTGTGTTTTCTATAACCCTAATCTTTTAAATCTGGGCAGTACCCCTCTGCTGTCTTCACATTGTGAAGATGTAAGCAGATGACAGTTCAAAACCCCAACCACATGGCATGGGTTCTCCAGGTTAAAGAACGGCAGGTCATGCCCCAAGTTGATATGTTAGCTGTGACTGCCGAAGTCTTTGCTCTTTATCCTCCATCTATGGACATGTGCCAGAACGTCAGGGGCCACTTCAGGGCTTACGCACAGGTCCTACCCTCACAGTGGAGCCACTGGTCAAGGACACTGCTGTCCCAAGTGCCACCCCAGGGGCCAGCAAAGAGAAAGCAGCTTGGGCCTGGCTGGCTCAGTTGGTAGAGTATGTGACTCCTGATCTCAGGGTTGTAAGTTCAAGCCCCATGTTGGTCATGAAACCTACTGAAGAAAAAAAAAGATAAAACAGCTTAAATAACCCCAAAGGTGTGCAGAGGGAAGGGTTCTCTACATATTCCTGTGAGAAAGCATACAGGGGTTTGTCAGTCATTTCTGCTGACTGACAAGTCATTTCTGCTGTCAGTCATTTCTGCCGACTGAGATCCTGGCCGTGGTCAGCACTGAGTATGTGTTTTTACACACAGAGGCTTTGATTTTCCTGTGATAAGCTCCAGAATGTGTGCTCTTCAGGCAAATCAGTGCTCAGGGCATTTAAATGAAACATATTTGCAAAAGAGCTCCAGTCCACAGTAATGGGTCTGCAAAGCCTGCCCTCCTTCCACATCTGGAGCACATGAGCTGTCACTGTTGCCAGACCCTCACCGGGAAGGGACACATGGCATCTCACTGGGGTGCACTTTCCTGACTTTCTCATTTTCTGTGGCTTGCCCATTTTGTACCCTTTGCCAATTTTTTTTTTTTTTTTGAGCTTGCCATGTTCTTGGTTTTTTTTTGTTTTTTTTTTTTTCAGGTTTTGGCGTCATGGTTCTGATGCTTTCGAAGATTTATTTTTATCTGGGATGCTTTCCATCGTTCAGGTGTGAACTCTGAATGCTCTCTCCAGCCCAGGGACATCTGTCAGGTTTTCCTCTCCTTGTTATTGTCACTGTTTGATGAGAATGCACTGAAGTATTGCATAATGCACGAAGGTGTCTGAGCTGCAGGTGGAGGGCTGGGGAATCATTTCCGACAGCGCACCTGATCCCAGCGTGGCAGCCGACCCAGCATGGCAGCCATCCCTTCACGGCCGCACTGATCTCACTTTGAAAATGTGGACCACTTTGTCTGTTGAACCTCTGAGAGCCCTAACAGATTTTGTACCGCCTCATGTCTGGTTTCTTTGGGCAGGTGTCTTCTGTGCCAGAGTCATCTGGACTTTGGACTAGGGCATCCTGTTCTGCTGTCCGGGGGCCTTTCTCTCAGCATCTCCTTCATGCAGGTGCGTGGGAGGCACAGGGAGCATGGAGGGTGGAGACAGATGGGTGCCTGACCCAGCTCTGAATTAGATCGCTCGAAGTCCTTCCCCTGCCCGGCACCAGGGGGTACCTGCAGCCCGGGCATAGGGCATACTCAGACACAAGCAGGGATGCTTGCCCAGAAGGTCTCGCACTCACCAGGTCTTTGATAAGTTCTCCTAGGGACTCACCCATGGACTGAGTCCAGGAAAGTGCACAGACTGGTACTCCCCCGGCCCTCAGTCCGGCTCTCTTCCCACCACCTTGAGAGCACCTGCCCTCCTCTCTCCGCCCTCCAGGCACTAGCAGGTGCCACACCAGCATTTCATGTTCTGATGGCCATTCCCTTTCATAAGACAGAGAGCCACCTGCCCTGAGATGGAGGGATCAGGGGCCCCCTGCTTTGAAACTGTCCTGGGGGCCACTGGCTCTCCTTTCCCCTGGAGATCCAGGCTGAGGCTGCTCCGGGCCAATCTGACCTCAGCATGGACCTTGGGAGCAGCAAGGCCTGGGTCAGTTCCTGGCCGGGGGCTCTTGAAACAGCAAGTTTGGAGTGTTGGGAGGCCTTGGGATCTACTATACCAGCAGGGCCTGAAAGCTGATTTCACTGACACAGAGGCACCATCAGAGGCTTTTTCTAAGCAGCCCTGTTGTCCAAATAAAGATGATTTCAAGAGGCCGGAAGACCGGGAGGCGGCCCACCATCATTCCGCGTGTGCGTGGCTGGGCTCCACGGGTCGTCAATTCTGTAGGTGGCAGCCCAGGCGGGCCTGCAGCCGTTCTGGACTATGGAGATCACCCGATTCCAAGGGAAACAGGTGTCCTTATGCCTCCTTCCCCACCTTCCCCCGCACTTTGCTTTCAATACTGTTGGGAAATAAGACTAAAAACAGATCTCCCAGCCCAGAAAACCTCCCCACAGAGGAAGAGGAGAAAGAAAACACTCATTACGGCCTCGGCATTAAACCAGAAGCTGACTCAAGTCCCAGGCAGCCCAGCCAGAGTTACAGGGACAGAGAGAAAGTTCACCTTTCCCAAAGCTGAGGCTGCGGCACCCACCGCACACAGCCCCCCAAGGCCTCTGACTAGTCAGCAACTCGTCAGTCAGGTTGGGGACCAGCACCCTGTGTCACTCCTGTGAACACTAAATCCATCTTGTCTATGGATGGCCACCTGTACTGCCCAACTGGCTTTATCCTGAAGAGAAACAAAGTCTCAGGTCTACATTAGGAAGTCGTTCGCAGCTGGAGAAAGGTGCCCGCGGTGAGTGCCAGACTCAGGCTCCTGGGGTCCCAGGAAACTGAGAAATGGGGGCTGCCTTGCTGGAGGCTCCCAAGTCCTACAGAAAACTTCCCTGGGACTTAGAGCAGGCAAGAGGCCATTTAGCTTTCAGAAAGAGTTAATATGCATCTCAAAGAGACAGAGGAAGAATTTCTAACCTCAAGTTTCCTAAAGTAAATGTTCTGAGGAAGGGGAGGAGGTGGGCAGTTTCTTCCCTTATTTTCAGAAGTAAGCCTCTTAGTTTTAATGGGCATTTGTCCTTACAATAGTCAGTATTTAGGCCCACAAAGCCCCCTGGAGAATTAAGTGACAACCAAGGCTTCTCTCAACCAAGGCCCATCATCAGTGGCTCCAACAGAAGCACAAGGGGCCTGGGTGTTGTGTGTAGCTGTAGGCGACCCTGCAGAACCTGGGTGCAGCGTCAAAGCCGTCGCCGGTTCCATGAGGACAGTCCTGAGAACGGTTTCCGTGGCGGGAGGGTCTGCCTGAGGCTCCAACTGCAAATCCACTTACAACCCAGGACTCAGAGGCTGGCTTCAGGCCTCCAAGCCCAGAACCCTCCCTGCAGATGGCCCGGGTGGCTCCCTCCTCTCAGGCTGCAAGCTCAGGCTCAGCAAGCACGGGTGCAGCCCCGTCCTGGAACCTGGAAGCTGCGTTCGGAGGAAGACTGCTGATACCGCAGTTTGCTGTTCCATCAGCAAACACCTGTGAACGTGTGTTCCACGCCGAAGATGCTGTGGGCTCTGCTGGGGGAGCAGCGCACTCACGGGGTGGGGTGCATGAGCAGCAGTCGGACAGGACCTCAGGTCGTGTGGTCAAGAGGGACTTGCTGAGGCAGTGACATGAAGCTGGGGCCTTGGTCCCTAAAAGCCTTGCAATGGGCTGTTATTCAAGCTCAGCTCCAGTCTGGGACCTGGGTTCCCGAGGCAGGGGCCTCAGTGCCCCCTGATGTAATCTTGTCCCTCACACCCGAGCTGCCCCTGGGGCTAGAGCGGCACCAGGCCCCCAGGTAGGCCGGGCTGCACGCGTCTTTCTGAGTGGGTCCTGTGAGTGTGACCACCCAGGCCAGCACCACCTGAGGGCCCAGTCCTGGCAGCTCTGGTCCTTGGTGGTCCTAAAGGGGGCCTGAGGTTCTGAGCTTGGGGGCCACCTGGGAGGGAAGAGAAAAGAGGAGGGGGTGACAGCCCAGTTCCTCTGCCACCACATCTCCTAAGCAGGAGGCCTACAGGGTCCCAGAGCATGAACCATGCCTGTGAGCTTGGAGACTGTGGTCTGTGTTTCTGGGTCAATGTCCCAACATCTGTCTCTCAGACCAACAGACCTGATCACCAAGACCTCCCTTCATGAGGGATCCCTGTTCACCAGGACAGCCCAGGCCCCAGGTGGGCCTCCTGGCACACCAGCTGTCCTATCAGCAAGTAGGTGCGTGAGGCCAGGCCAACCTCAGGAGACAGGCCCACATCCCATTACCCAGCCCAGATTAGGAAGGTGGTGTACTGCCTCCCAGGCCCAGGCCACCATCTGTTAGTCGATCAGCAAACAAGTTCCCCCAAGGACACCCTTTCTCTGTGTGTGGCTGCCTTACCCTCCAGACCACAACCCCAAACTTGGCTATGCACTCTAGGTGACAGGAAGGTCCCCTCCACACAGGCTAAGCTTGGCACCAATGTGAATGTCCGGGATACTGTGTGTCCTGAGCAGGAAGGGGCGGTCTCAGCATGAGGGTCCAGGGACCCTGCAAGACACTCAGACCCAGAGCCTGATCTAAGTGACAAAGGGGTTTCCCAAAAAAGATTAAACTCCGTTGTTACTTTGATTTCAAGGTCAGTCCAAAAATTGCATTAAAAAGCACTAACCACAGATGGCCACCAATTTATTTATGGGACGTTCTTAAGACTTACACAACATTATCTGGTTTTGTTTTGTACATGGGCTATTTTGTGGCTTCTGTCACACCATAGGGACTTCCTTTGTTTTCTTTTTCCCCTATTTTTACACGGGATTTTTGCAGCAGCCCCAGAATGGTTTTCAAAGTTAGAGCTTCCTTATACTTACAACAGGTTATGCTAACAATGTCCTGTTAATAGGCTGAGAGAAATTGTTTTTCCCCTGTTGATAATGAAAAATGAAAGTCTATTAACACTGATTATTTCCAGGACTCCAGTTCATTACTTCTCTTGATAATCAAATCAAAATCGATCATTTGAGATGACTTTTCTTTTTCTTGTGGCAATGATCCGTTTTTCTTTCTAATTATTCTCTTACTACTTCTAAGTTGTGCCCTAAACTATTTTAATATATTTAAGAAAAATTTCTTGACATGTGTTAAGACCAGGAACATGCTCCTTTGTAAGAAGTTAGTGCCACTTTTTTGTTTTTTTTTTTTTTTTTAAGATATTTATTTATTTATTTGACCGGGAGAAAGCATGTGCAGGGAGAGAGAGAAAATCCCAAGCCGACTCCACGCTGAGTGCAGAGCCCGATGTGGGGCTCAATCCCAGAACACTGAAATCGTGACCTGAGCCAAAGGCAGATGCTTAACCAACTGAGCCACCCAGGCATCCCAAGAATAGTGACATCCTGATAGGGACAGAAGCTCATCCTAACATTTAAAATACTGATCACAGGGCTCCCCGGAACCATGCACAAGCCGGCCCCAGCAGGAAACCCATTGTCCTAGAATCCAGACCAGCCATCAGTCTCAGCATACCAGTGAACAAATTATGCAGTGTCTTCGTTATGGGTTTCCCTTCGTTTATGGTGGTCTAGCCCTTTACCCACCTCTTGGGAGATAAGCTGTGTCCAGTGCCTCCTGTCAGTAGCGGTCCTTTGTGCAGCTCATTCTGTGTGGCAGGCCACACAGAACCAGGGGGCCACTTGGGTCTCCAATACTTGGAGGACGTGGCAAAGCTGGGAGAGGACAGGGCACACTGGAAGGACACATGCAGCTCAGGCGTCTGACTGTTGTTCTCTAGTGTAGACACAACCCAGCAAGTAACACGAATTCGATGGTATCAAAAAATATATGTATGTATGTATGTATATATATATATATATATATTATATATATATATATATATGTACTTGGAATTTAAAATTATTAGATAATGAGCATGCTAGCAAATTTCACCCTCTTTTTCCCCTACTTTCCAAGAGTAAACTTACCTGTAGAGCTATTTTCACAGTTACTGATCAATGGTTCCGGGATTTCGGAGGGCGTCAGGTTTTAGAGGTTTGCTGCTCCCGTTTTGCAGACGGGTGATTTGTGGTTCGTGCAGCTGTCACAAGTGACAGCATTTTAAAAATGTTTGAGGTCATAATACAACTAGAATTTCCATAGAATTAATTCCAGTTTGTGGTGTAGAAGCAGGTTACACTTTCCAAGAGAACCCTTACAGGTTGCAAGGACAGCCCTATACGACCTCGGCCAGTGGTTTGGGACTTTTCCATGTTCTTCCTATGGGGAAAGATTGTGTCAGAGCAGGTGGTGGGGAAAGCTGGGGTCTGTCCTAACCTGGTGGGTCAGAGTCACAGCCCCAGGCCCCTGAGTTCCACCAGTGTCTGCTGTCACAGGCGCCAAGCTCAGGCCTACAAGGGGCTCCTGCAAGACAGACATACCCCTGAGACATGAGCCCTGGAGCAGGTGAGGCAGCCGGAGCCCATGATAGGGAGGGTGGGACTCTCGGGGTCAGAGCCCCAGGCCATCTTGTACCCTTCATCCAGGGTGTCAGCCATGGGGGAAATCACGGTGTCTACGGGTCAGAAAGAGTCTAGACCATCTGCAACAGGCAGTCACTGTATCAAGCAGGTGGGTTTGGAAGAGGGAGATGCCCCTAATAGCTCTTCGGGTTCATGTGGCTGTGCTCAGCTGGCTTCAAGGACCAGGGAGCACTTTGCGGACATTTCCAGAAGGGCTGGTTGCAACATTCCCAAGTTTGGGGTGGTGGGCATTGATAGCTGGCCATCTGGAACAGGCAGGGGTCCTTGGAATGAAGGTGACCTAGGGCATAGCCGGCAGCCTTCTAAGCAAGCTGTGGTTTGCAGCAGGAATGGTTCTTCTACTCCAGGTGAAGGACAGGGGGCATGCATGGGGCTGGCGTGTGCCCAGCACCCTCAGGCCTCTTATGAGGCAGAAGGGGCATGTCAGGTCCCCTCCTCTTTCCTAGACGTCACATCCATGCCAGCTTTAAGGTAGGACATTCCCTTACAATAGTGAGATCCCCAAAGGCGCTTTGGGAATTATTTCGACGTTATCTGGCTACAGCTTTTTGTTGGGTCTTCTGTGGGAGGTGTACAGCGAAATGGAGCAGCAAGGACAGAGTACATATATCCTGCCTCCACACTTGCCCAGTACCCCCTCCAGGAGGTACATTTATAACAATTAATGCACCAACATGGATGCTGCACCACTCCCCAATGTCCACAGTTTACCTTGGGCTCAGTGGGATTTCGGGTGCATGTTCTATGGGCTTAAAAAGTGCGTGCTCACCTGTATCCACTATTATAGCTTTATATGAAGTATTTTCACTGCCCCAATTATCATCTTTGCACCAACTACTCACCCTTCCCTGCCGGCTCCTGGTAACCACTGATCCCTTACTGTCCCTGCAGTCCTGCCATTTCCAGAACATCATATAGTTGGAACCATATACTGTGTAACCTTTTAAGATGGGCTTCTTTCACTTAATAATATACATTAAGGTTCATCCATGTCTTTTCATGGCTTGGTAGCAAATTTCATTTTAGTCCTGAGTCATCTTCAATTGTTTGGATGAACTGCTGTCTGTTTTCCCATTCACCTACTGAAGGACATCTTGGCTGCTTCCAAGTTTGGGCAATTATAAATAAAGCTGATATAAGCATCCATACATGGGTTTTTGTGTGGATATGATTTTTCAACTCCTTTGAGTAAAGAGCAGGGAATACTCTTGCTGGATCATATGGCAAAGTATGTTTTGTTTTATAAGTTTGGTATTTTAAAACACCATGTGTTTTTCTTCCCATGTGGTGGCCCCATTCTGCACCCCCTGGCAGACCAAGAGCTCCTGCTTGTTGTCGGTGTTTCAGATTCTGGCCATACTCGTAAGTGTGCATTGTTCTAATCTGCACGTTCTGGATGACACAGGATGGAGAGCATCCTTTCATATGCTTATTTACCATCTGTGTCTTTACTTTGGTGAGGTATCCGCTAACATTTTTCCATCTATTTTTAAACTGGGTTGTTTGTTTTCCTTTTGAGATTTAAGAGTTGTTTGTATATTTTGGATAACAGACCTTTATATATGTTTTGCAAATATTTTCTCCCAGTCTGTGGTTTGTTTCCTCATCTTCTTCATAGTATACTTTGAAGCATAAAAGTTTTTAATTTTTTTAAAGATTTTATTCATTTATTTGAGAGAGACACAGAACATGAGCAGTAGGGAAGGGCAGAAGGAGAAGCAGACTGACATCAAGACCTGAGCCAAAAGCAGATGCTTAACTGACTGAGTCACCCAGACGTCCCAAAAGTCTTTAATATTTAATGAAGTCTTATTTGCTTAATAAGTTTGTCTTGTCAACTTGTCAATTTTTTCTTTCATGGACTGTGCCTTTGATACTGTATCTGAAATTATCGCCATATCCAAGGTCATCTCGATTTTTTCCTGTATCTTTTAGGAGTTTTATACTGTTGCATTTTACATTAAGGTCTATAGTCAATTTTCAATTAATTTTTCCGAAAAGTGTAGGGTCAGTTCTATATTCATTTATTTGCTGTGTGGATGGCCAGTTGTTTCAACACAATTTGTTGAAAAGATTATCTTTTCTTCATTACATTGCTTTTGCTCCTTTATCAAAGATAACTTGCTTATATTTATGTGAGTCCATTTCTGGGCTCTCTATTCTGTTCCGTTTATCTGTTTGTCACTTTGATGTTTATTTCTTTTTATCCCCCCATTTTATCCAGCGAAGGAGAGACACAGTTTCACTTCTTTTCCTCCCCACCTATTTAATTAACTCATCTATCAAATCACATTTTCTATCCTTCTCTCTCTCTCTTTCTTTCTTTCTCTCTTTCTTTTCCTTCCTTTTTCTTTTTTTCTTTCTTTCCTTCTTTCCTTTGGGGAGAACATTAAAGTTCTACCGTTGTGGCAGATCTCAACTATACAACACCTACCATCTACCAACTGTAGTCCTTATTTCACATTAGATTCTCAGACCTTATTCATCTTATATCTTAAAGTTCATCCCATTTTACCAACTTCTGTTTTTCCAGCCTCCAACAACCACTTTTCTACTCTGTTTTTTATAAATTTTATTTGTAAAATTTTTATTTTTTTATTTATTTTTAAGATTTCACATATAAGTGATACCATGTTTGTCTGGCTTGTTTCATTTGGCATGATGTCCTCAACAGTCCATTTCATGTTGTCACAAATAGTAGGACTTCCGTCCCTTTTGTGGCTGAATAAAATCTCATTGTATGCACTAACCACATCTTTTTTATCCATTTGTCTATGGACAAACACACAAGTCATTTCCATGTCCTGGTTATTGTGGATAAAGCTGCAGTGATCATGGGGGTGAAAATAGCTCCTTGTGGTACCGATTTTATTTCCTTTGGATATATACTCAGAAGTGGGATTGTTGGATCATATGGTAGCTCCATTTTTAGCTTTTTGAGAAAACTCTGTGCTGTTTTCCATAGTGGCTATGCAATTTACATCCCCACTGACAGTGCGCAAGGGTTTGATTTTCTGCACATCCTACCTAGCCAACACATGTTATCACTTGTCTTTATGATAATAGCCATTCTGACAGGAGCGAGGTGATACCTCTTTATGGCTTGATTTGCATTTCCCTAATGATGAGTGATGTTGAGCATCTTTTCATACACTTATTGGCTATTTGTATAGCTTCTTCAAAAAAAATGTTTATTCAGGTCCTCTGCTCATTTTTTAATTGTTTGGGTTTTGCTATTGAGTTGTATGAATTCTTTATATATTTTGGATATTAATTTACCATTAGATATATAATTTGCAAATATTTTCTCTCATTGTGTAGGTTCCCCTTTTTTTGTTGTTGATAGTTTCCAGTGTTGTGCAGAAGCTTTCTAGTTTGATGTAGTCCCACCTGGTTTTTTTTGTTTTTGTTTTTGTTGCTTTTGCTTCTGGTATCAAATAAAAAAAAATATATTGCCAAGACTAAGGTCAAATAAGTTTCTCCTTTGTCATCTTCTACGAATTTCATGATTTCGGGTCTTACATTCAAGTATTTAATCCATTTTGGGTTGATTTTTGTGCAAGGTGTAAGATTGGAGTCCACTTCCATTCTTTTGTGTGTGACAATGTAGTTTTATCAACACCATATATTGAAAAGACTATCCCTTCCCTGTTGTATATTCTTGGTGGATTTGTCATAAATTGATATATAAACTCATGTAGGCACGGGTTTGTTTCTGGCTTCTCTGTTCTGTTCCATTGATCTATGTGTCTGTTTTTATGCCAATACCATATAGTTTTTTAAATTGAAATATAGGGGCTCCTGGGTGGCTCAGTGGGGGAAGCCTCTGCCTTCGGCTCAGGTCATGATCTCGGGATCCTGAGATCGAGTCCCGCATCCGGCTCTCTGCTCAGCGGTGAGCCTGCTTCCCTCCCTCTCTCTCTCTCTCTGCCTGCCTCTCTGCCTACTTGTGATCTCTTTCTATCATAAAATAAAATAAAATCTTTAAAAAAATAAAAATAAAAAAATTGAAATATAGTTGACATACAATATTGTATTAGTTTTAGGTGTACAACAAGGTGATTCAAAAATTATATACCTTATGAAATGGTCACAACAATAAGTATAATTATCATCTGTCACCATACAAACTTATTACAATATTATTGACCATATTCCCTATACTATTTTCTTTAAACAAGTCTCATAACTTGTTTATAACCACAAGTTTATTCCTCTTAAACCCCATTCACTTTATTTTGTCTTTCCCCCATCCCCTCCACTCTGGATACTACTAGTTTGTTTTCTGTATTTATGAATCTGTTTCTCTCTTTTTGTTTGCTCTGTTTTTGTTTTTTGGTTTGGTTTTGGTTTGTTTTTTGATTTTGGTTTGGTTTTTTTTTTTTTTTGATTCCACATAAAAGTAAAATCATATGGCATTTGTTTTTCTCTCTCTGACTTATTTCACTTAGCATAATAGCCTTTATGTCCATCAGTATTTTCCTGAATGACAAGAGTTCATTCTTCTTTTTATGGATGAATTATCATCCATTGTGTGTGCAACACGTCTTCTTTATCTATTTGTCTGTCAGTGAGCACTTGAGCTGCTTCCTTATTCTGGCTAATGTAAATAATGCTATGATAAACAGTATTACACACACACACACGTGTGTGTGTATATGTATATATATACACATATATATACACACACATATATATGTATGTATGTGTGTGTGTATATATATATATATATATATATATATATATATATATATATATATATTTCAAATTACTGCTTTCATTTTCTTTGGTTAAATATCCAAAAGTGGAATAACTTGGTGCTTCTAATTTCAGTTTTTTGACGAAACATCTTACTGTTTTCCAGAGTAGCTATACCAATTTACATTCCTACCAAGAGTACACAAGGGTTCTTTTTTCCACATTCTTACTTACACTGTTATTTCTTGTCTTTTCAATATTAGCCATTCTGACTGTTTTAATGCTATACTGTTTTGATGACTATAGCTTTGTAATGTAGTTTGAAATCAGGAAATACGTTGCCTCCAGCTTTGTTCTTTATTGAGATTGTTTTAGCTATTTAGAGTCTTATGTGGTTCCGTGTAAATTTTAGAATTTTTTTTTCCTGTGAAAAATGCTACTAAATTTTAGATAGAGATTGCATTGAATCTGTAGATTCTCTTGGGTAGTATGTTAATTTTAAGAATATTAATTCTCCTAGTCGAGAAGCATAAAATATATTCCCATACAATTATGTCTTTTGAAATTCCTTTAATTAATATCTTATAGTTTTCAATCTTACAGAGATTTCATCTTTTTGGTCAAATTTATTCTTAGATATTTTATTATTATTCTTTTTGATGTTGTTGTAAATGGGATTGTTTTATTAATTTCCCTTTCTGATAGTTTTGGAGGTTTTTTTTGTTTTTAATTTTTTGTATATTGAATTGTCTTATGACATTACTGTTTTTGTTTACTCTGAGTTTTGTTTTTGGTTTTTGGTGGGGTCTCTAGGGTTTTCTTTTTTTAAGATTTATTAATTTGAGAAAGAGAGAGAGCATTGGGGAGGGGCAGAGGGAGAGAATCTCAAGCAGACTTCCTGCTGAGCGAAGAGCCTGACACAGAGCTTGATATCACAAACCATGAGACCTTGACCTGAGTCAAAACCAAGAGCTGGATACTTAGCTGACTGAGCCACACAGACACCCCCAGTTTTCTATATGTAATATCATGTCATCTTCAAATAGGGATACTTCTACTTCTCCCTTTCCCATTTATATTCCTCTTATTTATGTATCTTGGTTAATTACTCTGGCTAGGATTTTCAGTACTATGTTGAACAGAAGTTTTGCATCTAAATTTGTGATGATGTATTTATAGCTCAGCATATAATCTTGTGTGTCTGTAAAGATGTCTCTTCAGCAGTTGGTGGATGTAGTAATCTATAAATTTCAATTTGGTGAATGATATTTATACTTACTATTATTGAGCACTTGTTCTTTTAATTAAGGAAAGAGGATGTGAAAATATCAACTATAATTAAATTTATATTTCTTCCTTTAGTCCCATCAATTTTTGATTTATTTATTTCAGAACTTTTTTCTAGACATATATATATTTTGTATAGTTATGTCATCTTGGTCTTTTATCCTATTTGTCTTGTAATATTTTTGTTTTGGTACCTTTTTCTTTTTTTTTTTTTTAAGATTTCTTTTATTTATTTGAGAGAGAGAGAGAAAGAGAAAGAGAGCACAAGCTGGGGGAGCAGCAGAGGGAGAGAGAGAAGAAGACCCTCCCCTGAGCAGGGAGCCCAGTGTGGGGCTCAATCCCAGGGTCCCGAGCCAAGGGCAGATGCTTAACTAACTAAGCCCACCCAGTCACCCCTTGGTCTCTTTTTCTGATACTAAAATAGACACACTGTTTTCTTACATTTAGTGCCAGTGTATACCTGTTTTTTTTTTTAAATCTTTCTACTTACATTTTATACTTCACTATTTTATTTTTAGCTAATTTTATTAAGACATAAATGGCATATAATACCGCACATTTAAGGTGTATAACCTAATGATTTGATATCTGTATATATTGTGAAATAATTACCACAATAAGGTTAATTAACACCCATCACTTCACATAGCTATAATTATGTCTGTATGTTGAGAACTTTTAAATTATATTTTCTTAGTAATTTTTAACCTATTTGTTCTTATTTGTGATATAAGGCAGAAGCTGACAAACATTTTCTGGAAAAGACTAGATATTGAATACTTTAGGCTTTGTGGACCCTTTGGTTTTTATTGCTACTCAGGTCTGTAGATGTAGTGAGAAAACAGTTGTACACAGTACATAAATAATCGCCATAAATAAATTTAAATAAAGTTTTATTTACAAAACCAGGTGGCAGACTGCACTTGCCTTGAAGATATAATCTGCTGACCTGAGGTCCAACCAGTAAATTAACTTCTAATTCATTTCTCATTTTTTAAAGATTTTTATTTATTTAATTGAGAGAGAGAGAATATGAGAGAGAGAGAGAGCATGAGAAGGGGGAAGGTCAGAGGGAGAAGCAGACTCCCTGTTGAGCAGGGAGCCCAATGCAGGACTCAATCCTGGGACTCCAGGATCACGACCAGAGCTGAAGGCAGTCGCTTAACCAACTGAGCCACCCAGGCTCCCATTTCTCATTTTTAAATAATCATAGATTTACAAAAGAGTTTCAAGACAACACAGGGAGTCCTCTTTTAGCTTTCACACAGCTTCTCCTAAAGTTATCATCATTCTTAATTAACCATAGGACATTTATCAACACTAAAAAATTAATAGTGGTTCACTAGTACAAATTCAACTACTGTCTTTATTTACATTTGTAAATTTTTCTAGTAATGTCTTTCCTTTTCTGGGATTTAACCAAATATTTTCAAGGTGTCTTATAAGTGAAATTGTGTTTTATATTGTGTTATCTATAGTCTTTGGGGATCTGGTTTCTTCCATTTAACAAAATGAATTTAAGACTTTTCCCTAATAGGTCATAGATTCATACTTTATTGGTAAGTAATATTCTGTTATATAAATATACCACATTTTGTTCATCAATTTACTTATTCAAAAACACCTAGGTTGTTTCTACTTTTTGGCAAGTAGGGATAAAACTGCTATTAACATGGAATTCAAATATTTTGTACAAATATAATTCTTCTTTGGGTAAATGCCTGTGAGTGGTACTGTGGGTTGTATGGTGAGAATATGGTTAACTTGTTTTGTATAGTGGAGGTAACATTTTGTTTTCTCATCAGCAATGCATGAGAGTTCTAATTGCTCCATGTCTTCCCTAGTACTTGGTATTTTCATTTAAAAACTTTTTTTTGCCATTCCAATAGATATGATATCTTACCATGCTTTTGATTTATATGTTCCACATGACCAATGATATAAAGCATCCTTTAATATGTCATTTGTCATCTACATACTTTCTTGAGTAAACTGTCTGTCCAAACATTTTGCCCACTTTTATTGGTAGAATGTTTTCTTATTGCTAACTTCTGAAACCATTCTAAAATATGGGTCACAAGTTACTTGTCAAAAAATTCTAAATTATTCTTCTAAATTATTTCTTCTTAGTCTCTAAGTTGCCCTTTCATTTTTCTTAATGATGTATTTTTATCAACAAAGATTTTTATATTTGATCATGTCAATTTATAATTTTTACCTTTCATGGATCATGCTTTTGGTGATACATCTAAAAATTCATTGCCAAACCCAATATGACACATATTTTTCTCTCTTCTCCAAAACTTTGATGTTTATTATTCACTTGAGTTACTCTCCTGTAAAGTGGGGATTATGTATAGAGATGATATTTTTGTTTTTTTTTTTGTATATAGTTCTCCAAAATTTCCACTATCATTTGTTGAGAAGATTATTTTCTCTATTATATTGCCTTGCGCCTTTATCAACAAACTGTTGGCTGTATTTTTGTAGATCTATTGCTGGGATCACTATGTTGCTGCATTTATCTATGTAGTCATATTTTTTACTAATACAAACAATCTTTATTACCACTGCTTTATAGTAGGCTCAAAATTGGGTAATGTGTGTGCTCTTTGTGCTATTGAAAATGAATTTTAAAATGTCAAATTCCAATTGGGTATTGTATATTTATTTTGTAGGCCACCAATATAAAATTTCTATTGGGATGGATTTATATTAATATTCCAGCATTTCCTCTGCTAATATTGCTCCGATTTCTTTATTGTAATCTTGATTTTGATATCATAATAATGGTAACACATAGCTTTTTTTGATACATTTCTTTAAGTTAACTTGTTGTAGATATTCCTGGTATTTTTTTTATTATGTTCAATTAGCTAACATATAGTATTAAATTTTTTTAACTTTTAAAAAATTAAATTCTTTAAAAAATTTAAATTAAAATTTTGAATTTATGGTCTGGTGGATTATGAAATTAGCCCTTTGGCAAGAATGCAGGCCTGGCTCCGGGTTCATGTTCTATAGCACGTGGCCACTACCATAAAGAAGCAAGTCCTGGAACCATGCACTCCAGTGTACGTATAGTTATTTGTAGATTATATGCATGTCATGGTGGACCACAACATTATATGCACATAAAGCATGAACAAAACATAACTTTTCAAAAGACAAGATGAAAATAAAAATGCATGCAAGTCTTAATATTTTTTTCCCATCCACTTGGTCACCAGTGAGTCATTATGTTCGATCCTAACGGTTGTGGCCTCTTTCTTTGGGTCCACCCAAGCCCTTTTATCAAAATTGTTAAGTATCTTAATTTTTAGTTTGTTTTTAGTTTTTTTGTTTGTTTGTTTGTTTTTTCTTCTTCTTCTTCTTCTTCTTTTTTTTCAATTGGGAAGAAGAGTGATTTTCTGAGATGGTCCTGCATACCACCCCTGGTGAAGTGTGAATTGTGGGTGGTGGAGGGGTCAGTAGTTCAGGATCAGGTTCAGGAGTAGGAGAGCCTGGGAAGGAGCAGAGGGGCTGTAAACGGTGCCTAGCCTCAGCCTCGCTTGATGGGCAGAATGGGAACACATTCCTTTTTGATAACAGCTTCTTTTTCTGTTTCCTGATACCTAACTCATCAGAAGGAAGGAAGAGATGCTGAGGGAGAAGCAGCAGATGAAGGACAACACACAACCTGAGAGAGACAGGACCCTATGGCCCCTTGGATTCTCAGCCCTGGGGGAGGGTGCTGATTCTCAGCTCTTGGGCTCTGTAAGGCTCTAGGCTCTGGTCATGGTGCTGATTCTGAGCTTTCTGCCCTTCGTGTTCTGTGGCGCAGCCCTGGGCAGGTGTCCCAGCCCTGGGAAGGTGTCCTGCTCTTCCAGCTCCACGTCAAGGCTGCTCCCCACCTGAAGTGCCTTCCTTTACCAGGAAAAGTTCCAATAAACTTAACAGCTGTTCTCCAGGTCATGTGAGCATGGTTATAAATTAACCCATAAGCTGTATTCACATACATGACTTCTGTAGAAATAAGAGGTCTTTGCCAATGAATCCAACTGAAGTAGAAATGGAATGTTAACAGTTTCCATTTTTCAAGAAGCAGTAAGCAACTCAGTCAGAGCTGCACAAGGATGCTTGTGGGATGCTGGTCACCCTCCTTTCTAGGCGTCTGTGTGTTCCTCTTGAGGATCTGAGTGGGGTCCGGTGTTACCAACACCGTCTCCAACAGCCAGAAGCAGGGTGGGGGAAGACTTTCAAAAGTAGCCTCTTCTGTGAGTAAGTGATCACAAAAAACCACACATGGATTTTACATTTTACAGCTACATTGGAAAAGTAAGCGTGGGAGCTACATTTAATGCTGATTTTTATTGACCATTTAATTTTTGCTACTTCACATTAAAATGAATAAGATTTGCAAAGGAAGAAAAACACAGAAACAGATCTCTGTATGTGAAAACATTTCCACAGAAAAAAGAACACAGTCCTTTTTAAACTAATGCGTTAATGTTCAAAGGCATGAATGCATTTGCCAAGGTGACATTAATAGGCACAGATTCTGTCACAAGCCCTTTATAGTGAAACAGAAATCTTCTTTGGTGACTCTTCTAGCCAAGTTTGAGCTGATAAAAGCTCGCTCTCTCTCTCTTTCGCTCTCTCTCTCTGTATTATCATCAGTAAGCTTCCTCCCAGCCCCTGCTCCCCACAAATAGCTCTTCACTTCCTATAGGACATTTGAATAAATACTTGTGGTAAATTATCTTTCTCTGAGACCCAGTTCCTTGTTTTTATTCCCAATGATTCATTTTCACCGTCTCCTGGTGTTTCTCCTGTGGATGCTGGTTATTGCTACATGACGGGTTTCTTTTCATCTCACTGTCTTCCATGAAGAGGTGACCCAAGCTCTGTCGTGCTCTCGGTGGAAATGCACCCTAAACAGCAGGGTGCTGCTGCCGCCATTCCTACACGTGGAGGGGTCAGCATCTCAACTCCACCTGGTCACATCTGAGAAGGTTTTTGTTACTATATGAAGCCATTGCAGAAACCACTGGGTGCCACATAATGAACAAATAGGAGTGCATTTACTGGTTAAGGGACAGGGTTTGTGTTGGGAGGTCTCTGCCCTCACCATCGGTTCTCTGCCCGATCTGGGCTCTGGGGGCTGACTCCAGGGATGAAACAACCTGGCAGTTCATCGCACTCACCTCACATCTGCCTCTGTGTGAGCCTTCTCTCTCCTACACTGACACTTATTCCAGATGTGCTCTTCCTCTGCCAATCATCCTTGGCACCCTCTAAATAACAGGTGTAGATTTCTTTTCTTTCTTCCCAGTATTCAGGTATGATTGTGAAAAGTTTATACTTTAAGGTATAATCATATAGGTCATAAAAGTGATTTTAAATTTGGACTCATTTATTCCACAAACATTTATTGACCAACTGTTAGGTGAGCCATCTGAATGGATATAAGGGTAGGGAACACATCATCTTTTTTCATCAGAAACAAAGATCTCTGCTGGAGATAAACATGCACACAGGTGGAGAAGAGTAGTCTAAGGGGTCCTGTCAGCCTGGCCATTCAGTTGTTATGTTTTGGGACATGTCCTCAGAGTTCTTGGTGTCCAGCCATGCCTCCCAGTCATCACCTTCTCCCCCAAGACTCCAAGTCCTCTAGCCCCTGCTGTAGCCTCATTGCCAGCATGTCCACAGCCCCTGGGACTGTGGTCAGAGCTCTCCCAGCTTTGTCTGAGCAAAGCTCTGGTGAGTTTGTTTATTAAATCCCCAACTCAATTACATTTATGATAACATTTCCAGACTAGCTTCATCTTTCTCAATTAATAAACTGCTTCAAGGGATTTAGTGGTGAAATCTTGATGCAATTTGCCTTGAGTTCACTGAGAAAATTTAATCAACCAAATTTGAAGCACCCTCCATCCCTGCATTAATTAAGTCCCCAATGGCCTTTATTGGAAATAATAACTAAGTAAAAATGGTATCTATTTTGTTGAAGCTGAGGTTGTGTGTAAACATTCAAGTGAATAACTAACTGAATGCCCTAGCTGATGTATTATTACTGATGTAGACAGATTATTCTGGATGTCTATAACCTCCAATGAGGAAACAAAGAAAATACCCCTGTTTTTCTAAAAGGACATAACACATATTTCACCTTTACTTGTCTCCCTTAAATCCCTACATTGAGGTGGACCCAGAAGTGACTGTGAGACCTGAGGAACATGACCTTCACATGGAGGTCATCCTAGGATGGTGAAGCCCACATGTCCACCGGCTTCTCCTGGCTATAGCATCCATCCTGGTGGTTCTCTGGGAAACCACCCTGTCTAGACTTGTTTTCTCAGTAGTTCCTCCTAATGTCTTAATTTTACCTTTGTGATACTTTTAGGAACAGGTAGTGAGCTGACCATCACCATGAAGAAACGTCCACCTTCCTGGTGTCCCTGGAAAAGGTTTCTCTCTCTTTTTCTGGTCTCATTGCTGCAGGACATGAGCCCAAGGCTGCTGGGAGGACCCAACACAAGGGAGGGAAGTAAGTCCTGATAGCATTGTAGCCCTGGATCACACTGTGCCTGAAGCCAGATGCCCAGTCTTTTCAGTTACATGAACCAATGGATTTTAGTATTTGTTTCAGCCAAGTTGTGTTAGGTTTTCTATTACTTAAGGTCAAAGTCATAATTGATGTAGATGTGTTTATTCAGGCTTCCTCCCTTACCTTGTGACAGAGACCCTCCCATAGAAGATGTGAAAGCAGAGATAACCTAGCTTTCTAGAAGGTTCAACCCTGCATATCTCTCCATGAATGTCCTGGTGCCCTCCCAAGGAAACAGTGAATCTGTTCATGGATTAGGAATCTCAATATTGTAAAGATATCCATTTCTCCAAAAATAGTTTACAGATTCAATTGTATATGTAGATAATACACCAACAAACTTGTGTGCATGTGAATATCTGTGAGTTTATCTTGATAAACTGATTCTAAAAATTATACAGAAATACAAAAGGTCTAGAATAATCAATCTTAAGGACAAAATGGAAAATCATTTCTACTTCATGACATGGAGTTATTACTAAATTCTGTATCATTGTGATGGATATTTACTCAAATATGGATAAAATAGAGGGTCCAGAGACAAATCCACATGGATTTGTGGACCCTAACTACGTGACAGAGAGGTTGTGGGTAGGGATTGGATGAACACTATAACAAACAGTCCTAAGTCATGTGGACTCTCGCATGGGAAAAATGAAACCTCTCACACAAGAAAATAAATTCCAAGTAGACTGTGTCTCCAAATCTGAAAGGAAGAACTGTTAAGCTTGGACTAGTTTAAGAGAATATCTTCATAACTAGGAGGCAGGAAAACAAATTTACAAAGAAACAATATATTAACCATAAAAGGAATGATAACTGATTGTATAAATTGAGATGTTCTGTTTATGTAAAGAACACCTTAGGGAAGAAAAGACGAGAGAGAGTGGCAAACAAAATGTGATCTATAGAACCAAAAATGAAAAAGATCTTACAATATATAAAAATTAATAAGGACAGTAAATAGGACAGATATTGAAACAGCTCCAAAAATAAAGTGGGCAAGAATCTTGAAATGGAATTCACAAAAGAAGAAACACAAATGACTCACAAACATGAAGATACACTTAACATCTCTATAGTTGATTAGGCTGTCACAAATTAAAACTGCAATAAATACTTCTGTAAACTCCCTGGGATATGAAAACTAAAAATCTGCCAACACAAATGTTGTGAATGATGTATGCAGAAGAGGACCTCAGACATTGCAGGTGGAGCACACCTTGATACAGCCGAAATGGAAGGGAAGTAGGTGGAGGATCTGTAAACTGTTGGGAACCGTTGAGGTAATGCATCCCACAGGAAATATGCATACTTCCTATAAGAAGGTATTGGCAACATTGTTTGTAATTGTCCCGATTGTAAATAGCTCAATGTCCATCAATGGTGGGAAGGTCTAATGTGGTGTTATGGTAGAAAGTATAATCATGTTTCTATGATTAGATTCTATAACACAATGGACTAGAGCCATGTTTATTTACATGGATGGATCTTATACATATAGTATTGAGCAAAAGAAGTATAATATAAATCAAAAATTATAAAATTGTTTCTTTAAACCATGAGTACAATTGAAATTTAAAGTTTAAGCATGCATCCCTAGGTGGTGAAATAATAAAAAGAGCAAAGAAGAGACAATTATATATATATATGTAATAAGATAATCATTCTCTTCTCTTTGTGGTCTATACTCACACATAAAAACATAGATACAGAATCAGGATATATATATATATATATATATATATACACATACTAAATATATGCATATGTAAATCTAAAATGTGGATAAATATATATACACACATATTCTGGATGTAAAAAAAAATACATGTATTTAATCATGCATTTATATCTTGAGTACAAAAATCAGTGTGTCCGGCAAGTTTGTTGGATGGAATATCAAAATATTAAAACTAATTACAGTTCAAGATATCTACAAAAAGCAATACAGAAAAATGTAGATATAGAGTTTATTATCTTAGGAATAGTTGTATTATTTTTAGAAATATATATATTAAAATGTTTTTTAAGTTTATGGGAAAAATTATAAAACTTCATTTTTATTCTTCCCATAATACTCTATAGTTCCAAATGCAATTTCAGCATTTTTCTTTCATTTTTCTTTATAACTAAACAGAGTAACTCTAAAATGCACATGGGAATGAAAGTCCAAGAAGAATGTGGTAGAAGGTTGTGCTCCCCACCCTGAAAGCAACACCTATTTTAAAGCTATAATAATTAGGCCAGGTTGCTGTCAGTGCCAGGATGGGAAAATCCAAGTATAGCTCAAGATCCACTTGTTTATGGACACAATTTATGTTGGAAATGGCACTACAGAACCATGGAGAAATGAGTCCTTTCAGCAAAAGAGCTGGAAAACTAGCACACATATGGAGTACTTTTATGCCTGTGGATTCAACTGATTCCCACTGCGGTTTTACGGATTGTTGCACAATATCCCCTTGCTTTAAATATTTTAAGTTTGTATGATTTTATGCCTGTTTTCCTATTCTGGGTCACTTGTCTAGAGCGGTGGTTCTCAAAGTGTGGAGCCAGACTATTCAAATCAACACATATCACTGGGGTCTCATTAGACTTGTGAATTCCTTGCTCTACACCTGCTGAACAAGAAACTCTGGGTCCACTCAGGGTCCTTATTTCAACAGATTGCCACCCCCCTCAGGTGAATCCAATGCACACTATTTGAGTACCACTGGTGTACAGTGTTCCCGAGTTATTTCCTCACTCCTGAAGCCTTTCAGATCTGGAAATGCATCTCTTTTGTTTGACAATGAATTTGTATAATCTGGCTATAGGATTTCTGGACCGTATTCTTTTTGTTGCAACAAAAGTAGGGAGAGAGAGACCGAGAGAGCAGGGGGAAGGGGCAGAGGGACAGGGACAAGCAGAATTTAAGCTGAACAAGAAGCCTGACACAGGGCTCAATCTCATAACCTGAGATCATGACCTGAGCTGAAATAACACTCAACCAACAGAGCCAACCAGACACCCTATTCTTTTTTTTCTTTTTTTTTTTTTTCCATTTTCAGTAACTTGTATTTATGTGTGGAAGATTCCAAAACATTTTTATTTATTCTTGTGGATCAGGACACTCTTCAGTTTCCATCTCTTCTGCTCTTTTATGCTAGTGATGCTGGGATAATGCTCCAATCAGGACCCTGCCTGCATGTCCCCTCTCCACCCTTCTGTCACCCTTGGAGGTACCCTGGATGATTGTCAATTCTGTGTCTTCATCTTTGCCCTGCATTTCTTTTCTTTGGTCATCCAGGACTCTAAATGGATATTCAGAAGTCAACTTTTTCTTTAGTTACTCTACTGATTAAGTTTTTAAGATCATGTAATGCCAGAAAATCTGTTACTTCAACATGTGTGTGCAGGTGATCCCTTCCTTTTCTGGAGAGTGTGTTTTGTTTTGTTTCATTTTCAACATTATTTCTTTAGTTGCACATGGGCTGTCACATTTCTGTTTACTGCTTGTTGTTTTCCTCTGAGCTCTGTACATGGAGGGTCCTTGGGTGCAGTGAACCAGAGGGATCATCAGCCCTGACAATATGTGTTTGGGTGTCTGATAATTAACAGGCTGCCAAAGTGTCCCTACCCCCACTGTCACTGCCTCAGGACAGCCATCTCAGGAACCCTTCAGCAGGGCCAGTGGCCCTGGAAAGCTGTCACCTGCAGTCCACCCTCAGCCTCCAGCAGAGGAAAGCCTCAGCTTGCCCCCAGTCCCGCTTCCCCAGGCTCTCAGACACTTCTTCACTCCCCTGGGTCAAGGCCACTAACTGGATAGATCTCAAGAGGAGCCATTCAGCACACCCATAACTTGGCCACAACAATTCCATGAATGCCTCGTCATTCCCGTGTGACACCTTGAGCTCCTGTCACTCCAGACCCACAGAATGGCCACCATGCTTCTCGTGGGCCGTCAGTTCTTCCCTAAATCCAGCCACCACTGCCAGGACACTCGACTAAAAAACAGTAATTCTGAATGAACTTGCCATTAAAATGCTGTTACAATGACAGACCTTTTAAAAAATCCTTTTTAGCTAATTATACAGTGTGGCTTCCTATAGACTTTTTCACTCATTCCCTGTGAGGTTGAAGGAGGTTGAAGGTGGGATGCACCTGCTGGTAGACAACCTGGATCAGGACAAGAAGCCTTTAATTCAGAATCCATCACATGGGATCTGCCCAGTAATTATTTCAAGTAAAAATAAAATGAAAAGACCTAACCCACTTCAAATCTTACAAAAAGCTGTTGGAACACTTATATTCCCCAAATGAATCAAAATATCTCAGGCATTATTTTTCTACATAGATAAAAAGTCTTTATAAAAAATATGAACGGAACTGGCAAGGACACTTTTTTCTTTCACTGGAAGCTCTGACTCCCTCCATGCTGATGACCCCCACCAGAAGCTCTGACTCCTCCTGGCTGGAGAGATGGTTGACCCCATGAGAAGCTCCAACGCCACCCGCCGGCAAGATCTGTGACTTCTGTGCTACTGTTTCCTACCCAGAGTGTAGCCTTTCTACTAATGATGGCTTCCATTATTACAGAAGTGCTCAGGTTCTGTGTCAAGGTGATTTGACTGAAGGACCAGTTAAGAGAAATGCAGCTGTGGTGGCTATAATTCTCCTGTCTAAGACAGGCAAGTGTGCAGTCCTGTCTTCCTGTTGTTTAGATCTCAATTTAAAAAGTGATTTCTCAAGGAGGGTGGGGTTATTGGCATTGGGGAGGGTATGTGCTATGGTAGTGCTGTGAAGTGTGTAAACCTGGCAATTCACAGATCTGTACCCCTGGGGATAAAAATATATGTTTATAAAAAATTAAAAAATTTAAAAAAATCATAAAAAAATAAAAAGTTATTTCTCTCCAAAGTAGCGCATTCCTGCCAGGGTGACACTTTTAATGAGGAGGAACATTCTTCTCTATAATTTGCTGTATTCTAAAAACTGCAAACTCCCTGAAAAAGCATAAAGCCGAGTTGTAAATTAGTTATCAGGAATAAAGTGATCATGTTTTCTTGTGTGTAAATCTTTAACCAATAAAAGGTATAGAGATTCATTAAAAGAGAGATTTTTCTATGGGTTAAGGGGTCCTGGCGATTCAAGAAATAAGCTGTTAACCAGACCTATAGCTCTGTCCCCTGTCCCTATTGCATATCTGCTGGTCCTGAGGGGCTGTGTCTCCAAACACTGCCTCCATCATTTCCACCATCGAGATGGTTCGGGTGTCACTGATGTCGGGTCTAACTGATCTCCCCAGTTTGGATTAAAAACACAGGTCTGTTGAAGTGCATCTTGGCTCTTTCCGCAGCTTGGCAACTTTGGACATTGCTGCTATTAACATTGGGATACATATGGCCCTTCTTTTCACTAAATTTATATTTTGGGGGTAAATACCCAGCAGTGCAATTGCTGGGTCATAAGGTAGTTCTATTTTTAACTTTTTGAGGGCTCTCCACACTGTTTTTCAAAGTGGTTGCACCAATCTGCATTCCCACCATTAGTGTAAGAGGGCTTCCCTTTCTCCACATCCTCTCCAACATTTGTTGTTTACTGTCTTGTTAATTTTGGTCAGTCTGACTGGCATAAGGTGGTATTTCACTGTGGTTTTGATTTGAATCTCCCTCATGGCTAACGATGATAACATTTTTTTTTTTTAATGTGCCTATTAGCCATTTGTATGTCTTCATTGGAGAAGTGTCTGTTCATGTCTTCTGCTCATTTTTTGACATGATTATCTGTTTCTTGGAGGTGCTGAGTTTGAGAAGTTCTTTATAGATCTTGGATATCAGCCCTTTGTCTATAGTGTCATTTGTGAATATCTAAAGTAGATGTGGTGTGTATATATAATGGAATATTACTCAGCCATTAGAAAGGATGAATACCCAACTTTTGCATCAACATGGATGGGACTGGAGGAGATTATGCTGAGTGAAAGAAATCAAGCAGAGTAAGTCAATTATCACATGGTTTCACTTACTTGTGGATCATAAGGAATAACATGGAGGACGTTAGGTGAAGGAAAGGAAAAGTGAATTGGGGCAAACGGAGGTGGCGACAAACCATGAGAGACATGTGGACTCTGAGAAACAATCTGAGGGTTTGAGAGGAGAGCGGGTGGGAAAGGGGTGAGCTTGGTGGTGGGTATTAAGGAGAGCATGTATTGTATGGAGCCCTGGATGTTTTACAGAAACAATGAAACTTGGAACACTGCATCAAAAACTAATGATGTATTTTATAGTGACTAACATAACACAATAAAAAATAAATAAATAAGGTTTTGCTTATTTGTGGAGCATAAGGAATAACATGAAGGACATGGGGAGAGGGAGAGAAGAAGTGAGTTGGGGGAAACTGGAGGGGGAGACGGACGAACCATGAGACACTGTGGACTCTGAGAAAAAAACTGAGGATTTTGGAGGGGAGAGAGGCTGGGGGTTGGGTGAGGCTGGTGGTGGATATTATGGAGGGCACGTGTTGCATGGAGCACTGGGTGTGGTGTACAAACAATGAATTCTGGAACATTGGAAAGAAATTTAAAAATTAAAGGGAAAAAACCCTAAACTTACACAGGAAAATAAAATATATGTATCTTAGTAAAGTCACAGAAATATAATATCTTTACAAATTTACACATTTCTTTGAAATATTTTGGAGATAGACATTTATATGTCATCAAGATTTTGACTATGAGGGCAATTTTTTTTTCAAAATATATGTTAATCTTTTTAAGAGCTGCAATGTGTCCTGAATAAATCACAATGGAACTAAAATAAAAATAAATACATAAATAAGTAAATATTTTAAAAAACAACAACAACACAGGACTTCTGCTGGGTCCTAGTCACATCCAGCCTCATCTCCTTCTTGCATCCCATATAATTTGCTGCTACAGAGGGCTAATCTAATGTAATTCAGTCTCTCAGTGCATTGATAACAGTGAGTACAACTCAGTCAGTTTTCCACATACCCAAACAGTAGAAGTGATGGGGCTGCTATATATTTGATGTCCTATAAGAGTGGTGTTGGGGTTTAGAATACTTTGAGCATCAAGCCAAAGCCTTTGGCTACAAACTGACCTGAAGTCTTAGTAGTCTTTCTTGTATATAAATACCAACCATAGACACAAATACAATATATACATAGACATATATAAATACCAACCATAGACACAAATACTATATACAATATATAGTATATATAGTATTTGTTGGTATTTATATACAAGAAAGACTATATATATATATATATAAATAACAGTTTTTAAGAATCTAGGTGCTTCTACAAACACTGACTGATTTGTTTCTTATACCTGTCGCCAGTGAGCATTGTTCTGGTCCCACCTGATGCTTTCCTTGCTTTATTGGACTGCCACTTAGGTTGCATAAGTATTTAATGGATTTTCCATTAATCCGTTAATCCAAAATCCAAAATAAATGGATTTTATGTCAGGAAACTGATTTTTAAAACAGGTTAGGAATTATATTGAAATGAAATTGCTGTTTTACTACAATGAAGTCAGTATTAACCTGAAGTAGATTGTGGTTAAAGGGGCATACTGTAATGTCTAGAGTGAACACTAAAAAACTTCAAAACCATAGTTAAAAAATGAAGAAAAGAATTAAAATATACTGAAAATTGCTGAAAACAAATGCAGATAGAAAAAGAGGAAAAGAGGAGCTAAAACAATGTAGAATAAATAACAAAATGGTAGATCTAAATGGTAGATTCAACCACCTCAATAATTGCATTAAATGTGAATGGATTAAATAGTTCAGTCAAAAGGCAGAGATATTCTGGGATTCATACAGCCCTCATTACTTTTCAAGAGGAGTATTTCCAACTGAGGAAAAGGCCTCCCCACAGTAACTCCACTAGGAAAGCTATCTCTTTAAGTTTGGAGTCTTTAGGGTTGTCTATAACCTGACAAGAACCCAAGTCCTGGTGTGACAGCATCACCTGTTGTGAAAGTGAATCCAGCAGTCCCTGGGTGTAGCAGCCTCTGTCAGCCTCCAAAGATATTACTGAGGCCTTGGCTGCAGCCTCCAGAGGATGATGGTTTCCACTGGGTAACTGGAGACTTCCCTTCTTCTAAGAATCCACAGTCATAGGAAATCCCCACCTAAACCTCTCCCTGGAATGCAGAATCCATGTGTGTGCCATCTGAGTGTGCATCCCTTTGATGTTTCTTATACACCATTTACAAAAAAATAGGTTTTCAAGTTTGAAATTCCCTCTGCACTGGGATCACAGGAGGCAAGTTCCACCATCCTCTCCCCATTTTCCTTGACCTTCACTTGCATGTACATTCATGCTTTATCCCTTCCCCACGGGCCACCCTCCACATGGAGCTTCAACTTGCTGGCCACTATCCAGAGCATGGCTCTTGCCTGTGGCTGTGGGGAATGCTTGCAGAGCAGCAAGTGTTTCCATTTTTCTGGGTGCCAGCAGTGCCCTTGGTCTTGAGGTCTTGGTAGTAAATAGCAGAGAGAGAGAGACCTTTCTCAGAGAGATAAAATCAGTGTATGATCAGTCTCCCACTCAGAGTTGGAATGGCTGTATCCTGGAGGTGAAAATGTCTCTCAGAATAGAGTTTGTAGGACAAGATGGCGGGCCAGACCAGCTGGGCTTGTCACCCTTCCCTCATGGAGCATGAGCCAGCTCTGGAGCCCACATGCAGGCAAAGGTCTGTGTAGGCTTGAAGACCATGGGAAGTGAAGTCATGTATGGTTAGGCGCATCCATGGGTGACAAAGTGGGGTCTGTGGTGGCAGCAGGGGATGTCTGGGGCTGAGAAGGGGATGTGTGGCTTGGCAGGTAGCAGTGTGCAGGCCTGAGCCATGTTTCAGGGGAAGGAAGAAGGCCATTTCAAAGAGAGAAAGGAAGGTGCCAGTTTTGGAGACATGAGGCATCATATCCAGTGAGGGGAGAAGAGGGTTCTGGGTGAAGAGACAGAGAGAGGCCTGCCGCCAGAGATGGGGCTAGCTCAGCATGGTAGACCGTCTGAGGACCTTCTGGGGGCCCTGAGTAAATCTGGGATGTGGGGCAGTCACAAGAGCCAGGACCCCAGCACCACAGAGACAACAAAGAAACAAAGGCACCATTACTTAAACTGAAAGCAAACCACTCTGTAGATCAAGCGCTCTGTGGGGAGGATGGGGAGGATGGAATAATACTTATCCTGAAACCATTGTAAATTTGGTGTGTGAATGGTGAACCACACCATTTACACACCAAAAATGATACATTTGCACTTTGTAAAGGCTCCGACCAAGGGTTCTGCCACGTTTGTGGAAAGACATCCCTTCCCAAATGATGTGACCAATCCTTAGCTATGCTACTCTGGAGACCTGCACACCAGGACACAATTCTGGTCTAAGACACTAGGCTCTCAGTGGCCTCCGATTCCCTGGAAGGGACAGGATCTCATCCTCAGTCCAAGATGTTTGCCCTCATCAGCTGCAAAGGCTGATGGTGGAACAAATGGGGACAGGAAGAACTGGAACTTGGGTAAGCTTGTGGGCTCCTAGGTCCAGGCCCAGAATCATAGTGTTTGCTGACTGGAAGCCATAATTTTACCCCTGAGCTTGGATGCCCTTCTGTACGAAATGCTAATGTGATGGCTGCCCTGTGAGTGGTTCTGAGAGGTAGTGTGTGGACTGTGTACAAGTTGCCATTTAGCTTCTATAGCATGTTGTTCCTGATGTGCAATTTCTTGTCTTACTAAATTGTTCTTTTTACATGTAAATAGCTATCATTGCCAATGGTTATTGGTTTTCTGTGTTGGCATTTTTTTACATATGTCTTCTTGTGGAAAGACACGGACAAATGTTCTTGTTTGTAACAAACAAACTCCTGTTTGTTTACAGGTGCAGAAAACTCCATAACGAGAGCCTTGCCCCCAGCAGTGCTGCTCAGTGACACCAGGAAGTACGGTTTAGGAAGAGGCATGATGTCTCAAAACAGAAAGAAAGCAGATGCTTGACTCACTTTCCATGTTGGCTGAACACTGCATTCTGCTCCTCAGGGTCAGCTCTTCCCTCCTGTGGAGCTCAGCCCTTTTTACTCCACATGTTCACTGTGCTGCAGTTTGGTGTCCCCATTAAGTGATGGGTGGTCATATTGTCCCTGATAAGACAAGAACAAGTAGGATACTGGGGATGGAGGAGGAAGGAGGCGCATCTGTGAATGGCATCCTTGTCCACAAAAGCAGAGCCTATGCCGCATAGAGCAAGATAAATGGGGTCATGATGAAGGTCTTTAAAATGTCTTTTCAGCCACGACTATGAACCCTACACTCAGTGTGCAAGGGCCTAGATATTAGCTATGAGAATAAGGGAGTGATTTGCTGTTATCCTGAGTCATCTTTAGCTCACATGCTTAATCGTTTTAGTTTATAATACTTGATAAGCTACAGAAAAAGTTAATCTAATAATATATAGATGTTTAATAATATATTATTAAATGTAGAGGGATATACATACTTTGTGAATATATAAACACACAAATATGGGATCTCAACACCACTGGCTGATGGTGAGTAATTTAAAGAGCATGCAGCCCACTGCACTAAGGTGCCCTTAGACTCACCCGCATCCTTGTCTGAGGTGTCCTCACATCTCCACAGCCCCTGCCTGTGCAAGCTCCCCACAGGCTGCAGGGTAGCCCTGCTGCTGGGGACAACGTTGTGTGAGCGATGATAAGGAAGCTGAGCTGCAGCAACCCTGCAGTCACACGGCTGGTCAGTGGCAGAGACCAGTGTCCAGCCTAGAGTGAGGACCCAGGTCCTACCCCTGGCCATGGGTGACAAAGTTTATAAAAGCTTCAGCCCTCCATGCCCACTACCTCACCTGGTGAGAGTCAGCAATACAGCCCCAGCAGATTTAGGTGGTCATTGGACCTCTTCATGGGCTCTCAGGTTCAATGAAACAGGGTCTCTGCTACCCAGGGGAGGGTTCAGACCCAATTCCTTATCGAGGAGACTCCCAGGCAGATCAGTGTTCATGTGGAGATACAGTAGCTGGGGTCTCAATCACTTACATAGGTACTTCCTTTTAGGTGTGGAAGCAGGTGCAACCTGCACAGGTATGCTGAGCAGCCTAGCTCATGTGGGTTAACACCTGCATGTAAATCTGAAAGATGCTGGCCTCTTGCTATTGAGAGAAGAGGAGAAAGTAAGGCAAGCAAGGAAACAAGTGGGAAGTCTCCCACTATATCTGTCAAAGATTAATTGAAATAAAAGGCCATGAATAGAAGGCCACAGTCAGAATGTGGTCGTGGGCAGCTTACATTCACTAATGGGCATTTCCTGAAGTGACTAACATACAATTGCACAGATAAGAGAACATCCACATGACAAGGGACACTTGTAAAACTTAGTTTCTTCAAAGAAAACCTTGTCAAATTGTTCACATGGGTGGAGACATCAAGCATATCCTTTTAGCTAAATCAAGTGAGAAAACAGAATTTACATCATGTATTGATGGTTTACTGCAGGTGAAATTGAAATGTCACCTCCTTAAAGGGAAAGATAAAAATACTTTTCAGGCATTTAGAAAACCTATAATCTGGGATTCCATTTAAAATAAATGCCCAGAGCAACTTTTCTCAAATGGGTTTTCTTGAAAATTTATTCCTTGGAAGCAATTTCTACAGTGATGCCCCAGATTTTATGAGCTGAGCTTATAGTTGTACAAGCACAGACCCACACATGCACATGCATACACACACAGGCACCTACGTGCATGTACACACAGACACGTGTGCACACACACATGCACACGGGTGCACATGTATGCACACGTGCACACACAGATACACGCACACATGCATATACCGACACACATGCAGACACCGGTGCACATACATCCACATACAGACACCAGTGCACACATATGCACACACGGACACTCCACACACGTGCACATACAGACACATCCACACACAGGTGCGTGCACACACACTCACACATCCACACTGCACACATAGATACTCCCCAGGCACATACAGAAATGTATGCGCATACATACACAGAGGCAGAGTTGGGTATAGTCATCTCTACAGTTTTGTTTCTATATGTTGTTTCTTTAGGATAGTGACCACTAACTTCGGGCTCATGTTCAACTTATGTCCTCACTCTCCCCATTCTTATGTTTTGGAATGTTTTATCTCTCCGTCAAGTCAGCATCAAAGGCATTGGGAGACCACCATTAAGAGTGACAGTTCTCGGGACGGGAATACAGGTGGCGGCCTCCTGGTCTCCGGCCCGGAGGAGCCGAGAGCCCGGGGCCCCACTCCTCGGTGCGCCCTCAGAGAACGGCGCCCAGTTACTCCCGTCTGCCTGACTTCCAGCCGTGCTCCAAGCTAGCCGAGCCTGCGACCGGTTCAAGGGAAAGAAACCGAAAAGGCCAAGGAACGATATGACAAAGCAACAATGAAACTTCATATGTTGCATAATCAGTATGTATTGGCACTGAAAGGGGCGCGGCTGCATCAGAATCAGTATTATAACACCACACTTCCTTTGCTTCTGGACTCTTTACAAAAGATGCAAGAGGAAATGATAAAAACACTAAAAGGCATATTTGATGAATACAGCCAGATAACCAGTCTTGTTACAGAGGAAATAGTGAATGTCCATAAAGAGATTCAAATGTCAGTTGAACAGATAGACCCTAGCACAGAATATAATAATTTCATAGATGTTCACAGGTATGGAAAACCTTGACTGACGCTGTTATAGTGGAATCACTACTGGACAGAAAATCCGGGACCTGAATTCTCAGTTGTTACTTTCGTGAAAGCGAATAAAGGAAACCTTATTTAAAATGCAATCTGGACGCCTAAAGGGGGAGCTCTCCTGTTCCACTTCTGGTCCTCGGTTGCAGACCCCAACAGGAAGAAGCCCACTTGACTACCCACCCCAGCCAGAGGAAGGAAGGATTTCTCCTTGCCCAGCAACAAGCTCAGCCAATGAGAAGGCATGAACGCTCAATTCTCTTCAATGAGCTTTTGTCCAAAGAAATCACCCCCCAATTTCCTCCTTTGCTCTATAATTTAATATTTCTCTCCTTTGCTCTCGACTTGCGTATGGTTTGCCAGAGCTTTGCACGGCTCAAAGTGCGATTTCTCTCCCGTTCCTGAATAAACCCATTTTGCTGATTAAAAAAAAAAAAAAAAAAAGAGTGACAGTTCTCTGTCATCATGGCTGCATCATGCCTTTCAGCGTACCTCTTCCTCCAACCCTTAGGACCACCTACAGGGTAGACATGGCACGGGACTATTTGCTGTTTACAGCCACAGAATCAGGAATTGGGACTGAGGGGGGTGTGTGTGTGTGTGTGTGTATGTGTGCATGTGTGTGTGTGTGGTGACTGCATTTTCTATTTATAGGGATAAATGTCTGTATTGCTCATTTTGTTCTTCTACTTAAAAGGCCTATTTGTGTTAATAGGGTAAAACGAACAAATTTTTAAAATAACTTCAAATTTTTTAGATAATTCATCTAATAAAGTTTTATATTTATTTTAATTATTTAAAATTATATAGATATAGTATATAATTATATAGTATATAGATCTATAATGTGAAAGGTTAGATTCTGCAAGGTGACTAAATTAGGTGACCAAATGTGCAAGTATGATGGATGTTTGTATCTAAGGCTAGTTTGTTTTTGTTTGTTTTTATTTGTTTTTGCCTGTCAAACTAAAAACAATCTTGATTACCCAATAGATTTTTTTCTTTGGCAAGACTATTCTCTATTTATCAATCATTTGAACTATGAAAACTCAAATAAGTATAGAAATTCAAGTAGAGAGTGTTAGCAATAGGAAGATTGCTTGGGATTTCAAAGACAGTAAAAAGTATTAATTTCTGAATTAAGAGAGAAAACTTTGTATGTTTTGGATTTGGGAAAAGCTGATTGGCCTTGATGTGCCATGAGAAGGGATAGAACTCAAATTATCATGGGGACTTACCCGCCATGAAACGAATGATGAAATTGAGTTGAATGTTGCCCATTATGAATTCTGTAGCAGAGATTGGAATTCTGGTCATCAAAAAGTAAAATGCCAATAAGATTTATATGGCCAATTGGCCAGTCCAGGACAACAGCAAATTGTTTTCTATCATTAGATGTACACCTGTCCAGTGGCTGGGCTCCTGGTCCACCTTGCATGGCCCCCACTCTTCTTGCCCCTTCATGCTCTCCATCAGTCTGGTCCGTTCTGTGTTTTACTTGGTGAAGCTGAAGAAAAGAGTGAAGAGGTTTTGGGTCCTGCCAGTTCTGTGTGCATGTGAACAGCAGTGTTTTATCAGCACCAGTGTAACCAATACGGTTAATATGGTTTTAGTTATATAATTTTTATTCCAACATACAGAACATGAGTGAGGCCATGGCAGCCTTATTGAGTCACACCAGAAATAAATTTCCAGTGTGAGATAAAAACAAAATACAATATAAAATGACTTCAGGTATGAACAGGAAGGGAAAAAAAAAAAAAAAAGAAAACTCTGGTCTGGTTTTGGCAAGCAAGGAGTCTCAGAAACCAATCACTTAAAATGTTTCTAAATGCTGCACATACCATCAGTTGACATGATAAATATAGAGCCATAGATGTCAACTTAAATTAAAACTATTTTTAATAAAATTGTTTTAATTATTTTGACCCATTTTTAGAATGTTAAGGAAATCACTCAAACATGAAAAACAAGGCCTGTTTTTTGTGTTTTTTTTTTTAATTTAAAAAAAAAAATTTTATTTTCTCAGTCACGTGATAAATGCAAGTAACCAGAAAGAGACAGAGAGAAGTACCTGTACCAGCACAAGGGCGAGCATGATGAGGCATGTGAAGTGCTCTGCCTCATGCAGTGTGGATTGGCTGTGTGCAGGGCTGTCGAGTGCGCCTCCTTTGAGGTCACGGTGGAGGGAAATGTGGGATATGTTGCAAATCTTCTAACTGGAGTCTTCACACCTGGTTTGGAAATCTAGGCTGCTTCTCTATCCAAGTGACACACTGGCCAGGGTCTTGTGACAGGTATGGGATCCCCCACTCACAATAATGATTTCCAACAGCTGTATATTCTTCAGTCCATGATTGTACAGAATGAGGTCCTCAAACTATTCTATTAAAAAATTATTCTCCTTGCTGTTCGTTTTTAGGTAATCATGTTTTCTCTCTAGCAACTTTATTTTTCTTTGATTTCCAGAAATTTTATTTTGATATGCTGAATTTATTTCAAAAAATTTCATGGGAATCATAGGTTTTCTTATATTTGTGACTGGATATCTCTCAGTTTTCTCTCTTCAAATATTGCCTCTGTAATTCTTACCTTTTTTGGACTCCAACTGCATACATGCTATCACTTTATCCTCTGTCTCTGTATTCTGTGGTTCATTTTTGACATTCTTATCTATCTTTCAGTTCACTATTTTCATTATACATTATTATCTATGGTTAATAAAAACTTTACCTAGCCTTCTTGTATTACCTCTTTATTTTATTTGTCTTGGGTTCTGGTCATGCTTTATATTATAGTCATACTATTTTTTTTTTTTTCAAGCAGAGTACAAGACATTTTATACAAGCACTTGTAGAAACAGTTTGAGGTCTGTGAGAGTATTACCTTTCTTAAGGGAGAATTCTGGCCAATCCTAGGGATTCCAGAAATCTTATCTCTTTTAATTTGATTTTAAGAATCAAAGTAATTTGATGTCTGCTTGATTGCCGTGCAATGCTCAGGCTAATCCCAGGGACAGGCCTGCGGGGGGAGCCTTGCTCTTACCAGTGGACAGATCTGCGGTTGTCTCAAGGTGGTCTCTTTGGCTCCTGGTACCCTGAGTTGCCAGTCATTGATACCCAGCAAAAGCTGCTCCAAATTTTCTCACCCCACTCAGCCCCACTCCTGTCCTAAATCATGACCCCTTGATTAACCATAGCCATGTTTCTTATTCCTTTAGAAAGATGATGTTCTTATGTCTTATCCAGATTTCCTGTTATTTCTCAGGAGGGAAGGCTGTTCTCATTCACCAAGTCCGTCATCGCTGCGAGCAGAGCCTCCAGTCCCAGTCTCCTTCCCTGTCCCTCTGACCTGCACTCATGTCTCCATAGTGACATCCATAGTTACCCTCCGTCCCTGCACATCTCTTCCAGGCATGCAGTTTGCTCAAACTTCTGCACATTCTTGAGTTTCCTAAAATTTTCGTATCATTCATTTCTTTAGCGTGACATTTTAACTCAGATTTTTCTATGTGATGACAAACGTTTAGCTCTCAAAAAATGCAGTGGCCTAATATGGCAAATACATGCTCTAAAAAATGAATGCACCTGCACTCTACAAAATGTGTTACGTATTTCTTATACTCAAAATCCACAACTCCCACCTTCATGTATGCATATGAGAGAGGCTGAAAATAGTTTGAGTGCAATCAGTAATTTCCTTCAGTGTAAGTTTTTTCTTCAAGGCACAGCATTTCTGCCATTTTATAGGATGTTTTAGAAATGAATAGAACTATTTAAAATTTGGCAAAAAGCTTTTTGTTTGTCTTGCATAAGTTGTTTTTCCTCTGCTGCTAAAATTTCCAAGTTGTGGTCCATTTCAGATAGTTGTAGCTCTCAAGAAATATTAGACACTTCTTGCTGAAGATACCATAATTTTCGTATTCTTAATTTGGCTTAGTCTTACTTTCTTATTGATTTTCCAAATTTGATTTTGTTCAGTACCAATTACTTGTTCCAGAAGCCCTGTGCCCATTTTTAAGAGATACCCCTTAATTACACTGCAGTTACAAGGGATTGCTCTGTGGAAGCCACTGTTTTCTGGAGTGGGAGTGAGGGTTTAGAAGATCCACATGTAGAAATGCTAGACTCCCTTCAAAGCACGGGTGCTGGCTTCAGCATTGACAGACTTCACTGCTGAAGACACAGCAAGGGAGCCCGCTTTATGATGGGGAAATTGCAATCTAATGATGACACCTCTCTTTCATCCTTCAGGGGCTAGTGGATCCAGGGCTCATGGTTTCTTGCTTTGCCCACTCAGAAAACCTCTGTTGTTCTCTGCTGGGATATATTAGGAGGAATCGAGTGCTGCTCCTGCTTGTGCAAGTCAGATGTTTCTGTCTCTTGTATTCTACTGTGCTGTCTTTCAAGGACTTTGCTCAAAGACACAGCAACAAATAACAACAATCAAAAAAATAGTCTATAGCAACAGCTGCTGAGAACCTGTAATACACAGCTTGTGGGTTCCTACTCAAGGGGCTTGAGCTCCTACACCTTCACTGTCCATGACACTCATTGTATTTGTTGGACTGACTAGCTTCTTCTGTCTTCTATCTAAAAGAGCATCAAAGGCAAGTAATAAGCAGAGATCTTTCAAAAACACCTGTCAACCAGAGAGTAGAGAAGAGAACTACATGTTATGATTACTTCCCAGAAGCACAAAGTGTAACAGGAAGTTATTTCCTGAACATAAATGATGCTTTAATCCACTGAAATAGAACGTATCCCTATCCCTCCTCCTGGTCAACTGTCAAGTGGGATTTGGAGGTTCCTTCTCTTTCTTGCTAAATCATGACTGATTTCAATAGGGCCAGGTGGGGTCATAGGAACGGCCATTAAAACTTTAGCATGCTCTGGCTGCTATATTTCCCACTTCTGAGTTAAGAACACATAGGCCTTTTCTCCTTTGAAAGACAACACAAGAATGGCAAGTGATCATTGAGTTCATTCACACAGAATGTTCTACATAGATGAGTGCTGACAATCCCAAGGCCCCTGCTCGGGGAGGGGCTGTCCTTCCCAGCAGTGATGACAGCTCTCTTATCCCGCAGAAGGAAGAGAGTGGCAGTGGGCTATAAGCCACCATGTAGGTGTGCGCTCCTGTGAAAGGTGGGCTGGGCCAGAGGCTGAGTGTGGGCAGGCATGAAAAGTGAGAGCATCACCTCAGTCCTGTGAAATACCCTCTATTCCTTCTTCAGTGACACCAGCCTGAATCCAAAACCTCTGAGTAAGCACAACTGAAGTGACAGAAATGGTGACTTAAAAACATTCATTGTTTCCACTTGAGCTATTGAGTGATGTTCTGGTGAAAGCTATTCTTAGATTTAAAAAGAAGCACACGGAAAAGTGCTTCAGATCAGATGTTGAGTCACTGAAGCAGCATCACAGAGGGGTGGCTGCAGGAGCTCTGCACTTGGGCCCCTCACTGGTCATTCTGCATCAGAGTACGTCACCCCTGAAGGTCAGGTGCGGCAAGAGAGGGGAGTCAGGGAGGTGTCCTCAGGCAGATTCCTGCTCAGGGTTCCTTCGTCTCTGGGCTTCTGCGCTCCCATAGACTTGCTTCAAGAGTTTTCTTCCACTCCATTCTCTTTCACTTTTCATTTGGAAATTCCATATACTCCATGTGTTATACCATTGAAAGTTGTCCAGCTTTTGGATTCTCTGCAATTCCTTTTTTCCCTCTTTTTCTCTTTGAATGAAGTTCGTGTAATTTCTATTACCTGTCAAGGCTGAGTCTTTGTTCAGCTGTTGGGAGTTTATTGAGTAGCCTTTCGAAGACACTCTTTATCTCTGTTACTGTGCTTTTGATTTCTAGCATTTCTAGCATTTCCACCTGATTCTTTCTCCTGCTGTCTCTCTCCTGGAATCACCCGCCTCATCGTGGAGGTGATCCCCTCCCTGATAGCTTCCTTTTTCATTATGGTCTTTAACGTATTTGTCACAGCTCCTTTATCTTCTCCCTGTGATGGTTTCAACATCTCTGTCATATCCGGGTCTGGTTCTGATGATTCTTTCATCTCTTCAGACTATCTATGCTTGCATTTAGATACCTCAACATTTTGATGAAAACCACACATGTGGTACAGGACAATGCCTCCTGAGGAATGGCTAGGAATTACACTGACCTGGTCAGGAGCTGGACTGGGTTTGAGGTGTGTTGCTGCTACGGGTACTCACAGTCTACCAGACACTTCTAGTGATACCTCTAGTGTTACCTTGTGGTTATGATGTGGGCCAATTTGCCAGAGTATTTTTCTGAACATCTGCTTTCAGCCAGCCTGCATACTTCCACAAGAGCTCCTGCCCTCCTCTGGGGCAGGACTTCCACTACTTTGCTGTCCACCACCTGTGGATATTTCATACACAACTGCTAGGAAGCACTAGATATTTCATGTACTCCTGACAGAAAGGCAAAATGATACAACCATTCTGAAAACAGTATGGCAGCTTCCTATAGAACACATGCAACTTTGCATATGATTTTGCGAGCAGTCAGCATCTATCACAGAGGAATGGAAACCCGCATCTACGTAAAAATCTGTATATGAATGTTCATGGAAGCTTTGTTTGTAATAGCCCCAACCTGGAAATAACCTAAATTCCTCTTGATAGGTAAATTCCATAATTTTTAGAATTGTTCTTAATAGAATAACATTTCTTAGGAGAGTTGACTATAGGATTCACGTGAAAAGGTAATATCTATTGAAGAGTGCCCTCAGGCCACAGGGTTATCTTTTTCTTTCTTTTATTCCCCTGCAGGCTAAAGCTCCCCCATCCCTTATGGGAGGCATGGGAGAGGGTCTGAATGGATTTCACAGTGGCTGTACTTCCCTACCCCAACTGAAATCCCTGTCCACCAATGGCCTTGGACCAGTTTGGCTACCTCCCTGCCCCCAAGAGATTGAGGCTTTTGTTTCCAGGGAAAGTAGGGAAGATGCTTCTGGGAGGTTTGAGGATAGCTGCCCTGGCAGCTTCCTCTGGGCCCCACCAGTTTTCTCTGCCATCACCTTAGGTGGCTTCTGGAGAAAAAGTTCTACACAAATGTGGAAATCACCCTGAATGTGTAGCTCTCAGGGATTTAATATTTTTATGTAAGCCCATACTTGTCTCTTAGCAGTTAGAAATTTTCTAACTGAGTCTCCTTAATAGCTTGCATGGCATCAGATAACATCAACCCCCATAAGGCTGATAATTCCCTCAAATCTGCTCATGTGCTTTTGTCTAAAGCATCAGGCAATCAAAAAGAATGAAATCTTGCCATTTGCAATGACATGGATGGAACTAGAGGTTATTATGCTAAGTGAAATAAGTCAGTCAGAGAAAGACAAATACCATATGATTTCACTCATATTTGAAATTTAAGAAACAAAATAGATGAACATAGGCAAAGGGAAGGAAAAATAAAATAAGATAAAAACGTAGAGGGAGGCAAATCATAAGAGCTTCTTAACTATAAGAAACAAACTGAGGGTTACTGGAGGGGAGGTAGAGGGGATGGGGCAACTGGGTGATGTATATTAGAGAGGGCATTCGATGTAACGAGTGCTGGGTGTTCTATAAGACTGATGAATCAATGAATTCTACCTCCAAAACCAATAATACGGTATATGTTAATTAAATTTAATCTTAATTTTTTAAAATAAAGCATCTGCCATTGATTTCAATATATATTTGGTGTTTCAGGAAGGAGGATGGGAACAAATGGAAAAAAGCTACAGCAACCTCTTTTTCAACTTCCTCTCTTGTGATGTAATATTATTGCTATAATATTGAAATTCATAGTAGTTGGACTAAGTCTGAAAACAGCTTAGGCTATTGAATTCATAATTCAACATTCAAAGCAACAAGATAGCCTTACAAGACAATGTTTTGCAGATTCTGTTTGAAGATACTATGATGGATAAATTCATTTATGCATGCAAAAACCAAAGTTTTAAAAATATATATATTTTGTGTGAAGCATGTGCTGCATAAACATATTTTATTAATTGTCATCATTTTGAAAAACACTTCCTACTATTTAATAAAGCTAAATGTGGGTGCTACAGGGAGGGATTTTCCTTTGTCTCCATATTTGCTTTTGGATAAATTTAAGTGAGCTTCAAGCCACTGACAATACCTTCAATTTCAATATGACAAAGAAGCAGATGTTGGATAATTCCATTATACTACCTACATTTATTTATTGCATCTTCTCATCTATTAATGTATTCCATTACTGAATTAAATTTTGTTAAGAAAAGAGTGGATAGCCAACATTTTGGTCTTCTTGTCTTCTTAAAGTGCGAGATATATATATATATATATATATATATGAATGAGATGTTTAACTATAAATATACATTTATTATGTCTAAAGCATGTGTGTGTGTGTATATATCTATGCTAAATATACATATATTTATCTCCCCTATTGAATGCAATAATTCAATATTTGCTAATTTGGTGTTTATGGCAACTTTGTAGAACATAACTACCATGAACAATGAGAATCAGTTGTACATCTTTAGTTGTATAGTATGAGTTGATTATATATTTAAGCATTGTTTTAAAGTTTTGGCTCACAGAAAATGTACTATAAACTAGTGTCTAGATAAATTGTAAGTATTAGATAAACTTCATAAATTGGACTAAATAACAAAACTGTGTTGACAGGAATGAAAAACATGGCTGTCCAGGAGACAGCACTGTGTGCAAGGTGGGGTCTGGGTGTGAGCATCACCTGTGAAGGCAGACACCTGTGACCTAAAGTGTGAAAAGTGGCTCAGCAGTGCAGACTCAGGGTGTGTGGACCCATCAAGCTCCCCTGATGAGAACCTGTCTATTATTTCCTTCAAAACTGCGAGGCAGAAATTGCAGATGGAAAAATAATCTGTGAGTCCCATATCAATGAGATTACCTGGTTTAAGGAGTACTATTGCTATTATGAGTGGATAAGGGTGTTTTTCTCATGAATTTAGTAAAACGTAGCATTCTCCAGTCTGTAATATTCATCTTCTGGGGTGTTCTTCAAACAGGGAGAGTGAGAAATTAGGACAGATGGAAGAATGGGGCATACCCACAAATAAATTTTGCATTCGTTCAATAATTAAGCAACATATTTTCTGTATACCTAATGAAAATGTAAACACTGTGCAGAGTTATTCCTGTATAAACCATTGCCATAACATATGATGGGATGGAGGGGAGATCCCCCACAGCTGGTCAGTTTGGGGGCTGAGTCAGCCAAGAAGTAGTGTCACCAAGATGGATTCTCAGGTCACACAGGAGTAGATGGAATCCCATGGGAATCTTTATCATTTTGCAAAAAAATCATATGTTTTGGAGTATTTTTCTTGTCTTAACACCAGTGAAGCTAGAGTTTAAGGTTAGGTCTGTACTTGTGCTTAATTAATAAAATTCCATTACTTTTAAAATTCAATTTAATTTTGCCTCAGAGAAAACAGAGCAGAGAGGATTGAGTAGATTTATTTTTACACTGTTTGAGAAAGCATTTTGTGATGATGAAAATAAACTGATGCTTAATGATCACCGGTGTGGCCACCACTGTAGACACCATTACTAGGATGTCCGCATCACTGGTGCGGCCGCCGCATCACTGGTGCGGCCGCCGCATCACTGGTGCGGCCGCCGCATCACTGGTGCGGCCGCCGCATCACTGGTGCGGCCGCCGCATCACTGGTGCGGCCGCCGCATCACTGGTGCAGCCGCCGCAGTATACATCGTTACTACGGTGTAGGGTCACTGATATGGCTGCCACTATGACTACTGCTAGGGACACTGTTGCTGTTGCTTATAGCTCACCCACCACTGCCCAGCCCTAGAGTTTGCAAAGTTCCTGTACGTCATGGTGCCATGTTGGCCCTCCTGGTATATGGGCAGGCCCGGGTGTCTCTGGGTTGGGGGTGGTGTCTCTGGCAGGTGTAAATTAAGATCACTTCCTGGCCAGTCACTTAATGTAGGTAGGTGGACAGATGGGGCCCAAGGAGTCACTGAGGATCTCCTGGGTGCGTGTTGTGCTGCTACCAAGAATGGTGGTGGGGATCCAGGCTGTCAGGAAGGAAGTGCACTTCTCCTACCTGCTGGCTGTCCACAGGTATCCTATAGGACCTTCGGTATGTGTTACTGGGCTCTCCTAGCATCATAGACAGGATTCTGCTGGATCCTTCCTGGACCACCCTCTGTTTCTAGGTGGGGGGTCAAGAGATGTCACACCTGTGTCTCTTCTTTTGTTGGCTGGGGACTCATCAGATGCTTGTTGCCATTTTCTCTCCAGTCCTGGAGCTCCTGACAAGTTCACCTTTACTGCGTCACTCAGAGTTCTCTTCTGCTTATCCCTCCTGATGCTTCTGAAGTTTATGATTGTGCTCAGCAGGTGGAGCAAGAGGAAGTGCTCACCACTGCCCTGTCCATAGCAGTGGCCCCAATGTTAGTTTTAATTTCTGACTATGACCCCATAGTTTCTGTGTCTGTGAACTTCAAAATTCCTTTATTTTGTGTTGATTAGCAGACAATATATTTAGTGAGTATTGAAATTTAATTTACGTATTTGTATTTTTTTCAGCACATTAAACATTTCATTTCTTTGTCTCTGGATTTTAGTGTTTCTTTTGAAATATTGGTTATCATTCCTTTGATTTTTTTTTTAACTATTGGAAAAATCTGAGTCCATACTTCCTCAAATGTCATTTTTGTACTTTCCTCCTTCTTCCACCAAAACTTTAATTCCACACGCTTCCATATGTTTCTTCTCCTTTATCTTTACTATTATTTTTCTCCATATCTCAATATCTGTATTTCCCACAGCTTCTCTTCTCCCATGTAAGCTGTGGTTCCATTCACTAAGCTCATATTTTCCACTAGATTCTTAGAGATTTTAATTCTCCAGTAAAAGTCTTCATGTTTTCCTGGACATACTAATAATTGTTATTTTAAATTATTGCTCAGTAACTCCAATATTTGTATCATTTCTGTTTTTTTTTTCTTTTTGTCAGTTTTTGTCTTTTTGCCCTACTTATTAACATGCCAGGTAATTTTTTATTGAATGGCAGAATTTATGTACAAAACATAGAGGCACTAGGGTGATGCTTACTGCTCTTCAAGACATTTTTTTGCCTCGAAGATGTCAGGGTCTCAATCCAGCAGAGTTTGGGTTCAGATACCTTTACAAATAGCCTATTTGTACTATGTCCTCACTCTAACTGTGAGTCACATACCTGTGAGCCCCAGAAGCTTTGCAGAACCCATCCATCCATTGCCTTTCTGTCCCCCAAAACCACCAAATGCTGAATTTCCTCTTCTACTCATTGGTATTTCTGCTAGTTCCCACTCAGTTTTTCTGAAAGGCAATGCCATGGTAAGAAGGGGCTTGGATTTAGTTAAGAAGGTTTAATTGCATATTTTCTTGCAGGAGAATTGAAATAGATGAAAGTAGCCAATTAAAGTGTTCTCTAGGCATGCAATTTTTGATCAGGTTGACACCTGTAACCCCAACTCATATTATCAGAAGTCATCAAAATTACAAATGTGAGAAACATTTTCTTTAGGAAATGTTGTTGGATATTATACATGTATGAACTAAGACTCTGTGATAACACAATCACCTGACATCAAATACACTAGATAGTGTTTACAACATAGGAAAGAGTACTTATTCTTTTGTTAATTATTTTATTAACATATAATGTATTATTTGCCCCAGGGGTACATGTCTGTGAATCGTCAGGCTTAGATACTTCACAGCACTCACCATACCACATACTGTCCCCAATATCCATAACCCAGCCACCTTCTCCATACATCCCTCCCCCTAGCAACCCTCAATTCATTTTGTGAGATTAAGAGTCTCTTATGGTTTGTGTCCCCCCGATCCCATCTTGTTTCATTTTTTCCTTCCCTAACCCCCAAACCCTCCACTCTGCCTCTCAAATTCCTCATATCAGGGAGATCATATGATAGTTTTCTTTCTCCAATTGACTTATTTTCCTAAGCATAATACCCTCTAGTTCCATCCACGTCATCGCAAATGGCAAGATTTTATTTCTATTGATGGCTGCATAGTATTCCATTGTATGTATGTATACAACATCTTCTTATTCCATTCATCTGTTGATGGACATCTAGGTTCTTTCCACAGTCTGGCTACTGTGGACATTGCTGCTATAAACATTTGGGTGCACATGCCCCTTCAGATCACTACATTTGTATCTTTAGGGTAAATACCCAGTATTGTGATTGCTGGTCGTATGGTAGCCCTACTTTCAACATTTTGAGGAACTGCCATCCTGTTTTCCAGAGTGGCTGCACCAGATTGCATTCCCACCAACAGTGTAGGAGGGTTCCCTTTTCTTTGCATCCTCACCACCATCTGTTGTTTCCTGACTTATTAAGTTTAGCCATTCTGACTGGTGTGAGGGGGTATCTCATTGTGGTTTTGATTTGTATTTCCCTGATGCCGAGTGATGTTGAGCACTTTTTCATGTGTCTGTTGGCCATCTGGATGTCCAGAAGGATGATTTTTATGTGGCGCCACGGACAGATCTACATGCTTACAAAATCCATGTGTGGAAGCCCTCACCCTGCAGTGTGTGTGCATGTAAGGCTGGTGAGGAGGTGATCAAGGTTCAGTGAGGTCACAGGGTGGGTTCCTGACCCGATAAGATCACTGTCTTTGTAAGAAGGGCAAGAGATCTAGAGTTCCCTATCTTTCTGTGCAAACAGCCAGAGGAGGCCACTTGAGGACACAGTAGGAAGGTGGCTGCCTACAAGCGAGGTACAGGCTCTCACCAGAAACCACATTTGTAGGCACCAAGATAATGGACTTCTACCTCCAGGACTGTGAGAAAAAATTTTTTATTGTTTAAGCCACTCCCTGGGTGGACTGATATATGTGATGATATGATTCATTTTTTAAAAAAGATTTTATTTATTTACTTATTTATGATTCTTTTTTTTTAAGATTTTATTTATTTATTTATTTATTTATTTATTTATTCAACAGAGACAGCAAGAGAGGGAACACAAGTGGGGGGAGCCAGAGAGGGAGAAGCAGGCTTCCCACTGAGTAGGGAGCTGGATGCGGGGCTCGATCCCAGGACCCTGGGATCAGAGCTGAGCTGAAGGCACACACTTAACGACTGACCCCCCCCCCCAGGCGCCCTGATGGTATGACTCATTATTTGAAATACAAAATATATGAGGTACATTGTAGCAGGCATCCCTTGAGCCACCTTAATGTACATAACTATACTTCTTAAATAGTCTATTAAACAAATAAATCCCATAAGAACATCACAGATAAATTCCTACACATCCATGAGGTAGTATAATAACTAGACTTCAGAGGAGAAGTCCCTGTGTGGTCTTCGCATGGTATGTGATGGACAGAAGGGAGTGCAACTAGCCCAGGTTTACGGTTAGAAGGACAGCAAATGCAGGATATGAAGAAAGAGCCGACTATAGCTTCCATCTTTTCTGTAAGAGGACCCTGGACTTGTTTCAGAGCAATCAGAAAGACCCCATCAATAACGTCCTGGGCAAACACGCTGGTTCTCTTAAATCTACCTGTTTCTACACATGTTGCCCTTCCCTGAACTCTGGACCTTTGTTCCCATAATGTGATATTAATCAGGAAGGGATATTGTATAAAGATAGATAGAAGATTGGGACAGAATAGAGAGCCCTGGACTAGATCCACAAATGTGACTAACTGATTTTTAACAAATAGGTAGTCTTTCAGAGGAGGAAGTATAGTCTTTGCAAGAGATACTGCTGAAGCAATAGACATTTATAGGCAGAAATCAAGATTTAAAAAAAGAGAGAGAGAAACAGCTTCATACCTCATATACAAGGTGATTCAAAATGGATCACAAACTCAAATGTAAATTACAAAACTGTAAACCTTTAGGAAAAACATCAGAGAAAGTCTTTGGGACATAGGACCACACAGAGTTCTCAGGTTTGACATGAAAAACATGATCCATAAACAGAAAAATTGATGAGTTATACCACACTGGCCTGAATGACTTACCAGAGGGATCTACTTATTTCTCACATTCAATGGGAGTCTGTCCTAGATGTGGTCCCCCACCCCCAAACACAGAAATACAAGCTATTTAAAAACAGGAGACTTTTTCCCTTTGTTGTAAGATCCACCTCTGTCATGGACTGTATTATGTCATCCAGTACTCATATGTTGACGCCCTAACTCCCAAAGAGACTGTATTTGGAGTTGGGGACTTTGAGAAGCTAATTGAAGTTAGCGAGGTCATAAAGGGGCCAATCCCTTTTCCAATAAAGGGGCCAATCCCTGATCCAATCCAAAATAAGAGTATTCTTTTTTTTTTTTTAAGATTATTCCATTTATTTATTTGAGAGAGAGTGTGAGAGAACAGCAGGTAGCAAGGAGAGGGGAAAGGGCAAAGAAGAGAAGCAGACTCCCCACTGAGTGCAGAACCCAATATGAGGCTCAACCCTGCAACCCTGAGATCATGACTTGAGCCGGACGCTTAGGTGACTGAGCCACCCAGTGCCCCCATATGGGTGTTTTTATAGGAAGAGATTCTAGAGATGGTCCTCTGTCTGCACACTCACAAAGGAGAGGCCTACATGGACACAGCAGGAATGGGGCTGTCTACCCAGGACATGAGCTCTCACCAGCACCCCACCTTGCTGGCACCTTGATCTTAGATTTCCAGCCTTCAGGACTGTGCAAATTAAATGTCTCACTGTTTAAGCCCTAGCAGAGTAACATAATCTCGAATGTCTAGGAGCCAGCGAACATGAAGTTGGTGGACAGTAGCTATTTGTTGAGTGAAGTCAGTGGGTACCATCCCCTTAGAAGAATTGCTTAAGTCATTGTCTTGTCACAGCACCATTGAACCTCCATTCCCAGAACCAGCAGGGCTGAACTTGAAGTGAGTCAAAGAGGCCCTATTTGCCCCTTCTTTGGTAACAGTGACAACCTGCACATGCATGTGAATTGGTGAATATAGGTTAAGTGTTTAAGCTAACCAAAGGCATGTTTGAATATATTTTCTTATGTTACTTCAGAAATAGTGCACGACAAATAATACTATGTGTTCAGAACACGTAGCACAGAATAAAAGTTCTAGAAGCTTCATATGATTCCATTTTCCTTTCTGTAGCGAGAATGGATGACCAACACTGCTCCATTAAGGGGAAGAACATTCAATTGTGCTGTGAAGTTCTGGTAAGTCTGTTAAATGAAACAGTAGTACTTTAGAGTTGTGTTTTATAATATATTAATTTATCTCTGAAACATAAATAGCTTGGGGAAATGATTCATGTATATTTGGGAATAATGGTTTGCTGGTTGGTTGGTTGGTTGGTTGCTACTGAAGAAAATCAAATTAGGAAGCTGATTAATAAGCTATAAGAGGCTGCTGAAATGGGATCTCGTGACAGTTTGATTTGTGAGAGTTCTTCAAAGCATCTTTCGTCACGCACTGTCAACACAGGGGCATCCGCACAGACTCCCAGCAGTTAACGAGCTGCGCTAAGCCGCTGCTGCCTTGTTTTCTTTGTGGTGGCCAACTGCTTCCCCAGGTTTCTGTCATTCTATAGTGCAGCTAGAGCAAGCAGAGGAAGCGGAGGGCTCCCTAGGTCTCAGCAGGAGACGGGAAATCAGCAGGGTTGGGGGAGCGCAATAAATTTAGCCCTGTGTCTGGAGATGTGTTTCCCACTTCACGGGGTTCTACGCCTTCATTCTTTCCCTCAGCCTGTGTTTCCAAGAGGTGCTATCCCAAGTATTTTCACTGGGAACAAGGAGTGGTTGGTTTTGTGCTTTTTCTACATTTCCATACATATGGGGTACTTATATTCTGGTGGGGAGTTCTTTGCTTTCTGCAGACTCCAGAGCAGCCTTTCTGTAGACGTTTCCCCACACAGGTGTATAAAACAAGAGGGACGGAGAGAAAGGTAGAAGTGAGTCAGCAATTACACTGTGTATATGTGCTTATATTTCTGTCGCTTGTGCAGAGCCCCCTATGTTCTAATGGTGCACAGATCACAGGATCAGTCTTGGTCAGAGGCCAGTCATTTTCCAAACTGCATTTTAAACTGTGAGTATATAGATCTGTGTTCTCATGCTGGTTAATTTTGTGTGCCAGTTTGACTGGGCTCAGGGAGACCCACATAGTGATAAACTTTTGCTCTGGTTGTCTGTGAAGGTATTTCCAGAAGAGATTAGTATTTGACTCAGTGGCCTGCCTAATGAAGATGCCCTCACCAAAGCAGGTGGGCCTTATACATTACAAGGAGAGCATGAAAGGAACAAAAATGTAAAGGAAGTGGGGGGGGGAGGTAGAGAAAGGGCTGAGACATCCATCTTCTGTAATCATATCAGTGCTCCTGGTCTCAGGTCTTTGGACTCAGACTGAGTGACACCACCAGCTCTCCTGGGTCCCCAGCTTGCAGATGGCAGCTCGTGGGACTTCTCAGCCTCCATCACCCCAGGACCCAATGCCAGTTATAAGTCTCCTCTGATGCCTCTAGGGATCTCTTACTGGTTCTGTTTCTCTGGAGAACCTTGACCGATCTGGGCCAGCCACATCACCTTTGATGATAGAGGAGATAGTTTTCTCAAGGCTGTTTGGCTGCTTGATTATACGCTAGCCTGGAGAAATAATATTCATTGCAGAGTAGTACCAAGTCATGTTAATTATGTACACTTACTGTGGTTTCTTTAACTCTGATGAGATCCACCTGAAAACTCTTCATTTTATTTTGAGAGAATTTTTTTTAAACTATTTCTTCTTTATTGAAAAGGGAACTGACTTCTGTTGGGAGAAGTCTTGTCAAGAAGTGTGACAGTGTGATGTTTATTTTCTATGCTTCCTTTCATTATGCTTGGATGGGGGGTTAGATAGGCTTGAAATCATGTTCTGTCCTGCAACAGGAGAATGACACCATTTTCAGTCTACTAGGAAATAGCAGGTGACGTATGGGACACTGCTCCTGGGCTGAAGAATGTCACCTTGTGTAGAGTACTCAACAATGACACACACATATCCTGTCTCCGCTTGCTGAGCTACAGCAAAGCAGAAGCCAGACTTAAACTGGCTAGTATATCATGACATGCTATACCCACGGGTCCACCACAGCTGACCTCTGGAAGATGGAGAAGATGGAACAGAGAGTTGGAGCTGGGTAGGCATTGCAGGGACCTGCCTACCCTCCATGCAGGGGAGGACACAAGGCCCAGGCACCTGCACACAGGTTCCCAGCAAGGACAGATGCCAGCAAATAAACTTCCACTAACAAAGGTCATTACTTCCTGAAGTCGTCATGTGTAGTAGCAATGGATGTCAAGTCTGAGATTTCTATTAAGTCCTATTCTTCACAACTTTAAATCCAAGGCAGATGGCAAAAGCCAAAGATGGGATATTTTCTCAGTGAGCTCATTTACAGGGAGGTCATTGGTGAAATGATTAAAGTGCTCAGAAATAAAGACATCGGGCTGAAGTCTGGTCATTCCCGTGCATGTCTTGAGGTGAAGCTGGTGTGCTACACAATTCCTTCATCATACAGATATACAAATTGCTTCATGAAATAATCATCTTGCTGAATCTGTGGTCACACCGTCTCTCCTCTCTGCTGGAGTGTGGTGGTAATGACGCGTAGCTTGCCAGTTTGGGTTTGCAATGAAGACTTGTGTTTCCAGTATCACTCTGTCCTCTTCTTGCAGTTCTCCTTAATGAGAGCTGGGCAAAAGTGGTGGATTTACTGTGACGAGCTGCCAGTGCGTCCCTTGAAATTCACCTTGATTTCCATATTCACTTTGGGTCTTCCCAGGAGTAAATGAGAGCACAGAGGAAGAGCGCCCTTGGACAGCTCTCACTGTGCCCTGTCCCCAGAGGACACCCCCTGAAGATTCAGTGTCAGTGTAGTCGGGATGGCCTTGTCTCACCATAGCCAAGGAGCAGCTGAATGCACTTGCAGCAAAAGCTGCTACAGGAGACAAAGTAGGTCCTCTGCCCTCATCGGGGCCACCCACATCCATCCTCAGCCCCTTCTCTTGGTTACTGTCTTGTTTGCCTGAAGTCTACCTTCTACAGACTCTTTCTAAATCTTATCTTGTTTGGATAAGAATGACTTATCAACTGGCTTCCTATTGCAACCAGGATAAAATTCTGCATCTTTTCTCTATTTGGAAAGCTCTGTTCCCAACAAAATGTCCTTCAGCTGCACCCTCGAAGACACACCGGAGCCTTCTCAACCACAAGGGCTGCATAAAGGTTTGGGACAGAGATGGAAACAATCTGCTCTGTAAAAGCACTTGGCTTCCACATTTGGTCTGTGCTGGGGGTAAGACCCAAGAGAGTGGAGTAGATTATGGGCTTTGGCCTTAGGCAGCTCTGGACACAATTTCTGCTTCACCAGTGTCTACTTGTGAGCTCTGGCTTCCCCGGGGCCTCACACATTAATTCCTTCCTCCCCATGAGGATCTGTGGGATAGGGAAAGGGACACATTGGTCATACATATGGAAGGATAGAGTTCAGGAGTGGTAATATTGTGAGTGTAGCCGGTCAATTCCCTCAGTTCTCCCCTGAGGGAGATAGAGTGTTCACGAGAAGTTAGGTGAATGAGCCCAAAGCATGATTCCATCACACGCACAGCTGCGCCCACACAAGTGTGACTCACACATACACACACACACATGCATATGAGCGTCTAGCAGGAGAGTGACAAGGGCCAGGGTGGGAAAAGTCTGATCTGAGATACTCAAGAATCCAAAGGAAGTGTTAGCCATGCTCACTCATTTGCACACATTATAGAAAATGCCAAGTTAGTCTTTGGGAGTGGGGCTTTTAAAGTCTTGTGTACATAAAACTCCACAGTTACTCTCTCTTTAAGTTACTTATTTTAACTTCAAAAAGAAAGAAAATATGCTTAATAAAAATGTATGTCTAATTCAAGAAATAAGTCCCAGATGGAATAATTGACACACTCCCACTTTTTGTTTGTTATTTGTGCTCCACATAAGATGACACCAGCCATTTAAGAAGATATTATTTTAGGGGCGCCTGGGTGGCTCAGTGGGTTAAGCCGCTGCCTTCGGCTCAGGTCATGATCTCAGAGTCCTGGGATCGAGTCCCGCGTCGGGTTCTCTGCTCAGCGGAGAGCCTGCTTCCCTCTCTCTCTCTCTCTGCCTGCCTCTCCATCTACTTGTGATTTCTCTCTGTCAAATAAATAAATAAAATCTTTAAAAAAAAAAAAAAAAAAAAAAAAGAAGATATTATTTTAATCTTTTAGAAAAGATTCAAATTATAAGGGCACCTGGGTGGTTCTGTCTGTTAAGCATCTGACTCTTGATCTCAGCTTGGTTCTTGATCTCAGGGGCACCAGGTCAAACTCCACACAGGGCATGGAGCCTACTTAAAAAAAAAAAAAAACTTATGTAAGGTAAGGTTAACAATGTAAGGTTAAGTTTAGATACTTTAGAAAAAAGATGAGTGCCACTGCATGGCCGTGCCTCCGACTCAGCACACTGCCACACGTGCAATACCCTTCTCCTTCCCTACCTTCCAGGCCCCAGCTGACACTGGTCAATGGCGGAAGACGGAAAGCTCTCCTCTCCTGTCAGATCCAGTACAAGGCAAGGACATCCACCCACATCACTTCTACTCAATATATTACTGAAAGTCCTAGCTAGAGCAGTTAGGCAAGAAAAATTGGAAAAGAAGAAATAAAATTATTTCTGTTTGTATATGGCACAACCACATCAGTAGGAATAACTGTAAGAACTCAATAACAAAAATTTTTGAAGTAATAGAAAAATTCAATGAAGTTGCAGGGTAAAATATTAACATATAAAAATATCATGCTCCCATACACAAACAATGGATTATCCAAAAAGGAAATTTTTAAAAATCCTATCCACAATAGCAACAAAAAGAATAAAACACTTGGGAATTAATTAATCAAGAGATGAAAGACTTACATACTGAAAATTATAAAATGTTGATAAAGGATATTAAAGAAAACAGAAAAATGGAGAAACATATGAGTTCATGGGTTGGAAGAATTAATATTGTTAAAATGTCCATACTGCCCAAAGCCATCTATACATTCTATGAAGTCCCTCCAATGACAGCTTATACAGAAATGGAAAATATAGTCCTAAAATGTGTATGGAACACAAAAGACCGCAAATAGCCAAGCAAACCTTTTTTAAAATTTTTTATTGATTTTTTAAAATTTCTTTTCAGTGTTCTAGAATTCATTGTTTATACACCACACCCAATGCTCCACGCAATACCTGCCCTCCACAATACCACCACTGAAAGGCCCAAATTCCGAGACCCCCCCAAAGATGACCACCAGAGTCCAGAGTCAAAGCCAAACAGCAAGGGTCGTTCATTATGAGTTCGAACCCGGACCTCCGCACACTCATTACCGGTGACGCTAAGAGGTCCCAAGCTTGGGATCACAACACCTTTTATACACTATTTTTGGGGAGGCAGGGACTTAGCATACATCATAGTATCTTGTAACAAATCGCCATGTACCGCGGGAAAATCATAAAGCAACTCTGTAATATGATTGACGTGCTACAGAGTGGGAAAAGGCTGGGAACAGATTATTGGTTAGGTCAAAGGGCTGTCGTTCTTTAAACTGCTTGGTTGGCACTGCTAGGGTATGTGTCACCACAGGATTGGCCGGGGTCTCCCTGTCAAGTCGCAGGGTGCCAGATGGTTATTATCTCTTGCACCCAGAGCCGGGTGGGGGGTCCGGGAGCCGTCATTCTGTCACGTCCAATTCTGGGTGAAGGTTTCCCTGGCACCAGATGGCTGTTGTCTCTTGGCTCAGAGCCGGGACGAGGGTCCGGGAGCGGCCATTCTGTCAGGTTCAATTCTGGGCGGGGGATGGGTGGTTACAGAGTGTTTATAGAAAGTCTGCTGGTATTTTTCCATCTCCTCATGGGTTAGCAAGCGAAGGTACAGAAGCAGAAATAGCGGTAATGGTCATGATTTTATTCCCTAAGCTTCTCACCACCAGGCTCACCCAGCCTCCCACCACCCTCTCCTCCAAAACCCTCAGTTAGTTCCTCAGAGTCCACAGTCTCTCATGATTCGTCTCCCTCTCCAATTTCCCCCAACTCCCTTCTCCTCTCCCATCTCTCCATGTCCTCCGTGTTATTCCTTATGCTCCACAAATAATCGAAGCCAAATAGCCAAGCAATCTTAAGCAAGAAGACAAAGCTGGAGACATCTCATTTCTTGATTTGGAAATATATTACGGGATGCCTGGCTGGCTCAGTTGGTTAAGCAACTGACTTCAGTTCAGGTGGTGATCTCGGCATTCTGGGATGGAGTTGAGCCCTGTATCAGGCTCCCTGCTCAGCAGAGAGTCTGTTTTCCCACTCCCTCAGCCCCTTACCCCACTCATGTGCACTCTTTCTCTTGCAAATAAATAAAATATTTTTTAAAAAATACATTAAAAAATACAAAGCTAAGCAATCAAACATGGAGCTGAGAAAGTTCCAGACAGAGCTGGAGGTCCAGCCACAGCTGCCCAGGGCATAAGTGAGCAGGCTGGGCCCATACAGCATCCAGTAAGTTCCCAGGAGGGTGTGTGGAAGGGAGTTTGCCCTCACGGCGGTGTAAGAACCAGTTTTTGTGGCACGGTCTCCCAGGGCTGCAGAGAGGCCAGCACAAGCCAACAAGGAAAGCTGTTGGAGTAAGTCTGGATAAAATTCTGGAGTAAGCATTCTGCATTCTGCAGCTGTTCCATCTTTAAACTCCTAAATCCTGGCAAGTGTGGGGTAACCATCAGAGTTCCCAGTATCACACTGTAAGAGCAACATATGCTCCAATTAGGAGCAGTGCTTTAAATCACTGAGGGGTGTGAGCTGTAGGGTGCTCAGACTTATGGGAGCTGGGTCTTCAGCTTTCTGCGGGCAGTCCAGTGGACTGTCCCTGCAATGCAGGTCAGGGGCTGGATTCAGTCAGGGGCTGCTGAGGCCAGAAACCAGCTGCAGACACAGGTCCAGTGGCCAGGAGATCAGCCGGAAACCCATGTCCCCATCGGCAGCACCCTCAGGGGCTCCCTGTGTGTGCCGTGGGAGTTCTGTCTGCCCTGCCAACCAGCAGGGGCTCCAGACACTGCACACCCAGGCTCTTGCTGGGGAGCTGGTCCGTCCCTGGATATCTGTGGCCTGGCTATAGAGCCCCCAAAGTTAGGACAGAGAACAAACACTGTGCATATGTCTTCCACAGGCCAGGAATTGGGGCAGGACCCAGAGAGAACACTCCTTGCTATCCCAGGACACCTGGGCCCCAACTGGGGGTACCTCTACTTACACACTGTCTGAGCCTATCTTATAATATCTGCCTTTAATTTTTAATTTTAAAAAATGGTTAATTTTCAAATGCTGGTTCACTTGGATTTCCTAAAATGGATGCTCTTTATGATGTTTTCTTCTTAAATAATGGAGATTAATAATAAAAATCAAAATTAATTCTGAGATTATATATTGTAACTTTGGGCTAATACCCCATCTCTTGCCTGGAGGGTGGGGGCCTGCCTGTGTCTGGGGAGCAGGAGGGAGCTGGGACTTGGTAATCAGAAGACCCCTCCCCTTCCCAAGTCCAGCTTACACCAGGCTTTGGGCGGGGGCAGGGCAGCCTCCTCTCGAGAACATCTGAGAGCAGGGGCCCCAGAGCCCAGAGCTGTCCACAGAGCAGACCTGTGAGCTGCTTCAGTGGAGTTCTTAGAATCTAAGGCATCAATAATTTAATAGAAATAAGCGTTTACTATTTACCAATAAGCATTAAATATCTTCAGTGTTTTAGTGCTGACATTTATCTCACAAGAATCCGATTGTCTCCCTTTCTCTGCTGTCAACGCATTTACAGCTTAGCCAGGTGTAGGAGGCTACGGCATGGTTGGAGTCGTGGATCAAACCAGGCCCTGACTTGTGTCTCCTTTAAAGTCCGGATGCCTTGATAAGGGGTTAAGGACAGGAAAGTTGAGTAACACTGAGGAAGGGTCTGTGCTACGTGTCGTGCGCTCGCCTACATGACTTCCCACACGCTCTCCCTACAGAAGGTAACAATGTGGTCAGGGTCATGAATTCTTAGTTGGTCCTTGTTGTTCCTGTACTTCCCATAACCCACTCCCTGGTTGATTGTCTTGCATCAAGAGTAGCTAATGGCATTAGCCAGGACTACCTGGCATCACGAGATTTGTTTGTAGTTAATGTAAACTTGTTATAGGAACTTGCGGTTATCTGACTAGATACTGATGTATTACTCCTCCTATTGTGGTCTGCCTTATAAATGATTATAAGATGTGGAATAAAATCAGCACTGTTGGACATCCTCCTCAGTTTTCACCATCCTCTTACCCTCACGTTCCTGGTCGATTTGTTGCGCCGGCAGCGACAGCCAGGTTATTATGGAATTAGTTCCTACTAAAACAAAGTCTGTGGGGAGTATTTTCCATGCAGTTCCTGGGATGAGCACCCCCCCACCTCTCGCATTATTTCTTTGGCCAATTTGCATGACTGTTGCAGCCGGACATCCCAGAGGACAGAGGATCACCACGTATGTCATGTTTGCCTCCTATTTATTTTCCTCCCTGATAGTAGAAACAATTTCAGACAAAAGATAAAACCTGCATGTGCTAACATCCAACTAGAGGTTGGCGTTTGGGTCTCCTGGTTTTGTACAGCCTGGGAAGGGGACGGCTGTGCATTCCCAGAACTGTGCTCTGCTCATTGCACAGACATACTTCAGCTACACTCCCGATTGAGGCTGGTGCTTCTAAAACCCAAGGGGGCATCAGAACCCCCTGCACTGGAGCGAAGTCTGGGAATGCATCTTCTTCAAGGGGATGCCCCTGCCCCAGAGACTGGTGAGCACCTGGCCAAGGAACCCCACCCCTGACCACTGTCAGACGAGTGACCTCAAGGGACCGGATCTGCCTCCTGCTCATCCTGGGTCCACTGGATGACCAACTGAAGATGGTGCAGGACAGAACTGTTCCTGGGAGCTTCTGTTGTCAGCCTTGTATGTCACGAATATACCCTAGATCCTTCCAGTTTTGTGCTGAATTACCGTTTCCTTTCAAAGTGATTTTTTAAAAATTTCATAAATATTGGGGCACCTGGGTGGCTCAGTGGGTTAAGCCTCTGCCTTCAGCTCAGGTCATGATCTCAGGGTCCTGGGCTCGAGCTCCGCATTGAACTCTCTGCTCAGCAGGGAGCCTACTTCCCACCCCCACCCCTCCACCTGCTGCTCTGCCTACTTGTGATCTCTCTGTCAAGTTAAAAAATAATAATAATAAAAAATCTTTTAAAAAATTCATAAATATCTAACCCATCTATGTGGGTTATTGTGGAAAATATTTAAAAACATGCGTTATTGATATTTCCCTAATAATGAGAATATATGACATATAGGCTTCTACTGTTATTAAAAGTTTTATGGTTTTCACATTAAGAGTCCATATTTTCCAATTAACTTTCAATGATGCTGACAGAAGAATAAGTACTCTGCTGCATTACTGAACGGTGGTAGCTTCTAGTTTTTCTTCAGTTTGAGGAAGAATTCAGTAAAGTTGTGTTTTTAAAACAGCTGCTTTGAAGATATGCTTCCTTTCTTCCTCATGCTGCACAGACTGACTACCCAGCGGAACACTTGACTCCTCCAAGCGGACCGCGGAAAACACACTTGTAGCAAAAACAGGTAAGACGCTGGCTTTCCATTTGACATGACTTTGACCTCCGCCTGGCATGCAGCTGGATGAACCGTGAGTGGCTCGTAGCAGTGACGGTAACACAACATGCACACCTGACAACAACCCGCTAGTAGTGAGCATGCGGTACTGCCCTGGGAGTAGCCAGACCTGCAGAATGAGTGCTCTGGAGGACCAGGGATGAGGCCACAAGGAAGCCAGAGCTGCTCCGGGTGCTCCTGAGGAAGGACAGTGCACAGCGGGTGCCCCGGGCCACCGCAGAAGCTGTCGGCTCACATGGGCCCCGCTGCCAGCCTCTTCCTTCCAACCACATCCCCGGGCCCACAGAAGGCACAGCTCTGCGGTGAAGCCCCGTCCTGGGACACGCTCGGGAGCTCGACCGCGAGCACAGGGCTGAGTTCTCAGCCTGCTACAGCCTTAGCTGGCTTCTGTCAGCCTGCACAGAGGGGGTTCCTCTTGGTGCGCCCTGCCTAGCCAATCCCGCGCTTGCTCCCCTGGCCCTCCTGTCCCGTAGAGTGTCCACCTGCTGGAGCACAGTCCTTCCTGTTCCTCAACCCAGAAAAATAGACACTTGGTATGAGGGCTTGCAAATCTAGTCCAAATCAATTTTCTTCCCAGTTTTTGGCAGGTTTTGGTGAGCGGTCACTCACATGGCTGGACTCAGGGGCGGGGCAGACAGCAGGCACCAAGCAGGGTGGGCAGGGTTCATGGGCACCCTTGTTCTTTCTGCATCTTTCAACAACACTATCAGAACATATTCCTGAACCATGACTTTTGCATTCAAGCATGGCCAGGCACAGACATCCGGGGTGGGGAGGACCCCCAGACAGGCACAGTGATGATGATGTGAGAACACCCAGGCAGACGGAGAAAATCCTTCATGTTCTAGACTAATGCAGCAATGTTTGCAGGGAAGGACTTAAATGCAGGTACATCTTGGTGCAGAGAAGGACCAGCAGGAACTATGCCAGGACAGCACATTATTTTAATGTGTGTTTTAAAGGCTGTTGGATGTGTCCTAATGTTTCCTTTGTCTTGTTTCTTCACTTCTCCTAAACCAGGGCATCTTAACTGCACAGAGAATTATTTGGGGAGATTAACAAACCATAAAGCAGAAACTGCACCCAGACTGCAGCCCACATTAATTCAGTCTGTCTTGGGGTCTGGGGACGTTCAGTATGGGCATTTTCTGCAGGTCCCAAGGTGAGGGCCATGCAGGCATGGCTGGAGGGCCTGTTGTACATGAATTTACATCCAGCAAGGTAACCCTCTGAGATAGATGAGCAGTGGTCTCTTTTTCAGAAGTATTAGGAAAATCAGTGAGACCTCATACAGTCAAGAGTTGTAGGTGTGCCGGTTGGTTGGGAAGCCATGTGACTGTGGCCTGTGGTCCCTCACCTAGAGAAACACTGACAAACTGCTGGCAGCAGGCACAGAACCACCGGGAGAGAAATGTGGTGTGAGAGCCCTCACCCAAACCCTTTGTTTTATCGCCATGGTGACTGAGGCCGGGGCATTTCACAAGGACACTCATCCTGGTGGGTAGGGAGGGCTGAGAGCCGGCACAGGGGACCCTCTTGAGGCCTCCTCATCTCTCTTCTTTCCCTGCATCTTCCTCTCTGCCTCTCCACATGGGCTGTCCTTCTCGCTTAAGGTGACCTGGATGACTTTGCTTAGTGTAAGGTGGCTGGTGACTGAACAGCTCACACAACCCCCCTGAACATGTATTTGTTTTATCTTCTCTCTTGAACGTTATTGTCAGATAGATTTCCATTGTTCTGGCTTCTAGGTCTCGACGGAGAAGTAATCATCCTTAATTCCATCCTTATTTCTTTGCTCTCTTCTATTCATTTTTCTGGAGGCGGGAGGGAGAAGGAGTTGTTCTTCCCTTTCTAATCCTTGACATGGGTGCTCCCATCACCCATCTTTCCAGATTTTGTTCTAGTTTATTGTGTATTTATGTGAGAATGACTCCGTACCATCCATGCTCATTGGGAGGCATTCCTGCAGCTAACCCTTTCTGTTATTCTCCACTTAGTTCTGAATCTCTGTTTCCTTCTGGGAACATTTATTTCACCTGAACCAAGCATCTGCAGCATTTATTCTAGGGTTTAGTATTGATCTCAGGCTTTTTATTTGTTCAAAAATGTTATTTTCCTCTTCAAAGTACATTTTCACTGCATATAGGATTTTTGGTTAACATTTATTACCTTATTGTTTTGAAGACATTCCCATATATTCTAACTTCCACTGTTTCTTCTTAGGAGTTGCTCAATTGAACCTATGTTCCTCTGAAGGTAGGATGATGACAGTTTTCTTTTGGGTAATTTTAAGTATTTTTTCCCTTTGTCTTTGATTTTCAGGTGTGTGTGTATATGTGTGTGTGTGTGTGTGTGTATTGTGTATGTTTAATATTTATCCTCTTTATATTTCATAGCACTTCTAGAATCTGTGACTGGAGATATAGACAGGTAACTATCTACATCTATCTCCCTATCTATCTATCTATCACCTGTATTAACCATCAACCACCTGAGGGTCATGTGTGCCATACTCCACCCTCCCACTGAGCTACACTGCAAGTGTACTGGGCCTCTTCTATCCTATGTCTCTTACTTACATTTGCATCTCCATCACTTTGACCTTGAGTGTTTCAGTGTGAATATTTCTTCTGCTCTTTTTTCAATACACTAATTCTTTCTCCTGCTGTGCTTAATTCTGATAAGTGCATCCACAGAATGTATGTGGATCAATTCTACAATTTTTGTTTTAATTTCTTAATAATATGTGCAGTTCTAAATCTCCATCCTATCAGTGAATTCTTTGAATAGGTTAAATATTTAATGGTGATTTTAAAGTCCATACCTGATAATTGTATTATTTGAATCTCTTTTAGGTCTGTCAATGCTGTCCATTTTCTTTGGGTTTTGTTCAAGCCATGTTTTCTCATGTGTCAAGTTATTTTTGTGTGAGTGCTGCACATTGTGTATTAAAAGCTACGGGGTTAATTTGGTGTTCTTGTTGGTATTATCTTCTCCCAGAGAGTTTAGTTTGCTCTTGGCCATTTGGTAGGGAAGAGGACCTCCTTAATTCCATCTGGATTGATATCATTTAGAACTGAACCCAAGCCTGAAGGGATGGTACACTTCTTGTGTTCCCATAATCCTGGGCCAAAGTGAGTTTCAACCAAAAAGTGAGTGACACCAGGATCAGCTGTGCTGACAGTGAATACCTTCCTAATTTTGAAACTTGGACTTTTCACTTACCTTACCCGTTGCTGCCCTGGGCCTGACCATACCAATTCTTTTTGATTGGCCTTGAATGTGTCTCTTTAGCTCTATTAAGCTGTCACCAATGACCATCAGTTACCTTCATTCTTTATATCTTCTGCAGAATCTTTAGGATGTGTTATCATTTGAGTACTTTGAATATATATACATATATATGCACACATATGAGTTATATATTGTATATTATATATGCATATATGTATATATTTAGGTCTATGATTCATCTTGGTTTAATTTTTGCAAAAGCTATAGGTCTGTAACTAGACTTCTATTTTTGCACAGGTCATCTGATTGTTCCAGCACCATTTCTTTACAAGACCGTCCTCTTCACTGAGTTGCCTTCTCTGTTTTGACAAAGATCAGTCGGGTCTATTTCTGGGCCCTTTATGTTCTGTTCCGTCAATCTATATGCTTATTCTTCTGTCAGTACTATGCTGCCTTAACTACTGTATCTGTATAGTAAACCTTGAAATTGGGTACTATTGTTCCCCAACTTTGTTCTTTTCAGTATGGTTTTGGTCTGGATTTTTTTCTTGACATGTAAACTTTATTTTTTATTTATTTATTTTTGGAGTCTTTTTTCACGGATTATCTATGTAGAAAATCCCAGAGTATCAAGAAGAAGGCTTCTGGATCTCCCAAGTGAGGATAGCAAGGTCTCAGGATACAAGGTTAACATATGAGATCGATTACTTTCCTGTGCAACATGAACAAAGGAACTTTGAGACTGAAAATACAGTGTCACTTACCATGGCACCAATAAAATGAAGTACTTAGGTACAAATGTGACAAATGTGTACAGAATGTTCATGTAGAAAACTACAAAACTCTAATGTAAGAAATCAGAGATGTTTGAAATAAATGGAGGTATATTATACATCCGTGGATTGGAAGACCCAATATTGTAAAGATGTTAGTCTTTCCAGCTTGACCCACACTTTCAACACCATCCCAATCAAAGTCCTAGTAAGCTAATTTGTAGATATAGACAAATGTATTTTAAAATTGGTATGTTAAGTGAAATAAGTCAATCAGAGTAAGACAATTATCCTATGGTTTCCTATGTGGAATATAAGAAATAGTGCAGAGTGTCATAAGAGGAAGGAGGGAAAACAGAGTGGGAATAAATCAGAGAAGGAGACAATGAAAGCTCCTGACTCCTGGAAACAAACTGAGGATTACAGAAGGGAGGGTGTAGGAAGAGGGAGTGGCTGGATGACGGGCTTTATGATTTTAATTCTGTCTTTACCACATGAAACCAAGCAGTTCCTTCACACACCACATATTAAATTTCTTCTTCTTTCTTTTTATTCTTTTTTATATGTAAAGTGTAACTTCCTGGAGGGCTTCTCTTGTTTACCCATTCAATAGCAGGTGTGTGTGTGTGTGTGTGTGTGTGTGTGCGCGCGTGTGTGTATGTGTGTTTAAAGATTTTATTTATTTATTTGAGAGACCAAGAGAGAGCGAGAGCAGGAACCTGACAGAGGGAAATGGAAAAGCTGACTCCTGGCTGAGCAGGAAGCCCATTGTGGGGCTCCATCCCAGGATCATGACTTGAGCTGAAAGCAGACGCTTACCCAGCTAAGCCACCCAGTTTTTGTGTTTTAATTTGCAGTTTTCTTGTCTTATGCCCTATTTTTCATGTAGATTTGGTGAAAGAACATAAGAAAAATTCTGCTGGGGCGCCTGGATGGCTCAGCCAGTGAAGTGTCGGCCTTCAGCTTAGGTCACAATCTCAGGCTTCTGGGATCGAGCCCCACATTGGGCTCTCTGCTCAGTGGTGAGTCTGCTTCTACCTCGGCCCCTTTTCACCCAACTTGTGGGCTCACTCTCTCTCTCTCAAATAAATAAATAAAATCTTTTAAAAAAGCAAAAAGAAAAATTCTGCTGGGAATTGGTTTTATCTTCTAGGAATAGTTCTTTGAGCTCTGTTGCCCTCTGTCTTGTGCCCTGTGGGGTCACGTCAAATTGTCTGTCTCCCTCATTTTCTCTTGGCTTATACAGATGCTCTGTGCTTGAAACAAAATGCAGAGACAAACCATAGATGTCCTACTAATTAGATACATGGAAATGTGAAATTAGAGATGGAGGATTAGTACAGGTTGCTTCGGCTAATATGGGGCAAGACACTGGAGTTGAGATGCCCACGTGTAGGGATAGGACCGTGCTGAAATGGGAGTAGAGGCACCTGCAGCCCCAGCTGCCCGCACATACAGTGTTACATTCTACACCATTTAAGTCTGCAGCCGAGTCTGTAAGAGAGGAAAGGTGGGGAGGCTAAGGGGTTCCAGTGGCCACCATGTTGGGAGTGAGAAGGAGCTGGGGCAGCTGTCCACATCCCAGACCCCAGCCCTGCCATGTCTGAGACCCTGTCCCTCCTGCAGAGAACACAGCTGCAGCACACCAGGACCCTGGCTCCCTGGGCACCACCACCAGCTCTAAGTACCTTTCTGCTCCATGGCCGCTGTGATCCTACCTCCAGCACTTGTCAGTACATGTGCAACAGACTCACACACTCACCTTTCACAGAATGAGGCTTGCCTTCAGTCCAGGAGTTAGAAGAGGAGAATTCTATTTCTGGAATTAATGACTATTCACTGTGCGACTGGTTTCCTATGGGAAGCAGCATCTTTAAATAGATAAAGAAGAGCCACTCCTGAGAGGCAGGGGGGCACTCAGCGCACAAGAGCCCTGAGTGAGGACAACATCCCAGACAGTGCTGAAGTCCCTCTGTGACCAGTGTGGTGAGCATGAGAGCACACTGGCCACCTGTGCATCTGAGCACAGTCAGGAACCATCCACCACCCACACCACAGAGACGGCCAACCTGTCCTAGAAGCTGCTCTTGCCCAGTCATGAAGACAGAAGCCAAAGTCCCCACATCCTGGCAGCTTCCTGAGGGGATCTGATTCTGGAACTTCATTGCAGACCCCAAGTCAAGCACAGGTCACAAAGCATGCCTTCTCCTAGGGCATCCCAGCCCTATGCACATTCTGGTGAGTTCCTGGACGCCTTGAACAGAGACCACAGACTTTGGGAGTTCTGCTCCTGAGCTGCACAGTCAGCAAATGTGTGATCTACACAGACACTCAGGAGCTGTCACAAAACAAACAAGGACATCATGGATCCAGACACAAGGCCAGTGACATGGAAAGTGCTGTGCTTGTCTTTGTGCACCACCCTCCTGAAATGTCTGCGATCATGCGTCAGGGAGAGAGAGAGAAGAAGGACTTCCCAGGGAGTGTCCATCCCATAGGGACACTGCCCTCATGGGGCTCCACTTCCGTGGCTCTGACCCCAGTCCTAGCACCTCTGAACCAATAGATTCTCCTGGTCTCTTCGTGCGGTTGGAGAGACGACTAAACAAGGGTAAACACACAGAGCTGGCGTGATGGGGAGCTCACAGCTGGTGGGAACAGAGAAGTCACTCGGTGGGAGCTCCTGGACTCCCCAGGGCATGTGCAGGCCTTGTTGTGTGGGGAGCCATGCAGCAGGAGCTGGGAGTCACGTAGATGGATATGCCTGAGGAGGAGGGGCTGTGAATGTTTAACCCAAAGATAATGGGTGCGCTCATGGACGACGCACGTTCAATGCCTGGAGTCACAAGGAGGGTATAGGATTAACTTGTAGTTTTGGGAAGGGCACAAGATCTGTAGAACAATAGAAACCTATGGAGTCACGTAGGTGCTCACAAGCATCTCACATGCTCATGGATAAGGTCACTAGTAATCCTTCTGATTGGTGTTTAGGTGAATCGCGTGATATGGTGATTGGGCATTTGTAACTACTGATACTATAATAAGGGGCTTAATTTGAGGAGCGGGGTTCCCGGATCAAGATATGTAGAAGACTGACAATAAAGAAGTTTGCCACTCAACCTCGTCTGCGGGTCGTTCTTGCGGGTCGAGAACGACATTGTTGGAACCACGTGAGGTCATCACCCAGCGAATCTCCTCTCCAGAAATGGGGACAGAGAAACAGAAAGATATGTTTGTGAAGTCGATGGAGCAAAGACCCTGCATGAGAGTCCCCTGCAGCACCCCCATCTCCCGGGCAGCTTCTCTTTGACCCAGGGACTCCCTCCCAGCCCACAGAAGCGGGCAGTGGGCACTGGGCCTGGGGTCCCAAACCACCACGCAGCCTGTCCTGACAGAGTGCTGGTCAGTTTAGAGATGGGGTCCTGCAGAGACAGGGTGTCTCCTGTCAAACCACCCACCACCACCATGTCACCAAGAAGCAGAGGACATGGGACCAAGAAGTGGCAGTGGGAGTCTTTTGCCATCACTCCCGGTGACCCCAGGGTTGCGGGCTTCGCTCACCAGCAGCTACCCCCAGGTCAGTCTGAGGCAGCAAGACACGCAGGTGTCTACCAGGGGACAGTGCAGAAGGTGCAGCTGGGGGGGCATCCCCACTGCAGGAGGGCCACCCGCCACATCAGACAGCAAGGCATGCACTCAGCTCGTGGTGACACGTGGGCCGTGTCGGGGCTGCAGACAGGCAGGCCATCAGCCCAAAGAGGCCATGGGAAGGCCAGGGAAAACCCCTAGAAATGGGTACTTGGACAACCCACCAGGAGGCCTAGGGATGGACAAGGGGAAGGTCTGGACTTGAGCTGGAAGAGAGAATGAAGCTGAGGCTCCTACGGGTGCCCCCCGTGAGCTGCCCTCCACAGACCATGTTCCTGAGATTCCTTGGCTCAGGCTATGCCTCCAGGGGCCCCAGCCTGAGGCACAGCCACCAGGCAGTGGAGTCTATGGCCCGGAAACTGAGGGAGCTCCAGAAGGATCAGTGTTATAATAACAGACCAGAATATGGATGGACGGCTACGGACAGAAACCAGGGAGCAGCAAGCAGTTACATCCAGCTGAGCTGACATTGCTAACGAGTGTGAAAAATCCATTTCTTCTACTTGCATGATGGAGACGGAGAGTCCAAGGTCACAACCCAGTTACGCCTCCTTCTGCATTTCCAGTACCGTCTGCATGCTGCTTGAATAAGGACTTGTTAGTATCAAACTAAGTAAGCTTTCTTCGGAGACATCAGCCTGTGGGAGGTGTTTGCTGCTCTGACTTGGCCAGTCAGCGGACACCACTGCTCTAGGGTCAGGAGCCTTGAGGCGGCAGCCTGGAGGCACCAATATCCTGTCCCCAAGAGTGCATCTCTGCTGAGAAGCCAAGGTAGGGAGGCTGCAGAGGCCCAGCGTCTGTTCAAAGTTAGGGACACTCCACATGGGAGAGAGAAGCCCTGCTTCTTGAAGGCTGAGATGCTGGCCACAGGTGATGTGGGAAACAGAGGCAGGAGAAAAATTATTACATTTCCTTACCCACTGACAAGCCCTTGAAACAGGCAGAGTGACATTCCTCTAGGGACCGAGTCTCCCGCCAGTGATGCTTCCCTGCGTCGTCGACACACCTGTTCTGAGAACAAGGGTGTGCACCTGGGGCCGGAGAAGCTGGGAGGAAGGCCCGCCTGGGTCTGCAGTGTGCACTCCAGGCCCCGAGCACCCGCATGTTTCCAGATAGAAGAGGGGACAACGATCTGTCCTGGTAGCATTTCGCAGGTGTTACACGTACCGAGTCCCCCAGATCTCAGCTGGTAAGCCCATGCACAACCGTTTACTGGCTTTTTCTTATTCCAGAGGACCGAGCAAACAAGAATTGGATGTCGGTGTTGCAATAGTTCACCAACTTTGGACAAAATCACTTTACTCTATGTAAATAATCCCAAATAAAAGAGCCAGACAGACTTAAAATCGGGAATAGTTCTGTGAGATAAGGCTCTCACTTTGTTGGGTAAGTAAATTCCCTGCTTGACCCCAGGGCGGATTGAGCCTGCCTGGAAGGGACTGAGGGTGGCTCCTCCTTCTGGCCTCCCCCCACCAGCACTCGGCTCAGGATGCCCGAAGAATGGCAAATCCCCCTTGCCATTAAGCAATGTCGGTTGGCAGGGCAGACGTCTTCACTGACTTCACGATGACCTGTAGCCCTCACGATGGTCTGTCCCTGCCTCCCACCGGCCCCAAGGCCTCCCTGCCAGCGCTGGAGGGTGGGAGCTGACCGTGCACATGCTTGGGCTGCAAGATATCAGAAAGGGAGCAGATGCTGGTGTCTGCTCTGTGGGTACTCAGGGCCAGGCCACGGAAGACACAGTGAAGCAATCAGAGTCTTGAATCCAAGAATTGCGTGGCATCTGCAGTCATGTGCCAGCCTGCTGCGGCTGAGGGCCTGATGCCCCGACATGCCCCCACACCTCCTCTAACCTCCCAAAGCCCCCGACTCCAATGCGGACACGAGCATACTTCCATTACAAGCAATAAGGAAGCACTTACATAGGAGAGGCAGCCCAAAACCCAGTTTTTACAGTAAGATATAAAAGAATATATTTACATCACTGCTGGTAGCAAAAGAAATTGTGATGGCAGGTGTGTGGCTGCAACACGGAAAGGGGACCGGTGACCAGTCACCTCCTAGAATCAGTCTTGCAATAATGAAAATAGCTCTCTTTATGTGCCCAGCTCAGCACTCCTGAAAATCTGATTGAATCATTTTCCCCACTTCTTAGCTTCTCTTCCCATGAGCAAACTATGTGGACAAGATTCATTTACATATTTTTAATCTTAGATGTTCTGGTCTCGTAATAAACACTGACTCATTCTTACGTAAGGCGCAGCAAAAATTCTGCAAAGACTGAAAAAAGATGAGCGGCAGAACACAGCAATCCACGCTTACATAAAACTTTGTGGTGCAGACTGTTAGACACGGCCTTGTTTGCAAACATACAGTCACCCTTCTGAGAGAGCAAACGCAGAGCAAGGCAGGGGTCTGGGTCCAGGGCCGCCCTCCGGAGAAGAAGGGATGACTCCCTTCAGGGTTTTGTGTCCTAGCCTTCCTGAGCAACCTGACCCACAAGCAGAGACAGACCTCCCCATGCTCCCCCACCCACAAGCAGAGACAGCCTCCCTGTGCTCCCCAACCACAAGCAGAAGCAACCCTCCCGGTGCTCCCCAACCCACAAGCAAGAGACAGCCTCCCCGTGCTCCCTGACCCACAAGCAAAGGCACTGCGGTCCAGGAGGCACCTGTGAGGGGGGGTGCTTGGGCAGCCCGTCCCATTGCTGGGAATGGAGTTGTGGCTGCCACTAGCCCGTGTCCTTGAGTGCGGGACACAGAAACCTGCCATCACTGGCTTGGTTCTCTTCTTTTTCCCAATGGTAAAAATGCTCTCTTTGTGTTTATTCTTTAAAACTTTTCTTTCTGTTTATATTATCCCTTTGAGGCACCACAAGAACACAAAATTAGTCTTAATGTCTTTAACCTTGTTCACATCATTCAAGGAAAATATAGTCTGAAAATTTATATTTATCTCTTTCCTTTCTAACAGCAGATAATTCTTCACTTAATGAAATCCTTAGTTATGCCTTTAATTAGCTTGTTTAGAATGAGTAGTTTTTCATATTGAAAATTTTTCCTAATCAAGTCTTATTCTCACAAAAACGTCCAAACTTTGAACACATATGCCTCCTTGTGAGGGAAGTCTGGACCCACCGCAGACTCCCTGGAGGAGTCGTCGGGTCCTTGAGAGCCCTGTCAGCAGTCCCAAGTCTTCAGGTCTTTGGGGAACAAAGTCCTAATTTGCAGGTGTTGGTCATTACTGTGGTGCGAACACTTCCCATGAGTCTGATTTCAAGCTTGTAACGTGACATCACTGGTTGCCCCGGCCGGGGCTGGGGGGCACACAGTTGGGCCTGAAGCCTGTGATCATGTGACGCTGGGTCATGTGACCAGTCACTAGCTGGGGCCAGACCTAGGCTCCCCTGTCTCCTTGTAGCCCTCAACTTTGCCCCTGACTGTCAGGGACTAAGGATTCCAAGGAGAATGGAAGTCATCTCATGGGGAGGGCGTCCCAGCCTGGAGCAAACAGCAACGGACCCCCGTCCTTCCCAGTGCCACCCTCCCTCCCAGGCCGGGTTCATCGGTGGTGTGGACCAGTCATCAAGACGGTACAACCCTAGCACCAGTTTGTCCAGGAAGTGCCCCTTCCTAACCCGAAGGCTGGCGCTGGAAGTCAGCGTAGCCCGCAGCCACCAGCCCACTGAGGGGCTGGGACTCCTGGGCCTCTGCCAGGTCTCCCACTTCTTTCTCATTAGAGCAAATCCCTACAGAGCCGCCACATGGGGCATGTTTGGTTTTCTCAGGAGCTCATTCCCCTGTTTCTTAGGGCAAGGGAATAATGACAGTATTTCTTGAGAATCACACATGATTCAAGAAATTTTTCTCAATCAGATGTGGGCATCTGGTTCTCAGCCTGCAATGGGAGGGTCATTTCCCCAGACCCCGGGGCCCCCAGGAACTGCCAAGGGGGCTATGACGTGTTGACTCCGGCTGATGACCCCACCCCAACTGTTTTCAGGTGCTCAGTCATGAGACCCAGAAGACCTCATCTGATAGAGCGTATCCTTTTAGACCAAATTACTTCCTGTCACTGGAGGGAGGTGCGTGAGACATACAGTTCCCAAATTCTAAAGAGATAGGGTTCTGTGGTCTGTTTTTTCTTGGAATGGCATAAATAACACCGCAGCTGAGGAAAACTTTAAAAAAACAAAACAAAACAACAACAAAAAAGAACATAAAACCATAAAACTTCTTGTAGAAGAAAACCCTCTCAGCTCTGCCTTCCAGAATAATTACTGTGAGCAAGTGGTAAAATTGCTTCCAATTAAAACTAAAGATAGGTTCAAAGACAGGGGATTCAAAGAGAAGAGTGACCCGAGCATTTGCCAGTGCTCTCTGCATGCTGGACACCGGCTCACTTGTTCTCTGTCCCAGTCTAGTCCCCTGTCCCCCAGGGAGTCTGATCCTGCACTCACCCAGGTCATGATGTCTACAAGTTTTAATGTCTTTATCCTAAACTTCAAAAGTAGAACAGTTGGGGCACCTGGGTGGCTCAGTGGATTAAGCCTCTGCCTTCAGCTCAGGTCATGATCTCAGGGTTCTGGGATCGAGCCTCGCAGCGGGCTCTCGGCTCAGAGGGGAGCCCGCTTCCTCCTCTCTCTTTCTCTCTGCCTGTCTCTCTGCCTACTTGTGATCTCTGTCTGCCAAATAAATAAATAAAATCTTTAAAAAAAAAAAAAAAAAGTAGAACAGTTTACCAGCAGGCTGGGCTGCTCCTTCAAAACACAAAGGACCTGCAGCTGATCAAAACAATCCTGTGGGCCAGCAGAGCTCACTGCCCTCCATCAAGACCCTGTCAAGCTCTGCCTCCTGCCTGCTGGTCCTCTGCTCACTGCTCACTGATCAGTGGAACTTGGCATAGGTTGAAAACACAGGGTGCTGCCGTCCTGCTCCCTGCACCCTGGGCTCACAGGGGTGTTCAGGGGGGTGCCGCCCCATTGACCTGTCCCTGTTTGACTGCTGTTGGGTGTCCTCTGCCAGGGTGTCCTCCTCACATGCCCGGTTCACACATGCTCACCCAGTTCACGTGTGTTCACCCAGTTCACACGTGCTCTCCCAGTTCACGCGTTCTTCCAGTTCACACATGCTCAGACAGTTCACATGTGTTCACCCAGTTCACACGTGTGTTCACCCAGTTCACACGTGTGTTCACCCAGTTCACGTGTGTTCACCCAGTTCACACGTGCTCTCCCAGTTCACGCGTTCTTCCAGTTCACACATGCTCAGACAGTTCACATGTGTTCACCCAGTTCACACGTGTTCTCCCAGTTCATGTGTGCTTGCTCATTTCGGATGCCACTTTGCCTGGGTCTGGTCAGGTGCTAGCACTGGGACAGCCCTGGGTCCCCCATGCCCACCCATTTTTTGGGTCCTGAGCCTACAGTGTCTGCACTGCCTAGTGAGGTACTGTCCACCATCTGAGGAAGCTGAGGCCCTCCCGCCCACAATGAGGCCCTCCCGCTCACAAGTGGCCCCCAGGTGCATGCGGTCCAACATGCTTGTGTCCCAGGATCCTGACCTTGACCCTGACCTTGGCCCTAGCTGAGCTTCTGTCTATCTGGAATCTAGCTCCCTGTGGTGTCCATGACAACAGTCCTGTCATGGCTCCTCCCTCACTGGGGGTCTTTCTCTACCTTTGTTTGAAACCCTCCTGCATCACTCACCAAGTGGGTCAGCCTGACCTCTAACCAGACCCCCAGCCAGATGTCCGGGCATCCCCAGCTCCTCTCCCAACCAAAACGACCAGGCTATCACTGCACCCTGCCAAGGCCCATAGCACCGCCTCCAGTGCCCAGGAGGTGCTGTGTGGAGCAGGGGGGCTCTAGCTCAGCCAAGCCCCGCCCCGTGTTGGCCCCAGTCAGCTGCCTGCCACCTGCCACCCTCTCCTGGAGTTCACACTCCAGATGTGGGGCGTGTTACCTCAGGAAGTCCCCATGCCCTGTACAGACCCCACATTCACAGGTCCTTCAGCAAGGGTGAGCTGCCACCCCCAGACTCTATAAAATGCTTGATGAAATTACTGTTCCCCAGTGTGTCTAACCATCCCCTTGTTGAAGGACATCTGGGTTGTCACAACTTCAGTGAATTCTACACCTATGTCCAGGTCCACTGTGACCTTTCCCATCACCTGCAAAGGCCCCAGGCTCCTTCCTGCTAACCCACGGTCCCCACCTCCAGACCCTGCTGACCACTGATGTGGTATTTGCCTGTTTTTGAATGTCACATAAACAGAATCACTCCATGTGCTATCTGCTGTGCCTGGTCTATTTCACAGAGAAGGGAGTTTTGAGGTCCCTCTGTGTGTAGTGTGGGTCAGCTGTGTGTTGCTGTCACTGCTGAGTAGGATTCTACTTTATAAATAAGCCATAATTTGTCCAACTATTCACAAGTGGATAGACATCTGGTAGGGGTTCTTTTTCCCACTTCTGAGTGATAGGAATAAAATCCCATAAACTTTTGTGTACAAGCCTTTGTATGGCTATGAGTTTTTATTTCTCTGGGGCAGAGACGAAAGGCTGAAATTTCTGGGTCAAAAACATCTGGTACGATAAACTGTTCCTCCCCTCCTCGCCAAAATTAGTTGTTGAGGGTTCTTTTCATATTTGCCTTCCTGGGGGGTGTGTTGGCATGGCACGGTGACTTTAATGCCCATTTCGTTGGTGACGTGTTGCTAAACATTTTTCTGTCATGCTTATTTACCATCCATAGACCTTCTCTAATAAAGCTTCTGTGCATGTCTTTTGCTAATGTGGAGGACTTTCTGTATTTATTTGGATGTGTGAGCTCACGAGACAGTCTGGACACCAGTAGTTTATTACAGATGTTTTATAAATATTTGATGAATCTGTTTCACTCCCATATACATTTTAGAATCACCATGCTGATTAACAAAAAGCCTGATGAGATTTTGATTGGAATTGAAGTAAATCTATAATTAATTTGGAAAGAATTATTGTCAATATCATGTTTTCCTATTCAGGAATATGGGGTACTTCTTTTTTTTTTAAGATATTCCTTAATTTTTCTCAGCAATGTTGTTTGGTTTTCAAAGTTCATGTCTTGAATACATTCAGATTCCTCAAGAACATCTCATTTTTTTATGTCATTACAGAATTTCTTCCTAATTTTAATAACACACTTATTGTAAATACAACCTTTATTGCCCAGAATCCTGCAGTCTTGCTAAGCTCAGGGTTATTTTAACAGCAGTTTGGCACTTCCTCAGGATTTTCCACAGAGGCAGTTATGTTATCCATAAATAAAGATAGTTTTGGGGTGCCTGGATGGCTCAGTCTACTGAACGGCCAACTCTTGATTTCCGCTCAGGTCGTGGTCTCATGGTCATGGGATCAAGCCCCACATTGGGCTCTGCACTCAGCACGGGGTTCATTTCAGATTGTCACCCTCTCCCTCCAGCTCACTCTCTCTCTAATAAATAAGTAAAATCTTTTTAAAAAGAGAGTCTTACTTCTTTCTACACCTATATTATTGCCTAGCTAGAAACTCCTGGAAATTGTTAAATAAAAGCGTGGAGATGATACCTTTGCGTTGCTCTGAACTTACAGGAATGCATTCAGTTTCTTCCCCTCAAACATGACGTTAACTAGGTTTTGGTTAGATGGCCTTACTCGGGTTGAGGAAGCTGAGTTTCTGTTCTGAATGGATGTTAAATTATGTCAAATTCAATTGCATCAAATTTTTTTTCTGTATCTCTTGAAATAACTGTATGTTTTAGTTTCCATATACACACACAACATACTATATACTCAATACTGTACATAATATACTTCTAACATTATATACTAGTGACAAGTGTATGCTAGTCTTATATATAGTAATACACTATACTACCAACAAGGGATCACAGCAATTTATTTCAAATGTTAAACATTTATTCTTTTGTATAAAGATGTGTGTGTGTATATATATATATATATATATATATATATATATATATATTCTTTAAGGATTCAATTTATTAATACTTAAGCATTTCTGCACATATGATCATCAGAGTGATATTGGTAAATGTCTGGGGTTGGTAACAGGGTAATGGTGTAGCCTCACAAAATAAATTTGGTATTGTCCCTTGTCTTAATTTTCTGGAATAATTTGTATAGAATTGGTGCTATCTAACTCCTTATTTGAGGAAAGTCAACAGCCATGTTATCAGGACTTTGTGTTTTCTTTTGGGCAGGTTTTTCACTACAAATTCAATATTTTTATTCATGATTATTTTTTCTTGAGTGACCATTGTTCACTTGAGTTTTTCAAGTATTTTTTACATTAAGTTCTTGAATTTGTTGAGTTTAAGCTGTTCATAATATTCCTTGTTATATTTTGATGTCTGTAAGAAGTATAGTAATGTTTCCTGCTTTTCCCTGACATGGCTAATTTGTGTATTTTCTCTATTTTCCTCAATTAGTCTAGCTTGGAGGGTTTTGTTTTTTGTTTTTTTTTTAGTTATCATTTTATTGATCTTTTCAATTAACTGGTTTTTGTTTCATTAATTTTCCTGATTGCTTTTTATTTGTTGTTTCTTGCTTTCTAATTAATGGGGGGCTGCTTTTATTATTGCCTTTCTTCTAATCTGGGTTCAATTATTTATTCTCCTTTTCCTCCTCTTCTTCTTCTTTCTTCCTCTTTTTCTACCCCTGCTACTGCTATTTGTTAAAGTAGAAGCTAAGATCAATGGGTTTATACTTATTTTCTTCGCTTTTATAATGATAGAAATTTCTCAGTATCACTTAACTGAGAGAGAGAATAGGAGCAACATATCCAAGCAAAGGAGGTGGTTGAGAAAAGCATACTTAAAAATCACCAGGGGGTGGTATAGATCAGGATCTTTATATCCAGTATAAACACTAAAATAATAACAAACATAAATTATAAAATAGTATTCTGGTCAAGGGAAAGTGAAAAACACCTACCCATTCATCCCAAATAACATGAAAGAAGAATACTGAATGGGCAGAAGAAAGAGAAGATGAAGAGTAAGACAACAGCAAAGATCTCAAAATACTAGTAATTACATTAAATGTAAGTGGTATAAATATGCTTGATTATATAAATGTTATTATAGAAAAACATTATATATATAAAACAAACAAAATCCTCAATTGTATTCAAGAGATGCACATAAAAAATAGTAGTAGTTGTTCTATTGGGGGAAGGAAGAAAAACAGAAGAAAATCTGAGAAGTCATCATTATCCTGTTGTGAGAGAGCTTCCTATACTGTCCTACCCACCCACAGCTGCTCCCCAAACACTGCAGGTACCTTTATGGAGCGAGTGCAGCACAGGCCTGTTAGGACCAGCATTTTCATGATGTGCTTGGACCCAGAATGAGCTAAAATGAATTCCCAGCTGCTTTATGTTCTTCTGGATTCCCTGCATCTGGTTGCTCTGTTCTCAACAGAGCTTTGAAGTAGGCACAGAAAACAGCTGGTGCTTAAGCAGATTTTGAAGTTCCTTTAATTTACTGACTTACACTGTCATTTGGCAACCTAACTATGCATCCTGAAACCACCCTGTGCACATTCCCTTCCCAAGTCCATAATAGTCCCCATTTACTTAATGTTTTCACATATTGAAAATGGAAGACCTGTGTTCATAGGAAGTAACCAGAGGATCTGATTGAAGAAAGGTTTTGTTACTTAGATAGTATAGCACTTATTCCTGGTGAAAATAACCATAGACATTTTCTTTGCATCACATTTTTCTCAATGTGAATTTTTTTATCTTATAAGCAATGCATACATAAGTAAATATTTCAGCAAATGAAGGAGCACAACATCATCATCAGAATGAATGATAACACCTATATCACAATAAGTTTTTTTTCTGTACTTTAAAAATGAACTGATCAAAACATTTTTTTTAAAGAAAAGAGAACTAATTTTTTTTTTTGCTGTTAGGTGTTGGGTCCGTTATCAAAGGAATGAGACTGAGACAAAGTGAAAATTATGCAAAGCCTTACTCTATGCCAAGCACTAGAAGTTAGACTGACTGGCCAGGGGAACGAGGCTGAGACAAAGTGAAAGTTATGTAAAGCTTTATTCTATGCCAAGCATTAGAAGTCAGACTGCCCAGCCAAAGCCGCCTCCGAAGAGAGCGAATCCCCTTTGGTCTTACAGGCTAGTTTTATAGGGCACAACCACAGACCTCTACGTATGTGGGTTTGGCTGATTGGATGTCTCCTACCTGTGAGTTTTAGTAATGGCTACCCAGAACTGATACTAGTAACTGCTGAGGTGTTTATTAAACAACAAAATGGCCTTGTTTTAGGTATGTATTTTAGCAACAGTTACCCAGAACTGGTATCAGTAACTGCTGAGGCATTTATTAAACAACAAAATGGCTTCCTAGGCAACATGGAGTCACTATAGCTAAGTAGGCCCAGGCAGGCCCTAGGGGGTTAACAGGTTTTAACGTGGAATTGGACCCAACATTAGGTGTTACAATTAGCACTGTATTTTAGTAACTGAAGTCATAAATTTGTGTTGTTTCAAGCCACCAAGTTTGTAGTAATTCATTATAGCAGTGACAAGAAACTAATGCATTGCTTATTGGTATTTCCTAAAATAATCTTTTCTGAATGGCAAAATCATCACACTTGATGTGGTTATCCATCCAGGCCATATGGAATCTTAAGGGAAAGACAAAGGATGCAAGAAGCAATGGGACTCACCAAGACTGCTGCATCTCCACTGCTCACTGGGGCAGGGTATGCCGGCCGACAAAGGGGAGGACTGAGGAGCTCAAAACTTTTCTTAAGGTGCATCTTATCAGAATATAAAGTACAAAGCAATAGGAAAGTAATGGTACAACTTTGAAACTCCCTGATTTGAATTGTAGTTTTGGCAATGGACAGAGTGTAGGAAAGAGTCCATCTGGAATGTCATCCTCCTTCAGGATGTTCAGTTTGGATGAAAGGACTCTGCAAGTCCCTCCACTCCACATCCTCTGCAGAGAGTGACATGGCCATATTTATTTACAAGGTGGCAGATTCCATGCACTGCTCACAATTAACACATGAGTCTTCAGAAAGGATGTGGAAGACTGAGTTACACTTACAGAAGAGAAGGCTGAGCACAAAACCTCCAGGGAACTACAAGTGTGATGTCAGAAGACTGAGCAGTAGGAACAGTGGAAGCTAGCTGGGGATAATCCCTCATCCAGCCTATCTGGCCAGGCAAGTGGTAATTCAACGGACTGATGGATCAAGGAATAGTGATGTGCATATATAATTTAAAAATAATTCAAATAATCTATATAAGAAAAATATGTAACAGCTAAAAAAATCTAAGTGGAGAGTAAAAGACAGCAACATGGGAAGTGAAGTGCTCATTTTTAAAGAACATTCATGGATCCTCTCTAAGATCAGGAGCCAAGCAAACACTTCTGTTCTAACTTCTCTCCTTCAGCCTGGTAATGAGACTCCCGGCCACTGCAACACAACAAGGAAAAAAGAGGCATACACACTGGAAAGGAAGAAACACAACTGTCTTGTTTGCAGATGGCACGTTTGCTTCCTAGAAAATCATGTTGAGGGCTGCCTGGGTGGCACAGTCAGTTGGATATCCAACTCTTGATTTTTGTCTTCGGTCATGATCTCGGGGTCATGAGATGGAACCCTTGTCACTCCGTGCTCAAAAGGGAGTCTGCTTGAGAATCCTCTCTCCCTCTGCCCCTCATCCCGCTCATGCCCCCTCTCTTCTCTCTCTAAAAGTAAATAAATAAATATTTTTTAAAAAGAAAATCATGAAGAGTACACCAAAAAACTTGTATAACTTATACATGAGTTCAAAAAGGCCATAGGATATATCATCATGTGAAAAAAGTCCACTTGTAATAGTAACAATGAACATGAGAAAATCAAAATTTAAAAAACCACAGTGTCATTTATAATCATCCCAAAGGAAATTAAATGCTTAGAGATGAACTAGGTAAAGCATGAGGGGATCCTAATGCTGAAAATTTCTAAGTAGTAATGAGGTGCAGCATAGCCACAGATTGCAAGAAGGAACAGAGCACAGATGTCAGTTCTGCACAAACAGATATGGGGTTTAGTGCAATTCTAGTCGAGGTACCAGAACAGTTTTGTTTGTTTATGGATTTTGTTTTTACAGACACAGACAAGCTTACTCTAAAATTTGTGTGGGAAGGCACAGGTCCTATAATAGCGGAGAAACACTCTTGAGAAAGAAGGGTGCAGTGGGACCACACACTCCACCCCACAGCTACCAGGACCAATACGGCGTGGGGCTAGTCAATGATGAGGGCTGCCTGGGTGGCACAGTCAGTTGGATATCCTACTCTTAGGGTCAGATACATGGGTCAGTGGGGTGACGCCTGAATCCAGAGACAGGCCCACACAAGGATGCCCATGTTGGCTTTGACCAGACTGCAAAGGCAGCTTTAAGGTGCAAGGAAGGATAAAAAATGAACCTCAACAGGGAGCTCGCCTTATATAAAAATAAGCCTAAAACCCAGACTTGAACATAAAACCATAGGAAAAGTGACAGGAGAAAATCCTTAATCTCGGGCTGGGCAATGAATTCTTAAACTTGACACCAAAAGCATGACACACGAAAGGAAAAAGTGATAAAGGGAACCTCATCAGAAGTAGAAGAAGGAATGGAAAGATATGTCCTGGTGGGAGAAAATATTTGACTAATGACTGATATTTAGAATATATGATGAATTCTCAAAACTCCACAGGCCAGATGAGAATTTCACTTAGAAAATGGACAGAGTGTGAACAGACGTTTCAGGGAAGAGGCAACTTGCCCATGAAGCCCATGAAGAGAGGCTGGGCCCAGGGGGAGGGACGAGGAAGTGGTGGGGGAGGCCAGCCCCCAGCCCCACTGGGCTTGGCAGGCTCTTCAGTGGGTCAGCACATGCTGGAGCTCGTCCCATGCTGTCACCCTTCAGGACCACCCACAGAGTGTCCTCTGTGGGATCCCCACAGAGAATGCCTGGGTCATACTCCACCAGGGCCTGCCTCCAGCAAGGACTCTCAGCAGTGGGCCCCACCTTTGAGCTCAACTTTAAATCTCTGCTCAGGTACTTCTCAAGAGCTTTCGGGTTTATTTGTTTGTTTTGTTTTTGCCTTTAGTCTTTTTTTTAAATTAATTATTTTTATTAAGATATAATGTATTATTTGCCCCAGGGGGACAGGTCTGTGAATCGTCAGGCTTACACACTTCACAGCACTCACCATAGCGTGTACCCGCCCCATTGTCTATAACCCCACCACCCTCTCCCTCCCCCCTCCCCCCAGCAATCCTCAGTTTGTTTTGTGAGATTAAGAGTCTCTTATGGTTTGTCTCAAGAGCTTTTTAAGTGTTGAAGCGCTAATGCCCATAAAGAAAGACAATCTTGGTTTGCTTAACTCTCAGCTTATGCAAACATTAAATGTCTTACCTTCAGATTACTGTTTACTTTTGGTTAAAACAACAAAAATGGTGACCAGATGTATGCAGCTGGGAGAACAGTGCTAGCAAAATGTGATATGGATTTTTTAGGCTGAAGAATAAGTGTAAGTGGCATTGGTGAGAGGGAATGGATGTGTTCTATTTTTACACCCAGGGAGAAACGAGCACATACCCTTTGTTCACAGTTGAGTCTAACGATAATTTAACATTTGGGACCCTTCCTTCACTGTGCGCTTCAAATAAGGTCATGATCCTGGTTCTAAAGCAAGGATTCTAAAATAATGCTCCTTTGTTAAAAATTACAACACAGGGGGCACCGGGGTGGCTCAGTGGGCTAAAGCCTCTGCCTTCAGCTTGGGTCATGATCCCGGGGTCCTGGGATGGAACCCCGCATCAGACTCTCTACTCAGCAGGGAGCCTGCTTCCCCCTCTCTCTCTGCCTGCCTCTCTGCCTACTGTGATCTCTGTCAAATAAATAAATAAAATCTTAAAAAAAAAAATTACAATACAGTTTCATTCATATGACCAAACCTTGGAAGTAGCAAACACGTGCTGCAGACGTGGATAAATAAACAAACTCTGGTCCATCCGGACAAGGAAACATTATTCAGTGATAAAAAGAAATGAGCTATCAAGCCATGAAAAGACACGGAGGAGCATAAATGCATTTTACTAAGTGAAAGAAGCCAATCTGAAAAGACTACATTCTGTGCGATCCTAATTCTACAATATTCTGGAAAAGCCAGAATAAAGAAAACAGTAAAGATCAGTGGTTGCCAGGGGTTGGGGGTGCTTGGGGGCAGGGATGGGCAGGTGGAGCCCGGGGGAATCTAAGGCCCTGAAATGCTCCCTGTGACACCACAGTGGTGGACGGATGCCACTGTAATTTTGTGTAAAAACCACAGCACACAGAACACCAGAAGTGAGCTGTAGCATCGTGGACCACGTCCGGGGTGCAGATGTGGCTTGTCAGTTAGAAACGTGCAGCTCTCCGGCGGTGTGCAGATAACTGATTTGTGCCCAAGTGGAGGTGGAGAGTCTCTGGGAAATCTCTGTACCTTCCTCTCAATTTTGCTGAAACTATTCGAAAATAGTTTCTTTTAAAAAACTACAATAGCAGTGAAATAGTCACCTGCTAACAACAGAGAAAATGTACGTAAACCCAAGTGGAGAGGCCGGCTGGCATCTCCCAGGACCTTGGTGAGGTCAGGCTCTGGCTCCCCTGCCAGATGTCCTCAGGAAGGTCCCCGGCCCCCAGTGGCTGCTGGGATTGGTCGGCAGAGCTCATGTCAGCGTCCGGGACATGTCCCAGCAAGCGGCTTGCAGCCACTCCAGCCTCTGCCCCCGGGCAGATGTCTGAGGAGCGTGACAGAAGCTTCATCGTTTAGGTCAAAAGTCTGCTGTAAACATTTGCAAACACCATGCAAGGCTGTGCAAATTTAATACTTAATGTACAGACATAAACCAAATAAGACACAGCCCCTGTGGGGCCCCACTCAAGACGCAGATGTCTGGTGTCCAAACTGGAAAACAGTTCAGACTTTACAGCGGAATTTTGAAGAGTCTTTATGATCACCAGCTGTCGTCACACAGAGAGGCCCTCTCCCTGACGCTTTCCCTCTCCTGTGTCACGTGCCCAAAGCGGTCACCCGAGTCCCCCGGCCTTCACTTCCCAGCTTCTGCCAGCCTCCCACCCGCTCCCAGGGGAGCAGGGGCCTTGACCCTGTCACTGCCCAGAAAGGGCTGCTGACTCACCTCCGTGGGCATTTCCGTGGGTCATTCCTTTCTTTCACTTGTTCGCTCACAAACAGAAGGAGGAGAGAGTGAGAACACCACAGATATTTCAGAGAAGAATGAGTTGGACACCTGCACCCCATACGATAAAGCCCTCTGAGCGAGACACACCTTTGGGCAGGCAGCTCCTGAACTCAGGATCTGGGTCTGTAAACAAGTGAACAGCTGTTACTTGAGGCTCTAACCATTACTTTAAATAGTGGCCGAATTGGCGGCAATGCCTGTTCCAATTACACCGAGCAAGGTACACTTCACAGTGCTCAATAGCTAGTAAACCAGAGACGGGTGGGTAATGGCTAGTAAACTAGACATGGGTAGGTAATGTGTGACTCAGTCAGAACTCTGCAGATGAAATAGATAAGCCTCATTTTCAGACAGCCGGACAACAAATGAGGTAATTTACTGCCTCTATACACGATTTATGTGCATTAGATAGTATTTAAATGTTATTTTCACGGTGCAGAAAAATTTGTGGTTCCATTTTTAATTATTTTTACAAACATCTATAATCATTTCAATTTCCATCTAGAAAATGTCACTACCCATAAATGCTATTTATAGGAATGCCATAGAGATACTTATTCTTGTTTCTCTACACCTTGTTTTCTAGTCTTAATCATTTAATAACAAGCACTAGAAAAAGTCTTACTGTGAAGTCTGACCTTTTTTTCTACACCAGATTTATTTAAAACACAAATATTTCTCTTTCTTGTGATGGCAAATGGTTCAAATAATGTTGAACATGAATTGTTGACTAATACAAGGACTTATATGAAACAAAATCATTTTTAAAAAAGCAAAAATTATATATTCTAACCTTCTTATGGGAAACCTGGTCTACGGGTAAGACGCAAGCGTAGCTGCTCAGAGCCTTACGTGGAGATGGTGACGTTAGAAGACTGAACAGATTACTTGACCCAGAAGTGTTGATCCTAACAGGGCGGTTACCAGGCATGATCTGCATCATAATGAGAGAAACACCTCCTACTGCGGGGTTATTATTCTTGTTCTCATTCATTTGCTAGAACCTTCTCCCAAGAGCTTCAGGAAACCAATCCATGGTCTCAAGAAAGTTTCCTGGTAGAATATGTTCACTCTAGCATTGACAAAAAAGTCACGGGGCGTGGACATTTATTTATTTAACCACATTTTGGTCAATATTGCTACTTTTTAATTGTCAAACACTTCCTGTAATGCCCATCTTTTCTGGGGAGGTTGGGCAGTATTGTTGCTAAATTCCAGCGAGATATTTTGATGTCCTGTCGCTGGTTTTCATTTGATTGATTTTACACATTTCTAAGAATTGGGATGATGTAGAAACTCTCCCACTCCTCGAGTTGTTGCTGAGTCCTTCACTGATTTAACGTGTGCTGACGAGAAACCAATAATTGATTCACACGAAATGAAAGCCTAGAGAGAAATGTTCAGGAGACCCATCCTTCCCTCCCCCACAGCAGAGAAGCAAGTGCAGCATTTACAGTCCAGGTGCACTAGGAGGTTTGGGCTCTGCCTGGCATCGAATTACCCATCAGCCTCCACCAACGCACCTACCAACACCCTCTCTACCACAGGTGAAGGACACACAGGTCACAGCTGAAATGGAGTCAACGGCCCGCATGCACCCCTTTGTTCTGTGTCTCCGTTCCCATAAATAATGGCTCTGGGCACAGAAAATATGTACTCAGGGATCTTTTCCTCGTATTTACTTTTACATATGAAAGGAAGATACACATTTTAGGATAGTTTATAAATTAGATATACCTGATAAATGATATTTGTCAGTTGATTAACAAAATTAAATACATCATCTACATCAAATGATACATAAACTTGTGTTTGCTTAGATCAGTTTAGTGTGATAGTTCTCACCACCTGCACACTGGGTGGAAGAAATAGAGCAGAATCACACGCCCTCACAATGGACTCCGTGGGGGTTCATCCCCTAACCCTCCTTCGTCATACATGTGGTGTGCCTATTACAAACCACATGAACTCTCCAAAATTTGTGTAAAAAAGAACCACACTGCATGTGAGAATCGCGTGGCTGTTGCTATGAAATCCATCATAAATCTCAATGTACACTAAGTTGCATACAGGATGCATGAAACTTAACTCTTCAGTATTGAAGAGGAACATTTAAAATACTCATGACTTTAATCATCAGTACTGAAAAACATCTTACCAGTATTTTTCTCAAGTAGCATGCTTTCTGAGTCTCTTTCGTCCTTCATTTTGTCTACTTTTGACTTTCATTTTATCCTACATTTGCCGTACGTCAGGTGTGGGGTTTATATTGTGGCTTACAGTTTTGTTAGTGGCATGCTATTTTCTCCTAACTTCACATACAATTACTGAGCACACGTACCAGTACTAAGCTAGGCACAGAAAATACAAGAATAAACCTGGATGTATTCATTTTCCTCCAAGGACTCCTGGTCTAGTTAGGTGTTGGGGAGCTCCACCCACACAGATACGTGTGTCCTCATGCTTGGGTGGGAACAAATGCCACAGAGAATGTTGGCGACATGTCCATGGGGACCAACCACTGAGGCACCTGACCCATTGCTGAGGACAGGTGGTGCAGTGGTCCTGATTCCCAGACACTTAGGGGCACTTGTGTGTGTGAGGCAGTCCCTGTCATAGGGCATGCACTCCTTGTGCTATAAGGCTTGAGGACATGAGGGCTCAGATCTGACCATCTGTTCCTCAGTTTCAGACATGGGACACCTGAGGCATCTGTGGAGAGCCCAATCATCTGGTCTCAAGGCCAAGTGCAGACAGAAGCTGTGATCCTGCAGAAAAACAGGCAGAGCCCCTGGGTACTGTCTGCAAGCAGGGCTCTTCACTGCAGGGGTCTGATGCTATAATTCAATGTTGTCTCAGCCTGAGTCCGATGTTCCCAGGGATTCCGGAATTACCTAATAGTCTTGAGTAAGAGTTTTTTCTGCTAAAAGTAGCTCGTGTATAACCAAGAACCCAGGTTAATAAACCAGAGAAGGCTGGCAAAGAAAAGTAATAATTAAGCCAAGATTTAAAGAGAATAATATTTATACAAGAGATATGAGATACAATGTATTAGTAGAGGAGAGTTTCTAGAATGCAAGACAGGGAAAGGTGCAAATCTTAGATTCCTGTGCTCCCAGTCCTGCACCACAGTCTCTGGAACATCTCATGTCCACTGGAAAGAGTCTCACTGAAAGTTATACACCAAGAATAGTGCACAGCGATGCCCAGGGGAAGGTGTACTGGGTTTCTCCTAAGAATAAGTGGGCCACCATGTCATTGCCTCAGACAAAAGGTGCTCATGGCTGTGCAATTGTATTATTTCATACTTTATGTTCACCTTCTTCTAGTTCTGTCCCAAATGTCATGTGCCTACCAAGGGTTAGATCAAGGCCCAGGACTGCATCCCTTGCACTGCTGCTTAGACCTGCAGTCCCAGCTGGACATGCTGTTCAAACTGCCTGCAATCTGGAGGATTCAAGCCCAGCCATCCCATGCAAAGGCCCACACTCTGGCCGCTTCTGTGGTCTCTTTTTGCCTAGATTCTGCCTGGTCACTGTGGGTAGGCGTCCTGCCTGGGGATGCCACCTCCTCCTCAGAGGTGCATGTCATGATCTCCTCGGGTCACTACCCCATTGTTCTGCTAAGTCTGGTCACCTGGTGAAGTGGTCACACCTCCACTGCTAAGATGTGTCATCATAAATCGATGTGTAATCCCTGAGATGACACTTCATGGACATAAACAACTGTGTTTCGCCCAATAGTGCAAAACCTCTCTTCATGGTACTTGCCTGATTCCGTTATTATTTGGGAAGTTGCAAAATGGCATTTTTAAAGTTCTCTCATTCCTTCTAAGCAGTTAGCTGATGGTTTGTTGATACTTTCCTTTAAAGATATTCCCTTTGCACCCACCCCACTTTTGAGAATCACTGGGGGACCATGGGTTCTCCTTCACTGTTTTTCTTACCCATTTCCTGCCTTACTTTCTTGGTGCACAGATTTTCCCTGATTTGGCTGGCTAGAGCCCCTAAAACTGGCATTTGTCCATCTGTTTTGGAGCACCTCTTTACTTCCTAAAGAAGGCAATTCAGTTTTTGAACTTTCTCATCTCAGACAAAGAACCAGTCTTTTCTTCAATAAACTTGGGACTGTTTTGTGATCTACTTGTTGGTGCTTGATGTGTAAACTTCCAAGTCATCTGGACATAAGTATCTATCTCTCCATCCATCCATGCATCTACCCATGCATCTATCCATCCACTCATCCACCCATCCATCCATCCATCCACGTGTCTATCTACACATATATATTTGTATGCATGAATCATATATAATAAAATGATTATATATAGCAATATGTCCTTATATGTGCAAAAATAGTATATGCAAATGTATATACAGACAAGTGAATATAAACATGAGTGTGTATATGTGTTGATACGCACACACTTGTATTTTAATCCCAGGTTCACGAGTGTCTACATTTGGTCACGCTACCCCGGCTTCTTGTCCATAACTCAGAGCTCTTCCTTGCATTCCTCCGTGTCACCCCCTCTCCTCCCACAGTGAGAGTCCAGCAACTCCGTGAATTTACTGGGTTTCTCTATTTCACAGCGTATATAAGAGTTTTAAAATTGCTGTACTAGCATGATTACTAAAATATAATGGCTGAATTAAGTGTGGCTACTTAGAATTTATTGTACTGAGGAAGCAATAGGAATTTTTTTAGTAAATTATTTTTTGAGCAGTCATGTCACCAATTTGATGTTCAGGTGGGTTCACTTGTTGTTTGCCTTTGATTTTAGTATTGCTTTAATTTTGATATTTGGATATGTGAATTATGTGTAAGCTTCCAAAGCCAAGACTATAAACAAGGTTTGCTCCAGGAAGCTTCACATCTTATTAGCCCCTCTGCCCTCTTCCCTGAGGTGCCCCACTGGTCAGTGTAGAATTCAGTGTCCAGTTTATTCTTGCGAGTTTCTCACTGCAAAAATAACTATGAGTATATACACACGCATCTAGATATGTTCATGTATATGAGCATACATGTGCGGCTATGCAAACACTGTAAATTATGCACACACATGCCCGTGGAACACAGATTTGCACGTAACATACGTGTGCTCATTACTGTTGGTCCTTCCTTCTCACCCCATGGGTGTCCTATGGCATCCAGGTGTTTGCACTTTGCTTTCATAAAAACTGCTCATCTGTCTTTACAGTTTTCCCCAGGTTCCCTGGACTAGCTACACACCATTTATACCTCTTTCCATTTTTTAAAAAAAGATTTTATTTATTTATTTGACACAGAGAGAGAGAGATCACAAGTAGGCAGAGAGGCAGGCGGGGTGGGCGGGGGAGCAGGCTCCCTGCTGAGCGGAGAACCTGATGCAGGGCTCCATCCCAAGACCCTGAGATCATGAGCTGAGCTGAAGGCAGAGGCTTAACCCACTGAGCCACCAAGGCACCCTATACCTCTTTCCTAAAACAAAATTTTAACCACTGAAGTCTTTCATTCCTCACATTATTCTTTCACAGGAGAGAATCCAGTTAAGACCTAGTTGGTGGTAAGATGGGGAAGAATGAGAGGAAGTACATCAGCTCTCAGAGGGGACAGAAGTACTCCGTACAGCTAAGCCCTGAGAAAGGAAAAGAACCGGGAAGAGCAGCCGAACCTGCTGGGCAGCGGGGCTGATGTAGGAGAACCCCTAAGATGGGAGCAGTGAGCAGGACCAGTACCACAGGCCGCCAGCACCCTGTGTCCCCACCGCCAGGCCCACAGCCACCCACTCCACTCAGCTGGAAAGCCGCAAAAGCTCTTCTATGGAAGTCACTCTAGTTCTAAGCTGTTTCATTTGAAAGTCTGCCAGAGAACGCTTTCACTTGTAACATGTGTTTGTTGGTGCTGGGGGAGTAGAGAAAAAATTGCTCTTAAAAGCTTTTAAACAACAGCAGAAACAATAAATATCACGGAAAAAGTAATTTTTCTTGCAGTCCCCTGCCTCAAATGTTCTCTGGATGCTGAATTTGGAGAGCCAAAGCAGAGCACCTATGGTGTCTTTAACGCTTAACACGTAAGAAATTGACTTGCTGGCCTTTCTCTTTCGCTTCCTCTTAAAAGAGTCTGTGAATAATCCTATTATTTATGACCTAAGCCTCACACTGGAAAATAATTCTGCCCTTGATCTTTGAATAGACAGGTGGAAAAATGAAAAGACCACACAAATATTTCAGGTGTTTGCAGCGAGCTTTTCATATTGTATTCTTTGGTTTGAATTTCAGTGTGAGGGCATGAGGAAAGGGAAGGTCCAGCAGGAACGTAATTCCAGAGGGGAGGTGGTAGTAGAAGGATGTGTCATGTATAGTGGGAAGTTCCAGCCTGGCGATCCTGAATGATCTGCTTTTAAAGCAACAGTTACTGGGAAGACTGACCAAACTGCCTGTGACTATGAACTGGGGGTCAGGTCCCCTGACTGGGTCTGCACAGGCCAGCTCTGGGCTGGTGAGCTCAGACTCCCACCAGTGCCAGGAAGTCAAATGGCTGAAATCAGTTTACTTGTGTTGAACATGTTCAGGGTTTTGTTGCTTTTGTATTTATTGCTATAAAGTTAATTCCTGAGCTCCATTTTTTCCAAATGACGAGATTTCCCAAAAGGACATTTTGCTAGTTGCTGTTTGTCACAGCCTTGCCCCACAAGTGGCTCATCCACCGTGTCCTAAGGGAAAGCCCAAACGTCCAGCTGCCCATGAGCAGACGTCCTTACTCTGTGAACCCGTGGGCTGGACACGGAAGCAGGATGCCTCCCACCTGGCCTTGCCTCCCAGCTCTCACCTGTGCAGCAGAGGGCTGCTTGACCCCAGACACCACTTATTCTCTGTTCAGGAAGCAGCTCAGCCTGGAAGCTCTGGTGACGCAGATTTGGGAGGGATGGGAGAAGCCACTGAGAGACTAGGTGTATGCAGCCTAACCTCCACATGTTGCTTTGGAATTACTGACTGACTGACTCAGGGACCTTGGAGATAATTTCTCAGATGGCTCCAATACTCAGCCTCGGTGTGATACTTGCTTATTGCACAGAGACCTCAAGAAGCAGCTTTTGAATAATGTAAATTTAATAATTTGTTATTAAATCTTAGCAACATGAGTTTTCTTCCTTCCTTCATGTAAAGCAGTTTTCTGAGATTTAAAATGAATGTGCTGTTCTCCTAGGCTGAAGTAGAGAGGAGGGTAAGGGTTGGGATTTGAAATGGCAGGCATGAGAGGTGGAGGGCATCTTTCATGGGAAGAGGAAGGTTGCGTATAGCTGGACCTCCTGGGGTAGGCTTTTGGAAGAAGGAGTTGGGAATTTCTGCTGTTTGAAAGTCAAATTGGCCCAGTTGTTACAGGTGGGGATTCCTCAGAGTTCTTCAGTGTAGGTAGAAATAGTAAGCAGCATTTAAATGTGCCTATGATGGGCCAAGACGTCATGCTCCCGCATATTGAAGATCCTTTCTCATTTTGTTCTTCCTGTCTACAATGCTCAGTTAACTGGATTATAGAGGGAAGTGGCTCAGTTATTTATCATATATCCATAGCAGCTATCCATTATCTTAAAAATTGTGAGGTGATTTTGAATCGCTATTACATGACATAAAATCTCTATTTGAAACCAACAAACTGAACGACCTAGAAGAAATGGGAAAATTCTTAGAAACATACAATTTACCCAGACTGACTCAAAAAGAAATAGAAAATTTGAACTGACTAATTACTGGTAAGGAGACTGAATCAGTACACAAAAATCTCCCAATGAAAAAAAGCCCAGAACCAGTTGTCTTCATTGGTGAATTTTACAAACATTTGATAGATCATTAACACCAAGCTTCTTCAAACTCCTTCAAAAAAATGAAGAAGAGAGATTATTCCCAAATACATTTTATGATGTCAGAATTATCCTGATACACAAACCAGGAAAGGATCTTACTGTACATGAAAACTATAGGCCCATATCCCTGGTGATAAAGATGTAAAAATTCTCAATAAATACTAGCAAACCAAATTCAGCAATACACTGAAAGTGTCTTTCACCACAATCATTCAACCCTGGGGTTATCCCTTGGCTACAAGGATGATTCAGTATATGTAAATCAATCGATGTGATAATCACATTAATAGAATGAAAGAAAAAAAGACATGTGATTATCTCTGTAGTCCCAGAAAAACCATTTGACAAAATTCAATGTTCACTTGTGATTAAAAAAAAAAAACCTCTTAACAAATTAGGCATCAAAGGAAATATCTTAACATAATGAAGGCCACATATGGCAAGTCCACAGCTCATCTTAGTGAAGGGCTGAAGACATTTCCTCTTAGATCAGGAACAAGTCCCACCACTCCTATTCAGCGTGGTACTAGAGGTGTTTGCCAGAGCAATCAGACAAGAAAAATCACTGGAAAAGAAGAAGTAAAATTGTCTCTATTTGCAGACAATGTGATTTCATATAGAGAAAAATCCTAAAGATACAATCAGAAAAACAGTTAAGTGAATTCTACTAAAACAATGAAAACTAGTCAGTGAATTCTGGCAAGTTGTAGGGTACAAAATTAAGGTACAAAATGATAGTGTTTTGGGACACCTGGATGGCTCAGTCATTAAGCATCTGCCTTCAGCTTGAGTCATGAAACCAGCGTCCTGGGATCAAGCCCTACTCAGGCTCCCTGCTCAGCGGGGAGCCTGCCTCTCCCTCTCCTGCTCCCCCTGCTTGTGTTCCCTCTCTCACTGTGTCTTTCTCTGTCAAATAAATAAATAAAATCTTAAAAAAAAAAAAAAAAGTCGTGGTGTTTCTATGAAATTTCTGAAATGAATATGCTGACAATGAAATTTCTGAAAATCAAATAAAGAAACAGATTCCATTTATTATAATATCTAAATAATAAAATACTTAAGAATAAATTCAACCAAGGATTTGAAAGATCTGTACGCTGAAATCTATGAGACATCAGTAAAAGAAATCAAAGACACAAATAAATGGAAAGGTATTCTGTGTTCATACTAGAAGAATTAACATTGTAAAAAGGCAATCCTACACAACCCATCTACAGATTCAATTCAATCCTTAGCAAGATTCCATTTCCATTTATTGAAATAGAAAAAACACTCCTAAAACAAATATGGAACCACAAAGGACTTTAAGGAGCCAAAGGAATCCTAAGAATGAAGAACAAAGCAGGAGACATCACTTTTCTGATTTCAAGCTTTCAAAACATTATGATACTGGCATTAAAACAGACAAGCAGGGGCACCTGGGTGGCTCAGTGGGTTAAGCCTCTGCCTTCGGCTCAGGTCAAGTTCCCAGGGTCCTGGGATCAGATCAGCATTGAGCTCTCTACTCAGCAGGGAGCCTGCTTCCCGCCCCCCCCCCCCCCGCCTGCCTTTTTGCCTGCTTGTGATCTTTCTCTGTCAAACAAGTAACTAAAATAAAATCCTTAAAAACAACAACAACAAAACAGACAAGCAGACTGATGGAACAGTAAGGATTTGGTACAATTTTGGGTGAATGAATGAATAAATGTATGTTCTGGGGAGAAAGAGCCTTGGAAACCAAGTAGGAAAAAGCTGCTCCATATGATGATGGGATAGTAACTGACCCATTTGGAAGGTTGTATTTATTGTAATTTATTATAACTGAGGGAGAATATTTTAGTGAGATATTAATATTTTTATTCTATTGCTACAGACAAATCAGAGTGAGCAAGAAGTGTGAGTTGTTTGTAATTCTTTTCATGGTGCTGGAAGTAGCCACACCTGTGTTCTTTCTGCATCAAGGATTTTTTTGTTTTGTTTTGTTTTGTTTTTTTGTTTTTGTTTTTGTTTTTAATGAGCATAAAGCAAACACTGGAAAGAATTTCCCTATTTGGCTTTTATTGTCAAGTCTTATTTTTTTTTTTAAAGATTTTATTTATTTATTTGACAGAGAGAGATCACAAGTAGGTAGAGAGGCTGGCAGAGAGAGAGAGAGGGAAGCAGGCTCCCTGCTGAGCAGAGAGCCTGATGTGGGGCTCCATCCCAGGACTCTGAGATCATGACCTGAGCCGAAGGCAGCGGCTTAACCCACTGAGCCACCCAGGCGCCCTGTCAAGTCTTATTTTACAATCAGGACAATGAGATGATTATAGAAAGGAGAACAGAAATAATTAAAAGAAAGAAATGTTGGCAAGGATGTGGAGAAAGGGGAACCCTCCTACACTGTTGGTGGGAACGCAAACTGGTGCAGCCACTCTGGAAAACAATATGGAGGTTCCTCCAGGCTACCCTACAACACAGCAATTGCACTAGTGAGTAGTGAAGATACAGATATAGTGAAAAGAAGGGGTACCTGCACCCCAGTGTTCATAGCAGCAATGTCCACACTAGCCAAACTGTGAAAGGAGATGAGATACCCTTCAACAGATGAATGGATAAAGAAGATGTGGTTCATATATACAATGGAGTATCATGCCTCCATCAGAAAGGATGAGTACCTACCACTTGCATCGACAGGAATGGGACTGGAGAGGATTATGCTGAAATAAGTCAAGCAGAGAGAGACAACTATCATATGGTTTCACTCGTATGTGGAACATAAGGAATAGCACAGAGGACCACAGGAGAAGGGAGGGAAAACTGAATGGGAAGAAATCAGAGAGGGAGACAAACCCTGAGAGACTCTGGACTCCGGGAACCAAACTGAGGGTTACAGAGGGGAGGGGCTGTGGGGATGGGTAACCTGGTGATGGGTAATAAGGAGAACACATGCTCTTAAGAGCACTGGGTATTAGACACAACAAATGAATTATTGAACACTACATCTGAAACTAACGATGTACTGTATGCTGGCTAATTAAACTTAAACAAACAAAATAAAACGGGACTGCAGTGAAATGCCAGCACTGTAGGTTTGGGGGGCCTGGTGCATAGCCATTGCTTTGTCACTATACCACCTCTTGGTGGTCTTGGCTCCCACTGCTCTGAATTTTAACTTGCCTGTTGTTTTCCTAACAGGAGACCAGATAACTCAGGGAGGCAAGGCGGCACCTAGGAGGGAGGCCCCCTCCATCGTGGGGTCCCCCAAGAACATGCATGGGCCCACATGCCTCCTGTTACCACAGACAGGATCACACCTCGGAAACAACCAGGATGGGGCTCAGCCTTTCAGGAGTCTGAAATTTACTTGTGAAGGAAAATATCAGCCTCTTATGCAAATGAGCCTTGCTGAAGCTTACTCACAACTAAGGCCCCCCGCTGTGTCTGGGAAACCATTTATATTTAAATGAACGTTTTTAACAGTTAATTTTTATAGTGTTCTTACAGATTCCTGCTGCCCCCCCCCAGTCCTTTCAGATTAAGGTTCAAATTAAATATATAACCAACAAAAGAAGGAACTGAGATCCTAAAAGCAGAACAGATTTCAAAAGCTACATAGAATTTTTGTGAGCTTCGATTTTAATCAGCACTTTATGTTTGCAAATTAAATATTGGATACTTCATTATTTTTCTTTGGCGGCTCTTCCGTCTGTGAGAGGCATATTTGAAATAATAAAATAGTAAAACTGAAAGCGATAATGGGAAAACCTCCACGAATAATGCAAACACTCCCTTTTATTTCTGGATTATCAGGGGCTCTTCAAAAACACCACCCACTTTCATCTCCACCGACCTGTGCTCCCCATGGACTCCGATAAGTCCGTGAGAAGCACAGATGAAAACCAAACATTTTAACACAACTTTCTACGTGAAAAACAAATACTAAGTAGCTTTCTGAGTCAGCTTTGAATTGGTGTTTGGAATGGAACGCAGACAAGAGTGCCGCTATCTTGCTAGAAACCCTGTTTTACCCCCAGGGCTTCCTGAGCAGAGAGAACACACCTGTGCCACCTGCCCCTGTGGGGAGGGCGGCTGAAAGACATGGGGCCTGCCCTCCTTAGCACAGGGGCTGCCCCAGGAGCAGGGGCTTCCCTTCAGAGCCAACAGCAGAACTGGGGGATCAGGGTGCTTAAGGGCAGCTACCCCAGACCAGGTCCATGGGGTTGTCCTGCCTGTGGCTTCTGCAACCAGCCCACTCACAGCCCCCCTGGGAACCAGCAGGGAGGGGTCATTGTCTCTACTCTCTAGGAACTGCCTACCCAATGAGATGTGACCTTGAACATGCCTCCCTCCCCATCCAACCTCTTTCCAGGGTCTCATGTGGCCTCATGAAATGGGACAGAGACCTTCCATGTGACACAAGTCCCCATAGCCCATGTGCCACTCTGATGGTCCATGCCTGAGGGCCTCGGTGGGGAGTGTCCCCGTGCAGAGGGGCTCTGGTGGGAAGGGTTCCCAGTGGGGAGGGCAGCCAGTCCTGCAGGTGAGGAGACTGCAGTGCCTTGCAGGCAGAAGCAGGTATCCACGCTGGGCGTTGAGGGTGTGGAAGGACCAGGAGGGACGGTCTCTAATGACCATAGAGCAGCTCCCGATCAGGGTACAGCCACCGGCTCAACCTCTCAGCCTGCGTGTTGCCTTCCTCAGGGCAGGTGACCAACAGTGGGCACCCATCTTTTTCCACAGGATAAGGAAAGGGTCTTGGGACCCTGGCCTTTCTGACAAGCTTCCATTCAAGACAGGTGACCCTAAATAGGGTTAATAGCCCCTGGTCCCGGCTACCTCCCTGTGCACAGAAGGCCCCTCCCACAGCACAGGGTCCTCTGTGCTGAGCTCTTGAAGGACAGTTTTGTTCCCCAGAAAAGCCAGAGGACACTTGAATCTCCCTGTTCCCCTGAAAAACAGAACTAAATGATGGGGTCCGTGATCAAAGGAGCGAGAATGATACAAAACGAAGGTCAAGCAAAGCTTTATTTCACACCAGCACTGAGAATCAAACCGACTGACCAGGGTCATCTCTTATGGAGCGAGTGACCTCTCCCAGCCTCACAGACTAATTTTTATAGAGCAAAGGCCATGTGGTTGAGCCTGGCCACACACAGGTGGCCAATGAGATTGTAACACACAGAGAAAGCTGCACAGTCATACTAGGTCACACATGGGTGGCCAATTGAATTGCAATTCACCCTATCGTAGTTGTTTGAACTAGCCTATCACTTTGGTCAGAATTGGCGCCCAAAAGGCACCCAAAAGGCAGGGCCCACGTTCTTTGGTAGTTAGGGAGATAGTATATGTACTTTACTGATTGGATGCCTCCACCTGGCCTGACTCGTCCTTACAGCTGGGCTCTGTTTTCTCCGCCTGGCCTGACGCATCCTGGTATCTGGGCTCTTTTATCAGGGATTGGTCGGCCATATTTTACTGGTTTCCCAGACTTGCTTCTAAGTTCCTCCGGGGGGTCAATCTAAGTTCACTGCATAAACGACAAAATGGCTGTTCTACCGAGATGGGGTCGCTCTGGCTAAGTAGGCCCTTACACTAAATTCGGGGGTAGTTTGTAAAAAACAAACAAACAAACAAACAAACAAATAAATTAAACTCCTGGTAGGTAGAGATAATGTTGTTCAGGAGAAGAAAAGGGAGAGCTTCGATTTGCCAGGTCCAGCCACGCTGGTGCGAGTCCCTCCGTGCTAGGGTGATTCCGTCAGCGCACCATGGCTTCTGCCCAGGCCTGGGGGTCTGGGAGTCCCGATGCAGCCAAAGCGGTGGGGCCTGGAGGATTGGCATCTCTCCACCGCGTCTGCGCACAAGCAAGGGGCTGAGGCACTCTCTGGGGTCTGAGCCCATCCTGGGGCTGTGCATGTGACCTCGGTGTGCCCTGTGGGTCAGACTCTGACACCCATTCCCACGTGAAGCGTTTTCCTCCACGAAGCAATTCTCCCACCATAGCTGGGCCTCCAGCACTTCACCTCAATTCTGCCCAGAAACAGCTCCAGACACCCCCCCATCCCTCCATCAGCACCAGACCCCAGCACCTCCCAACCCCCAACTTCCCCAGGGGCAAGTCCAGCTCCTGGGCCTGAGCCACCCATTTCCATACACCCCCGCTTTGGGAGCCTTTGATTTGCAGAGCATCTCACAGAACTCATTCACTAGATCGCCCTTTACTCTAAAGGCCACAGAACCAGCTAGGCGGCGGCCTTGAGCAGGGTACACAGAAGGGCCCTGCAGGCTTCCTGCCTCTCCAGGAGCACCCCTTTTCCTGAATGTCCAAGTTTGCACCCATCTGGAAGCTTCTGGAACTCTCTGGAACCCTGTCCTTCCCAGCTTCCTCGGAGGCTTCCTGCTGCAGGGGTGGTTGATGGGCTCATGGGCCCTCGGGAGATGATTCAGTGCAGCCTGGCTCCTGGAGGTCAGGACTGGGCCTGGAGGTAATTCTCAGATGCTTTCCAAAGTCACCTCATTCACACAACAAAAAGCACATCTATCTTTATTCTTCTGCTCCCTTAGGGAATTCCAAGGGTTCTAGGAGCTGCTTGACAGGAACAAAAGACCAAATACAAATTGCTTATTATGAATTACTATGATACCTCCATTCAAAGCTCTCCCCTCTGAGACCATCACCTAAGAATGGGCTCTAATATGTGGGTCTAGGGAAGACCAGACATTCAGTCATAGCCCAGAGCTGGGAGTGACCCTAACCCTCCTGCTGGCACTGTGGCTGCCTTAGCCTCCCTGTAGTCTGCAAGGACAGGGGTGCTAGGGCTGGGATGGGCCCCCCCACCCAGCTGCCTGGAGGCCCCACCCTCCATGAACAGGCTAGGATCCCACCACCACTGCTGTGGAAAGGGGTGGACACCCCCAGCAGGTAAGAAGTCCGTGAGGGGGCAGGGAGACCACCGTGGGCAGCCACTGGCCATCTCTGCTGGGCGAGTTCAGCTGATCTGATAAATACGGTTCTGGTTTTCATTGAAAGTATGTGCTCTAGTTTGAACGTTTTTGTTTGGATGTAAAACATAAGTTAGTTATGGAGGTAAGGAGATTTAGACAAAATATTAGAAACGTACCCAGATTACCCACCTAATTACATTTGAAAGAGGAGAAAACTTTGTTCCAATGGACTCATCAAATGTTTACAAAGATGGGTAGTGCAGAAAACCATCCCTGTTGCATATTTTCCTATTAAGTTATTCATAATTCATCACACACACACACAAAAAAAAACAGGAAAATATAGTGGCCTGTAGCTAGCAGGGTTTGGGAGTGCCTTAGAATATCACTAAGTTTTCAATAAAACATTTTCTGCAGAACGTGGTTGAACAGAGGACAATAATTTAAGTATGCTTTTCCTATAAAACCTTTGATGTGTGCAGGTTAGTGCTGGGCTCTGAGTGGAAAGCAGCCCCAGGAAGAGAGAGATGGTGTTACTACAACAGATTTCTGCACTTCGCCTGGGTTTCCCGATTGCCTCGTCCTGTTGCAGAAAATCTGAGGTGACCGAGGAAACCCAAAAAGCACACGGAGAAAGGGGAGAACACAGCTCTCTTAACGCCTGCGGTCTCAGTGGGATCGCTCCCCAAAGACTGAGCACCCAACAGGGTTAAGAGTGAGTTTTTATGGTTACAGGCAAAGGGGGATGGTAACAGGGTGTTTTCTCGGTCTCTCAAGGCGGGGACATTTTCCCAGTCTCACAAGGCCAAATGGTCCTTTCCTGTGGAAGTATAATCTATGGGAAGGCATCTCAGGAGAGTGCTAAATCAAGGGGGGGGGGGGGGGCTGTTTCTCTTTCTTTTTTTATTAAAACAGGACCAGGCATCTGGTCTTTTTCTTCTGTCTCAGCAGGAGCAATGACTTATTTTATCTTAGTCAAGTGGGATGGCTATTTGGTCTTTCCTTGGCCTTAGCAGGAGCAAAGCAGACCCAGGGACAGAAAGGGCCAGGAGCCAGGAGTTTCTATCTGCCAAGTGAAACACTGTCAGCACGTGGCCTGATCTTGTGACCTGCCATCACCCACACGTGGGCCTGGTCATTTCCACCAACCCCATTGTTAAAGCTTCAGTCAACATTCCTGGGCCTTAAACCAGAGCCTATATTCTCTTTTTAAGCAGCTTATGCTGCCAAGACTTTCCCATACTAACCTCAGAGAGGACCCAAAGCTTGCAATTCTCCCTGTTCTAGAAGATGATATTTGAGGGGCTCTCCATAGCAAAAATCATATAGATACAAAAACCCATTAAATCTATAAAAATATTGGTAACAATGATATGAAGAAGCCCAATGGCTATTTTTGTTTTCATTATATTTTCAAAATTCCTCAAGTTCTTACACTCTATTTTTGCTTGTTTCAAGAATGATGCTAAATTTTCTCAGAAATTTCTTGTGGATTTCTTGCTGAGGGTCTATCCAGCGTTGCATTTCTGGCTTCTCTACATAGCAAGGCAAGAAGAAAGAGAACACTACTGGAACAATTCCGTGATATTCTAGTTTATGTGTTACTTTTCGTTTCTCTTGTTTTTTTAGTATGATTGTCAGGGATGTGCAAACTGTAGTGAGAATTTTCTCACTTTCATGCTAGAAATATGGAGCCCCTGGAGGGTGTTGGGGTCGATTCCACGTTAAAACATGTTAACCCCCTGGGCCTGCCTGGGCCTACTTAGCCATAGTGACTCCATGTTGCCTAGGTAGACATTTTGTTGTCTAGAAAAGTTACTGCTCTTGGTTCCAGGTAACTGTTACTAAAACACACACCTACAAGGCCAATTCCAGGTAACTATTACTAAAACACATACCTAAAACAAGGCCATTGGTAACCGTTACTAAAACACACAGGTAGGAGACATCCAATCAGCCAAAGCCACATATGCAGATGTCTGTGATCGTGCCCTATAAAAACTAGCCTGTAAGACCAAGGGGCGTCACTCTCTTTGGAGGCGGCCCTGGCCGGTCAGTCTGACTTCTAATGCTTGGCATAGAATAAAGCTTTACATAACTTTCCCTTTGTCTCAGCCTCATTTCCCTGGCCGGTCAGTCTAACTTCTAATGCTTGGCATAGAATAAGGCTCTGCGTAACTTTTCTCAGTCTCGTTCCTTTGATAACAGACCCAACAGAGGGGACTGAGTAAAGGAGGGGGAGGGAACTGAGTAAATTGTGGGTGATGGTGTCCTCCTCTCCAGAGCCCAGACGAGCATGTGGACCCTGCAAGACCCCGTGTGTCCTCTGGGTGTGAATGTCGGGAAGCGTCCCTTACACAGCCGCACGTGGTGGGTGGGCATCACTGGCAACAAGGGTAGCTCGACAGGGCAGGACCCCTTTGGGACAGGGTCTGGAAGGCAGCAAGAGGAGTGGGAAGCAGGCCAAGCAGAATGCCCTCTGTTTAGAACAAGAATGACCTTCGCAGAATAGGCCATTTGCATCTTCAGGTTAGTAGTCACTGGATAAAAGACTCACTTCTCTTTCATGGGTTTTCATGAAGACAACTTCCTATTGTTAGAACAGTGAGTGTTTTATATGGAAAGGGAGGAGGGGCTGCTCACTTGTCAGCTGGCAGGCTATCTCTGTTGCTCCTATTCTGTGTCCCCAGGTTCCTTCCTGGAGCTCTGGAGTCACAGCCATCCCCAGTTTAAGTCATGATGGTGAGCAACAGGGACAGTCTGAGAGGGGTCAGAACCTGCAGACCGTCAGCTAGGGCAGGACTGAGAGGCTTCCTGTGGGGAACAGGTGACATTGGCAGGGCACGAGGCACAGGGCAGCGAGGTCATCAAGCAGACTGGTGGCAGGGGCCATCCCTGCAGCTGTTCAAAGACTGTGCCCTGGTCATGTCGGCCCCCAGGTCAGGTCCTCTCCCTTGTCCTTGTCTCCCTTAAGAATTCTTGCCATCAAATGTCTACAAAAGGTGTTAAGTACAGCCACTGATGTGGCCTATACAATGGAGAAGACCAAGTGCATCTTTCACGGGAAATAATTAAACAGTGATAAGACCGACAGCAGACTGCCCTTGTAGGAAACAGGGAAAGCAGTGGGGCTGGTGAAGACTTGTGCCTGTGATGTATGACTCACCCTCCAGCGGCTCTCCCCAGGCATCTGAGCTGCCCCGCACTCTGGAATCTCAGCCCCTGGGAGCGTCCATAGAGATCGCCATTTGTGACCAGAATAAAGATGTTGGATCATACATCTCTCAAAGGATCAGTATTTTCTGTTTGGAAACAAATGAACTTGGACCATGTGTTTAAACAGTAACATGAGACAATTAACTGGAGTCATGGTCCAGTCCAGGGATGGAGCTTCTCAGACAGACCCAGATAGGGACTGGGCAGTAGGAACCGGTCATCCCTCGGTTAAGTGGATAATGCTTTTCTTCCCTGGGGCTTGAGGTCTTCTGCAGCACACCCCAGGTCTGACCCACATGCTTCTGTGTGAGCCACAGACCAGCGTGGTAATGTGCCCTCCGTTTCTCTGAAAGGGGTCTGGTCTGTGGCCACAGTTCCCATGAGTCTGTGTGCACGTGTGGCTGCTGCACAGGCTGTTGGCAGGTTTGACTGAGGTGACCATCACCCTGCATGTAGAATAGAGGGGGCGGGGGATAATTTTAAGGTCTCTTGGTTGGTAGCATGTCTTGTGAAAATTAGGTTGTCACACAACCCAGAGCACAGTGCACAGAGCAGGTTTCCAGGCCCCTGGCATGACCACTGTAGATAAAGGAGCAACTGAAACCTGCAATTAAAACCCAAACAATAAGTGACTACCAGTCTCATGGTAACCCTTCTGGTTTTGAAGAGACCACACTCTGTTTGTCCTGCCTAGAGCACAGACTATTCTCACTTACTCTGTGTTTGTTCAGAAAACAGCGTCTGTAAGAAGGAAGGTAGCTTTTCTTTCAGCCAGGTTGATTGGATGAATCTTAATCTGTTTACATGGCAGACAGCTTGGACTACCCTGCTAATCACCTAAATTTCCCAACAGTTAATGGACGGTGGAAAAGGTAAGGCTGAAGCAGTGTTGGGGGATCCCTGTCCCTTGATTCTTTCTCAATTCCAGGTGGCATCAGTAGTAGAGAGCAAGTCCATACTTCTTCAGGAAGGTGTGATCTCAGGAGGGTGTGATCTCAGGAAGGGTGTGATCTCAGGAAGGGTGTTATTTCAGGACGGTGTGAGCTCATGAGGGTGCATTTTCAGGGAGGTGTGATATCATGAGGGTGTATTCTCAGGAGGGTGTGATCTCAGGAGGGTGTGATCTCAGGAAGGGTATGATCTCAGGACAGTGTGAATTCTGGAGAGTGTGATCTCAGGAGTGTGTGACCTCAGGAGTGTGTATTCTCAGGAGGGTATATTCTCAGGAGAGTGTGATCTCAGGAGGGTGTGATCTCAGGTTGGGTGTAATCTCAGGAGGGTGTGATCTCAAGAGAGTGTGAAATCAGGAGAGTGTGATCTCAGGAGGGTGTGATCTCAAGAAGGGTATGATCTCAGGACGGTGTGATCTCTGGTTGGGTGTAATCTCAGGAGTGTGTATTCTCAGGAGTGTGTGACCTCAGGTGGGTGTGATCTCAGGAGGGTGTGATCCAAGGAGGGTGTGACCTCAGGAAGGGTGTGATGTCAGGACAGTGTGACCTCAGGTTAGGTGTAATCTTAGGGAGGTGTATTCTCAGGAGGGTGTGACCTCAGGAGAGTGTGTTCTCCATATGGTGTGACCTCAGGAGAGTGTGATTTTCATATGGTGTGATCTCAAGAGGTTGTGATCTCAGGAGGGTGTGACCTCAGGAAAGGTGTAATCTCAGGAAAGGCATGATCTCAAGAGGGTGTGACCTCAGGTTGGGTGTAATCTCGGGAGGGTGTGTTCTCAGGAGGGTGAGGCCTCAGGAAGGTGTGATCTCAGGACGGTGTGATCTCATGAAGGGTGGTGAGCAGCCAGCACACAGAAATTCAAATATTTTCATTATTTTGAAGACCCCAGATGATCTTTTGTAAATATTTTGTTTTAAATGATCTGAAACATATATAGCATTTTATGTCATAGGTCTAGTTTCATTCTGAATGGGTCAGATTTTTAAACTCGATTTTTTTTTAAGTTTTTATTTTAATTACAGTTATTTTTTTTCCAATTTATTCATTTTCAGAAAAACAGTATTCATTATTTTTTCACCACACCCAGTGCTCCATGCAATTCGTGCCCTCTATAATACCCACCACCTGGTACCCCAACCTCCCACCCCCCCGCCACTTCAAACCCCTCAGATTGTTTTTCAGAGTCCATAGACTCTCATGATTCACCTCCCCTTCCAATTTACCCCAACTCCCTTCTAAACTAGATTTTTAACTAGATTTAACTAATGTTAATATTATTAATAACTAAATCATTTCACTGTATAAGCAATATATAGAGTATCGCCTTACTGGTCTGGCAAATCATAATCTATGTTCTCAGCAACATGTGTTTTTAATAGACATTTTATTTTAGAGCAGTTTTGAATTTAAAGAAAGATTCTGAAGACAACGCAGCATCCCTTCTACTCCAACTCATGGTCCCTGTTCTTAATATCTTACCTCAGTAGAGAGTGTTTGTAACAATAAAGAGATATGGATACCTTATTGTCGACTAAGTCCACTTGTTAGTTGAATTTCCTCTGTTTACCCTAATACTGGTTTTCTGCCACAGCCCTCCTGCAGGACAAGGATGGGTGGTCCTCACGTCTCCTCGGGCTCCCCTGGGCTGGGATGCCTGCTCAGACTCTCCTAGATTTGACACCTGAACGGCTTTGTGATTAGAATGTTCCTCTACTGGGACCCTTGTTCTAGGGGTTAGACTGGAGTTATCTGGGGGAAGGAGGACCACAGAGGTGAAGTATAAAGGGCATGCTGTCCACACTGGGGGCACCCGGCTAAGCAACCGTCACTGTCCCCCATTTCTGGGTTATATGCACTCCAGAAGTCGCTGCCCACACTGAGTGATACTTCATCCCTTAGGACAGAGAATCTACATGAAGTGTTTGGAATTCTGGCATGGGGGACATTTGCATATCCTTGTCCTTTGGTTTATGTGGTCATTTACTTAGACCTGTCTGGACACATGTGTATTTATCTTACACTTGGGCTATAACCCAATACCACTTCGTTTCTTTTCTTCGTGGAATGGCCCCAGCATTGGCCACTGGGGCTCTTTCGGGGGGTTCCTATGCCGCAGCAAGTATTTTAGCTTTGCTCTCAGGAGAGTCTGAAACAGACCTGGCCTATCCAGAGGGAGGCGGGCCAAGCCCTAATCCTAACTGACCTCATTCCCTCCCCTTGTGGACGCTCCTGCTTCTGGCCACCCTCCCGCACACCCCAAGACCAGCACCTCCCGCACTTCCAACAGTGATTTTCCACAAAAGCAGCACAAAGAGAGGGTCTAAGGGCAATGCAAAATGATTTCACAGACGGACCAGGTTACCAGGTGACAGGAGCAGGTTCCTATTTCTCCTCGGCCTGGTTTAAAAACCATTAGCAGCAAATTAGTTTGGAGAGGGGACAAACTAAATAAATCTGTGGGACAGATTTATCTCTGAATAGTTCAGGACAGCTGAGGCTGCAAGTTTGCCTCCCAACAGACAGCTCCTGGCAGACAGCTCCCAGCAGACAGCTCCCAGCTGCCCCCACCAACCGGAAAGATGAGCCCACAGCGGGCACCCAGTTGCTCCCAGGGCAGCCCTCTCAGGAGCCAGCCCCTGTCCCCTCCTTCCCTGACTCTAAGGAGGCACTGCCCCAGCTCTGGAGACCTCACACCCTGCAGGGCTCCCACTCCATGCACAGAGGATGTGCCCTGGGCTTCTCTTCCCACATCTTCGGCTTTTCCTTCATCCTTCGTCCATCCCCCTCTTTTCCATCTGTGTCTTGCCTCCCATGCTCACCCTATGGCCTATCCACACATGTGCTTTCAACCGTAGCCACGTGCAAACTGGGCGTCCACATCCCAGCAGCATCCCATGGGCCTTGGGAAGCCACAGCTGCACAGGTGAGCTCCTGCAGGTGAGCTTGCCCAGGTGGGGAGAAGGTGTGAACTTGTGGGGCCGTCGGGCTATGGCCAGTCAGGGAAGCCTCTCTGGACACCTGCAGGGTGGGGATAGGGCTCCCTGCTCTTGGCTTCCTCACACCCCTGAGGATTCTGGTGGTTAGCTAGAGCACATTTCTCCTGCAATGGGCTCCCAGTGCGTGAGGGGCAGACCCCTCCTGGCCTGAGGCAGGTCTTCATCTCTACCGAGGCAGCCCTGCTCTCCTGAGCACCGGGGCTCTTGCTGGAACTCCTCTGGCTACAATTGCCCTTTCTTCAACTCTGGGTCCCAGTGCAGGACCTCAGGTCAAATCTGTCCCACAGGAGCTGTGTGGTGAACAGGGACAGGCCAGGGATGTCTGTGGCCACGGTTGGCCAGCCACTCACACCTGCCCCGAGTCGTTCCCTGAGTGGGAGGCAGGACTGAGCTCACAGACCCCCCTGCACAAGACCTCCAGTCGGACCCCCGCCTGCATGCTCTTACCTCACCCACTCCTCCTTCATTCAGGCCAAATTATATGCACCCTGCTTTCTAGCATCACATTTACCCTTCGGGGGTTCAGCTGAGAACCAGGATGTGGTCTGTACCTCCTGCCCATTAACGGCTGTGAGACAGGTGGTGTTCTCAGCAGGGCGGGGGCCCAGTGCCATTGCCAACACTGAAAGGCACATGCTTTGATTATATCTTTAAGCTGTGTTTCCTCAACACAGGCCAAAGATTACTGTGGGATTTGAGTCAGTTTTATTATTAGTTTCCTGGGATTATGACCCACAGTTCCCTCCCACTTGACAGATGAAGTACTGAACACTCTTCTACAGTGTTAGAGATGTGGCCTTAATCTTTTGGGTCACCGCACACTTTCCCAGAGCCATCGTGACCAAATACCAAAGACAGAGCTGCTTCAACAACAGGAATTTTCTGACCGTTCTGGAGGACGGGAGCCCAGAGGCCAGGTGTCTGCAGTGCTATGCTGCTTCAGAAGGCTCTGGAGAGGTCTGTCCTGCCCCCTTGGCTCCTGGTGGTGCCAGTAGGCCCTGGGTCCCTTAGTTGGCAGATGCGTCTCTGCCCTCCCTGCTCAGGCATCCCCCTGTGATTCTGATCTCTTCTTTAAAGGATTCCAGTCCTGGGGCACCTGGGTGGCTCAGTGGGTTAAAGCCTCTGCCTTTGGCTCAGGTCAGGATCCCAGGGTCCAGGGATCAAGCCCCGCATGGGGCTTTCTGCTCAGCGGGGAGCCTGCTTCCTCCTCTCTCTGTTTCTGCCTGCCTCTCTGCCTACTTGTGATCTCTATCTGTCAAATAAATAAATAAAATCTTTTAAAAAAATAAGTAAATAAAGGATTCCAGTCCTATGGACTAGGGCCCACCCCAGGGACCCTGCCTCAATCTGATTGCATCTGCAAAGACCCATGTGCGCCCAAACAAGGTCACGTTCGCAGGTAGGAGTCCACCATATTCTCCCTGGGGGACAGTGTTTGACCCCTAACAGTGTCTATACCTCAGAGCACTTCTGAATGTTCCTAACAATTATAGGAACTAATTAAGTGTCTGACTCGGTGTGACTTAGAGGGAATTTATAGCCGTGGGGAAGTAATATCCGTAGTCGTACAAACCACTTGAACATACTTTATTCACCTCCAGTAATGCAAATTTTGAAAACTTTTTTGAAAAACTCATCTTAGTTTATGATCCATGAGTGGGCTTTCTCACCACATTGCCACCGGCCACACGAGAGTGGATAGGTACATCACAGGTGTGATTTACGAGGCAAACATCATAGGACCGGATGTGGGGTGGACATCCAGGTGGACACATTATGGGAACTAAGGTCCAGAGTCCAGGGAAGGGCAATATGTGTAGAAGCAAGTAGATTTACGAGAACCAGTGGGTTTGCCCAAGACGTTATTGACGGGGCCTTTCTGATTGCTCTGAAACAAGTCCAGGGTCCTCTTACAGAAAAGATGGAAGCTATGGTTGGCTCTTTCTTCATATCCTGCATTTGCTGTCCTTCTAACCTTAAAGCTGGGCTAGTTGCATTCCCTTCTGCCCATCACATACCATGCGAAGACCACACAGGGACTTCTTCTCTGAAGTCTAGTTATTATTCTACCTCATGGATGTATGGGAATTTATCTGTGATGTTCTTACGGGATTTACTTGTTTAATAGACTATTTATTTAAGAAGTATAGTTATGTACATTAAGGTGGCTCAAGGGATGCCTGCTACAATGTACCTCATATATTTTGTATTTCAAATAATGAGTCATACCATCAGGGCGCCTGGGGGCGGGGGTCAGTCGTTAAGTGTGTGCCTTCAGCTCAGCTCTGATCCCAGGGTCCTGGGATCGAGCCCCGCATCCAACTCCCTGCTCAGTGGGAAGCCTGCTTCTCCCTCTCTGGCTCCCCCCACTTCTGTTCCCTCTCTTGCTGTCTCTGTTGAATAAATAAATAAATAAAATATTTTTTAAAAAAATGAATCATATCATCGCATATATCACTCTGCCCAGGGAGTGGCTTAAACAACAAAAAATTTTTTCTCACAGTCCTGGAGGTAGAAGTCCATTATCTTGGTGCCCACAAATGTGGTTTCTGGTGAGAGCCTGTACCTCGCTTGTAGGCAGCCACCTTCCTACTGTGTCCTCAAGTGGCCTCCTCTGGCTGTTTGCACAGAAAGACAGGGAACTCTAGATCTCTTGCCCTTCTTATAAAGACAGTGATCTTATCAGATCAGGAACCCACCCTGTGACCTCACTGAACCTTGATCACCTCCTCACCAGCCTTACATGCACACACACTGTGGGGTGAGGGCTTCCACACATGGATTTTGTAAGCATGTAGGTCTGTCCATAGTGCCATAAAAATCATCGTTCTTTAAGTGTCATTAAGTGTCGCTCAACATCACTCAGCATCAGGGAAATACAAATCAAAACCACAATGAGATACCACCTCACACTAGTTAGAATGGCTAAAATTAACAAGTCAGGAAACAACAGATGATGGCGAGGATGCAGAGAAAAGGGAACCCTCCTTCACTGTTTGAAATGCAAGCTGGTGCAACCACTCTGGAAAACAGGATGGAGGTTCCTCAAAACGTTGAAAGTAGGGCTACCATACGACCAGCAATCACATTACTGGGTATTTACCCTAAAGATACAAATGTAGTGATCTGAAGGGGCACATGCACCCGAATGTTTATAGCAGCAATGTCCACAATAGCCAAACTACGGAAAGAATTTAGATGTTCATCAACAGATGAATGGAATAAGAAGATGTGGTATACATATATACAATGGAATACTATGCAGCCATCAAAAACCAAAATCTTACCATTTGCAATGACATGGATGGAAATAGAGTATATTATGCTGAGTGAAATAAGTCAATCAGGCAAATACAATTATCATATGATCTCTCTGATATGAGGTATTTGAGAGAAAAAAGTGGGGGGTTTGGGGGGTAGGGAAGGAAAAAATGAAACAAGATGGGATTGGGAGGGAGACAAACCATAAGAGACTGTTAATCTCACAAACAAACTGAGGGTTGCTGTTGGGTGGGGGGATAGGGAAAGGGTGGTTGGGTTATGGACATTGGGAAGGGTATGTGCTATCATAAATGCTCTGAAATGTGTAAGCCTGATGATTCACAGACCTGTGCCCCTAGGGCAAATAATACATTATATGTTAATAAAAAATAATTTAAAAAAAATATATTGCTTTGGCACTAAAAAAAAAAAAAAAAAATCATCCTTCTAAGGGAATTTTCTGTTGTAAAGATACTTGATTTGTCTGGAATAGGTGGAGTGTGTAATTCAGACCAACTGCCCAGTGAGGAGGATCACACATCTATTTGTAGACCATTCATAAGCCAATGAGCCAGTGTAAAACCACAAGGCTGAGACCCAGGAGAAGGAAGAAATGGGCACAGCAGCATAATGTGTGTGCCTGGCAGAGAGCCCAGCAGCTGCGGGAAGGGCAGCATGGGGGTTGAGGAGCCCATGGTCCAGGGCACACACTGTTCCTCTGAAGGAATAAGAGAGAAACATAAATGGGCCAGGACACACAAGGGTTGGACTGGGTCTGGTTTATCATAGCATTTAACATTTGAGTGCCCTCACCCCCTCCAGGGCCAGACGAAATCCTCTCTGGAGAAGGGCAAACTCATTCAAGGGATCAGATGCCTCTACAGGGACACCTGCCATGCTTAACAAGGCCACCTTATAAAGAAATGAAGAACAATGAAAGATCATAGAAATATACTCACAGGACACCCAATAGGAGAGTTCCTGCACACACATGGACTTCCAAATAGTTGGATTTAATATATTAGAAGACAAGGCTGAGGACTGCAGCAAGGGACTAGAAACTGAAAACTTGAAATGGAACAGTGGAAATGTAGAATAACTGAAATGAAAACTCAAGGACTATGTTTAACAACAGATGATTAGACACAGATGAAGGAAGTTCTAGTGAACTGGAATGTGAAACAAAAGGAAATATGAAAATACGCAGATTGAGCAAGAAAAATAGGGAAGAAAGCATAAGGAAGTGGGGAGTGAGTCACATGTGATGGGATTCTCAGTTGGAGGGGAGAGAGAAGATTCCATCATGCAGTGATAGCTGAGATTTTCTGAACCTGATGGAAGAGTGAAGATGTGCTAGGAACCAAAGAATAATAAGTACAAAGAAGACCAAAGTAAGGTACCTCATGGTCAGACTGCTGACATTCAAAGAAGGAGAAGACCTTTAAAACATCCAGGTTAAAAGAGAATATTGCTGTCAGACTGTCAACAAGACAGTTCCAGCATCCTTCTCAACTGAAGATATTGGAGGCCAGAACAAAGCCATGACCTCTTCATGGTCTGAAGTCCATGCTGGTCTACCTAGGATTCTGTACCTAATGAAAATATCCTCCTAATGAAAGCAAAATACAGAGATTTCCAGATAAAAAAGATACTACTGAATTCCTCACTGGCTGAGCCATTTTCCCCCGTTCTTACTTAGTTATATATCTCTCTATCTTCCAAATTTTTATTCAAATTTTGGTTAGTTAACATACAGTGTGATACTGGCTTTATGAGAATTTAGTGATTCATCACTTACATCACTTACATTCATCACACCCAGTGCTCATCACAGCAAGTGCCTCTTCTTAGCATCTTGCCATTCTATGAAAAGATCAAGATCTGTTCCTGTGTGCCCAGGATGACCGGAATGGGGAGAAACACTTGTTATTCACAAGTGGAAAATCGGGCTCTCCGTGAGGCAGCAGATGCCTGTTACCGTCTCTTTGCCTTGCCGCCCAGGAAGACAGGGCCACCCGCAAAGATTTGGGGAACACTCTGAAACCTGGCCTCTGGATTCCAGAGCCAGGACTCAGCACCTCACTGGCGGGCTCTGTTGAACATGACCCTGTGTCGCCCGACAGACTCAAGAGTCTAGCCCAATAGCGGGAGCCCAGACTCAAGGAGTCTCTGACAGGTTTTGCTGCTGTAGACACTAGAGCCACTCAGAACTTTCCACAACAGAGTCAAACTGGTTGTAAGCAGGTGTCTCCATTCATCTAGAAACTGCCTGAAACAAGTAAGTTAGCATTTAAAGACGATGGTCATTATAGAGAGTGTATGCTTCACACCGACATTTTCTCCAGCTGAGCCCCGACTTCCTAGAAATGCACACGTGGAAAGAAGACACTTGTTTTCTGTTCCAGTTCCAAGTCTCCAACCTGAGCAATGGCAGGTTTTTCTAAAATCCCAAGTGCATTGTTCTCAGAACAAGAGGCCCATTCAGAGACTTTCTGCAACTCGACCGGACTGAAATGATAGTTCTGTCACTGACCAAGGCCATAAGGGGCGTTCTCATGATTTTACACTGTTCTGTGGTGCAGTGCAGTCCTGTTAAACCATCTTGGACCTGATTCCTCAGTTTGTATTTGCTGTCTGTGATTTCAGGGGAACACCTGGAGGTAAGGATTTGGGATGGATCAGAGCCAAAAATTAGACAAAGCTTGTTAGCTGAATAAAAACACAAGCCCAGCTGTGTGTGGCTTATAAGAAACACACCTTCAATACCAACTGCAGAAAGTGAAAGGAAAAGGAAGAAAACAGGGTTCTTTGGGCAAACACAAGCCAGAGAACAGCAGTCTCTACTTTTTCTAATATCAGGGCAAACTATCTTCAAAGCAAAAGAATTACTAGGAAAACAGCAGTAACTCATGTTAGCTAAGAAGTTTAATTCTCTGGGAGACATCCTGCTTCTCAGCCCATTTACACCTGATACAATTACCTCAAGTATATGAAGGACAATGAGAAATGTAGGAGTAAAGGACCTGCCCGTGTTCCTTGTGAACTCGATAAACTTCTAGTTGCTGGTAGAAATCTGACAAAAAGTCAGTGGGGAAAGCAGGAGTTTGAAGCTTTGGGCTCATGCTGCAGGGACGCGCAGAGAGGGAGCTGCTAGGGGGACAAGGGGATAGGGGGAGCGTGGTGTGGCAGCCGCGAGGGTTCCTAGCAGCCCCCGGGCCCCTATGCCAGTGGAGGCAGAGTGGGAGGGCCCAGGTCAGGGAGACAGGAAGGTGGCAGAAGAGAGGCGTGTGTGGCTCCAGAGAACCGACAGTCACGAGTGCACGGTGGGAAAAGGGCCGCGAGCAGGTTTTCCTTCAGCAGCTTCCTCAGCCCCAGGACACATACGAAGTGGGGTCATTAGTACCTGCTCAGGCCAGCCTGTGGTACACATGACCAGTGACACAAGTGCCTCGGCATCCTTCCAGCACAGGGTCAAATGTGGGCTCTGAACACAAAAGCTCCCGGAGGTGGGGAGATGCAGAAGGTCCTTCTCCCCGACCTCCTGCCTCCACCTGCTCCTGGGGCCACAGACAGAAGACAGACAGTCCCGTGTCCCCAGCCTCCTGGCCACATGGCCCCTCGAGACCAGGTACTGCCAGGTCTTATCGAGCGAAATGACTAGAATTTAAGGGTTTGATTGTTGAAGCAATTAGTGTTAATTAATGCAGTGTTTGTTAAAATATAGTGGTTTTTCCAAACATTGTGAGACTATAAATTGTCACAGTCTTTTCTCAGGCTGTTTGATAGCATCTAATAAAAGGAAGAATGTACATCCTAGTTTTGTCAGATAATCACTTCTCAGCCGTCATTCTGGGGAAATGCTTGCACAGATGTACCAAAATGCACAGGCAGGACACGAACACAGTGCCGTCTTTTATAATAATTATAAATTTATAACCCACTAACACAGAAGAAAATCACAGTGAAAACTTGATCAATCCAGTAAAATGCAGAAGATGAAAAATAATGAATAAACATAATAAAGAAAATTAAACACAAAAACGACTACACATAAAAAACTCTGCCTGTTGGTTACGGCAAGCTGGGCCGTGTCTTCATCTCTCCTGCTATAGTGAGCACAAACAGCAAAGGTCCTGCCCATGCGTTTTGGTCCCAGGACACAAAATCGGGTTGTGAGGAGACACATTGCACTCCCGTAGTCTGGGCAGCACAGTTCCCAGCAGCCGAGACCTGGGAAGAGCCTGCGAGTCCATAGATGGTGCATGGACAGAGGTGTGTGATGGTGCAGGGGGACGCCAGTGGCCACAGGAGGGATGCTGTTTGTCATCTGTCTGTGACAACTTGGGAAACTTGAGGGCATCATGTGAAGTACAACAGAGAAAGACAATGACCCCAACCTGACTTGTGTGCGGGCTCTATGTAAAAGAGCTCAGCACCCGCGGTGGAGGTGGGCCCGGGGCTGGGACAGTGCTGTTCAGAGAGCACAGACTTCCCGCCCTAAGATCAACAAGCTCCGGTGTCATCCGTGCCCAGTGAGTAACACCTGACAGCCGCTAAGCCGGAAGACCGCAACTATTCTCACCACCAGCAGGAGGCGCTAGCTCAGCGAGCTGATGCGACCTTGGCGATCACCGCGTAGGGCTCCGCAGGTCAACAGTTGGACCCCTGATTCCTACACACGGTCATGTCACTCCTGTGTCAGTAACAGAAGAAACAACAGGAAGAACAATAGCAAGGCTCAGCTCCGGGAAGACCGACTAGAAGAGGAAGGGGTGGGAGCCAGGTGAGGGTGGTCCCCCACAGGTGCAGAACTCAGACTGCTGGTCTCACCTTTGCAGGTGGGGCACCGTGTCCACCTGAACGTGGCCGGGCACAACTCCTCTGACCAGGCCTCAGACCTCCTCTCCTGAGACGCCGTCTTCACCTGAGGATCATTCAGGTCTGTGTCCGGCGTCTCTCACACTTTGCATTCTGCCTGAAAGCCACCTCGCAGGCGTCCACAGCCTCACAAACATCCACAGCCTCACTGGTGTCCACGGCCTCATGGGTGTCCACAGCCTGGAGAGATGCACTGTTTTGTCTCCTGTGATGCCAGCTTTGCCCCAAGTGGCCCTCCGCTGACCAGCTGCTCTCACAGCATCGCTGCATGTTTTGGGGGTCTGTACACCCTGACTCCCTTCCTGGGGCCATTTTCTTTGTCCGTTGGCTTTTGTTGTACAGGAATCACATAGACTCCAGGGCCTGTGTCCAACATGCCCTGCTCCGTGGTCACATGGAGCTCTGTTTCAGCGGTCACTCTCTGCCCCCGGAGGTTTGGGTTCAGCTCTGCTCCACCCACCAGCCTGGGCCCAGCTTGGGGCGGAAACTCTTGGAGGGGGCTCTTTCCTAGGGAGTGGCAGAAGCCCAAGAGGGCACGGGCCAGACCTGCCCCCTGTGAATATCCCATTGCCCAAAGTGGCCGCGCCAGAGCAAAGGGTGTGGAATGTGCTTCACCCACGCCGAGGGCTCCGTAATTTCCCTGGTGGAGGGTCCGGTGTGCGGCCCTGTGGCTGAGAAAGGACGGGAGAGCTGGGAAATGATCTGGTCACTGTTCCAGTCTAGCTGTGGAAGAAGAGGCAGACGCTATGGAGAATGGCAGCATGGTCAGAGGCTTGGGCTGACTGAAGTGGTTAGGGTCATCAGATTTTCATGCAATCGGTAAATTCCAGTGTCTGTGAAGTGTCTCCAGAAATGCAGACTATCAAAGACCCATCAGCAGTTGGGTTCAAGGCAGACGCAAGATGGTTTCTGTAGATCAATGACGGGAAGGCTGGTTGTTTGGCACGGACACTGTGGCATGTTCTGAGGAGGTCTGGGGACCTTGTGGCCGAAGCAGGGGACCCAGGAGACACACAGAGCCCACGGTGGCTGTGAGTAGCCAGACTTTAGGGATGTGTGCATGATTCCTTCTGTCCACACGTACACACAGACACAGAGAAGGAGCAAACCATGGGAAGCAGCTTCAGGTCTGTGCCTCCATCCATCCATGCTTGTCCCGTCACCTGCTGACAATACCTACACATCCATGGGCCCCCCAAGGCTCCAGAGCAAGTGAAGCCGAGGACATCTCTGTGTCCACCCTGGGTGCCCGGGATTACCAGGTGGCCCCTCTCCGAGGCCTCCCATGTGGGTGCCCAGCAGCCACTCGGACCAGCTCCCTAGAGCCAACTCTTTGTGCTCAGCAACATACTTTTCCAAATACTTGCTGGCACACGCCCCACCATCTTCAGGGCCTGGAGCCAGGCCAGTCTTCCCACCCTCGCCTTCCCTTTCCAGGTTCCTCCCACTCCTCCAGGATCACTATTTCTCCTAATCAAACTCATTCTTGTTCAACACACACGAACTGACTCTCGTAGCCGCTAGCTGACCACCGCTCTCTGAGCGCATAGCCTTTGACACTGTCCTCTGTGTGGATGCCCTTCCTGGCTGGTCATGCCTCCTGCAAACACAGGGCTGGGGACCCCAGGATCCACCTGCTCCCGGCCCTCAGCTTGCCCACAACAACTCATACCACAGGTGCTCAGAGGCCCAAGAAGTGACGACATGGCCATCAGGGACCAGGCCTGGTGTAGCAGTGGTGTTCCAGTGTCAGAGGCTACCATCAGTGTGGTGGTTCTCATTCTATCCCTTTGTTTCTATCCTACATGAGTCAATATCTTAAAAGCAGACTTTTGCAGGCTGCATACATTGGTCTTATTTTCCTTGTGAAAATATCCATTAATTTATTGTTTGAAAATTTTTCATTTTTTAATGACACTGTGGTATACAATCTGTGCTTTCAAAAACATTATTTAAGAAAGCAGTAAATAAATAAAAGGACTCTCCATCCTCAAAGGAATGGTGTAGGTACAACAAGGACAAAGCTTCCCCTTCACGAAGTTTCTAAAGTAAAAGGCAGCAGCTCTAGGTCCTCCCGCAGCAGCACGCTCCCCAGACTGGGCCTCCTGAGCTTTCTGCGATGTCCTGCCAGAAATCTAATGTGCCATTTATCCAAAAGCTTCTTGTTCCCCTTCTCTTTGCAACAGGGCTGTGAGCACAGATTCAGCAAATAAACTCCACTGAGGAAAATGTTAGGAGTAAAAGAAGTTAGCATTGTTTCAAGTTACATCCATTAAGGGACTCAAACATTAAATATCTATTTGCAAATAATACTGACTTGTTGAGGAATTCACTGCAAATGGAAATTTTTTCTTAAAATGGAGAGTCAGCTTATGTAATTTTCACAAAAGAATCAAATATTTTTAAAATATTTTATATATTTTCAGTTAATTTTATGTAATTCATGTGATAATAGCATATGATACGCAGACGTAAATATTGGAAGACGAATGGGGATTCACAATGAGATTTTAGACAGTCTAGCACAAAACTGATCAGTGGCTTAAATCAAACTCTTTGCTTTACTGCAGGCAGGCATGCCGGCAGGAGGAAGCATCTGAGCGATGGGTTTGCCCGTTTTCCTGGGAAGAATGATTAGCACCCGAAAGACAGGTTGTGTCTTAAGTTTGGACTGTCATCCTACTCTTTCTGCATGTTTCCTACTTCATAGAAAATATGGGTGGGTATTCTCTGCATTGCTGTAAGCTCACAGAATCACCACTGCCACAGCCACTCTCACTTCATGTGGAGCTGACCATCTCTTCTGTACCGTGAGTCGGAATGCTCCCACCTAGGAGAGATTTTATATGAGGACTCAGTTTAAAAATACTGATTTGGACCAACAGATAATAATTAAACAAAAGCTCATAAAGTCCGCCTGCCCTGAAGGAAATAAAAATTAACCTACAACAGTCTTGTTGTGAGATCCTAATCAGACTCTCCTTTTTCTGGGCAGAGCCAGTCAGCACTCAAGGGACAAAACGCAGCAGCTTGCCAACGAAGCCCAGATTCGTCAGCTCTGGAAACATGGAGGTCGACAGCCCTGCCTTTTTCAAATATCCAAGAGGTTATCAGATATGTTTTAACCAGAGAATTCAAATTTGCCAATTTTGCAAATTCTTTTCAAAGTAAGTGAATGAGTCATTAATATCCACCACACACCAAGTGACGGTGAACAGGATTGATCAAAATGGCGGGAATCTGTATGGATATTCTCAGTGTCGACGGGGGAGGAAAGAACAAGTCAGTTCACAATATGCTCTGCTTTTTTTAATAAGTAAAAAGTGAGCAAAATTTATTTTTCTTAATTTGCATTTGGTAAATTTAAGGCCTTAGCATCCTTCTTAAATCTTCTGCTGGCTACAAGTTGGGGTTACAAAATCCGAGAACACTGATTTAATTAAGAGGCACTAAGGCTGGGAAAGTGCTAAGAAATGTGTCCCTACAGAAACAGCGCCAGCGGGATACATTCAGGCTGTCCCCACCTGGGCTCGCCTCCTCAGTGGGCTCGGAGCTGGCAGGCAGCTGGCTTTGCTGGGTGCCGTCCGAGGCAGGTACTGGTCAGACACCCTCAAACAGGAAGGAAATCCAATGCGTCCAAGTCATGGTTTCATCAGGTCATTCTTGATCCTGATTCAAGGGCAATAGGACTAATCTGTTGTGTACCTACTGCCACATCCTCACCGTTGTGGCATCCCAGGCCCTAACTCCAGGGCTTTCCCTGAGAAATGATGAAAGCCAGTTACATTTTTCATGCAAACATAAGAAATTGAATCTCCCCTCATGTAAACATTTTTGCAGATCTAGTTCTTATCTAATAGATTGGGTAAACAATTAAAAGTTGGGTAACTTTTTTTTTTAAGATTTTAGTTATTTATTTGACAGACAGAGATTACAAGTAAGCAGAGAGGCAGTCAGAGAGAGGAGGAAGCAGGCTCCCTGCTGAGCAGAGAGCCCGATGTGGGGCTCGATCCCAGGACCCTGAGATCATGACCCGAGCCGAAGGCAGAGGCTTTAACGCACTGAGCCACCGAGGTGCCTCAGAAGTTGGGTAACTTTTTATTTAACTTAATAGGCATTGTGGGCAGGTGTGGGCCAAACCCCGCTCCAGTGTAGAATGGAAGCTGAGCTGTCTGTGGAGCCCAGGCCCAGTCAGTGCAGAGCCTGAAGAAAGGGTTCTTAGCACAACCCTCTGGGCAGGAAACTATCTGGCAGTGATCTTTGTCTATGTTTTTCACTAAAATAACTTATGTGATTTTAGAAGTATGATGAACGCATTGGCAAAGCAATTTACTTGTGTCAAAAGACCCAATTTTGAATGACGGACTGTGGATTAAGACAATAAACAAATAAATTTTCAAGTTGATGCTAATCTGAATGAATTTACTATGAAAGCGACGCGACATTCAGGTCGTGGCTGGCTCTTAGAACTTGACTTGTTTCCTTTAACAAACTTCTGTGCAACCTAAAATTCTCCACAACTTAAAATGTCACATGTGGAATAGCGTACTCAACACACATAATTAGACTAGAAATGCTATCACATCCAAGAAAATATCCACAGAAAATTGTCCAAACGGTTTTTGTAAACACAGAAACTGGAAATTCAATTAACATTTACAAAAACTTGACTTTCTATAGAAATACTAGAAAATCGTGTCCCTAATTATTCTTGAACTGAAACAAAGTTTGTGAAAGAGAAACCAGACTCCCTCTAATCCCCCCCAGGAGGTAATATTCCAAGCACCACCAGAAACACAAGGTCCCTTCTACTCAATTTTCATTCGTGCTCTGCTGGCCGAGAGGACCTGATTTGAAGGAACAGCAATTTCACCATTATTTCCTCGATTACAGTGGGCATGGCGCCATCTTCACTGACAGTGCACCTACAAGCAGCTCTCCCCAGCCACTTGCAAGAGTCTTTCTCGTCCCATGGGCACACGCATTTGGGATCATTCTGTCCTGCCCATTTTCCATTCTGCAATACCCTGTTTGTATCAGGCAATCTTTCAAACAGCCCACATTGTCTCAATTTAGTGTATTGTTCCAGTTTTCAATATTTTTTATACAAGATGTTCATTAAATCACCTCCACTTTTAGGAATCCCGTAAGACCAGCCTCTAAGTGGACTCATTTGTTTTATTTTCATTCAGAGAAAGAAATCTCTGCCTTTAACTGGAGTATTCATCCCACTTCGATGGCATGAAATCACTGAGACCCTGATGCTTGTTTAATTCTTGCTCTGCTGCTCGGTGCCCCTTTTCCCCTTTGTGCTTTCTTCTGGGCTGAGCCTACGATAATCCTATTCTTCACCCTCCTGACTAGCTCCTTAGCTGATGTCCTGTCACGGTCAATGTTAGCGATTCCAGCTTGCCCCCCCCGCACCCCCTTCTGGTGTAAGAGGGTCTGAATGCGCCCCCTAAACCTGTTCCGGGATGGTGCACGCACATGGAGGGCCTCTGTGTTCCACCAGCCTTTTGTGTGATGGTTGTTGTCCGTCTCAATTTTATGCATATTTCAAACCTCCAAAGTGTGGTGATGGTTTGCTCTACTCTGTCAATATTTATGTAGATGCACCTGTGTATGTATTTATATAAGTATATATTTATTATATTTATTTATATATTTATATTTATTTATTTAAGTATATATTACTTAAAAATACACAACTTTTTTTTTAAATATTTTATTTATTTATTTGACACAGAGAGAGAGAGAGATCACAAGTAGGTAGAGAGAAGCAGGTGGCGGGGGGCGGGAAGCAGGCTCCCCACTGAGCAGGGAGCCTGATGTGGGGCTCTGTCCCAGGACCCTGCGATCATGATGTGAGCTGAAGGTAGAGGCTTTAACCCACTGAGCCACCCAGGCGCCCCCAAAATACACAACTTTATAAATAGTTTACAGTTAGTTCTGATGGTTAGGGTGTGGTTATTCTGAAGGACCTAAGACTGAAGCAAAAATGAGCGTAAACCCAGGATCAAGGCATCCCTGGGGAAAGCAGTCCTTTCCTCTATAGGAGTACGGGGGTCTGGTATGGGGGTCCTCCAAACTCTTCCAGAGGCTTCTAGAATCTTCCTAAGGACTGACCATGTGAAACAGTCAGCTCCACACTCCAGGTGGGAGACGGCGAGGACTCGGAAGCCCAGAGAGTCCTCCAAAATGCTTCCTGGGCCCTCTGGGGAGCCACTTCTTCTTGCCTCCTCTGCGTGGGGTCACATACTGACTCAGTTTCCCACCCTGGTATTGGTGCAGAGACTCAAACTCCAGGAGCCACCTGCTCTATGGCTGCTGTCAGAGTGAGCAGAGTGAGCAGAGTGAACTGGAGTTCTCCAAGGCTGCCCGTCCAGGCCTCTGCTGCCCCATGGGCCCCCATGACACCTGAAGGAGCTGCCCCCAGTGACCCTCATTGGGGGCCTGCCCTCGACCCCCTTGGTGCACCTGCATGTAGCCCGGGGTCACAGGCTTATTTGCAGCTGCCCAGGTTAAGTGGCCTAAACAGACAGACATCCAGCACATGGAGGGCCTCCACCAGCATGGTCCCCAAGCTCATTGGGGAAAGTTCCGGGTCAGCTCAGTGGAGGCCATGCCAAGGGCAGTACTTCTCCTAACAGCTATCTGGACATGCCCACAGGGGTCATCTGGACCACACTGTTGCTAAAAGTCTCCCTTCTCCTCTCTGCAGCTTGATCCCTCCATTCCTACACCCCACACCTCCTTCTCTTAATGGAACATAGCATCTGGGAGCTTGCTGGGAAATTCAAATAGGAAGTGCATTTCTGAGACCTGATATGGTGGGTCTACCACTCTGTCCCCCTAGGATTTGAAGATCACTTTCTTCACAATCAGTGACAAGTGGATGACCCCGGGGTGACCTGGAGGGACAGACAGAGCAGGAGTTCTTAGCGCATCTCCAGATGTTCCCTGGGTACTTCCCGTCTTCAGGCACACTGGTCCACCTCAGGGGCAGACATCTGGGTACCCGTTGCCTGGGGGTTGGCATTGGGCTGGGCAGAAGTCCCCCAGGACTCTCCCAGCAGTGAACAATGATGCCAGTGATCAACACCCAGAGTAGTGCCCTTGGGTGGTACAGCCAGTGCGAGGAGTCTTGCTCCTTCTGGAATCCCCTGTTGGATTTGGAATTTTGTGTCTTCCATGCACCCCCAGGCATGAGTTGATAACATTCCTTCTTGGCTCCCTCCCCATTTCATCATTCCCCTTCCTAACCATTGTTCCCAGGGCACCTTCTCTCCTAGTTGGCTCCCAGATGAACCTTGAAGTGAGAGGTGTTGCCAGAGGACATGGGGAAAGGAGCAGAGATGTCGAATGGGAAAAGTGGAACCAGGCAGGTGGGCCTTGTAGTTAGGTGGGCCCTGTGGGTAGTGGGCCCTGTGGGTATGGGGGTCCTGTGGGTAGGTGGCTCTGTTGTTAGATGGGCCCTGTGGCTATAGGTGGGCCCTGTGGATAGTTGGGCCCTATGGGTAGTGGGCTCTGTGGGTAGGTGGGCTCTGTATTGTGCCACCACCTTTCCCACATCTGGCTGATTCTCCCCAGTCACCTTGGAGTGGGACATGGAGTGTGACAGCAGTGGGACATGTTGGAGATTAGTACATCCCCTCATCTCAAGCCCATGAGGCAGAGCCTAGAGATTTACTGGCAGTTGGACTGAGGGGCCACAGAAACACGGGCAGAGCTGGGACCCGGGGAGTCAGGAGCCTGCATTCCAGGTTCTGGGTCATCCATCTAGAGGCCAAGAAGGGGGAGCAGAGCCAGGGGTGGAGGTTCGGAGAACTCCTCTGGAGCAGCTCTTCATCTCCGTTTCCCCACAGGGCTGGCCTTGTAATGAGCTGGGAAGGAGCAGGGCGGTGCCTCAGGGGGCCCCCACTGTCTCCTGGCTCCAGTGCACCAGGCCCTCAGAGTCCCTGGTCCTGTGGTCAGCCCTCCCCGCTCTCCTGCTAGGTGAGGTGCACCTCTGGCAGCATGCTAAGTCGAATTTACTAATGATTGTTTCTTAAACTGCATGTGCAGATGCAGCTGAAGGCCACTGGGAGTTAACTGTCCCCACACCTTCCTGAGACAGGACTGGGCTTTGAGGGTGTGGACACTCTCCTCCCCCCACTGGTAGGAGTTAACAGGCTTGTGTGCATGTCTGTAGACTCTGATAAACCTTGCTGACCGGTCCTGGGCTGGCACATAGGACCCTCACAGACCATGTGTTGGATATGGTTTCCTGCCCATTCTATCTCAGCGCTATTTCCTCCCCAGCTGGGACCAGCCCATCCTCCAGCAGGAGGGCCACAGTCTCTCAGGGCATCTGTGTAAGTCACCAGATGACAGCATGGGCCATTCACATCCTGGAGCCAAAACTGGGAAGGACCACATGCCTGGGGCTGAAGACTGCGGCTTCCTTTTGTGACCCTGACCATCTTCTCCCTGTTGGTGGAAACAAAGGCCCTAACACACGGGGTCCCAGGAGGCTCTGGAGAGATCACGCCCAGCCAGGCTAAGCAAGTCTAAAATGACAAATTACAGGTCCATGCAGACAGTGACACTGGTTTCCGCACCACGATGAATTGCCATGGCAACAATAACAAGGTTCTCTGGATATATTCTAGGATGAGGTGGGCACAGGTGTCCCTTTTTCCTAACTGAGGCTCAGACCTAACTGGGAAAATTAGGGAAGTCCCTTAGAGGCTCTTGACAGCTGCCTGGCAGGAGGGAGCAGAAAGTTCCCAGCAGGTGCCCCAGCCACTCGGCCACAGCCACCCAATAAATCTGCAGCCTGTCTCTGAACCGACACACAGCACCCCGCACGGGGGAGGCCAATTTGCCATAAATCCAGATCTGGAGTATAATTCAATGTCTTATGAATCCTTAAAGGGACGTCTGGAGAGTCTCCCCTGTAGGAGGGAGTCTCTGAGAAGATTTATGGCCATGGAAGGGGCTGGTCTTCAGGGGCGCATCCAAAATAACCCAGGACCCTACCTGAATTGCATTAAAATCCCGTAATTATAACAGCTCTCCCAAATACAGTCTGTCAGCCTTTGGTGAGATAGATTTCCCAGAGATCACAGAACATGCCAGCAACTGTCACCCCTCTGGTTAACCCCAGGCTGAATCAGCACCACCGCCCGCCCGGGGCAGGGGTGGGTGTAGTCCTCAAGCCCCCAGACAGAACCTAAGTCAGACACCTGCATGAGCTGCCCCCTCATGGGGGACCAGGAACCCTCCACACCCAGTCCCCTCCCCTGCTCTCCAACCCCAGCTCCAGAACCAGACTCACAGGGACGCACAGGACTAGCCCACAGCAATGCCCTCGTTTGGACAGGATGTGGTGCATGTCCTCACATTCCTTCCCTTCTGAGTTTGAAGGGTACAATCTCTTACAGAAGCAGAGCTCAATTCTGATAAAAAGTGCATCTATACAAAGGAAACCTGAGAAGCAGACAACTCTGTGTTGACTATGGCAGCGAGCCTGCTGGTAGGTTGCAGGGTCAGTGGTGGGAAGGGAAACCCCATTTCAATGGTTCTAAGGAGCCGGAAATTGCTGGAAACAAGGATTTAAATTCACAGACTTCCCTGAAGGGTGTCAATCCCATGGGCCCCAGAGCTACATAAACACGTAAGAAGAACTAAGCAGCAGTTCCCCATCTGGGTCAGAGGCCGGGGCAGAGGAGGAAGCTTGTCCCCAAGGGCCGTGGGGAGGAGTCCGTGTCTGGGAACCACTTGGCAGCTCAGAGACTTGCCCACAGGTCCTGGACCAGCCGGGGGCATCCAGAGCTGCACGCAGGTGAGGCCCTGAGCCCCTGGACACAGGCAGCAAGTCTACACTGAACACCCCGGTCAGACACCGGTGCACTTCAGAGTCCCTTTGTGTGGGCCATTGGGAAGCACGTCCCGGGATCAGTGTCACTTCCTCAGGGTCACAGGACACATGCACTCGGCAGGTTCCTCGTTTGGGCAAGCATCAGCAGTGCGCCCAAGGCCAGCCGGGTGTCCCTGGCACATCTGTGAGCAAGCTCACCTCTCCGTATGGACAAACACCTGTCCTATGGACAGACACCTGTCCCATGGACAGACACTGGTCCTATGGATGGACACCTGCTGTGGTGGCCTCGTCTTAACAATTAAACCTGCCATGACCTGCGTCCGGAGGAGGTTGTGTTCTGAGGCACTGAGGGCTAGAACTTGCTGTGTGGACGGGGGTGGGGAGTGGTGGGGGGACACAGCCCGACCCATGGCGCTCACCCTCAGTGCTGTGTTTGTGGGTATGCCCTTGGCTAAGGTGACCGGTGGCAGAGATCATGCCTTCGGCATCGCCATCATTCTCATGGGATTTCCAGGAAACCAGTGATGTTTTCTGCTAATAGGTATAATTTTGTTTCTTCCTTTCCAATGTTCATTATCATTCTTAATATTTCTTCTACTATCATTGGCTAGATCTTCCAGAAGCTGTTGCATACCACAGCAATAATCCGCACTCTTATTTTGTTGTCAAGTTTGGTGAGAATTAGTGTTTCAACTGTAGCTGTATGTGTGTACATGTGTGTATGTGTGCATTTGAGTACATGTTTGTGGAGCTGTATGTGCATTTTAATCATGTTAATAAAGTGTCCATTTCAATTCAGGATGTTTAATAAACTCCATTAAAATAAATAAAGATTGGATGTTGATTTAATTTTTTCTCTCTGTATAAAATATTTTACAAGTTTTTCTTTTAAACTGCAAGACCTTCTACCAGTTACTTTCTATCATGTCAGACTGTCCCTTTACGACGTGTCTGTGTTTACTCACCTGTTACAAAGTAGGACACGGGCGGAACACAAGCAAAACGGCAGCTTTTTCCCCAGAGATATGCCCAAGAGTGATGTGTGGGGACAGCAGTCATTAGACTTTCGGTGAGATTGTAGAAAGGTGTAGAGTAGCTGATGCACCATGTGGTACCCAGAAACTAAAGTAATACCGTGTGTCAACTATAGTCAAATGTTTTCAAAATACTGTTTGAAAATTTTCCAAAATTTTCAAATTTCAGTGAAAAATACCAACTTAAAGATCCCCAAAACTCAGCAAAAGTCATGCATATTTAATAAAAAGAAAACCATCCCCGGTTCATTGTCACCAGCTGACAGTGGAACCTGAAGGAACGTATGGAAGCAGCTGGAAGGAGACAGCACGTCAGGAGCCCGGGAAGGGGCAGGTAACAGCTATGGAACAGAGAACAGGGGAGTCTACAGAATTTTACTATTGGGGAATTCTTGATTTTCCATTGAGTGATAAGTTTGTGACTCTAAGTAGGGTCTGACAAGATAAGGACAGATACTTGCTCAAGCAAACTCAAAGTTATAGACAATGGACATTAGTGTGACTGAAACAGAATTTTTTAAAAATACTTAAAACGGTAGGAAAGAGAAGGGGAAAAAAACAATAGATGTTGAATAGGACGGACTGGTCCAGCTGTACCAGTAACTCATGTCAAGTAAATTATGTCAGCTCGTCAGCTGGGCTGTCTGTTGTCCAGATGAAGGGAAGAGGGAGGTGCAACCATGGGCTGTCCTCTTCAGACACAGAGACAGCAGCTGGGAGAGAGGAGACAGTAGATGGGCTGTGGGAACAGCAAGCACGCGAGAGCTGGCCGGCCACACGGATACCAGGAAGACAGACTTCAGCAACGAGTATTGCCACACACAGAGAGGGAAGGAGACTCAAGGATGACAAAACATCACCTCACCAGGAGAACATACAGACGTCAAATGTGCGAGCCCCTGCTCACGGGACGTGAAAACTGTCGTAACTACATGGAGACGTGGGCAACCCTCAGAGGGGATGATACTAAGTGCTACCTTACTAGAACAGGCAGACAAGAATTAGGAAGGGCACAACGTACATGAGCAGTGAGTTCAATCTCATGGGTCTAATTGAAATATTCAGAACATTTCATGCAAAAACTGTGGAATACTCATTTCATTAAAGGAAAAATTTGAATGTTTCCAAAATAGACCGTGTACTGGCAAAAAATTAAGTCAGCAAATTTCAACATGTTGAACTAATATAATCCATGCTCTCTAACTACAAAGGAACTAGTATTCAAATCCATAACCACAAACATGTGGGACAGAAGGTAGCATTAGAAAGCTCACAGGTGTGCACACCCACTTCATCTGTAGTGATGCCCTCCGATTTTGGTTTGCCCCCAGCGGCTGTGATTCCTGGCGAGAAGCAGATAAAGCTCCTTCAAGCTATAAATGTTCCCTGTCTTGACCATGGTGTTGGTTAAATGGTGTATGCATTTTTCAAAACTCATCCAATGTACATCAAATTGTGTATTTCATTGTATATAAGTTATAATCCAATAGCAAGTATTAAGGAGAAAAACTGAAATGAAAGATTGTTAACAACACTTTCTGCTCCTTTCTGTGCCAGTCATGGAAATGGTTTTCACTCCCAGACCCACCCCTTTGCCACCGGAAACAAAACCCCATCCGGCTAACGGGCACCGGCCCAGGGCCAGCCGGGGCTGAGTGACACATCACCTTCAGTTCTGCAAGCATCGCCCAGGAGTACAGGAAAGAGAAAGTAATTTGGAGAGAAAATTTCCTTAGCTTATTTTTCAGTTTTGGTTTTTCAGTGGGCTTTTTAGAAGAAAACCCACAGAATGTGCTCGGCGTGATTAAACACACATCTCCCGTGCTTCCCGCCTGTACCTCAGGCTGACGGACCTCGGCCCCCACCGGCTTCAGCAACAGGCCTTGCACCTCCCTCAGCTCCAGCCACCCCACTCCACAGCCCTGCTCAGCAACCCCTTGTTACGGTGCTGGTCTCCCCGGAAGCACAGGTGAGTCTCTAAGCTGAGGGACTATAAAAAGTGCCGTTGGTGTCCCACGGTCCTGTTTGAGGGTGTCGCTTAACCAACCCTGAGATCCCTTAGTGTTAGCGGAACGTTGACTCTCCTGAGTCACTCAGGGGTGAGAAGACAAAGATCTCATTGCAGAGTTGGCCACAAGTGCAGGCTCGTTAACCTTATTTCAGTGTGTCCTTATTCGTTTTTGTGCTTCATAGGATTTGCTCGTTTACCGTCTCATAGTGAGGCTCCACGTCTGACTATCAACCTCTATGAGCCCTGGCAACGTTGGCTGGGCTGAGAAACCCACACTGGTTCACATAAGAGATTTCTGGGGTCCTGGGGTCGTTCATTCTGAAATTATTCTAGCTCCTAAAAGGTTCAAAAATTTGTTTCAGAATTTGGAGAACCAGGGATGTCTGATTTTGCCTCGATTCCAGAGATCTTGAGAATTGAGATAGGAGTGTTTAAGTGCTTTCCAAATATGAGCTTTACGAAATGAATTCAAGTAATCGTAAGTTAATGTGGTTCTCCAGTTGGCCCAGAAATTGGTGATCCATCTCAGAATGACCCGGAATCAATAAAGTGTGAGCTTCCCAAGGCTGCCCTTCTCCTGATTATCCTGGTCCTGGAAAAGCCTAGGGTTAGGGGATAAAGAATCACTGTGTGACCAACACACGGGCTGAGGACACTCCCTATGAACCAGGTCACTATCACGCATGCTCTGAGTGGATGAAACCACCTTAGAGAAAGACCCTTTTACTCTCTGAGAAGAGAAAACACAAAAAGGAAAGGAGCAAACCTATAAATGTTGTATTCTAGTGGGCAATGTTTTTGGCTTTATTTTATTTGCAGCCATTGTCTTTGTTGAGGGTTAGGTGTTTATAAAGGGGTAAAATGATCACGATCATGTTAATGACGTTCCTTGTTTCTGTTCAGCTGAGAGAGGACCATAAGTTACAATAGTCCATAGCTGTAGACATGTTAGCCTGTTCTGAGATACAGAAAGGCTTTAAAAAACATAGATTTGTGTCTTCTAAAGGAAGGCAGGTAAGTCTATAAAAGTGTATGTGCATTTAGATTTCTGACAGTGAGAACAGACCCTTCATATAAGGCTTTGTTTTCATTTCAAAATCTCCTTTGCAAACCAGTCCTGACGTTAATTTAAGCAGATCTGGAGTCTGGAAGCCCCTTTGTGGAAGTGACAGTAAGAGCTGGTACCTTCGTTGGCAGGAGCTGGAACAGTACAAAGGCACTAGCACACTTCATGGGCAGGTTCACATGTTCTTGAAGACGAAATCTTTCTGTACTCAGAATTGACGGTAAGAGTGAACATTATAGCACATTTAGGCAGAAAACGAGCTCAGTTTGAAGATCATCTGTGTGCGTCTGCAGCCCACAGCTCCCGGGGGACGAGTGAGAGCTCCCCGCCAGGACGCACAGCTGCCCTGCGGAAAACCAGCGTCGCTCTGGCTGCGGACGCCACACACCTGCCTTTCTGCTCGGGAGCTAGGGAGGTCTGGAAGGACAGCAAGTCCACCAGCCATGAAGTAATTTCACTTCCTTCTGGGGGAATTTAGGAGCCCTGCCTGGGAACCACCCTATCGGGATGTGTGTGAAGTAACATGACGCTGGTTTGTTTATGTGTTCGTTTAGAGTTACATTATTCAGAGAGGATTTCAAGCAATCTGTCCTGCTCGCTGAACAAAAGAGAAGAAAGGGGAAAAGACCAGACAACACTTCTAAGAAAATAAAGGACTAGCCGCAGATACCCGGGCACAACGTACGAGGAAGGGTCCTACAGGTGTGGTGAGAGGCGTTCACAAATGAACCCAAACAGACGTCTGATGGGATTTACCCTGGCTCCCGAGACCCCCCCACGGACCAATCTGAACCAACGAGACACAACATCACTAGGGAAGAAGAACCACACACCAGCCAGTAGGGGCCCCACCCCATGCACGGGACCGAAGCCGTGAGAGCAGCTCCTCATCGTCTCCCATCATCTGGCCCCTCAGGTGTGAGCTAGAAAGACCCGTCTGCACGTAGACTTGAGGGTATGTGATGGTGGAAAGGGGTGAAAGCTGAGCTCATGGACCTCGGGAGAAAGGAGGGAGACAAGGGGCCGCAGAGAACAGGAAAACGAGAGAAAGAACAATGCGATTATAAAAGTTTGTTGATGTTCTGAATAAAGAAATACGGAACAGAAAACAATATTTCAAGATTCAATTGAATAAACATTTTGTGAACAAAATTATGTATGTAAATGAAAAGGCAGGCATAATCCCAGGAAACCAGCAATTCCAACCTGTTCAGCCCAAGAAGGACCTGGAGATACCAGTAAATCAGGTGGAGAGAGAATCACAAAACAAATTGAAAATTTAACAGGTGAGGGGAAAACCCAGGCTGACCCCAGGCTTTCCTCTGGCAGCTCGGGAGAGAAGAAATGAAACACTTTAGATAAGGCTCGGGGGTGGGGGAGGGTGTGAATTGAGACAGAGGAATATCCAAATTTCCTTAAATTATAAATAATTGAATTCATGTTACAAATGAACTAATAAATGGGGAACAGCAAAATCATGTCAAATAACTAGACACTTTGCACCCATTACTATGAAGTAATTTAAGATACACTGAGCCTACACTGTATGAATAATCATTGCAGGATAAAAACGTAAATGCCATGCATCCTGAAATATAAAAATAAAACTGCCACCTGCACAAATCAGGAACTGAACTGAAGGCGATGTGGGGGGCTGGTTTTTAATTTCATCATCTGTTAACAGAAAGGAATCCATAGGTACTTAGGTAGTTTCCTTCTTTAAAGATTGTATTTATTTGAGAAAGAGAGAGCAAGGAAGAGCAGGAGCGGGGGCGTGGGCAGAGGGAGGAGCAGACTCCCTTCTGAACAGGGACCCCATTGTGGGGCTCGATTCCAGGACCCCAGGATCGTGACCTGACCTGCAGGCAGACGCTGAACCAACTGAGCCGCCCAGGTGCCCCCAGTAGGTACTTTCAAAATGGGAACCACGGAAAGGAAACAGCTCTGATCTCAATATTTTCCGGAAGATTGTCTTAATTATATCAGAATCTCAGAAAATAATACCTATTAATGTCATTTTTACCAGAATGCCATCATTTTTTCAGAACATTTCATTATTTCTGATTCAATTTGAGTTTACAAATTATATTGAAAAATAAGTCTTATAATCACATTTCAAAGGGATCTCTTGAGTGTTTGCCTGTCCTCTCCAGCCTAATATACCCTCCGTCCCTCTCCCTCCTTCCCTCTTTCTCTTACCCCCCCACCCACGCTCTGTCCATCTGTTTCTCTCCATAGACTGGGAAGAAGCCCAGCTGATCCCAGGCCGCTCTTCTCCCTCTGTCTGTCTGTCTCTCTCCATAGATGTGGGAAGAAGCCCAGCTGATCCCAAGTTCTGGTATCTAACCACAGAATCAAGAGTGGAATACGTAAGAGCTTTAAATTGCTAACATCTGCCTGGGTTTACTGTTCAGCGCAGACTGAGCATCACGTAACCATGCTTTCCCTCAATTCCTCATCTAGGAAACATGGGTTAAAACAATGGGCTCCTCCGGGGTTGCTGGCATTAAATGAAAGTGTGCATCCCTAACAGAGTTCTACCACCTAGAGGCCTGTTACATCTTAGTTAGGGTAACTGGAAGAAGACTGTCTGCTTTGGCTTCTAGGACCTCAAAGACAGAAGGAGCCAACCCTCGCATACACAAAACAAATGTCATAACATCAGAGCCATGTATGCCAATATCCAGCCTTGAATACCCACATTCTTCACCTTGAACTAGTGTGTGCATGGATCCAGAACAGGAACAAGGAGGAAATGCTAAAAACTGCCCAGGGGTAGAGGGAGCGAGGGTCCCGCCACTCCCCCTCCCCACTTGTCATCACCATCCTGGACAACCCCTTTCCCAGTTTAAAAACAAAAGTACTCCTTGCTTCTCCCCTTGGATTTTTCACAAGACCTTAGCCTAGAGGTGCACTTTGGACTGCCTCTTTTAGGACTCTATCTTGCCGGGGTGCCCTTGTGGCAGTCAGTTGAGCATCAGACTCTTGATTTCAACTCAGAGCCCTATATCAGGGCTTGGGATTCTCTGTTTCCCTCTGCCCTCCTCTTCTCTCTCTGGGAAAAAAAAAAAAAAAGACCCAGGGTGCCTGTGTGGCTCAGTGGGTTAAGCCTCTGCCTTCGGCTCAGGTCATGATCTCAGGGTCCTGGGATCGAGCCCCGTATTGGGCTCTCTGCTCAGAGGGGAGCCTGCTTCCCCCTCTCTCTGCCTGCCTCTCTGCCTACTTGCAATCTCTGTCAAATAAATAAATAAAATCTTAAAAAAAAAAAAAAACCCTACCTTGACAGTATTCTGGTTTTTAGGTTTGTCTTATGTTCCGTTGATGGCATTCCACTCAACAGCATATTGACCTTCATCGGTTTTGTTCAGGAAGCAAATGTTTTCATGGAAAAAGGAAGGCTGACACCAAAAATATTCATCTTCATATTCTACACACGATTCATGTCATCAAATGGCCAGTGGTTCTGAACAGGAAGGTGTCCCTTCTAGAACAAGACAAAGAAAGTTCTGGGGGCAAGGAGGGCAATGGCCCAATTATCTCACCTGTATGGCACATCCCACGGAGAGAGAAAGGGGTGGACATGGGGGTCTGAGGGTTTGTTGCAAGGGTCGCTTTCAGACTCTCGACTGTGAAGCCTATTTTTAATCAATTGTGTAACAGGAAGGGACAAGAACAGATACTGGCAAGTGAGAAGAAAAAAGTTAAGTCATACCAGTGACATGTTCCTTAAATGTCAAGTAATTACAGATGTTAAGTAAAAGCCCAGGAAGCAAAACAGCACACGTCCTCTAACAAACAGGAGAATCCGGCTGCTGCCAACAGGTTCAGACAGATCTGCCCCCACCTGCGGGGCAGAGCAGAGAGAACAGCGAGTTTACACCAGGTCCTTCCTTCAGCCTGTCGTTATTGCCGTGTGTCGGCGAGGGACATGTAGGGAGATGCATACACACACTCCCATAAAGAACACCTCTTTAGACTTGTTCTGTTGATGTTTAAGACCAAGATATCTCAGGGGTGCCATCCCTGAGTGGACAGAAGCAGGTCCCATTCCCAACCCTGGTGGGGAGCAGTGCCTACTGGCAAGATTGGCAGGGGTAGAAGCTCTCATTCTGCTTCTTCCTGCTGCGACGGGAAATAAGAAACAGGGGAGGGACAGCAGGAACCCTCAGTCTGCGTTCTTCTCAGGGTGCTGAGCAGCAGGACATCAGTTCTCCCTCAGCAGAGATGCTCGTGTTGGTTAAAGGGGTGTCCCCCAGGTTTACCCACTGAAAAGTACACCCAGGGGCCCTGGGTGGTGCAGTCATTAAACCTCTTCTTGATCTCAGGACAGTGAGATTGAGCCCCACCTTGGGCTCTGTGCTCAGGGGGAGACTGCTTGGGATTCTCCCTCTCCCTTCCCTCTGCCCGTCTCCCCGCACACCCTCTGTCTCTGAAACAAATATATCTCTTTTTTAAAGTACATACTGACTCTAGAATTAGTAATCAATAACAAATATATATTCATTATATATTGCATAATGATATCAACTATGAATATCTTCTCCTGCAATGGTTTTCTACTCTGTGGGAGTGAGTCGGGGATTCCCAGCAGGAATATGTGAATAAACCATGCTTCCCACATGAATAAGCCATGTTTCCTCCAGCAGGAGAGGGGCCAGGCACTTGGCCCTGAGTCAAACACCCGCAGATGGGAATGTTGACTTCCCAGCACATCTTCTCACCAAATACCACCGAAACCTATCATTTCAAAGATCGGTACTTTTCACTTTTACTACAGTTGTACTGAATTTATCTCTCTAAATGTTCTTCCCATGCGTATCTAAAGCATGCTATCCAACCTGATTTCTTCCTACTCATTCCAGCTATTAAATTCTATGGAAGCAAATCATTCTGATGATACCTCAGTGGAGACAGGTGGTTCATAAAGAAGAAGAATCCATTCCCACTGCCAAATAGAAACCAAATACAAACACGTTTGAAGTTTAATGTAACTCTTTACATTGCCATTCCTCTCTCAGGAATATGATTTCAATCACTACAGGCAAGGACAGCATTTAACCACCAAGAAAAATAATAGATTCCAAAATATCTCTGCATATTTTCACACTTTATGGCTGGGAGCTGTTGAAATGCCAGGGTGAGTCTTGTTCGTTTGGGTGAATAGAAGCAGGTGGGGAAGTTCCTCATCCTCCATTCAGACAGCCCGGAGGCTCCTGGCATCAGACAAAGGTGAACACCAGGTAAACCACAGAAAACACCCGAATCCACCTGAGATCCAAGGTTGGTTCCAAGGAACGCAAGTGGCCAGACGTAATCTGAGAGAGGCAGTGCTGGGCATCAAGACAGACCCAGGAACAGTTCTACCAAACTGAAATCATGCAAAGTATGCTCTCTATTCCTAACGTAGAAACTGGTAACAGAAAGACATTTAGAAAACCTCCAAATCTTTGGAAATTGCATAACACACTTGTAAATTAACCCATGAGTCAATAAGGAAGTCAGCGGGGAATAGAAGCCATCAGCATGAGCATGGGAACAGTGCACAAAGAATGCACAAGGGTGAGCACAGTTCAGAGAACATGCAGAAACTCAGGCATGGTGCACGGAGCGGGCACGAGTATAAGCACAGTGCATGGAGCATGCATGAGTGTGAGCACGGTGCACGGAGCTGGCACAAGCAGGAGCACGGTGCACGGAGCATGCATGAGTGTGAGCACGGTGCACGGAGCATGCATGAGATGAGCAGGATAGGGAAAAAAGACTCTAAGACGGCTGACCAAACCGGCAAGGGGACTCCAGTTCCTATCTCAAAACCCTTCTGGGTTCTCCTTTCCTACCCCATTTCCCGCACACGCCAAAAGTACCCCGTATGCGGAAGTAGAAGAGTATAAATCCCCCTTCATGCTTGTGCTCGGGGCTCAGACCTTAGGAGAACAACATCGCCTGAGCCCACCGGTGTTAAATAAACCTCCAATCCTCCAAAGTCTCCGAGTGCCACTTGGTTCTTCTGCCAGGCTCCAGTCCAGGTTCCGCAACAAGCACAGTGTAGGGACTGCATGAACACGGGCACAGGGCATGGAGCGTGCATGGGCGTGAGCACAGTGGACGACGCAGGGCGTGCTGCACAGAGCTTGTGGGCACAGCCACAGCACTGCTTACAGATGTCTTTTTAGCATCAAATACTTTTATTTGAAGGTAAAGAAAAGTAAAATCAATTGTTTAAGCTTAAAAAAAAAACCTTAAAAAAACTAATTAAAAAGCAGATATTAAACCCAAAGCACCAGAAAGAAGAGAAATCAATTAAAATAGAAAAGCACTAGAGAGAAATCAGTGAAATCAAATTGATTTTTTTAAAAGATCAGTAAAATTGATAAATGTCTAGCTAGACTAATGATGAAAACAAAAGATTCGAGAAACAAATTAACAGGAATGAAACAGGAGTTACCCCCTGGGTTGCCTGATAAAATAGGGCATACCCAGGTAAATTTAAATTCCAGATAATCAACACATACGGGACATACTTACACTAGAAAAATACTTGTGTGTTTTTTAATCTGAAGTTCAAATTGAATTAGGCTTATCTTATCATCACCGTCATCATCATCACTGTCACACTAAAACTGGAACCCCATACACCACAGACATTTAAAGAACAGTGTATTAATATCATGAAAATTTTATGCCAAAACATTTAATAGCATAAACAAAATGTACAAATTCCCTGAAAGACAAAAACTTCCCAAAAAATTCAGAAAAGTAGATATATCTCATATTTATTAGAATAATTGAATTCGTACTTAAAAACCTTCCAACAAAGATAATTGTGGTCAATGTGGTTTCACTGGAAAACTCTACTGACTAATCATAGAAGAAAAAATAATACCTGAGAAATTCTTCCAGAAAACAGAAGAAGAGGAGATAGTTCCCAACAGTTTATGGGCTCAGTGTTACCCTGATTAAAAAACAAAGAAAGACAAATACCTTAGAAGAAAAGAAAATTGCAAGCTTATATCCTTCATAAATAAAATTACAAAATACTTAATAAAATATTAGCAAATAAAACCTGGCAGTATATATGAAAAAACTTGACAGAGTGAGATTTATCCTGAGAATTCCTAGAGAATTTTTCTCTAAAGAGAAAACTCTACTGGAGTTTCTCTAAAGAGAAAAATAATACGATTATTTCAAAAAATAAAGAAAAAGCACTTGATAAAATTCAACATCGTTTTATGAGAAAACATGCAAACCAAGAAAGTGAAGGACACTTTCTTTCTCTTTTTTTAAGATTTTATTTATCTATTTGAGAGAAAGAGAGCATGAGCAGTGGGCGCAGCAGAGGAAAAGAAGCAGACTCCCCGCTGAGCAGGCAGCCCAAAGCAGGACTCGATCCCGGGACTCCAGGATCATGACTTGAGCTGAAAGCAGTCACTTAACCAGCTGAGCCACCCAGGTGTCCTGAAATATACTTTCTTAACCTGAGGAAGGACATCTGTGAAAGCCCAGGGCTAACCTCCCATATTGCAGTGTAGAGGGAGAGCGTCCTGAGAACAAGAACCCTGGGATATCTGTTCTCAGTCTTCCTATCAAGCATCGTACTGTACTGCAGGTTCTCACTGGGACCACACGGTAAGAGGAAGGGCAGACATGCAGATTGGAAAGAGGAAATTAAAATTACCTGTATTTACCAGCAGCATGATTGTTTAGGTAGGAAATACTGAAATAATTCTAGAACAGTTCCAACAAGGGTGTTGGACAAGTTTCAGGATACAAGATGGAGATAAATGTACTGAAAGTCTATATTCTATCAGTGAACTAAACAAATTCAAAATTTAAAAATACAATTTTGAAAATACCAAAAATACCTCAAAATGCTTAGATATAAATATGAATAAACAATATCTGCAAATCTGCATGCCAAAAACTGAGAGACATGGATACAGAATATCAAAGAAAACCTAAATAAGTGGGGAGCTATGCTCGTTCATAGATTAGTTGTCTCAATATTTGTAAGATGTCCCTTCTCCCCAAGTTGATATGTAGACTCAACCCAATCACCATAAACATTCTAGGATTTTCTTGTAGAAATTGATAAGTTGATCTAAATTTATATGATGAAGAAAGAACCTGGAATTGTCAAAATAATGTTAAAAAGGGGACAAAGTAGGACTCACTGTAAAAGATTTCAGCGGTCATCATAAAGTGTAGGAATCAATATGGTATGTTATTGGCAAGGGGATAGACATACAGGCCAAAGAACTGGTTCAAAATTCTACACCAGACTCACATGTGTCAGGAGTGACTGATTCGTGACGATTGTGAGTTAGAGACCCGCGCAGAAACCGGTGAAGAACCCTATGGAGAGACAGCGTCCACTGGGAAGTCAGGGGTGTGGCTGGGACCCTCCCTCATATGAGGAAGGACACACACACAGAGGATAAATGGAGCAGAGGGAAGAACACCTACAGAGGAAATGGTGGCACGAGCTCTGACAGCATGAGACCCTTGGTCCCTGATGTCATCCAAACATCCAGAGGCATCTGGGAGAATGAGTATTTGTTTCTTGTGCATGCAGTTTTTTAAAAGAGAGAATAGGGGTGCCTGGGTGGCTCAGTGGGTTAAAGCCTCTGTCTTCAGCTCAGGTCATGATCCAAGGGTCCTGGGATCAAGCCCTGCATTGGGTTCTCTGCTCAGCAGGTAGCCTGCCTTCCCCTCTCTCTCTGCCTGCCTCTCTGCCTACTTAGGATCTCTGTCTGTCAAATAAATTAAAATATTTTTTAAAATAAATAAATAAATAAAAAGAGAGAATAACATACTAAGTGCTTATCAGTTCAGCTTATCATTCCTGAGTTATTGTATAGGCAGAAGCAGGTCAGCCTTTATCAACACACACACATCAGTCATTTTTTTGTCACTTAAAAAAAAAATTCTCCCAATTTCTACCAAAATTCCTAACATTTCAGGAGGGTTGACTGGGTATTTGTTGCTATTAGATCACAGATTCTAAGGACAGAAGTAAAATAAAAGTTCTGTTCAATTATGTAAACTACCTGGCTGTCTTAAAAGTTACTAATTCATCTAAAATTATTTATAAAGTGAACATGAAATAGTATTGTTGACGATTCCTTTTGATTATTAACTAAAAGCAGGAATTATTTTTAATTAACAAATATTGAAATTAAACAATTGCAATTGAGAAAGAAAGTGATTCACAACAATTTTGCAGAATTTGTCAGACATTACTCCAGGTGTGGGGTTGACTCACTTACAATGTTGCAGCTTAAAGTAAATACATGCAACTCACCAGGGTGCCTGATACCAGCTGATCCCCAGACAATAACCTCTGTGGTCCAGTATAGAAGATGGTATTTGCCTGAGCCCTGGCAACTGGTTCCTTTTGTTCAATTTTTGAACAGGTTGCACACCCACACAGTCTGAAAATAGCCAAAGTAGTAGCCTCAAGAGTCCTCTGCACTTGGATTGCAACCCTCGCAGCCCTGTGGCTTTCTAGTGCAGACATTAGCCTGGAGGCAGACCCTGGGGCAGCCCCCTCTGCACCCACAGAGGGTTATTGGCACCAAGTAAACCCTGCCTGCTCAGGGGAGACGACTGGGGATGGAGAGGGGCAGAAGGAAAGTGCTAGTCGTGATGCTCCAGGAAGGACACAATCTTCTTTAAGGCAAGTATAACCTGAATCTAATTATAAGGAAAAACAGGCAGAAATGAGGAAGATTAACAAACTGGAAGGGCATTTTTATTCTACAAAAATGTAAATGTCATGAAAAACACAGACTGGCTGGGGAGCTATACCAGTTCCAGGACCAAAGCAAGACGGACACTCCTTGCAACTCATTCTCAAGGGCAGAAACACAAGCTGTGAGGGGCCCCAGCATCAGCCTCGGAGTTTACAAAAGCAGCGTCCAGGTGTCCGGTTGGCTAGGCGGATACTGCGCCGTGGCCCCTGGAAAACAACACCTTCCCTTAGGGAACACACACTGAGGTATGTAGGATGAAGGGCCATGTGCATGCCCCTTACTTTAAAGCAGGTAAACGCCATTCTTTCCTCCTCATTTCCTTATAATTTAAAAAAGGAACAATAACTACAAAAGAATTTGAGTAAGGCGTAGGTGGGTATTCTTACAAACTTCCTCTAAGCTTATAATCACTCCCAGAATTTTAACAAAGGATGAAAAGTAACAAGTGCAGTAATGATTGGGGGAGAGGGGTCCTGTTTGGACTTATTTAGATTCAGGTTTCAAGCGTCAAATTTGCATGTTAATTTTGGCACCTCATTGTGCCAACAGTGGCCCAAACTTGTGCTTTCGAAAATGCAGCCTGTGGGCAGTCAGGAATCCTGGAAATTCCTGCTGAGCCTCAGGACCCATGATTTATGGAGCAGCACCAGCGCGTCTCCATCACCGCTGCTCAGCCGTGCACGGGTGGCGCGTGGGCCAGTGCAGGTGAGCGGCAGGGACTGGCAGGGGGCTGGACCTCCACAGAGCCTGAACCAACACAGATCAGTGTGTCCTTCTGGCCCAGCTGTGACAGGTGACAGTGACAAAAGCAAATCAGCATCCTATAAAAGGAAAAGCTGTCCACCCCACTGTGGCAGGAGCCTGTCTCTTGAGCCTGCAAACCTGTGCGTGTTCACCAGCGGAACAACCCCTATCAGGCTCACCAACTTTTCCAGAGAGGGAATCAGTGAATTCCCATAGGCCATGTCCTTTCCTACGTCTGATTCTGAGCTTGCTTTTCTCTGGGTCCTAAGAAATGCATCTGTCTCTGTGCAATTCCTCAAAGCTTAGTATCGTAAGGTTTTACAGGCTCGATCTCCTCCCGGGTCTGGGCACCAAATGCAAGGTTTTACAGGCGAGATACACTCGACACCAGGCGAGATAGGCACAGGCAACGTTTTTTAAAGGCGCCCTTGGGCGACGTTCTGCAACTCCGGAGAGGGGAGTTGGGGAAGTCGTGTCCAGGAGGGGGTCGAGCGGGTCTTCTATTTGGGTTAAGACAGGGCATAGGTTCTCAGCCATATAAGGTAAGGTATTCGGTGATTGGAGGGTTGGGGGAGTCCTGATGTTCCTGTTTCCTGACGTCCTTCCGGCGGGAGAGTCATGGGTAAAGGAAGAGGGAAGACGACGGCCCGGCGGCCATTGTTATTGCTCCTCCTGCATTCCCGGAGGCGCCGACCCTATCAGCAGAAGTCTCATTTTTATTTTACTTATTGTGCCTCACAATGGTGATTTTGTCGAAAACATTTTCAGGGGTTCATGGTTGTTTTATTCCAACAACAGAATTGGCCTATTTTTCTGGAGTCCTGCCCTCTTCCTGCTTCCCCTGAGTCCAGCATGGGAAAGTTACTGTTTCCTAATCATCATGTAGGAAGAGGAACTTCCAGGTACAGACCAGCATCATGAAGGTTTCCAGGAAAGGCAGCTTTATAGGAATGTTTTGATATTTGTAGGACTTTCTTATTAAATCACAGCTCAACTGATTATATGACCCAAGTAACAGGGCCCTAAGTTAGACGCAGGTCCATACCTGCAAATTCATTTAAGAGATGTCCCTGGGACAGATTCTCATGAATCAGGGTATATACCTGCCAGGGAGGTAGACACGGATACCGGCTTAGATGGATGGAGATAGCTTGTAGATTTGGTTGTAGGTATAGATATAGGAGCAGGTGTAAGTGCAGGTATGGGTGTGGGTCCAGGTGAAGCTGTGGGTCCAGGTACAGGTGTAGATATGGGCACAGGCATAGGCATGGGGTAGGTATAGATTCAGGTGTTGGTGCAGATGGATATAGATCCACAGTTGCACATGGGCATGGACACTGCTGCACATTTGCCTGTTTGGATCCAGAGGTAAGTATGACTCCTCTGAGAATGGGTCGAGGTGTGCTGGGTACTGTGGGCATTGTAGCCACAGGGCGGCAGGAAGGTGTCTGCTACCAAGACTTTGTGGGAATTGCTCAGGCAGGAGTGAAAGGCTGCCCCTTACTGGGACAGAGCTTGCTTTGAACTTTTGTAGACCATTCCCATCTTCTGCTGAAAGGTTCTCCAGTTATGACCCTCATGAGAAACTCTTACTTCATGACAAACTCACGCTAACAGGGAAATTATCGGCCCCACAGGCAGGAACATCCCACAGGCTATCTTCCACGATTGAAATAAGGCACAAGCATAGGTTTTTCAGTTTCTCCACTGCCTCCAGAGAGGGTCAGTCAGCTTTCACCATGACTCTTCCCTAGGGCAGAACGGGCTTTTCTGCGGCATCTTTTGAGAACTTGGGTTTGAGCATCTTGACTCAGTGCAGAGTTGAGGTTTTCTTTGTGTTGGCCTTTATGAAAGTCATCGAGCTTCTTGAATCTGTAAGATAGAGCAGACACATTGATGCTGCTGACAGTGTCCCACATGCTCTGTCCATTTTCCTTCATCACTTTTTCTCTCTTGTTTCAGATTCTGTCATTTCCCCTGAACTATCATGGTCTGAGTCTAACTATTCTATTTCCAACTTGCTGTTTTTCTATGTAGTGAAGTTTCTATATGTTATCTCACCTCCCATACTTGACCTTTCCATGATTTTATATTTTTACTTATCTTTTGAGCTTCCGTATTCCTCCCATCATTAAGATGATCTCCCCTTTAATTCTTTAAAGATATTTATAAAAGCTGCTTTCAGACCAGGGTCTGTTAAGTCCAACATCTAGGGCTACTTGGAGTCAGTTTTAATTAATGAGTATTCTCTTAAGTTTGGGTCATGTTATATCCTCTGTCTTTTTATTGAAATGAACTTCACGGATAAGATGTCATGGCAGCTCTGGTTTATATTGTGCTCCCCTGAGGGTCACTGTTTCTTGCTCCAAACAATAGTTAGCTTCCTGCACTCTGTGTGAAGTCAGGTTTCCAGCCACCCATAACCCTGTGGGGCTCTGACAGCCTTCCAGCTGCTGACCTGGCTCCCCGGGGTATTTCCCATGCCTGCTAGGCACAGTTAGTGAAGCATTTGGGCCTCACAGCTGTAGCTCACCTGGTTCTGAGGATTTGCCTTCAGTTGTTAGCTGTCCTGTAGGCTCTGCTGTGGACACCTCTGGCACAAAAGGCTTCCATTTCTGTAGCTGGAGTTGCTCCCAGGCAGGGAAGCATACGTGAGCCAAAGGCAGCAAATTCGTGGATGTCCCTGTTATTGTCCTACCTCAATGGTGGCCTCCTCTGGAGCCTGGTCATTTCTCATTAGGGTTCCTGGGTCTGATCAGCACACACATAGTACCATGATCAGCCAGGATTTGGACAGAGTTCACGCAGATTTTGAGTCTGAGCTTGTGTTATGTTCTCTTGCTCCCAGAATTTCTTCTTTAAGTTTCCAACTGGTCTGAGCCCACCCTCCCCCCTCAAGCTGCCTCCACTGGTTTCACGTACCTGTAACTACCACCATGCATTTAGGGAAATGTCTTAGCCTTCTGGTGGCATCAGTTCCAAAGTGAAGGCTGCTGATTTCCATTTGCTCTTCAACATTTCACTCTAAAAATTAAAATATTTAAATCATCTGAGCCATATAAGTAACATTCATCAGTATTCCATCCTTTAAGATTTCCTAACTAACAATAAATGTATAATAATGGCCTCTTGACCTCTTAGAAGAAGACCAACAATTAACCACCAAAGATATTAGCCACCCATAGAAGGTTGGTCATGTTCAGTGGGAAATATATTGTGATTTTTCATCTAAGCCGACTGCAGAGATGCACAAAAGGCACTAGATGGTTGTGAAGAACACCAGGCAGAACCCTTAAGTCTAGCTTAATGGGTCACACACACAGCAACATAATGGCTTGGCTTCACTGGAGAGTTCCAGAATATTCTCAGCTTAGGCACAGCTCCACCTGGATTCAGGCCCATCTTTAGAGATAATCTTCCCACCGTCTTCTCCTTGCCCCAGCTTTACCTTCCAGCTAACTTCCCTTATGGCTGCAAAATGAACTGGGAGTTCCAAGAAACCCACCCATAGCGCGACCCCACAGCGAAAGCATCCTTTCAACCCACCGTTAATCAAAACACTTTGCGGCAGGAGTTTGGTACCCAGGGAAGGCCATCTCCCCACCCCTCCCAGCTGCCACAGGGAGCAACCCAGGGGAGGCCCACTTTACAGTTCCAAAGATTTAAAAAAAAAAAAAAGGAAGAAAGAAATAAAAGAACACATCCATAACGACTTATCAAACCAAACATGAACCCCCCCAAGAGACAGAACACTAGGAATAGAACCATCTCATGCCTTAGTAACAGTAACTCTCGGGTTATAACAGGAGGGAAAAGGCAGCAACAGCTAAAACACTCTGCGTCCAACACCGTTCAAGGGAGCTCATGGTAAGACAGGTCCTCCAGGATGTCTGTGCACGATGCCATCATTGGTCCTGCAGTGCCCACAGGAGGAAATGCAGGCTGGACAAGGCTATTCCAGGTGATGCACATCCACCGAGGGCTTGTGTGCAGGCCACAGAACCCCGCACACGGGGAGGGCTGCAGGACCACAACTGCACACTGGGTGGACGCAGATGAAGATAAGGGTGCAGCTCTGGAACGTCCAGACAGCTGGGGCTCCAAGTCTGAATTATGTATGCTTTTCACTGAAAACGTATGAGAGACCTTTTGCCTGTGGAGACATGTAACTAGGACTCAGGTACAAGACATGCTTTCCTTTGCTGTGTTTGCCAGTTTGGGGCTTAGTTTACAAAGGAAGTAAGTTTAAGGAAGAAATAGAAGAAGTAGTAGAGAGAGATGTCCCTGAGCTGAGCGGTCTCTGCACCCCCTGGTCCCCAGTGCACCTGTGAGCGTGGCAGCCCCGGGACACTGCCCTGCGGGCTGCCGGCTGCAGCCCCTTCTGCCAACACCCAAAGCTGCTGAAGGACAAGGAACAGACACATTTCAGAACTTGTGTATCATTTCTTAAATCATCGGGCTTGTGTCGAAAAACACACTTCAGGTTTTATATTCCAGAAACAAAAAAATAAAAACAAATGTTTCAGAAGTTATGGATCTAAGATTACCAGCTAACTGATGGTAATAATTTAACCAAAATTTCCAGGTCGTCTGTTCCATGCAGGCCTGTCTGTGAACCAAGCACTCATTCCTAGGACCAGCGGCTGGACCATGGTTTACCACTGCCCACCAACAGCAGGCACAGAAGCAGCAGGTGGGAGCCCCAAGCCCACAATTTGATCAGTTGCCCTTCCATGCCCACACCTGACAACCAGTGTCCACCATGGAGCTGGAGATGCTGGCCTTGGATTTTAAAATAAACAACACACCATTATCTTAGAGGTTTTGTAAATGCTAAGCGCTGCTATTAGATCAATTGACAAGAAATGCTCATCTTCAAATATCAAGTGACAGGTATTTTTTAAGTTTTGTAGGAAAAGATAATATTTTTAACAGAAAAGTCACCTGAAACTAGGACTTCATGCATTCAAGGACGGACGACCATGATGTGTGCAAAGACAGGTACCCGTGTTTCATATGGTGGCTTAACACTTTTAGATTAGAATACCATTTGTATAATTGTTCCTATTTAATTAAATGCTACTTACTCAAACAGGCTGTGGATAAAATTTAAATGATCCTGAAGGCACGCAATGAAATTAAATCTGTTTTTAAACAGGTGGCAAGTAATTGGGTCTCATAAAGTGCTTCAAACTTGTAATATTGTATCTGTAAAATGAATACAGTATCTTTTAACAATTCTTTAATTTTAAAAGGTAAAAAAAGTTGTTGAGTTATATTTTTATGTGAAGAATTGTTGAGAAGTAATTCTTTTATCCTAAAGAGCTGTGACTGTTGCAGTGAGACTCTGGGAATGTGTAGGCTGAGGACTTGCTGGAGAATTCCTGAGTTCTCTCCCATTTGGGGAGTGGGGCTGGGAGGGCAAACACGCCCACGTGCCCATTAATCTCAGAGGCTCAGCCCCAGGGGGAGGCAGCCGCAGAGTGCTGAGCCTTTCTGCAGGAGACAGCCTCCAACAGCGCTCATTTCGATGGTAGAAGTTTAAGTATTCAATGACCCCTGATTTAATTTAAAAATCAACATAGCTAAACTGAGAGGACAGGACATGTGGAGTGGGGGAGGGTCAGAGGTGGCCGGACTGCCCCAGCTTGGCAGAAGCAGATGGCCTTGCGGATGGCACCTGTGGACCCAGCAGCAGCAGCTACTTTGCAGACTGGCCTGGAAGCTCCTCCAAAGGTTACACGTAGTCACCACGTGACCCAGGAGTTCCCCTGCTGGGCATGCACCCAAAGAAATGAAAGCGTCCCTCTGCACAAGGGTTTGTCCAGGAGTGTGCGTGGAGGCATTATCCATAACCACCAAAGAACAAACACAACCCAAATGTCCATCAGAGGACAAGTGCATAAACACCATTTGGTCCATCCATCCAACACCTGATACACGGAATGTTATTCAACTAGGAAAGGAATGAGGCCTGACACGCAGTTCCGCGCCTCTACACGGATGAGCCTCAGCCAAACTCTACTCCCTGAAGGAAGCAGACACAGAGCCCACACTGTGTGGTTCTGGTTATGATGAAGCATCCAGAACAGAAAGACTGCTATGTGCTTGCAGCTACAGAAGCTAAAACTGGTGGGTGTGGGATGGGTGGGTGTGCCCCCCAACAGCAGGGACGTGGGTGCAGGGGCTGTGTTCGCACAGGAACCCGCGCCATCCTACAGGTGAATGACCACAGAGCACGGGACTAGTGAATGGGAGCTAGCTGGGGTGTCATCTTCTTGAGAGTTGTGGTGTATTTGACTTTTTAATTTACTTAAATACATTATTTTAGCAAATAAGATATTTAAACATCAATCTAGCAGAACAGTTTGCATCTTTTATCCTTTCCTGAAGGTAAAAATATTAAGTCTGCAACAAATACCACTAAGTTATAAAGTTGAAAGGTTTTATCTCTGAAGACTTAATAGAGTTGGATCTGAGAGAGTTTTGATCATGCAAGGGCTCCCCATCTTAGTTCGGGGCCCATCCTTGCTCCTTAAATGGCTTCACTAGTGGGGGGCTGAGCATGTTTGTACTTAGCACCCCATTTGTCTGACAGCCCTTTCTAACTGAACGCCTCACATTCCAACATACACAAACTGATTTTAAAATAAAGTAAGATCTGGTAAAACACACGCCCTCTGCTCCCCACCAGCGGAAAAGCCAGTGCTAGTGTTGGGTCCATGGTCAAAGGAATGAGACTGATACGAAGCGAAGGTCAAGCAAAGCTTTATTTCGCACCAAGCATCGAGAATCAAACCGACCAGCTGGGGCCACCCCTTACAAAGAGGCGACCTCTCTCTGCCTTACAGACTAGCTTTTAAGGGCAAAGGCCATGTGGTTGGGCCTGGCCATGCACAGTGGCCAATGAGATTATAACACACAGAGAAAGCTGCACAGTCATGCTAGGTCACACATAAGTGACCAATTGAATTACAATTTACCCTATAGTAGATATTCGAACTAGCCTATCACCTTGGTCAGAATTGGTGCCCAAAATGTGCCCAAAGGGTGGGGGCCATACTCCTGGGGAGACAGTATGCACCCCCACTGATTGGAGACCTCCACTTGGCCTGACCCACCCTTGTATTTGGGCTTTGTTACCTGGGACTGGTTTTTAAGTAAGTTCCCTGGGGAGAAGGGGGTCAGGGACAGTTTAAGTTTTACTGTATAAACAACAAAATCACTGTTTAAGCGGATGGAATCGCTCTGGCCAAATAGGCCCTTACACTAGTACCTTCAAGAAAGTGTGTCTTGTTCATTGCTTCAAAGGAAACCATTAGCATAAGGAGATCATGATATAGGAAGGATGTTAGGGTTCAAAGCTGACAGCCGAGAAATAATTCTTGAGACCTCTTCAGTGCAAAAAGGCGGTTTTATTAAAGCATGAGGACAGGACCCCTGTGGGCAAGAAGAGCTGTAATGGTGATGAGGCAACAAACAACGGCTGAGGACAAAGCAAAAGCTGACACCCTCCAACTTTCCCCCACCCGCTCTCCTGGGTGGGACATATGTGACATTCTTTAGGAATCTTGTTCCTAATCTTGTTCCTTTTGCTGATGCAGTGCCACCTTTGGAAAATAAATCTGAATCCTGATGACAACAGGACAGCAGCGGCTCCAGGAGGCACCCCAGTGGGGCAGGGGGCAAAGCCAGAGCTGACCATCCCCTTGTAATCTATAACTGTGGAAACATCACACAATCCAAGAAGACCTTTTCCAGAATATGATAAAATTTTGGTAAACTCTAAAATTTTCCTTTTCCTTCCCCCACCCCCTGCCACCCCTCACAACCCTGGGGCAGCAGCTCTTTCTGCCCATGGGTCCTGTCCCCGTGCTTTAATAAACCACCATTTTGCACCAAAGATGTCTCAAGAATTCTTTCTTGGTCATTGGCTCCGGACCTCACCCCACCGAACCTCACCTGTGTTCTAGAACTTCATCATTAACACTGAGGCAGTTGAGTCCCTAGAGGAAGGTCCCTCTGCCTGTTTCAAGGACTTGTCTGTGAGCTGTAGGCAGTGAGGAAATTTAATCATTTTTCTTATGCTTTTGTTTCCCACATCAATACATACATCTTTAAAAAGTTCAGCCGATCTGGCACGAGCCCGGAACCCACAGCTGGTGGAGATCTGGGACTCGGGCCCTGTGGTGCCCCTGCCTGCCCTGCCTGCCCCAGCCTGCCCTCCTCTGGAACACGGGCTCTACTCCTCCACCTCCCGGGGTGACTGTGTAAAACTCACGCTTGAAGGTTTTCCCTGGAGGTTATACATCAGAGAAAGAGGGACAGTTTTGTTGTTGAGTTTAAATGAAGACATGAGTGGGGCTAGTGAAGGCATCGGTTCTGATGTGAGAAAAGGACTCTTAGTAGAAGCAGCGCAGGAGCTGGTTCTACATGGAGGTGTTTTCATCTGTGTATGTGGTGTGTGTGTCATGTGTGTGTTTCTCAGGGTGTGGAATTTTATTGTCAGGTGTAGTCTGATGGGGTTACATTTCTATAAAAAAATAAAATGGTAATCTTATTTTCTATTTCCACATGGAGGCTTTTTCTTTTCCCACATGGAGTTTTATTTACAATTTTAAAAAATATTTTCCTCCAACTTACAGTGAGTGATTTTAAAATGGAAGCTGATAGCACACAATATGTAAAATTTGTAAAGTAGTGACTTATTTGTTTAATAGTTTCCCCAATTGCTTCCTTTGGACATTATAACGTTTTATAGAGCAAAACTGCCAAAATTTTAGAGTTTGCCAAAATTTTATAGTATTCTGGGAAAGGTCTTCTTGGATTGTGTGATGTTTCCACAGTTACAGATTACAAGAGGATGGTCAGCCCTGGCTTTGCCCCCTGCCCCACTGGCGTGCCTCCTTGAGCCACTGCTGTCCTGTTGTCATCAGGATTCAGATTTATTTTCAAAAGGTGGCACTGCATCAGCAAAAGCTGGCATCCCATCACACCCCGATTTTCCAGGGTCTCCCCTGCCTGGCCGCAGAGACCTCAGCCTTACCATCCCTTGACAGGACGGACTTGGGGAGTTTAGCTTATTGAAAAAGGAAAAAAAAAAAGTTTTAGATTTATAGGAAAAAATGAGTTAGAAAAGTATGGAGAAGTCCTATACACCCACTGCCCCTCCCCAGTTTCCCCACGAGAGCTGTAACAGTAACACTACTGTGGTACATTTATTACAAGTTGCGAGCCAATATGGATACATTATCAGTAACTAGAGTCCAAGGTTGGCATGAGGCTGCCCTCTGGATCTGCATGCCCTCAGTACTGCTGCCTAGGACACAGAAGGCAAGCTGAGGACGAAGCAGAAGCTGACACCCCATGACCCCCCCCCCAACCCCATGGGGTGTTTGGGACATCCCCCAGGTGCTCCTGGCTGCCCTAAAGCTAAGGGAAGGAAAAATAAACCATTAGCATAAGGAGATCAGGATCCTGCAAGACAAGAGTCTATGTCAGTTTACAAATGTCTTAGCAATCTACAAGAACAAAGCATTTCTATCTGTGGCCTAACTTCCAGAAGGGAATGCAGATACAATTAAATGTCCTTAACACCTGCAGCCATTGACAGATGCTTGAAGCAGGCAGAATGTAAAGTTCCTCCAGGAAGTTCCCAAAGATCCTAACGTTAATACCTTGCTAGAGGGAAAAACAACCTTAACTTGATAAAGGCAAGGCCTGTAGCCTGCGAGTCTTCTTTAACATATGAAAACCCTTTTGAAAACCTCCCTTTTCCTTACCTCCCCCAACCAACTAGTATGCAGTCAGCCAACCCTCACAACCCCGGGGGCGGCAGCTCTTTCTGCTTAGGGACCCTATCCCCCCCCCCCCCCCCGGCTTTAATAAGCCACCATTTTGCACCAGACAGCGCAAGAATTCTTTCTTGGTCATTAACTCCAGATCTCACCCCACTGAACCTTCCCTATACTCCAAACCCCATCCCTGAGAGATGTGCAAGGGTCTGTACCCACCTTGCTGCATCATACAGATTAGCCTCACAGCCCTAAGAACCTCCTGTGCTCTGTTCAGCCTACCTCTCCACGACCCATCTTTTAACTGTCTCCGTAGTTTTGCCTTCTCCAGAACGTCATAGACTTGGGATCACACAGTATGCAGACTTCAGAGTGGCTTCCTCCACTTAGTAATATGCATTGAAGGCTCCTCAGGTCTTTTCGTGGCTTGAGAGCTCATTTCTTTTCTTTCCTTTTTTACGATTTTATTTATTTATTTGACAGAGAGAGAGAGATCGCAAGTAGGCAAAGAGGCAGCATAGAGAGAGGGGGGAAGCAGGCTCCCTGCTGAGCAGAGAGCCCGGACGGGGGGGGGGGGGGGGGGGGGGTGGGGTGGGGGGGGGGGGTGGGGGGTGTGTGTGCTCCATCCCAGGATCCTGAGATCATTACCTGAGCTGAAGGCAGCGGCTTAACCCACTGAGCCGCCTGGGCGCCCCCGAGACCTCATTTCTTTTTAACACTGAGTAATATCCCATCGTCTGCATAGGCCACAGTGTATCCATTCACCTCCTGAGGGACACCTTTGTTGCTTCCAAGTCTTAAAATTATGAGTAAAGTCTTTGCCTGGACATCATTATTCAACGCATTTGAGTAAATACCAAGGACCGAGATTCCTGGATCAGAGGTAAGATTATGTTTCATTCTGTAAGAAACCTCCAAACTGTTCTCCATCACAGCCCTCCGTCCCCCACTCTGGCCGCACGAGGGACAATCCTGCCGTTCCCCTGCTCGCCAGCAGGTGGTGCTGGCGGCGTTCCGGGTTCTGGCCAGTCCACAATCTCCTTGTTTCATGTGCGTTTCCCTGAGGGCGGGTAGTGCTGGGTATCTTCTCACTCATCTATTTGCCATCTGTACATCCTCAGTGAGGTGTCTCTTTAGACAGTTTGCCCATTTCTTAATTGGGCTGTTTTCTTATTGAATTATAAGCACTCACGTTTTAGTTTGAGGAGTTCTTCAAACTCAAGAGTTCTGGGGTATTTTGTTACCGGTCCTACATCAGATTCTATTTTGCAGGTTTTCTCTTACTCAGTGGTTCATCTTTTCATTGTCTTCATCTTTTATTGCCATTTTGAATGTTGGGGCCGCTCCAGTCTTGCAGACGGAGGTGCCAGAGCCGTGAGAAGAGTCCTTGTCTCTTCTGTCTCAGCTCTTTCCTCAAGCAAGATGCTCTGTGACTGAAGAATATTTTGAGCTCAAAGGCCTAACATTACAATTTACAAATACTTATATTTTCGGCTCCTGAATTACTTCACTAGCGGCAGTGGCTGAGGGAGAGCCCAGGAAAGGAGTGAGCTCGTGGGCTCGGGCTTCAGCTCGGATGGTGCCCATGGCATCAGATGGAGGCCTCCGAAATATTGAATTCCTACTCATATTCATGTTTGGGTCATTTACAACATTCAGAACAGAGTTACATCAGAACATTTTACTGAGCTGGAGGATGTGTGTCTATCCCCTCGAGTTGGAGTTTTCCACCTGGGGACCCCTAGGTGACCAGTGCATGGACAGCCTGAAGGAGAGCGTGGGGGAAATCCAGCCCCTTCAAGAGACAAGCTGGGCAACCCAAGGGTCACATGGAAGGGGAGGCTTCAGAAGGCTTGACAGTGGGGGCCTTCCCAGCCTGCAGTCCCAGCACCCAAGGCCAAGGCCGAGGTAGGGATGGGAACCTGGGGGTGAGGATGGTGCAGAGGGACAGCAGAGGCCTGTGCCACGTGCCCCATGCTTTCAGCGGCCGATGCGCCATCATGAGAGCCCAGGGCAACTTCTGAGGGGATGTCCAACACTCTGCCTCAGAGAGAAAACGCACAACAAGTGTCACACACTGCTTCTCAACAGTCACTGGGTGCTTGCTCCAACGGCCAATGCTTCATTTTCAGATAACCCAGGGTCACACTGAGAATACACTAACGATACCAATGACCTCATCATCCCTTCTCAGAGACCTTTGCTCACCATGGTGGCATCTGAGGGCCTTGCGTTTGTGTGTCTCTTTCTGGCCATCCCCAGAATGTTCTTTGCTTTAGAAAAACAATAAACCAAATGTATGTTAGAGTGTGCAGTGGGCACATTAATTATGCATTATTGTTTTACTAAGGACTCGCCCATTTTTAAAATTTAAATGATCCCAAACAAAGCTCTGAACAATGAAATAAGCACCGGGCTGCAGAGTGTTCTGGATGCTGTGGACACAGCCGCTGCGGGCAGGCGTCGGACCCTGGGCTGGGCCTTCGTGTCCCAGCCGATCCTGGAAACGCTGGGAGGGGTTGCTAAAGCCCGAGTTCCAAGGTGGAAGGCAGCATCAAGAACCTTCCTGATGTTAAAGAACCGATGGCAAAGCTGCACAGAAGCCACCGAGGCGTTTTCACTGGTTCCTCAGGGAGAGGTCAGAGTCCAGAGAAGGGAGAGGCCCCGAGCTGCTCAGAAGGGCCGACTTCATTCACCTTCTCAGCTTAGGGAGCTCAGGGCTTGGGGTGGCCTCCTCCCCACAGAGCCAGGCCTTTGCCTTCCTACAGAACCAGGGATGGGCACCAGTCGGTCTTATGGACACTCTCTCCAGTAACACCGCATGTTTTGCAACAGGCATTTGCAACTCAGTCAATCTAGAAGCACATTTTTAAGAAAGGTCTCCCCTCAAACACCAAAAACTGCTTTCAGTCATTATATAAATATCTCATCCACTCAAGACATAGCTCACCCACATTTAAATAAAAATGATAAACTAGGGACGCCTGGATGGCTCAGTCAGCAAAACATCTGTCTTTGGATCAGGTCATCATGATCTCAGGGTCCTAGGATCGAGCCCTGCATCTGGCTCCCTGCTCAGTGGGAAGCCTGCATCTCCCTCTGCTGCTCCCCCTGCTTGTGCTCTCTCTCTCTCACACTCTCTGTTGAATCAATAAACTCTTTAAAAATAAAAAAAAAATTTTTAAATGACAAACTAAAATAAAAATATTTGCTCTTACAACCCTACTCCTTTGTAACTCTATTTGAATTACATAACAAGCAGTCACAATAAAATCAAAATACTACTTATTTCTGTTAACTAGAGAAGCAAGAACTTTCAGTGTTTTTGGCTGCTTTTCAATTAGGAAACAGTAGGACGCGCAACTATTTTTATCTGCTGTGTTTGCTGCTTTTCACCCACCGGTGCTAGAGACTCAGATACTGCCTGTAGGCTTCACTTTCTCTTGTGAGTTAAATCAATATTTTACAACAATTTGGGTTAAAAAAATATTAACAACGTGCATTTCTAGAGCTTTAAATTCCAAAATTCTGACTAGTCCAAAGCATAGTTTTAGCAAAGCAACTAACTTCGCTAATTTTGATTTACATGTTACAGCTTGGAAGGAGCAATTGTAACAAAACCAAGTTTACTTTAGGCATTCAGTTGTTCGGAAGGACTCTGAGTCCCTGGGGCAGAAGGTGACAGGGAACATTGCCCAAACTTCAGCTCCCAGAGGCAGATGGCCGCAGCCACAAGGAGAGAAGACAGAGGCGGGCTGTGGACCCCCGTGTGGACCACCAGCCTCTCCTGCACAGATGTCACACTCAGCCTGCGTGAGCTCCTCAGACGCCTGAACTCGGAAATGTGTGCGTTGTATCCGAGCATAGAATTTATTATATTTATTGTCAATTTGGTTTTCCTATGATAGGAAACGTTTCTCTGAATGATCTCTTTCTTTAATTGTTTGATGAGGCCGAAAACACTGTGAATATCTGCTCCTGGCATTTTTCTTAGCTGAGTTTCATGAAGACTCATAATTTCAACAGTGAAGATTCTAATTTTTAAAAATGCCTTTAATACCTGACTACCGTTAACACGATAATAGATTTTCCTGTAACAATAACCTACACTTTAAAGAAAAACAACAATCACCTGTGTCGCACCCCATCCTGGGGCCAGAGGCTCAGAGGGGGTCCCATTGCTTCTCCCAGGGGTGCAGAGTGCGAGGATTGCTTGGGCTCTGAGTCATGGGGTGAGGTTTCAGGTCTGGGCACCAGGTCCTTCACAAGGGATTGGATCTTATGCCACTTGTTATTATTGGTATAATTATCATTATTATTATATTGTTAAAGGAATTATTACTATTGGCATAATAATAATAATAATAATTATTATTATATTGTTAAAGGAAAAATAAGGGAATACAAACCTGTCTTCTCTTCCCCAAAGAGATGAGGTAATTTTTTCTTTGAGATGTCCTTCGTAATATTAGAAAACATCTTTTCTGGAACTCACGTAGTTGATTCAAATGAAATTGTCAATCTCTGGTTTGCTCTGGGAATGTAAGGAAATGGGTTTCTCCTCCCCTCTCCCATGGCACACTGTAGGCCCTTAATAAATGTCAGCAGGTTCCTGAAGCCAGAAATTGGCAGAAGCTTGCGAGGTGACCTTCCTTGGGGTGTTTTGTCAAGACATTGGATGGGATGGCTCCGAAATCCATCTCAGGTCTCGATATCTGAGAGTCTCTGGAAGACAGAAAGTCAGCACGAGCGAATGAGTGAGCGTGTGCACATGCACCCAACTGAACGTGTGTGCGCGCGCAGGAATGTGGGTGACCGTGCGTGCATGTGGAAGTGTATGCCCACGTGTGAACGTCTGCGTGTATGTGCGTGTATGCTTGTGTATGTGTTGCTGCTCATTTCCTGGAGCTTAGGGAAGAACTCAAATTGTTCTCTATCTGCACAGACCACTGTGTTCCACCATTAGTAACGTCAGTCATCAGAGGATGGAACAGAAAGACAAAGCTATTTGCCATTTGAAAGCATAAATTCAGTGCATTCCAAATTTTAAACAGAAAATGCTAAAAATTGACAGGGGTGTGCTGCTGAGTGAGAAGCTGGAACAGGTGCATTTGTGGGAATGCAGGTAGGTGTCTCCAGCTGCAGGCTCTCCCCGCAGGGAGCCTGGGCACACACACCTGTGCACCCTCCCCCCATTTTCCCAGCCTGTGCCAGTGGCAGCCTGGAACCTCAAAGTCCCGCTTTGGGCAGACCCTGTCTGCAGCCCTTCATCCCTGCCTGCCCATGAGCCGGCTCTCTGTGGACTTCCTGCCATGTCATGGGAAGAGTGCCCAGCTGAGGTCTCCAGTGGGCATCACAGGAACTAGAAATACACCTGCTCTCATGAGGAGTGCCGACTCCTGGATTCTAAAGAGCAGAACAGGAATGTGCCTACTCTCGGGGTTCCGAAGGTCTGTCACCCCACTGAAGACGGTGCTCCTTGCCCGCCATCTTATCTCTGGATGCTCTGAGTGGCTGCCCCCTCACTTCTGGGCACCAGGGGGTGGCGGGGAACCTCTGGTGTGCTTGGCACTCTCTGCCATGGGTGCCTGGGACCCTGGGACAGCCTTCAGATAGGTCCTGGGCAGGGACTGGTGATGGGTGGGGCTGTCCAAAGCTGCAGTGCGTCCTGGGGCAGGTGGGATCCTCTTGGCCTTCTGGCAGTGCCCCAGGACCACTGCAGGTATACAGTGTGGCTCCATGCCTGCCCCAGGACTGCTGTGGGCATAGACCCTGACCTGACACCTGCCCGGGATCGCTGTGGAGCATAGACCATGCCTCCACACCAGGCTCCTCTTGTCCTAGCTCTGCAGGTGGCTGTTGGTGCTCTGGACAGAGAGGCTTTCATCTCCAGAGCAGGGGCGTGCTTCACGTTGGAGTCGTTTACCCCCTTGTGTGACCACCTCTCTCTTGTGCAAAATCCCACCTTGTCCCTAAATGTACCAGAGACCAAATGCCTAGTCAATTTTCACTTTAAGGTATACATGGTCTGATCCCTTTTAATCCTGTTTTCTGAATTATCTCCACATGAGAAACCTGATACAGGGTTTTTATGGGATGAGAACTCGTGGTCTTTTCACTGGCAGAGGTTGGCAGGTGTGTTGTGGACAGGCGTCTTCCCTGACCCCTGACACGGGGCGGGGGGGGGGGCGCTGAGCCTCCCCATGCCTCAACCCAAGGTCCCGCCTCCTCACCTGCTGAAGGTAGTAAGTCTGTTTGTGTATCCCAGGACTGCTCCCTGCTCCCTAAGATGCCTACATCACTGAGTGTCCTTAACCACGCTTAACGTTCTGGTCAAGAAGTACTCCTGTCCCTGGAGGAGGCCACTGACTCACAACTTTTCTCAGACACAGACCCCTGAGGCTTTCCCCAGCTCCTGCACCCTTTTCTCCCACCTGGGTGGCTCTCACTGCAGGTCTGGGTGGGAGCACACTCCCAGGAGACAGAGCTCATTTAAAAACTTGGAATTTAGTCAGTAAACCCATCTGATTCACAGAACTGGTATAATCTTACCCCTCCCACCATGGAAATAAGAAATCATTACCCTCTCTCCCACTGTGCGGGGTGGTCTTCTTGCCTTCCACTCCCAAGCCTCTGATGCCATCACTGGAATTTAGGTGGTGAAAATGCCCCAGCCCGAAACAACACTTTTTATATAATCAGACAACAATGCTCTTCTTCCAGACACAGGCAGCCTAGGTTGACAAAGGACCCCTGCGTTTCTCCCCCTTCTGCCTCTTCTGAGCTAACACTTACACAGGTTCACTGGATGTGGGTCCTGGACCCAGGAGAGGGCAGCCTCCCTCCTCTGCAGGGGAGGGGTTGGGGTTTGTTGGTGAGGGAAGCTGGGGGGGGGGAGTCTGGGTGTGTAAGCAAACCAGCAGGTGCCAGTCTGCAGCACCTGACTCCCACCTGTCACTATGAGGGGTCCCTGCATGTGGAGGCGACAGTTCCTGGGGGTCCGGGCTCAGGAAGGGGTCAGGAAAGGTAGATGCAGGCCAGAGAGAGGCAGGACTGAGGCAGGGAGAGAGAGAGAGGAGGAAGGGAGTGAGAGGAGGGAGGGAGAGAAGAGGGCGATGGGAGGAAGGGAAGGGAGGAGGGAGTGAGAGCGAGGGTGGAGGAGGGAGGGGGGACAGGAGGAGGAGCTCCGGAAACCAGGAGACAGGTGCCAGCTTGCTCGCACTGAGCAGACTCCGAAGGCTGGAGCTCCGGGCTTTGGGGGCCTCCAGGAGCAGGACCAGGAACATGGGGTCGGTCCCTGGAGCCATTGTCAGGGCACTCGTCCTTCTGTCCGTGCAGAGCTGGGGTGCGGCCACAGCAGGAGACACAGGTAAGCACAGCAGATGACTTACAACTTGCATGGGGCGCTCCCCAAACTTTAAACACTGTTGTTTTTATTTGATTGTTAGTATTTAGAGCTGGGAGGGCAGTGCATGTTTCTGGAAATGAGCCATCTTGAAGAAATCAGATCAGAACCTGCTCAAGAACATCCCTAGATAGGACACATTTCTTCTCACTTCTTTTCCTCTGATATAGGCCATGTTGTTCAGGGAGTGTTTTCGTGAATTTGTCCAAAAGCAGTACTGTGGTTTCCCTGTCTTTGAATATATCAAGAAGGCTCAAGTTCAGTGTGAGAGGGACATCTTGGGGGACACACCACAGGTGGTGTCTCTGTGGGCTTCTTTCTCCAGGATGGCACCTGGCACTTTGGAGATTAGGTCTGACGCGAGGTGACAGGCTGTGCAGCTTCCCTGGCTGTGGCAGCTCACAGGTCTGTGGGAGCAGCTGCGCTAGAGGGAGGGGGCCCCTGGGGCAACTCCAATGCCTCCTGTGCTGGGGCCGACCTGGGGTGCTCACCTTCGAGAGAGCCTCATGCAGCTGCCCTGGAAAGCCTGCCATTCTCACAGAAAGACTCTTTTCATTTACAGGAAGAAATAAATAACCCTCCTCTGCTCCCCATAAAATGAGAGTCACTATTTAAGTGTTGGACGATGACACTGTTTCATTCTACCTCATTCAGGATCCTGTTCTGTAGGTTCAGATACCCGAGTCCTTGTTCCTAGACTTGTTCTGTGGGTCTAACGCAAAGGCATTGTCCAGAATAATTCAGGAGAACCCAATTTTCCTACCCATGCTACATACAAAAGTTTTGGAGTTGTACTTGGCTAAAAATCTCTGTCAGGGGAACATATCCCTTCCTGACAAGTGCTGAGCCCTGTAAAGACAGAGTGCCGAGCCCCTCTGCCTGAATGGGGGCTTCCTCCTTCCCTGCTCCTGTGACCCCCGCCTCCTTCAGGCTCTGGGGTCCAGCCGGGAGGGTGGAGGCACCCAGCGGTGTTTGCACGGGGTGTGAGCAGAGGCTACAACCGTCCCTGACACCAAGGCTGCTGCAGCAGAGGGGCCCCTGTCCTCTCCTCGGGGCTGGGACACCCAGGATGCTGGGTCCCCCTGGAACCGTTGGGTCAGTCAAACGCCCCCGCCCCACCCCCGGGGCTGTTCGGTTCCCGTGTGCAGGTGCCGCACCAGTGTCGGGACTTCACTGGATCCGTGTTTTCTGGGAACCGCATGAGCATGACGTCCTCACACGGGACGGCAGCACACACTGCAGAAAGGTGCAAGCCCGGCAGCGGCACAGGCACTGTTCTTAAAAACAGAGCCTGGAAAAATCACCTTTAGAGAGAGCAGGAAGGTAACTGAGGGAAGACGGTGGCCCAAGTGTAGCCACCGGAGCGGGCACTAGAGGCCGCTCTCAGCCCTCGGCGGGAGGCTGTGCCTGAGCTGCTCACAGGGCGCAAAACCATGTCTTTATTTTTCTTGGAAGCGCTGTGATTTTTTTATTTATTTTTATTTTTTATTATGTTCAATTAGCCACCATATAGTCCATACTTAGTCTTTGATGTAGTATTCCACGGTTCATTAGTTAATCTAATTCCCATGCTTTTGCTTTTGTCCTCCTGAAATCCCGTGGAGGGTGTCAGGGTTCTGTGGTTCTTTTCACAGTGGACTGTATCAACGTGGACTCCTGCTTATGTCTCAGGACTTACACCCAAGGGACCGCTCCCCATGTTTATCTGTCTTGTATTCACAAAGCACGTGGTCTCTTTAATAAAGAATCAAATTTCAAAACAACTATGACACTAAGTTATTAAGAACATTTCGGATGCAAAAGTTAGTCTTTATCTCCAAAAGGATGGTAGAAGTTACAGTTCTTCATGAGTTAAAATGAAACCCCTTGACTTTATAGGACCAAAGTTTATCTTTTAGAAACTAGGAGCTCTCTTGCTAATCTGAGAGCACTGTTTTCAGTAGAGGAAGGGTTGACAGAGTGACTGCATTATGTTTGATCGGCATGAACAGCTCAGGTCACTAGAGAGTCGAGAAATCACCCGAGATGAGAATTCCGTTTGCCGGCAAAGATGAACGTTACCACAGGAATAAGATTTGTGCAAAAGCTTTCAGAGGGCACATTTTCCTCCCTTTTGGAAAAATAGCTTGAACTATTCATATAATTCCTCCAGCTAAGATTTTGACCCAAAATAAATCAAGCAATCCTGGAGAACAACAATGACCAGGAGACCTGGAGTCTGCCCACAGGGCGCGGGAACCTGCCTTTAGGCGCCGTGTACCCTGGTGTAGGTGGGGCATGGTGCCCCAGTTCTGGTTCTGGTTCTGGTTCACTTGCAAGCATGGGGACAGGCATGAGGTTGTCCAGACCTTGGGCCTCGAGCTTAAGCCCTCAGTTCTCCTTGTAAAGGTGGACTGCCGATCAGAGTGTCCTGTGTCCGGGAAAACATAGACATTTCAGGGATGTGGGGGAGTCTCCCAGCCAAGCACCTGTACTCTTAGGGGCAGAGTAGAGGAGGGTGTCCCTCGCTCGTGCCTGGACAGCGGATAGGGTTCCTTGTGCACTCCTACCAGGGACTAGCAGACAGAGACCTGATGTGAGGCGAGCTCTTTCCTGACCCCACTGGCGCTGCTCATTTTGGACTCCAGTGGGCGAGTGGGGATGTCGTAAGCACTGAATGTACCTGAGACCAAAGAAAGTTTTGGTCCTCCCACTGCTGATTCCATCCCTGCCCAGGCTTCTATTCTGCCTGCCGAGATCCCATATTTTATCTCCATCCTGCATCTCCTCTCTTCTGCAGAATGCCAGGCTCCCAACAACATCAGTGCTCTTGCTCTTTTACACCTACGATGTCCAAAGACTAGTGTCCAAATGCAGTTGCTCACTGCAGAAGCAGACTTGCAATGGGAATGTCAGACATGTCTGCAGTTCTCGGCTTCCTGCTAACTGAGATTGTGTCGCTGGGACACTGTGGCCAAGTGCCACTGGGCTCACCGGATGGGGTGCTTATGGCATCTGTTGAAATATGCAGGGGACCCTGTTCAGCTCTGGGCGGTTTGAGTTTTCACTCACTTTCACTAGTTTCTAGTCTAGACTTTCTGTGTTTCTTTTTGCAAACTTCACCAACCTCATGTTTTTGTTTTTTTTTTCTCCCTTCCTATACACCATGTTACACATGTTCCTTTGTTCTGTGAACAAAGTATCCCAGAAACGACTCTGTATCAGTTCATTGAACTCTCCCTCATCCCTTTAAACACCTGCACTTCACATCAGATATATGCGCGTGCACACACACACACACACACACTCACACACACACACACTCACACACACATATATTCTATATCTTCACTCTCTCGGGTATCAGTCTTCTGTGTATACACATTAATATGAATTCCAATATTTTGCAACTAAAATAATGTGGTAATGAATAACTTTGAGCAACTGTGTTTTTAAATAGTTGGATGTATGTGTTCGGGGTCAGTTTCTAAAGTGACAATTGCCAAATTCCCTCCCTGGCATTTTACCATTTTGTATGTGTTCATTTGCAATGCCTGCTTGTTTCTAGAATGTGATTTTCATCTGAAAATAGACACAGCTGACTTCTTCCTCTATTTTTGTTTTATGCTGCCTCTGTGGTTTTCTCTTGCTGGTTACATTGGATAACTCCTCCAACACAGTGTGGATTAGTAGAGAGCTGGCTTCCATCTTGTTCCTGATCTTAGGGGTCCCCTGAATGCCCCAGTAAGGAATAGGCTGAGTCAGGCTTGGGAATGTATGTTATCTTGTCAGCGAAGTGTCCCTCTATCCCTGTTTTCTGGCATCATTACTGAACAGTCCATTAAATGTTGTGAAAAGTGTTTTAGTGTCTGGAGAATAACCATGTGGTTTTTCTGTTTAGACTGTCAATATGATCATTATGTCAAAAGATTTTAAAAAATATTTTATTTATTTATTTGACAGACGGAGATCACATGTAGGCAAAGAGGAAGGCAGAGAGAGAGAGGGAGAAGCAGGCTCCCCACCGAGCAGAAAGCCCGATTTGGGGCTTGATCCCAGGACCCAGGGATCATAACCTGAGCCAATGACCGAGGTTTAACCCACAGACCCCCTCAGGTGCCCCTGTAAATAGATTTTTAATAGTGAATAGTATCTTCACCTAAGTCTCATATGGTCCTGGTACACCATTTTCTTAATGGAGTTTGTCATCTAGCCAATAATATTGTATTTAGTATTTTTTAAATGATTTTATTTGTTTGACAGAAAGAGGGATCACAAGGAGGCAGAGAGGCAGGCAGAGAGAGAGGGGGAAGCAGGCTCCCCACCGAGCAGAGAGCCTGATACGGGGCTCTATCCCAGGACCCTGAGATCATGAACTGAGCTGAAGGCAGAGGCTTAACCCACTGAGCCACCCAGGCGCCCCTCTATTTAGTATTTTTAACTCATATTCATAGGTGATTTTGTCTTGTAATGTCTTTCTTTTTATGATGCACCTATTAATGTCACACTTGAGTTCATGAAGAGCGGGAGTTCTCTCCTGTTTTCTATGCTCTGGAATAAGTTACCTCCACTAGCACTGTTCTTGCTCTCAGTTTAGCAGAGTCACCTGTGAAACAATCTGGGCCTACTGCGTTCTCCCCCTTTTCTTTCTTTCTGAATTTGTTCTTTGATAACTTTCCCTTTCTTTCACAAAAATCAGTTTGGTTAAGAATTCTATCTCTGATTTGGCTAAACTGTATTTTACTTAGAAATTATAATTCTACTCTCAAATTTGCTTGCATAGAGGTGTGCAAATAAGCTTCATGTTTTTAGGGATCTTTTTCTTTTTTTTATTAACATATAATGTATTATTTGCCCCAGGGTTACAGGTCTGTGAATCATCAGTCTTACACAATTCACAGCACTCACCATAGCACATACCCTCCCCAGTGTCCATAACCCAGCCACCCTCCCCCTCTCCCCTACCCCCAGAAACCTTCAGTTTGTTTTGTGAGATTAAGAGTTTCTCTGGTTTCATCTTGTTTCATTTTTTCCCTCCCTACCCACCATGACTCCCTGCACTACCTCTCAAATTCCTCATATCAGAGAGATCATATGATAAATATCTTTCTCTGGTTGACTTATTTCACTTAGCTAATACCCTCTAGTTCCATCCACACCATCGTAAGTGGCAGGATTTCAGTTTATTTTTGATGGCTGCATAGTATTCCATATATTATATATTATATAATATATATAAATAATATATATAATATATATAAATAAATTGTCACTTTATATATATGTGTGTGTGTGTATATATATATATATATATATATATATATATATATATAATTTGTTCCATTTCTTTGAAAAAAGTTGATGGGTTTTTTATAGGAATTGCATAAATGTGTAGATTGCTCAAAGTAGCATAGACATCTTCACAATATTTATTCTTCCAATCCATGAGTATGGAATTTTCTGCCATTTCTTTGTGTCTTCTTCTATTTCTTTCATTTCTTTCATGAGTATTTCATAGTTTTCTGAGTACAGATTCTTTGACTCTTTAGTTAGGTTTATTCCTATGCATTTTATGGTTTGGGGTGCAATTGTAAATGGGATCGACTCCTTAATTCTCTTTCTTCTGTCTTGTTGTTGGTATATAGAAATGCAACTGATTTCTGTGCATTGATTTTATATCTTGACACTTTATTGAATTCCTGGATGAATTCTAGCAATTTTGGAGTAGAGTCTTTTGGGCTTTCCACATAAAGTATCATATTATCTGCAAAGGGTGAGAGTTTGACTTCTTCTTTGTCAATTTGGATGCCTTTTATTTTTTTGTTGTTGTCTGCTTGCTGAGGCTAGGACCTCTAGTACTATGTTGCATGGCAGTGGTGATAATGAACACCACTGCCGTGTTCCTGACCTTAGGGGAAAAACTCTCAGTCTTTCCCCCATTGAGAATAATATTCACTGTGGGTTTTTCATGGATGGCTTTGATGATATTGAGGTATGTACCCTTTATCTCTACACTTTGAAGAGTTTTGATCAAAAAAGGATGCTGTACTTTATCAAAAGCTGAGTAAAATATGTATTAATTTTTATTAATGTATTGTATCACATTGATTGATTTGCAGATGTTAAACTAACCTTGCAGCCCAGGAATACATCCCACTTGGTCATGGTGATTCATTCTTTAAATGTACTGTTGAATCCTACTGGCTAGTATTTTGGTGAGAATTTTTGCATCTGTGTTCATCAAAGGTATTGGTCTGTAATTCTCTTTTTTGATGAGGTCTTTGTCTGGTTTGGGGATCAAGGTAATTCTGGCCTCATAAAATGAGTTTGGAAGTTTTCCTTTCATTTCTATGTTTTGTAACAGTTATAGGAGAATAGGTATTAATTCTTCTTTAAATATTTGGTAGAATTCCCCTGGGAAGCCAGCTGGCCCTGGGCTGTTGTTTGTTGGGAGACGTTTGATGACTGCTCCAAATTTTTTTTAATGATTATGGGTCTGTTCAAGTTTTCTTCCTGGTTCAGTTTTAGTAGTTTCTATGTCTCTAGGAATGCATCCCTTTCTTCCAGATAGCCAAATTTGCTGGTGTATCATTGTTCATAATATGTTCTTATAATTGTTAGTATTTCTTTGGTGTTGGTTGTGATCTTTTCTCTTTCATTCCTGATTTTATTAATTTGGGTCCTTTCTCTTTCCTTTTAGGCAAGTCTTTATCAATCTTATTAACTCGTTCAAAGAACCAGCTCCTAGTTTTGTTGATCTGTTCTACTGTTCTTTTTGGTTTCTATTGCATTGATTTTGTTCTGATCTTTATCATTTCTCTTCTCCTGCTGGGTTTAGGCTTTCGTTGCTCTTCTTTCTCCAGCTCCTTTAGCTGTAGGGTTAGGTTGTGTACTTGAGACCTTTCTTGTTCCTTGAGAAAGGCTTGTATTGCTATATACTTTCCTCTCAGGAACCCCTTTGCTGTGTCCCAAAGGTTTTGAACAGTTGTGTTTTCATTTTCATTTGTTTCCATGGATTTTTAAAATTTTTTTAAATTTTTTCTTGGTTGACTCTTTCATTGTTTAGTAGGATGCTTTTTAGCCTCCGTGTATTTGAGTTCTTTTCAATTTTCTACTTGTGGTTGAGTTCCAGTTTCAGAGCATTGTGGTCTGAAAATATGCCGGGAATGATCCCAGTCTTTTGGTACCAGTTGAGACCTGATTTGTGACCCAGGATGTGGTCTATTCTGGAGAACGTTCCATGTGCACTAGAGAAGAATGTGTATTCTGTTGCTTTGGAATGGAATGTTCTGAATATATCTGTGATGTCCATCTGGTCCAGTGTGTCATATAAGCCTTTAATTCCTCATTGATATTTTGTTTAGATGATCTGTCCATTTCAGTGAGGTGGGTGTTAAAGTCCCCTACTATTATTGTATCATTGTTGCTTTGTTTCTTTGATTTTGTTATTAATTAGTTTATATAATTAGCTGATCCCATGTTAGTGCATAGATACTTAAAATTGTTAGATCTTCTTATTGGACAGACTCTTTAAGTATGATATGATATCCTTCTTCATCTCTTATTATAGTCTTTGGCTTAAAATCTAGTATATCTGATATAAGGATTGCCACCCCAGCTTTCTTTTGATGTCCATTTAACATGGTAAATTGCTTTCCACCCCCTTATTTTAAATATGGAGGTGTCTTTGGGTCTAAAATGAGTTTCTTGTAGACAGCATATCAATGAGTCTTATTTTTTTATCCATTCTGATACGCTGTGTGTTTTGATTGGGGGCATTTAGCCCATTTACATTCAGGGTATTTATTGAAAGTTATGAGTCTAGTACCATTGCATTGCCTGTAAGGTCACCTTTACTGTATATTGTCTCTGTTCCTTTCAGATCTGTTAGATTTAGGCTCTCTGTTTGCTTAGAGGATCCCTTTCAATACTTCCTATAAGGCTGCTTTGGTGTTTGCAAGTTCTTTTAGTTTTTGTTTGTCCTGGAAGCTTTTTACCTCTCCTTCTATTTTCAATGACAGCTTCGCTGGATATAATATTCTTAGCTGCATATTTTTTCATTTCATTCTGAATATATCATGCCAGTCCCTTCTGGCCTGCCAGGTCTCTCTGGATTAGTCTGTTGCCAATCTAATATTTCTACCACTGTATGTTACAGACCTCTTTCCTGAGCTGCTTTCATGATTTTCTCTTTGTCACTGAGACTTGTAAGCATTACTATTAGATGGTGGAGAGTGGCCCTATTTTTACTGATTTTGAGGGGGGTTCTCTGTGCCTCCTGGATTTTGATGCTTGTTCCCTTCCCCCAATTAGGGAAATTCTCTGCTATAATTTGCTCCAATATACCTTCAGCCTTTCTCTCTCTTTCTTCTTCTTCTGGAAACCCAATTATTCTAATATTGTTTCATCTTATGGTATGACTTATCTCTCAAATTCTCCCCTTGTGGTGGTCCAGTAGTTGGACTCTCTTTTGCTCAGCTTCTCTATTCTCCATCATCTCCTTCTTTATTCTCTATCTCCTGTTGGGTTTGTAGGTATTCAGAATGGTTTGATAACTATCTAGCTGAACTCCTGAGAACGGATGACATTTAGGTCTCCTGCTCCTCCCCCATCTTGCTCCTCCCCTTATGGATCTTTTTCAATGTCGTTCTAATTTTGTATTTTGTACTATTTTTCATCTTTTCTCCATTATTTGTCTGGTGGTTTATTATGCTTATTTTTTCAAAGACCCAGGGTTTTAATTTATTAATTCAATTAACTCCTTTCCTGAGTTAGTTTCCAGAGATAGTTTTTATCCCTTTATTTATCTCCTTATGTTTTGTTTGGCTTGAATGATGGTTTCTTGGCTAAATGCTTGAGTAGAGTATTTTATTCATTTTCATTCTTTTATGTATAGACCAATGTTTAAGGCTATGGAATTTCCTCTGACCTATTTTTGCTGTTCTGCACAGAATCTATCCAATATAGTGTTTCCATTATTATGATTTTTCACAAATTCTCATATTATGTTTGTATTTTCTCATTTATATAAAAATTACTTAATGGAAGATTTTAGGTTCTCCAACTGGAAGTATTGTTTTGTGGCATCAGAGAATGATCAGAGAATGACATCCATAATATCCCTGTTTTATGATATTTACTGATACTTTTTTGACCAATTATATGACTGGTTTTTGTGGATGTTCCTTATGTGGCTAAGAGAATAATCTTTTCATCTGGATAGTTTTTTATTTATTTGAAGATTATACTAAATATATATATTTTTGTATTTTACTTATTTTTTTATCTTGTTCTCAGAGTAGTGTTTTAAAATCTATTATTCATGTTTCTGTTTCCCCTTACACTAGCATGATCTCCATTTTATGTGTTTGGTTGTGTCACTTGGTGCTGGCCATTTATAGCTGTTGTGAATTTTGTTGTGACTTTTGAGGTTGTTGTTATAGAATGATCTTTGTTTTATGGAATGCTTTGGCCTTGAATTCAACCCTGTCCATTATCAGGGCCACTTGGGCACTCTTCATGTTTTTGTCAACACATGTCTGCCCACCATCCACTCCTAGTCCTTCTAAATTATGTTGTTTTAGATGTGTTTATTGTGCTTGTATTGGATTGAGATTTGCTTTAATTACCAAATTCAAAATCTTATTTTTCGTTCTGTATAATAGTCATGTTAATCCCATATATATTGGTATGGCTGGTATGTTTTGTGCCATTTTTATGTTATATAATTATTATGTTTTTTTATGTATATTTAATATGATTTTACTCCCTGAGATTTGTTTTGTTTGCTCTTTTATTATTATTAATAATAATAATAATATTATTATTATTATTATTTCTATAGGTACTTATGAGGTTCTGTCTTTTGCTCTACTAGTTTCCTTTGTAATGACATCTTTTGTGATGTCTTACAAATTTCACAGTCTGGTGGATAAGTTTTCAGTAGTATCTATTATCAGTACTATAATCAACGATATTCTCCTACTTCCTTCTCTCTTATATTCCCATATATTTCTTGCATTCCTTCTATTTTCTTAGAATATACAGTATTTGTATGCTATCCTTTCATTCATATTTCCATGTTGGTTTAAATTTCTTATCTAAAACTAAATATATTAAATATCCTCTACATAGTCTTTGTCCTAAAGTGTTCCCAATCATTTGTAGATTGGATAAACCTAGTAGAGTTGCTCTCATATTTTTGGCTCAGGATGCCTTTATGCTCATATTATGATGGTCACAATAAACTTTTGTTTATGTAGGTTAGTGCTATTAATAGTTAAGATATGTAATTAATATATTTAAAAATAACAAAAAGAAACAAATTACATGTTAACAGTAAATATTTTATAGACAATAAACACATTTTCAAAACATAAAAATAGTAAAGTAACTTAGTTTTATACTTTTGCAAATTTTAATATAGGGCTTTATGGAAAACAGCTAGGTTCTCTCATCTCTTGCATTTTGCTTGAGATTTTTGTTGTTTTCCTTGTTCCAGTGGATGTTTATGAAGAAAAGCTAGCCTCCAGCAAATATGTCAGTGGGAAGAGGAGGGTATTTTAATAGCTTTTTAAGATACTTTTGGATGTTTCATCAATCCTCTGGAAAACCGTAGTATACTCTGAGAAAATTAGAATAAATAAATGGAAGACATCTTAATATTTTTATATAAATGCTTTGGCATCATGGACCCCTGAGGGTCTCCAAGATCATGCTCAGAGAGCTACTTTCATAGTAGATTCCAGGGGAAGGGCTTTGTGCCCTGTATCACAGGAACATGAGCATTGAACAGATTTTGTTGTACTTGGAGGATAACTGGACTGAGTACAAAATCCTCAGCTTGCATTTCCTTTCCATGTGCTTTTTGAACATGCTGTTCCATAGCTCATAAGAATTTGACATCAGTCTAATTTTCCTACTTTTCTAAGTGGTCAATTTAATCTAGAGGCCCTGCCTTTTTATGCTACATTTCATTCTAATGCTTTATGGAGAACATGTCTTGAATCCAACCAGGGCCCTTACATGGAAGGTCCTTTCAAAATGAAGATTTAGGTGGGGTTTTTTCCCCTTATTTCCAGAAACTTAAAATAGATTAACATCAATTGTTTTACATTTTTATTTTTCAGAAATGATAGATAGATAGATAGATAGATAGATGATAGATAAGTAATAGATAAATTCTAATTTTCTTTTTCTACCTTATATTTTAGTCACTTTTTCTCTGGGTAGTTTTACTTTTTAAAATCTTATTTTCATTCGATTGTATTTTTGTAGTTCTTCAATGTCCTTTATTAAAATTTTATTTGAATAATACTCTTTTTATAAACATCTTGTAGATGTGTCTACATTGACAAAAAATAGTCTTGTATTTTTCTTTCTATATATTTTTTTCTCAATGCAATCACTATTCATTGGATTTCTTTTATATTGCCCATTTTTATTCTTTTAAAATTTCTGAATTAGACTCTTTTTTTTCTTTTTCTTTTTTCTTTCCTTTTTTTTTTTTTTTTTGAATTACACCCTTTTCTACGTACAGATTTCTGTTTGAGGATTTAGGATCTTTAACTTAGTTTGGGGTATTGCATCATAAATTTTCTGGGCTCTGTGGTTGGCTTTTATTCTGGTGGGTAGAGGTATTAATTTGTTGAAATGTTTTCATCCTCAATTAACATTTTCTTCTCAGTTGTTGGCATGAATTTGATCTGATTGTTCTTATGCCTGGGCATCTTGTAGACAGGATATTAGTCCATAAATGCCCTCTTTAGGTAGTAAGATTAAGTTTAAATTTGTAATGGATGTCATTGTTGGTGGTGATAAGATGAGAGGAGAAAGGGTCACCATGGTGTGCCTTGTCCCATCTTCTGCAAAATATTGTGCATGATTTTTCCTCTTCCTTCTGTTTTCTCACAATTCTAGTGCCAAGAAACTGTTTCTTCTTCCAGTCACCTCCTTCTCCCCTGAATTGTCATCCCCAGTCCTCAGCCCTGCTCACCCCAAGCTGTTTCCCTGGTGCTCTAAATGTCCAAATCTCCACCTTGTGTAAAGGTTTTAGCAATTTGCTCTGCACTTCTCTTGCAGGTGGTGGTTTTCTTTGTGTTGTTGGATCTGTTGTCCATTTTCTTCTCCACTTTCTCTGGAGATTCTTAGGTCCCTCCTCCCTACTCTGCCTCCCTACTCTGTCCCTCCTCCCTACTCTGCCCCCCCCACACACAGTAAGAATACCACTGGAATCTCTTCTCATTCACTTATCTATTAGCTTAACTTGAAACACATGGCACATGAGTCACATGTTGACTATACACGTGGCATGAGTCAAATGTGGCTATGCCTGTAATTCTTGGTCATCTTCTAGTTTGTGTGTATATGTGTTTGTGCAAAGAAATTGGGTTCAGGCACCCACTACTATCCTGGAATTTATTTTCTGCTGCTCTTTTGGAAGTGTAGGCACCTGTGAACATGGACCTTACAGAGCAGTTTCAAGATCCCATGAAGTCCCATGAATCTTCCTCCAGTAGAAGAATAGGCACTGAGCCCCCAGTTTCTGAAAATGTTCAAAAAGTAATTATAAAGTCTTCAGCTTCCAGAAACAATCTCCACATCTTGCCCATATTGGAACTGGTGAATTAGTAGTTTCTTTTAATTTAATTTAATTTTTTCAGTGTTCCAAGATCCATTGTTTATGCACCAAACCCAGTACTCCATGCAATATGTGCCCTTCTGAATACCCACCACCAGGCCCTCCCAACTGCCCCCTCCCAACTACCCTCCTCTCCAAAGTCCTCAGTTTGTTTCGCAGAGTCCATAGTCTCTCATGGTTCATCTCCCCCTCCTATTCCCCCCCCCCCACTCACTTCTCTACTTCTCCCAGTGTCCTCTGTGTTATTCCTTATGCTCCATAAGTAATTGAAACCATATGATAATTGACTCTCTCTGCTTGACTTATTTCACTCAGCATAATCTCCTCCAGTCCCAACCATGTTGATACAAAAGTTGGGTACTCATTCTTTCTGATGAAGGCATAATACTCCATTGTATATATGGACCACATCTTCTTTACTCATTCGTCTGTTGAAGGGCATCTTGGCTCTTTCCACAGTTTGGCGACCGAGGCCATTGCTGCTATGAACATTGGGGTACAGATGGCCCTTTTTTTCACTACATCTGTATCTTTGGGGTAAATACCCAGCAGTGCAATTACAGGGTCATAGGGTAGCTCTATTTTAATTTCTTAAGGAATCTCCACACTGTTTTTCAAAGTGGCTGCATCAACGTGCATTCCCATAACAGTGTAAGAGGGTTCCCCTTTCTCCATATCCTCTCCAACACTTGTTGTTTACTGTCTTGTTAATTTTGGCCATTCTACGGTGTAAGGTGGTATCTCAGTTTTCAGTGGTCTAATTTATCCAATTAATGACTTTATTATAAATATCTTCATATTGTTATTGACTTTTTTTCATTAGCTTTCTATGCTTGGTAGATCAGACTCCACTTTTGTTTCTTTTTGAAAATATGATTAGTGAATCTATCATAAAGTACATGTTATAGAATATTTAGGGAATTAACTAGAGCTTGGGAAAATACTCTAATAAAATATAAAGACCACTGGTTAAGCAAGTATTTCTGTGATAAAGTTTTAGAATTACTCTGTAAAAGAATGATTTTCTAATTAATAAAAAGACATGAATAGTAGTATATGTAGTCTTTGAATTGTATTTAATAGGAAATGTTAAATTTAGATTTTGTTGCTCATTTAAAGCAGAACAAATTCAGAGGAATAGAGACTATTTGTTTATATTGTACAAAGTCAAGTAATCAAATGAGTTTGGATTGACTCATTTTCCCTCAGATCAAAAATGCATGTTGAATGTAAAATGATTGAAAAGGCATTTCCTCACTCAGGAAATAAGAGCTAAGTAATTTTCCTTCCAGTCTGGGTGCATTTCAGAAGAACAAAAACATGGCTGACTTTTGGCCTGTTCTCCCACTTCTTAGAGGGGTTGCTTGATGGCTGTGACATCTGTACTCAGCACTTCAGAGCCACTTGAGGGCATTGTCATTTGACTGACTGCTCCCCAGAGGAAGATGTTTTTTGGGTAGAAAAAGGAAGTTTGATAGCTCTGGTCATTTTGGTTGAATAACATTTAAAATAACTGCAACATGAGTGTATGTGTGTGGGTGGATATATTCACACACATGCACATGCATGTGCATACATGTATGTACACACATCACTCAGGGGTATGACCTGGTCTAACATGATATGATATTGCATAAGTAAGGATTTTTTTTTCTAGTTTTATATCTCCAACATGTCATTTCTTGCTTAAATGTCAGTGTTCAATTTCTTTTATCTGAAAAATGAAATTCCAGTATTTAGCAATAACAAGAGATCTGTATGCAGGTTTTACAACCTATTTCTATAGCCCTTGGAGGTTTGCAGTAAATCCAGTTTCTGAGCCACAGCATGTTCAGTTGTTTGTAGTTTTCATAATAGTTTCTTAACACTGTGTGTGAGAAAACCAAACTGTAAACAGTGAAACCAGGAAGGGACATGGCATGAGGTGGCCCCCTCCATGCTTCCATTGGGGAGCACTTTTGGCAAAATGATCTGAGAATGATGGAAGCAGGAGACACTTGTCGTTTTTAGTAGTTTTACATTAGTGGCTGTGGAATGGTTAAATTCCACACCTATTTAATAGAACAGGTCATTAGTTGAAAATTATCTCCACAATTTTAAATCCCAAAATAAAAGAAAAAAATATCCACACCTATGCATGTATGAGTGTGTGAACATATGCAATTACTTGATTGCCATTAGAATAAGATATAATAGCTTCCAATTCCCAGAGGTTTTATTTCTGGAAATTATAGGATTTGCAAATGTGGTTTTAAAGGGAAGTTTTACTAGATTAAAACACGCTAATTATTTATATACATCTCCCTTCAAAAATTACATTTATTGAGTAGTGTTGGGAAGTCTTTAACTGTCAGTTTCCTTACTTGATTCATCCTCTGATTTTATCCGTTGAGAAAGGTTTTATAGTACGCATTTTCTTTTTTGAGAACTGTTAAAGTGATTGACAAATAATATCTGGAATCTGTGTGAACCTTAGGTTTGGCCATCATCACAATGGCTGGACCTTGAACATATCACTTATAAGCTGCTCATGTGTTTGGAGATCCTCATATTGGCTTCTCCATGTTGTCCTATGTTTCATCCCAAACAGATACTTCCAGAATTGCTGAAGAGGCAGTTTAATTATTCTTTGAGCTCATACTATAGCAATTTGATCAAAATACTATGTATCACCTCTCAGATCTTAGTCAGATGTTTCCTGAAGTATTCAAAAATAGTAATCCACTTAAATTAGTTGATTTTCAACATACAAAGTAACCAGTAGAAGCTAAGGTAAGGGGCACCTTGGTGGCTCAGATGGTTAAGCATCTGCTTTCAGCTCAGGTCATGATCTCCAGGGATCAAGCCCCATGTCAGGCTCCCAGCTCAGCAGGGAGTCTCCTTCTCTCTCTCTCTCTCTCTCTCTCTCTCTCTCTGCCTCTCCCCCTGCTGGTGCTCTTTCTGTCTCTGACTCTCTCTTAAATGAATAAGCAGAATCTTAAAAAAGAGAAGCTAAGGTAAATATGGTGTTTCAAAGAGAAGTAGGGATGATGGTGATGATCATGATGAAAATGATGATGGTGATGATGATGATAATGATGATGTGGTGATGATGATGATGGTGATGATAATGGTGGTGTTGGTGATGATCGTGGTGATGGTGTTGATTATGGTGACGGTGATGAAGACTGATGATGATGGCAGTGATCATGATGATGGTGAAGATGATGGTGGTGGTGATAATGATGATGATGATAATGGTGATGATGGTGATGATGGTGGTGATGGTGGTGATGGTGATGATGAGAGTGGTGATAATAATGACTGATAATGGTGATGACCATGGTGATGATGATGATGATGATGATATAATGATGATGGTGGTGATGATAATGATGACTGATGATGGTGATGACCATGGTGATGATGATGATGATGGTGGTGGTGATGATAATGATAATGATGATGATGGTAGTGATGGTGATGGTGATGATGGTAATGTTGGTGAGGATTGTGATGATGGTGTTGATTATGGTGGTGGTGATGATGACTGATGATGGTGGTGATTGTGATTATGGTGAAGATGATGGTGGTGGTGATGATGGTGATGATGGTGATGGTGATAACGGTGATGATGGTGATGATGATAACTGATGATGGTGGTGATGACAATGATGATGGTGATGATGATAGTGATGGTAGTGGTGGTGATGGTAATGATGGTGATGATGGTGGTGTGGTGATGGTGGTGATGATGATGACAGATGATGATGTTGATGGTGATGATGATGGATGCTGAGGAGGGTGATAATGATGATGGTGGTGATGGTGATGATGGTAGTGATGGTGGCTGTGATGTGTTTCAGTGTTGTGAGTGTGATGAGGGGAAGTGGGAGGATCTACTAAGGAACACGGAAAATCTCCATCTGTGGTCTGTGCCGTTTACTTGGGAGTATGAGACATGGAGGAGCAGAAGTTGCCATCCTGTTACCAGTACATACAGCCACCCTGCACACACAGACTTCCCTGCACACTCAACACAAAACACTCGTCCATGGACCTAAGCACAGGCACTGTTGGTATGAAGACAGGCATCTGAGTGGAAGGAGGTGATATCAGGGGAGCAGTGTGTTGGGTTTCTGTGGCGTGCTGGAATGCCTGGACAGAACATTTGATAATCAGTTTAAATATATAGTAGAGTTGATGGGAAGGTCAGAGAAACCCACAGAAGCTGGCAGCGAGGGGTGAGTGTGCACCCAAAGGCAAAAGTGAGCATATTTATCAGGGTCTCTGCAGCCTCCCAATGCCCAGGGTTCTTCTAACCAGCCGTGTGCATGTGGGGAGTGGGTAAAACTTGGTCTTGTTCCAGGGCAGGTAGGATGAGAGACCCTCTTCCAGCATGGTTCCCTGGGGGAGGGGAGGTTTGAAGTCAGACCCTGCTGGTCTGTGGGAGGAAGCTATATCTCACATCTGCTAGTCAACACCCCAGTACTCCTGCCACATGCTGTGATCTCAGTCCTCAGATCTGAGAAACTCGTGAGAAAATTTACCAGAAACTAAAGAATGTGAGGGTTTAGGTTGATTATTCTTAACTAATATCGAGAAATGAAAAACAAAAACAAAATCAAATAATAAAAACAAAATAATATTTTAAAATATGACCATCTAAGTTCTAAGTTAAAGAGAAGTTTTCAAAATTTTCTGCCTAAATAAGCCACAATTATAACCTGTAAAAATAACCTGGAGAGGAAAAGTCAGACATCTAATCAGAAGATGGGCCAAAAAGACAATAGTGTGCTTTAAAATTTTGAGGAATAATGACTTTGGAATGGGAATCATTTATACAACAAAACTATCAACAAATATGAGATCACAACATAAGCAAGCTGAGATTCAAGAATGTAGAATTACAATCATCCTTAGGTGCTCTTTGAACAAAAACAGAAAAACAAACAAAAAACTAGCATTCAGTCTTGAGAAAGAAAAGAAAAAGGGAAATTGAGAAATAAGAGGCAATTTTGCAGAAAAAATACATAGGAAAATGAGATCTTATGTTTAGATCCATATTTAATATTAAAAGTAACTTTTTGTAATGCCCAATAAAAAAATAAATCTTGACTAAGACTAGACAGACTTTCTTCAAAAAGATTAGTATGTGTGGCTTTCCTCCAAGATGAGGCACAGAGGAATTTCTGTGGTGGGAGAAGTGATCACAGTTTACACGCCCGGACAGGAGACACAGAAGAGCAAGGCTGGCCCAAAGGGGCACTACTGGAGAACGTTCCCGAGGGTGCCTGCCCTTGGGGAGGTCCTGTTGCTCAAGCTGGTGCAGGGATCTGGGAGCAGGAGAGGAGCAGTACCAAAGTGTGGTTGATGCATGGGTGGCTGTGACTGATCAGTGGGGATGAGCATTCAGCTGTCAGTCACCAAGAAGGACTTTGGAGGGTCTGTGTCCTAGAGAGAAAGGGGGCAGCATGGATCTCATCTTAGTGCCAGCAATTCTCAGAACACAGTGGGTGGGGGATTCTGCTTTCCAGGGTCATGGCCATGGGCTGAAGAAAAGGTCAGCATTGTCTGCCACCTCAGCTAAAATGCCTGAGGGCACCAGAACCCTAAGAGGCAGACAATGTGTGGCTTGAAAAATGGAGCCAAGGACGTCAGATGTCGAGCAAATCACCGGCAGGGACAGGCATTCCTCAGGTCGTTGCACGTTGTGTATATGTATGTTTTTTTACAAGTGGAAGGTTAAACCTTCAGGAAGGTGAGGAAGCACCTGCAGATGTGGTAGAAACAGAAGAACCTAGAACCTGAAGACGGAACTGAACCGCAATCTGGCGGTTGTACATGTGGCATGTACTCCAGACTTGAACAGAGAAGGGTTGCTTCATGTGGGCGAGCAAAAAAAGTGGTTTCTTGCAATGGAAGCTATTCCCAGTGAAGATGCTGTGGAGGTTGTTGTGGGGACAAAGATTTAGAGCATCACATAAACATAGTTGACCCAGCGGCACCACGTCCGAGAGGATGGAATCCGATTTTGAAAGAGGTTCTCCTGTGGGTGAAAGGCCATCAAACAGCCAAGCCTACTGCCAGAAATCATCCGTCAGTCGATGTGGAAAACTTGGTAGTCGTCATGTTTTAGGAAACTGCCACAGCCCCCTGGCCTTCAGCCACCTCCAGCTTTGGTACAAGAACCACCACCAGCAAAAAGATAACTGCTCACACAAAGCTCAGATGATGGCTAGCAGTTCAAACAAGAAAGCATTTTTAAATTGAGGTACGGACATTGTCTCGCAGTGTGCTCATAGTAGAATGTACAACTTGGGGTGTTTTAATGTTGTAGTTGAAATCAGAGATGGATTATTTCTCTTTGGAAAGAAAATACATTTCATTGTATGATGTTTTTACTGATCATGATACAAATCAAATAGCTTTTCTCCATTGTTATTTAAAGTGCTGATGTTAAAACACTGTTTTTATATTTTGTGAGTTTCTGGGTGAGATCAGTGAATATCAACACTTGGGGCTTTTCTCCCCAGAGCTCAAAGTGTGTATTTGCTGCTGGGGTCTGTGCTGCAGGATACTCCCAGGCTGGTTCCTGGAATGTCTACCCTGTGGAGGGACCACTGTGCCCTTGAGATTATTGTCGCCATGTCTTAGTGAAGATGCCTTCACGTTCAGCAACAAAAGAGCTCATCCTATCAAGTGAATACATTATTTCTTGGTGCAAAAGTTATTCTAGCTAAGAGAAAACATGCGTGTGTGAGGAGCCAGTGAGGAGAGAGGGTGAGGACACGTGCTTTCTCTTTCGCACTCGCAACACGGCCCACCGCAGCTCACAGCCCCGCAGCGATTTCCACATTCTCCAATACTTCAGAGCACAATGGACTCATCTCCCAAATAAAAGTGATTTCCGGAGGTTGCTAATAGCCTTACATGGTGTTAGCAATAATTCTTATCATTAAAATTGTGTGACAGTCTCAAATTGTCAGGTATTTTGCATCGTCCTTTAAATGGAATAAAGCATTAAATTTTATCAGACATTGTGAATTTGTTTTTCCTAATTTTTTAGTGTCTCCAGAAGCATACAGTAGCTGTATCTTCTGAGAGAGATCTGAGTGTTTAGAAGAATTTAATCTTGGTGGCCCAAATAATTCCTACAATCTATGGATGTAAGTTCAGATTCCTATAGGAAAGTGCTGTAGGGATCTACACACCCTGAGGCCTCTTGGTTTCTGAGTAAAACAGTCAGTATCTCACTGTCATGGGAGGTCTAGTAGGAAACTGCCACCAGTGGCCTCTTTGGGGAAATTCTCACCTGTATCCATTCTCTCATGAAAACAACATGAAACATGTAATTGTTAGTGTAACGTGTTCATTTAACAAGAAGTAATACTGTTTATTCAAACTGATCTAATATCGCTGGGCTCTCCAAACACACACCCCTTTTAAGTGATTTAATTTTCTGTATTTCTAATGGGAATGGTGCATAGTTTTGAATAAATTTAATAATTAAGTGAAATGATTATGTTGCAGAAGCTACTTTGGTGTTTGCCTAATATTTGCATGTTTAATTATGTAAGCAGGTGTCACAGTGAGTGTATCTGCAGTGTGTGTATTTGTGGTGTAAGCAGGTGTGACTGTGAGCACACAGGTGCATGGTGTGTGTGTTTGTGGGGTGAGCACACGGGCAGCGTGGGCATCTGCTGGCAGGACCCTGTTCTGTGAGTCAGCTGAAGCGGTCCTGCCCCGCCGGAGGCTCTCCCTCCTGTGCATTCCTCCCTCCTCTCACAGTCTCAGCTGCCTGTGGCAGCTCCTCCTCTGACTCATGGTCTGTGTCCAGCCAGCCCTGCAGCCGTCATTCCACCTCACACCTGCTGTGGCCACAACCACCCTCTTAGCAGTGACACATGCTGATCGAGGCTGGGTGGCCGGCCTGGTCTGCAAGGAGCCCTGAGTCCTCAGGGGTCTGGCCCCATGGCCAGCATGCCTCCAGACCCAGCCTTACTTTGAGAAAAATTCAAATCCCCTTTCTGTTCAAAAACCGCTGGTCTAGCTGTTTCTATTTCTAATGTTTTTACTGCATGAAGTTGTGCAAATTTGGAAAATTACTTGATTTTCACTTGATTTGTGAATTTCTCCTATAAAATGCCACTTCTGGAATACTTTCTGGAGCTGTGAACAGGTACTGCCTTCCTTCCTATAAGCAGAAAACAGAGAGTCTCCGAAAACTGTCCATGTGGGGTGTCCCCACCCCCACTCCCCTGCCCCTGATGGCTTGCAGGAGAGGAGGTCCCACCGGGGCAAAGAGCTGCTTTCTCAGAGCTGCGGGGGTTCTGCCGGAGGGAAGCCCGGGATACAGAGTGTCCTCGGTGTATGTGCACTAGGGGACTGCAAAGAGGAAGTTGTATGTGCCACGGCTGCACACACGTCCTCTCAGCCCCAAGCAGGGTGGGAATCAAGCCAGGGCTCTTGCCTCGAGGCTCAGGAGGCTGGTCCTGGTGGGACCTGCACACAGAGATGCTGCCTGCACACGTTCTTCTCCCTGACCGCCGAGGTGTGCATAGCCCTCAGACGTCCTGGGGCCTGTGACTCTGTCCCTGTGGACATCACGGAGGCCCCTCCTTAGCACACAGAGAGGAGCAAGTGAGGAGCAGGGCCAGCATCCCCCCAACACCCTTCCCACTCTGTACCGTGCAGGTGTGGGCACCTGCTTCCTCCAGGTGAGAGGCCGAACACAGCAGTAAGCTCCAGAAGGTGCCCCCGGATGTGTGTGGTTGTGAAGAACAAGGGGCAAGGTCAGGACCTCTCTGCTTCCCAGCAAGGCCGTGAATTAATTGACTTCCTTCTCGTAAGTGAGCCCACACGGTGGCTGCCAGAGACCAGAGGAAACACTGTGTCACAGAGCTTCGGACAGCACAAACCCTAGACCCGTCACTGGGAGGCCGTGCTCACTGACAAGTGACCTCAGCCCTCGACACTCACTGTCACTTCCAGTCTGAATACGTGCTTGAATGTTATGCTCAGAAGGACCCAGATAGATTTGTGGGAGTTTACGGATTTCGTCTCTGTGACATGGGGTTGGCAGCAGCCGTCTTGGGGCTGAGGCCGTGTTTCCCAGATGTAACCGGGCTCTGGCCCACCGTCTATCATGCTGATGCGAGCCAGACTTAAGCAACCCTCCTCACTGATTTGCTGTAAGAAAAGCAACCCGTTCTCCGTTTATTCAGCAAATGTGTGCGCTGCCTGGCTATGTTCTGGTGCACATTTTCAATCCCATCACCGTTTTTCTCTAAAATGTCTATTTCAGACGTCTTCACACATCTGCCCCTGACATCTGGTTATTAACAGTAGGAGCTGGGAACCCTTTGGAGTAATGGTCTCCCTCACAAGAGTCCATGCAAGCCACACATGGTCCCTCTTTGTTTCTTGCTGTTCCCCACGCAACATGCACTCTTTGCCATGGCCAGCCAAGGAGCCCACTAAGCCACAGCTTTCCCACACAACATGCTGTGGTCAGCCTCGGAGCCTGCTGAGCCACAGCCTTCCCATGCAACATGCTGCAGCCAGCCACGAAGCCCACCAGTGCCACTGGCTGATTTTGCTCAACATCATACCCCAGATTCATCTACTCCATCCATTTGTATGGAGGAATTTTAAGATTTCCGTGTGGTTTCCACTGTTGATCTGTGTGCTCTAAGGCCACTGGGCAAGCAGGGCTGTTTCCATTTTGGTGTACTATGAGTAACATCATTGTGGACACTCTTGTGGCCTTGGGTGGGCCCGAGGTCACTTCTGCTCTCGGACGGCGGGAAAGTGGCTCTGAGGCACAACCAGGCTGGTTCCAGAGTGGTCGCTCCGGGTCACGTCCCCCCGATCCTCTTCCCTTTGGATTTGGGTCAGGAAGTGTTTTGGGTGTTTTTTTTTTTACCTGCTTCGTTTGTTCATGGCTCTTTCTGAGCCGAGCAAATCTAGCACGTTTTATCCCACAGCCGGCATGGCGGTGAGCTCTCGACACACAAGCTCATGAGGAGGGGCAGGGAGGAAAGGTCTGTCTCACAGAAAAATGCTCCTGGTTTTTGTCAGTCTAGAAGTGCGTCCTCGGTGTATGTGTGGTGTTCACACCTTGGCTCCTGCTCCACACACACCAGGGGCGGAGCATACCAGCCGCACAGACCCCACATGCTGACCCTTCATCACCACACGAACATTTGACCGTCTTTGGAAACACTGTCTTTGATTTAATTTCATTAAGAAAATCAGAAAACATCCACTTTCTACTTTCATGCAGTGTTCTTTTCTAAGTTAAATTTTATCTTTATGGACTCAGAGAAAAATATAACTAATTTTGAAAAGATACAATCTTCTATTTTTTACAACAAAGCCCAAATAATATTTTAAGAACCTCAACTAGACATCCTGAACTTGCCACCCCTTTCCCAGGCTGACTGAGACCTGAGTGATCCTCCCTGTGGCATGAGCTCCCGGTGGGCAGCACACGGTCTGACTCTACATACCATGAAGGACGACCCACCACACGAGGTTGGGTTAGACCCATCATCTCATTCGGACTCAGAAACCCGAGTCTTTGATTTTCTTGATCTTACAGCCCAGAGTTCTTTATTTGAGTTAATTGCTAAATCTCTTCTGTATCTGACTGATTCCCCTGCCTCTTCCTCCCTTGAAGGAGCGGTAGTTGGTACAGGGTCCTGTCTATGTGAGCCCGTCTCTCTCTCTCTCTCTCTCTCTCACACACACACACACACACACACACACACACACACTCATGCACAACTACACGCACCATGTGTGGAAACCAACCTCAGCTCGTTTGGAAGGTGCCCAGAGCCCGTTCTGTTGACTCAACACAAGGCACACATTGACCCCAAAGGATGGTCCCTGCCTCTCACCTGCCCACGAACTCAAGGGTTCCACCCCACTTGTCCACCAGATTCTCCGTGACTGGGATGCTGAGCGTGATGGGGGGGTCACAGCCTCCCCCCGCGGGGGCCATGGCTAGGGAAGGCCGTTGGGGACTTTGGCCTCAGTGGGGAAGGTCAGGAGCGGGGACCAGCTCTGGCAGCACAAGGGCTGGACCCCGCAGACAGGGAAGTTCAGGGGTGAGAGCTGCAGGCGAAGCTTGTGCAGACCTCACACTGTATTCTTTGCAGGATTTGACTATCTTCCTGTCAGAGATGGGTCTTCCTTCATATTAAGCCGTGTGCATATAAGACTTGAACCCTGGCTAGTTTCTAAGTCCACTTCAAAAATCACCTTGCAGCTCCGCGAAAATCACAGGATAGCACATGCTTACCTATAGCATGACTGATTCTGAACAGAAGCTGTGTCCAAGAAAGAGGAAGCGCTGCCTGTGGTCTGCGTGAGAGGACTTCGTCATCAGCCTACAACCCTCACCCTTCACAGATGACAGCGGAGCTGAGTGTGGGAAAGAGGAGGGACCTCAGGTGCTTTCTCTGTCTCGCTTTCCCCATCAGAACACTTTAGAAGGCCCTTCAAACTGCTCAGGCAGGCAGGTCCATGGTGGGGCCATTTCTACTCTGTAATGAATGAGCGTCTAGTCTCTCCTGATCACACTTACGTCAGTGCATCTACCAGTGCGTCTACTGGTCTCTGCAGAAGGTACAGAATTGAAGCCATCACAGTTCTCACACCCCAGGAGCGGACACTTTGGTGATGGGACGAAGGGTGTACTTCCAACTCCATTTCACATTCTGAAAGCTGCTTGTTTGTCTCCTTACTCTGGAAGATTCAGGAATCGAACCTCACCCGTCCCTTCAACAAATGGCCATGACCACCCCTCTGATGTGGGGATTAGTGACATCTGCTTTTGTGAACCAACAGAGTGAGAACAGGCATCTTTCAAAATGCAGAACCCACCTCTGGGTAGCAGGTGGGCCTCAACAAAATGAGCAGAAACTGTACAAAAATGTCCGTGAGAGGATTTACTGTAAGGACAGTTTTTAAGGGTCAGATACTAGTCTAATGGCCAAGAGAATGGGGTCACACAGAGCCTCAGCACTGGACTCTGCTGATGGACGGGGAACTCAGCCACTTCTCCAAATCCTGCCCACTGGGGGATCTTCTGTCCCCACCATCCCACAGGGACAGCCTAGAGAGGAGCTGGGTGCCATGGGGGCCCACTTCTAGATGTGGCCTGGGTGTCCTGGAAGCCGTCCATACCCTGCACCCCGGACTTCCTCTCCTCTGTCTGCGGGTCACAGGAGTCCTGGCGAAGCCACAGGCTGGGAGAGAAGGAGTGGGGTGGGGTGGGCACGGGGACTCAGGCACTCGCTGCTCCTCTGTGGGACTCACAGGTCACTTCAGGGCTGCGTGAGCCCAGATCCTGGGCACGACTTCCATGTGACGATGGAGCGTGGCCGTATACACCCAGCTCCATGGCCTGCTGCATCAGGCAGACCCACAGGGCCACGGTCAGCCCAGCCGATGGCTGACTGGATGCCTCCAGAGGGTGATTATGCAGTGTGTGGATACGGCCTCTCTTCTCTCCCATGCCTACCTCGTGCAAGATCCATCAACAAAATTGGACCATTTTCTCAACTAAACCTTAACTATCTTTTGAGAAAGATTCTCTTATAGTTTTGTTGTCACTGTAAATGACGTTTTTAAAGTAGCTTCACCATTTTGGTGCATAGAACTATGACGACTACAGGCATGCGGCTCCTATGCCCAGCCCTCTTGTGGTCTTGCTGCTTCTAGGGACTTGCCCGTGTGGTTAGTTTGGCCTCTGACACCCTGTGCTCCCCAGGTCTTCCCATCGAGTGCGTTCCATGGGAGCCACTCACCTTCAGTTTGGACTCCTGTTTGCTCTCGGGTTTGCAGAGTGTGCTGACCTGCGTGTTTTCCCCGACAGATGGCTGCGACCAGCCTCTGGCATCCGCGCTGCCGGCCTCCTCCTTCAGCAGTTCCTCCGAGCTGTCCAGCAGCCACGGCCCTGGGTTTGCGAGACTGAATCGCAGAGATGGTAAGTTGGCGGGCTGCCTCCCATTGATCCACGGCGACTCACGGACTTTCAACAATTTCTCCATATTTTTTTGATAAAATACTGTAAGTGGATTATCTGTGGCACAGAAAGAAAATTGTAAGCAAGTGGTAGGCATGTGGGCATGTTCCCATGTGAGACTGTGCACATAAAGAACGCAATTCGGGTCGTGCACCATCAGGCCAACATTCCAGTCACAAAAATACGTACATACCTTTAAATATATCAACTGTTTAGCTAAGAAAATATTTTTTCTATCACAAATATTCACTTCTAGGAGTTTATTAACCCTGGTCGTTTAATTACTCATCTTCAGCTGGGACAGAGACCTTGGAGGGTGTATTAGGTTCCTATTGCTGCTGTGACAGAGCCCATAAAGATTTAGGGGTATAAAACCACATGAATGTATTCTGTTAAGGTTTGGAAGGTCAAAGTTCTGGGAGGATCTCTGGGGCTGAAATCAAAGTGCTGGTGAGACCGGTTCCTTCTTGGAGGTGCCTGGAGCCTTGAGCTGGGAGCCTTTCCCCGGCGACGGCATCTGGAGCCAGCTCTCCCATCTCCAACGCTGCGGGGTCTCCCTGGTTCCGACCCTGCTGCCTCCCTCTTCCCGCCCAACTCCCTGGGATTGCACTGACCTCTTAATTCAGCTGATCAGCAGCCTTAGCTCCCTCCTGCCATAGGAAGCCACCGGTGCCAGGGGCTGAAAAGTAGACTGCCATCCTTCTTACACCCAAGGCTAGAAAGGCAGCCTCAGATACTTGCCAAGTAGAAATAAAGACCATCACTCCATCTCTTCCCTCCACGTCTCTCAAGGAGGAATGGGAATGCAATGCTACCTTCGCAGCTGGTCAGGATCACTGTTTACACTTTTGATGCTAGGGTGTCGCTGGGCGCAGTGTTAGCAGGAAACCAAGCTGTCTTCAGCTGCTCTGGAAAAGCTTACAGTCACGGAGAGCATCGCCGTGATCCTTGCCACGAAGCGGGAAGACGGGAGGCCTGTGTGCAAATTCCGGGGAAGTAGGTCCAGCCACAGTCACCCCGAAAACCCCTGCAGAAAGGAGAGCCTGACCCTCACCCCACCTTCTAAATCACTCCCTCTACTCTTCTCTTCAACTTCTCCTTGTCCTGAGCACAGAGGCTCCGTATCCGATCGCATTTATTACAGTCAACACTCACAACATAAAAAAGAGTGGTAATTCACATAGGATTTCATAGGTATTTGGGATTTTCATTAGAGACAGATGGACAGACAGATACTCCCATTAAAGCGCTTATCACAAAATAGATGTGTAGACGTGTCGACACAGATGATTTTTACATTCCATTTTATTTGCTATTGAAGGGGCAGAATTAGGTGAGGGGGTGGTTTGGGTTTCCGAAAGGCAGGCCTCTCCAGCTTCTCTCTGGAAAGCAAGTTCAGATGTGTTCGAAAGAAAACCTCAGGCCCGAAAAGGTGTGGTTTAGGTCAAGCCACCAAACCAGGGCTGAGTATCCTCATGACCGCGGGTTCAGCCTCCCCCAGATGCTGTCCTAAGGCTCAGACCCTCCTGCCCCTCCCTCAAAGGGAGGCAAGCCCGAAGGAATGATCCTTTCCTTTTGCTGGTAATCTCCCTGCCTCCCTTCCTTCCTATAAAATGTCTGTTTTGTGCAGCTCCTTGGGTATCCCCTCTGCTTGCTAGACAGGGTGCTACCGGTTCATGAATATTCAGATTTACTGGGTTCACTTTTGGGTTTTACCGATGACAGCCCTATCTTCTCCATAGTTACAGTGTCCAGAGCTGGCTCCTGATTGTACCAGTAAGTGTGGCCAGAAGTGGAACACAGTGGGCCTGCTCCCCAGACACAAATGGCCAGGAAACCCAGCTCCCCTCAGCCATCTTCTGGTGACCCCTCCCAGGGCCTGTTTGCCCTTGTGTTTGACATGCATGGACCCCAGGACTGGCCTTCCTTCCTGGGCCCTCGAACATCGGCTCCCATAGGGCCTGAGAGCCCAGGCTGTGTGGTGCCCCCCAGTGCCCGAGCCCCCAACCTCCGAAACACAGGGTCACGGCCGCCCCCCAGAATCAGCATCCTTCCTCCTGACGGGCCTCGAATGAGTGGTCTGTGCCTGCTTAATCAGGCAGCCTTTTCTTTTCTCCTGGTATTTGAGCTCCATTACGTCCGAATGTCAACCGTCTCTGCACGCAGATTATCATTATCTCGAAAACAAAGGATTAGATTCCTCCCTGGCTCTTCACGGGATGAGCTAGACTCACCCAAAACTGTCACAGTAAAAAAAGGAGGGGAGGCATCTACATGCCAATAAAATGCAAGAAAAGAAGAGATGTTTTGGGAAAATCCGCTGCTCATTCTCATTTGAATCCTCGTCCTCGTTCCCAGTTTAAGAGAAGCAGGAAGTTTTTCTTTTGAAAATAAAACAGAGAAGTCTATATTTTAATCAGTTTCTTTCAAAGTTTTCAGTGTCGGGACACCATACATAAATCACTGAGTCTATCTTCGGTCTGTGCCTGTGTTTAGTAAATGACAAGTGAGCGTACTCTCCGTTTGTTGGTTAAAATCCCATTTCTCACCCAAGCACATGAGCCTCAGGATTTTCCGTGAGTGAAAATCATTTTAATCCGCTCTTTTCCTACAGCTCATAATGAAGCAAGATATCAACTTTAATGAATTTTATTTGCATGTTAATTAAGTTCAAAACAGCCCACCTTAATTATCTTTTACTTGCTATTCATTGTTTTTGATTGGGTTTTATTTTTTTCTCCCCACGGATGGCCTGCAGCATTCACAGAGGAAATTGCAAACTGAGTGAGTTATTGATGGCTCCGTGGTGCTTCTATTGTTTCAACATTTCTCATTTGATTTGGATCAGGCTGCGAAGGCTGGCTATGCAGGCAATCAGAACAGGAATAAATGAGCAGGAAGGAATATGCCACAAATAAATTCCCAAGAGTCAGAAGCCCATAAACACGAGGTCTTCCCACTGTGGCTCTGGGAGCAGGCAGACAGGCGTTTCTGACTAGACTCCTCACTGCTTTTTTGTTCTGTGTCCAGAACAAAAAAGTGGTGGTTGGGGGAGGCGATGTGGGACATTCTGCATGAGGGCACTGAGGTCAAGGCCCTGGGACAGTGGCACCACTTCTCCTGGGGGAGGAGCCCAGGCTCCCTGGGGCAGGCGTGTGGGACAAGCCACGTCTCCCTGTGCAGGTCACTCTGCTGTCTTTCCCTCAGTCTAGGGAATTTGGTTCACCGTGCATCAGAAAGAATAATCCAGAAATCTCCAGCAGACATCAGTTGGCTGTAACAGAGCTCCTGGGAGGCACCTGCATTGTGCCAACCACTCTGAGTCTCTCCTCCTTCATTCACATTTTCCCTGCGGTGTAGCATGAACTGTGATGCTTCTGAAAGCGAAGCCTCTTGGTCCTTTACCATCAGTGCTACGGAGATGTGAAGTAATCTCAGGCTGGAGGGGAGGCATCCACGCAGCATCCACAAAGGCTTGCTCACACAGCGATCCAGCCAGGCCCGTGAGTGCACGAATGAAAAAGGCAATGGCAGAAACCTCTCTTTTCAGAAGGGATTTGCATGGCACCTTCTAGCACAAGCAAGAGGCTTCCTCCAAATCTCTTACCTACTGAATGGGGCATCTGTCCAGGTCCCAGCCAGCTGAGGGAACCAGCTGAAGGCTCTCCAGGGGGAGACGGATGTGGAGAAAAATGCCCCTCTGCCCAGGACACAGGCAGCAGCGAGCATCTCCAACACTATGACTGAGGTGATGCCAGGGCAAGTCCCCAGCCAGCTCTGGCCTGGAGACCTTACCTGGGAGTCAGCGGCAGGAGGTCTGTTATGGCTGTGCCAGAGGCGGCTAGCCTTGGCTGTGCCGACGGGCTGTGGGGCAGTGGCCTCCCATCCCAGCCCTGAGCCCGAGCCTCGCAGGAACATCCCAGTACGTGTGCAAAATGTCTTGGACCATTCATCACAGCCCCTCTGCAGTCCGTCCCCATCAGGTCTGATTCGATGCTCCCTTGACAATATATGCAAACAGAACAGCAATTTCAAATAAGTGAACTAAATTTAAAGGGGAATTTTTTTTTAAAAAAAAGGTCTGGAAAAATGCTCATGAAAGAAGCAAGGAGATGCTTCTGTTCAGTTGAGATTGATCTTGCCACAGAAGCAAGTCCCTGAGAAAGTTGCAACAGACCTGTGCCCATCAGAGGCTAGACCTGATACCCAGGTAGGCACCACAGCCAGGAGTGCTGACCATGGACAGGACAGCACGGACATGCCGACGGGTTTCAAGTCCCCAGATGTCACCATATGTGAGACAAATCTGGAACACGGTAGCCCCTTGGTCCTCAGGTGTCATGTGGTCAGGGCTGGGGGAAATCCTATATGGGGTACATTCTCCACTTGACCACGGTCCCCAGTTCACTCAGCTGCTTCCACAGAGAGGCATCTGGCTTTGTGCCCTAGTTACGTGTGGTGTCACAGAAGCTGAGGTTGACAATACTGCTAATGATGCTGCTGCCGTGTGGAGGGCCAGCCTGAGGGACGCTACATGAGCAGATCCCAGCAAGCCCTGGAACAGTGGCCAGCATCTGTGAAACACTTGCCATTTCTAGCCCAAGCTGTCAGCTTCCACAAACACTGCCAAGGTCACTTCAGACATTTCTGCACTAAACATTACCAGAAAGCCTGGACAGAATGCTTTTTGAAGTGTTTGAAGACACTGGGGAGTTTCCAAGCCAAAGGGCCGGGATCAGGAGAGGGAAAACCAGGGAGCTGAGCCTGTCTCTGGGGCCACTGTGCTGATGGCTTTTTCCAGTGTGAGAGCCACAGAGACAGGCTGAAGGGCTGAGGAGGACCTCCCGGCCTTGTTGGGCTACAGCCCGAAGTGGGACTCAGAGACCAAAAAGGGGGATGGACCCTTGAACACACCACAGTCTTTAGGCTAACCAGAAAACTCGTTTTCATTGTGAAAAAAATCCCAACTCCTCATTGGACTGAGCTGTCACAGCTTGAGAAGCAAGAGTGAATTAACTCCAGAAGAAAATAAATCATCCAGAACCTCACAGTATTTTTAAAAATAAAACTATCTAGTTTAGAAATAGAAAAAAAAAGGCACATAATAAGATTTGACTGAAAACCAAAGAAATAAAAATGGAGCTCCAGTAATAACAATAAAGTTATAAGACTATAGTCTATAAAACAAATATAATTAATATATTCAAGATATTAAAATATGGATAATTTCAGCAAATAACTGGAAATAAATGGAAATTCATATGGAAACAAAACAATAGGGAAGAGCAACATGGTCAAAAGTTGGATTGTTGAAAATTTTAATTAAATTGACAGGCTTATATGTGACTCAAGAAAAAATGGAAAATTTGAATATACCTAATACAAGTAAAGAGTTGGAATCATAATTATAAACTTCCCACAAAGCAGAGCTTAGAACCCAGTTGTTCATGTGTAAATCCTACCACACATTTAAGGGCAAATTAGCATCCAGCTGTCACAAACTCTCCCACAAAATAGAAAAGGGGAAACTTAAATCATTTTGAGTTCAATGTCCCCTTGAAAACTACAATCTAACATCTTTTAAGAAAGTGGACAAAAAATTTTCAAAAAAACTTAAAAATGAACTAGCAAATAAATCCAGCAACATGTAGAAAGAAGTATACACTGTGATCAAGTAGGATTTATCCCAGAAATTCAAGGTTGGTTTGATATCCAAAAATCAATCAATGTGATACCATATAAATAGCATAAAGGAACAGATACACGATAATCAATAGATGCAAAAAAAGCATTTTTAAAAAATCCCACGAACTAGAAATATAAGGAAACTTCACCAACCTTTAAAAGGCATCTACAAAAGCCAATAGTTCACATCATACTTCATCATACTTGACAGTAAAAGACGAAATGCTTCCCCCTGAGATTGGACACAAAACAAGGTGTTTGCTTTTGCTAATTGTATTTAACATTGAACGGGAAGTTCTAGCTAGGAAAAGTAGACAAGAAAAGAGAATAAAAGTGTATCAATAAGAAGTAGAATTATCTCTATTTGTAGGTGGCATGAGCTTGTATACAGAAAATCTTTCAGAATACACACACACACACATACACATGAATATTATAAAATGGGTTTAGCATGTTCATAAAACACAAGACCAATATCTAAAAATCAATATCCAAAAACCAATTGCATTTCTATACTTTAGAAATTAATATACAAAAATGGAATCCAGAAATCAATTCAATTTATGACAGCATCAGGAAATATTAAAACCCTTGCAATAAATTTACCAAAAGAGTATATGATTTATATTTATATAAAAAATACAAAGCATAGAAGACCTAAATAAGTGGAAAGACAGCTCCTGTCCATGTATCAAAAGGTATAATATTTTTTTTTAAATGGTGCTCTTTCTTCAAATGAGTCTCCTTTTGGTTCAATCCCTTCCAAAATCCCAGGCATCCCTTCCTCACAAGTGGAAACGTTAATCCTAAAATTCATTTAGAAATGGAAGTAATCTATGGGGTGACTGGGTGGCTCAGGGGGTTAAGCCTCTGCCTTAAGCTCAGTTCATGATCTCAGGTCCTGGGATCCAGCCCCGCATCTGGCTCTCTGCTCAACAGGGAGCCTGCTCCCGCCTCTCTCCCAGCTTGCCTCTCTGCCTACTTGTAATCTCAATCTCTCTCTGTCAAATAAATAAATAAAATCTTTTTAAAAACAAACAAACAAAAAAGAAAGGGAAGTGATCTAGAAAATCCATAATAATATTGGAAAAGAATGAATTTGAAAGATTTACACCTATTGGTTTCAAAACTGACTCCACATCAAAGTTACTGTAGTTAAGACACTCAGCACTGTCATAAGGATAGATGTATAGACCAATAGGACCAATTTATTGTCCAGAAATAAACTGTCACATTTATGGTAACTTGGTTTTCTGGAAGAGCCCTAAGAAAATCTAGGGGTAAGAAGAGTCTTTCCAACAAATGTGGCAAAAGCATGAAGCTGGGTTCACACCATGCATCGAAATTAACTCAGAATGAGCCACAGACTTCATGTAAGGGAGAAAATTATGAAAGACTTAGAGAAAAGCATACTAATAAATTTTTACAGCCTTGGATTAAAAAATGTTTTTATAGATATGAATCTAAATGCACAAGTGACAAAAGGAAAAAAAAACAGACAAACTGGATTTCTTCAAAATTAAAAATGCTTTACTTTCAAATACACCATTAAGAAAGGGACAAGAAAACCCACATGATGGGGAAAATATTTATAAATTACAGATCTGATAAAGTACTTGTTGATCTAGAGTCTATAGAAAACTCTTGACAATTAAACCATAAAAAAAGAAACCTAACTGGGGCGCCTGGGTGGTTCAGTGGGTTAAAGCCTCTGCCTTCGGCTCAGGTCATGATCCCAGGGTCCTGGGATCAAGCCCCACATCTGGCTCTCTGCTCAGCAGGCAGCCTGCTTCCTCCTCTGACTGCCTCTCTGCCTATTTGTGATCTCTGTCTGTCAAATAAATAAATAAAATCTTAAAAAAAAAAAAAAGAAACCTAACTTAAAAATAGGCAAATTATTTGAAAAGCCTTTTCTCCAAAGAAGATACACAAATGGTCAATAACCCTTGGCAAGACGCTCGACATCATTAGCCTTTAGCCACCTGAAAATCCGCGTGCTGCGGTAAAGATGGCTGTCCTCAAAGAAAGGAAAGCAACAAGGCTGGAGAAACCACGCAGCCTCCCCATGGCTGAAGGGCGCTGCTGAGACCCCTGGGTGGCTCCTTGGGAAGCTACCGTGGCATCACTGCATGACTCACAGCCACGCCCAGTGTAGACCCAAGTGAGGACGCTGTCGGGTGCAGAACTCGCATATAGAGGTTCACAGCGCCATTACTCATGGTCATGGCAACGTGGAAGCCAGCCCAATGTCCACCAGCTGGTGAATATATAAGCAAGCTATGGTCGCTTCATATGGTGGAATATTATCCAACAATGATCTGTGGTCATGGCACAACCTGGACGGACCTCACACACACGACACCCAGTGGAAGGATCCCATCACACAAGGTCCTGTCCTATTTGCAACAATGTGGATAGAGCTAGAGGAATTTAGAAAACAAAACAAATGTACAAACACCAAAAAAAAAAAAAAAAAAAAAAAAGACCTTAAATAGAAAAAACTGGTAGCACAAGGGGCCGTGGGGTATGGGATGAGACCACACGCACCAGGAGGAGCCCCGAGGCCTCTGCAAGATTGCCGGACCACCATGCTGGACACCTGAGACTAACCCAACCCTGCATCGCCCTCAGACGTGAATAAATGACAAATCAGTTGTTCCTAAGGAAAAAGAATCACGTCCTTGTAAGTGTTTTGTGCTGGATCTCCATTACAAAGTTGACAGAGTGAGGACATAGAGGTCAAGGCCATTGAAAAAAAACATTAAAGCTTCCCAGAGTTTCCCAGGAAACAAGAGGCACAGCTCACCTGCCGGGGCCCTGGGGCACCAGCAGTCTGGAAGGAAGCAGAAGGAAGGGCTAGGCGAGCTCAGGCCATGGTCTTTCCCACGGTTTCCACAGAAAGGCCAGACAGCACTGTAAACAGCTTGGGCCTGGCGAGCATTGTGGCTGGGCTGACACCTGCCCAGGGGGACTCAGGCCGACTAATGTTGCCTCCAGGACCCAGGCCAGCTAGAGGGGTGCAGCTGTGAGTGGTTAGTTTGCACATCACAGATGTGCTCCGCCAGCACCTGCAGTCCCTAGTTGTTGGTTAGGCCACCAGAAGGTCAGACTTACCCCAGCACGAGGGTTTAAAAAAACACCACAACATCATAACATACAGAGAATACAAATCTTATGGTATTAATACAATGAGAGCCCAATCATGGGACGCATCCGGAACAGGGAAATCCATGGATACAGGACATTTCCAGCCGCCAGGGCCTGGGTGAGGAAAGACTAGAGACCAGCTCCTAGGAGGTGCAGAGCTGCTGGGGAGTGCTGGTGGTTGCACAGTCAACTGAACATACTAAGGAACACTAAATTATAAACTTAAAAATCTATGGAGCACATTGTTTATGGTGCATAAACAATGAATTCTGGAACACTGAAAGGGAATTAAAAAAGGAAGAAATCTATAGGTCAAATCTCAAGTTGATTCATTGCATAGACATGTTAAAGTGAAAACTTGGTAGAAAAATAGTATAACATAAAAACACAACGTATCTACAACTTTGGGCAATATAACTTTGAAGATGATATAGTTTGATATATTATAAGAAGTAATTTATAGGCGATGTTGCAAGAGAAGACAGACCCTGGACAGGGCGACCCATGAGCATGTTTTCATGTACACATTTCTGAGAACTGAATCTCAATTGTGTCATTTTTCATGCAGTGTTGTGCTCTTCTAGTTGTTTAAGATTCTGAAGTATAATTAGCATATGTATCTTCTTCACACGCCATGATCTCAGATTTAACTAAGTCCAGTGGAATAATGCATCTAAATAAATGTTCAAACAAAGTGGAAAACCACAGGGAAGATTTAAGTAGAAAAAGTGACAGTTTTCAGAATTTTAGAAAACGTTTATATAATTAACACTGACATTCAAGGTCACCAAAACCTCGTATTTAGGGTGAATAAATGAGAGTAAGATTTTTGTTACAGTCTGTCATATCAAAATAGTTTTTTATTAACACCAGCCATAAAATTGTTAAAATTAATAGTTTATTTTATGTCGAGCTTAGCACCTAAGTTACTTGAAATTTCCTTAACAGTGTGTAAGAACTATTTTCATAAATCTGTCTTTATTTTTCATACAAAATCATTTACAGTTTTTGGATCATCTCCATGGGCAGTAAACACTCCCAGCAATTACTTATTTATTTGTTGTCATTTTACTGAAGTGTGGTTGATACACAATATTGTATTAGTTTTAGGTGTACAACATACGGATTCCATATTTGTATCCATTGTGAAATGATCGCCAGGATAAATGGCCCCCACCTGTGGGCACAGAGAGCTGTGACACCGTTAGCCGTGCTCCCCATGCTGGGCGCTGCACCACCCGCCCTGCTGTCTGACTCACGTTCTAGCTGGAAGTTTGTACCCCCCACTCACCGCCCCTATTGGCACAGCCCTCATTCTACCCTCTGGCAACCTCCAGATTCTTCTCTGTATTTGAGAGTCTGTTTCTGTTGTTCATTCATTTTGTGGTTTAGAACCCACATGAATCCCATGCCATTTGTCTTTCTCTGAGGTATTTCCCTTGACGTAACACCATTGATTTTGGAATGGTGGAAACACATGGATGGAATTTTATTGAGTAGACACAGCCATCGCTGACTTAGGTGCAGAGTGTGCATGAGGCACATTTTTTCTGTGCCACGGCTTCAGCTGATGAGTCTATCCCCACATCAGTTGAATACTTAATTGTCAAATAAGGTGAGAAAGACGATCAGTGCCTCCTGGGCAGTCCTGCTCATCCCAGAGACAGAGGGCACGTGTGCCCAAGCCCCCGTTCACCCTTGGACCTCAGTTACCGGCAGGTTCCGGTCAGTTCTTATTTCATTCCTCTGTTCTTTTGTAACATTAGGAAAGAGCAGTTCCCATGATGATTTTTATTTCTTGAGTCCCACATTGACTTAATTTCAAGAGAACCAGGTTATTGAAAATATGACCGAATTTTGAACACCAGGACCAAAAATACAGGTTTCCTGGAGATTTCTCTTCTCCTCCAGCCATACAGACCCACTCTTATCCCGAAAACTAAGATGCAGCAGATATCCTTAGAGAGAGGCCACACGAGTATCGGAGATGACCACCGCCCGACATTTAACATTTCTGTTCTTACTTAAAGTGTTCTTCCTGCAAATCTGAAATGCATTTGATGTGGAAGAAAAGCTATCCAAGATTCCGCATCCAGCATTAACATCCTTCATGTTCCTGCGGTCTGGCTCTGTCCCGGCAGCTTCGTTTGCTCATTCTGAATTCCCACCTTCTCGCGGCTGCAAAGAAAACGCACTTCACTGCTTTTCTTTTGGCTTTCTTTTCTTTAGCTCCTATAGACTACAGATTACGAATGACTTTAGAAGACTCTTTTCTTTAAACAAAGAGGATGCGGCACTCGGCAGGTATAAATTTCAGTGTTTTTTCAAAATTTAGATTTTCACATATTTTTCCCCAATATTATTGTTTTAATTCATATCTTTAATCTGACAAATGGATGCACCCTTTTAATTGCCTCACCAACAAAGTAATTAAATATACCCTCACCCTAAAAAGTGTCCTCCAGCCCTGTCCCCATACCCCACGCCCAAGGCAGCTACCGTCCCGTTTTTCATCACCTTGAGGTAATTTGTCATGTTGTGGAACACAGTTAAATCTGGGTCCTTCTGCCTAACATGAGATAGTCCACTTTTGGGGTGTTTACTTTATCCTCTTAATTTATCCTCTTAATTTCTGAGTTACTTTATCCTCTTAATTTCTGAGTCCTACTCTATGTATGAATACAACAAAAATCATGTGTCCTCTCTCCAGTTGAAGGAAACTTGGGTGGTCTCTGGTTTGGGGACACAGAATAAAACTGTCTAAGCCTTACTGGACAGGTCTTATGTGGACACATATCTGTTCCTCTTGCTTAGAGACCCGAGTGGTATTTATTGCTGGCTAAGCCGTGGGTGAATATCCAGTATATTTTTTTAAGGTTTTATTTATTTATTTGACAGACAGAGATCACAGGTAGGCAGAGAGGCAGTTAGAGAGAGAGAGGAGGAAGCAGGCTCCCTGCTGAGCAGAGAACCCGACGCGGGGCTGGATCCCAAGACCCTGAGATCATGAACTGAGCTGAAGGCAGAGGCTGAACCCTCTGAGCCACCCAGGCGCCCCGAATATCCAGTATTTTAAGACACTGACAGAGAGTTTTCTGCTGTGGTTTTGCCCTTTTGCATCTCCACCGGCCATGTTGGAGAGTTCTAGGTGCTCCACACCCTCCCCAAACCCCAGGATGAGAAGCTGTCTGAGTGGTAGAAGCTCTAACAGATGTGAGGGTTTTTAATTTTATCCTCCCAGAGGATAATGACATTTCTCATGGCTTATTGTGATTATCTTCTTGGGAAAAGTTCAAAGCTTTTGCCAGTTTTTTAGTATTGCATTGGCTTGGTCAGTTTGTAGTTACTGAGTACTGAGAGTTATATCTATATTTAGGTATGCGGGTTGGAGTTGCAAATGTGTTTTCTCAGTGTGTTTGTTGACTTTCTATTCTTTAAACAGCATTTTTTGTAAAGTAAAGGTTTTTATCTTGAGGAAGACCAATTTATCATTTTGTCAAAGAAATTGTGCTAAGTCCCCTCACCTTAAAAAAAAAATCCAATCATCCCAGCCCGGTTTTTGGAAGAGCTGGTCCTTTCCCACTCAATTTTCTGTACCTTTGTAAAAACGTAGTTGACCACAAATGACTGTTTCAACTTCTGGACTTCTGCTCCACTGGTCTTTTTAATTTCCTTTACTCAATGCTGTTGAAGTAAAATTAAGAAGTTTAATTTTGTAATAAACAATCAGGTCAGTAATACAAGTCATGCCAAAGAAATACAATTCATTTTTGTGTATTGATTTGACTGCATAATCTGAAAACTTGCTAAAGCCACATATTTGTTCTTCCACCATATTTTCGATTCTACAGGTGTGTCTACATGGATGACCATGCTATTGGTGGATAAAACCATTTGCTTCTTCCTTCCCGATCCAATTCCTTCCATTTCGCTTTCTTGCCCTATTGCCTTGTCTAAATGCTGTTAGTGGTGTTGAGTGCGTGCGGCAAGAACAGACAGCCTTGCCTTGTCCTGGATCTCAGAGGGAAAGCAGACGTCTCCCACCCTTACAGGATGGTACTTACAGGGTTTTGTTTTGTTTTGTTTTGTTTTTTTAATAAATGCCCTGTTCTTTGCCTGTCAAGACTTTTTTTTTTTCAATCAGAAACGAATGTTGGCTATTTTCAAAAACTTTTTTGCATGTATTTGATGACTGTATAGTTCAGCATATGAACATTTTCAGTATGTTCTCATGCTGAATCACATCAGGTGAATTTCTGATGTTAAACCAACTCTGCACTCATGGAATAAGTCACACCTGGTCCTGAGGTACTAACCTTTTCATAGATTGTTGGATTTTATATGCTAACATTTTGTTACAATGTTTGCATCTGTGTTCTTAAGGTAGATAGGTCTGTATCTCTTCTCTGTTCAATTACTTGCATTGTTTTGTTATCAGAATCTTGCCAACTCATGGAGTTCATTGGTAACTATTTCCTCTACTTCCTAGAGAGTTTGTGTGGAACTGATGTCAGTTCTTGCATGAATTTTTGATCTATCTTTTTTGTAAAATCCTTGGCCTGGAATATTCTTTGTGGGGAAGTTTAAAATACAAGTTCAGGGGAGCCCGGGTGGCTCAGTGGGTTAAAATCTCTGCCTTCAGCTCAGGTCGTGATCCCAGGGTCCTGGGATCGATCGAGCCTCACATTGGGCTCTCTGCTCAGCGGGGAGCCTGTTTCCCCCTCTCTCTCTCTGCCTGCCTCTCTGCCTACTTGTGATCTCTGTCAAATAAATAAATACAATCTTTAAAAAAAAATAAAATAAAATACAAGTACAGTTTCTTTAATCAATATTAGGGTGGTTTGAGTTACCTATTTCTTCTTGGATGAAATTTTACTAGTTTCTGTCTTTCAGGGAAATTGTCCATGCCATCAGTTTAAAAATAAACTGAGTGGAATAAAGTTTTTCATAATGTTTCCTTATTAACCTTTGATGCCAGTAGTGATGTCCCTCTCGCTCCTCATATTAGTAATTAATGGATCCTCTATTTGCTGCTGATAACTCCAAAGTAGTTTATCGGTTTTATATAACTTTAGGTTTTATTTATTTTTCTCTATTGATTTTCTGTTTTCTATTTCATTACTTCCATTTCATCTCTATTACGTTCTTACTTCAGTCTGAGTTGGTGGGTTTATATTTTCTTCTTTCTTTAGCTTCTTTAGGTCTAGAAGTAAGCTCACTGATTTGAGTGCCCTTTCGTATTCCCAATCCCCCATCCCAGTTCATAAGAGTGGCAGCCACAAGCTTTGATAATTTGTGTTTTCACTTTTATTCAGTCAAAAGCTTTCTAATTTTCCATTTGATCTCCCTTTTGACTTGGGTTATTTAAAGGTATGTTATTTAGTTTCCAAATATTTCAGTATTTTGCAGATATCCTTGTGTTACAGCTTCATTCTGTTATTTATTTATATATTTCACTTATTTTTTTTAAAGGGGGACAGAGGGAGAGGGAGAGAGAGAATCTTAAGCAAGCTCCACAACCAGCATGGGGTTTGATCTCACAGCCCTAAGATCATGACCTGAGTCAAAATCAAGAGTCAGACACTTAAATGTTGGAGCCACCCAGGCACCCCGGTAACTTCATTTTGGATAGAGAACATACTTTGCCTGATTTGAGTCCCTTTAAGGTAATTGAGATATGTTTTATGGACACAGTATAGTCCACCTTGTAAACGTTCTGTGTGCAGTTGGAAGGAACTGTGTTCTGCTTTGCTGGATGGGATGTTTTGGAAATGAAAACTGGATCATTGTTGACTTGCCCATAAACCCCCAATCTCTTCGTCTGCTTATCCTGTCCCATCCCTGTGTGGAGACTGACCAACGGAGAGCTGACAATAGCCCAGCCATCCTGCTGTATGTGAAGCTAGGCCCCAGCCTCTGCCCAAGACAGATCCCTGCGTACAACTCACTTAGGAAGAAAATGCCGTGGGCTCCAGCTGGTTCAGCTGGGCTGCTGAGGAACCGGAGTCCCCCATCTATGCACTTCTGCTGCTTCTCTGATTCTACCTTCCTGTTGCTTCTTTGCACCCACCTCCTTGCACGCCCCTGCTCAAGAGCACCTGCCGCCTTCCCATCTGCGCCCACTGACTACATGTCCAAGTGGGCTTTGTCATTTGAAAGATGTGGAAGCCCGTGTACAGGGATACACACACAAGGCACTATCCTTTTTGGTGCCTTCCAGCTCACCAGGAGGTCTGAAACAGCAGGTGTGTGTGCATGTGAAGCTGAGGCTGACGTTGGCAGGAAGCCTTCCCCAGGGCCATCAGAGATCAGAGGAAGAGAGGAAGTTACTGGGGCCCATGTGCCTTTAAAGACAAGTGGGGCTTTGGCTGACTCTGTCCACTGTCCTTTGACAAAGACACCTGCAGCCACAGAGCAGAATGGGTAGGTTTCCCACTGGATGCCACAGCTCCCTACAACCTGCTTTGTCAGCGACGCTTGTCTGGAATGCTGACCTCCCATCCACTGACCATCTCAGCGGGTGTCCAGCTTGTCCAGCTTGCCTCTGAGGGCGTGGAAACTGTCAATGCTTCCACGTTCTGAGCAGTGGAGACCTCACACCCTGGAGACAGCAAGGGGACAGCTGTCAGCAGGGGGGCTTCTGACTGTGCACCTTAGTCTCCGGGACAAAGGAAGAGACACTGTCCAATTGTGTCCTTTCAGAGGAGGGTTCTTTGTCCCAGGAGGGGCCATGGGCTCACCACAGAGGGACAAAAGCAGGCAGAGGCTCAGACCCTTCTGTCTGAGGCACACAACAGCAGGAAGGCTGGGTCCAGGAGAAGACCCAGCTGACAGGAAGATTCAGTGTGGAGCAGGGTCCAGGAGCCAGAGCTGAGGTTATAGCCCAGCATGTCAGGGCTCCCTGAGGGCCCTCGGGGTGCTGAGATGTCCCGGGGACAAGGCTGGGATCCTAATGTCTCTGCCTCTGCAAACACAGAGATGGTGTCACTGGATTCTGCTTCATGGAGAAGAGCAAGGCCATCCCTGTCCCCCGGTTCTTGGGACAGAGGAAGTACGGGGACAGTGGGCTCAGAGGCTGTGATCAGAAAGCTGATCAGATCAGCAAATGCATCAGAAGATCCGCCCTTTCCTGCCATGGCAGGCCTCCAGATGGAGAACAGGGAGCCTTGGGGCAGGGGTGAACGGGGAGCAGAGCCCAGGCAGGGTGAGTGCTCCCTGAGAGTCTGGGGCCATCTGGTCTACAGGAAGGTGAGCCGTGACCACACACGGCTGCAGAAGGGACTGTCTCTCCACATGTGTGTGTATCCGGAGGGACACCTTCTGGCCTCCCAGCAGGTCCCACAACATTCAAGATGCTGCTGGGACACAGGGGTCTCGGGGTGGGGGGCAGACTCCACCCCCCACAAGGTCAGGCAGCCCTGTACATCGCAGCTTTTGCCACTCTCCTGTCTCTGTATTGCAAAGTGGATTCACAGCAAGGTAAAGCACCCCAGGGGAGCAAGGGTCAGGGAGGCTGGGAAACGCAGTGCACACACTTTCCCCAAGGGGAGCAGGAGGAATTTGCAAAAGTTGCAGGAGTTCCACCCACTTGGACGGGAATCCAGCCATGTCAGCATCAACACCTAGTGTTCATCTGATGAGTTTTAGAGTGCAGGAAGCGTTCCAGTAATCTAAGCAAACCTGGGCCAGCCGTAAAGTCACAGGGGAAACTGAGGCACGGGAGAGTCCCATGACACCTGGGGAGCTGCTTCCTGACCCTTCCCGGACAGTCAGATGCATTACATCATTGTGCACAAGGCCAGACTCACCGTCTTGTAACTGACCAGCACCGTTCCAGTTACTGGAAAATCAGAAATCTGGGAGTCCTCCCCAAGACCCCCGGGACCTGCCATCCACACCTTTCAGGGGTTGGGAGAACACAATGAACACTGGCAGGCATCGTTCCCACATTCCCACCACCCCTGGCGGTGTTGCTGGCCAAGCACTCACGAGGAAAGCCAGCCAGCCTGCAAGCAAGGGTCCCTGCCCATCCTGGGGACCCCTTCTTGGTCCCCCCTTCTCCTCTGTGGGCACTGTTTTCATGTTTACCCTTAACTCTTTCTTGCCTAGATTATCTTACAGCCTGCTGATGCACCTTTCTCTTCGGCTGCTCTCCTCATTCAAACAGACACTGAGAAGAAGCCCCAGACGGACCTCTGCTCTTCGGGACAGTGGTTCTCTAATGCAGCCCCCATAGGCCATGGTGCAGGGCTCGCCAATAAAACAAGGAATAAACCCTCAGCTCAGTCAGGGTCTGGATAACAAAGCAGAGGGGTCTGGGTGAATGCAGTTTGGGGCTCCGGGTGCAGCGATTTGTGCTCCCGGATTTCTAGTGTGCTGCATCCCATCAAATCCCTGGATCGTGAAAACGCAGCACGTTCACATGTTTTATTGATCTGTGGCACAGAGCCAAAGGGCAGAGTGGCTGAACGGAAGGACATGGGAGGAGCATCTCCAGCTGGACCCTGGCCCCAGCCAGACGTCTGTCTTCTGCCACAGGCCACACAGTGCCACCAGGCTGCCTGACATCAGCAAGCAGAATCCTGTTGAAGCACTTCAGCTTTTCCTGGAAGAAGCAAAAGACATTTTGAAGTATGAACTTGGTGAAGAAGAAATTAGAACTTTGAAGGTATCGTTTGAGACTGGCACTTCCCAGCCTGCAAGAAAGCTGGCTCTCTGTGCAGAGCTGAGGACACGAGATCAGGAAAACCACCTTGCAAAGGGCATAGCCGGACACGTTGTGGTCACAAAGGTGAGCAGCGGAGCACCAGCCCTCCCATGCACTGAGCAAAGACAGCACGTCTGTCCACTCACCTCCAGACCTGCTCACCACACAGAGGCTTCCTGTGATCAGTCCACACACGCTCCCATGCAGACGTCCGTGGGCCCCCAACTTCTCAGGTTGCAAGTATTCTGTCTGCTTGTTGAGCTGTGGGAAAGGCCAGAACAGATACTCTGCGCTTTGTAGTCCATGACTGCCATGGGCGGAGCCCATGTCCTGAGACGTCACGCATGTCACTGGGCACAGACACCCTGCTGCTGTCGGCCATCCCCATCAAGAGGTTTATGTAGCGGGAGGGCATCTGAGGTAATCCTACACCCAGCCACTGAAGTCCTCACAGCTGGATGTGGCCCCTGCCCAGGGAGGGTCTGGGGTTCTGCACACTCCCGGCCCCTCGGAGCCACACACAAGTCGGAACACACATGACAGACGTTTTGGCCTCCTTACTCTTACCATAAAGTGGGAGTAACAGATCTTGGGACGAAATTCACGGACAGAATATAATTTCAAAGTGAGTAAGAAGCAAAAGGATAAAAGCTGACATTTCAAACAATGCGCTAGAATAAACTTCAAAGCTATTTTGTGACACAACCACAACAAGAGCCAAATTTATTCTTCTCTTCTGTAAAGGGGAAACTTCAAACATGTTCCCCCAGATGCTTCTCTGCTGTGTTAAAAATCACGTTAACCATTTAAAGTGAACTGTTCAGCCGCACTCTGGACACTCACAATGCTGTGGGACCCCTCCTTTATCTGGTTCCACAAACTTCAGCCCTCAAAAACCCTCCCCTCTCCCAACCCCTCCACCTGCTTCCTGCCAGGTCCACAGAGGGAGTGTCCGTGCATCGGCTGACCTCCCTCGGAGGCTGAGAGAGGTCCCCTGTCCTGGGACCATGACGTCAGGTCTCAGTAACACCTGGGTTTAGCCATTCAATCACTGATAGGCATTGGAGGTTTTTCTACTTTTTAGCTAGTGTGACTGATATCACTGTGAATAGTCATGTTGACATGTGCTGACTTTTTCATTGTTTGTCATATACCTAGGCATGGAATCAGGGGTCATGGGATAATTCTATTTTGAGGTTTTGAGGAGTTGCCCAGCTGCCTTTAAGACTTAAGATCGCGTAAAAGGAGACAGCTAGTGGCATCCTTAGCACATAAAGGGGCTCCCATTCTGTAACTAATCGAGAAATAAGTAACACAATTTCTTTAGACCCTTGGTCTAAAGGGTCTTTAGACCCAGACTGAAAATCGACAGTAACAGAGAAAAAGGCTACAATGTGCTCATTTGTGGATTTAAAAAATGCAAAATAGGGGCCCCTGCGTGGCTCAGTCCGTTGAGCATCTGACTCTTGCTTTGGACTCAGATCATGATCTCAGGGTCCTGGGACCCAGCCCTATATCAGCTCTGTGCTCAGCGGGGAGCCTGGTTGAGATCCTCTTCCTCTGCTTCTCTCCTCCCCTTCTCTAAAATAAATAACCTTTTTAAAAATTGTAAAACCGATCACACACCCTGTGGGTCTACAACTGTGCCAGGAGTCACTCGTCAAGTCCTTTGTCATTTGCAAGGACACCGGTTATACCCCAGGTCCTGAGGGTGTGATTGTTCACATGCTGTCTTCTCTAACCTCCTCGTGGAACAGCACCAGAACACATGGGCCTAAAGTGTGCCTCTTTAGCCTAAGGATCATTTTGAGCTGGCTGTCTTGAGAATTAGCACCTGCAGGAGAAGTTCTGAGAACAGAGCAGATTCTACCCTATTGCCAGGGTATCTGCTGGAGCAGGGAGCCTCCTTTGCTTCCAGGAAGAGGATGGTACTAAACCCTAGGAGACTCCCACAGGGGACTTGAGTCGCACTGGCCCACTTTTCCTGTCCCCCCCAGGCCTCCCCCACAGCTCTCTCTCTCTCTCTTCAGCTGAAGACGGTATTGAGCCCCAGGTTTAGGCCACTGCGGGGTTCCCCGTTTCTCCTGCTGTCTCCTTGCATCATGAGCTGCACACCTTGGTAAACTCCTGGTTGTCTTTTTCTTGCTCCTTTGTCTCATATCAGCCAAGAACCCGGAAGGGTAGAGAGAAATCATTTCCATCCCTGCATGGTATGTTTGGTATTAAAGTCCTTCTGGTCAAGGACGATGGTTTCATGACCACTCAGGACCTCACACACTGCAGCAGTGAGCCACACGCTGAGGGACCTCTGCCTGGGAGGTATCTGTGTGGACTCCCCAGGCTCTCTGGGACTCAGGGGCCGAATAGCAGGACCTCCAAATGCCAGCCAGCTTCACTGCTCAGACCCTACTGAGCCCCAGCCCAGAAGTTAGAGAGCATCAGAGATCCCTCACAACATCTGATGAGTGTTATGGTGTATTACAAGCTGGGAGCAGACCCCAGCTTCCCCATCGTGAAGCACAATGGTCCAGTTGGCTTGGCAGCGGCTCCGTGGGCAGTGGGGAGGCCGACAGAGGGCCTGTCTTTGGGTGGCCTCTGATTCTTTATCTTTGTGCTGCCTGCTGTCATCAAAGTCTGCTCACAGACTTTGATAATGTCCTCTCAATGGTCTGGGGTTCCCGGGCCCTCTCCCTACTTGCCCACACTTCTTATTTTGGGCTAATGGCACAGAAGAGTCACAAATGTGAAGAGGCTTCTGGGCTTCCCGCCTGCCTGCTAACGTTGCACAGATGGCAAGGTGGGGAAGCTCCTGACAGCACAGAATGCAGGGCAAGCTGCTTGCCTCTGTGTCTGTCCTTTCTTTGTCCCCCGAGGCACCTGGGTCCTGGGTCCTTTGTCCCCTCCATCACTGGGTGAGAACTCAGTCTTCTGTGGTCTTTTGGAGAGCGATCCCTGGGTTGACACAGTTTTCCCCTGACTAGAGTGAGGTTATGAGTTTCTGACAAGAGTGCTCCAGAAATGCCACATGTCCTCCATGTGTTGTGGGCTCATGAGGAGTCTGATGACAGCAACATGGACCTGGACCCCTCAATGGTGATGAGTGACTTGAGGGACACTTTGAGACCTCAGTGTCGTCTCTCCCTGGACATCCCCCCAGCAGCGTCAGCATCCACCCGCCGATCGGCCCGCCACCCTCCACTGCTGTGGTGTCTGCCCTAGAGGGTTCTCTCGTTCCAGGGTCACCCTGGGAATTCCCCTGTGAGGAAGAGCTGCCCCTTCCTCCTGAGCAAGTATGTGCTTGATTGCTTTTCTTTTTTTGTTCAAGATTTTATTTATTCGAGAGAGAGCGTGCACAAGTGGGGTGAGGGGCAGAGGGAGAAGCAGACTCACTGGCGAGCAGGGAGCCTGATGCAAGTCTTGGTCCCGGGACCCCGAGATCATGACCTGAGCTGAAGGCAGACACTTAGCTGACTGAGCCACCCAAGCATCCAGCTCGTTTCCTTTCACCAGTAGAAATTTGTGGGTACTCACAATAAAATCCATTTTTTCATTTCACTGCTCAGTTGTCCTAGAGCTGGCCAATCTTCAGGTTGTTTCTTCCATTCTTTCAGCAAGGCTCCCTTTTTCTCAGCGTTTCCTACGTTCTGGTGCACAAGATGTTCTAAGCTCCTCTTGTATTTTGTATGGAAATCAACCAGTTCTCCAAGGACCCTGGTGACTGTGCAGGAGAACGGGGTGCCGAAGTGGAGGGCTGGGTGTGAGCTGTGCTCGTGGCCACCGGTGCCATCGCCGGCAGCCCTCCCCACTGTCACACCCAGGACTAGCACGCTGAGATGCTAAGCCATGTGGGCCCACACGTGTCTGTAGTTCTGTCTCCCTTTACAGGTGCATCAAACCGCCAATGCCTATTGATCCTTCTAATTCTAGCCCAAACCAGGGTTCTTCTTAGTCTTCCCTCCTCCCAGAGCAGAAAAACTTGGCCCCCATTGTCTGCAATATCTTGACTAATTGGTTCAATTTTAGTACACATGCAAGGTGGTTCTAGGATTGCAGACCTGCACACCTGGGTGGACCATGGAGTTTAGGCCCATCTAGGTTCTCCCCTGTTCCAGACCCTGGGTGCACCCTGACCGCCAGGGGATGCAGTCCTGTCTGGGAGGCAGCCAGGCTCACGCCGGCCTTGAATTATATGCAGGCTCCTCCCTGTGCTGGTTGGCTCCTGTCGCTTATTTCTGGGGAAGGTGGGGAGACGTGAACCATCCCCTCAGTTCCCACAGTCCGCTGCAAAGAGCAGAGTGCCCCCCAACCTGCCCAGCCCCCTCTTGGGCTCTCCCTCTGGGCCCTGTCCCCACAGCGGTGGGCACACCCTCCCTATTAGTCTACAGGAAGGACAGATGGGCACACCCTGTCCTTCTTCCCCATGGAGGAGATACTCCAGGGTCTCTGTAGGTCCTGGAGATCCCCCACAGACCCGTCCTGTGACACAGCACACGTCACTCACCGCTCTCCTGGACACCCACTACAGCTGGTGCCTCACGGGGCATGTTCTCCACTCATCGGCTGTTTCGACTTGCTCTGGGGTTGGCTTCTGCTTTTGTCGTGCATCTAGGAAGACGGTGGTGGTCAGAGGATCAGTCCTTCCTGTGTGGCCTCTGGGTTTTGAGTCTCAGTGAGAGAAGCTTTCTTGGCACCATGGTGAAGAGGCGCCTAACTCCCCCCACTCCCGCGTCTGTGCGTTTAGACCAAAACCCTGACCCACTAGGCGCTGGCACTGTGTGCATGTAAACTACGGGTCTAACTCTACCGCCTCCCCTGGCTGCCCCGCTGTCCCAGGGCCACTTGGGAAGGTATCTGTCCTCACCCCAAACCCTGGAGACCCCGCCACTTCTCCCATGTGTCCGGGTCTATTTCTGGATCTTTGCTCACGGTCCACAATGCCATCCCTGCTGGGCTCTCGTGGTCCTTTCTCTCTGGAAAGATCGCCTTAGGCGGCATTTCCCACACCAACCCTCCTGCACTGGTTTGTGTCTCTCCCCGGGACTCGGCTCTCTGTATACTCTTCCCGCTCTGCCTGCTTCCCCTGACCACTGCTTCTCTGATCCTTTATTCACGTGACAGTTTTCATGCTCTGGGATGTTCTCCACCTTCTCTCGTGTCCTTCGCTACATTTCCATCTTAGTCTATTCTCCGGACTCTGGGCAATTTACTCCCTTTAACTAATGCACTGATTGTACAACAGTTTTGAGTTTGCAGTAACATGGAATAGGAAGGACTGAGAGCCCCTACATGCCGCACCCTCCTACGGCCCCCCACATGGGGTCCTGACCATGAACACCAAGTAGCACAGTTGTGCGGCACGTACACTGCACTCAGTGAGCCGATTCTAATGCACTCCTGTTACCTGGAGCCCAGAGGCTCTCCCTTGGTGTTGTGCAGAGTGGGTTTCACTAAATACATTTGTATCCATCGTAACAATATCATCCACAGGGTCTCACTGACCTAAATATCCTCTGTGCTCATCCTCCCCAGACCCCCAGCCCCTGCTCACCCTCCCCCAGACCCCCAGATCCTGCTTCTCACCCTCCCCAGATCTCCAGTCCTGCTCACCCTCCCCCAAACTCCAGATTGACTTCTTTCACTTAGTTTCCTCCATGTCTTTTCATGGCTGGATAGCTCGTTTCTTTTTCTCACAGAACAACAGTCCACTGTATGGATGGACCACGGCGGATTCATACATCCACTCCCTGAGGGCTGTCTTGTTTGCTTCCAAGGTTTTGTCAATTACAGACCAAGTGTGCGATTTTTGTGTGATACCAAGGATCGCAATTTCTGGATCCTGTGGTGAAAGTGTGTTATTTGGGGAGAAGCCGCCAGACTCTCCCTCCTGCGTGCCCCCCAGCAGTGAGTACGCCCCTGTTCTTCCCCAGCACTGGGTGCTGTCAGGGTTCTGGATTGGGCCATTCTAATGGTATGTCATGGTATTTCTTCTTTATTTTACAGATAATTTTGTCTTTTTATCCCATTTGCTTCCTGTGTTCAATCAGTGTTTTGTCATAGCTCTGTGTTTGGTCCATTGTTATTCTTAGCCCCAACCTTGTGATTCAAGGTGGTATTTCGGACCCTGAAAGGCTTGTTTGAGGAGTTTATTTCCTATGGTTTCCTTTTGCTTCATAGTTGTTTTTAGGTGGTAGAGATGTTCTCCAATTACTTTTGGCGAGTATTTCCTTCCTGATTTTCTCAGAAATTCTGCCTGGGTTTTACTCTTCTCTCACTGGTCTGGTGACGCCGGATTCCTCCAGCTTACGGGCACCCAGCCCCCGCCTCCACAATCCCCGCATGACCAGCACTAGGTGTCCACTGTGGGTGTTTGCCATGCACATGGGAGGAGGACTGGGTGTCCTCGGGGACTGCACACTCTCCGAGCCTGGGTCTGTCCCTTCATGGTGGGGGCTCAAGGAGAACTCCACCTTCTGGTCGCACTCCAGTCCCCTCTCCTGGCCTCTGCAGTGCCCCTAGGAGGTCCCTGTGCTGTACCCCTCGTTCTCTGTTCAGGGCTAGGGCCACAGGGGGCACTGGCCCCATGCTGGGTGGTTGCCATTTCTCCACTGGTCTCATTTGTCCTCTGTCTTCTGAGAGTGTGTGGGAGTGTGCACTTTGCTGCACGAACCCCTCCTCCCCTTAAGGGTGGGGTTTGCCTTTGTCATCCCACCTCACACAGCCTCACCATCCACCAGCATCTTGTCCCACCTCTGAGCTCCTAACATTGCTTTAGATGCCCATGTCCCTGAGTCTGGGCTTCCCATGGCAGGCCATGTCCCGAGGACTCTGCAACATCAGAGTGGGACACTGGATCCCTGAGTTGGGGCATCCAAATGGACGTCCAGCTCTGCCAGGAGCTAGACACCTTGCGGACCCTGGAAAGGGTGCATAGGCCGATGGTGACCAGCCCAGCACAGGGCCTGGAGGACATTGGTTTGGAGAGTGATGGGCTCCATGGGGATGTCCCCCTGATGCTAAGCACCCAGAGCCCAGGCTGTCACACGCCCCAGGAGCAGGAGGGCATAGACAAGCAGTTGCTCACTATGTGTAACTGTGTTTGCAGTCAGGAGGTCAAGGTCCCCGGGCATTAGGGATCCAGTGTTCCTGGAAGCCACAGGGGCACATGTTCTGCGCCAGTTTTGCCCCTTGAAGATGCATTTTAATGTTCCCTGCTCTTACTGTGGTTTTGTATCTCCTTTCTCTCCACAAGGAGCCGGCGGCTGGACACCCCATGTGTCAAACAGAAGCCAGTGGCTGCAGATTGACCTTGGGGACAGGGTGGTGGTCACCGCAGTGGCCACACAGGGCGGGTACGGGAGCTCCTCCTGGGTGACCAGCTACCTCCTGATGTTCAGCGACAGCGGCAGGAACTGGAAGCTATACCGGCATGAGGAGAGCATTGCGGTAGGCCTTCCGTGGGATGCGACCTCCAGGGGCCCCGAGAGTGTCTCCTGCCACCCCCGGGCCAGGGTCTCAGAGCCTTCAGAGAAGCAAACCATTCCCAGAGGCAGGATATGTAAAAATCCATGAGCATCAAGAAAGGAAATGATTTCATAGCCCAGGAACAGTTGGACAAAACCCTTTTGTTCTGGTCACAAGTGGGAAAACCCACCCGTGCTCTGCATGACCTCGCAGAGGCCAGGGGTCCCGAGCCTTCCTCGGGAGCTCAGATGTGGCCCTGTCCCTCCTCCCTGACCCAGGACTCCTGAAGGACACGAGCTGAGTGGCCTCATCGGCTGGCGTTCACAGAAAGTCAGCTTTCTGATTGCATCCCACAGCCTCGGGCAGGAGCGGACTGTTTGCTCAACTTCCGTGACTTTCGGGACGTTTGCCACAGACTGCATCCCTCTGCTTGTGTAGTTAGTGAGGCAGAGTGTGTGCGACTGCGCGGGTTCTGACCAGGGTGGGAGGAGGCGGGCGTGTGGGCAGTGGAGATGGTCCAGGACCTGGGTCCCACAAAACAGCAGCGGCAGGGAAGCCACAGACCACAGAAACCAAGTGCTGAAGGAGCTGCTCAGTGACACTCAGGTGGGAAGACGCCATTTCTCATGTAAACAGCAGAGAAGGTTGCTTTGGGGTCACTCAGGCCCAAGTGTCCTACAGCCCCTCCTGTGATGTCCACACCCTCTTTCTCCAGCCAAGGCCACATCTGCTTCTGCTCCAAGGTTCGGCGGCATCTATGCAGCCTGTCTGGGATAAGACAGTTCTGGGCACACCACCAGAGCTGTGGCTGTGAGCCAGGAGGCAACATGCCCACTGGGCTGGAACCAGGAACCAGCACCCTGGTTCCATTAGCATAACGCAGGTCAGCCCTTATCCCACAGGGCAGGTTTCATGTTGTCAATGCCATTCAGAGGAAGGAGCGAGATGCCGTGAGGTCCTGTGTCTCAGGCCCCAGCAACCAGGCAACACCCCCTCGCTGCTTGTCTTGGGGAGCAGGGGTCCCAACCGAGCCCACACAGTGACACTGGGATGGGCAGAGGGGTTCGGGCCCAGGGTGGGAGCACCACAGACACTGGTCTCTCCATGGAGGTGGGAGCCCTCCCTGCCTGCAGACATGCTTCCCACGGCCCTGTGCAGGTGGGGGGCGAGACCCCTCCCTCCTCTCACGGGGCCTGCGGGGTCAGGACTGCACTCTGTGACCTCACGCACAGTATGAATTCTGGGAGGATGTGATTTACCAATACCATTACCTTTTCTCTGCCATGACTGTGTGGGCCCCCTTCACCATAAAAGGTGCTTTAGTTATTGTTACATGTCACCTAAAACTGACCATCTGTACAGTTTTTATGTGCACAGCTTCCAAGGCCTTAAGCACAATGCCCCCATCATCTCCAGAAGGCTCTCATCCTCCCAAACTGAAACTCTGATCCCATGAGACACAGACTCCCCACCCCACCCCAGGCCCTTGTGTCCACCCTCTGCCTTCTGTCCCTATGAATCTGATGACTCTCCATGTCCCAGGTAAGTGGAATCCTACACTGTTTGTCTTCTGGTGACAGGCTGAATGGTAGAGTGTGATGTCCTCAGGGTTCAGCAGTGCTGAAGCAGGTGTCAGGATCTGCCTCTTTTTTTTTTTTTTTTAATTTCTTTTCAGCGTAACAGTATTCATTGTTTTTGCATCACACCCAGTGCTCCATGCAATCCGTGCCCTCTCTAATACCCACCACCTGGTACCCCAACCTCCCACCCCCCTGCCCCTTCAAAACCCTCAGATTGTTTTTCAGAGTCCATAGTCTCTCATGGTTCACCTCCCCTTCCAATTTCCCTCAACTCCCTTCTCCTCTCCATCTCCCCATGTCCTCCATGTTATTTGTTATGCTCCACAAATAAGTGAAACCATATGATAATCGACTCTCTTTGCTTGACTTACTTCACTCAGCATAATCTCTTCCAGTCCCGTCCATGTTGCCTCCTTTTTAAGGCTGAGTCACATTCCATTGTTTGTGTGGGTGACATCTTGCTCATCCATCCGTCTGTCAATGAACACTTCAGCTCTTGGGATTATATAATGGTGCTCTGAACCCCGGGGTGCAAATATCTCACAAAGACCTTGCTTCCACTTCCTTTGGGTGTGTACCCAGACTTCGACTTGCTGGGTCACGTGGTGGTCCTGTGTGTCGTTTTTGAGGATGCCCAGACTGTTTTCCATGTGCTGGGGCTGCGCCGAGTCACAATCCCCCGATGGTCCCGAGGCTTCCAGCTTCTCCATCCCTCACCACACTGGTTCCCTGGTTCTGTTCGGCTTCGGGAGCAGCCATCCAGCTGGGTGTGACAGGGCATGTCAGTGGCTCTGATGGGCATTTCTGATGGCGAACATCTTTTCTGTGCTTGTTGGCACATCTTGGGAGAAATGCCTGCTCGGATCTCTGGTCATTTTTTTGATCAGGGTGATTTCGGTGTGTGAGGGTAGGAGCTCGTCATGCATTCTGGTAACAGCCCCTCATGAGACCCCTGACTTGTAAGCCCCTCCCCCATCCCACAAGTCGTCTTCTCGCTCTGTGGATCCTGTCCTTTGATGAAGAGAAGCTTTTAGTTTTAATATGATCTCTTTTGCTATTTTTATTGCCTTAATTCATATCTAAATGGGACATCATAGGTTATGCAAAAGTAATCTATCCTTAAAAATGTCAATAAAGGTACACTTAACTATTTTATATTCTAATCTGGGTGTGTTTCCTATTTAGCTTTCTTTTAACCTGAACACTCGTTACATTCACAGGCGTGAATCCCACCAGTCGATACTTATTGGGATCAGCCTGTTACACTCTCTTAAAATAGAGCCACTGATCCTGGTATTTCCAACACTGGCATTCACAGTTAGCTGTCTTTATGATAAATCAATTTCATTAGTGTCTGCCCTTCCCATGAGCACTTGCTGTAGACAGGAATTGTGAAATCAGCAATAATTAACGTGTTCAGTTTTATTACCTAAAATATGAACGCTCTTGTCAGTGAAAACAACATGCTTGCGATTACCTTCAGCATCACGTCTGTAGATCTCTGATATTTACGTTGTTTTGTGCTGGTGTCCCTGCCAGGCAGATGAGAGTTCCTCATTCAGTCCTGTGGGTCAGGTTCACCCAAGTGTGTCTGTTGGCGCTGCGCTCAGACCGTGAGCTTTGGTCCAGGGACCCTCGGGCCACAAGCCTTACTCGGTCCAGGGACCCCCAGACTGTAAGCCTCAGTCCAGGAACCCGTGAGCTCAGCTCCCCCACACAGGCTGGCCCTGAGCCCACCCCCACAACTGCCCCTGCCCACCTTTCCTCGTCCCACAGCCCCACAGGACACAGGTTCCCACCAGGCAATGGACTTCAGTGTCTGCACGCAGGGTGCCACCCACGTCCTTCATGAATCCTCTGAGAGTTCACTGCCAGGTCAGCCTCCGGTCTTAGAAAGAACACCTGTCAGCCCCACTGCTCTGCTCACCTGTCCAGCTGTCCCCCTGGAGAGCAGGGCTCCCCACGGGCTGCCAACCTCCCAGGGGCTGTGCCCGTGAGAACACCTTTACTCCCTGCAGGGGCCATCGGAGCCACATTTTCTCCCATGAGATCCCACCAGAACTCTAACTATTTCTGAACCTGAGGCATGAGGTGTTCAGGATTCAGTGACCATAACCCTTAGGGAGGTTGTCCCTGTTGTGCATGTCCTTCAGGGGATGGGCACACCCGTCTTGACACACGCTGGCAGCATACTTGAGGGAAAAGGAAATTAATTAAAGTAAATTTAAGTTTTAGCACAATAACCAGTGCTGATTAATGGATGCCTTTCTCAAGGATACATGGCAGTAGGTACTCAGAATTCACCAGAATTGAGTCATTCGCAACTTTAAATTTCTTGGAGACCTTCTAAATATAAGCAGGAAGATAAAATGCAAGGAGGCGATTGTCACAGGAAGGACACGAGCTGTTGCATCCAGAGACAGACATGGTGTGGCCTCCCAGGAAGGCAGGTGTCCCTGGCATGGTGCTGGCACCACGGGCAGACCACGGGTCTAGGCTGCATCACAACATTTCCTTTATTTCTCAAAGGTGTGGGTGCTGAACTTCAGCCCTGTTGGTCTTTCGTGTGTTCGCTTGGATCATTGCCAACTTCAGCGGCTGATGCTGAGGACACACAGGATGTGCTTTTACAAGAGCCACCATGAGTCAGTAATGTTGGAAGATCGCATGGCCATGTGTTGGTGAGACAGAATAGCGGCTAGTAGTGCCAGCAGGCCTGGGTTTGAGTGGGAGGGTGGCTCCTCCAGGAGGTTCCTGTGCTCCATTCATCGTCTGGGTTAGATCTGGACTGATCTGAGTACCCAGAGGTCACATGGCGTTCTGTGTCCAAAGGGGCCTCCGCAGGACCATGTTGTCAGAGCAAACACCACTCTCCACAGTGCTGAAAGACCGACGTCACACAAGGAACAGCCAGAACGCCCAGGGACTCCACTCTGGAACTGATGGGACGGGCTGCAGAAAGTTCTGGAGGAAAGGCGGGCTGGGCCACCTGGTCAGGGCCACCTGGTCAGGAAGGACACGGAATGTTCTCCCCTCCCTGAGCTGGCGTGGAGCCATGTGCCCACCCAAGCTAGAAACGGAGGCGAGTGCTACCTCCGGATCATTTCCCTGAGGAAAGCATTCAGCGGCTTGGGGAGGGCAGCACCAAATCAGAAGAGACTTGAAATCAGGGGTAGAAAATAGGAAAAAGAAAAAAAGAAGTCATATATTTATATATGATTAGAACAGAGCCACACACTTGACTTTGGGTATATTTTGGTCATTAGAAGAAACTGTCTTCCAAAACCTTAAAGAAAGAAAAACTTATATATAAATAAAAATATGGGTAAACATGAAGAAGGGACAGAATATGACTGTAAAGATGAAAATGTAAAAAGATTCTAAAAAAGGAATTTGATAAGATAAGAAGTTGGTTGAAAAAGAGGAAAAAAAAAAAAAAAGGAGAGAATGTGCTCAGGCTGGAGACTAGAACAAAGCCATACACTAGATTTAGGGTTTATTTGTATCCATTAGAAGAAACTGTATCTGAAAATTTTAAAGAAAGAAAAACATGTATGTATACATAAAGTAAGGTTAAATACAATGAAGGATTAGAATATGACTATAGCAATGAAAATTTAAAATGATTTTTAAAAATGTATTGATAAGATAAAATAGTTAAAAAGGCTAAAATAAGAAAGAGGAAAAATTTTTTTAAATAAGAAAAAAAGTAAAATTTAAAAAATTAACTTTTATTAAAGACTAAAGAATCATGGGGAAAAAAACATGAATTCTACATGCCTCATTCCTGTAGCTCTTGAGTTCCACAGTTCTCACTGAATGGTGAACTTGGTCATGGCTGGATGTTCTTGCTGATTTTCTGGAGGAGGGGCCTCTTGCAGTGGTTCTCAAATGTCTTTGTCAGAGACGGAATTGCACCCCCTTTGCCAGGGGCTGGGCTAAGTAATTTGCGCTGTTTTGGTCTCAGGAGCTTTTGTTCCCTGAGCACTTTCCGTCCTGCTCTGGATGACAGGAATGAAGATGGCAGCCTCCCAATCTCTCGCCAGAGAAGCCCAGAGCTCAGGCCCCCGCTCCTCAGTGCACCCTTAGAGGAAAGCAGTCAATCCTTCCCATTTCCCTCGCCTCCGGCCACGCTCTGAGCTCACCGGCCTATGACCGAGCATTTCTGTCTCTGGCACGCAGCCCTGTTTGGAGCCTCCAAACTCAGCCGACTCCTGCTGCGCTCCCACGCCACAACTCCTGGAGGAGGAAGGAGGGTGTCTCTCTGGATCTGCCACTTGTGGGGTCCCTGCTCAAAGCGCAGAGACCCAACTGTGCCCGGACCATTGTTTAAGGTAACCCTGAGCTGAGAGTCCACTGCTTGCCTCCGTCTCTGCCACTGGCTTTCCCGCTCTGATACCTGGGAGCTCTGCTGCATTCAGACACCCTCGGTGTTTCTGTGACCCTGAGGGTCCTGAGACCACACTAAACTTCTGAAAGTTCTTATTTTGTGCTCCGCTGCTCCACCACTTCCCAGGAGCTGGCCCCTCCCCTGGCGGTCTATCTTCCCCTGCGTTGCCTCAGAGTCATTTCTCTGCAGGTCCTACCTTCCAGAAAGTAGCCACTTTTCTGTTCCGAGAATTGCTGCTCTTCTCTTCGATCTCCTGTTGGGTTTGTAGGGGTTCAGAACGGTTTGATAACTATCTGGCTAGATTCCTGGGACCCGATGAAATTTAGGTCTCCTATTCCTCTACCATCTTGCTCGTCACGCCTGAATGGAATTACTTTTTGATTTCGATTTTAGATATTTATTTCTAGTACATAGAAATAAAACAGTTTTATATATTAATATTATTACCTGAGAACTTGACATATTGGTTTTTGAAGGTCTTTTTGGCTCATTTTTATATGTGTTCTTAGAATAGCCTACAAACAGAATTAAGGCATGTGGGAGTAAAAACAGTTTAATGGAATTGTTTTCCTTTCCCAGTTGGATGTTGTATTCATTTTCTATCCTTACTGACTTGCTATAATGCTCAGGACTAGGTTGAAAAGCAGACACAAGAAGACATCATGCCTTATGCCTAGTTTAGGGGGAAACAGTTCAGTCTTTCACCTTCAACTATCATGTTAGATGGATGCAACTTGTGAGACTGAGGATGGTCTTTTCTATTCCTATTTTGTTGAGAATTTTTATTATGAATTATTGTTGGATTTTATAAAATGTTTTTTATCCATCTATCAAAATGATTGTGCAGTTACTGTATCTTTATTGATTACTTTCATTAGAGTTTTATAGTTTTTCCCTCTGCATAATTTGTGCATTTGCTAAGCTAATTTATAATTTGCTAAGTTTATACTTAAGCATTTCATTTTTAGAGGACCAATGTAAATAGTAATATGATTTTAATTTCAAATTCCACTTGTTCATGGCTGGTATGTAGGAAATTTATTGACATTTGCATACTAATCTTGTGTCTTTTAATCTTGCTAAAATTCCTCATTATTTCCAGGAAGTTTTTGTCAATTCCTTCAGATTTCTACATCGGTGTTAATATCATCTGTGAACATAGAGTTTTGCTTCTTATTTCCCAATGCATACAACTTCTGTTTCTTTTTCTTGTCTTATTGCATTAGTTAACACAACATGGAAGGCAGGGTTGAGAGGGATATCATGTCTTGTTCCCATTCTTAGCAGGAAAATCTCAAGTTTCTCACCATTAAGTATGATATTAGGTATAGTTCTTTTGAGGATATCTTTTATCAAGCTGAGGATACTTCCTTCTTTAGCTAGCTTGCTGAGAGTTTTTATCATAAATGCATGTCGAATTTTGTCAAATGCTTTTGTCTGCATTTAGTAATAAGATCATGTGATTTTTCTTCTTTACACTGTTAATGTGGTGGGTTACATTAGCTGATCTTGGGAGTGCTTTACCTACCTGACATACTTGGGATAAATGCACTTGGTTATAATGTATAATTATTTTTATATATTATTGGATTGATTTGCTAATGTTTTGTTGGAGATTTTTGCATCTGTGTTCATGAGAAGTACTAGTCCTCAGTTTTCTTTTCTTGCAACCCTTTGTTTGTTTTTGGCATTATGGTAATGCTGGCCTCCTAGAGTCAGTTAGGAAGAATTTCCTCTGCTTCTATCTGCTAGAAAGGAGAGAAATTCTCTCTTAAATGTTTTGAAAAATTTACCAGTGATCCCATCTAAGCCTGGTGTTTTCTGTTTAGGACAGTTACTATTTACTCAAGTTATTTAATAGATGTAAGTCTGTTCAGATTTTCTACTTCTTGTGGTGTGAGCTTTCAAAGACTGTATTTTTCTCTTTTTTTATTTAATTTAAATTCAGTTGGCCAACACACAGTACATCATTAGTTTTTGATATAATGTTCAATGATACATTAGTTGCATATAACATGAAGACTGTATCTTTCAAAGAATTGGTCCATTTCATATAGGTTCTGAAATCTGTGGACATAGTGTTGTTCATGTTATTCCTTTATTATATTTTTAATGTCCATGGAATCTGTGGTAATATCTCCTCTTTCATTCTCATTTTAGCACTTTGTGACCTTTCTTTTTTCATTAGCATAACTAGAAATGTATCACTTTTATTGATCTTTTCACTGAACCAGCTTCTGATTCCATTGATTTCCTCTACTGATTTCCTGTTGTTTTTTAATATTTTTAGTGGTTGACATAGAATTTACAATATACTTTTACAACTAATCCAAATTCACTTTCAAATAACACTACACCACTTCATGAATATTTTCTAATGTGAATATTTTCTAATAACAAAATATCCCTAATTCTTCCCTCCTGTCTTTATTATTACTGTCATTCATTGCCCTTATACATAAGCATATGTATGTGTGTGTATATATGATATATATGTATACATAATTGAATACATTGTTGATATTAATTTGAACAAACTTATCTGCTAGATTAAGAAAAAGTTAAAGTTTTTATTTTACCTTCACTTATTCCTTCCCTGATGCTCTTTCTGTCTTCATGACCTATAGTATCTCTTTAGGAACTTCTTTTAACATTTTCTTTGAGGCATATCTGAAACTAGGGGTGTCTCCTGAGCTCACCCAGCCAGGGAGCATCAGTTCTCAGTCCAGCATTGGAGGTAAACTGCATCAGACTCTGAGTTTCTCAAGTTTCTCTTTCTCTAACAACTTTCTCTATTTGTTGAGCCATGTTTGACAAGCCATAAATTCTTTAAACATGCTTTACCTTATATATAATCTAGTTATAATAGTTGCACTGAAGTCTTTGTCAACAAAATCCTGCTTTTGGATCCACATAGACACAGATTTCTTTAAGCACCTTCTCCTTATGAGCCGCACTTTCTCATTCTTGCGTGTCTTTAACTTTCTCAGATAATGTATTGCAGCAGCTTGGGGTTCTTGTAGTTATCCACCTGTACTAAGTCTGAAATTTGTTTCCTATGATAAGAAGCACTGATGTTGCTGTATAATTTGTGTTATGTATGGTTTTTGTTTCTTAATTTTTCGTTTCTATTTGTAAACCAGAGCTAGTGGTCAGCCGGTGCCTGGCAGAGTTCTGCTCATGCATCCCCAGCTGTGAGGGCTTCCAGCTTTGCTGACTGAGGTGTGTGTGTGCAGTTGCAGTGGTCTTCACATCTGCCAGGACTTGGGTTTCTACTTGCTCGCGTGGTCTCCATGCACAGCATAGTTTCCCAGCTGGCCCCCTTCAGTCTTCCTGTGCTTGAGCATGGCCTTTCCAATGGACGGGAGACACAGGAGCTCATCAAGGATGGGTGTTGTTCCATTTCCCTCACTTTCTGTTAATGCTGGACAGTCTGTTGCTGGTCAGTTACCAGACCACATCCTCAGGCGTGCTGCCTGCTGGCCTTGCCATTTGCCGCTGACATGGCCACAGCTAGGCCTGGGAACTTGCACTCCAAGCTAAGGGAGTCCCCTTGGCTGCAGAGCTGCTAGTCTTCAGGGTTGACTCTCCCACCCCCACCCCTCGTGGCACCATGGATGAGCTAGGATGGGAGTAGGACCAACCCATGCAGGGACCTCATAGAATTCCATTATTCTGACACTTCAATTCTCCTGTGCTGTAGGTTCTTATAAGTAAATTCTTCTCATTTCTTGTCTGGCTTTGGGGGTTTCCAGAGCATTTGGGTGGCTGTTCATGACTATTCAGTCTGGTCTGATTCTCCATGTTAGCGGTGGTCCTGCCAAGCCCCTTGCTATGCCCTACTGGGAAAAAAGTAGTGTTTTTTAATCTTGTTCCTACTTTCTAAATAACAAGAAGAGCAGAAAAGGAAAGAAGAGCAGTATTCAGGATGCGTGTTCTGAGGACACACCTGGCATGAGCACCTTTGAAGCTCTGCCTTGAGGTGAACTCACTCTATGGGGAAAAAGGCTGCATCCACCCACCAACTGCTATACCAACACCCCCTGGGCTTCCTACAATTCTGGAAGCACAAGTCTAAGAGCAGGTGCTGACAGGTTTGGGTCTGGTGAGGGCCCTCGCCTGGTTCTTCCCCACATGGGGAAGTCAGATCAGCCTCTGGGTCTCCTGTAGGAGACACCATCACAGCAGGGTTAGGGTTTCAACACAAGAATTTGGGGAGACCAACGTTCAGTCGACAGCAGAGTGAGGTTATCTCCCTTGTATGGAAGACAGAAGGGTGGTTATCTCCCTTGTATGGCTGAGTGTCACTCTTGTGACTCTACTACTTTTTCTTCCCATTCAGATTGCTACTCAGTAGGTCTTAAACAAATGTTCAATCATTTATTCTGTTCCTGTTGAGTTTAAACACTATTTAAAATTAGACAATGTGACATTGCCGTGGTCAGATACTTTTTATGGTGGACCCAAGCTGACTGGAACCAAGTACTAGATTATGTGTATTTTTTAATCAAGTTAAATTTTTTCTACAGCATTATTAATTAAACTTGCATTCAAAGTAGTTTGCATAGCATTCCACAAATCATCTCTGCATCTGTATCTGTGTATGAATAATGCTGGAAAAGACCTCATCATTATTCAGCTCAGAGCACTCACGTTCTTCATATAAAGTCCGGTGGGTTGGGAGTTTGGGGCCACTTTTCAGTTAATTGCCAAAGATCAAATTTATTAGTGATGAAAGTGGCACAGAACCTTAAGTCGTTTGATGTCCAAAAAATTGATAACAGGGAATACACCCCAACCCTATTCATGTGAGTAAGTGTGTAGTGTTCCCCGGCAGAGAACCAGGCCACAACATCCTCTTGAATTTGTTCCAAGCTACATAAGTGTGAGTCTCTGTATCTTCACTATTGTTTACGCAGGAGACTTTGTGCCCCTGAAGTAAGTGCTGAAAGCGGGATCTGCATGGAGCAGCTAATCAGAGTGCTCCCCCGATCTGGACCCTAGTTTCAGGCTCAGATAGAAGTGAGGGTGAGTGTGTCCCCGGTGAGCCTTTCAGGGAGGGTGTTGGGATGCATTCAGGGCCCCAATCACACGTTGATGAATCTCAGAGAACTGTGACTGTTCTAAGGCAAAAGGGACCACATCTGGCTCATTCCCTGAGACTGAGGGTTTCAGGCTTCAGTCTGCGATCTGGCCTTGTGACAGGGTCACTGCCCAGCGTGCTTCCCGGGTGGAAGCTGGGAACAGCCCAGACACGCATCCAGCTGACTGGGCAGGCAGCAGAGTGAGGCCCTGAAGGACAGTGGTTCTAGCATCCTGTTAATCATTCCTTTACATCATCACAGAATGTAATCATTTAGTAAACAAGTCACTTCTCAACATTGAGTTTAAAAATGGTCGTAGGCTTTTATTTTTTTAATTTAATTATGAACATATAATGTATTATTGGTTTCAGAGGTAGAATTCAGAGATTCATCCATTGCAGACAACACTCCGTGTCCATTCCATCCCGTGCCCTCCTAAAAGCATTCCCCAGGTACCCCGCCCCCCAGCCCCTCCCCTCCAATAACCCTCAGTTTGTTTCCTAGGATTAAGAGTCTCTTCTGGTTTATCTCCCTCTCTGGTTTTGTTTTGTTTTATTTTTCCCTCCCTTCCTCTATGATCCTGTTTTGTTTCTTATATTCCACATATGAGTAAGATTATATGATAACTGTCTTTCTCTGAGTGACTTATTTCGCTCGGCACAATACCCCTAGTTCCATGACTCAGAGCAACTCCCACGGCCATGTGTCTGCTAGGAGCTGAGCCCTGGAAATCCTCCATCTGTCTACACGATGTGTGGTTCCAAATCCCAGTGCTGAATGCTGTGCCCAGCCGTTCTGCCTCACCCATGATTTACATCACTGAATGGGGGTCTGACTTCTGAAGGCTTGCTAAAGGCAATGTGTTTTCAAAGAAGAAACCTATTCCTGTCATTCCAGTAACCTGACTTTCCGGTTTGAGGGAATAAAGCAAGAACAGGTCTCTCTCTCCTTGCATTCATAGTTGTTATATTCACGAGGGTTAGGTCCGTTCTGGAAGATTCAAAGCCTAGTTTGGATATATGGTAGACTAGCTAGACTACATGTTGCTTTTATGAAGCATTAATTTAGCCCAAGAGCTAAAACCTTCTTACTAATGAGTCCTGAACACTGTATCACCTGCTTTATCCAAACACATTCCGTTTCTTTCTTCAAACACACTCCACACACCTTCTTTATTGGTAAGAGCCACTGTTCTTCCTGACCGTTCAGGAAACAGCTATAGTTCCATATAACTTACAAAGTGTGATTCCTTAAAATTCAAATAAGCAGCGCTTTCATTATCACAAAGTATCTGAATATATTTTTTAAAGCATGCAAGTACACTTAATATTCATTTTGTTATGACATATCAGGAGATTTATAAAATAGCCTACTTGACTTTAATATTTCTCATGAAATATTAAAGCAGGTGAGGCGGTATCCAGGACCCGGGTCCCCAAAGGACCCTGGCTTCTCAGCCGGCAGCTCATGCTGAGCAGGGAGGAGGGCCAGCTGCTCCCAGGGTTGGTGAAGGTTGTCTCTCTTGTGCAAATTTGCACAGTTCAAGCAAAGGGCAACAATTTTAATGGGTTATATAGGAGCTGTTAATCCATCCTCCTCTTAAAAGAAGAGAAAGAGGGGGCAAAAAAGACACTCTTCTAAACAGAACATTTCTAAACCCAGTGTGATTATCGATTCAGGCAAAGATCACAGATGGGCTTAGACCATCATATGAGACTGTTGTCTGAAAAGGACATTCCCATGAGCCCCAAGAATCAGCCACATGAGCCCCAAGAATCAGACCAGCTTATGAACAGAGTGCCCAAAGAAAAGTCACTCTCCTCACCAAGTGATCAAAATTAATGTCATTCGGGGTGGACAACTGAGACCTTGTCCCTGGAGGGTCACAGCACAAGGAGGCAGCATCTCCATTTCGTATTCTCACCCAGAACGTGTGGGCTGACGCTCATCCCAGGTGGCAGCTGGACAAACCCAGCTGGGACCGCGCCCTGCAAGTCCCTTGACCATGCTCTTCCACAATGGGCAAGCCAAGAACCGACACCAGCAGGTGGAAGCTGTCCTGTGTCATTGGAGGAAATATAAAAACGGACAAACCCAGATAGAACCGTGGAATTCGTGTCAGCAGTGGTTTTCCAGTTGTTTTGGGGCAGGTTTGTGTTCTAGGAGACATACTGAAATTTAGCATAAAGAGTTAGGATGCTTACGACTGCTTTTCAGATGGTTTGACAATAGTTACGTGTGTTCGTGCATGCAGGGACCCCCATGTGCACACACATGTGAGTGTGCACATGTGTGCAAATGTGTGCACATGTGGGAAAGAGAGAGTAGTTGTAGGATGGCTGTAGGATGGGGTCCCGACCTCCCAGAGGAGCCTCTGGCTCAGGCTCCAGATGGAGGGAGGTGGGCCTGTCAGCCTTCCCTGCTGTCAGCATAGGGCATGTGAGGATTGCCGGGAGGTGTGGGCCATTGGGGGACACTCAGGGTGGAGCCTCTGGGGCCAACACGGGCGCCTCTGACCCTGAGGAGGCCGGGGGACTGCAAGGACTCTCCACCCAAGGCACAGATGCTGTTACCAGGAGAAAGGCTCCAGCAAGTGCATCGAAGGCTTGGCAATTGTGGTTCTCTTTCTCAAATGAAAGTTTAAATTTCCACCGAGAAAAGAAAAACTAGACATTTGACTGTTTTTATTTTTTATTTTATTTTTAAAGATTTTATTTACTATTTGACAGACAGAGATCACAAGTAGGCAGAGAGAAGAGAGAGGAGGAAGCAGGCTCCCTGCCAAGCAGAGAGCCCGATGCGGGGCTCGATCCCAGGACCCTGGGATCATGACCTGAGCCAAAGGCAGAGGCTTTAATCCACTGAGCCACCCAGGCACTCAACATTTGACTGTTTTTATTTTTTTTTAAGATTTTTATTTATTTATTTGACAGAGAGGGATCACAAGTAAGCAGAGAGGCAGGCAGAGAGAGAGGAAGGGAAGTAGGCTCACTGCTGAGCAGAGAGCCCGATGTGGGACTTGATCCCAGGACCCTGAGATCATGACCTGAGCCGAAGGCAGCAGCTTAACCCACTGAGCCACCCAGGCGCCCTTGACTTTTTTAAAATAGTGGGATGTGGAGCATTCTTGGATGGCTGAGTTGGAGGTCTGTGTGCAGGGTCCAAATGTGCAGGAGATTGAGTCTGCCGAATGGCCCCATTCAAGTCTGGACTCTCATTAGGATGACCGTGGTGACCATAATGTGCATTCTCGTTAGGACAACTGCAGTGACCATGTCTGGACTCTCGTTAGATGACCGTGGTGACCACAAAGCTGGACTCTCATTACATGGGCGCAGTGACCACAGGAGTAACACTCTTATTTGAAATTTTAATGTTAAATTAATGTTATTTCAATGGATCTTTTATATGATAATTATATAATTGAATTACATTTTGCATTATTAAACAAAACCTAAGCAGGAAGTTGAAGGCCCCCCTTAGAACGATTCTAGTGGTTGGTAAAAACCATAAAACTGATAATACCAGTTGAGGCGGTCCCATAAAACATATTTTCCTGCTTTTTGATGACCATGAGCAGAATTTAAATCTTCAGTTTCTTCACTAAGTGATTTTTCTTATTTGGCTAGAAGTGAATTATTTAGACTGTAATTGATATGGCTACTTGTAAAATGGAAAGTCAGTTGTGACAATTTGCCTTGGTTCACACACGCCCATAGTGATGAGTCACTGAACAGTGTCTTGACCGTGAGCACCCACCCTGAATACACACGTGTGTGCACAATGCTCACATGTGCGACACAGATATGTGTGTGCACACACGTGCTGAGGTTGGCTGTAGAGTCTGCACTTCACGGGTTTGCCCTCGGCCTGTGTTTACAGCCGCCCCCCAGTCAAGTCCAGTGCTATGTGCACAGGGCAAGTGCCGCCCAGGCCAGGGAAGGTGTGTCCTCCTCTGGGACCAGCAGCCAGCAGAAGGTTCCGGATCCCCAGCCTCCTGCTACGGTGTCTGTCTGGGGGTGGAAGGAAGGGTAGTTACTGCAGGAGCAAGGGACCCCCACATGTGCGCTGAGCCCACGCTCTTTTGCAGGGCTTTCCAGGGAACGCCAACGCGGACAGTGTGGTGCGCCACCGGCTGCGGCCGCCCCTGGAGGCCAGGCACCTGCGCTTCCTGCCGTCCGCCTGGAACCCCGACGGCCGCATTGGGATGCGCGTGGAGGTGTACGGATGCTGGTTCCGTAAGTGTGGGCACAGAACTAGGGCACAGAACCACGTCCATCTGGGAACATGGGGTCCTTGGCACAAATTCAAAGACGCTTCCAAGAGAATAGCCTCCAGGCTTTTCTCAAATTCCTCAACAAGGACAATGGAATCTCTTTGATATTATTGTGTAACTCAGAGATGAAACTGTTAGGTTTTGTTTGTTTGTTTTTAAAGATTTTATTTATTTCTTATTGCAAGAGGCAGAGAGTGTGCCCCCTCAAGTGGTTGGGGGGGGGCAGAGGGAGAAGCAGACTCCCCACTGAGCAGAGAGCCCTGTATGGGACTCAATTCTGGGACCCTGAAATCATGACCTGAGCCGAAGGCAGACGCTTAACCGACTGAGGCACCTAGGTGCCTGTCAGGTTGTTCTTATAGGATCTTCTTATTGAGTGTCTGCCTCTCTCTCTCTTCCCTGTCTCTGCCTCCCTGTCTCTGACTCTCTGTCTCTGTCTCTGTCCCTCATCCTTCTGTCTCTATCCCTCTGTTCCTCTGTCTGTCTCTGTCTCTCATCCTCTGTCCTTCTGTCTCTCTGTCTCTGTCTCTCTCTCTGTCCCTCTGTCACGGTTTCTATCTGTCTCTGTCCCTCTATGTCTGTCTCTCATCTCTCTCTCTCTGTCTCTCTCTGTCTCTGTCCCTCTGTCTCTCTATCTCTGTGTCCCTCTCTCTGTCTCTATGTCTCTGATTCTATGTCTCTATGTCTCTCTGTATCTGTCCTTCTCTCTCTCTGTCTCTCTGTCTCTGTCCCACTGTGTGTCTGTCTCTGTCTGTCTGTCCCTCTGACCCTCTATCTCTGTCTCTCTGCCTCTGCTCCTCTGTCTCTGTCCCTCTGCCTCTGTCTCTCTGTCTTTGTCTGTCTGTCCCTCTGTCCCTCTGTCTGTCTCTGGACACACAGTCATATCACCAGCCCAAGGCCCGGGGGCAGGGAGTGGGCCTGGCTGTCAGTGACCCTGAAGAGGGCCCACCCCCACTCACTGACCATGTGACACTTGCCCGGACTTGTTCTGTGGGAGGTTTGCCATGGGAGGTGGGGTCTGCTGTCTGCATCAGGAGAAGAGCTCAGGATGGTACAAAGGGGACTGGTGGGGGGATGGGAGGAGGCCAGCTGATTGGCTCGAGGATGGGCGTGGCGGCCATGTGGTGTTTGGGGAGCCCCAGGGTCACCAGAGTGAGGGTCTGGCCAGTGTGCTATGTGGACCAGCACTGCCAGCCCTGCACGGGGGACCGAGGGACCCCTGAGCCAACACTTCATCCGCAGCGTTCCTCCTGCTCCGTCCATGGCCTCACTCTGTGGATTTCCAGACCACGAGAGCTCCCTCGGGCAAGGACCCTGACACTGGCCGTCTTGGGCCTTGTGCCTCTTCCGCTTGGGGAATGCGCTCTGATGAGGCTGTGCCGGGACCCTCCCTCCCAGACGTGTGGCCAAGGCCCTTCCCCCTGGGACCAGCGGCAGCCCTGAAGTCCATGCAGCCCAGCTGGGAGGGTCTGAATGAAGCCCAGCAGGTAACCTGCCTCCGCCACGTGAGAAGCTGCCAGTGGCCCCTGACACGCCATACTCGCCGCCTCTGTGTCAGCGCCCTCAAGCGACACAGGCGTGCTGCTCTGCTGTGGGAAGGTGCGGGCCTCCTCAGCAAGCTGCTCAGAGATGCCCACGCAGCCTTGTGTTCACACACAGCAGTTCTGCGCTCAGGTCCCGGAGGAATCCTACCCCTCCCCCCACGCATCCCTCCGCGGCCACCACATGCTGCACTCCTGGACGGGCCATGGTCTCTCTTGCACACCTGGGCTCTCTCTCCATGCGCTCGGCAGACTCCTGCTGCACCGAGCAGCTGAGGGCAGGCTGAGGACGGCCTGGCGGGCTGCACGCTGGTCAGGAGGGTCTTTCCCATGGGCTTCCAGGCCACAGCTCAGCCACCTCAGGGCCGCTTCCAAGACTCACCAACGTCTGCTGGCACCTTCTCGCTGCCTTCCGGGCCAGGATCTGGGAACCCTCATCTGGCTGGAACTGGAACCATCCCTCCAACCATCTCCAAGTGCCGCACGCTAGCCTGGTTCTCTCTCTCAGTGGAAGCCCAGGCACCCCCTCTGGGTGACCCAGGGCCACCTCACCCCCAGCCACTGCCAGCCCCATGACCCCTCCTTCCCAGTGCACGCTGAATCCTCGTCATCCTCAGCTCTGACCCTGGTTTGGGTCCCACCGCCGTGCTCCACTAAGTTGGCCACGGCGGTCCGAGGGCCTCTAGATGGGTGCGATGCAGCCTTAGATGCGGAGGAAGGAGCGTGCCTATGTCAGACCCGCAGACGCACCAACAATCTCCCCATCCCCACCCCGTGCACCGGGCTGGAGAGGCTGCAGCCAGGTTAGGTTGAGTCCTAATTCTTCCCACCCTTCCTCTGACCTGCCTCTCTGCGTGAGCCCCGCCCACCCCAGGCAGCAGAGAGGAACTGGGTACTCCCCAGGCAGCCACCATCCCTCTGTTTTGGTTCTCTGAAAGCACCAGGATATCTGCAGTCAGCACAGGACCTTTGCACAGACGGACCATACGCCTACAAACCTCAACCTTCACCCTTTGAGAACTCATACTTTTCAAGGTGTAACATACACGAGGGGAAATATTAAAAACCTAAGTGCACAATTCTAAGTCTTACAAGAGCCCCTCAGTCCCCTTCCTTCCTGGCACTCACCCTTCACCCCAGTGTCGCTCTACTCTGTGGGCCAGCATCCCCTGTTTGTAGCGTTCTGCACAGAACACCCCCAGGAGTATTGCTGGTGCCCGGCTTCCGTCGTCCACCCTCCACGGCCATGCCCTGGAGTCTGGATCAGCCGCCGTGTCTCTACCTCCACAACTTTCCTGCACACCCTGGCCAGGCTGGGGTCATGCTGACACACTCCCATGGCAACCCGCGCTGTCCCCATGGCAACGGCATCATCCTGGAGCCTTGTGGTGACTGTTCATTAGTCTGCCGGTAGGATACACGGATGAAAAGCAAATGCATTGTCAGGCATGCAGCGGGCAGGCCACGAGGCCACCAGGAAAGGGTCTGCTCCTCACACACAGCGTCTGGACCAGCATAGAGCAAGGGCCAAGGCCTCCAGGGTTAGGGCTGTCTGGTTAAGCACATACTGCTTGAGGGAGCAGGTGGGCTAGCCCATGCTGTGCCCCCCAGTCAGTAACTAATCACAGCTGGTTCAGCCTCTGAAAACGAGGGTCCTTCACGGTGAACCACCAACAGACCTACTGGCCCGCACCTGTCAGCTATGAGCCAGCTGCCCCGAGGCTATGGTAAGACAAAACCGAACAGTGTGGGAGGGAGACAGACCCACCTTGAGAAGAGCTCAGGAGAGCTGATGACGTCTTATGTAATAGGAAGGCTTCTGTGTCTGACATGGGTGCAGACCATCTGGGGAAGCCAGGCTGTGAGGCCACCGCATGCACGCTGTGCTTCCTGACAGCGGCCCGTCCACCCCGGGCATGAGTGACACCACCAGGAACAGCGGGAGCGTGCAGACTCCATGAAGCCCATTGGAAGTGGACGTGTGGGCCCTTTCCTGCGACCACTGACATCGTGATCCTTACAGAGGACAGGATTAGTGCTCTGGGTGCCCCGAGCTGCCGGTGGGCACTCTGCTAGGAGACTTGGGGCAGTTCTCAATCACGCTACCCCACAGCACCCTGGAGAGGGCTTTCTGGCTTCAGGACCCTCCACAAAAATAATTACGTCTAAACCCTATATCAGTTCCCTGGTGTGCTTGCCTAAGTATGCGCACAGTCATGTGCGTGCCTGTGTTTGTGTAAACGTGTGCTCACATGTTCTTGTGCGTACCTGTGTGCTCACGTATTCCTGTGTGTTCACTTTCATGTGTGTTCCTGTGTTTGTGTGCACATGTGCTCACATGTTCTTTGTGTACCTGTGTTTGTGCACATCTGTGCTCACATGTCCCTGTGTTTGTGTACCTGTGTGCTCACGTTTTCCTTTATTACATACTCTTGTGTTCCTGTGTTTGTGTACATGTGTTCTCACATGTTCCTCGTGTGTGCCTGTGTTTGTGCACATGTGTGCTCACATGCCCCTGTGTGTACATGCTTATGTGTTCCTGTGTTTGTGTACATGTGTGCACAGATGTTCCATGTGTGTGCATTCATGTGTGCCTGTGTCTGTACACGTGTGTTCACATGTTCCTGTGTTTTTGTTCACATGTTTCCTCCTCCTTATTTTCTGTTACACGAAGGTTTTTGAGCCAGAAAGGCCCTTGTCTGCTGCAGCATGGTCGAGAGGACCCAGAGGGTGGGCACTGGGACTGGCCATGCCTGCTGCAAGCAGCCACCTCAGCCAGCAGCATCCAAGACAATAGGGGCAGGAAGGGGTCTGTGGGCACTGGGTCACAGGTGGGAGTCCATCAGTGAGATCCATGGGTGCTGGTTCATGGGTGTTGGGTCACAGGCGGGGATCCACAAGCCCTGGGTCATGGGTGGAAGTCTGTGGACTCCTGTGCAAGGCTGGCAGAGAAGTCTGTGCCCTGACCCAAGGACGGGGAAGATGCACAAAGTACTGTTGGAATGCAGGCATGCGCAAGCAGCCCCTGGGACAGGCAGGGCCGTGCACTGTCAGCCCAGTACCTGGCTTTTCGTCCATGCTTCTCCTTCAGAAGAAGTAACTGGGGAGATAACCCACCTTTAAAACAGAATGAAATATTTACTCATTGTGCACCTGGCAAATGAATTATTTCTAGGTACATTAACAAGATGTAAGAAAATAAAACATGAATTTTAAGAAGATATCCTCATAAGATGGGCAAGCATCACTCCAATGGCTTATTTTGCATATGACATGCCCTTTAAATGACACACACATCCCCATGAAGCGACCCCAGACGACAGGCTTTGAGTTGTGGGGGTTTGCTGCATGCAGATGTTTTCCAGTAAATACAGTAGCATGCTGTAGGGGTAAGACCTCTTCCTTATGATTTTCTTGATGCCACCTTCTTTTCTGGAGCTCACTGCATGCAGTGATTCAGTGAGCAACACAGATAACATAAAAAATGAGTTGCTAGTTAGGTCTAGTCGACAGCTATCAGTGGTTAAGTTTGGGGGGTGGTTAAAGGTTATATCCAGACTTCTGGCTCCATGGACAGCAGCACCCCCAACCCCCAGATTCTTCAAGAGTCTGTTGTATTCTTGGTTTTGCCAGAAATAAGGTCCATGAAGGAGTAAGTCTCTCATGTTGTCCTGGAGGAAACTGGCCTTCCATTCAATGTGCCTACCAGCCGTCGATGTGCACGGAGCAGCAGGGACCACTGGGTCTGGACACGTGGGGGTTGCAGCCTGAGGGTGGGGGCAAGGTCAAGCCATTATCCTCGGGGGCCCCAACGGCTACCGTTGCTCCAGACAGGCCACTCTTGTCTCTTCTGTCGTCCTGTGAGCACACCCTCTGCACAGCCCGCGTTCCGAGGGCTCGAGCCCTTGCTGGGAGGGTTTTTCTGGGATAACTGCTCCCTCTGTGTGAATGGGCTCCCTGAGCACGACCTAGCCCTCGGGCGACCTGGCCCCTGTTCCTCTGTGTACATGGAATGTGGAACACGGACACACTTTCTACAGAGCACACGAGCACATGTGCCATTTGGGCCCAACAGCCACCGAGAAGAGCCACAGGCAGCTGGCTCAGGAAAGAAGGAGCTTCTTATTCTCTACGGCCCTTTACTGTCTGCCTCACTGCCCTTGGGGACCCCGTGGTGAGATGGGACCTCCCTGGCACAGTCACCTCTGGCAGGGACAGTTCTGCAAAGGGTGCAGGAGTCAGAAAGCAGACCCACTGCCCTGGGAGGCTCTGGTTCCCACCAGCGGATGGGACATGGAAGCCTCCGCGGCCTCCGATACTGTGTCTGTGTACTTTTGTGTGTGCTTGTGTGTGTGTACCTGTGTGTGCTTGTGTGTACACCTGTGTGTGAGCCTGTGCACCTCTGTGTGTGTTCCTCTGTGTGTGCCTGTGTGCATGCCTATATGTGTGCCTCTATGTGTGTGCAACTGTGTGTGCACCTGTGTGTGAATGCACCTGTGTGTGTACCTGTGTGTACCTCTGTGTGTCTTCCTGTGTGTGCCTCTGTGTGTGTGCCTGTGTGTGCACCTGTGTGTGTGCCTGTGTACACCTGTGTATACCTCTGTGTGTGTACCTGTGTATGCTTCTGTGTGTGTGCACCTGTGTGTGCCTTTCTGTGTGTACCTGTGTGTGCCTCTGTGTGTGTGTGCAAGGCCCCACATATTTACATACTTCAGTGAGGAGCAAGCTAATACTTAGAACAACTTTTATCATCTTTCCTGCAGGATCAGACGTGATGGACTTTGATGGAAAAAGTTCTCTGCTTTACAGATTTGTTCAAAGTACCAGGAATCCAGTGAAAGACATCATTTCTTTGAAATTTAAAACAAGGCAGAGTGATGGGCTTCTGTTGCACAGACGGGGCAGAAATGGAGACTTCTTCACCCTGGAATTAGTGAAAGGGAGGCTCCTTCTGATCTCCAATTCAGGTAAAGGGATGAGCCAAGGAACTCGATAATCTGAATTCTTAGATTTAATTTGTACCCCAGTATTTTTATACCTAATCTTTTAGCAGGTATTATAGATAAGGGCCTAGACTTACAGATTCTGACTCTCTTTTGCTTTAAAACATATTAAAATGTAGTAACTGTGCCAGAAGGTGGTTACTGGAGCTCTTCATATCCGATAAACACACCTACGTTATGGGACCCAGGGCTTCCCAGCCTCACTTTGCACCAGTGACATTTTGGACCAGATAAGTAGCCTCTGCAGGGGCTGCCCTGTGCAGTGGAGGGTGTTTACCAGCATCCCCGCCCTCCACTCACCGGAGGACGGTAGCAGAGTTCACACCCACATCCTGGCCTGTGTCCCCTGGGGGAAGAAGCTTCCCCCGGGAGAGCCACTGCCTGGTGGCCATCGCAGAGCTCGCAGCAAAGAGGGTACTTCCGAGGGATGCACACCTGTAATGAAGGGAAGTGGCCGAGAACAGCCCTGATGGACAGGGTGTCCCAGAGTCAGATGCAGCAGCTTCACGGGGTCAAGGAAGCTTGGTCTGGCAGGACCTAACGGTGCCCATTTCCTTGGCCAGGCACTGCTTCACCCTCGCCATCTGGCCCTGGGAGCGTGGCGCTGGGCAGTCTGTTGGACGACCAGCACTGGCACTCGGTGCTCCTTGAGCATGCCCGCCAGCACATGACCCTCTCCGTGGACCGGCACTCCAGGCAGTTCCAGGCATGGGGACAGCTGAGTCACGCAGACCTGGATCCTGAGGTGCAGAGTCTCTGTCAGTCATGGCAGGGTGTGGGGTTTGAGTGCAGCGTTGCCTAGACAGAAGGGGGAACCCTGCGGAGAAATGCCCTTTCTCTGCACATGTGGTTAGGGCTTAACCGTGTCGCAAGGGAGCCGCTGTCCTGGGCACCCTCTGAGCCTGACTTGGAGCGCGGCCCACTGCGCTCAGCATGGCCCACGGCACACATCCAGTCCCACTGAGCCGACCTGAGCAATCCCCCTGGCATCCTACCTAGATCCGGAGCTATCAGCTGGATCCTATCTCTCGGTCTCATCCTTCAGCTTCCAAACACACCTAATGTATTCGCAGCCCTTTGCACACATGTACCTAAGTTATACGAAGGTATAACAATTCATGCCATTCTTGTAAGATGTTGTCAGGCTCACGCACTATTAAAAGAAGCTAAACACTAAAGCTAAAATAAAAATGTGTCTGGCAGAAATGGACGATTGGCAGTTCCTGTCCTATATTACATCATTCATGATTTTATTGCCTACACTATGAATTGGCCAAAATAACATTATATTCTATACACAGATGAATGTAAATTCCATCCAGAGATATATAAGCTGGAAAATCATTTTCATTTTCTGCACAGGCTTCCTTTTGCACGGGTTTGGGTTACACGGATCAGATGTCCCTTGCCATGGACACACAGGTGGGACCCTCCCCTCACCTGGCAGCCGGTTTGATGAGCACCCCAAGGAGACCAGTTCAGCTCATACTTTACAGATGGGATGGCTGTCTTGGTCAGCTCCCTGGGACATGGGGAGGTGCCCTTGGGAAGAGCTGTAAGGGAGGGTAGCAACAGGACAGGGAGGGGCTCCTGTGGGGACCCTGGAGGGCCCACCTGCACCTGCCAGCATTAGAGAAGACCCCTTGCGGGGACAAGACTTCCCCAGCACTCGAAGGTGCAGAGCTGATGGTGAGCAGAGGGCCTGGTGCTCTGCTCCAGGGCCCGCCTCCAGGCCACCCTGTACCTGCTGTCCCGTCATGAATATCAGTAAGCCCTTTCCTCCCGAGGGTCCCAGTGAGATGCTGAACCACACTTTCCCCTGATCACAGATGAGGGAGCTCCAGCCTGCCAGACACTAACAGCAAGTAAACCATTTCAGAGTTTTTGCTTAGAAATTCCTTTAAGGTAGTGAACACAACACCCGATTATGCAGAATTGCTTACCTGGGCCTCTTCCTGCTATGCCTCTGAGTGATGAATGTCTTAAGCAAGTTAATGGGAAATGACTAGAGAATATTATTGATGTCATTTTTCTTTCTAAGATCAGCTTCGGAGGGATTTTAGCACCTGGAAAATCTGTGACATTTCAAAGAAAACACTTCGACGGATGTTTAGAAAATATTAATTTTAATGGAGAGGATATCATTGATTTGGCCAAGAAGCACAGACCCCAGATTCTCATCAGGGTAAGAGTCTGCCTGGGGACAGAGGGTGGGGACTCAGGGGAATGAGGGCCCTTGTGCACCCCTGAGTGACGTCAGGTTAGGGGGACGTGACTCATGTCACAGCCTCATCACCTGAGCAAGAAACACAGACCAAAGCTCACTGAACTTAGAGTTATTGTTTAAATCTGAGACGAAGACCCACGTCTCCCATTAAAACGTCAGCTAGAGATCCCATCTTAGCTTTCCAGAGAGCAAAGGTAGCTGCCTGCAAGGACCAGTCCCCTTGGCAACGGGGGTTTCCTCCGTGAGCGATGGGAGCACGGGCCACCCCACAGGAAACCTATCCCTCCTGCACCTTGAGTGTGAACACAGCGTTGGCCGCGGGAGCTTGGATACACACATGGATTGATAAGCTGGCATGTTTTCCGTGGCCCTTGAGACATGACAAGGAGGGTCTGTGTGGGGGCTTGGCATCCGAGGCTGAGCCCCGACCAGCCTCCCGGTAGCTAGGTCACGGGAACAAGTGTTCAGGCTTTGGGTCCTTGCCTCCCACCTTCAGTCAAAACACCCGTCTGTGGGCTCTGTCGGCTGTGTGCACTCCCGAGAGGTGAATCTTGTTTCAACAGGCTTCACGGGCTCTGGGCTTTGTCCTGGCTTCACGCAGAGGTGCACAACATGTGACCAAGGCCTGCACTGGGCTGAGCAGCTGGTCTGTGTATCTTGGGCCTGGGGCATTGGGTGGGCAGGAGGTCACGCCGGCAGCACCACTCCCTGCGATTCCAGCTGGGGGGCCATGGGTCTGGGGGCCACAGTGGGGGACTGGAGTGAGAAGCAGCCCCCCTCCTCCAGGGCCTCCTCACATCTGCTTCCTGTCCTCAGGGAAACGCCTCCTTCTCCTGCTCTCAGCCGCAGTCTGTGCTGGTCACGTTTCAGAGCGCTGGGAGCCGCTTGGTGCTGCCAGGCACCCCGGCACAGGATGGGGTCTCCATCAGCTTCCAATTCCGGACGTGGAACCAGGCGGGGCTCCTGCTGTCCCGCCGGCACCCTCGCGGCTCCACGGGCTTTGTCCTCACGCTGAGGAACGGAGCCCTCAGACTGGGCCTGTCCCCGTCTCCAGGACACGTGAGGAGTGACATCATGGCAGGTAATCTGTGTCCCCAGCATGGCTATGTCGCCGCAGGGCCCATGGGAATTTCACACTCTGATTCAAATGTGACTTTTGCAGTCTGTAACATGCTCGGGGTCCTCACACCCAGGTCCTTGTGCCCCATTGCCTTTGGACACAGTCCCTGCCATTCACACCACATGGCACCACAGGCAGACGCCAAGGTGGCCATCACAGCCCAACCTAACCACCTGGGGAAGAGGGAGTGCCTGAGAGCTCCCCCCACTCCATTCCAGGAAACCCTACGCTGTGCCCTACCCATCAAGCTGACCAGACCCCAGGCTTATGTCCCAGATGCCTCTCCCTGTGCTTCTGCTCTCTGAGGGAACGTGGCCACAGGGAGCCTGTTCTTGACCTTTGGTGTTGGTGGAGAGGCAGCTGCCTGCCTATCAGACCTGACGGTGCCCGCCAACCTTGCCACCCCCAATTGTGCGTCCAGAAATGTGGTGGGTCCCCGGAGGATAGCATGGTCAGAGGAAATACTACATCCTGAGGACACACCTGCCCTCTCTGCTGACCTGCTCCTGCCCCCAGGCAAGGAGCCATTCTGGTTGGACACATACTTTGAGGAGGTTTTCAAGATAAATGCTAGTGTCCTCAAACAATGTTCTTCATGATGCGTGATGGCGGATCGCTCCTGGACTGAGGACAGGAGAGAGGTGGGGCCTGTCTGCTCGCTGCTGCCCATCAGGAAGTCAGCTACTTCTGGGTCTGTGGATTGGCATCGGATCTGAGGGCCTCGGGCAGAGGTGGGGACGGGACGGGGATGGACCCCCAGCCTGGCGGTTGGGACCAGTGGGGGGTCTGCACACCTTCTCAGGAAGATCCTGCTGGCCTGTGATGAACCACATTTCCTCAGTGGCACTGGCCGCCGGGCACTGAGCATGGACCTGGAGGGCCACTGGACCATCGGCATGGTCAGAAGTGGGGCCACAGTGGGCTGGCACAGGAGGTCCCCATGGGTGCCACCCTAGAGGGCCATGTCTGTGTCCATGAGCACACTCCTGGGAGGACCAGGACCCATTGGCCTTCTCCTAACCATTGACCCTCTGCTGATGGGCGGAAAGCAGACTCAGCCCCCTCCGTCCATCCTAGAACCTACCTCAAGAGCCATGCAACATGAAAACAAGCAGAGAGACCCTGGGAAGGTAAATATGAAGCCAGGGCACACACTTCAACACACAGCCTTTGACCCACGTCCCTGAGAAGGTCAGGGCTCCACAACTGCCATTCCCCCCATCGTCTGGAGACAGATGGCCACTTATAGCTTACTGAATGCTAATAGTGGGACAAGCTTGCAAGAGTGAGCTCGCGAGAAAGAAATCACTTACATGCAGTATCTCAGCTGTGAGCTGCCTCAGAGACTCGCTGGCATAGAAAAAAGGTTAATTTTTGTAAGCCACCAGGACCCCATAGTCCATGGGGATCCCATGTGCCCTGAGGAAGCTTCTGTCCTGGCCCAGTTTAAGACTTTCAAAGAAATTGCTTCAGGTCAAGTCCCACGAAGAGCCAGGTCACACTTAACCCCTCAGTTGGTGGATTTGACAAATTGCTGGAAGATTGCGTGTGATAATTGGCATTCAGCTCTTACAATCCTGTTTCCATCCAACCCCTGGGGGTGACCCGAAGCTGGCCCCTGCCTCCTGGGGCTCCATGTCTCTGTAGGTGCAGCCCCCTGCTGTTGGCCATCCTGGCCCGGGGCTTGGTCCCAGGGATCAGAATGTGGGACAGCCAGGAGCTTTGCCTAAGTGACCGGGACAAAATTTCAGCCCCCGGAGGTCCCCTGACACCCACAAAGGGCAGACCCACTGTGCCAGCTACAGCATGGGGCAGCCAGTCCACAACCCCCAAGGGGCAGAGGCCCTCAGCCAACAGCCCATGAGGATGACCCCGAGACAACCCCAGAGAGTGGGGCTCTGGTCCCACCTTGTTGAACCCCCGGAGCAGACCCCAACCTGAGCCAGCACCTGCCAGACCACAGGGAAACCAAACCGCAACCAGAGGCACCAGCCAGGTCCAGACCCCCGTGAGGAAACTACCAAACCGGGGTCCACACATTATGTCCTGATAAATAACCAGCGCACACCAAAGCACTGGATGTGGTTATATTCATGACTACGGAAGACAGACTGTGAATGTGAGCCCAGAATAGACAGCCGGGGTGCAATGAAGTCTCCCCACCCCCTTCATGCCACAGCCGTCCCTGGCCCGTTCTCCTACTAACCCCAGGCCTGCGTGTGGCCCCCACGAGCAGCAACTAACAACCGGGCACTTTTCCGAGCGCTGCCGGGAGGGTCCGGGACAGCAGTCTTTAATGAGAAGGACATATTTATTTAGAAGTCATTGTAAGTCAAACTTTCTGTTAAGGAAGGGTGGCTTTTCCCCTTGGTTACCAGATATTTAGGTTGTCCAATGTCCCTTAAGGTCCTCACCTGGAGTTAAGGTGAACTTGTGCTGGACGTGAAGCTGAATTAGGTCACAATTTGAAAATGTGTTTGAATAGAACACAATTGGGTCATATTTTCAACATGCTTTCCAACTGTGTAAATTTTCATCTTGAATTGTTTACAAATACTAGTTCCACCGGCTAGAGGTCAGAAAGACTTCTGTAGGCCACAAAACTTTCTCTCACTCTGTCCCTTTTGAATGTCAAATGTGTGGGACCACACAACAGCCCCTGGGGAATCTCAGCTTCACTGGCTGCTGAAATGTTTAACTAGGTGCCTTTTCTGGCTCGTGCTGTGTTTAATTTCTGGGCTGAACCCTGGACAACCCAAATGGACTTTCCTTTTCCATTTTAAAAAATCAGTGGAAAAAGAAAACACACACAGAGATTTAAAAGCAAAATCCAGATGCTTGACTTCCAATAAGAAACTGGAAATCTGGTATCTCCAAGAGACCAATACCCTTGCATGGGGTCCAGCTGCCAACTCAGCCAGGCCTAGGGATGAGGGGCTCCTGGCTGATGGGGAGAATCAGAGTCACAACCCCAACCATCCTACCCAGATCCTCAGCAGAGGCCGGCCCGTGATGTTGGAAACACCCCATGTGACCCTGGGACCAGACCAACCACCACCCAGGACAAGTCCCTCAGCCCCTCCTCCACCCAGCATCCCTTCCACGGGAGCCCCCTGATCTTGCCGGGTGGGGTGGTCGGGGTCACAGCCCCCCATGCGGCACTCCATTTAACATGAGCAGCCTGGAGACAGACAGGTCTGTAACGCAGGGAGCTTCTGACCCCATATCAGAGGGTATTTGGAGACCTCATGGTGACCTGGCAGGAACTACAGATATCCCCTCCCACGGCTTGGCCATGGTGGGGGTGGGGGTTGGCCATTATGATGTGTCCCCCGCAGAGACTTTGATTCTTACGTGAAGGGTATGAGTAGCGGGAAAACATCAGACTTCCTTGCATCTGTTCCAGAATTTAGAGAACAGGTACTCTTCCATTTTTTCCCCCAAAGGGTAAATCACATGGAGGGGGCAGGAAGGTGTCCACTCCAGGGGTTGCAGGGGTCCTGGAGGGACTGGGTTCCTCCACCCCCACTCCAGGTCCCTGTTCATGTGGGACTCAGAAGTTTATGTCACTCTCTGAAGCACCATGAGATTTGTGATTCACGGGGATCTCTCGCTGATCTCCATTCCCATGTGCTGGACTGAATGATGGGCAGTGGTTCACAGGGATTTCTAGCTGATCTCTATTCCCAGGTGCTGGACTGAATGATGAGCAGTGGTTCATGGGGATCCCTAGCTGAACTCTATTCCCAGGTGCTGGACTGAATGACAGGCAGAGATTCACAAGGGTCTCTTACTTATTTCCGTTCCCTCAGTGTTCGACTGAATGACAGGCAGTGATTCACGGGGATCTCTAGTTGATCTCCGTTTCCCAGGTGTTTACTAAATGATGGGCAGTGGTCCACGGAGGTCTCTAGCTGATCTCCGTTTCCCAGATGCTGGACTGAATGATGGGCAGTGGTTCATGGGGTCTCTAGCTGATCTCCATTCCCCAGGTGCGGGACTGAATGATGGGCAGTGGCATTCGGTCTCCCTCACAGCCCGGAGGAACCAGCTGAGTGTGGTGGTGGACCAGGTTGGGGTTTCGGCGGTTCACACAGCATTGCCTCTAGAGACCCACGCAGATGGTTCCTATCACTTTGGAGGTGAGTGATAGGGCTGTGACCCCACTAGCTGGCACCCACCTGATTTCCGCCTCCCTTGCCCCTGTCCTGTGTCTGATGTGACTTTTTTCTACTGTGTCACATGTGGCAGATTCCCTGAAAGCTTGGCAGGTGTGATGGACTGTACTGTTTCCTCAGCAACCGTGCTGAGGCATAATTTATGTAAACATGTGAGAGTTATTAGGACCCTTGTCATTAGAATGTCCTTTTCCAGCTGCATATGTGAGTCTTAGTCTTGATCACCCCCTTCCAGAGAGTTTCCTTTCCCTGCTGTCCCTCTGGTCCCAGGTACTCTTGGGTCACAGGAATCCCTGGCGAGGCTTCGAGAGGCCAGTGGGTTAGGGTGGCCCCCAAGGGTGAGCATCAGCGAGCATCGGCGAGGCTGGTCCTTCTGGCCCTAGGCAGCTCCCAGCCAGCCATTACGGGGACAGGGTACCATTTGCCATGTTAGAATTCTACCAGTGGGTTTGCTGTCTACTTCTCCCTCAGACCAAACCTTCCTTGTGGGGTGGCTGCTGGCATACAACTCCGAATTTTCCCATTATGCCTGCTAGACGATTCTGGATGCCCAGTCCCCTCTGCCTAGTGGAATCCCATGTGATTCCACTCAGCTGATGGCATGCAGCTCTGGGGAACCGGGTGGGAGCCCAGGCCCACGCTCTCCTCTGGGAGGGCTTACTGGCTCAGGGCACTGGTCCCCGGGGAACAGCGCCCACGGTGGGACTCGGGCAGGGGGCACAGACAGCTTTCCTGGGCACTTTGAGGGCAGAGTCCCTAGGCGTGCCCCCAGCAGGTGCACGGTTGGGGCTGGCCTACTGGTGGAAAGAACCAGAGGCCTATTTCCTCACACCTGGCATAGACTTCAAGGCCGTTGTTTGGATGACACGTTTGCTGTCACACAGACTCAGACGTTCATGATACTAAGATGTTCTTATAGAAGATTAATCTTTGATTATATGTTTGACCAAGTTGCCCTGTACAAATCCAATTGCCATAGAAAACCAGTCCATGTCCCTTACTCTGCGGAGGCTGGCTTTCAGGACAAGCCAGCTGGAACAGGCCCCACACCTGGGGCTGCAAGCTGCTTCCAGAAGACGGGCAGGTGCCCGGTCACCTTCCCGCCAAATACCGTCTTTCCAACACTGCGATTTCGGTAATTTGTCCTTATAATAACACAATCTATTCCTTCATTTCTAATTTTAAACCAATGTGCATTTAAATTGTTTTGTTTACGATGCGCAACATCAGGAGGAGCTAATGCTGTCTAGCCTGCTGTGAGAAAGACCCAGCTCCAAGTTCAGCCTGAATTGTAGATGCTGTTTTTCACCCAAACCCCACCTCAGTGTCACCCACCCTTACCAACCTAGAATCTCTGTCCCCAAGTGAGCACAAGTACAAGGGGGTCCCCACGCCGGAAGCCCGAGACAGGGACGAGCCACCCTCCTCCCGGACGGGACGGCCGGTGCTGACCCCGCCCCTCTCTGTATTTCCACCTCTGAGCCATCAGGGTGCCTTTCTTCCGGCTCCGGGTCTGAGTGTGAGGCCTCACTGGCCGGATTCCAGGGCTGTCTGAGGCTCATCTCCATTAACGCCCAGGAGGTGGACCTGATCTCCGTGCAGCGGGGCGTGCTGGGGAACTTCAGCAGCCTGGACATAGACTCCTGCGGCATCCGAGACAGGTGAGCAGCTCGCACGCCCTGTGCTTGGGCCTGTGATGGCTGATCACAGGCGCCCACAGGTGGGTGCGCATCCGCTCCCTCCGGGTTCTGGTATCCCCCTCATACCCCTTTCCCTCGCTGCTCACGGGGAGTCCAGCAAAGTGAGAAGACTGTGTTTGTAACTGTGTACAACCCCTTCCTCGGCACGATGGGATTTGGGAGGAAGGAGCTTTCTCTTGGCAGCTATTCTCCGGTGTTCACAAGCTTCTTCATCCAGAGCACGCCGTGTAGACATCGTGGCGATGTCCACGGCGAGAGGGTCCATAGCATGTTCTTGGACAGCAGGAATCATGATTATCAGGTGCAGGAGACCAGAATCCTGCTGTGGTCAGGGTGGGGTGTCCGGGGGCGGGGGGGAGCCAAACTGCCCCAGGTCCGCAGGGGCTGCAAGGACGGGCCTGCCACGGGGACAGGTTGTTAGGACCCAGGAAGGGATGAGCAGCTCCCTGAGGACCAGGGGTGACCTCAGAGGTGTGTCTGGGGAGGAGAAATAAGGAAAATGCAAGAAGTGGGCAAGGGAGGAAGAAGGTCAATGTCACTGAGGCAGGAAAGCCAGGCTTTAACACGGGGGTGATTTGGGGAGACAGGCTGGCCAGCGTTTTCGTCCTGAAAATGCTAACATATTTTTGGATAAATGCTACAGGCTGAGAAACCCCTTCTTCCTTTGCATGAGCAACTCTGCCTGAATTCACGTGTACCTATTCTGTCTCTTCGCAGCTTAGTCCCGTTTCAGTGTTTGTTGTATAACGATCAGAGTTCAGTGGGAGCTTCACAAAAGTCATTGTCACCTGCAGGACACATGGGCGCCTGGGCAGCTCAGTCCAACTCTTGGTTTCAGCTCAGGTTATGGCCTCAGGAGCTTCACTCAGCGGGGAACCTGCTGGAGATTATCTCTCTCCCTTTGCCCCCAATCCCCCTCTCTAAAATAAATAGATAAATCTTAAAATAATAACAGCAGGGGCACCTGGGTGGCTCAGTGGGTTAAAGCCTTTGCCTTCGGCTCGGGTCATGATCCCAGGATCCTGGGATCGAGCCCCACATTGGCCTTTCTGCTCAGCAGGGGTCTGCTTCCTCCTCTCTCTCTCTGCCTGCCTCTCTGCCTACTTGTGATCTCTGTCTGTCAAATAAATAAATAATAATCTTTTTAAAAATAGTAATAATAACAGCAACACACGTCCCCACCAGTGAGTGACTCACTCTCTCAGACGTGCTTTCCCCACATGCTCATTCCACTCATGGTGGGGGGAATGACCCTTCTCTGGCAAAGGGGGACTGTGGCCAGTACACCAGCAGCCTCATTGCTGGGTTACCAGGCCTTCAGGGAAATGCCGCATCCGGTGTAGGGCACAGGCACCCAGGGCACCTGGCCTGTGGGCTCGCACACCCCCAGATCCATACTTGGCGGATGGGCCACTGGGGGGTATAGCTGCCAACAGAAAGGGGGCCTGGGGCGACTGAACATGGTTCCAGCGTCCCTGTCCGCTGCTACCTCGGCTCTTGGGAAATTTCTCTAACATGCAGCTTTTAACAAGCAATCAACGGGGACCAGTTTGTGCATAAAACGCTTATAGTAAAAGCAGGTTTTTAACACAAACACAGAAACATGTCATCCGACATATAAAGGTTCTTTGTCACATATGCCAGTTTACAGAAAGATCGGGTTGCGGTCAGGGCTTAAACTAGAACTTCGTCTAAGGCTGCAGAGAGGATACAAAAGTCACAGGATGACTGCACCCTTACACGCGGTGCCCCTGGATGGCGCTCTGTTTTGATATCCTTCAGCTTTGACAGTGTCTCTTGTACCCCTGTCTGTACTCCGACTGGGAAGAGCTGGGCACTCATGTGTGTGAAGCTGTCTGTTGCACATGTCTGTTCCCGTGTGCGTGAACGCATTTCTTATTGGTCGCTGGTCCCCGCTGACCTGGAAGGACAGTCTGCCTTCACTTCCAGCTTGAGGGACATTTGGGTTCCATCCAATGTCAGACTGTGACCATGAAGTTGCTGTGAGGCTCGGGAGAGGCTCAGACACTAGTCCATCTGAGGTCCACTTCCACTGTCCTTGAGCAAACACCAGAGGGGACTGGCCGGACAGGGTTCAGGACAGACCTAGGTTTGGGAGTGTGAAGCCCCTTGCCCAGGGTGATGGTGCAGCGTCCAGCCCCCCAGCAGCACAAGGGAGACCCCGGTCCCTGCAGGTCCCCGCCACCACTCACTCAGGTCACTCTTCCATGCACAGCCTGAGAAGAGGCACGTGGATGCCTCTCCGTGGTCTGGGTCTGACGCCTCGCTGCATCTAACCTGCAGAATCGTCCCCTCGAGTCCTCTGCATGCTTTTTAGGGTGTGTTTGTTTCCTTATTGAGTTTTGAGAGTCCTTTATCAGATAAAGGCTCTTTCTCAGCTTTGTCTTCTTACTCTCTGAACAACATCTTTTGAAGAACACAAGCTCTTGCTTTACACAAAGTCAAATGTACCCTTTCTTTTCTTTTTTATGGATCTTGCCTTTGATATCTTACTTATAAAGTCCTTGAGGGGCTCCTGGCTGGCTCTGTCGGTGGAGCCTATGACTTCTGATCTCGGGGTCATGAGTTTTAGCCCCACACTGGGTACAGAGATTACTTAAATAAACAAAACTTGAAGAAAATGGAAGTCTTTGAGTAATCTGAGGTCACGAGGGTTTTCTGCTATGGTTATTCGGAGAAGTAGGTGAGCTGAGACAGATGCCCTGTGAGCGGGTGGCCCCTCCCTAGTCTCTCCTTTTTTTTCCATTCTTTCTCTCAAAATGCTCCATGTGGCCACAGTCCGTCACGACACAGGGTCACGGTTGGCTTCTGCAAGTGACTTCGGTCCCCAGCCACACGCAGCACCCACGTGTTGCTACTGTGGCAGGAAGCGGGCTTCTCCAGTGGACAGAGGAGCACACGTGTCAGTCCGATGAGTCAGGGTTCGTCAGCCCGGGTCTGGTCGCTTGGTCATCATGGGCTGGGGGTGGCCGCTGTCCACTCCTCTATGTTCCTGCATGTCGACTAGCAGGACCAGGTCTCCCGAAGACCAGGGGTCCCACGGAGCCCTCCTCTCCTCCCAGGTGTTTGCCCAACTGCTGTGAGCATGGCGGCAGATGCTCCCAGACCTGGACGGCCTTCCACTGCAACTGCTCCGGCACGGGCTACACGGGCGCCACGTGCCGCCAGCGTGAGTGCTCTCCCCGCCCCCACCCCTCCTCTCACAACGGGGCCTGGGTTTTAGGAATGTGACCCACTGAAAGTCCAGGGTCTGATCCTCGGGGCGTAGGTGGGGCCAGGACCCAGTCTCACAAAGACACGGGGTGAGGGGGAGACAAAGATCAAGAAGGGCTCCAGGTTGCCCACCTTCACATGCTGTCTCTGAGTTGCCCATGGGGGAGGGGAGAGAAGGTTCTAGAACCAGAGTCCAGTGCCCAACGGGAGGAGGAGCCCCCATGGCCCTATCTCCTCTCATCCATCCCCCATCACCCCCCAATACAGCAGGTGCCTGGTGGCTGTGCTTCAATGGACTGATGTTTCTAGTTCGACTCTTACAAGTAACTGTCCGTCCTCAGGTGATAAGTGAGCCGCCAGACCCCCCTGAGTGGGTGTCACCATTGTTCTCCCCAGCAGAGGGAACGCTGGCAGGTCCCCAGTCACCCGCTAGTGAGGTCGCTCTGAGACACAGTCAGAGGGGATCTGACTCGCTCAGTCACCCCCTGCTCTTAATCAGTGTGGGAGGGGAGAGGCGTGGGGACACATTCACAAAGAACAAAGGTTCACGTGTTCCAGTAACGTCTGCCAACAGGTGACATCCAGGCAGACACTCGGGGTCTGGTTCCTGGTGATGGGACAGTGCATCAAATTCTGCACTGGGCCAGGAAATCGTATTTGCCTGGAGGGGCTCACCAGCAGTACAGGTCTGACTGCTGCACACTTTTCTTCTCCTTCCTTCATTACCTATCACACACATGCCTTTCAACAATCGTTCTGCATTTTCAGATTTGGTCACGTTTCCTCCCAGGGGGTGACTGTTTGCTATGGGGCCGAACGTGGGGTTTCCCTCACCTCCTCCACCCCATTTCCGGTGACTGACTGGTAGTTCTCCCCAGCCCTCTACGAGCAGTCCTGCGAGGCCTACAAGCACAGGGGCGAGTCCTTGGGGAGATACTACGTGGACCCGGACGGCAGTGGACCCCTGCAGCCCTTCCCCGTGTTCTGCAACATGACAGGTGAGTCAGCAATTTCAACTCCTATTAAACACGAAAGCACAGCCGGTAAGTAGATCTGTACCTGGTTAGCAGCTTTATTAGGGTGCCCTTGTAAGAGTAGTTATTCAGCAAAAGTATTTGATATAAATCTTTAAAAAATAGCTCAGAAGTAAAAATTTATTATTATGTCATTATCAGGCATGTATTCTGTGGAACATTTAATAATATAATTTTGCCTATTAAATCCTAAAATAAAAGATTTTTCGAGACTTATCTGATTGCACTAATGGATGTGCAAGTCAAAAGCATTTTCACTTGTTTTTTCTTAAAGATTTTACTTATTTTAGAGAGAGAGAGGGCACAAGTGTGGGGTAGGAGAGAATCTGCAGCAGGACACCCCCCCCCACCAAGCAAGAGCCCACTGCAAGGTGCAGTCCCATGACCCTGAGATCATGACCTGACCCAGAATCAAGTGTGGGATGCTGAGCTGAGCCCCCTGACTCTGCCTTGTCACTATTCTGCCGTAAAAGTTGTGAGGGTTTCCACAGGACAAGTGACGGCCTCTGAGTCCTGGACAGGCAGCGTGTGCTTTTGAGTTCTTGGTTTTCTCTCAGACACGGGCGGCCTAGCTCTCTAATGGCTGCGTCTGTTTCTCTGACTGCGGCCACAGCCCCGTGTCTCGTCCACACTGGAGTCCACGCCTCCGCCCCTCGGCCCACACCACCCTGAGGCCCTCACGCCCCAGAAGGGACACCTTCCACACTGCCATCTCTGCCTTCCAGTGGGACATTAGCTCCCGTCTCTAGACGGGACTGCCTCCTCTTTAAATGTTCTACCTTGTTAAGTTTCAGTTAATCCAGATTCTGTGCACAAGGCTGGACACTGTCCCCCAAGATTTCACGTCCCCCCGGAACCTGCAAATGGGACTGGGTTTGGAAATGAGGTTTCCACAGATGAGGTCCAGCTGAGCGGCGGTCCCAGCGCAAAAGCTGGTGTCTGGACGAGGGAAACATGGACACGGGAGGGGAGGGGCCGTGTGAGCAGCCGAGGCCAGCCCGCATTCCCACGACACCACTGACTCTGCAGGAGGACACGGTCCCCCAACCCCTCCCTCAGGCTCTGGGCTCTGGGTATCAGTGAATCGCCCCAGATGCTGGAAGCCTCCAGGCTTCATGCCGGGTTTCGACAGTGGGTGAAGACAGCACACCCTGTTGCAAATTCCCTGAGAAGAGAACCATATCTGGATAGATTTTTTTTCATAATATTTGAATAGTTTAAAACCATGCCCATGAAATTTTTGATTTTCTGGCTCCTCAATTCTCAAGACACAATCTGGCTATTGCTGCCTTTAAGTAAAGACTTGCTCAAATGTGAACCAGGCAGGTCTCCCTCCAGAGGGTGTGGAGCGTCTGGGATGCAGCACGTGTGCAGGCGGGACAAAAGCCCTCCCGCAGCTGCCCAAACCGTCAGGGCCGGTGCCAACACAGGTCCGTGCCTGACAGACTGCTCAGCCTGGCAAACACTGAGGGCTAGTCTAAGGCCGGTGTCTGGGGACCCCTAGTGCCTGGGGCAAACATCTCCTCTAGGTATCTTCTGCCTGAGGCGGTGCGTGGCCACGCAGTCCCTGCTGCCCCTAGCATTCTGGGCAGACCACACACCCTGTGCCGGGAGCCATTCTGGGTGGGTGACAGCATGCTGCCTCGGGGAGAGGCCTGGTCCCAGCTCGTCAGCTCAGCACATGCTCCTGGGGGCCCAACACCAGACTGTGGGTGATACAATGGTGTGTGACTGACGACAGGGCTTCAACCCCAGGAGAGTGGGGATGCATCCTCATGTGTGTGTGCAGGCATGTGTGTGTGTGTGCATGTCATGTGTGTGTGCAGGTGTGTGTATGTGTGCATGTCATATGTGTGCAGGCATGTGTGTGGGCGTGCATGTCATGTGTGTGCAGGCATGTATGTGGGTGTATGTGTCATGTGTGTGCAGGCATGTGTGTGCGTGTCATGTGTGTGTGCGGGTGTGTGTGCGTGTCATATGTGTGCAGGCATGTGTGTGTGTGTCATGTGTGTGCAGGCATGTGTGTGGGTGTGCATGTCATGTGTGTGTGCAGGTGTGTGTATGTGTGTGCTTGAGACTCAGAGCGGCACTGAGGCAGGGCCCCAGACCTACTCCCACCTCCTTGGTCCTGGGAGTCATGTATCCCCTCTGTGCTGGGAACAGTGCAGCAGGAGACAGGGACCCGAAGTCCATGTTAGGGCTGAGAGTCGTTATGGCTCTGAGGACGTCCAGGGTCGTCCTTGGGGCGGGGGGAGCCTTGAAAGCCCTGGGAGTGGTCTCGGGAGATGCTGCACCAGGACCCCCTCTCCTGGGCTCTGGGTGTCTGCCTTCCTAGGGGCAGCAATGTTACCGTGTCCCTCATCCCTGAGAACAGGGTCAGGGGCCAAAGGCTCATGTTTCATGCAAGGGAAAGAAAACTGACATGTTTGTGGTGCTCACAAAATCTGCCAAAATCGTAATGGGAATCGGGCTATTTGGGAGGGAGGACCAGGAAGACAGCAGAGGGAAGCTGCATCCCTGGGGCTCCTCACAGGCAGCAACTGGAGGGCAGCCAGGGTGGGAGCAGAAGCCCCCCGTTCCCCCAGCATGTGTGCCCAGCAGTGTCAATAGAGGAACATGTCTCCAACACACCTGGTGAGTGACGGAGGCCTGTGTGACCCACCCAGGACAGAACACGGGTGGGGGCCACAGGCCATGGGCTCCTCATCTCCTGGGCACCGCTGGCTCATCACCACAAAAGAGGCATGGGCCACTGCCTCCCATCCGTGAGGACGTTCAGTGCAGATGGGGTGTCTTCTCGGTATCTATGAGGACCACGTGATGCCCTCGGGTCTCTGAGGCCGATTTCCACGCTGGAAATGTCTATGTTTCTCAGTTTCCTCCTGGGGATGCAGGCCCTGCCCAGCAGCTGTGCCGTGCTCCAATCTGGTTTGGTTTGGATTCACCTGCTGTGTGAACTCTGCCATCTGTGCTCTGATGTGTCATCAGGTCAGAGGAAGCATTCGAGTCAGAAACTGGAGCGTCTCATGGTAGAGTGAGTGTTGGGTTTCAGTCCAGATGAATCCAGCCCCGCATGGAACCAATGTGCCCCTCTGTTCCCCAGCCGTGTCCAGAGGGCAGCCCACAATTCCGCGTCACACAGGCTTCAGGATCCACTGTCACATGTGGACTCCAGTGTGACCCATCCCCAGCGACCCTAGGTCCATCCCCACGAGAACGTGGAGGCCCATGGCAGGTGACCCACACCCCCAGCCCACTCACTCCTGGGCTCCTGCAGCTTCAGAGCAGCAAAAGTCCTGAAGAAACGAGCCGCTCCAACTCTGGGATGTGCCCCCACAGTCCACACAGCAGGCAGCTCACACAGGACTCCCTGGTCAAGCTGTTCCATGGCCTGAAGTCCTCGTCTGATGCACACTGACAGCCACGGGCCGTGGATGTGGCTCAGGCAGGAATTCCAGACACACAGGATCAACAGGGGCCACACAAAGTAGCAAACCAACAGAACCGGGTCCATATGGCTGCTTTTCAGGCCTCTTAATTGGACATATACCAATAAAAAAGGGACAATTTAACCAATTCCTTCTCAGAGATGATGCTGAGTGACTGAACCACACAGAGAGAGTCCCAGCAATGGAATTAGAAGAATTGATGTCCCCTTGGACACCAGTATTCAGCATGCAAGATTCATATTCCAGCCACTGGGCCTGGTAGACAGAGGTGCCCCAGGTAGAAAGACGTGCCCCCAGGAAGACAGAGGTATCCCCGGAAGACAGAGGCATCCCAGGTAGACAGAGGTGTCCCAGGTAGACAGATGTGACCCAGGTAGACAGAGGTGTCCCAGGTAGACAGAGGTGTCCCAGGTAGACAGAAGTGGCCAGGGCTCATGGCACTGTCAAGGCCAGGGCATCTCGTCCTACAGAGCAGGGTCAGGTGTGGGTCCAGGAATGCCACTTCTGCATTCCTCTCAAGTCTGAATGGAGCAGGTGTTTGACGCCCCAGTGACCTGCAGAGAGCCCTCAGGTCAGAGCACATGAGAGGAGCACGGGCTGCTGACGATGTCGGGCTCATTCTCCAGCGAAGAAAAGAGTATTGTTCTAGTAGAAAAGCCATTGTTTGCCTTGCATTACTTTAAATTATTAGAGAAATTTAATAACGCAGTTATACGTCTTTTCTCTCCCATGAATGTTGTCTGGCTAAAAATCCAGAAATACCCACTTTCACTACAGGATCAGCTCAGACCTAACTGACACACATCATCACAGGAAGACCACTCTCTCCCATGATTTAAGGGTCAGAGTCCCATTTGTGTTGCCTCTGCATCGGCCCACTAGAAGGCCACCGGCAGTGCTGAGTGTCCCGCTCAGTGATGCTCCTCTCCTTTCTCTCTTGCTCCACCCGTGAGACGTCCCGTGGACCGTCGTGCAGCACAACAGCTCAGCCCTCACCAGGGTCAAGGGCGCAGACCAGAACAACCCCCACTGGGCAGTGTTCCAGTACGAGGCCAGCCTGGAGCAGCTGCAGGCCATCATCGCCCGTGCCAGGCACTGCCAGCAGATGCTGGAGTTCCACTGCAGGAGGTCTCGGCTCCGGGACCCACAAGGTAGGTGCCCACAATGTGCATAGGTCAGCAGCCTCTGCCAGCCCCTGCCAGCCCCTGCTAGCCCCTGCCAGCCCCTGCGAGCCCCACCTCCCTTGCTGAGGCGTAGGTGGAGGCAGCATGGAGTGCAGGTCTGGCTTGATCCAGGGGAAGATGCTTCCCTTTCTCCCTCATACCCAGACTGCTTCTCAATGCTGCTTTGGGCTGTGCCTTCCTTCCTTCTGATTACCTCACTGAGGCGCTGTTTCTTGTGTCTTCCTGGTCCTCACTGCTCTTCTCCTGCTCTGGCCTTGATTTTTCAAACCATCTACTGCTTCACTCTTTATGAAGGCATATGTCTTTCTGGACATGGCTTCTACCATGCATGCTCCTACTTGGGATACTCTCAGGCCCTCTGCACACCCCCTTCAGGGTCCCAGGACCAAACTCCACACTGGCTCATCAGCTCCCAGTTTCCCAGTGTGGATGCAGGGAGTGGAGACCACACAGCATTTATGACACAAGCTCATATTTGAATTTTGCAAATCAATCCTCTTTTCATCCATGAGGAAAATGGTAAGAAAGTGTATATAGCCTCAGATTAAAGCTAGTTCTCCTGAGAAAGAGCAGTTGCTGGTTGAAGGGAAGGATGACCAAGGGCTCCCGCTGGAGGGCCGGGCTTTCCCAGGCAGAACCTCTACCTCCCAGTCTCTATAGTACTTACCAATTTGAAAATGCAACCAGAGGCCCTTGGTGCTCTGACAACCTTTGGAGAGTCACTGTTGGTGGGAGAGAGAAGGGATATAGAAAACACACTTAGAAGACGCAGCCCGGTGATGTCATTTCTCCCTGGTTTGAAAGCCCAATGGTGAAATAATTAAAATTTTAAAAAGTGTTATCCAAATATCTATTAAATATTTTAAATGCCATTAGCCTCCTAGCAATGAGCTATCAGCTTAATTTGGAAGTAATTCATCTTAGATGCCTTCTTGCACATCTCTGTTCTGGCCACACAGGGAGGTGGTAGTGGCCACATATTTTCTTGGGAGCGGCTGTCTGTCCCAGGTGGAGAGATCCAAATCTGTCAGGGAGCGGGACGGACTACGGCACTGCCACACCCTGGGTGCTCAGAGTCTCTTGGTGGCCATGCAGCCACTCACCGGCACGGAGGAACGTCCACACAGCACCACCTTCCACCAGCCCCGTGGGTGCGCCTCCCAGGGCACCCTCACTCATCACTCCCTCCCGGGGATTGGGGCTGCTGGGGTTCGTGGAGATGTGGTCCGTCTCCTCCAGTGGCCTGAGTTGTAATATGGTGGCCGTGGGCTCTGGTCCCATGGGGGCGCCGCTGCTTAGGCTTTCAGATCAGAAGATGTGCTCGGCCCGGGGGAAGAGGGTTCACCCGTGGAGGTGTGACTGGCTGTTCAGCACAGTGATGCAGACAAGCCTCAGCAGGGACCAGCCCCACACAGTGCCCACAGGAGCCCACAGCCTGGACTCAGAGGGGAGTCCACAGCCTGAGCCTTGGAGAGGAAAGGAGAGAGAAGGAGCCTACTTCTGGACACCCACCCGTCTGTGCCGGGTTGTTTCCATCCAACAGGAATTCAGGTCCGCAGCAGGTGTCACTTCTAGTGTAGCTGCCAGTGTTTTAGCCCTCAGGACAGCTCACCTTTTAATCTAGTTCTCAAAGAAATCATGTAATTTGGCTGATTAAAACTTATTAATGCCATGATGGAGAGACTTGGGTACTTCTGTTTATTTTCAGTGCAATCAGTCTGATGTCGTTGGACAAACCTGAGCTGGGTTAGAATTGTCCCAGCAACACCATCCTGTTACAGCGCTAAGAACAGGTTCTTTTATGGTGCAGACTTGTTCTTGGCTGCCGGTTTCTTAGTAATGAGTCGTCTCAGGGAGGCAGGGCTTGGGGGCCAATCAGCAGTCACTTTCTCAAACCTGTCTTTCAGATGGAACACCTCTGAGTTGGTGGGTTGGAAGCACCCATGGGACACGCACTTACTGGGCAGGCTCCATGCCTGAGGCCCAGACGTGTGCTTGTGGACTAGCGGGGAACTGCGTTGACTCCCAGCATCTCTGCAACTGCGACGCAGACCAGGACGAATGGTGAATTGCATGTGATTTCCATCCACAAGACGGGCTTTCCTGTTGCTCAGAATGTGTATGTTCAGGGAGATGCTACACAAGCCAGGCCAGGGGTCAGGGGGAGGAAATCACACCCGAGAGGGTAAAAAAACATCTATGGTGATAAAATATGATACTGTTCATCTGAATGATTAAGATCAATGATTTGCTGGTTTGCTTTCTTTTCTTCACTTCCTGTTTCTTACTTCTAATGCCTTCATCTGGGGCAGGGACAGGCTCCCCCCCAACAAGGGCAGATCACCGATAACAAGCCCCAGGTACCCACCACCAGCCACCACCTCGAGATCGGCCTCAGGTGGTGGGCTGCTCCACCTGCTCACCCCTGCCCAGATTACTGCTATGAAAACCCACATATCACACCGTCTTACCCCCCAATATTCTGTTATCTTGATAAATCCACGGGACTCGCTAATATTTTTTGTTCAATATGACATCAGCCTCATTATCATTTCTAATGGTTTTGAATCCTGCCCCATGAAGTTCACTTAAGATGTATCTTTTTGACGGGACATAGTTTCTAAAATGTCCCTCTGAGACGAGGGACATGAAGCAGTCCCTGGTCAAACAGGTACAGGGAATGGTGCTCTGTGGGGGTGCTGCCTGGGGAAGCGGGCTGGGCCTGCATACCCCGGCTTGGAGAGCGAGTCCAAAATAATGGGATCACATCGCTGGTCAAATCAGGTTATGTTTAAAATCATATATATCACACGGAGATCACACTTTGGAAATACTAGCCTACGGAGTGCCACAGATGTGAAAATGGTCCTCCACATATGATATGGAAAAGCTGTTTCATGTTGATAGAACATCTGAAATTAGAAAATTGGTTACTTACACTTGAGGCTAAAGAACTTGCATGGCGTATTGATTTTTTAAATTTCTTTGTAAAGTGGAAAGGTTTTGAAATCTCTGGGATTCATGTTTCAAATGTATCCGCAATTTAAAAATACTCCCCTTAGCTCAAACGCTTCAGGTACCACATTTATACGCTACTCTGGGCACAGATCCTGGACACAGAATCACCTTTAAAGGAACAAAGTTTGATCTATGGGATCCATCTGGCTGTAGAATGTCTGTTACACTCAGGAATCAAGACAAAATCGGGATGCTGTGGAGTGGGGGAGTAAGGAGACGTTTCTGGCTACATGGCTCAGAGCAGGACCCTTGGCCATTAACGTGATGTAGGAGTGGAGGAGGCCTCTTGGGCAGGGGTGAATGGCTCTGACAGTCGGGGTCTGGGAAGGAGCAAGACTGAAAACTGAAGACCATCTATGGACAAGACATGGGGGTGAGACATGGTGGGGGCAGTGTATCTGTGGTCTCCTGTCAGTGATGAACAGGGTGTCCACCAGGGAGAAACCCCAGAAAGCTGCAAGACCTGGTGTCTTGTCCAGAGGGCATGAGCCCCCTTCTGCCTTCTGACCCCTGATGCCTTCCCTGTGGCCCCTGTGACTCATTCCCACTGGAAAGATGTTTCTGGATATGCAGCATCACTGATCCTTCTGGATATTGCCCCAAGATCCACTTGTAGAACCTCTGCTTCCTGTCTGCACGACGTGGAGTCACGGGGTTAGAGCCCCTGGGAGCAACAGTAACCCAGAGCCACAGACGGCGGGCCACCTGAGCACCTCACACCAGTGAACCAGGGGACAAAGGAGAGAGTTCCTTGTTCACAGCTGCAGAGGACTGTGTCTGACGTGCTGCGCTGTGCTGCCTCTATGCAACTGGGGTGGAGAGCACAGCCTAAATCCAAAGAATTCTCTGGTCTTCTCTGGCACCGACTCACCCAGGACATGGCAGTCACAGCAACCACAGCCTGGCAGGGGAGAGGCTGAGGTCAGAGCCTCAGGAAAGCCATATTCAAGACGCTTCAAGGTGGACAGCTCACCCAGGAGCAGCGCCCCAAGGCAGAGGAGTGCCCACGGTGGGTGGTACGAGGGGGGCTGGTACGTGCGACTTGAGATCTCAGAGCCAACAGCAGGGCGGAGGGCTTGGCCCACTGGGAACACTACCGGCCACCGCCCTGGAGAGTCAATCACAAGACAGAAAGGAGCCGATGTGGTCACAGGGGATCAGTGCAGTGCAAGGGATGGGCTGTAGCAAGCGCCCCGCCCAGGGCCCCCAGATGCTTTGTGCCTGCCCCAGACACCTCCCTTCCCTCTACCTGGGGGCAGTCATGGACTTCAAGGATGTGCTTGGCCTAAGCAAGCCACGCTGATGCTCCAGAGGGCTGACGCATCCAGCATGCCCACCATTAGTCCGAGGGACAAGGCGTGAGTGGGCAGTCTTCACACTACGGTTGCAATGTGTCTGTTAGTCTGAAATTCGTAAAATGAAAGATTAAAAATCTGTAAATGAACTCAGGGGGGTGGGTGTGTGTGTGTTTGTGTGTGTGTGCATGGGTGTGAGTTGGCAAGCTAATTCTCTGATTTAAATGGAAAGAAAAGCATCAAAAAGAGTCAAGACCATGTTGAAGAACAAAGCTAGAGGGCCTTTCCTACTGGGTCTGAAGAGAATGTGATATTGGGGCAAAGACAGAGGGACAGTTACATGACAGGACAGGGGAAAATCCAGGTACAGAAAGGATGGTCCTTTTTTTTTTTTTTAAGATTTTATTTATTTGACAGAGAGAGATCACAAGTAGGCAGAGAAGCAGGCAGAGAGAGAGGGAAGCAGGCTCCCTGCTGAGCAGAGAGCCCGATGTGGGGCTCGATCCCAGGACCCTGAGATCATGACCAGAGCTGAAGGCAGAGGCTTTAGCCCACTGAGCCACCCAGACGCCCCAAGGATGGTCCTTTTAATAGAGCTGAGTCAATTAGATAGCCATATGAATAAATTAAATTTTGGCCTTTATTTCACACTACACAAAAACCAATTCCAGTCAGATTTCAGATCAAATATCAAAGATGAAAAAGTAGATTTTAAAAGAAAACATAGCCGAGGATCTTCCAAAACCAAATCTCCAAAGGGTAACATTCTACATTTTCATTTTCACGTGTGCCCTAATCTCTCTCTCTCTAGCTCTCTCTCTCTCTCACGCACGCACACAATTTATTTATTTATTAATATCATTGTGGGCTTTTGAATTTTTACTTAATTCACTGTGTTATAACCCTTTCCTGCCATTTTTAAATTTCATGCTTAATTTTTTCTAGATTTGACCAGTGGGAGTCATTTCAAGCTATGCCCTTTTAATATGTTAATATGTGTCTATTCTTTAGCATTTTCTTACTTTTGGCACAATACGAGATGCCAAACTCGTACTTTCTCTGCTGCAGCTTTGGAATCGCCATTTCTACAAGCTCTGGTTCCTTTTAGGAAAAAATGGTACTTGGGTATCAGTACTTGGAATTAGGTGTGCTCAGTACTACTGGAATGTCTTAGAATGCATGAGCTCACCAATCCCATTACACTGCCATGGGATAAATTCTAACCATACTCTTTCCGTAATTGTAACTCCCTTTCCAACAACAAGGAGCCTGGTCCTCGTTTTCTACAAAGCATGTACTTCTATTTTCAGTCTTGGAATTTGCAAAAAGTGGTATCGGAATCACTAACCCATAACTTGAGGTGGGGGGTGGAGGAGAAAGACAGAGAGGAAGCCTACTGATAAAGCTAACATTTCCTTAAAGGTCTGGGGTTTTCTTTTCCTTCCTTCCTTCCTTCTTTCCTCCCCCCCCCCTTTTCTTTCTTGACTTCAGGTAGATCATTTAGCACACGTAGTGTAAAAATAGTCACAGACTAGTTCTTGGTCCCTCCTTCAGTGTAGCTATGCTATAAATGGTTATCTGTGATTTGTTTCATTCATTTATGTTTGTATTTCATTTTAAGTTATTCCCATCCTTGTTAACGCTATTGCATTATTTGTTTTATTCCGAGTGTTCTAGCTTAGTAGGTGAAAATATGACGGTTCTAAAAGTAAACTGAACAAAGTTTTCATCTTTGTGTATATCCCCATCCCCTTCCCCACCTCCGTCTCTATCTCCGTCCCCACCTCCATCCTCATCTCCACACGGCTGGCCCTGCTCCTGCAGATTCAGGGCACTAGCTGCTCATCAGAGCCTCCACAGTCTATAAATCAGAAACCCACACAGAACTGATGCCCCAGAGTGCCTGGGTGGTTCAGTGGGTTAAGCGGCTCTGGTTGTGATCTCAGGATCCTGGGATCGAGGCTCACATTGGGCTCTCTGTTTGGTGGGTGGGGAGCTTGTTTACACCTTTGTTTCTGCCTCCCTCTCTGCCTACTTGTGATCTCTCTTTTTCTCTCTCTCTGTCTCTGTCAAATAAATAAATAAAATTAAAAAAAAAAAAAAAGAAGAAGAAGAGGAACTGATGTCCCTTCTGATAACAGGAGGGTACTGCAGAAACTGAGCACAGCCCTCTGGTGCTGGAGAAACGGGACCGGCCAGGAGGGGCTGGTGCCTGCCTCGCACCATCCCCAGAGACATTGCTGTGTCTCCACTGCATGCTCACTCTGCAGAGCACGGTGACAGCCAGGCATCCTTGCCATGTCTCCTGGATGGAGGGCAGGAACTACACATGCCCCTGTGCCTCGTCAGGGCGTGAGCAGAGGGCACGTTTCCCAAGCACCTTCCCACACGCGGTCTCATGGACCACAGTTAAGACAACATTGCACCCAATTTTATCCCCAAATTGGTTTCAAATAAGTTTTAAAAATTATAAAATCAGTAAGGAGGGACAAAATAAAAACAAGGTTGTTATTAAAAAGCAACAATAATGAAAATAAAGTTCTGAGCAAAAAAAGTTTGTATTTACATGTTGTATAGAATATTTTGTATTGCTAATAGGTAATACACCAAATGTAGTGACTTCCCCTGATACCTAATACCACAGAAGACATAAAAACTTCATGCGAGTCCTGTGCTGGCACTATATTTAGAACAGTTAGCTGTTTCATCAGGTCGGAATGTGACCTCAGCTGTGCCCAGATGACCCCACTTTTGAATCTGCCACCTGCCCCCTGTGAGGCCAGTGGTGTGGGCACTGTCCGTGCTTGCAAACCCAGTAAGGGTCATGCGTCAACATTTGGTGGCTGAGCCTATGCACTGGCCCCATGCGGCATCAGTGGGTGTTTTCTCCCCCAGGACCAACGATACAGGTGTGCTGTCCTACAAGGAGCACCTGCCCGTGACACGCATCGTGGTGGCCGATGCAGCCCGTCCAAGCTCTGCTGCAGCCTACAGACTGGGGCCTCTGCTGTGCCAGGGGGACCGTAAGTAAGGTCCACGGGGCCTCTTTCCTGGGGGCAGCTGGTCAGCAGGACAGTGAGGGAGCTGCAGTGTGCTGAGCTGTTGCTTCCCGCTGGGGTGCCGATGAAGAAGTTGTGTCCCTTTGCAGACAGGGAAAGCATTAATGCTGTGTCGCTCTTACTCAATGATACAAACCATCACTAGGGAGCGTGGTGGCAGGCCTGCGGCCAGGAAGCTTCAGAGCCCATCCACTCAGAGCCGCCAAGGGCTCCCAGAGAAGGCTCTCTTCGCGGTTCAGGATTATCGTGAGACTCCTGCGAATTTCCTCTGTTCATTCCATTTCTCAGTTAGGGTTTTAGTCTGGGTGCAGGCAAGGAAGACAGTGGTCGTGTTTGAGCCCTGCAGCCTTGGGGACTGCTGCCAGATGCTAGGTGGGAGTCAGGTCGGGGCACAGGCCTTCGGAAAAGAATTTGAGAGCTGTTGTGTGTGTCGCTCATTGTTCTTGGTTTCATCAGGTTTGGGGAGAAATTCGTTCTGTGCTCCACTCCATCCCACCATCTGTACTCAAAGTCCGTGGGCATTTTACCTACGGGAAAAGAGGTGGTCTTCGTTTTCTGACGACCTAAACTGCAGAGCCATTTTAAAATCTTTGACATCGGCATTCTGCAACCCATTTCATTCAATTAATTTTTCAGATAATTTATTCCATTAAAATGTTAAATGTGATCTGAACATCTGCCTTGGTGCTACTGCCAAAGACATGCAGTTAGGAAGCCTTGTTCTCAGCGTTCTGTGGTCGGACAAGCTGTTACTGAGCCCTGCAATTGGCTCCTCATTTTGTCAGCAGTGGTTGGAGCAGCCGTCTGGGGCTCGAAGCTGCACAGGGCACATTAATATTCAAGGCATGCACAGCAGTAAGCAGCCCATGGCAGAGGATAGGCTCACAAGACAAGGAATGATTTCGTTAATTTCTCCTCCATTTGGCACTGCTCCATCAAAACCATTCTGGGTGCAGGTGCACTGATCCCATTTTCAGAGATCCTGGACAACAGCCTCTACCGGCCTCCACAGCGCAGGTCCCAACAAGGGTCCGGGCACGTCGACAATTTTTAAATGCTTACGGCTGCTGATTGCCTAGCTTTCCTTTGGATTCGATTCTCTGATTTCCCTGGCCACCCCTCCCCACCCTCCCCCTCCTCCATCTTCCTTCCCCACTCCCATTTGATCCACAAATTACATGAGCAGAATTATGGGAAGACACATTATGAAACCAAAACGAAAAGAGCATCCTGCCTGCTCACAGGCCAAAGAAGAGAGGAAATATTATCCAGTCAGTCAGATAACGATGGAGTGTGGCCAGTGGTGCATCTGGGTGCAAGACAGAAGGCCATCACTGTCCTCCCGGGGCAACAGAGAGAGAATAAGTCCATGCACACACGTGTGATGACGCATGCACACAATGGGGAGAAGGCAGGACACAGAGTGGGGGTTCAGGAGGCCTCCCTGGAAAGGACCCACTGATGAAGACCAGCAGGACCAGGAACATGCACCAGTGCAGGGAAAGCATCCTGAGCAGAGTGGGTGGATGGTTGCTGGCCCAGGGTCCTGGCTGCGTCAGAGAGCCACAAGGGGAATTTGCTTAAAGGTAGATGCAGATTGATGTGAGCTGTGAGCAAATTCAAGGTAGCCAAGGGCGGGGTCCAGACAGCAAAGGATGGAGCTGCCATGGATGACATGGGCTATTCTGGCCTGGTGACATGAACAGGCTGGTCCAGATGTCTGTGGGGTGAACACAGACAGGCAAGACGGAGGGCCTTGGCCCTGCTCACATGGTGTCCCTGGAGAGGCTGCCCACTATCTGTGGGATTCGTGTGAGGACAGGTCTCCTGGATGGTGCATGTCCAGAGAGAAGGGAAGAGGTCCAGGACAGAGCCCTGCAGAGGTCAGGGGATGGAGGGCAGCCTGGCAATTCTGGGCAGACACTGCCCGAGGGAGGAAGCCCAGAGACTGGGAAATGTGCAGGGAAGAGGCTGACAGCACAGGAAGGTGGGAGTGGCTGTCAGACCTCCTGGGCCCCAGCCCCACTCAGCCACAGCACTTCCATCCCAGATATGCAAGAATTCATGGCAGATGGTGCATGCAGAAAACTATGGGAGCATCACAGCAAGTTACTTACGTTTTCTCTTGCCCCTAAACTAGGGTGGGAGGGCTGGCGAACCTCTGGGCCCGAGGTTACTTCTTTCTACCTGCATTGGACCTGCTGGATCCAACTGCCCTTAAAGTAAACATGTCTGTGCTGTAGATAGTAAAGAACCTGTTGTATCTTAGGAACACCAGTAAGCTTCGTAGCAGCTGCCAACATTAGGGGAGTTTCCCACAGACCCAGAAGGGAACGCAGGCACTGAAGCCTGAGGTGGCTTCTCAGTCTGCTTGCCGTGTGAATAGCTGTAGGAGTAATTCTTACTTCTGTGAGCTCCTTGAATGTCTGCAGGTGCCTCCCCGACACGGGGCAACAGGTCTCCTGCACAGATGCGTGTGATGAGCTGTGTTCCCTTCCAGCTGGCCTAAAACCAGAACTGTCCTTATAGCCAGCCCCATGGTTCACTGTTTTCATGTGCATTTTCCTTTATATTTGATCCCAATTGTTACTTTCAAAAACATTACAGATTTCAAGAGGAGCCACTGAAGTATTGGATGGACACATAAGGGTTTATGTCCCAAAGCTGAAGCAGTAACCCTTAGTGTTTTCTCCTTAAGAAGCTGTGTTTAACAGTCTCTTAAATGATCAGAAAGATGGATTTGGCTAGAAAAATCTCAGTCAGTTTAGCAATTTTGTAATTTATACTTCCACTTTTGAGGAGCAGACTTTTTATTTTCATATACTTTTAATTTTTAAAGTAAACATCTTTGTTTTATAAAAACAGTGTCCCTTTAACATGGTCTCTATTCCTTTTTAAGTAATAATTATTGGGATAATTTATTAATAGGTCAAATAAAAGCTTAGAAAAGAAAATATTTATGAAATCAGCCTTAACCCAGTCAGGCTAACAGAGCTGATTTCCCTGACTGGGCAGTGTCTGTCTATACAGCCATATTTCTCACACATGTGTGCACAGGACACACACACTGTCTACAGATACACAGTCCATGTGTTACATTGTATATATAGTAATGTTACATATATAATATATACAGTACATTTTGTATACGTATCTATATTAAAAACATATGTAATGCTACATCTCTTTCTTATGTAAGTAACCATTCTATATCACACAGGTGCACCCGCACACACCCATCTATATGCACATGAGATAAAGGTTGCCTTCAAGCAGGCCTGTTATCAGATCCCTACCTTTAAGGTCCATATGATAATGTGACTCTTTCCTGGGTGGCCCACAGCCCTTCCTGTCAGACCCCCCAGAGCAGGGCCCACGTAGGTCTGCTCCTACAGAACTCATGGCTCCCACCCGTGAGTTCCTGGACCCCGACTTCACACCCAAGGCACAGAGGACCCAGGCCCCTGAGGGTGCAGGCGATAGATGGGCACTGGGTCACCTTGTCCAGTTCCACCAACAAGAGCTCGGTGACCAAATAGTGTCCGTATTAGTTCAAAGGCTTCAGCCACATAGAAGATGAGAGGTGCCCCCCCTCCGACTCACTCATTGCAGAAACGTGTAGCCCACAGGAAACAGATTCTAGCCTACTAGATTAAACCAGTCCCCAGAGCTTCCCTTTGGTCTACTTACAAAACTGAAATGAAATGAAAGATATGCTTTTGTTGTTGTTTTTTCAGGTATAGCATTCAGTGATTAATCACTTACGTACAACACCAAGTGCTCCTCATGACAAGTGCCCCTCTTAATGCCCATCCCCCATCTAGCCCATCGCCCATCCCCTGCCCACCTCCCTCCAGCAGGCCCGTTTGTCCTCTGTTGTTAAGAGTCTGTTTTGTGGTTTGCCTCTTTTTTATTCCCCTATGTTCATCCGTTTTGTTCCTTAAATTCCACACACGTGTGAAATCATGTGATATTTCTCTTTCCCTGATTGACTTACTTCACTCACCATAACACCATCCATGTCATTGCAAACGGCAAGATTCCATCCTTTCTGACGGCTGCGTAAATACTGTATGTTTACACCACGTCTTCTTTATCCGTTCATCTGTGGATGGACATGTGGGCTCTTTCCATAATTTGACTATTGTTGATACTGATGCTGTGAACATGGGGATGCAGGTACCCCCTTGAATAGTGACTCAAGATAAACCTTTAAAACCGTTTTCTCTAATTTGGGATTTTAAGCCCAAACATTCTTAATGACCAGTCAGCTCGTGTTTGGGAAGAGTCCTTCTTTTCTCTTTGGTTCTGTCCTAAGTCTCCTTCATGAACCAGACCAGGACCTGCCCCTGGGAAGAACTGTGCAGAGGAAAACTTACCTCACCTTACCTAATTATCCTCTAGAAAAACAAAACATTCCCAAAATGCATCTCCACAGAAAGCTAGCAAAGGGGCTGTTGGCTCCACATGAGTCCCAGGAAAACCTGAGAACTGACATCTTGATTTGCCCCCCACCCCCAGCCAGAAAGCCACAAAGCAGACCAGCTTGGCAGGAGGTGATGCTGGCTAGAGACACACAGTGCAGAGGCTAGCCAGGACTGCGTCTGTCCTCTGGACATGGAGTGGAGAGGTATTTGAGGTGGCTGTTTTCTGACCATGCATGAGCTTATGCTCCAGGAAAAGTGATTCAGACGTGAGTGCTGTCAGGTATGGGGCCTCAGAGCCGGGATGCAGGGTCATCACGGCCCAGGCTGTGCACCATGCCCAACCTCAGGTTCAATAAGAGGCAACCCCAGCAAGAGGGAGGCCAGGACATACAAACTCAGAAGAAAAGTGCGGAGGAGCCCAACCAGAGGGTGGCTCCAAGTCACACTGCATCACAGGATCACATGTTTTTGAAAGTTCATTTCCATCAAAGAGCTAATCCTTGGGAAGAAGCTTTTTATCTTTGAGAGGTTTTAGTTTCTTTATTTTTCATTGACTTTGAGCGATAGGAGATGCTGTGGCAAAAACCAGTGTGGGTGGTTACTTTCCACCCATCTTATCAGGACTCAGGGGAAAATGCTTGTCTGGGAGCAGGCTTGGTAGAGCGTCTCCCCCTCTCCGTCCAGTCAAGATGGGAGTGCGCATTCTGGGGAACGAGCCTGGTGAGGCTGGAACAGTTTGGACCAGCTGAGTCCCTGGGGTTATGATGGGCATCTCTTTGGATTTCTGCAGGATTTTTTTCAAACTCAGCTATGAACATGCTTAACATTCCAAATGATGAGTTAAGGTCTGATGATAAACTGTGGAGAATGTTATCAGAGTGACTTGCCTGGACGCAGAGGAGACATCCCTAATGGGTGGTGTGTTTGTAAGGCACTCTCTCCTGCCCCACGAGGAGAGGGTCTTCATGGATCCCCACTCCCACTGAGCTCTCAGCTCAGGCATCTTGTGGGCACGCTCAGGAAAAGGCAGCCAGGACAGCAAACACAGCTTTGAAAGTATGACCTTTCCCTTCTGTCTCCTAGGATCCTTCTGGAACTCAGCTTCCTTCCACACAGAAACCTCATACCTTCACTTCCCCACTATACATGCAGAGCTCAGCGCCGATGTGTCCTTCTTTTTTAAGACGAGAGCTTCATCTGGGGTGTTCTTAGAGAACCTGGGGATTACAGACTTCATCAGCTTGGAGCTACGCTGTAAGTTTCCAGAAAACTCTGTGGGGCCCCTTGTCACTGATCAAGGAGGCCTGGACGCACCTTGTCCCTCCATCCACCAGCTCCAGCCTGAGACTCGGGTCCAGTCCTGCAGGTCTGTGCCCTCTGCCCAGCGGGAGCAGTGGTGCACATGACAGCCAGCGGAAGCACCAGTCCACAGAGGGTCCAGTCTGAGAAACACTCATCCAGGAGCAGACAGGGTTCGAGCTCAGCTAACTCCGCCACAGGGTGTTCAGCAGACCCCCAAGCAGCCTGCCGCAGACATCCGTGCACCCCCAGCTTGCTCACGTTATAAAATGTGTGAAGGTCTGGACCAAGTTCTACACAAAATCCAGATGTTTTATAGTTTTTCTACACATGCAATTATGGTTTCAATCTGGCACAAATCGAAGTGAATTAACACATTCTGAATCATATTTTTAAAAATCATTATTTTCTCAAGTACGAGATCCCTTTGCCCTCTGGTCTACCTGGAAACATACTCTACTACCCGTGGTTGGAGGGAGGGTCGCTCCCCTGTGTCCCCAAGGCCCCTCTGGGAAACGGCTTCCACCCTCCTGTGTGTTGTGTTTCCAGCCCCAAGAGAAGTGGCCTTTTCCTTTGATGTCGGGAACGGGCCCTGTGAGGTCACAGTGCGGGCACCCGGCCCCCTCAATGACGACCGGTGGCACCTGGTCCGGGCCGAGAGGAACATCAAGGAAGCCTGGCTGCAGGTGGACCTGCTCCCACCCAGAACACACACAGCCCCCGAAGACGGGCACATGCGACTGCAGCTCAACAGCCAGCTCTTTGTGGGTGAGTGTAACCCGGCACCCTTCCCAAGCCTGAGGTGTATGCAGTGGGGTGGATGACTCCAAGGAAAGGGGACAGGTGAGGCAGGGGTGGGACAGTAGCTCTGCACCAGCCCCCACTTCCGTTAGCCCCATCGGGCAGATCCAGGCTCCAGCAGCCGGGTTGCTCATGCTGGACGCTGACCTCCTGGCATAGCAGGTGCCAACTCGCTGCCCCGGGGTGTGAGGCACTGACCTCCCTTAGTCTGACTCCCAAGGGACAAGCAGCGGGCACTGCTCTGGCCACTTCGTGCCCAGCAGTGAGGCAAACATCAGCGGCTCCCACTTCTAAATGGTGTGTCCCCGCCCGGGGGCCCCCCGGAAACAGCGAGAGGGCCAGGAGGGTCAGCCACCACCCCACACACCTTGACACCCCCACCCCATCAGTGGGCATCGTGGTCTCCTCCCCGACCCCTTCAGCCCCCACTGGCATCACTCCGCTCAAACCCTGTGGGGCTGCCACTGCTCTGGCCGCTTGGTTTTCCTTTTCCCGTGTGTTGTTCAGGAACGGCTTCACTGGGATTGGGGCATCAGTAAGACAGAGGGATTAGCCCTTCTGTGACCACTCTACGCATTTCAAATGAATAAGGATACTGTTTATTTATTACAAACTCTGATAAATGAAAAATAATCTCCAACTATTAATGAAATATCAACCAGTCTCAGTTTGAAGCAGATTCCCAGGATCCCTACAAACTGCCTCATTGTCTTACAGGCTCCTACCCAAAAGAGGAAGCTTACTCTGATGTTTCACAAACACAGTTTTTCCTATTTTCTGTATAATTGTTTTGCTCTTTTCTACTTTTTTTTCAACGTGGGGATTGAATACCCAGGCTTCAGATCAAGACCTGAGCTGAAAAGGGAGTTGGGGGACGTTGGAGGGGATGATAAACCATGAGAGACTGTGCACGCTGAGGAACTAACTGAGGGTTTTGGAGTGGGGGCAGGTGGGAGGTTGGGTGACCCTGGTGGTGGGTATTGTGGAGGCCATGTATTGCATGGGGCACTGGGTGTAGTGCACAAACAATGAATTCTGGAACACTGCAAAGAAATTTAGAAAGTAAACAAAAATTAAAAAAAAAAGACCTCAGCTGAGATCCAGCTGGTCGCTTAACGGACAGAGCCAGCCAGGTGCCACTACCATTTTATGTTATTGGAGATATATTTATTGAAATTTCTATGCCTAAGGCACTGTACTAGACTCCTGAACTGTGGTCACTTGGCCAAACTTGAACAACATTTATAAAGATTTTTTTTAATTGAGTAAATATAAATAAGACATAAAACCCCTCAAATATCATGGGATATTTTCACTTCTTATGTTTTGTTTCTAGTGATTGAAATTTCTTTTATGTCCCATTTGTTACACTGGGTTAGTTAATCCTAAATCTTTGAAGCACTGATTAGTGTTCGAAGGCAAGATCTCAGACATGGTTCTGCGCCAGTGTCTGACCTCCAGAAGTTGCCGTGCTGTAGTAGGCTGTTTTCAAAGAATTTAAAACATCGGAAATAGCCTGAGAACATTGAACAATGGAGACACATGGTCTTCAGCCCTCTGTGCACAGTCTGCCCCGGGCTTTCTTGCACTGTGTCCTGTCCGTCCCACTGGGACTGTTTCAGGGAGGGTAAGCCTCACACTGTGCAAACACGCCAGCCCCGACCATCAGTGGCTGGGGCACTTTTCTGGGAAAACAGAAGCTATTCTCCACACAGAGTCAGTTCCTTCCACGTGCCGTCCCACGTGTGATCCAGCCCAGGAGGGGAGCCTCTGGAGACAGCACGGTGCTGTGTCCAGATATCTCTGCTCCACCCGCTGCTTTGCCTCCTACTGCTCTGGGCAGTTGCCATTGGTACATGCATTTTGGAGACCTCGATCTCTTCAGAATCCCTTAGTGGAAAGCAGTCTCATGTCTGAGCTTGATTCTTTAATGCAAATAACTGTAGGTATTGATTATGGGAGGTTAATTACATAAGCACAATATACACATTTTTGAAAACGTTTTCTCAAAATGCAATTTATTTCTAGATTGTGAAGTAAGAGAAATTTGATCTTCATTTTAGGAACTCATTTTCTTACCTACTTTGATCAGAAAAATAAAAGGTGGGCTGCGGTATAAATAAAATTTCGGGATTTCTGAAACAATTGAGCAGAAGGATTTAATCTCTAGTTCTACGATTTATCAAATAATATCCTCCCGATATATTTCAACTTTTGACTTTGTTTGCCCATTTGAAGATCTAACCTCTTAAAAATGTTAAGGATACAAAACGTGTTGTTAGCTCTAGATCGCTAGAATTTATTCATCTCTCATAACTGAAACTTGGTGTTTTCAACCAGTAACCCCCCATTTCCTCCCCCATCCCCCCCTTGGGGCTCTGATGGCCACTACACTACACTCTGTTTCCATGAGTTTGATGATTCTGGGTTCCACATATGAATGAGATGAGAGAGCATTTGTTTTTCTCTTTTGTATCTCATTTAGTATAATGTCCTCCACACCCACTCACGCTCTTACAAATGACAGGATTTCCTTCTTTTTTAAGGTTGAATAATATACCACATTTGCATATCTAATGTGAGGTATTTATGGACATTTCTGTTGTTTTCCTATTTTGGCTGCTGCAATAAACATGGGCGTGCAGGTATGTCCTCAAGATACTGAGTTCAGTTCCTTTGGATATATGCAGAGAAGAGTAATTAACGGGTCATATGGTAATTCTATTTTTAACTTTCGAGGAAACTCCCTACTGTCTTCCACAGTGGCTGCACCAGTTTGCCTTCCTACCAACAGTGTCCCCTTTCTCCACATCCTCCCCAGTATCTGTTAGCTCTGTCCTTTCAGTAAAACCCACTCTAACAGTTGTGAGGTGATAAACCACTATGGCTTTGCTCTGCACGTCCCTGGTCATAAGTGGTGCGGCGCTCCTTCTCATGTACATGCTGGCTGTCTGCATGCCTTCTTGGAGAAAGGTCTGTTCAGAGCCTTTGCCCATATATACTCAGGTGATTTTGGTTTTATGCTATTAAGTTGTAGAAGTTCCTTATATATTTTGCATATTAACCCTACACCATATATGTGTTACAAATATTTGCTCCCAGTCTGTAGGCTGCTTTTTCAATTTGTTGGTTGTTTCCTTTGCTGGGCAGAAGCTTTTTAGTTTGATTGTTTTTCTTTTAATGTTTGTGTTTTTGGTGTCCTACAAAAATATCATTGCCAAGACAGAGGCCAAGGGTTTTTTTTACCTATGTTTTTTTCTAGGTGTTTTATAGTTTCAGATCTTACATTTAAGTCTTCAATACATTTTGAGTTGATTTTTGTTTATGGTGTAAGGTAAGAGTCCAACTACATGTTATTTGTTTTTTGTGGGTTTTTTTGCACATGGATCCAGTTTCCCAACACCATTTATTAAAGAGCTTATCCTTTCCTCATTTGTATTCTTGGTGCCCTGTTGAAGATTATTTGAGTGCGTATGATTTGTGTGAGTTTAATTCTGGGCTCTCTATTCTGCTGCACTGGTCTTTTTACTTCTCTTTATGCCCATAACCTTTGATGATCCCTGTGGCTTTGTCACATAATTTGAAATCAGAAGGCATGATCTAAAGATTGCATTGGAGTCCTTTGGGGTATGGAAGATTTTTTGGATTTTTTTTTTCTCTTTGTGAAAATGCCAGTGGGATTCTGGTAGAGACTGCATCTGATCTGTAGATTGCTTTGGGTGGTAAAAATGTTTTGCCATTTCCTCTCCCAGTTCATGAACGTGGGCTATCACCCCCTTTAGCTATGTTTCCTCACAAATAGTGTTGGCAAACGCTGAGGTCAATGCTCTGGCGGGGCCCTCTGAAGACCTGCCGAGTTCACTGGGGAGACAAGCAACATCGGCCCCCAAACTCCCCAGGCAGAAAGCTGGAGTGATGGGAGAGCTTGACGTGTTATTTTCTCATGCCCGGAACTGACTGCCATTTATGTCCACGCGCCCAGTGCCTTCAGAACTGTTGCTTAACATTGTTCTGGTTCTTTAAGTTATTTTCAAGGTGGGAGAGCAAATCCAGTCCCATTATTCCACTCTTGCTGTAAAAGGACGTCTGGGGTTTTATGCTTAAAAAGATTCTTATGTTTTAGCTAATCATATCAATGTCCACCACATTCCATTATCATCATTACAACATATTGATGTTTTATTACGTCCCGCTCTATATTCTAATAAAACTAACTTAAAAATAAATTCCTCAGTTAACTAACAAGAAATCTGTTTAGAATAAACATTAAGCAAAGTCAAGCTGTTTAAAAAAAGTTTTTTCAGTGTCCTTGAATTTCTCCCAACTGTGTCAAAATTTACATTTTGAAAATTCTATCTGTTCATAATGGTGTTTGAGGGCCCCAGTTTTGCGTCTTCCCGTAGAGCCCTGGCTGCACCGGGTCTGGACCTCATCTTATGCTCTGTTTCAGGAGGCACGGCCACCAGACAGAGAGGCTTCCTGGGGTGCATCCGATCCTTGCAGCTGAACGGGAAGGTGCTGGACCTGGAGGAGAGGGCACAGGTCACCCCGGGGGTGCAGCCTGGCTGTCCGGGGCACTGCAGCACCTACGGGCATCTGTGTCACAACGGGGGGCGCTGCCAGGAGAGACCCCGGGGGTTCTCTTGCGACTGCGAGCTCTCTGCTTTCTCGGGGCCCTTCTGCACACAGGGTGAGTGTGGACCTGCTGGGAGGAGGGGGCTGCTGGGGTGTGTGGACCCTGAGCCTCTTCTCCTCCGTCGTTCCATGAATGTATTCAGTTCCCAAATTCCTTCTGCAAATCACTCTTTTACAACTAATCTCATTTTATTGGAAAGAAACATGACTCCTCGAAAAGACAGGGCCAACGACTGTGAAATCTAACGTCAGTTCTGTGATTTTTCCAGAAACACCGTTTGAGCCTCCTTACTCCTACCTCGGGCCTGTGCTCTGAGACAACACGTGTTGGAAGTCTGTCTTGTGCAGCTCTGGTTATTTTAATATTATTACATAAAGTAATGGCTTCAAGTTGTACGGGAAGAATTTTCCTCCAAAAATATATTTTATTGACATAATAAATACATTTCCCATGTACTAAGATGGCTGAAATAGATCCACTTAAACATTTTGCTCCGAGGTTTACTGATGACCTCTTATTACAGTGAAAATGACAGAATCTTTTTAGTCTCATTCTGAGAGGTCACAAGCCATTCATTGGAAAATGACCGAGCTGATTGTAGCAGGGACACAATTCTTGGAATGTTCTTATGAGGTTTATACTTTCATAGACACTCACAGAATCTAACTAAAATTCATGCTCACCAAAATAAATGTCAACGCCTCCATTCAGGAATCTCTGAGCTGTTGCCTTTTGACCTTAAAAGCCCCTGGGTTATACAGAACAAACCTGGGAACCAAACTGGATCAGTTCTTGATTTTCAGAAGAATAAACAGCCTAGAAATGGCGGGAGCACAGTCACAGAAGCGATGTGTGAAGACGCATGTGTGACGGTAATGGGTAGCCCCATTCCAGGTCACGTTTCACCTTCATAGGCGAAATCCACTTGTAGCCCTGTTGACAGAGTCGAGTGGCCTCACGGACAGCTGCGGGGACGGGAAGCCGAGCACCGGACACAAGGAGACCAGAGTGGATGAGCCCCCAGATTTGCTCGTGGTCTTCGCCCAAACCCTTGGCGAACACCCATGTGGGCAGACTCAGGAAGACCTCCAGACGTGGCACGGTGGCAGAGAGGCAAGGGAGGCATGCCTGGGGAGACCGGGCTGAAGTGGGGGTGCAGGCATGCCGTTCACCTCCTAGAACGAACAGCAGCAACCACAGAAAAACAGAAACAAGAACCAACAAAATTAAGAACATTTACAATGAGTTATCAACATTGTCTAGTTTTCAAAAAGTACTGAATGTGTAAAAAAAATCAAGAAATTATTTTACATACTCAGGGGGAAAATGTAGTTAATAGGAATTGACTCTGAGTACGGCCTTTTTTTGTTTGTTTGTTTCAGCAGACAAAGACATTGAGTCATGATTATATCATATTCATCAATGTAATCAAATTCAGAGAAACAAAGAAAAGAAGTCATCAACAAACAGATACACAACTTCAACAGACCAAAGAAAATCATATAAAAAACTGGCAGGAATATCAGAGCATAAAAATACAATTACTGCAGTTTTAAAAAATATTTATAACCAGATGAGCTCAACAGGGGAAGGAACCTGTGAACTTGACAGTAAGACAATAAAAATACTCCATTGGAAGAATAGAAAAAAATGAAAAAATTTTCAAGAGTCTCAAAATCTTCTGACAATATCATTAATTAAATACTTTAATTCTAGACAATCTTTGAGTCAAAGAAGACTCATAAATGAAACTAAAAAATATTTTAGGTAAAAATAAAAATATACCATATTAAAATTTGAGTTATACAACTTAAGTATTACTTAATGGTAAATTTATGACTATAAATTATTTTATTAGAAAACAATACAGGTATAAAATCAATTATATAAGTTTCCAATTTAGGAATTTAAAGAAAGAACAAAATGAAATCAAAGAAAGTAGAAGAGATAATAAAAATGAAGCAAAAATTAATGAAATAAAAATAGGCAAAGAAAAAAAATCAATGCAATCATGATTGAAATAGCTAGCATTATATAACTATGTCAATGCAATTAAAAGCTAATTCATAGAAGAGATCAATAAAATTGATAAATTTTTAACTCAATGCCCAAGAAAAAAGGAACAAAGATAAAAATTATAAATATCAGAAATTAAAAATACCAAAGAAGATGCTACGCAAATTAAGAGGATAACAATGAAATATTGACAATATTGACAGCATTATGACAATAAATTTCCAGACTTAGATTAAATGGACACGTTTCTTGAAAGACACAAATTACCAAACCAAAGCATAATAGATATAAAATCTCAATAACCTACAACTACTACAGAAATTGAATTTCTAATTAAAGTTCTTCCCACAAAGGAAATTTCAGGACCAGAAGCTATTTGCTAGCAATTTCTACAGAAAAGATAATTCCAGTCTGATGCAGGCTGTTAGAGGACAGAAGGGAGGAGGAGCATTTTCCAATTGCAATTCATGAGCCTTCTAATAGTTTGATACTAAAATCAAACAAAGATTTTACAAGAAACAAAACACTCAAAAAAACTACAGAAATATACTCATGAATCCTGACACCAAAACACTTAATTAAAAAAATCACCAAACCAAATCAAACACTATAGGAAAAAATACATGAATAAGTGGGATTAATCCAAAAGGTGCAATGCTGTTTTAGGTTCTAAAAATCTCAAGAAAGACCTTATATCAACCGAATAAAAGAGAAAAACAGTGAAGTATATACAGAAAATACATTTGAGGGGCACCTCGGTGGCTCAGTGGGTTAAGCCTCTGCCTTCAGCTCAGGTCATGATCTCAGGGTCTTGGATCAAGCCCTGCATTGGGTTCTCTGCTCAGCAGGGAGCCTGCTTCCCCTCTCTCTCTGCCTGCCTCTCTGCCCACTTGTGATCTCTGTCTGTCAAATAAATAAATAAAATCTTAAAAAAAAAGAAGAAGAAAAAAGAAAATAACATTTGACAAGTTCACTATGAAATCTGGGAATATAAGGTGTCTTCCTAACTGAACAAAAGAAACCTAACATCATATCACTAACATATGCAGTGGTGCAAAATGTTTTCCCTCTGCAACTGAAGAAAGCAAAGATTTCTGTTCCCATCACTTCTTCCAATATGTTTGAGGTCTTAGCCATTGTAATAAGTCAAGGAAAGGCCATAAAGACTGTACATTTTAGGGGCACCTGGGTGGCTCAGCAGGTTAAAGCCTCTGCCTTCAGCTCAGGTCATGATCCCAGGGTCCTGGGATGGAGCCCCACATCGTGCTCTCTGCTTGGCAGGGAGCCTGCTTCCTCCTCTCTCTCTGCCTGCCTCTCTGCCTACCTGTGATTTCTCTCTGTCAAATAAATAAGTAGAATCTTAAAAAAAAAAAAAAAGACTGTACATTTTAGAAAGAAGAAATAAAACTCTCTTTAGTCATGGAGGATATAATTATCTATATAAAATATAGACAGTTCACAGAAACCTACTAGATTTAATGAGGGAGTTTAGTAAGGTCACAGAATACAAAGTCAATATACAAAATTCAAGTTAATTTTTATATACTAGTTATGAACAACTGGAAAAACTTTTAAAAAGATTGTATTTGCAATAGAATTCAAACACATGAAATATTTACAGACATGTGGAACAAGTAAGTGTAAGACCTGTCCACGGAAAATGACTAAAAGAAATTAACATCTAAAGAAATGGATGAACATACCATGTCAATGAACTGGATCACTCATTACTATCACTATATCATTTATTAACAAACTGATATGTGGATTCAACACTCCCACTGATATTTCAACAGCATTGTAAATTAATTCTAAATTTTATATGGAAATGCATAAGGCCTTGGATTTCCAAAGCATTTTAAAAAGAACAAGTTATGGTGAAAAGAATAGAGAATTCATAAATGGGGTTAACACTTAAAACTTGACACTTAACCCATACTATATAAATATTAGCTTGAGACAAAAAAAAAATTTTTAAACCATAATGTATGATTCCATTTATATGAAATTCTAGAATTAACTTAGAGTAACAGAAAGCAAACCAGTGGCTGCCTCAATATGGGGCCTAAGGAAGAAACTGAATTGTGTTTCTTTGTGTCAAGAATCACAAAGGGCAGAAGAAAATTGGAAATGTTCTGAATATTGACTGTGGATGTTGTTTCATGGGTATGCTCGTCTCCTAACACTCTGCAAATTTTACATTTTAAGTGGATATGTTTATTGTCCCTAGTTATAGCTCATTGAGCTCCACTAAGAAGGTATTTCCCCTCCTATGTGGCTCTGTATCCATATTCACAAAATGTAGCCTGAAGGTCTTCTTGCTGATAAACATCACCCTAGAGGTCCCCCTGGTGAGCAACAAGGAAAGAACTCTCAGGTCGTCTTGGTGTGGGTTTGCAGGGAGGTGATATGAGGGCCATGCCAGGAGGGGGGTACCTGCTGTAGCCATGGAGATGCAGGGACTCCCAGTGGCTATACTACCTAGGCCCTGCCCCCAACCACATGCACACACACACAGGGCCCCATCTTATGTGGAAGGCCAACGACACTCTCTTAAAACAGATTAGGGAGGATTTTGGACAGTTTCTTCCCTGTCTCAAATTCGCAGTGATGCCACAAACACTGCTTTGCTTTTCCATCAAAATATTGACACGAGTGGACACTTGGTGGTAGTCTGGAGGGAAAGAGCCTTCCACGTCCAGCCTTCATCATTGCTGGGTGAGACTGCTACCTGCAAAGTAAAAGACTAACACCAAGGAAAATGCAGGAAGGAAACAGAAGCTTGAGCAGATGTCTGTGCCTGTTTAGACCATGTTCCACTAAGGAAGGAGCAGAGGCAGTTTCAACACTCAGACTTACTGAGGGCAGTCCTAAAACTGGAACAACCAAGGAAGCTATGGTTTCTTGAGATGTGTGAGTGCTTGTTTCATCATCTTATGCCTTTTCGTCTATTAAAATGTCCTGGAAATTTAAATACTTCAAAGGTCCATAAGTATACCTAAAATTAACCCTTAATCTTTTTTAACTTAAACATGTGCCTATCGTTTCAGAGGTTTCTGCACACTTTGGAGCTGGGTCCTCCGTGACTTACAATTTTCATGAATTTTATCCGTTAAGTACAAACTCCAGCCCCCACGCTGCTTCATTCCATGGGGACATGACGTTAGCTAGAGAGAGGATCACATTCAGCTTCCAGACACTGCAAACCCCAAGCCTCCTGCTCTATGTGGACTCTTTCTACAACAAATACCTCTCTGTTATCTTGGCCAAAAATGGTGAGTCTCATTTGAGTGTTAGAAACATAAACTGTGTCGTTCGCACTGTACACGTGGAGTGTTCAGTGAACAAGGGAAAACTTTCATACTCTGCAAATGCCAGTTCGTTTTATTTTGCTTTGTTTTCCAGAACTACAAAAATATTGTTTCAAATGTATCCTTTCAGTAATTATATTAAGATTCTTCTAGAAAATTTTTGATGAATTTGCATATCTCAGGTAAACAGAAATGTTACTATCCCTGGAAGCTCTTTATTGGAAGTATAATGCGTCTGGTTATATGTGGAAAATATTTCCTTCTAAGCAAAGGGGAGAAGAATTAAGGTGGGTGCCAACACAATAAGGTCATACAAAAATGACTCCCTGAACTCCCGATGAATGTTGGGTTTACTCTGTCCATGGTTCTGAAGTAAATTTTTCTATATCCACTTGACAATAAAGGTACAATACAGGGGGGACAAGATGGCAGGGAAGTAGGAGAAGGCACCTTTCAACCTGTACCCTAAAGTGAGCTGATTACCTACCAAAGAACTCTGATCACCCATGAAATCAGCCTGAGATCAGAATTATACACGTCTGGATCTCTAGGGGCAGACGACGCCAGTGGGCAGGTAAAGCGGACTGGGAACAACGGAAGATATCGGAAGATAAACAAAAGGGGGAGCGAGCCACCAGAGGTGACCGGGTGGAAAATAATACCCCAATCCAAGAGTGCTCTGCGTCTGGGGACAGCATTAACTTGGAGACTGGTTGAAAGCACTCCAAAAGAGCAAAGGATCACAGGGGGGAAATTGTGGGAATTGGGGCGGCTAGGGACAGGGGCTTAAGTCCCCAGTCCCAGGACAGCCTCCCCTGGCGCTGAGTCAGAGAGAGTGCAGCGGAGAAACCAGGCCTTGGTCCCTGAGCCACCAGCGCGCCTGAGATTGCCAGTTGGCTCCTGTGAGGGGATGGGAGCCACGCCAGATGGCAGAATGCATGAGCCCTGCTGCAGAGCCTGAGATGCATGCGCCCCTCATCCTCCCCTGAGAGAGGTACAAAGGCCCAGCTGGCGCTCTTTGACCTGCACCATTGTTTCAGAGCATAAGATGCACGCCCCAAACTCTCCCCTGAGAGAGGTGCAGGAAGGCCCAGCCTGGTGCTTTCAGACTTGCGCCCCATTCTCAGAGCCTGAGATGCGCGGGTGACCCACAGCCTCCCCCAAAAGGTGCGCGCAAGCCGGGCACTCTTAGACCCAGAAAGACTAGGCACTCCCAGCCCGGGCCAGTGGGAAAATCTCAGTTTGCGATCGCTGCTTGGAACCTCTCTGGCAGTCTGGAGCTGTCCAGATAGCCGCCACTGCCGTGGTTTTGGGTACAAGCAGAAGATCCTTCGTCGCCAGGGACCGCGACTCAGAACCTGCCCTGCCGGCAGCCAAGGGGAAATTTAAATGGGCTCTGCAACACGCACAGAAGAACAGACTGAGGCTTCTCTCTGAGAGGGAGGTCAGGGTGCAGTTTGCTTTCCTCTAAACCTACAAAAACCATCAAAAGCGGTCAAGGCAAGAGGAAAAAAAAAAAAGTGAACAAACATAAAAACCTCCAGAGAACAAAAGCCTGAAAAAACCGGGTTCCTCAGAGCCCACCGCCTTGAGGGGGACTGGAGGATTTAACTCAGGGAACATCATTAACTGAAAACCCACATGGCAGGCCCCTCCCCCAGAAAACCAACCAGGAAAGAAAAAAAAAAAAAAAAAAAAAAGAAGACTACAAGAGAACCACCACTACTTCATAGGACAACTTTTATTTTTAATTTGTTCCCACTATTCTGGCTCATTTTTTTTGTATAGATAATTTTTTAACCTATTTACTATCACAGCGAGCTGTTCAGTACATCAAATTCCATAGTAACCTTCTAACCTCAACTTTTTGATACATACAGCTTTTTTCTTTTTGCGTTTTTCTTTTGCATTTCTAATTTTTGAATTTCTTTTTTTTTTAATTTTAGTTTAGTTTAGTCTAGTTTATTCCTTTTTTATTTCTTTTCTAATATTCATATAGAGTTAAACTTTAAAGTAATCCCCTTTCCCCAATCAATACTACCCATATAGGTACACCAATTTTTAATCCCCCTTTATCCTAGGAAAGTTGAGTCCTTTAACAAAGATATCAAGATACATCCAGGAAGGATCAAAACAACCTTCCTCGCCCACACTGAGAATTTATAACCATTCTCTCATCTTTTTCTTCCACCAGTGTTTCTGTGTTTTTGTGTTTGTCCTGATAGTATATAAATCTTACACTTGGGGTTCTTTTCAACAAGGTTCTTCCTTTATTTGCAGAGCCTGAGATATATATTCTTTTTTCTCTTGTTACATACTTTTATCAGTCTTTTTGTTTGTCTGTTTTTGTTTTTATACCTCATAAATCTTACCTTGGGGCCCATTTGGGCTGAACCTTCTCTTTCATCTTCCCTTTCTTTCCTGTTTCTCTCTCTCTCTCTCTTTTTTTCTTTTTCTTTTCTTTTTTCTCTCATTTGGGTGGGGAATCCTGATTGCTCATAAGTGTTCCAGGGTGCACCCTGACTGCACTACGGTCGATACGTCCAGCTACATCTGTTCAGCCATCTCTCACCAAAATGACTAGGAAGAGGAATGCCCAACAGAAGAAAAATACAGAGGATGGACCTTCTGCAACAGAGCTAATGGCTATCAACATAGACAATATGTCAGAAAGAGAATTCAGGCTAACAATTATCCAGGCAATAGCTAGGTTAGAGAAAGCCATGGATGACCAAACGGAATTGATAAGGGCTGAGCTGAAAGCTCAGACAGGACGTTCACAATGTTAGGGCAGAGCTAAAAGCTACCAGGCTGAGGTTCACAATGCTCTCAATGAGTTCCAATCTAATATAAATTCTCTCAAAGCTAGGGTAACTGAGAAGAAAATAGAATTAGTGATTTGGAGGACAAACAGATAGAGAGAAAGGATCAAGAGGAAGCCTGGAACAAAAAGCTTAAAAACCACAAAAACAGAATCAGGGAAATAAATGATGCCATGAAACATTCCAATGTCAGAATTATTGGAATCCCTGAAGGGGAGGAGAAAGAAAGAAGTCTAGAAGATATAGTGGAACAAGTTCTTCATGAAAATTTTCCCAATCTCGCAAATGGAACCAGCGTTCATGTACTAGAGGCCGAACAGTCTCCACCCAAGATTACAGATTCCAGAAAAACATCAAGGCATCTGATAGTCAAATTGATGAATCATAATTGTAGATATAATCTCTTAAAAGCCGCTAGGACAAAGAGGCTCCTTACTTACAGAGGAAAGCCCATCAGAATAATGTCAAACCTGTCCACAGAGACTTGGCAAGCCAGAAAGGGCTGGCAAGATATATTCAGGGCACTAAATGAGAAAAACATGCAGCCAAGAATACTTTATCCAGCAAGACTGACATTCAAAATGGATGGAGAGATAAAGAGTTTCCAAGATTAGCAAGGCTTAAAAGACTATGCAACCACCAAGCCAACACTGCAGGAAATATTAAGAGGGGTTCTATAAAAAAGGAAAACTCCTAAGAATAGCATTGAACAGAAATATAGAGACAATCTACAGAAAGAAAGACTTCAAAGGTAACACGATGTCAATAAAAACGTATCTATCAATAATAACTCTCAATGGGAATGGCCTAAATGCGCCCATAAAATGGCACAGGGTTGCAGATTGGATAAAATGACAGGACCCATCCACATGTTGTCTACAAGAGACTCATTTTGAACCTAAAGATACACCCAGACTGAAAGTGAAGGGATGGAGAAGCATCTTTCATGCCAATGGGCCTCAAAAGAAGGCTGGGGTAGTGATTCTCATATCAGATAAATTAGATTTTAAACTAAAGACTGTAGTCACAGATACAGAAGGACACTACACAATCCTTAAAGGGACTATCCACCAAGATGATCTAACAATTGTAAATATCTATGCCCCCAATATGGGAGCAGCCAATTACATAACAGAACTGTTAATCAAGATAAAGAGTCATATTGATATGAATACATTAATAGTAGGAGATCTTTACACGCCTCTCTCAGAAATAGACAGATCATCTAAGCAGAAAATCAATAAAGAAACAAGAGCATTGAACGACACATTTGACCAGATGGACCTCACAGATATATACAGAACATTCCACCCTAAAACAACAGAATACTCATTCTTCTCAAGTGCACATAGAACCTTCTCAAGAATAGACCACATACTGGGTCACAAATCAGGACTCAACTGATACCAAAAGACTGAGATTATTCCCTGCATATTCTCATATCACAATGCTTTGAAACTGGAGCTCAAACACAAGGAAAAGTTCGGAAAGAACTCAAACACCTGGACGCTGAAGACCACCTTGCTTAAGAATGCTTGGATCAACCAGGAGATCAAAGAAGAACTGAAACAATTCATGGAAACCAATGAGAATGAAGACACTTCGGTCCAAAACCTATGGGATATAGCAAAGGCGGTCCTAAGGGAGAAATACATAGCCAGCCAAGCCTCCCTCAAAGACACTGAAAAATCCAGAACACAGCAGCTGTCTCTACACCTTAAAGAACTGGAGAATCAACAACTAATCAAACCAACTCCACACATAAGAAGGGAAATAATCAAGATTAGAGCTGAGATCAATGAGGTAGAAACCAGAGATACAGTAGAATGTATCAATTAAACTAGAAGCTGGCTTTTTGAAAGAATCAATAAGATTGATAAACCATTGGCCACACTAATCCAAAAGAAAAGAGAGAAAGCCCAAATTCATAAAATTATGAATGAAAAGGGAGAGATCACAACTAATATCAAGGAAGTAGAAACAATCATCAGTAGTTATTATTAACAGTTATATGCCAATAAGCTAAGCAACCTAGATGAAATGGATGCATTCCTGGAAAACTATCAACTCCCAAAATTGAACCAGGAAGAAATTGACAACCTGAATAGACCGATATCTAGTAACGAGATTGAAGCAGTGATCAAAAAACAAGAGCCCAGGACCTGACGGATTCCTGGGGGAATTCTACCAAACTTCCGAAGAAGAAATAATACCTATTCTCCTGAAGCTGTTTCAAAAAATTGAAGCATAAGGAAAACTTTCAGACTCTTTCTATGAAGCCAGCATTACCCTGATCCCCAAACCAGGCAAAGACCCTACCAAAAAGGAGAATTTCAGACCAATATCCCTGATAAATATGGATGCTAAGAGTCTCAACAAGATAGCAAACAGGATCCAACAGCACATTAAAAAGATCATCCACCATGACCAGGTGGGATTCATTCCTGGGCTACAAGGATGGTTCAACATTCGCAAATCAATCAATGTGATAGAACAAATTAATAAGAAAAGAGAGAAGAACCACATGGTCCTTTCAATTGATGCTGAAAAAGCATTTGACAAAATCCAGCATCCGTTCCTGATTGAAACCCTTCAAAGTATAGGGATAGAGGGAACATTCCTGAACTTCATCAAATCTATCTATGAAAGACCCACAGCAAATATCATCCTCAATGGGAAAAAGCTTGCAGCCTTCCTTTTGAGATCAGGAACGTGACAAAAATGCCCACTCTCACCACTCTTGTTCAACATAGTATTAGAAGTCCTAACAACAGCAATCAGACAACAAAGAGAAATAAAGGGTATCCAAACTGGCAATGAGGAAGTCAACTCTCTCTTCACAGATGACATGATTCTTTATATGGAAAACCCCAAAGACTCCACCCCCAAACTACTAGAACTCATACAGCAATTCAGTAACGTGGCAGGATACAAAGTCAATGTACAGAAATCAGTGGCTTTCTTATACACTAACAATGAAAATACAGAAAGGGAAATTAGAGAATCGTTTCCATTTACTATAGCACCAAGAACCATAAGATACCTGGGAATAAACCTAATCAAAGAGGTAAAGGATCTGTACTCAAGGAACTACAGAACACTCATGAAAGAAATTGAAGAAGAAACAAAAAGATGGAAAACCATTCCATGCTCTTGGATCGGAAGAATAAACATTGTTAAAATGTTTATACTGCCTAGAGCAATCTATACTTTTAATGCCATTCTGATCAAAATTCCACCAGTATTCTTCAAAGAGCTGGAGCAAATAATCCAAAACTTTGTATGGAATCAGAAGAGACCCCGAATCGCTAAGGAAATGTTGAAAAGCAAAAATAAAACTGGGGGCATCACGTTACCTGATTTCAAGCTTTACTACAAAGCTGTGATCACCAAGACAGCATGGTACTGGCATAAAAACAGACACATAGACCAGTGGAACAGAGTAGAGAGCCCAGATACGGACCCTCAACTCTATGGTCAAATAATCTTTGACAAAACAGGAAAAAATATACAGTGGAAAAAAGACAGTCTCTTCAATAAATGGTGCTGGGAAAACTGGGCAGCTATATGTAGAAGAATGAAACTCAACCATTCTCTTACACCATACACAAAGATAAACTCAAAATGGATAAAAGACCTCAATGTGAGACAGGAATCCATCAGAATCCTAGAGGAGAACGTAGGCAGTAATCTCTTCGATATCAGCCACAGCAACTTCTTTCAAGATATGTCTCCAAAGGCAAAGGAAACAAAAGCGAAAATAAACTTTTGGGACTTCATCAAAATCAAAAGCTTCTGCACAGCAAAGGAAAGAGTCAAGAAAACAAAGAGACAATCCACAGAATGGGAGAAGATATTTGCAAATGACAGTACAGACAAAAGGTTGATATTCAGGATCTATAAAGAACTCCCCAAACTCAACATTCACAAAACAGATAATCATATCCAAAAATGGGCAGAGGACATGAACAGAAACGTCTCCAATGAAGACATACAAATGGCTATCAGACACATGAAAAAATGCTCATCATCACTAGCCATCAGGGAGATTCAAATTAAAACCACATTGAGATATCACCTTACTCCAGTTAGAATGGCCAAAATTATCAAGACAGGAAACAACATGTGTTGGAGGGGATGTGGAGAAAGGGGAACCCTCTTACACTGTTGGTGGGAATGCAAGTTGGTGCAGCCTCTTTGGAGAACTGAGTGGAGATTCCTCAATAAATTAAAAATAGAGCTTCCCTATGACCCTGCAATTGCACTCCTGGGTATTTACCCCAAAGATACAGGTGTAGTGAAAAGAAGGGCCATCTGCACCCCTATGTTTATAGCAGCAATGGCCACGGTCACCAAACTGTGAAAAGAACCAAGATGCCCTTCAACAGACCAATGGATAAAGAAGATGTGGTCCATATACACTATGGAGTTTATGCCTCCATCAGAAAGGACGAATACCCAACTTTTGTAGCAACATGGACGGGACTGGAAGAGATTATGCTGAGTGAAATAAGTCAAGCAGAGAGAGTCAATTATCATATGGTTTCACTTATTTGTGGAGCATAACAAATAGCATGGTGGACATGGGGAGTTAGGAGAAGGGAGTTGGGGGAAATTGGAAGGGGAGGTGAACCATGAGAGACTATGGACTCTGAAAAACAATCTGAGGGGTTTGAAGTGGCAGGGGGGTGGGAGGTTGGGGGAACCAGGTGTAATACCTCTCTAATGCCTCCGGGTATTAGAGAGGGCATGGATTGCATGGAGCACTGGATGTGGTGCAAAAATAATGAATACTGTTATGCTGAAAATAAATAAAAAATAAATTAAAAAAAAAAGTACAATACAAACTCAGCCAACAACTCTGCTTCCAGTGGGGAAATAAAGCACAGCCTTTGGCATTTCAAATAGAAAGTCAGGGCACTAATTCAACATCTGGGAAAATTTGCCAAACTCTCTGCAGGCAGGATTTGGGCACAGCCCACCTGATGGGTAGAAGCAGGACACTGAACTTTTGTAGAGCAGCTCACGCTGAACCATGGGGAATCTCGTGTCCTACAAAGAGCTTATTACCATATTCCACTTCTGCATCTCCTGGTCATGCCAGCAGATTTTAGAAATAAAACCTCCATGTGTGCATAAACAAATATATTTGTTTATATAAAAACAAAACTAAATAACATGCTGCCAATCATCACAAATGTGACCCCAAGTAGGAATGGTTGCAGGCTTAAGCTACAAACCACCTGAAAGGTAGCAGCATTTCATCATCCCATGGGAAGGAGCCCGGGGAAGGACACAGTGGACTCCCTGCCAGTGAGAAAGCAAGGGGAATAAAGCCTAGGGGTGCCTCCTCACCATCTGCAGCATCTTTTGTGCCTCCTCAGGCCTCTCAGGCCTCCCATATCCCCTGGCCCCACAGAGCTCCGAGGACCGGCCACATTCTCTTGTAACTCACAATTCAGATTTGGGAAATAAGACCAAAGAAGGCGAGACTAGGAAGACCGAGGCTTCAGCATTCCTTAAACCTCCTTTTACAAAGCTGGAGGAGAATTCAGACATTAGCCTCTGTTAGAATTGGGTGCTTTCTTTCGGAGAATTGAGAATTGTGGGAAAGAGCACTCTTTTTTTTTTTTTTAAGGTCTTATTTATTTATTTGACAGTGAGAGAGGGAACACAAGCAGGGGAGTGGGAGAGGGAGAAGCAGGCTTCCCACTGAGCAGGGAGCCCGATGCGGGGCTCGATCCCAGGACTCCAGGATCATGACCTGAGCCGAAGGCAGACGCTTAAAGACTGAGCCACCCAGGAACCCGGGAAAGAGCACTCTTATTAACACCTTTGTCTTGAGTTAAAAATGGTGTTATCAGAATGGAGACCAGCCATGCTTCACATGAACTGTGAATAGACTCAGAGCACAAATGTTGTTTCTAGAAGCAACAAAATAATAATCATTTCTCTGGAGTATAGAAAGGCAGTTTTAAAACATTTTATTGTTTAAATATGCTATTTTTTCTATTCTAGGGAGTTTGCAGATTAGGTACAAGCTGGGTCTACATGAGGATCCTGACGTCTTTAACTTTAACTTCAAGAACATGGCGGACGGGCACCTCCACCACGTTAAGATCAACAGAGAAGAAGGAGTGGTCTTCGTAGAGGTAAGAGCATCATCAGCCCAACAGTAATGAACATCCTACCTCCCCACCTACGGTGTGTCCCTTACACCAAAATTTTGATAAAGAGGCATAATGCAAAATTTCCTTCTCTGTGTTAATCTCTCTTGTGCTGCAGACAAGAAATCACAATCCAGGATTTTTGTTTGTTTAGTAATGGAAACCTGCCAAACACAGTTAAATTTTAACTGCTTAAACTTTCCCTCATTTATTTTAATTGACTTAATATGAAATGTTGTCTATGTTATCACAGTAAGTAACAGGTGGGGCATTTGTAAATGATCTTCCAGTGGGAATCCATAAGAGTACAAATGTTATGACAATTAAATATATGACTTTAATAAAATACAGTTATGATTAAAATGTGCATAACTAGCAAAAGAGACTTGAGTTATTGTAGAGTAAGTGCAATTACATACCGTCAGCACTTTTGAAAAAAAACCTTAATGTATTTGCTCTCTAGATGGAATAACCTACTTTGGCTTTTACTCTTTAGGTTATATTTTGAGATATGTAAAAGCTTTGGATGTTTGGGTATTTTTGTGGGTTCCACCAAATACGGATCATTCATCTCGTGTCAGGAAGCAATAAGGATCATGGAGACACGGGGCTGAGGAGGATGGGCAGCGGGGATCTGAGATGCCATGAAGGTTGCTCATGCGCTGGCATTCCAATGTCAGATGACGAGCTAAAATGTCAGATGACGAGCTCCTAACATGGGGTTTCCCCATCAGGTGTAGCCCTGCGTTTCCATTCCATGGCTTCCCTTTGCTTCTTGCCATGTCACTGACAAATGACAAGTATGTTGGTATTTCCTTCTCATGGGACAGGTGGACCAGAAAGCCCGGAGCCAAGTGAGCCTGTCCTCTGGCATGGAATTCAACGCCGTCAAATCCCTTGTGCTGGGCAAGATCTTAGGTAAGTAGATGCAGAGCTCCCCACCCTGTGTGCCCTCCCTGGGTCACAGTGTCATGACACTAACACAGAAGCAAGCTCCTTGTTTTAGTTTCATTAGATCATTCATGCCGATCAAGGCAGAAATCCTACTGGATCTGGGTTGCCCATAATCTTGAGAGCACAATTCCCACAGGCAAGCAAGTAAACAGGACTGAGAACAGCTACATACTCCTGTCCCTCGTTCTGCTGTTACCACAAGGACCACGGCGACTCCCTGACCTCAGAGATGGATAGTGGTCCAAACAGACAGAGTTCACAGGTCCAGAACCCTACCCAGGGTGGTGGGGGTCTGCAGAGCACACACGTGTGTGGTCAGGATGGCGCCCGGCAGTGGTGTACGGATGCTCCCTGCCCAGCGACCACGCCCCCCCAGAGGAGCCTTTCATGCCGCCTGGTCTCCTTGGCCACAGCTGGAGCGTTGGTGAGAGCAGTGGTGTCTAGGGGTTGGGTGGACACTCTTTAAGCCTTCCCCTCCTTGTCCCCAGGTATTCGAATGAAAGCAGGTAAGACTTAGAGGAGGACTTGCTTTTTAGTTATAAACTGTAAACACCATGGATGTTCACATATTACTTTGGGAGAATGCTCTCGAGTTTGTTTCCTGTCCCTCATCTTGTTTGCCACTAACAGGATAGGCTTTATCAGAGGTGATGATTTTTCATCTCTTCCTTTGTTGTATCTATATTCCCAAGTCTTTCACATTTTCCTCATATGTAGGCTCAAAGTCTGGGGAATGCAAACTATGCACGGGTAGACGATAGAAGAATAATCACTGAAAACAATGATAGCTTGGTTTTTAAGTCTCTGTTGATATGTTTCCAACACTGTGTTGGGCATTAAAAGGATGCATCCCATTCTTCAGCCAACATGGAAAATGTCATGAATTGTAATGTTCTAACAGCTCGTTTCATTGAAGAGAAGAAAATGTGTGAAAAGTCCTATTAATATAGTACCAGTTTAACTGAAAATCCAAACCAAGCCAGATAGATAGACAGAGGCTGGTTTGAATATAATATATAGATACATAATTTTTCAGTTAGGGTTGCATTATAGGAGGAGGCAAATTTTACATAAATGCACACATATTTTATACACACATATAAAACTTACTTTCAAGATATATGTACAATGACAAAGTTGATTTAAAATGGTGATTCTGAACATGTGGTTAAAACGCTGATGATCCTAATGGATAAGAAGATTTGCCTGTGGAGTCCTGACTGCGAGGTCTGCTGCAGTCCACGCTTCAGGAACAGGGCTGGGGCTCCCTCAGAACATGGCAGGAGCAAAGCAGAGTTGTTGTTTCTCATCCCAAACCCACAGTCCGACAATGACTGACTGACCTCAGAGCGTCCCAGGCTGTCAGCACGTGTCAGTGACCCCTGTCCCAGGGTGGCTGCACCCCAGCACAAGGGTCCCAGGACTCAGGGCATGCATAAAGAACAAGCATGGAAGGCAGCATACGTACTGTGGAGGATGAGAAGTGGACAAACATTTGAAGAAGGGGAGACTCACCCACAGCTTTGTGATGTGATGGAGCCATAGGCTCCAGGAACAGGGGTGGGAGGAGCAGAGCCCATAAAGCCTGTGAGCACCACAGTCCAAGGACTGACTTTACTCCCATGAAACATGGTGCTGCTGAGTCCATGGTCTGACCCTGCTGCTGGGGCAAGGGAGATGGGCCCCGTCAGAGATGCTGACCGTGACCCATGCTGGCAGCAGAGGTGGGAGAGGAGGGGAGGGGAGAGCACCCTCCCGAGGTAGAGCAGGACAGGTGAGGCCCAGCTCTGCCCCTGCTGGGACTGGGGCGTCTGTTAAGGCTGGCAAAGTCGAGTGGGGCACACGGCCAATGATGTGTGTGACGTCTGTCTTTGCATTCCGCCATGGAGGTCAGAGGGGAGACTGGCTGTGACATGTGGGGTTTCATTTCCTCCCTGATAGCAGCATGTACTTTATTCCTTTTTTTTTTTTTTTAAGCTATGACACAGAATTTGTCTTTAATTCTCAACAGTCAAAGCCCATGGACTATCCCAGCCTCTCCTGACCAACAGCCCCAGCAGGGGGCCATCTGGACCCCAGGGACCCCACTGTGTTGGAGGTGGGGCAGACCCAGGCCCCATCTTGTGCCCCACTAAGCTCTCCTCCAGCCCTGTGGGCAGTCAGTGGCTTTGTCTGAACGAAGTGAGCAGATGACAATCCCAGAGATGTTCAGGTTCTGTGACCTGAGCCCGGGCTGAATTTTTGTTGAATTGTGGCTTTCCACACCTGGAGGGAAGGAGGCTGTCTTTTTCCAGGGAGCTGAGCAATCACCCATTGTGAGAGCAGTATCGACCAAGTGCCTCTGTTCAATAAATTACAGCCGTTTCTGCGGTGGCTGTGGTTCAAACACAGGAATTCCTCCCCTGAGCTCAAATACTGAATAGACACACAAGGTAACAAAGTTACTGCACATCAAGCATTGTTTAAGAACACTGGCAAGGGCTACTTTAAAAAAAAAAAAAAATACTTTATGTTTAAAAGCGACGTTGAAGTTAGTGACACAAAGGCCCTGTGACATAGCAAAATGTAGTCTGACCAAGCAGGGCAATGGCCCAGCTCACACGGAGCACAGCGAAGAAAAGCAAGTATGTAGTATGTCCCCTCCTCCCCTCGAGTCACGTAGGTAAGGACCGTCAGGTTGGAACGGAGCGCACCGATGCTCCGTCCTACTAGTCAGACTCAAGCACAGCTGACGTTCGGGCCAAGCGGGAGAGTTTAAAGCTGAAGCAACAGGGATTCATGACATTTGAAATAAAAATTCATTTACCATACACACGAGGGCACGGATTCTGACAAAGGTCTAACGATACTTCCCATGTCTTGATAGTTTTATTTGAAGATTTGTCTTGCCAGAAGCTGAACAAAACTTCCAAAGCATTTTGCGAGCCCAGGAAAACTGCAGCTCTGTATTCTGGGTGGCACACGAGCTGCCTCGTTCTAAGGGCTCCCGGGCTCGGCTGCATGGCACTGATGCCCAGAGACGTGTCCAACAGGGAGGGGAGACTCCAGCGCTTCTCCTGGGGCCCAGCGGTTCCTGCTTCGCCCATCCCCCACCTCCACTGGGTGAGCGTCTGTAGTGGATTTTAGCGGCACTGTCCCCATGGGGCGACCTGGCTCATCTGCTTGCACACTGGGTTGCTCCGGACAGAACCGTCGGGGATCCTCGCTGGTGAAAGCACGCATCTAAGCGTCACCTGCCCAGAGCTGTAAACTACGTGGCTAAATAAAGAGCCTGGAGCGTCCCTGCCCCAAAGCGCGCCCACTACATGCGCGCACCACCCGTACCCACTAACCGCGCTGTCTCCCGCAGAGCCCGGCGACCACGTGGATGAGGACACAGCGCGGGCGGGCGCTCAGGGCTTCTCTGGCTGCCTCTCCGCCCTGCAGTTTGAGCGCACCGCCCCGCTGAAGGCCGCGCTGCATCCCGGGGGCTCTGGGTGCGCATCGGTGCTGGGGCCCGTGGCCTCATCGGAGTGTGGAGCCAGGCCAGGCGTCGGCAGGGTGTGGGAGCACAAGCACGCGCGAGCAGGTGCGCACCTTGTGGGCGGTGGGCCCCAGCCCCTCTCAGCAGAGGCTGCCCCGGGCGGTACGCCTCCATTCAGTAGGGGCCCCTGACAGCTCCCTCAACCCAAAGTCATCGTCTTCTTTTTTGAAGATTTTATTGATTTATCTATTTATTTATCTATCCTTCTATCTATCTATTTATTTATTTATGGGAGCCTGTGTGAGCGGGGTATGGGCAGGGGGAGAGGGAATCTCAAGCAGACTCCCCCATGAGCGCGAAGAGCCCATGCGGGGCTCGATCCCGCCACCCCAAGACCGTGACCTGAGCGGGAGTCAAGAGCCCTGCACTTAACCAATGGGCGCCCCAGACTCCCCATGATTAATGCATTCTTAATGCAAGCTGACAATTCTACAGTTAAAACCACACACATTCCACTTGTACAAGATAATTCTCTCAGACTCTCATTCCTTTGTCCCTACAGAACGTCCTGGAGCAGCGGAGCAGGGGAAGCCCGTGGAGACTGGGAACCGCAGACGCTCCGCGCTGATCGGAGGTGTGTTCCTGGCTGTCGCGGAAATCTGGGAAGTGTCTACACCAGGAGGGGGTCCAGGTTCTCCTGCTTCCCAGGCACCTGCTGTCTAGTTCAGTCCTGGGGAGCATGACCTTCTCTGAGGTCATTTTCCCGGAAGCCAGCCGGGCTAGAGACCCTCAGTACATGTAATTGATGACTTCATGGAGGTGCCCTTTAAGGAATTACTGTAAACATATCTAACAAGGAAAAAGTCTGACCTTGTGAACAGCCCCCTGGTTCCCCGAGAGCATGCAGCAAGTTTGAGCAAGTGCGTTTTCAGGACCCGGGCGGGCTTCTGCACCGGTTCTGGAGACACAGTACTGGCCTCATCCTTGGTCTGCTATGTGTTTGGGGAGATGTTTCATGGTTGAGGGTTAGGTAGCCCCCAATGCACATCACTGTAGGTTGTTTTTATGAAGAAAACATGAGGCTAATACACTAATGTTGGATCACAACAATGATGGTAGAACCATCGTTTTCAGATGAAATTGTGATGAAAACATACACTCAAAGCTGATGTAAAAATCAAACATTACCAAGCATTGGACACCTGTCCTGCGACGTCTGCCCAGTACCTTGGGGACCCTCTGCCGAGCCTGGCCTCTCCTGTCCCCAGGCATCACGGCTGGGGCACTGGCTTCCTGGGCCATGGTTGTGGTGATACCCCTCCCTGCAAGCCGAGGGAAGAGTCTCACTCTTATATCCAGCAACTTTCATTTAATGTCTCATTCTGGGGTGAGATGGCGTGCATGAGCACTTGGCTTTGATGCAGCTCTGTGTTCTGGGATCGGCATAAGTATGTGCACTGGAAAGCTTCCTACAATCATTGATTTCTCCCACCGAAAGGTTTGATTAAATTTGTCTAACATGTAAAAGGTTGAGAACCACAGGCTTTGATGTTAATCATCTAAACGTTTTCAAGTGGAGATCTCAAGCACCTTGGATTCTATAAATTCCCATATTCAATATACTCCTATGAAAAATTTAGTTTTAGAGACCATCCCCACACATACAGATCTCACATGTGCTATAAATCACCGTGCCATGTTCAAGCTATTTTAAAATAATTTTTTACAAAGGTGCAAATGGGTACAATTCCATTTCCTTAACAAAAATATTAAGCACTTGGTGAAGAAGGCATGGTTCTACTAGTAGGCATTCTCTACTCGGAGAATTATGGGAGCCTCTCTGCTTACTGACCTGTGAGACCCTGTGGCCGACAGTCCCCAGGTCACAGTAGAGGCCTGTGAGGGAAACAGTTGGGTGTGGGCTGTGAGTGGGGCCGCTGAGCTGGGGTGCGCTGGGCACACTCCAGCCATCACTATTTTCCTCACCCCCCTCACCAGGTGTGGTGGCTGTGGCCATATTCGTCCTGCTTTGCATGGCTGCCGTGGCCGTCCACCTGTACCAACAGAAGAGCCTGTGCGCAACCACGGAGGTGGAAGGACCCAGGAAGCAGGGCAGCAACGCGGCTGCGCCCAGATGTGAGCTCGGGAGGCCGGACACCGTGAGTGGGGACCAGCAGGCGGGCCTCTGAGTAGGAGCCGGGCTGAGCGCGCTCTCCCCTGATCTGACATCCCCACCACAGACCTCGATGGCCAGAAGTCACTTTGAACCGCACAGGGCACCAGGCCAGCTCTCAGGGTCCTCAGAGGTCTTGTGCTACTGAGTCCTTAGCACCACTGGCTCCCTGCACTACATCCCCACAATTCCAGTATCATCTCGGCCCTTGTCAGTTCTGATGTTGTCATGTTCAGCGGCTGGTTGGAGTTTACTGCTTAACACCCGGGTTTTGAAGGGGAAGCTCGCTTGGGCAGTGGGGAGGCTGGGCTTTGCCGCCGGTGAGGCCATGCTCAGTGACCGGGGCGACTTCACAGAACTGAATGTGCTTCCGGCCCTGCTTGTTGAATTCTCACAACACCCTGTGCCAGAGCCACGTGGCCAAGACCAGACAGCCTTTCTGCCTTTGTCTTTGCTGCTCCAGTCGACAAAGCACAGTAGCACAGTTCCCTGGTGAGACCATCACCTGCTTTCTCCTGCTGGGACCTGCACAGCAAGTGTGGACGTGGCTGATGCCGGCTGCCATCTGCAGCTGCGGCAGGAACCCAGAGCTAAGCGCCTGTGTCGCCAGAGGTTGGCAGCTGGCAGGGCCCACACTCTCACGATCTCTAGAGGGTTTTGGATTGTTTTTGTTTTTGTTTTTTTTTTAATTAAAATGGAAGAGCAGATAGAACTACAAATTCTTACTGTTGAAATGTATCTTTATTTGCATCTGCGATACCTAAATGGTGTGTTATAGTACATCTATTTCCCTAAATGGGTGGGTGATCACGTCAGCTTTCTTTGTGGTGATAAAATCCCGCTGTTGGTTTGACGCTCGTTCGTCTGGCTTATCTCTCGGATGGTCTCACTGACTCTCCTTGCCATTCTGAGACTCAGCCATGGAGACTCTGCTCCACATGTTTGAAAGCAAACCCCTCTCTGTATCAGATTTCCTTCCTAAGGTGTCAGGCACAAATTCTTGCAAGCTGTACCTACAGGTCGCGAAGACCTAGGGACATTGGACTGTGGGCTGGAGCCGTGCCCTGACCTGGACACCCACAATAACCCTGAGATCCACCGCTGTAGCCTCACTTCCAGGATGTGGACGTCCATTTCTCAGAGTTCCCAGAACCAACGGGAACGAGTTAGGGTGCAGCCCAGCAGAGAACAGATGGCAGACTCTTCCAGGAAAACCGGCCAGGAGTTACTTTCGGAGCCCTGATAGAGGAACGGTGTCCGGGAGCCTCCAGGCAGGTCCTGTGTCCCCACTCAGCATGGCTGGGGTCACCAAGCGTGCCCACGCCAGAGAAAGGGAGTGACGCCTGCCTTCATTCCGTTCTTCTCACATCTGCTTTCTGCTCCTTCTTCACGGTAGCCAGGCCTTACTTCCTCTGCTGAAAATCCTCATCCTTTCCTATGCAACCCTGTTGTTTTTTCTGTGAATCCAAGGTTCTGAGGAACGGCAGTGTTGGTGAACAGGCAGACATGTCCCCCATGCAATGGACACATAGGACCAGAGAGATGCAGAACCAGATCACGAAGAGCCAAGCCCAGACAGATGGCCCCTTGGCCACATTTAAAGTGAGGGGGACTCCCTGGGCACCTGGTGTCTCAGGTGCACAAAGGGGGCCCACCTGCCACAGCCCCCTACCACAGAAGCGCCAGGCTAGCTCATGTGTCCTCACTGTCTGTCCTCGGTTTGTAACTCTGCCTTCTTGCTTGTGGATACAGTGGGACCTGGGAAATAAAGCGAGGAGTATATTTTTATTTTAAGGGAATTCATATGACATTTTACAATTAGGAAGGAAGAGGTTTCTGAACAGCAGAAGCCGTGTAGGTATGTGCCTTCTATGCAGTGAGCCTCCCACAGCTCGTGCAGGGGCCCAGCATTGCAGTTTGCATGTGAATGTGTCACCGTATGATGGCCTCATTGTGAGTGGCTCACACTGGGACTGTGAGGACGAGGGTAGGGCTCGCTGGTTGCCGCAGGTGCGGGCAACCTGCGCTCATGATGCTGTAGTCCGCTGCCGCCGCTCCCACCGGTCAAGCCTGCGAGGCAGCTGCTTCTTCAAGCACTGTCTCCTCCTTAGAGCTTGCTGGGGCCACTGTCGGTCCGGGAGACGTTAGGGCACCCACAGAAGTTCAAAGGCAAGAATGCTCATCCGTTTCTCTTCGCAAGTGTAATACTTAGCTCGTTAGAGAGGTCTGAGCCCCCATTAGCCACTCCTGCTTCCAGCGTGAGTCTGAACAGGGCTGTATGTCCTGCCGGCCTGCCGCGGCTCAACACGTGTCCCCAGATGCTCCAAATGCACCTGGTTTCCCGCTTTCCCATCAGATGACAAAGAGCATAAGCAAGAAGGATGTGCCGGGTCTGTCCTATCAGCACACAGACATGTGTGTGGTGTGTGAGCACACTCGTGTGAGTAATGTGAGCACATGTGTGTGAGAATGTGAGAACATGTGTGAAGAATATATGAACATGCGTGTGTACCCATGCACGTGAGAATGTGACCACACGTGTGAGGAGTGTGTGAGCACGTGTGTGAGGAATATATGAACACGTGTGTGAGAACATGTAAACACATGTATGTGAGAATGTGAGAACATGTGTGAAGAATATACGAACACACATGTGCATAACGTGTGAGCAGTCGTGTGAGAACGTGAGCATGTGTGTGAGCCATGTGTGAGCTCGTGTGTGAGAACATGGACACACGTGAGTGATGTGTGCGCACATGTGCGTGAGAAGGTGCGCACACGCATGAGGAGTGTGAGCATGTGAGAACGGGTGCACATACTGTGTGGGCACATGTGGGTGAGTAACAATGAAGGGTAAGGGACGCAAGTGCAGAGCTTGAAATTGGCGTCTCCGGGACCCACGGGCGCCGGGATTTGGGGATGTGAAAGCAGAGCTTCCGTTGGCACTGGGCGGGCTCGCGGAGATGCGTGTCGGCACCGGAGGCTTGTCCCTCTCACTCACGAGCGATGGGTTCCCAGCTGGCATCCTCAGTATGGGGTGTGGTGGGAAGTCGGTCCTTCCCGGGGTCATGGCAGTCTATGTTTTTTGGGGGATTTGGGTCCCTCGGGGAAGGGGCCACGGGCTCCCTGTGAGTATGGCAGTGTCCAGCTGGGGGGCCTGAACGTCCCCGACCTGAAAGAACCCTTTCTCCCTGCATAGGATTTCTGTGGGTGCACTGTCAGCTCCGCCTCCCCCACCCATGGCCATCTGTCCGTCTGGCCGCAGAGACACAGGGCTCGGATTCTGGAACATTCCACTGTGGGATGGCCTGTTGGCCCCTCCACCCACTTGGCTGGCAGAATCCCCCAGGCCCCAGCCCGTCTCTCACACGCTTGTTCCTTCCCATTTTCTTGGACGGAATTTTTCTAACCTGGGTGCTGTCTGTTTGGTGGGTCTAAGAATGAATGGATGTTAAAATCTAAACATTTCGTGTTTAACTAAAAGACCCCTGCCTGACACTTTCCGATTTTTAAGCTGTGCTTTCCTATGTGCAGCCTTGGGCCCCTGTCAGTCTCTGTGCTGAGGGGAGTGGAAAGCACAACGAGCGGTGTCCATCTCAATGTGGAGGGCGGCACTCATGTCCCGAGGATAAGCCATGGGCCTGGCCTCAGGCACTAGGACCCTGTGTGTGAGCCCCGAGCTGATGGGCAGACAGACCTGTGCACCCAGGAGCTCTGGTGAGGTCCTGGCATCCAGAAAGCCCCGGGGTACCACACAACCCGGTCACCTCCTCCCTTTCCCGTCCCCAGGCCAGGAGCTGCTCTAAACCCAGGACGGGACAACCAAGTGGCCACAGACACCAACGAGACAAAGTGGAATGCCCCCCCAACCCTGCTCCAGGCCCCAGGCCCTCTCAGGGTTAGCCAGTCGGGCCTGCCCCTGCCACCAGGAACTCAAGGGGACCCACGACCCAGCCTGCTCCCCACAGCACCTTCTGCCTCTGCACCTCCTGTTTTATTATTGCTCCCCCCGCCCCAGCTGCTGAGCACACCCGTGATCCATGCTCCCTGGGAGCAACCACATCAGTGTGGACCTAGCCCCAGCGAGGGCCCCTCATCTTGCCTGGACCACCACACGCTGGGGTCCGCACCCTTCTGGAACATTCCCACAGGCACCACCGGTATTATCTGTCATGATCTACCCTCCCCTTGGTTAGCTGGGAAATCAGAGGGTGGGTACAATATCCTATAAGATAAACCAGGATGCCTGAGAGCAAATGGGCTGCTCTGAGTAGAAGTACCACAAACAGAGCCGCCACAGACCAGCCATGGTGCCCATGGTCAGCAGGCAGTGGGCACTCAGAGCAGCCATCAGGACGGAGTGATCAGAGGCCATGTGCCTGGGGAGGGACAGGAGGCAGGTGGTAGGAGAGGTCAGGGGGCCTCACTCCTGAGTGGTGGCCCCCACGCCTACTGGTGCAGGACGACAGCCAGCACATGAGGGAGCCCCTTTCCAGAGAGCCAGGAGCCTCCCATTCCACCCCCTACCTTCTGCCCTCCACCACCCCAACCCATTCCAGCCTCTGCCCTCCACCCTTGACCCGCCCACCCACCCTCCCCCCCACCCTCCACCCCCCACCCTCCACCCCCCACCCTCCACCCCATTCCATCTTCCACCCGATTCCACCCTCCACCCAATTCCAGATTCCACCCTTCAGGCTGCAGACTCCTGGCTGCTCTCCCTGCGCCCTCAGGGGTCACCCACTCATCCTGCAGCAAGCACCGCCTTCACCACAGGGTCTGGACCCTCCTGGGCCCCTGCTGCTGTGTGTTCTCTGGCAAAGGCCTCCCTGCCACCTTCCTATAGGGCAGACAGCAGCTGGCCAGAGTCGGCTTCCCGGGGGAGCTAATGTCCCTCCTGCTTACTTGGGAAGTGTGGCTCACAGTTCAGCCCTGGCGGCCCCCCGACTCACTTTCGGGGCCAGGATGGCCGATGAACAGGACTCAGCCACTGGGAGGGGAAGTTGTCTCGGGTCAGCGTGGGTGGTGGTGGGCGTGCCCACTGGGGCCCCACCCCTCCCACTGAGTCCACCGTCAGTGCAGCTCCTGATGATGCATGAACCTCGAGGACACGGGGCCAGCATCTGGTGGGGCTGCTCCCAGGGGGATGGTGTGGTTCTGCAGGGCCCATCTCTCCCCAGGGGGCCCACTCTCCAAGGGGACCTTGCACCAGAGTCCCAGGTCCGGCCAAGAATTGCCCCCTGGGCCTGCCATGAGCTCCAGACTGTGATATCCCGCCTAACACCCCCAACACCCTGTCTGTCATACGGTGTCGGGGACAGGGCTAGCCCTGCCCTGAGCCTTCCCCCAGCCCATGACTCACAGAGGGGTGAAGAGGAGCCCTCAGGCCCCAGCTCAGCTCAGAGAACCCTGGGCCATGCCATGGCCACGTGGGGAGAGGGGGTCCCAGAATAGGACAGGGGACAGGACTCCCCCAGTGTCCTCATGGTGCCCACTCACAAGCTGGTAGCCCGACCCCAGAGCAGATGTGGGTGGAGGGGCTGGCCATGGGATACTGCCCTTCAGAAATGGGCACAGGGCAGTTTCCTGAGAAAACTGAGCTGGGGCGTCTGTCCAGAGCTGATGAATCTCGGCCTCAGGACCAGCTCTGGCGCACAGTGGTTGTGGTTTTCTGTCTGCAGGCGGCAGCTGCAGGGTACTCCCAAGACAGCCCTATTGGCTCACCTGGCCACCGGCCACATCCAAGGTCTCCGGACAGGGTGGCTCTTTGGGGCAGCCCAGAGGAGCCTCCAAGTGGCGGAGGGTGGAGGGCAGGGGGTGGAGGACTGAGGCCACCACACACCTCTCTACGGCTGGATCTGACATCAGCCTGGCTGAGGCTGAACCTGGTCCCTAACGGGTTCACTTCCTGTTCTTGAAATGATCAAAGGTGGGGTCAACTTAACCTTCTGCAAGCCCGGAAAGAAAGCGCGGGGCTTCCAGAACCTTCCTCCTGCCCTCCTTGGGGCAACAAACTTCTTTCTAACAGTCCCTGGGGTTCCTGCTGCGGGGGAACCCCTCCCCTGGCCGCCCGCCCTGGCCTGCCATCAGCCCCCACAAGTCACTGCTTGAGTTCAGCCCCTCGAGCCAGGGCATTGGTGGCTGATTCTCCTTCTGTTTGGACCCCGCTGTATGTAGAGAATGCCCCTCACTCATCTCCTCCTGCAAAGACGAATTTAACCATAATCTCTTCATTTCTTTACACAAGGGCGGTTTGGGCAATTTCTTTCCTAGAGGGAATTGGGTAAGCTCCTGGTCCCTGTGACGCCGACAGAGATGGATCCGAGGGTGGACTGGAGCCACCGGGGGACCTGCACACCTGCCTCCTTCAGCCTCTCCAGGATGGCCCCATGACCCTGTTTATAGTGAAACTATGACAAAAATAACAGGGCAGCTGACTTCAAATTTAATGTCCTTTCTGGTCGACTTGAGGACCGTGTCTCTAGTCTGGTTGGCAGATGGGCTTTCCGTTCAGGTGTTCGTGGAGCAGAAACACGCGCTGCATTTTCCCAGAAACAAGGGATTTGAGCCCAGTACCAGCCATGTGACTGTAAATGTGGCTTCTTGCCCCCGGGGTCTGAAAACAATCCTCAAAACGTGAGGTCAAGAAAGCACACGCTCTTGTCTGACTGTCATCACAAGGTCAGGCTCCAGCTCCAAGAACCCTTCCCAAAGTAATTTTCCAAATTGCCATAAAAACGCATTAAAATGTGTGTTGCTTCTGACTTTTAGTCCAGAGCCTGCTCTGTGCACTAGAGCCTGGTAAATGGCTCAGGACGAGCCTCCCAGAAGGCAAGGAGGTCGGGCATGACACACACACCAACCTTCACATCAAACACGGCTGTGAGACAGTAAGACGGGATTTCACACCCGCAACAGTCAAGGCCCCGTTCTACCATTTCCGTTCCCGAGCCCCTGCATGGGGGACACAGATACTGAACACACATTTCAGGGAAGTGGTCCCTGAACCACAGGATCATCAGAACCAACAGGGGCTTTGATTACAGCAACGACAGCGATCATGTTTTACCAACCCTCTCATTTATAGAGGCTGTGAGTTAGGGGGTCTGAGCTGGCCAGGGACACATGGCCCTATAAAGCTCCCTGTTTAGAGCTGAAGCTGGCCTGGCTCTGAGGGACAGGGTGCCTGGGAGAAACCTGAGGTGTTCAGCGGGTGCACAGGGACATGACCTCAGTGTTCAAGGTCAGTGGGGAAGCAAGCGGGCTGGAAGCCGAGACACTGGGCAGCTTGCAGGGTGCTGTGGGCTCAGTTGTGTCCGCCAGACACACAGGTCGGAGTCTTAGTCCCAAGGAACTCAGAAGGGAACTATTTGAAGATGGGATCTCTGCAGAGGTGACAAAGTTAAAATGAGGTCATGGGTGGGCCTGAACATTGGATTTCATAGCTTCCCGGTTGATTTTCAAAGTTCAGGACATTAAGGATGCTGACCAGGTCTGACCACCATTTTCCTAGGACAGCCAGTCAAGTCCTGTTCACCCCGAGATACCAAGACTCAGGTTTGGTGTAAGAAGTCTATAAAAGGATAAATGCGGTTTTTATCAAAATTTAGGATATTCGGGAGGTCTGGCTGGCTCCGTGGGTGGCACACATGACTCCTGATCTGGGGGTTGTGAGTTTGAACATTGGGTCTAGAGAGTCCTTAAAAAAATAAAATCTTAAAAAGAAATTTAAGATCCTAAAAATGGGGTTAGTCACTTCGTATTAAAAAGAAGTAAAATGAGAAGTTTAAGAAGTGGAAATATGGGGCATTTTGAGCTTTCACAGTCTGAGATAAGTACTGAGTATACAACATTAACAATGGTGCACGTAGTTCACAATCAGATATAATTTTAATATTCAAATGACAGCAATAGCTCGGGATTTTCAACACATGCACACCTGCATGCACATGCACACACGCGCCCTGCATATGGGAACACGTGCACAAACACAGGCATGTGACCATGCATGCACATAGGTGCACACATGTAGCCATGTGTGCCCATGTGTACAGACAGGTGAATGTGTGTGCACACTCACATGGACATGCAGATCCATGCACACCTGCCCACACACATACACATACACACAAACACACACATACATACACAGACCTCATGGTACAACTCATCAGGAAACAAACAGCTCAAATGAAACATTGCTCTCGAAGGAGGGCAGCAGTAAGACTGACCCCTGAAGAAATGATAGTGTCTGGAATCCGACATAAGGACATCTCTACTTGCTGAAGAAAACAGCCAAGACCCTCAGATTTTTGCCCAGAGAAAACATTCACCAACGTCCAACTACAAAGACGATGGAATGAAGAGTCAGAACGGCCACACTTAACCGACAGCTGACCTCTAAAGAAACCCAGATGGGACGCCCCGCTGCCCTAGGCAGAAGGAGCTGCTTCCGGACAGAAACACCGCTATTCGGGGAGAAAGGATGAGCACAACCTGGTAGAAGAATAAAAGTTTTATAAAATTCATCTCCCATTCATGATGAAAACCAACCGCAGGTTGTTGTCTGGCTTCATTAACCTGAGAAGGAGCCTGGACACATCCAGTGGGCACCACAGTCCTCCTCAGCAGCTTTCTGCATGCGTTCCTACACCTGCCCTGATGGGAACCTGGGTGCCCACTTGTCTCCCCGCTGCCTGGTGACCATCTCCCCCCTTCACCACCCGTCCTGCAGTGTGCCCCCCCCCCCGCCCCGTCCCTGAGAGCCCCTCCCCAGGGAGCCCTCCCCTCCTGCTGCTCCTCCCCACAAGCCACTCCTCCCCCCTTCACCCCCCCATCCTGGCAGCACCCGCAGCATCCCTCACCTGGAGTGTATTTGATGATTCCCATATTCCTTACGTCTCCTGGCGGAATGCCTGCCTCCCTAGACAGGTGTCCATCTGTCCTGCTGCATCTGCAGCCCCTGGAGCAGGGACGGACATTCCCGGTGCGACAGAACGTCAGGCCAGTCACACTGTCTCGCCTAAGCACAGAGAGTGGAACGCGGCTAGCAGCAATTTCCGGGGGGGGGGGGGGCGTGAGCCCCCAGGGCCCCCCCACCCACCAGTTGTGCTGAAAAGCAGCCCGTCCTCTCCCTGAGAGAGCAGTTTGGGGGTGTTGCTTCCACCTGATCACCCTTGTCCCACCCACGGTTTTCTCCTCCATATTTCTCAGCGACAAGATGGTCTTCCAACAAACTTGAGAGGGCGGCGCTCCCAGCCATGACTTTATGTCGCATCTGGACTGCGTGAATGGTCACCGTGTCCTAGGAAGGTAGAACGACTTCTCCCACCCTTTGCCGCCATCTCTGTGGCACTCCCGTGTGCGTCTGTGGCTTGCGCAACACAGCTCGGGCAGTGGGCTGTCTGTGCACTTCACACGCCGGTGAGAGCGATGGAGGCAGACAGTGGGTCTTGGGCTTTTTACAACCAGGAGCTCAGACTGCATCGTGAGGTCTCTCCCTGTTTCCAGCAACACCTGGTGGTGAGCTGGACACGTCCACAGGAGAAGGGTGAATTTTCTGATGCACATATGTCCACTCAGCCTGGTGCATAGTGCACAATTTCTTTGCCGGGCCCCCAAAGGACATTACTGTCAAAGCCTCTCTTGGAAAACAGTAGTTTTGTTTATTTTATGAGAAGTGCTAACAACATCCACAATAGAAGCCATTTTGACCAGGCCAATTTTCCTAAAACAAGAGGCTTTTCAGACATGAGAATCACAGAGACCTGTTAAATCCTTGTTGACAAGTAGCAACAGCATTAACAGCAAATCCCCGTTCATCCTAAGGGACGGCAGCCAGCACCTCATTCTGTGTTCCGTGACTTTTATGTCCAAGGAAAAGAAAAGCACCATCCACCTCTGGGGACAGTTGGTCCTGTGAGCCATGAGACCGTGTCTAGTCTTCCCACCCATCCAGGCTGGGCCACAGAAGGTCCAGGTATGTGCCGTGCCCACTGCTGTTTGGGGAGCTAAAGCCATTGCATCGTCTGAGCTTTGAAAAACAAGTTTGTAAAACAAACAGCACTTTTCCACCCCAAGATTTTCTTATAATTGGGCGATATTCAAAGGAAACAAAAAACCTCGCCTGTTTCTTCTTCAGCGTGTAGTAACTTAGAGTGCACGGTGGCATTTCCAGCCCAGGGGACCAAGCACATCGTGCAATGGATGGAGGATGATTGACAAGTAAGGTCTCTGGGGAAGACCGGCCTGGTTTCCGAAGTCTGGAGGATGAATGGCTTTCCCAAGGAGGTTCACCCAGTTCACACAGCCTCGGGTCTAACCAGATGCCAGCAACACCCACCTGCCCAGCAGAGCAGGGCACCTTCAAAAGGCAAAACCCACGAGGAGCTTCAGAGAACTCCAGGTGGTAAAGTGCGTCCTCAGGTCACTGCAGATTTACCCAAACTGGGCTGCAACTTCTTTTCCTTTTGTTTGATCTCCCTCTGTTTTCCCAGTAATGACTGTGTCTTTGAACAGAGATCATCCCGACAGTGTCTCTGGGTGTGGACAGCACGCCAATTACAGAAAACCATTGCCTTGTTTCTCTTCAGTGTAACGTGTATTAACAGTGACTAGAAGATCAACCCACGTAGCCTTTCTCTCCCTTGGGCACAAAGTGGGTATTTGCCACATCCCAGCCACAGAACCTTGTCATATCTCTATGTGTGGGCGTGGCCTCCCATGAACCCCTCCCCCTGGGAGAAACCGGCTCCTCACTGGGAGAGCACAGGGCTCAGCACGGGAATGCAGGCAGAGGGACAGGGAGCAAGGGGTTGCCCAGAGCACCTTCCTCAGACAGGAAGTATGTCCTTGTTCAGCAAGGTCCTTGGCTCTTGTGGAATTTCTGGAATTAGGGTGAAGGGCTCACTGCACAGCAGGACAGGAATGAGGTTGAGGGGGAGACGGAGGGATGGGTTTGGAGACTGACCTAAGGGTCAGTGCCGGAGCTATGGGCATCAAGACAAGCTCTCTCCTCCCCTGGCGTCTCAGCAGACCTAGAGGCCAGACAAAGCCTGAAGAGGTGGGCCTGTGGCCCCTGTCAGCCTGACCTCAGGATGCAGGTCAGAGAAGCATAGCCTGGGCTCCAGCAGAACAAAGGCAGGCAGCTTTGGGCCCCTGGGGAGAGCGGCATCTACCCAATGTTGGCGTTAGGGGTGCTGAACCAGACCTCACAGAAGGACCCAGATGTCCCTTGTCAATGCCGGGTATGGCCCAGATACAGCCAAGTGCGCTGTCCCCCTGCCGGTGGGGATGGGACTGACGCCAGCCGCCCCACAGCTGCACTGGTTCAAGCCATCTGGCTGCCAACTGACCGCAAAGTGTACCCTTACCGCAAACACAGACGTGACAGTGACTGAGACTCTGTGACAAAAAGCAAGTAACCCTAGATATCACGGTGTCAGGAGCATCAAACCAAATTGGAAATACGTCTCGATTGCTTGTCAAAGCTAGGTCTACCCAAGAAGGATGTGTCCAGCCCATCAGTGTGGGACCAGATGAGCCCAGCTTGGCAACACCAGCCAATTCAGGAGAGCAGAACATCAAATAAATTATTTTAGCACATTTTTTTTTACAAGGCCGAAATGCTCGTCTCACTTATGGGAAACCCCTCAGAATGTTTACATGGAGTCCCTCAAATTTCCTGTGCATTCCATGACTTACCTGAATTTTCAACTGCTGCACACATTTCAAATATTTCTTGAAAATTTTTCTAAAATTCTATTCTATTCTGAAACAGCATTTGGATTATTAAATTTTTATTTGGAAGAAAAACACACAAAATTCTATAGCAAACAAAGTGCAGGGTTTTATTTTGGATGGTGGGGTGAGCAGAAGATGCCGTGAAGAAATGGAGAAACACAGCCCTTAGCTCCTCTGTGTCTGCTACTTGCCCCTGCATGTGGGGTTCACTCAGTGCTAGGTAAACTGAGACACAGGGAAACATTCACTCCATGAGAGACTTACGGACTCAACCAAGCAAACAGGGGCCCTCGTGTTGTCTTCAGTGTGCTTGAATCTCAGAAACCATGTGCATGAGTGTGTGCACCTGCACGTGTGTGTGGTGTCTGTGCATGTAGTGTGGGTCTATGTATGTGAGTGTGTGGTGTGTACCTGTGTGTGCGTGTGGTGTGGGTTCATGTATGTGTATGTGTCTGCATGTGTGTGTCCGTGTGTCTGTGTGTCTGTGTGGGTCCATGTGTGTGTACACGATGTGGGGGGGGGGTCCATGCATGCATGTGTTGTGGGTCCATGTGCATGTTTGCCCAGGTACAGTGTGCATGCATGTGGCATGTGGCATGTGTGGTGGGGGGGATGGGAAAGGACAGTCTATTTACCCACAGGGTACGTGTGTGAAATGCGTAGGGAGACATGATTCCCAACTGCGGACACGAGGCTCCTCCCCAGCCCCAGATCAGGGCAGCTCTTCCTTCGAGGCGGGGCCGGTTCTAGTCCCATCCCTGGCAGCCACACCTCCAGCGCTGGAAGGGAGTGATTCATTTCAGACGGTTTCTGTATCCACATGACTCAGCGCAGTGGAGTGTGCAGAGATGGGCTGGGCCAGCCTCCTGTGGGAACACCTGGACAGAGCAGGCAGGTGTCCTGCAGTGCCTGCTTGACAGACAGATGCTAGCCTGGTGGTGAGGTGTGAGCAGGTGGCCCTGGGAGATGGGGCTGATGGTGCGGCCACTTTGTGGGTCGGGGACGGCTGAGGGCACCTTGGCCGGCCCCTGACCCAGGCTTTCCATGCCACCCCCAGAGCCTGTGCCCAGGAGAAAGTGTAGGCTGGAGGAGACTGAACCCGATGGACATGGCCACGTGGGGAGTGGCAGAGGTGGCCAGGCATGGACACTGCTTCCCATACTGTCCCCAGACCAAGGAGTTGAAGCTATTTCACTCACTCCTCAGTCGAAAGGCTTCTTAAATCCTGACAGTAAACACGTTCCTCTGGCCGGATCCTGAAGTCCCCTCAAGGGAAACACAGTCCTCAAAATTTGCGTGGGGTGTGGGTTGGGGAGCCCTGAGGAGAAATGCCCCTTCCTTATTACGCACGTGCCACCTTTGGGGTCGGCCCTGAACCCCAGCCCTGTCCTGCAGCACTGGGGGGTTAAGAGGTATGTCAATAATCACTGTTCCATGAAATGAGTCCCATCAATGTGGACGGTCTGCATAGACCTTGGTCATCCAAGGAGGACGCTAGCTCGAGGCCTGTTTATTTTGGGGTCTGAGCTAATAGTACCTCAGGAAACAGGTGCCCTCCATGAGGCTAAGGCCTCCTGTTCAGGCCAGAACCACAGGGCAGAGCCCTGGGCACATGCGGCTTCCTGATGGGCCCTCTTCACCTGCAACAGGTGCGGCTCTAAGGAGGAAAAGTGTCAGTTCCAACTTACAACCCTGGGGTATAGTCCAGAGGACCCCCACCTGCTCAAGGGTCAACAGACAAAAGTCAGGGGACAAGGAGGAGCCGGGGGGCAGGGAAGGGGAGCAGCCCAGGCTGGGACGTGGCCACGGTGACCGGGGGACATGTTGGCCCAGGGAGGGGTCTCACACAGGTGGATTAAACACCAGAAAGAGCAGAGAGATCACTGCCCTCAGAGACAGCAGGCAGCCAGGTGGGGAGGAGGCTGGTCGTGTGTGGCTCGTTTATTCGCTTGACTTTGAGTGAATGGATAGTACATGGAGAGTGAGGGGACAAAGTGGGTGACTGGGTGCGAAGATACCACATGCTGGTGGACGTAGTCAGGGTCTGGGAGTGAGTCCACAGTGGCTTCAGTGCTTGCAATCTTTCCTGGGTACCGGGCACCTTCATCAGCACGTGTGGCGCTCTTACCGCACTGGAGGGTCTGAAGGTGCAGGACCCCGGGCTGTGGAGTCTGCACTGTGCACCCCCAGGTCCAGTCTTCTCAGTGCGTGTGCAGTCTCCTCCTGAGAACCCCCAGCGATGCAACGGGGGACAGCCTGAGTGTGGGGTGGGGATGCAGTGCTGCATGGTGACCTCAGGTCTGCATGTCTGTCCACCCTGGGAGGACCTTGGCCTTTGCAGCCTTGTCCCTGATGGGCTGAGAGACAAGCAAGGCGGGACTCGGGAGCTGTCCTTGGCTCCCTCCTGTGTGCGCCTGCTTGTTTCCCAGCCACTGCTCTGCTGAGCGTCCCGTCAGCTCTGCTCAGAGTGAACACCAGCCTCCCACCCTCTGGCTGCCTCTGACCGCTCCGTGCCTGGGGGGGTGGCCTCCGTTGCTGGACCTCCTCTCTCACCATGTCGCAGAACCCACTCCTCCCCAGCGGGTCCCGATCCTGTCCTCCTCACAGGCGCATGCTCCCAGATGTCATCGTGCCGCCAGCTTTGGTCCAAGAATTGCGGTGATGCTGGTCACATCACTTGTGGACAGGTGCCCCCAGGCCATGGTCCTGTCCAGCTGGGGCCCTGCCCTCAGTGCAGGTGGGAGATGAGTGTGTGAGCATTAAAACCCCCTCGACTGGGGACGTGGAGCCGCAGCCAAATGGAGCCCCCAAGTCACACCCTCCAAGCCCTTCTTTGCACAGGGGACACTCCCATTTTAGAAACCTTTAAGAAAAAAGAGATATCCAGACACAGGCAATTTCACTGGAAAAGCCCATCAAGCATTTGAAGAGGATCGAATACCAAGTCTACCCCATCTCTCTCCGAAAACAGAAGAGGAAGGGGTTTCACCAAGCGGCTCTTCTCTGAGAGCAAAACCAAAGACAGGACAAAAAAACAAGAGGGCAGGTGCAAATATCCCAAGAACAGACTCCAAAGACCTCGGCCAAGGGCTGGCGACTAGCACGCGGCCACACACCCCACCAGCCGGGACTGCGTTCTGGGAACACAAGTCTGGTGCAGTTTTCAAAAGTAAACAGCATAACCCAGTGTTTTAATGGCGTGAGTATGACAAGGATCGCATGTCCTATCGAGGGATACAGAAAACCATGTGACAAAATTCGAGACTGTTCTCAATTAAAACTTATAAAAATAGGAGTAGAGGAGAGTTTTCCATGGCATGATAAGCATGACGAAGAACCTACAGCCAGCACCGCATTAACGGTGAAATAACGTTTCCTGTGCTACAGGAAACACAGCGAGGACATCCGCCCTCGGTGCCTGGTCTCAGCCTCCGGCAAGAGCAAAAAACCGAAGGCGTGCAGCCAGGAGAAATGAAATGATCCCTCTGTGCAGACGACATTATGGTCTAGATGGAAAATCTCAAGGATCCACCGAGAAATGCCTAAAGTGACTACGTGAGTTCAGGAAGGCCGCAGAATGCAAGACCCAAGCACAGAAGTCCACTGTATTTCTGTGTATTCTCCATGACCCTGTAGACACTGTCAAGGGCTGCACTTTGTCCCCAAAATCCATCTGGGAGCCCTAACCCTCAGGGCCTCGAGACAGGACTGTGTGTGGGGGGCTGGGAAGAGCTGAGGTCAGACAAGGTCCAGGGAGGCCCCAGCCCACCCTGAGCGGGGTCCCTAGGACACAGACACACACAGGGTCGTCGGGAGCCCTCCATAATACCTAGAAACTGATTTCACAAGAAAGGGACAAATTATACCAAGAAAACTACTAAAGCTATTAACACTGGATACAAATAACCTGAAAAAAAAACAATGGACAAATCTAGACATTTACTGAATGAGAAAATTTTGTCATAAAAATTCAATACTTTTCTAGCTAATAGACAAATTGAATGCAATTTAAGCAGAATGATGATAAATAAGTTTTAGAACTTTACAAAATGATTTAAATTTTAAATTAAAGAACTCATGTGGAAGCATATCCTAGAAAATGTTATAAAATGATATCTGGTGATGCTGAAACGAACAGGACTTTAAATATTTTTGTAAAGCTGTGGACTTTAAATGGCTTGGTATTTTGGATAAAAGAAATATAAAACAAAGATTTGAATCATGTACAAAACAGAGACATCTTATCATACCTAGGGTGATGAAAGGTTAAGACCTAGGGGCAGAGTTCTAGGAACATCCCCATTCCATTTTCTTTTTTCTTTTTTTTAATTTTTTATTTCTTTTCAGTGTAACAGTATTCATTGTTTTTGCACCATACCCAGTGCTCCATGCAATCTGTGCCCTCCCTAATACCCACCATCTGGTTCCCCCAACCTCCCACCCCCCCGCCCCTTCAAAACCCTCAGATTGTTTTTCATAGTCCATAGTCTCTCATGGTTCACCTCCCCTTCCAATTTCCCTCAACTCCCTTCTCCTCCCCATCTCCCCATGTTCTCTGTGTTATTTCTTATGCTCCACAAATAAGTGAAACCATATGATAATTGACTCTCTCTGCTTGACTTATTTCACTCTGCATAATCTCTTCCAGTCCTGTCCATGTTGCTACAAAAGTTGGGTATTCGTCCTTTCTGATGGAGACATAATACTCCATAGTGTATATGGACCACATCTTCCTTATCCATTGGTCCGTTGAAGGGCATCTTGGTTCTTTCCACAATTTGGTGACAGTGGCCCTTGCTGTGTAAACATTGGGGTACAGATGGTCCTTCTTTTCACTACATCTGTATCTTTGGGGTAAATACCCCGTAGTGCAATGGCAGAGCCATAGGGAAGGTCTATTTTTAATTTCTTGAGGAATCTCCACACTGTTCTCCAAAGAGGCTGCACCAACTTGCATTCCCACCAACAGTGTAAGAGGGTTCCCCTTTCTCCACATCCTCTCCAACACATGTTGTTTCCTGTCTTGCCTAAAAAAGTAATTTTAATTTGTCACAGTACACTAAAATTTCAGAGGCAATTTGGGACTCAGAAGCTAGAATTTCTAAGTTTCTCTGTGCATTTCACATAATAAAGCTGTATGGGGAGCAAAGTATTATATATGAACTAGATATTTCCATATCTGTATAGTATTTTGTGGTATTGAGATTATAGAAAGTTTGCTGTCAAACATGCATTTAATGTGTATTTTTAAATAAATGTATTGCAATTAAAATATTTGGAAACAAGGGTACCACATTTCAACTTGTAAAAATCTTTTTAACTCTATAACATCATGAAGATGCTTTGTATAATGTCAAACTATATCTAGAGAAGCTAAGTTTAATAAATATCAAATAGGAAAAAAAATAGCTTGGTATTAACACAGAAAAGTACAAAAGAAAAAAAAAAAAGGATTTTCAGACCTGAATAAAATCTAGAACCACATCCATCCATACATACAAAGCTTACATCTGGCAATATACCTCTCCAATTCACTTAGAAACCATTACTTATTTAGTAGATCTGGAATGAATGACAACCCTTCTGCAAAGAAATAGCATCGGGGCACTAGAGCATAACTAAAAATAATCTCTGGAGGAACATGCAGGGCACGTTGCATCTCAAGAGGTATTTCTGAAGGAAGAAAAAGAAAAAGGAGAAAAATATTTAGGTACATAAATGCTTATAAAGATTTACTGCACACTTAATTACAAAACTCCAAAATCACAAAAGAAAGGAAAGGCATTCTTAGGTACATAAAGTGTTTGTAAATTTATCCCACCTGGAAACAAAATCAAATCAAATTGAAAGCCCAGAAAAAGGGACACCTGGGTGGCTCAGTGGGTTAAAGCCTCAACCTTCCGCTCAGGTCATGATCCCAGGGTCCTGGGATCAAGCCCCAGGGTGGTGGGCTCTCTGCTCAGCAGGGGGCCTGCTTCCTCCTCTCTCTCTGCCTGCCTCTCTGCCTACGTGTGATTTCTGTCTGTCAAATAAATAAATAAATAAATCTTTAAAAAAAAAAAAAAGAAAGAAAAAGCCCAGAAAAATATTTAGGACACATATGCAAGACAACCTTTACTTTCCCTAATAAAAAGCCTCTACACTGAAAATATTTTTTAAGAGAATTAAAAATTGGGCAAAGAATATGCAATAGTTGCTTGTAGAAAAATCAATGCAGATGTCGAAAAAATTTATGAAATGTGCTGAAGCTCATTAGTATTCAGGAAATGCAAAATGAAATAGCAACAAGGTAGCAATTTTAATGGGTCCATTTGGAAAACACTGAAGCAAGTCCTAACAGTTTCTGGGAATGTGAATTATTACAATTTGTGTTTTGGAAAAAAGTCATCCAGAAATCATCACCAACATTAATTTCACTCCAGGTTTGTTAAATGTGCTCAAAAGAAAAAGACATTAATGTATTCAGATAAATAGATGACGATATTTACAGAAGCATTTTTTACACTGACCAGGAGTCAGTAAGTGGCCACAAAATTGTGGCCCATGCAAACACTGCAGTCGATGGGGAAAATGCAATGACCCTTTTGTGTTGACACAGGATGGTTCTGAGAGATAGATGGGCTTTCACCTCATTTCTGTTGAAAGGGGTAAAAATTAGAGCAAAGTAAGATCTAAGAGAAGTAATGAGCTGTTACTGAATATTATTAATATATCTCTTTATCTTTTCCCTGATTACTATTATAAAAAAAGGTAAAGGAATTTTTTAAAATTGTATTGACGATACTGCACGTAGGTATTTATAGATCAGCCGGCCGGCGGGTGCGAGAGGACTGGCCATGCTCCCGCCGCAGACCCCAAGCGCTCTCAGCCGTGGGACCAGCGAGAGCGCCAGCAGGAAAGAGATTTCAGGACCTTGGGCGCACTCAGAACTCATCATCCCACATGGACAGGGTCACTCAATATCGACCAAAGTTCACGTAGCGTTGGTCAGGAGCCTACTTGAGTTAAAGTTTTATAAAAAACTACAAGAAACTCTGGTTACGAGGAAAGGCCTGGGTGGGCCTGGGGCCGGGTCGGGGCAGGGAACTCCGCCCATCGTGTCCCACCTCCTGCGCCTGCGCGCTTGATGACACGTGCGGTTTCTCTTTGGGAAAAGGGGGAAATCTCAGGAGCGAGGTCTTATTCGTTGGATAAAGGGCATTACCAGGGAGACTCAATGGGGGGCATTCTCCATCCACTGACCACAAATCCAGGAGTGAGAAAAACTAGGGCAAAATACAGAAACTGTGGCTCTCTTGGGGCAATAAGGTGCTACACACACGCTCATCATCTGTGTTGTCATTTGTAAGCACCGGGAGTGGTGCATCTAAATTTTCACGTTGTTACACCACAGGCATTGTGAGCAACAAAATCAGTTTCTTTAAGAATAAATGCACATGTCCTCACGTATCCGTGTCTGTATAGTCGCAGTTAAGGTGCATCACGGAGCATTTACACATGTGTGTGCGCGTTTACTGTGGCATCAGTGGGAAACCAAATCGCAGGACGTGAGCCATTCACCTGCACCCATGCAAACCCTGGCCTCTCAGGAGGGTCCTTCTGTTTCCAGACAACAGCTGGATGGCAGCAGTTGGCTCCATTGCTAAATGATGGGGAAACAAATCCGTTTCCCAGTAAAGCACCAGCAGGTTAGACAAATGAACATCCTTGGGGGCATTTTTGTAAACGTATTTAGTGGTCCTTTCTGAGAAGTTACTGGGAGTTTTGGGGTGACACAGGGTGACCAGAGAATCCTGCACCCCCCGCGGTCATTCACTGTGGGACGGTGGCCCAGGGCCCCGAAGGACTGATCTCCACTAAGTGTGTAGCCAGAGACTGGGAGACACCAAACGCAACAGGAAAAACCCAGTTTGAGGTCTGACGACCCAGGACGAGTTTTCACACCTTCTCACACACACCTGCACAGCCCGCTCCCAGGATGGGGGTGTTACTGCCTCAGGAAGTGTGGTCACAAGCACACGGGCCAGTTCAGTATTGTAGACAAGTGTCCCCTTCACCCTGCGAACCGTGTGACAGATGGAAATATTACCACACCAGCTCCCGGGCTCTTCGCGCTTCTGGGGAGTCTGCGATGTCGCAACTGGACCTCACCTAAACACATTCATGCTGACAGGCTGAAAACTAGCTTTGATCATAAAATGTTTTCAATTAAACAGTTTTGGATTTGATTTCTATTTTTTTTTTCTCATGAGGTAAAAATTTTTTATAAAAAAGCTTAAGTGAGTAGATTAGTCTGTTTTGCAAATTCATGTACAATTTCTATTATTGGTCAATACATTTTATTTTATTTATGTTACATACACTTTTTAGCCTTTGGGCCACTGTTTGAATGATTCCTTTCGTACTTGCAGAATCCCCTTTTAAACATGTGAATTTTGTGCTGTTTTGCGGATGGGTGTGGGCTTGACCGATGGGGCTCCCCCTCCCCATCTCTGGAAGGATTCTTCTGTAAACTGAGGCTACACCACTGTTCAGGGCGACTGACCACTCCCAGCGTTCATGGAGCACCTGGTGGGGTCAGGTGTCATGTCCACAAGCCACTGCCCGTGGGGGAGGATGCAGCCAAGTGGGGCCCAGGGGAACCTGGCCCTCTGCCCCTGCCGGCCTCCGAGGGTGGAGTCACAGCCCCGGGAGGGCCCAGGAGCGTCCAGACGCCCCACACCCAGGCTGGGACCAGAGCTGTGTCGCCGACAAACCCAGCTCTCTTTTCTAGGAGAATTTGGGGGCATTCAGCCCGTTTCCGTGTTCTTACAAAACAGACGACACGGTTACCCAATGCCGGGTCTGTCCATGATCAGCACAACCAAACTAGGAGCTTGTCTGTCCTCCTTCCTTCACAACTGCTGTTCGAAGGAACAGGAGGCTCGTGGCAGCATCCTGGGAAGCGGCATAATTCTGCACAACGGGTAAGGTGGTGGCTGTTGGAGTCAGGGGTCCTTCAGCACAGGGGAAGCGGCCCGAAGTAAGCTGGCTCTTAAACAGAAGCTGCCTTGTTTGCTCCCGAGGGAGAGGGCCTCGTCCTGAGATTCCAAGAGCGTAGATAACGGAGTGCCTGGGCCAGGAAGGGAGGTGACCACAACCCGTGCAGGGCTCCTCTGGCCGCCAGCCCACTGCCCCACTCCAGCCTTGAGGGAGCTCACCCCACCATGGCAAAGGACTCGAGCAACAACAGGGAATTTCTGCCCCAGCCCCGGCCCAGTCCCACGAGGCTGCTCCGTGTGTTGGGTGGACCCGGTGGGAGAACCGGCCCCACCACGAGAGCTCATTGGAGCAGGAGCATGCACCTCTTCTCATGGCCCCGCCACACACTGAACGACTTCCTCCACGCTAGTTTCCACACAGATCTGTCAGGTGCCATGCAGTCAGAGACAATGTTTGACCACGGCCCATCCCTCCTGGACATGAATGAAACGATTCACAGGAGCAGAAATCACAGTTCTGTTTTTATTTTGTGGAAAAGAAAAAGAAACGAGTGTACCTATGAATATGTCTAAGCTTTCAAACCATCACACTACGAATGGTCGTGGCAGGCTTTCTTTGCCTTTGTCCTGACAAGTCAGGAGAGCTCCAGGGACCGTGGCCCAGCCTGGGCCACGTCCACAGTCCATGGTGGCCACAACCCCGAATCCAGGCTTCTGAACACCACTCCGTCAGCGTTTGTATAATGGGGTGACCCCGGGTAAGCCTTGGGGCCCCCTCCCTCTGACAGCTCTGCGGTGCTCCTTTGGCTGGACATCCTTTTAGTTGATGGATATTTAAGTCTTTTCCAAGTTCTTCATGATGAGTAAATGTGTACCGTACATCTTCCTGCAGACCAGTGTTCTCAGTTCTCGGGAAGGCCTGAGCATGAAACGGGCTCTCAGGGCTGGCACGTTTACTATGAAAAGGCCAGTCTTCCCCAGCGGTGGCCCCATGTCCTGTGTCCCCAGCGGCCTGCGGAAATGCAGCCGTGCCCTCTGCCCTGTGAGCTCGGGGTCCATCCAAGTGGTGTGTGATGGTTTCCCTGCGGTGTGTTTCCCCCTTGTCCGCCTTCCTTCCTACCTTCCTCACGTGCCTGATAAGGAGCTGGAGACATTAGTCTCCATGAAACCAAGCTTACCAGGCATTTCATTTTATACTAAGTGCTTCTTCAAGGGAGTCTAAGAGACTGTGTCTACCCATATTTTGCAAAAATACTCTCTTCTGTTTTCTCCTGGGACTTTCAAAGGCTTAGTTAGCATCTGCACTTAAGCTCCCCTTCCAGCAATGCGTCTCTTAGGGATACAGTTTCTTTTTCTTTCACATTTTCAGTTGTTCAAATACAGCTTATGAAGAACACTTCTGTCTGCTTTGAATTGTGTGAGCTTCTGGGTCAAAAACCAGCTGACCCCAGCAGTCAGGAGGTCTGTCTCAGGATCCTGAGATCTGTCCCACTAATTGGTGTATCTATCCCTATGCTAATATCACGACGTCTCAATTTCTGCTGCTACATATGTCCTCAAACAAAGTAATTCACATCCTCCATCCTTGTCTCTCTTTGTCCTTATCTGTCCTTTGCATTTCCATGGATATCTTAGTGGCAGCTTGTTAGTTTATACGAAGAGGATTGCTGAGATTTTTGGCAGAACCGCCTCACACCTGTGGCACAGTGAGGGGAGAATGGAGCCTTCTGCACCAGTGAAGCCCCCGGGCCACAAGCAGAGTGCATCCTTCTATCTGTGGGGGTTGCCGTAACCTCCCCCAGAAATGCCACGAAGCTACCACACATTTATTTCTACATTTCTACGGTTTTGATGCTATTTAAATTGCTGATTTTTACACTGAATCTTCCAAATGTCTACAGCTGTCCTAGGGAAACACGACTGTCCGGGTGACCACGTGGCATAGCCACCCAGAACCCACGTATTTGATTCAGTGGTTCTTCAGCAGACGCCTCCGACTTTCCACGCAGGCCACCCATGGAATTGGATTTTAATTGCATTTGCATTTTGGGTTTAATTGCAGTTGCATTTCAAATTAAAATTAAACATTTGTTCTAGCCTCCGTGAAGGGCAGTCTCGGCCTCTCCTGACGACCCGAAGGCAACAGCGTAATTCAAGTGGAGGCCGGAGCAAGGCAGCTCCCGAGTGTCGGTGGGAGAGCCTGGCTGAGCCGGCCGTGGTTGGAGGAGGCCTCCGCTTATCTTACTTGGTGAGAATTTTCTTCCACAAACACATTTTGAATTTTGTCAGATGTTTGTCTAGATCTACTGAGAGGATAACGTGATTTTATTCTATCCAATGGTAGATTGATTTTCAAATATTAACACAACCTTGAATTCTGGGGATAAACAGCTTCTTGTATATACTACTGGCTGTGATTTGAGAACAGTGTTCTGAGAATTTCCACACTCACGTTCCTGGGGGACCATCGCCTCTTCCCCTGTAATGTCCTTCCTGGGCTCAGTTTCAGGGCTGCTCTGGTCTCGTGGTGTGTGGGCGGCATCGACTCCTCTCTGCTCCAGAGGACACCACATGGGGCTAGTGCTGTTTCCTTCAGTGTTAGGTGGGCTTGACTCAAAATGCCATCCGAGCCAGTTTTGTTTTATTTTGCAGGGGATGGAGTCTAGTTATGAATTCACATATCAGGAAATCTGTTGACAGAAATTTTTTGTGAGCCTTTTTAATTTTTCTTTCTAATGTTTGTAAGATTGGTATTGGTATTGGTATTGGTATTGATTTGGTTTGTAAGATTGGTATTGATACCTTGCCTTTCATTGTCCATGTTTTCCCTCCCTCTCTGTCTCTCTCTCCAGCCACATTATTCTTCTTTTTTTCTTCTTTTAGAGATTTTATTTATTTGACAGAAAGAGACAGAGAGACAGAGAGCACAAGCAGGAGGAGTGGCAGGCAGAGGGAAAAGAAGACTCCCCTCCTCCCCTGAAGGGCAGAGAGCCCAACAGGGGGCTCGATCCCAGGACCTTGGGATCAAGACCTGAGCTGAAAGCAGATGCTCAACTGACTGAGCCTCCTAGAGCACGGTTATTCTAAAGAAACTTCAATTAATCTTATCAAGGAACCAAATTTTGATTTTGTTGGTTTTCTTCTCTGTTGTTTATTTTCCTTTTAACTGCTTCCAATAAACATAATATTGTTTCCTTCTATCTACTTTGAGTTTACTCTGATTCTTCTAGCTTCTCAAGGTGAAAATTAAGATAACTTATTTTAAATATTTTTGCTTTCTACCTAACTATTTAAAGCAATTAATTTCTTTCTTAGCACTACTTTAGCTGAATTGCACAAATGTTGATAAATTATACTCCTCATTTTTATTCAGTTCAAGATATTTTCTAATTTCACTGGTGTTGTCTTCCTTAGGACAACTGGGCTTTAGAGAGATGCTGCTTAATCTGCAAACACTGGAGATTTTTCTGGACATCCTTTTGTCATTGACTCATATTTAATGCAGTAATGATTGGAAAATATTCTCTGCAGGGATGCAGTCGTGTAAGATGTACTGAGATGTGTTCCATGGCCCAACAGGAGGTCAATGTTGGTGAACAGACCATTTGTGCTTGAAATAAATGCACGTGTGGCCTGGCCTAATAAAGCTCATTTGAGAAGCACCGTGTCCTCCACACACAGAGCACACTTCCTTCCACCAGACCGGAAATTTGTCTCTTTCTCTTTAAGTGCTGTTCAGTTTTGCCCACTTGGTTTGAGACTCAGTTATTAGGTGTTTACATTTTAGCATTGTTACATTTGATAGAATTAACTCCTTTATAATTAACAAATATCCATTTTTATCTCCGGTCATACGTCTCCTCTTAAAGCCCCATTTTCAGTTATTACCACAGACATGCCAGCTCCTTTATGCCTACTTTGTGTGATGCACCTTCTTCTGTTTTGCCTTCATCCTCTCCATGTTTTGCATTTTAGAGTCATTTCTCATTAACAGTTTCTGGCCAGCCTTCCGTTGTTTCCATCTGTTGTGACCGTCTCTGCCTTCCCGTGGAACCTGCAGCCCATTGTGCCGCAGACAGGCTCGGGCCTCATGTGATCTGGACAATGCTTTCACAGCCCCTTCGCCTTTTTGTCCCCTTTTCCTGACTTTGTTGGAACTCACCTACTGTGTCAAAATGTTATCACCTCACTTGGCTTGTCATCCTTAACACAGTCTATGCCAAATGCGTGTTACACGTCCTCAAGCTTGAAACAGAATAATTCTGTTTACCTTATGTTGTCATACGCTTTACACAATAGAATGTTGTTGCTTTTGCAATAAATGGTCAAAATCATGTTTTCATATTTGTCTATTTATTTACCATTTGTTGAGTTCTTTGCTCTTTTCTGTAGATTTCAGTTTCTGACTGGTAACTCCCTTCTGGATAAATGCACATATATTTATATATATATATGTTTCATTTCTCTAAGTTCAGGTCTGGTGGCGACAAATACTTTGTGTTTTTTTTCTTTGTTCAGGATTGATTTTTGAAGGACACTTTTACTTGTTATGGAAATAGAAATTGAACTTTTTTTTCTTTCCTCTCTTTGAATATATCATTCCACTTTGTAATGACCTCTTTCATAGAAAGATGTGGGTGTCTGTATTTGATTTCTTTGTTTGTTTGTTTTTGGTATTTTCTTGCTTATATTTTCTGAGTTTCCTGGTTTAGCAAGTTGATATATTTTATTAAATCGATAAAGTTTTCGCCATTATTCCTTCAAGTAGTTTTTCTTCATTCTTTCCTCCTCTGTCCCTGTGGCCCGTTTTACAGATGTCAGGTCCAATATTCCCCCGAGGTCCTGATGCTCAGCTGATTGTTGTCCGCCTTCTCTCTGTCATTGTTTTACTTATTTGCATTATTTCTATTGATATTTCTTTAACTTTTGTGATTCTTTTTTTTTTCCCTTGCAGAATTCATTCTGTTTCTAAGGTCACTGATACATTATTTTTAATTCTACATATAGTATTGTCTAGTTCTTGAATTTCTGTTTGGTTCTTCTTATTTTTTTTTTCTATTAATACTTCTTCACCTTGTGAATACTGTGATTTTTCACTTCATCACTGATTACACTCACCTTTTCTTGTAAATTCTTGAATCTGTATAGTCATTTTTATAAAAGTTCTCCCCTGGTGGTCCCAATGTTTTGATCATTGGGATATTTGTACCTGTTAGTTTCTTTTCTTCGGTTGTAGGTCCCATTTTCTTACTTTTTCAGGTGCTATATGAATTTGTACTGTATTCTTTATTGCATAGGTTATTATGACTATAGAAAGCATTAAATATTAAGGAAAGCAATAATGATTAATGCTAGTCAGATTTTCTCCTGCCCAGCAGTTCTGGAATGGTGTCATGGCCTCAAGAAGGATCAGCTGTGTGCCGGTGTATCACCCTGGGCCCCCACCCTGCCCTCACCCCCTCCTCAGGTGTTGATGAGCTTAAGTTAGGCCATGACCTGTCATAGTATGACATCCCCTTTGGGTTCATGTGCACAGAGTCCCTGATGAGGGAACCTCAGGAAGGCACAGCATTCTGAGCTCCTCTGTTTCTCATTCCTTTCTTCCCAGTTCTTTCTCAGCCAACGTGGGTGTGGGGGTGCATGGCTGGGGAGAATTCTCTGGACCAAAAACTATTTTTGCCAAATGCAGCCTTCTAGCCTTCAGTCCACCCTCTGCCCGCATCAGCAACCCAATAACCCTTTGGGCTCCTCTGGACCCACTTTCCCCAAGCCTCCCCTTGGCCCCAGAGCTGCCTCTGTTCACCACCTCCAGTCCTGCCCCTTGGGATCCAGCCCTGGAGGACTCCCATGTCCCTGGAGCTCCAACTCTGAGCATCGTGTTTCAGTCGTGGGCTTTTCCTCCACACATAAACGAGGTCATTCACATTGCTCACATCCCAACCACAAAAGGAGCTGTGAACACAGGTTTTTCACTTGTTTTGAATGGGAAGAACTGAAGTTACTTTTTTCTGAAAGTATACAGAACACATTTCAAGAAATAAACTATGCAAATATTGAAAATGTCACCAGCCAGTTTTCTATGAACGTATCTAAGATGTTTCTCACAAGCCACATGTGGACATTTCACTTAGAAAAGTATTCTTTTCATCTCTAAATGTCCTTTTCCTGCCTGTTGTCTGTGCTTTCTACTAGGACGCCAGGAGTAAATGCACATTGAAGAACTGGTCATATGAGCTTCAGGAAGCCAAACAAGGGAAAAGCACTTTTCTTGGATGTCTTATCCCCTTTGAGGGAAACATTCTCTCAAACCCATGTTTATTCTAGATGGAAATCATAAACTTGGGCAAAGTCTAGATGACTTTCAGGGAGGCAGCCCTACCTTCTGGTCTGTGGGCTCATCAAACTGGTCCTCCCGTCAGCAGAGGTTGTGGGGCTGTGGCAACCGTGATCAGACATGGCTGCTGGTGGCCTAAAGTTCCCTTCAGTAATGTGGGGGACAAGTGGGACAAGGACCTGCAAGGGACGCCCGGCATCTACATCTCTGGCGGGAAGGAGCTCCTCACTGGCATCTTGGGGTGGGGAAGGGAGGGTTGCAGCTCCAGCTGTTTGCTGCTCTGTATACAGACGGCAAGGTCATGTGCTGCTGAGGGTGAGGCCGCTGGCACAGATCTAGTCCGCCTTTTGTTGGGTCGTCATCACCGCCTTCGGTTTGTCCAATAAAATGCCCACAACCTCAGGGCCAAGTACACCGGGCCTCTTTTGGAATTTGAAATCTCATGGACCTTGCTGGAATTCCTGCCCAAACATTTGTGGCCATTTCCCAAATCAAGCCTTTCTGACCACACCCAATTTCCCTCTACCCTCTCACATGGGAAACCACGTCCACGTCACAGAAAAGCATCATTGCTCCCACTGCCGCGAGCCACGGTTGGCAGAGGCCACTCTGCGAGCCCCCATCCGGGACTCTCCAGCAGACAGACTCTTCCTTTCTTCCAGGCTCCCTTCCTGTCAACAGCCCACCTGACTGTCCAAGAGGCGTCAGTGGCCACAAGTGTGCTGCTCACTTCCCAGGCCCCCAAATCTGGTAGAAGGACACCCCCGGCTGGTGCTTTGCTTGTGCTCAGTCACGAATTTTTCTGTCAAGCACTATTTTCTTAGAGAGTCAGCGAGTTTCAGTTTGTAGAATGAGTTGCTCATTTAATAAATAAAATTTTAACTCTTTAGGCTAAACCCTTTGTCAAATTGCCTTAAAAACTTCAAAGCTTCCAATTTGTCAAATTTTCTTAAATGCTATAACTTGCAAATTACAGCAGTGTGCAAACATCCCTCATCATGATGATCACACTTCACATGTTAAAACAGTAACATTACGGTTCTTCATTATGTGGTCCTATCTGTTAACTTCTGAGGTTGCCCCCTGTGTTCATTTTCACAACTTCCAGGGCCATCAAGTATTTCCAGCTGTCCAGGCCCCAGGCCCTAAGAGCCCATTGATCCTCAGCCGTGGGGTCCCGCACCTGCCCAGGTGCCAGCTGGCAGGGGCTTCTGGGTCCTTCCAGGTGGGTGCCCTTCTTGGACACTGATGCTTGTCACAGCCATTCACAGGACATTCTTGGGGTAGTTCCTACGTGGGACCCCCTGGAGACACTTCTGTGGCCAGCACTCTGTGGCTCCCAAGTGACACACGCAGGCCCACCTTCCCTTCCACTCTAGGGTTGTGTCCCTCTACCTGCTCTCCCCTGTGGTATTCTCCAGCTTTGTGGAACAAATCTGATCTCACTTCTCTAGGTCCTACTTTCTTCAGAACTAATTTGCTTCCTCCAGTCCTTGGAGAGAGAGTTGGGAAATGTATCTTATTGTTACACTGATGTTTCCAGTAGTTTTAACATTGTTGCCAGTATGTCTATAACCTTGGCTGTGAAGGAACATGAAATTTATCTCTCTTCAACAAGCATGCTTAGATATTCAGCACTTTCCTTTACCCTTGGAGGTCCTTGTCGCTGGACGAAGAATCAGATTGACGTGAGACAGATTAACTGGTGAAAATCCGATTTAACAGTACACTTACAGGGAATCCACAGATAAGGAAATTCCAAACACAGGCAACGTGATGCTTATATGAGCACAGGAGAGGGGCTGGGGCTGGGACACAAAGGGGAGAGGGACCATTAGCAGGGGGAGGGTGGAGAGGTCTGGGAACAGGGGTTGTTTATCCTATAGAGAAGTGTCTCAGATGAAAAGGAGTGTTAGTAGCTCTCTTCCTGGTATAGGCAGGCAATTATGGGGGCCATAAAGAGCTTTTCCAGAATCTGCTGGGATTGGATTGCCTTTAACCCAAAATAATCTTCAGCCCCATCCTGAGGCAATAGGCAGAAGTCAACCGAGACAAGGAAGGAAAGTCATCCTCAAAGTACGTTAGTGATGGTTTCTTCCTTGTCTTACTGAGGACCAGAGGCCAGGGGACAGGAGCAGAGAGCTCTGAAGAGCTGCAAAAGCTTCTCTAGTATGAAGGGTTTTACGCAGAAGGGGGAGGGGTCTGCGAGAGGGCCAGCAGTTCTCCAGGTAAAACTGTGTGTCCCACGATATAATTTGTTCGTTATAAAAAGGAAGGCTTGTCCATTTCCACCTTGACGGGAGACAGACCCGTAGTTCACCTTAACACATTACGTTCTGTCCCACCTGACTGCTCAAACAAATGGCCTGCATGTCTCCACTTATCTGGCTTTCTGATTCTTCTGGGTTTGGGTTTCCCCTCTGTTGCGGAACCTGACCTGGATCCTGACGGAAGAACCAGCAGCACTCAGAGATCTTGGAGGATAGGAGGTGTATTTGGCCCCCGTGGGCCCAGAGGAGCGTGATCTCCAGAGACCTGAGCCTTGAGCACAAGCAAGGGGGTAATTTATACACTTCTACTTCCGCATACGTGGCGCACTTTTGGCGCACGCACCGGGCAAGGCAGGAAGAAGAACTAGGAAGGGCCCTGAGGCAGGGACTGGGACTCCCCTGCTGGCTTGGTGGGCCACCTGAGAACACAGATTTTCCTTATCACTTCGAGGTCACTTGAGATGGTGGCTGGCATCAGTCACTGACCGCAATGTTAGTGCACACGTTATACTAGCAAAAATCGGGTTGGCTGGGCAAGGACACTTCATTTAGGGGACGCCAGGGACCAAGCAGGCAGATGACCTGAATGGTGCTGGTCAGGCCACTCCTGGTGGACTGGTTAAGATTCCATCTCCGGAGAAGCCTGTAATTGTCTGGATGATAATAAGGGACTTTGGGACCTGCTGTCTTGTTTTTAATAAATATGTGTCCATCGAATGGGAGCTGACTGGATACAGTGAGGAGGGCTCTGTTTATAGGAAAAGCTGCAGTCCAGCATGATTGGATTTCAACAAGTTAGTTGATCTAGCAAAGACATTAGGGTTCGAAGCCAAAGGCCAAGAAAAGCATTCTTGAGCCATCTTTGGTGCAAAAAAGGGGGTTTTATTAAAGGCTGAGGACAGGACCCCTGGGTAGAAAGTGCTGCACTGGGATCGTGAGGAGGCCCATTATATACTTTCAGGTCAGGAGGGGGTTAGGGAGAGCGTAAGCCTCCCAGGTATTTTGGCAACAAGGTTTCCAGGATCCTGAGGGAGCTAACTATTGCTGGGAAAGGTCATTTATTACTGTTTAGTAAAAACTCAGTCATGAGACCCTCCGATGTAATCAGTGGGTCATATACTCAGGGGTGATGGCCAACATGTATCTTAGGGGAAGTGATAAAGGAAGTTTCCAAAGGGATTTTTATATGTTAAAGTAAAGTCACAGGATCCCGGGGTCAGGCTAAGATTGCCTGTGCCCTTTAGAAGGTGTCCACTTCGAGGCAGCTGAACTACCAGAGGAAGGGCACTCTGCCTGGTTCAAGGACTTGTCAGTGGGCTGTAGGTAGTAAGTTGTTTCCCACATCATTAGCTATTAATTAATAAGCTTTTTAAAATTAAACTGGCTTACTTGGTAATTATTTCCTTAAAAAGCAAGTGAAAAGTCTGAGAGTAAATACAAATTAGAATAAGAAGATTAATTCTCCCAGTTGAAGACAAGAGAATAGATGCCCCCCCCAACTCCTGTCCCCTGCTCCCTTTACCAGAACTTTTGCCCTAAAAAGCTGCAATTTTAAGCTCTTCCTCTGTCTCTTTGAGATGTATATGAACTCTTTCTGAAGCTAAATGGCCTCTTGCCTGCTCTAAATCCCAGGGATGTTTTCTGCAGGACCTGGGAGCCTCCAGGAAGGCAGCCCCCATTTCTCAGTTTCCTGGGACCCCAGGAGCCTAAGTCTGGCACTCACCATGGGCACCTTTCTCCAGCTGTGAACGACTTCCTAATGTAGACCTGAGACTTTGTTTCTCCTCAGGATGAAGCCAGTTGGGTAGCACAGGGTGGCCATCCACACACCAGGTGGATTTAGGGTACACGGTAGTGACACAGGGTGCTGGTCCCCAACCCAGCTGACTAGTTGCCGGCTGGGGGCCTGGGACACTGCGGTGGGTGTCGCAGCTTCAGCTTTGGGAAAGGTGAGCTTTCTCTCTGTCCCTGTAACTCTGGCTGGGCTGCCTGGGACTTGAGTCAGCTTCTGGTTTAATGCTGAGGCCATAATGAGTGTTTTCTTTCTCCTCTCCCTCTGTGGGGAGGTTTCCTGGGTTGAGAGATCTTGTTTTTAGTTTTATTCCCCTCCAAAAGTCTCAAAAACTTGAGTGTCCTTGCCAGGGCCTTGAGAAGTTGGGGGGGGGGGGGGCGGGGGGGGTTCCCTAGCACTGGCAGGTGGGGCGTCTCTGACAAGTGCTCTTTCTCAGAGACCCAGGAGGCAGGACACCCTGGCCTCTTTGGCAGCCGGTTGCAGGGCGGGGGGGTGGGGGGTGGCGGGTGGCATTTTGGTGAATAGAGTCACCGGAACAGACTACAACCAATTTGTGGCATGTTGGATGCTTCTGTCCTAGAAAAGCATTTCGTTCCAATACACTGGTTTGGTACTGGAGAAAAAAAATAGGGATGTACTTTGTATGTTACTCTTACTGGTGGTGTTTTGTTTTTGGCTTTGGGTTTTGGGTTTTTTGTTTGTTTGTTTGTTTGTTTGTTTTAAGATTTTATGTATTTATTGGACAGAGAGAGAGAGCACGAGCAGGGGGAACAGCAGAGGGAGAAGCCACAGGACTCCATCCCAGTACCCTGGGTACCTGGCTCATGACCTGAGCCAAAGGCAGATGCTTCATTGACTGAGCCCCCCAGTTGTCCCTTTATTGGTGGTGTCTTCTGATTCATGTGTTGTAGATTTTTAAATCAACTTGATCGCTTTTACCTAAGAGTTTATCTGCTTATATTTGTGATATCATCTACAAATTTGAAGCAGATTAAGGTATGTTTTTAATTGCCATATTTCTTTCTTTGCAATTTATTTTTCAAATCACAGAAAACTTGAAATAGAGTAAATTGTGTAGCTGTGCCTGTTAAACATCCCTTTGCCCACCACACAAATTATCGCAAATTGATGCTGTCTCTGGTCTGAGATCTCTGCTGTAAAGCAGGCATCTGAAGGGGCAGCCGGCTCAGACCTTGTCCTTCCCCTGCCCCCTTGGGTCACCCTGAGCTGGAGCTGGAGACACCCTGCAGGTGTCGGGAGCTGCCGGAGTGCCCCGGTCTCTGTCTCCAGCTCTCCCACAATCCGTGTCTCTGGGCCTTATGTGTTAAACATGGATTGACCACGGTGTGTGAATCCTCTGCAGTGCGCCATTGTACCCATTACTATGTGTTGGACCCGCGCTCATGGGCAGGAGCCCCCTACCCCACTTCACCACTGAGCTGCCGTCCCCCCAGTTTGCAGTGACAACTGTCAGGGAAATGTTCAGTTGCTCAGGTTAATCTTAACCAACAACAGGTGAGCGGGAGTCCAGAGCCCACACTGAGGCTGGGAATGTGAGTTCCTACAGGGTGTAGACATTCCCCAACACCAGCAATCCCTGCCACCCATTTGTTAAGATCTCAGCTGTCACGTGGTGTCCGGATCTCCTCGACAAGCTCCTGAGGGACCAGGGGCTCGCTGTCCTTGAACTGCCCTTCCTTCCCACCTGTGCACCCACCGTCTTCCCACGCCGCTTTTCCCTAGGGATCCATGGCTGCCACCAGTGGCTTCTCCCAGGATCGCTGCCCTTGCACCTTCCAGAAGGAGAGAGTCCTTAACCCTCTTACAGATGAGTGGATTCCCTATCTTTTATCATTTTTGGAGGCCATTAGTTTCCATTAGTTTTGTGGTTTCTGTGTCCCAGATTTTTTTTTAATTAATATGTTCAAATGAAAACATTTTCCTTTAAGCTTTGCACTTTTGTGTTTTATTCGTGGAATCCCTTCCCTGGGCATTATTCTGGCTATTTTTTCTGAACATTTTACAGCTTTGATGGCTATCGACCTTTGTTCTGGAGTGAGTGAGACGTGGGCTCTTATTTTACCCTTGCCCACAGTTAACCTGCGGGGCCAGGTCTGTGCCCTCCCTTGCTCCATGACCAACGCGTGTCTCAACATACCGAGCTTTCTTGTGTGTCTGTGTCGCTTCCTCTAGAGATTTTAGGTGTTCTGGTCATGATTCCTCTATCAGGATCATCTGTGGGGTGTTTTCCATGCTCTCCTAATCTGTTTTCTTTCTTTCACAATCTTGGTGTTCTGATCTCTGTTTGAATTTCAGACTGAACTAATAAATTTCTGTGAAAATCTGATAGGGATTTTATTAAAATTTGATTGAACTTACAGAATTATTTTGGGGAAATTGATATGTATATGTGTGTGTCTATATATAAAATATTGTAATATACACATTTTGCTTTATAATTGACCCATATGGATATATTCCCAAAATTATTATCATTAATGTATTCAAGCAATGTTTGATAATTTTCTCTTCGGAGGACAGAACATTATATCTCCAGTATCTCCAGTTTTTGCTACCTTGGTAAATAGCATCTCTAGTTATGCATTATTTTGTGCTTCTATATTTTCTTTTGTTCTTCCTTCTTCTTCCCATCTGTTTGACTGATGAATTTTTAATAATTCTATTTTTTCCTCACTCAATGGATTTAAAAGCAACAGGTCAAATTTTTGTTCTCGTGGTGGTTTCCTTTATGTTTTTAATCACACGCGTGGTTGTGCACTTTCTGTCTAATGCTAGCCTCGCAGGACTTCCAACCGGCTCCCACGGAAGTCAGCCTTCTGTACTCATGGACTTGACGTGGCCAGGCCACCTCCCACCCACTGGAGAAGAGAGAGGGCCCCGCAGGCCTGGGGCAGAGGCTGCAGCTAACCAGACCTCTTGGCAGCATCTGGTTTACACTTGACTTCAAGAGGGTTTTGTAAATATGTTTCTCAGAAGAAACTTAGACTGTCGACACGTGCACTTACGTGAGGTTACCTGAAGTCCTGGGGTAACATGTTCCACATTTTTTAAAAGTGACTCGCTAGTGTCATACATGGTCCATTTAAATTTCTGCAGGTCGTGTTGGAAGTGTGATGGTGAAAGGCACAGCGTCTGGGACCAGAGAGCTCAGTGCAAACAGCAGGCGTCCCTCTCATGCTCTGTTCTGCATAGGAGACACTCGCCGCGAGTGCCTGCTGCTTCTCCCTGACCCTGCCCAATGTGGGCAGGTGCAGGCGGGATCTGTGTGCAGAGTCTGAGTGGGGGTAACAACGAGAGGACAGCAGCTACAGAAGCTGCTACCTTTGACCAAAGACGGGTCAATTGTACTTTCTTGAAAGATGAGCAGAAGTTAAAGACAGAAGTTACTTTAGGCGAGTGAAGCTCACGCCATATTTTCCCCTGTATTTGGAGGGGTAATTAGCACTTGATAACCAAGTACTTACCCTCCTGCCTACCTCGGCTCCTATGTCTTCACTCCCTTCCCTTCCACATGCACATGCTCCCCCATTCACGCATGTGTGCTCATCGCCCACGCAGACATATGCACACACACTCCCTTGTTCACACACAGGCACATGCACCTAGAGTCCACATTCACACAGGCACATGCCTGTGACAAGGGACAATTACCAGTCACACTCAAAGAAGATGAGCCATCTTCCTTAGGTTTTGCTTGAATGTTGCTGAATCAGTCAGGACCCCATCCTCAGAAAGGACAGCAAGCCTGTCTTTCACAGACGGCTGGTTATGTGATCCTGGGGTTCTTCCACACCATCTTCGAAGGGTTCATGTGACAGCCCCCGGCTGGACAGCAGCTCTAGTGTTGCCGAGGTGAGCTGACAGTGTAGTGTCTCCCAGGGGCACCGACCTGCTTCCTGAGCCCCTGCGCTCCCTCGAGAATGGGTGGTGGTCACTCCTGCCTCATAGGACAGATGAGATCATTTGTGGAAGATACGGGCTAGCACGGTGGGCATGTCCTGTGGATGCCTGATGATACGCTATGGTTACGGAGGCTGAGCCCGTGGACAGACACTGGAGAAATGCCCTGAGTGAGAGAAAGACCATGGCTTCTGCAAACAGTGTTCCAGGGAACATCAGGGCCGCCGATGCTGCTGTCTGCCCATCAGAGGCCCCAGGTGAGTCAGGGGAGGGCTGCGCAAGTGCTTTCCTGTCAGGCTTTGTTGGGTGTGAGGTCCTGGGTCTGAGGACTGTGATTCCAGATGGCCTTCCTGTAGCTCACTTCTCTTCCCCCTGTGCCTTCTGCAGACTGGCCCCAGTTTGGGGAGCACTGGGGTGTTTTTCTCCCAAACTAAGAATTGCTCAGTGGTTTCTCGGCTAACTAAGAGGCTCCGGAGTAGCAGCAAACAGCAAAAGCCAAGTCCAAACACACCTCTGGATGAGACTTAAGGAGGACCACACTTCCTGGTTAGGAGGTGGTTCACGGCAGACCGGCTCTCCAAGAGAACAGAGAACAATCAGAAAGGTTGGCAATGGGAGACAACTACCTCTACAGTTGAAATTCAGCCAGAATTAAGGTGAGTCTATAAGATTTCCTATCACATGATTTTGTTTAATTGTGATTTTCAAAAGAATTTTCCTCCTTGATGAAGTTGATGTGGGGAACAAAGTAAAAGAAATGTAGTTGTGGGGCACCTGGGTGACTCGGTGGGGTTGGGGCCTCTGCCTTCATCTCGGGTCATGGTCTTGGGGTCCTGAGATAGGGCCCCGCATCAGGCTCTCTGCTTGCGGGGGGGGGGGGCCTGCCTCCCTCTCTCTCTCTCTGCCTGCCTCTCTGCCTACTTGTGATCTCTGTCTGTCAAATAAATAAATTAAATAAATAAATAAAAAAGAAATGTAGTTGCAATTGCATTTCCTTCTAACTTGCAGCTTGTGGACAGGCAATTGAGGCAGGCAGAGTGGACTCTCCAGGACCCCCCGTCTGTTAACTCCTTGCTGAAGGGAAAACCACTTCAGCTTGACACAGCCTGGCCTCCAGGTTCCCAGCAGTCTTCTTGAGCATATGGAAGTCCTTCTGGAAACTTCCCCTGTCCTCGCCTCCCCCAGCTCCATAGTACATGATCCACCAACCCTCACAAACCCCAGAGCTGCGGCTCTTTCTGCCACGGATCCTGTCCCGGTGCTTTCATAAAACCACCTTTCTGCACTAAAGACGTCTCAAGAATTCTTTCCCAGCCATTGGCTCCAAACCCCATCACCTCTCATCAGAGCACAGGGCATCAAGACACTAGTCAATGATCGCTTATCACTAGGAAATGATCGTTTGTGCACCTGTTGACCATTGCTCCTGTCAGTGGCCCAGACTGCAGCTCTCTGAATCACTGCTCATAGCTGATTTCACAACAATAAATTAGGCTGAAGAACCATTCACCTTTACTGGATATTTTGTCCCTAAGAAAACATAAATGCCAGTGCAGCTGTCAACGCTCACAGCCTGTACTCAGACCCCAGGTGAACCTGCTCTTCAGGCTTTGACAGTGGGAATCGGTGACTATCAAGAAACAAGGAAAATTGGCAAAATCATTCTCTCACAAAAGACATACTATGAACCATTTGATCGCTCAGTTCAGACCTATCCATCTTTAGTTTTTTGATATGGATTCTGAGCTAATGGTGTACATTTTGCATGATGCATTTTGATGTCTCCCCTCTTCTGAGAATGTCTGTCTTCACCCATCCCCAGGAGTACATACTCAAGAGCCTGGAAGTCTTGAAGTGAATATTTGGTCTAAGTTTTTATTATAGCTCCAAGTTAAATTTTGCAAAGAAGTCCTGAATAAATTATTGAAGTTAAGCTATAATGCATGAATATTTTACACTGTAGCTGCAAATACATTGCTAAAAGCCAAATATCATTCTATTACTACTTCACCAATGTAATAACATAACATTTTTGAAAAAAAAGTTTGTGCAAAGTCAAACTATGAAGAACTAAAAGGTTTGACTATATTTGTCTATACAACACCGACATTTACATTTTACCAAACCATGTTGCATGTTTTAAAAACAGAAAAATGTTACAGCAAAATGTAAAGAAAAAACCAAACATGATCTTAAAATAAGAAATTTGCCCTCTCATTCAGTTTTTTTAAATTAATTTTAAAATATAAATTAATGTATGCCAGTGACTAAAATAGTAAATAATCTGAAGAAAAAAATAAAATTTAAATTTAAAGATACTTCCCATCACTTCATTCTTTTTCAGATACTTTCTCTCCAGGGTTAACAGATTCTGGCATAGTCTGCCAGAGATGTTTGAAAACCTGGGGATACTCACACAAAATCAAATGTGATTTCCCTGTCACAGCCCAGGGGGTGGCCGGAGGGGGCGAGTCTGAGACCCCAGCCTCACTCACATGGCTGTGTCTGCTCCCCAGGAGCTCAAGCACCCTGTCACTGGCACCTGCTTCTCCAGACAGTGGGACCACGACACTCGTGTCAGCATCAGCCAACTGGGTGACATTTCTGCAGGAGCACAGTGGAGAGAAGCTGCTAAACCACCATGCCAATAGACAGCCCACTGTCAAACACAGTCCCACAAGCTGGCGTTGTCGGTCACGTGACCTGGAGCTTCTTGTACAGCAGTGGCTTCCTGTACAGCAGTGAACGTACAAATCCACGATACTGGAGCTTTGGACACACCGACACCTTCCTGACACATCGTCATGCACGTTACAACCAGGGGACTCACCGGGGCAGCGAAGGCATCCAGGAACCAACAGAGAGGCCAGTGTCCGTCCTGAGGGGCCAGACTCTATCCACCGGCAGACTGAAACAGCGACCACGGACAGAGGCCCGGTGTGTAGGGCCACAGACTTTCCGTCCAGACCCCGAGAGAATGAACAACAAACCAGAGATGACACCGACTGTATACACTCTGCTGATCCCACCGACTGTATGCGCAGCTGCTCCGTGTGGTTGGCCTGTGTTCACAGAAGCTGCAGTGCCGTGGTCTGCCCCCGATAGAAAGAAAAGCAATTCCATCCGGAGACCACCGGATTCCCGTCCTGTGTGTGGGCAGCTCCGGAGCCGTCTGTCCAGCCTCCTGAGCGAAACGATGACAGATGGGGCCACCAGCAGCTCTTCCTAAGTCTAGGGGAGAGTGGAGGATGCAGGGCAGGGGGCCGGGGCGGGCCTCCCAGGGGTGAACACGTCATGTGTGAATCCACCGTCTTGCTTTCTGTGGAAGTAATTCTCGTCACTTCAAGTGAATCATATTCTGTTTAATCTTTTCCTTCTTCTTTATTTTCCAGTTTTATTGAGATGTGATTGACACACAGCAACGGTGTGAGATGATGACTCGGCTGGTATGTTTGCAAAGTTTGCAATAACTTTGGAGCAACTTCTGTTTCCTCTGCTCCTCAGTGTGATTGTGCCAGACTTCTGTAGCTTATGCATTTGAACACTCTGGTCCCTGCTGTGGATGGTGCCTGTGACAGCCGCAATGACCAGGGTTTACCTGACTGCCAGGGACAGGAGGGACCAAAGGTTCCCACTCGGCTGACGTCCCAGGGCCCCTCGGGAAGGCAGGACCCCTGGACACCTGCACATAAACAGAGATGGGGGGGTGTTGCCGGGCCCCCCATACAAGCCAGCGAACTCAGCGGTCACTGCCCCTTGTGCTCACAGGTTTTTGTTTTACTTTCTTCTTTTGAAACCTATTCCATTGATTAATTGACCTGTCTCTTACCTGAGCCTCCCCTGTGGACAAGCTGATACCAAACACTACTTCAGGGGACCTGGCCAGATTTGCCCTGATGTTGCAATTGTTTTAAAAATGTGGGGTATCAGGATAAGGGCATCAGGTTTCTCAAAATTAACAGATTTTGTGCTTTGCCATGGAGCCACAGCCCGTCCCCTTCACATACGGCTCTGATCTCCGTCTGTCACACCCAGAGGTGTGGATAAATACTGCGGACAACACAGTGATGTGGTGTTTGCTAAATCCCAAATAACAGATACATACGTGCACAAACTGGGACGTCCACACCCTACAGCCCCTGCAGACACCAAGCCATGCACCTACTGTCCCCACAGACCCTGACCCTTGAACGTTGTGGACTTAGCCGCTCTGATATGCTCGGCTCACGTGTGCTGGGCACTGTCGGGTCCTGCTCAGCCACACACAGATGCTCTTCTCACAGCTTTGCCAACTTTCAGCATCATCAGCAGGTAAGATTTAGTTCTTGTTTCCCAGTTTGCTCAGCGAGAAAAGTCGCCAGCTTTCTCCATGCCCAGGGGCTGACAGGATTGGCTTCTTGCAGTATTCTGTGCGCCGTCTCTGTCTGCCTAGTCGGTCGTGTCATGTTCTGACTGGTTTGTGGAAACTCAGCTGTATCCCGCATGCCTCTAACAACTGCGTGACAGACGAGAGGGAAAAGGAGGGTTCAAACATCACAACCTGTAACTTAACTGAAGTGTTCGAGTTTTCACAGAATTTTCCACTTGAAAGATGTAGATCGACTCTCAGGAAACAAAGCCGTGTGACACATTAAAGCTGGGACACGTATTTGAATGTCACTTTACCCATCCATGCTGAAATGTGAGTCCACAGAAACGAGCTTAGAGTGTATTTCGTTCAGGGACACACAAGAGCCTGGAAAACGGATAAACTTTCTCAGAATGTGTCTGAAATGCTACATGAAAAGGCCATACAGGCAAGAGTCCAGATGCACTGCTGGTTCACCCCAGGGCTGGGGATGACTCGCTAGGCAGCATGGACGGTCCCCAGATTCCCTTCCAAGTGAACGTTCGCCCCTCACGCGTGCCATGCAGTGATGGGGACCCTGGGCAGCAAGGCTGTTCCGACCTCGGGTCCTGCTGCCACTGCCCAGCCCTGGGGGAGGGGACGGTAACCCACACATCCTGGCGGCACCACCTCGCTCCCACCAAACACCCCTTCCCACCTCCCGGTGCAGGCTGCTTGGAGTGTGGCCAGGTCCAGAGACACCCCCGCCCCCGATGCAGCTCAATGTGACCATGGCCCTGACCCACCTGTGCTCCCTGCACACCATCCATGCCCACCTGACCCACACCAATAATGGGCCAGCTGGAAGGTCGGGGACCAGGCCAACCTCAGAGGCCCACACCCCTCCTCCACGCCCGGTCCCCACCCTGGGGAGGGACTCTCAAGTGCCCTGAGACGGGAGGGAGACTGTGGAGGTCCAGCCGTGTCCCCGCGAGGGCACTTAGGGGAGGGGGGCAGAATGTGGATGACTTCCGGAAACCACCTTTCTGTTACTCCTTGACGTGGATCTTGGGATTTTTCCCTAAGGATATATGGCAGGATGCTTTCAATTCACTCTGTCATGCCATCCGTATTGGGGGGGGGGCACATAGGCACACTCACGAATGTGCGTGAACATACATGCTTCAGTTGAGGCAGGTGGCCTGTGACACAGACACCCATGGAAATGAGGAAGAGCACCCCAGGTCATGGAGCGTGGCAGGAAGCTGGCCAGGCACGGACTGTCAACCCAGATGCCCCGGTGAGCTCAGTGAGCTCACAGTCCAGCATAGGCTGTGGCTACACTTGGCAATCGGTGGCTTGAGTTCACGGCCGACAGGAAGCCAGTGACCTGCCGTGGGAAGTCAGAGATGGGCTGAATCTGGGTACGTTTCACCCAGTAATGGGATGGCTCAGTCCCTCCACCATATCCAGAATACGCAACCCAGCTCGGCCATCAGTATCTGCCTCAGATACTTCCTGTGAGTTTCTCAAGTAAGTGCTTGTACTTCCAGGTTCCCATTTCTGAGTAAATAACGTGGACTGCTGAGAGAAGGTACGGTGGGGCATCACTGAGAATGTCTTCCTGAAGGACGTGCCTCGGTCTGGATCCCGGCTCCCAGGTCGGCACACTCATGATGGCCATGAATGTCTGGGGTGGATCTCCCCCTTCTTCTCACCCACGGGCACCCAGCCCTGCTCCCTGACTCCTGCCGGCCTCTGTTCCACAGGGGTGGCAACCGTCAGGACCATGGGCCCCTGAAAGCATGAAGGGCTGACCCCAGGCTCGGGGCACGGGACACGGCGCTCCCTCTGTGAGTCCCACAGAGCTGAGTCTACCCTTCCGACCCAGGGCTGCAAGCACTCAATGTTTTAAAGCTACAGAAACTTACCTTGTCCTAGTTCTGGAAGCCAGAAGTCTGAAACCAAAGGGTAAGCACAGCCATGCATCCCTAAGTCTCTAGCGAGGACCATCCTGTCCTTGCAGCCGCAGTGCCCAGTGTAGATACTCAGCTCCTGAGTCCACCTCCCCCTCACTCTGGGCACGTGTGTGTTTTCCCGTCTTCCTTTGGGGACATCCGTCCTGGTCTTGAGCCCCTTCCTCCAGGGTGACCTCATCCCAATCTGAGAATGATGCAGTCGAGGACCCTATCCCCAAAGACGGTCACATGCTGAGGTCTGGGAAGGACGTGGATTTTGAGGGGACACCAGTATACCTCAGGCGTGTGAAGGAGGGTCCGCTATACGGATTTGGCAATGATCCCAAGATCCGCCATTTCTGATTATTTCCATCAAGTGCAGTGTTGGCCGACAATCAGAATTCCTGTTTCTAAACCATGAAATTGTCCAGGCTGGTCACACTTATATCACCTCCTTTGCTTTAAGCAGCACGAGAACCCCTGATAAATAACCCTCAGTCCTGTGCTGACCCCACGGGCACGCATGAAGGCATGTTTGAGGGGAGCTAACCTGTCATTGCACATCCTCAGAATCCATGCAGCACTGAGTACAGAACACGGCACAAAACCTGTGGGACATCCTGAAGTGGCCCTCCCCACACACGGAGTCCATGGCCCCACCCCGTCCCCACCCTGCCACCTGACCCCACACACAGAGTCCATGGCCTATACCAGGGTTATTGTTGGACCAAATCCAGGCTCCCTTGTACCGGGGACCCTGGATGTGAAAAGACCATCCCTAAATCCAACAGTTCTGCACAAAGACACTCTCCATGGTGGTGGTGGGACTCCAAGATGCAGCTCAAGGCTCCTGCAAAAAGCATCTGCCATGTGCAGGTGGGTGACGTTCCTCGGGTTTGAGAAATCCCTGGTCATTCTTGCTGTGGGTATCCCTCGGCCCCTCCTCTGAGCCCTTAACCAGTAGGCGCTCCTGCCGTGGTCCCGGTCTTGCGCTCCCACGTGTCTGCTGTGCTGTGTCTGTCTGGGCCTCTTCCTTGGGGTTCCCTGGTTCCCACGGTGTCAGCGGCCCCCACCCGTCGGTTCTCCGTGCTGCCCTCATTCCGTTCTCACTGTGTTTCTGCTCCCACTGATACTGTCCATCGTGTGCTCTGGTCAGTATGCTCACCGTACCAGCTCTCAAGTCCAGCACCAGCCAGCGCGTGTCCTGTGTCGCTCCTACTGTCCTGTCTTCTCCCCATCCGGCTGCGTGCTAAGCACAGCACTGCCCCGTGTCTGCCCACGGGCTGATCCACAGGCCAGATGCTTCCACTAGGCCAGAACTGAGCCACCCAGATGTGGCCAGGTCCCTGCACAGCTGGTTTCCGCTTCCTCTTGAGTCTCCCGCCTGCAACTGATGGGTCCCCAGAGAGTTCCAGGGGGTCGGCTGCCCATCTCTCCACGCCGTGAGGCTCGCTTCTCCCTCTAGGCCGAGGCTCTTGGACTGGCGCCTCCCCCTCGGGAAGGAGGCACCAGCATCAGACAGGCTCTTCAGGTTCCCACGGCTCATCCCCAGCGCTAGGTACACCAGAGACCTCATGGTGCATTTGCGAATCCTGTTTCCAGAAAGATCGTTTAAGAGAGGGTGGTCTGAAGCCCTCCAAACAGCCTGATCATCTCCAAAGAAAGGACAGTCCCGGAAAATGCAGGAGAGGCCACTGGGGCTTGTGGCTGTCAGCCCGGCCAGCTACCAAGGGTGCAACGGGACCGTTCTGTTCCCAGCACACTCCCCTGCGCACGGGGCTCGGCACAGCCGGCTTCTGGGCCACACTCGAAGAGGTCCCAGCGCATGAAGGATTATAAACCCCCAGTTACCATGATTCTCACAGCAAACTCTGAGCCCTGACTAGTGTAAATGTCAGCGTTCATCCCAAATTAGCCACAAAAAAAGCAAAATGTTTAAAATTGCGTCCTTCTGACTAGTCCTAAATTTTCATGCTTCTCTCCACTCTCCATATGCTAGTCCCACTTTGGAAACTCGATCTGAAACATTGCTGTGCTTATTTGTTTCCGCCCCATCCGTGCGGAGGAATGACCAAGTGGGGACAGGAGGTGCCCCACATTATGAGACCTGCCTCCTTCCTTCTCGTCGGAAAAACAACGCAGGGAACGGAGGGTGTGTGGCTTACTTGTGATGTCACTGACATTTCGGCATGAAATTTCCTGCTGATTTTGCAAAAACAAGCTTAAATACTGGTGTTCTCCACAATTTAAAATGTCCATCTTGATTACCACATTAAGCTTTGTGTATTCCGTGGCTGGGGTCCATGCTGGTTCACATTTACTCACTAAGCACATTCTTCGGATCCATAGAACGTGCCCATCTTGCACTTTTAATTAGTTGGCAATTTGCGATTTCTGTTTTTAGTATATCTGGGAGTTTGAGGCTGATTTTTAAGATTTAAATAATGGCATTTCCCATGCACATTAATGTTGTCATCTGAATCTCATAGACTCATAACTCATTAATTCCCCTGTAAGGAGAGGTTAGATGTGATTAAGCTCTGGCTGTGCTCTCCTGGGCAGCCTGGCCACCCAGCCCCACTCCGATGCCAGAGCCCCGGGGTCGGGAACAGGGCGGCTCTGATGGCCCCACTGGATGCGACCTCACTTCCCCTCTGCAGCCCTGACCTGCCGTCCCCAGGGCCAGGACTGGGTCAATTCCCATTTTCTGAGTTGCAAATTTTCCGAATGGCCCCGTTCTCTGCTGTCTCCCTTTGTGCAAACGACCTGAAGACAGGAAGACAGAAACAGGTCCAGAGTTGGCAGGGGCTTTAATGCTGCCTTGCTCCGCCGGGCAGTCTTTCCTGTTGTAGAAGACATGGTGGGAGGACATTCCCTCCGAGAGATGCTCGGGCTGGCTCACTGCCAGGATGGTGGGCGTTTCTGTGGCTCCAGCAGCACAGATGCAGGCGTGGAAGGTCAGGGGTGGACAGTCAGGAACGGATGGTCAGGAGTGGATGGTCAAGTGTGGACAGTCAGAAGTGGAAGGGCAGGTGTGGACAGTCAGGAGTGGATGGTCAGGAGTGGACGGTCGGGAGTAGAAGGTCAGGGGTGGACAGTCAGGAGTGGACAGTCAGGTGTGGATGGTCAGGAGTGGATGGTCAGGAGTGGACAGTCAGGCATGGACGGTCAGGAGTGGATGGTCAAGAAAGGCAGTCCCGGCCACAGGTTCTTGCCTGTGTGGCCCATGGGCACCCTGAGCAGCCCACAGAGTCAGTGGAGGACGTGGGGAGGGGGTTCCGATGCAGTTACATACAACATACACATGCACACACACATGCACACATGGGTACACACACACACACACACACACACACACACACACACACACACACATCCCCAGGGATAGCTGGGCTGGTGGTCAGCAGTGGTTCTGATCAGGCCTGGGTTCCATGGCCAGCTCAGCCGGGCATGTACATTGTGGGAGCTGTGCAGCCAGTGCACACACTTCCTGCAGTCCTCCTGTTGTTTGTAACGTATTTGTAACACTGATGAACATCCTGCATTAACTCGGCTCTCAGGGCAGGAGGCAACTAGCAGCACTGGTTCTCATCCTGACCCCGCACAGAGGAGTCTCCCTGTCATCCTGTTCACAGGTGAGCAAACCCCTCCAGGGAAGGCTCTGCAGACAATCCAAACAGGCACCTCCACTCTCATCCTACAGGCTCCAGGACCTGGGCTGCCAGCACCTGGGGACAGAAGGCGGAGAATGGAGAGGCTGCCAACCTCCTCCACGGGCTTTAACCAGCAGTACTTCTTCTCATACACAGCTGAGTTAGGAATGACAAAAGCAGCATTGTGGGAAATTCCGCTCTGCCCTGTTCCTCCTCCAAATGCTGAGTTTCTGTGTGGTTGAGAAGCCAGAAGGTGCTGGTGAGGACAGAAGGGGCTGACTCCAGAAGGCACCTTTCCTCTGTGGGACAACCGTCCACCACCAGCACAAGGGGCAGGCTCACGCTGCCCGTCTGAAGGCTCTGGTTGACGCCCTTGAGGGTTGTAGAGGACGATCCTGCATGCTCTCCAACATGAGGTGACCCCGAGTGTCTGCATTTGGACAAGCTTTGCTGACTGGGAGGGTGTGGACAGGGCTCGGCCTGCCTGCAGGCTCTGAGGTCAAGAGGTCTCAGCCCTCACGCAGGCCTTGTGGTGGTGTCCTCCATTCAACGAGCCCCTCACTGGTCTGGAGTCCTCCAGTGGAGCTCCCCTACTGTTCGGTGGATGAGTAGGGGTGGGCGTGCAGGGCAGGTGGGGCTGGGTGAGGCCTCCCCCTGCCCATGCCCTACCCCACCTGGCTAAGATGGTCTGGTCACAGACGTGGGGATTCCAACCGGCACCGCTCTGAGACCCTCCACCTGCCGCTCGCCAGCCCTCGGGTGCTCTGCGTTCCACGCTCCCCTTGAATTATGGTCATTTTAGTGCATTTCCTGCAAGAAACAAAGATAAGTGTGTAGGATTTTTGTCCATGGTGCTTAACCCTCACGCAGGCCTGCCTGACGTCATCTCCACCTGGCATTCAGATTCCAATGGTGTGTGTGTCCTGTGGGCCTGCGCTCCACCAGGCAAGCCACGTAGTTCCGTCCCCTTACACCACAGCCCCCAGGGGACCGGTGAGACAGGTGCTGGGACTAGCTGAGTTTAGTGGAGTCCTAACAGTGACGCGGGAGAAATGACCTTCGCCAAGGACCTTGTTTCAACAGAAAGCCTTTCCTCGTCTGCACACAAAGGCATTAGGTCTTACCGTCTTGCAACATCAGCTTTGCACATTCTGAGGAGAAACATTTATGAATTATTAATATGTTAAAAAGAGAAAATGCCTTTGAAAACCAAATTTTATACATTTCTAGTATGTGTGTATATATACACATGGAATCACTACATCCTTGAAACGTAAACTATCGCACGTCCCTCTGGCGAGGGCCGCTGAGCAGCAAAGCCTCGCACTCGTCTCGCGTCTCCCCACTTATCCTGAGAGAGCTCAGGATAAGTGCGCTTGACGGTGCCCCCTTCTCGTCAGGAATTCAGGCTTCCTGTGTTTTGAACTGAGAACAATAACCTATCATTTTTATCTAAAAGAATCTATTTCCTCTCGTTTCGAGTATTAGTGTGAGCGCGGGGCACCCAACATTCGGCGGGTGCAGTCCTCGGCTGCCCAGACTGCCGCAGCGTGCCACATGAAGCAAGAAGCATCACGTGAACACAGCTGTCTGCCACACACTCTGTCCCGAAGGTCACAGATGGGAGCACGAGAGCTTGCCAGACCCAGGAGCTGTCAGCTCCCTGGTGCCCAAGCAGGGGTGCTGGGGCAGGAAGGAGGGCAGACCGTGCCTCTCAGGACATGTACGGGCGGCCACCACAGAGATCAGCGTGAGGAGGCCCCCCGCCACCTCATCCCTCCCACCCCCCAGCAACCCTCAGTTTGTTTCCTGAGATTAAGAGTCTCTTGTGGTTTATCTCCCTCCCTATCCCATCTTGTTTCATTTTTTTCCTTCCCTACCCCACAACCCCCCGCACTTTGCCTCTCAAATTCCTCATATCAGGGAGATCATATGATAGTTGTCTTTCTCTGATTGACTTGTTTCGCTCAGCATAATACCCTCTAGTCCCATCCATGTCGTCGCAAATGGCAAGATTTCAGGTTTTTTGATGGCTGCATAGTGTTCCATTGTGTGTGTGTTTGTGTGTGTGTGTGTGTATACCACCTCTTCTTTATCCATTCATCTGTTAATGGATATCTAGGCTCTTTCCATAGTTTTCCTATTGTGGACATTGCTGCTATAAACCTTAAGGTGCATGTGCCCCTTCAGATAACTACGTTTATATCTTTAGGGTAAATACCCAGGAGTGTGATTGCTGGGGTCGCAGGTGCAGCGTCTCCTGAAAACAGTTCCTCAAAAAGTTGAAAATAGAGCTATCCTATGAAAACCTTTTTTTTAACAAAAATTTTACCTCTTCTTCTGTTTTTTGCTATTGTGTTGTTTTAGGCAGCATAGGAAATCTGTTCCTGTTATTCCATCTTGGCCAGAATTCCAAGTGCTCGCACAGCTATTTTTGAATTAATTTCATCCTATAAACTTTGAACTTTTAATTTATACATAAAATATTACCCCTCAAATCATATCAAGTTCCTTTTGCTTTGCGTATCATAAAATGTTTAGCCTTGTAGTCCAAAGCTATATATAATTCCCTTGCCCACTAAAGTGAATTTTTAATTACAAAAATGCACCAATATCTTCATTTTCCATAATATTAAGTGGGTCATTTGTATTTACTTTCTTATACTTTGTGAATGTTGAAGTGATTTTTTGAGATGAGCACAAGGTTACACAAGGTTATTATGTATGCAACATAATGAGAAAAATTCAGAAAATATAAACCTGCAAAAAGTTGTACCCACAAGAGAATTGTCCCCAAAGCCACACGGCAGAGGGGTGGAGATATGACCCTCTGCCCCATAGTCACCTATCAACATCTAAGTGTTACGTTCCCATGTGAGACGCGCTATGGGAAGGCTGAGAGGCCCCCGTCTGTTGCGGCAACATGCGCGGCCCGGATGACAAGGGATACAGCCAGCGAGGCAGGTGGAGCTCGTGGGCTGCTGGTGGCCCACTGGTCATGAGTCCCTGTGTCTCCCCAACCCAGGACACAGGGCTGAAGAGCTTGCCTTTGAATTCTCTCTTTGTTCAAGATCGGAGAAGAAATCATGGCTTCACTAATCCTCTTTTTAGGGTGTCCCTAATGAAGCAGGAATGCCTTTGAAAGCATCCTTCCCTGCAACAGTGGATGGTGCAAAGAGGTCAGTGGGGAGAGGTTCTGACCTCCCAGATGAGAGAGACTGTCGGGACGGAGCCGGCCCCCACACCACTTCCTCACGTCAGCCCAGCTCACAGCGCTGGTCCCAGACGCTCCTCTTCCCCCAGGCTGAACTCTCACTAGGAGGCACCTGAAACCGTCTCCGGGGCGGGAACCCTGCGGCCACGTAGGCGTGTTCAACGGGTCTGTGGATCATCCCACACTCCTCACTTCGAGTAGAACTTGACTCAAATATGGGCGGTAGACAGATGCCCGGTGTAGACACCCCTGCGGCAATGGCCGGGGTTTGGTGCTGCTGGAATGCCAGGCACCTGGGGCTTGAACATCACGTCTCCTCAGGCAAATTCTGTACATTTCTCCAAAGCTATGTTTTCTAGCGAAACTTTTAGTTTCCTATCAAAGCCCATCGTGTCCTCCACCCAGATGTTTGGGTGTCCTGGCCTCTCAAGACTTGGAAACATGGAGTGGAGAACCTTCTATTGGGCTGGGCTGGTTGAAAGGCACTGTGTGAATTCAGGGCAATGCTTAAAATTAAAGACCTCAAAAGAAAGATCTCTCTTTAATTCACCCACAAAATGGTCAGGTTATATGTATTTATTTTGTTAACCACTCTGCTGATAATTTAAGACATAATTTTCATGTTAAATGCACATCAAATATTGAGTAGGAAATTTTTTAAGCACTGACTTCACGTTGAGACCCTTGGTGATGTGAATTCACGGTCTCCTGGCATTAAGGGAACTGGAGAGAGAACACATGGCCAGTGCGACGGGACCCCGTGCGGTGCCCAGTCGGACCTGTGTGTTTGCTGTTTGTTCCCACAGACCCCAGGTGGCAAGAGGAGCATGCACTGACCCGGTCGTCCTGGAGCAGGCATCCTTTGTTAGAACGAGACACAACTGGGAACAGAACAGCCTCTCGCTTCTACCATATTGTAGCGATTACATTGTCCATCTAAGAAAAAAGAAGATGAAGCAAAACAACAACAAATCGTGTTTTCTTATCTTGGCCTCTGATGCCGGTGACTTGATGGTCCAGGGAAGGTGGGCTCTATGGGAAGGGGTGGGGGAGGGGCCAGCCATCTCTTCCCCGCCTCCTCCTGCAGACTCTGTGCTCTGTTAAATGGGGTCCCCACTGTCATCGTCCCACAGCGTGTACATGGCTTGTGACAAGGCTGTGCTTCCCTGTCCCCAGGGCCTGGCGCACATGTTCCGCTGAAGCAGAAATTTAGAAATGCCCTTGCTCATCCTCTACCTCTTCCTGTGGCCTCTGACCTCTGCTGCCCGGCTGGATGCAGAAGGGCTCCCGACATTGGAGGTGATCCCCATCCAGATCGTGGGAAGGTCAGTCCGCCTGCCCCAGCACCCCCCGGGGGTCCCTGCCCGCACCCCTCCCTCCGCAAGTCCCTGCCACGCCCACACGTTCTTGTCTCCAGAATGTGCCTTTAAAGGGACCCTCAGGTTTGCAAGTGAGATGTCTCTAGGACTCGGGAAACAGCCTCTCCACACTCTGAGGAAAACAAGGCTTCATGGTCAGAACAAAACTGAAATTAAAAAACACTGGCAGCAAAGAAACAGCCTGATGGTGGGAATGGACGAGGCCCCAGGAGCCCCACGCCTTCCCCCGCACTTCCTGTTTGCTTCTCATACTGGGGGCTCGGGATTAGACACACAAACGTTGATGATTTCATCTCCCTGATTTTTAGATTTCTCATGTCCGCTGATTTCCAATTACTTCTTGTTTGTATTTAGCTATTTTGCTGTTTGCCTTCTCAGTGTTTGAACGGAGGGAAGTCATCTGCGGGCTCTGGCTGCCCCTTGACGTATCGCCGGTGATGTCGCACCCCGTGGTTTCATGTGATTTTCCTCCTGGCTTCAGCGAAGTGGCCTGGGGTCCTGAAGGGTTCAGTGGCCACACGGGGCAGAGGTCATGCTGAAGGCCAGTCTCCGGGCCTGCGTTGGGTTGGGGCATTCAGAGCTCGGGGACTCAAGTGTGCCCAGCTCTTACTGCCTGGGGTGCTGCAGGCAGGTGTGTGCGTAGCCCGGTGGGGGCCCCACGGGGCGGGGTCCTGTGACTGTGCCCAGCACCCAGTCTGCCGCCCCAGGCTCCCTACGTCCGGGGTCCCCTCAGTCTGGCCACATGGAGCTGGCCTGCTGTCTCCCTCCCACACCTGCCTTCAGTTCTCACCTCAAAATAGCTGGTGAGCTGCCGGTGGCTGCTTGTGGCTGCTCTTGGCTGCTTGTGACGCCGAGAAGTCTGCGGGCTCCTTCCCCAGCCTTTGCGGGAAGCCACATGCATCTGTCTCCCATTGCACATGTTCTGAGCGGGAGCGGTCTGGGGATGGTGCGAGGACCTGAGGGGGGAGGGCAGGTTGTGGGCACACTACGTGTGTGGTGTACATGTGCACAGCTGGTCGGCACCACCGCCAAGGACAGGAGACGTGGCTCAGACAGAGAACAGCAGGGTCAGAGGCAGTGAGAGGCTCACAGAGGCTGCACCACAGGCTTCCCTTGCAGGGCGCTGGTCCCAGGCAGAGCTCACCATCCCAAGGACTTGACGTGAGTGAGTACTCGTGTGTCCAGCAATACGACGAAACCCACCGAGTGACCACTGACCCCAACTGCACTCCGTTCAGAGAACGAACCAGTGGTGGGACATGACAGTGGGCAGTCAGTAAGCGGTGGGGCCCCCATGACCACCATGCAGGGCAGCATCTCTGTGACATGGATCCTGCCATCCAGAACCAGCTGAGTAACAAGCTCAGTAATGGGTTTTGGAAAGTTTCTAAACAAATATGTGCTCAGTGCCATTTTGATTTTGATGTTGATGGCAGAGAGGTGGACTGTGAGGCTGTGATTAGCCCAGTTTTACCCTAATACTCATTTAAATTTTCTTTAAAAGGTATTCATTTACTGCATTTTTCAAATTCAGATGCTTGCACTCTCATGAACACTTTCTGTGCGAGAGGCAGGTGGAGGCCCAGCTGGGCCGACCCTCAGGCCCACGTCCCCGTCGGCTGTGAGAGGACAGCGGGGACACAGCCAGTGTTTGTTCAGTCCCCATGGTGACCACTGTGCTGAGTGGGGAGGCTCCACAGAGAAACCACGGCACAAGCAGCACCAAACCACCCCCGTCACCATAGCCAGCTGGGCAGGGGCAGCAAGCGACGTCTGGGTCCACGTGTGGCCATTGAAGTCGGGGATGACATGGGAGCCGGAGGTCATGTCACATTCTGGAAGCCAGTTCTCTTCTCTGTTGAGCTCCCTGAGTTCTGCAAAGTACATGACACCGCCCTCGCCTTTCCAAACCATGAGTCAGCCTTCGTGGACTACTCACGTTCCGCCAACTGCCTGGCTCGTGGCACGGCCTCAGAAACGGTGGTCATCACCGCCAAGGAGTAAAAACCACCTTTTGAACTTTTCATCCTTTAACTTCTGCTACAAATTCCTTAACTTTTCTTGTTCTTTGGATTCACTGCCCCCGGTTTGTTGGCTGACCCTCTGCTGTCAATGCCAAAAACGGAATGCATTTTAAATTAGGTTTCTATTCTATTGACATTTGAAGTGACCTTCAATTTTTCTCATAAAATGTTATTTGCTCTTTAATATTAATTTGACTAAAATCATACATTTATTTGCCTTAATGCATGTTTTATTGATGGAAGGTGTAGTCATTATATGTTAATGCTGGATCCTCGGTAACCATTTTGTACTTTGCTTCTCTGATGCCAAAAACTGTGTTGCTGACGGCGTGAAGCTCGGGTGGCATTAACGAGCCGGCAGGTGTGGGGAAGTAAAATGAGGCCTGACGCCAGAGCTGCTGGGCCACCTGGAGCCGGAGCTCGGGACTTCCGGGGCGGCCCTCCAGGCCTGTACCGTACAGGTCTGCGGCTGCTGGGGGCCCGAGTGGCAGGTCAGGATGGGCTGTTTGGGGTGCATGGTCACCCCCATGCAACGAGAATGGGCCCTTGTCGTCACTTCTCCCACATCCTCTCCTACAGGAGGACGTGGACACCGCTCACGTCACTCAGGTATTGCGGACACATTTTATTCAGAAAAGATGCCTGCACTCTACGTGAGAGGTTTCGGCCAACTGAGGCAGAAATGTCACATTGTGGTCACGGCACTCGCGTGGGCTCTGCAGTCCGAGAAGCTGAAGGGACGTCAACAGATGCCACGAATTCATGTTGCATGCTGTGGTGTCCATCGTCCGATAGTTACCGGTTAGGGAACTCTAAGTAAATACTTGTAAAACCTACACAGCAGGAGAAGGGACTGTTCAGGCTTTGCTCCCCTTGGTGTGGGGTTTGTTGGCGAAGAGCTCAGTGGGCGCACGTGGAGCTCAGCGTGTTCCTGTGGGAGGAGCCGAGCTGGCCTGTGAAGCATCCACAATCGGCTCACAGTGGGTTTCCTGCAAGGCACGGGCCTGCGGGATGCGCTGGTCTCCTTCGAGCTGAAACACAGTGATTCGCACAGAATCACACACGCACCAGAGAACTAAGCGTAGTCGCGCAATATCACTGTATGCCTCAAGGTGGCTGCACGTGTCCTGGCCCCCCTGGGAGAGCAAGCTCCTGCTACGTGCTTGCTCACATTAGACATTAGCATCATGTCACACTTCATGGGTTTGTGGGGGCTTTTTGTCTGTTTCTGTTAAAATCTGAAGGATGGGTGATAAAGATGACGCAGGTGGTCTATGCATGTTGCTTCTTGATGTGGGAATCCGGGGCTGACGGAAGGGTGTTATTCTGTGGTCATGTGTCTGACGGAACTTTCTGGGGCCACGTGTGGACACCTCACCTGCCACGAACCTCACCTGTGCTGGGAGGAGACGGAAGAGCCAACTGCGTGTCCACAACCCGGCAAACCCCAAGTCCCCGGGTGGTGCCTGCTGTTCTGAACATGATTTGTTAATATCAAATGTTCATTTGGACCCTGGATGAGACACGCATCCAAAACTTAAGGTCCAAGTGCGTGGTCCTGTGTCACGTATGTGTGAGAAGCAGTGTTGCCTACAGAGACAAACGTCACCGTCACCTCCCCCACCTGGTCGGTGCCTGCCCACTGTTGTTGATTTACAGTGGAGACAACTACCATCCATCGTGAGCCAGACCCTCTGTAGGCAGGAAGGCGCCAGACCCCCCACCACACCGGCCCCCGCAATCCACAGACACATGTCCCCAGCATCCAGAGTCACGAGGCATCACGTTAGAGGGAGCGCCGTCTGAAAGACCAGGGTGTCCGCGACAAGAACCTACACCCCAGAAAGCCCTCGGATCCAAAGCCGAAAATGCCAACATGTTTGTGATTTGTATCCTGACTCCTACTGGAATTGGTGGATTGGTTAAGGACGATAGTCCTGTGTGACTCAGAGAAGGGTGACATTCTCGCGGCTTCTCTCCTTCCCCTCCTGCTCCTATTTCCTTACTGGTCAGATGCACTGGGGCTCTGCATACCCGGGGGCATTGGGCGAGGACAGCTGTGTTCTGGGTCAGCCCTGAGGATGGTTCTAGAAACAAAAAGAAGTGACTCGGGAAACTGGGAAATTCCCTGTGAGCTGGATCCATAGGCTGTTCTTGGAAACACATGTGGGGCCACGTCGACTAACCAGTCGTAGAGGACTGCAGTGGCCACATGGACCTCGCAGATGGCCTGATGTTCAGAAATCAGAGAAGCTATGTCAGCAAAGTGCATTGGGCTGGGGGTGTGGGGTGTGGAACAATGCTGCCACTCAGCCATGTGTTCTATTTCCTCTCCATTAACCACTGTGTGTGGTGGACCAGAAACCCTGTTGTTTTTTGTTATAGTGTGACACTGACAAATATGATTGCCGATTATCACCGTGTTATCTAGCATGTCGTCTGAATGAGCCCACTCAGAACTACCACCCAGGGCCAGAGGAAGATGCTGTCCAGCCTCAGAGGTGCCTTCCCCGTGCCAGAGCTCGGCTTCTAACCCCATGTCCATGTACTACTCAGGAGGATCAGTGCTTCAGGCTCTTCCATCCATGTCACTGCATACCACAGGTCTGCCCGGGGCCATAGCGTATCCTCCCCTGGCTCCACTTCTCGGGAACACATATCCCCCCAGGCGGATGCCTGCAGCAGTCAACACTAGACTGTTGGGGTTTCTGGAATCTAATGATAAATACTTCACCTACCGAGGGTGTCTGACCACATTGGCTCCATCTGCACGCGCCATCGATGCTTCTAGAAGGAGTGATTCATGTCCTCCTCGCACATCATGTTGTCCTCTGCTCCTTCCCCAGCCAACCTGGTCTTCAGTCTAGGCTCCCTTCCTTCCGCTTGGAGAAAAACAGCTATAGGATTTCTCCTGGTCGGAATGCTGCTACATTACTATTTTGGAGATTATAGGGACTCATCTTCCTGGCAGGATGCTCTGTCAGTCATTAAATAAACTTCTCTCCTCTGACATCAGCTGGAACAACTTCCTCCTGGACACATCTCCTGAGGCCGGGATGCAACAGCAAAAATGAATTCTTGGGACCTGATCAAGATAAAACCTCCTGCACAGTGAATGAAACAGCCAACAAAGCTAAGAGGCGGCCTGTGGAATGGGAGAAGATATTCACAAATGACATATCCAATAAAGGGCTGGTATCCAAGATCCATAAAGAACTGATACAACTCAACACCCAAAAACAAATAATCTAGTCAAGAAATGGGCAGAAGACATGAACAAATACTTCTCCAAAGAAGACATGGGTAGAAGACTTGAGCAGCACACTTCTCCAAAGAAGACAAATGGCCAACAGACACATGAAGAAATGCTCTACATCATCATCACCATGGAAATACAGATCAAAACTACAATGAGTTACCGCCACCTCACACCAGTCAGAATGGCTAAAATTAATAAGTTAGGAAACAATAAGTGTTGGCAAAGATGCAGAGAAAGGGGAACCCTCCTACACTATTGGTGGGAATACAAGCTGATGCAACCACTCTGGAAAACAGCATGGAAGTTCCTCAAAAAGTTGAAAATAGAGCTACCCTATGACGGAACAATTGCACTGCTTGATACTTACCCCAAAGATACAGATATAGTGAAAAGAAGGGCCACCTACACCCCAATGTTCATAGCAACAATGGCCACAATAGCCAAACCGTGAAAGGAGACAAGATGCCCTTTATCAGATGAATGGATAAAGAAGATGTGGTGCATATATACAATGGAATATTACTCAGCCATCAGAAAGGATGAAATCTTACAACATGGATGGATCTAGAAGATACTATGCTAAGCGAAAAAAGTCAATCAGAGAAAGACGTATACCATATGATTTCACTCAGATGTGGAATTTAAGAAACAAAAAAAATGAGCAAGGGGAAAAAAAAAAAAGAAAGAAAGAAAGAGAGACAAATCAAGAAACAGACTGTTACCTCTAGAGAACGACCTGATGGTGATGGGGCGGGGGATGGGTGACTATCAGGGACGAAGGAGGGCACTGGTGATGAGCAGAGGTAGATGTAGAGAAATGCTGATTCACTAAGTTGTACACCTGAAACTAAAATTACACTATGTAAACTACCGGAATTTAAATTAGAAACTTAAAAAAAGAGAGAGAGAGAAACCTTTGAAGGAAATAGTGACAAAGATTTTTTCCTTGCAAACTTCAGTCCAGCTCCTGAGGCTTGTCTTGGGCCCCTCTGTACCCCTCCTTGTAAATCGGGTTTAGCAAGAACCCTGTTCTGTCGTTTGACCAGAGGCCCTCCCCCCGTGTCTGCTCACCCCACACCTGCTGGGGCTCCTCATCCCCACCATTCCCAGTTGACCTCTGATCTCCAGGGCTGCTGTCATCAGAGTCCTGTCAGCAGGTGTGTGTGTAAGGGGGATGCAGCCAGAATCACCCCCCCCAACATTTCCTTAATGATTTCCCACCCTCCGACACCCACCTGCCCACCTCCACTGCCCGCACACTCCACCTGAACAGGGGCTCTGTCCTTGGCAAGCACCAGAGACTGATTTCCCTTTCACAAGAGTAGAAATTAGAAATTTCCTGGTGAAGGAAATAATTCAGGCCAAAAGCCAAGAGGCAGAAAGATCTGGAAAGTAGGAAGCATGAGTGGGGCACAGAGGGTGTGGCCTCATCCAGCGAGAGGAACTGGTCTTTCTCTGGGAATTTAAAATGGGCCAATGGGCATTTCCCACTGTTTTATCAAACAGAAGATCTGCTGTTGGTTGTAGGGAAGGTAACTCTACAGCATTTCCAAAAATGTCCAGGATTTATCCTCTGGGTCTGAAAATGACTACTTTTCAAAAAATTTCCAAGAACTTTGACTCAAAATGGCATAAATTAGATGCACAGACCCCTAACTTCACTTTTCTCATCATTAAGTTACACATACAGTGACAAGTTACTGCCTGGAAAACTGGGGTCTCTGAGCATGGACAGGCTCGCCGCCTGGAGGAGGTTGGGGGAAGCTCATCATCCCTGCAGACCTCTGCTTCCCAGGTCCTGAAACCCTCCCTGGCACCTGTAACTGCCCACACAGCTCCCGGTCTGCACTTCACCTGTGAGTTCGGGGGCACATGGTGTGAAAAGTAAAAAAATACCCACGGAGCAGCACGGAACTAACTTCTGGAAACGTCTCCCCCGGGCCTTGCCCTGGAAAGCGTTCCTGTGCCTCTCCGGGCAAGAGTACTCGCACTGCTGTCTCTTCCCTAAAACGCAGAGCTGGGCAGCGGCCCAGTTGGGGTGTGAGCAGGAAGGGTTGGGGGTCCCCAGAAAGAGAAGTCACCTTCTGTCTCAGCTCTTTCTCCAGATCTGTCTTACGGGCTCTGCTGACCTGGGGGACATCCGGCAGAACATCCCAGAAGGGCTCAGAATTACAAAGAAATGCAAAATCCCAGTCCTTGAGGATTTTAAGGGAACGAAGGGAATGCAGAAGGCAGCTACCCGTTCAGGCCCACCCTCAGCAGAGACGAGACGGGAAGTCAGTGGTAATGCTTCCAGTCCCATTTACACAGCAAGAAGTTCCCCCGTGCCTTACGTAAATATTCTATTCTCTGAAGAATAGAAATCTTTAATTCTGGTGAAGTCAAATTATAACTTTTTGCCCTGTGTAAGAAATTTTGACTAAACCTAAGAAGGAATATTTTCTCCTGTTTCCTTCTGGAAGATTATCAGGATTAGTTTCTATTTTTAAGTCTATGCTTTACCTCAAATCATTTTTTGTGTGAGGTGTGAGGCAGGGATCAGGCTTACATTCCATCTGTGCACCTGCTTGTTTCCAGCAGCACCACATCCCGGGCAGTTTTATGGAACAGACACTGCAGAAAATCAATGGACCGTGAATGTGCAGAAAACCTCTCGACCCTCCCCCACCCTGTCCTGTCCATCTATTTGCCTGTCCTGTGTCATGACCATACTTTCTAGATACTGAAGCTTTATAATGACACCTGAGATCAGGCAGCATATGTCCTCCAGCTCTATTATTTTTGTAAAGAATGTTCCGGGGGACCTGGATGGCTCAGTCAGTTATATGCCCAACTCTTGATTTCAGGTCAGGTTGTGATCTCAGGGCCATGAGATCAAGCCCCACATGGGGCTCTGCTGGATTCTTCTCTCTCCCTCTGCCCCTCTCCTGTGCACACTCTCTCTCTCTTTCTCAAATAAATAAATAGATCTTTTTAAAACATGATATTTATAAACTCCATCTAGGCCTGGAATGTACATAAGAGATGAAGATGGTAGAGATGAAACAGAGATACAGAGGCAGAGTTTTAATAATGAACTCAACTCATTTAATTAAAAGAGGACTAATTCAGATTCTCTGTATTTGTATCAGTTTGGGTAAGATGTTTATCAAAAAATTTATTTCATCTAAGTAATGAGATTTCTTCACATTGAGTTATTTTTAATATTTCTTATTATCCTTGTTATACCAGCAAGATCTGCAAGGATATCCTATCTTTTGTTGTTTTCTACTCACATTTTTACCAGATTTCGGTTGGATACAGTCTTTTATTAGTATTTTATATCTGAGCAACTTCTGTCTTTATTAATTCTCTGTTTTTTGTCTTTTCCTGCTGTTTTGGTTTCTGCTCTTCTTTTAATTATTTCCTTGTTTCTAGTTAACACATTCTTCCTTTTTCTAGATGCTTAAGGGAGAAATTAAATAACTTTTTTAAAAGATTTTTTATTTATTAATTTGACAGACAGAGATCACAAGTAGGCAGAGAAGCAGGCAGAGAGAGAGGAGGGAGCAGGCTCCCTGCTGAGCAGAGATTCCCAATTCAGGGTTCGATCCCAGGACCCTGGGATCATGACCTGAGCCAAACGCAGAGGCTTTAAACCACTGAGCTACCTGGGCTCCCCTAAATAACTTATTTTTAAACTTTTCTTATATTAAAAAAAAAAAGTCACCAAAAACAAACACATAAACATTCCTCTGCAAGCACTAATTTGGTTCTGACTCACCAATTTTGCTGTGCTGTGTTCTCATCATGTTCAAACTTTTCTAATTTCTGTGACATCTCCCTAGACCCACTTAGAAGGGTAATATCTAATTTCCAAATATTCCCAGATCTTTTAGATATCTTACTCTTATTGATTTCAAATTTATTTCCACGATCATACCAGGACATTCTTGGTAAGTCATTAAGCTTTTGAAGTTGATGAAGACCTGCTCTGCCTTTCAGAAGATGGCGGACATGTGGCGGGCCATGGCAGCTGGAGAGCTGTGTGCTCTGCTGAGTGGGTTAGGATGTTCTCACTCTAGGTCCATCAGGCAGGTCGATAATGGTTTTTGGATCTTCTTTATATACTTGCTTATTGGTTTTTCTCCTCGTTTCAATTACAGAAAGAGGTTGTTACAATCTCCAACCGCAGTTCAGTAGTCATCTGTCATTTCTTTCTGCTGCGTCTATTTTCCTTCGCTTACCCTTTAGGGCCATCACTAGGTGCCTACACAGTCAGGATTGTAGGTCTCCTTGGAGATTTGACCCATTTTAACACAGAATGCCTCTCTACTTGGCTGAGAGTCCTGCTCTTGGAGGATGCCTTCCCTGATATCGTAACAATAGAACAGACTTCCGTCTAATGGGTGTGTGTGGACTCCAGCCCCTCTGTGTGGAGCTTCTGGAGGTGGACACCCTGCCCATGACGAGGTCTCCAGGCTGCTCATGCTTGGTGACGTCATTGATGCAGATGACTTTACATCTTCCAACCCTTTCTACTCTTCCCTCCATTTTTACCATTTTTCCTTCTGTTCCACCTTCTTTTCAGAAAGAATGTGTTTTCAGAGTCCTGTCTGGGTGAGTGGTTTCCTGGCGACTGCCACGCTCGTCCGCACATATACAGTGGAGAACACACACAACATGGCTTCAGATAACAGATTCTTCAGGTAAGATGCTCTTGCTGTGCCCCCAGTTGCATAAAGGCAGAAGCTTCATTTCTCTTGCTGCACAGGTAACAAGTCCGTGTCCTGTTTCTGGAAGCACCTTCGGCGTATTCCCATGAGCCCAGGGCCAGTCCTGCTTTCCCCCGGGGCCACTCAGCTGGGAGGCTCTCGTGGCTCCTTCCGTATGCAGACAGCTTCTACTCCAGGAGTCCCACGCTGGGCTGACACTTTTTTCTGCTTTTGCTGCTTTTTAGACTCTCCCAACTGCCTCGTTGTGTCTGGAGAGTCTCAGCTGCCCCCAGAACATCTGTCCGTGTGTAATTTGTCTTTTCTTTGGCAGCTTTTAGGGGCTTTTTTCCATCTTTGTTCTCAACACTTGGTCTATAATGTGCCCACCGGTATAATTCTTTATTTACTCTCATATTGTGGTTTTCTGTGCTTCTTGATTTTGTAGATATTTTTCACCAATTGTGGGAAATTGGAGTCCTATTTCTTCCATTTATTTCTGTCACAGCATCCCTGTCTTTCTGCATTTCCAATTATGTATATGTTATACTGCTTGATATTGTCCAACAAACTCTAATTGTCATGTTTTCACCTATGTGTCCTTCTTTATATCTGGGCAATCCTTAGGGTTGGCTTCTGGCTCCCTCACCCTCTATGGTCTCCAGTTTGCTATTAAAAGAGTCTTAGTGTCGGGAGGTCGCACATTCTGGGGGGACGGCCCCACAAGATCCTAAGTGAGGAGAACAGAGCCAATGTCCAGGGGAGGCAGTCCCCACACCATGTCTTGACGTGGTCTGCATGAGCACACCACCATCCACAGTGTTCCTGCACATCGGTCTGTGGTCCTCCTGCCCTCCTTCGGGGATATTGCAGAGTCCAGGCCTGGCTGGGGCCTGTGTGGACACTGAGCTGCCTGCAACATGTGCTGGGGAATGTCTTCAACAAGAAGGCCGGCCCATGGATGGGCACACACCCAAAGCCTCCCAGGGTCGGGACTCGCAGGGGTTTCCCTACGTCCAGAGCTGGCGGCCAGCACGTATAGGGGTCTCTGTCTTCCTCCTGCAGGTCTGCCTGGTGGCGTGAGTTTTGGGGCCCACATGGGCCTCAAAGACGTCTCTGTGTCTTATTAGTCCTTCATGGTCTCTGAGGTGGCAGCCATCCCTTTGTTTCCCGGACTTTCGTATTCCCCTGTCTCCTATGTCATTTATTCATTTTCTCCCACTGAGTTCTTCCCGTGTTAGGATGCACCAGCAGTTGTGGTTCTGTTCGCTGCAAATACCTCCCTCTGCTTCAGAGCTGTTCTCACTCTGCACTGAGATCCTCTCAGTAAGACCAATGCTGCCGTTGAATGTCATTTACTGTCACAATGTGTCTGCCCGCCCCGTCCTCCCAGAGCCGACTGGAGGATGTATGCTGAGCGGATGGCTGCTCTTGGGGTCCTGACCATGATCCACCTGCCATCGCTTAGTCCCTCAAGCCAGTCGTCAACAGCAGTCACCTCTGGAGACTCCTACAGAGAGAACAGCACCCACCCTGGATGAGGCCGGGCCATAGCCCAGTGCCCGGGGCAGAGAAACGGAGGAGGATGGTGAGATAAGATGGTCCGGGATGACCTAGAAGTGTCTGCACAAAATAGCAGGAGGGTGGCCTTGGGGAAGAAGAGTGGGCCAGAAGCAGGGAAGAGGTAGAGGGAAAGGCGAGTGGGCTGGCTGTGCAGGTGAAGGCAGGCAAGGGGCTGGGGAAGCAGGAAGAGGCTGCCAGGACCTCCAGGAGGGGAAAGCCCTGCCCGCATCAGGACTCCAGCGTCCAGAATGTGAGGAGACGCTCAGTCCTGCTTTCAGTCACTTGTCACGGCAGCCTTGGAAGACGAAAATATGCCCTGTGCCATCAGTTGGTTGGGGACACAGCCTCCCTCCTCCTTGGGAGCACACTCACCTCCCCACCTCTGCTTTTCCAAGTACATTCTGTGATTCTCGGGCCAATGCCCAGACCGGTGTGCGCTGGGCCTTATAGGGGCCGGGGGTTGGTCTCTGTTCTCCAGCTGCTGGGTTTCCACTGTTACCACCAAAAATCATGCCCGCAGGGGATGACTGGAGCTTGTTGCTTCCTTGCTTCCTCCTCCCCCGGGACAAGCTTCCTGTGGTCTTCTTGTGCGAGCGGGGATCTGTTTGCACCAGCATGGCTGGGTGCAAACACTGATCACGCAAGTTTGCTCCTGAAATGTCAGCATGAAGAGTCACATCTCCCTTGGTTTCTGTGCTATCGTCTCACAAGGGAGGCGGTTTCTGGCTGAGCTCCCGAGAGCAGGAGCACTGTGCTGTGGGACAACAGGGGGCCCAGTGACGGACCCCAATAACACATGCGCAGATCCATCCACACATACCTTTGCCCCAGGACGGGGGTTGGGGGCTCAGCCACAGCGGGGCGGTGAGGCGAACAGGCAGGGGGCCGTGGGGTCAGGGTCTGGGTTTACAGAATCTCCCATTTTCCTACAAACTCTGGCTCACACATGCGTAGTTGTCATGATGGACAACTTAAGTTGGCCATTTCCCTTAATTTTGTACAAGTAATTTAAATGGACATAAATACACAAAGATTTTAGACTCACAGAAACACTTTCTCATCCCAGTAGCTTCTTGATATAGTGCCTTGAACACGTTTTACACAGAACTGAGAGGATGTAATTGTGAGATTATTTCCAAGTTACTGTGCGTGCCATTTTTGTGCACTTCCTGTGGGAAAATGTGTCTTCAGATCTTCGCTGAGCACCTTTGGGGCATCCCAGGGTCAGAAAACATAGCTTCTCACCCTGTCCCACCCACAGACTTACATCACAGGTCACATCCCGAAATGCAGCTCCTTCAGCTAGTAACACTGTTGTCCTAGTGGCAAGTGTATGTCCACTGACCTCAGATCTTAGCTCTGGAGCCACAGGAGGGCAGATGGTGTGATCTGGGTCCAGCCAGCATGCCAGCCAGGACCATGAGAGACTAGGGTTCCCAGAGACAGAGAGAGCACGGGCAGCATGAACTCAGTATCTGCGGAGCAGGACCATGGGAAGGGTGGCAGGTGGGGCAGACGCAGGGCCACCAGGCTGGCTGGACCCCAGAGGAGCCAGAGGAGCCAGAGAGCCAGGCTGGCCACGCAGACAGCAACACACAGGCTCTCTGGGTGCAAAACTCAAGTTGGGCCTCTGTCAGTCACTGACATTTCCATGGAGGGCTTCTGATCTCAATTTCCATGAACAACACTAGGGTCAGCACAGGAGGGAGCACTCGCCTCAGGTCGTCAGAGGCAGGGAAGGAAGCACGAATCCTGCCAAATCCCTCCCCAGGGCTCGAGTAGATAGCACACTGAACGCACAGGGCATGCCCTGAGTCCAGTGGCATGTGGACCCCGCTCCCGGCCACCCTCCAGAGCCTGGACAGCAGGATCACGCCCCTGAGTCGGCTGCCTGTGAGGACACAGGCTGGAGCAGCCCTAAAGGGGAGTTTGCTCCAGACACGGGAGGGAAAGAAGCCAGAGCAGCCAAGTCCTCATGCTTCAAGGCAGCAGATCGGGCAGAGGCTCAGTGGGGTCTCCCTGGGGCCCCCAGAACCAACAGCACCCAGGAAGTTCTCCCGGCACCCCATACAGTCCCCCCACAGTGCAGATCAGTCCCAGGTTCTTGGCCCCTGCACTTGTCCAGCCACACACTTGTGTGAGTACCATGGGTGGGTCCCTGGTCCCATGAGCCCCTGTGACCCACTCCCCACGTTGGACTCTGACAGACACAGTGTTAGAACGGGAAATAACCCACAAGGACCCCCTCTCCTCACACCTGCTTTACTTGTCTGTGTGTGTGTGCTGGGTGTGTGACCTAGTGAAAATGACCGGTGGTGACAGACAGAATCATTCATTCCATGGCCGGCAGAACATGCCAACAAGCCAGCTATAATACGTCGTAGAGTTGGTGCTTGTCCCTGGTTCCTGACAAAGCTCCTAAAACCTCTGGGATTTCCCCCATGACCGAGTGGCCTTTGTTGCTCTCAGGAAGATACGTAGTTCTTCCTGAGTTCATGCCCCTGAGATGACTCCACAGGGCCCCTAGAGCAGCTCTTGATGGGGCCGTGCCCAGAGAGCCCATGTGATGGGAGCTCGGGACCCCACCCACAAATACCAGGCGGCTGCAGATCAGAGTCCACGAAAACACCAAATGCTGAGCTGGGATGAGCCTCCTGGCCACGGAGCACACGGAAGGGCTGGAAGGACTGATGCCCAGCAAGGGCGTGGGGGCCGGACATACCCTAGGGTCTCACCCCATGCTTCTCTTCCATTTGGTTCCTCAGTTTACCCTTTACAACAAACTGGTCGACTTAAAGCAGCTTTCTGGGTTCTGTGACCCATTCCAGCAAATTCCAGACTCTAAGGAGCCTCCCACGAATCCTTGATCTGTGGCCAGCCTGTCAGAAGCAGGTGTCCTGGGACCCGGGTTGGTGTCTGAGGGAGGCAGTCTTGGGGGCCTGACCCTTGAGCAGTGGGGTCCCCCACGACAGCTGGTGGCTTCTGTGCCAGCTGGACTGAGATGGTGAACCACCATCTGGTGCCCAGAGAATCAGAGAATTGGTTGTTGGTGTTGGAAAACGCCCACCAGCAACTTTAAATCACTGGATACGGATAACCCAACTCCGAATAGAGGAGTTTCCTTCCCCACCCGGGAGCGTCACCTCCTGCCCCGCTGCGCCCAGGGAACAGGCAAGGACACGCCACGCCCACCAGAATGCTCCTGAGAACAGCCCATGGACACTGTCCTGGTACCACCATGGTTTCTGTCTTGATGGGGGCATATTCAGATGAGCCTGGGGGGGAGGTCAGCTTAATTCCTTGCCACAGTGTGTTTTCACTTCAAGGGGGACAGGAATCATTTGGGGAAAGTGACAGTGGAGGCCCAACACCCTCTCTCTTACCATGTTTGATGGGCCACAGAGGACATGGGAGTCAACGGCCCAGACCGCCGTTGGGGCGAGCATCGTGGGCCCACGCACCGCAAGACATAGAAGGCCTGAGGAAACAGCACAGGGGTGCTGGGGTTGAGCTTGCATTGCATGGGAAATGTTTGCTGCCATTGTTTGGTAAACAGTAGAAATGTCAGCCTTGGGGACTGAGAAGGAGGAAAGAAGAGTCGTAGTTTAAAACAAAGTCACCAAGTGTGAATGGATTTAGATCTCCACCTGCCCCACCGCTGTCCACAGCCCATTACCCATTACAGACCCCGCACATCCATCCCAAGAGGCCACCCCTGTCCCAGGAACCCTGCCATGAAAGGCCTGGAAATAGGAAAAAACTCCCCATCGTCATCTGTCGGTGAGAAATTTCCAATTAAAACAATAACCAGATGGCCCCAAACAGCTCTGAGGAGGGTTAAAGGCCCCACCGCTGGGACAAGAGCAGGTCTGCATGGCCTCAGCCTCATGGGGCATCAGCAGGACATCCTGTCCCCCAGGTGGCCCGTCCTCTTCACTCAGTGCAGCAAAAGACCCTCTCGTTTGTGACCTGAGGTCCTGGCGGCAGCACAGACTGGAAATCATTACAAAGCGCCATTTAAGGCTTCGATCTATCTTGTAATAACTTGTTAACAGCTTTCGGGAATCAAGGACAAGAGAAGTGGTTTCCCGATGATTCTGCTGTTTATTTTCTAACGTAGCATGGAGAGCGAAACTGACCGTCTGCCAGGCAGGCTGCTTGGGGTCACGCCCATTCGCATGAATGCTCCTGATGACTGTGGTGTTTGTGTCACTGGACAGGGCTCCACAGCCTCCGGATAACGACCATGGTGTCGCCAACATGGCGGAGGGTGGGGAGGTGGGCAGAGCTTCCACACTAATGGCTCGGCCATTCAAACCCCCACCCCCCACCGACCACTGTCCACCCCCACACCCACACTCAGGCCAGCCACTCCTCTGACAGAGCATTGGGCCCAAGTACACAAAGCCTCAGCGTGCAAGGACTACCAGCCTTCAGCCTGTCCACAGTCTACACTGTGCCTCTGTTTCCAAGGGCCGCTGTGGAAAAGAACCATAGTCAGCACAAGCCGTTCTCTCTGAGCCCTCGAGGCCAGAAGCCAGAAATCCAGGCGAGGCAGGACTGCCCTCCCTCAAGAGGCCTCAGGTTGGGGTCTCCTTCCTGCCTCCTTCAGCTCCTACGGCTGCAGGCGTCCCCAGGCCAGGCACCTCCTCACTCCCATGTCTGGCTCTGTCTCCACATGGCCTCTCCCTGTGCGTATGTGTGTCTCAATCTCCTTCTGCATCCCTTTAGGGACACTTGGCATCACCCTAAACCCAGGACCTTCTCATCTCAGGCTTCCCAGACTAATACCACCAGCAAAGACCCTTTCCACATAAAGCCACACTCACGGGTGTCAACACGTGAGGCCTGGGCCTACCTCTGGGAACCCCCACTCAGCCCAGTCCATTCCAGGACACTGATAACTTAGTTCCACTCAGTTTTCTCCAGGAAGTTGGACACACAGTGTCCCCAGTGATGAGTGTGGCAGGAGGGTGGAACGTTTATTTCCAAGAGAAGTGTGCTGTATATATCCATGGCCAGGAGGGACGTTCTGGTAGTTTTCAGGCCTCGGTGGTTTGAAATAAAAGCACCTGGCCAAGGTACTATGTGTGAGGGCCAACCCTGGGCTCAGGAAGAGAGCCCGTCCCCTGCAGCTTCACACACCCGTGGTTGCCTAGTGTGCTCCACTCCCGTGTACACAGCGGGACTCTAACCCCCACTCCCCGGGGAATAATGCCCCGGGCTCTCTTGGCTCCTCCCTGCCTTCCCTGTAGCGCACTGAGGACGGGCCACTGAGCTGCTTCCCCTGAAGTTTTGGGACTCGGGTTCTCTCGTACTAGAGGTATTCGTATCTCTGGACACAAATCCTTTACCAAGTATAGGGTCTGAAGTGTAGGCTCTTTATAGTGTCTTCTGAGGAATAGGAATTCTCAACTTTGAAAAATTCCAACTCATCAACTTTTCTTCCACGGACCGTTGCCTTGGTGTTTTTATGGACGGAGACTGCCTAACCCATGTCCCCAGAGATTTTCTCTTGCATTTTCTTTTTTTTAAGCAGCCTTTTTTTTTTTTTAAGATTTTATTTATTTATTTGACAGAGATCACATGTAGGCAGAGAGGCAGGCAGAGAGAGAGGAGGAAACAGGCTGCCTGCGGAGCAGGGAGCCCGATGCGGGGCTCAATCCCAGGACCCCAGGATCATGACCTAAGCTTAAGGCAGAGGCTTTAACTCACTGAGCCACCCAAGTGCCTCTTCTCTTGCATTTTCTTCCAGAAGAGTTATAGTTTCAGATTTTACATTTAGGGCCATAATCTATTTTGAGTTAAATTTTTGTGTGTAAGCTTTTGTGAGGAACGGGTTAGCGTTCATTTCTTTACCTACAGACCTTCAACTCTCCTGTACCAGCTGTTGAGATCATCTTTCCTTCCCTGGATCATCTGCCCTCCCTGTTGGAAGTAAACTGACTCTGCATTCTGACCACCAATCTGAAAGTCTGTTTTTTCTCCAATGTCCCACTATCCTGATGCTATGGCTTGTAGAATAAGCCTAAGACTCAAGCTCTTCCTTCATTGTTTTTTTTTTTTCTAAGTCATTTTAGTTTTTCCAACTCCTTTGCTTTTCCATATATATTTTTGGGAAGCACTTGTTAGTTTCTACCAAAAAAAAAATCCCCCTACAGTTTTTCTTGGAATTGTATTGGATCTGCAGGTCCATTTTGGAAGAAAAGACATGCTAGTAATGTTAAGTTGTCCCATAGTGAACCAAGAACACCTCTCCTTCACATACAAGCCACTGACCCAACATGTTTTGTAAGATGTATAAATTCTGAAGTATTTTATGCTTTGGGTGCTAAAACTCTTTTTTAATTGGATTTTTCAGCTGTTCATTGCTAGTGTAGAGAAACATTGGTGGCCTTTTGTAAATTCACCTGGTATTCCACGGCCTCCCACGGTCAGTAGGCTCCTGTTCACAATCTTCACAAATCTGGGTGGGAGCTCAGAGTCAGTACTCACGCTTTCTTGACCATCATAGTCATTCGACACGACAGGGAACGCTTGGTGTGAGTGAGGATGTTTCATTACTTCGAGCAGATTAACTAACGCTGCATTTTGACCACCTGTGCAATGCATAAATGCAAACAGCCGAGCATCTATACAGAACTCTACTGTTGGACGAGTAGCTTTCCTCTTCTTGCTGCTTCCTCAGTGCACGGTCTTTGACCTGGAAAAGGAAAACCCAACTAGACACATTTGCATGTGAGGCACTTAAGGGCATGGATGTTTGGGCAGCGATTTAAGACTTTAATGAAAGGAGCCTTTCTTCTCTGGAGATTCTGCGCTGACGGGTGTGCGTGCAGGAAGAGGAGGACAGGATCTTTCTGCCAGCACCTGTGCCCAGCTTCTGGCCAGTGTACTGTCCCTGCTAAGTGGCCAAGGCCACAGGTAACGCCGTTACCGCAGCCCAGCGAGCGGGATGCAGCCCGCCGAGATCTCCTAGCAGTTCCCTGTATGTGCCCACCCTGCGCAGCTCCCTCAGACTGGGGAAATGGGGCCTCAGTACCCCCAGGGACCCCATGTGCTGCACGGCCAGCCCCGGAAGCCCCAGCTGCAGGACAGCGGGAACCTTGGGCCTTTTGGCCACAATCTGGGGACAGAAACCACCTCCCCAGCAAAAGTCTGCATCGGGACCCTCCAGGCAGAGCACAGGCCCCAGGGACGCTGGCTGGAACTCCTCCTCAGAGCATAGACCTGGACCTTGGCTGTGCTGACACCGAGACCCACTGGAGGCCTCAGCAGAGCCCTTCTACTTCCCCACCATGAAACCCATGGCCCAGCTCCGCACTGGAGCACAATCTAAGACCCCCGGGGCCGCGTGGCTGCAGATACGCTACTGCGTGTGGCCGGTGGAAGGGTCCCTAACATATCCTGGGGGCAGGGCTAGAGTCAAGTCGCTTAGTTTTTAGAAGTCTGAGCCACTTGGCATTTGAGACCTGCTGTGTGTCGTTTTAAATGTTCTTCCGAGTTAATTAAATTAGGTCCCATTGAATTAAAAACCAAGTCTTTGACACAATTTGGAGACTCATTTTAATGGAACTATAAACCAGTTTTATGTTATGCTTATCTAGATATAATTACACTCCACCAGATTGGATGTCTATAAATTACACAAAAGGCTTTTTTCAGCATGCGACCGCGGAAATATTGGCAAAGGGCCTTGAATGAGTTACTGCATTTTCGGGTCCTCTCACACATATGCAGCCGCTTCAGCCTTTGCTCCAGGGCGAGTTCTGCAGATTGCGAGTGGAAACAAGGCCATTCTGTTGAATCGTATCAAGTTTTCCTTTAACTAAAGCCATAACAGCCTCTGTTCCAAACACCTGGAGCCAGTCTGACGGGAACCCTGCCACACCGGAAAAGGAGGAAAAGTGATTCAGAAGATGTTGGGTGAGGTCCTCAGTAACATAAAGATTTATTGGACTTTCTGGATCTATGGAAAAATGAACACTGATGTGATCCCCGCCCACCCCACCCACCCCCCACCCCATGGTTGGAGGGACGACCCTGGGGTCCACAGCAGCCGACGGGTCACCCACGGCCCTGGTGATCATGCTGGGCATCCAAGGGACTCATACACAAGCACCGTGAAAGAGTGGGGCTCTGCCGAGGGCTCGTGGTGATGATCGTAAACACCTGCCCCATCACCGTCTCAGCCTGTTGGCCGCCATCCCTCAGCACAGATGGCCTGGGCCCACTGCCTGCTACTCCCTGATTCCCTTCCAGTGAGCCAGGTCTCAGGGGCCCCGCATAGGGTATCCATGTACCTGGGGCTCAGCCCTGTACAGACACAGCTGGTCCCATTGTGGGCACAGGCTGGCACACTGGCAGGAAGGCCCTGGGGGACCAAGGAGTGCCACCCAGAAGGAGAGCTCTGTTGTCATGGTGATAAGGTCCACAACTCTATCAGGCATGAGCCGGCAAGCCATTTCATTGCCCAGAAACTGAGACCCGGAGAAGTGAAAACATCCCTCATGCGCCAGGGTGGGGCGCAAACCCGACAGTCTGGTCCAGGTCCATGCACCTAACCACTAGCTATTCGTCAGTGCGTGTGGTTACCAAACTGTGCTTTGAATGCAAGATTGAACATCTAGTTTTTAATTTCCACTTTAAATGCTCAGTAGTTTGGAAAATAAAATTCTCCTCTCTTTTTGAAACGACCCAGGAGCTGACACTCCAAACCTGATTGCTGCAAACCCCAGCCATACACGTCTCCCTGGGCACCAGCTCTGGGAGTGATCTCCCCACCCACCAGGCACTGGCTGGAAAGTGGCTCGTTCGTGACAAGTCTGCCTGCCCCCGTGAATCACAGGCAATTACCGGAACGTGAGTCTGAGCCCACAGAGACTTGTTTGATCTGCTTTGGAGTCTAACCTCCTAATTTGCACTTTAAAATTCTGGAAAGCCGCGGACAGGGGCATGAATAATTTTGTTCACAAACAGAAATGCAAAGACCAGACGGTGAGCAGAGCTCTGCTGGCAGCCTCAGGGCTGTGCTAGATTTCCTGGTTTCCTCCTGTCAGTTGCCCCATCTGAATACCCTGCATCCAAAACTACATTAAATTTCCTGATTGTTCTGCCAGAGACCCTATGGATTTAAGTAACTTTTTAAAAATTCACTTTTGAGGCACTAGAATTTTAATTGTTTGATTTTTGGTGCTACTGTCAAACTGTTATTCCATCATCCTTCAACTGGATCGCAGAAAGGAACCATGTTCAATATTAGACAAATATGATATTTGGTTTTCTGCTTCATGAAGATGTGAAACAATTCTGTCTTTGCTCACAAATGCAAATTTATTGCAAACTTCCAAACAAAGAGTGTAGTTTCTGCTCAGCTCCGGTGCACCCTGAGCTTAGCTCCAGCGTGTCCTAAACTTGGCTCCTGCATGTGCTGAGCTTGGTTCCAGGCACTGTGCCGGGATGCTGGGCTGGGTGTTATGGCCCACGGAGCCCACTGAATGCAGACCCACTGTCCCCACTGTATGAACTGAGATGTAGAGTCTCCAGCCTGTTCATCCCAGATCGGGATCCTACAAGGGCCCTGTGGCTAACCTCTGGTATCTCCAGTCTCTGATAGCCGGCCAACTCTGTGACCATATGTATAACCTCTCAGCAATCCCCACATAAGACAGGTAACTATGTCAGCTTGACGAGGCCAGGTACCCAGGTATTTGGCCAAATACAAGTCTAAATGTTGCTATAAGGTATTTCTTTCAGATAAGTCTAACGTTTGAATCAGCCGACTTTGAGTTCAACAGATTATTTTCCACAATGTGGATGGGCCCCATCTAATAAGTCGAAGACCTGGAAGAACTGAAGGACAAAACACAGATGTTTCCCAGGGAAGAGGGAATTCTGTACATGGCCTTTAGACTCAAGATGCAACATCACCTTTTCTCTCAACCTCCAGCCAGACTATCCTGAAAATGTGAGACCTCCTAGCCCCCAAATCATGTGAGCTGATTCCTTGAAATGAACATAGATGGATGGGTGGGTGGATGGATGAATACATGGATAGGTGGATGGATGGAAGGATGGAAGGATGGATGGATGAATACATGGATGGGTGGATGGATGGAAGGAAGGGTGGGTGGATGGATGGATGGAAGGAAGGATGGATGGATGGATGGATGGATGGAAGGATGGATGGATGGATGGATGGAAGGATGGATGGATGGAAGGATGAATGGATGACTACATGGATGGGTGGATGGATGGAAGGATGGATGGATGGATGGATGGAAGGAAGGATGGATGGATGGATGATGGATGGATGGATGGATGACTACATGGATGGGTGGATGGATGGAAGGATGGATGGATGGATGGAAGGAAGGATGGATGGATGGAAGGATGGATGGATGGAAGGATGGATGGATGACTACATGGATGGGTGGATGGATGGAAGGATGGATGGATGGATGGAAGGAAGGATGGATGGATGGAAGGATGGATGGATGGAAGGAAGGAAGGATGGATGGATGGATGGATGGATGGATGAAGGATGGATGGATGGATGGATGGAAGGATGGATGGATGGATGGAAGGATGGAAGGATGGATGGATGAATACATGGATGGGTAGATGGATGGAAGAAAGGATGGATGGATGGATGGATGGATGGATGGATGGATGGATGGATGGAAAGATGGGTGGAAGGATGGATGGAAGGATGGATAGATAGTTGGATAGACAGATAACAGAGCCATAGATATAGATATAAGAATCTTGACTAATACTCCACACAAGAGGCCTTCTGACCCATGATTCCATCCTTAACTTCACATTCATTTTGGCTACACTCAGAAAGCATGCATGGGTCCCTAGTCTGGGACCTGCTCTATAACATAACACAGTAAAATGACTAGAAAAGCAAGCGAGCATGCTGGCCACACAGTAGGAACACAGGTAAGGATTTTCCACACTGGAGGGGGCAGGTGGCTTCTTCTACCAGGGGAAGGGGGATTCAGGCTTTAAGGCTCGGACAGGTTCACTCATTGTGGGAGGTTTCCCAGGACTGTCAGGGTGGCCCAGGAGCTGGGAGATGACAGGTAGCACAGCCACTCTTGGAAACCAGGAAGGCTTGGCTGGAATGAAGGGCATGGAGAAGCCAGTGGAAGATGTGACCAGAAAGGTCATGAGGTGGGCAACAGTGAAGACAGACACAAAGAATTTAGAATTCTATTCTAATGGGGACTTATTAAAGGGTTTGAGGGGAAGTGGCACAACTAAAAGTTGAAGGTGGGCCACACCATCTCCCCCACACCCCGCCCCCGGCTCTGCCATCCAGGCCTTCACACCAGAGCATTGCAGCAACTCCTCTCTCCACTTCCTGGGGTGAGGCAGGCCTGGGCCTTGGCGTGGTTCCTGTGACGGCTCCATGGATGTTTGTCACGTGACTTCACACAGAGGCCAAGATCCACAGCAGGGTGATGCCCAAGTTACAGATGGGACGAAGGTCACATGAGACGTGCAACACAATGACGTGGGACCCGGAGAAGAGGCAGGAGGTGAAGAGGGGATCAAAGTGTGCTGAGGACCACAAATCAAGGCAGCACCTGCCACTTCACCAAGAGGCATCGTGGCCGAAGCTCTTTGGGCAGTGGGGTATGCAGGTGTCATCTACAAATGCACAAGCCATAATGAGAGTCTGGCTGTTGAGTGGCACCAGAGTCCAGAACTCAGCTGGGTCACTGGACGTGGCTGTCCGGCTGCTGCCCCGCCCGCCAGCCACCCCGCCATCCACCCACTGGCTGGGAGGTCAGAATGACAAGGTGCCGTGAGCAAGTTCACTTTACTCTGGACAAATTCCCCAGCAGATGCAGCCCTTTCAAAGCAGCAGTGCCCCTTGTGGTGCCAACAGGATGACTCGGAGCCCCTGCTCACCCGGGACAGGACATGACCACAAGGCCACTTGCACTCTGTAAGCGTGGGGCACCCGGAGACATGTCACATGTGGGGAAGCTGGGAGGGTGTCCTTCACAACCCATCGTGGGAGCCTTTTATTCGCTGAATCATGTTGGTTCCTTTATTTACTCATGCGATTCGTGAGACCTCAGAGGTGCTGAGCTGGGAGCCACATAAATGGACAGTGGGCTCACAGGGCTTCTCCTGCTCTGCCTAGTCCTCCAGCCACTGCCGTAGCGACAACCACAAACCCAGGGCTTACAACAATGGAAGTGTGTCACCTCAAACTGCTAGGAGCCAAGAATCTGAAATCAAGGTGTGAACAGGCTCATGTCCCCCCCCCCCCAAAACCTGTTGAGGGAGTCCTTGCTGCCTCTTCTGGCTTCTGGGATCACAGGGGACTCCAAGCTGTGGCCTTGGCCCCCAGGCTCTGCCCCATCTTCTCCTGTGACTCCACGTGTCACTCTCCCTCTATTTCTGTGTCCAGACGTCATGCTGGATTAGGGTCCACTCATCACCTGGTCTCACTCGCTCACCTCTGAGAAGATTCTCCCTGTAGAGAAGGTCACATTTGCAGGTGCTGGGAGTCAGGATTTTAGTGGGTTTTTTCGGGGTACAAAGTTCAACTCAAAGCTCCCTGAGGTCCACCAACACCCTGAAACGAAGCCTCGCTTGCCTGTCCACAGACAAAATGCACAGAGCCAGCATGGCAGCCCACGGCCCCCTCTGTTCTCCTGCCTTTCCCGAAGGCCATTCAGTACCTGGCACCCTATAGAACAGCATCCCAGGAGGCCCGCCAGTCTTCAGAGGTCACAGTCATGTCTGGGGGCTTGAGGAAGCTGGTGCGAGCTTGACTGGGGCTATAGACACCCATGTACCCCAGAGTGGGAAGGAGCTCAGGCCTTACGGGGGCTGCTTCAGTGTGCATGTGTATGTGAGTGTGTGTCCCTGTGTGTGGTCATGTATGCACATGCGTATGTGTCCATATGTGTGAGCATGTGTGGTGTGTGTGTGTGTATCTTCCTTTCCTGGGAAGGGCTACTCTCCCTTGAGCAGCCTGAATTCCTGTACACTGCTTGTTGCTGAACTTGACGGAAGCACCTATTTTGAGGAGCAATTTGCCAGCTGCTGCCAGGGTAGGAGGGTCACTGTATCATGAGGTTCAGGTCATTTGGCCACACCCCCTCTGTCACTGGGCCTTTGTGGCAGGACGGTCTGCTTGTCTCTGATCTGTGTGGGTCAATGACGGAGTTGCACATGTTTTGCGGCGTGGCTTCCAGGGAACATGGTGGCAGAGTAGGAAACCAGAGTGAGTGCAAGAGTGGTCCACACACAGGAAAACCATCTCAGAGCTGAGCTGAACCACCCATGTGTCTGGACAGGAGCCCCTTCCAAGCTTGAGGAGGGGCCCTGTGTCCCCACACATAACTCGCCGCGCAAGATGGACACTGGGACGTTGCCGCTCTCAGGACGGCAGATTCTGAGACCACATTTTGATATTAATTTAATCTCTGACTCTGCCTTCTCTGCCTTTGTGGGCATAAAGCTAACTGCACCATTTCTGTGGGGTCGGCAGGAAATACGTGAGCACAAACACATTCTCCATGCAAATCACTGATGCCCGGAACAGGCTGCCCTAGGAAAGCTCACTGACGGAACCGCATTCTGGGTCTGCCACAGCCTCCAAAATGCACAGCTCCCATCCATGGCTATGCCCCAAGCAAGCCTCACAGTGACTGGACCCCTCACCCCACCTCTGCCCCACCCTCTGTGATGCACAAACTCTTCCTTCTCTCCACAAGGAAAATCCTCCTACACCACAGGTCACTTTCTCCTCTATCTTAGGAAATTATTTTGGCCAATACTCCCTGTTCATCCCAGTAACTTCAATGTATTGTGTGAAACACAGATTTATGTATTAATTTGGTATTTCTGGACATTTATAAAGCTTCACTTTGTGACATCTGACAAGTGTTCTAGCAGACAGGAGCCATACCATGATGCAGGAACGGTCCTGACAACCCTTCAAAGCAAGACGTACCGACAGGTACTTGAAACCACTTGCTTCCAAGACAGCTGGTGCCCAGTTTGGAGTAGATCTTGCGAGATAAAGCCCTTCCTGAAACCCAGAACCGCAGCAAGACACAGCTCTGTGTCCCACGTGCTAGAGTGCCACAGGGGTTTCAGGATCACAATACAGCCCCACACGGATCCTGGGTTACTGGGATGAGCTTTACTGCTATGCTAGAAGCTCAGCCACAAGGAAGGTCCCATGTGTTTGAAATTAGGTGGCATGAGATGTGGGTCTGCTGGTGGAAAGTCCACTCTCGAGTGTGATAGAGAGAGAACTCCGTACTGTGTTCTGATGTCAGCATGTAAATCGAGGAGTGTTCTGGTATCATTATGAACTTTGGTGTGTCTGGGTCATTGTGTGGCATGGCGTGCCTGGGTCTTCATGTGGTCATGGCGTGCCTGGATCTTCATGTGGTCATGGCGTGCCTGGGTCATCACGTGATCATGGCGTGCCTGGGTCTTCATGTGGTCATGGCATGCCTGGGTCTTCATGTGGTCATTGTGTGCCCAGGTCATCATGTGGTCATGGCATGTTCCAGGTCATATTCTACTCTTCATTAAATTGTAGAAACAGGGGCGCCTGGGTGGCTCAGTGGATTAAGCCGCTGCCTTCGGCTCAGGTCATGATCTCGGGGTCCTGGGATCGAGTCCCGCGTCGGGCTCTCTGCTCAGCGGGAGGCCTGTTTCCTCCTCTCTCTCTGCCTGCCTCTCTGCCTACTTGTAATCTCTCTGTCAAATAAATAAATAAAATCTTTAAAAAAAAAATTGTAGAAACAGGTATTCAAATCAAGGGTTTTTGTCAACCTCACAATTATTTCCCACCAGTGTTATTTATATTTAGTTTGACTCTAAAAATTGAGAATTGTCCTTATTACTTAGAATTGATGGACAGTATACATTGCTGACATTTGCTTGGTTTTGCAGTATCTCCATAATGATTATGTACATTTCTTTCCTCTTTAGAGCAATGCTCTTATGATCACATCTATAACTTATGAAATCTTAGAGAAAGTCATTACACAGGGTGTATTCTGGACTAGCAGGGAACTTTCATGTCCTTCTAGCTGAACTTGAGGATGAAATGAGAACAGGAGACAATGCAAACAGATGCCCCTTCCAGTCCCTGGCTCCCATGGCATCACCACACCCACATGGGGATCAGCTGGAGCTCGCAGACAGGGGTCCTCTGAGCGGCAGCAGGTGAACTGAGACGTCTCTGCCTCCATCTCCCTCAGCTGGCTCATAGGCACCATCCCCTCTGGCCGGTGCACGTTCGTGTGCCCTCCCCACCCGCTCATCCTGCAGAGTTAGCATTGCCTCTGAGTGCCATGATAGGGCCAGGGACACCACTGCCCCTTCCTCTTACACATGCACGTGCAGACGTCACCATGTGCTACCTGCTTCTGCCACAAGGCGGGTATCCCAACATGTGTCCTCTCTTCTGATTCCCACAAACTTTTTGTCCTCAGATAAAACAGGGGCCAATCTTGTTCAAGCAGCCCTGGGACCCAACAAAGGTGTGACATGCAGGTACTGATCTGAGTGGATTATGCCTGAAGCCCTGTCCCCCCATCAAAGAACAGAAGCTCCTCTCATGTTTGCAGCACAGAAGAAATGCTGATGGAAGGACGTAGGCATGGAAGCTCCCAACGGTGAGTCAACAGCCCCAGAACAAACTCCTATGCCTGATAACACATGGCCCCCAACCCACAGGGATATGGCAGAAACCCCTCATGGAGGCCAGCACGCCCCAGTTGTGCCAGCAGCTGTCACTGGACCAGTGTGCCTGGTGACACCTTCCCTGGAGGTTCTCATGTGTGGACCCACTGTCCATCTCCAGGTTACTGGAGTCCTTATCTGGAAGTCCCACTGCACGAGAGGAGCAGCGGTGACCAGGGCTCCAGGACAGACTGTCCCATGCCAAATGCTGGCAAAGAGGGGCTGAGCCTCTATGGGCAGCAGACAGCACGGAGACCCTGGCGTCCATGTGAGGGTTGGGCCTGGGTGCCAGGAGCAGGTGCTAGCTCTGCTTGGGGACATGGAGGGCCAGCCTAGCAGCACATATGTCCAAAGTCCGGTGCCCCCTGCATGTTAGCCCCTGACCCCGGCCCTGCACCTGCTTCCTGCCTGTGCCACAGGCGGGCCATCTGCTTGCCTAGCTCAGTCCAGGCCAGCCTTGGCCAGAGGCACCACCATCACTAGGACACCTCACATCTCAGCTGTCCTCCCACGGGACCCTTCCTGTGGGCAGAGGTCATGCCTCTACTCCCCTCCTCTTCAGTAAGAGTGATTCTCCAGGCTCAGGCCCCCCAGATACAAACCAGTCTCTCCTTTCGTCTTGCAGCAAGACTCCTTGCAACTGACCTCTCAACATGATCAATCCATTCTCCAGGTCTTCAATCAGGCCCCCTTCCCCAGGTAACCTCACCTCCTCTTTCAAGGACATGGGGCCCCCATAGCCATGAAGGAAACAACACCATGGTGATGATGGTGATGACAATGGTGGTGGTGATGGTGATGATGGTGGTGGTGGTGGTGGTGGTGTCGGTGGTGGTGATGGTGGTAGAGATGATGATGATTATCATGGTGGTGGTGATGGTGCTGGTGGTGGAGTCGGTGCTGGTGATGGTAGCAATGATGGAAAAATGTAATCAATTAAGGGGGCATCAATCTGCTATTTTAGATCCTGTTCAAGTTCCAGAATATATCCATCCATCCTACTCTCTGTGTAAAACTTTTTGGAACAAAGCTTGGATGATTAATATGCTTATAAATTAGAATGAAGATATTAAAATTGATATGGAATTTTAGAGGGAAGTTCAATTAATTTTCTATAGCAAATCTGAACAAGATTAGTGGATAGGTTACTTATTACTTTCAGCAGTAGACACTGAGATAATTAATCTGTTTTTATTACAAATCAGAATTAAATTTATAAGTGATTTGCCTTTTGGAACTAGAGCTCAGTGTAGCTGATCTTGTTTGGTGAAAATGAAACATTGCAGAAAAGAGTAGTATTATTGAGTGAATTGCTTTCACATTCTGGTTGAAATAAAATAATTAACCCAGCTGGAGTCTGTTTTTGTTTCAAAGGAAGAAAACCCTGCAGGTCTGAAGTTTGCTTCTGATACTTAAAAAGCACTCTTAGCATGAGGTCTCTGTGAATTTAAATCTCTACTAAATCAAAGTGGCACAGATTCATAATTTCTATCTTAAACCTAAATTTCCCATTTTGATTGTGCTCTACTCTAATTGCCAAAAGTCATGCATTCCTTGAAAATAGAATTGTTCACGCTCACCTCTTGCGTTCACCCTTTGTGTGATCTGGGGCCCCTACTGAGTAGGGTAATCCCATGTCCTGGTTTGTGCAGAGAGGCCCAAGGTACATATGTTCCCCAGACTTCCTACTAACATCACCCCCACACCCACGAGCGCCCTGCTGGGAAGATAAGGCTGCTAGGCTGTCATCCTGCTGGGGGATGCACAGGACTTGGCGTCTGGCCACCTCCGTGAAGCCAGCTGGCTCCTGTCCAGCGATGGTTGACCCGACAATGGACTCCGGGAGCCCCGGGAGATTGCACCCCTATCTATAGGCTGGAGCGGTGGACGGTGTTGAAACCCTGAGATTAGTTGTTTACCTTATCTCTGTGAACACACGTGTTGGGCTGTGTTACTGGGCTCAGATTGAAGGTTGCTCCTCTGCAGGGACACATCTGTCTCAGAATCAAACACGGGCTCCAACCCAACCATGCAGTCCATCTTCTTCCCAAGCTTTTTATTTTGAAATTTTTCAATCATGTAGAAAATTTGAAAGAATAGTACCACACCCAGTCTGTACTCACCAGTAGTAAAAATTTTGCCACATTAGCCTGTGTGTGTATGCACACACACGCAGTCATGTTTGGGAAAGCATTTGGGTGTAATGTGCAGACGTCCCACACATCATCCTACAAACTTCAGCGTGTGTCTCCTGAGGGAGAAAACACCCCTTCGCTCCCATCATTGTGCTCAAGGAATTAGCCCGTAAGACATCATCTCCCAATGGTCCCCAATACTCAGACTTTCCAAGCCATCTCACTGGTGTTCTTCAGAGACCCTTGTTAGTCTCACCTGGGACCTCATAGGATTACATTTCGCTTCCAGGGTTCTTCCGTGTCTTTACCACCTGTGGCATGACATCTCTGCCTGGTGTGTCCTCATGGCCCCAGCAGAGCCCCAGTCACTTGTTTCCAGAATGCCTCATTGTCTGCATCTTTCCATCTCCTCACCTTTAGACTCAGGTTTGATATTTTTGGTGGAAACCTCACAGTGATAGCTTCTCACTGACCTATCAGAGGAAACGTGGTGTCAGACTGCCTTGGGTTTGCTGGCGTTCAGGTTGCTCACCTGGCTTGGGAAGGTCCCATTAGACTCCTCTGCCTTCCCCATGGGCCTTCTAAGCAACCTTCCTAACATGAAATAGGAAGACACCATTCCCAAAAAAGCATTCATGCACAGGTTTTAGCATCCCTTAATGAAGGTTCCCTTAATTATTTTATTGAGGGCTGTAGAAGCCAAATTTGGACCCCCCATGATCCCTGCTCTCACCCTCATGGCAAAGGGACTTGACAGCATAGCTAAGGTCACTAGGCTGACGTCCAGTGTGGTCACGTGAATCCTGAAAGCCTTGGGGAAGACAGGGAGGTTCCAAGCACAAAAAGACCACAACAGGTCCAGGCTGGCCCTCCACACACAGGAGGCCAGGAGCAAAGGCAGGCAGGCAGCCTCTGGAAGCTGAGTTGCATCCCGGCAGACAGCCAGATGGGAAACAGGGATCTCAGTCCTGAGCCACACAAAACTGAATGCCAACTGCCTGAATGGGCGTAGAACCCCAGAGCCTCCAGTCCTGATTTCAGCCCGAGATGTCCCAAGAGGAGAAGCTGGCCAAGCCTGCACAGGCATCCAACCTTTGCGACGATGAGACGCCATGTTTGTGGTATTTTGTCCCTCAGCAAGGGAAAACTGAGGCAGTGGCACTAAGTGGTGACGACTGTCATTCCAGCTAGCTTTGTTAGCTTGTGTTTTTCTGTCCACCACAGCTGCCACATTTCTTCCATCCTGCTAGGGCTCTTCTCTCCTTGTTCAGGATGAATTCATGGACTTCTAAATGTTTTAATACCTTATTGTCATGCACCCACTGTCCCACACTGCAGTAATACCTTACTGCTGCACCCACTGTCCCACACTGCCCAGCAGGATGTCTGCACTGGTTTATCACGGATGGTCTATCTGTGTTCCTGTCCTTCCAGCTCCGACTGTCCAGGGTGCAGCCGGGTGCACCGGGTGCACTCCGGATGTCCCGTGTGTCTCCTGCCTGGAATCATGGGCTCCTTCTGAAATCTCTGGGTGTGGCCTGTCTGCCACCACCAGTTCCCCTGGCTATCTCCCACCACATCACATCTTCCTTCTCCAGCACCAGATCCCCCCACTCCCTAAATATCATACATGGACTTGTTTGCTCTGGACCCCAGAATGAAAACACTGCTCCATGACTCTACACTAGCTCCACCAGGAACAACAACTCTGCTGAGTAAAGCCTCAGAGTGTGGAGTGTGCCGTGCAGACCTTCCTCAAAGGAAGGCTCACACGTGTATCCTGTGAGCAGGCAGGGGCAGATGCTGACAGACGGTGACTGGGGGTGACAGATGGTGGCAGGCAGTGGCTGCTGGTGGCAGGAGGTGGCAGACGGTGGCTGGTGGCAGCAGATAGTGGCATGTGGGGGCAGTTGGTGACAGATTGTGACTGGTGGTGGCAGGAGGTGGCAGGCATTGGCTGGCAGTGGCAGGTGGTGGTAGATGGCGGCTAGTGGTGGCACACGTGGCAGGCAGTGGCAGGTGGTCGCTGGTGGTGGCAGACGTGGCCGGCAGTGGCTGGCAGTGGCAGGGGGTGGCATATGGTGGCTGATGGTAGCAGATGTTGGCTGGTAGTGGCAAGTGGTGGCTGGTGGTGGCAGGCAGTGGCAGGTGGTGGCAGACATCCCACAGCAACATGCAGCTGTGTCTGCAAACAAAGCTTTGTGTCCAACAAAGCTGCTTCCAGCCAGTGACCACACGGGTGGTGGGACCTGAACCAGCCACTCAGCAGAGAAGGAGCAAGGTGGCTCTCCCGTTGGCCCCTCAGATGTCCTTGAAGGTGACCTCCAGAGTGAGCATTTTTCCCCTGCTGTTCCCCTGTGTGCTGGGTATGCAGGATCCCCTATATGTTCCCTCCCCCTCCCCCTCCACAGGCACCTTCCCTGACAAGCTTCCTGAGCTTGTGGCTGGGCACCTGCCTGGCAGACACCCAGAAGGACTGATGTACTCTCGCATGACTCCTCCTGCCCCGTGGTGGCAGCCTCATCCCCCGGTTCTTGTTTACTTTGCCCCGCATGTTCTTTGCCATCTCTTTTGGGGCAGTGACAGTTCATTCAGTTGTAATATTTATATTTAAAAATGTATTTATATCCACACATATGGGCTACATTAGGAACTCTGTTTTACAGGGTTATTGAGGTGTAACTGGTGTGCAAAGACGCACATCATTAATGAACAGTTTGGTGAGTTAAGACATACATCTGCACGTGTGAGACTGTACCCACTGTCAAGGGAATAAATATCCATAATCTCCAAAGTGTTCTTGTCTCCCATTGCTGTATGTGTGCCCATGTGTGTATGTAGGGGGAGTGTGTACATGTGTACATGTGTGTGCAGGTACACATAGGGACTGTGCACATGTGTGCATGCCTGTGTGCACACACATGTGTGTAGTGTACACATGTGTGCATGTGTGTGCATGGAATGTTGTAAGCGTGTGCTGTTTATTGTGTGTGCGCGTGTGCATGCTGGTACATGTATGGTCCACGCACGTGTGTGCATTCCTGTGTGTAGACATGTGCGCCTGTGTGCGTGTGCTGTGTGCATGCATGTTGTGTGTGTCCACATGAGCGTGTGTGTGTGTGTGTGTGTGTGTGTGTGTGTGTGTAGTAGGAACATTGATAGGAGACCTACCCTCTACCAGATCTTATGGGCATGGCCCTGTAGGAGCTACGGGTTCTGTGTTGCACAGCACATGTCTACAACTTGCTCTCCTGGTACCTCATATCCTTTCCTCAGCACCTCCCGTCCCCTCCTACCCACCTGAGCTGGGACTCCCCAGTTCTGTGTTGAATGGAAGTATCAGAGCTACAGCCTTGCCTTGTTCCTGATCTGGGAAGAAATGCATTCAGTGCTCCACCACTGAGGATACCAGCTGTGGGACAGTCGAATATGGCCTTTGTCATGTTGAGGTCATTCCTTCTGCACTGAGTCTGGTGAGCGCCCTCGTCTCAGGTGCTGACACAGTGGACTCTATGGCACCTCACTCCATCTCTTCCATGGAAACCACATCCCTCATCGTTCCTGCAGATTCCTGCCACCAGCTTACGCGGTCACCCTCCCAACAGCAGGTGTTTGGGCAACTATCTCTACACTTTCCCTGTTACAAATAATGTCATTTGGTTAACTTTGGGAGACAGTAACATCAGGGTCAAATGCCCAGGCATGGATTGTGTGGTCTGGCTGGACGTTGTCAATCCCCCTCCATGGGGTGTCCTGGCCCCAAGCCCCAGAGCAGCCCTCATCAATGCGTGTGGGCGAGCTGGCAGGTGTGCAGCTCCTACATGGGGGTGATGGCCCAGTGCCTCTAGTTTGCATCATTGTTCATGAGATAAAGGTCTCGCGTGTCAGTGCATCTGTGCATGCCTGTTTCCATTCACTCTCTCTTACTTTGGAATAATTTTTCACGCACTCATAAATAATTTCTTTTTATCTGATCTATCTTGCAAAGACTTTCTCCCACATCATCAGTTTTGTTTGTTTTCATGGTTTGCATTACAGTCTTTGACGTGACATTGATTTTTCATCTTCACACCTGCATCCCAGCTCAGGCACACGGAACAAAGCCTCTCTCCACTCAGGGAGTAAAGAAACACCCCACACTTCAGTGGTTGAATAAGCCACAGCTGCGCCTGGGCTCTCCAGGGGATCCGCTGGTGTTCAACGTCCAGAAATACTCTCAAATTTCCCTCAAGTAAATTTTGCACATTTCTTGTTAAATTTATTTCTAAATATTTTGTTGTTGTTGTTGTTATCCCAATACTATTTCTTATTTTGCTTCATTGAACTACTAATTCTTTTTATAAAAAGGCTATTAATTTTGGCCTGTTTCTCTAAGATATGTATCCATTATCGATCACTGAATAACACATAAACACAATATTAGTGGCTTAAAGCACCAATCCTTTTATTTGCTCAAGATCTGGTGGAACTAGAAGGTGGGGCTTAGCTGGTGTGGTTTTTCCCAGCTCCACATGGTTACATCTTGCTGACTCACATGTCTGGAGTTTGGATCTGAGCACCCAGATGGCTTCATGCGCAAGGTTGTCCCCTGCACTGGGGTGACTGAGCAGAGTCCCTCTCCTTTCTGTCCTCATTTCCCAGCACCTCTCTCCACACAAGGCTTCTCCATCAGGATATGCTGAGTGTCCTCGTTACTGACTCAGGGCCCCAGGAGACCAAAGGGCATGGCCGCAGGGCATCAGAACCTTGCAGGTGGGGGCTCACGCAACATTACTGCCTACACATTTTTCAGGTCAAAGCAAGACACAAGACCACCCAGACTCAGTGTGGGACAACCACAGAAGGGCATGAATTTGACAAACAGCATTCACTAGGGACATGCATACCAGCCCATCACAAGGTAGACGTGACACACGTGACACGTTCAGGTCCCAGACACATAGCTTTATTCATTTTGACAAATGTACCCATGTCTTAGATCATAATTAAGATATAGACTATGTCCACAACCTCAGAAATGTCCCTATTCCCCTTTCCAATCAATCAAAACCAGAACCTACAGCTTCAAACCCATGCAAGTATTTTGTTGATCTATAGATCTGAAAATACATCTATCTACATCAAATCTATGGGTATTTTTTAAAGATTTTATTTATTTAGTTGACAGAGAAACAAGCACACAAGCAGGTGGGACAGCAGACAGAGGGAGAAGCAGGCTCCCACTGAGCAGAGAGCCTGATGCAGGACTCAATCCCAGGACCCCGGGATCAAGACCTGAGCCAAAGGCAGATACCTAATGACTGAGCCCCCCAGGCACCCTTCTATGGGTATTTTTTAAAATATTTTATTTATTTATTTGACAGACAGAGAGAGCACAAGCAGAGGGAGAAGCAGGCAGAGGGAGAGGGAGAAGCAGGCTCCCTGTCAAGCAAGGGAGCCCAAAGTAGGGCTCAATTCCAGGACCCCAGGATCATGACCTGAGCTGAAAGCAGATGCCTAATGACTGAGCCATCCAGGAACCCCTCTATGGGTATTTTTTTTTAAGATTTTATTTCTTTATTTGGCACAGAGAAAGAGATCACAAGTAGGCAGGAAGACAGAAAGAGAAGGAGAAGCAGGCTCCCCACTGCACAGGGAGCCTGATGTGGGGCTTGATCCCAGGACCCTGAGATCATGACCTGAGCTGAAGGCAGATGCTGAACTGACTGAGCCACCCAGGTGACCCCTCTATGGGTATTTTTTTTCTTTTCTTTTCTTTTCTTTTTTCATTTATTTGACAGAGATCACAAGTAGGCAGAGAGGCAGGCAGAGAGAGGAGGAAGCAGGCTCCCTGCTAAGCAGAGAGCCCGATGCGGTGCTAGATCCCAGGACCCTGGGATCATGACCTGAGGTGAAGGCAGAGGCTTTAACCCACTGAGCCACCCAGGTGCCCCTCTATGTGTATTTTTAAGAATAATTAAAATCTTTTTGTGTGTGTGATTTTTTTATTATATTTTTTATTTTTTAATTTCTTTTCGGTGTACCAGAAATCATTGTTTATGCACCACACCCAGTGCTCCATGCAATATGTGCCCTCCATAATACCCTCCACCAGGCTCACCCTAATTCCCACCCCCCGCCCCTTCAAAACCCTCAGATTGTTTTTCAGAGTCCATAGTCTCTCATGGTTCATTTCTCCCTCCAATTTCTCTCAACTCCCTTCTCCTCTCCTTCTCCCCATGTTCTCCATGTTATTTCTTATGCTCTACAAATAAGTGAAACCATATGATAATTGACTCTCTCTGCTTGACTTATTTCACTCAGCATAATCTCTTCCAATTCCATCCATGTTGCTACAAAAGTTGGGTATTCATCCTTTCTGATGGAGGCATAATACTCCATAGTGTATATGGACCACATCTTCCTTATCCATTCATCCATTGAAGGGCATCTTGGTTCTTTCCACAGTTTGGTGACCATGGCCATTGCTGCTATGAACATTGGGGTACAGATGGCCCTTCTTTTCACTACATCTATATTTTGGGGTAAATACCCAGTAGTGCAATTGCAGGGTCATAGGGAAGTTCTATTTTTAATTTCTTAAGGAATCTCCATACTGTTCTCCAAAGTGGCTGCACCAACTTGCATTCCCACCAACAGTTTAAGAGGGGTCCCCTTTCTCCACATCCTCTCCAAGACATGCTGTCTCCTGTCTTATTAATTTTGGCCATTCTAACTGGTGTAAGGTGGTGTCTCAATGTGGTTTTGATTTGAATTTCCCTGATGGCTAGTGATGACAAACACATTTTTCATGTGTCTGATAGCCGTGTGTATGTCTTCATTGGAGAAGTGTCTGTTCATGTCTTCTAACCAAAGAGGTAAAGGATCTGTACTCAAGGAACTACAGAACACTCATGAAAGAAATTGAAGAAGACATAAAAATATGGAAGACCATTCCATGCTCATGGATCAAAAGAATAAACATTGTTAAAATGTCTATACTTCTTAGAGCAAACTATACTTTTAATGCCATTCCGATCAAAATTCCACTGGTATTTTTCAAAGAGCTGGAGCAAACAATCCTAAATTAGCATGGAATCAAAAGAAACCCTGAATTGCTAAGGAAATGTTGAAAAAGAAAAACAAAACTGGCGGCATCACATTGTCTGATTTCAAGCTTTACTACAAAAGCTGTGATCACTAAGACAGCATGGTACTGGCATAAAAACAGACACGTAGACCAGTGGAACAGTAGAGAGCCCAGATATGGACCCTCAACTCTATGGTCAAATAATCTTGGACAAAGCAGGAAAAAATATACAGTGGAAAAGACAGTCTCTTCAATAAATGGTGCTGGGAAAATTGGACAGCTATATGTAGAAGAATGAAACTCAACCATTCTCTTATACCATACACAAAGATCAACTCAAAATGGATAAAAGACCTCAACAAGAGACAGGAATCCATCAGAATCATAGAGGAGAACATAGGCAATAACCTCTTCAATATCAGCCACAGCAACTTCTTTCAAGATATGTCTCCAAAGGCAAAAGAAACAAAAGCAAAAATAAACTTTTGGGACTTCATCAAGATCAAAAGCTTCTGCATAGCAAAGGAAACAGTCAACAAAACAAAGAGGCAACCCACGGAATGGGAAAAGATATTTGCAAATGACAGTACAGACAAAACGCTGATATCCAGGATCTATAAAGAACTTCTCAAACTCAACACACACAAAACAGATAATAATGTCAAGAATAATTAAAATCTTAACGAAGTGGAGTATTCTGATGTAGGAACATGGCTTATCTCTCCTTATTGTTAAAACATTTTCATTATTTTCTTACAGTGTGTTAGTTTTTAACATACAGATCTTACATGCTTTTCTTTCTATTTATTTTTAAGCTCTTTTTCTGTACCTTTTAACCCCCTTCACACATTTGGCTCACACCTTACTCCCCACCTCTGGGGACCACCCATCTCTTCTCTGTGTCAGTGAGGTTTGCATATGTATGCATGTGTATACTTATGAATATAGACATATTATGGCTCAATTGGATTCCATATACAAAAGATCACACAGTAGTACTCTCTCTGACTTATTTCTTTTTTTTTAAGATTTTATTTATTTATTCAACAGACAGAGATCACAAGTAGTCAGGCAGAGAGAGAGGGGGAAGCAAGCTCCCTGCCGAGTGGAGAGCCCGAAGCAGGGCTCAATCCCAGGACCCTGAGATCATGACCTGAGCTGAAGGCAGAGGCTTAACCCACTGAGCCACCCAGGAGCCCCTCTCTGACTTATTTCACTTAATGTAATACCCTCAAGGTCCAGCCATATTGTCAAAAAAGCAAGATTTCCTTCTTTTTATGGCAGGATCATTTTTCTTTTTATCCTTGTATAGAGAGAGAGACCTTGGGCTACTTGGGCTACTCCCACATCTTGGCTGTTGTGAATAACGCTGCCATGAATGTGGGGGTGCAGGTACCCTAAGGTCTTCTTTTGTAAATTTTTGATGGTATTCTAAATGGAGGGTTTTCCTTTTGGTTTCATTTTCTATTGTTTCTGGCAAGTATGCATAAATAGAAATGGTTTTTGGATTTGGCCTTGTAGCCTTCAGCCACGCCAAATTCACTTCTTGATTCTAGTAGCAGTTTTTTCAATTCCTTAAGATTTTTTGCATATAGGCATTTAGTCTGAAAATAAAACTCCAGAACGGTACCAATTACTCCAATCTTAATGTGTTTCCCTTTCTTTTCTGCCTTAATACATCAGCAAGGACCTCTGATAAACATCAGGGAAAGGGGGTAAGAACTGGTGTCCTCACCTTACCCTTGAGTTCCAGTGATGGACACTGAACTTTTCATTGGAGAGTGATGCTTGTGCAAGCGTTCCTTAGACGCCCGAATCAGGGTGAGTCTGTTCCTTCTGTTCCTGATTGGCTGAAAGAGTCTACTCAGGCTTTCTATTTCTTCCTGAGTCAGTTCTGATAATTTAGGTGTTTCAAACAACTTTTCCATTTCATCTAGGTTGTCAAATTTATCTCATATGGTTTTTGATAACATTTCTTTTTTTTTTTTAAGATTTTATTTATTTATTTGACAGAGAGAGATCACAAGTAGGCAGAGAGGCAGGCAGAGAGAGAGGAGGAAGCAGGCTCCCCGCTGAGCAGAGAGCCCGATGCGGGACTCGATCCCAGGACCCTGAGATCATGACCTGAGCCGAAGGCAGCGGCTTAACCCACTGAGCCACCCAGGCGCCCTTGATAACATTTCTTTTTGTCTTTTTAATATCAGCTGTTTCCATAGCAATATCCATTATTCATTTCTTTTTTTTTTTAAGATTTATTTATTTGACAGACAGAGATCAAAAGTAGGCAGAGAGGCAGGCAGAGAGAGAGGAGGAAGCAGGATCTCCACAGAGCAGAGAGCCCGATGAGGGGCTCGATCCCAGGACCCTGGGATAATGACCTGAGCCAAAGGCAGAGGCTTTAACCCACTGAGCCACCCAGGTATCCCCCATTATTCCTTTCTGATGCTAGTAATCAGTGTCTTTTCCCCCTTTGTTTTTTATTGTTCAGATTAGACATTTATCAATATTATTGATTTCTTGGAGGAAACATCTTTTGGTTTCATTGTGTTTCAGTTTTTTTACACTGATTTCTGATTTTGTACTTATCACTTTATTTCTTCTATATACTATTAAATGTTCTTTTTCTAAATCTTAATTTGGTATTTAGATCATTTGTTTTAGATTTTTATTTTTTTCATGTGGGACTTGGATAAGTGTGGAAGGGTTCCAGGTGTTGGCAGTGGCTGGCTCTTGGCCCAGAGCCAGCAAGAAATGGACACCTCAGCCCTACAGCCACAGACAACAGGGTCCCACTAGCCACTTGAGTAAGTCTTGAGGCAGATTCCTCCTGGATCCTCCAGAAAGGATCAGAGCCTGGCAAAGCTCTCAATTTCAGCCTCATTAGACAATGCACAAAGGACCCAGTCACAGTGTGCCTTGAATTCTCAGCCACAGAACTATGAGCTAATGACCCCACAAATCAGAAAGTCTGTGGCACTTTGTTATACAACAACATAAAGTTAATACCTGCACTTTTGACAAACATACAACAGAGTTAATATCATAAACTTCTCAGGACAGCATATCAAGAGATACTGGCACTGATTAGAGCCACTATTGTCAACTTTGTTGACTTGATTGGGGTGGTGTCAGTCAGATTTCTTTATAGTAGCGACCAATTTATTTTTCACATTAGTTATTGATTCATGGGGAGATACTTTCACAGCATGGAATTATCTCACTCCTCATCAAAATTTTCCTCCCCAAATTTTGCATTCATCTTTCTCTGCAAGTAACAGTACTCTGTATCCATAATTTCATATTTTTAAATCATAATTCTACTATAAGGACAAGCTTCCCTTTATCCTTTACTTACTTACCTATTTATTTATAGTTTCAACTTAGGGATTGTTATTTTATTCAATAGCTAGTAGCTTACTGTTGTTCAGTGTGATGTGCAGATTGCCCCTGATTTGGCTGGTGAAGCCCAGTTAACTGTCCTATCCTTCTTTGAGCACTCCCTGGTTTTCTGACATGAGATGTTGAGGCATAACTTGACTTTCCCTGCTCTAGCTCTGAAATCAGTCATTTCTCCAAAGAATCTTTATTTCTTTTGGTGGAGAATGGTATTCAGAGATTTGAGCTGGCGTTCTATGTGTGTCCAGCTACTGGATGTCACTGCTTTAGTCACATTGGTGGAATGAAATCAAAAGTTTGAACTGACTTCTCTCTTCATGATCCCACCCTAGGAGGCTCCTCCTTGTCTTCCTCAATTCCGTGCCATCCCTCTCATCATACAAGGGGCACTGGTTCCCACAGCTGATACAGTTCCTTACTGGCTTAGTAGACACATCTCACACAATCATCTTAGGAGTTGTATATCCATGTGTCTATGAAAATCAGCTCGACCAGCCAGCCTTCAAGGTCTGCAGGCATTTATCTTCAGGCTGAGGCTATACAGTCAAAAACTAAGTCCTCGAGTTGCTGGGATTTGTCCTTTTTCCCTTCAGTGTGCTTCCATGACTTCTTTGAAACACAGTTAAACCACTTTTTCTAGTAGCACTAAGTTTGGTTTTTCTCCCATCCTTATTGATTTCATTTTCTCGATTTAGGCCAATCATTATATTCATCCCACAGGTTTCTATTCTTCACATGAAGCTGTAATCCTGCTCACACAGAGACACCTGCACACACATAGGCATTTAATGTGAAGATGTCAGCACTTAGATGACTTGCTGTGCTATGTCTTCAACTAGACAAAACTCTATCCATGTATTTCTTAGAACCCAGAGTACTGAGTATTTGCAAATCGCACTCCTTCAATACAAAGATTCATCAGCAAATGTGCTTCACAGTAGAGATTTTAGATGTCTGTCATCTTCCACAGATTGCTTTCTGAATCCTCAGTAGAATAATGCAGGCATGTGTTTCAGATTCACATTCAAAACATCACAAATGCCATCACTGCTTGACTTTAGTGCACACACCATGGTTAAATACAAAAACTGTATGTGCGCTGCATCTGCAAACAAATTTGCAGTGCATTCATGAAAAGGGCAATCACACTTTTAAGTACTAGCTTACATAGAAAATTACCAATTTATCTTGCTGAAGCACCTATTTGGGTATGAAAATGTTACATGTTAAGAACCCAAGGAAGAACATAAATTTGTATTTTTTAATACTCAATGTAACTTTCTTTGAGAAGCAAATAGCAAATTTTGAAAATATCATTCTTCTTTTTGGTGGGAACAAAGTTGTGTGAATAGCTACATATTCATAGAAAAGTTTTAGCTTTTGCTAAAAAAAAATTATAATTTGCTCACATTTATGAATTTTGGTTCTGCTGATGTGAGATTATAGATCACCCACATGTAAATAAGGTTTCATGTCTGTGCCCAAAGCAGGTGCACCACTGCTGATAACCTGAGCCTCACTCTCATGTAGTTATACATCTGTTGGAGTAGGAAAGTTTCTGAACCCAAATTCATTCCTGGTCTAAGAGCTTCCCTTTAACTCATAGATTCATTCTACAATACATATTCTAAATGAAAACACTTTCTACGAAAACATTAGCACACAAGTTAAACGCAAAATGTTTTGATTGAAGGGGTCAAGAGCGTTTAATTTTGTAGAGTGAACATGGGATCACAAAGACGGGATTTTCAAAAAATGCTGAGATTTTGTGGTTTAAAAAGAACCAAAACCATCCCTCATTGGGATGCCAGCCCAGAGCAGATTAATAGCAAGAAAGCATGGCCAACAGCCATGGCTGCTGGTCTAAGATGGGGTATTTTACCAAATCTATCTACTCTGCTCTATTGTGTCGATCTTTGGCCTATGTCCTCAGCACATTCAACCAACTAAAATGTTATCATTTTTGAAATTTTCAATCCTGTTCTATTTATGCTTCAAGACAGGCTTATTGGTGCAACCCATACTCTGCCCCTTAAGACTGTCACATCTCAACTCATCAGGGGCACTTATACTCCCGGACCCCCCAGAAAAGTAACCAGAAAAGAAGCAAATGGTGTGCCCACTGCTAGTTGGAGGCATAGACTGTGATCTTCCTTGCAGTCAAGACAGAAAATTGATATACAAAATGTGATGGTTCTCACAGACATAAATCACTGAGTAGAGGTCGCACACAAGTCCTAGATCTGCCAGCTGTGTGATTCCAGGTGGAACAGTTGGATTCATGCCCCCTCACTTTAAACATCTGGGAAATGATGGTAATAAGAACAGTGGGGACCCTCAGCAGGCTGCAGGAGGGAATCAGCCCACCCTGGAGAAAATTTACTTCAATTCCATCATTTAGTGAGGAGCCCTCTAACAGTTCACTCCTGACCCATTGAGGCTTCTCAGGATGCAAGTCCCTCACCAAATTGTGGAAAATCTCAGATATTGTATTCATTTTCTAGTTTAAACATATTATAGTTCTGGCATAATTGAGTAATTCCTTCCATGAACAGCAGGCTCACCGAAGTTCATCAACGTCAAGGTTTCCTTCCTTTTGTCATGTTTGAAAGGAGACATCTGTGCATGATGAAGACTCACATGAAATATGTTTTAGTCTTTCTCATATTTTTACTTCATGTTCCTTATTTGTCTTTCACTCGTATTTGTTTACCTGCTGTTTGAATTACTATAGCTGGTTTCTAGGCTTTCTATGAATTTGCTGTCAGCTGTAAATTGGAAATATGTCCTCACATACATATGACTCACCATATCACGCTGGCATCCCAGAGGGATGAACCAACAATCTTCATCATGATAGTTTTCTTATTGGATTTCTGGGGAGACTAGCAGCAAAAATGTTTACCATCTCTAAATAACACACTCCAAGAAACGGAAAGTATAGCCATCCAAAATACCCAGACCCCCAGTTACCAGACTTTCAATGTCATAGAAGCCATTTCAATCAGTTTTGAAACCATGCCTTAAAAATTGTTTCTCACATTAACACCTGGACTTCTTACACTGTAGAAAATCCACACTTCCCAGAAACAGTTATTACTAATTTGAAAGTCTAATTACAGTAATGTATTCAAATTATCTGTCAAAAGGCCTAGTTTAACGATAATAAAATCTAGACCTTGTCTTTCTTTAAAGAAATGAAACCACACTGCATTCAAGCATGTAAGGTAACAGGAGGTAGATTAACAGAATATTGACACATAGCCAAGTGACAATAAATTTTAGGGGAGTCTGAAGCAGCAGGAGTGTGGGCTCCTTGTTGTCCCAGACTCTTGGGTACAGGTGTCCTTAGGACTTGGGAGTGCCTGCATCATGAAGAGATGCCATCAGGTGGGAATGAAATGCAGGCTTTGCTTGTGGACAGGCTGTGGCCCTCTTCACTGTACTCTCCGTCGTCCACTGGAGATGTACAGGTTTAAGATGTTCCCTCAGAACTGGATCTGGAGGACCAGTTGTAACCTGAAGAGGCATCCACTGCCATAGACACACCCATCATCCTGGTGTGCACCTGCCCAGCCACACGCACACCCACAACCTGCGTCCTGCTGCTGTCCACCTGCCCAGCCACACTCAGACGCCCACACCCTGCGTCCTGGTGTCTCCATGCTACTTGAGTTTCTCTTTGAAAAATGCCAGGGAGGGTAAGATTCTATACCATTTACTACACTGTGACATATTTTACATAATCCCAAAGTTTCCTAAAACTCTATCTAGGTTTTTTTTTAATCATTTCCTTTTTTCTCTTTGTGATTTGGTGTAGGTAATTTATATTGGCCTATCTTCAAGTTCAGTGGCCCTTTCTTCTCTGCATACAGTCTGTGTCAAACACATTAAGTGAATTTTTCATTTTGAATATTATAATTTTCAATTTCAGAATTTCTATTTTCATGTTGTTTCCTTTCTTCATGTACATTCTGGCAATCATTTACTGATTTATAGCTGCTACTTTAAAGTCCTTCTTGCAGTTCCAACAACTGAGTTAAGTGTGGGCACACGTTTATCAGTTACGTTTTCTATTGATCATCGATGGGTCATGGTTTTGGATTTGTGCCTATCATAATATTTACATAGGACATAATTTGGGGAAGAAAATGAAGACAGAGGTAAAAAATATTTACTGGTTAAAGGGAGCATGACTCCATCCATCAGGATACTGGAATGGAAGTTGGACTTCCTCGGTTGATTCCTTACTGGGCTGCAACACTTAGGTGATTCCCATGCACCGTGACGTAGGCACTGGTGACTTTCCAGGACTCTCTGCTTTCTCACCCACCTGCCATCTCTGACTGCTGGAAGGCTCTCTATACCAAACTGCACCTCTCTGCACATGAACATGATGGAGGCCAAGTTGGTAGGAACTGGTCAACAGCTGCCTCTCAGAGAACTCTGTCTTTTCCCCCCACTCTGTCCTGTCCCTAATTTTTGATGACCAGTGTCACCTTGCTGAAGACCTATTTGGGTCTAGGCAGGAAGACTAGCAGTCTTCTCCTTACCAAGCAAGAGGCCCCATCAATGGCAAGCTTTTTCCCCTCCACCTGCTGTATCTCTAGGCTTGAAGGCAGAAGTCTGTTTACCATGAGAGATTAAAAGAAACTTAATAAATATTCTAACTTTGAACATGAAGCCGCTGAGACCACAAAGCCTAGCGATTCCTCCAACGTCACACACGTCACAGCCCAGCCCCACCCCTGCCCCCCATGACACTCAGAGAAACAATTCACAGATGTTCTTAATGCAATTGGTGCCTGCCTGATTTTTTGCTTCATTTTTTAAAATGTTCTAAAAGTAACTGAAGCATATTAATTGAAAAATCAATTATCAAATATCCACAGTTTCAGTTATTTTACTCTTTATTTCTTTTCTAATTCTAGGGTGTCCACCATCCCGAAATTTCTATTTTTCCCTCAGGTCCTGCAGTTATGCTTTCTCTGTTTCAGCCGGTTGGTGTCGTCCCTCTGCTTCTCTGAGCCTGAACACTCCCTGTGCTTCCACCTTTGGTCTCCGCCCCCTTTACACCAGATCCTTGTCCCCCACTTGCAAGGGAGGTTTCCACCACATGTGGTTTTTACTTCCCACCATGTGTCATCCTTCCAGACCAGCCGGTTCTTTGAGTTCCTGCCAGCTTCCCCGCCTGAGGTGAGGTGGTCCTGCTGGGCTTTCCTCTTGCCACCCACCCACCCCCGCCCCCTTGTCTCAAGGTCTGCAAGTCTTACCCCTGTTCACTTGAAGATGTGAGGCTGCACTTCTGCAGCCTGAAAGGGTCACTCAGGGCATCGGTGCCCATTCCTCACGACATGGTGACACTTCCTGGAGTTCATCACTCATTCCAGGTGGGAGAAGTGTGTTTGCTGTGGGACCGCACTGTGAGAGGGAGCTCTGCATGCTGCTGGCCCCTTGGAGGGGCTGGGATGGCCGCTGGCCTAAGGTCCAGGGTGGGTGGCCAGTCTGTTCCCTGTGGGCATCTCCACCCCAACCCACGCCAGTGGGAGCAAGTAAACAATGGTGTAGATCGGGGTCCTGAGGTCATCACAGGTGGGCAGAGGCCAAGCACAAAGTGTCTTAATGCCCGGAGCCCTGTTTGGGGCCCCACTACGTGAAGAGCCTTCCTGACCATAAGCCTCATCTTTCCCCTGCTGTGGGGCTTCAGGCAGGTTCGAGAATGCCCACCGCCCTGTAGGTGCATCTCTGGGGGACTGACAGGGCCGCCTCGATCCCCACCACACGCCCAGGGCCAGGACTGGATGCCCACCTCCCACCCAGCACTCCAGCTTGTCTGCACACGCACAGCATTTCCAGGGTCCCCGTGTTTCTCTCACCACACCCAAGTGGAAAAAAATACAAACTCTCCGCTTCTTGCTCTGTAAATTAAAATACATGTCACATCTTTAAAACTCATTTCAGCATGGATTTCAAACTACTCACAGAAACAAGCACAACATCAAACAGGTGAAAGCAAAGCAAACACAAAATGAGGATAAAAAAGTAAGAGAAATCCAAAAAGAGCAAGAAGATTGGGTGGGGAGAAGGCATGTCAGAAGAACTTACACAGCTATTGATGGTGGCCTCCCGACTCAGGATGGCCTTCTCGGGTGAACTGGACTGGTACAACCTCCACCCTAACCCGGGAAGCCCAGCTTTCCCGGTCCTGGATGGGCCGCCACCTCCTGGCTGCACCATGCTTTTCTTGGAATCTTAGCACCATCCTGGCTGAAGCCGGGACCTCACTGCCTCCATCATAGTGCCCCGCAGACCCTTCCTAATCTGATAGCTCGACTGCGATGGCCCCAGCCCCAGAAGCCACCTCCCTAACCCCTGATCAGGAGCACAGCCCTCTCCTGTTCCCGCCTGTGGCCCTCTGCTCATCATGTTTCACACAGGAAATGTCCTTCTGTCCCCAGGACTCCCCAGGACCCCCCAGTTCATGCTCCTTCAGGAGAGATGGGCCAGGCTCTGCTGGGTCAGCGTCTTTATCAGAATCCATGCTGCGCTCACATACAGGTGAGCCCACAGGCTGTAATCATTCACCTGAGATCTCCTCGTCACAGCCCAGCCCTAGAGGTCAGGCTCCCAGGGACTTTTGAGGTCTCCCTGATGCTGCATAGCAAGGTGTCCTGGGTGGCATCCCTGAACGTGTGGGAAGCCTTCCCTGGGCTCTTTGCCATGCTGTCGACCTGAGGGCCAAATGCAGGCGCTGAGCCCACCTGGCTCCCACTGTCCAGGTGGCACAAAGGCACAGGTGGGGGCCAGGACCCACACTGGGTTGTCCCCACAAATCTGTACCCTGACCCCTCAGCTGGGGGTGCCGGGACCTCCCCATGCTTTCTCAGAACACCATGGTGTTTCTCTTAAGCCAGTTCAGGCCACAATGTGGGGCTTTCCACTGAGACTCTGGGCAGCCCCAGCGAGACGCATCTGCAAAGAGCCCTTTGACTGACTATCGCTGATTGTGTGGGGTCTGTGCATCAGCCAAATGTGGGTCATACACGTTTGTCATCCAAAGAAAATTGGGCCAAAGGACTAGACCAGTGAAGAAACAGGAAACTGCTAAATTCTACTGACAGATTTTTCAGATTCTGTGCTTACATGTTTGGGGACTTGAGGAAAAAAAAGGCAAACAGAACAAAACACACTGTCCTGTTCTGAAATGTCTTACTGCAGCTGTCTGCTTCTCCCAAGAATTGTTCTTCTGACCGAATTCTCTCCGATCACCATAAAAACTGAAAGTCCATGGAGTATTTTCCATATTGCTTCCATCACTCCTTGGATGGTCTGGGGAGATGGCTCGTCCCATGCACACCTTCCTGCCGCCCAGAAGTGACCCCCAAGTAAAGCAGATGAGCTGGTCATCATGACTTCGAGAGCAGCTGGTTCCCAGCTCTGGGTTCCCAGGTGCACCCCAGTCAACCCTGGTCTGAACTCCGTTCATCTGACCTCAGCTTCCCAGTAGAGAGTCTGACAATATATTTAGGTCATTTATCTAGTGATCACACTGCCAATTGGAGACTGTCCCCATGCATGGTGAGCTCTTTCACAACCATCAGCAACAGGCTGAAACCATCCACCCAACAGACTACAGACCCCAGAGAAGAAGTCTCCTTGAACTGGAGATAAGCACAAACATTACCACCAATCTTCAACTATTCCGCAATCTGTCGGTGCAGATGCCAACAAGTGGGAAAGTAATCGCGGGAAGAGCAGGTGATGGTCCATGAATGCTTTAGGACCCAGCACGCAGTGGCCGGTCTTCAGGAAAGATGCCATCGGCGACCAACAACATCACATTCATATGACCGCTGTCCCCCACCACCTGGCGACCTTCACAGCCACACGGTTTCACTCTGTTGCCAAAACAGACTTGTTCCTAAATGAATCGTGAGCCAAACACAGAGGCTGCCCTGCACTTGACCAGCCTTTCCCAGCTAGAACTCGATGCTTTTTAACCGCCCCCAGGTCTGATTCTCGCGAGGACGAAGGAACACACTATCCGGGGCAGTTCTCCCAAGTCTGGGGTGCACCAGAAAAACTCCTGGGACTGAGGTGGGCAGGCCTGTGGGCGGGGCCAGGGGCTCTGGGCGGAGCCGGTGCTGGTCGTAGGCGGGGCCATGGGCATGGTGTTGCTGGGGTGTGGGTGTGGGTGGATGTGGGCCCCCCCAGCTAGGTACTTAGGCTGTGGGCAAAGACATGGTGGTACTTGGGCGGACCTGTGGGTGTGTCTGGAGGCTCTGGGCGGGGCCATGGGCGGGTATGGGTAGGATGTGGTGGTGCCTGTGCCCAGGGGTGAATTTCTGTCCATGTGCCCAAGGTACACTTGGCACATGCACTAGGCACCTTCAGGGCTGTTTTCCACTGTCCCTTCTAACCTCCATGATCTGAAAACATTATTCATCACAAGGATCCCTGGTGGCAAGCTCAGCCTCCTTGCAAGCATATCACAGGGAAGAATTAGGGCAACATGTTGAATAAGATGGCCAAAACCCCAAATTTGTATGTAAAATGGAGATATAATGAATAAAGGTGTGTTAACTTATAAGTTACTCACAAAATCCAGTGTTACTCATGTTTAAGCTCTCTTTCTTTCTGACACACCCTTATTTTCATGTGTTATTTCAAAACAGGTTAAAAAGTATAGCTGGAAACAGATCAAAGTGGTGTTCCTTTGAGAGCCCATGTTCATGGTCACCACCCTGAGGGGCCCCTGAGAGGGACAGGGTTTTCCTGCATCTCTTGCCCTCCGTGAGGATCACAGCTATGAACATCACACAGCCACACTGTGCCCAAGCCAGAGAGGGCAGATGAGGCAGGGGGTCCCTCCCTGCTCCTGCCCACTCAGGGGCTAGACCAGGGCAAACCACAATGGCCCGTGGGGTCATCAGCCTTCCTTCCTTACTTCAAATTCCACTCTTACCCAGAGACGCTGGCATGCAGGCCCCAGTCTGCCCCTCCTCTCACACAGGCCCCTTTGGCAGAACCAGCCATGGGGTCTTTTTTTTTTTTTTTTTAAAGATTTTATTTATTTATTTGAGAGAAAGAGAGAGATCACAAGTAGGCAGAGAGGCAGTCGGGGATGGGGGGGGAAGCAGGCTCCCCGCTGAGCAGAGAGCCCGATGCAGGGCTTGATCCCAGGACCCTGACACCAAGACCTAAGCTGAAGGCAGAGGCTTAACACACTGAGCCACCCAGGTGCCCCCAGGGGTCTTATTTAACACGATCCTTACTCTGACTCAAGAGTTGTGACTTCACTAAATGTTGTTTTAAAAGGCTTTCTATCTGCCTGCCTGGGAAGCAAGTGCTATTTGTTCAGTCATGGACAATTTCGTGCTCCTTTCCACAAGCAAGTTAATAAACCAGGGAAACATTCAGGACTGTGGGGAAAATTGCTACTGATGCTTTTGGGTCTCAGCCACAGACATCAGGAACTGCAGAGGGGTGTGTCTGCCACGAGGCTTCAAGGTCATGGGTAGGCAGAGAGCCAGAGCAGTGCTTCCTCTCCTGGCGACATCAGGCACGTTTTCCGGGCGCAGCTGTAAATATGTGAAGTGTGCAGTTCGTGTGTGAGAGAGATAGGTGAGTGTTTTTGTTCAAAACACAGAATAAGGAGGTCCTTATTCTGACCTCAGGTGCCAAACGCTGTGGGTGGTTATTGGCAGAATGTTGTGGGGAATAAGTCGGTTTCCGGGTTGAGGTTTCCAGACAGGTGGACCCAAAGGAGAGACCAGCAGTGGTCTGCATGATGACCCCACTCCTGGACTCCCCCACCACTCGTCCCGGGCAGGGGTGCTGGGAGGTCTCACCCACATGCAGCCCCACTGTGCTGCAGAGCCATCTCTCCGAGGCACTGCCCCAGCAGCGACCACGGGGAGGTCCCATGGCGCAGTTCCATGCTGCATGGAGCTGGGGCTGCCTCCAGAGGAGAGGTCTGAGAGGGCTCCGGGGCTGAACCAGAGTCTCCCAGAGGCGGAGGTGAAGGGCACTCAGGAGGGTGGGAGGTGGGCACCTTTGTGCAGTGATGCTCCCGACGCTTCCCAAAGCATGAGTCAGTGCCAAGTGTCTCCAGGTGTTCTTCACAGTAGCTGTCCCCGAATGCCCCAGTGTCTACACCACGGACACCATAACGAAATCACCCCTGGGAGCTGCCTTGCTGAAAGAGGAGAGCTTTGCAGAAAGAATGTCCACTGGACAGGTGGGTCTCTGCATGTGGCCTGCCCTCCAGCCTCAACCTCAGAGCTGACCTAGGACCAAGTGCTCATTGCGACCCTCTATCAGGCCTCTGTAGGAAATGCAGGGTCACCTGGAATAAAGGGTTGCAACACCTGCAGCTCACTGGGGGGTCTGCCCACAGAGCGGGGACGAAGGGAGCAGCTGGACTGGAGAAGAAGGTGTCCCCATCATCCCCTCAGCTGAATGCCTGTGGCTCAGGGGATGCCTGCTGCCTCCTGGGCTTGCCGAGGTGGACACTGGACTGGGAACATGCTCCTGGCTGTGGACCAGCAGGATGCCAATTGACATCCTATAAAAGTCAGGCTCCAGGAAGTTCCTGGGCTGGTTGCTCTAAAGCCCATGGGACCCCCACTGTTTTTGGTGGTATAGGGTCCACACAGTCATTAGGTCACGCAGTGATCTGCTGTGGAGCCATGAGGCTGGGTGGGATGCATCTCAAAGGTATTTGGGCCCCAGCTGGAGGGGATTAAGCACACAGGCAGAGACTCCTCTGTGAAGGGCAGATGAAGAAGCCAGCCATGGAGGGCACCTTGGCTCTGTAGGCAAGAGGGAGGCTGCCCTGCTGTGCCCAGAGGCTGCCTTTCATTTGGAAAACTGCCGTGGGTGCACATTTCTCCCCACAGTGATCTGTGTCTTCTCACCCCTGGCCCAGATCCCCACCAGCCATCCCTGGCTCATCTTCTCCAGGGTCCTGCCCAATGGCCCTAGGGCCTGATGTGCTTCCTGCTAATACAGCTCACCTGCTTCACTGTGGCTCCAGCTTCTCTCTCCTCATCCTGAAGAGATGCCCTCTGACCTCCATCTGCATCCCTGCACCACCTTCCTTCCTGGTCCTGACCATGTTTTCCCTACTCAACCCTTGTCAACTTACCCCAGCCCATGTGCCTCCACAGTTACCAGGGATGACTTTGAACCCAAAAGAGTAAGGATCGGGTCCTTAGGAATGACCCTGGACACCAGGGAGCAAGTCTCCATCTGTAGCAATGACTTTAAACACCAGAGAGTGAGGCTCAAGTCTGCAGCAATGACCTTGCATACCAGGGAATATGGCTCAGTCCTCAACAATGACCTTGGACACAGGAAGTGAGGCTCAGGCCTCAAGAATACCTTGGACATTGGGAGCAAGGTTCAGTCTGCAGCAATGACCTTGAACATGAGAGAGTGAGACTCAGTCGGTAGCAATGACCTTGGATACAAGGCTCAGTCCTTGGCAATGACCTTGGACACAAAATACTTCAGACGTAGGGAGTGTGGCTCAGTCTTCAGCAGCGACATTGAACACTAGGAACTGAGGCTCTGAGTGCTTAGGAATGACCTTGAACCTTCTAAATGTGGAAGTTCTTCTAGTTCTCTTTAAAATCTGCATGATGTTTAACCATAGGGGTTTTCGTTTTAATATTCTTTTAAAATTGAAAATTTGTATATAATTCATATAACTCGACATAAATCATAAATCAGAGAAGTCCCCAATTAAACCAGTAAAATGAGAATTTCTAACAGTACCAAATTCAAAGGAGAATTTTATTTGGGTCACAGACGCATTTAAGCTGACTGCTATACGCCTCCACATTCCAGGCATCTCGGAGCCGCTCCCCCGTTGCACTCCAGTACAAACCCTTCACTGCAGAAGGTCATATATTTCATTTTCCATTTTTATATCAAGGAATTTATTTTTAAATAGCAAATGTCTTAAACCTCAAAGAATATATGTTTGAAACATTAAAGAACTAAATATCTTCACAAAAGAAGATGAACAAGTATTTATGTATTGGGGTTATTTCATTTATAAGGAAAGTCTGTCTTCATTCAGTGAGCATGGGTTTCTGAAAAACAGTTTTAAGAGACATTTTTCTATTATTCATAAAGAACATACGCTCTGCCACTCACATCCACTCAACACTAAACTCTAATAAGTGAATAAAATGTGCATCTCAATATCCTCATTCTCCTTCCCGAGACACAGTACGCTGAGGTGCTAAGTGGGAGATTAAACTCGTCCTTATTTCATTTTGAAATTGTCTGTTCTCTGTCCTCCGTGTAATCTTGCTATCTCATTACCATTCAGTGAACTCAGGCCACTGGAACGTTTTTCAGTACTTACATGGTCCTCACGATAATTTTAAATCCAGGAGAAGCTTTTGTGTTCTCTTTCTTTAAAGTTATTTCCCGGTTTTTTTTTTCCTGTCCCAATTTTCCATAGAAACAGCCATTCAAAAGAAGCTATTAGGATTAACGTTTACATATTCTTATGCACTTTCATATTAGAAAATATGATTTTGAAATAATCATCATATCCAACATTCTGTTTGATGATGTAAGCATTTGCCCTTCAACTTCAGGAAAGTAAGAGAATTAGGGTCACCCCACCAGATGCACAGGGTCTCTAGTGTCCCAAGAGAGCAGGTGTGAGGCCACAGCTCCATCTCTGAGGGATGCCATCCAGAAAACCTGCCACCACGCACCCTTGCCTTCTTGGAGTCCTCACTGGCTGGTTCTCCCTGGCGCTTTTTGCACAGCTAAGAGTAACACAGAAATCCCATGGGACATTCCTCTCCACCTTCACTTACGTGGCACATGTTTACAACATCAGTCACTACGCATGTGAATGTAGACATGGAATGTTCTAGAAGCACATTCTAGAGATGTGCCAGCAAGGGGTCCCTGCTGCTGTGGGTTCTGCCTTCCCATGCTGCTTATTCCCACCCTCTCTGTCCCTCATAACAGTGGCATGGCCCGTCCCTCCCCACAGACAGTCACACACGGCCACCGCTATTGAGGAAAAACACTTCCACCAGACCCACTTCGGGAACCTGTCATTGTCGGCTTGTCCTTCCCCTGTCTGGAGTGCTCAGGGCACACAGTTTTTGGCCACCCTGTCCCCGCAGGGTGCATAGGACACCCTTTCTCTCCCAGGTCAGGAAACAACAACCTGGACACAAGACACCTCAAAACAAGGGAGCCCCAAAGAGCCTCAGGTGGGCTTCCCTGTTCCCCGCCGACCACATGGGGATGTCCCTGCAGCCCCTCTGACCACACATGCACGTCTCTGCAGCCCACTGACCGCACAGACACCTCCTTGCAGCCCACTGACCACACACACATCCCTGCCGCCTGCTGACCACACACACATCCCTGCAGCCCACCAGCCACACCGGCACATGGTCACCCCGTGGCCAGCCCCAACAGCAGACTTCTCTGAGCTGTTACCAGAGCTGCGCAGAAACCATACATCTTGATGTTACTTAAAACAATGCTGTCAAATTTGTGCAAACTGCCCCACGTGGCCCTCGGTCCCCCGGCTACAAGTCAATGCCTACGACCAGTGGGCAACACCACGTGGTACCTCTCACCCTGGAAAACAGCGGGGGAGGGCTCAGGCCCTCGAAACCACCGCTCACCGAGCTCGCCCAGGGAGACCTTCCACAGACCTCCCTGCTCCCAGCACCTGCGACACAGGTGTGTGTTCCCTAGTGTCTGCCTGCAGCCTTGCATGGAGCTCCATATACCAAGCATTCCGTAAGTATCCGGAGAATGAATGTTGAATATTCTTTTATCTCATCCATCCTGAATCTAATATAAGAGCTCTAAAGGTGCTTGGAAACTACAGAAAAGTGGAAAACAAAATAGAACCAGTGTATATACGGTCCCACAACCCCTCGCCCATTGCTGCCGATGTTGTTTCCACGGCCATAGAGGTTTATTCAGAAGGATATCTTTCCCAGCTGTAGGAGCCAGAGTTAGCATATCACAAAACTCCCAATACTTCATCGAAGATGTACTTCTTTAAAATAGGTTTTGCAAGTTCAAAGATTCCGTATTGTGGCTTTCCAGGGGGAATGATTCTGACAGCATGCAGCAGTCCTGTTCAAATTCATGGTCTGCACTGGGGGGAGGGCTTGCTGGCATAAGCGTGTGTGCAAACCGTCGGGGGAGGAGAGGCAGGGCTGTGTCCACACGCAGATAGGCATGGGAAGTCCTAGAGCAGAGTCCAGTTGGGCTGCTTACTAAACTCGCAGCAATGCCTTTCCTCCTGGGAGAAGGTCTTCTCCAGAAGATGAGGTCTCTGCAGGTGACACCAGGCGGCAGTGCTCAGGTGTGGGCACAGCCTTGACGAGCAGTGGCCATGTTGAGTAACCACATCCTCTGCCTGCAAACTCCAGGGGATAGAAGCCACGTCAGGGCAGCAGGGCCTCGCCTCCCTGGCCCTGGGGGAGGGGCCACCCGCCAAATGCTTTCGTCTTCACGCGGGCTCCCACCATTCGCCATGTTAAACCCCAACACAGAGGGTGGCAGCAGCAAGGCTGGTGTGTACAAGGGTACTGGGAGTACATGCACGTGCGTGTACGTGGGTGTTGAGTGTGCATGAAAGAGCAGAGGTGTCAAGTCAGAGGATGTGTGCAGGGGTGCAGGGTCCCCGGGGCGTGCCCCAGCAGTGCGAGACAGCTCCAGCTGCTCCAAAGCCTCAGCCTCCCTTGGCTGCCTGTGTCCCCAGCACCGGTAAGGAAGAACTCTGCTTCTTGACCCCAGAGTCACGAGGTATGGACCCCATGGTGTGACCTAATGGGAAGACACAATGGTCGCCTGGGCTGCAGACAGTGTCCTCTACCTCTGCTGGGTGACACCTCCCAAAAGTCAAACCAGGGACCTTTTATCTGGACATTCATTTTGCTCCCAACATTCTACTATTGTCAGTGAGAATACCAGCATATTAAGTTTCCCCTAAATTTCGATTCGGTTCTCTAGGATAGGCATCCAAAGATAAGTGATCACTGTGCCATTGCTGGTATTTTAACGCTGCAGGAGATGGCTGAAGACCAGAGCAATTAAACTGTCACCAGAAAATAAGAAGCCAGACTGATGGGCATCACGCTTCCTCTGGAAAATCGTTTCTGATGCAACAGCAAGTTGTTGTAATTCCCACTTGCCTGCGGGCGTCTTCGATGTGTCCGGGGCCATTGCAGGGCGGTGCTCATGGGCTGTGGACTCTACTCACAGCTGACTCACCTTCTGCTTCCTCCGGTGACCAGCACTTCTCACGCATGCCTGGCCTCCTTCTGCGCGGCAAACTCAGCTTCCGTTCCCGGAGCCGCTCCATCCCATCGGCCTCCCTCCCAGCTCCCACGGTGGCCATAGCTCTCCACAATGCCCGTCCTTCCTCAGCATCTTTGTGCAGGTGGAGAACTTGCTGTTCGTCCTTCTACTGCTCTGGGCCATGGAGGCTTCTCTTCCTTTCCTGCTCCAGTGATTTTGTGTGAGGCCGGCACCGAGCCCGCCTTTCACCTTCCACCCACCTCCCACCAGTGGCCACCGTCTGCCACTGGACATCTTGCCCCCTGCCCATCCTCCTTTCTCCTCTGGCATCACCAGTCCTGGCTGCCTGCCGCTCCCCACCAGCGGCTGGGGGTTCTGCCCCTGCCTGGGGTCTGCAGGGCCTCCCCTTGGCCCCCATCAATGTGAGCCCGGGACCAGCACTGCTGCCCACGAATGTGGGGCCACCGAACCTGAATCCTCTCTCTCACGCCACGGCCATGCATCTTCTCCTCTCAGAGAGGGGGGCCCGAAGGTGACCTCGTTGCCCCGTGTTTGTGTTACAGAAACAGAAGCATGGGGGAAACATGAATGTATTCAGTGCTAAAAACTGAAACAATCCATCTTATTCCAAACAGAATGTTTTCACCTGGTTTAAATTCGTTCCTAGTAACTCTACAGGGGCATGACTGCTAATCCTCTACCGTCCCAGAGCCGTGCCCACGTGGCTCCATGACAAGGCTGTCAGTCTAAGTCACCAGCACAAAACCAATTCCACCAGCTGATGGGCAGCACGGCTGAGCAAAAAGGCAATGTGCTCATAATCACCTAGTCGAGTTAAATCACGCTGACTTTAACCATCTCCCACTTTGTTTCCAAATGCTTACAAATTCAAACTATGTACACGTACTTCTTGGTGTGTAGTACGTAAGCTGTCCCTACTGACACACATGGCCCAGTGGTCAGGATGGCTGCTCTGACCAGCCAGGGAAGACGTGACCCTGAGATCAGCCCACGTGGTAGGATGTGTCTCCTTTCCTATAAAACTCAACTCTCAGCACTCACATCAAACACTTTGACAGTGCGGTTCCACACCAGCCGGACATCCCACAGTGCAAGCCAGGTGGACACAATGGAGGCAGTGTCTGACTCCCCCACCCCCACCTGGGCAGAGTCTCGGGCCCTGGCCCCACCCACCCCAGAGGCATGTCAGGTTGTCACCTGTCACTAAATCAAACCTCTCCAGATGTTACTTCTGACTCCCAGCTGAACTGTGATATTTTGGAAGCAGCGGTGTATGTGAGTGGGTTGCCTGTGGAGGGAGCTTAACCAGGAGCAGGTGGGGCCCTGACTGCCCGGAGGGGGGCATGTCCTGCATGCCCCACCCCAGCATGTGGGCCTGGGAGCCAGAGAGGAGAGAACCATGGGAGGAGCAGCAGGGGAAGCCAGGCAAAGGGGCGGAGGTGGGTCGACCTGCAGCATCAAAGTCCTTCCATGTCCCCAAATCTCTGATAGAAACAATGATTTGCTTCCAAGAGGTCACGGGTGAGTGGAACTTCTGTTGGTTTCGTGGAATCCCAGGGGCCCCTCCAGCACCATCAGGAGGGAACAGGAGGACAGCCCAGAGAAGACCAGAAGTGACCGTGGCCGTTGGAAGCTGGAGCAGGTCTCGTGGGCGCTGGATCTGCCCTCCCACAGTGGCTTCAAGCCCATCCTGTTTGTCAAGTGAGAGGCAAAAATGAAGCAGCTGGATCTAACCCTCAACAGGGAATGCCTGGCCGAGCCAGGGCGTCCGTGGGCTCAGCTCCCCAGGTGACGCCATGCTCCCTTCCAGGAACACCCAGACACCCCCGACGCACGTCTGTCTGCTCCAACGCCGCCAGCACCTGGCTTCTCAGTCTTCTCAGACACAGCGACCCCAGGACTGTTTCGCTTCATTGTTTTAGTGGCCATTTCCAAACTTCTGAGCACCTTTTATAAGTGACCGTATGGATTTCCACCCTTGGGAAGGCCTCGTTCCCAGTACCTTACAGGTGCATTTCTGGGGGCCTCTTTTTCCTCACCAAGTGGAAGGAGCCTGTACGATCTGGAAGCTTTGCTTCCCTTTCCTCTAACACGGTTCCTGGTTTTCACACTTACCAGTCTCATGTTTATCTTTCTTCTCCCAGTGCCGAGACCCCAGAGCCCCTGGCAAGTGATCCTCCTGCTGCTGCTGGCCGACTCGGGCCACCGTCCTTCTGGCGTGGGTCTGGGTGTGGTGCGAGGCCAAGGTGACACACGTGCAGAGCGTCACACCGATTACTGTGAGCCCCTCCTATCTCCGCGGCCCACGGTTAGCACCCCCTTACGGGGGTCCTTGGCTTCCTTCATCTTTGAGACCGTCTAGGGATCTTGACAGGCACTGGGTGGAGCCTCAGGTCCCTGTGGAGAGCACTGACGTCACCGCAACGCCGTCCTTCTGTTCTCCGCGCTGGCGGGCCCTTTGCCTCTTCCAAGTTCTCATTCCATTTTCTTTAGTGTCTCGGTTTTTTATCAGCAGAGTTTGCCTGCCTCTCTGCCTACCTGTGATCTCTGTCTGTCAAATAAATAAATAAAATCTTAAAAAAAAAAAGGGTGTTGTTTAGTCTCCACAGATTTGGGGATTTTCCTGTTATTCCATTGTGATCTGAAAGCAGACAACATATGCTTTATATTCTTCTAAGTTTGTTTGGCTGTGCTTTATGGCTCAGAATGTGATCTATTCTGCTGAATGTCCCACGTGAGCTTGACAAGAATGTGTGTCCTGCTTGTGTTAGAGGAAGTCTTCTGTAGATGTCAGTCGCATCCAGTTGATCGATGAGGCTAAGTTCGACTTTGTGCCTGCATACCTGGGATGATGCATGGAGGGTAGTGAAAGCAGTGCTTAGAGGGAAACTTCCAAGCCTGAATGTACACATGAGAAGAAAAGGTTAAATTCGTTGCAGGTGTACACCACAGTGATTCGAGGATTCTGTGCATTAGGCAATGGTCACCATCATAAGTGCCGTCACCATCTGTCACCATACAAACCTACTATGATATAAATAACTGCATTCCCTGTGCTATGCTCTTTTGCTCTGCGAGTTTTTTATTCTATGATGGTAAGTCTGTACGTCTTAACCTTTCGGTAAGCCTGGGCCTGTGACTGAACTTCACAAGCTCCTCTCAGGTGTTTTTGCCTGTAAGTGGGACAGGGTGGGAAGGGGGCTGAAGCTGGGTATTCCCAGTCCCTGGGATGAGCTCAGCTCTGACAGTGCCCAGCAGGACAGGCTCCAGCGAACAGCTTCTCCTGGCGGCCGGCTTGGGGAGAACACAGAGCTGCCATCCTTCAGGATTACTCCCCTTTCTGCTGCAGGAAGCACTAAGGGATTTTTCTTCTGTGTGCACTATGAGGACCTGTTAGGGACCCTGGAAGTAAAAGCCATACAAGCGTGGGGGCCCCTAATCCTGGGTCCCCTGGAGTTTTTGCCTCAACATTGTCCACATGGATCTCCAGCAGCTCACCAGTGACTGTTCTGGGTTTCCTGCCTGGTGCATGTTCCCACGGAGGTTTCTCCTTCTGGATTTCCACTCTGCTGAGGGCTCTCTGGCTGTCCACCCCTCCAACTTGGGAACCATGGTTTGCCCCATGGCCTCTGTTCTCTGACATATCTAAGTAAAACTCTCCATTTTTCAGTTTGTTATTAGGGTGAAGGGGTGACTGCTGAGAGACTTACATGCTGAATTAGAAGTTAAAGTTTCATCAACTTGTTAATGATCCACAACCTTACATTTCTGGAATAAGCCTGAATTAGTCCTGGTGTAGTGTGTAGATTGGATGTAGACACAGATAAACGCATACACAAGTACATGCAGAGCTGGATTCAGTCTATTAATATTCTGCATATTTGTATTTACTTTAATGAATGATACGAATCTTTCATTTTCCTTCCATAAAGCCCTTCTCCTTGACAAGTTGTGGAATTAAGATTATGTTGTCCTTTAAAGCAAACAAGGAATTTTTTTTTAAAGATTTATTTATTTGACAGAGAGAGAGAGATCACAAGTAGACAGAGAGGCAGGCAGAGAGAGGAAGGGAAGCAGGCTCCCTGCTGAGCAGAGAGTCCGATGCGGGGCTCAATCCCAGGACCCTGAGACCATGACTTGAACCGAAGGCAGAGGCTTTAACCCACTGAGCCATCCAGGCGCCCAAACAAGGAATTTTTATCTCTCTTCTTATAATCTAGAATCATTTGTGACAGGTTTATGTTGCTGTTTTAAAAGTATTTTGGAATCAGCAACAGAGCCAGGGACCTGGAGTATAGTGGGGTTTTCTTTGCAAGGTTTTAACATATTGATTCAGTATCTTTAACAGAAGAGGAATCCACAATACCAATTTATCATACTGTCAATTTTTGCAAGCTACATTTGTCAAGGAATTAACTGCGTCATCCGGATTGGCATATTTATTTTCGTAAAATTGCTCATACTAGCTTCCTTTCACTACTTAAATTTTACTGTGCCAGCTTCAGCCCAAATACTATCATTCCTTTTTTCTACATTCTTGAGATCTGTGTTGCTGGGATTCTGTTTCTAGCTTCCTGATATGTAAGCACAGGTTACTGGGAGTTAACCCTTCCACCTGCCCACCCTTGCCCACAGGTGCCTGGGGAGGGAAGAGCTTGTTCTGAGGGCACCCCCACCCCTGGTTCCTTCTGAAACAGTACCTCCTGCTCAGGCCAGAGTCAGGCCTGTGTGTCCCAGACCAGCGCTTCCCTTCTAGGCTGCTCCACGGTGCAGACCAGCATCCGCACGAACAGAGCACAGGGCACACTCGGTGTGTTAATCCAGGGCCTGAAATTGTCTGTCATCAGCATGACTGCCCCATAAAGCAGCAAGAAAGGCAGTGTGGCAGGGTATTGTTTGTGATGGCCACTGTCTCTCTACCGTCAATCCCTGCCCGGCCCCCCATGGCACTTATTCAAGCAGGGAGACTGCTGGGTGCTCGGGAAAGCTGTGGGGCAGGAAAAAAGTGACATGGAGAATTTCCTGAGCCTCTCATCTCTGGGAGCTCCTGACATAAAGATCAGAGTAGGTAAGGGAGTGCAGCAGGCTCCCCTGTTCAGCAAGGCCCAAGGGTCTTGTGGGTACAGGACTCAGGGGTGCTGGGCCGATAGGCTGTGTTTCAGGTTGGAGACAAGGGGAAGCCTTAAAGCCTCTCCACCCCTCAGTGCTGTTCTGGACACCTGCCCACTGTTACCATGTTTCTGGGTCTCTGAACCACAGCATGGAACGGCCATGGCTGGCTCACCAGCCCCAGATGGTGCAGTCCGCCACCGCCTCTAGTCCTGGGGCCACATGGTTCTCTTGTCCCTACTAGCAGGTGCTGTTCAGACACAGTCTAGCGATGCCGGCAGGGAAACAAACAATCTGTGTGTCTTTTAACTGAAGACACACAGATTACACACCCTGCTGTCTGAGAGCATGCTGAACAACACCTTCCGACGACAGAATACCACACCAGGCAGATGGCAATTAGCCAGATAAACTTAGCTCATTAGCAACTCATGGGATTTATCTTCAAACGCTTAAAGACATCTTCTCCTTTGTTTAAAAAACACCTTCCTTCTGATTTATACAATTTAAGGAGCATCACATTCTGCTTCCTCCTCCACGAAACAGATGCTACCAAAAACACCAAGGTCAGTCCAATCCTGACCATGCTAAGTCCATATGAATTGTTTCCTATGATCAACGTACTCACCACGACCTCATCTGAACATCCATCCTCACTGTTCTGTTGCATAAAACATAACAGTGATGAGACATTTCATTAAAATCATTTCCTGAACACAGGCAGAATTCACTTTCTGCATCACTGAATTAAATTTTTCAATTTGCATTAGAAGTTACACAAATGATGTGCTCTTATAATTAGTCTTGAGGTAATACTTTGTATTTGTGTTACTTGGTGAATAGAAATGCAAAGGTATTAGAGAACAACATGCATTAAAAATTCCTACTTCTATTTTTAGTCTAGCTTTGGAACTTTGCCAGTTCTGTTTTGAACAAAAATGCTTCTGTTTTTCTGCTTAATGCTAACAAATTTGTTTCAACATTTCCATAGGATGAATGTCAAATCCTTGGTCATCGAGGCTGGTCCATGCACACAGCTTGTCCAGACAATGGCTTATACAGAAATAGCATCAACTTTTTCATCTTGAGTACATGGATGCTTTGATCTTGTGGGTCAGGGGCATCTGTTAACCCTTTCACTTCAGACAAATGGGCTCTGGTTTGAATTTCCATGCCATTTCCTTGTTTGTCTTTGCTTCAACCCAGTTACTCAGTAGAGGGTCTCTGATAAAAAGTTGAACCCCAGCCCCCAGGGGTAAAGTAAAAAAGGGGCCTGTTATAGATGCGGGATTTGGGATATTGCTCAGTCCCATTTAATGAGAATGGTGTCTTCATGTCTAAAACTGTCTCCACCAATCGAGCACCCTGCTAGCAGAGTGCTGAGCCTCTGAATGGACCGTGGGCAGTCAGCGTGGCTTACTGCTCTGGGATGATGAGGGATCCACAACACCCATCCCCCAGAGTCTGAGTCTGTTCTCACACAGCAACCTCATATACTTGTGTGCACACCACCCAGTGACAAAGTCATCCGTCACCAAGCAAGAGGGAGAGACACCAAGGAGATAAAACCAGGCTTGGGGGGACCAAGTGAGTGGCCAAGCCAGGACCAAGGGACTCAAATCAGGGCTGATCCCCTGAACCCGGACACCCCAAATCGAAGCAAGCAGCTGCTGCTAACTAAAGATTGGACAGGACTCTTCCATCACATCAACAATAAGACAGTATCAGATAATTACATAGCATAATGTGGAACACACCGTCTCAGACATAGTGATAATGAAACCAGGAGAGCTCTTGATTTACTACCAAATCACATCTCCCCCTTCCTGCTTTTTCAAGCATGTATATTGCACCTGTTCAAAATATTTAGCTTTACCTAACAAGCATAGAATATTTCTTTTTTGCTATGTAAATGTTTATTTTTCCAGTTTTATCGAGAAATAATTGGCACACATCACTGTGTACATTTAAGGCGTGATGGTTTGGTTTACACATGTTGTAAAATGGTCACAAGCAGGCTCCACTAACATCCGTCTTCTCATACAGATACAATAAAAAGAAAAGAAAGGGAAAACAATTGTCCTTTGGTGAGAACTCTTCAGATGTCCTGTTCTAGCAGCTTCCCAAATTCCCCACAGCAGCATCAGCCGCTATCACCACAGCGCTCATCACATCCCCAGTGCTTGGCTATAGCCGGAGGCTGTGCCTTCCGACCACCTTCCTCTCACTCCCTGTCCATGCCTCTGGGAGCCACATCGCGTCTCTGTGTCTACGAGCTGGATTTGTATCTGTCCTTGTTTTCTAGAGACCACAGCTAAATGAGAACAGTCTGTGTCCATGTCTGATTTATTTCACGTAGCACAATGCCCTCCAAGTCCATCTGCATTGTCACAAATGGTAGAGTCTCCTCATTTTTTACGGCTGAGTAATATTCCATTCTATACCCACCTTGGCCTCTTCATCCCTTGATGGTCCCTTGGGTTGGCTCCACATCTCGGCTACTATAAGGAATGCTGCAGAGAACATAGGGTAGATGTACCTTTCGAGGTAGTGTTTCCCTTTCCTCTGATATGGTCCCAAGAGTGGAATTGCTGGATCATAAGGTAGTTCTATTTTTAATTCTGGGGCATCCTCTATACTGTTTCCCACAATAGCTACACCACTTTACATTCCCACCAACAGCGCATGAGTGTTCTTTTCTCACTGCTTCCTGTCTTTCCAAGGATGGCCGTTCTCACAGGTGTGAGGTGGTACCTCATTGCGACTCTCATTTGCATTTCCCTGATGTCCATGATGTTGATAAATGCATTTTTAAATCAGACATATTTGCAAGCCTGCAATATGAAAATAAATGTTCATTTCTGTCCTCTCCAAAATCTCTCCAATTTAGTGCACCATGATTTCTATCTATGTCAATTTATCTCTTACCACAAATGGCCTTGTGGTGACTTGGGAGTCAGGGGCCGGGGGGCACCTTGGGTGACAGACTCAGGTCCCCAGTGCTGTAGAGATGTTCTAAGGCCACATCCAGCCAGCTCCAGGGGGAGTCTGGACTCAGATACAGGGCCCTGACAAAGTCAGTCATAGTCTGATACAGACTCAAAACAGCATGCTCTGCATTTTTTTTCAGACAAAATACAAGATAAACCACACTGCAGATTTGTGGCTCCAAAGTTTAGCTCATGTGTAGAACCATAGGAATTAATATTTTAATACAAAGCTTAAGAAGAAACACAAGTAAACTTAACATCATCATTTAAATAGCAAGAAACATCCTGAAGCTTCTCTAAGAACTGCTTTTTTGTTTCCCATAAAAATAGCAACTCTAAAATATGTTCTTCCTTCCTTCCTTTCATCACTAATACAATTTTAGGGCAAAACTTGTTGAAAAAGAATGTTAACTCTAAAGAGCCCATGAGATTTGAAAGTACACTGTCCTCCTAGACAAGCATCACCACCACCACCACCACCACCACCACCATCACCACCATCACTACCACCGCCACCATCACCACCATCACCACCATCACCACCATCACCATCACCACCATCACCACCATCACTACCACTGCCACCATCACCACCATCACCACCACCACCGCCACAACCATCACTACCCCCATCGCCATCACCACCACCATCACCACCACCATCACCAGTGTCACTACCACCGCCACCATCACCACCATCACTACCACCGCCACCATCACCACCATCATCACCACCATCACCACCATCACCACCATCACCACCATCACCACCATCACCATCACCACCATCACCACCACCACTACCATCACCACCATCACTACCACTGCCACCATCACCACCATCACCACCACCACCGCCACAACCATCACTACCCCCATCGCCATCACCACCACCATCACCACCACCATCACCAGTGTCACTACCACCGCCACCATCACCACCATCACTACCACCGCCACCATCACCACCATCATCACCACCATCACCACCATCACCACCATCACGAACACCATCATCATCACCATCACCACCATCACCATTACCATCATCACCACCACCATCACCATCACTATCATCATCACCATCACCACCATCACCATCCTCCATCATCATAACCCAAGCAGATTTTTGTCTGGAAAAGTTGTCCCTGAGAAGACAGAAGAGAAGGATGTTTTTGACAGTGGATTTGTTTTTTGGTTTTTGGTTTTTGGTTTTTTTGGTGAGAGTCCAAAGAGTATAATTCTCAGCATTTTATCTAGAGTTAGCAGATTGAGCTATGTCATACAGAATATTCTTAATTAATTTAGAAATCCTCACAAAAACTTTATGAGGTAGGAAGTTTTATTGTCAAAACAAAGAAGCTCTAATGAATCAGTCCAGTTGGATTACAATGCTTAAATGCATTTTCAGAAAATAAATGTAATTTTCAGAATTGCGTGCTTGAATTGTGATGAAAATAGATCAGCATTCAAGCATGGGAGAAAGACAAAGAACAATATGAATGCAGTCAAACCTCTATGCTTGCTTTGTTTCTTTGTATGCGTTTGACTGCATTATTTATCTGTGTGTGTGTGTGTGTGTGTGTGTGTGTGAATGAAGTCTACATCAGTGGTTGTTAGCCTTTAGCATGGTATACAAAGAGAACAATTATAGCTCCTTCCCAATGTCCACTCAGTCAAACACGCAATGGGCACTGTGACCATCCCCAAGGTGAGCCCATGGAGCCTGACATGCCAGCAGATGAAGGAGGGCAGGAGAATGAGGGCCGGGTTACCAAGGCAGGGGCAGGGTTCCTGAGGAGCATGCTCCAGGTCTCATGGGCCGGGGGTGGATCGTGGTGGCAGACCAGGTTCAGCATCCTCTGAGGACACCAACAGATACATGAGAAGCACCTGCAGACAGAACCCTGGCTGAATGGACAGGGGCATGGGGGGAGGGAGCAGCAGGAGGAGGTGCAGGCCAGGCACACGTTTTAAAGGCAGCTCAAGGGTTTCTGAGCCACAGTCCTGCTTGAAAAACACAGGCTGGGGCGCCTGGGTGGCTCAGTGGGTTAAAGCCTCTGCCTTCGGCTCAGGTCATGGTCCCAGGGTCCTGGGATCAAGCCCCATGTCGGGCTTTCTGCTCTGCAGGGAGCCTGCTTCCTCCTCTCTCTCTCTCTGCCTGCCTCTCTGCCTACTTGTGATCTTTGTCTGTCAAATAAATAAATAAAATCTTTAAAAAAAAAAAATGACAAACACAGGCTGAACTCATTGAGAAAGAATCTTGGTCAAGGAGACCCTGAGGAAGAAGGCATCCAGGACCCGGGAGAACCCAGAGAGGACAGGACGGGTGTGCCGGCTGAATTCACTGCGGCACACTTCACTGGCTCCATCACAGAGTCCCATGGCCTTCAGAAGATTCTGGAGTGTGTGTTGCGGGCAGAGGGTTCTCACATCCCACTTCCCTCTATGGACGGAAGAAGCCAGCCTTGAAAATCAGCTTGAACACAGCCTAGATGTGTTTCTACAGGAAAGTGAGGGGTTGAGGGCTGGTGCCTCAGAAAAACCTGTTCCCCAGACAGACACTCCCATCAGGGGACAAGCTATGGGACATTCTGGCGTTGAGATCAGGAGGGAATTTAACACTCAGTGGATATTGTTTTGTTCCTAGTAGCTTATATAATAGATTGATCCAACAAAAATTTGGACTTCGGGGACTCTGTGGAAGAACATGCAGAAAACAACAAACATTCCTCCAGCATCTTGTTCAAAAGAAACTAGAACCTTGTACTTCAGAAAGAGTTTTCATGAGATAGGAAAAAATAGTGCTTTTCTTTAAAAGCACTTTGGGGGGAGTGGTAGGTCTGGGACTGTCAGTGATGTGGGAAGTAAGCCTTAGAGAAGAAGGAAGTCAGTGATTTAGACGATCTCTTCGTAAGTTTGAAAGAGAACGATAAATTAAACCAAATAACGTGAATGCAATACAAAATAACATGAGAGAGAGAAAGTACCGGAAGTGGGATATTTGAAAAAACCAATAAAACCAGTAGCTACAGGGAAGCTTCAGGGAAGAGGAAGCAGGTGACTTACATCAGAATCAAGGGAGCGACCACAGTAGAACATGTGGCATATCCTCGCAAATATCCAATTTTAGAGGAAATGAACAAACCATCTAGAGGGTCACAACCACCAGGGAGACACAGCAGAAAATCTGAATCATCCTCTAATGAGGAAAGAAATGCATCCACAATGAGAATCTTCCCCACAAATCTCCCTCAGGCACACATGGCTTTCTGATCCATCCTACAAAATACTTAAGGGAAAAAGCACCACCAATTACTCTAAGTCATTCCAGGGAATACAAAGAAGATAGATCATTTGTGAGTCATCTCGTGTGGCTGAGATCAGGTGGTCATGCGTGCAGAGGACAGTGGGGAAGACTGTACACCACGCACAGAGTGTTCTACCAAATAAACCAGGAACAAAGGAATCCGTGCTGTATGATTCTGTTTCTATAAAAATTCAAGTTCAAAAACTATAAAGTTCATAAATTCACTGATCATTTCCTGGTGACCATGGAAGTGTGACTTGGGGGGAAGGGCGACGTGGGGGGAAGGGCACCTGGAGGCGCAGGTCACTGAAAGGTGTTCCGCCTCCCTCACTGAGCATGGCCATTTTGCAGTCGCTAGCTCTGATTAAAGTGGGAACAGACAGAATGGCCACGTGCTTCTCCCAGCCCTGAAAAATGGCCTGGAGCAGGCATGGAGCGGGACCTGGGGCCGGGTTTCCCCGGGATACCACCAGCAAGATGGAGTAAGGACAGGTCTGGGACATTGTGGGCATATGCGGACCCCAAGGTTAACTGGGAGGTCGGGGTTGGGAGACGCACCGCAGGCAGATGTGCAAGAGCGAATGCAGGGGTGGGGACCCCGGGCTGAGATACGGACACCAGGGCATCCCCCTCCCGTGCATCCGGGGTTGGGGGACTGCAGTTTGTGGGCCGGCATTGGGAGGTGGGGATGGGGTGAAGACCCTGGGGGCAGTGGATAGATGAACAGAAGCACGGTCCTAAAAGCATAAAGCAGGTGGCCAGAGCAGCCGCAGAGAGGAAGGCAGGCAGCGGGTGCCTGAGGGACCAGGGGCCCAGACGGATGCGGGAGATCCAGCTGGGCCCAGGGCCGAGCCGTCTGCCTCAGCAGGAAGACACCGCGCCCGGCAGGCTCAGTGGCCCCGGTGCTTCAGGACAGCCATGGGAAGAGCCGCAGCTGACATTCCTGGGTGGGCTTCCCTGGGCCCCCTGCGGCTCCAGAGGCCCTTGTCTTTCTGTATTCACACAAACACGATTTTTCCTTATGTACCTGTTAAATAAACATTAAAGGACTGAGTGCTCACGTTGTTGTATAATTTGTATCAACACAGCTACCTCCCAGCACCCATTGAGCCTTAGTAACGGCGGACAAAACATCCAAGAGGGGAACTGCTCTAGAAAGAGCAGAGTCTCCATACCGCGTGCTAGGGCGTTCACTGTCAAGCGGACGGAGGGGAAACTTGAGGGACGGCAAGGACACACGGCAGAGGCCAGTGCTCCTGAAAAGAAGGGGTGAGAGGCCCGCAAAGCTGCAGGTGCCCGGGGGAGGAAGACGGCGGAGGAAGGCCCCGTCGGGTCCCCAGTGTCAGTGTGCCCCAGACCATAGGCCAGCGCCTGCTCCAGACACACAGTCCACACACCTGGCCACATCACGTGGCTGTCCCACCTGATGTGGTGGCCGAAGGGTAAGCCAGGAGGAGGGGAGCCATGGGGGCTGCACACCAGTGACTGAGTGCTGTCAGATGTGGGAATGACACAGTCGTCCTGACGCTTACCTCCACCATCAGGACAAAGTGTCCCCCCAGCCCCACAGAGACTGGCTGGGACAGTCCCCCACATGCCCAAAGGTGGGGAAAGAACTGGAACGTGGGGAACAGCAGCCTCATCCCCAGGCCCCCGTCAGTGTGTGGCTCCTCAACTCCAGTGACCAGCGGTGGTCCCGGGTCAGGGTGCCCACAGCAATACCCCCAGGGCACGATGCACACCCAGCGGGCACTGGTGGGGTCATGTCCCCATCATGCCCAGTTTTACTTCCCCCACCTCACCTGGGGCAGCACTGCCTTCTCTGCCTCTTTAACCCCCGGAAGCTGCCTGTCCCACCCCACCACAGCTGCCCCCCGACACCTGCCCCGCCACACCTCACATAGGCCCCACCCCGCCACACCTGTCTAACCACACCTGAGGCAGGCGTGGATGCAAAATAATCTGGAGCTGCTGGCTCTGCACCAGGGCTCAGGCATCATACCCCAGCAACCCTAGCAGGATTCTTAAAAATTCCCATCCCCCATGAGACAGCCACCCACTGTTTTCTCCTTGCTGAGATGTTTTTTATTTGATCCTGTCCTTGGCTTCTTCCCTCCTGTGCATCTTGGCCTGGCTCTTGGGGGACGTCCACACTCCGGGACGTCCCCCATTTTGGCGAATTGAGAGAATATGCTAACTTCCCAAACATATCTGGGTCTTTGCTCTAACATAAGGTACTCATTCGGAGGTTTGACATTAATGCTGTGAGGCAGGTGGGCTCCAGCCCACAGGAGCAGCGCAGGACCTCTGGGGATTACCCTTTCACTGCCGAGGGGTTAGCAACACTTGGTGTTCAATTGGTGACGAAAGCCCCTGAATTTCTGGTCTTCCGATTCTCTGTGACTCCTGAAACTTGGACAACACCATTGTCAGGTCATCTCTTTCATGTTTTTAGATCTCTTCCCCCAAAGCTGCCATTGTCTGCCTTCCCAATTGTCCCCAGGGCTTTCCCCAGGACACCGATGGTCATCACCCAGTGTCCATTTGGCTTCCTCCCTGCCTGCGGACCCACAGCTGACCGAAACCCACGTGTCTCTTTTCTGCAACATCTCACCCCTGGTACCAGTGGGGTATCCGTCAGAATAGGTCATAGCAGCGAATTACCCCAAAGCTCTGTAGCTCAACACAGAAGACCCATTGTCTGCTCTTCTCACACACTATTGGGGCCTCTGCCTACCGAGTGTCTTGGGGACCAGACTGGACGGCCACCATCACGCAGCACGTCAGCAGACCGCCAAAGAGAAAAGCATTCAGAAGGTGCCAAACCGGCAAGAAGCCCCCAAAATCACTGGCCAGACTCCGGGGACCTGCAGCCCTACTGCATGCCCAGGAGGGACGGGCAATAGGGCCTCTAGGGGGTGAGTGGGTAGGGATGGTAGAAGACCCTGAGAACCCTAATAGATTCTGTGCTTGGAAGTAACACTAACAATCCCAGGCTTTCCTTCATGCTCGTGTCTACAATCCTGCAAAATTGAAAACCAATTTTTATCTCAAATGACAATGTATTATCACTAGGGCTCAACATATCAGTCCTTCAGGACCTTGTGTCTGGTGGTCATTTTAATGCTATCTACTAAAATCGTATAATTTCACTAATAATTAGTGATGCTGGTGCGTCCATCACGTCTGGAACCAGGTCCTCTCAAAAGTCTCAGTGACTCCAGACAGACTTTGTGCACTGGCTCTGGGGTACGGCACACCAAAGAGACACCCTGAGCCTGCCGTATCACCCCAGAGAGCTGGCCCCACCTGCTGCATGGAAGCCTTAGCTGTGTCTGGGTGGCTGGACAGACCCCAGATCTTCAAGGGATTTTGTTTCTGCATCTCTAGTGCATATGCCCCCACAGCCCCAGCAGAGGCTCCCACACGACAATCAGAAGCACTCCATACACATTCCTGAGCTGTCCAGCGCCCGTATCCTGTGGCTTTCTGGAAACGGGAACCTTACAAGAGGGCGAGCCACTCCTCACCGGTGAGTTCTAGTCTCCACAGTCTCTGGCACCTATTAACAGATGTCCTCATGATGCGGCCTCAGACATAGAGCCCAGCAGATGCTGCTTTCAGAAAGTGCTGGTGGGACAGAGCCACCAACTGATGGAGCCGCTGATGGAGCTGCTGACTGACAGAATCACTGACTGTTGGAATCACTGATGGAGCCGCTGACTGACAGAGCCACTGGCTGCTGACAGGGTGGCTGACTGACAGAGTCACTGACGGAGTGGCTGACTGACAAAGTTGCTGACAGAGCTGCTGACAGAGCCGCCAACACAGCCGCAGGCAAGCCGACGCCCCCACTCCTCCCAGATCCCCATCCTCACAGCCAAGAGCTCCGAGGAGGCACAGACAGGAAAGCAGGTGGCCAGGAGTCTCATCTCTGCCTCGTCTCAGGACTCGGGGGGAAGGAGCATAAGGACAGGGGTGACATCCGCTACTCTCCCTGGACACAGGAAAACCACGGGCACCTCTGCCCAGACACCCTGTTCTCCTCTGCTGTCAGTTTTCGCGGCAAAGCCAATCGTTCCACATCCTCGAGGGCAACAATCTGGGCTCCCCTCAGCATCCCCGCTCTCCCTCCCAGTAGATCCCACAGGGGTCCAGACAGGCGGGTCCACGGGGTGGAGGAAACACGGACATCTCCTGTTGTTACTTTTCATTATGAGCTCTGATTCCCTCTCCCTTGAGCCTCACGTCCTGGGTCACGGCCACGGCCTCCAGAGCGCCCGCTGGGCCTGCTGTGGGGGAGGCGGTCCTGGCGCACAGGTGTGCGCCCCCGGCCTGCATCTAGCATCACCTGTGCCTCCCTTGTCATGAAACACCGAAGCCCCCGAGCACAGCCGGCAGGGCCACCCCTCGCCTTCCAGCCAGTGGCCATGGCTCCGTCCCTTCTCTGTGCCCGCCACCCACACGGACGTCCCTCACACTCGGGCCGTGTGAGGACGGGCAGGGCATTCAAGGGCCTGAGGCTCTCCCAGCCGCCACCCATGGCCACGCTCAGCCACCAGGGAGCCGTGAGCGGGGAGATGGGCCAGACGCAGGCATCAGCGGAATGTTGCCTTCAGGAGAGACACAGACGCCATCAAGAAGGACCTCACCCCCTCCTCACCCATCTCCCCATGCAGCCAAGGGCAGAGGGCAGGGGAACCCAAGACCCCGAAGAGGCTCTCGCACAGGGGCTCAAGGGGTCTCACATATCCCCATCCCTACCAGGCACCCCTGCCCCTGAGGGCACCTCACCTGCTGACTGTTCCAGCTCTGCCTCCTCTGAGGTCACCTGCAGGGGCAAAGGGCAGCCGGTAGGCATGTGGAGCCTCTCAGCCTCTGGGTTAAGCCTCCCAGACAGACCCACGGGCTCTGACCCTCCTTGCATACAGCCCACCGCCTGTTCTTGTGGAGGCTTGGTGCCTTGGACTTCAGCTACAGGTCTACGCAGACCCTGCTGTGGGAAGTGGTCACTTGACCTTGAAGATGCTGGCTCTCTCCCTTTTCGCCACTCTCCCGGTGAACTGGGGGCAGGTGTTCCTGGCACGTTCTCAGATTCTCCTGAGTCTTCCTTCTGCACCACGGAGGGAACTACACCCACCTCCCTTTCCAGCCCAGCAGAGAGGCCTCCCCGTGAAGACTGGGCCGTGGCCACTCTTGCTGGTCCATGGATGGCCACCGGCTTCCCCACCCGCTCAGGGCCCCACAATCCTACCGGGACTGACTGGGCTTTTCGGCCACGGCTGGGGCAGCCATCCCACACAGCTGGCATGTGTCTGTGTCAGCAGAGAACATCCTTACAATCCTCCTAAAACACAGATGTCGTGTGAAAGATTCAGCAGTAAATAAGGAGAGGACCAGGTGGACAGGTCTGCATGGTGCGGGCACACCAGCAGGTAAGTGGGGAGCTCACCTGGGGTTGGTAGTTTCCACAACACCCAGCTCCAGCTTCCACAGGGCATTTGACACTTAGTAAAGCAAAATTTATGCAGCAATTAGAGCAAGAGAGTAAATTTTTCTAAAATAAATAAAGTTCTTGACCATGGGGAATATCATGAGTTCCAAAAATTAATTTGCAAATCAACCTGATGCCTGAAATGAACTAACAGCACTGGGGGTTCCCTTTGAATGTTTGTTTTTAACATGTACTCCATGCAACTCACCTGGGGGTCACCTGGGAGTCACCTAGATGTCACCTGAATGTCACTGCTTTCCACCCCCGAGATGAAAAGGCCTCTACAGTCACCAGGACAGTGGGCGAGGGGCCCAGAAACCCTCGTCCCTTACGCCAATGGCCCTGTAGAGACGGCCGTCAAAGTGTCTTTCTCTGAAATGATATTAGGTGTTCACTGTCCAAGTCTTGTAATGTCAGGAATTGACGACATTTCAATTAAAAGCTCATTCCAGCTGAGAACATGTGTTTTGGCTGCTGGCACGTGCGAGTGCGTGTGAGCAGGCGGTGCGGGCGTCCAGATGGGAGGGAGGTCAGGTGAGGAAATGAGCGGCCACACGCTGCACGGTTTGCTCCGAAACTCGGGAAGTTTGAGCGCGCTTTCCTTCAGGCTCAGCACTCGGCCGTGCTTCGACTCCCGTCCTGACACGGGGTCAGTCCCCTGCGGCTCGGGTCCCAGTGACAAGCTCTCCTGAGCCCACGAGCTCCCCACAGTTCCCCCTCCTCCCCTCCCTCCCTCTGACTCCTACCTCAGCTTTCCCAGGATGTGTGCACAGTGTTAGCTCCATTTCCGCCCAGATTACACTTACCTGGGAGAACATGGCAACAATCCAGGGCTAGTGGCACCAGCACCAGGCACCTCGGTGTCACAGGCGCCCAGCCATGACAGGAGGAGTCGCAGGCAGGCTGGCTGGGGGCTCAGGGCCAGGCTCCTGCTGACATTTCACACAGTATCTGCATGGTGAGCTCAGGTCCCGGCCTGGCTGTGCCTCTTGCCCCACGGGTGCAAGACATCCTCCTGGGCATGCTGGTGCCGGGGACCGAATCTCAGTGCTTCGTGGCATTCCGAGCATCTGGCTTCACACCTGGGACCACATGACAGCCCCATCACGAATGGAGGAAACCGTAACCAACCAGAAGTAGAAACTGCAGTGCAATCGTGAACTCAGAATTCAGAAGCGTCGTGGCTATGGTGCCAAACGGGCACGTGAGAGGTGGGCAGGAGGGAGAAGCTGGACAGTGTTCCTAGACCCCTTTCTACGTTGCTCTTTCAGCCGCCAAATGTTATCACGCATGCTCTCATTGGCACACCTCTCATCTTTTGAAAGTAACTTTTGAGGGTCACTGAAGGTCACACATGTATTTCAAGTAGACTTTGCCGGATATAATGCAAGCTGCTCTGTTTAGCTGGGAAGTGAGAGACTCAGTCAGCGAAGGAGAGGGTTAACCTGCTCAGGTCCTAAAGGAGGGGGCGTGGAGGGTAGAGAAGACAGGTCACTGGGCAGAAATCTTCCAGCTGTCCTCAGCACCTGGCAGACACACAGACCTGTGCTGCGGCTTGGAAGCCAAGGCTGCGGGGAGGACGCAGGTGTGGCTGGCTCCGCCCTGCACACCTGAGGACGGTGAGGGACGTACCTGCATCCCTGCTCCACCATGGCCAACCTGCCGACCCAAGACCGGGCCCGCCGGGGAGCCGTGTCCCTGGGTGTGGGCCCCTCATGGAACCAGAGAGGCCCGTGTGGCCTCTGCTCTCGTGAGAAGGGGGCCACCTCCCAGGAGGCAGGTCTGGCAGGCCTGCAGGAGCAGTCATGGAGGCCACTCGCTGACCACAAGCCCCCAGGCCAGTAGGCAGCACTGGTAGCGATTCACAGAGCAAAGTAGAAGCCGCATTACCAGATCCATGAACAGCACTGAGTCCAGCTCTGGCTGAGATGAACAGCTTCACTCAAGTCCACTGAGAAACGGGCTTTTTGCCAAAGTACCGGCCTTGATGAGAAATGACTGTCCGTGCAATTGTGTCTGATTAGCACAGTTTTGTCTCTGAAGCACTGGGCTTCAGGGCAGGGGAAACTATGTAATCAAAATTCTTTATCGCGCACATTGAAAAATGGCATTGAAGTTGGAATTGTGTGTGGAGTGCATTCATGGAATCGTCTAAGTTCTCTTTATTAGAGTGTTCCCGTCAAGCCTGAGATGCACACTTTTCTGAGCGAGGAGCTAGTGATGGTCATTTGTCTCCGTGGCCAAGCCGTGCGCATCTGAGAAGCTGTGAGCCCTCCTGCAGAAGCCGCTCCATGGGGAAGCCTAGTGTGCACCTGACAGTGCTGTCGGTGGCTGGCATGAAGGGGCCCCCGCAGCGCAGGGGCAAAGCCTCTGCCCATCCCTGCGCCAGGCAAAACCCGGGGGCTCCCCCTGTCCCTGCATCATGCCCAGGAAAGGAGGGCACTGCGGGAGAGGGGTGCTAAACACACCCCCCCAGGGCAAAGCACACCTGTCTCCCCTGCGGCAGGCCTCCCCTCTGTGAGAGCTGATTGGCCCTCTCTGCAGGACCGGGCGGGAGTTCCAGCTCAGGTCCCATCTGTTCTACCTATTGTGCGAGCGGAAGCGGAGGGCAGGACTGTCACACTAAGGGGTTTCCTTCCTTCTTTCTCTCCATGCGGTGAACCTGTGCAGACGATCTCTGAGACTCCACCACCCTCCCAGGAGACCCGAGGTCAAAGGGGGTGCCTCCGTGAACCACTCTGAGAACCAAGCCGCCCAGCCTACAAGCCCTTCACAGGCCCCAAGCAGGCTGTCTGGATCAGTACAGACGTGTGAACGAAGGTGAGGCATGCATACTACATCCGAGGGACTGTGGGGACTCGAGGAGGGGTGGGGGGTGGAGGCCAGCCGTGCCTGTGCTGAGGCATTTCCAGGCTGTGCCTCCCAAAGGAGCCCTCTACCCATCATGGTTGGCTCAAGCCTGGATCCCAAGTCTGGAATGAGGCTTGAGACGCTCACTTCGCCCGGGCCGCCCTTGGACCCCTGCCTTCCCTGTTCAGCAGCAAGGCCACCCCCCCGGGGAGCCCCACGCAGCTGCTGCTAATCCTATCCCCGAATCCCTTTCCTCTGTGCTTGAACTGCTCGTTTAGAGTTCCAGTTCTGGAATCAGAATAGTACCACCCAAAATACCACTAAGCCTGGTAAAATGGAAGTGGGAACTCCCTTGTTTCAGCTTTTGCATATATTTGAAAAGTTTTATAATAAAATGTGAGTGGAAAATAAAATGTTTGGAAGCAATTTTTAAGAAGTGAAACTCCAGACGGCACACCCTTGGACCCGTTGTCCCCCTTCCTTCCTGGTCAGGCCCAGCTGGGAAACACCCTCATGCATCCTGAGCTCTTGCTGCCCCCCTTCCCACAGCTCCCCTTCCCACGTGTCACCTCCTCCAGGAAGCCTTCCCGACCTTCAGTGCATGCTCCTTGCAGGAGGTACACCTGGTCTCCGGCCTCGCCTCCCTGAGGGCACACTTGGATCTGATGAAATTCACATTCACCCTCTCCTCATGCAGCCCTTGGCCCCGGTCAGCTCCAAACAGTGGGTGTCCGTAAGTACAACAGAGGGGAACTAACGCAGCTGCTCGGAGGGAGAGGGTCCAGCAGTGGGGCCACCGTCTGAATGAGTAAACTCGGTCGCAGCCCTCCCTATTGCCCGCTCGGGAACTGCACGCCAGTATGCACTGGGAGTCCCCCTCTCTCAGTCTCCCCTTCCTTGTCGCCGCGTGTGCAGGACAGCCACCCCAAGGACACACTCATGGACCTCACTTGGCCTCTGGGCTCTCACTGAAACTCGTCTCCTGGCCAGAGAAGCCGACTCCCACCAGCCTGTCCCCACACGGCTTGGAGACATCATAACAGAACATATCCCAGAACAGAAATCCTGACATGAGGGCATAAAGGCAGGAGCCGAAGAGAAGAAAGCCACGTGATTTCTCCCAAGGATTAGTTTTTTTATTCACTGTAATAAAAACAACCATTGTTAAATATATTTGTTGTCTGTTACAGGCACAGAAATGCCACTTACAGACCTTGAGTGAGCCTGAGCCTGCAGGACCGGCTTCACACCTGGAACCAGGGAATGCTGGCCCCTTTCCTGCTGTGCCCGCGAGGAGCCGGTGGGTCCCAGTGGCCTTGTCACACCCCTCGCTTCCCTCAGTGTTCCCCTCAGGACCTTCTGAGAATTGCCCGCTCCTGCCCTTCACTGCAACACCTCCGAACATCCACACGTTTTCCCAGGTTCCCGCCCACCAGAAGGCAAGGGGCTGGGGGGTCGGCTCACTGATCTGCAAAGCTCCCAGGAATATGTCTATGTGCTAGGACCGCGGTGCCCAAAGCACCGGCCTGCTCCCAGGGATCGGATCTGGCCGGATGGTCTTTATCTCAGGGCACAGGAGGGCAGTGCCGTCGGGTGTCAGCTCTGAGCCTGGCCACTATCCTCGGAGCAGGTCAAGGGAAGGCGGCTTCTTGCCCCCAGCTGGGGGCGCCCCACAGGATCACTGCAGCCTGTGAAATCGGGATCCATGGAACAGCTGCCCCTGCCAGCCCACAGAGGGCTGAGGCTCTTGGGCGGCAGGGGGTCCCAGGGATAGGCCACCTCTGTGCCCCAGGCCCTGCAGGGTGCCTCGCTCCTTCAAGGAGCCCCCAGCGTGGGCCTAGTGCTGGCGATGGCTCCAGACACCCCGCTTGCCTAGGGAAAGGGAGTGACCCTCGACCCCGCGGAACACGATCTACCCGGCCTCCCCCAGGACACCCGGCCCCAAACCTTGGAGGAGAAATCATCCAGCCACCTGACCACACGTTGACAGCTCATCCGTCGTGTGGCTGCAGTGTGCACGCAGGAAGAGGCCCGGACCCCCAACACAGCTGAGAGGGACATAAGCCCCACACCCCACAGTCCCCATCTGCTCTGTGCCTGCTTGCCCAAAACTCATGTTCGCCACATGTGACAGAAGCACTAAGAGTTTGCGTGCCCTGGCCGGCTCAGGTGTGGGCTGCACGTGGGTGGGCTCCCTCTCTCAACGGACATCATGCTGCAGAGGCGCATCTCTGCATCTGCTGTTCTCAGGGCTGAGCAGTGGCGGGAACGTGACTGCGTGTCCCTGGGACCACGTGCTCCCCTGTGTGGCAGTGTGACTCCCTGGGACCCTGGATCTCGCTGTTTAGGTCCTTCACGCTTTTCTGACGAACATTGTTCTCGATTTTTGTTAAGTGAGCATAAATTTTGTATCGAGGCCTAATTTATAGATAAAATTTACCCACTAAATAATTCCACTGAATGAGCTTTGGCAAACATATTCAATTTCATTTTTTATTTCTCCTTTGACTCATTTATTTAGTGACGTGTAGCAAATGTCCGGTGTTCGCTCACAGCTGTTGGCGACAGGACAGACGGACACAGCACAGCCCCCCACCCAGCACGCCCTGGACCCCAGGCTCATTTCCTTGGCCTTGGTCACAGCAAACATGGGGTTTGTTTTCTTTCTTCAAGACTTCTGGCTCCAAGACAAAACCAAACATCTGGCAATAGAAACCCACCCAAAGCCCTGAGAGTGTCACCCAGAGGCTGTACTGCTTTCCTGCCCTATCTTCCCACCACTCAAGGACAAACAGCCAGGAGGGCTCCTTCCCGTGTCAGTGACTGGCACCCAGCCCACCAAAGTGTTCCACACCAGCCCGACCGCACAGCAACGATATGGCCGAGGAGTCTGTCCACAGCCGCGAGCTTGGGACACGCATGCGCCCCCCGCCGACCACAGGATCGGGGACAGGAGGACAGTCTCCTCTTTTCTCTGGGACTGAAACTCTCAAGTTTTCTTGAAATAGTTTGTAAGGAAGGTTAAAACCTAACTATGGACACCACCTTCACTGACTTATTTTCTTACAGTTTCCTGCAAAGCTCAGCATCTTTGGGAGCAGGTAAATTCGATCCGCCCAGCACCTGCTGCTCCCTCGCAGACCCACCTGCATGCCCGCTATGGCAGAGAGAGCCCAGCCGCTCGTGAGGGACCGGACTTGAACGTAAGCTGTCGTGAAACGTGGCCGTGCGCTGTCTCCTCCTGGGCGCTGGGCACCACGCGCAAGCAGCGCCTGGGGGCCCCAGGTCCAGGTCACAAACAAGGTCCAGGCCAGTCCCCGGAGCACAGGGCTGTCATGTCACACTAACAGAAGGGCTTTCCATCATTACGTGGCAAACCTTAGCGTGTCTGCCGCACCCCCATGGGGAGATGGAAGAGGTTCACATCTCCGTTCATCCCGTTCTGCAGAAGCAAAGTCCCTGTGGCCGCAGGTTCAGGGAACCAGATGGGTCTCCTGTGCCACAGCTCATTCTTCCCGTTTCCAGGCATGTGGCTGAACTGTGGATCTGTCACATGTCACCAGTCACACTGGGAAATCCAGCTTCAGAAACCTGATATCAGCAGGCATGTGGGACCCAGTGCAGCGTGCACACTATGAACACACTCTCACGGGAGCCCACTGTGGCTGCAGTCAGCTATACCCTGACCTAACACACCACTGGAGTCCTCCTGCTACCTTCACAGGCACGTTGGCCATCAGGGGATAATCAGTCCCAAACAGAGGGTTGGGGAAAGATGACTCGTCGGCACAAGGGCTGGCCCAGCCTACTGTTGGCCTCCAGGAGCTCAACTCCAGGACCCTTGCACCTCCTGCCAAGTCCAGCTCAGAGCGAGAAGTGGGTCTGCTTGCATCGCTTGCTCTGGGAATATGAGCCACCGTGTCCTCCACACGGAGAATGAGAAGCACGAAAGGCAAAAGAAAACACCAGTGAATCCCTCAAGTTCAGAGGTGACAGTTTGTCACTGGGAAGACATGTCGCATTCCTCAGGCACAGAGGAGGGAATCAGTCACCATTCCTGGTGAGACATGGTCCACCCCCAACACTGAAGCCCAAGCCAAGTCTCAGCCCCTCTGGTGAGCCTCTTGTCACACGCCAGAGACACCAAGCACCTTCCTGGGTGCCCACCCACCTCGGCCCCCCTACTCCGCTCTCCTTCATAGTCACAAGTCCTGCTCCGGCCCAGTGGCCACAGCCTGACCACGTGGCCAGCCCAGCCTCAGCCTCAGGGTGTCGGGGACTCCAGGGGACGGGCAATGAGCTGGATGAGCACGGGCCCACCACCTATGAGCACCGGCAAGAGCGGGGAATTCACAGGACGGTGTCGGGGCCCAGGACCTGGCGCCCCACATGGGTGCTCCCTGCCCAGGGCTGTGCCGCTGGACGTGAAGGGCCGTCCTGGGAGACCGGGTGCAAGGCCTCCTCTGGGCTTGGCACACCTCCTCCCTCTGTCCTCCCCTGGGGCCAGTGTTTGGTGGTCTGGTTCTGTCCTGGCATCCCTGCACTGGCCCCAGCTTCATTCTATTTGATCACCGGATCTGACCGCCGGCAGAATGACTCGTCTGATAACCCCATCCCGTAAGCCAACAGATTCCTGCTCTTTGGGCCAAATTTAACTCCACCCTCAGACATCAGCCTCCCCTCCGTGCCCATAGCAATGGCAGCTCTGTTTTGTATTCATGTCCTGTTTCTGAATTTAACATCTCATCCAGCAACCTTGGCATGGCTCCAGCCTCATCACAGGTGTGAGATCATCGCCTAAAGAATTTCCTTCCAGCAGGAAACACAGACGGGGCTCAGACAAACGGAGCACACGGGGAAGCTCTAACCGCTACACCAGCTTCAAGCTCCTAGGGGCTCGGATGTACGTTTGCAGAGGATGTGGTGAGAATGTCCATGTATCGTGTTTGTCAGTGAGAATCGTCACATCCCCTCCAACTATGTATCACACCCTCTCCTCTGTGTCTGAAGAATTCCATGACACGCACTTGACCATACAGCCCGCATGAACCCTCACTTCTAACCCCACCACTCTGATGCTCTGCGAGGGGCTATGGGCAGCGAGCCGGCCTGTGCACAGCACGGTCACCCACGGGCAGCCCCACATTCTGTGGCTGGCCCAGTAGACCAGAAGGTGCAGGTGCAGGAGGGCCAGGTGGTGGAGATGGGGTGCCCTGCTGCCCGGGGAGGTGAGGGCAAGGGGGCCGGATGGGCTGGTGGCCCGAGTGCGATGTCCCCTCACACGGCTACCATGCCCACTGCACCAGGAACGTACACAGTCGCTCCTTTTTTTTCGTCCCCCGAAGGCTTCAGTGCACAGAGCTGGCGCCAATCACATTCTATGAACACGTTTTAAAAATAATATTCAATCAGCATATTTTATGGTCCACTTCCTGATATCATAACGCAAAACAGAGTAATTACTCTCCAAGTGAGGAGATGAAAAGTCTTTCCTTTGGTGCAAGCATGATTCATTTAAAATTTCTTCACAGATGAGTCCTCGGATAAAAGGTAAGACCGCAAAGGTTTTAATATTTTCCTGGTTTGTTTCATTGGGAAAGACAGGAGCAAAGATAATCACAGACAATAAAGTATTTTCTCCTTGTGAGCACACGGCTCACGAAAGGGGAAGATCCTCCATGCCTCCTACTTTCTAAATATCACTGTGGTGAACTATATACTTCTGGTAGATCTAATTTTCCATTTGGATTGTGGAGACAGAACAGTAAAGGCTTGATTTTCTGAAGACTTTATGGCCACCGGCCAGACACTCCAGGCCGCCTCGCACCTGCAAACAGCCGGGGGCGCCTGGAGGTGCAGGACGGCTTCGCCGCGTGGTAGCAACACTCCCCCTCCACCCCGCCATTGTGCCTGCTTTGAAAAGGAATTTCAAATAATTCTTCTCATTGTAAGTATTTTTTATAGAGCAGGACCCACTTAAAATGAGTCAAATCCCATCGTTTGAAGCAGTGTGTTTTACACGAGCCGACCTGTGCTGCACACTCCCTGTTATTAAACCACCAAGGGGTACCAATACATCTTCTTGTAGCTTACGTGTCTCTGTGTTGTCTGAGGGGTCCCTATGAACCCCACAGACAAGGAGAACTCTAACTCCAGTGAAGCCAGAAATCACTGGAGGTCACTGAGCTCCGGGAAAGGACTGCACACACCGTGAGTTATACAAACTCCCTCGTGACCTCCAGGACTGCGACTGGTGTTCCAAGGTCAAGTGACAACTCTGGGGTAGCAGTCCAGACTTGGGGGTGCTGGAACACCTGACACCAGCTGGAAGGGGCAGGATAGCCTCTGAGTGTGGACTCTTCTGCAGCTGTGTCTCAAAGGAGAAAGGGTTGGGGCCTCAGGGGATTTTGGCTGTGGGGGTCGTGCTCTGGAGAGACCTCTCACTGGGCAGCAGCAGCACCGTGGGGCCGCGTTGAGGGCACAACCCTCAAGAGGGCAGTGGGGATGGGCCAGCTGGTAGGCTGGGCTCAGGAAGGTTGGTGGTGCCTGGCCAGAGGCTCCAGGGACGGCGGCTGGAAGAGGACCAGCCCCCGCCCACTCAGCTCATCTGTGACCACATCACCCATCACAACGGAAAACACAGGAGACATGAACTGGTGAGCGTTTCAGGCAACACCAGCTACGGACACAGAAAGGGAAAAGCCCACAGTTCCTGAATCCAAATCATTAGCATTCAAATGGTTTTAGTCGTTCAAAGTTTGTGTGCTTCACACGAGCCAGTGAGTGGATGAGAACAATCCACAGCCTGAGAGAGACGCTTTGTAATCTGATCCGTGATTTCACGTTGCCTTTTCACATAATGTGTTTAAGTGGCCAATAATGACAAATTAGGAACTTTCATGCCGCGTCCCCGCAGAAACATGAGACAGCATCTCTGGGTGCCTTTATTCTTCCCGCAGAGACGGACACCTCCGTGTCCTGTTACCTGGGGAAGCATGTCCTGGCCTCCACCACAGCCCCTGACACTCTGGCCAGAGCCTGACGCTGTGAATAAACCCTTTCTCATCAGCTCAACCTGAGGAGACACAGTCGGTGGATGGTGCCCTGAGTCCACAGACACAGAAGCAACCCCAGCCTCCCCGAGGGTTGGGCTCTGGGACCACAGACCCACAGGGCTCAGGGACGCGGCCCATGACTGCTGACCAGACCCAAGGTGCCGTCACTCGACTGAGAGTCTCCAACCAGAATCGTCCCTGCAGCTCTGAGGGGCCCTGGACCTGCGGGGAAGCTCACCTCCCCAGACAGGAGGGGGTTCACTCTCAAGGCCCACAGTCTGTCTGTGAAAGGGTCGGGCGAAAAGGAGCAGTAACAGTAGGTGCTCTTCCAGCACAAGCACCCTGTGCATGTGTGTACACACATGCACACGCAAGTACATGTGTGCACACAGAGAGATACATGTGTACACATGCATGCACACGGATGTGTATACACGAAAGATCACACGTGCATGCACAGGGATATGTTCACATGCATGCAGATATAGATATACACAGATACATGTAACGAGCACACACAGGCACACATGTACACACAGCCAGATCCATACACACACTCACTGGTACACACGCATGCACACACAGGTGCACGTGCACACACGCATTCACAGGTACACATGCATGCAGATCCAGAGGCACACATGCACGCACACAGGCACACATGTACACACAGATACACGTACATTCACTGGTATACATGCATGCACACACAGAAGCACACATATGCATACACACAAGCAGATTTATCCCAGCTTATGGTGATCTTTCTTATTTTCGTGGACACAAGGTGGTCCGTGTGATTGCAGCCGAAGTGCCTTTAACACTTCTCAACGGTTTCCAAACCAGATCTGTTCCCAGGGGTACACACTGCTCACAGTGATTTCGTGGACCTCCATGGACAACCCATGCCCTATTCGGGACAGAGCCCCAGCCTGAGGGAGCCCCGCCTCACAGCATCTTTCCACCCTGAGTCTCAAGTGCTGAGCAATCACAGCTGAGTCACGCTCGAAATACCTGGGACTCAGAAGTGGGAGCCACTTTATTTTAATCATCAGAGACCCTGGAGAAGCACCATCCTGACATCTGGACATGACACCATTAGCATTTGCACTTGATCAAAAGAAAGAGGATTTTCTAAACTGAGCACAGTGTGGTGGTGTCCCTCTGCACATGGGCCGCCCCCAACCCAACTGCACTCCCTGCACCCAGGCCCCACCTTCCCCCCCAGGATGCTTGGCCATCAGCATTGCCACGTGACGAGTAACTGACGAAGGGTCTCTCTGCCTGGACACCAGCCGCTCCTGTCTTCCTTCTAGTCGACCAGCCTGAGAACATAGAGGCTTCAGCCAGACCTGCCCCAGACCTCACAGACCATCCGAACAGACCCCTGGGGCCACAGTTTGCCCCAGAGCAGGATGGAGGCCCTGCTCCCTGAGGCTTGCCCACTGGGACCCAGATCACTGACCTGCAGGTGCCTGTCCACCCGCAAAAGCCAGCCTCGGCCTTCAGAACATAGCCTTCAGCCCCAACGTCATATTGGCAGTGATGAACTAACTCTGCTCCTGAATGCCCCCCTGACAGAATCAAGGCCCCCCCGGGGTGAAGCCAGCTGGAACTGCTTTCTAGCCCCCAACTAGATCAGAGTGTTCATCAAGGCATCCCAGGACCCTTCTCCTTCTCAATGCTCACCACAACTGAGGCCCTACTTCATTAACCAATGGTTTTGTTACATCTGTCCCAGCCCATGAAGTGATCCCGTGAGGGTTGGAAGGGTCTTCTGCTTTCCCTCACCTCCATATCCCTGGCACTGGACTAAATAAAGTATGTGCTCAAACACTCTCAAGAGTTAGTGAAATAGTCATGACATGGCAGGGGCGGCCAACTTTTCCTGTGAAAGGCCAGATGGTGAAGTTCTTGTTCTTGGGGGCCATGGGCCGTAGCACAAAGCAGACACCAAGGATACATGGCTGAATGCCTGTAAACTTCATTTATACAAACAGCAATGGGCTGAATTTGGCCACAGTCCATAGTTTACTCTAGTGTTAAACAGAAGAAGGAGAGAACATGATTTAATTCAATAAATGCTGATACATATCTCCTCTTACCTGTTTTCATTGTAAAATTTTGACACTTAAAATGTAAACATAGGGGCGCCTGGGTGGTTCAGTGGGTTAGACCGCTGCCTTCGGCTCAGATTGTGATCTCAGGGTCCAGGGATCGAGTCCCGCATCAGGCTCTCTGCTCAGCGGGGAGCCTGCTTCCCTCTCTCTCTATCTGTCTTTCCGCCTACTTGTGATCTCTGTCAAATAAATAAATAAATAAATCTTTTTTTAAAAATGTAAACATATTTTATTTCCATCAAATAATCACCCATTCCTCAGAGCCTGCTAATAACACTCACGTGTCTTGTCCCTTTACTTGCATTACTAAATAGGCATTTTTACTTAAAAAAAAAAATGGTGGCTATTAGCAGACAGCACACAGCAAAACTCACCATCCTCCTTCTTATGAGTAAAAGATGGCCAACTGTATTACTGTTTACTGTCGGAAGATCCAGGTATTGGCCATCTGCGTATAATGCTGTAATCTGTATTCAACCAGAAACCATATTCTTAAATAAGAATATCATTGAATCAGCTCTTTCTTAATGAATGTGCCTTAATTACACCAAGAGTTCTGTTCAGTGTTTTAGGCAAACATAATATATCCAAAAATAAACAGAACCAAAGTCTCTTTCAAAAATTACTCTTGATGGGGTGCCTGGGTGGCTCAGTGGGTTAAAGCCTCTGCCTTCGGCTCAGGTCATGCCTTCCCACTATCTTCAGTTCAGTTAGGCCACAGCTTAGATGGTGCAATGAACCTAGAAATTGATAAGCCTATATACAAGTGTTAGTTGTCTTCTTTGCCTTGCTTTCCAAAAATATCCAAGCTTCACAGAAGGTCAAGTGCCATTTGGTTTTGATGTCAGCGTTTTCTGTCTCTCCAACCATCCTTTGTGTTTCTACTTTACTACAGTTCTTTATATGAGATTTTCTTGAAAACAGCTCAAAACTCTCATGGATATAGGGATCATCGAAACATATTGGGATGTCTTCATTCTCTTCGAGTGACATCACGATCATAGCCACTTGCTCGGTCACTGTTGACTCATCCAACAGTGTCTGGGTGGACAGTGCTGACGCCCAGGTGGGGACTGGAGCAGAACGTGTCACCGTGTGGTATAAACTCTGAAAATGACAGAAATCCTTGGAAGAAACTGGGCCAGGGCTGCAAGCAGATGGTTCCCTAGTGAATGGACTGTGTGTAGGGCACACAGCACCCCAGGGTCTGGAGAGGCCCTGCCTGCCGCTCCCACCCCCTCCCAGAGGCCATGTCTCTGTCCTTCTGTTTAAATGTTCTCAGTTAGAGCCTCCCCTTCTCCATCCTGCTGTTTTCTTTCTAGTCAGGAAGGACGTGTGCATCAAGGGTCCTGAGGCTAACTGGCCTGGGATCACCCATCATCACTCCCCCTAGGGAACAGTATCTGAATCCCCCATTCCAGCCTCGGTCGGAGAACTCAGCAGGCACAAGGCCTCCAGAGCCAGCGACCATGGGAGGGACAAGGCACAGCATCCCAGAGGCTGAATGGGAGGCCCAGTCCAGCTATGACTTTTGGAGGAGGAGGAGGATGTGCTCCTGTACACTCTCTTCCATGGCCCCCAAAGGCACTGGAGCTGAGCAGGGGCAGCCAGCACACCTTTGGCTGCTGGGGACACGGAGGCAAGAGACTGGACCAACACGGAGCAGAAGCCCCGCAGAGTTGCCAAGAGACTACGTGGCTGCAGGGCCGGAGGAGGTTCAGCAAGAGGTGACAGAGAAGGAGTGGGTTCCGGGGTACGTGCATACAGTCAGTAAAAGCAGACCCCAAAAGACTAAATCCCAGAAATGGGAGATTTGCTTAGCACTCTGTCCTCTCAGGGGCAGGCAGAGCCAGGGCAGGACTCAGAGCCCTGGGCACCGTCCATCCCGTAGGCAGCTTTTCCCCACATCACCTGGACACGGCCCTTCCAAATAGAAGTCGACCCCCTTCCCAGCAGCACCAGTGGATCGCCTCCCCCGGGCACTGTTTCTGTGGGAAAGGTCTGTCTCTACACCCACTGTGTGTGCCGCACCCACCCAGATAGCAACACCATCACGTTGTGAAGAAGCAGGAGAGACAGCTCACGGGGCTGCCCCATCCATGGACATGCACCATACATGGACCTCCACCGTCTGTGGACCTGCACCATCCGTGGACATGCCCCATCCGTGGACCATGCTGTCCGTGGACCTCCCCCATCTGTGGACCATGCTGTCTGTGGATCTGCACCATCCGTGGACCTTGTGCCATCTGTGGACCTGCCCAGTCCATGGACCTGCACTGTCTGTGGACCTGCTCCATCTGTGGACTGGGCTGTCTGTGGACCTACACCATCCATGGATCTGTGCTGTCTGTGGACCTCCCCCATCCGTGGACCTGTGCTGTCCATGGACTTGTGCCATCCCTGCAGCTTGTCACTCCTGATGGGGAAACAGCTCTGTCTTGAGTGGCTAAACCATCAGGAAGATAACGTTCACCAACTGTTCTTTTCAAAATAAAAATCTTCACTCCCAAGAAGTCCGTGTGCAGCCTGCGTGGTAGAAGAAGCCAGGCGGAGCAGGGCCAGGGAATAGGCACCTGGGTCGTGAGCAGGATGGTGTCAGTCCAAGCCTGTTCCAGGAGAATAAGGAAATCACAAGTCAGAATCTTTCCCTGCACCATCGTCATCAGCGTTGTGGTCTGATGAGGTCCCTGAGTCACAAGCTGCTGCTTGCCGACCAGGAGGAACAGACCGTGAGCAGGTGCAGAACATGGAGGCCAGCTCCGTCACTGGGACGGGCTCCCGCCGCCGAGGGCCATTCTTTCCCACAGCCCTGCCACCCCCAACACAGGCACAAGGGAAAGTAAACAAGATTCGCTACTAGGTGTAATCAGGTTGACCACGGATGTCCACAGGAAGACCGGAGCTCCTGTTGCTGCCATGTCACGTCCTGTGGCGGGTCTCTGATGGGCCTGGCAGGCTGAAGCGAGCCCTCAGAGGGTAAATGTCTCCAGAGCAAGACAGTAGAGGTTGAGAGGGTGTGTGCCTGTGGACACACACCCATCTGCCAACATCTCTGCACAGAACCACCGTGTCTGATTTAGTTACAGAGAGCTCGGACCCATGTCTCCAGCTCCAACCATAACCGTGTGGACTCTTCTGGCCTCCCCACACTTCTCGTCAAATATCAAGGAAGCAAGGAAGCACCAGACAGAAACCTGCTGAAAGTCTTGTGGGAGGAAAGCCCTGGTTTAGGGCGGAGCACCAGTGGAGAAGCAGCACTGGGAGGGAGTTCCTTCTGGCTCAGGCCAGTTCCAAGGTCCAAATACACATCCTTCATCCCAGGAGGCGTCAGACATGGCAGTGATGAGACACGCACCGGCAACAGCATTGTCCTGCCCCAGAGCCAGGGATGAGTGGACTGCGTCCCTTTCCCATGAAGCTCGGCACAGGAATGAGGTCAGTGCAGGACTCCGTGGCTGCTATGATGGCCTGAGTACTGTTTCCACCGACGTGCCTGTATTTGGAATGCGGGCCTCCAGAGAGCTCATCAAGGCAAAACAAAGCCTTTGGGAATGGGCCCCAATCTGATATGGCTGGTGTCCTTGCAAGAAGAGGAGGTCCGGACACAGACACACACAGGGGGCCACCATGTGAGGACACAGGACCACGTCAGTCGGCTGAGGAGAGAAGCCGTGGAGGAGGCACCCCGCCTACACCTGAATCTCAGACCTCCCGCCTTCAGGGCTGGAAGAGAGCAAGGGTCTATGTGCTCCGTAGGGGCAGCCTGAGCAGACGCGGCAGCCGGTGACCACGGGCACTGCCATGTGCCGACGCTGGCCCTTCCTGTGATCTTGTCCACGGAGGACCTGAGCCACAAGAACCCCACAGCACTCCAACTCAGAGAGGGGCCCGAGTGGACACCGCTTTCTCCCTCGTGTGAACCCCGCAACTGGTCCTCACGCTCCTATGAGTATCAGGCAAGCTTCTCTCCATCCCATCTTTGTTTTTCAGGGAAATGGAGATAAAAGCAGTCTGCCATGGACGGGGCTCACATCCCACTGTGTGACCACTTAAGAACACCCGCACTCACTTCAGCTGGAATGAAGTCCCTGCCAGGCCAAGCAACATACATACCCCAGACAGTGGCTTCAATTCGGGGCAATGTAGCCGTAACCACTGGGGAATGAGAGTCAAGAAGCAGAGCCCCGGTCACCCAGGGAACACACAGACATGAGCTCAGGCCTCCATCATGGCCCGTGGTCGGGCATGGATCACACACAGAAACCACCGATGCCACGCCAACAAGGATGGCAAGCTCTGACCTTCAAATGCGGTTAAGAATGAAGCCAGAAGTAATTTCTTAGGACACCAAGGAAAGGAGAGTGACTCAAATTAGAAAAAGCAAATCAGAAAAAGTTCAACCAGCACATGAATAAAATATGGAGAAGAAGCAAACCTACCAAAAGAAAAATAGATACAAAAAAAATTTTAAATGCCAAACTCTGTGACATGAATGATGTCATCAAAACGTATGTGTAAACCTCATTACTCAACAAATCTTAATCCAATTACAGATTTTGATCTCACATGGCCAACGTGGTCAGGCACAGTTTGCAACAAAGCTCTGAAACCCATACCCTCTCAAGCCTCCACCTGAGCCCCACATATACCCCCAAAATCTTGCTGAGGGGCTGGGGGCCTGCAGGGTCAGAGAGCATGAAGTGGCTCCCCCCTACTCAGAAGCCAGTGCCGTGGACCCAGTGCATGGGGTCAGCCAGGCCTCCCCAGCATGCCGACCTCCTCCCCAGGACCTGGGGCTCCTCAAGAGGTCTCGGGACAGCATCAATGCCTTGAGCCCCTTCTGCACCTGCACCTGCACCCCTACAGGAGACCCTTCCTGTCTGTCATCACATCAAGGGCTGTCTTATCCATCAACCACGCATTTAGAGGGAGTCCTACAGGGGACACACTGAACAAGAAGTCAGTGTCCAGACAGCCGTGGAGACCAAACCACGGAACATAGTTAAATGCCTCTTAGCTGCTCAGCCGGCTCAGTCAAAACCCAGACAATTATATAATGATCTATTTTAACAGCGTTGAAATGATATTTTCCATTACAAAGCATCCTGTAAATTAACTTGGCTCTGAACGCTGTGGATTGCTGTGGATTCTGATTGCATTTGCTGGGCTGTGTCCGAATCCCCAGCTCTCTCTGTTCTCAGCCAAGCTGGGGGGGCACGTCCGGCCCCCATGCTGGCCTCTGCCTGAAGAATCGCACACCGGCGGGACCCCGCGTTCCCACTCACCTGTACCACCCATATTCGGGCCGTATTGCTGAAACCAGAACCACCATCCTCGTCCTCGTGTTTTCTTCCCTCCTCCTCTGGGGTAAGGCACACATGGGGTGAACTAGGCTGACACCTTGTGGCCGCCATCTGCAGGGAACCAGTCCTTAAACAGGGACAGTCAGCCGACGCCTGGCAGACCCACTGCACTGGGGCACTCTCAACAGTGCCAGTGACCCTGGTTGGGGCAGGGGGCCCTCTCTGAGCCCCACAGTGTGGGTAAGGGCCACCCTACAGATGCAGATCCTCTGAGCATGGGGACCGCCCCAGCTTTCTGAGGAGCAAGGAGGCCAGGATGCCAAGGGCAAAGGGAGAAGACAGTGGGCCCTGCGCTGAGCAGCTGAGGTTGGCTCCTGAGGGGTGTGAGGTTGCGGGATGGGCTGGACTTAGGGGTCATCTCTCTACGCACGGTCCATCAGGGAAGAACATTGATGCTGCAAAGTTGGGAGCAGCACGGGACCTGGGGGGACAGAAGGTATCTGGAGGGACATGGGGAATGGGAGGCATCTGGAGGGACACTAGGGGATGGTAGGCACCTGGAGGGACACAGGAGAACAGGAGGCCCCAGAGGGATGTGGGTGGGGACACAGAAGGGAGCATACATTGTCTTTAATTCTTTAACATCCCATGACATTGTCCTTGTTCAGTGTGGTGACTCACATTTGTTGTCCCCTCTCTTGATTTGGTTGGTTGTCTCTGTGTCCAAAAGACACCTTGCTGTCCTATCTCTCACTCTTCTTACTGTCCTCTTGGTCTAATGTGTCTCTGTGTGTTTTCTTCCAAAATACACACAAAGATCTAAGTATTTACATCTAAATTATAGATGTAAAATAACAAAATAACTTTAGTGTCCCTGGAATAAATTAAAATGCCTTCAGCTTCCCAAGATGCAATCCCACATGGCAGAGTCATGGTGGGACTTGCCCCTGTCCACTGGGAGGAGCCCAGGCTAGCAGAGTAGAGGCCAAGCGAGGGCCAGGGACGATGCGCAGCCAGGTGCAGGAGCATCCCCTAAAGCCACCTGTCCCCTTCCTGCTGGGATTCCTCCCCTGTCCAAAGCACATATAACCTAAACGACAGGAACTCAGCATCCAGCAGACACATGGCAAGCTTGTGCTCAAGGAGACGGGTGCTGCCCTGAGCATCTTTCTTCCTGGAATCAGAGCACGGGGGTGACCCCGAGGCTTTCACTGCTGACTCGCAGGCACTGTAGCCACCACATCCCCGTCGTGAGAATGAGGGCACCTTCCTTCTGTCAGAAGCAGAGGCCACTTGGCTTCACAGCCTGATGGAAATCCACACAAGCAGAAAAGCCATTTTGAAAGGAGTATACAGATGGCATTGTTTTATTATTGGAGTGTGATCAGTAAAGGTTGTTGAAAACCCATGACGGCGTGGGCTCACATTCCCATGGGGCCTCGTTCACATGGGCACCGTAACAGCCCCGCCCCGTCTCTGCAGAGGCTGATCTTAACCAGACACTGGTGCTGGCTACCTGTCAGCCCACTGTCTGCTCCCCGCGTCTCCAGATGTGCGAGCCAGGCCATGATGGGCTCGAGGTCCAAGACCACTGATTGCCCCCAGCAAACCCAGATGTCTACAGTGCAGCCTGTCTTATCAGAGCTTCACAGATGGAGGAATGTAGTGTAGATAGACTGGCTTATGGGCTTGGCCCACATGGAAATGCCCAGCGTGGTCTCTGCGTGGCCCCTGGCACGTGGCCCTTCCCTAGACCTTGGCTACCCCCTTGTCTCTGCTGTGTCCTCCCAGAACACCCAGAATGAAGCCACGCTGGGCATGGGTATCAGGGTCCAGGAGGAGAGTGACACCCTATGAGCAGGCTCAGGCCACTGGGCCAAGGGCCATCAGCAAACTGGGTCCACTGGATTCCACCTGCACGGCCAGCTGGGCGAGCCCAAGCCCCAAGACCCCACGCGGGACAGACACACATCCATACTTTAACTGGAAGCTTGAGCAATTTTGCTGGAGAAGGACCCGTAGCCGCCAAACTCGGGACCAACCGGATTGCTGCACGTCACCTCCGTTCACGAGTCACAGAACATGTCCCCACACAAGCCACGGTGTCAGCACAGTGTGGCCTGTTCGTCCCATGGCCCCCGATGTGTGGGGAGGACACGAGGGCTTTTGCTGCTGACAACAATGATTCAGGCTTTGGTTCTCTTCGGGGCAATTAGCTCAACCTGCCCTGTCCCAGGAGCTTTCACTACAAATAGAGCCACCGTGAGCATTTGGTACAAACCCTTTTCTTTTCCCCATGACAGCCACACAGTGTTTGCAGGACACAGGCTCACAGAATACCTTCATCTCAGGCGTTTCTCAGGCTCGGACGTCCACAGAACAACTACTTACAAATCACCCACACCAAGTTGGTGGGAACCCAAGCTGACTACAGACGTGTCTTCTCCAGGCCACTAATGGTAACTAACCCCTTTCGTCTCTACCCACATGTTTGCCGATGACTTGTAACATCTTGAAAAGAAGGAAATCTGACCTCTTAAAAACACCATCTGGAAGGAAAGCTGCCGTTCCTCATGAGGATGACTGACCCGCACACTCATCTCCACGTGCTGCTCAAGGAGAACAGCAAGTCCGACATTCCTGATCAAGGAACCCTCTAACCTTGAGCTGGCGTCTTCCTCCTGCACTCTCCTTGCTTCTCCCCGTGTGTCAGAATCTGTCTCCAGCATTGTTCCTCTTGATACAAGTGGTTACCATGTTGGCCAGCTGGCGGAGCTGCCTCTGTGCCCTTCCAACACCCCCTCCCTGGGTCATGCCTGAGGCTCCTTTGCTTTGGGACACAAGATGCTTGGGGCCTCCTCGACTTCCCTGCCCGACTCATGGAATCTGACATTTCTCCAAGGAGCCCTGGTTCCCGGGAAAGATGTCTAGGGACCTGGGAGCCAGGCATGTTCGCTGCTTCTAGAACGGGGCACGCTGACTCTGGAAGCTCCCAGTGGACATGCTAGGTGGGTGGGCACCGCAACCTCCAACACAGCCCCACACGTCCTTCCTCACGCACCCGTGTGGAATTTCCATCTCACAATGTAAAACCCTGTAGCAACCATGTAGACGAATTCACCCACTGTGTTTGCCCTCCCGTGTTCCTGCGCATGACTCCGTGGCAGCCCCAACGGTGCCCCGGGCCTCTGGGGTCAAGCCCCGGATCTTTTTGCCATTCTTCATGGCCTTGATGGAGCTTAAAGTACCTGGGGGGCAGGTCTGCAGGACAAGGAAACTTCGAGGGATCCAGGCTCTTTCAGAGACTGTGCGTGGAGACCCAGCCATCTACCTGCCGGGAAGGAAACAGGAAACCCAAAAGTGAGCAACAGGGTTAACTGGAGGAGAAAAAACAAGACATAGCAGGTTGTGATGAATATTGACAAAATAGTAATAAAGCCTACACTTGGAACAGATGTTCTGGTTTGAACATAAATGTACCAGAAGGGAAAATCCTTCAACTTCCCATGGGACTTCACCGATGAGTGTGCTCTGTATCTCTACTCTGCTTTTGGACGGACTATGTTAACTTGACAAGTTGATTGGCTTGGAGCCCCTCCCCCGCCCCTGTGGTCCCGCCACAGACAGGTCCAGAACGGGCTTCTCTGGGGTGCTGAGCAGGACTGCATGGGACACCCCATCTCCTGCTCCCACAGAAAGAGGGACTAGTAGGTCTTTGCCAACATGAACATCCACAGATGGATTAGGAAGGGAAGGTTCCCAACTGTCTGCTGGGAACTGGGCTGACCTGTCTTCCGTGTCAGCCTGGACCACACCTCCTCCTGGGGGACCTCCTACTGCCAATCTCCTTGACCTCAATTTACTAATCAAGCCAGCCAACAGTATTAATTTATCCATTCCAGTGCTCTTAGGGAACATATCATTGGAGTGTTTGGGTGGCTCTCCTCCCTATTTTTGGAGGGAGACGGACCATCTGAGGATGACTTTAGGGGCTTAGTCTCGGAAAACATCATACATTTCAAACCTTGGAAAGTGCAGCAAAACACTACCTTCCAAGAAAAACATAGTTTCTGTGACCTTCATATGCCCAAGTCATCGTTCCTACAGAAACCCGGGCTGTGTAATCACTCCATACCCCAAATTTTTTAATCAAAACTCCTATTAAAGTGTCAAACATTTAATAGCTAAAACACCACTTTGCTTGAAAAGCTAAAAGGCTGGAAAGAAACTGTTAATTACAGTAGTGCACATGGGCTCTGAAAGCACCGGCGGTCGGGCTCATTCTCCCATCACTGCTTCAAGAGTTGAGCTGGGGCTCTTTGTCGACATAAATTGAAAACCATTAAAAACCTGTTATCACACTGCCTGCCAGGGGACGGGCTGCCAGAGCCTGGCACTTCCGCACTCCGTGGCCTGTCTGGGTCTAGCGGAAGGACCACAACCATCAGAGGAAACGTCTGATGACGTCTGACTGTCAAGGACGCCCAACACTCCCCAGAGCTGGGGCCCCAGAGGCAGGCGGGGCCCAGAACCCAGCTCGGGACTTGATGCTAGAGGCCCAGGCATCCACCCTTCTAGCAGTGACACCACCTCTGGTGACTTCCAGGCGGCTGAAGACCCTGCATCACCACGTGCCATCCCCGCTCTGTCCACAAAAGCCTTTACCCTCCCCACGGTCTGTGTCTCCATGGCGAGTTTATTTTCTGAACCACACGACTGCATGCAGTCCTCGGCGGAAAGCTGTGACTTGCAGAAAATGGCACTGAATTATTTAAAGCATGCTCTCTTTCTAGAACAGGGGTTTATTACCATTCTTCTGTGCTCCACTGAAGAGTCACAAATCAATGAAAAGCCACAGTGACTTCGAGACAGCCAGGAGACACGGTCTTCACACTGGGATGGGTATTTCCTTCCAGAGCTCGTTGCAATTAAAAGTGGTTAAGCACATTTAGAGGACGGGCCTGAGCTAGGGGTGTGGTCCCCAAGAGCGGCAGTGCTGGTGTAGGGAGACGCAGTCCCTGGTAGCCTGGCTTCCTTTCTGAAGTCAGACTACAGAGAAGGCAGGTCTGACCTTTTTTCAGGAGAAGGACCCACGGGGAAACCACACGGAGCACTGGAAACCTGTGCATGCCCTTCTGGGACAGCAGAGAGAGCCATATGGCATAGAGAGCCTGCCGGGCCCTCCCTCCTGTGAACTCTCGACCAAGTGCCCAGCAGAGCCTGCAGGACAGGAAAAGCAAGGGACAGGGAATTGACCCTTGGAAACAGAGGGGGAAGAAGGAGGCTTTACTTGTTGGTTCAGCCAGAAAACATCTGGAAGGTGGTGTCACACAGGGCAAATAAAGCCCCGATGGAAAACCCAAACCTTCCAGCCTCATGGTGCTGACCCATGTCCTCCAGCCCCACCCAGCGGGGACACGGTGCTATCCCACATCCTTCAGCCCCACCTAAGGGAACATGGCGCTGACCCACATCCTCCAGCCCCACCTAAGGGAACATGGCGCTGACCCACATCCTCCAGCCCTACCCAGAGAGGACACGGCGCTGACCCACATCTACTCCAGCCCCACCCAGCAAGGGACACAGCACTGGCCCACATCCTCCAGGCCCACCCAGGGGACACAGGGTACAGCCCCCACCAGGTGTATCATGACAAGTGTCAGGACACCTGCAGAGCAAGGAGTCGGGTGTGTAGACTCACATGAAGTGTGTAACAATATACAATTAACCACATTCTATGGAATCATGCAAGAATCCCTACATGTACATGAAATATGTATACATAGATATTAGAAATACACAAATACTACATGGATCCCTGAGGGAAAGGAAGTGGGATGGAAGGAGAAAGGAAGAAAAAGAGGCCTTGAAGTGGAAACCATATACAAATTGAAAAAAAAAATTTTTTAATTGGACATTTTTAAGAAGGTTGCTCTTTAGCCTGGAAAGAAAAATATTTTCGCCCTCATTCCAACGTCCAGATCAAATATTTGCTGACAATTCAGTTCTGTTGCGATCGGAGGCCCTGACTGGCCCTCCCGGAGAGGGGATGGTTTCCTCAAGATTCCGCCTAAACACTGAACTCTCAAGGAAGAAGAGATCTCAACAAACTATTAGCAAATTAGGGGGAAAAGAAATGCCCTTAGCGGGGCACCTGGGTGGCTCAGTGGATTAAGCCGCTGCCTTCGGCTCAGGTCATGATCTCAGGGTCCTGGGATCGAGTCCCGCATCGGGCTCTCATTTCAGCAGGGAGCCTGCTTCCCTCTCTCTCTCTGCCTGCCTCTCTGCCTGCTTGTGATCTCTCTCTCTGTCAGGTAAAATAAATAAAATCTTTAAAAAAAAAAAAATGCCCTTAGCTTGACAAACGCCCTCCACCACAAACCTAGAGCAAATCCGATGCTTCGTGGTAATGCTAGAAAAGTGTTTAGCAATCGGCATGACACAAAGATACCTACAGTCATGCTTTGTTTCCAATATTGTTCTAGAAATAAAAATAAAGCTTATGAAGACTTAAAAAGAAGACATGATCTCAGCAGCCCACGTGCCCGTGGCTGATGCATCCTTCCCATGTCTGGCTGTGGGGACCGGCTCGCAGTCGCGGCCACTGTGTGATCTCAGTGTGTCCGTGGCCACACTCCCCTCTGCGTTTTGTTTGGCTCCAACTGACAAACGTCTTTGGGGCATGTGCTTGGCTTTGCCACATTCCTGCTCAGCCTGCCCTCGAGGGGGTACTCGGCAGCCTGCCTCCCACCCCGCCCCGGGCCCACACAGGTCAGCGGAGGCTGCTGTCCTGGGGCGAGAGGACCTTGCCCCTCCACCGTTAGGTCGATCTCCCAGTGAGGCACCGACGTCTGCACCCAGCTCACGTGCGCCGTCCGGAGACATCCTCACGGGGAGGAGGAGGACGTGGGGATGCGGGCACTGACGGACCACCCACCCTCCTCCCTCCGGAGTTCTGCCCCAGCAGATGTTCGCTTCTCCCAGATAACCCCCAACCCTGGGGAGTGTCCACAGGGCTTTGGAGATGACCAGTTGGAATGAGCGATGTTCACCAGAATTCACTCCTGACTCCCTGCTTGAAAGCATGAAGCGAACATCTTAGATATCTTGGGTTCTGACCCAGATCAAAGGTGAAGACCATGTTGTGTTTGCGGGTCCACTGTCCTAGAGATCTAGGAAAGCCACAGAGGGCATTTGACATCTCGCTGCAACCGTGGCTGGGACAGTCAGTAGGCATCTGAGGCCAATGGTACGAGTTGCTGTGGATGAGTGGGTCGGGTGGGTGGGGTCCTGCTTCCTCGTGCTGGCAACACTCGCCATCCACTGCGTCTGTTGGAGCTTGAGAAAGGCTGGAGCTCTGGGAAGGCAGCTGGGACCCCGCTGGGTGCTGCCCCTGGAGTTCCTGGGCAGGGGAGTCCCTCACACCATCCCCAGCCCCCGATAGCCCCCAGCCCAGGACGGAGCAGAGGCCATGGCATTCGGGACAGAGGGGCCTAGCAAGCCCTGGATGAGGCAGGGAAGGGACAGCGGGTGGGTTTGCCGGAGACCTTCTGGCATCATGCCCGAGAGCACAAAGTGCTACTTCCCAGATGGGTCCCCATGAGAACTGCCCCGCCGTCATTTTTTAAAACAGCTGGCTGGAAGGCAAGCCAGCCCTGTGAGGCAGAGTGGGGCTCTGACTTGTGCAGAAATGACACAGCGTCCAACAAGGCCCTGCAATGAGGATGGCCGGATTGGCCTTGCAGGACAGGCGTGCAGAGCTGAAGCCCCACCTGACCAGAGGGCTCCAGCCCCATGGCGCCCGGCCACACGGCTGTCCGGACCTAGCTGTCCCTCATGCTCAGTTAGAAGGATCTCCCCTGTGGTGTGAAATGTCAGGGGCTGACCTCTGCCAATCTGAGGGCGAGAACCCAGAACAAGACAGATCTGATATTTAGACTTAGAGATATTTTCCCAATTAAAGAATGCCCACCTCCCACAGGCCCAGAGGCACTGGGCTCCGACCCCACACACACACACAGCTGCTGCCGGACTCGGTCCCCAGGTGCTAGGGAAAGCCATCGAAACCCCGAGAAGACCACCTAATTTTCCCCTGGGCTCTCAGAAGCCCTTGAAGGCATGAAAGACATGTCTGTTCCCTTGTGCTGGCCACCCCGGGCTCGCTGCGGCAGACAGTCTGGCCGCTAACCCTGCCCACACCTAGGGTCACAGGAGGAGAACATGTCCCACCTGCACTCCTGGCCCCTCCCCACGTGGGTCCCTCAGAGCAGAGACAACAGGACCCCTCCTCATTTCTTTTTTTTTTTTTTAAGATTTTATTTATTTATTTGACAGACACAGCAAAGGAGGGAACACAAGCAGGGGAAGTGGGAGAGGGAGAAGCAGGCTTCCCGCTAAGCAAGGACCCTGATGCTGGGCTCGATCTCAGGACTCTGGAATCATGACCCGAGCCAAAGGCAGACACTTAACAGACTGAGTCACCCAGGCTCACCCCCACCATTTCTGAGTCCCTGTACCAAAAGTGGCTTCACCCCTGCCCAGCCCCCACCCATGGATCCCCCTCAAAACCAGTTGATGTTCCCCAAACATCCCACTGTCACTGCCTTCACAGAGAATCCCCACCTCTCCCCCCACCACAAAAAAAAAAAAAAAAAAAAAATCCTTAAACCCAGACATTCCAATAACCTCTATTCATTCCAAAAACTTTGCCTGGTGCATTCCTTGCATTTCCCAAAACTTACTGCCAAGAAAATGTTAAGAGATATTTCGCATGCTGTGTGTCCTGACTGATCTTTCCAAGCAGTGATTTACACTGCTTTAAGGGACAGACGTCTGTCCAAAAGTGCACAACACACCAAAGTTTCAAGGACAAAGCAAGGGCACTGGGAAGTTCGCTCCCATAAAAGAACCCACTTCCCATTGCACACCGAGGTGGGTCTCGGGCTGGCCAGACCAAGGTGTGTAGGGTCCCCACCTTAGTGCACAGGTGCCCAAGGCAACACTCTGCCCTCCCATCTCCCACAGACACCCTATTACAGCAAATTCACATCACCTGAGTGAGCCCTGAGAAGCAGGAAGGGCAGCTGGATGGGGAGAGGGGTCCTGAGTCTGAGCTGGGCATTGATGTGCTCCCAGATGGAAAGAGGGAGAAAGAAGATCTTAGAAGGGAGCTCCCCTGCTCAGTGTGGTTCTCTCTGCACCCCACGGTTAGGACAGCCTCTAGGAGATGAGGATCACCACCCCCATCCCACCTGACCACCTCTGCCACACACCAGAACCCAAAGACAGCCATCCCAGCTCCCCCTGGGGTGACTGTCTTGTGTCAGGAGTAAGGGTGTGGGGACAGACCCTACACAGGATGGGAAGAGCTGGAGAATGTGCTGGGGCCAGCGGCGGAGTCTGGAGCCCACGGCCAGAGTGAAGCCAGACAAGGAGCCGGTAAGGGACGTTTTAGGGGTACAGGAAAACACTATGCAGGGGAACAGGGGAAAGGCCACAGTCACATGCCGGCGGGGCACCACAGCACGTTCAGAAGGACCTGGGGGCTTGGAGGGCATGAAGAGGAGGACATAGAACTAGGGTCTGGGTGGGGTTATGGAACCTCGGAACCCAGTTAGTAAATGGGCCCTGATTCCCAGCAGGAGTCCCAGGGCAGCCCCACAATGAGAAGCACCTGGAGCTGGTTGGTTAAAGCTCCTGGGTTCCTGCTCACCCAACATCAAGGAGGCATTGAGAGGCGACTCGGTGAATGAAGCTCTGCCTCCAGCACAGCTACATACTGGGGTCACGGGGCCCCCCAGACATGCCAAACATAGGAGAGGAGAGACAGGATCCTAATGAGTGGAAACAAAGGCTCACTGACCACAGTAGGCTTCTGGGACGTCCAGTGACCCGGTTCTCACATTCAGGGTCTGCATCCCAGGAGCCCCATGCCCAGCAGTCCTGGATAGAGGTCACCCCAAGCTGCCCGTGGTGTCTCCAGGCTCACGCCTTCCAGCCTGGGAGAGAGGAGGGTCAGGGAGAGATGCACCCCGTCCTGCTCCCAGGAAGCCCTCCCACACCTGTCCCTGTCACACAACCCATGGCTCTGTCCTGCACACCTTGGGGACATCTCGGGGCCGGGAAGATGCAGAGCTAACAGGCATGAGTGGGCCAGCCACAGAACCTCCTCCAGGGAACAAGACAAGCTCTGTAGTCCATGGACTGTGGGTCTGCTTCGTCCACTGTCCCCACTGAGGACAATCCTGGAAGAGGGCCCACGAGCACTCGGGTTGGAAGGACAGCTTGTGCGTCCACTGGGGTGCGGGTGCTGTCTCTGCACAAGGCCGGCACGTGGGCACATTGACGAGGTGTCAGGAATAACGGCCTGATGCGTGGGTGGTAACGAGGGGAGAACTGGCAGCAGAAACGGCCCTCGGATGACTCAAGAGGTGTTAGCAAACAGACACTCGAAGTAACGGACACAGAACCACAAACGTGAAAGAGACCACAGGTGTCAAGAAATGAAGGAATCCAAGAAAGTCATGAACCATGAGGAGTAATGGAACAGGGACTCCAGCACCGACAAGTAGAACAAATGGAAAAGAAAGCAGAATCAGTGGGTTTAACAGAAAATTTGCATGTCGGGTCATTAGAAAATCCCCACACAGAGCACAAAACAAAGACGAGGAGAACCAGGGACGGAGAAGCAGCGAGACTCAGCGGGTCTGATACATGGGGAACTGAAGTCTGGTGGGCGGGGAGGGAGGAGCAGCCACGTATGGGGAGGGAGATGCCTGAGAACATTCCAGAATCGATGGACAACACAGGCCCACAGATGCCGGGAGGCCAGTGGGCCCCACGGAGAAGAGACACCACAGCAGCCGTGCCGCCCACCCCGTGGTGAGAGCAGCTACAAGGACGAGCCTGCCAGCACAGGGCACGGCCCGCCCGCTCCCAGGCACCCATGAGACAGTCACCCAAATGTGCACACATTGGGGCCACATGGGAAGCCCCAGCAAGTTCCAGAGGATCTAAATTTAAAATTTAGAGCGTGTTTTCTGACCTCAGCAGAATCAAGTGAGAAATCAAGGATGATTTTAAAGTTACTGGAAAATCCTCAACTGTCTGGAATTCACCCCCTTTTAAACAATCAGAAGATCAGAGAACAAATCCCAGCAGAACGAGGGTGTGTTTTGAGATGAATGGTGCTAAAGAAAAGCCATGGGAACGGCGGGATGCAGGTGCATGAGGGCAGCTACCCTGGTGACATGTGTCTTTGAGCAGCAGCAAGGCCAAGGGCCAGGGCTGCAGCTGCGCAGAGACGCAAACCTGGAGGTGAGCACGCCCTGCGTACAGGGATGACAAAGGGGACACTCCGGTCACTGTGCTGCCTGCTCCTGGCTGCAGAACACCCCAGGACACCAGGCCCTCTCAGGGACAGTAAAGCTCCCAGAAGGGGGTCCCTGCATGGTCAGGAGCCAGAGCAGACCCAGCTTCCATTTCTCAGAAAGTTAAAAGAGCAGGAAATGCTGGACAGGGAAAGCCATCTGGAGTTTCCTTCCTCTTCTGAGTGCTGCGGTGACGGTCTGCAGTCTCTCCACCTACCATCCGCCCGTTCATGGGAGCAGCACACTGCTCTTCCTCCAGGAGACCCACACCTCCCTCCCCCGCCAGGATTCCTGGGACCCAGGCCCATGCAGCAACCCTGGGCAGGCACAGCAATGGGAGCAAGAATGGGACAGATACAGATCAGCCCCCAGACCCAATCCCAGACATGGTGTATAAACTGCCTGAAAGAGGAGGCTTCTGACTGAAGTTAAAGCTGGAAGGGACTGGTCCTAGGTGCCAGGAGCTGGCGGAACAAGGAAGCTTGCTAGCAGGTATTCTCATCGCAGAGAAGGCACAGCCAAGACATGGAGAGAAGCAGCCTGAGCACCTGGATCCAGCCCCTCCTGAAGCTGACATGATCCTTCAGCCTGCAGTGGTCAACCACCTGTCTCCCTTCAGTGACATTCCCTCTTGTTACTTTGTATCTGCCTGAGCTGGGCTTCTGCTGAGGCAAACACAGCATGCCATCAAGTTGCCGCTGCTCCAGATACTGGGAGCCTTGAGGGCAGGACAGTCCCTCCCCCCACAGCTTCAGAGCTTTGGCACAAAACCTCCTGATGGTCTTAGGCTTGTTTCTTCAAACACCCAGGGAGCTGTAAGCATTTAACAAATAGGCCCACTTATGAAGCAAGTCCAGAAGGTATGAGGCTGGCTGCCCAGGGTCCGAGGAGGAAGGGCAAGCTCAGGAGTGACAGGAGGGAGGGAGTGGGCCTCACATCATGCTGCTCGTCCCTTGTCCACCTGCTGCGAGCTCCTGAGTGACCACCAGGCTCAGCTCACACGGGTCCCCCTCCCACCGTGGACCCGGGCTATGCCCACCTGTGAGCTGGGCCACCTTCCTGGAGAGGCCAGGGGCTACTGGGGGGGCAGCTCCAGTGCACACAGAACATTTCACTAACACTTACCTTCCAAATTTTCAGCCCAAACAGCCCTAATGGGCAAATCCCCTGCAGGGTGAGCGGGGCACACTTGGTTCTCCACAGCAGGAGATTTAAAAGCTTGGGATGGGGTCCCTTGCTCCACCCACAGGGCTGTTGCTGAGAACTAAGAACCACACTCCTGAGCCGCTGCCACAGTGACTCAGCAACTTCCTGGCAACTACCGAGGACATCCCTTGCTTCTGCTTTTCCCTCCAGGCACCTTCTCTGTCCCCACAGAAATAAGGGACAGGCAGCCTCAGGAAGGAAACCCAAGCTGCATGGGCTGAGGACTCCGGAAGCTGCGTTTCCCCAAAATGCCACCTTCCCTTTGTGGATTTGGCCACAGGTTCTCAGAGCACCAAGAGGGCATCCCCTTTGTCCCCTGTCCCAGCCAAGGCTGGACGACACGGCTGTGCAGAAAGCCCTGGGAACCTAGCATTGGCTCTGCCCCCACGGCTTCAAGACAACAAAAACACCCCCACTGAATGAGCCCAGTGGGTCTCAGCCCGAGGCCAGCCATGTGTGAGGGTGATCCCGTTGCTCACAGAGGAGGTTGAGAAGCACAAGAATGCTATGAGCAATGCAGCATCTTACCTGCCGGGCTGAAGCACAGGGACATGCACATGTGTACAGCCACACGGAAACACAGACACGTGTGTGTGCACACACATGCACATACGCATGGAAATGCAGAGACACACATGCACGCGCACACATGTGCTCAGCCACATGGAAACACAGAGACATGCGTGCACACACATGCGCACAGACGCACAGGGACACACATGCACACACACGTGCACGCACAGCCAAACGGAAACACAGACACAGAGAGACAGGTGCACACACGTGCACTCATACACAGCCACATGGAAATGCAGAGACCCACGTGCGCACACACATGCACAGCCATACAAAAAACAGACACGTGCTCACACACCAGCAGATGCACACACTCCTCCAAGCCCACCATTCCACAGCCCACCACGGATCCCTGCCCAGGTCACTGGCAAGGTCATCCTGATGGCACCCTGGGATGACGGGTCCCAGCACCTCCGCCAGCCCCATGTGAGGCCCCAGGCGGATGTCCTCGCTGCCTCTCTCCATCCAGTCACAGCAGGTTAGGTCCCCCATGGAAGGGAAGCAAAGACCGTGGAGTTACCTGCCGGGGAGGGGCTGCTGGGCCCGCGGACTCTCTGTCACCAGGGTGGTAACATGGACACCAGGGGGCGTGCCGGCTCTGCAGGGACCGCACCCACAGAAGGGACCCAAACCAGCTCCCAGGGATCCTTCCCCCGCTGGGACACCCAGGTGCCCAGCACAGGCAGTGGGGTCCTCAGGGTCCTGACAACCCCATGCAGGTGTTGGTGGCCGGCTGAGCTGGGCAGAGACTGGGCCTCAGAGGCTCCCGCCAGCAGGAGCTTATTCTGTGCCGGAGCCCCTCCTTCGGGAGGGGAGCACATGTCCGCCTCTAATGACAGGAAAGAGATCCCCACCCCCGGCAAGACTAACCAACGGGGTTTCATCCCCAGAAAAGGAGTCTGGGGAGTGGAGTGAAGGCCAGGATGAGCCCTCAGCAGCTTGCAGCTCCAGCCCAAGGCACGCCTTCCCTTCTATGTTGCTGACTATTACTGGAACAGGGTCCCCAGGCATGGCTGGGAAGGTAGGCAGGTTCCCCAAGGTCTCCCAGTGGAGGCTGCCAGGGCGCCATTTCCCTGCACTCTGTCCTCCACAGGCACCCTGGGCTTTTCTCTGGCCTCCCACACGGGCCCCTGTCCCCATCTCAGCGGCAGACTCTGTACCTCCGCTACAGACAGACGGTCTACTCCGACACTCAGGCCATCTACTGACTGTCCTCCAAGGATGCAAGGCAGTTATCCCCTGAGTACGATTCAAACAACCCTTGTTTGCGGTGGAGCGTCTTGAGCAGATGATCGGTTTGGACTAATAATAACATCATCAGGCTTCCACGCTCCCATGCTGGCTTTTAACGACTTGCTCTGTTGGTAGACTGTAAATAAAAATAGAAATAAAATAGGCTGTTCTCAAGGAGAAAATTGCATTGATTTCCCTGTTTTACGCTTACTGGAAAATGTAGTCCAGATGGCCCAGGAATAAGTCAAAGACCGTGTGGACCATCTCGGAATGCCCCCCACCTGTTTCCTCTCTCCTGTGTCTCCCTGAGCTTCCGGAGGCAGGCGTCACCCCCGCACCTGTCAGGACTGTCCAGATCTCAGAAGAATGCCAGCTGCTGTGCACCTTGAAATGTATTTTCTGCTTCTGGTAAACTCATTGAATCCATATTTGCAAACACACAGCACAACCAAAGGCAGAAGTCAGACCTCATCGGGCTTGTCCACAGCCCCAGCTCCCAGAGCGGCTGTCAGTCAGCAGCAGCCCAGGCTGAGCAGCAGCCCCGAGAGAAACTGGAGGCTGGGGAAGAGGAGGGCATCCCCCTCTCTCTGACCCCTGGAGCACCTCCATGGGGCAGGAGCTGACCCCAGCCTCTGTCAGCCCCTCTCCCACTGGCCCGGCTATGCCCCTGGAATCCCAGTACAGCTGGGGCCCACATGTCAAGGGCTACCAGTCGTACCCCCCACCCTCCAGGCCCATGTGCCAGCGGACTGCCCTGCTCTGTGCCCCCACACACTGGAAGCCCCATCTCTCCCCTTGGCTCCCCAGACCCCAAGGTGGCTCCTGCCTCCTCAGGCTCTGATGCCGGGGTTACTTGTTGTGGTAAGAAGAACGGCCCCTCAGGAGTGTCCACACACCATTTCCTGCATGAACTGTGACCTCTAGTAAAACCTAGCTTGCAGCTGTGAACAAAGAGACATCATCCTGGATCGTCCAGGGCAGCAGAGAAGGAACCTCGGCTGGAGACAGAGGACTCGCAGCTCGAAGGGGAGTGATAAAACTCGAGGCGAGGAGCACTGCACCCACGCTGCTGGTTTGAAGGTGGAGGAACGCAGATAGCCCCAGAGTGGGGGGCATTGGTCAGCGAGGACGCGGGACCTCAGTCCCAGAGGCAGGGACTGAGCTCTGCGCACGCCTGAGTGAGCCTGTGGGCTTCTTCTCCGAGCTGTAGGCAGGAGCCCAGCCCACCCGACACACCACCTCGTCTGTGTGGGGCCCTCGGCATGGGGGCCAGCCCCCAGATGTTGTCCCAGAACGTGAGATGTCATAAGCTTGCAGCCTCGTGATATCTGTTACACGACATCCCCTGTGAGGCTCTTCCCATCTTCCAGTTACTCGATGGCCAACCCCTGCGCTAAGTCCAAATACATTTCAAATCCCTGGAGTGGTTTCTGTGTCCCCCTCCTCTCAGGGGGCTCTCCCCCACATGGTTCTAAGCTCAGCTTCCTGTCACTCACTGTGCCTTGTAGGTCCCCAAGCATTCAAAGCCTGTCTCCTTCTCTCCTGTGCCATCCGAGCCCCGACCCCGCGAGTCCCCATGTGTTCCTTGGCAGAGAGAAGTGTGAGCCCCTGCCCCATACCCACCCCGCCGAACTTCCGTGACTGGAGCTGTCCAGGCCAGGCCACCCCGCAGAACCAGCTAGCACTGAACTGGCCTCGAGAGGTTTTGTGCGGCTTTCGGTCCTACTAGAATTCTTCCATCAAATTAGTGATTAGTCAAGTGTTAGGACTTCTCACTTTCCCTGTAAAGCGTTGTGTCCTCAGAACTCGGATGTAGTCACACAGCCGATACCCTCGACGTGGGGGTCCAGCCATGACTGCGGGCTTACTCCGAGTGTGCTGATAGAGCACAGACACAGAACTCTAGCAAATGCACCTGCCTGGGGGCTGAACACGACTGTGGAAGAAAAGCTAACCAAGTCTTTAAGTGTGAAACAACCATACACCAAGTCACTGAATGGGGTAATTGTTACTAAAACAGTCATGCCTGGATCAAGGGAAACCACAACTCCAGTAATTTAGAGATCTTTGGTACAATAAGCACATCAGGAAATTGAACATACACATCCATCTAACTACCCACCCGCCCACCTAGCAACCCATCTCACTACCCACGCACCCACCTAACTACCCATTTCTCTATGCACCTACCTGCCTACCCACCCATCTGCCCGTCTGCTACCCACCTAGCCAATCATCCACCCACCTGCGTTTCTATGGACACACGTAAGAATAAGTCAAATGCAATAAAATGGTAATAGCTGGGGAACCTGAGTGAAGAGTTACAGGAATTACCTATACTATTTGGAGAAAATTTTCTGTAACTCCGTAATTATTTCAAAGTAAAATGATTTTTACTCACAGCCTCAAGCAAAGGGAGCTGTGCCCCATGGTATCTGTAGTGTGCAGACTCTGGTGGCTTTGGGGGACCATGGGAGAACAGAGCTGAGGGATGAGGCCAGAAGAACTGAGAGGAGCCTGAGCCTACAGCCCCCACACCTGCTGCTGACTATGAGGTTTCCGTGGCAGAGTAAGGCCGCCGTGGCAGCCCGTGTCCTCACTGCTCTTGGTGCTACAGTTTTTTCTCTCAGAGTGGATATTAGACACTCAGATTTCTCATGGACAAACACCCTTCTGTTGTCCCTTTAGGAAAGAAGGTGTGGTCTGTGGCCAGGATGGCAGTGAGCTGACAGCCTCCGGGGGGCAGGGGCCACACCAGACCCGGCCACTTCTGCTAGGCCAGCCCAGTTCCCGAGGGTCCATCAGGTCTGCACTGTGGTCTGAGGCTTTACTGCCCACCCCTTACTCACCGTCTTCTCGTCCCGCCTCGGCATCGGCTCCCAGAGGATCGGAGATGCCCTGTGCTGCACCCATGTTGCTCACACATCCATGCTTCACACTTGCTTTAAGCAACAAAGATGCATCAGCTCGGAACTCTCATGGGTAAGAATGTGAGAGGAGAAAATACACCCATGTTGGAACCTGCGCCGTGTTGAAGCAAAGGGCCAGCGGCCCTGTCGCCAAAGGGCAGAGCAGGGGCCTTGCTGCCAGACCGGGTATGTGGCCCCCACGACCCTGAGACACCTCAGCCCATCACACGAGGAACAGCGGGTCCTGCCATTGTGCATCCCCAAGTCCCGAGCAAGCCGTCCCACATGGTGGCCATGGGAGTAAGTATCCTTTAGGTGCTGTGGCAAACAGGACAGGCCCATGGGAGGCCAGAGGCTGAGTGATGGCGGTTCTGGACCCTTGTAAGGTACAAGGATTTCTCAAACATCAATTCATAAACAAATTTGGCAACCTGAAGGAATAGCAGACTTCCAGCCCTTCCATTAAGTGTTGTTTTTAGTCAGACTCGGCGTTCGGGACAGTGGCCTCCATCGCTCACAAGAGCACGGGGCTCGCTTCTGCAAAAAGTTGACTCTGTAAAGAGCTGGCTTCTTGGATAGAAAAGCCCTAGTTGTCTTTAGTGTGTTCTAATTTGCTGTTCATCCTCAGATCTACGGAATACAGGCGTAAGAAATGCAGTCGGCAAAACGTACCTGTATTTTCGCCAAATGAAGCCCGAAAGCATCAGCAGGCACACACGCCTGCCGGCAGCAGCCTGTGGCCACTCCATTCTCTTTCCGGAACCTCGCCGCTTCTCCCAGGACTGATGGTCCTGGCTGAGCTGGGGCAACAATTTGCAGCCTCAGCTTCCCTGTTAACTTTTTGTGTCTCCCTGGAGCCTTATCTTCATCCATCATTTCATTTTTCTGTTAAAAGCCAGCAGTATTAGGGGCACCTGGGTAGTTCAGTGGGTTAAAGCCTCTGCCTTTGGCTCAGGTCCTGGTCTCAGGGTCCTGGGATCGAGCCCCATATCGGGCTCTCTGCTCAGCAGGGACCCTGCTTCCCTACCCCCTTTCTCTGCCTGCCTCTCTGCCTACTTGTGATCTCTGTCTGTAAATAAATAAATAAAATCTTTAAAAAAAAAAGCCAGCCGTATTAGGAACAGTGAGTTTCGAGTATTGACACGAGGCATTATCAGGTCTCATCGCTGCCGAAGCTTCTGCGGCTGCTCACAGAGACCGTATTCCTCAGGGAGGCAGGAAGAACGTCCTGGGGACCTGGGGGTCCTCAGCAGGCAGACCCTGGGCAGCACAGCCGACGGTGGCCAGCAGGTAATCCAAGCAGTCAGCCCGCTGCCCCAAGTCCAGCTGCCTTTCCTCAGATTAAGACTGCTTTCGAGGGAGGTGACATTCAAACTCCAGCAGCTCCTTCCACGGCAGCCTCACAAGAAGCCTGTTGGCAGGGCTGGCCTAACCGTGAGGGGGTGGGCTGAGTGGGGACACCAGAGTCACCGGCTAAAGAGCTGCTACGACCCTTGAACCTTGAGCAACTTGACCATCACCCGGAACTTCCCGCGAGCTCATCAGTGTCTTGCACTGCTCAAGGGTGGCCGTGGCTGAGGACCCCACAGGGCAGCCCCGGATGCTCCACCCAGATTATAGGGCATGGGATGAAGGAATCGCCCCAGACCCTCCCCCCACGCAGGTGAGGGAAGGACTCCCGTCCCCAGATTTCCTGCAGTAGCCATCATGAAAATGACTCTACTCGGCTCAAGTTCAGTTCAAAATATCAACAAAATCATCCAAATTTCTCTCCAGGTTATCACTGTGCTTTTCCTGCCTGAAAGCCCAAGAGTCTGCAAGTCCAAGTTGGCCATTCGGCCCTGGCCAGGTACAGAGGGGCTCACGGGAGATGGGGTGCTGCACTGGGGACATTCGCCCCTCCCCCAGATGGCCCACACTTCACCAGCACAGTGTTTTCTCAGTCCCAGAAAGGGCTTCGGAGACAAGGCATCAAGAACAATCCCCTGGACCACTCCTAACCAGACAGCTGTCCCTGGATCCCTCCTAGGGCCACTCCACAGACTCTGAACACACCAGACCCCAAAAACTATTGGAAGGTGTCACTATGAGCAAGTGTCATCTACTCTGTTTCTAAGCAAACTTAGCATTTTGGGAGAGACTCCCCAAGTGAATCACCATGCACCAGGTTGAGCCCCTGGCTTGAGAGCCAGGACCCGAACCAAGAGATGACAGAGGGACCATAAAGAACCTGACCATGACTCTACTGTGGTGATTACCACAGAGCAAGTGTTGGCAGACATCCCAGCCCTGAGGACACAGTGATTCCTGGGCCATCCTCTCCCTGTCCAGCGTCCAAGGAGGCAGGGGACCATCCCCCACACCACCACACAGCCCATGTTGGAACCCAGTGCCCGGGTTAGTTACTGTGTCAGTGAGCCAGCACTCCCATCTCCCCAGGGAAGCCGCAAACACACCCAGAGCCCACCTTCAGCTGCACGGCACCCCACCTTGCCTGGTGCCGGGAGGCCTTCAGTAAGAGACATAGTCGTGGGGAAAACCACATAAGCACACCTGTCACTGTGTGTGCACACGTGTGTATACACACGTGCGTGTATGTAAGTGTGTGCGTGTGTGTGCACACACCTGCAGACGCACACACACAGCAGGCATCCATGCACCCTTTGCCCATGTCCCCACCCTCAGGTCCACACAGAGGCCATCAGCCTTGCCCTCCAGCGTCCCAGGGCCACAGGGAGAGGGTCGTGGTACCTGCCGCCCAGCGAGACAGACAGAGCCCTGCAGAGGACTCTCATGCACCTCAAAAAGGAGCAGAGGTGGATCCTGTCGGAAGGGAAAACTCGGGGCTTCCGGCTGGTTCATCTGGTGGAGCATTTGACTCCTGATCTCAGGGCTATGATTTCCAACCCCACACTGGGTGTACAGATTACTTAAAAATTAAAGAAACGTTGTTTCAGAAAACAACTCGGGTTGACTTCCATTATTTTTATCTTAGTGTTTAAAAATACATAAACATCAGGGGCGCCTGGGTGGCTCAGTGGGTTAAGCTGCTGCCTTCGGCTCAGGTCATGATCTCAGGGTCCTGGGATCGAGGCCCGCATCGGGCTCTCTGCTCAGCAGGGAGCCTGCTTGCCCATCTCTCTCTGCCTGCCTCTCTGTCTACTTGTGATCTCTCTCTGTCAAATAAATAAATAAAATCTTTAAAAAAATAAAAATAAAAATATATAAACATCAACCTAAATCTTTATCCTCCTAACAGTTTTGAAATGACAAAACCAAAACAGATTGACAACACAAATACAAGCAAATTTTTCAGAAAACAAATATCTGGTGTAATGACACTAATTCCGTGTGTTAGCAGAGAATGTTGGCTTGCAGAGGCCAGGGGAGTGTCCGCACCAAGGTCACCACCGTGCCATGGGGCTCCTGGGCGCAGGCCAGGATTCCCCGGCCATTGCTGTTGGTAAGCAGGTGTCTGGCCATCACTCAGCACAGGGGCAAGCCCGCTTTGCTCCCACCCAGCTCCGTGTTCCAGAACAATCCTGATGGAGAAGGGAAAGGTGCTCACACCCCAGACAGCTTGTGTCTGGTCCAACCTCCGCAGCCCACCATGGAGATAACAAGCTCCTCCCAGGGCAGGAGGTCCTGATCCCACCCGGAAACAGGAGGGACAACACCGTGCTTCGCTCTGAAGGAGAATGAGTCCCCACTTCACAGACTGAGTGGCCATCAGGGATTTTGAAGGGAAGGGGACAGGCATGGTGGGGAGCTGACTGGCAGGTTGCAAGAAGGCAGAGATACCTGGGAGCCCTCATAGCCCGTGCCTCCAGGAAGCCCTCCAGGGAGCCCTGCAGCAGACACCACCAGCAGAGGGAGCTTCGGAGTTCCCAGGAACAGGAAACTTGTCCCTCCTCATGCCCAGGGGTCACCTGTCCTCTGTGTCCAAGCTGCTAAGACAGTTCTGGCTCCAACCTGATAATATCAAGACATTTATAATTCCAGGCGTGGAGGACATAGCTCCCAGGTGAAAAGTTTTACAGCACCAAGCATCCAACTTCTCGTTTCCCGTGGTTGCTCCCCTACAATTTGTCTCTATTATTTCAAGAAAACAGAGCTCATCGTGGTCATAAATTCCAGACTCCAATATTGCAAGAACAGTGTATATTGATTGCTGAAACACAGTTCCTTATGAAAAACAAAATTTAATGCCCTCCATTAATATTTCATCAATCGTTTCAATGAGATTAAACACATTATTTTTAAGTAATCTAAATGTGCATACTAGTTACAACTTTCCACTAGCATGGGCTGTTTCATTTCGTGAAAATAACCCCCCACAAGCTGTAATAAAATCTGGTTTTTTGTTGTTGTTTTTTTTTTAAAGTTATTATTATTTTTTAAATTTTATTTATTTGACAGCAAGAGATCACAAGTAAGCAGAAAGTTAGGCGGAGAGAGAGGAGGAAGCAGGCTCCCTGCTGAGAAGAGAGCCCAATGCGGGGCTCGATCCCAGGACGCTGGGATCATGACCTGAGCCGAAGGTGGAGGCTTACCCCACTGAGCCCCCCAGGCGCCCTAAAATCTGGTTTTTGACACTGATTGAAACTGAATAGAGTTTGAAATCTTACAGGCAAAACACAGTAGTCACCCCATGGGCATTTGGGTTAAAGCTCTTTCTAAGGCACCCTGGAGATAGAGAAATAGTAAATCAAAAGAATTAAATCGGGTCCCTTAAATTTGCTATGGATTTCATCATACGGATCTAGTCAGCGGTCTCATGCTAAAAAGTCTCCAGGTTAACAAATCAACACGCGTAAGGAAGCCGATCTTACGGGAACATCACCTTTTGGAGGACGTCCTGATAACTAGCAGCGTAAACACCAAAGCACCTGGAAATCAGCCCTATGCTTGCCCATTCCATCGCATCACTAGGATGTCGGTGACGCTGGTTTTAAATCATGCCTGAAAAACTTTCTGGTTCTACTCCAACTTTGCAAATGAAGAAGACACATTCCAATCCGTGTTTAGGAATCTCATCTCAGGGGCTGCTGCTTTGCAAACTGACATTTGGCTCGTCTTTAGTAGAAAACCCGGGACAGCCATCTCCGCTCCGTGCTCAGCAGTGGCTTCTCTCGATACCCTGTCCCTTGAGTGTGGCCATGTGCTGGGCCCTGGGCTCCTGTGAACAGTGCTTTTGGGGATACGTCAGCAGCATCCGCAGATGACGTGCCCATGTCTGGCCACATAGATGCTGAGCAGGGGAAACGTGCGCTCACCTACCCCAGGCAGCTGCAGCCGGCTCCCGAAGCCGGCGACTCCAAGCCCCCAGCAGCGAGAATGCCCGGGCTCAGCCCAGCCCACTCAGCAGGTGTTCTGTCCCTCTTGTTGCAGCTGTGCTGTGGGCAGGCAGCGGTGTCCCATTTAGTCCTTATTCCCCAATGAGCAATGATGTGAGCCCTCTTTAACATCCACCAGTATTTGGATATTTTCTTTTGTAAAGTGTCTGTGCAGATATTTGAACAACTTTGCTACAGAGCTGTGTGTGTTTTATTGATTGATCTGCTGTCCTTTGTAAAGACTGGATGGAATCGCTTGATATATGTACGTTTGGAGAGAGGAGACGTGGCTTTATGAGTGCAGTGGGCTAACTCAGGAAACATGGGGCCGGCTGAACCTAACGCCAGGCCATCGTGAGCAGCAGAATCACACACAAGGGGTCCAGAGTGAGGCCCACGTCCACCTCCAGCTGGGCTCCATGTTGCTGCAGCCAACCTCCTCCACCCCAGCCTTGCGCCCATGCCTGAGGTGTGGGCACCTCGCAAAGACCACGGGGGTCGGAGTGCATCACCAGCACTCACGGCTCAGCCAGGCACGGGCGGCGGGACAGCACCTGCCACCACTCTGGCTTCTTTCCCCTCTATTTCTTATACCCGACCTAGGGAATGCACGTTCTAAAGATTACAAAGCAGTTTCTTGAGGACTTAGAAAGAGAGGGTAACACCGCGGAAGGGAGACAGAGGCACAGCATGGGACTCAAGCGGCACGGGCCCCCAGCCAGCCTCCCATCGGGCCCTCAGCAGGGTCGTGCTCATACAGAAATACACGTGTGCTGCTGGGAAGACTCATGGTAGCCACACGCTTGTCTCAAAAACTCCCGACGTCTGCTCAATTCTAAAGACTTCCGCAGCCGCAACACTGGGCACGAAGGCTGCACCGGGATTCTGTCATTCCTTTTGTACCTGAGACCTCTCAGTGCACATCTCCGGGGAAAGCCAGCCTCCCACGTGCTAGCCAGTCAGGACTTAGTCCAACGTCAGCCATGGGTCAGCAGAACAGAGCACAGAAGGAAGCAGGACAGGGACTGAGACGGCCACATGTGAGCTATCCTGAGACACGGGACCTTGGCAAGCCTCAGGGTCCCCAGAGCACAGGACAGTCTCCCCAGGGGAAGGGACATAGGAAAACCCTGGCCCTGGGGAGAGGCAGAAGGCCATGCTGGACCATTTAAGACCCTGCCTTTCCCCACACAAGACCCACCACCCTCCAAGGCAGAGGCTGCTGGGGGACAAGAGAGTCACTGAGAACCCTCATCCTCCAGGCCTGGAGACACAGGGTCTTCCTCAACTGAGGCTAGCCCCACTATGCCCACCCCAGCTTACAAACCACAGGAAACCCACAGCCCACTGCAGGGAGCAGAAAGCAGGGACCACCCCGAGGGGCAGGTGCACAGGAGGGCTGAACAGAGAGCTGCACCGGAGCCACCGGAGCCACCGGAGCCACGGAGGCTGGGCTGCCAAGAAGGCAACCAGCATGCACACGGCACCTGGCTCAGCTCTGGGCTCAGCTCTGGGCTCAGCTCCCAGCTAGCCCGACTGGCCCACTCCAGGGGTCCCACAGGAGACACACTGGGTGGATCCCAGGCTTCACCGACGTTTCCCTCAGCATCTCCCAGCCACACCAAAGTGCAATATGACTAAGGGGAAAAGGCAAACATGCCAGAAAGGAAAAATGTAAGAAATCTACGAGAATTCCCCAGAATTAATAAGTGAGTTCAGAGCAATTTTCATGATACAAGGCCAATGCGCAAAAATCAGGTGTGTGTCTACGTAAGGAGGGGGACCATGGGGGGACGGGATAGGAACAGGGTGGCTGGGCTGGCCCTGAGCGGGGCAGGGAGGAAAGGCAGCACCCTGCACCCCACCAGGCCGCACTAGAGTGTTTAGAGCAGAGGTCAGCAAACTGTGGCCCTCGGGGCACATCTGGCCCACAGCCTAGTTTTAGGGCCACCCTTTAGCTAAAATGTTTTTGCATTTTAAAGGGCTGAAAAAAGAAAAAACAAAAAACAAAAACAAACAAAAAAAAAAAAGTGTGTGACAGAGACCATATGCAGCGCCTACTGATTTTAAGTACTTGTTATCCAGATTGTGAAATGCCTGGCTTAGGGCTGCTCTGGCACTCTCTGGGGGAAAACGGAGGCTCCTTGACCATTTCCCAGAGGGAAAGCACCCCTGGCTGGACCATCATTCTGCTCCCGCCACAAACACCGGCTCGAAGCCAGCGCCCTTCCAGCGGCGCAAGCCTTCACATAGAGACCCCACGAATGGAAGCAGGGGGTCAGGCTATTACTGTCTCTGTCCCACCTCCAGTGACAGTGGGATTCCTCCATTCTCCCAATCTGTAGCCAGCAGCATGAGTTCCTTAACACCAGTAAGGGCTAAGGGAATGTTAGACACGTCTCTAGAAATACACGGCTCATTTCAATCTTCTTCTGAGACGATTAAAAATTTTCTTTTCCATCTTTACTTCAGATTTCTCACTCATTGTGGATAACAAAACGATAAGGTCTTCATCTCAGTCTGTAACGTAGTTAACTCTCCAGACGGAAGATAAATAACATCTTCAGTGAACATGGTGGGGGGGCGATTTTATCAGTTTCTCTATTTTAAAAATATCTGTATCATCCCAGGGAGACTGTTAATGCCAGACTCACAACATACCACAGAAGGAGTATCATCTGTTAAGACCTTCTTCCAACTCAACAGAATGTTCTGTGTCATAACCCAAACCGAAGTTAGTCACGGTCAAGAACAGTGTGTGTCTTTACTTGAAGATGGACACTGTCAGTTCTGCCTGTCAGAACAAATACAGTTTCTCCCGGCCCATGAAGTCAACAAACTATTTGAAGAAGGCTCTTCAAATAGTGCAAATAAACATGAAGGTCTCTCAGGTTCTTCAAACAACCTGCTCTTTTAAAAGTTAGCCTCAAAAATATATAAATTTTAAAAAGTAAAAAGTTAGCATCCATCAAAAAGGAAGGTTGCTTAAGACACAAAACCCCGTGGAATAAAACATTCCCACAAACAACAATGGGGAAGGGCCGGGACCGAGCAGGTAATCTGGGTTTTAAGCACACTTTACTAATTAGCTAAGCAAACCCAGCACAGTTCAAGTCACTCGAAAGACACTTGATGAGCAAAAGAAAAGGCAGGCCTGCCTGGCTAAGGGCACTGTGAGCAGGGCAAGTGGGAGACGGAGCAAACAGTAGGGATGCACAGCCCGGGAGGACCCTCGGTTCTGGGAGGACCCATGGTTCTGGGAGGACCCTCACCCCAGGAGTTCCAGGAAGTTCCAGGAAGCTCCACGGTTCCAGGAAGAGCGGATCCACCCGCAAAGGCCACCAGTTCAGTGCATTTGGTTTAGGATTCAAACAAATATATTGCTTGCAAATGGCAAGAAATCCTGCAGGTTTTAATTTGCCATTGACCTTCAGCCTTTTGTTACCCAGGACTCAGTTATGAAATTCCCATCTCTCCCTGAAGAATATGTAGCAGCCTCGTGGGGAGGAGGGTAAGCTCTTCACACCCTCAGCAACCAAGTGGTGGCTCCCTCGGTGCTCCCAAATGCAGGCAGTGGAAGCCTTTATTTATTCTCTGTGTCAATTATCTTCATACTCCAGTGGTCTTTATGGGCTTTGAGACAAGAGGGATTTATTCCATTTCAAGCTAACGTTTTGCATGTGTTTCTGTTGCTATGGAAGGAAAATTTTATCTGCCAATAGCACATTCTTAGGATGCTTAAATTGATGAGGAAATGCATAATTCCCATCTTGCAAAGTTTGAGTATTTGCACAACTAATCCATTCAGGGACTTACATAAGAACAAATACATTGTAATGCTCTGTGAGTAAGGTATGTTCCAAGGCAATAAGCACTTTAATAACACCATTAGATTAATTCCCATATTTAGAAGGTGAAACTATTGTTTAATTTCAGAGTCCACACTCTATAAATTGCCGACTTATTTTTTCTCATTATAAATTTTAAAAAGCATTGAAAAAGTAAATGGAACTTCAATTTTTAACTAAGGGGGATGACTTAATCTCTCACCATAAACAATGATAAAACCAAACAAAGTATATGGAAAATGTGCTTCCCAAGCGTGACCAACAATAGCATAGATGTGCGACTCCTTGCAGGAGACCATGAAGTGAGTCTCACAGGCTTGTAACCTCAACCAAGGAAGCAATGTCAGGATGACCGGCAGCGCCCAGAGACCTGAGGGGCAGGGGAGGTACCCTAGGGCCTGTGCAGGGACCTGGGGGGATGGTGAGGTGCCCTGGGGCTAGTGCAGAGGCCTGGGAGGGATGAGAAGATGCTCTGGGACAGGTGCAGGGAAGGGGGAAGGGGGGTTGGGGATATGCCCTGGGACCAATACAAAGACCTGGGGGGGGGGGGGGGGGTGGCGGCAGGGAGATGTCCTGCAGCAGATGGGGGTAAAAAGGAGATGCCTTGGGGCAGGTATGGAGACCTAGGGGGATATGTAAGAGCCTTGGGGCAGGTTTAGGGAGATTCACGGGCATGATTCTGGGGGGAAAAAAACTACATCTTAAAATTGCAAAAAAAGTAATACTACCAACCAGAGAGGCCTGGGTGGCTCAGTCGGTTAAGCGTCTGCCTTCAGCTCAGGATGATCCCAGTGTTCTGGGATGGAGTCCTGCATCAGGCTCCCTGCCCAGTGGGGAGCCTGCTTCTCCCTCTGCCCGCTGCTCCTCCTGCTTGTGTCCTCTCTCCCTCTGTCTCTCTGTCAATAAATAAATAAAATCTTTAAAAAAGAAAAAGAAAGAAAGAAAGAAAGAAAGAAAGAAAGAAAGAAAGAAAGAAAGAAAGAAAGAAAGAAAAGAAATACTGCTGACCTTAAATTCTATAACCATCAAAAAGTCCATCAAAAAAATAAAATGATGGGGTTATGGACATTGGGGAGGGTATGTGCTTTGGTGAGTGCTGTGAAGTGTGTAAACCTGGCGATTCACAGACCTGTACCCCTGGGGATAAAAATATATGTTTATAAAAAATAAAAAAATAAAATAAAATAAAATAACTTTCAGACCCAAAAAAAAAAAAAAAAAAGATAAATAAGTTGCAACAGATTCTTGTTACCAAAAAGGGAAAAAAAAAAAAGTTTGAGATAGACTTTCTGGCAAAAGGAAAAGTATACTGGATGGAAATTTGGGTCTACATAAAATCATGAGGAGTCCAGAAATAATAAATCAGTGATTAGACATAAAATACATTGTTCCCATGTTTTAATGTTTATACTCTTCAAAGGAAAAACAGTAACAATGTGTTGTCAGGTTTAAAATATAAACCTGAAGAACAGAGATGGAAAAAAAGTAAATCTAGGAGAAAACCATGTGATCTTCTCAATAAATACAGAAAAACTACAGACAAAATTCAACACTAATTTATATTTTTTAAATCTGAATATGAGAAAAATAAAGAAACTTCATCAACCTGATTAAAGGTAACTGCTTACGGGGTACCTGGTTGGCTCAGTAGTTAAGCGTCTGCCCTGGGGTCCTGGGATTGAGCCCCCTGCTCTGTGGGGAGCCTGCTTCTCCCTTCCCCAATCCCCTTGCTTGTGTTCCCTCTCTCGTTCCCTCTCTCTCTCTCTCTCTGTCAAATAAATAAATAAAATCTTTTTTTAAAAGATATCTACTTAAAACCTATGGCTAACATCATATTTCATGGTGAAACATAATTTTTCCCCTAATATCAAGAATCAGGCAAGGATACCATTCCTATCCCCGCTACTCAACAGTTCACTGGAGACCCCAGGCAGGAACCCCCGCCAAACACACTGCAATAAATCAAGAAAAAAATAATAATAATAAAAGAAGGACCTGGGTGGCTCAGTGGGTTAAAGCCTCTGCCTTCAGCTTAGATCATGATCCCAGAGTCCTGGGATTGAACCCCACATCGGGCTCTCTGCTCAGCGGGAAGCCTGCTTCCCTTCCTCTCTCTCTGCCTGCCTCTCTGCCCACTTGTGATCTCTGTCTGTCAAATAAATAAATAAAAATCTTTTTTAAAAAATAAATAAAGACACACACATTGGAAAGAAAAAGGTAAAATTTTATTTGAAAATGACACTATTCTCTATTAGAAAATCCTGAACGTGTCTTTAAAAGCTAAAAACAAACGAAGAGTAAGTATACCAAGGTCACGGGACTCAAGAGCAATGTACGGAACATCATTATATTTCTATATACTGGCAACAGATAACTGGAAGCTGGAGTTTTTGAAAACACAAAAGGTGCAGGGCATTTGTAACCCCAGGCTTGTATTCAGAGAATCCAAATACATTGTTCAGGGACGTTACAGAACATCCAGGTAATGAAAAGACGTCTGTGGCTTTCCAAGTGGAAAACAGAGCCAGCACCAAGCCAGGACCAGGTCACCTCTGGGACACAGGGGGGAGGCCATGTTGGGACACAGAGGAAGAGGTCACAGCTGGGACACGGAGCAGGAGGTCATCATGGGACACGGAGGGGGAGGTTATGATGGGACACAGAGGGAGAAGAGGTCACCGCTGGGACAGGAAAGGGGAGGTCACCACTGCAACATGGAGGGGGAGGTCATGATGGACCACAGGGGGAAGGTCACCACTAGGACGTGGAACAGGAAGTCATCATGGGACACAGAGGGGGAGGTCATGATGGGATACAGAGAGGTCACCTCTGGGACACGGATGGAGAGGTCACTGCTGGGACATGAAAAGGGAGGTCACCACTGGGAAACGGAGTGGGAGGTCATGATGGGACATGGAGGATGAAGTCATGATGGACCACGGAGGGGAAGTCACAGCTAGGACATGGAGCAGGAGGTTACCATGGGATATGGAGGGAGAGGTCATAACTGGACATGGAGGGAAGGTCATGATGGGACACGGAGGGGGAGGCCATGTTGGGACACAGAGGGGGGTGTCACCACTGGGACATGGAGGGGACATGGAGAGGGAGATCATGAGGAGACACAGAGGGGAGGTCATCCTGGGTCATGTGGCCTCAGAAAGAAAACACATTTCCAACTGAGCCTGGCTCAGGCCCAGCACTCAGCCCCTGCCCACCCCTTCTCCGGAGACTTGGAGACAAGGTGAGGATCTTCCAGGTGCCTCCTCCTCGTCCCCAGGAATGTCTCCATAAAGCAGAGAAGCACATGCAGCAGCAAAGACAGACATATTAGTGTACTAGAAAATTCCCTGAACCAGAGTGCCGTTCAGCTATCCAACCTAGGTCATCTGTCTTTGCTGCTGCAGATGTCTGGCACAGAAAAACTCTCAGAGCAAGATTTTCACATGCACGGAAATGATGTTCCCAAGATTCAACCCGGACGGTGGTTGGGGCTGACCTCTATGAGCAGGTGTCCCCAGCGCCCGTCTCTGACCAGGGTCGCCAGAATCCCTCCTCCCTCGTCATGACAGCCTTATCTTCAGACTCTTCCAGAAGTTCCCTGGAGCCACACACCCAGCTAAAAACTGCCTGACCTCAGAATGACCACACACATGGTCATTCACCTGTCATTCAGTGGTAAGAGCGTTCAGGGAACGCTGCTCACCCCACCTACCCACTGATTTCACAAAGAGCATCTGAAGGCTGTACAGGGAAAACCACATCTTATCTGAGCTACCAGAAACCTAGCTAGTCACTTGGGATAATAAATTAGGGGATGCCTGGGTGGCTTAGTCAGTGAAGCATCTGCCTTCGGCTCAGGTCATGACCCTGGAATCCTGGGATCCAGCCCCACACCAGGCTCCCTGCTCAGCGGGGAGTCTGTTCTACCACTCCCTCTGCTGCTCCCCCTGCTCATGCTCGCTCTCTGACATAAATAAATAAAGTGGATTTATCCATCCCTCATACCTTACAGTAAAAAAAAAAAAAAAAAAAATCCAAAAGCACCAAGGCTTACATGTCAGATTGAAAGTGTGAACATCCTCAAAGGAAACTCAGGAAAAGCATTTTTACTCTCAGAAGGAGGAAGGCATCACTCGCCATGAGACCTGTGCAAACCCCTGGAGAAGACAGGGAAGCCCCGGGCAGCACAAACACCGCACAGCTCGCCATCAGCAGGGTCACGGGCAAAGCCACCGATGGGACAGTTGGACAGCAAAGATCACAGGGGCAGGTGACTTGCCATCCAACTGTCTTAACGGTAGATACCACCGACACCACACTGAGAGACTTGGGGCCTTGCCGCCTCCAACCCCTGCCACACCACATTTCCATGACCAAGGGCCAGCACAGCGGGGACGAGGGTCTGCCTCCCCTGCCGGCTCCCTGCTCCATGCACTCCATACACACATGCACATGTGACCAGCACAGTGACCCAGAGGACCCGGGGGCATGGCGTAAGGGCCAGCGGTGCAGGGGTGTGGGCAATGCAGGCCTACAGAGGGTGCAGCAGGCTGTCTGGGAGGACAGGGCTCCCTGCAGGACCCCTGGGAATGGGCAGAGCCAGAGGCAGACACATCTTCTCAGCGTCAGGCCAGACAAACCCCCTGAGCACCTGATGCTTCATTGATTCTGGGGTCTCCTTCCCCGGCCCCTGCATGACCAGAAACACAGTTCTCCCTGCCCCAATTTCATCTGGAGCTTCTCACACCAGTGTGACCAGGAAGGAGATCCTGATTCCCAGGGCTCAGCCCCTGCAGACCTGCCTACACCTCCCGGGAAAACTCTCTGGGATTTTTGGTTTGCTCCATGCTCGGTTCTCCTGCTAAGTGTGTATCACAGTGAGATCCAGCTTATTTATTTGTCAGTTTATGGCAACTTAAAAGGGATGGGGGGCAGACTGCAGGGCTGGTAATGAGACATCTCTCCAACTTCTATAGGGTTCTATGTGCTTGATGGTTTTCTGTAGCAAGTAATAAAAAAATGAAAAAACATATATAAATGTGGATGTTCAAGACTGCCCCTTATGTTGCTTTTCTTTATGCCTTTGCTTCTTATTTTGATTTGTTTCACTTTGCTTATTCTAGATTCAAGCATGTTTCTATTTGTGATTAACAGGATGAGAAAGCAAGAGCTTATTCTCAAAATGGGGAATCGTGCATAAGGTGCCTTTCAGCTGCTATTTGTCAGAAACAGTGAACGATTTTTTTTAAAGATTTTATTTATCTATTTGACAGAGAGAGAGATCACAGTAGGCAGAGAGGCAGGCAGAGGGTGAGGGGAAGCAGGCTCCCCGCTGAGCAGAGAGCCTGATGCAGGACTCGATCCCAGGACCCTGAGATCATGACCCAAGCTGAAGGCAAAGGCTTAACCCACTGAGCCACCCAGGCGCCCCAGGATATGGGTTTTCTAAAGACAGTTTTGTCTCCTTTTGTGGGGCCAACAAGAGACACCACTCCTCAGAGCTGGGCTTTGAACCAGGGTCAGACGGAGATGGGGCACAAGAAGCTCAGCTCTGAACGGGGTCTGTAGGTCAGAACTTCCGCTGTGATCAGAAGCCCGGTGGTGAGGGCATGGAAGCCGTAGCCTCTGAGAGGAAGGAGTAAATGTCTTCCACCCCAATTGTGTTTTCCACATGGTCAGCACACTGATTCTGTGCTTGCATTACTATTCAGCATCCGTGATCACAATTTCCTCAAACATTAGTTTTTTGTTGTCGTTAGCACATTTTTCTGGTAACTTTGGCCAAACTGCTAAAGTGAGTTCGTTTCTAAGAATCTTCCAAGATCTTCCTTTTTTGGGGAAATTATTCATAGTAAGCATGTCCAATCAATAACCCACACTTGATTAACCAGCACTCAACCAAGAAAATCGGTTACTCAAAACCTAAAGGGCATTTACGTGAATTTTGTTGGATAGAGAGAGATGGATCAGTGGATGGATATTTGGGTGGATAGTTGGATGACAAATGTGCATATGGAGGGATGGATGGGTAATAGATGATGGGTGGATGGATGGAGGGTGGATGCATATATGGATGTGTGGATAGATGGGTGGATGGATGGTTGGAAGGACAGATGATAGATGGTTGGATGGATGGATGGATGGATGAGTGGTGGATGGATGGGTGGATGGATGGATGGACAGATGATAGATGGTTGGATGGATGGATGGATGGATGAGTGGTGGATGGATGGGTGGATGGATGGATGGACAGATGATAGATGGTTGGATGGATGGATGAATGGATGGAAGGACGGATGGATGGATGAAAGGATGGATGGGTGGATGGATGAGCAGAAATGGGTGAATGGATAAATAGAGGGGTAGTTGGGTGAAAGCATGGGCCGGTGAATGGACAGAGGAGTGGATACATGGCTAGGTAGAAGAGTGGGTGGGTAATCATATTCATGAAAGGACTTGCTTTGTGAGTCCTTGCATGGAGCAAATGGCTCTTTAAGCAACTGTCTTGACCTGTGTCTAAGTACCCTCTGTCCTCTGCATCCTGACAGGCTGGACGGTATTACTCTTCACCCCAAACCCATCCCAGAAGCACTCACCCACCCCCACGGCTGGAGAAGAACAGATCCTTAATAGGCTTGCATGCCCTTGAGCTCTACCTCTATTAAACTGTCCCTTCACACCTGGTAAAAGAAACCAGAGAAACCTGAAGACAACAAGTAAGGCAGAAAGCTCCAGGCTTTGAGGAAAGTTCTAATTCCTAACAGGGGGCAGAAGACTAAGTGGACTTGGTTGGCAGTTTTGAGGGAGTGACCCCTGGGGTCTCAGGTGTCACGTGGACAGACAGGCTGGCTGGGTCATGGAGAAACACCTGTAGAAGTTGGAGACTCTATCCACAAGGTGTGTGCCTGGGAGGTGGAGACCAGCCCCAGAGACGGAAGGCCAGAGCAGCCAGTGCTAGAAAGGCCTCGTGGAGAGTCCAGGGCTGCAGAAGCTGTGAGCCCATGGGATGGGGAGAGAACCCAGCTGGCCCCCAGTGTGACCCTTGACACAGGATGACCTTCCATGTCTGCTGTCACCCCCATCGGAGCCCTCACTCATAGGAATGTGGCATGGTGAGCTCCTGATTGCCGAGTCCATACTGATGAGTTAAACTGGGGACACTGAGACAGCCCAGCCACTCTGGGTGTACGTGCCCCCTTGATGGCCTTTGGCTGTTGCCCTGACTACTCTGTCTCTACATTTCTCCCCAGTTTTGTGGTGTAGGTGATAACTTGTCTCCCTCCCAGGAAAGAAAGTTTTGTACATTTTTTTTTCCTTTTTTTTAGTTGAGGTGCAATTTACACGACAGAGGTGAGCCATCTTGCAGTGGACAGATCAGTCAATCCCTGTGCTGTGCAAACACTGTTCCTGTCTCGCCCCAGGACATTTTCATGGCAGCAACAGCATGGGCTCCAGGGTTCTCTCCTTGGGGTTCTAGGCCCTGAGGCTCCTGGATACACTTGTAGGAGCAAGAACAGCTGCGCTCTCACCTGCGGAGGGAGATCTGGTGTCATGGAGACCCCACAGCAAGGGGCTTCAGAGAAGATGCTGAGTGCCTGGCATTGTGCGGGGTGGAGTGCAGGCAGAAGGCTTCCCAGGCCCCTGATGGTCCAGTCTACACTGCAGCAAACTGGACATTGAAACAGAAAAGGAAGACCCCATGCCTGGGGCCCACAAGTCTCATCGGGTGCTGGGCGGGAGCCCCTCTGGGAGCCTGGGCTGCTGGAGGGCCAGCTGGGGCACAGACGAGGCCTGAGAGGGCAAGGCAGGAGGGAAAGACACCCAGATGCCCTTCCTGGGCCTCCTGCACCGTCACTAGTCAATGCCCACTGAGCGACAGCATCACTCTGTCCAGTTCCCCTCTGCGTTTCCTGTCCATCCTCAGGCGGGTAGTAGGAGTTCCCAGCCTCCTCCTAATCACAGCCGGGGCTACGGGCTGAAGGTAATGCTGCAAACAGCAGGGTCAGGTACTGGAAACATGGGTGGGGAGGGAGGGGCTGTGGAGGAGGAGGAGGGGAGGGAGGGACACAGGCAGGGCCGCTGAGACCGCAGCCCCAGCCTTAGCACCTTCCGAGCTCCTCATGCGTCCACACAGGCAGATAAGCTCAGGGAAAACACACAGCATATCTTCACGCTTCACAGACTGGCTCTTCCCTGAACTGAAGGTCTGGAGTGTCGTTACTGTGCAACCACAAGGCTGGTGTTTAGGTGACTATCAGTCAGAAGATGTCACGGGCCCCAGGAACCAACCGTGTGTGGCGCGTCAGCGTGAGCCTGCAGCACCAACTCCTGTTAGAGACCCGCAAACGGCTTCCGTCCGCAAGGATGCACCTAGACGGGAGAACGTAGTGTGTCTTCAAGTCTTTTCTGTAACGCTGGGGCCTCGCCCCCTCGGCTGAGCTCACGTGTGTGCGTTGTAACGGAAAGCAGGTCAGTGACCGTGTCGGGAAGGGGGACTCTCAGCAGAGCAGGACGGACACACAGAGGGAGGACTACAGCCTGTAGACCTCCATCGGAGCTGGAAATTTCACCATGAGTCCCTCTGGGCTCTGCTAAAAGGGAAAGGAAGGGGACGGGCCAGCTCTGCCCACAGGCAAGGTCGGAACAGCGGCCACTGGGGAGCATGAGCTCCTCCACGTCCAGACCGTGGTCTCCAAGTGCCGCATCCCGCTCAGGAGAATCCGTCCTTGCAGAGGTCACAGGGTCTAAAGTCTGAGACCAGGATCCAGTAGGAGGGTCCTGAAAAGGTCATGTCACACCAGAAGTAGGCAGCTCGCGAACAGGACACAGAGGCCCTCGGGAGCCAAGCTACGGGCCACCAATGGGATTCCTCGCTCATGGAGCCAGAGTAACCCACCAGTATTTTGAGAAGTTGGTAAATCCAGGGCCAGAACAGAGCTCTTCCATGGCCAGGCCACAACCGTCCACGGCAGCTGACGCTCCCCAGAGGGACACTACCCGGGAGTCAAGCTCTAAAGACACGCACACTGCCACCACCGGCACGTGCTCCTGCCAGAATAAACAATCAATAAACTGCAGTCCAATCACAGCTCCACGTCCAGATACTGACTTTCAGGAAAACTGACAGAGAGAAGTGCAGTCAGCCACATCACACACACAAAATGTCAAGTCCACCCGTGAGAATTCCTCCACCCACCGCCTGCCCACCCCCCCGTGTAGGCGGTGAGGACAGAAGGGGGAAGGCGCCAGCGAGTGGACAGGGATGCGAGGCCCATGGCAGGGGCTTCAACTGGCTCCCGATTTAAGAAGAAACCTGAGGGTACTGACGTTTATGAGACCGTTGAAAATTTCAGTCCTTCGATACTGAGATGGGGTCTGAAATTGTACCACCCATGACCCTTTGTTTTCTGGGGAGACGGTGGTGCCGTGGTTTGTTTTGTAAAGGAGACCCCCCCGCCCAATATGCTACCTTGTTTTTCCCAGCTCCTCACCGCTCCCTGCAAGCATGGCCCAGGCTGTGTAGACACCGTTCCTCCCTGCAGATGTACGGTGCACACAACCCGGCACCTTCCATGTATGGCTTGGCAATGGGGCTCACCTTGGCCAAGGATGTTAGCAGAAAGGATGCTGTTGGAGGGGCTAGGCCTGTCCTCTCACGCTTTTCCTTCTGCTGAGCGAAGGACACACCCTGGTAGCCGCCAATCCCAGAAGACAGAGAAGCACAGGACTAGATCCGACTCGCGTCCCATGGAAACCAGGGCCACGCTCGAAGAGGCTCGCACTGGCCATCAGGGTGTCCTGTTTACGAGGCCTTCAGGGTAAAAACGACAGCATGGACTGTCCCCTGCTGAAATGACACGGTGCACTGAGGGCTCCAGCATGGACGCTGGCCAGGGCGTCCTGGCAGTGGGGTGACCATGAGGTGTTACCTGCTGGGGGCAGGCGGGAGGTGCGTGAGGGGCACGTGGCACCGCTCTCTCGTCATCAGAAAAGGTTGGAAACAAACCGCCCCAGGAAAAGGAGCAGTGGCTTGGCAGAGCATGTGCAGAGTCTGACCACACACAAGTGACCGGGTGGGAGAGGGACAGCGGCACACGGTGGGCCCCGCCGCCACCTGTGAGCCACGTCTGGGGAAGGAGAGCAGTGAGACTCTGACCTGGTGTCTGAGTTGGAAGCGCTGGTGGAGATTTGATGAGACAAATCGAAGATGATGACCTGTTTAACCTTGACACCGGTGGAGAATCCAGACGGTGCCATGAAAACTATCAAGGAAGGTCCTGGGGCCATGAGAAATGAGAAGAGGGGGTGCCTTCCCTCTGAGGCGCCTGGGACTTGCAGGGACAGGGAACAGGGCAGCACCCACAGGAGCAGGTACAGCCTGTGACACAGCTTCCCCGCACCTGCTTCTCTGTCCTCACCCCTGCTTCTCCTCCCTACCCCTGCTTCTCTGTCCCCTGCAGATGCCCAAAGACAGCACCTCCTACAGGAATTGACTGAGATGACCCCAGAATCATCTGATCGCACAAGCAATGATGCCCAGTACAGTGTGCCAGAGACCCCCGAGCCGCTGGCCAGGGAAGAGCCACAGGGCACCCTGCTACAGGTGGCACATGACCAAAAACTCAACAGCGACCCTACAGGGCCCCAGGAGGTGCAAAAAGAGAGATGCAGGGTCCCTGGTGGCCCCTCCCCTGGGCTGGGAAGAACTGGTGGGATTTTAGGCCTAGGTAAACGTGCCTGGAAAGCCTGGGTGTGTTGGGGACAAGGAAAGGAAGGTTGGGGAAAGGTGTATGAGCCACATTCACGCACCTTGTGTGACTACAGAGGCAGGACTAGGTTTTGAAGAAGGAGGATCTGAGCTCCCCAGAGGGAAGGACAACAAGCCGCGGTCCATGCACCCACGCCTCCATCAAAGACCCCCCCCCAAGCACAAATGCCCGGTGCGTAACCAGCAGGGACCACCCCAGAGAACCCGCCCTCCAGGCAGACTGCCTACTCTTCAGTCACAGACTTCGGAAGACAAACACCCCCCCTCCCAGTCCGGGGAAGCAGCGCTCACTTGCTCGTCCCCCAGGAGGGCATGAAACCTGCAGAAGAGAAAGTTGCCCAAGAGCCATTCACAAAGTCACTGTCAGCTCTGATGATGCCTGGGGAGGAATAACGAGCCAGAGCAGAGCCCAGGCCAGTAACAGGCAGGAGCTCTCGTCCCGAGGGCAGGCGCCCACCGTGCACCCACCGGAAGCAGCCCGGCCGTCAGCCGGCCGCCTGTGCAGACAGGCATGCGGGCGCGGCCACAGGCGCCTCTCCTGCAGACAGTGTGACAGTCCTCTAGGTCCTCACCCGGGTCAGTGTGAGGCTGTGAGGCAGTCCACGGGCTTCTAAAGACCCCAACCATACCTGTAGCCAAAAACGAACCCGCTCCCTTCCCGGGAAAGACACCCATCAGCAGCTGCCCAGAGGCAGCCACCTGGGTCACCTGCAGCCCTTTCCAGCAGGAACAGAGGGAAGAGGGACACTTTGTAGCAATCCAGTTGCTCAAGTCTTCATATCTAGAGATGGCCCTTTGGGACTACAAACTCCAGGGGAGCAGTTTGCTTAATGAGCGCGTGCCCTCGGGTGTGTGGGTGCCCTCGGGTATGCGGGTGTCCTCAGGAGGGCAGGTGCCCTCAGGTGAGACAAGGAAGCTGCGTTTGAGGCTTGCTGTTCTCTGACTATTTCAGGAAACCCAAGACCCCAGGCCATAGGAGAGCATAGGCCCCATGTGGCCCCTGGTGGTCACTGCCAAACTCCATGATGGATCCCACATCCACCTGGGCTCACCGATGCCCTGCCAACTGAAGCAGAAAGTATCTCTCGGTGGTGTTGTGGGTTTGCTCTGTTGGTATTTTTGAAGGTGGGGGGAGGGTCCCTCACGCAGGTGCCTGGGTTCTAGAGGAAGCAGGTACCTGTCCGCCGCGGCCTGTGCTGCAAACACAGTCGATAAGAAACTCCCCAGCCCCTGACATGCAGCAACCGGCTCTGACTTGGGGGTCCCTGCCTGCAGCCTCTTCCCGGGCAGGAGGAGCCTTGTCCCCTGTTGGCACTGTGTCCTCAGCGTCCATCCTGGGTCCCCAGAGGCAGGTCCCCCGAGTGAAAGGGCTGTCAGAACTCAGCTTCCTTGGAAGTCCCAAATTAGCAGAGGCACAGATGGAGCCGCAGCCCCTGGGACCCCCAGAAGCATTGAAGGGCGGGGCCAGATTTATGGTGTGAGGTGTGGTCAGAAGGAACGTTTCGGGCCCTGTCCCTAGGATAGGTCAGCTGTGCCCGTGACCCCACATCTGAGTGATCAAACACACCCCAACCATACCAGTTACACAAGGTGGTCCTGGGCCTGGGGAAGGCATGCCCTGTACCTCTATTTCTGGATTGACCCCTCGGTTGCTAAAAAGTAAGTTTTATTTTTTTACATTTGTAATTATGATTAGTTTGATAATAGGAAGTATTCAGTGAAGAAATTGTTGAATATTTTATTTATTTTCTCTTGGTTTAACTCTTCTTAAAATATTTTCTTCTCACTTTTTACCAACTTCATATATTCAGTGCTTTTTTAAAGTTTTTAACCCCCCCCCCCAAAAAAAAGAACTACAAAGCAATGGAGAGAGATCAGCGCTTTCAGAGAAAACCCAGCAAGGGCTTAGGATGCACCCTTTGCCCCCAGAGAGGCAAGCCCAGTGTGTGCCCAGCCCTTAGGCTGGAAAATCCAGATGTGAGAGGTGGGTACGGGAGGCTCTGTGGTAAGCTACAGCTCCAGGAGAGCCACCTCAGAGACGTCTTCCTCCGCCACCTCTTCTTTCCTTTTCTGGGAAGATTTCATGGAGAAAACGTTTCCCAGATGTTTAAGACATTCTGCGGGAATGTCCCGCTTGCTGGGAATCGGGCAGCAGCTGGCCCAGCATCACATCTGGGGTGTTCTGAGCAGCCCAGGTGGGTCCCAGACATGACAAGGACAAAACACCTGCTAATGGCAGTAGATTCCACTGGGCCCGAGGTCAACCCCACTCCGGGGACACTGTCCAGGTCTCTCCCTGGAGGAGTTGGCAGTCCCCCAGGGCATGCAGCAAAATGACGGTAGACGCCCAGACTCCACGGGCACCTGGCTGGCGCAGGCTTCGGCTCAGGTCATGGCCTTGGGGTTGTGGGATTGAGCCCCACATCTGGCTCTGCACTGAGCCTGGAGTCAGCTTGAGATTCTCTCTCTCCCTCTCCTGCTGCCGCTCCTCCAGCACTCTCTCGCTCTCTCTATTAAATAAATAAATAAATAAATAAATAAATACATCTTTTAAAACATTTCAAGAAGCTTAATCTCCAAATTTCATGAGGACAAAGTGAGAAGAAAAAAACTCAAGACCCCAGCACAGAACAAGGACTGTTCTGTGACCGATAGGCCAGTGACCAGCCAGTGACCCTGCAACCATAATTCCAGTGTACCTGGGTCCTTAGCCAGCCAGTGTGTCCCAGAGGCCCTGGACTTTGAGCCCACCCCCACCTTCACTGGCCCTGAGGGCCCAGGCTGCAGCTGCCTGGCTGGCAGTCCCCTTTTGTCCCCGTCATCAGGACACATGGTCTTCCCAACCCAAGGCTCTGGGTTTCCGTGCCAAGCTGGGAGGTCCAAGGCTCACTGTGGTCCCATGGCATCTGCTGTCCCTCCGCAGAGTCTGGCTCAGTCAGTGTTTGTGGCCACGCATTGACCACGTGGGGTGCCTTTAAAAATCCCTGCCTGGTGATTCACAGTTGGGGCACTGGCTCTGCCAAGGTGGCCGTAAGGGGTCACCCAGCAAGATGCTGCTCTCCCAAAGGGCTCAGGGTCTGTGAGGAAGCCAGAGACACCACTGTCAGATGCCAACTCATGTCCCCATGAAATAGAACTAAATAGTGGAGCTGACCCTGCCCAGCAGGACTGGGAGAGGGGGGACAGAAACCCCACCTAGCAGACAAGACCTGACGCGCTCTGTTGCTCCGGGCAGGACTGCCCTCCAGAGGCCCATACTTGGGGATGATGGAGCTGTTCCATGGCTCGTTCCTGGTGCAGGCTGTTCCCAGGGACACCCTTCCTCATTGCCGAGTCGTTTTCCCTTGCATGGAAGCACCAAGTCTGTGGGTCCTTTCAGCGGCTGGTGGCACTGTGTCCCACGTGAGGCGACTCACAGAGCCCCCTGGGGCGCTCACCTGTGCCCCTGTCTTCACTTCCCCAGGTCGGCCAAGAGTACACATGTACCCATATTTGGCAAATATCACCAGTGAATGGAAATAGGCTGTCCTAACTCCTCCCAACCCTGGCTCCCCCAGGCACCTCCTGGATGAGGGGCTCGTGCTCTGACTGCCCTCCCCCACCCACCCTGATGGGACCATTGGAAGCAGGAACCTGAGATGCTTTTCAGGCCAGGGAAGCCTTTCTCACTGTGGAGACCAAAGACCAAGAACGGGAGCCCTGGGAGAAGCTGCCCTCAACCCCGGGCTCTGGGTTTGATTCGATGTCTTCCTGACCCTCACGGGAGAGGCTCACAGAAGCCGGGTTCCGCATGCCCTGCCTCCTGGGGCCCATGGACAGCAGTCGTTCTGATTCAGAGACAAAGAGCCCCTGTTCAGTGGGATAGACACTGAGCACCAACATTTGGAAACCCAGACCCGGTACACATGGAGCCCAGGGAACCTGAAGACACTCCAGCCTGTTTCTCGGAGGGGAACCAGGTATCTGGGTCTCATCTAACCAGACAAGGAAACACGGCTCAGGCTTCTGTCACGTGTCCCCTTCACTATGCTCCTGCTGCAGAAAAGGGATTTAAATCCCTCAAACGAACTGCCGATTCCCGCGGTCTCATCCTCCCTGCGATGAGGTTTACTGCATAAACACTGAAAGCAAAATGCATCTACACTTTAAGACACATGCCTGTGGGTTCAACCCTTGCTTTGGGAATGTTTACAAGAGTTGTTTTCTCTCAAGAATGTTCCCTTGGCTTGTGGGGCATTTGCACAATTGCTTGAAAACAGGTCTGTCTCTCTCTCTCCCTCTGAAAAAGCTTCAACCAAACGCTCTCTTTCAGTCATGAATCAGGCTCTAGAGTTTAGACCAAGCCAGCTGATTAAACATCGGCCCAGACTCAGCATCCAATGGGACACTGCAGCCCCGGCTCTTGGCTGCAGACATGGGGTTGACCACCCACGCTGTGGGATGGAAGCCAAAAGGTCTCGCGGTGGTCAGGTCTGTCCACCGGTTGCAGACCGAGGCATCAGCCCCAGCCCCGGCATCAGCCGCTCCTCAGACCTGCCTCCCTGGGTGTTCCTGTCACCTGTCATGGGCCAGCATAGCCTGTACTGAGCCACAGTGGCCTCGCACGTGACCCTAACATTCCCAGAGCAGGCTGGCTGGCCCCAGCCAGGGCACGGCCTGTCTGGTGGGGTCTGGAAGACGAGAGGCTGGCTTGGCCGGTGGACTGTGCATTTGACATGGTTATTCATCCCAGGAAGAGGCGTGATGTCCCGCAGGGGACACTCTGGTCTTGCTGCCAGTGTGGCTCAATAGCGTCAAGCTTGGGGTTTCTGGAACTCTCCACTCCAGAGACAGCTGGGACCTTCCTGGCATCGGGGTCTGGGGGAGGTACCTGGACAGGTCCTCAGTTCCCAGCACACTCCATGTGGAGACCGAGGACAGCATCATGCATCTGCCCCCATCCCCGCCACAGACGCCTGCTCCTCAACCCACAGCCCTCCCACCGCTCCCACCAAACAGCACTCTCCCGCCCACCCTCCATCCCTGACTCAAGCCGGTGGGTGAAGACCGTGGCGTCCCTGCCCTACAGACTCAGCTAGATTTGTAGAGTGCCTGGCTAGCCACCGCGTCCCCAGCCTCTGCTCCGTATATCCTGGGGTCCGCGTAAGAGGCTCAGCTCAAGGGCCAACTCTGCACCCAGGGGACATCAGGAGGGCAGCCCTCCAGGTGCACATGCCGAGCTGCACACCCTCTCCAGGCCCCCACCTCAGGGTTCCAGAGTGCTGGTGTCTGGTGCTCCCTCCTCAAACCCAGGAATGTGGGTCTTTCTAAACCTCCTCAGCTGTGTGTGAGGACCCTTCTCCCACCCCAGGCCTCCCTGTGGTTGTGCGTCCCATCTCAGCAACCAGGACCCGCCTAGCAGGAAACCACAGTCTGTGCTTGGGTGTACCTCCCAGGGAAAAGCACATGTGTCCGACACCGTGATCCCTATTGCCCTCCATGCTGCTCCTTTAAGGGCCTGCCTGGTTTTGGGGTGCTGGAGGGACCCCACCGTCCTGACACCAAGGCCCCAGACTGCAGCCATTCACCTTCAGACAGTCACCTGACCCTGCTCCTCAGGACACAGAGGTTGCTCTTCTGGCTGTTTCTCTCCACCTGGCTCCTACGAGACCCCCACACACAACCCCCCGTCTCAGGAAAGCCAGCCTCCAACCGCATGGTGGGCGCTCCCCAAGGGGAGCTGACAGCCATACAGGCTTCCAGCATCTTCTTCAGAAAACGTGTTTCTTCTCATTTTTGAAAAACAAAAGAAAATCCTAGAACCAACAATGTGCTTTAAGCATTCCTCCTCCAGGCACCAGATACACCTGTGAGGCTGCAGCTCTCCGTGGAAACCTGGTCGCTGTAGCAGGCAAAGCACGCAGCCTGAAACCCTGGAGCCCAAGTCCTGTGTCCTGCAGAGATGCCTTCCCTGTGGCTACAAAGTGCATTTGTGCAGGGAAAGGTCAATGGCGCCAAGGTCAAGGGAGAGGGGCCCTACCCATGGAGAAAACAAGTACGGAAGGCTGAAACTCAGGAAACATGGGGTCTGGTCAGTTACCATGGTTACCTGCCACTGTCTCGGCTCTGGAACGTGACAGTGATGCCATCTCGGGGACCAGATGCCTTTGTCCCTGGAAGCAGCTTGGCCCCACTCTCATTCCGTCCCCAAGACCAAGCCTGTGCACGTGGGGAGCCACATGGGACCTCAGATGAGCACATCTCCTGATGTGCACTGCTGGTCCCACTGCAAGCTGGACTATGGAGGCAGATGCAGCATCCTTCCCTGAGTTCTCCAGATCCGGACTCCCAGCGCTTGGCTGAAAGGGGGTTTGTGGTGTGCAGTCTGTTTCCAGAGACAACGGTCACTTATAACCCTGCTCCGTCCTGCGGGACCCCAGCTCTCTGTCCTAGCGACTGTCTGAGCAAAAAGGGAAGAAACAGTGTGAGAAAAACAAAATCCATATGCATCCATCCAGGGCTGACCAAATGGCAACCCACCCAGCAAACGGCTAGGGCTCAGGGAGCTGTAGGGAATACAAGGCAGAAGGAACAGGACGAGGAAGCCAGACTGGCAAGTGACAGAGGTCTGGACAAGGCCTCCACTCCCTTTAGGGGACAGCCAGGACCCAGCAGGCAGATGACCCGACTGGGATAAGATTCTATCTCTGGGGGAGCCAAAACTGTAATTAGGTGAAGTCTGGATGGTGAGAAGGGGCTTTTCCGGGCCTGCTGTCTTGTTGTGAACAAGAGAGGAAAACGGGCCATGCAGCCCTGACATCCGTGAGTCATGAACGCAAGGGTCTCTTCCCACTGTCACAGCTGCAACCCCAATGCTGGGGAAGGGGCAGTCCCACGCTGGGAAGGTCACAGCCCAGATGGCAGGGCCCACAAGGGGCTAACCCCTGTGAGCCCCTGTTCCCACCCAGGACACCAGGAAGAGCAGAGAGTTGGAACAATAAAAAAATGGTCTCCATCTGAACAACGAGGCTGGCCCCTCGTCTACAGGGAAGCCATGTTCTGTGAGCCACACCAGCTGCTTTGATTCTGTGGCCCCATCATTGAGCCCCAACCACCTCCACTCTCCTCCCCACTTAAAACAGCAGTGACCCTGAACGCATATTTACACATCGGCCCAGTGATCACCCATGGCCAGAAGCAGCTGTCCCATGCCAACAGAGGTGAGCTGGCAGATGACAGCCGGTCCCACTGCCCAACAGCGGCACCACCAAGCACCCCGAGGGACCCCGCAGGTGCCTTGGGTGCAGGTCAGACACAGAGCTCCTCCCCAGGCCCAGGGACTCACAGGGAGCCCCGTGGGGAGCACACAGGCCCAGAACCAAGACCCAGCGCCAGCTGCCCCCAGGCTGCCCTGCACCTTTAATTCAGGCAAGCCATATTTTATTTAACTGTTTTTTAATCTTAAAGTGCATGGGAAGACAGTCGATACCACAGGGATTTACTCCCAAGTCCTGTGATCTTGCTCCCAGTGGCCAGGGCCCCATCCCACTCTCCCAGGATCAAGGCCCAGCACTAAGACCCCGGGCCGTCCACCAAGAAGTGAGGCACTGAAACAGCCCGGCATGCAGGAGAGTTCTAAGTACAAATTCACCACAGGGATATAAATAGCAAAACACCAAAACCCACCTAAATATCCAGCAATGTCTAGTGAATTCTAAACCTCCCCCACATCAAACACTGAGCAGTTAATGCATTTACCGAGAGTTTGAAACCACACAGAAGACTCCTGTGGCCCAGGGAAAGTAAGCTGTGAGATGAGGCGTGTGCCCTCCCCCACCGCCCCCTCCCCCACTCTCCCCCACCCTCCTCCTCCCCTCCTCCACCCTTCTACCCTCACTCTGTCCCCTTCTCTACCTCCTTCCCCTCCCCGCCTCCCCTCCCCCTCAGCTGTATTCTGAGGAATACAGGAGAGATGAACATCTTGCACTGGTGGGACCCAGGGGACACACAGACCCACACATGCAGACCTGGGTCCCACCCATGTGACCTGCAATGGCCATTGAGTCTGAATCTCTTTGCCGACAAAATCGGAATTCCATAAAAATATATGTGACAAACTTTTAAACAGCCTGTGTGGCACACCAATCCTGACACCACAAATCTGGTAAAATTAAGCTCTTCAATCTGCTTCGGCAGCCGCAGCCGGCCCGCAGAGCTCAGCACAGCATTTGAAATCACTCAGCAAACCCTTCCCAGACGCTGACTAAATCTGGTCACCAACACAACTCTGATTAAAGGAAAGGACCCCGAGTGGCTGCTGAGAAGGAGGAAAATGAAAGAATCCTACCACCAGGACCCGCAGTGACCCACGGTAACCTCGGGGGTCCAGGTGGGGTCAGGCTCAGCTGCCCCGTTACTGCCCAAGTCCTTGCCGCCTCCCCTTCACCAGCTGGAGAACCAAGAAGTCAGCCCATGGAGAGAGAGGGCACTAAACCAAGCAGCAGGGGCCTAGCCTGCTAGGCAGCCTGGGGCACAAATCCAGGGTCCCCAGGCCCCACCCCTCCTTTGCAGTAGAGTTCACCTCCCAGCCCCCCCGCAGCAGACCCCAGGCGGCCTGCCCACTCTGACCTCCTCTCCTGTTCCCACCATGAGGGTGTGCAGGACATGTCATGACTCTGTCCCTGGCTGGCCTGCTGAGCACACGGACACAGGATAGCCGGACTAGCCTGCCCTCACTTCCCCTGTGGCTGAGCTCAGAAGCATGGTCCAGCCCTGCCCTCTCAGTCTGGCCTGGCTCAGCTGCCACACCCTCCCCACTTCTGCCGGTTTATGGGAAATGAACCCAGGTCCGTGGCTGGTTTGTTACATGGCAGTAGCTAACAGACGTGTGTATAGTGAGTGTTAACTTCTCCTCTCCCACTGCCACCGGGTCACAGGTGGCTGTCTGACAAACACATCCTTGTCCTTTGTAGATCCATCCCTAGGGACCCAGGCTGGGCTTCCAGCCCAATAACAGCCCTCTTGCCTCTGGCTTCAGGACATCAGCCATATACCACCAGCCCGAGGCTCTCCTCCCAAACACAGGCCCCTCTGTTCTGGGAGAACACTGGAGGGGCGTCACGCACCCACAGCTGCACTCTGAGAAGCCAGTCGTGTAAATCACACAGAAGACTCACAATCAATGTGGTTTAGCACCTGTCAGTGTCCAGAATTCTTCAAAACCTCTCTGAAGCGGCTGAAATCCGCAGGCTTTCCTAAGATAACCTCCAACCTCTGTGCAGCCTGCCAAGTGGGCTGAAGCCGGTGTGGGGAGGACCCCCGGTCTTGCGACACTCAGTGGCTCAGACCTAAGTCCTCTCCCTTTCACACAGTTTGACATGAAAAGAATTTCACCAGGAAAATCTCCGCCTCCACCAGCCGCCCTGTCCTTTGTGTCTCTCAGAGTAGTCCCATGGGGTGACTGCTGTTAAATCAGTCTCGGTAAAGTCCCATGTCCTGGAGGGCAGCTCCGGTGCCAATGGGGACCCCCTGGGACTCCCTTCAGCGCCCTTACCACCCCAAAGCTCTGGGCCACGTGGCAACGGGGCTGTTCCCTCCAAGCAGTGGAAACACCGTTATTTTATGGTGGTGCTTGTGTGCTCCCCATTTCCAAGAAGACCCTTAGGGAGATTTTAACAGGCCACAAACGATTAAAATAGAAAATCAAAGCTGCAAGAGAAGGGGTCAGTGATGCGATAAACAGAAAAGAAACCCAGTGGGTGCCGTGGACCCCAGGCTGAGCACACGGCCAGCCTGTGGGCCGGGAGGGGCAGGGGCACCCCTCACTCACTGTTCTATTTGCCCAGCAAGGCTGGGGGGACGTACTGACGGGGGCTGCCCCTCTCTCCTCTGCACCGGGTCCTCACAGAATGGCAGCCCCACTCCAGAAGCCTGGCGGGAGGACCTGTGACTCCTTGCCACTGAAAGCCCCAGAGAAGCCCCTCCCATGGATGAACAGGCACTTGAAATTGTGTCTCAGCAACATTCCATTTACCTGAAGTGACGGCACGACCTTAGTGCTGCTCATAAACCCCAGGGTTCTAAGGGTTTGTTCTGATGTGTGCAGTGCTTTCGCAAAATCTGAAAAGGAGCTCTCTGTCACCCAATGCCCCAGCTTCTGTGGGCTGTTCTCTTTCCCCACGGGGTGGGGGGGTGGGGTGCGGTTTGAACCCGATCACAGCCCATCTCCCTTCAAGGGATGAACGTGTGTGATCGAGCCAGACAAGGAGAACGTTTGTGGATTTATGCTCTCTGCGCTCAGCGTTTATAGCCTTTCAGCCTGGAGGAGGCAGCTGGAAGGAAAGGGGGCAGCATTTCCCATAAACGTGTCCTGCTAAGAACTGCCGAAATGTGAAATCAGCAAAGCAGCAGCTTCAGGGTTTCTGCAGAGCAAGTGCTCCTCAGCGAATCCCCTGAGAGACACATCTTCGCTCTGGGGGCCTGACACATGACTCATTTCCCTTGTGATGCCATGTGGCCTTTCCGGTAAGCAGGCGATGCACCGTTCAGAGCTAAGATCTGTTCAGTCATTCCAACCACCCAACAGCCACTGCCCAGCAAGGGCCATCATGTGCCAGGCAGGGGGTGAATGCTGGGGACACAAGGGTCCCTGCTCTCAGGCACCCCAGCTAATGACCAGCAGGTAGAGAGTTGGAGGGACCCAGGGAGTGGCCCTGGGTTTTCAGAATCCACCCTTGTGGTTTACCTCCCAGTGTCCACACCCGTCCTGCTTTGCTATCAGCTGTGGACGCACTCTGCTCCCCACCAGGCATGTGCTCCTGGTGAGACACTGAGTCAAGAAGATCTCCCTAGGTCTGCTGGGACACACAGCCCTCTTCTCCACTGGCTTTGGACAAGGGGTGAACTGAGAGGCAAGAATACCTGAGAATGGTCAGAGAAAGGGGCAGAACCAAAACACCAGAAAGAAGCAAGCTGCTCCAGATGGCATTGAACCCCTGGATCCAACCGTACTTGAAGGTAGCCCATGCTAGAGTTTTTAGCTTTATGACCCAATGAATTCTTTCTCACTTGGCATTTTTGAGTCAGTTTTCTGTCCCATATGGACAAAGATCCTGACTTCTATTCCATTCCAAAGAGACTCTGTGTTTCTTTGATTCCAGCAATGTGGTGGTGGAGATACAGTGAGCCACGGGAAGCAAATCTCCCAGAGTCATGGGGCTTCAGGACCTACACCCACACTTCCCACGCTGAGGTGGGTACATCTGATGATATACTTTCTGGGGTCAGGGAATCCATGCAATTTTTGTAAATGCTGTGTGTTGTTCTTAGTGATGATCTGAAAGGACAAATAGCAACACTCCGGCTCATACCAGTGACGCTCAGCGTGGAAGGCAGACACCTGGTTTCATAGCCGAGTCCACAAGCGGGCAGATGGTCACATCCTCGCTGGTGGGCATGGGGGGCCCTCACAGGGCACTGTAAGAGCCAGGTATGCCTGCAGTGTGACTACAAGGAAGCAGACCCGTCTGGCCTCACTCGGCACAGAGGGGCCCTCAGAGGTACGCCCCGAGCTCACAGCCCACACGCCACCCAGCACTGAGCAGGGCAGGAAACATGAGACGGCAAAGCCTCCTCGGAAAAGTCATCTTCATTTCTCAGCACGACTTCGGGCGTGCACCATCCCATTGATTATCCCATCAATATGACCTGCCGGTCAGTAAAGCTATTGCAGATGAAAAATTACCACGGCCGTGATGAAGAGCCAGGTGACAAGTCGTCTGGGCAGAAATTCTCATATCCAGGTAGGACACCAAGAAAGCATAAAGAAGCCAAACACACTTGGGGTTAAATTCAGCATTGGAGTTTTGTTTCAGAAGAATGTCACCACACCTAAATCAGGGCTATTACTCGGACAGATTCTGTGGGGAATCTATAGCTCCATGTGGGGTTGCCTGGGTGGGTCAGTGGGTTAAGCCTCTGCCTTCAGCTGAAGTAGTGATCCCAGGGTCCTGGAATCGAGCTGACATCGGGCTTCCCGCTAAGCGGGAAGCCTGCCTCTCCCTCTCCCATTTCTCCTGCTTGTGTTCCCTCTCTCGCTGTGTCTTTCTCTGTCAAATAAATCAAATCTTTAAAAAAATAAAAAATAAAGCTCTGTTTGGTCAGTACAGTACATAGTACCTGTTGTTACTGTGCAGTGGAAAAGAGGTGAAAGAAATAGATATTTCTACACCTCCGTGTTTACAGACAACTTAGCAACATGAATAACATTGATACTTTTCCCTTCCCGCAGCCTATGCCCACTTCTACAACAAACCCCGTGGACTGGGCTTTAAACACACATTTACTGCTCACCGTTCTGGAGGCCGGATGTCCAAGATCAAGGTGCGGTCAAGGCTGCCTCCTGGGGCGGCCCCATCCTGGTTCAGGGCCATCAAGCTTCTTGCTGTGCCCTCCAGGAGAAGGGGTGAGGGAGATCTGTGAGGCTCCTACAAGGGCTCTAACCCCATCCTCGGGGCCCTACTGCACTTGCCATCACACTGGGGTCAAGATTTCAGCATACAAACTAGGGGGAGGGATCATAAATATTCAGACCATAACATGTGGGTTTAAGCAAAATCATGATAGTTTTGCAGGAAGGACCCTGAGTCCGAAATGTAGAGCAGTCTTCCCCCATCTCAGAGAGAGTCTGGGGCAGGGGGCCAGAGGGTGGCCAGCCACCCACCAGCTCGTCCATGTATTTCTAGCAGGGAAGGGAAGGCACTAACTGTAGCCCCATAGGACAAGGGGGCTGTGGCCCACACCCCGCTCCCTGCACCGCACTAACAGCACCATTTCCCAAGGATGCGTCCCACAATTCACCATGAGAGCCCACGCCTGGTGGAGTCGGTTAGGGCCCCTTGGCCTCCAGCTGTGACCTCAGGAAAGCAGCATCCGGAACGCAGGACCTCATACCGTTGGAGCCCAGTGCCGCACACCCAGCTTTGGAGAGCCTGCCAGTCCTGAAACTCCAGGGACAGGCATCTTCTGATTATAAGCCTGTCTTTCTCCCCATGAATCCCCACTTCTGGGCCCCCAAAGACAAATCAGAGAGAAAGATAACAGCAGCTAGTGCTGCTCCCATCATGACCAGCCATAAACACGGTCACGGGGTGACACCTTCGTCCTCAGGAAGCCACCACATTTAACCGCCTCGTAAGCTCACTGACACCCTTCAAAATGCAAGGGGTAAAAAGCAAACCAGTGGTGAAGGCGCTCCCGGCTTCTAGGTCACAGATGAACCTCGGGGGAGGGTGGGAAGCCTCTGTCTCTGTAATCGCCCCCCTCTCCATAATCTGCCCCCGGGGCCCACCCACCAGCCTCCACCCACTGGTTGGATTTAACCGGAATCTTCCAGGTTACAGAGCTCCGTGGTAGTCCCTGCCCCCCACCCCCTCCCACCTGTACCTCTGTCTGCTCCAATGCCCTCCAACCCCACCCGTTCCTACCCCCTCTACCTCTACTCCCTACCTCCCCCTCCCTCCCCCACTCCCTACTTCCCCACCCCCACCTCCATTCCCTATCCCCCCTCACCCCAACTCCTACACCCTCCCACCCCCACTCCCCACTTTCATCCCCAACCCACCTCTTCCCACCCCCTCCAACCCACCCCTATCCCTGACCCACCCACTAGCCCCACTCCCACCCCCTCCACCCCCACCCCCTACCCCTCCAGCCCATCCCCCTACCTCCAACAGTGTATCTTCAGGTTTTGACCAGGAAGCACAGGACCTCCACCCAGAAGGAGGTCCTGCTGCCACCACCCAGTTCAGCCAGCCAGCCTCATAACAGCCCTGGCCTCCCCCACCCTGCCCCCGGCCCAATCCAGGGGACATATGGCCCCAGGGGCAGAACCTGTGAGAGCCATCAAGGGACAGTTGAGCCCAGAAGGCCCAGGAGTGAATGCTGATTAGCGGGTGGCACAGCTATAAGCAATGACCACAGACTTGGTTATTAAAACCAGAGACCGGTTTTCTCACGGGGGCAAGGGCCAGTGTCGTCCACAAGGCCATGCTCCCGGGGGTTCTGGGACAGTCCGTCTCTCTCATGTGGGGCATTACCAGCAAGGGAGATGCCATCTACTCCTGGCTGCTCCCCTACATCTCGTGTCTCCTCTTCTTGGAAGGACATCCATTGCTGGATCTGGGGTCCACCCTTGGATTATGAATGACACCTACAAAGATCCTTTATCCAAGTAAGGCCACATTTTGAGCTTCCAGGTGGACCTAGACACCAGGGCACTGTTCATCCAACCAGAAACATCCAAGAAACAGAGGAGGAAATGGACCCTCACCTGCAGCTGCTCCCCACAAAGAAGAAGGCCACGGGGGTGTGCGTCCACTTGACAGCCCACCATCCCCAGGAACCATGCCCACACCTTCAATCCCTGCCCCCGACTGTCCTGCCCGCTGGGAGCTCAGCACTGTCACCCCTCCCACTGTGGCTGTGCGATCTCTGCTCTCGGACCCATACTGGGGGAGGGCACACGGCTGGCCTATTCCCACAAGCAGCCCCTTCAGCTGCTGTGTCTCCTGCCAGGAGGTCCCTACTGCCCCTGTGCGGCTCCTTGGGACCCCAGCCCGCCCAACACGCCCTAGCCCACTGCCTAAGCACATGGTACCCAGGGCTCCCAGTCTCCCCCGACCCCAGGAGAGGTTCCTTCCGTCCAGGGCACACCCTACTTTGCCCGCCGGGGCCAGTCCCAGCGCCCCCCACCAGGGCACCTCTCTCATGTTCCCAACGCCAGCCCCACACCGTCCTCGACACCCTCACACAACACCACACATGCCTGCCGACCACCAACATGAGCGCCTGCACAGTGGGGCAGGGTGGGGGGGGGGAGAGACACAATGAGGGCGGGACTTCACGTGCTGATGTCGGAGGGCTTTGCTCCTTCTTCCAACCTCACCTCCCTGTGCCTTGTTTTTGATCAATCAGCCTTCCCTAACCAAGCTCCTTCTCCATTAAAACGACCCCCTTCTGATCTCCAGACTCTTCAATGGCCTCCAGTGTTTTGGACTCTCCTACTGGAGCTGCAAAACTGAACAGGTGAAAACTGGCCCCTGTTGGCCCCCCAGGGGTCCATGAGATGGTGAGCCATAAACCCCCATTCCAGGGCTGGAGAGCACGAGGTTTCAGGAGGAGGCCAGTCTCAGGGTTATGAACGATTCACAGGAAGTTGGGATATGTCTAAGAGCTCATCGCATATGGGGAATGGTCAGCACTTCCAGGCCTCTCTTCCCATCAGATCTGGCAGGTTTACACGAGACTCGCCTCTGGACTGGAGGAAGGGGACCAGGAAACCAGACCCAGAATGTGAGGCACGGACTGTCCCCACTCCCAGCCGCGCGATCCGCGGATGGAAATCATGCCGTTTGCACAGGGAGGACCTCAGGCCCATGACGCTATGTGACCCAGGCGGGCGTGCACTGGGCGGCATGAGACACGCAGGAGGTCCTCTCTCCTTGTTTCTTATCACAAGGATTTTTATTTTGCTGTTGCGGTTATTTCTACCTCTGTTTGTTCCCCAGGAGCTTGAGCAGTTTTTTGTGTATCTTTCTGGAAATCTGCAGCTTTCCAAAGCAACTGGTGTAGCGTGCCCCCCTGCCAGGTGTCTTGGGGCCACTGGCCATGCGGACGCCCACCAAGGGAAGAGGAGGACGGCTGTGGGGTTCCCCAGCGGGTTTCAGGCTTCTCTTTGGGGTCATTACAAGTGGACCTGCCACGTCATTCACCATCTGGTCTTCGCATGAGTGGGCTCATCAAGTCCCCAGGAGGGAAATGCCCGCACCCAGGCAGGTGTGCACTCACCCTTGTAACGGACTGCCAAGCTGTCCTCTAGAGTTGTTCAGTCTTGCCTTCCTTCCCCCGCGTCCTGGCGGTGCTGGACGGGACCCACGCCTTCCACGTTAGCCACTGGGAGACACGTGTCATGGGTTTACAGTGCATGCCCCTAAGCACAAGGAGGGGAGCATCTCTGCGTGTGCTGCTGAACCCCTGTCCCTCCTTTGGTGAAGTGGCCGTCAGGCCTGGTGCCTGCTTTTTCACTCAGTTGTGGGACGTTTTCCTGTGTTCAGAACACAAGTCCTTCCTCAGATTCATGGTTTGCAAATGTGTTCTGCTCCTCTGTGGGGTGACTTTTCATGCTCTCCACAGTGTCTCTCAAAAAGCAGATTGGATTTAAGTCACATCTAGGGCCTTCGTTGTTTCTATATGATTGTGCTGTTTGGGGTCACTGCTGAGGAACTTTCCCCTGGCCCATAGTCACAGAGACTCTCTTTCCCCTCTGCTCTCCTCCAGCTGTGTTACACACTTAGTCGTGCAAGAGATGCACTGAGGAAGGGGGCTGGAGCCACGGGATGCTTGTGGGCCCAGCCTGGCTCTTCCCTTCCAGGCCCCCAGGGTTGAGGCAGGTAAGAGAAGGAGTCTGGACTCTGGCACACCCATCCATCTGTGTGACAGCACAAGGTGAGGCAGCCCCTGTGGCCCAGCCACCAACTTGTGGTCATCCAAGCCACCCACAGGGACACACAGTGTCTAAAATGAGCAATCAGGAATTCACACTGTTTCTGGATAACATGCACAATCAAGCTACTCTCACTTCAGCTTTAAAAAATGCACCCAGGTGGGGGCTTCTGGGTGCGCAGTTGGTTAAGAGTCAGGTCATGTTCCCAGGATCCTGGGGTATGGGCATTGAGCTGAGCCCTGAATCCAACGCCGCACTCAGCGGGGGTCTGTGGCTCCCTCTGCCCCTGCTTGCACACTCGCTCTTTCTTGATCTCTCTCTCTCACTCGCTCACTCTATTGCTCTCTCCCGCTCTCTCTCATTCCCTCCCACTCCCTCACTCCACCAAATAAATAACTCAAACTTTAAAGGAAATGCACGTGTGTGTGTTTGTCCAGGAAACCATGCCTTCCAGCTTTGGGATCGCATCTGTCCCCTGGCACCCGATCCACTGCTCACTCCAACAGAGCAGCAGGCTTCCAAAAACCCAGCGGAGGAGAACCGCTCCCGGGAGCAGCCTGTGCCGTTTGGAACAGGCTGACGGTGACGCCTGTCGGAGGGGAATACCCATGTTAGATGAAACGCTGGGTTCACTTGAATCAATTTGGCTTCTGATGCCCACGAGACCACATAGCGTGGTTGGCTTTTACAACACATCCTGCCAACTCAGCGGATCCTCAATAACACATTTTCCTTCCAAATTAAACATCTGTGTATAGCTTTTGTGGTTACATGGCCTGGGAACTTGTGAATAGCAGAATTGTTTCACCTTTTCCGGGTTGACATGGTCAGGTTGGCAGCTAGAAAGTGTCTGAAGTCAGCGGTCGGAACCTATTCCACTCCTCAAGAGAGCCGGCTGGGACATGCACACGGAAAGGCGTGTGCGCTCCCCGTGCTGCTCAACATAGGGCCTGCAGGCTCGGACCCCCACACCCCTGGACGCCGTCCCAGGAGCCCTGTTCTCCTGTGCCACCAGCTAGACTTCTCTCTGCCCCCATTCGTCAGGTCCAGATACACCGTTCTGTCCATGGCACTGCTAATTGTCATCACTGGTAACAACCATTGTCCAAACACAACACGCCGTTGACTGGCCTACCCCGGGGTCGTCTGGGCCGTGGGGGGTCGTGCGTGTGCCAAAGACAGGACTTGCTGGGCAGGCGTGCACATGTATGACTCTAGTATGTCGCACGTCAGGCTGTGTTCCGAGCATGGTACCAGCACCTGTGGTCCCTAGCAGCCCAGGACGCACCAGCCGCTCCCTGCTGACCACAGGCCAGCACAGACGCCGTGGGGCTAACTGTGGCCGCACTCCTCGTGGGGCCAGCGCTCCCGCCTACGCCCTTTGTTCTTCCTGTTTGTGACACGTTTGGAAGATCTGGCACCAGTTCTTCAAGTCTGTCACCTGCTGCTTCTGCTGGATTTGTGCCAGTCCTTCCCATGTTCTGCGCAGGGGCCTTTGCAGCCAGACTTCATACGTATCTTCAGTGTCCTCTCCCATCCCGCAAGGGCCCTTCAGGTTCTTTGTCTTTGGGTGGTTTTCCAGCCTGAGTTCTGGCTCCGGGCTCTGCACCTGCTCAGCTAGAACCAGGGTTCCTGAGCCCTAGGCTTTGTCCTTAAAGAAACGCTTCTGCCCTGACCGTGTGTGTGGCGGACTGAGGACATGCGTGGCCGCGTGGAGACAGGCAATCCGAGGACAAGCCCACCTTGGGAACTGATATCAGCCTGCTATGCGGAGCCTGGAGCTGTCCCTACATCCCCAAGTCCGGATAAGGAGTATTTCTATGTCTCCCCTTAGAAAGTAGTTCATTTACACACTGACAGTAGCTAATTGCATTTGGGAGGGCTTAGTGAAACTGAATCAGAATGAGAAATTAATAGATTAATACATTAATAGCTGAAAAAATCAGGGTCCAAGGAAAACAAAGGCAGAAAAAGTCAGCAGTTTCGAGTAGACAGTCGTCCTATTCGGTCCGGGGATGAAATTCAGATTATCTAGAATGATGTTAATATTCAGATTAATCACCAAAGTGCCAAAGCGTGGGCCCTAGGATGTTGATAGAATGTCCACAAAATAGATGTGGGTCCTATTATCAAATACAGCCAAGAAATGTAGGGTTGGATAGAAAGACAGGGGCTACCCAACCCCAGAACACTGCCAGCCAAGGATCGTAACTGAATCTATAAAACCCAGCATCCCTGCATGCAAAACCCTCTTCTGTGTGCTCTGTGGTGGGGTATGTGAGGCCAGGAACCCTTAGCCTGGCTACCAGAATCCAGGGACTCTAGTCCCCGGTCAGCACCAGCCAGCACTGGTCAGTTATATATCCCGACAAGGACCCAGAGTGTGGGGACGCAACCCCCTTGGACCGGCCATGCTCACAGTCACCCAGTGAGAGTGGGATCCAGGGATCCACAGCCTGTCCCAGCTGAGCCTGCTCCCATCACACCAGTGGCCTCCTACAACCCCTGGGCAGACTTAAAGCAACTACCAGAAAGCGCTAGAAAACCACCAAAAGCAGAAAGGAACTGGCAAGTCCCTGGTTGTTGGAGGAAGGCATGCACTGGACACATTTCTCTCTTTCAGGACATTTTGCCAGAGTGCAGCTGGACCCACAAAGGGAGACAAAACTGTCTTTAGAAAACCCACATCCTGGATTGCCTGGGTGGCTCAGTGGGTTAAGCCTCTGCCTTCAGCTCAGGTCATGATCTCAGAGTCCTGGGACCAAGCCCCGCATCGGGCTCTCTGCTCAGCAGGAATCCTGCTTCCCCTTCTCTCTCTACCTGCTTCTCTGCCTACTTGTGATCTGTCTGTCAAATAAATAAATAAAATCTTAAAAAAAAAAAAAAAAAAGAAAGAAAGAAAAAGAAAACCCACATCCAGCTGGTGCAAAGAGCCAGAGCATGGCTGGGTGGCTGTTGGGGTGGTGGGTCCCGGAGAGGAGAGCAAGCCCCAGGCCGGCTGCTGATCCCAAACACATGTCTGGGACTCCCAGCAGCCCTCAGGGACTGGTCAGGGACCCAGGAACTCAGAGCTGGGAATTTACCTAAGTAACCTGATTCAACAAAAACACACCGTCCAAAAGTCCAGGACATAATACACAGTCACACACACGGGAATGGGGAGCTGGGACCAGTCATCCTTGCAAAAGCAGTGAGCCCAGCCCGCCCCATGGGCCAGATGTCCAAGACAGCAGACTCAGGTTCTGAAGGGCGGTTAGAATTTGCTCATTTTGCATGAAAAGAAACAAAATTTCAATCACAATGAAAACGACAGTCAGTGATCTATTAGAATTTCAGAACCCAGAAACATGGAGTCCTACAGGCACAGAGCGGATCTCGGGTGACAGAAGCACGAGGCACGAGAATCCAGCTGGCCCAGGATAAGGGGGGCTGCACGGAGCGGCATAGGGTGCGGCCTGTGTGGTTGGAGCCACAGATGGAGAGGACACAGGAGGGACACGCCCGAGTCAGCAATGCTGGTGACTGGCACCCTCCACCCCAGGGCACAGACAGCCAGCCCAGCGCTCATGGAGGAGAAACGGGAGGCCCAGCCCTCCCGGTGGGAATTAGCCGGGGCTTTGCCAGCAAGTTCCCTGTGTGATGAGAGGTGGCTGTGCGATACCTCCTGCACAGTGTCCCCCAGCCACATGGAAACGTCGAGCCCACGCACCTGCCATGGGGAGAAACTCAGCACCTGCTGCTGCCCCTCGGAACAATTTGTTACTTAAGCTGTAACCCCTGGAGGATTTTACTAGTTGACAAGCACATTTAGATATGGCCTTAAGAAATACATATACTTGGAAAACCCAAAAGACTCCTCTCCAAAACTGCTAGAACTTGTACAGGAATTCAGTAAAGTGTCAGGATATAAAATCAATGCACAGAAATCAGTTGCATTTCTCTACACCAACAACAAGACAGAAGAAAGAGAAATTAAGGAGTCAATCCCATTTACAATTGCACCTCAAACCATAAGATACCTAGGAATAAACCTAACCAAAGTGGCACAGAATCTATACTCAGAAAACTATAAAGTACTCATGAAAGAAATTGAGGAAGACACAAAGAAATGGAAAAATGTTCCATGCTCCTGGATTGGAAGAATAAATATTGTGAAAATGTCTATGCTACCTAAAGCAATCTACACATTTAATGCAATTCCTATCAAAATACCATCCATCTTTTTCAAAGAAATGGAAAAAATAATTCTAAAATTTATATGGAACCAGAAAAGACCTTGAATAGCCAAAGGGATATTGAAAAAGAAAGCCAACGTTGGTGGCATCACAATTCCGGACTTCAAGCTCTATTACAAAGCTGTCATCATCAAGACAGCATGGTACTGGCACAAAAACAGACACATAGATCAATGGAACAGAATAGAGAGCCCAGAAATAGACCCTCAACTCTATGGTCAACTAATTTTCGACAAAGCAGGAAAGGATGTCCAATGGAAAAAAGACAGCCTCTTCAATAAATGGTGTTGGGAAAATTGGACAGCCACATGCAGAAAAATGAAATTGGACCATTTCCTTACACCACACACAAAAAATGGATGAAGGACCTCAATGTGAGAAAGGAATCCATCAAAATCCTTGAGGAGAGCACAGGCAGCAACCTCTTTGACCTCTGCCACAGCAACATCTTCCTAGGAACAACGCCAAAGGCAAGGGAAGCAAGGGCAAAAATGAACTATTGGGATTTTATCAAGATCAAAAGCTTTTGCACAGCAAAGGAAACAGTTAACAAAATCAAAAGACAACTGACAGAATGGGAGAAGATATTTGCAAACGACATATCAGATAAAGGACTAGTGTCCAAAATCTATAAAGAACTTAGCAAACTCAACACCCAAAGAACAAATAATCCAATCAAGAAATGGGCAGAGGACATGAACAGACATTTCTGCAAAGAAGACATCCAGATGGCCAACAGACACATGAAAAAGTGCTCCATATCACTTGGCATCAGGGAAATACAAATCAAAACCACAATGAGATATCACCTCACACCAGTCAGAATGGCTAAAATCAACAAGTCAGGAAATGACAGATGCTGGCGAGGATGCGGAGAAAGGAGAACCCTCCTACACTCTTGGTGGGAATGCAAGCTGGTGCAACCACTCTGGAAAACAGCATGGAGGTTCCTCAAAATGTTGAAAATAGAACTGCCCTATCACCCAGCAATTGCACTACTGGGTATTTACCCTAAAGATACAAACGTAGTGATCCAAAGGGGCACGTGCACCCGAATGTTTATAGCAGCAATGTCCACAATAGCCAAACTATGGAAAGAACCTAGATGTCCATCAACAGATGAATGGATCAAGAAGATGTGGTATATATACACAATGCAATACTATGCAGCCATCAAAAGAAATGAAATCTTGCCATTTGCAACAACATGGATGGAACTAGAGCGTATCATGCTTAGCGAAATAAGTCAAGCAGAGAAAGACAACTATCATATGATCTCCCTGATATGAGGAAGTGGTGATGCAACATGGGGGCTTAAGTGGGTAGGAGAAGAATCAATGAAACAAGATGGGATTGGGAGGGAGACAAACCATAAGTGACTCTTAATCTCACAAAACAAACTGAGGGTTGCTGGGGGGAGGGGGGTTGGGAGAAGGGGGATGGGGTTATGGACATTGGGGAGGGTATGTGCTTTGGTGAGTGCTGTGAAGTGTGTAAACCTGGCGATTCACAGACCTGTACCCCGGGGATAAAAATATGTTTATAAAAAATAAAATATTTAAAAAAAAAAAAAGAAATACATATACTGACAACAGGTCTTTGGGGAGAAGGACGATGTACAACCGTGAAGCTGGGCAGCTGAGGATGCCCGGCTCGCTCAGGGCGGAAGGCCGCCCCTTCACAGAAGCCGGGCAGCAGGGAACGCCCGGCCCGCCTAGGGCGGAACGCTGCCTGCTTCAGGGAAGCCGAGCACCCGGGAACGCCCGGTCAGCTCAGGGTGGAACGAAAACCGCCTGCTTCCCTTTTTCGTGATCGCTCCTTTCTCTTCCCAGAAGTGCTCGTTGTTAGTTAGATGAGTCCTTTGAATGTGCTTGGTTAACTATAAACCTTACCCTCCTCCTTGCTGACCAGCAAGACGTGACTAACGTTTGACCTTCATCAGTCCTTCTGTTGGCTATTGTTTTCTATCCAATAAAAGTGAGACTGTGGAGTGGCTCCTGGCAGCAGTCCTTTTCGACTGTTGTACCCTGCTCCCAGTTTTTTGCAGTTGACTTGTTTGTGTCTAATTCTTCTCTCATTGCCGAATGGAAGCGGCAGCACCCAGCGAGGCATCTGCAAGTGTGTGGAGCCCTCCAGGGACAGAGCAGATAGCAGGCCTTCCAGGGACCCGGGGACCCTGCCTGGAGCACCCACAAGCCCCGTCAGCCCTGGGCTGGTCCACGCTTGTGCTCAGCAGCTGCTCGTTCCAGCTGGCCCTGATTCCTGGCCAAGCCCCACGCCACCTCAGCTCCCAGATCTGTTCCCTCCTCTTGGAGCCCAAGCTTTGAGGTGAGCTGCTGTGCCCAGGTAGTCAGTCTGGGCCCTTCCTCTGTAGGGGCCACTGGCCTTCACCCGGCCCCAGGAGCTGAGCCCCTCTCTCCCACCCCAGCCCCTCCCCTGCCTCCATGCCTGTGCAGTGGGCCCCACAGTATCTGGGTGCAAGCCCTCAGATGGCCCCCGGCCTCAGAGTCATGGGAAACACAGCAGAGGTGTCTCCCCTTGCAGGAGGATGCCCCCAGTGTGAACTGGGGGTCATCACCGGGCGGGATCCTCCTGCCCACCAGCTGGGAGTTGGCTCACGCCCTCCAGACCCAGGAATAGTCAGGAGCATCCTCCGGGACTGTGCTTGCTTCCTGCAGTGGCCATGACAGCTGTGACCACAAACGGTGGTTTCAAACACCAGAAATTTATCGTCTTAGGTAAGACCACAGAATCCCGAGCTCAGGCGCAAGCAGGGCAGAGCCCCTCTGAGGATGAGAATGTGTCCCAGGCTTCCCGGCTGCTGGTTCTTGTCCTTTCCAAAAACGTGGACACGAGGGCACCTGGGTGGCTTAGTGGTTTAAGCCTCTGCCTTCAGCTCAGTTCATGATCTCAGTTCACGATCCTGGGATGGAGTACCACATCGGGATCTCTGCACGGCAGGGAGCCTGCTTCCCCCTCTCTCTGCCTGCCTCTCTGCCTACTTGTGATCTCACGCACTCTGTCAAATAAATAAAATCTTCAAAAAAAAAAAAAAAAGTGGACACAACATCTCCACTTGCCTCTCATGTAAACCCACAGTCCTTACTCCCCTTGTGCCCAAAGCCGCCTCCCAGTACACCTCTGGGGAAAAGGTGGCCACTTCTGTTGGATGCAGGATGTTCAGAGCATAGGGAGAGCCAGAGCGCCCCCAGATTTCAGGGTGCAGCCTCCGCCCTGTGGTGGCAGAGAGGCCACTGAATGGGGAAACAGTCTGAGCAGAGGGCGCCCCAGGAGCCGAGCCAGGCAGCCCCTGTAAACCCACCCCTGCCGCCAAGATCCGGACTCTGGTGGGCTTCATCCCTGGTACTCCTGCCAGGGAGACTTGGGAGGAGGAATACAGTTTTTGAAATACATTTGGGGGAAAATGACCAGATTTAAAGAAAAATAACATCAAGCAAACCAGGGCGTCTCAGCAAAGATATTAGGAAGCCCCAGCTTGTGGAACAAGGCACCTGGCGATCCGGGTCAGCAGCGGGCGAGCAGGACTGGCCCCACGGGGCAAGGGGCAGACCCGCATCAGGGGGGCGCCTCTCAGTGCCAGCCACGCAGACATTTGAGAGAGAGGCTCCAACCCCACTTTGAGTCATAGCCAAACACACAAATGTGCGTGTGCACACCCCCCTTGTTTCTCCTGGCCAGGGTCGGCACTCAGCCAGAACCATCGGTCATGACCCCCTACGGACCGCAGCTGGGGAGGGCTCCCTGAGCAGGGATGAAGGGTCGCTGCAGGCCTGGTGTGCACGACTGGTGTGCTGCTCAGCGAGAACTCAGAAACCCCAGAAGGAGGGGCTCGTACTTCAGCACCACAGTCAGTGAACCGGGAAGAGAAGAGGCGGCCGGGCGAGCCTCACAGGCTCCCAAACCTGGCACCTGAGCCACGTGTTCCTGCTGGCCTGGAAAAAATAAAGCATCCAGGAAAAATGGACTTGACAGGTGGTTCTGGTCAGGAAACTGATAACAAAAACTCACCTCCCCACCCCCACCCCCAACACCCATGGTTTGTGAGCTGCCTGGCGTCTGTGCATCCATCTGTTCTCTCCTGGCCATCCTGGCCCAGCACAGCAAGAGGGGACTGGCCTGGAGCTCCTGATCATCTCCAGGCAGGGGGTTTGTCTCCTTCTGGAACCCAAGTCCCCCACAGTTCCTGCGGGCTCCCAGAGCTCCCCGTGCCTGTTGTGCCTGGCCCTCCTGCAGCTGGCTGGCTCGGTGACTTGAAGTTAATTACTAGCCAACACTTAAAATCTGGATATGGCCCCTGAACAATCCAGACGTGGGGCTTCCATTGAGAAAGCGTCTTCATAGCATCAGTGAGCCTGGGCTGACGGCCAGCTGCCCTTCCTGCTTGACTGGGTCTCTGTTTGCCACAGATTTCACCGCTCCCAACACTGAGCTGTCGTAAAGGCAGGTTGCACGCAGCCCGTCCCCCAGCCTCATGTGTCCCTTCCCCATCCTCCTCGTTCTGCCGCTGAGATCCCCCTTGTCTTTCACCCACTGCAGACGCCGCCTCCTCTGTGGGGCCTTCTGGGATGTCTCTCCACACCCTGGGATCCCACAGCATTGGGGTTCACTTCTGTGGGAGGATGCGTACCTCTGTGCCCTCATGCACTCGATGACCAGTGACAGCTGCAGTCTGGACACCGCTCTGGTGGACATGGCAGCAAACCTGTGCCCCCAAGATCAGCGCTCCAGTGGGAAAGCAGGGTAGATCCTGGGGGACAGGTGGCTGTTTCAAATAGCAAGGCCACAAAGGACCACATGCCTGCCCAGAGTCAGGACATCCTGAGCATAAATGCCAGACATCGGTCCTTTGAGAAACCACAGCCTTCATCCAAAAATGGCACCCAGAAGGGGCCAGCCCCCCAGGGATGGCCAGGCACCACACCCCACACTGGGGCCCACACTTGGCAGTCTGCCCTGACCACACCCTACTTCTTCCCAGATGGGTGTCCCACGGACGCTAGCTTTTCCTCGAGAGTCTTGTGTTTTATGTACTTTCCTGCATTTGCAGATTGGCCAAGGAAGGGCTGGCAGGCACCAGGCTGGCAGGCTGAGTGCTGGGAGCTGAGAAGCTACAGCCTCTGGGTCATGCGCCCCCAAAGACCAGAGTGACAGGCAGGCTTCCGAACCCTGAGGACTCTTCCCGGGTGTCCACAGAGCATGGAGCATGGCTGCTGAGCCCTGGGGAAGAAGGGGAGTCTGGGCCACAACTGTTGGGTCTGTGCAGGCCTCCCTGAAGCTGGGAGGCTGGTGAGGGTCCCAGGACCCTCTCTCCACACAGGGGCGGCTACGCAGCGGTAACAGACACCAGGGCTGGGTTCCCTGGTTTTAGGGGAGGGCTCTGGCGAGCCACAGGTACTGTTTCCTGGTCTTCTACCACCATCTGTTGGCAGAGGTGGAATTCTGGACACGGGAGGAGACATCGCATCCTTGCCCAGGGGACACACAGCAGCCAAAGAGCCCACGGCTCCACGGGCTGCTGCGTCACTGCACCCACCACAGACACATGAGAACATTTGGGGAGAGGACCTTTCTCCCAACAAAGCACTTCTTTGCGTGGCTGGATGACAGGTCTCAAGTATCTCCCAGCTTAACCAGGACAATAGTCCGCACTGGCCAGCCCCTTGCGGCTGCAGGGGTTTCTGCTCACACATCTGACACCCGGCTCTCACCACAACGCCGCTGTCACCTTGCCGTCCTGTGACCTCCTGTCTCTTCCCTTCTCCATCTGCAAGTGGATTTAACCTTCCTTTTCTGTAAAAGCTCTCTGCGTGTTGTGGACACTTGTTTCCCTGACATCGTGTTGTGAGGTTTTTCCAAACACATCCCTAGCCAACCATCTCTGCTCACTGACTCCCTACAACTGAAAACCCTCATGTTGTTTTAACTTGACCACCTTGTCTGATTCGGGGGTTTTGCAGGAAAAGTCTATTCAGAGTGTCACAGATCCAACCTCCAGGTCCCCCTGAGTCGTGCCCTGGGCTTGGGAAGATCAGAGGAGAAACCCAGAAAGTTAAAGCCCCTGCCTATGGCAGACTGTGTTTCAAATGCCTCCCATGGCTCTGGTTTTCCTGTTAGACAAATAATTACTGCTCAACTCAAACACCTCATGACCTGCTGAGGAAAGGAACGCACCCCTGGTGACCCTGTCACAGTGATGGAAGCAGGACCCACACACACTGTGGAGACCTCAGAGGTCCTGCCTTGTATGTGTAAAAGAAAGGGGTCTCTTTCTTGAGTTTGCTTGAGTTGGAGATGGGCACTTGCTTGAGTTGGAGATGGGCAATTTGGTGTTGCTGGTGGGCAGGCTGGCCGCCCCTCATCCACCAGCCAACGCCAGGCAGAGCAACCCGAAACACCCCTGGTGCCATGTTGGGTACGTCCGGTTGTTGCTCTAAAGTGACCTGCCATGTACTGGCTGCAAAGATCTCTCTTCCCAAGGCACAGGCCTGGGACCCAGTGTGATTTTCAACCAGGCCACATGCTCGGGTAGCAGTCAAGCCCGGGGGCCACCCTCTGCTCAGCCTCCAGCTCCCTGTCCACCTACTGGGCTCCCCGGGAGCAGTATCTCAGCAGAAGAAATCTGTTGGCCACCATAACACCAGCCAGCAGGCAGCGAGCTCAGCGGACTCCACAGTCCTGGACTGAGGGCCGAGGCTTGCGCGTCTGCCAGTAACTGTGTTCCAGGAGCCAAATTATGTCTCCAGGGCCTGCAGCCAGATGGGAGGCCGCTTGTCCTTCCTGGCAACTGGACTGGCGCCAGGTGCCACGTCACGAAGGCCATATAAGAGTGAGCGAGTTCCGGAGAGACGCTCAGAGGACGCCCACCCCGGGGGAGACACCCTCAGGACACCCAGAGATTTGGCTGGGGAACCCCTGAAACGTAAGCTCTGTCCTGTTTGCCAGAGGACACTAACCTTGTGGGAGATGGGCTGAGGGTTGGGGGCCCCATCAATGAGAAAAACAGAGGGGAGCTGGGGCTCACACAAGAACTGGAGACTTTCCAGGCATATTTCTGGGGCGACACCCCAGGTGCAGACGCGGCTGGGTGTACAGTGCTCTCGCGTCTGGCTCTGGGCCCTGCTGGAGTGCTCCCTCTGCCCACTTTCTGGTTTTCCCTTTGTCTGTGGGCTGGTCGTCTCCACCGCAGAAGGGTTTGTAGGTCTAGCCTCCGGGGAACCCACCGAGGAGAGCAGCCAGGTCTCAGCCTCAAAGCCTTGACTTGCCACACAGGAAGTCGATGCCAGCCCCTGGTTTCTCTGAGGACTTCCACCCAGACCCCTGAGGAAAACCGAAGTTCCCTGTGGGCCGCGGGGGGTGGGTGCGGTCTCAGGCCATGTGTCCAGCTCTCAACCAGCCAACACGCGCACTCCTTCACCCACCGGCACACTGACTTTGTGCTGGTGGACATGGCTGATGGCAGCCCTTTGCAGGAAACTGCCACATTGGCTCCACGTGCCCTCACAGGGGACCTGGGAGCCGGAGCCCGAGAGGATCCATCGTAAGGGACATATTAGGCAACCTGCCCAGACCCTTCCCTCTCCAATAGTGGAACTGAACTTTTTAGCATGTTCTGGCCCATTCGACTCCCCAGCCAGGAGTATTTCAGATCAAGGGTAAGTGACCATCGGGAAACTGAGTGAAGGTGACCCCAGGGGCAGTGCTGGTGACAGGGTTGGCCCAAAATCAAAGCCCAGAACTAAGTCTGCCAGGCGACCAGTGCTGGTGGGCTTGTCGGCGACCAGTCAGCTCAGCACAGATGGGCCACGGTTCCACGGCCACGGCTCCACAGCCACCTTTCTCAGAGACTGGAGTACTTTGAGGACTGAGCAAGACGCAGGAGACACAGACCCAGAAGCTGGCCTCCTGGGGACCCCTGCACTTCTCCTGGGACCCTGCCCTCCCTTCAAAGCTTGCATCTGCTGGCAGAGCCCCCCGCCCCTCCTCCCACCCCCCCTGCCCTCCTTCTCCCAGCACGCCTTCCTTGCAGGGGTGAGCATCGCCTCGCATCCCCATCAAGATGGGCTTCCTCTTCTCCTTTGTCTAACTCCGTCCGTGTGTTTGTCCAGCGCCGTCTGACGGGAAGTAATTTGGCATGAAAAGCTCTACATTCCTGGCTGGGTCTGACCCTCCCTCGGGCATCTCTGTTGAGTCTTACACACGTGAAACAGGATGAAACCGAGAGCCCCGTGGTGTGGCAGACGCCACTGTTCTCGCAGTCAGACGTCTGGGGCGGCATCGGCCGTGCTGGGACCCTGGGGCCAGGCCAGCCCCAGAGGCAGGCGGGCCCTGAATGCTGCTGCTAGGCATGCCCGCAAGTTACCCCTCTGACAGATTCATTGTGGGGGGTCCCCACAGGGGTGTCTGAGAACCCCTGAGAGCCCAGTGAGCCTATGGGGCCGTGCCCTGGCTCTGGGATCCTAGTAAGTCCCAAGACAGAACCCTCCAGAAGACCCTTGGGGTGTGAGAATGCCATGTGGGGGCAGCGGGCGTCCGAGCTCGGCAGCGTGTCACACGGCCTGCAGCTAGAAGTTTAACTACCAATTCACTGCAGGCCAGACTACATGCCACCCTCTCCTTCTGGACTCCTTAGTTTTTGCCAAAAGGAAGATCTCTGTACTTACTTCTAACCTACACTATTCAGTGCTATTTCTCTGCATGACCAGCAATGGCTTGTGGGGCTTCTCTTGGGGCCTTGAGGCCCAGGAGGGGAGCTCAGACCTCTGTCAGTCACCAACGGGGCTACAGCACAATGCTGGGGCTCTGCCGCCAAGACCCTGGAGGCCTCCACTCGCCCCACTTATCCACACTGCTCCCGCGTCCCCCCTTCCCTGGCGCACAGCAGACAACCACCACTGTCCCCAGACCGTGCCAAAGGACCCTGTCTGGGAAACAGATGTGCACCAGCTGGATTCTGCCGTGGCTGTTTCAGAGCCTTCCTCTGCATGGCCTCAGCGCCCGGCTCAGTCCCCCGGCATTCCAGACGATACCCACCCTGGCTGGAGCCCTGAGGCCACTCTCCCAAAACCACAAACAAAACTAGACCCTTTCTTAAGTTTGGAGAAGCCCAAAGGTCCCAAACGGCGTTTGCTCTCAGCTGCTGCTTGCATTCGTGCGGAAACCATTCAGAAGGCAGCGGGGCAGAGCGTCTGCTGCCCACAGCCGTGTGCTCCTGAGCCTGCCTTCCTGACACCCCGGCCCCAGGGTGCTCCCAGAAACACAGGGGGGCATCCGGTGTGTAGGGCTGAGCCCCGCCACAGTTGTTAACACGCTGGTTCCCTGCGATGTCCAACCACGCGGCACAAATGCTAAGTCCTGTCAACTCTCCCTTTTCCAGAGAATGAGTGACAGCCACGCTCTGAAGCACCCAGGAAGGGTGGCTTTCGATGCTGGTGTGATAAAGACGTTTTGGGAGGAAAAAATCAAGCTGCACACAAGACAACTTCAGAGCGAGGCCATGAGGACCCGCAGGAGTGCCCTGGACAGGTAAGCTCACCGAGCAGCAAGGCTTGGGCTCCACGAACGGGAGCCCCCACAGGGGGGCACACACCCCCCCCACAACTGGGGCCATAGCCACCTGGCCACCAGTGCTGCCCCCAGGCCAGCTGTCACAGCGGGAGGGGTCACTGGTGTCACTGCAGGAAGGACTGGAACTGCAAAACCACACCCACAACAACAGGGCCTGCAACTACCACCAGGTCCGCAGGTGCAAGAGACAGCACCCACCCATCCACCCCCACCCAGCACCACCTCCCTCCATCCACCACCCCTCCATCCCTCACCCTATCCCTCCATCCCAGCCCCATTCTCCTATCCCACACCCCACCCCCATGGCTCACACCATTCCACATTTCCCTATCCCCCCCCTCCTGAAGGCCTTGTGGGAAGTTGTCAGAGAACCTGTGTCTGGTTAGGCTGGTTTTCTGACAGGCACTCCCCGAGGGCAGGATAAGTTCATCATACTCCTTCCCACACATTAGCAGATCCAAAGCCCCCTTTCATCCCTGGGATGGAGGCCAGGGGCCTGTGGGTGCTGAAGAGGTTCTCCCGGGTGACCGTGAGCAGACTGAGGAGTGCCTGGTCTCAGGGACAGCTAAGAGGGCAGATTAGCACATAATTCGCACCTAGACAAGGGCTCAAATGGACAGATATTCCAAAGTGGTCACAGCTTTCATCCCCAAATAGCACCAGCAGCTGCTATCCGGGAGTCCAGTTGGAAAGAGGGTACCTGGCAGCCGCGATGGGACCGGACTTGGTGCTGACCTTACCAGAGTCCTGGTTGCTGGGCGGGCCACCCACCCTGTCATCCAGGACATCTCCCCTGTTAGGCGCGGTATGGGAAGCCATGGTGCCATCCCCCTAACCTCTCAGGGTGGGGGTCCCAGCACAGAGCCCAAATGTAGGAAGAGGGGACCTCCACTACGGCCCCCTGCTCCCCGCTGTGGTCCCCACATCCTCATCCTCATGTCCTACACATGCCATCGGGCCCTGGAAACTTCTGGGTCTTCTGCCCACGGTACAGGCCCCAGGGATGGGCTCTGGGGCAGACAGCAAGAGTGTGGTCAGCGATGGCCGAGTTAGTCACCAAGGGTCTGGGCCGCTCAAGGACTGTGGAGGGTGACATTCTGCAGGGACATATGGCTGCTAATGAGGGCACAGACCACAGCCAGAAGGACTGTGCCCCGTCCCCCAGACAGTGGCAGCTCCTCACAGCACCCACAGGCCCCCAGAAGCCAGGGGCTCGGTGAAGGGGGCAAGGGGCCTTCCCATGTGGGGATAGCCAGGCCATTCCCACCCGGGTCACCCCTGTGCATCCTGTTGTGGTCACTTTCCCAGGCAGGGGCGCCAGGCAGGCGGGCAGCACAGGGAAAGGAGAGCACTCCAACAGGGGTGCCAGTGAAGGAGTTCAGTTCTCCGGGCCTCAGAAGTTTCCAGAAGCTGCTTCTTGGGCAAAGCACTTCCCCTCTTCAGGCTAGAGACCCGAGTGATGTCCTCCATGTGGCCCCCTGGACGGGACTGGCCAAGCCCTGGAAGACTGGCTGCAGGGCTCTCTGGGACCCCACAAGGTCACAGCCGCTGGCAGCCTGGGGGCTGCTGGGCTGTGTTAGAACATGTGCTCAGGTGCCGACAGAGGCCTGGCTGCCACCCGGCCCTAAAACAGTGACTCACAGGCTGAAATTATCACTGTCCCAGGCTCCGCGGCGAGTGGGCTCGGATGCTGGAGGGGAGGAACAAGGCGCTGCAGGGCCCCCCCGGAGGTGGCCACCCAGCCTTCCCTGCTGGGCACTGAGCCCTTTCCCACGCAGGACACCGCTGCCACCTGAGGCCTGCAGACTTGCCCTGCCCGGGGTCCAAAGGCACCCGAGGCTCAGTGCAGAGGTTCGGAGCAGAACAACCACCAGGACCAGAGCCGCTGAGAAGCTCATTGGGCACATGCCCAATAAAACCTAAGATACTGCATTACATGTTTCCTGCAAAATTTCATTCCTATCGTTAAGGCTTCCCCACATTAGAAGATTTCCATGATGTCGCTGACCTGGGACAAACCCCGGAGGAAGTTGGAGCCTGAGGGGGACAAGTCGGTGCCCCCATCTTCTCTGGCCTGCGACTTAAACACGTCTGTCCTCCCTCTGATCAAAATATGCACGTTAATCCCCACCCTGGGATACCGTCCGATGCGACATGGTGTAAAGCTTCTTGCTTTTCCGAATCCCCTTAAACACATCATTCCTGACCCAGAACATCTCCGAAACTTACATATCCTTATTTTCTCAGTTGGAATGTATGTAATTCCGAGGTCCACGAAGGCCCTTACTACCAGGATCTAGGGCTTTACTGCTCTCAGTCCTATCCCTCTGGGGCCCCCACAGTGGCTGTGACCATCCTGGAGGGGCAGGAGGGCCAAGCACACAGCAGAGGCCAGGCTGCCTGAGTACCTGGGCCACATCAACTGATGGGGACCCGGACTGCAGCCAGCACAGTCCCGACAGCCGCATTCCAACTGCATGCACCTGCTGTCACCACTGCGTCCCATCCTCAGTGACTTAGGACCCAGCGTGGGGGATGGGATCCAGCCAGTGTCATGTCTCCAGATGTAACTACCTATTGGGTTTGGGTTTTGTTGTGATTCCCCAATCAAGCTGGCAAGCAGAGGGGGGATAAGTACAGCTTTGCAGTCATGAGACACTGCCCAGAGAAAACACATCAACCAATAGCTAAGGTGCATTCAGACACCTCGTAGGGCATTTCCAGAGGGCAGAAAGATAGGTCCAACCCTGCACAAAGCGTGGATGTCTGGTTCTCCAAATCAACACGTGGAGAGAATCCTGTGAATGTCCCTTGCGACACCAGCCCATGAATACATGTTCCTCCTGTGGCCCCTAGGCTGTCTGACATCACTCGTGACTCAGATTCCACTGATGAACACACTGGGGGATGTGGCCATTAATAGCCCCAAGTAGTTCCTGGGCAGAGGTCACTCACTCCCTGGCACCCGCAACACCGCAGGCTGCCGGAAGGTAACTCTGTTTAGTGGTATACTCAGAACACTGTGGCACAGAACACTAATCAACAGAGCTGTCCAGTTAGACTGTGGCAGGCAGATGAGTGTGTTCACAAAGCTGCCCATGCCACCAGGCTCTGAGGAATTTTCTAGAACAGTCATGCCCTCCTTGCTTTCTGTCGGTGGTTGGAGCCCATGTCTCTCCAGTTACCCACTGCCTTCCGATGCCGGGACATGGACCAGGCACATCTGTGCTCTCTCCACCACTAAGTGACCCCCAGACAAAGCCAAGCCAGGCTCCCAGGCAGGAGACATCAGGTGAGGAAGAGGTTAGGAACGGGCAGGGGGTGGGGGGCTATGGGTCCCATGGCGCTGCCTGGACCCAGGGACTGGGCCCCGAGCTCACCCAGCTCCACACCTGGGCCACCGTGTGCCGGCCACTCCGAGTGCTCCCACCCAGTGCTCCTACACACAACCGTTGGGTGCCAAGTGCACAGGGGAGCGGTGCCTTGACCCCGCAGGGCACTGACGGGCACCCTCTTTCCTGCTCTTTGAAGCCGTCCCACCCAGGTCTGCAGCTCGTTCTGAAGAGCCCGGCCCGCTGGGCTGCTCACACCGGCCACAGCCTCGGAAGGCATCCCATACCCTGCACCCGATTGTGCCAGACTCACTATAGGCAATGGAACCAAGCAGCCCTGCGTGTGGGACGGACTCAGGGAGCATAGCCACAGTCTGCATGTCCCCACGCGCCTCTGACGGACCAGAAGCCAGATGATCCCTTCCTTCCTCACCGGCTACTGGTTTGTCCTCGAGCCTCTCTCATCCTTTAAACCTAGAAACACAGCCATTCACTCTAGAGGCTCCAGGGATTCAAAGGAAAGCTGGGACTGTCCCCTCCCACCAAGGACCAGCAACAGGGCCTCGGTCCACAGCCATCCATACCCCAGCGCAAAGTATCCCCTGGGCTCCCCCGATCCCAACTGATGGACCGTCTCACCGGGGGCTGACCCCCAATCACCCCATCCCCTCACCAGGGGCTGACAACCCCCCCATTGTCCCCCTCTCCTTCATGGGCAGCACCCCTGCATGAGGCTGAGGGCCCCTTCCCTGGGAACAGTTTGGTCCCAGGGTCCATAGACAACCATATCAGTAACTGTATACAAGGCAAAGGGAGAAAACAAATACAAGACGGAGACTGTCAGACGAACAGCAAACCTGACGGTACATAAAACAAGGAGACATAGATGGGCACCTGGGTGGCTCGGTCGGTTGATGATTGACCCTCAAACTCTTAAATTTCGGCGCAGGTGGTGATAGCAGGGTTGTGGGGTCAAGCCTGGCATCCAGCTCTGCCTCTGGTATGGGGTCTGCCTCAGATTCTTCCCCGCTTCCCCATAGGCCCCTCCCCACTGAGCTGTCTCTCTCTAAAACAAATGAATTTTTTTTAAAAAAGAAGAAAGTTAAAAAAGAAACATAAGGACACAGGTTAAATGTTCGAAGGAGAGCCAGATATGCCCTGCAGAACCTAGCATAAGGAAGCTTCCGTGGAATGCTGTCAGGCTAAGTGGTCTCACCAGAGGAACAGAGGGCAAAGAGACAGTCTTTCAGGAAAACATAAAAAATCCTAACTACTTATAAACCTGATAACAGAGTCTCAAAATATATAAAGAAAAATGAGCAGAACTAAAGGGAAAAGACAGAGCCAGGGCCTGTCCTATGACTGTGGCCGCTGGTGCGTGGCGAACATTTCCCCTCCATCCGGACAGGGCACCAGGAGGCACAGCTTCACCCTCCTGACAGATCAGGGGCTCAGCAAGGATCCTCACAGAGCAGTTCACGGCCCCTGTGAGGGACACACCATCCTGCTGCCCTCGGGCTGAGTCACGGATTCAGGGCCTGCAGTCAGCACACCTGTGGTCACCCATCCCCACCTCTGATACCCACAGACCAGCTGGGACCTTGTCCACAAACAGGCCACATAGCCACAGCCCAGAGAAAATGTGGCCCAGCCGCGGCCCCTCACACCTGTGCTGGTCCTGGTGGCTCCTGGCTCCAGCCACCAGTCCTGCAGCCTGTCCTGCCCTCAGCCTCTCGGGAAGACCTGACTGTGGCCTCAGGCTGGGTTGCCGGCCCACCTGGACCCCGATTGGGGACAGCAGCCTGCCTGGGCTCCATAATGGGCCCTGCTGTCTGGCCGGGATCTTATGGCCAAGCTCCAGCCAGCCACTCCTTGCAGGGGGAAGGCCAACTTTGGGAAGCCTGGCACAGGGCAGCACCCACTCCCCCACACATCAGGAAGGAATGAAGCCCCACTTGTCGGCTGCATCACTCACGGCCTCCCCTACTGCTGCCACCCCAGGGCCTCTGGCCTGGGCTAACAGTCTCAGCATTCTGAGTGGGCTCCTGGCAGGCTCTTCAGGAGGGTATCGGAGCATCAAGGGGCTGGTGCTCCACCCCACACTTCCCCGCACCCCGAGCCACTGGGAAGATCAGGATCGGGAGGATGAGAGAGCTTGGTGCGCTGCGGAGGGGGCTGTGTCTCTGCTTTCCTCTTTTTCAATAATAAGTGTGTGTCACTTTCATGATGTTCTTCTTGTATTTAAAAGAAGGACGACGCCATCTTTCTATCCTTGCCCTGAAGCCAAGCCCAGTCCTGCAGGCCCTGGGTCATCACCGGGGAAAGTCAAAAATCCAGGCAGGCTCAGGTGGCGGGGTGGCTGAGCGGGCGCAGGAGGGGACTCAGCTGTTCCAGACTTACGTTCAGTGAAGAATTATTCTGACATTGAAAGGACACACAAAGTCCCATTTCGTCATGATCTGAGGATAATAGTGCTACAGGAAGGTGTAGAGTAGGAACTCTAGGCAGATACACAACAGACACCCCAGTGACATCCAGAAGCAGAGGGCAGACACAGTTCCCGAACCCTCCACTTCCAGGAGGGTTTGAACTCTTCATGCGACTCTTCTAATAAAAATAGGGGGAACGGTTCAGACCAGGAGCTATACTAAGTGTGTGTTTCCTTTGAGTGCCCCAGGAGCTCTGCCTGGAGGCAAGCCCACCCTGTCTTGGGTGCTTGGGGTCTTGCCCCACCCTGGCCAGAAAAGGGCTTAAAGATCTGCCTGCCCACAAACTCACCCAGCCCTTTTGGGATTACAATGGTAGAATTCTAGAATTTGCTGGGAAGCAACATCAGCCTACACTTGCTGATGAGAACAGCTGGACCATACGGTAGATGTGTTTTCTAATCTAAGTCAACAAATTGTCCTCTGACCTTTCAACTCAGAGAAAACATAAAAGAAGAGCATTTCAGGTGGGGCAACTCAAAATCAGGAACCCAGCTGTTGCCGTGTACGGAGTGAGGTCCCAGCTGCCTGCTGCCGGCTTAGGCGAGGGCATGTGGAACTTGCAGGATCCAGCCACGTGATGGGAGAACTGTGTCCAGGCGTGGGACATGACTGTTCTAGGTCCCTGGCTAATCAGAGTCTGTTTGGTGGAGCCCCCTTCCCCCTGCCCTGCAGGTGATCTCCTTGAAGTCCTCCCTCAACACACAGGCCCTTGCTTCTTCCTCCCAGCTTGAGAAGTTCATATCACTGTGCCCACTGCCCAGGGTGCAGGAAGTGTGATTCATTCCTTCACTAGAACATTTAGCAAAAATCAGGAAACTGTTCACACTTTGAGGCCCCAACTTTGGCTGAACTAACAATAATTGCATTTAAAATGTGATTGCCTTTGGTTCTTTTTAAAATATTGTATACATTCTGTGTCTTCATTACCAACTGAGTTCCAAAAATAGTTACTGCTACATCATACTGAATTAGGCCCAACCTGATCATTCAGGCTGTACTAGAAACAGGTGTGGAATCAGGTGCAGACTCAAGTACAGGTTCAGGTGAGGGCTCCAATGTGGGCTCAGGTGTGGACTCAGGTGAGGGCTCCAGAGTGGGTTAAGGTGTAGACTCAAGTGTGGGCTCAGATGTGGGCTCAGGTGTGGACTCAGGTGTGGGCTCAGGTGTGGGCTCAGGTGTGGACTCAGGTGTAGGCTGTCCTAGATTTGAGTCCCAGGCTTGCCTTTGGCATTTTAACTGATATCTGTAAGCCTGAGGTCTCCCGTGGTTATGAAGGTAGACGTGGCACTCAAAATACCTGATCTGTTTACATATCAGTCTGCCACCCAGCAAGTGCATCTACTGCATTCGCTCTTGGTTTTATTAATGAAACTTAATTCTTTATTTAAAAGATTTTATTTACTTCATAGAGAGCATGTGCAGGCGCATGAGTGCAGGGAGGGGCAGAGGAAGCGGGAGAATCCCAAGCAGACGCCCCACTGAACAGCGAGCCAACACCAGCCTCCATCCCACGATCAAATCCGCTTAATCAACCCAATCACCCAGGCGCCCTGATGAAACTTAATTCTTCATGAATTAATTCTTAATGACTTAATGAAATTTAACTACTCATAAAGACTAATGTTAACGATGCTGATGGCGAATGGAGTTTGCTGGATTTTTTTTTTTTTTTAAGATTTTATTATTTATTTGACAGGCAGAGAGGCAGGCAGAGAGAGAGGAGGAGGAAGCAGGCTCCCCGCTGAGCAGAGAGCCCGATGCGGGGCTCAATCCCAGGACTCTGGGATCATGACCTGAGCCGAAGGCAGAGGCTTTAACCCACTGAGCCACCCAGGCGCCCCTGGAATTTGCTGGATTTTAACAAAACTGAGGAAACTGAAACAGTTGAAACAGCTGCAATAGATCCCGCATCTCTGGGCTGCGCTGCCAGACAGCGACCACACGGGGGCGCCGCAGGACAGCACGGGCGGCCAGGACAGGAGCAGGAGCCCGGGATCTGGCGGAGGGGGCTGGGGCTGGAGGAAGGAGGGGAGGGTCGAGGGGAGGGTCGAGGGGAGGGACGGGATCTGGAGGAGGGGACGGGGCTGGAGGAGAGGATGGGGGCTGTGGCTGGAGGAGGGGTTGGGGCAGCGGGGACCAAGGGCTGGAAGAGGGAGAGGGGGCTGGAGGGGAGAGGGGGCTGAAGGAGGGGGGAGGGGCGGGGGCTGGAGGAAGGGTCCAGGAGCTGGAGAAGCGGGGCGGAGAGACCAGGCAGACCCACATGTCCTTACTCCTACCGGAGCTGACTGGCGTGGGTCCCTCAAACAAAAGACACCAGGCGGGAGACTGATACTAGCCCCCTCCCCAGGGCGGCCTTGGTGGGCAGGGTCCCTGATCTGCAGAAAGTGAGCCAGAGGGGGCCCTCTGTGGGGAGGGGCAGGGCCTCTGAGGAGCCCCTCTCAGGTTCTGGGTGAGGGTCAGGAAGGTGTCCACCCGCAGGCCCAAAGGGGTGCTCCTCAGGATGGGTGAGGTCTGTCTTGTCCTGAGACCCCTGCGACTGCGGACAGATTGTCTCAGGAGAAAGTCCAGCTGCAGTGCCCACGGTGGCCACAGTTCCCCCCCAAACACCCATTTCCAGGGAAAGCCAGTGATCTGGGCAGGGACCGCTGTGTGGGGACCAGACAAAGCCAGGCCACGTGGGACCTTCCTAATCAGACACACCTCTACGCAGCCACCCAATTCGGTCTTCACCCCAAGTGTGGACAGGACACTCATGGTGGGAAGATGCTACCTGCTCGAGAACAGAGGGTTCTCACCTGGTGTAGACAGGACCCTGAAGGTGGGTGGTGGGTCCTGGCCTTACAGTGAGGGTCCCACCTGGTGTAGACAGGGACATGGAGAGTCTGGATTTAGGTCTTCCCTGCCTCCCTCAGCAGGGTCCTGCAGGATCCAGGTCAGGCTCAGGGCAGCTGGACAGAGAGCCTTGGACAGAGGTCTCCATACACTCACCCCTCCCCACAAGGCAAGGCTTCCCCAGACCCTCTTGTCTGACCCTGGGGTCCCTCCAGACCCGGCCCCACCTACCTGGGGTGCTGGGGGCCAGGTCAGGCCTAGGGGAAGAGGGTGTGGCGACCTGACATTGTTGTGCCCACTGACCCACCTTGCTGGAAGCCATGCAGCCCAACCCCCACCCTGTGGAAGTGGGCTCTCTGGCCTTTGAAGGTGGAAATCCAGAGTGACTGATGGACAGGAGGGCTCTGACTTCTGGCATGGACAGCCCTTCTCAAACCGCACCAGTGCTGGAGGGGTCCAGGGTCCCTGGGGCTGGCAGGGCTGTGTCTCGGCCCCTGCCCTCTGGGTGGGATATGTCTTCTTGGCCATGGTTCAGGGAACAGCTTCGGGAAAGATGCATGCTGGGGGGTCACCAGCCCAGGCTCACGGGGGGCTTTAATCATTCCCCAGGGTGCACCCAGGAAAATCCCATGGATGCCCACAGGAACACTGCTGAAGGGGAGGCTGGCCTGGATGTCCTGTCCCGTCACCCCTGGCCAGGAATCCAGAAGCTGTCAGGGGAAGAAGTGCATGTGACCCACTCCCCTCAGGGGCCGACAGGGGACAGTGATGTGCCCAGCACGCCCTCCCACCTAAAAACCTTCTCCTGGGGGCCAGCTTCCTCGCAGCACAGGCACACTGTTGTTTTTCTCCTTTTAACTTTTATTTTATTGGACCATAACACTCACACAGACACACGCTTGGACCCCAGGTGGGCAGCTTGGCAGATAATCACAGTGTGGACGTCCATGAAGCCACGACTCCCATCAGGAGACTAGACACACAAAAGCAGGGGTGCAGGAGAAGGCTGTGGGCCCAGGCTCCGCTCGGGGAGGGCGGATAGGGGTGGGTTGGGGGCCCTGGGGTTGCGGGCAGGGGCAGAGGATCCCGCTGCTCTGCGGCTGAGGGGCACGGGGAGACCCCGGCAGGCAGCGTCAGGTTTGCGGTGGCCATCAGGGGCTGAACTTGTACAGGTACATGATCCAGAGGACACAGACAGTCATGGACACCCAGATCCACACTTCTTCATAGGGGTCGAAACGCGGCGCGCAGCACTCGTCATCCCAGCAGAAGTCCTCTTCCCAGCCGGGATCGGAGCCGGACCCGCTGAGCCTGGCCCTCGGTTGCATCATCTTCTTGTCATAGCCATGCATGGCCAGGCCACTGCTCCGGCGGCCACTGGCGATGGAGCCAGGGCCCTTGTGTCTTATGAGGTTGAAGACGGAGAAGGGGATGCTGATGGAGCCCTCGCTGATGGTGACAGGTCTACGGGCATGGGTGCCCGGGAGAGGATCCTGGCCGGCAGGGACAGGGCCGTCACCACCACCCTCCTCCTTGCCTTGGGGAGTATCGGCAGGAGCATTCTTGCCTTTGTCTTCATCCGTAAAGATGAAGGGGAAGGTGACGCAGCCGTCAATGCCAGGGATGGAGTTGTCTCTGATGAGGTCTGCCAGAGACGAGGGGAAGGTGACAGAGCCCTCTCCATCATCCGTGAGGCCAATGATATAGGACACCGGTGGGGGGTCATTTCCAGCAGCACTGGGGACGGAGCCCAGGCCCTTCTCAGGGTCGATGGGGCTGGAGATGGAGCCCCGGCCTTTGAAGATGAAGCCTTTCAGCTGGAAAGGCTTGATGCTGCTGATAAGGAGGCCTCTGCCATGGAAGATGGGGCATTTGATATTCACCAGGAGGCCTCTGCGCTTGGGCGTGGCCATGGACCTGGTGGGCAAGTAGATGGAGCCCTTGGCAATGATAAGTGGTGCGTGGGGGTCTGCCGCTGGGGGGTAGCCCGAGCTGGGGCCGACGTTCCCCTGGTCCCTATGCACATGCACAAGGGAGAAGGGGACGGTGACGATGTCATCATCTTGGCTGAAGAAGTTGCTGCTCTCAGAAATCGGGTTCCTGATGAAGTCGGACACCGACAGCGGGATGGTGATGGAGTTGGGGGTGTAGCCCCTGGCACGGTCGACCACGGGCCCGCTGCCAAGGGTGAGCAGCTGCTTGCCAGCAGCAGGGGTGGCCACATCATCCTCTCCGTACAAGGTGTACCTGCCCTTGATGGTGGGGGTGCTCCCGACCTCAGGCCCCCAGGCTGGATCTGGAGGCTTCTGAAAGAAGCAGACGCCCAGATCGCAGGCCTCGCAGCGCTCCCCGAAGCAGATCTCGGGGCACTGGTCGGAGCTGAGGCTCTCCCCATAGCACTTCTGCAGGATGACCGGGACCAGCTTGTTGAGAAAGAGCCGCACGTTCAGAAGGCTCACCTGGCAATCACCCCCAGTGCCCGGCGGGCAGAGCCGGCACTGCTGGCCCCAGATGCGCATCTTCACCAGCCCCAGGCGGCTGTCCTCGTCCAAGCACGCCTGGAAGAGGATGTGCACGTGGGCTGAGGACCAGCCCCACTGGCAGCGGCCACACTGGAGCCTGGGGGTGGGGAGGACAGAGGCAGCCATGAGCAGACTGGCAGGGACGGCCCTTTCCCCTGGCCAGCTCGGGGGCTGGCCCAACAGGAGCTCCTTCACCCGAGACCCCTCCCACAGGTGCACGACCCTCGCCTGCAGCATGTCATCAGGAAAGCTGAAAAGTAAATCCCTTTCTATGAGTTTCGTACCAAAAGCCCGCTGGATGGCAAAGACTGGCCTGACCCCTGTGGGAGGTCACTCCCCTGCTGCTGCCTCGTGCTGCCCTTTGGTGTTGTGGCTCGGGCTTCGCTGCCCTGCGGACATGTCACCAAGAGCCAAAAACAGTCCTGTGGGTCCTGTGAGGAGGGCAGAAGGTGTCTCCATGCTGAGCAGAGAAATGAGGGGAGGCCCTGGCAGGAAGAGCCCCACCCCCACGGAGAAAAGGTGAGCTAGCATAGGCAGGGGAATCTCGGGACACTGAAGGTCGGGGAGAGCCAGGAGGGCTGGGGGCTCCCAGGACGATGGCAAGCGAGCCCCTTGGACAGGTCTGCTCTGGCTCCAAACCTATGAGCAAGACTGCCATGCACCCTGGGGCTGAAGAAGGCACCAGTCTGGGGTCTCTGTGGTCATATGCCCCAGGGCCAGGAGGTGGGTCCCTTCTCCAAGACCCTTAGGTCACGGATGAGCAACCACATGCACACCGGAAGCCCGCCCAGCATCTCGCAGGCAGTGCCATCCCATGGAACTTTCTGTGACGGAGAGGGCAGGCACCATCTGCGCACGCCCAGCCTTCAGCCCACAGCCACAGGTGGGGCTGGGCTCGGCGAGCGCCCTGGGGAGCTGAACTTTCAGCTTCATTTCAGTGTAACCGAAGGCCACCTATGCCCAGCGGCTGCCGTGTTGCAGAACGTGGCACGGTCCCTTGTGCCCCACCCAACCCGCTCCCTGGTCTTTCTGTAGGAAAGCTGAAAGGCGAGGGAACGGTGTTTGTGACCCTCCTCTACCACCGAAGGCAGCTCCGGCTTGGCTGTGGGAAAAGGTGCTTCTCAGACACGGGGTGGGGGTGGGGCTGCTGATTCTCCTAATACCCGGGGAACCCAGCCTCCCACTGGACACCTCACCCCAGGGGTTTCAGACACCAGGAGTTGTGGCATCTGTGTCAAAATGTGGCTGCCCAGAGTCCCCACAGTGACCTGTCCATGAGGCTCCATCCCCCCACTGGCCCCCCTCCCTGCCAGCCTCTGGAGGGCCAGGGATGCCTGGCTGGGTGGGGTCCCTGTAGTCCTGGCCCGTCCCCACTGTTGTCACCATGACAGTAAGGAACAGGTCTCACCCAAGGACCCCCACAACACTGGGGCTCTCAGCCAGGCCCCTGCCTGGCCCGCAACCTAGTCCAGACACAGCTCCCCCTCTCTGGGCCTGTGCCCCTCTGCAGGCTGGGATTGAGCATAGGCACCTGCCCCTACCCGGCTCTGGCTGGCTCTGCTGCCATGGAAACCAGAAGATGCTGCTTCAAGCAAACAAGGCTCTCACGCCAGGGTGGCCAAGTCACACCCCAACATCTGCCCCGCCCCCGCTTCCCCAGGGCCCCCACTGGGGTGACCAGCACTGAGGGACTGAACAGAGGTGGCTCCCAGCCCCCCACTTCCCCAGCCCACCTACCTGCTGGGGGCCAAGAGCTGGCTGGGTGTATGACCCCTCCTGGACCATGAGGGCTGGTCGGCGGCAGCCCAGCCTCCAGACTCAAGGCCGACCGAGCTGGGGGTTAAGCAGCATCAGCCCCTCCCCTCCCAGTGACCCATCAAGGCCCCTGCCCACCACCGCGCACCTGGAAAGCCCCCTCAGCCGGTACTGGAAACCACCGCCCTCCACGTGCCCGGATGCCAGGTTCTCCTCGGGAACCAGCTCCCAGGTGTCCTGGGGTTTCCTCTTGGCCATCAGCTGGGCCAGGGTGCTGGCCCACACGTCCACCCCGTCCATGCTGGCACCGGGCTCCGCAGTGCGGACTGACAGCTGCGCCAGCCCCAGCTCCCAGGAAGCCCGGGATCCTGCATCCTGCACCCTCACCAGCCAATCGCGGCCTTGACAACCATCCAGTCTCCATGGCAACAGGGTTCGTCTCCAAGACATGAGAAACAGGCCTTTCCTTCTTATCCCCTTGAATATTTTTTATTACGCAAGCAATATATTTTCATTTTAGGAAAAATGAGAAACAAACAGATATATCCAAAGGAAAATATGCAATAGAAAATAAATCCGCACAAAATCGTCACGGTGGGCTGATGTCCGCACATGGCCCAGGCACATACACACACGTACACCGGTATGTCTTCTCCTCAAGCAAGAAATCACCCTGACCGTGTGCTGGTGCGCCCTGGCCTCTTCGGCCCACGACCTGTCATGGACGGTGTTGCCCACTCATCTGCGTGCAAATGTCTCCGTCCATCCAGCCGCCTCGGTCCCCGACTGCTCAGTGCTCCTTCGCCATCGGAAACGAGGCCAGGAGGACATGCACTGAGTGTGTATCCTTGCAAATTCTCCTATGGGTTTTTTTTTTTTCCCTAACTTTATATTGGCCAGAAACATAGAACGTTTGCATAAACAACGGCTAAAACATAATGCAGAGCGTCACGGTTTTGTAAAGACTAGTTGTGCACCTGAAGGGCAGCCCCCCACCTACTCCGTAGGCTCCTCCCCTGCAGAGGCCCCTCCAGCCTGGCCAGGACCCCTTCCAGATCCACGACTGGAGACGTTCCCCTTCACCACCTTGGGCTTTATGTAAATGGAATCGTGCAGGACATATTTTGTGTGTGTGGGTCTGGGTCCCCGCCCTCCCCTGGCTCACAGAAGCATCACAGCGACCACCCCCCTCTTGTGCACGCAGCCATGCTGCCGTGTGCCCCACATGAGGCTTGTGGCACCCGCTGGAAAACCGTCCTCAGGCCTCAGGCTTCCACCCCTCCCAGGACCTGGGCTCCCTGGGTCTTTCCTCCTGCCCACCCCCTGGGCCCTGTCCCTGTTCCCATGCCTCCTGCTGGGGTCACAGTTTCATCTTTCCATTCCCACCCCTCTAGGGCTGCGAATGCTGCACCCAGTCCTGCTGCTTTTTTGGTGGCCCCAGAAGCTCCAGAGTGGGACGTGAGCCCACTCCCCCCAAGGGTAGAGCAAACGCCTCACCCCTGTGGCTCCCTAAACCTCTCGCTCACCCTTTGTGCCTCCATGACAGCCTCTCTGACCTGTGTGCAGAGCGATTCTTCTCCTCTCTCAACGGCTGACGAATTCTCTGCTCATCTTTGTCCCGTCCGCAGCTGATCCTGGCAAGTGAGTGGATGGCCCTTTCACATTTTGCATTTCCGAAACTTCTTGGCTGTCTCAGCTATGCGCCATCTGTCTGCCTTGCAGCAAAGTGAGATCACGGGGTAGAAGAGGAAATGATTGGGATGTGCTCCTGGGAAGGCTCCATCCTGCAGGACCAGCTGGCTGGGAAAACCCCCGCCCCTGCACTCTTCCCCACGTCTGTTCGTTGATGCAGACATGATGTCTGGCACTCCTGCAGCCCCCTTGGACCATAAGGTGAACTTGCAGTTAGAAGCTACATGCGGAAGAAGCAGAAAGTCAAGACTTTGCAACCTTGATGACAGCTGGAATCCCTGTACTACTTCAGGATCACCTACTTCCAGATTTGTTGTTCAAGAGAGAGGTAAATACCCAGATCCTGCTCTCATGGTAAGTCAGACCTCGTGCTCTGGGTTTTCTGGCTGGTCTAGGGCCATTGTGTATAGGTGAGCAAGCATATGGACCTGGTCACGTGGGCAGCAGTGGTCCCAGGAGACAGCTGGAGCATGGTCTGCAGAGGTCCCCACAGGGCTTTTCCTCTCCACCTGGCCTCTCTGGACCCTGCACAGCCTGCTGGGTGTGGGAGCCTGTGCTCCACCCCATGTTCCACCCCATGCTCCAGCCCCATCTGCACGGCCCACCCCACAGCCTTCTCTGCTCCAGAAACCACAACCTGCCTCTGAGTTTAGGGAAGTCTTGGTATCAGGACTGACCACCATCCAAAAATAAGCTTTTTGGTTCAGGAACTTCCTTATACCTTTCCCAGAAGATCGCTCGAAAGGCATAGGGGACAGACCCCAGGGAAGCCAGCCTCCATGTGCCTCTTCCCATATGCCCATTTATCTGTCCCCCCCAAACCCACAAACCAAGCTCTCTGCAAAAGCTACTCACACACCAACTAACAAGTCGGTTGGCTTCTTCACCAGACGGTGATGGACAAGGCAGAATACGGCACAGTGTTCGGCCAACACCTGAGGGCTATGCGTGACCCCGAAGCTGGCCTGCTGTGTGGGGTCCACCTGCATGGACACAGGTCCCTCCAAGCATGGACTCTAGGAATGAGGCTGGCTAGCAGCCCCTCCGCCGTCTGCCCTCCGCCGTCTGCCCACCACTCTGCGACCAGCCTCCCGATGCATCGATGACTCCAGAATGGGCCGGGCTGGGGATGGAGAGCGGTGCCAAGGGCAACTGCCCTTTCTGCCGCCCCACCTGATGGAGACAGCACTTTCTTGTCTGCCTGCCCACCCACCATGGACACTCCTTTTGGCTCACACTCCCCTGCCTGGCACTTAGCTTCTTGAGTTCAGTTTTTAGAGAAGATGGTTAGAAGGCAGGGCTCAGCCCTCACCACTGGGGGACCTCTAGGTGGAGCATTTGAAAGCAGATCTTCTGGCAGCCCTGATGAGCCATGGGGACAGTCTCCTGCAGGTGACGATGCTCAGAGCCTCTGTCTCCCTCTTGGCCTGGGCGTGGCCTGGGCAGGTCCCCCCAAAACCTCTCCATGCCATGCTGGACCAGATAAATGCCAGCTTTGGGACAGGACAGCATAGCCAATGAGTCAGAGCTGGAAGCCAGGCTGGGAGAGGAGGGTATTGCAGGGTCCAGCTCTAGGCCACCTAGCTGATTGGACCCCACCTTGTGTGTCTGGAAGGAGAGAAGTTGAGAGAGACAGACAGGCAAGAAGAGAAAATCAGGTGGAAATAATCGTGCTGGGCTCACCCCTGCCTTCCCCCAAACCTCGGTTCCAGAGACACAGGCCACTTGGGCAGACCCCAGGCCCAGTCCCCAGCAAGCAGGCAAGGTGCATGTCTCTGGGCTACGGGCGGGGGCCATGGAGTCCATGGCTAGGATGGCAGCATCTGTCCCTTGCAGCCCCATGTCCAGCGTCCAGTGTTCTGCTCCCACAAGCCCTTCTCACCCACCCCCCCACCCCGCAAAGTTCCTTGCCCTGGTGTCCACCGACTGCTGCCCTGCCGGGGGCCAGTCACGTATACCAAGCCCCGGTGAGGACCCATTGAGAGCCACAGAGACTGAGAATAAAACATAACTGGCAAGAACAGCTTGGTCTGACAGTTCAGTTTTCCACACAGGTGCACAGCCGGATTTCACGGCTCCACTGAAATCAGCAGGTAAGTGTGGGGCAGGGCAGGGTCCCTCCTCACCCACATCCACTGGAGCAGAGCGGAGGTCCCAGAGGGCAGGTAGCTGGCAAGTGCCTGGCGTCATGGCCTGCAGGGGGCTGCCCCTGTGCCAGCTGGGGGGACCAGCAAGCTGGGAGTCCAAGCGGCGGACACGCAGAGGACACATGCAGCACGCGTCTCACAACACACACGTGCGAGCACAGACACACGGACACACACACACATACCCATGCACACACACCCCACACAAAATGCAGTCACATACACACACAAACACACGTGGAAATTTAAGTTGCAAGTAAGTTCACATTAAAAAGCAGTGTTCTCGAAAGTTGACAAGGAAAGGGGAGCAGGAAATCTGCAACTTGTCATCTTAGCAAACAGATACCCCAACCATCTCGGTTCTTGTCTATAATAAATGGTGTCATGTTTGTTAACATTTTTTAAAATTGGGTTTTTAAATTGGGCAAATAACTTGGGTGCTCTTTTTTAACTTCTGGGAAATGCTTCAAAAACAGGATAGAACAAAAAGTTTTTATTTGCAAACACTATTAACCATTTCCTGTTCCGACCTCAGAAATACTGCGAACCCACCGCTGCCTCCCGGGGCCACAGCTCCGTCCAGGCCGGGGTGACATCACCGCCCAGCCGCTCAGAATCATTTTCAGGATGATCCTTCTGTTTCCTGTGCTTTACCATAAATGGAAACTTCCCTGTGACCGGGCTGCTGCCTCGGGAAAGCGCGGGGAGATCCCCGTCTCCCCCACTTTCCATCGTTCTGGCTCAGGTTCCGCCCGCCCGCCTGCCTGCCCGCCCGCACACCCCTGCCTGGCGTCACAGCTGGGCTGGCACCTTGGAAACTAGACTCCTCTTCTCTGATGGGGAGGGTGGGAGGGCCCCAGGCAGGAAGCTTCTCCCGCCCCCCACAACCAGACCCTCCTGCTTCAGGGGAGATGGCAGCACCCACCTTGCCAACAACCCCCACCCTCAGGGCCATGTGTTAGTCCGGCGAGAAGCACATGGGGGGGCGGGGGGGCGGAGCGGGGGGGACAGGGGAGCTTCCCCAGGGAGCACACACGGCCTAGGCAGGACCACAGGACAACGGGCATGTGGCAAGGAGCACGTGGGACAGGAGGCCCTCGCGGGACGGCGGAGGCTGTAGATCCCAGACTCCCTGCACCGACTGGCCCCAGCACAGGCCTCAGCCGGGACCAGCCCGCCGGCGCTCAGCCCACTGCAGAGCTCTGGGCAGACACAAGAAGGAGCCCACCAGCCACACAGGGACGTGGACAGATCGTGCCCCACCCCACCCCACAGGCCACATGCTGGATCACCCCCAGGCTGACATGGAGCAGATGTGAAAGCCGGTGGTGACTGGAAGGAGGAACAGGCACGAGGGTGCGGTGACTCCTGTGTGCGGGGGTGCAGGGTGGTCCCAGGGCCACAAGACATGCACACGAGAACCACGCACGGGAACTGACTGTGCTCAGGGCATGGTCCCCGTGTCAGCATCCTGGTTGTCACACCACTGTCAGTTGTGCAATGTGTTACCGAGAGAGCCTGAGCCACGTGTGAGGGGCCGGCTCTCGGCTGTTTCCGAGATTGCGAGGGAATCTAGTTACCTCAGTGACCACACACATCTTTCTTCATCAACTATCCTTTGAATGGGGCTCCTGGGTTGTCCCTGGTGCCTACTTGTAAGTGGAGACAGGGACGGGCAAACCCAGCTGTGACCTCAGCTGGGACCCCCCAAACCCAAAGGGGTGAAACCACGACACAGGGCAGGGAGGAGAATGCCAGCCTGTGGGAGACACAGGGAGGAACACAAAGGACCCCGATCTTGCCCTTCTCTCCAGCCAGGGAGCCTGTCCTATCCCTAAGAAAAGATGATGAGGGAAGGAGACAGTGTGTGACAGGGACAGTGTGACGGGGACACTGTGTGACTGGGGCACTAGATGTGATGGGGACAGTGAGTATGACAGGGACGAGTGATGGGGACAGTATGATGGGGACACTGTGTGACAGGGACACTGTGTGTGATGAGGATGGTGAGTATGATGGGGACAACGTGTGGTTTGAACAGTATGCAGTGGGGACAGTATGTCTTGGGGGGATGGTGTGTGTGATCGGGACAGTATGATGGGGACGCTGTGTGACAGGGACACTGTGTGTGATGAGGACGGTATGATGGGGACAACATGTGGTTTGAAGCTCCCTTTGGGAGTACAGCACCCCAGCAGTCCTTGGGACCCCTGCCCCCTCCCCCACCTGTCCCAGCTTCCTTCCCAGGCTCTGATCCCATCACCCGCTGCTGCGCCTGCCCACCCTAGTGTGGAGTGTGAGGTTCCTCCAGGCTGTGTACCCCTCCCCTTCCTGCCTGCAGGGTCTCTGTGCCCTCCAGTGACTCCAAATCGGCCTGTTGACCCAACCCTCCAGGTCGCAAATGCCCCTCCCAACCTTTTGAGTGGGCCGTTCCCACAGCCCCTCACCCCAAGGGAGCTCAGCGGGATGGAGGAGAAAGGAGGACACAGAGGGTGTTTGGGGAGGGGCACAGTGCATCCCGACTCAGGACAGGCAGACATGCATTCAAGCTCTTGCAGATGGAATCACAGCTGGGGTGGCTGGGGGGTGGAGGGTGGGGGGTGGCTCAGTAGTCGCCTGGAATCCCAGCACACACCCCTCATGCAGGGAGGCATGTCTCCCAGCACAGAGCCTGGGGCTCGAAAATGCAGGTCTCCCCCCACCCCACCCCCGCCGTGCGAATCCCACCTGACCGCACATCCCCAGTCCGGGACCCCAGGGGAAGCCCCGAGGGCTGGCAGACCAGGAGACACCTGTCCGGAGGGCCCACCCACCCCCCAGCAATCCGAGGCCTCTGGGCCTACCTCGGGGCCTAGTGCCCCGCCCCCCGCCGCCCACGCGGGGCTCGGGGAGTGGCCCTGCGCTCACCACCGAAGCTTCCTCTGCTCGCCTTCGCTTGCAGACACCATCTTTGATGCTCTTTTTCCATCGTTTCAGTTGTCTTTAATGTTTTCCCTTGGCAGCCGAGCCCGAGGTGAACGGGGCCGGGGAGGCGCCAGCTGTCGGGCTGCTGCTCGGGCTGTGAGACCCACGCACCCAGCCTGGGGCTGCCGCTGTCAGCAGTTTCCTCTCGCGCTTTCCATTCATCACCAACCGCTTTCAGCAAACCCGCCATGGCCAGACGTGTGGCTGCACGCGGCCGGCGCCCTGGAGACCCCAGGCCCACGACCCAGCCCGCGCCGCCCCCTCCCCGCCCGGATGAGCCTGGAGACCCCAGCCCACGACCGCCCCCAACCGCCCCTGTCCCCAGGCTGCGCTGAGCAGCCCAAACGCTGAAGGTTAAGCCCCCAACACGGGACGTCCTCAGGACACCGGCAGGTGGCACCCTGAAGCTTGGGGGCTGGGGGTGCCAGCTTCCTGCAGGAGCCCCTTCCCCCCACCCAGGGCCAGGGCACTCCAAGGCCTGGGACAGGACAGGAGGAGAGGGGGTCTCAGGTAGGCCTACCAGAAATGCCCTTCCCGGACCCAGCCTGGGGCTCAGGCAGCCCCTCAGCTGCTTCCCGGACCCAGTCTGGGGCTTAGGCAGACCCTCAGCTGCCCCAGCATGGCCCTGCAGCCCTCGGGGGAGGGGCACACCCTTGGCAGTGGCCCTGCCCCCACCTTCTCCAGCACTTGCAGAGTGTGGTTGGTTCAAGCCTTCGAGAGAAGACAAGGTGGGCATGGAAGACAAGGTGGGCATGGGCTTGAGCCCAGCCCTCACCGCAGCCCCAGGGGCCTGAATGCACAGTCCACCTGCAAAGGGCAGAATGGGTGGGGGAGGGGAGAACAGAGAGTCCAGTATCCCTCACAAGCCTCAGCAGAAGGGGAAAGAAGCCACAACAAATGACAAATTGCTCAGGTGGAGAGACCCCCACAGGGGAAGAGGGGCAGCTGGGTGCCCCCCCCATCCGCCTGTGCTTCACTCTTCCCCACCCCTCCCCCCACCCTCTGTACTTCTTTCTCTCGCCCATCCCCCTTCTCGGTCCCCTACTCTGTCTCCCCCATCTTTCTCTCCCTCAGTCCCCCAGTCTCTCTCGGGCTCCCCTCCTATTTCCACCCACGTGGAGGAAGAGGAGGAGGAAGAGGGGGTGGGGCTGGGGCGTGTCGCTCCGTCCTGACCCGGGACAGTTTCCTTTCCACTCACACCTCTGCCAGAGCAGTGGAGGAGGAGACTGGCAAACGAGGCTGGCTGCGCTCTGGGCATGGGGACCCCACGGGCGCCCTGGCCGCTCGTCTGGGCCGTGCTGCAGCTGGGCTGGTGGCCAGGACGGCTCCTAGGTATGTGGGTCAGGGCTGGGTGGCACGGGATCAGGTCTCAGGGAAAGACCTCTGGCTCTTGGTCCCTGGCAGACAGACAGGGAGGGGGCTGTGCTGGGATCTGGCCTCATAGGCCCAGCACTGCCCCTGGCAGGGTGCTGTGTGACTTTGGGTGGGTGAAGTGCATCTCTGGGCTCCAGCTTCTTGCCTGCCCACCTCACTTGGCGGTGAGTCCAGCCCTCACCTATGAGCAGGCAAGAACATCCCAGCTGTTCCTCAGGGTCCTGTGGGACAGGCTTGCCCCTCTGTAGGATAAGGGCTGACCAGAGCACCAAACCTCAGCCCAGATGTCCCATATTTTCCAGGGATTGGGACCAGCGCCCCAGGGGACTGACTGTCTCTGTGAGGTCCCAGGCAGATGGCCAAGAGACATTTCTCTAATTATATCAGAAGAGTAACCATTCAAGTGGAGACTGTCCACTTCTGCAGCCCACCTGCTGTGGGCCTAGGTCTCTGGACGAGACTCTTGTGTGTATAGGGTCTGGGTATGGCTGCGAGCATCCACAGCAGGTTCTGGCAAGGGGGCCTGGCCCTTACCCCCCTTGCACAGATTATCTACCACTGGGGACCCCGGTCGAAGTCCATTGGTCGGGGAGAGGGGCCCAGCTGCCCTTGTCCTTGGCTACTGCACAGATGGGAACATTGAGGAAGGTGGATCCTTTGGATGGGTACAGGGTCTTTCCTCTGGACCTCATTGGGCTGGGAGGTGGCATGGCCCCCAGAAGGACCACGACGAGGTCCCACTGGGACTGCCCATCCTGGAGTCTTGGTGCACCTCTAGGGCCTGCTGGGCAATGGTGGGGTGCCAGCCGCCCTATGTTTCCTCCCCAGCCCAGCCTGGCTCTCCAGGAAGGCATATAGGCCACTCTCAAGATTAGCGGAGGAAACTCAGAGCTGAGGTCAGAGGCCCAAGGGCATGTGGCCAAAGGTGCCCCATTGGGGGGCCTTGCGGAGGAGCCCAGGCACAGAGGCAGAGGTGTGAGTATCACCCCAGGAGGGGGAATGGAGGCATAAATGTGGGCCTTGACTCAGCCCTGGAGGCCCACAACCCCCCGGGACCCCTTCCCCAAGCAGGGTAAGGTAAGAATGAGATACTGCAGCCGCTGTCCAGAGTCCAAGGCACCAGCTTGGGGCTCATTTTCCCCATCTCAGCCCTGAGCACACCACGTTGCCAACATCATATGTCGGGTCACCCTCTTCCCCTTCCACCAGACTCGGGCGCTCCTGGCTGCGGGGACATTTGAGTGCTATCTCTTTGCTTTCCTAATTTATTGCCCTTATTATTTGGATCATTCTCATGGATGTCTCCCCACCCCCCCATACCTCCTTACGTACATGTTTTTCTTCCATTTAATGGAATATCCTAAACTCAGTAGCTGGCTGGCCCAGATCCTAGTGAATGAGAGTAAGGAAGAGTACAGCTTTGGAACAGGACAGGCTTGAGTTCAAAGGAAGGCATGGCTGATGAGACCTTTGGCAAGTCACCTCATCTCACTGGGCAGCGGCATTCTTACCTGCGGCTGGGGACGCTAGTGTCTGCCTTGCGCTGAGAGTTCAAAAAGGTCAATTCTGAAAACTGCCTGCATAGCCCATGATCTCTTTTTTGAAGGCAGATTTGTTTTAGTTATTTTTCCAACTTAAAATTTTGAAAAATGTCTGAAACATACAGAAAAGTCACAAGAACGCAGTAGTGAACACCCGTTACTCCAAGTTTCCGATTGGCTGTATTGGCACCTTTGTGAATGGATTTGCTGGGGCTTCGGGGGGAAAAAAGTCAGCCCCTGGAGGCTTCAGCACCTGGAGGTTGTAGTCTGGCATTTCTGGAGGCCGGAAGTCCGAGACCAGGTGTGCATGGGGCCAATTCCCGCCGGGACCGTGAGGGAGGCTCCCTTCCAGGCTCCCCCAGCGCCTGGTGTTTGCCAGCAATCCTGGGGGCCTCAGCCTGTGGATGCAATAGCCCATCTGGCTCCAGCGTCATGTGGCGCTCCCCTCGTACGCTGGTGTCCAAATTTTCCCCTTCTTGTAAGGACACCAGCCATGTTGCATTAGGAACCCATGGGTTCTAGCTTATCTTAAGAAATTATGTCTGCGGGCACCTGGGTGGCTGAGTGGGTTAAAGCCTCTGCCTTCGGCTCCCGTCATGATCCCAGGGTCCTGGGATTGAGCCCCGCATCGGGCTCTCCGCTCAGCAGGGAGCCCGCTTCCTCCTCTCTCTCTCTGCCTGCCTCTCTGCCTACTTGTGATCTCTCTCCGTCAAATAAATAAATAAAAATCTTTTTTTAAAAAATTCTTAAAAAGCCATTAAAAAAAAGAAATTATGTCTGCAATAACCCTTTTTTTTTTTAGTAGTCTCCGTACCCAACATGGGTCTTGAACTCACGACCCTGAGGTGGAGAGTCGCAAGCTCTACCCACAAGCCAGCGCCCCTACCCTATTTCCAAATAAGGTCACAATGTGCCATGCTGAGGCTCAGGGCCGTGCCAGCAGGTGCACTGGGGGGCACGGCTCCGCTCATCTCACAGAGGTCAGACCTCTCTACTAACATTCCAGGGGCTCTCCCCCCGGGCCCTTCGTTCTGATGCTCCCTCTTGCTGGATTATCTTGCCCTGATGGGAGCCCAGTCAAGGGCCGCCTACCTCCCTGGATGTCACTGTCCTTGGTTTCTTCTGACTCTGGTCAAACGCCAGTTCTCTCTGTCACCACCACTGGCATTCTGGTTGGTTTTTTTCTTTTTTTCTTTTTTTTAACTCAGATCTCAATTTTATTTTAGATATGGAAGACTTAGAATTAGGAATATATTTTTTAAAGATTTTATTTATTGGGGCGGCTGGGTGGCTCAATCAGTTGAACATCTGCCTTTGGCTCAGGTCATGATCTCAGGTCCTGGGATCGAGCCCCACATCAGGTTCCCTGCTCAGCGGGGAGTCTGCTTCTCCCTCTGCCTCTTCCTTTGTGTGCTCTCCCTCTCTCTCTCTCTCTCAAATAAATAAATAAAATCTTTAACAAAAAAATATTTATTTGAGAGAGAGAGAGAGTGAGCACAAGCAGGGGGAACAGCAGAAGGAAAGGGAGAAGCAGACTCCCTGCTGGGCAGGGAGCCTGATATGGGGCTCGATCCCAGGACTCCAGGATCATGACCTTAGCCGAAGGCAGACGCTTAAGCAATTGAGCCACCCAGGCGCCTGAATTAGGAACATTTATATTAGTTGTAGGCGCACAGTGAAATGATTCGCTATTTGTACATATTACAAAATTTAACCAGTTAACACTTGTCATCACACAGAGTCACAAAATCTGTAAAGAGAACTTCCAGTATTCACTCTTCTAGGTACTTTGAAACGTGCGAGAAAGGATTATTAGCTACCGTCCCCATGTCTTACATCCCATCCCCGGGACTTACTCATTTTATAACTGCAAGTTTGTGTCTCTTGACCCCTTCATTCCTTCCACTGACACCCCACTCCCACCTCAGACGACTGCTAATCTGTTCCCTATATCCAGGAGCTAAGTTTTTGTTTAATTTTTTCTTTCTCTTTTTCTTTCTTTCTTTTTTTTTTTTTTTTAGTTTCCACGTATAAATGAGATCACACAGTATTCATCTTTCTCTGACTGACTTATTTTTTTTTCTTTTTTAAGATTTTATTTATTTATTTGACAGAGATAACAAGTAGGCAGAGAGGCAGGCGGGTGGGGGTGGGGAAGCAGGCTCCCTGCTGAGCAGAGAGCCCCAGTGCTATTTGGGACTTGATCCCAGGACCTCGAGATCACCAGGACTTGATCCCAGGAGCCCGAGATCACAATCTAAGCCAATGGCAGAGGCTCCAACCCACTGAGCCACCCAGGTGCCCGTGACTGACTTATTTCACTTAACGTAATGCCCTCCTTGTCCACCCATGTTGTCACAAATGGCAAGATCTCATTCTTATGGCTGCGTGATGTCCCATTGTGTGCGCAACCACACCTTTTTAACCACTCATCTGTGGACGGACACGCGGGCTGCTTTTGTACGTGGGTCTTGTAGATAATGCCGCAGGACATATGGCAGTGCATGTGGCTTTTTTCTAATTTGTGTTTTTGTTCTCTTTGGGTAAATACTCAGTAGTACAGTAGCTGGATCCTAGGGCAGCTCTATTAAGTTTCTAAGGACCCCTCGACGCTGTTCTCTGCGGTGGCTATGCCAGCTCCCATCTCCACCAACAGCGCACGAGGGTGCCTTTTTCTCATTGTTTCGTGTCTTTTTGAGTCTAGCCATTCTGACAGGTGTGAAGTGATATCTCATTGTGGTTTCCATTTGCATTTCCCTGACGATGAGGGATGGTGAGCGTCTTTCCTGGTGTCTGTCAGCCCTCTGGATGCCTTTGGACAACTGTCTATTTAGGTCCTCTGTGCATTCTTTAATCTGATTATTTGGGGATTTTTGCTATTGAGTTATGTGAGTTCTTTACGTGTTTTGGATATTAACCCTTCATCAGATAAATGATTTACAAGTATTTTCTCCCGTCCTGTAGGTTGCCTTTCCATCATGTTGATGGTTTCCTTTGCTGTGTGAAGGGTTTGAGTTTGGTGTAGTCCCCAATAAAAACTTGCTTGTTTTCCCTGCCGTGAACCCCCACGTGCCCCTGACGGGTCCCAGCAGGGTGGGTAGGTGCGTGTCATCTGGGTGCATCGGACACGTGTGGGACCTCAGGGACGTGTTGATCCTCCATGCGGCAAGTTCAGGGACCCCACGGCAAGGAAGTGAAGGCACCCTGTCCCCCTCCTGCCGAGTGAGAGACTCATGGGGGTTGTAGGAGCTAACCGTCCACGGGGTGACTCTTCCAGTACCATAGGCAGGTCTTGCATAAATCAACTGCTGCTGGATGCTAGATGAGAAAGTTGTGACCTCCAGGACAGCAGTGGGTGTGCCCCCTGCCACGCAGCCCGTCCCACCACGCTGGGCCCGACCCTGAGATCTCCCCGCCTGCGCACACGGCTCCCTCCTTGACCCATTCCCCAAAGAAAGGCCCTGGGGCCCCTTACCGATATTTTATTATCAAATATGAAATAAGTAGATGACACTTCAGTGTTTAAAGCCAAACAACACAAGATTCACAGGTGTTCCTACTGTAGGGACGGCCGTACTTAGTCGGGCTCTACTACCAGCGCTCCTCTGGGGAAGTTTGGGTTGACTTAGAGGTGTGTGTACACAGGGTCCCTGTCCCATCTGGCCGTCACACCTGCTCCCAGAAAGCAGCGAGCCCAGTGCCCACCGAGCCCCCCTCTCACCCCAGTGAGGTTTCAGCCCCGTGCTCCCACCGGCCTGCTTCCTCAGGTGTCCCTGAGCCCCCGTTCCAGGAAGCTCATCTTTCTCCATGTGGACAGGCTGCTGAGCACCCAGCCGGGATCCCCCCGTGGGCCTGCACCCCAGCCAAACCGTCAGAGCCCTCAACAGCCATGCACCTTGTGACTTTGGGGAGGTGGGTACTCCCTGGTCAGAATGGGCTCTGGGGCAGCTACAGGGTGAAGGGCTGCCCCTTTCCACACTCCCCACAGGGAAGACCACCCCGACATGTCTCAGGCCGGACCCATGGCTGCTGCTGCATCCAGGCTTTGGCGCTGACCATGCTGTGAGACCCCTGGGGGTGGGGATACAACAGGCACAGAGATGGGGGTGCCCTGGAGAGGGGTCCAAGGAGAAGCAAGGAAGCCATGGTGCCACCAAAGAGAATGGGGTCTGAAGGGCCACCAGGAGGGACCTGGGAGTCAGCAAAGCCTGAGCAGGACCAGGAGGCTGCCACATAGAGACCGAGGCAGAGGCTGGGCTAAGGGCCACCCAGTCTGCCCTCCTTGCCAAGTTCGGGTTCCCCGAGAGGTGCTGCAAAGAGCCAACCAACAGACAAGTGACCCAAGTGGTCACCAATTTGGGTGAGGGGTGGGGTAGTTGAGGGTCTGATCCAGAGTCCACTCAGGAGCCCAGGGGGAGGCCTGCCAGGGCGGGGGCGGGTGCTCTACAGGAGGGGAGGGGATGCTATGCACCTTGCGGAACCCCAAGGGCCACTCCTCAGAGGCCCAGATTCTGTCTGGAGGCCTCAGTGGGAGGGGGTTCCTGGTGGGCATTTGTCAGGAGGCAGGCGCAGGCACATCTCCAGTGGGACCAGGGGCACGTGGGGTTGGGCAGGAGACATGCAGAGTGAGGGTGGGGGAAGGCCCATGGACCCAGCAGCCCAGGCCAAGGCGGCAATGCCCCGGCCGACTTCGGCACCCCCACACCCCGATTGCCTGGTTACTCCCATGATGCTCTCTTTGTAAACGCGTGAGCTTCTCAAATACACGGGTAACGAAGACATGCGTCAGGACCGCCAGGGAGGTCCCACTGTGGTGGGTTGGCTGTGAGTGGGTGGGACACGCAATGACAAATAGGAAAGGGGTTTAGCATGGTCCCCCGTGGGTGGGGGGTCTCCTCTGGGAAAGCCGGGCTGGGGGCCATGGGCAGATGCCCAGCCCCCAGGGCAGTGGGCCTCTCGTCTTTGCAGTGTTTGGGAGCTGAGCGGTATGGGACGTGTAGGGGGGCCAGGAAATGACCTCACTGGACCACGTCTTGGGTCTGGGTATTCCCTCCCGGGTGAGGAAGCCAAGGCCTGGAGCAGTGTGGCAGTGGCCCGGAGGAGCCCCAGGCTTCCAGGCAAGGTCCCCTGGCCGGGGTCAGGGCAGCCAGAGGCAGACCCGGAGCTGGGTCCCGACAGAGCAGCTTGAGACCTGGTGCATCCTCCATCTGCGCCTTGGTCCCCGTGTGTCTATCAGGAATCACAGCACAGCCTCCCTGGTGAGCCAGCTACGGAGAATGGAAGGCTTAGCACGTATGGGCTTGTCTGTGGCTCCTACCCTGGGACCCTGGGAGACTCTGACCTGTTCCTGTGTCACCTTGACTCTCTGTGGGGTGCTGCTGTCCTGTGGCCTGGGCCAGATGGGAGGGGCTTCTGCCAAGTGTGGGGGGGGGATGGTCACACACACTCACGCAGACACGTGTGCATGTGGTGGTGAGGCAGGCACCGGTGGAAGGAGGCGTGAGCCCCTCCAAGGATGTGGGGGTATCCCCGGGGCCAGGGCCTGGCAATCAGCTGTTCTTGCAAGAAGAGTGTGGGCCAGAGTCCAGGACCATCAGGGGCCTCCATTTCTATCCATATCAGGGATAATGGCCCAGCTGCTCAGAACTCCAGTCCCTTGAGTCATGTCAGAAGGCAGAAGGCAGACCCCATCCCAGCTCTGAGCTTGTCCCGCAATGGGCCGAAGGCTGGACCCTGAGCCTGCCGGATGCTGAGCTTTCCAAGGGAGGCCCCCACCAGCCAGCCCAGCATCCTGGCCCGGCCCTGCCCCCCTCAGGGCACACAGGACCAGGCTAGCACGATGAGCCAGGGACCCAGGATGGTGGAGCTAGGAACATGACAGTTAGGCCTGCAGGGAGGACCTGAAACCCCACCGTTTGGGGGAGAAATAGGAGATCTAGGGGTCAGAGCCAGAACACAGCCCAGGCCTCGGGTCCCAGTACCGTCAAACCCCACCCCACCATGGAGTTGCCTGGTGAGACGTGAGCACCACATCCCTGGGGGCGTGCAAGAAGTTGCAAGGCGGGGCGCCTGGGTGGCTCAGTGGTTTGGGCTGCTGCCTTCGGCTCGGGTCATGATCTCAGGGTCCTGGGATCGAGCCCCGCATCGGGCTCCCTGCTCCGCAGGAAGCCTGCTTCCCTCTCTCTCTCTCTCTCTCTCTCTGCCTGCCTCTCTGCCTACTTGTGATCTCTGTCTGTCAAATAAATAAATAAAATCTTAAAAAAAAAAAAAAAAGAAGTTGCAAGGCTTGGAGGCAGAGGCCCTGTAGCTGGGGGAGTTGGGGGGAAGGATCTGGGCCGCCGTACTCACGCCCCTCCCTCACTGGCTTCTGGTCCTCCCCCACAGATTCCCCCGACAGGCCCTGGACCCCCCTCACCTTCTCCCCGGCACAGCTCACTGTGCACGAGGGGGACAACGCTACCTTCACCTGCAGCCTCTCCAGCGTCCCCAAGAGCTTTGTGCTCAACTGGTACCGTATGAGCCCCCGCAACCAGACAGACAAGCTGGTCGCCTTCCAGGAGGATCACGTCCAGCCTGGCCCGGACAGACGCTTCCACATCACGCGGCTGCCCAGCGGCCGGGATTTCCACCTGAGCATCGCAGCTGCCAGGCCTAATGACAGCGGCACCTATCTGTGCGGGGCCATCTACCTGCCCCCCAACACGCAGATCAACGAAAGCCCCCGTGCGGAGCTCACCGTGAAGGGTGCGGCCTCAAGCCCAAGATGGGGGTGTGCAGTGGGCAGGGCCTCCCCGGCTCCACGAGCAGCTCTGTCCACACCCAGGCCCGCAGGGACAAACGGCATCAGCCATCAACCTCTGGGATGGGACACACCCCCAGACCCTCTGCCCTTGGCGGGAGGGCACAGCCTGAGGGAGGGCAGCAGGTGGCTGGCACCTCTCAGGATGCAGCAAAGCTCAGGTTCAGCAGAGGTGTGGGCAGGGCGGGGTCGGGGGCAAGACTGGCTAGTGCAAGACCAGGGGCCGGACCCTTGGACATGGAGAGCGGAGGGGAGGGCCCTGAGTCCCCGTCCTGGCTTCCCTCCTGCGACCCCCTCCCTGAGTCCCTTCTCTAAGCCCCCTTCCTGTGTCCCCCTCCCTGAGTCCCCTCCTTGAATCCCCATTACTAAGTCCCCTCTGTGAATCTCTCTCATTTTGCCTTTCCAGAGAGAATCCTGGAGCCCCCCACGGAGAGCCCCAGTCCCCCACCCAGACTCCCTGGCCAGTTACAGGGGTTGGTCATTGGCATCACAGGTGTGCTGGTGGGGGTCCTACTCCTGCTGCTGCTGACCTGGGTCCTGGCCACTGCCTTCCCAAGGGCCACTCGAGGTAAGGCCCCGCCAAGCCCCACTGTTGTTACTACCCCAGTCTCCTGAAGCCCCTCCCCCCAGCCACAACCACTCCTCCCCACCCACAGTGAGCACTTCTCATGGAGGGGCTGGGGCTGAAGTGGGCCTCCCAGGTTCTGGGGTCCCCCCTCTCCTATACACTTGCTCTAAGGAGGGGTCTGAGGGGAGTGGGGTGGAGCAGGTTGTGGCCAAGGTTACACAGAAAGGCAAGCAACAGCCCCCCCACCCAGGCTGAGCCATCTATGCTGGGAACACAGGGCCCTCCCAAACCTCAGGCCACACCACAGCCCACAGGACACTGAAAGGATTTCTCACAGCTGCTGGGCTCTGCCCTTGACAACCACAGACACCAGGGTGGTTGCTGTGAGCCCCCCAGTCACCCCCTGCACACATCCTGACCTCCTGGTTGTCCTAGACAGCTTGGACTCAGTCACTCTGATGACCACGTCTGGGGCTGGAAGGAGGCACCCAGAGGGGACCCAGCCTGGGGATCAGCTCCTTCGAAGGCCCGGTCCTGGTATCCTGGGCCAGGGGGCACCCCAGGGATCATGTGGCTGAATGGGAGGCCCCGTGGGGTCCCAGACAAAGCCCCCTGAAGCTGTGTGGTCTCCGACAGAGAGACACTGGCTGCTGCGTTGCTGATCAGGCGTCCGCTGTGCGCGGGGGGCTGGTGCCTGCATGTTTCCCCGTGGGGGGGTTGTGGCCAGAGATGGCAGGTTCCCGTGGCAGGAGTATGGGGACTGGAAGCCAGAGGGCCTGTATGGCCGCCACCCAGCACAACTCCCGGTCCACATGGGACCTGTGGCTCTCCACTTGATGATCAGGGACACGGGGTCCTTGCGTGGGGGGTAGGGTTAGCCAGACCATCGGGCAGGGGAGAGGACATTCGGTCACCCTCGTGGGAGCCCCTGGGGAGGAAGGGCCCTGCTACAAAGCCCCCAGCCCCACCACCTGCAGGAGCGTGGGGTGTCCCGGGCCTCCTCACTCCATATGTGCTTCTCTGTAGGTACCTGTGCCTGTGGGAGCGAGGACGAGCCCCTGGTGAGTTCCTTCCCTTTGTGGCCCCGGGGGATGGGGGTCCGCAGGCTCAGGAGCACCCCTGTCTCCAGCCTTGTCACGGGATCTGAGCACAGGGACACCAGACCCTAGCAAGGGTCCGAGAGCCTAAGCCCTGCCCCGGCCCCTGGTGGGCACGCGTGCACCTGCCTGTCCACCACCACAGACCACTAACACCTCCCTCTTTCTCTCCCCAAAGAAGGAGGGCCCCTGTGCAGCGCCTGTGTTCACCGTAGACTATGGAGAGCTAGACTTCCAGTGGCGAGAGAAGACGCCGGAGCCCCCCGCTCCCTGCATCCCTGAACAGACGGAGTATGCCACAATTGTCTTCCCCAACATGCCGGGATCCCCAGGCCGCAGGGCCTCAGCCAATAGCCCTCAGGGACCCCAGCCTCTGAGCCCCGAACACGGACCCTGCCCCTGGCCCCTCTGACCAGCGGCTTCCTCGGGCGGCCTGCATCCCTCAGACCCTCCACTGGGAGCCCAGGTGGGAGCCTTCCCTGAAGGAGTGTGCAGTGGGGAGGAGGTGGGGAGACGCCCCAGGACTGAGCCCCGTGATGGTGACCAGCCTTGCCTGCGCCAGCCCTGCTCAACTCCTCTTGTACAACCTGGGGGTGGGAGGTGTCCCTGTCACCTGCTGTGGTCAGGAAAGGAGACCACCCAGGATTGAAGGCCCAGCTGCCTGAGCCAGTCACTTTCTGGTTGTGCTGCACTGGGCCTCCCACCAGTGTCTCCCCGCGGGGGAGGGCTGGTCTAGTGCCGTTGCCTCCAGAGGGTCAGGCTGCCCGAATCTCCATGGCCCCCCACCGCCTCCCAGGGGAGCCTGCTGCCAGGACACGGGAGCACAAGGACCCTGGTTGGAGACTCTGCCTTGGAGTGGCCCACTGACGTGCCCCCTTGTGCACCCAGAGGGCTCCGCGCAGGGGGTGGGGACCTTGTGCTCCTCCAGGCCTGGGAGGGAGCTCCTGGCAAGGCAGAGTGGGGGTCCACGGGCCACCCCCAGGCACGGCCCCACCCACCAAGCAGCCCCAAGGTGGCGGGGTAGCAAGGAAAAGAACAGGCAGAGCTAGAGTCACCCCCTCAGAGGCCACACCTGGGGACCCTCCCCGGGAATCTCCCTCTGGTTGGCAACCACACACGGTGCTATTTAAAGGGGCCTCGCCCAGCAGGCAGGTCTGCTGCGGCGCAGCCCGGTCCGTGGCTGCCTGGGTGTCAGGGACTCGGGAGCACATGTCCTGTCTTGCGTTCCACAAACACTTCAGAGCCCCTCACCCTATTCTATTATATTATAATTAAATAATGACAGAAGTTCTAAGAAAAGCCCAAGTTCTCTCCTGCTTTTGTGGTGGGAGGGGAGGGGGTGAGTTTCTGCCCAAAGATGGAGGACCCAGCCAGCCCTCCCCAGGCCCTCATCCTCACTGCCCCAGAGACTCCCCAAGGCCTCTCATCTCTGCTCCCCCCACATGCATGTCCCACAGCCTCCATAGGGTGAGATCCCTACAGTTCAGGGTGCCATGGGGCATTACCCTCCAGGAAGCCTGTCTCCAGACTTCCTCAGCCTGGCACGGCTCCCCCTGACCTGAGAGTCCCTCCCAGGCAGCACCAGGGCCCTGGGCGGTGGGCATGCAGGTGGACTGCACAGGTGGAGAGAGGGTGCAGCATCGGTAGAGAAAGAGCCCTTCCCACTCACAAAGGAGCATCTGTCCATCTTCCGGAAGAAGATACAGCCCCGCTGTGAGGAGACCTGAGTTCTCGTCCCAAACTTGCCCCTTCCCAGGGCACCCTGTCCAAACCCTCAGGGGCCGTCCGTGCACAAAGTTCCCCCCAGGTCCTCTGCACGCACACCCTGGCTTGCCGCACAGGGGTCCTGTCCTACTGCGCCAGGGTCCTGGCCAGTGCTGTGCAGGACGTAGATGCACCTCGCCCAGGACAAGGCAAGGAGGCCGCCTTGCTCTGAGGGTGCCAGGCGGAGTCACACATGGAGGGACACTGCTGGGGAGTCTGCGGGCTGTGCAGGCTTGAGAGTCTGAAGAAACCAGTAGCTTCCATGGAAAGACAAGGACAGTAGTGAGAAAATGTCACACATCTAAAACTAACCCCCAGAAACACTTGGCTTTCATATTTTCAAACAATAAGCAGTCAGAAGAAAAAGTGGCCAAGATCTTCTATTGACAACAGCAACAGAGATCAAATGCCCGAGGCATCGGTTTTATGAGAAATGTGTGACCCCACAGGACAGCTTGGGTGCAAGGGCGGAACACCCCCGTGGCAGGAACACTTGGCGCCGTTCAGAGGCGACGTTAACCGTAGTGGTAACACGGTCCCAATAGAAGCCCACATCTCTGCAACTGAGAAGTTCACACGGAGAAACAAACAAGCAGGCAAGAGCCAAGGAAACCGAGAAAAGAAAGTGAAAGACAGCAGCTTTATCAGACGTGCAACTATCGACGGACGGTGGCACACACACCAGAGGACGGCCGTTAGGGGACAAAGACAGAGGCAGTGGTAAGTGGTGTTTATAGCACGAATAAAAAGTATCAGGCAAACTCCCTCCTCCTGCCTTGCACTTGCACGCATCCCAAATGTAAGTGTAAAATAGAAACCCTGAGGCTGGAAGGCAGGGGTGAGTTCCTCGCCCTAGAGCAGAAGACCTTCCTGATGCTGGCTAGAATTCACAGTGTCATGAAAGAGAAGATGGAGACATTTCCATTCTACAAATTGGAGGAAATGCTTTAATGTGGCAAAGAGAAGTGTCAAAGCAAACTAAGGGAAAGTATTGATAATATTACACAAAAGGTTAATACTCCAATTAGATAAAGATCATCTAAAACACGGAAAGGGCGAGGTCAAAGGAACAGTGGGAAAGTGGAGAGAAGCTATGATGAGGCACTTCCCAGCTATGCACACGCGCATGTACACATGCACATGTATACACACATGCACGTGTACATGCATGCACAAATGTATGTACATGCACACGTACACATACACATGAATGAGCACACATACATGTGCACACTTGTACGACACAACCATACTCATGGGCACGCACGTGTGCATATACTCACATGTACACAAACGTGTGTACTCAGATGCACACATACCACACAAACCACAAACACTATACATATGTGCACTCCATGTATGGATGTACACATCCCTTCAGCAACAAAAGCTGTTCCATTCACTTAGGAAAATGCAGACTATAGGGAGCCTGTCCGCAGGCAACACTGAACCATCCTCCACATCACTGGCGAGGATTCAGGGACGAAGGCCCCTAGAGCACCGGAGTGTGGCGGGCGGGATGGCCACACTGGAGAACTTACACTAGCCAGGCGTTAGCCAAGCATTTGCCGTTTGACCCACAAATCCCACCTGTGAAATAACGCCCGGGGGTGAGCCAGGTGCCCGGGAGGTCCCAGGGCAGGTGGCCGGAGCAGGAGGGCCCGACACAGGCTCTGAGTGAAGAGAGTCCCTGGGACCTCGGCCCATGCTAGTCAGTGTGGGGTATGGGCAACTCACTGCCCCTGCAAGGAACCAAGTTGGCGTCCCATCAAAAGACCAGGGAGCACTTTGAGCATAAAAAAATACCAAAATTAAAAGTAAAAATCAAATTAACACATTTTGAATATGTTTTTAAACAAATGAGTTCATTATCTTAAAAAAAAAAAAAAAAAAGACAAAACACACACAGCAGAGAGGGCAGGAAGCAGTGGCCTCGCCAAGCCACCGGCCGGGCCACCCACTGGCAGCAGCGATGAGAAGCCAGCCAGCCAGGCACAGTCAGCACTTTGCTGCTCACCTTCCCGGAACACGGCCTCTGCAGCCCGCCTCCACTCACTTTTTCCATCCCCTGCTCTGCCCCAGCCCCATGTGTCAACGACCCAGGCTGGGGCATCTCGCCCACCCCCACCCACGCCCACCCAGCAGGTCCCTCCCTGCCAGCCCCGAGCATCTCACTGGCGGTGGTGGCAGGAACAGGGAGGGGGGGTGAGCCTGGGCTTTTCAAATGAGGCCCGAGGCAGGGAACCCAGAGCATAAGGCATGTGGCCGCCCTCACAGCCAGGGCCCACCTGAGCCCTGCACTTGGAGCCCCTCTGCCCAGGAGGACGAGCCCTCCCACGACCTGGGCTACCCTTTCCTGGTCTACAGAGCTGGAGCCAAGAGCTGGCCACCTTCAGTGAGGAATCCAAGGTCAAGCTGGACACACAATTTCCCCTGGGGTCACATCCCCTGTTAATGGGGTACAATGTTGTAACTGATGATTTCAACGGCGATACAGAATTATCAACCGAAGCCATGGCTCACTCAGGGCTTCATCTCGGTGTCACACACCCTGAGGTTTGGACAAATGCACAGTGACACGTCCCCACCATGAGAGCATCACATAACGTCATCCCACGGCCCTAGGAGTCCTCTACACCCCACCTGTTTATCCCTCCTCCCCACAAACTCTGGCAACCACCCGTCTCTTGTCATATGGGGTCACAGGGCACACTTCCACTCAGTGGTACACAGTTCAGGGTTCTCCATGTCTTCTCTGTCTGGACGGACCACAGCTTGTCCGCTCATCTTCCAAAGGACATCCGGATTTCTTGCAAGGTCCGGCAATGACGAATGAAGTCACTATGCACACCCATGTGCAGGTTTCTGTGTGGACATGAGTTTCCAGTTCATCTGGATAAGCACCAATGACCACAACTGCCACATCCTATTATAAGAGGTGGTTGTTGATAAGAAACCACCAAATTGTTCCTGGTGGCTACCCTGTCCCGCCCTCTGCCCGAGGGAGGGACAGTCCTGCCGGGACGTCCCCACCCTCGCCAGCAGGTGGTGCTGGCAGCGCTCCAGATCCTGCCCATTCTGCTAAGCGAGCCGCAGGACCCTCCCCTGACACAGGATATGGAGCATTTTTCCATACTCTCAGTTGCCAAAATACACAAACAACTCTTAAACTCAACAGTGAGAAGACAAACAGCCCAACTGAAAAAGAGGCAAAGCTCTAAACAGACACTCACCAAAAAAAGTACCACCACTTTGGAAGACTGGAGAGACAGCTTCCCACACAGGAATCTACCCAGTAAACCAGCACAGATGGTCCTGAGACTCCCGGCAGAATTCACGGGGAAGCTGGGCCACCCAAAACTCTCCTCTCCTAGTGTGCAGACTTTCAGTGAGGGATTTGGGGTCTTTAATAGGGTTTTTCCTATTTTCTATTTCTTCTTTAATAAGTTGTATTTTTCCAGGAATTGTGCATCTTGTCTAAATTTTTAAGTGTATTGGCATAAAAAGGTTCCTAATATCTTCTTGAACATCTGGAGGAGCCCCGCACACCCTCTCCCATTCCTGATGCGGCTTATTCACAGTTCTCTTTTCCTATCACCAGTCTCAACAAGATTATCAGCTTAATCAGTTTTCTAAAAACCTGGCTTTGGCTCTCTTTATTCCCTCTACCGTATGATTTTTCAATGATTTTTCAAACCCTCTAGGTTTGCTCATGATTGTTCTCTTCCTTGTCCTCCCCCTTGGATTCAGTTTCCTGCCCCCACTACGGTGGGGCGGCGGCGGCCCTCGCTTCAGCCCCTCTCGCACAGTGCGTGCAGTGTTCACGTAATTAATTTCAGACTCTTTCCTCACTTTCACCAGACCTGCTTCTTTGGGCCAGGAGCAATTCAGAATCATGTTTCTCAATTTTCAGAAATCTTCACAAGGAAGACTTCCTTTCCATTCGCATTTATTTCTAGCTCAGTTTCACGGTAATTGTCAATCCTTCAAAGTCTTATAGAGACTTGAATTCATGATCCAGCATGATGTCAGTTTTTACACGTGGGTGTATTTGAACAGGTGTAAACAGGTGTATTTGAACGCGGTTATCTCCTGCTGGGTTCTCTGTGTGTCCATTTAGTAAGGTCTGCCCATCAGCCTGACCATATCTTTTGTATCCTCACTGACTTTGTCCGTTTGCTCTATCGGTCTAAAATTTTCCACTACAACTATGGCTCTATTTTCTCCTCTAGGTCTGTCTGCTTTTGCGTCATATTTCAAAGCACAGTGTTAGAGACATACAAATGGGTCTGGCGAGAGGGCCCATCAGGAAGGCCGGCAGCGCTCCTGAGGCTTACCCCCGAGGCTGCGAGGTTTGGGGCCCGCCGGCATATTCTGCAGGACCTCAGCGAGGGAGAACATGCAGAAGGAGATCTCCTCGTAGGAGACCCTGGCCCCACTCTCATACAGACAAGCAAAGGTCAGGGCTCCCTTGAGGGTGGGACCGATGGAGGCCAGGTCAGAGTAGCCACTGGGGCCCTCGTAGATCACCCAGGGCTCCGTCCAGCTGTGGGGGTCCAGGGGGGACCGGCTCAAATGGATTCCCATGTGCAGCCGAGCCCTGCGTCCCACCGGGTGGGAATACAGGAGCCAGGTGGGGCTCTGAGACAGGGTAGCAGGGAGCCAAGGGAGTCTTGGGGCCCAGGGGCCCCTGGTCCCACTGAGCCCAGGCCCCAGGCCAGGCTCCTGAGGGCTGGACCTACATCCCTCCATCCCGCTGAGCCCTTGGTCCCCTTGGGTGTCTGTAATACCCTCCTCTGAGGGTTGCCGGACTCTGGGACAGAGGCGTGGGGACTGGGGGTGGTTCCTGGCATCTGCCGACCATCTCTCAACCCTTAGAGAGTGGAGCGGGCCAGGGAAGCCCAGGATGCTACCTTGGCAGCCCCAGGAGGTCTCAGCCAGTGCCGGCACGAGCTCCCCAGGCAGGAAGGAAGCACCCTCATCTGTACTGAATGCCTGCACGCGGCTGCCCAGGGGACTCCGGGCGTTGCAGTAGAGGAGGCCACCCGCCTGCCCACCATCCAGCGCAGCCAGCTGGCACTCGCCCGAGCGAAGGTTGGGCACAAGGCCTCCACGATGCCAGGTGCGACCGTGGTCGTCGCTGTAGAAGGTGAAGGCATGGGGGCTGGTCCTGCAGATCCTGCCGAAGCATTCCCTCCGGTCCACGCGGTAGGTGTAGGCCGGCACCAGGAGGCGGCCGGAACGCAGCTGGATGCCGTGGCCAGGGCCAACGGCAAATGTGGCCCAGTCTGTGGAGGAGAGGGGCTGCCGGCCATCCCAGCCAGGAGACGGCCGTGGCCGCAGCCTGGCACCACCACCCACCCCAGGGAGTTGGGGAGGATCCACAGCCAGTGCCTCAGATTAAGGGACAGCTCATGAGGAAGCCCCCACCGACCGTGTCCCTGCCCTCCACTCCTGCTGGCCGCTCCAGATCGTCAGGGGCCAGACAAGCCTCTCTCCAGCATCAGCAGGAGCCAGGAGCCAGGAGCCCAGGCAGGCTACTTGGCTAAGTTCTCAGCTTGTGAGCAGGTAGCCAGTCCCGGAGTGTGGATGGGCAGTCAACAACAGTGCTGTCCAGACAGCGGGGCAGCCAAGGGCAGGGGCTATGCAGACCTTTAGGGTGGGGTCGAGCCCTGGGCCTGAATCCCATGGAATGGGTTCCACAGGAGCAGATCGCTCTCTAGACCAGCTCTGTGTGTCCTGTCCAAGCCTCAGAACCTGCCACACCTCTCAGCTTAGAGCCTATCTACAAGTGTCAGGGTGACCCCTAGGTCAGTGTCCCCATGGCAGGGTTGGGGTGGTCTCAGAGGGCAGTTGGTGGTCAGGCCTTTAAGGAAGGGGCAGAAGGAGTGGAGGAAAAGCTTTAGGGTCAGGCAACATGCACAGACCTGATCCCTAGGCTGGACATCCCCGGGTTAGAAGGCAGAGGGCAAGTGGTAAAGGAGGTGAGGCAGCAGTGGAGTTGGGAGGAGGGAGGGAACTCAGCGCTCAGACAGAGACAGTCTCAGTTAGATGAGCCTGCTCTCCAGGCCTAGGGAGGTAACCAGCCCCCATCTCTAGGACTGAGGGGTTCAGGGGAGGGGGTGGCAGCCCCAGGAAACAGTGGGAGTGGTCCTTAGGCTGGGAGCCATTGTAGGTAGCCCCCTGACCTGCAGCTGGACCCTTCCCCCGCCCCCCATCGTTTGGACCCCCAACCCAGTGTGGACCCCCCAGACCACTGTGCAGACACCTCCCCATGAGACCCCACCCGCCACTCTGTGGGCCCCCTAGCCCAGTGCAGACAAGCCCAGGTGCATCCCACCCTGCTCCCCACCACCCTATGAACATCACAGCCCCCTACCCACACCCCACCTACCCTGCTCTGCGCCGCCCACCGCCTCCTCCGTGAGGTCCCTGGCCGCGCCCCAGCTGCGCCCCGCGTCCCGGCTGGTCACGCAGCAAAGGCGAGCAGCATTCCTGCCAGTGGCAATCTGTGTGGCCTCGGGTGTGCGGCCCCGCACCGCGATGAAGAAGAGGAAGATGGTAGCCGTGTGGGCATCATGCACAGGGCAGGGGTTCATGGACCGGTGCTCCTCCAAGGCCGCCGTCGCCAGCACGCGCACGGCACCCCACTGCCCGGCGGAGGGAGGGAGGAAGGGAGGGCAGGCCGCCTCAGTTTACCTGTGCGCAGGGCGGTGCCCTGCCCGAGTCCTGCCCGCCATAGGTGCCCGACACTCACCCTCACGGAGCTCCCGGCCAGCGTACCGCTCCTTTGCACCAGGCGGTGGGCATGGGCATCATCAGGGCTGAGCCGCTGCTCTGCAAAGGCCAGAAGGGTGGGCACAGGGGGCACAGACAGCAGCGCGGGCACACGGTACGTCAGGCCACTCCTCTCGCGCTGGAAGAGCACAGTCCGCTCGGGGACACGTGGGGCCCCCATGTTCTGGGGGGCACAAGCCGGGGTTCAGTTTCCCCAAATAAGGGTCCCACGACCACAGGCAGCAGGGAGACACAAACAGACACACCAGATACACAGAAAATGAAACAAGGAGAGACTTAAACACTGAACAGAGGCACACACAGACGCACGCGCATTCACCACGGCCCTGGGAGACAGAAAGACTCTTGCATTCCACACACTCAGACACAGGCTTCTTGGAGAAGGCTCCCCAGCTGCTGCCCCCACCCTTCTCAGACCTGGGGGGCTCTGGGATTCTCGGGAGTGGCCAGGATGGATGGGGGTGGGGTGGGGGGAGTGGCCTGCTGAAGGCTGTGGGGGGTGCCAGTGGGTGTCCTGCTGAGAAGGGGCCTGAAGTCCAAGTCCAAGCAGGATGTCTGCAGGTGCAGGGAACCAGCCACCCTGCTCCTTGGGCTCCTGAGCCAAGCTGGGAGTTATGGGAGGTCCAGCAGAGCCACCCCACCCGCAGGGTGCACCAAATGGCTCCCACATGTGCCTCAAGGGAGTTAGAGGCTGTGCAGGCTGGAGGGGCAGTGAGCAGGACCCTGAGGAGGCCAAAGAGGTCACCGCCCTGCTGTCCTACACCACCCCCTCCTGGCAGAAAGGGGGCCCAGCCAGCTCCAGCCTGCACTGGGGGTACCCTTGGGAAGAAGTTGCTCCCCACAATGACAGGAGGAAGATCTGCACCCGCCATGTCTGAGGCCCGACAAGCGGCTGCTCACAGAGGTGGGAAGCCAGGCTGGGGAGGGTGTGCCAAGCCTGGGAGCTTCCTGGAGCAAAGGCTAAGAGAGGAGGGGAGAAGGCAGAGAGGAGGCCACATTCCAGGCACCAGGCAGACCCTGGCTGGAAGGACCCGGGGAGGGACTCAGCAAGGACAAAGAGGGCTGTCCTCGCTGCAGTCCTGTTCCCAACTTCTCCTGTCCCTGCGTCCGGCGCCCTGCACCCCCCGGCTCCCTGACCTTGGCCGGTCACCTGGCCCCCCTTACCACAAGCTGGGGCTCCTGTAGGGGGGCGGGGGAATGACCAAGGGCAGCCTTTCTGCAAGTAGCCTTCCTCCTGGAAGTGTGCTCCCAAGTGAGGCCATGAAGGGGTATATCTGGTGTGCACCAGGGGTCTGCAATCTCCCAGAGGGGGGTTTCTTTCTCTGATTTACACAAAGGCAACCATGGGCTGACCCGGCCCCCCACACGGATGCAAGTGAGGGAACACGGTCGGGATCCGGGGCCGGCAGGCAGAGCCGGACTTGGAGCAGCCAGAGCCCACAGCCAGATGCTGGTCAGCGCTCCGCACCAAGGGGAAGAGAGAGTGGGAGGAGGGGGAGAGCACGAAGCCCCATATCCCACTTGGTAGCTCCGCTCTCAGAGGGTCAAGCCGCTGCACACAGGGCATGGCCCGGACACATCTGAGGAGAAGGGATGGAAAAGGGTTGACCCGTGACAGGAAGAACACCCTAAACAAGAGTGGCCTCGCTCAGACGCATGGGAGGTCGCGCTGGCTGGCTCAGCCAGCGGCCCCAAAGCACAGACACCTCACCTCAGCCCACCTCTGCCCAAGGCCACCTGCTCCTGAAAGGCTCTCATGGGCAGCGCCGTGGCCTGCTCCATCACCCGTTGAGCCCAGCAGGCCCCCTGCCAATCTCAGGCCTGGGGGCTGTGAGAGCAACTTCCTGTATCTGGAAGCCCCTGGGCCCCACGCCCACTCTGCCTTCAACGGGCAATTGTGCCCCAGCAGGAAGCAGGTGTCAGTGGCACGTGTCCCTCCAGGCTGAATGGACACAAGGGCACATTCTCTGCACTTGGCTTCCTCCACTGGGCCAGAGACCACCTGGACTGTGAGGTTGCCCAGAACCGCTGCTCACTCTGCTGCCTGCCCAAGCAGGATGAGGGCATCCCACGCTGTCCTTGCCTAGGCCCCAGGTCTCTGCAGAGCCCCAAAGTCCTGGAGAGAACCTCTCAATCTAAGAGGCAAAGCAGAGCCTCGTGGGCAACTGGACCAGTTTGGCCAAATCGTTAGGGTCCAGGGATTTGGCTTGACCAGGATAGGACGGCTGTGTCCCAACATCTTGTCAGGGCTTCTGGACAGCCCAGGTCCCCACCCACACCCCCAGAGGAGCACAGCCCCTGTCCTCCGGCAGGATCCCAGCCTGCCGCAGGGCACTTAAAAGCACGCGTATGAAGAGCAAAGGGCTTTGCATACAAGTTGGGCAGGGGGTCCCCAGGTCTGTCACTTCGGGAAGGGTCTCAAGTCTGACCTGAGTGACCTGTGCCAGGTGAGGGGCCAGAACTCAGATGCAAAGCTCGGGCCTCGTGGAGCAGGGCCCACACACCCGTCAGCTTCCACAGGCCGGGTCAGGCCCCCAGCTCTGAGCCCCAGCCCAGTGTACCTCTCCCAGCCTCTTAATCAATCCCTGGGCCCTTGGGCACCCCTGCCGCTTGGACCAGGCAGTGATCCCAGGCGGGGCATCCGTGAAGAGCATCTGGCCAGTCAGCCTTCCATGCACAGACCCTGCCCTCGGCCCAAGGAAGGGCGGCCAGGAGGACGGAGGAGCCTATTTCTGGCCCTCAGGGGCTGGGGTTCAGGTGAGCGGGGAGGGAACTCACCAGGCACCACGGGGAGGCTGCAGAACGGCTGTGGGGCAACGGCAGGAGTGCCTGCTTCTCCAACCCAGGGAGCAGGGTGGAGACAAGGGCTGGCCGGCTGTGTGGGCCAAAGCCGGAGCTGGCAGGGTCCCAGGGCTGCGTCAGGACCCAGGCTCAGACCCCCCACCCCCACCAGCTGTGTGGCTTTAGTGCGGTGAGGAGAGGGGTGGTGCCGGGCCACACTGGGGAAGGCCCGACCAGGGCCACACAGGGCTCCTCTGTCCACCCTGCAGTGCTTGGATCTGGGGGCTCACCATCCCACAAGGCTGTGCGGGGGCAGCCTGCAGCTAGGGGCATACAGATCTCCCTGTCCCCAAGCCTCCTCCAGAGACAGCCTCCCACAAAAACCCCAGTGAGCCATCAGACTCTCGGTGAGGTTCTGCGACCTTCCCACCACAGCCTGGATGCCAGCCCCTTTGGCTCTCCCTCGGCTCTGGCCTATGTCCATGCTAGGCAGCCAGCGCAGCCTGGGGGTGGGGCAGCACCGCACCCCCTTCCTAGCACCAGCCGCCTTGGCAGTGCTCCTGCCAGCTTTCACCGATGACCACAGCCTGGTGACCACTGTCCAGGCCAGCGCCTCCGGGGAGCCCTCAGCATCCCAGCCCGATCAGTGAAGAGGACCTTCCCCCTCAGGGGTTCCCTGGGCCCCACCTGCACAGCAGGACCCTGCACAATAGACCCCAAGACCTGACCTTTACTGTCCACCTGCTTGTACCCACTGACCTTCATCCCACGTTTTTCCTGAAGCTCTTCTTTCCAGCTGATCTCTAACTCAGGCCAAAACCCGACAGGTAAAGCATCCTGTAAAGGATGCTGAAACTGCCCCCCACCTGCTGCCCCCCAACCTTGGGCAATAACAATTGCCTGGACCACCCGGGCCAGTGGGAGCTCAGCCCCTGACTCACGGACTCACGCCTGCGCACATGGACTGCAGAGTGGCCGACTGATACCCTGACCTCATTATGACACTAAGACCTCTGCCCAAGGAGGAGCACTAGTCCTTCCTCAAGGGGCAGGCATGACCTTGTGCCCACCTCTACATATAGTGACAAGGCTCCTCTGAGGATTCATCCTAACCCTAAACACAAGGACTCCATCCACCCTTGCTCAGGGAGTCACGGCTCTGGAACGTATTCCCTGGGATCTCCTTATTTGGAGCAAATAAAGTTTCCTTTGTGCGACAGCTTACCTGGTGCAGTTTCCACGTGTGACTCATTGAGGAGAGAACTCAGGTCCACTCAGTTACGAGAGGACTTCAAAGGGAAAACAGGGCTCTGGGAAAATGAAGACGTCCTATGCTGTCCATGGGGAGATGACAAACTTGCCATGTCTTCAGGTCCCCGGGGGAGCTGGGGAGGGGACAGAGGGAAGCCCAAGGCTCTCTGCCACAGAAGGAAAAGGGGAGACTGGGGGAAGGGGTCAGCACTGATGTGGGAAACAAGGGTAAAAGACAAATTAAATTTCCTCATACCTACAGCCCACTGAGAAGTCCTTGAAACGGGCAGAGTGACCTTCCCCGGGGAGCTCGGCTGCCTCCCTGTGGACACCTTCCTAAGGGCACAGGCAATCTTAGCCTGACCCCAGGATCCTGTGAGTCTACTTTAACTATAGAAATTCCTTTGGAAACTTCCTTTATCACTACCCCCCAAGATACATGTTGGCCATCAACCCCAGGCAGACGACCCACCGATTACATCTGGAGGGTCTTATGACTGAGTTTTTACTAAACAGTAATAAATGACCTTTCCCAGCAATAGTTATCCCTCGGGATCCTGGAAACCTCGTTGCCAAAATACCTGGGAGGCTTATGCCCCCACCCAACTGTACAGTATATAATGGGCCCCTCCTCAGAACCCCAGAGCAACTCTTCCCAACCATGGATCCCGTCCCCGTGCTTTAATAAAACCACCTTTTGGCACCAAAGACATCTCAAGGATTCTTTCTTAGCTGTTCACTCCAGACCCCAATGCTTCCACATCAAGTACCATCTCCCCATCTCTCAGGGCCTCTCTGAATCCACCTCCCTTCCCCTGTCCCCCACGTCTGGGCCTGGTGCTGGGTCCCCTGCTGAGCCCCCATGACCCCACACCACCAATGTGAAGCCCCCGTGTCCAGCTGGGCTGTCGAAGCAGGGTGCCCACTGGGGCCCTGGAAGGAGGCAGCCCAAACACAGGCTTCGTTCCCTCTACTTGGGGATTTGAGGTTTGGGTGTGTTTGCTTGTTTTTTCATTTTAACAACACCAAAGAATGCTTAATAAATAACTTATCATTTGAAAAGCTTTTATTCATAGAGGCTTTCAACAATACGGTGAAAAAAAATTTAAGTAAGCTATTAGTAATCTTCCCTGTCTACTGATGTCAGGGCTAGCTGTGTTTCATATATTACAATCACCTTTCCTCTATAAACAGGATAAGAGATCCGTGGGGTTTGTTTTCTGTTGGCAGTATAGCTGACACACGACATTCTGTGAATTTCAGGTCAGAACACAGCGATCTGACAAGTAGGTGTGTGACAAAAAGCCTCAACTCGGCCAGCAGTCACCATCGTCCGCACACCAGACCACTGCACAGTGACAGACTGCATCCTCTCCCCTGTCCACCGTCCTTATTTCTGCCTTCCTAAACTGAAAGTTTGTATCTCTAACCCTACTCCCCCATCCTCCCCACCCTCTTAATGTTCTAATGAGACACCAACATTTTTAAATATAGAGATTTCACTTAAAAATCTGTATTTCTAGCTTTTCTTGAAAAATCAGAAGGAAGGTCTGGCTCCTGGGCGTCCTCGGTCCTCTGGGGCCATCACACACCCTCCTGGGCTGCCTGCCCCCACCCCCCCCAACTCCAGCATCACCAAGGCTCCAAAATCCCCCCACCTTAGGGGAGTTTCTGCAGACCCTGTGCTCCCAACGCTATCATTTTAGCAGCTGCAAACAACTTGATTTGAAACTTCCCTTCTGAAGGGAGTTCCTTTGCTGGCTGTTTTCCAAGCTGTCTCTTCCAATCTGCATATACTTCACTTTGAATAAATAACCCTGAAATTCCTTCCAAAGAGACAGAACTGATTTGTGTTTCCTCCAGCCATGAAGGCAAAAGCAAACACCCTTGGATTTCTACTGGAACTTCGTGGTCCCGATCCGCGTGCCGCTGAGAACAGACCCCCTTCTGGGGCGGCAGGGACAGAAGCGGCCACCTGTCTCCCTTACCCCACGCTGGCAGGCTGGCCGGGCTGACCCATGCAGGGGGCTCTGTGGCTCAGGGGGGCCCGCCTGATGCTCAGGGCACCACATTTGCCTGGATACTTCCTTCCAACCAGGGCCATATTTTCATTTCTTTCTTTGGCTGTAGCTTCTTACTGATAACGCTGACCCTCCTTCAGCCTCTCCATTATCCGCCTAATGGCTCTTCTGCATCTGACTGCTTTCTTCGCTGTCCCTCAGGCCAGGCCTCCACGATCTCCTCTGGGTGGAGGACGACAATCCTCGGGGTGGTGTCCCTGCCACCCCTGATTCCGCCCTGCCCGTTCTGTTCTTTTCTGTCTCGGTGTAGTGCTTTGAAAGTCACGTTTTCAGTTTCCAATATCCTCTTTTCCTTTCAAAATCTCGACAATATGTCCTCTAATCTCACTGAAGATTCATTCTTCTTAAAATTTCCCTCCATGAAACTGGTGTCCCAGGGAGCTGTCTCTTCTGATTGCTGGCAGGTTCCTTGACAGGTAGATCCCCGAGAAGGGTGGCCATGCCCATACATGGAGCCCCTCCTCAGGTGCCCCGGCCAAGCTCCTGGGGTCGTCAGGCCCGAGAACCTTATGAGGAAGGAGGATGGACCCGGTGCCAGGCAGATGGGCCAGCTGAGCCTTTAGGCTTCACATGTAAGAGCAGCTCTGTTCCGTGAGTGCCCCAGACCCCCCACTTTCCTCAGGACGCGGAGTCTACAGCACTGGTGTGCACCCCACTCTAACCTCTGGGCCCCCAGGCACCAGGGGGCCCTCCGTCCCTCCCAACAATTGACAAACCGGTGCCTGGATACTGCCTTCCAAGGAGGCTCTCCAAATGCCGTCAGCCATGTGACCACCCTCCTCTGGGACTGCACCCAGGGTGCCCTCCAGGACAACAGAGTGTGCTATAAGCCGCAGGAACTCCTCCAGCAGGTCAGACAACCCACATTCCAAGGGGGCCATCCGGACAGGGGACTGGGGCCCTAATCCTCACCTTGAGCTCTGGCTAAACCATTTGTCTCATAAGCAGTTTCAACTTTTCTCAACCTAAAGCCATTCTTTACTTACAAAAATGCCTCATCCATCCACAGATGGGAAGCTGGACATTTCAGATCCTTGCTGCCTTGTGCCAGCTTCCCAGAGCTCCCTGTGGGCGTCACACAACCCTCTCTCTGACCAGCCCCATGTCCCACAGCCAGCAGATTTGGGGAACCGCCAGGGCTCCTTCAGAGACTCCCAGACCCGCTGCCCAAGCTTTTCCTGACCCCCTGTGCTCGAGTTCCTGTGATGGTCCATGTGCCCACATGTGTCCTTTCGAGGGGCAGTATGTCAACTTGTAATTTAGTGTCACTCACTTTCCTATCTTGTAAGGTTTTTCTACCTGTTAACCAGGTTCAAACCCTCAGATCCCAAAGTGGGACCCTCACGGCAGTGGCGCCTCCAAGAGGATGGATCCTGAGTGGGTGCCTTTAGTGGGGTCTTCACCCCGACGCACAGCTGCCCCAAGAGACCCCCTCCTCACCAGTCGGTACCCTGGTCTCCCAGGGATGACAGGAGAAGGGCGGGGACTCGTGCCCTGTCCCTGGCGCTGCCCCCTACTCCAGGAAGGCGAGGCGTTTGGGTTGCTTTTCCGGGAACTGCAGGGCGTACAAGCGGGCCATATACTGAAGCTCGGGAGTGACCATCCTCTCACACATCCGCTGTGTCTGCTCATCAAGGCCCTGCCTGAGGTTGTAGCCCAGGATGTCGGCCTGGCCCGACTGGAAGGGGCGCAGCTGGGGGTCGGCGATCTGCGACTGGTTCTTGGCCGCGCCGTCCTGCAGACACCGCTCCCTGAGCTCCCGCCGCCGCGCCCGCAGCCGCGCCACTTCGGCGCGCAGCAGCCGCGGGCCCAGCTCGGCGTGCGCGCGAACCCAGAAGCTGCGGTTGAAGTGCTGGTAGAGCTGCCAGTCCAGGGCGCACCAGCGCTGCGCGCGCTCCCTGCCCACGGCCGTCAGGGGGGCCACGCTGCGTGCGCTCCGCGAGTTGAGCCGGAAGGTCACCACGTCGTCCAGCCGCCAGCGCAGCGCGCGCCGCAGCAGCACCATAGACTCGTCGAAGTACTCGGCGATGAGCACCAGCTGGAATTGCCGTTCCACATCGGCCAGGTGCGCGCGCACGTAGCCCTCGTCGTCGGCACGCGCGTTGTTGTCGAAGCCCAGGTCGAACCACATGTTGTTCCTGGCAAAGGCGTTGGGCAGGCCCACACTCTGGTTGTAGTAGGTCCACGGGGAGGCCAGGAAGGCATCCAGGCTCTCCGCACCCCTGAACGCAGGGACGTAGTCTTTGTAGTACGTGAAGGCGGACTCCAGCTGGAAGACGGGGTTTCTGATGATGGAAAAGTAGAAAGTGTCGTTGGGCATGACTTTCTGCACCTGTGTGGAGACCCGGCAGGAAGGGCTGGTGACTCTCAGGCTCCCTGCCGCAGCCCAGCACGCAGACGTGCCCTCCCACAGCACAGGAAGGATCCTGAAGCATCTGAAGTGGGCCCCGCCCTTCCCCAGCACCCCCAGCCCCTGCTCCCCCTGCACCTTTGGAAGGCCAGTCAGGGGGAACCCCCCATCAAGGAAGTGACCTCTACACTGAGAGGCAAATAACCCAGAGGAGGAGATGTGAAGAGTGTCCCCTCAAAAATGGACCCTGGGCAAAGGTCCTGAGTAGGAAGAAGTAGAGGGGTTTGGGAAGCAAAAGCAGGAGTCCAGAGAGGTAGGTGGAGAGGGTGGCAGGCCGTGAGGGCACCTGATTCCAAGAACAATGACAGCCAACTGTCTGCGGGAGAGAGGAGCAGGGTGTGAGCCAGCCATCCCTGCCCCCAGGTGAGGCTCTGGCAAGGTCTGCAGGTACACACATCCACAGCCTTCATCCCTTTGGTGTCTCGGGCACAACCACCCCCGTGGGGTTGTGTCAAAGGCACAACCCCACGGGGAGCCTGGGACCAGTCCTGGCCGGTCCTTCCACTTCCACCCCTCCTGCCCATGCCCCACACCTCAGGCAGGTTGAACCTCAGGTGGTTGCCCATGATGTTGAAACGCTGCTGCGGGCCTTGGGGCTCTGAGCCCTCCACGTAGCGTGCCAGGAAGAGCCAGGGGTAGCCCAGGTGGAAGCTGGAGCCTGCGGGCAGGGCCACAGACAAGTTGTGCGTCTCAGCGAAGCGGAAGAGGATGTTGAGCACAGTGCTGCTGGCCGTCTTGTGCGTCTTGAGGAACATGACATTGACAATGGGCGGCCCCTCGGCCTGGCTCCGGAGCAGGCTGGGAGGAGAGCATGGCCACTGTCAACCAGGGAGGGTCCGTGGATCCCCCCCACCCAGCGCAACCCCCAAACCATCTTCTGTCACCAACCCCTCCCCAGTCCAAGATCCCCCGCCCCACACTTGCCCTGCCAATGATACCCAGACCCTGCACCTCCAACTGTGCTTCCTTCCACTCACCAAGAGACCCCCAACCCTGCAACCCTGGAGGACCCACCAGCACAGACCTGACTGCTCCCTAAGTGACCACATCCTCTGTCCCCCCACAAAGCATAGGTTGGGCCCCTGGGGCCCTGGCGCCCCCTCTCTGACCCCCAAGTTCCTGTCTGGCCCCCAGGGCATCCAGCATGGTGCTGGCCCCGTGGCCTGGACCCCACACCCAGAGTTTCTTGGCTGACATGTCACAGAGGGACCGGCCAGGCTGACGGCAGGGCTGAAGGGGATATAGGTGCCCACTCTCATTGTCCCGCGATGGCACCCAGCCCGCTGTACCTCCAGCCTGCAGCGACAGGCACCCCTCCTGCTGCAGTAAGAGTAACCCTTGATAGTGGGGGACAGGATACACAGGCGTGTGCCAGCCCTGGGGACAATGGGAGGACCACGGGAGAGACCGAAGGAGCTTTGGTGCCCCCTGGGGAGATCCAACCAGAGAGGTGGGGAGGTGGGGAGAGGAGGCCTGGACCCACACCTCTCAGCGGCCAGGCCGGAACACAGGGCCTGCGTGAACACCCCTGCAGACCCTGGGCCTCACGGGATGAACCCCAAGCAGGCAGGAGAGCAGGCGACCTGACCTTCCCAGGCCCACCCTGGACCCTAGCCCTGCCTCCTAGTACCCTGTCACCCTCTGCACACAGCAGCTCCACCCAAGATACGCCCACCCCTGGCTCACTCCCGCCCTCCCTGAGCCTTGCCCAGAGGTGCCTTGCCCAGAGGCCTGGGCAGCTTGCTGCCCTCAGGAGACCCTGGAGGGCTCCAGAAGGCTATGGATCCCTAAAGGGAAGGGCCCACCCCTCCTCTCATAGACAGGAGAAAGCTGAGTCCCCTGGGGAGGCATGAACTGCATGATCACTAGCCAATGCAGAGTGTGACACGGAGGTGGGCAGGCTGGGGTCACAGGCCCTGCCCCGGGGGCGGGCACCCGCGCAAAACTCACGGTATGAACAGCCCCACGTCCATGTGCAGGATGCCAGCCAGCAGGAGCATGGTCAGGGCCAGGAGGAGGACAGCCTGGAAACACCTGTGAGGCAAAGAAAGACCTTCAGCCCTCAGTCAGGGGCAGGGAGGGGCCGGCACAATCTCTGCCCCACCATCCACACCCCCATCACTGTGTATCCATTCCTATGGAGAATGTACCCGCACCCATCCCCAGGGGGCCCTGGGGTGAGGGACCTGAGACCCAGGAAGGGCCTGAATCATCAGACTCTACCCCCTCCCAGGCCCCCAGTTGCATCGGCAGCAGCTCCGCAGTGGCTCCAAAGCCAGGAGAAGCTGGGGAGCAGAGGATGGGGAGGGGCCAGCTGATGGGCCCTGAGCAGGGTCCCCTGGGAGACTGTGGCCGGACAGAGACTCATGAACTCCGCACCCCCCGGGACACATCAGGGGAGGGGCTGAGAGGTGGGACAGCCTATAATTCTACCCCTGGGGGAAGGGAGGGGCCCCATGAGAGAAAGAGAGGCCCTTTGGCGGGTCTGCCTGCATACCAGGCGCTCAGTAGGTGGGCTGGAGGCATGGGTCCCTCCCAGTCCCCGTCACCCAGGGGAGATGCTGCAACCAGATCAGGGAAGAGACAGGACTGGGGCAAGGGGAGACCCATAGAGTCAGGTGGGATACCCCCTTGTCCTGCCACCCCTGGGACAAAGGAGCTGCAGCAGCACCCTCCCACCCCACCCCATCCGCCCGACCCACCCACCCCACCCCTGCTAAGTGTTCCCGCTAGGGCAGGGCACCGAGGAAGCACTGGACTGCAAGCGAGCTTGCCTTAAGGGATCCCCCTGCCCCTCCCCACCCCAAGGCCACCTGGGTACACAGGGGGCGGGGCCTGGGAGGGATAGGAGGCAGCAGCTGGTCTCCTCTATGAATATTACTGGTGTATAGGCCACCCCAAATTCACACCCCCAGCCTGAGCTAGCCCCAACTCCCCACTGGGGCGTCCAAAGGCATCAGAGTCAACAGGGTCCAGACTGCAGCTCCTGATATGCCTGCCACACCCCTTCCTCTTGGTTGTCAGCAGTTCCCTCAACCTGCGCTGGCTTTGTGGCCCCATGAAGTGCCTGTCTGTCCTACCTTCAGCCTTGAGCCACAGCCGCTCACCTCCTGCATGGCTCCCAAGCCCATGGGCTGCCCCAAGTCCATGTGTCCCTGCCCTCCCATGCGCAGTCCACTCTCCTTCAGCAGCCCAAACAACCCTTGCATCCAAAAGCCCAGTGTGCTCTAACCCACACCCTTAGTTTAAAAAGCTGACTCTCAGGGATGCCTGGGTGGCTCAGTCATTAAGCATCTGCCTTTGGCTCAGGTCGTGATCCTAGGGTCCTGGGATTGAGCCCCACATCGGGCTCCCTGCTGGGCAGGAAGCATGTTTTCCCTCTCCCACTCCCCCTGCTTGTGTTCCTGCTCTTACTATCTCTCTCTGTCTATCAAATAAATAAAATCTTTAAAATAATAATAAAAATTAAATAATCTTTAAAAATCTTGAAATAAATCAAATAAATAAAAATAACTCTCCAGGCCAACTCTCCAGGTTGCTCCTCTCTCCAGCCACCCCCTTCCTCTAGTCCTCACACATCTGGCCTCAGGGCCTTTGTGCATACTGAGGATTTAGCTGCTGCATGCCTCACCCCCAGCTCCACTGGTCTCTGCTCCCTCCTCACCTTCCCCAGTGACCTCCCCAACCCTCCTGCAGGAGCTGTCACCACCCTCGCTGTTTCTCCCCCCAGCCTCACTGCTACCTGGAGGGGTCATGTATGCTTCTGTCTGAGTATAGTCTGTAGTGCCCATGAATGAGTAAGCCCCCTTGGTCCCTGGAAGAGAAATAGCATATATAAGTCACATTTGCTGAGTGAATAAATGAAGCCAAGCACACATTCTCTCCTCCTGCTGCAGACTTAGCAATTTGGGACAAGTTTGGAAGGTGTGGGAGCAAATCTTTTAGAACAAAATGTCCTGAGACCCATAAGTGGAGCTACCAGTCAGTGGCTGGAAAAGGAGTCAAACCTCAAGGAATTGCTGTGGCACACATTTTCATGTTGGCATAAAAGTACCACATCACTTAGCTCCTTGGTCCCAAGAATCAGAAAACAGTGGTGGATTTTCCTCATCAATCTAGAATTCTGGAGAGGGGAGGCTGCTGGTTCTGGCAGACTTAGCCCCACCACACTGAGGATGTTGACATGCCTCTTTTTCCAGGTTTGTTGCCTCCTGGTCACAAGATGGCTGCCAAGCTCCAGACATCACATCAACAAGAAGGGAAAAGGAAGAAGGGACAGGGCCAGCCATGATAAAGAGCCAAAAAGCCATCTAGAAGCTCTTAGAGAGCCTCCACTTCCATCTTTTTGGCCAAAATTCGTTCACATGGTCACCTCCAGCTGCAAGGGGGAGATCAGAAAGCATTTGCCAAGTGTTTACAACTGTGTGGCGGCGGGCCAGGGAGAAGGTGGTGTCTATATAGCTCCATTTCTATAAATCTATGGGAATGCTGGGGGGCAGCCAGTGCCCAAGCTGGGCCTGCTCAGAGAGGCAAACATGTCTATGAAAGAAATACAAGTGGCTGTCCCAGATGTGGCCTGGCTGGTGGCCTGCAACCCACGTGGCCAGGCCAGCAGCTGAGGCCCCTCGCAGCCCAGGGCTTCTCAGGAGTCAGGCCTCTGTTTGTCCCAACACTGGGATGGCTGGCACCTTCCAGATACCAGGCTCTTCAGACAGGATTCATGAGGCCGAGGGCACTGAGCATGGCTGCAGCCCACCACAGGCACACAGCAGCCCAATGGGAAAACCCCATCTTCGGGGCCTTGGGCGGTCCACGTCTCTGCGGGCGGTCCGCATCTCCCATTATTTTCCCAGCATGTGAGAGATAAGTGTCCATTATGTTGCTGCCTGTTACTGATTCCAGCCCTTCAGCACTGAAAACGTCCATTTGCATCGAGGTATCTTCAGCCGTGATTTCCAGCAAGCCGACCTGCAACATGGCTGCTCGAGAGAACCATGTGGACCTCCTCACTCCACAGCAGACAGCATTGCCCCACCCAGCTCACCAGAGCCTTGCCCTCGTGCAGACGTGAGCTCAGCTGGGGAGAGGCAGGGGTCTCTTCTGCCGGGGTCAGAATGCCACCTGGAGGGACTGCAGCCTCTTCGGAGCCCATGACCCCTACCACGCCCTGCATGTGGCCTGGCCATCTGACAAGTGACCTATATGGTTTAGTGGACTGTTGACTAGATTCCTTCTGCATCCTGAATTCTTGGAGAGATAAAGCACCTACAAAGACCCGACTTCACCGGTGACGACACAGGGCTTGGATTCTGAGCTCTGAGAGGGATGACCCGGTTGAAGCCACCCAGCCCGACCGCTGCCTCCCGGACAGGTGGCTACCAGGTCCCTGTCTGCAGACACACCCAGGAAGGTTCCACAGCTGTCCTTCCCAGTTGGTTCCAAGTTTTCACAGCCTTCTCCAGAACACTGTCCCCTCCCACCTGCTTCCCAAGGACACACATAACCACGGAGTAGACTCCTAGCCTCTCCTTGGATGGGATCTGCAGTCAGAGGGTGAGTTCCAGACTTCCCTGTGTTTGAAGAGGGAAAAGGACAGAGGGGTCTCTCCAGGAGCCTAGTCCGGGGCCTGAGTCTCCCCAATAGGCTGTGCCTGGCAAGGGCAGACTGTCTCATGGGCTCCAGCCACACAGAGGACCAACTGGTACTAGGGCCTCTGAGCAGAGGAAGTGGGGCTGAGGGGCCTCTGCCATGGGACACTTGGCCTTTAGGAGGTCAAGTTGCAGGTCATGAGAGGATTGGATCCCACACCTGGACTCCAGAGCTTAGCATCTGGATAGGACACAGGGAGGAGTTTCCTGCTTGGACATGGGTTTTTACAGAGAGCTTTACAGGGTGCATAGGAGTGTGACAACCAGATGGGGAAAGCATTCCAACCAAGGGGAAGTAGGACTGAGAAGCTGGCCTAGAAGAACCAGATAAGAGCTGGGCACCTGCATCAGGGCAACAGTGGAACAGCAGGGAGACCAGACTTGGGCCTAGTAGGACACCCCTCAGCCTTCCCATGACATGAAGGTGGACTGGTATGGGCTGACTGCTCAGTGGCGAAAGGTGTGTCCACGTGCCAACCAGGGAAGTGGAGAGGAGGGGATGGCTGGCCCGGTCACCGCCCTCGGGCCCTGAGTCTGAAGCAAGGAATGCTCACCCCTACACAGCTGTGGCCAGCACCCCTCCATCCTGGGGGAAAGGAGATGACCAATTTCTGCAGAAAAGTCTCAAAGTTTAGGGGCACCTGCGTGGCCCAGTCAGTTAAGCATCTGATTTCCGCTCAGGTCATGGTCGCCGGTCCTGGGATAGAGCCCCCACATTGGGCTCCCTGCTTGGTTGGGAGTCTGCTTCTCCCTCTGGCCCTCCTCTGTGCTCTCTCAAATAAACACAATCTTTTAGGGAAAAAAGGGGGGGCTCTTTAAGTTTAATAATAAAAAAGTGGAGTGTCTGGCTGGCTCAGTTGGTAGAGCATGTGACTCTTACTCTTGAGGTTGTGAGTTCAAGCCCCACATTGGGTGTGAAGCCTACTTTAAAAAATAAAATACAAAACACTCTGGGAGGTTAACATAATTCCCAAAGGAGAATCCTTAACTAGAAAGTCAGTTTTAAAGTTCAAATGGAAGGAAATCATATAGTAACAGCTAGGTAAATTCTAAGCAATAATGAGCAGGAGTGCCCAGTCTATACCACAAGGCCCAGAAAATCAGTCTCTGGAGCTCTTAGGGGTTTGTGCAGGATGGAAGGAGCCAGGGGGGTGTGGGGAGTGAGGTGGCTTTCTGGGCACGGAGCAGAGGGAGGCACGGCAGATGGCATGAGCTCAGCTGGCCAACTCCAGAAAAGGATTATGTTGGATTTCCACCTCATCCCATCAATCAGAATCCATGCCACACAGGCCACGTGCCTGGCCTGAGGCACCCACCAGGCAGCAGCGAGGAGGCCTGTGGCCCAGAGCTGTGTCCCCCCACGGCTCCCACTGTCCCCGCCTGGGCAGCTTTCACTGTGGCCCAGCTGGAGACGGAAGGAGACATGCACCAGCATCCTTCCACGTGGAACAGCGCCAGGACTCCAGGTGGAGGACATGGTCATGGTCCACAGCCATGACACGTCCCAGGGAGAGGGGCAGGTCGGGTCAGAGCAGAGCCTTGGTGGAGAGGGTGGAAATCAGGGCACCCCAGAAGCCCAGGAAGGGAGATGAGGGGGTGCTGGTGACGAGGAGATGGGGACTTTGCTACAATGTTGCCATCTCACAGGAAGTACTGTGCCCTCCTCAGTCGATGGCTGACCTGGGAGCTTTGCACCCGGCCTGGCTGTCTCCACGTCTCCATAGGCTCCCGAAGCACATATCCTGGCTTGCTGGCTCTTGTAGCCGCTGGAAAAGAGAGATTTCTCCAGCTTCCGTTTCTGGGCACTTGCCACTAGAGGAGAAAACCACCTGTTTCACAGTATGGCATCACTTCCGGTCACGCCACCTATTTACCATGCATCACGGTCTTGTCCCAGAGTTCTGGTGGCCCTGACTTGGCATCCCTGCCATCTGGGCTTGTCTTGGGCTCCTCCCAGCCCAGGCCTGGAGCCAGCTGCATCTCTAAGGAGCCTGGTGTCCTATTGGCAGGAATGGTCTTCAGGGACCATCCTCTGGGGGCGGCTCAGAGAAGGTGGTAGTTTCAAGGCCCTGTCGGGCGATGGAGACAGAATCCCTCAAGAGCTCACATGGGCGTGCCCAGCTCCAGTTTCAGCTAAACCCCAAGCCCACAGCTCTTTGAAGGAAACTTCTTACAGCGTCTCATCCCCTTTCCCGCACAGCAGTGTGGTCTCCAAGTCACAGGAGATGGCAGAACTGAGGTCTCCCATCCTTACTCATCTCTCCACCCACAGTGCTCACATGAAACCAAAGCAAGGCCACGTCTAGGCATCTTCCGTCCCTTGTCCACAAAGGCAGAAGGAGAGCCCACCGCCAGATGGGAGCGGGGCCCCAGCTGGACGTGTGTGATTCTCAGGGGGCCCGGGCACCTACAGCCAGTGAGAAAGAACAAGCTTTCCCGAACCCCACAGGGCTGTCCTTCAGAAGGCCACACCCTGGTCACGGGGTCACACGGTTACGGGCTCTTGCACTAGTCCAGCCGTTTCTGCCGAGCCCTTCCCCTCTCCCTGCCCCGGGAACCTAAGTGCCAAGGAGGCCACAGAGGTTCACAGCCCGGACAGGACCATTCCAGCGCCAGCTGGTATGAAGCCCCGCCAGCTCCCTTGGACACCGCACTATCCCGCCTCGGACAACTCCCTCTGCCAACACCATGTGTCTCCTGGCCCCTGAAGCACGGATGAGGAAAACTCTGGCACACGCTGCCCATCTGTTACAGGTTTCTGCACTGACATTCACAACCGCCCCTCTGGTCTTGAGGCAACAGGAATTTGTCTCTGTTCTTCCAGCTGTACGATGAGAACAAACGGTCCTCAGAGAAATCCATTGGTTTCTAAAGAGAGGCTCCTCTTTTGCCAAAAGGCCCTCTGGTACAACACCCACGGGGTCCGCAGGGTCCTCGGTTTTGGAGCTGCCAGGGGCCAGGTGGCCAGGCGTCAGGGCCGCAGCCGGGCCCGCAGGTGGGCGGTATGTTCTGCCAAGCAGCTCGACAGGGACCGAGCCCCTCCGTGGCCTGTATGTGCCCTGCACACAGAGTGTCCCACAGACGCGCGGTCAGCATGAGACCCCACTGCACAGGCAGTTTTAAATGGGGACATTGTCTGGTATGTGAATTGCGTCAATAAAACTGTCTAAAACGATAAAAAATAAATTTAAAAATATTCTTAAAGAGCTCAGCTGCCAAAAAAACTGAAAGCTAACAATTGTGGGAATAAATAAATACAGCTGGAAATGATTACCACGCGACATTGCTTCCAATGTCTGCCAAGCTGCCTTTCCTTTGGCAGTCGGCCTGCATGATCAGTGAACACCTTCCAAAGGGTCTCAGACCTCCTGCATCTGGAATCACCGGGGAGAGGGCTCCAGGCCCCACGTCCAGGCGGTGCGCCTGCCGCCCGCCTCAGGAATGTTTACGAGGCTGCTTCCCAGCAGTGGTCAGGGGGCCAGCAGGCTCTCCGTCAGGCCTTGCCGGAGAGGCCACGGCGTCCTAGCCCATGAAAACAGAACCCCTGCTGCAGAGGCCTGAGAGCCAAGGCTGTCCACCAGATGCGGCCCTGGTCTGGTTCCGGTGGGGCGCAGGGAGAGCGCAAGGCCCCAGGCCCCTGAGCCCCAGATGAGTAGCTGATGGCGGGGGGCGGGAAGCCCCTGAGCCCCAGGTGAGCACTCCAGGTGGGTCTGCCCTCAGGTCACTCGGGAGAGTTCTCCCGTGTCTGGGTAAGACTTGTCAAAGAGCTAAAGTCACGGGTCACAAACAGGGTTAAGACATCCCCACTCCAGCTCCAGGAACTTCTGGTTTCACTGAGCTTGTTTACTATGTGGGAGACTCACAAGGGTTTTATGGAAATGGGATTTTTATATCCAGGATCTCTCTGTCACACACGTCAATCTATCTGACCAGCTCCTGAAAGACAGACAGACATCCGCCTAAGGGGGACTGTAGACAGACACAGAACCCAATATCTGCCGGTCATTCAGTGGCCAACCAGTTTTAGCCAAAATCTAGGAAAACAATACTGAGCCTTATCTCAGAGCTGACAAGTCAGCCTCACAAAATCCACAACCACCTGCTTAGCCACCCTGTCTCCCTTCTCTCTTGGTGGCCCCACAGCCTGAGGAAAGCAGAGTGGACTGTCCCCTCTGCACCCCCACACACAATGGTTGTTACAAAGCCCTCTTTCCTCTGGCCCTCCAGACACAAGCATGGGCTTTCTTAGAACACATTCTTCCTCAGCGCACCAGGGCCCTAACCCAGAGCTCGCATGTAGGGTCCAGAGTTGTCAGATAAAGCCCCCCCCCCCACCGTTCATTCTTCACATCGTCCTCGTCGAGCCCCAACGCACTGCAGAGCACAAGGACAAGCCAAGGGGAGCAGGTGCAGTGGGGGTCAGGAATTAGTGGGGACCGAGGACAGGACTGACCGTTCCTCAGGGCTCTCTCCCCATGACCAAACACTTGGCCTAAAATGCTGTCCCATCAGGAGACCAGGCCCCGCAGGCCCCCTCCCCAGCTCAGCAGCCTGAGAACCATCAGTGAGGAGCTGGCCTCCAGTGCCCCCCACCCCCCGACGGATCAGTGTGAGGCCATCGCCAAGCTGCCCAAGGTCTCCCCGGGGCTGGGGACAACCCCCAGGGCTGAAGACTCTGTCAGTGCCAGGTGGGTGGAGGCCACAGGCCAGGGAGTCGGGAGCACGGAGCCATCCATACGAAAGCCACATCAGAAAGGAAACAGGGATGGGGTGTCAGACATCCAAATGCAACATCTCGCGAAGAACAGAGGGGAATGTGGCCCACCCTCCACCCAGGGGCTCCTTCTAGAAAAAGAAAATAAGGTCACATTGTTACTGTCTGCTGGACGTGAAGAGCAGAGACACAGCCACAGATGCCTGTCCTCCACCCGCCTCCCGCTGCCTCCCTCCCTCCCGGGCTGTTGAAGCCCACGGCCCCACACCTGAGTCAGGAGTGATGGCCGTGCTTTGACCAACAGAACATACCAACGTGATGCTGGGAGGTTCCTGGGAGACCCATAAAAATCTTGCAGCTTCTGCTCCCTGAAAACACCCCCAGAGACGGCCCCCCAAGGGGGCTGCAGTACTTCCAGAAGAGAAAGGCCACCTGGAGTTTTGAGGTGGCTCAGCCATGAGCAAGCAAGCGAGGCCATCCAGGGCCTTCCAACCGCACAACCACCAGCTGAACACAGCCCCTAGGGATATGCCAGGCAGGACCCCGAGAAAGAGCATGGCATCACTTCCAGTGGCTGGGTTTTGCATCTCTCCAGACTTCTCCCAAACACCCCTGCATCGTGCTCAATAGCTCAGGTTGTTGCTGGCCTAGCTGTGAGTAGCACCCATTTTCTGGGCAGTCAGTTCGGTGGGTCACCCCCTCGGGGCGGGGGCATGGAGCTAGCACTGCTAGAGAATAGAGTCGAATAGACATAGAATACAGTGGAAAGGAATGGGGTGGGTGGAGTGGGATAGGGTAGGAGGCGCCTGGGTAGCTCAGTTGGCTAAGCATCTGTCTGACTCTTGATTCCAGCTCAGGTCTTGATTTCAGGGTCATGGGTTTAAGCCCCACATTAGGCTCCACACCGGGCATGAAGCCTACTTTAAACAAAAAAGAATAGGATAGAATGGAATGGATGGGATGGGTTAGAATAGATACAGAATAAAATATATGACAGAGTAGAAAAGAATAAACAGAACAGATTAAAATAAACATGGAGTAGACAGACCAGACCAGAAAATGCCCGAGAACAATCAGCTGTGGAAAGGTTGAGGGCTCTGCTGTGACACTTGTCTTCACGCTGACACATAGACTGAATTGTGTCCTGGGCAGCAGTCCTCCCACTGTGAGAACTGTGAGAACACAGTTCACTGTCACTGTGAGAACACTGGCGCTCCGCTATCCCACGGCAGGTGCATCCTGCCTCTGCCCCCATCGTGCTTCGTCTGGGGAGCCCCCATCCACTGGGAGGGCTGCCCCAGGGCCAGCAGTCCTGGTGTGGGGAATGTGCCAGCTGTGGTCTCTCCCAGCCTCTCTGGCCCGTCCCCACTTTTCTTGGGAGCCCCACAAGTCCTGATACAGCCTCTTCCCTGCGCCCACCCCAGGTGGCAGGAGACACTATCCGCTCTGAGGGGCGGGCTCAGACCCTCCTTCCCTCCACTCTGGCCAGAGCTGGGGTGGTGGTTCCTGGGTGGGTGAGCCTGGCCTGGCCCTGGCCTGGCCCTGGCCCTGGCCCTGCTCGGCTGCCCTGGCTTCCCCCACCCTGCCTGGGGAGGGGAGATGAGCAGCCACCACGCAGAGCCGCACCCCCCCACCCCCCACCCTCTCACCTCCTAGATTGTCCCAGCCAGCTCTCAATTGTGCAAGGACAAACACTAACGTTTGAAAACCAGTTGTAATCCGCCTTGGGGCAGAAAGGAAAGGGACCCCTTTCCTTTTGTCCGAGTGTGGACTTTGAAAACTTGTAATTGTGAATTCCCCGTCTGTACCCTTGAGATACGTGTACAGTTCTAAAGAGCTGAGTAGATTCTTGCCAGTCTTACAGCCTGGGAAAACGTGCATCCTGCTGGGGGCGGCAGAGGGGGGAGGGCAGCGATCAGGCTGTCAGCTGAGCCCCCGTGTGAGGGCATGACTCCCAGGGGATTCCATGCCCAGTCCTGTGGTGAAGGACGCCACACCCCAAGGCCCCAGGCCAGCAACTTGGGCCAACAGCCTGGTCTCTGAGGCCCTTGTCAGCCTGAGCCTCCCACACCAAGCTGAGCAGTTCCATAGCCCACAGCCCACCAGGCCAGCCAGGAGGACGCCCCCCAACCCCACCAGAGCCAGGCCCTCCTGTCAGAGCCCCCCAACCTGGCCTGCACCTCCCCTCATCATCGACAGCAGCCCCCTCAATAAGTCTGCTGAAGCCTGCATGCTTGTTTCCACTGTGGGTGCGGGGTCCACGTAGCCGGCCCCTCCTCTGGCCCTGCATACCCAGGAGACCCACTGCCTTGAGGGACCCTTGGCAGTGCCCACCCCCCACCAGCAGGAGCAAGCCGGTCTCCACCTGACAGGAACAGGTAGGGGAGGGGCAGGCAGGGTCTCCTGGTCCCACCCCCCCCGACCCCCCACACCCCCCACACCCACCCCGAGCACCCAGGGTGCCTGCAGGGGAGAGGTGGCATCAGGTCACTCTGGCAGACCCCATGGACTGTGGCCTTGGCCTCTGCGGCTGGACACCTCACCCCGTGTCCACTAGCGCACTAGCACACCCCACCCTCAGGACCACTGCAGCAGCCACCAGGCTTGAGTCTGGAGGGCCAGCGGTGATAGCCTCCCCTTACCCGGGCGGACCACTCCCGGTGGTACCGGTGGGCCATAATGCTGGGAACATAGGACACAACTTGCAAAGCACTTCCCATCTGTCCTTCACAGAGGTGTCCATGGCTCTGAGAGGCCAGCAGGCTATGAGCCAAGCCTCTTCTGGGGCCAGGAGTGGGGACGACACTACCTCATGGTCTTCAGCCCTCCATGATCCTCCCACCCTGCTCCTGCCCAGGAGAGAGGAGCCTCACAGGGTACCAGCCACTGAGATCAGGATGGCCACATCTCCAAGCTGTGGTCAGATGCCAAACACAGTGCCTTCCAGAAGGCGTGGTCTTGACTGCTCCTGAGCATGGCAGGAGCTCCGCCCTAGGGCGTCTTCCAGATGGTTCTTTCCTCTGTCCACCGTACCCAGACCCACACAGCACACCCAGTTCCCCAGCCGGAGCTTCCAGGAGACCCGCACCGATGGCCCAGCCTCCCCAGGATCCCAGCAGCCGGCTCAGCAGACACCTGTCCACGGCTCAGTCAGGGATGCCCACGGATGGGCCAGCACTCTTGCTGTGGTGGGGGTACAAGACAGCTTTCAGGCAAAAGCCAGGCTTTTCCTAGGAGCATGGTGACCTCACCAGATCACGACTGGGGCAGCACCCTGGGGCCTGTCATCAGCCCCAGGCCTGGCTCCCTCTGGCCTCCACGCATGCCCTGTCCAGCCCATTTGCAGCCCCCACAGCCAGGCACCAGCAGACTTTACCCAGGGCTCCCTGCGCGTCCCCCCACTACTCTTAGAACTGGCCCCATGGGTCACATGCCTCCCAAGGGGTCACACATGGGGACACACAAGGGTCTCACATGGGGTCACACACAGGGACACACTGGCCCCATGGGCAGGACTCCTCAGGCTCAGCACTCCAGGGGCTCCCTTGTCCCCAGACACACAAGTATTCAGGGGGCCCCCCTTGACACATTCAGGGCCAGGACTCAGAACTTTGGGGTTTCCGTTCTGCCATCCAGAGATCCACCACTTAGGGCTGGGATCCCCGGCAGCAACAGGATTCTGCTGGGGGTGCCACCCACATCTGGGCTTGTCCCAAACCTTGGGGCAGCTGAGGAAGGTATGTGCCTTCATACACCATGATCCCGGAACTCGCTGAGAGGGGAGGTCTCGTCTCTGCTTCAGGCAGCTCCTCAGACCACCCAGGGCCACTGGATACCTGCATGGCCACGTCTCCCAGGGCCATCTGCTCCCTGTGCCCGGAGTCTGAGTACCCACCTGGCCAGGTCCGTCTGGGACGGTCCCCCTGTCCTCAGGGCCATGACTCAGCCTACCTGTCAACCAGCCAAGCACACCGGCCTGCATGGGAAGAGCCTCCAAATATTTGCATAATTCAAGGAAAATAAACAAGACGTTCTGGACAGTCTGTGCCTCTCAGGGTGTGGGAATAGTAAGGGAATGTGGCCACAGTGACCCAGGGTGCCCCTTCCTCCTGGGTCTTCAAGCCAAACCGGGGAGCCTGGGACACACAGAGCAGCTGCGGCCCCAACCCTGTGTCAGCACAGTCACCTTCGGTAGGACTAAGACACACCATCCTGCTGCCCCACCAGGCAGCCTGCTTCCTGGGTCACCCCCTGGGGTTCCCTCCCCTTCCAGAGGGAGGAAACCAGAGGCCTGGGCACCAGTGGGGCCCGAGCTTGGCCTCTACCTAGCCAAGTGATCCTTCCCAAACCTTCACATCTCCCCCTTACAACCTTGGTGACCCCATTCACCTCCACGGAAGAGGGACACCTGGACCCTCCCCCCTCAGACAGCTCCTGGGGGACCCCTTGTCCTCACCGGTGGGTGGAAGTCATGTCTTCAGAGATGCTGGTCGTGCTCAAGCCCAGGGCCCACAGGGAGGCACCCAGAGGCACTGGCTTCTCCCCAGAGCATGTGGGATGAGATAGAGAAGGAAAATGCAAAGCATTTCCAGGCACACCCACCTCCCCTCCACACCTAAACTGCGTTGAAAAATCCAACTTCTTCTATGTCTACAAGAGAAAACAGCGCTTATGACTCAGAGCCGGCAGGGCCAGGCACCCACACCCTAGAGGAGACTCGCTCTAAGTCCCTGGAGCCCCCAGCGAGGGCACTAACACACATGCGGGGAACTAGCTAGAAGGGTCAGGGGCTCAGGCAGGGACGCCCCCGAAGCCAGGAAGACCCATGCTGCAAACATAGGGGCCTGACCGTGGCCCGGGGACCAAAGGCCTGGAGGTCCCAGATTCCTAGCCACCGCCTGCCCAGGCCTCAAGCCCAGACACAGAACTGTCGTCGGCTGAGCTTGAGCCACGTAACCCCTCAGAGACCCAGGACCCAGGAGGGGTCACTCACAGTCCGAAATAAAGCCCCAGCTGGTGAGTCTGGGGCATCATAAGAGAAAAAAAGCTCCAAATCTAACAACTTCCTTTTAAAGACAGAGAATAACTTCTGCCAGGTCCTCAGACCACCCAGGAATTCAAGACGTTTTGTGTCTGTGCTGCCAACACCCCCCAGCTTACCTGTGTGTGCCCCTTGGCAGGGGCGGCATGCTGTCTGGGGCCTGTGGTGACAGCAGGGGGCAGCTGGCGGGCTGGCAGATGGAGCCAGCTCTCGGCCCCTGGGCACAGGCACTGGGCAAACCGTGAACTTCCCTCCCCGGGGAGCTGGCCCGTTGCTCAGGTGCAAGCGAGGCCACACCCTCCACCCTGCGGACAGCTTCAGCCTCCGCTCTCAGGAAGATCCGGATTTTCCTGGGGTGTGGCGGGGGTGGAGAGTTTCCTCTCTAGGCTCGCCCCCCAGGCTGCACCCTGCTCCCCAGGCTCCGTCCACCAAAGGGGGGTTGGGGGCATGGGCAGCTTCCAGGGCCTCTGGACCCAGAGCTCAGGGCGAGGTGGGAGGTGAAGGCGGAGGTTCAACCGGTCTCTCAGAGGATGAATAAGGGAAACAGGAGATCAAATTCAGACCTGTTCTCCTCTCCTGCTTCACAGCTCGCTTTATGCTAGGGGAAGTCCAACTATTTTATACGTCTTAGGATGGAAAAGAACTTTAGAACAAGGACACTGCAATGCGAGATAGAAATACGAGTAGAGAGTTACTGCATGAGAGTTCAGTTCAGGAAAGAAGTACACACAGTCTGAAGATGAAGGACAGACAGGGACGGGGGAAGTGTCTCCAGCTCTCCCGCGAGTGCTACACCCATCAGAGGACAGAAACCCCAGAAGATCCAAGGAGGCGGGCTCGGTGGACACCCCTCGCCACACTGGCCACCGGGCACCTGCGGCTTCATGCGTCCAGCCAGCCAGCGGGCAGCAGGACATCACCGCCCGGCCCAGCCCGTGGGCCACCTTCCCACCACCCACCCACCCCCCACCGGGCCAGCTGAGTCCCCACACCATCCTCCCTGCTGGCTGGCACCTGGCACTCTGATTACGTTGAAAAGGCGGGTGGGCCAGGGGCTTCGAGGAGGAGAGGGGTGCCATGGATGGAGGCCAGGTTAGGCTGCTCCCGTGTCCTCTGCTGCTGGGCCTCCCACCCCCAGGTCAGCCAGCAGGAGCGTCTTGCCACCATGCACACAGTGTCACACAGGACTCCTGGGTCCAGCTTGGAGGGCAGGGAGTCTGTACCCTCAGGACAACCCTCCACTGAATGGGGTGGGGGGAGGATGAGGTCTGCTGCCACCCTCCATGGGGTTCCAAGAGGGATCTCTGTGGAGCCAGGGCAAATGCCCGCCCCCCTGCTCATGGGTCTGAAGGAACTAGGGCTCTACCCTCCAAGCCGCCACAGGTTGGACCTTTGTTCTGGGTCTGAGCAGCTGCCCAGACAGCTCTCTTTCCAGGAGGGTCACAGGGAAGCCAAGAGCACACCTCACGCCCCCACTGCAGCCCATTCCCTACACCTCACAACATGAAAAACCACATGACCAAGCCCAAGGTCAAGGGGAAGGGTGTGGAGCCACGCCGGGAAGTGGGGAGCCCCTCCCCATAGGGGGGCCCTTCCCGGAGGTAGCAGTGATCCATGGGACATCCTGTGCAACACCTCCAACCCCACGTGAGAGATGTCACTGGATGTAGACCAGGTACCCGTGAGCTTCCTGTGGCCCTAGGGAGGGTGATGGCAGAGAGAGGGGCCTGGCCCAGGCCCTAGTCAGACTTCGGGCCCTCCTCCCCTCTGTTCCTGAGTTCCCTGTGCAGTCTTGGCCACAGTGTCCCCTGTCTACCACCCCACCAGGGAGCCCAGTCCAGAGAAGTTCGGTCCTTCCTACAGCACAGGGTCTCCTGTTTCCCTGGGGTCGGCCCTCTTTGGGCCGGGATGCAGATGCCTATCTGGCTGCCCCGGGAAGGGTTGTGGTGGGGCCAATAGACCAAGGCACCCATCACTCTAGCTTCAAAAGGTCCTTCATCCACCTCAGCAGGTTCCCGCCCCCATCCAAGAAAGCACGCTTCTGGCTGACAGGGCACTCATCTGTCTGTCCACTTTGAGATGGAAAGGAGTCCCCAGGTGGGTACAGGGCCAGGACTCTCCAGCATGGACACCCCACCTCCCTACCTGCCTGGACCTCCAATTTTGTTGTTGCTGCAAACGATTCCCTTCCCCCTGACTTACTGTCCCTGTAACCCTGACTGTCCACCAGCACCCTGGGTGGACACTGGCTGCCCCTCACAGAGCCAGAATCTCTGATGGGTGACAAGCATCTGGCTCCATCCTGAGCGACCCGAAAAACCACAGAGCTGCCAGAAAGCCTGTCTCTGTGGTAGCCCCGGACAGTGATGGGTGGAGCTCAGGGTCCAGGGTGATGCAGCTGGAGGCACCAGGTGTCCAGAGCCATGAGCCCCAGGGGGGGTCCTGTGGGACCAGGTCTTGGCCAGGAGCTGGGAGGCCAAAGTGAGGGGAGAGAATGAAGGGTGGTGCAGCCGAGTTCAGGGAAAACAGGGCAAGGATGGACCATGGGGTGGGGAAGGCAGGGGCTCCAGAAGAGGAGACGTCCATGGGAGCTACCCTGGGGACATGGGATGGGCAGGACACGCTGCGGGGTGCTGGGACATGAGCCCACCCTGCAGCGTCATCACGAGGCTCTGAACTTGGGAGACCTGGCTAGATGACCTTTTCTTCTACCTTTCAAGGCCTAGCAGATGGAACAGACAAGGGGCCCTGGTGGCACCCTGGAATACCCCTGTCAAGGCAGTGGGCTCAGTGAGAAGACAGTGTGCTTCTTGTCCAGCCCCCACACAGGCCCCCCATGTGGGATGGATGTTTCCCTGTGCCCTGTGGCCAGGCCGCATAGGCAGGGCAGGGTGGGGCTGGTCAGTCTCAGAAGGGGTCCTGCTGCTCCTCACCTGCGATGCACCCATGAGCCCCAGTGTCCACTCTGACAAGGGCCTGGGATGGAGAGCCCCACGTCACCCCACAACAGGGGAGGCCCAGGGGGCAGCGTGGATGTGGGTGCCCAGAGACACCCACGGCCTCCCCTCCCCACTCACCCATGCCTGCAGCCTAAAGTCATGATCCCAATGGCAGGTGGCGGCCGACTCCACCTGGACACACCATGAGCCTCTGCATCCTCCCTCCCTGCTCCACATTTAAGGGGGATAGTGCCTTTCTACCCGCTGCCCAAACCTTGACTGTCATCAGCTGGGAGTCACCTCTCTGATCCCTGCATTTACAAACACTGGGGCCCAGGGGCATGTTTCAGCAGTTGGGATCCCTCTCCCCTGGCCCCAGACGGGAAGAGTGGGCTATCCACTGTACCCCCAGTTCGGATTGGGGCTGGGGGAGCAGAACAGGACAAAGCAATGTGACATGGAGCCTTGGCAGTCCAGCCCCAGGGACAGAGGAAAGGAACCATCGTGGTGCCCAGGCTGTGGGCTGAGCCCCCGGGAGAGCAGTGTCCGCTGGGGTCTAGCTTACACCCAGCAGGAGGATTCCAGGGGACACTGGGAGCAGGTGCAGAGCCACAGCTGGAGGGCCCAACGGGCACTTCCATGCTGCCCAACTGCAGGATCCCTGTCCATGCTGCCCTGGCCTGCCTCACAGGAGGGGCCATCTGGCATGGGCAGGGGGCCTCCAGCAGCATGGGCCTGCTCGGACACTTGTCTCCATGTTGGACATGCAGTCCAGTCCTGCCAGGGATGGACAGACATGGAGGCACACCCTTCTTGCTGGCCCAGGGCTCAGGGGAGAGAGGACCAAGACCTCTGCCAGCAAACCAACTGTCTGCCAGTGTCCACAGAGCAGGCCTCCAGGGCCCTGGCTTTGAACCACATCCGTAAACAGGAGTGTGACCATGCCCTGGGGAAGAGTCACTGCCCCTGCCATGTCTCTCCTTCTGGGGCCAAAGGCGAATGAAAACTCGGGCAGCCAGATCAGACAGGTCCCAGCCCCGTGCCTCCACACCCCCTCGGACCCACCTGCCACTCATCTCCCTTGCTGTCCAGGGGCCCATGGCCACTGGGCCCAAAAGCGGTCTGGGCCCTGCATATTCTGCCCAGAGATGAAAGGATGGCATCTGACTGGTCCACCGTCCCATGGAGCACCTAGCTTCGTACCCATGGACCAGAGCCAGCAGGGAGGGGAGCCAGGATCCAGACCTACCCAGAAAGCTCTCTCCTCACATACCCCTGCATAGGAGCTTTCCAAGAAACCTCACAGTGACTCTGGGTGTCCCCACAGGACAGGGGGCAGGATATGCCAACACCCATGGGAGGCTTGCCCAGGGACCACTATGAATCCAAGACTGCTGGGGGCAGGGTCCAGCCTGCACACTCCTCCTCAGCACTCCAGCGGACAGGTCATGTCTCCACCACCCACCTGGCCTTTGGAGCCTGATCCTTTGGTAGGACAAGACCCAACCTGCTTTCCCCAACCCCTGAGGTCCAAAGGGCCTCAAGCCTAGGGTGGCAGGTGGTATACTAGGGAAGAGTAGGGTGAGGGAGCCCACTGAGTAGACCCCAGTCCCCATGAGGGTCAGGCCTGGGACTATGGCCAGCATAAGCACAGTCACTGGTCAGTGGGCACTGTGTCCTACAGCTTGTCACCTCTTCCCTTCCCCAGGGCAGCACCCTGCAGGGCCCTGCAGAGCCACATGACCCCCAAACTCTTCATCTGAGCCCTCAGGGTCCTCTATCATCAGACACCACAGTCCCGACCTAACAGGAAGTCAGCTCTCCTGAAGACTCTGCTCCCCTCAGGCCCAAGGAGGGCGGCCCAGCCCCGGCCACATCCCAGGGTGAGGCGTGGGCAGTGTCCTGGCTCCCCTGCGTTCCCTGGGCTGAGACCACTGGGCCTATTCCCGCCATCCCTCAGGTGGCAGCTCAGGTCCCTGGCTGGGGCTTCCTCCTTACCACACCCTGCGCCCCTCCAACCCAGGGCCTGGCAGGCACGGGCCAGGAGCGGTGAGGGCCGCTGGCCCCTCTGTTTTGTAACCACTTCTCATGTTGCAGCAGCTTAGAGGTTTGAAGGTGAAACTCATAAGCTTTTCCTAATCCAGACACAATAACAGCCCTCAACTCCTCCCAGAGCACTGGGAGATAATCCTCGCAGAAGCCCCACCTGCCCAGAACTGGTCCAGGAGGGGCCAGGTTTGGGTCTGAAGACCAGCTTTGGGTAGTCGACATTCCTGACAGCCTGGCTTCCTACCTCTTCACATAATGTCTGGTTTGGCCACGCAGCCATGAGCTGCAGGACGATGCAGAACTCAATGCAGTTGGACGGATGCCCCACTAGGACTCAGAACGGTCCACAGCCACTGGAGAGCCTGTTCTCCGCAGGCATGAAGGCAGGCAGCCAGCACTTCATGGGTCTGAGGCGCCATCCAGACAAGACAGCACAGTACACGCCAGTGAGTCCCGTACGTGTGCGTCTATTGCGTGTACACACACACACATCTGTACCAGCCTGTGTGTACCTCATGTACACATGTGTACTGTATGTGTGCACCACGTCTGCACATGGTCCGTGTGTATGTGTGTGTGTCCATGCAGATGCATTCCACAGGGCGAGGCCAAGTGGCCCTACTTCACACTCTGACGTTTGGAGGACCAGCTCATCCGCTGGGGAGATGGAGGCTCTTCCTGCCACCTGCTGCCTGTGACCCCCAGTCACTGTGCTGCCTTCTCAAAGCCCCACCTCGACTCTAACAGAAAACACCTAAGATCTTAAGCCTTTTAATACCTCACGTTGTTTCCATTCTCAACAGTAAATTTGCTGAGTCACGACTCTCACTGATGACTATGCTACCTTCACGCAACCAACATCAACCGCCTCCCAAGACCATGAGGTTTTAAGTCAGGGGTGGGGGGGAGGGATGGGACCGAGGAAGGGGTTGGGCTTGGGGCACGGTGTTGGCACCCAGTGTCCTACTGCTGAGGGAACAGGCATCTCGCCACAGGTTTCACCAGATTGTTCCAGAAACAGATACAAGGACAGCGTTGTGATCAATTCCCATTTTTTTACTGGAAGTTCATGACAGCCAGAAAGAGAAAACGTGTCCAGACCTTCTTCACTGCCCCAGGAGCAGGCCCGGGCCCAGGGCAACAGTGGGGCGGGTGAGGGTGCAGTGTGCGCGCCAAGCCTGCCCCGCTGGGCACGTGCACTCGTGCACATCGGGGCTTCTCACGCTAGCCTCACGGACATGGAAGCAGAAGAAGTCACAGCTCCAGGCACATCACTGCGAACCACCGGGGTTGTCTTGCCAATGGATGGGCCTTCTAGAAAATGGGGGAACGATGCCTTCCAGGGCGGAGACCATCCTATTACTCTGGCTCATCCATGCTCTGGTCATCCACAAGGCACTGGCGACCCAGGCTATTGCTCAAAGCTTCGGGACGGAGCCCACACAGTCCTACAGAGCTCATCACCTCTGCCAGGGACACATCCTGCCTGAGGGACCCAAGCACAGGACCATCCATGCCCCCTCCCACAGTGGCAGCCCCCAGCACAGTGGAATGTGGCCTGGTCTCCCAAATGGGCAGAAGAGCTCTCCCACCCAGACCACACAGGACGTGCCACAGGAGGCTTTTGCTTAGCCTGCAGAGGGTCGGGCAGTGCCCACATAGGGGCTGAGAGAGCAGACCAGGTGGCTTGGGTGGCTTTCCCCAGCAGGGCTGGAAAGAGCCAGGAAGAACCCTGCCTGGGAGCCAGCTGTGGCCCCTCCAGCCTATGGCTGGGTGCCCCCACCTGCTGCTGCCCCACTCAGCTCATGCCAACCCCACAGGCCCACAGCCACAGGCAAAACCAGGGTTGGGTCAAGGCCCCTCTTGCGTCTCCTGCGGACCCTGCAGGTCCTGTCAGGCCTGAGCAGGCAGTGTCTTGTAGGGGTTCAGGATGCCCTTGGGGTCCAGGAGTGCCTTGAGCTGCTGCATGAGCCTCAGGGCCTCAGGCGGCTTGCTGTAGCTGAGGACGCCCCTCTTCTTGAAGCCCAGGCCATGCTCAGCGCTGACGCTGCCCCGCTGCCTGGCTGTCCATTCGTACACGTACGGTTCCAGGTCAGCCAGCAGCGAGGGGCTGAAGGCCTCCGACGTCACATTGAGGTGCAGGTTACCATCCCCTACAGGCACAGGAATGCTGGGGTCAGGCTGGGCAGGCTGAGACCCCTTCCTGACAGCCCCTAGTCCTGCCCTGCCCTCGTGCCCGCACCACTGGCCACAGGCCTGCAGTGACAGAAGGGGCCTGCAGTGACCACGCCACAGCCTCCCCTCTACCCACACCGCCCCCTGAGGCTTCCAGCTCCCAGCGACAGACCACCCGCCCAGCCAGCCTCTGCAGGCAGTCCCACATGCCCTGAGGGGCAGAGAGCCTCATGAGCCAGCAGGAGGAGCTCCCAGAGGCTAGAGCAAAGCCCAGGGCAACACGGGGCGCAGGCCTAGGGACTCTGATCCAGTGACAGAGAGCCTCTCATGGTAACCTCCCTCTGGGCTTCTCAAATGTAGGGAGCACACAAGGGACCCCCCTCCCACCAGAGTGGTCCCGCTGCTACCCTGCAGGCAGAGGCTCCAAACCCCCCACGGAAGGGCCTGCACAACCACCAGCCAGCCTGCAGGTTTCCAGCTGTAATTCCCACTACCTCACTGGTCCCACGGACCCTGAGCTGAGAGCGTGAGGACGAGACAGGCTCCAGCTAGGAGACCCTGCCCCCTCTACTTGCACCCCTGCACAAGCAAATCACCTCCAACCCAGGCCTTATGTAATCCCCACAGACGAAGCCCCGAGAGAGACGAGCCCACTCCCAAATCTCCACGCACACAAGAGCAGCCACAATGAGCAAGAACCGGCAACCTGACCACAAAGGCTTCAGATCCCGTAACTTCCAGAAACAGAACCCAAATATCTCCTACGTTTATAGAAGTAAGAGATAAAGCACATAAGACACAGACTGAGCAAGCATCTCAAGTCAACCAACTTCCAGAAAAGAAACTACCAATCACCAAGAGGCCAGAGTACACAGACAGGTTTCGATGCGTGTTACCCCCCACAGGAGATGAACAGCACGGAAGGGAAATCAAACATGTGACCTGAACATGGTACGAAGTCAGGGCAGGGCCGCGGAGAAGGCAGGCGGAGAGCCACAGGGCTGTAGCCCCGGGAACGCAGACAGGAAGGCAGGGGAGGATGGGCAGAGATATCTGGGGATAGAAGGGCAGAGCCATCCCTCTCACCACAGCCCCATGGCACCCAGACGCAAAGGCAAACGCTCACCCAAATGAGTGACCAGGAAGAGCCCCCCAGACAAGGGAAGACAAGAAAACTGGGATCCCTCTGGACAGCAGCACCGCAGGTCCATGCACAGCAGGCCGCCTTGCCCCACGTGGGAGGAACAGTCACTGTGCGGATGTTCAAGTTTGAAGAAGCCCTGAGCAATAGGTCAGCAGAATCCATGATGCTCGTCACCTCCTGTCCCTGGAGCCAGAGAAGGCTGAAGCTCAGCCAGAGGCCACGACACCAGAATGAAGAGGGACACAGGCGTGGCTGAGCCTGGGCCATCGCCGGCTGCATAACATCGGCACCACCACACAGTGCAGAAAACAGAACCAAACTACACTCCAGGAGGGGCACCCAGAGGGGCTCAGGTGGTGAAGCATCTGCCTTCAGATCAGGTCGTGGTCCTGGGGTCCCGGGATCAAGCCCTATGTCAGGCTCCCTGCTCAGCAGGGAGTCTGCTTCTCCCTCTGCCACTCCCTCTGCTTTCATGCTCCTTCTCTCAAATAAATAAAAATCTTTCAAAAATAAATAAATAATAAAGACAACAAATGACAAACTGCATGACAGGGAGACCCCACCTTCATGGTGTCTGTGAAAGACACATCTACATCATAGGATAGAAGACAGTGAAGGTAATGGGAACAAACACATGTCAGGGAAACACTAAATGGGAGGAGCCCGTGTGACTAGTCGGAGGCCAGCGCAGGTCCAGCATTCAGAAGGGTCTGTGATGAGAGCGCCCGTTCACCCTGGAATGCGAGGACAGGTGCAACCCCTATCCTCCAAGAGGATGTAGCCTCGGGAGAGGGGAACAGCCTGCTGCTACTGGGCCGACTTCCGCCCTCTCACTGATGCGGGGGGTGGGGGGGCCATGGGTGCACGTGTGGTTCGGACCGGGGGCGCGCACAGCTCAGACCAGGGGGATGCATGGGGCTCGGACCAAGGGGGTGCACACGGCTCGGACCAGGCGGCCATGCTGGCCCCACAGGGGCCCCTCCAACCTCACCCGGAGCTCGACAAGGTGACACACAGACATTATTTAACAAGAGCCATAGTGGGATCGGCGAGCCTGGTCCTCAGGGGGAGTCTAACCCCTGCGACCAAGTGGAGAGGCGGGAGGCCCTGAGAATTCCCGTGCTCAGAGGCACCGCAAGACGTACCTGACAGGGGAGAAGACTGAGGACACTGAGGACAACAGTAATGACAAGAAACAAGACAGAACAGAGAAAGCGGCTGACCGGGCGGGACCACAGACCCCATGAGCACGCGACAGATGCTGATGAGGAAAGACACGAGGAACAAACCCTACCGGGACTAAAACAGGGGCCACCCTACTAATGCTGATGTGACACAGGAATGAGAGCGTGACAGACACCTGTGTGTCAACATGTCCAAGGCTTCAGAAGAAACGGACACACTTCCAGAAAACAAAATGACTGAAACTGACCCAGGAAGCTCAGCCTGCCCTGCAGCTGGGGAAGAAACTGGTCTACGGTCAGCTCCTCACCGCCCAGCACACAAAACCCTCTGCCCCAAATCCTCACCGGAGCTCCTGCCACATGGCCAATGAGGCATCGAGGCCAACTAGTCGGACCCCTCGGGGCCCAAGGGAGAGACCACAGCCATGCCACTGTGGGATGACGCTGGCGTCCATTGCAGACACGGGGAAGGGACTTACAGCCCAGGACATACCAGGGAAACCCGGCACATAACAGAGGCACACGGACCAAACAAGACACAAAGGACCGTGGCCAAGCTAGGCAACCCCCAGACTATGGCCCCACCTGCAGAAGGGGCCTGGCAGAACAGCCTCACGGACTGCAGGGAAACCAGGCCGGTTGCCCCACTGGACACCAGATAAGCCCTCAACAGGCAGTGAGTCTCGCCCCACCGGCAGCAAAGGCTGCACTCAGTGCCCCTCGAGGTGGAAGGTGGGCCAGCAATCCCCAGCCCCACATCCACACCCAGCAGCCTCACCACCTCGCCCGGGCCCTGGCCGAGGCACCTGTCCTCCACCCCTGCTCGGGTGTCCACCTCCCAGAGGCCGTGCCAGGCTTCCTCCCTGACACTGGGTTCGCCAGCCCCACATCTCCACCCGCCAACGTTCTGCTTGAGATTTCCCAATGGTTTTTACTTTCATGTAGTCCAAGTTAGCAGCAATCTCCCCCTATGGTTTATGCCTCCCGTGTGGTCCTGATGAGATCTCCCCACCTCAAGGTCACACATGCACTCTCCCATCCCCTTCTTAAAATTTCACACATCGTCCTTCACGGGCGAGAGTCTACTCTACACAGCAGCACTGTCTGCCAGGAGGGAGGGACCTTTCCTGTCCCACAGACAGCAGGTGCCCTGAGCCACTGAATGTCCTCACTGTCCTTGATGCCAGGAACCCTCTCTCGCCCCCAACTCTGGGGGTCACCATCTGTCACACACTGAGCATCCCAGACACCTGACTTGCGGAGCCTGTTCACAGGAAAAGTAAGGCACCACTTGTAAAAACCGTTGTGATGGGCGTCTGGGTGGCTCAGTGGGTTAAGCCTCTGCCTTCAGCTCAGGTCATGATCTCAGTGTCCTGGGATCGAGTCCCGCATCGGGCTCTCTGCTTGGCAGGGAGCCTGCTTCCTCCTCCTTTCTCTCTCTGCTTGCCTCTCTGCCAACTTGTGATCTCTCTCTGTCAAATGAATAAATAAAATCTTAAAAAAAAAAAAAAAGAAAAGAAAAAGAAAATCGTTGTGATGATAAGTTCCCAAAACAAGCATCAGAGATGCCGGGACAGAGTATGCAGTGTGCCAAGCTCCTCACCCCATTTCTCCAAATCCTCCCTTAACTGCAGGAGGGGGACCTGAACCCCCCATTACAGACAGGCCATGGAGGCTGCAGGCATGGGGCCCTGTGCATCCCATACGCACGGCTTTCAGACCCCTTTCCAAGGGCTGCCAAGAATCGAGAGGGATGAGACATTCCTTTCTGAGGAATTAATAACTTTAAATAAAGTAAATTAATAAAGCTTGATTTTTCTGCAAAATAGAATTATCTGAAACTAGTTTTCAAACGCTTGCACCTGGCAAGGGGAGGGAGAGGGACTCGTCAGGGATACAGCAGGCTGGGTCTGAGGGCAGGCCACCGTGCTGGCCAGCAAACGGAGGTCCTTTCCAAAATGCCCGAGAACCATGAAGATGATTAGAATTCTCTCAACAACTAGCATCCCCATCACCATGTGATCCCAGAACAGCTCACCCAAGTGGCCATAGCCCACCACATGCTTGGCCTGTGAGCCAAGGCGGGCGCGCAGATCAGACACAAGGTCGTAAAGCCTCTCGGTGGGCAGAGAAAGGTCGTACTTGTACACGTAGCCATCCCGGCTCAGCGCCTCCGAGATCCTCTCCCTCAGGGCCCACAGCGCCTGGGACGGACAGAAAACAAAGTCAGAGGGGCACCACGAAGGGTGTCTAACAGCAATTAGAATGCTGCCTGCCTCAGATGACCAGGAAGGTCATGACGGAACTTCCCAGGTGACAAAAATATTCTGTGTTGTGACAAGCATGGGGCTCTGACCCAAGAATCCATACAGGACGAGACTCCAGAATGCGGCCATGGTTCACCCCAGGGCACACAGACAGCCCCTCTCCAGGAGGATGGAGGACACTCTGGGTGGCATGGTGGGAGAGGCTGGTTGGGGCTGCTGGCCGGCGAGGGAAGACACTGCAGACAGAGGGGACGGGGCTGCTGGGCCCTGGGCTGCCCGAGACACACATGGGTGCTGGAGCTTAAGCCGGAAAGTGAGGGCAGCGCGGGGTGGGGCTGAGGGGGCCCGGGGAGTTGGGGGCTCTTCGCATCACTGCCCTTCCGCACAAAGCCAGCCATGGCTTACTGGCTTGGCTGGCTGACTGGTCACAGAGGACACTTGAACCTGGTTATGGAGTGGAGGAAACGGTGCTGAATGTGCCATTGCTCGGCTACAGGGCTGGCCCCGTCCCACCCACCACATGTCCCCCCATTCAGGAAACGTCTCAGCAAAATTTCTGCGTGGTAAGGACTGGTTCCTCCTGCTTTTCCACATGACACAATGCCAGGTCTGCCCCAGAAGAGTAGCAACAGCCCCTTACCTCCACAGACACCAGCCAGCGTCTGGCTTCCCCCATTCACTCACTGGCTTTCAGGGTCACCACTCGGTCCCTCTGTGCCCTCTCCTCGACTCCCACTCCCAACCTGCAGCAGCTCCTGCCCACCACCTTTCTCACACACCTAGACCAGCAACGACCCCGCACAGTCCCCCGCACTGCTGGACCCCAAGCTGGAGTACTACAGGGCCATGCTGCTACCCATAGGCTTCCCTGTCTGACCGTCCATACCTGCCCCACCCACGGGCTCCCACTGCCTGGGCCCTCCCAGGATGGTGACAGCAGCTCCGACCACCACAGACCCCCACAATGGTGATGGTGGCTCCCACTGGGTGACTCAGTCAGTTCAGTGTCTGACTCTTGGTTTCAGCTCAGGTCACGATCTCAAGTTGTGAAACCAAGCCTGTGTCACACTTCATGCTTGGTGGGACGTCTGTTTGATACTTTCTTTCCCTTTGCCCCTCCCCCCACTCACGTTCACTTGCTTTCTCAAATAAGTAATTTTTTAAAAAAATAATTTAAAATAAAATATCACTGATCACAACAAAGACCCAAAAACATGTTTCCCAGGCAAGATACCTGCTCACGTTCAGACAACCCGTGCTCTGAGCCAGAAACGAGGCCTAGCACAGATGTCCTGGACCAGCTGAGCACGGGGGATGCGAGGAGGCACGGGCAGCACACACACACCTTGAGTCTGGTCTGGTCCGTGGCCACAGTCCCATCCGTCACCAGGCCAGAGCTCAGCGCCCGCTCCAGAAAGTCACTCAGCTTCTCGGAGTCATGCCCCGCTCTGGAGCCTGAGGTCTCCACTAGGACATAGAATGGACTTTCTGGAAGGCACAGAAAGCAGGATGAATAGAGGTGGTCAGAGTGAGGACAGGCCTGGGTTGGCCTGTCTGAGCATCTCTGGCAGCCCCTGTGCGGCCCATAGAACAGGAAGCCTCTGCCCAGACTTAGTCTCCCGTGGTTTAAAGACCAGTGTTTCATGGGTGCCTGGGGGGTACGTCCGACTCCTGGTTTCAGCTCAGGTCTTGATCTCAGGGTCCTGGGACCAAGCCCCGTGTCAGGCTGCGTGCTCTGTGGAGAGTCTTCTTGTTCCTCTCCTCTTGGTCAAGCCCCCGCCCCCGCCCAGCTCTCAGGTACATTCACTATCTCTCTCAAATAAATTAAAATAATAATAGGTCCTTCCTGGGGTGCCTGGTTGGCTCAGTCAGAAGAATATGTGACTTCTGACCTCAAGGTTGTGACCTCAACCCCCACACTGGCTATAGAGATTACCAAAAAAATAAACTTAAAAAATAAATAAATAAATAAAAATAGGTCTTTCACTGGGAAAGAAACCACACTCCCCAGAACACATGAACAGCCCTGAGCGATGTCACAGGCACCTGCACAGGGCTGTGGGCAAGGAGCCCCTCTTACCTTCCTGCGGTGCTGGGCAGGCCACAGGCTACAGGAGAGACCACTGTGCCCACGTGGTGCTGTGATGCCCACGGCGCTTGGCTTAGCATGACATGCAAAAAAGGCATGATTTTGCCCAAGCTGTCTCTTTTTTACAGTTTTTAAAAAAAATGCATTAGGAAGTATAAGAGAATTTTAAGCTTGTCTTTTTTTTAAGGCTACTGTGAATTTATTTTTAACTTACTGAAACCAACAAATGAAAACACCAAATGCACAGCTCTTCCCTTTAGTACTACGTTAAAAGTGCCTTCCAGAAAAATACTACAAGCCCATCCTACTATAAGGAGAACAAGTGTTTTCTAGATATTGGCATTTCTCCATGATGAAATGCAAATTCTGCTCTTTAATTTATCACATGTCCTAGAAAACACTGGGAGTGTTTTCATTTTTATGGGCTCCTTTTCCAATTACAAAAGTAAAAACATGCTTATAAAAGGGAGTTTGGAAAACAAAGACAAGTATAAATGAAAAAAAAAAAATTCCCCAGCTTGCCATATGTAGCAACCAGCATGGTCAACAGCACTCCTTCCTGTCTTCCAGTTACAGAGATCTGCACACTGAAACCTGCCCAGGACAGTGGGCTGGCCTTTCCTTTCTCCTAAACATGACCTTAGGAGCAGCTTTCTCACACACGCATCCAAGGGCCACACAGTGCTCCATCTGCCCAGGGACTCTCCATCCTCCCAGGGACCTTCCGTCCACCCAGAGACAAACCGTCATCCAGGGACCCTCCGTCCACCCAGGGATGTTCCATCTGCCCAGGGACTCTCCGTCCGCCCAGGGATGCTGTCTACCCAGGGGCACTCTGTCCACCCAGACACCCTCCACCTGCCCAGACACCCTCCATCCTCCCAGGGACCTTCCATCCACCCAGAGATGCTCTGTCTTCCCAGGGACCCTCTGTCCACCCAGGGACCCTCTGCCCGCCCAGAGACCCTCCGTCCGTCCAAGAACGCTGTCTACCCGGGGACCTTCCATCTGCCCAGGGACCCTCCGTCTGCCCAAAGACCCTCCATCCACCCAGGGACCCTCTGTCTGCCCAGAAACCCTCCATCCATCCAGGAATGCTGTCTACCCAGGGACCCTCTGTCTGCCCAGGGACCCTCTGTCCGCCCAGAGACCCTCCATCCATCTAGGAATGCTATCTATCCAGAGATGTTCCTCCCATCCGGGGATACTGCCTACCCAGGGACCTTCCACACACCCAGGGACACTCCATCCTTCCAGGGACTTCCACCCACCCAGAGACCCTCCATCCACCCAGAGACCTTCTGTCTGCCCAGCGACACTGTCTACCCAGGGAGCTTTCATCCGCTCTTTCAGGGACCCTCTGTCTGCCAGAGACTCTCCATCTGCCCAGAGACCTTCTGTTTGCCCAGCGACACTGTCTACCCAGGGAGCTTCCATCCGCTCAGGGACCCTCTGCCTGCCAGAGACTCTCCATCTGCCCAGGGATACTCTATCCACCCAGAGACCCTCTGTCCACCCAGGGACCCTCCATCTGCCCATGGGTCCCCCACCTTTCCAGTGATTGTATCATATCTTATTTCTTTACTACTGGATGTTCCAGTTGTTTCCTGTTTTATTGTACCAAATGCAACACCTCATTAAAAATTTAGAGCATAAAGATCTTTCTGCCTGACCACACACTAAAGTCCTAACCCAGCCCGTCTGACTACAGAGAGGGACTCAATGTTATATTAGGCCATAACGGCGGGCCCGGATCCCACAGGACCGCCGCTCTCCTATGAGGATGAGGCACCATGGATCTCCTATACACATAAGGCCGCCTGAGCACACAGTGAGAAGGGCACTGTTGGCTGCACCCGACACGGGCCGAGCCGCCCCACAATCCTACACTCCAGCCTCCAGAGCCACAAGAAGCAGCCATCCCATGTGGACGCCCTAAGCCTGTGGCTTTCCACCAGCACTGCCCGCACCAAAGCCACCACATTTCAGGAGGCTCTCGGAGGTGAAGACGCCGAGACCCACAGTAGAGAGCTCTCCCCTCTAGGAGCACGATAGCAGGTGGCCCTTGGAACGCAGGGCCAGGGATCGGTTGGCTAACTGGGAAAGTTCCACGGACCAGTGGCTCCTCTGGTGGAAAAGAAACACTTCTGACCAGCACGTCGAGGACCCTCACAGACCCTGGGGTTCTGGCACAACTGGCGGCAGCAACTGCACCCACACTGGGGGCCCAGTTCCCATGCGAGTCAGAGAGTCTCACTCGTCCAGGTACGGTGACACTGGAGCCGCGCAGATTCTGGCAACCTTGTCACTGTCTCCCACTCTGTGGACAGACTGATGGCCTGTCAGTGACCAAAGAGAGCATCCCCTGAGACCTATGGCATGAGGGCCACGGCGGAAGCTGCCCAGCCGCAGGGGTCGGTACCTTGCACGGGGCTGGCAAGGCGCAGGTGGTGCGTGACCAGCCACATGCACTCAGCGTCCATGAACTCGTACGCTGACAGGATCTCACCCAGCAGCTCCTTGCCACTGCTGAAGGTCTGCAGGACTTCAGCAAAGCCCGGACAACCTGCGAAGGCAACAAGACCTCAGGCGCGGGCACCAGAGCCCCAGCCAGACACCCCTAAGTCCCCCTGTGAAACAGCTGCACTGAGTGGCCCTGGGTGCTGGCGAGCAGGGTAGCCCAGTGGAGCAGCAGAGCACCATCACAGGGACGCCCACGAGCCAGTGGCATGCGTGTCCCAGGTAGTGACGGTCCAGGAGGAAAGGCCCGTCAGAGAACCCATGGTGTGCAGGAAGGTCACAGGAACCAGAGGGGCCTGGGCGCACAGGGGGCCAGAGATAAGGTTGTACTGGGAAAGGGCTTCACTGCTTTTCTCTCACCACAGTGAGCACTTGTGTTTCCAGGAGCCCAGGGCGAATCACTCAACTTATAGAACAAGGAGAAATCTCTAAGGTGCCCGGGCCTGGGGAGCCCGCCGTCAGCGGCCGGGAACAGGTGGGAAGGGCCCAGGATACCGACTCTATGCTGGGGACGGGGTGGAAAAGCTGATGGGAGTGTGTTCATAGAGTGCAAGGCCAGAGGCAGATGTCTCCTGTGCATACCCGGGAGCTCTTGGAGTTCCACGGCTGGATAGCGGGGCTGGATGTGGGGGCTCAGCCGCCTGGGATCACAGCGCGCGGCAACACCGGTAAGCAGAAAAGATGGGAAACAACACAGCAGGAGTGTAAAAGGGCGGAAACTGTGGGAAGGATGAAGAAGACCGACCACAGAGCTTTGTCATGTGTGCATCCGATCATAGCCCTAAAGGGGGAGGAAGATGGCCAGACGCCTCCAACTGACAAGACACCAAGACACAGGGTGAGGAGGCCTGGAAGATCCAAGGTGAGAATGTCTCCTCAGAGGCAAGAAACCCCAAACCACAGATGAGCAAAGACACAGAGAAAATCTTCGAAGTGACCAAAGAACAAAGCGTCAGCCCTGGGAGCAGAAGCCATGGAGGACACAAGCACAGGATGCGGGATCACTCTGAGCAGCCTCGTTTGAGAACCAGTGACAGTGTCTCCATGGGCAAGAGCTGGGGAGGCGCGGCCAATGGGCCAGCCGTGAGACCCAGGCTGTGCTTACGGGGAGCACGAGCCCAGTGCAGAACGGCACATCAGGAAGAGGAAATGGCACGTTTGCAAGAAAACAGCAATTCCAGCCACAGAGACAAGGGAGGCCGTGAGACCCAGCACTCTGCCATGGGTACAGACACCGCAGAGCACAGCCAACAGCGGACTAGGGAGTTCAGTTGCCCACGGTGACCTCCAGAAGACCGGATGTCTCCACAGCCTCTTAACTACCAGAGTTTGACAGGCTCTGAGTGGAGGTGAGGCAGAATATGGTTTCAGAGGAGGAGACCCAAGCCCACGCTCGCAGTCTGCTGGAAGCAGAGGACCCGATGGGCAACTGGGGACAGGGCAGGGGACAGAAGGGACAGCACGAGGGACAGCATGACAGTGGGGAAAGTAGAGGGACAGCAAGGGGTCATGGTGGGGACAGCAGGAGGACAGTGGGAACAGGGTGGGAGACAGGGTAGAGAACAGATCAGGGACAGGGTAGGGGACAGGGCAGGGGACAGTGAAGGACACAGTGGGGGACAGGGCAGAGGTCTGTGAGGGACAGTGAGGGACAGCATTGGGGACAGTGTGGGGAACAGGGCAGGGACAGTAGGGACAGCAGGGGGATAGCACACGGACAGTATGGGGGACAGGGCAGGGACAGTGAGGGACAGCAGGGGGATGGAGAGGACGGTGTTCCTATGGCTGTGACTGATTCAGGAATGAACACACCAGAAATGACACTGCTTCACTCAGAATCAAGGAAGGAGATGGAGCGGCAGAGCTGAGCAGAGCCCCAGTTGTGCTAAAGAACAGGGTGTTCTGCCCTGAGATGCGAGAGGCCTCCTGCAGACCCCCCATCAGGAGCACCAACCCTCCAGACACAGAAGCCAGGAGACACAGGAACGGCCCCCCTCATGCCAAGGGCCAGGCAGCGGGGCAGGGGGAGGGACAGGGCACCCAGCGGTGTACCCAACAGCCAGCCTACCGAGAAAAGCCACGTTCACTGCCGTGGGCTTGGGTGGACACTGGATAGACACAGCCGTGATGACCCCCAGCGTGCCCTCCGACCCGATGAAGAGCTGCTTCAGGTCATAGCCCGTGTTGTCCTTCCGCAGAGAGGTCAGGCAGTCCAGGACAGTGCCGTCGGCCAGCACCTAGCCAAGATGGGGAGAAGCAAGGGCCTATACGTGGGCCCTCGCAGGCGCCCCTCTCCTCTCAACCCCATGCCCAGGGGTCCCACAGAAAGCAGAGCCAAGCACGAGCCCTCACCCCACCCCAGATGGAGGCCCCAGGGTGACCCCAGGCCAGAATGCGCACCAATGGGGCTAAGAGAGGACTTTCATGCCCCCCACACCCATGGAGCTCAGGGCCCAAAGTGGGGAGGCAGTGGCAGAGAATCACATAGCGCAGGGTCCACACCCTGCAGACACCTCATCCACCAGGCCTGGGACCTCTCCCAGTGCCGCCAGGCCCCTGCCCTGCCACCGCCCCCCCTTCCCCCACCTCCCCTTGCCGCTTGCTGCTCCAACCTTGCCCCACCGCACTGACCCCACCCCAGCCCCGCCCCGGCCTTGCCTCACACCACTCCAGAGAGAGTGCCCAAGGGGGCACAGACCCATGGAGTCAAGGCAGGTTGGGTGAGACACCTCACACATTAAGTACTCTCAGCACTGGGAAGAGGCTGAGGGTCCGGCCACTCGGACACGAACAGGGGGACACAGAGACAGAGGAAAGTGGCCGGCGCCCCAGCTCACCACCTCCAGGCCCAGGACAGTCCCATGAAGTGAGCCATAGCGCAGAAACCGCAGGCCGCCTGCGTTGGTTGCCACATTTCCCCCAATGTGGCAGCTGCCCTTCGCCCCCAGGTCCAGGGGCATGACGAAGCCCCTCTCCTCCACGTACCGGCTGAGCTCCTCCAGGACGCAGCCCGCCTGGCATACCAGGGTCCCTGCCAAGAGAACGTGCTGCCATGGGTGTTCTCAGTCCAGGAGGAGCCAGAAGATGCACCACAGGGGCTCTGCGGGGGTTAGCCACATGGGACAGGGTTCTCCCTCGAGGACAAGGAGCATGTCCCCCAACCTGTCCCCCAGAAGTTACCGTTATCTTTTACCAAGAAGAAAAAGAAAAACTGATGGGAAAAATAAAGAAGGAAATCCTCACGCACACACTCGTGGAAGGGAAGGGATGAGCGTCGCTATACGGCAGTGGCCCCCACCCGGGGTGGGAGTCCCACCACCAGGGGACACGGACCTTGGAGCACCGCTGGCACAGAGCTATGGTGCCCAGGTGCCCCCAGCACAGAGGATGACCCGCCCAAAATGCTCTGCTGGAGGGACTGCTGGGGCCGCTGAGCAGAAAGCATCTCGAGACCTCCTCGTACCCCGTCCTTTGTGCCCTGTTTACAAGGGCAAAAAGAGCCATCCTGGTTAGAAAATGTCAGAGTTGGAGGAGCTGCAGCAACAGCCCATGCCCTTCAGCACAGACCCACAGCACAAACCACCTGAGTGACCCCTGGACAGCACCCCCAGGGCAGAAAAAGCTGGGCCTCTCCTCCCCAGCCCTGCCAAACGTGCACCTGCCTGGCTGCTCGCTGGCAGGGGCCATGTTTCCCCAACCTAACTGCACATCTTGTGGGGAAACACTTGGCATCGGGCCAGCGACCTGTCCAGATCCACCTCTCCACCTATGTTAGTAAAGTACATTACCCCTCACCACCAGGCCACAGTGCAGGCTTACCGGACACGCTGTTGAAACTGATGACCTGGTTCATCAGGGTGGTGGACAAGATGATCTCATCAAAGACGGGCACACTGCCCCCCACCATGCCCGTGTTTCCCCCCTGCGGGTTGACGGCCAGGTTCCTCTCATGACAGTACCTGAGGCAAGCACAGGATGGGCATCAGGGCTCCCTGCCCTCCCCCTGCACCACCATCCCTGTGCAACGTGATCCAGGCCAACCCTGGCTGCAAGCCCACCCAACCTGGAGTCCCCCCTCCTCCTGCCGTGACCTCCATGGGCAGCACCCTTGGTCCCTGCGCACGGCCGGCGGGTCTGAGGAGGCCCAGGGCCACCCAAAACGGCAGCGAGCCACAAGTCTGCACAGTCCGGATCACAGACAGGTTGGCATTCGTGCCCGAACATCCTGAGAGGCCACAGCTCTCCCTGCACAATGCACTGCACAATGCAGGGGCCAGCGGCACCCCCTGCTGTTCACCAAAAGCATTGCAGCCCCTCCACCCAACGTGTCCCTTCCACCTCCACCAGAAACTGGCCTGGAAGCCTAAGGAGCACAGAGGGACGGGCACAGATATGGCCAAATGGGGAAGACACAACGTGAAGTACCTAACCCCACCAGGCAGGGAAGAAGCGAGAGGAACAAAACCTCACCAGGGTCTACATCTGGAGGGAAGAGGGCTTGCTTTCGCATGCCCTCCTCGGTCGTGTGCCCTCCCAGTCACCCACCACCGCCCAGGGTCCCCTGCGCGCTCCTTACCTGAGGATGCCAGCCACCTCCTGGGAGGTCCGGGGCCTGAGCAGCACCTTGCTACAACCTGCAACACGAAGGACACATTACTCACACAGAAGGCAGCGCTCAACGCCTGAAACATTCGCCTCCAACTCTTCTCTCCCAGCGGCTCAGCTCTGGCGCTCTACACTCCGGAAGAAGGTCCTCCTTCCTCTGCAGGCCACCGGCACAACCAGGGTCAGCACCAAGCCCAGGAACCTCAGGGACGAGGGTGAGGTGTCAGACACGGGCCCCACCTCTCTGGGTGGGGAGGCCACGGCTGGGGCACCTGCCTGGCTGCTCACTGGAAGGGGCCATGTTTCCCCCACCTAACTGCACGTCTTGTGGGGAGACACTTGACATCGGGCCAGCGACCTGTCCAGATCCACCCCTCCACCTGTGTTAGTACCTGAATTCCCATTGTGGGGCGGGGCTACCCATCCCCCTCCCATATGTGTCTCATCTACTCGGGGCACACTCATGGCTCCTTCTACGCATCAGGTGGAGGCTCTAAGCTGTGATGACTGACGGGATGCCAGGAGGTGGCCAGCAGGAACCCCTGGACACCCGCACTTCGGTGTTCCTGACCATGGGCTCCCCGAGACAAGCAGGCTCTCTCTGGCCCTCTGACTTCATTCCAAGTGGACAAGCAGGTGAGAAGGCTCCCAGGAGGCGGGAAGCACAGGACACCACCCACCCCACCACCACCACTGTGTCAGTGACCTCTCACGCAGCTTTGAGATCTGGCTGCAGTTCTTAGCTTACATGCTTTTTAGCAAAGTCTAAGTTACTAATATTTACAATCCTTGTATTAAATATAATTTAATCGTACATTTACATGTTAATTTTTAATAACAGCTGTGCTTCACAACTGGCTTGATACAAAAATCTAACAATTTTTAAGTAACTGGCTCTCCCTGCACGTCCCTGCCCCTGAGCCTCCAGGAGGCCTTAGCAGTCTACTGTCCACCTTAGGACACTGGCCAAAGGGAGGCAGCTGTCAGCATGCTGCTGGCTGATGACGGCACTGGCTTCTGGAACATGTTGGGGGAAGTAGGAAAGGACTTTGCAGACGGGCTGCCCCAGGGTTCACTAACATTCATCTATGCCCTGGTCTTCTCTCATGTGCTCAGAGTCTCTTCAGTCGAGGGACGGGCTCAAAGGAACAGAAGGGAAAACAGAAGCAGGAAAGGCTTCAGTGCAGAAGGAGCAGAGCCAGCTCTGGAGGGGACAGGCAGGGGGGAGCTAAGGCTGCAAGCCTCTCCGGCCCGCGACTCTCATCCCTCCACTTGAGAAAGGCCGACTGAGTGCCAGTTCCTGGTCTCAGCAGCACAGTCCCCATGCTGCCCACCACCTGCTTCTCCACCCTCCTGGATTCCCGGCAGCCCTCCAAGGCCTTCGCTCACTTGGGACACCCAGGGCGTGGGGTACAGAAGGACCCTCCTGGGACATGGCCTGTCACATGTCACAGCATGCCTACTCCCAGCTGGCGGGCTCCCTGACTTCCTCCCGGGGACCAGAGCACACTGCCACGTCAAGGATGGCAAACCCCACACTCAGGCCAAGCCCAGCCTGGGCTACGCCTGCACATGGAGCCCTGCGGGAACAGCCCAATGCCCATTTGTTTGGTGTGGCTGCTTTCAGATGACAGACTGTGGCAGACACCGACTCGACCTCTGCAGGACACTGCTGACCCTGACGGCTGAAACATTCGCCTCCAACTCTTCTCTCCCAGCGGCTCAGCCCTGGCGCCCAACACTCCACCCCTGGGAACTTGGGCTGAGGGTCTTGCTCCCCAGGCTCCAGGAACAACTTCCTGGCTTGTTTCCTCTCACCCCAAGGCAGCAGTCCCCGGGCCTTCCCTGTCCCACACACTAGGGGACAGGCAGCAGTCTCTCTTGCACCACACCACACCCCCCCACAGACCATAGCTCTCACTGCCTCCCCCGTCCTCATGTTAGCAGTGCCCCCACCTGCTTCTACATGGGCCCCCACTGCCACTCCTCCTAAGACTGCAGCCCCAGGAGGGCCTGGGTCCCTCCACGCCCAGCTCCTGGACAACTTCACGGTGATCCTGTTTCTCACCAAGCTACCAGGTCTTCCCTCTCAACCAGATCATTCCCATCCACCTATTAATCTGCTGCGACAGCAGTCTTGTCTGAAACCGGCCCCGAAAAGGCAAAAACATCTTCTCTTGAACCCATCCCAACCCCTGCCCCGGCCCCTCTGTCCCCCTAAGCCTCCAGATGGGGCCTCCCAAGCCCCCATGAACAGCTCCAGCCGGAGGCATGTCCCTTCCACGCTACAGACAACCATGGGCCCTGGTACAGCAGCTGTTCCTGACCAGGCAACTCCTGGCTCCCCTTTCTTCACACATGTACCAGGTCCTCCTCAGCCCCAGCCCAAGCTGCTCAGTCCCCTTGGTTGGCTGGTGCCTGTTCGCCCCCATTGACCACAGCGGCCACTGACCTCCTTGGACATTGGAGCTGCATGGACCCAGCCCTGGGCTAGCTGGCTTCACATTCCAACGGGCCCCTTCGCGTGTCCAACTGGACTTGTCCAGACCCAGATTTCCAGTTTCCCCACAGACCTGGTGCTCCTGCCATTTTCCTCAGCAAGCGGAAGGCTAACTCTGCAGCTGCTCAGGCCATGGGTCCCTGCATCCTGGCTTCTCTCACACCCTACACACCAATCAGCACATCCCAGACTCTTCTGTGCACACACACAGAGCTGACACCATTTCACCAGACCACCCATCGAAGTCTCAGCTCTCCTCCGAGCTTCCATGCCCAGGGAGTGAAAGCCTCTCCTCGATACGGCAGCCATACCAGGCTGTGGGCCTCTCTCCTCCTGGCCTCCTAGTAGCTCCCCATCAGTTACTGGGACTCACCTGGCCCTCGACATATCGATGACCCAGCCCCCTCGCTCTCTGACCTTCCCATTGTCCGTCCACTCCAGCCACACTTGGGTCTACAGCTCCCCAAACATGCCAAGCACAGACTTGCTCAGAGGCTTTGCACTGGCTATTCCTGTCCCAGAACACCCTTCCAGATGGCTTCCCCAGGTTCCAAGGAAACAGCGTATGCTGGGGGACTCTCCTGGGCAGGCATGCCCACTTGGCAGGCAGCCCACCATTCATGCCACCACCCCTCTGGTGAGCCTCCTGTCCATCCTGTCCCCAGCCCTACACTGTGTGCAGACACACAGTGAGATGCTCACTGAAGTTTATGGGGTCCACCCATGAGCAAAGTGATCTAATTTTTGGACAGTTTCCATTTCAAATAAAATCCATTTTTAAGAGAATTATAAAATCTTTTTTTTTTAAGATTTTATTTATTTATTTGACAGAGAGAGATCACAAGTAGGCAGAGGCAGGCAGAGAGAGAGGAGGAAGCAGGCTCCCTGCTGAGCAGAGAGCCCGATGCGGGACTCGATCCCAGGACCCTGAGACCTGAGCCGAAGGCAGCGGCTTAACCCACTGAGCCACCCAGGCGCCCCGAGAATTATAAAATCTTAATCAGCTTTTACTAGCTGCATTTTCTATAGAACTCTAAGACTAAAACACAAAATGATCATAAGTTTAGACATGCTTTCTCCCCCAAAAACAGCTACATAAAGGGGTTATTTCGACAAAAATTGAACAAACAACTTCAACAGACACCCGCTGGGCAGGTGTTGTACACCATGTGTGTACAACATAGTGCACACATGTGAGCAGCCATATGTCAGCAGCCAGGGGACGGGGGTCGTCCACAGGAGCACACAGACACAGACGGAGCCACAGGAGGCTTCCAAGAAGAGCCCCCAGCACACAGCTAAGCCCTGTCCAGGAAGGTGGGGCAGACAGGCCCCATCCCAGTTACAGTGTGCACTCTGGAAGTCCCAGGAGGAAGACATCCCGAGTCTTGAGTACCCAGCACCCTGGGCTCTTACCTCTGAGGTGGGAGCCCCATCCCCAGTTTGTGGCCGCAGGGCCGGCCAGGACCGGGGCCTGGCCTGGTTGAGCCCAGGTTGGACAGCACCCTCTCCTGCCTCTGGGAGCACGCATGTGAACCTGCAGGCCCTGTGTGGGCATTGGGCTCCCAGCAGGCACCGTCCCTCAGCCCCAGGGGGTCCTGACTTAGCAGGCAGGGTAGGGCTGGAAGCCCTTCCACTCTGGGCACTTGGCCCACAAGGAACAGTCCAAGGAGGGTGCCTGGGTGGTTCCGCTGGCTAAACGTCTGCCTAGGATAGAGCCCTGTGTCAGACTCCCTGCTCAGCGGGGAGCCTATGTCTTCCTCTCCTCCCTGCTTGTGCTCTCCCCTGCTGTCTGCCACTATCTCTGCTTCTCTCAAATAAATAAATAAGAGTCTTTAAAAAATTAGAAGTCTGAGGACTTCCAAAGTACCTGACCCGAATCTCTCCCTGTAAGTACAGCGTGTCCCACAACCACCTCCACGTGCTACAGACTCTGCACCACAGGTCAGTTCACAAGCTGGTTCAGACCTGCTCTCGGGAGTTCTTCAAGCCCACGCACAGCCCTTGCCATCGTGAGTCGCAGCCCCACTGGACACCGCCCCCCCAACACACACACACAAAATACTCTGTCAAGTCCCACGGGCACCGGATCCAGCCCTACCTGGCTGCTGGCGTGTCCTGGCATTACATGTGTAATTCGTGACTCTGTTGTAAGCAAGTTGTCTTCTGGGTCTCTTTAATATTCTATAAGAACATCGTATTGGTGTTTTATGTTTTGTAACTGAAAAGGCAGCTTACATTATATCTGAAAATGTTGCAGAACAGAACACAGAGTGACGGGATCTTTCCTGTGGGAAGGTGTGCACTGGGTCTGGAAGGCTGAGAACTCCCAAGCTGGCACAGGCGTGTGCTGCTGCAGACACATGTGCTGGGAGGAGCAGGGCTCAGGCGGCCCAACCAGCCCCTGCTTCTTGCCTGAAGGAGCAGCCGCAGAAGACCGGGCCTCCCAAAGTGTGTCCCCGTCGCATCCCTCAGAACCTGTGCACGTGCCCTGATTTACATAAAAGGTCATGACATACGTGATCAAGTTAAGGGTCCTGAGAGAAGGTCCTAGATTTAGGTGATGCCAGGTGTCCTTAAAGGGACACAGACACCTGCAGCCCCCAGGAAGGAGCCCCCAGAGCCTCTAGTGGGAGCAGGTCCTGCCTCCAGAGCTGGGAGCAGGCGAGCCTCCGTCACCTAGCTTGTGCTAGCTGTCACAGAGGCCCTGGGAGTTCACGTGCATCTCTCAGAGCAGCCGGCCACCTTGTCTTTTACTCTGCAGACATCACGCAGCACCAACAAACCTCCAGGAATGTTGTTTTCACAACAGTTTGAAACTACAACACAGCCTTTCCTCTCAACACGAGAGGGTGTGTGTGCCAGGCACGCCCCTCCAACCCAGCATGGTCACAGCCCCTCCCTGGAGCATGTGCTGTGGCCAGACCCTCACTCACCTCGGACAGTCCTCAGCCAGTCCACGTTGGAAGCCTCCAGCACCTCTGGGTCTGTGACGACCCCGCCTGGGAGGATGCGTTCAAAGACTGCCAGGTCTTCCGCAGAAACCACCGAGAAGGGCAGTCGTGTCACAGGGTAGCGCTGCTGGGTCAGTACCACCTCCGGCGCACCAGGGGGTGTGGAGGAGCTGCTCCTGCGGACCAGGGGGCTGGCGCCCAGGGCTCCCCCAGAGCTGAGCAGGCTGGGGATCCTGGACACCCCTGCCCATGTCCTGTGCTGCACAGAAGCTCCCCAAGCGCACACCACCTGCCACCGGGAGAGCCACAGCAGCTGCCTGGTCACCACTTGGGGCCCCATCGCTCCTGCCCTAAAAAGGAAGCGGTAGGACCTGCAGATCCAGAAACCACAACCCAAGCCCAGCTGCAGTCCAGGAACTGAGGCAGTCTTCCAGGGTGAGACCATGAGCTTCCAGCCTCCTGGAGAGACCAGGCAGAGGGCATGGGAGCGGAGGCGCTGGGCAGGCTGCCTTTGAGCCTGACCCGGCTCGGCTTCCCTGTAAGGCCCTTATGGGCACAGGACAGTGGCTGGGAGCTGGTCGAGTCAGAGTCGAACACTTGCAGTAACAGAGCTCCCTCTTAACCCTCCAGCTTCAGGACGAAACCAGAGTCTAGGCACTAAACGGACGGATGCCCTGAATTATGCAATGCAGAATGGCTAAAACGGTAAATGCTGTGTTTTGGGCACACGCCGGCACAAATCTGGATAGTGCAGTTGTTAACGACAAGCACGGGAAGGGAGGCTTCCGGGCTGCACACCCCGCTTCAGACACCAGCCAGCGGCGCTGCCCCCCAGCCCGGCTGAGAGTACAGAGGGCAGGGCACAGGGGCGCGCCCCTCCGCGGGCTCCCCGGGCCGCCGAGCCGGGTCCGGGGTTCGCACACATCCTGTGCGTCCGGGGACGCGGCCATCGGTGCAGCCCACGGGCCGAGGGCCGGACGCGGGGCCACTCACTCCGGGGAGAGGACGCAGCCCCGCAGACTCGCACTCAAGGACGACCCGACGCCCCGACCTGCGGTCCCCCCACCGCCTCAAACCGCGTCCCCGACCCCTTGACCCGAGGGCCCCGGCGGCCGCGCGCGCACACTTACGTCCGCACCCCCGAGCCGCCGCCGCCAGCGCCGTACGTCCCGAGCCGGGACCGACTGCGCCTGCGCACTGGCGCCCTCCGGCCCCGCCCTAGGCTCCGCCCCCCCGGGATCTGGCGCCCTCCAGGCCCCGCCCCCAACCATGCGGGCGGCAGGTGCACTGGGGCGGGCGCGTACTTCGGCCTGCCACACACCGCGGGACAGCCGGCCTGGACCGGGTGTCCGGCACTGCCCAGCAGGGGTCCCCGCACACTCTCCCAGCCCTTCCCCAGGGCCGGCTCTACCGTAGTCCACATAACCACCCCGCTCCTTGCCCTGCTGCGGGGCTCCCCCCAGGGAACTCTGTCCCGCCCCCAGAAGTCTCTGACTCCCTCAGGGATCTCTGCCCCCTCAAGGGCACTCTGCCCCACCAGGGGTCTCTGGCTCCCCGACCCAGGGAACTCTGCTCCCCCCGGGGGTCTCTGGCTACCCCCAGCAGGTCGGGTGTGCATCACAGGCAGAAGCCACAGGCTCAGAAAGCTGCTTGTGCCACACAACCTGAGCCTTTTCCTGAACAAAGGCTCAAGTGAGGAGAGGTCAGAGGGGCCGTGCCAGAGCTGGGTGGCCCGGACACCGCCCCCACGTGGGAAGCAAAGGCAGCCTGGCAGGAATGCTGCCTCTTACAGCCCCACCCTGGGCTCTGGCAGGCCCTCTGACCTCTGGCCTTTGGGGCCGTGAGGCCTGGGCACCTGAAGAAGACAAAGGCAGGGGTGACTGATGGATGTCCCAGTGACATCAGCCCTGCAGCACTGTGCCACCTACTGGCCTCATCACATTCCCTTCAAGGGTGCAAGCTGCCGCTGGGTCCCAGCTCCCCGGGGCACCTCCTCCCTGAGCTCTGCAACACCTGCCCCCCTACCTTGCCCACAGCAGGGCAGCCAGCCCTCCAGGGCTCCAAGTCCTAATCCGTGCTCCTGCTACAGGCTGCTCCCTCCATCAACTCCAGAACACCCCCCCCACCAGCCTGCTCCTGAAATCCCCATCACCTCGGTGCTCCCCTTCTGCCTTTTCTCCCAACACCCCACATTGAACTGCTGCCACAGTGAACCTGGTTCAGGAGTGAGGCTCATCTCCCACCCTCTGGCTCCCTGCCGTCCTCCCGGGGCATCTCCTGCACTAGCTGGACTCATCCAGTTACCTGGTTACAGATGCCGACAGTGGAGCTGACAGAATGCTCTGGGGATGTTAAAATAACGAAGACATCTGGTCCACAGGACGGAGGCCAGCCTGTGGAGGTACCCTGTTGGCTTCGTCACACAGGACAAATGGCTCCTCATGGTATTGCAAATTAGCCGAAAGAACGAGCACAGGCCAGATCCGTGACAGCATGCCATGTGCCAACTCTGGCAGTGATGCCAGATGGGGACAGCAGCTGCAGCTGGACGCATCACCTGTGTCTCCAGAAAACTACATTCCTTATAACCCACCCACCTCCTGTCTACCTGTGTTAAATATGTCATACGTCACCACTAAGTCTTCCCACTAGGGATGCATTTTGCCTTTGGATGACTGTCCTGGCAAGGAAAGGACATTCCAAAGACTTCCACCTGGCTTCCCTATGGTAATGGCCCTTGCTCCACAGGTCAATGTGAATCCATGTGGGATTCTGCCGGTTTTCAGGTCTCTTTCAATGGCACATTCCAACTGTGGGAAGACAAGCACAGAGTCTGTGGACACACTCAGACAAATTCACCTGTCACTTGATAATGGTAGGCCCTCCTGGATTAGTCGACCAGGGGCGTTGTGGACCTCCGGGACTTACTAACCACTCAGAGCCAGTGAAGATTACCACACCCACCCCACTGGTGTTCCCTTTTTCTAGGCAGTTACCCCAACAAATGGCTGCAGGGACCCTTGAAGTGCCCAGAGGGAATGCGTGCTTGTGGAGGCATTCCAGGCCCTTCTATCAGAACCTCACCCGACCTCCAGCTAGGACTCCAGGTCTGTGAGTTGGTTTTCATCTGGAAAACAGGTGAGAGGCTGGGCCTGTCCACTGTGGTGACCAAGCTGGGTTTCAGGACCCTGACCATTAACACTCTTCAAGGAAAAATGTCCTAAGTACTATTTAGTTCCCCAAAGGGTCTTCACGCCTGTGCAGATCTGGGAGCGCAGACCTCTGTTCCAGAGAAAGCACTTTATGCCTTTATAAAAGAGCAACTCCAAGTAGTCCACAAGGACATTTCTCCAGGGCTTGGGGACCAGTTCCAGACACAGTGGCAGCCAAGCCATGACCCTCACAGCTCATGAGGGTCCACTTACCATCTCTGGCCATAGCACTGAGCGTTTATCATTTCCTAGAATGACTCCTTCTCAAACCTTTGTTCCAAAAAATACTTCATTTATTAAACAATATATCCATAATCTAGAACATGATCCAAAAATACAGATATACATCTCTACATTATTTAATAAAAAGATTTACAATATTATCTTTCCTTTACAAAGGGAACATAGATAATTCCTTGAAAATAAAATGTAACATTCGTGTTAAAGCTGCATCATCTTTTTGGATGAAATGTGGTAAAAGTGAAACCACAAAATACATTTGTAGAAAGAAAGAAACTTCATAGAACTCTCTTCTGAATGAGAACATTTTTCTTAGACTTTGTTTTAAAACTTCTCTCGGCACAGAGAATGAGGACCAGTCCCGGCTCACTAACAACTAGGGAAAACCTTCCATCTCCAAGGCCCATGACAAGTGTTCGAATTCCAGCCACGGCCACACAGGGGAGCTGCTCTCAGGACAGTGTTACTGCTCAAAGCCAACCCTGCCCTGGGCAGCCAGCTACAAGTCGGGAGTGCCTCGTGGCTGCCCGGGACAGGACCATCATTCCCACATGTCCCAGCAAATCTCCGTCATCCCTGCGCAGACCAGAAGACACCAGGCTCCTGTGGCCGTGGTTGGTCACATCTCACAGCCGGCCACCCCGGGGCCAGGCACGCAGGCCCAGCTCTATCCGCAGCCCCAGCCGGCAGCTCCATAGGCAACGGCCACGGGGGGCTCAGTTTCACACATTATTTTTGGAAGTGCAACGCGTGTTCTTCTACAGGAAAACGAGAGGCTATTTGTCAACCTACTGACTGCTAACACAGCACTGAGTGTCCTCTGAACAAGGTGCCCCTTCTCTGCAAGGAAGTCCCGCGGCCCTTGGCTCAAGTGCAGCTGAGATAGGGACCTCTGGGCCCAGCCCAGGCCCCCACTCAACCCAAGGAACAGGGCTCTGCAGCCACCTCCTGGTCAGGTCCGGTGCCCGGCAGGCACACAGGATCTGGTGGGAATCACCCCACTGTCGGCGGTCAGGCCTCATGGGGTGATCGTCAGAGGCACCAGCCACCCCTGCAGGACTGGAGCCAGGCCAACAGGGAGGACCTGGTCTCCTCAGCAAACAGTCGTTGCTGGGTGTCGCTGCGACTATGGGCAGCACTTGCAGTCAGGAAGGGGCAGCAGATCCGTGTTGACACAAACAGTGTTCTGGGGAGGGAATCTTCCTATTCTGCTCACGTCTTGTCTTCTCCAAGGTTCTACCTATGCATGTTGTTCCAGGGATATTTACGTAACCGACAGAGGTGAACGCAAGAGACAGCAGGCACAGAGACCTACAAAAAGAAGGCTGGTGGCTGGGCTGTAACCTGGCGACACGCAAAACCCCACAGGGAAGTTGTCCAGCCCTCCTGCGCTGCAAGCGAGGCCCCGGACCAGGCACCCCGGCCAGCAACCAAGCCACCCCCTGGGCACCAGTTTCCCGTGATGACGGCAGCCGGGAAGTGTTCTAAGATGCAGTGCAAATAGTAAAGCAGCTTCCAAAGGGCCATCACAAACTCATGCGCTCACCTGTCCTCTCCACAGAGACTGGTAAAAGAGTGAAGGAAACAGTTTTCCACAATTTATTCCCCACAATCTTTAAACACCTGTGTTAACAAAAATCTAAGTGACTAAATACAAACGAGCCTCGTTTTTGGCCACAGCTGAGACCGAGGAACGCAAGCTGGCCGGTGCTCCTCCTGAGCCCCCCACCCCTCCTTTCTGGGCAGCAGGAAGGCATTGGCTCTGGGATAGCTCGTCAGGCCAGCTGCTGACCCCCTACCCTAACCATGCAGCACAGGACGGAAAGGGTGGCACTCTCCAACTGACCCCACCTGCAGTGCCCTGGAAGCCCCGAAGGGACAGTGGGACAGCACGTGGGGCACGGGCTGACCCGCTGAGAACCACAGATGTAGGCTCACGGCCCTCTGATGTCAAAGCTAACATTCACCTCTCATTTACCGACTGAAAACAGCCTTGGTGAGGAGTGGCCACGCAGGACACAGTCCCCCAAGTTTCTCTCCACGTCATCTCCTGCCCTTGGTGAAATATTAGAGAAAAGGCGGGAACATATGGTAGACACGGTCACTGCAGGAAGCAGGTGCACCATTCCAGAAGGTCTCCTGATAAAGAAGGCAAGATTCTTCGTCAGTTAGGAATGTCACATCTTGACACCGCCTCCTGGATTTCTTTTCCTGCCTCGAGGACAGAAACAGGTTCCCTTTCTTCAGGACTCCTCGGACTCCTTTAGACGTGTGCCGGAGGGTCTCCGATTCCACGCATGTTCCCAGAAGTCACACTACGCACCATCACAAATGGATCGCAACACGCCAAGCATATGTAATTTCCCCCAACTATTCCCAAAAACATCGTTCAGGACTGGTTTGGTGAATGCAGATTAAACAGAAGACACATTCTAGTTTGCCAGCTTCATTCCAGGACTGTGTGGCACAAGAAATTCACAAATCGTATCACATGATCATCGTCCCCTTGGACAGGAGCTGCTGACCGACCCATGTGCAACAGAACAGGTTTAAAATCAGGTCTCACTGGACTGGACTCACTTCACAGACACACAGACCCACGATCTCCATGCTGTTATGATAATTTCATCTTCACAGTAAAAACGTCAGGAATTCCCAGAGAAACGGCGCACCCACTGTCTGTCACACGGCTCCCGTGGGCCAGTCACGGGAACGACCGCTGCGTGCTGACGGAGAGCCATCTACTCCAGAAGATGAAACCCTCACAGAGGGAACGGGGAGCTCAGACGGAAACGGCAGTGCACAGTGAAACAGAGCGCTCCGCCCCTAGGGAGAGCCCACCTGGCCCAGGCAGGCCATAGGCCCTGGTGCAGAGCCCAAACACGGCAGACGACTCCGGCAAGGCCTCGCAGGGGACAGATGCGCTGCCCGACGTGCTGGGGCAGCCCCAGGAAAGCAGGACGGAGCACGCGGGCTTGCGCCTCAGCTGCAGAGGGACGGCAGCGCATGGGCTGGATGGTCCCCACTACGGCACCCATGGAAGGCTCAGCTCTCCGGCACAGAGCCGGTACCACGTCTCCAGAACAAAGTCATCATGACGAGTCCCCGTAAGACCACTCCTCGTGCAAACAGGGCTCGGGAGGATTCTTGTTTGTTTTAGGAAGTCTCCAGAATTACAACTGGCCACTGAGTTCTTAAATATCATTGGAAACAAGGTAGTTTTAAAATGAAGAGAAAATATTGCAACGTGAAGAAGGAATATATTAACTTGCTCTTCTGGTCCGGGCATCCACCTTACTTCTTCTTCCTCCTTTCCTGAACGCACCGTGGACAGAACCTGAGAAGAAAGACACAGGGATCAACCCTGTGGGTGCTGAGGCCCCAGCCTGCCCCCCGGGACCGCCAAGACAGTGCCAGGGTACAGTGCTCAGAACACACAGCTGTCGCATTGGGAAACCCCCGGCAAGGGGAACCCCACTAAGTCACCCTGGCCAGCATGTTCTGGAGTCAACAGATACAAGTCAGTGAGGAAGACTGTTTCTGCCCACGAATGCTCCTCAAAGTCAAGTTAACTGCTCATCCCTGGGCACTCCTGTGGTCGCCACTGATCACAATGGAGGTCACACCCGCAGTCACACTGGGGACCAAGCACAGTGGAGCACGGTGCATGGCACACTCATCGAGGTGTGCTGATGGGCCCTAGGACCTGCATAACTAGCCAGGGCTCCCTGGTGATCCTGGGCAAGCAGGACACTGCTCTCACCTCGGCTCTCCTGGCTCCTGACTCAGGAGGTGGCTAATGGGCCCATCCCAGCCCCAGGCCTGTTTGCAAGGGTCGGGTCCGTGCCTGGAAGTGACCGCCAAGCACGCCACTGCAGCAGCCCCAGAGGAAGCCAAGCCCCCCGCAGCAAACAGGCCTATGTAACATTTGTGCGGCATGAACACGTGTCAGAGCTGCAGGCTTACTTAAAAGGGAAGCTGCCTGAACCCTGTGTTTCTGGAAAGACCCCAGAGAAACACAGAGTTACACAGCAGTGGCGGGGCCCACCCGGCCTTCCCGACGCTGCTCGTCCTGCCCTGCTTCTAGCACATGGTGGGGGGATCCCCATCTGCACGGCCCTCCCAGAAGCAAAATGATTTTCCATCACCTGCAGACTCTTCCACCCAAGATTTCCACAAACAACTCGAACCAAATCTCCCTGCTTCGTGCCCCACCACGAGCCACACCTGCCACACAGGTGGGCCAGCAGCCCCACACCTCCCACTCAGGTGCCCGCCCGGGCAGCAGGGCTCTGTCAGGGGCGAGTCCCATGGCTGCTCAGACTCCCTGAGGTGACCCGGTACCGGGTCTGCTGGCACCCACTGAAACCTGGGATGACACAGTCTGTCCTTTGGGACTTTCTCCTCTCCTCTGGAGAACAAGATTTCCGGATTTCATTTTAGGGTATACGTCCCTTCTAAGCACAGATAAATAAAACCTGGGTTTTATTGAAACCTCAGAAATCTCAGAACAACACAAAAGCTGCTGCTGCCATTGAACCCAAGGATCAGGAAAAGAAAGGGCTCACACTCTCCAAGCACCTTCCCAATGCAACAGAGGCCCCTCAGCAGGTGCCCAGCCTGTGCCCAAGTTTGCATCCATCTTAATGTTTGTGCTCTTTGCCTTTTCCCAAAACTTCTCCAGGGACAAGAGCTCTCCATTTCACACCTGTATTTCAGAGTATCTCTACCTCAATAAATAGAGGCAAAACAGGGGCACCTGGGTGGCTCAGTGGCTTAAGCCTCTTCTTTCAGCTCAGGTCATGATCTCAGGGTCCTGGGATCGAGCCCCACATCAGGCTCTCTGTTCAGCGGGGAGCTTGCTTCCCTTCCTCTCTCTCTCTCTGCCTGCCTCTCTGCCTACTTGTGGTCTCTCTCTCTGTCAAATAAATAAAATCTTAAAAAAAAAAAAAAAAGAAATCAAAACAGCTGTTCTCTCCAAGAATCTCACAAATGTCATTAGAGACCTGGCCCCAGGTGAGGAGGGCAGCAGCTGTCCCCCCAGCAGCTCAGCCCCAAGAACCAGGAGCGCTGCATTGGGGGGCCCAGTTCAGAGGGAAGCGGCGTGTAGGATGCCCCACAGACGGGGAAGGACCGAGCAGCGCCCCATACTGACCATTTTCCTTTGGGTTTCGTGGTCAGATCCACGCAGGCGAAGTGAAACCACTCAATAGGACACTGCAAGGTAGAGGGCAGGCCACAGTCAGGACTCCTGTATTCCATGGGCCGGACACCAGGGTGCACGGCCCAGGCCGCAGCCCGTGCCCAGCACCCGCAACCCCCACCCCACTACCAGGGATGCCGGCCCCGCCCGCAGCCCATGCCAGCGCCCACACTCACGTCTGGGTTGTCGCAGCCTATCATCTCCCCATAGGACACCTGGTGGCACAGGCAGTACGTGGGCTCATTTGGGTCCACAGGCATGTCCAGCACATCAGAGGGGTGCACGGACAGGATGGTGTCGGTGAACTCAGACCTGCAGGGAAACCCCGGCCGTGAGCACAGGCAGGCAGGGATGGAGCATGCCCCTGGCACAAGGGGGGCACAAAGGCACCCCAGAGGATGTGAGGGGAGGCACTCACCACCCAGCACTGGGGTTTGACCCCACTCTGGGGGCACAAATCCATCTCTGTCTTGTCCCTCCATCTGGACAGGACCTATTTCCTGGGCTCCCTTACCCCCCTGCCCCAGATCCACCCTCCCCAGCCTCTTGGGGATCGTGGAGGCACACACCTCCAACTCACCAGCCGCCCAGTTGATGACACTGGAGAACCCTGGACCTCAACCAAGACTGACCCTGCCACCTTCACGCACACACCCAGGACCACAACTCCACCCCACACATGCCCACGGCACCTTCACCCCAAAACGCAGAAACCTCCAGATGCCCTGCCCATTCCTGGAGCTGTCAGTCTTGGGAACCCCCTCCCACCCCCAGCTGCCCACCTGCCAGCGGGCCATTTCTGACATGGCGCCGCCACCCACCCACCCCCATGAAGCAGGCCTATTGCTCCCCACTTCCACTGCCCCTCTAGATCATGAACCAGTGGCCCAGCCAGAATCCAGGCTGCCCAAGCCTCCCTCCCTGTGGGCTGCCCAAAGCCCTGCAGCTGAGCAGTGGGGAGAGCTGAAGGGAACATTCGCCTGTGAGAGAGCGTGAAGGGCTGGGGTGCTCACTCTTTCCGTGATTTGGCAGCTTCAAAGAACCCCGCCACTACCGAACAATGTAGACACTCTGCTCTGACTGGCAAAGAAAGACCACCCTCCCTCCCCCTCCAGAATCAAGAACACGCAACTGCCGCGGAGACACAGCCAGTTCACACCAGGAGCTTGAGAGGGAGCTAAGAAACAGCAGCAGGTCACATGGAAGCACACCGATGGTATGTCCCAGAAGCTACTGCCACCCTGTTCTCCCAAACTCTCTATCAGTAAACACTCTGTGCCTCTACAGTCAGATCCCAGGCTTAGCCCTGTGCCTCCATGCCACACTGCTGTCCTCCGTCCCCGTGCCCCCCTACCCCCAGAGACTACCGTCCTCCATCCCAGCGCCACCCCAAGACCACTGTCCTCCATCCCAGCGCCCCCCACCCTGAGACCACCATCCTCCATCACAGTACCCCCTCCAGAGACCACCATCCTCCGTCCCAGTGCCTCCCCCCGCCCCCGAGACCACCATCCTCTGTCCCAGCAACCCCCCGACTGCCGTCCTCTGTCCCGGCGTCACCCCCCCGCCGACTGCCATCCTCTGTCCCAGCACCTCCCCGCAAGAGCACTGTCCTCTGTCCCAGCAACCCCCACCCGAGACTGCCATCCTCCATCCCAGCGCAGCCCCCACCGTCCTCTGTCCTAGTACCCCCACAAAAGCACCATCCTGTCTCAGGACCACCCCCAAGAGCACCATCTTCTGTCCCAGTGGCTGTCCCCCACAGAGAGCACCACCCCTCGGGTGGAGCAAGTGATGTCCCTTAAGGCTCCAGAGCCTGTCGCAGCCTCTGCCCTCCACAGCTGAGCTGCTGTCTGTCTCTGGGAACAGACAGGGCTTTCTCTTTTTATCTGAAATCTGGATGCATCAAGAAAGGTACCCTGCTCCACATGCATTCACACGCACTCCCCACACGCTCACATGTGCGTACACACTCCCCAAACACACGCATACTCTCCACACACATGCATACACTTTCCACACATGCTCACATGCTCTCCACACACTCTCACACATGCTTACAAGCTCTCCACACACCCCAGGCATTCAGCCACCCTCCAGGCAGCGACATGGTCTCCAGTTGTTCTGCCAAGCAGATTTCTCGGCTTGGCCTGACACCCTCACCCACTGCTGGATGTGTCCCTCCCATCAGTGGGCTTCCACCCCCGGGCACTCACCTGGATGCTCAGTGCCAACCCGTGTGGGGTCCCCCACAGGCGCACTCAGGGCACGCGCCTTCCATGTGCCAACTGCGCTTCGGCGGCTCTGTGTGCTCTGCTGGCAAAGCCTGACTCAACTACCACACGGCGAGCTGACACCAGCCCTGATCCCCCATTCCCCAGGTTCAAGGGCCGCCTCCCTCCAGGGGGGAGGGGGCGGGAGGGTGGAAGGGAACGCCAGGAGGTCCCAGGGAGGCCAAGCCCACCAGGCAGGCTACAAATCCCATGTCAGCCGTGCTGGGCACGAGCGGTGTCCTCTGAGCTCACTTCCCTAGACACAGTGGGTACCCCTCCCCAGGCAGCCCAGGGACCCCCCCTCCAGTGTCTGAACCTCCGCTGTGAGGAGCAATTTCGGAGCAAGACTTCGAGCAGGCCCAGAGCTGCTCATGCAGCCCTCACACACCTGTCACCCCAGTGAGCTCCTCTGGGCTGTCCCAACATCCATACAGTAGGACAGGAGGACAGGAGCAGCACAGCTGCTCTGGGGGGCCATGGAGAAGGACTTCACGCAGTAGGGCCAAGTCCAGCCCAACCTGCCTGCCAAGGAGCTCTGCATACCTCCCCCTCGAAGTTCCCCTTCTCAGCTGCAGCCAGCCCAGAAGAAAAGCTGGGGCAGCAGCAGCCACACGGTCCACCTCCTCAGCGCCATCAGACAGTGGTCGGCAATGTGCACTGTCACAGCTCTGTCCAGGGAGAAGCTGCATGCTCGTTCATCTCAAGTGTGTCCACATAGGCAGCGGCAAGACACATGGGTCACCATGAGGTCTGAGCACAGTCAGGTGCACGCCCTGCCAGAGAGGCTGGGGCCTTGTTCCCCACAAGGGGACCCCTGGTGAGAAGGAGGCCAATGACGGCACCTGCTGTCTCCATAAGAGGCCACTGTGCTTTGGGTTCTGATCAGCAAGGAGCAGAAGACTCAGAACCCTGCAGCTACAAGTCAAGAAAACAGGCCCAGTAAGCTGCTAAGACCACGTTTTAAAGACACTGGCAAAGCTGTGGAGTGACATGGGCCAGAAGCACCCAGGCCAAGGGAGGGGCGGTGGCCGAGCTGGCAGGCTGCCCCACTCCTGGGCTCAGCCAAGGGCTGGCTGTGCTCCGGGGGATGCACCGAGCCAGCATGGCCACAGACACTTGCGACCCTTACACTCAGGGCAGGAGGAACCCCACAGCCTGTTTATTGAACCCGGAGGCCCTGCAGCTGCGGCAGAGTGGCAGGAAGGCTGAGCAAAGATCTGTGTGGTGCTCTTGGGGAAAGGGCCTGCCTCCTCCTGACCTCTGCCAACCACAGCAACACGGCAGGCAGGACACAGGACGGGAAAGCTATGCGTTGCCAGAGCGCTGCCCAGCCACACAGGGAGCTTTTCAAGAAGGAGAAATAAACCATGGGTTCCCATCAAGAATGGGGGAGGGTCTCCCCTCATGAGGTTTCGACATCAGAGGGGACTAGGCCCAGGCAAAGGGCCCCTAGCCCCCACGCAGCTCAGTTTGCCTGCACCAAAAGCAAAAGAAACTCCTGGGGAGAAATCTCACCCCACATACTCCTCGCACCCTGAAGTCAGACAGATACGAAGAACCATGGGATGCGGAAAAGAGCAGGAAAATGTGGCTGCAACCCCAGGAGAAGCTGAGGAGAGGCTCAACTCCGCCAGACCCACAGAGCGCCAGCTCAAGGAACCAGGTGACCCCAGTCTAAATTCAAACAAATCCCCGGAGAAGCATTGTCTTAATGTTTAGTGAAGATGTGCTCTTGGGGTTTCGTGTCTTGTCAGCAACATCAAAACCCTGGGAAATACCAGGAGTCAAACAGTCCAGGTTCTTTGAAAGGAAAATTATGAAGAAAGAAAGAGAAGGAGACAAACGCCCAAACGAAAGAGACTAACAGGGCTTAACGACACAAGAAAAGAACAAAGCTTCCACTTCCAACCGGGACCTAGCAACAGGCACTGAACTTGTATCCTACTGTGAACAGCTAGAAAACAGGACAGAGCATGTCACACAGCTGTTTCCAGACACTGACAAAAGGCAGCTGAGGACTGCAACCACAGGCGAAGGTAAACAAACAAGGTGAGCCCTGCTGGCAGCACTTCCCACGCCCAGCACGGCAACAGGAGAACCAAATACAGCACAGTGTGTCAAACGGAGGAAGACCCCAAATTTCCAGGAGGTTAAGGCTGCTGGAATCTGCTGGTGAGGTGCTGTAAAGGACGGGGGTAAAGAGAATGTGCTCTAGAAATCTGCAAAGGGATCACTTTGAGTTTTTCACAAAAAACTAAGCCGTGCCCAGGGTGAGAATCCATGAGCCCAGGCAGAGAACACGGGCGCGCTGTGAGCTGAGCAACAGAGGCTTGGTGGTGCTATAGCTCTAGCCAGCCTGCCGGGAGAGGCCACACTACAGTCAACAGGCGTTCAGAAGACAACCCAGAAGGGCCATACCTCAGCAGGATGACATCAGCAACTCCAGCAACCAGGCTACCCTCACCTGGAGGTTGGCAAAGTGCTGCCTGCAGCTGGCTGGCTATCTCTATAAATAAGGTCTGATGGAAACACAGCCACTTTTTGTGGATGGTTTTGATATAAAACAGCAGAAGTGAGTGGTCACAACAAAGACAATATGCCCTACAAGCCTAGAATATTTACTATCTGGCCCTTTAAGAAAATAGGGTTCTTTTACAAAGGTTAAAAACGAGCCTGCAAGGGCACCTGGGTGGCTCGATTGGTAAATCATCTGCCTTCAGCTCAGGTCGTGATCCCAGCGTCCCAGGATCAAGCCCCACTTCAGGCCCCCTGCTCAGCAGGGAGCCTACTTCTCCCTCTCCCTCTGCTCTTCACCCCGGCTTGCATGCCCGCGCTCTCTCTCTCTCTCTCAAATAGATAAAAAATCTTTAAAAAAAAAAAAAAAAAAGAGTCATGAAGGATCAAGTTGATCCACAGGTGATTAAACCACTGAACAAAAATTAGAAAAAAAAAAAAATTCAATACCCACGAACCAAAGACAACAAAATGCAGACACTCAACAACGTAATATTCACACTAACATCCCATGAAAAATCACTAGACATGTGAAGAAGCAGAAAAATGCTTCAACCACGAGAAAAACCAGTTAATAAACAGACCTGCCGAAACTATTCAAATTGTATAAGTTAAATATGTAAAGCTTTCCGTATGTCAATCATACCTTAAAAAACTGGTCTTTAAAAAGAAGAAAATATATTTGGAAGTAACAAATAGATTCAGAAAAGATCTTTCAAAAAGCTATTATAAATACTTGTGTTCAAAAACATAAAGAAAAATATAAATGTAATAAAAACAGAAAGTATGAAATAGAAATAAAAAGAACTTCTTTAAAAGAATCTCTTAAGTGGAAGATTCACTAAAGGAAACTAAGATTAAATTAAGATTAAATTAGATGGATATAAGATTATATCCATCAAAGAAGAAAAGACTTGAAGATAAAGTAATAGAAACTATCCAAACACAAACTAACCAGACACATAGAAAGAAAAACAGTGGCCAAAAAAATAAGCAGAGCCTCAGTGAACTGTGAGAAAATATAAAGCTAATGTACATGTAATGTGAGTCCAATAAAAAGACAAAAAGAGAGCAGAAAAAACTATTTTAAGAATGAATGTCTGAAAAATTTCCAAATTTGATACAAAATATAAACCAGCAGTTCCAAGAAACTCAATGAGCTCCAAGCAGAATACACATTAAAAAAAACCCACGCCAGAACAAATCATAATTAAGTTATTAAAAATCAAATTACTAATTGGAAATCTTAGAAGCAGCAAAAATAAAGCCACTTACATATAAAAAAATCAAATATAAAAATTATCACTAATTTCTCATCAGAATCAATTCAAGATGAAAGACAATGGGACATCTTAAGCGCTAGAAGAAAAAAGTCAATCTAAAATTCTATATCCATCAATAACATCCTTCAAAAAAGGAGATAAAATAGACATTTTCAGAGAAAATATTTGAGGACACTCATCATCACCAACAGCCCTGCACTATAAAACAATGTTAAAGTAAGTTCTTTAGGCAGGAAAGAGATGACACCAGAGGAAAATCTGCATCTACATAATGAAACAAAAGCAGTGGAAATGGTATGTGCGTAGAGTGACAATAAACGTTTGAAAATCTGTTTAATATAATAATGGTTTAGACCTAAAATAAGAACATGTTTTGAGGCTTATATCATGCGTAGAAGTAAAACTTTTGACAAAAGCACAAAGGACAGGAGGTAAAAATACTTGGGTTGGACCTTACACTAAACATGAAATAGCGTAATATCATTGGAAGTTCACTTAATGAACAGGGTGTACATACTAGAACAGTCCATGGGGAAAAAACACTAAAAAATATTTGATTAGGGGCGCCTGGGTGGCTTCAGTGGGTTAAAGCCTCTGCCTTTGGCTCAGGTCATGATCCCAAGGTCCTGGGATCAGGCTCTCTGCTCAGCGGGGAGCCTGCTTCCTCCTCTCTCTCTGCCTCTCAGCCTACTTGTGATCTCTGTCTGTCAAATAAGTAAATAAAATCTTTAAAAAAAAAAAAACCTAATTAATCTAAGTGACACTAAAATAAGAAAAGGCAGAGACAACTAACAGCAAGAGGGTAAATTTAAATCCAGTCGTATCAGGAATTGTATTAAATCTGAGACTGTAGGGGCGCCTGGGTGGCTCAGTGGGTTAAGCCACTGCCTTCGGCTCAGGTCATGATCTCAGGGCCCTGGGATCGAGCCCCGCATCGGGCTCTCTCAGCAGGGAGCCTGCTTCCTCCTCTCTCTCTGCCTGCCTCTCGGCCTGCTTGTCATCTCTCTCTGTCAAATAAATAAGTAAAATCTTTAAAAAAAAAAAAAAAAGTTCAAAAACTGATTAGGTTTTAGGGAATGACAAAAAAATTTTTTTTTAAAAATAAATAAATCTGAGACTGTAAATATTGCAGTAAAAAAGAGGCAGCAATTCTCAGACTAGATAAAAAAAAGCAAGACCCAACTTTGCTGATTTCAAGAAACCCACTCTAAATACAAAAACAAAAATATGCTGAAAGTAAAGGGATACCTGGGTGGCTCACTCAGTTAAGCCGCTTTCTTCGGCTCAGGTCATGATCACAGGGTTACGAGATTGAGTCCCGCATCAGGCTCCTGGCTCAGCAGGGAGCCTGCTGCTCTCTCTGCCTCTGCCTGCTTGTGCGTGCACGCACGCTCTCTCTCTCTCTCTCTCTCTCTCTCTCTCTCTGACAAATAAATAAAATCTTTAAAAAAAAAAAAAAAAGGAAGAAAAAGGAAAAAGCTCCACCATGCCAAAACTCATCATAAGACAACTGGAGTGATCATCATAATATCAGACCAAGTAGACTTCGAAACAAAGAATAATACAAGAAATAAAAAAGGAACACACTTCATAACAATGAAGTAGTCAGCTATTTTTAGAAAACCCTAAATGCGAAGGTAACAACTAGTAACATAGCTTTAAAATGTGAAGCAAAACTGACAGGAGAAACAGACAAGTCCATAGTTAGAGTTGGGAGACTTCAACATTCTTCCCTTAGCAATTTAACAATCAAATAAACGAGTATCAGTAAGGATACAGAAGACCAACAACACTACCAACCAAGCTTTCTGATTGACAGCTACTCTCCACCCAAAACAGTAAAACATGACATTCTTTTCTAGGGTATAAGGAATATATAGGAAGACTAGACCATAAACCATAACACAACTCTTAATCAATTTCAGATTATTTCTATTTATGATATTCTCTGATCATAGCAGAATTAATTTAAAAAATGAGATCAGAGAGCTACCTGGAAAATCCCAAATTATTGGGAAGCTGAGAACATACTTCTACATAAGTTATGAGTCAAAGAAAAATCACAAAGGAAATTTTAAAATATTTTGAATGGAATAAAAATAAAAATACAGCATATCCAAATTTTTGGGATATGCTAAAATAGTAACTAGAAGAAAATTTATAGCTTTAAATACTTATATTAGAAAAGACGGAAAAGGGGCGCCTGGGTGGCTCAGTGGTTTGGGCTGCTGCCTTCGGCTCGGGTCATGATCTCAGGGTCCTGGGATCAAGCCCCGCATCGGGCTCTCTGCTCCGCAGGAAGCCTGCTTCCCTCTTTCTCTCTCTCTCTCTCTGCCTGCCTCTCTGCCTACTTGTGATCTCTGTCTGTCAAATAAATAAATAAAAATCTTTAAAATAAAAAAAAGAAAAAAAAAAAAAAGAAAAGACGGAAAGTACGAAAATCACTGATCTAAGCAACTTCCACCTTAAAAAGCTGGAAAAAAAAAAAAAGCCAAGTAAATCCAAGTAGTGGGAAGAAAAAATAAAAATATGAGCAGAAATAGGGGCACATGGGTGGCTCAGTAGGTTAAGTATCTGACTCTTTATTTGGGCTCAGGTCATGATCTCAGGGTCATAAGGCTGAGCTCTGCATCAGGCTCTATGCTGGGCATGGAGCCCAAGATTCTCTCTCTCTCCCTCTGCCCCACCCCCCAAAAAAAATATATGAGCAGAAATCAATGAAATAGAAAACAAACAATAGAGAAAACATAAAAACCAATGAAGCCAAAATCTAATTCTCTGTGAAGATCAAGACAAAATGAGAGAAGACATAAATTATCAACATCAGGTCTGAAAGAGGAATCATCACTACAGATCCTACAACAGAAAAACGATTGTGTGACATTATTAATAATCTGATGTGAATAAATCTGATGACTCATGAAACAACCAATTCCTTGAAAGATAGAGATTACCAAAACTGACTCAAGAAGAAATGGAAAGGCTCAATAGTTCCATAACTTTAAAAAAACTGAATACAGCACTAAACTGTAAACTTAAAATAAGAATATTTTATTGTATATAAATTATTCCTTAATAAAATTAACTAAAAGTTTAAAAAAAAAGAGCAAGATTAAACTATAGTGTCCAGGAATGTACATGCTGGGAACAAAACTACAAAGAATGGGCATAAAAATGGCATAAGTTTGGGTCATGTTCACTTGGGGCAGAGGAAGGAGGTTATGATTTCAACAGGGTACATAAAAGTGATTCTGGCAGTAGTCAGTGACAGACAAGGATGTGCCTCGGAGGAGTTCATTAAACTACATGCTTGTTCTGCGTTTGTATACTGCAAGATGGTATCTGGAGTTTTTCTTAAAAGTTTAAACACCACGTTTAAGAACCAAAACTTCTCCCTTTTTTTGGTCAAGAAAGACTCTCTGAGGTCTCCCCCTAACTGTGAAAACCACCTCCACGGAAGTCACCAGATGCTTTACTGTTTTCTCTGTACTCTAAAAATCACTTCTGTGAAGCAACACAGTAGCTTGGGGGTTGGCGGGGAGCAGGTAGGAGAAAGCTTTAAATGAAATATTCTGAAGTTCAAGGTAAATAATACATATATTTAATAAATGCAGTCATGCAACTTAATAACAAATATATCCAAAATATATATTTATACATAAAACAATGGACAGCTATATATTTAGCTGTTAAAGCGTGGCTTAGCCTGAACTGTCAATAAATATAGTGTCTCTCGAGAGGCAGGACACACAGTGGCTAAGAGCGTGGGTTGTGGAGTCGGACCGCCCAGTGCAAACCCAGCTCCCCCGCGCAGGAGCTGAGAACCCTAGGGCTGGTCGTGCTCCCTGGGAACCCCGTTGGGCTGCCGAGCACAGCTGGAGCCGGAGCCAGAGCCGGAGCCGAAGCCGGAGCCGGAGCCAGCCCGTGGAAAGCATGCAGAACTACACCCACCGCGGGCATGCAGGAAGCACGTCCTCGCTGTTAGCTGCCATTGGTGTTTCTAGATGCTAAGGAAATACTGATGCTAAGTAATCTTTGGAGAGAAAGAGACAAGGAAAAGAGCCTCTCACCCTCCTTTATGCTTCTTTTTCTTTGGAGTATCTTCCTCTGAGGTCCTCCTGCCACGACCCCGGGAGCCTCTTTTTTCTTTCTGACCCCGACCTTCTGAAAGACAATAAAACCCCAATTACCCTCAAGAAATTCACGAAAGCAGGACACAGGAGTTATTCAAATATACTTCCCATAATGTTCCTGACATGTTTATCACCAAAACTCTTCAAAACTCCATAGATAACAGTAACAAAATAAAAAAAAAACTTAACAGACTTGCTTTTTAACCCTCGTCCTCCGGAGCCTTCAAAGTCACTGCCCTCCATCTTGTCCTTCAGATCCGCTTCGAAGCGTGCCAGGTCTGCATCAAGCCTTCGGATGTGTTTATCCACCTACCGAGAAGGATGCTCACAAGTCTTACTTAAAAATGAAAGCAGAACACCTCAGGAATCCCAAATACACTGGAAACCAACCAGGAAGTACTTTCCTGCCCTTTACTTGGGTTTTCAACAAAGAAAGCTCCTAAAACAAGGTCCACTATCTCAGTTTATGAAGAGTCTTTGTCCCCACGTTTTGACAGCTCCACAGAAGAAATCCTACTCAGGAAAACCATGAAGGGAGACAATAATGAGAAAAGGAGCTGGGAAATGCAATGGAATGGGGATGAGGACATATAATACTGAACCCTAACTTAACCCAAGTTCAAAAATCTGAAGAACATACAGGTTCTCACAGAAAAGGCCTCTAACACTGTATTTAGGACAAGATAGAAGAAAGAAGAAAGAAAAGGCAATGGCCAAAGCACGGGAATATGACAGTGACCACACCGCCCAACAAAGGCGGCCTCCAGGGAAACTGCCAGGACTTCACGAGGATGCAACACAAGGTGTCCCTTCACTCAGTGGGCTCACAGCAATGAACCCATTAAGCCACACCAAGCGTCACTGTCTGTACCAATCCTTGTCAGGAAACAAGCTCCAATCTCAAACCCTATTATGACTCAGAGAAAACCTGAATGTGTCTGACAACTGCTGAAACCTAACTCTTAAAAAGCAGGCTGCTTATTGTAGAGATCCAGCACTTGGCAGGGGCACCTGGGGGCTCAGTTGGTTAAGCATCTGATCCTTGATTTCGCCTCAGGTCATCATCTCAGGGTCTTAGGATCAAGCCCCATGCTGTCAGGCTCAGGAAGGAATCTGCTGTAGGTCCTCCCTCTGCCTCTGCCTCTCCCCACCACCCTCATCCCCTTATCCGTGCACACGTGCTCTCTCTCAAGTAAATATATTAATCTTAAAAAAGGAAAAAAAAAAGATTCAGCGCTTTGGGGCATCAAAACCCCAAATATAAGCATTACGCTCTCCTTTTTGAGTATTCCTTCTTAGCTACAACTTAATTCGGGTTTTTTAAAAAATTCCAGTTTTTTCTCAGGGGATAGGGAATGGAGTCATGGGACAGCATGCAGGCCTTCCCTCACTACATAACTTGATGTGCATCACAGGACAACTGCTTGTGCCCCATGGGAGCCCCACACAAAGCTACTTGAGAGAAAACTGGACACGACAAATTCTAGTATTTGACCTAGAGCTGACAAAAAGAAGCATTAAAAACACACAAAAACTTAAAGAGTCACTAAAGCGTCCAAACACACAAACACAGAGGGCACGGAAACCAAACTGCAGGATGACAGTCCCTGCAAAGGACACTCCAGTACTTGCTTCCTCAAGAAGCATTTCCCCATCGAAGCCTGAGCCCATCTGGCACACACGGCCTCTGAGCCCCAGGCACCTTCCTGAGTGACAGGGCAGAGCCCGAACCCCCCACCCGACTCCTGCCCTGCCTTCTCACCATCTCGTAGGTCTGCATGGCCAGCTGCACCTTATCGTCACTGTACTCCTTGCACTTGCTGTAGGCGCTCTGGATCTTCTGCAGGTGCTCCACACGCTGGTCTGGAGAAAGGGTCTTCACCGTGGATATGTACTCTGCGGCCAGGATGTCAATCTCGGCTTTCTTATCTGACACAGAAATGGGGAAAAAGCTAGTCTCTACAAGAGATTCTACACTAGGGGCGCCTGGGTGGCTCAGTGGGTTAAGCCTCTGCCTTTGGCTCAGGTCATGATCTCAGCGTCCTGGGATCAAGTCCCGCATCAGGCTTTCTGCTCAGTGGGGAGCCTGCTTCCTCCTCTCTCTCTGCCTGCCTCTCTGCCTACTTGTGATCTCTCTCTGTGTCAAATAAATAAATAAAATCTTTAAAAAAAAAAAAAAGAGATTCTACACTAGCAAGTAAAGCTGAACAAGGCCGAGCTGCAGGGTGCCAGGTGGCTCAGTGGGTGGAGTGTCTGCCTTCAGCTCAGATCACAATCTCAGAGACCTGGGATCGAGTCCCACATCAGGAAGCCTGTTCTCCCTCTCCCTCTGCCACTCCCCCTGCTTGTGTGCACTCTCTCTCTCTCTCCCTCTTTGTCAAATAATAAAATCTTAAAAAAAACAAAAAACAAAAAACAAACCAAGTTGCAGCAAAGCAGGGGCTGGCTGAACGCTGGTGGGAGCACGGCAGGCACGCCTTCAGCAGACAGCCCAACACTAGGGGACATGTGGACGCCACAGCCCAGGCAGCACACCCAGGACGGGACGATGTGCAACCGCCCTCCCAGAAAGGACGCATTCTGACCTCTCGGATTCCCAACAGCCCCTGTTGGAATAGCAAATCATGGGCTCACCTTGGCTACAACCTGGTGTTCTACTCTTCAATACACACCCCCCAGATTTAGGACACATACAGGAAAATATTCATCAGTGCAGACAACAGGAAACAAGTTCAACGTGCAATCTACAGTAAAACAGACTGAGATGCTGTGGTCCATTCACACAGCAAACCAACGGCACACAGCCACAGGGATTCTTCCCACAGAGGGCAGCAGTGAGCCACAAAAGCAAGACATGAAGGATGACACGCAGAGAGACACCATCCATATTAAGGACGGACACATACAACTGAGAACTCTGGTTTAGGAAGGTAAGAAAACATGCTGCAAAGGAAACTGAGGGTGGGAGCCCCTTGGCGGAGGGATGGCACACTAGGGTTACACAGGGCCCCAGGTACCAGAGGCCCCATTGCTCCATCCCGGGAGAGGTCTGCAAGGTGCAGCTTGTTAAGCAATGGACAAACACTTACGCTTATTCCTGAACACAAATGCTGTATTTCACAATAACAGAATTCTCTGTATCTGTCAGGTGATTGTAGCTCAGTGAAAAAACACAGCTATTCTGATCTTACAAAACATGTGGCAGGCACAATGAATGAAAAATCACCCATGCCCAAGCACATGGCCACAAAACATGAAACCTCAGGTTCAAAGACAGCAGCCCAAGAGCTGCTAAACAGGAAAGGAAAGAAGAGCACATGTATCAAGGGTGAGGAATGCGAACAGGAGCAGATCTCTCAGGGCAACAGGGAGACAAGGCAACAGCACCTTCCACATGCTGAGGTAAAATGATTTTCAAGCTGGAATTCTATACCCAGCCAAAGTGTTCATCAACTGTGATGTAAGCACGTTTTCAGACATAGAGCGTTCTAAGAAATCTACCTTCCCATGTACCGTGTTTCAGGGAGCTAATGCAGGTAAGACTCCAGTAACGCAAGTTGTCAAGAAAGGATGTTTACAACACAGGAATCAGAGTACTGCCCCAAAGATGAGCAGAGACAGTGCCCCAGCCATTGGCCCAGACAAAAGCCACAGGATGGGAGGCTCCAGCAGAAAGGTCTGGTGAGGGGGCGAACTCGGGACGGGCAGAACACCTCGTGTGGCAGACACAGTGAACACGGGGAATGCATATGGAATACAGAAAACAAAGCAATTCTGAGCGCTAAGAAAAACAGTTATTCAGAAAAAGGTCACACAAGCAGAGCACGAAATGTGGCCCAGGTGCAAGCCACTGCCACGGGGTCCTGAAGGAAACGCCATCCCTGGTCTACAACAGACTCAGAGTCTACACCACGGTGCCAGGGAACGGTGGGGGTGGGGGGATCTAACCTTCATATTCCACAGTAACAGAATAAAGACCAAAGCAAAAGGGATATAAAGTAAGAAACAGCAGCAAAACCAGGATGTTTGGAAACAGGGAGCTAAATACCAGAAGACTGCAAAGTGCTATCTGTTTAAACCATGTGTACATAATTTGAGGAGCGCCTGGGTGGCTCAGTTGGTTAAGCAACTGCCTTCAAGTCGTGATCCCAGAGTCTCAGGATCGAGCCCCACATTGTGCTCCTGGCTCCACAGGGAGTCTGCTTCTCCCTCTGACCTTCTCCCCTCTCTTGCTCTCTCTCTCTCTCAAATAAATAAAATCTTTTTTTTTTTAAAGATTTTATTTATTTATTTATTTGACAGAGAGAAATCACAAGTAGTCGGAGAGGCAGGCAGAGAGAGAGAGGGAAGCAGGCTCCCTGCTGAGCAGAGAGCCCGATGCGGGACTCGATCCCAGGACCCTGAGATCATGACCTGAGCCGAAGGCAGCAGCTTAACCCACTGAGCCACCCAGGTGCCCTCAAATAAATAAAATCTTAAAAATTTTTTTTAACTATAGTTTGAAACCAGAAAACCTTTTAAAAGAAAGGAAAGGTAATGAGGAATCCACGACAGCTGTGAAGATGCCACAGGAAGATGTGTCAGAACCCAAAACACTAAGTCGAATTTTAAAGCGTCAACACCATCCATAAGACATAAGCCAAGGCCCAAAGCTGAAGGCTGGGCTGCAGCCCCACTGCCCTGGGGCCCTGGGGGAGCAGGGTCACCTCTCCCAGATGCCAGGGCCCACCACAGGCTGGACTAAAGAGCCTGGACCTACCTTCTGTCCTCTGGTCCAGCTCTCGCATGAGCTGGAAGTTCCTCTGAAGCTCACATGGAAGGTTCTCGATGCCTGAAACACAGAGAAGTGTACTTCTCAGCAGCAGGACAAAACCTGCCTTCTAGACTTTAAACCTAAAGTCTACAAATAATAAGCTCACTTCATTTTCTGTTTCTGTGAGGATTTGGGGAACAGAAGGATTAATGTATCTTTTTGGGGGGATGGGTATGAAACTCTGATAAGACTGACAGGCTTCAGAGGGTGTTGGAAGCTGGAAAAGTTAGAGGAGGACTTACCCTTGAGCTGCAAGCAGAGGCTAGGAAGATGGCCCGTGTGACCCTTCCACCCTACACCTCCAGCGAGTCCTCCCCTCTCAATACTCCCCCACAGCAGGTAAGACCAAAGCCCTGGGGTCTGTTTGATCTCCCCCACCCCAGCCTTATTCAAACACCCAGTGCACAGGGTGGAGCAGGCCAGTGCTGTGTAGTGTATTTCATGCAAGGAGACAGGATATTTGAGCTACACAACACAGAAGGCATTGGCCATGGGGCTGCTGGGCACCTGAAATGGGGCTACTATGACTGAGGGACTAAACTTTGCATTTGCTCAAGTTTCATTAATTTCAAATTAAACAGACCATGCTGGCCAGCATAGGTAGAGGACCCCAGGCCACACTGCCTTCCACACTGCGCTGCCATCCCCCTGCTCCAGGCCAGCCTTCCAGCCTGTTTGCACAGCTGACAGCTGCCCAGATCACCCAGAGAATGGCACACAGGCCCTCCCCAGCCTCAAGGCTCACCCCAAGGACCTCCCTGTTTGGTTCTATCCTGGGCTCTGCGGGACAGTGCCACCCCGGGTCTCTCACAACCTGCTGGGCCCCTTAATTTGCTTAATTTTAAAAATCCATTTGCCCCATTTGGGAATAAGTTCCAGGAAAATGAGGACCGAGGTTTAGCACACAGCAAGTGCTCAAAAATCAAGCAGTCACCTCCATCCTGAGCCTTCACACAGGTGCCCCATGCATGATGGAATCCACAAACCTCCAAGTGTCCTCATAGGGCTCACTGGGTAGGTACTGGGACAGAGAAGGGAAGCCACAGAGCTCCCCAACAGAATGACAGCACAGTAGTGACAATGGCAGGGAAAGGCCTCCCCTTTTTAGTGCTCTCCCACCAGGACTCCCCCATGGCTCAGGCTTGGACTGGCAACCACCCTGGGGAGAGCTGAACCCCACCATGTCCCGCAGGGCAGTGGCTCACTCCCAACCGGCAGGAGAGGCAGGTACCAATAACCGTACATATTCCTACTGCAACACTGAGCTCCAGAGCGCCCAGCCCAGCCCCCCGCCAAGGCCGAACGCAGCCAGAGCCAGAACCAGATCAGATCCAGATCAGCAGCATTCAAACGCGGGCTTTCCGCTGTCGAATGCATGACCTTGACAAGCTACTTGGCCTTTGCGGCCTGCATTTCCCCATCTGCTCAGGAGTTCTCAGGAGGACCCAAGCTGAGCTGCATGTAGACAAAAGGACGCCTGCAGGAAGCACCTCCCAGACGGCTTTCCGAGGTGACCATCCCTGGGCTCAACACCTGAACCAGCCCCGCCAGTCCCCTCCCACCAAGGCCACGCGGAAGGACGGGCACCCTAGGGGACTGCCCACGCCAGTTATCTTCTCCAACTCCCAGGTCACCGCACGAGCCCGCACAGAACCCAGGCTGGAGACCTCCCCCCACATCCCAGACCCGGAGCCCCCCCCAAGCACGGCCCAGCGTCCCAGGCTGCTGAGGTCGACGACCTGTGCCCGACCACCCGCGGCCGACTACCCTAGCCCGACTGCGCGGTGGGGGCGGGGTAGGGGCGGGGCCCTAGGGTGGGAGTGGGGCCAGGCGAGCGGAGGGGGCTGGGAAGGGCAGCGCGGGGCCGTGAGCCGGGACTTGTCCGGGAGGGGCCGACGGCGGGGAGGGCGGAGCGGCCGCTGAGACCAGGGCCAAGGGCGGGGCCTAGCCGGGGAGGGCGGGGCCTAGCCGGGGAGGGCGGGGCCGTGGAACGCAAGCTCCGCCCAGAGCGCACCGGCCCCCGCCTCCCCGTGACGCACCTGGAATTGGCGCGGCCGTGACGGTAGGACCCCGCGCCGCGCCCCCCGCGCGCACCTCCCTGCGGCCCCGCCCCGCCCGGCGCGCGCCCCCGCCGCCCCCGCCGCGGCCGGACCGCCCCTGCCGCCCTAACGAGCCCTCGAGGTCCGCGCGCGGCACCTGGTGCCCGCGGGGTGGGCCCGCGTGGGGAGGCCTTGCGCGGGCGCCGGGCCAGAGGGCCGCGAAGGGTGCTTACTGTCCAGGTAGTGCTCCAAGTACATGGCGGTCGCCATCTTCGTCCGCGGCCGCGCTCTGGGTCTGCGCGGGCGGGCGGTGCCGCGAGGGGCGGAGGCGGGGCCGGTGCCTTCAGTATTAATGAACCTCGGGCGCTGATTGGCTCGCCAGGTGGGGCGGGGCGCCGTCTGGATCCGCCCCCCAGCTTCCGGCCGGCGGGCTGCGCACAGCGTCGCGCGGTAGCGGGTCGGGGCCCTGGGTCAGACGCCGGGGGGAGCGGGGTCTGGGGACTCCGCTACGTCCTGGGTGCACGTCCCTGCACGCGTGGCCGCGGCCCCAGGTTCCCGCCCGCTCCCCGGGAGGACGGGCGGTGTGTGCGGCGCGGGGCCTGCAGCGGCCGGCGGCGCACGTGCGGGTGGAGTGCGGGGGAGGGGCCGGGCCCCCGAGGCTCAGGGCACCGCTCACCCGAGCCGCTGCGGTAGCGGCTTCGGCGCTAGAGATGCGTGCTTCAACCGAGGGTGCCCTCGTTAGCTTCCCCGAAACCTGCCCGATACCAGCCAACGAAACAGTCTTCCAGTTTCACGTTCGCGTGAATGGTTGACAGGTTCCCCTGCGTTCTCGGGCTGCGGACCTGCCTCTGGTTCAGCTTTGAGTCCGAGTGTTCGCGGCTCGCGCACGTCCCTTCGGTGTTCAGGGGAGTGCACAGGCAGGTACGCGACCGCGCACCGCCGACCTCGGTGCCTGCGTTGTTGTTTCTAACTAAATAAACTACATTTTTTGGAGTAATTTTAAGCTTACGGGAAAATCGAGAAGAAAATAGGGTTCTTATAGACCCCTAAACATGTGCGCACGCGCAAACACAGCCCCACTACAAGCACTTGGCACTAGTGTGCTCCATTTATTAAAACTGGTGAAATCATATGGACACAGTATTTTTTTTTTTAAGATTTTATTTGTCAGAGAGAGAGAGCAGGAGAGGGAGGAGCAGGCTCCCCGCTGAGCAAGGAGCCCTATGGGGGACTGGATCCCAGAATCCTGAGTAGGTCCCTGAGCCGAAAGCAGACGCTTAACTGCCTGAGCCACCCAGGAGGCACTTGATTCATTATTATTAAAGTCCGTAGTTTACTTTAGGGTTCACTCTGTGTTGTATATTCTGTAGGTTTTTAACAAATGTGTAATGACCTGTATCCAACATTACAATAAACAGAATCCTTTCTCTGCTTCCAAAATGCTGTGTTCTACCTTGTCAGCCCTTTCCCCACTCTCCGCACCCTTGGCAAACACTGATCTTTTTACTGCAATTTTCCCTTTTCCAAAATGTTTTAGAGTTGGCATCACACATTTCGCAGATTTTTCAGATTATTTTCTTTGACTTAGTAATATGCATTTACGTTTCCTCCGTGCTTTTCTGTGGCTTGGTAGCTCATTTCTTCTTAATGCTGAGAAACATTTCATGGTCTGGATGTACCAGTTAACCCATTCACCTATTGAAAGACATCTTGGTTGTTTCCAAATTTTGCCAATTATGAATAAAGCTACTATAATCATTAATGTACAGGTGTTTGTGTGGACATGTTTTTAATTCCTTTGGTTAAATACAAAGAAGAGTAAGATTGTCTAGGTTTGTAGGAGACCACCAAACTGGCTTCCAAAGTGGCTGTATCACTTTGCATTTCCACCAGCAAAGAATGAGAGTTCTTGTTGCTCCACATCCTCACTACCACTTGGTGTTCTGGATTTTAACCATTCTGACGGGTGGGTTGTTCTGTTTGCAATTCCCTAATGACATAATTCCCTAATGAATTCTTCTTACATGTGTATTTGCTATCTGTACATCTCTTTGGGTGAGGTGTCTGTTCATAACTTTTGCCCATTTCTTTTTTTAACTTTTTTAAAAAGATTTTATTTAGGGCACCTGGGTGACTCAGTGGGTTAAAGCCTCTCCCTTCGGCTCAGGTCATGATCCCAGGGTCCTGGGATCAAGTCCCACATTGGGCTCCTCTCTCTGCCTGCCACTCCCCCTGCTTGTGCTCTCTCTCACTTTCTCTGACAAATAAATTAATAAAATCTTAAAAAGAAAACTTTAAAAATTTTTATTTATAAAGTGGTGGGGGTTGGGCAGAGGGGGAGCAGACTCCCCACTGAGTGTGGAGCCTAGTGAAGGGCAAGATCCTGAGATCACAACCCAAGCTGAAACCAAGTGCCAGATGCTGAACCAGCTAAGCCACCCAGGCACTTCCTAACTTTTGTCCACTTTTTAACATGGGCTGTTGGTTTTCTTACCGGTGAATCATACTATCCACTTTTCTACTATTTACATTTTTAACTTCATACTCTTTGCAAACACCTGGCCATGTTTTACTCATTCTACTTCACTTTGTTTACTAGATTATTTCATTGCATTGGTGTGCCATACTTTTAACAATAGATGTACAATGTTTTGATTGTACCCAGTTTTCATTAGCATCAGTAATGCCCTGATGAACATGTGTTCATATGGCTGTACATATCCGTGTGCTCCAGCTATTGCATAATAAGCTACCTGAAAACAATTGCTTAAAAGAACCATTTTAGGAGCACTTGGGTAGTTCAGTCCTTAAGCGCCTGCCTTTGGCTCAGGTTATGATCCCAGGGTCATGGGATCCAGGCTTGTGTCCAACTCCCTGCTTGATGGGAGCTTCTCCCTCTCCCACTCCCCCTGCTTGTGTTCCCTCTCTGTCTCTCACTCTATGTTAAATAAATCAATAAATCTTTTTTCAAAAAACCATTTTATTACCACTCAGGATTTTTAAAATAGACTTTGACAGAGATCACAAGTAGGCAGAGAGGCAGGCAGGGAGAGAGGAAGGGAAGCAGGCTCCCTGCTGAGCAGAGAGCCCAACATGGGCCCGATCCCAGGACCCCGGGATCACAACCCAAGCCAAAGACAGAGGCTTTAACCCACTGAGCCACCCAGGCACCCCAACACTCAGAATTTTTGAGTCATGCATTTCAGCCAGGCTCAGCCGAGTGACTCTTTCGTTCTGTGTAATACTTTAGAGGTCACTGGGGTAGCTGGAAGGTAGCAGATGATTGGCGTCATGGACCAGCGTGCCTACATGAGACCTCTCCAGCACAGCAGTCCCAGGTACTGGTACTGTTCTCGCCATGCAAAGAGGGCTTCCAGAGAGTTCCAGTGAGCCTCAGTAGAAACTGCACTACTTGTGAAAACTCCTCGGTAGTCCTGAGGCAGACGCTCAATGACTGAGCCACCCAGGCGCCCCCAGAATTTTATTTCTTGTGCAGCAGTCCCAGTGTGAATAGCCCAATGGGCAGCAGCCAGGCTCCATAGGATCACTCATGGGCCCCTTCCAGCACAGTGTGTACCCCCAGGGAGTTTTGTCATCATCAATAGGGTCAAGGCCAGGTTGCAGGGAGGGGAAGCAGTGGACAAAAGGAAAGCACCGGCCGCTGCGTGAAGGAGCACAAACTGCGTCTGATCACGGTTCATCAGACGGTTCATCGGCACTTAACTGTGTGGCCACATCCACCTGCAAGCAGGGCTGGGAAACTAAGTCAGTCTAGCGGGGCACTCATGTGGCTAGCAGACTCTTCTGGAAGTACAGGAGTGCTGTAGACTGAGTAGTCCCCCAGATTCATAGGAATGCTAGCTACCGATGTGACTATGCCAAGGGAATTGAGAGGAAGAAGAGACCCTGGCAACCTCTCTCCACACCCACATGGTGGGAAGACTGGCTCCACTGGAGCCCCACAGTCTGTGCAGTCTGGACAGGTTAGCCTGGCTAACAACGAGAAAGCCTTTGCTGCCACAATCCTTGAGGAAGAGAGAAGAGTAAAAGGGCTTTAGTGCCTTTTGGGGTTTTTTTTTAAAGGACAATCCCAAACATGTAAGAGTAGGGGGCCCTAATGAGCCCTGTGTGCTCATCAGCCATTGGCACCTTGCAACCCATTTTATGTCCCCTGTCTCCAAGCACACTTAGGCCCAGAACCCTGGAACTTCCTCCACCATGTGGACATCCTTGTGCCCACCTATAAGGCCTCCATGGTGCTGTGAAGAGATCCTACTTGCACGGTTCTAGGGCCGACTGTGCTGACCATCAGGCCTGAGACCAACCTGTCCGTGCAGCAGAGCAGAAAGGAGACAATGTCCAGCTGCGAGGCCACGCCCCTGCCCACAGTGGGGCCACAAGATCAGCACTGGATGCATGGAGATGCCAAAGTCACCCTGTGACCAGGAAGAAGCTAGAACTGCTAACATGGGAGCCTGACCTTTGACATCACCAGGCAGCAAAAGCAGTTATCGGCTGCCTAACTCTGGACTTTGAGTTATGTGTGATAATGAAATATCCCCAAGATGTAAGCCACAGGTATGCTGGTACTTGCATTTAGTGTCATTCTGATAGAAGAGGCAGGACGTGTTGAAGACTCGAAGCAAAACTGCTTGTTGTACCTTAATAACAAACTTCACCCTACTTGTGCTAGTTTAGCAACTGCTGTAGTCAAAAGGGCATGGCACCACCACCCTGCACACAAGGCCCCAACCGCCAGGTTCCTCCATTTTCACAGACATCCAGCAAGGCCAGGCATTCACAAGCTGACACGCTGCATTACATGTTCTCCCTGTAGCTCAGTGAGCTCATCCTGCAGATGTGGTTCAAGGCTGGCTGGCACCTGCCCAAGCCTGGGAAGGTTCCCTTCTCTACTGTAATGCTTTCATCCTTTGAAGGCCCAGGAGATGGACTTTTGAGAACAGGAGAATAAAACTAAAGGCTATTGCTTCCATCCCTGTAACAACTTTACGCTCTAGCCTTTGTATCAGTGAACCCTCCCCAGGCTGTGCTGCCGTAATGGGAGTCCCGCAGTCTCCAGGAGGGACTCGGAATGCCGATGGTTTAGTTCTTGCCGTGCTACCTGTCTGTGGCCGTAGCCTGGCCCTAGCTTTATTTCCTTCACTGGAGATCCAGGGTGAAAACACAGCCCTAACTGTGCATATGCTTTTCTCACATTGGGGGGTGGCGAGGAGGGAACTGATGAGCCAAACAACAGTTTCCACAGCTTCCCCTTCAAAGGACGCGAGTCAGCTGTGAGTCCAACAGGACTTAGAAGCCCCACAGCCAGTATCAACATCAAGGAAGGGGGCAAATGCTTTGGAAGAATACTATCATCTACCCACCCTTCCCGAACTCAGACTGCATCAGGCAAACCGGGCACACAAGAAGCCGTTAGCTGCCTCGGGAAGTCACGTTCTAAGGGGGTTGGGGAAGAGAAGTCGGGGAAATCGCGGAGGGTGAGCTCCAGAACCCCGCGAAGCCGCCGCCGCCCACCCTAGCAACCTCAGCAAGCTCTTGCGGGCAGCAGTGCGGCAGGTGCCCCCGAGAGCTCACGAGCAAGCAGCCTTGAGGGCCGAGTCCAGCACAAGTCCAGACGCGAAGCCGGCTGCGGGGGGATACTGCGGGACGCGGCTCCTGGCTCGTCGTGGCCTGCGAGTCCGCTTCGTCGCCAGCCCCGCGGCTTCCAGTGCTGCCCCCGGTGGGTGCCAGCCCGCGGACCGGCCCTCGGGAGTCAGCACGGCACCCCCCCACACACTGAGCGCACGGTCTCGCCCGGAGCATGCGCAGGCGACCTGGACGACCCTGAAGGGGCAACAGCGCCCGGGAGCCTCCGGACGGGACGAGGAACCCCGCCTCAGGAGTCGGGCACAAGGGCCGACAAGACCGCCCTTTCCCTCCCCTGCGAGGCGGCCTCCGGCGTCTCTGACTCGCGGCTCCCCCGGCCCTGCAGTCCCGAGAAGCAGAGTAGACGATACCACCATCTCCCCGGGACTGTCGCGGGGACAGGAAAGGTCCGCCCCGGCCTCGCCGCCAACAACCAGCCCACACCACCGCCGGCTCGACTGCCCCGGAAGGCGGGGTGTCCGCCGGAAGAGGCGGGGCGACGCAGGCCGCCTTTGCCTTTGCCCCGCCCCTAGGCCGATACCAGCCAGTCTGGGCAAGGCCGGAAAATGGCAGCCAATCCCAACGTGCGGTCCTCCCAAGTCAATTCCAGAGCGCGCCACGGACGCGGGCGTATTTCAGCCCGTCCCAGCGCGCGCCGCGGACGATGGTCCGTTTCAGCCAATCGCAGTGCCGCCGCCGACGCCCGCCAATGGGAGCGCCGAGCGACGCCGGGGACACAGTGACGGCGGGCGGCGGGAAGGCGCGAGCATGGCGGTCCGGCGCGGGGCTCTCATCGTGCTGGAGGGCGTGGACCGTGCCGGCAAGAGCACGCAGAGCCGCAAGCTGGTGGCAGCACTGTGCGCCGCGGGCCACCGCGCCGAGCTGCTCCGCTTCCCGGGTGGGTGTGGCGCCGGCGGGGCCGCTCGGTGTCAGGGTCGCGGGGCGGTGGCTGCAGTCGTGGACGGGCAGGCGGTCCCGGCGCTGGCGGGAATCCGGGCCGCGGCTTCTGGCGTGGCTGTTCCCGTCGGAGCGACTGGAGGGATGGCTTCACCGGCCTTGGACGTGCGCACGGAGACACCAGTGCGTCGGTCTCCCCGCGACGCCTCAGGCGGGCGGATCGGCAGCGGCTTGCTGCGGGGTCGTGGGCCTCCGGCCTTCCCTCCCTTGAGCGCTTCCGTGCGGGCACCTGCACCCCGCGGCCGGCTCTCGGGGACACTCCGAACCCGGGGGACGCCGCAAAGGAAACCGCAGCCCGCGGCCCGGCCCCAGCCGTGTCCTCACTCAGGTGGGGAGGCCTGCGCTCACTTCGTGGGTCTCTCTCTCTCTCTCTCTCTCTGTTTAGAAAGATCAACTGATATCGGCCGGCTGCTGAGCTCTTACTTGGAGGAGAAAAGGGAGCTGGAGGACCATTCGGTGCATCTGCTGTTCTCCGCGAACCGCTGGGAGCAAGTGTAAACGCTTAAACGCTTCTGACGCGCAGCCCGCCCCCAGCGCTTTACCTCCTGCTTGACCGCGGCGGGTGAACGCGGCTCTCGACTGGGGGGGCGTGGGCAGTAAGCCCGAGACCATACCTGGGCGAGTGCGCATCCGTTACCCTGACTCCAACGCTATGTTTGCCAAAGAGCACAAACTCACACTTCTTCCTCCTGCCCTGCCACCTCTTTGTAATGAACAGACAGACGTTGTTTTGTAGGGTAATTTTAGGGTTATGGAAAAGCTACTGATAAGTACAATTCCTCCACCCCGTCCCCTCCCCCTTCTGCCCCTGGTTTCTCATATTATTTGTCTTAGATTAGTGTGTTACATTTGCTACAGTGGATGAACTGATACGGACGCTTTTCTGTAAAGATTTTATTTCTTTGAGAATGAGAGAGGGTGAGAGGAGGGTGGGGCTGGGGCGCAGAGGGAGACAGACAGGCATGCTCTGTGCTGAGCATGAGCCCAATTCCCAGGCCCCTGAGATTAGGAGCTGGCTGGAGTCAGAAACAGCCCCCCAGTGCCGCATGTTGACAACATTATTAACAGAAGTTCACAGTTTACCCCACCCCCCTTTGACTTTACATTTTTCACCTCTTCACTCAGCATTTAATTGTGAGCAAGTGCCTGTGCTGTGTGCTTTTAGATGCTTTTGTTTCCTTTTTTTTTTTTTTAAGATTTTATTTATTTTGACAGAGATCACAAGTAGGCAGAGAGGCAGGCAGAGAGAGAGGGGAAGCAAGCTCCCCGCTGAGCAAAGAGCCCAGTGCGGGGCTTGATCCCAGGACCCTGAGATCATGACCCAAGCCGAAGGGCAGAGGCTTAACCCACTGAGCCACCCAGGCGCCCCACATTTCCATTTATTTTTGACATAAATAAAGAGGTCCTCCCATACAAACCATCTCATAACTGGCTTTCTGATGCTGCCTGGCTAAGCTATGACTTTCCAGTCAGTCTGGGGTGCTCTCCAGAAAGGCTGTGGGCAGTAGATTCGACCAGATGCTTGTTCGTGGTTTTGCACCATTCGCTCTTACAGTCAAGCCTGCACTGCTCTCTTCTGGTTTAGTGTCTGCTTTGGAAAGTACTTCTCACTCCCAAGGAAAAGAGCAAAATGAGATCATTTTTATAGTCCTTAATACATCTGGAATTTATGGGTATAATTGTTCCGATTTTACTTTTGAGGGCTTTATAGAAAAATAAGGCAGTTCCATTTAAAAGTGAAAATGCTATGCTCTGTCTTTTCTGTCTCAGCTCCCACAGCTACACCTTCGGGTCATTCCAGCCACCGCCATTTGATTGGTTAGATTTGAAAGTCCTTGGGTGACAGGTCAGATGCCAGAGTCACATGTGGCACCACTGCCCACCAGCTGTGTGACCGTGGCCCTGCACAGCTGCTCTGCATCGCAGTTTCCTCATCAGAGTGGCGGTCGTGGTGGTGTCCCATGGCAGTGCCCCCAGCCAGGGTCAAGGAAAGCTGGCCAGGCAGGCCTGGGGATGAGGGCTCAGTCAACCTGGGCTGTTTGGAAGAACTTTTAGAGAAACTGGTGTTTTCCTCCAGCCCTTTAATTGTCCACCTTTCTGCTATGCTTCGTCTTAACTGAGTCAGTTGCTGGTTCCCAAAAATGCTTGTCCTCTGGCATCTTTAAAGTTCAGGAGCACAGAGCGTGTGGCACTCCCCTCGCAGAATGGGATGGCACCCTCCATTTCCCTCCCTATCCTCTGTTTACCAAAACCCAGTGCTCCTCCAGGAGAGTCGTAAATAGCACTGCCTGCAAGTATTCACTCTTAGAAATGAGCGGTTTCTTTTACCTCCTCAATCTAGCAGTTGATTTTTTAAAGATTTTATTTATTTGATAGAGATCACAAGTAGGCAGAGAGGCAGGAAGAGAGAGGAGGAAGCAGGCTCCCTGCTGAGCAGAGAGGCTGATACGGGGCTCGATCCCAGGACTCTGAGACCATGACCTGAGCCAAAGGCAGAGGCTTTAACCCACTGAGCCATCCAGGTGCCCCAGTCTAGCAGTTTTTTGGAATAATTCTAGTCAGCTGGAAGAGTTGTAAGAACAGTGCCAAGAATCCAGACTTCACCTGTTATTCATACTTTGTCACACTTGTGTTATCATTTCCTCACTTTCTAAAAATTTACAGGTCATTTATTTAATGAAATTCATAGTTGGTCTGATGTTTCCTCACAAGTAGAGCTGGATTTGTATTTTTGTCAGGAATACCATGGAAGTGACGTTGGGTCAGTTGTCTAGGACAATGAGCCAGGAGGGATCCAGTGCGGTTTGGCCGTCACTGGATTGCTTGTGAAAGGTGTGCTGGCCAGGCTGTTCCCCCAAATGACTCCTTCCTGTTACAAGTAGTCAAAAGGGGAGGGACATGTGGGTGGGTCAGTCAGTTGAGCATCTATCTTCAGCTCAGGTCATCATCCCAGGGTCCTGGGATCAAGTCCCACATCAGGCTCCCTGTTCTGTGGGGAGCCTGCTTCTCCCTCTGCCTGATGCTCCCCCTGCTTGTGTGTTATCTCTGGCAAATAAATAAAACTTTAAAAAAAAATCAGTATAAGAAAGGGGAAAGAATACTATAAAACTACATAAATATCCCCTTCCTTATCAAACTTTGATTTTGTACTTTATTGTTCATTAATAAACCTGCTTGAGTCTATTGTGATTTCAGATGGTCACTTTTCTAATCCGTCACTTCTGCATGTATTAGTCGGCTTCCTATGTAAGGAAGAGCCTCCCCTGCTCATCTGTGCATCCCATCATCGACATGGGGTCACATGCTCTTTTTTACTTGGTGGGTCACACTATCAGCTGTTTTGATGTTCAGATTATTGCAAATTTGGCCTCTGGAAATCTCTTCACGTTGGCTCCTGTGTCCATTTTTTGAGAACTTTCTGGGAGAACAAGATGTTCAGGTTTCTCTTGTGTTTTCTCCTGCTCCAGCCCAGGAGCCAGCTGCTCCTTTCTGTGTAGTTGCAGAGTGCAACATCTGGGCACTGGGTGCTTGCTGCTAGTGAGCATCCCTGACTCTAGACTCCAGTTGTGGTCGGACCTGCGTGTAAGTTTATCTTCGTCTGTGTCTGTTTCTCTCTCTCTGTGGTCACTGATACCTGGTGGTCCAGCCCGGTGCCATTCTCTTCCTGGCTCATGGCATCGTCAGTCTACACCCCTCTGTAAAAGCCTGCATAGAGGTCACTGCTGGTTTTCACCTCTGTCCTTATAACAAGGGCACCCTGAGTGCTATGTTCAGAGGTCTCTTTGGGCAGGATTTTCTGCTCTTCACTGTGTGTTCATCTGGGTACAGGTTCATTTGACTTTGTATGTGATTTTAGGCGTTTTTTTTCCCCCATTTGATTTAATTTTTGAATACATGAAACATTAAATGGTTCTAAAAGTCAGAGTCAAAGAAAAAGGTCACTGCCTTACGCACCCACTTCTGCCCATCCTCTGTGGGTAGCCTATTCCATTCATTTTTTTTTAAAGTAAGGATGTTATTTATTTAATTGACAGAAGATCACATGTAGACAGAGAGAGAAAGGGAAGCAGACTCCCTGCCAAGCAGAGAGCCCGAAGTGGCGCTCGATCCCAGGACCCTGAGATCATGACCTGAGCTAAAGGCAGAGGCTTAACCCACTGAGCCACACAGCTGCCCCCTATTCCATTCTAGTGTTCCCTTATGGAATTATTTTAGAGGCAGAGATATATGTGATGTCTTCATTCTCCACTTTGCCCCGTTCCTCAAAACGTAGCCTGTCACGTGTGGTCCTCTGCTTTCCCAATGACATCAGGAGGTGGTGGTGTCAGCTGATGGACTTAGCCCTTGCTCCTCATACAGGAGAATTGTCCTCTTGGGCATGTGCTGTAGTTATATTTTCTACCAATTTTCTGTTTGTGAGATCAAGTAATTGTTTTTAATAGTTGGCGATTATAGGTAATGCTGTGATGGAAACTGCATTTTATTGCTGGAGGTGTACCTTCTCCCTCCCTACCGTTCTGTGAGCTCCTCAAGGACATCTCATCTTTCTCTTCCACAAAGTGCAAGTGACACTTCCTACTAACGTCAAGCTCCTTGTTTGCGTGTCCTCCTAAGGTCTTGGGGCAGGGGGATGGGGGTTGAGCTGCCGTCACCTGGTTGAGGACATCCTTGGCCAGCCCGTCCCTCCTCATCCTGGCCCTTCAGACTCTAGGCAGCAAGGATGATCCCATCCTCACTGCATCTGCGCCTTTGCTCTACCTGGCTCTCCTTCCCAGCAGGATCACCCAGCCCCTCCGCATCCCCCCACACTCGCCCCTCCCCATCCTCACCCAGACGGCCCTCAAGCATGCCTCTGTTCATTCATCTTCACCAGTTGTGATTGTTCTGTTTTCGTGGACTTATCTTCTCCACATTGGGCTTTGCTGGGAGTACCCCAGTGGCATCTTCTGAAGAGAAGACCGGAGCTTTTCTGAATACACACGAGGCCGCAAATTGCTGCCCTGTTCTCCCTTCACTGCGCTGGTTTATGTATTGGTGAATTACACTGTCGGCCTGGGAAGCCAGGACCATGGCTCAGAAACGTTCTCTGTTTTTAGGCCTCTGATCAAGAAGAAGTTGGGCCAGGGCATCACCCTCGTCGTTGACAGATATGCATTCTCTGGTGTCGCCTTCACCAGTGCAAAGGAGGTGAGTGCTGCATGGCCCCAGTGGGATGATGCCAGGTGTGGACTCAGGAGCTTGTGGTGCGTTAGGGCCCTTCCCTTTGCCTGGTCCACTTGCTGTGTATCAGTGGGAGGAGCAAATGTTGACGGAACCGTAGCTCATTGGTAATGTCAACGGTGGGTGTCACCATGTCCCTTCCCCACGATGGTCGCTCAGCGGTGCTTCTCTGTTCAGTGTCATGTTTGCAGAGTGGATGGTGCATGTCGGGCACCTTCTGTGGGTTTTCCCGGCCTCCGCGAGCCAGCCATGGAGCTGTCATTTGGAGTACAGGGGCTACTCTGCCACTGTGGTCTGTGGCTTAGTAGAACTTTTCAGCTGCATACCAGCTGAGAAAATGATATCCCACCCAGCACTGTCCCCTGCTGCTCTCTGCCCCGACCCACCAGACACATCACCAGCTCCTTCGTGAACACTTCAGCTCATGTCCCAAAATGACTTCTTACAAATGCAGGTGTTTCATGCTGCCATCATTCGGTCCGTGTGTGCAGTGGCCATTCACTTAGAAATGGACTCATCCTGGGTTCCTGCAGTCGAACTGGATCGGAATCCATGTCAGGGCCGTACTTGACGTGTGTCTTAGATCTCTGTGATGATACAGGCTCCCACATTTCCTTTTTAACTTGCATTAAAATCTTTTAAGATTTTATTTTGGAGAGATTACTTGAAGGAGTTCTGGGCTCTCATATCGAGAGACACGGGGCATCTGGCTATCTCGTTTGTGGTAACAAACTGGGTTTGTGGTGGTACCTTCACGAGGGGTTGTAAAATGGTGACCTCAATTCTGCCCATCATTCCTCGTGTGCTGGCTGGAATTTTTCTAAAAGGACACTTGCCCTATGGAAGTGCTGGTCAGTGAGATTCCGTCTGGAAGAGGAGGATGGGGCAAGTGACCGTCATGTCCTGGACTGTCTCCCTTGTGTCTTCCTGATGTGCTGCTGGGGGTCTGTGGGGGCTGACGGGCTCACTCCTCAGCTGAGTACCTTACTTGAGCCTATAGCTCCCAGCACAGAGCTGGGTTCTAAACCTAAGTCTTCAGAACTCTGTGGCTTTGAGACAGGGCCTTCCTGGACATGACCTTTTCCTCCAAAAATGGGGACATATTTTTAGAAGTTGATGGGTTGAATAGGAGCAGGAGGGTGGAGGAGAGGCCTGTGGCACATGCTTGCAGCAGGACTCCAGCATTCTCTCAAGGGGGCTCATGCCCTTACCCAGCAGAGGTATAGGTACAGGACCCAAACTAGAGGTCGTTCCCCCCATGGATTCATCTGCTGCCTGTGTGCGGTGGGCCTCCAGGGTCTGCCACGTGGACTGAGCATTCCACCTGGCCAGAAGGCATGGGACTGTGTTGGCACGCCCACCCTTGGACCCAGGCTGTAGGTGCTGATTCCACGGGGCTATGGGGAATCCTGTCTTTGAATGTATATTCACAAAGTCAATGCAAACGAAGGATTTGTGGGAGAAGGCAAAACCATTTGAGATCTCAGGAATAAAAACCATTCCCATGTAAGAAGGCTCCATTTTTGGTATATCAGCTGGACATTAGCTCATTTCTCCCCTTTTATGAATTTTGAAATCAAGAATTAGACTCCAGGGCGCCTGAGTGGCTCAGTGGGTTAAGCGGCTGCCTTCGGCTCAGGTTGTGATCTCAGGGTCCTGGGATCGAGTCCCGCATCGGGCTCTCTGCTCAGCAGGGAGCCTGCTTCCTCCTCTCTCTCTCTCTCTCTGCCTGCCTCTCTGCCTATTTATGATCTCTCTCTGTCAAATAAATAAATAAAATCTTAAAAAAAAAAAAAGAATTAGACTCAATTAAACCTTCTTTCTCTAACTCTTGGGTTCCATGCTGCCAGAATTTCTCCCTGGATTGGTGCAAGCAGCCGGACGTGGGCCTCCCCAAGCCGGACCTGGTGGTGTTCCTTCAGTTAGGGCTGGCGGAGGCTGCGGCGCGGGGAGAGTTCGGCCGTGAACGCTACGAGAACGGGAACTTCCAGGAGCGGGCACTGCGTTGCTTCCACCAGCTGATGGCGGACGAGACTCTGAACTGGAAGGTGAGGGTGTCTTCTGGTGTTGCCCCCAGAACCGGCTGGCTGGAAGCCGCCAACAAGTGGCTCAGGTCCTGTGCCTGAGCGGAGCCATTGGCCAAGGGCTGCTCCGCTGGTGGGGCCTCGGCACCCTCTCAGTTTCTGCTCCTTTGTGATTGTGTGAAACAAGGGAGATGGGTACCTGCTGGGTGATTTGGGGAGAATGGGCCAGATAGCCCCTCCCAAACAGCAGTCCTGCACAGGCAGCTGTTCTCTGCCAGGTTTTGCCATGCTTGTCACCTAGAACACCGACCTATAAGGCACTCTTCACACTGCCTTCTCTCTTTCACTTGTGAGTCGCACTCTGGCTTGTTGTGTCTACAGGCCCCATAAACCCTGAAAGTTGGGACTGGCTGGTTTGGGGCTCATCCCCCATTGCGTGGGAGTCATTTGCTGTCTCCCTCTCAACCCTATCCTGCCATTTTGGCCCCAGGGCCATTCCTTGTTTCCTCTTGTGGGGATGAGCACTTGTCTACACGCTTACTCCCAGGCCTGGGCCTCACCCTCAGGCTCATGCCCACCCCCCAACCACACTGTGCCGTCTCCTTGTGCTCAGTGCCCTGCAGCCCTGTTCCCTCCACCTCCGCACCTCACCCAGGGCCTAGCCCCAGTCTCCATCCATCAAGGACCATCAGGTCCTCCCTGAGGAGGGACACCAGGGGTGCCAGATTGGGCCCCTTCCCCATGCCCTCCCTGCACACGCCCATCCCCAGACCCAGTTCTTGTGAGCGCACCCTGGTGGCCTGGACACAGCTTTGTCCCTGTGTGGTCAGAGGTGGCCTGGCAACCAGAAAGCTGATACCGAGGGTGGTTGACAGGTCTTACTGGTGAGACAGGCAGCCTTCTTGCTGCTCCATTGGCCTCGGCTCCTACTTTGGCCATCTTGTCTGGTTGGTGCTTCTCCCGCGACCTGCCTGTCTGCGGCCCTCCCCATTCGTCCTCATTGACTTCTGCTTGCTCATTGCCAGGGTGGGGGTTCCTCTCCGGGGGCTTCTTTGTGACACAGGTTGCACACATATTTTTAAAGTATGGCTTTCACCACTAGCTAGAAGTACAGTGTTCCCATGAAACTGCTCATGAGTGAAAATGCCATAAAGCAAAGAAGCAATCACCACTGATTGACACGGAAACCTTTCTGAGCGTTCACAGAGTTAGAAAATCACCTCTCTTGGGCTTTTCTGGTACTTAGGACACAACTTGCTAACAGACACACAGAGTCAATGGAGATGAAGCTCACAGGCTCCCAGACACAGAGCCGAGCTCTTGCGGCCAGACATCGAGCTGCCAAGAGAGATTCCCAAGAAGGAGCACACGGGCGCCTTCTGTTGCTCTGGGTGCCTGGGACGGCTCCCTGCAGTGCTGACGCTGAATGAACTTTTTGCTTTTCACCTTTTTTTGTAAAAGCAAAAACATTTTCTGGATCTTTTTTTTTAGCAAAAATAGGTACTAACCTAAATCCTTCACGAAAAGCAAAGTGGTGTACTGCGAACTTTCACAAAGGAGAGGATGCCTGTGGATCCACAGGCTCTCCATCTCTCATGAGCTCACATCAGTGGTGAGCCCGTGCACTTGTCTAATGGTCGAAAAGGGCATTTCTTTCCGCACATGGAAACTTCAATCCCTTTTTTGTACTGTATAATTTTATCATATAAGAAATTACAAAGTTCTGTTCCCTTTCTGTTTTTCCTTTGCCAATCAGTTCTATGTGGTTTAAGCAATTCTTAATTTATAACACATTTCAAACCCTGTAAGGAACAAGACAAGAAGGTATGAAATCTGGAGTGGGAGTGGGGAAAGAAACAGGAGACCATCTCTTTCCAACCAGTGCTGGCTCTCTCCACCCTGAACCTCCCAGGTTTTCATCTCATGTCACTTCTTCAACTTAAGAACATCTTTAGGGGCGGGCGCCTGGGTGGCTCAGTCGGTTAAAGCCTCTGCCTTCGGCTCGGGTCATGATCCCAGAGTCCTGGGACTGAGCCCCGCGTCGGGCTTTCTGCTCAGCCAGGAGCCTGCTTCCTCCTCTCTCTTTGTCTGCCTCTCTGCCTACTTGTGATCTCTCTCTGTCAAATAAATAAATAAAATCTTAAAAAAAAAAAAAAAAAGAACATCTTTAAACATTTCCTGTATGCTGGATCTCCTAGGATAGAACTTTCAGCTTTTGTTTGTCTGAAAAGTAACTTTTTTAACATTCTTTGAATTAAACAATAACAACAACAACAAAAAAAACCACCTTAAAACTTCCAAGTACAATACAAAAAATTCTTCCTGGGACCATTTGAGAACAAATTAGTCTCTGATGCCCCTTCCCTGCCGTGTACTATCAAAACCGGGACATTACTGTGCATCCCTTGCTACCCGCAGGTCCCCAGGCCCCATTCAGGCTCCCCAACTGGTCCCACTAGTGTCCTTTTTTTTTTTTTTTTTTAAGATTTTATTTATTTATTTGACAGAGAGAGATCACAAGCAGGGGGAGGGCAGGAAGCAGGCTCCCTGCCAAGCAGAGAGCCTGATGTGGGACTCGATCCCAGGACCCTGGGATCATGACCCGAGCCGAAGGCAGAGGCCTAACCCACTGAGCCACCCAGGTGCCCCCCACTAGTGTCCTTTTTAACAAATGACTCAGTGTACAGTTCCCTCTCTATTCTCCAGCTTGTGTGACTTTCATGACATTGACACTTTTGAAGTTCACCGGGGTGATTTGTGAGTGTCCAGTAGACTCTGCTTTTTCCCTGTGGTGGGATCCAGGCTGTGTGTCTTTGCTGGTGGCCTGGGTGGGGCACTGGATTCTCACTGCATCCTGCCATGTGTGTAGGATTCCCTTTTGTTCCACTTTTGATGATGTTCACTTTCTGGGGTATTTATTTTTATTCGCATGTCGCTGACACACACTTAGACGAACGTCGGTGTGCAGCCAAGTGACTAGACAGGCTTGTACGTTACTCAGGGCTCACCACATAGGTGGCTGCACCTATCAGTACACAACGCCATCACGGGATCCCTGACCATAGTCCCTGTGCGGTGCCTCTCATCTGTCTGTCCCCACCCCCTCCCCCGAGGGGGCAGCTGTGCGTCCTCTATGCTTATGGCTTAGCTTCTGTGTGCGATTATTCACTTACATGAGACTCCACATATAAGCGAAATCCTACAGTATCTGTCCTTCTTCGTGTGATTCATTTCACAGAGGATGATACCATCTAGGGCCACCCATGTTGTTGCCAATGGCAAGAGCTCATCCTTTTGTATGGCCGAGTGACATCCCCTTTCACCACCTTGCAAGTGGTACTTGCAAGGCTTCTCCACAGGGACATGGACTCTATCTCCCTCTATAAATAAGAAGCAGTTTGTGATGAGATTCTTATAAACCATGTAAAAATCTCACAGCTCATCGGATTTTCAGTTTACCTGTACATTCATATCTGTACAGATTCGTGTTTTGTTTCTGTTTTGACTCCCTGCTGTCTATGCTGTGCCCCACCCAGCAGCTCTGTTACCTTCTCGTGGGTCCCCTGCACGTTGGAACACTGACTGCCCCCCAGCACATTAATACTTTCGGGGTTCATCCTGTCCGCTTCCAGCCCCGCTCTGGGTTTGGCTGCTTCCCCGGGTTTCCGTGCTCCCATTTTGAGGGGAAAGCTATCCTAAATCTGGGTCCGGGGGCTCAGGTGCTTGTTGGCACAGTGCTGTCTCTGCCCCTGGGCCCTCAGAGGACTAGAAATGTGGTTTAGATGTGATTGCCTGCGTTAGAGTTTATATGTAATGTGTGCGTGTGTAGTACCTGTGTGTGTGCGAGTTTATCTGTAATGTGTGCATAGCACACACCGTGTGCAGTGTGTGTGTGCACGTAGTATGCCTGTGTACGAGGTCATATGCAGAGTGTGTGTGCACGCACATGTATTACACCCATGTGTGAGGTTCAGCCTAGTTCATGGTTTGCAGTAAGCAGTCCCAAGAGCCTTTAGGTGGCTGTCACCGTGTGGGGTCTCAGGCTGGGCAGATCATTGCGAGCTGTGCAGTCAGACCTCCCAGATGGTCATACATGCCTCTGAGTGAGTCCATAATCACCACAGCTTCTGCAGAATTGCCTGCCCCAGAGGCCCCATCAGGACTGAGCCTGGACCAACAGTGAGATGGGGCACCCCACCCTGAGCACACAGAAGATTCTGTCCAGCTTGGTCATCCTTGCTTCAGGCAGAGAGTGGTTTCTCAGGTGGCTGGGTCATGAAGTGACCAGAGGTCCTCATGCTTTCATCGAGGGGGAGAGCAGCCAGCTGGGTCAGGATGGAATCCTCTTCCCCAGAAGGAGAGGAGTCAAACCCAGCGTTAGCTTCTAAAGTGCAGAACTTTCTTGAGCTCTGAGCAGCATCCGGGCATGGCCTCAGAGGGGCAGACTCTCCCAGCCTCCTTTGCAGAAACCAAAGCCCTACCAAACAGGATGGGGTGGGTGCTGGTGTGCGGGTGCCCCACTGACATGCCTGCTGGCATGAGCTGGGGGAGGGAGAGGGTCTGATCAGTGGCAAGATGGGGTGTTTCTCCTGTATCTAAGCCGCAGCAGGAGTGTGGGTCGGCTTCATCCCAAGGACATAGGCCAAGTTCCCCCTCCCCTGAGAAGGGCAAAGGTCAGACAAAGGTGTAGGATGAAGAACCCCAGAGGTGTACTCTTCCCCTCTAGAACCCAGCCCTGTCTGAAATCCCTGCACACTGAAAGTAGTGAAGAGCATTAACCATTCTCTTTTTCTCCTGCCTCCCCCGTGGGGGACAGATGGTCGACGCCTCCAAAAGCATTGAAGATGTCCACAAGGAAATCCACGCCCTCTCTGTGGACACCATCCAGGCCATCACAGAGAGGCCACTAGGCGAGCTATGGAAGTAGCCATGCAGCACTCCGTCTTTTGGTCCTGTGAGGCCGAGCTGGGGGGGATGGTGGACTCCCAGACGACGTGCTCATGGTGCACAGAGCAGAGACAAGTCAGCAGGCACACTGGAGGTGCCGCAGGCAGTGCTGCAAGCTTCCTCTGTCCTCCTATCCTCTCGAGCACCAGTAAATGACTGCTTTCTTACGGGAGTCTCATGACCACATGCAGGCAGTTCCAGTGAGATGGTCATCACCTGAAATTCTGAATTTCTTAGAGGCACCAATAAAAACGCATCTGAAAAAGCACCGTGGAAGCTCCCGCCTTCCTTAGCAGCCAAGGGCTTGCCGGAGAGTCCTTCCTAGCAGGCACAATCCCGAGTTGGGCCCAGCCAGGCTGCATCCCAGGGGCATGGTGGCCTGTCCCACCTCAGCACTACAGACACAGGTGTGGTGGTGGTGTTTCCACTCTCTCCCACTGAAGCTACCCTGACTGGTCTGGCCTTTTGGAGGACCAGAGCACAGAGCAGTGCAGACTGCTGAATGGAGGGCAGGCAGGGATCCCCCGCCTGGAGGGCAGTAGCTTTCTCCTGTGGCTCGGATGTGCTCTCTGTGTGGGGCCTGGGCAGAGCCTGCATGTGGCCAGCATCTGTGCTTGTTGGGGTTCCTAGTCTGGTCACTGGGCAGCTGGCCCTCAGTCCTGGTCCTTAGGTGGCACCTCAGAACGGGGCAAAGAACATAATAGGTGATAGTGCCTGATGGCTGTGCAGCCTTGAGTGAGGCCATGAGGGGACAGTCGTGGAGACGGAGTTCCATGTCCTGTGCTCACAGAGGGGACTGCTGCAGTTCGGTGGGGCCCTGCTGATGGCCAGGTGTTAGCCGCAGGTGTCCGCCCAGAGTGGGCAGCACATGTGAGGTCAGAGCCAGAGGACCCACCGCAGAGACAGACACCATAAGGACCGCACATGGGGTCCAACTCGGGCCCTGTATCACCCACAGGGCTGGTCTGGCAGCCCTCTCTGTAGCCGGCTTTGTGCTGCTTCCCACAACCAAGGCTCTGTGAGGAAAATGCATGTCAGCCCAATCTTTCTAAGACCCCGAACTTCTGCCTCTTGCACCCTCATCAGGGCCATGGGGGGGGGGGGGTTGGGCGCTGAGTAAGCCAGGGTGCCCAGCACAGACCAGGACACAGGCAGAGCAGTCTGCTCAGCTGGAGCTGTGGATGCAGGATGCAGGTGGGGCCAGAGGTGGAGGGAACTCAGGAGGAGCAGCCAGAGCAGAGGGGGTCCCGTAGGTGGTGGGTGGTGCAACCAGGCTGGAGGCAAAAACAGTCCAACAGACTTAAGCTTTCTTCAGGGAATGCAGCATGTGTCTTGAAATATCTGGCCAACAGGGGCAGGGGGTGGGTGGGGCAGGCATATGGTATGTGACATGGTCCAAAGCCCCCAGCTCCGATGGCTTTTGCACTGGAGTGGGTCAAGTAATGGCCCCCAAAGATGGACACGTGGTCCTACTGGAGCCTGGGAACAGCAGCCGCACAGGGAGGTCGAGAGACCATCCTACCTTGTCTGGGAAGGCCCAAGAGACAGTCACAGGGATCTCCTGCAGGGAGGCAGGAGTCCCAGTCAGGGGACATTGGTAGCCACAGGACAGGTCAGAGGGCACACCTTTGGGACGCTTAAGGTGGAACCCGGGCAGCTTCCAGGAGGGGGGAAAGGAGGGCAAACTTTTTGCCCTAGAGCCTCCAGCATAAATCAGCCCTGCAGAGATCTTAAGACCACTGGCCTCTGGGATCCTGACAGGAAAGCTGTAGCTCAAAGCAGCTGCATAGGAGGATGGTCCAGCACGAGAAGCTCCTATGGGTGTTTCCCAGAGGCCACGACGAAGGTGGACCTCTTCACCTGGGAAGCAACCAGTGCTTCCCACCAGTGTCTGCCTTAGGCCCCTCACAGCCCCCTCTAGATCGTCCCTCCATGGGCCTTGCCCATGTCCTTTGTGACTCACAGCCAGCACTCAGCCCACCTGGAGGGATGCTGCTTTTACAAACCAAAATAAAGCTAGCTGCACTGGGGACACTTTCTACAAAGCCTCTTGTTAAAGGAGATCCTGTGTGTTCTAAAAGCAAGTTCCCTTGTGTTCATTTTGGGGACCACGAGGCCGAGTTACAGCATCACCGCTCACAGGCTGGGTGGGAGGTGGGATGGGTCTGGGGCCATGAGCAGGCCATAGCCCCACAAGATCCCTCCCTGGAGCCCTCCGGTGGCATCAGGAGCCTAGGCCACTTTCCTGCTTTAACCACATCCACATAGAACTTGAGAAAAAAATCAAGACACAGACAACGAAGTGTTTTCTACTGAAACTGTTATTTATTATTTGCCATTAAGAACTGCAAACTACACTACTAAGAATGAACAACATTCTCTTCAGTAAGCCTTTTTCAAAACACGAAACAAAGCTCTCCGTGGGTCAGGCCATCGCCTGCGTCCCTGGTTCGTACCAGCAGCAGCAGCGGCCGCGACATCCCCCGGTACCCAGCCCGCAGCAGCACGTGTTCGTCAGAGAAATGCAGTGCTGAAGGAGTGGAAACCAGCCAACCTTCCCTGCTCCCCCAACTCTACCTCACCGGCGGGGCGCAAGAAACAGGAAAAACAAAACAGAGAAAGTTGCTTATGTGGGCAGCACGAGGGCCGGCAGGACAAGCAGGCTCAGGGCAGCCATGAGTTCAGGCCCCACCCTCCCAGGCAGGGTTCGGAGGAGGCTGTGTGTGGAGGCGCTCTGGGACAGCCCATCGCCTCTGCCTGAGCCCCCCACAGCCCATTTACACTTCTGGTGGGACAGAAGCCAGGCTTCCAAGATGGACGGCAAACCCGAATGGGAGTGGTACAGCCTGGGCCCAGAGGACTTGGACTAAAGGCTGCAGGTGCTGAGGTTAGTGCTGAGAAGGATCTGGAAATGTCTCTGACTGGTACACAAGAGGGATGGGGCGCCAGGCTCACATCGTAAAGCTGTGAGCTTTACCTTCCGGCCCTAAACCACCTAAAGCCTTGGTGAGTAGAAGGCAGGCCCTGGATGGCAGCAGGCTGTACACCCCGCCCCCGCCAGGGCCCCAGAGCAGCTCCTCCCCACACCCAACCCCGACCCAGAGGAAGCTGGCGCGACAAGCAAGCAGCAGCACGCGGGGCGTCTGGGATGCCCGGACCCGCAAAGGCGGCATGAGAAAGATGCAGCCTACTTGGACTTTACCTGCAGCTCCGGGAAAGCAGGCACATCCCCGTCCTATTGAGTCCCAAGCATGGGGACATCTTTGGGTTTCCACCATGTGCCACCACTTTACTAGTTTGCTCCCCAGAGGAAGGAGAAACCCTGCTGCACTACTTCAGCCCGATCTCCCACTGAGGTAGCCCTTGAGAAGCACGCCAGGCAGGCGGTGCGGAGGGCAGGGGCCTTGGAGGGCAGGGCCGGACCAAGTCCGCAGGCACCATTCGTGCACGCCCACCCTGCAGCTCTCCGGAGCCTGACTTGGGACGTGCCCCACAGAAATTCATGTCCTTGGAACTTCAAACAGGACTTTAATTCCAAAGCAAACCCAGAACCGAGTGCCCAGGAGGAAGCAGGGCAGAGGCAGCAGGCGAACACAGGGTGGGCCGTGTCGCAGGGAGAGCTCTCAGGTGTGAACGGCTCAGCTCTCTGGAGCGCCTGCCCAGCTGCACGGGCCTTCCCACGGGCGGCGCCTCGTCTGTGCCAGGGAGCCCGGCGAGCCCTCCGGGCCTGCACAGTCCCCAGGCTCGCGGGAAGGCCCCCGGGACAGGGCAGTCCTCCATCCGCGGGCGGAGGCAGCATGGGGCGCGGGCATTCAGCGGACGGGCAGGCTGGATGGATGAAACACGGCGGCGCCAAGCGCCCCGAGGCAGGGCCGGGCTCTGTAAGGGGCCCCCAGGAAGGGCCAGTGGAGACTGTCCCCCAACTCCAGGATTTTCAAAGAGACAAGATTTCAAAGTCTTCATCTTCTGAATCAAAGAATCTTTCCAGTCGCTCTACGTCAGAAGAATCTAGAAGAAACAAGACAATACCTCATTAAACGCCTGACATGGGGTCTCTGGTTGGCGGGGACGAGGAGACACACTACCCACACCCTGCATGTGGCCTGCTCGCCCTTGATGCAACAGGAGAAAAGGGGACATCAGGACCACCCTGCTGAGGCACTGGCCCTCCTGGGTCGTGGGGCTCCGCAGGCCAGGAGCTTCAGCCGGCGAGGGGAGGGCAGGAAAGAGAATCCCACAGGCACTTCTGAAACAGAACACGCTTCTCGGCAGAGCACAGAGGGAAGGGGCAGTGGCTGGGAGAGCAGGGCTTCCTGTCCCAAGAGGAGTAGCACCCCGTGTACCATCTGGGGACTGATGGGACATCTGTCCTGAGTATCCAATGAGACCCCCTGACTCCCTGTAGGTTCCTGCCAGACAGCGGGCTCAGTCACCACCCTCCATGATCTCCTCGGAGAAACAGGGACACAGGCCCCGTCACCATCACAGAGACAGATGGCTGCCTGAACGGGATGTGTGCATGGCTTGCCTGCTGAGTCCCGGTTCCGTGTGTGCCACAAGCCGCTTCACTTTAGGGAAACTGAGGGCCTGAGTGAGGGAGGAGGCCCTGGGCCTAGAGCTACTGAGCAACAGGACACGGAGCCCACCTGTGGCCTGCCATTCCAGGGCTGGCACCCATCCTGGACCTCATAGAGACACTGGACCATCGCGGAGAGCCTGGCATGTTCCGGCTCACAGGGACCCAAGGGGCCACATGAGGAGCACACCCGGCTCCACACCCCGGGGGCCGGCTTATCGCACATGTGATGAAGGACAGGGCAGCAGAGTGCCCTGCTGCCACTTGGGGCCCAGGCTATCCAGCAGCACCCTGTCCCACATATATACCACCAAAGGCTTACATCCTGGGCTCATACAACTGGAACAGGACCTGGGCGAAGCAAAGAGGACAGAACACTGCACAGACCATACCACTCCCAGAACAGCTGTGTCCCCACCTGAGATGTGGCCCTGTGGCCTTCACACTCACCTAAGGACAGGTTCAGGACGTCAGGGCAGGCCAGGTGAGAAGGCTGCTGCTCCACCAGCTCGAACATGGGCAGGGCACCTCCAAGCAATGACAGCTGTCAGCAGACAAGGCCGTTAGACACAGCCATGGGGGGTGTGGCGAAGCGCCCCCCATCCAGAGAGATCACACTGCTGGCAGAGGGAGCCGTGAGCAAGGACAGGGAGGTGGCCTCTGCTGGTCTGCGCATCATCAGGTCTCCAATCGCTCACACAGAGGGCGCCAAACTCCACATGCCACCTCCGCTCGCAGCCACAACACGGGCAAATCTGAAACGCCCTGCAAAGGCTCACAGCAAGCTCCGTGGCCATGTTCTCTGCACATGAGGCTGAAGCCACAAGCCACACTGTGAGCTGAGGGCCAGGTGCCAAGGGAGGCAGGACCCCAAACCAGAGACGCTGAGACAGCCTCCTGTAACCACCACCCACATGAGGGGACCTGCCACCCACCTGTCTGACTCGTTGGCACCAGTCATCAAAGTCGTCCTCAGTCTTACAGAAGAAGCCCTGGAACAGAAGCAGCCGTGAGCAGCACGCGGTGAGGCACACGAGCTGGCCACACTTGAGTGCAGGAGATCTAGGTCTCTGCCCTCCTCTGAGGGCTTGGTCCGCAGCTCGACCCTCCGCCCTGATCAACCAGGCCACGGAGGCCATGTGCAGTTTCATGGCCTGGCCATTCACATGCCACCAGAATCCACAGGGCACAGCACAACTCAAAAAGTGGGCCTCCCACCAGCGGCACCTAGACGAGGGGAGCCCTGGGTCCCACGCAGAGTCAGTGGCGATGACGCGCGGCTAGAACCATCACACACGCAGCACCTATGCCAGGGACATGTTACTAAACACTCCAGGCGCCACCAGAACTCTAGGTGCGATCCCGGAAATGGGTGCCCTCTCCCTCCACAGAGACCATCCGTGCCGCCCTGGCTCGGGTGACAGCACATGCGTGACATGCTGCTGGGAGACGAGAGGCCAGGATCTCCTGAGGAGCCCACATGCAGCCCTCCTCCTGTCAGGCAAGGACAGGGTAACCCCTCCTGCCTGGTGTCCGCATGCCCACAGCCCAAAGCACTGCCACTCTAGCCTGCACTGTCTCTGTGAGCACCAGCCTCAGTCCACTACGGAGCAGCGCTCACAGCCCCAGGAATTCAACCCTCCAAGGCACGGCTCCACCCGCCACCCACCTCAGGACGAGACACGAGACGCACAAACCACAGGTCCAGAGAGCTCCATCGGGACCAGGATCTACCTTGTCGGGGACTTATTAGTTAATCACTCCCTGAGGGACACCATTCCTTCCAGGTGTTTCTGACCCCCATCCCCATCAAATGCATTTTAAGAATACATAGGTTTACACAAATCACAGCCCAAAATTCTACCTTGTAATCAGAGCAAAGAAGCTCATTCTTAGAAATCATCTGCCAGATACATTAAGTCAAAAACTCCAAAGTCAAACTCCAAACCCCAAAAAGGTGATGTGGAACAGGGAGAGGAGCAGACTGCCCCTGTGTTGGGGGGGCCACTAGCTGTGAGGGCCAGGGAGCCATGGGGGACCACAAAGGCTGAAGGCCCCAGGCACGCACAGGGAGCTAACAGACATTATTAAAACCTTCTGTGCCCTGTGCATGTGAAACCACATCAATATGATACTTCCTCCAGTGCGCTGAAAACAAAATCATAAAATCGGAGACCCTTCCTTCCCACCTGCCCACGAGCTCCCATGGCCAGGGGAGCAGGCAGCACACAGCGGGGGACGCACCACGGCAATGGATGGGTCGAGCTCGCTGATGCCCATCCTGCTGGGCGGGTGGCGGCAGTGGAAGCTCTCGTCTGGGATGAAGCAGCTGTCAGTCAGCTCCACCGCAGGCTGCGTCGTGTGCGGGTCCAAGTAGATGAGCTCCTCACCTGGGAAAGATGAGCAAGTCATCGGGAAGGGAACAGACTGGGGTCCCACTCCGACAGGCCACGTGGAAATCCACCTGCTCACACGCCACGTTGGGAGACAGCAGGCATGAGATGGGGTGGGAGCCAGACCACTGCAGGGAAGGAGCGTCCTCAGGAGGCCAGCACCGGCTGGGCAGGGATGTAGACCTCTCACAGAAGCGTGCTGCTTCTACACCGGACACCCAGGGTCAAGCCAATACCCTCACGATGTTTCAGTTGCCAGCAGGACCAGCACTCACCCACGTAGCCTATGAAGTAGTGAGCGCTGTTGGGCTTCCCTCCGATCACTCCCAGGGACTGAGGCATCATGAAGCAGCGCTGCAGGGCAGAGGGGAGGCAGGCGGCTGAGCACACTGTCTGGTGACCACAAGCCCATGTGCCACACGAAGCCAGCCTCCTCCCCGGCCAGGGCCTGACGGGGTGGCAGGGGATGGAGAGTGAGAAGACGTGGTCCCCAAGAGCTTCATCAGCAGGTACCGTGCAGCTGTGTCCAGGAAAGCCCCACGCAGGCGGTGGGGCTGTGGAAGGCACAAGTGAGGGGCTATGGGAGGAGGTACGGACAGGGGCGAAAAGCGCCCATGCAGAGAGGTGTGCGGGGCGGGGGGGCACCACACTGAGACCAGTGCTGCTGGGGCCTGGGGGCAGGGGAGCAGAAACTGCAGAGTGAGCGTGGGGGCCAGCAGGAGAGGTGGTCAAGACCACTCAGGTGGAGGCCAGGAGTCCACAGGGCGGTAGGTTGGGGGGGCAGAGAGGTCAGAGGGTAGAACGGGCCAATATGGCGACAACAGCAGGGTTTTAACAAGAAGCAGTATTTCGGTCCCTCTGCTGGTCAGCGAGAAGGCCCACCTTCAGCGTCTCCACATAGGCCTCGTTGATGTCGGTGAGCCCCAAGCGCAGAGGGATGAGAAGCACCAGGGGTCTCCATGGTGCTGGCCTGTTGGTGACCTCCGCTCCCGCCGGGAAGCCGTTACAGTGCCGGCTGGAATCCGTGGGAAGTGCGGAAGCCCCCGCACAAGGAAGGCTGCCCCTGCACAACCTTCCTGGAAAACAGAGATGTGCTTTCAAGCGCTGAACAGAAGCCGACAGAAGCTCACCCAAAAGGAACAAGCGTGTCATTACTCAGTCAAGGGAAACAAGTGTAACGAAGTCAAGTGCTTCACACAACCTGAATCTGGAAAACAAGTCTAAGATGAATCCTAACACCCACAGAAGAAAAAAAAGAAAGAAACGTTTTCTACGCATGTTCAATTTAAAATTGTCGTCGTGAAACAGTCTCGAATGAAAGCAAACACACACCGCCACGCATCCCGGGCAGCATTGAGGCCAGCGCCATGGCCATGACAGCAGCATGCGCACTGGCCCCACAGCTGGGACACCATCAAGGAACAACCTTGCTCCTCCCTTGTCAGTGTGGAGACAACTCATATCTTCTAAGCGCACTGCTACTCTTCCATCAGTGTGCTACCCTGAGGCTGGCGGTGGGGACAGGGACATTCCAGGGGCCCCAGCCCAGCAGGCACCCAGGCCATGGTTTCTGAATACCTTTACCTGCTAAACGGAACCAGGGCTCTTCAGAGAAACCACTGACCCCAGGCTGGGGAAGAGAAAGGACAAGGTGGGCCAGCCACCTTGCTAGCCAGTAAACCCAGCAGGAGGGATGGTTACAGAAACCACCATTCCAGGCAAAAATCCTCGATGTACTTTCAGTATCGCTCCCGGATCCCCATTAATCCCCATCAATCACAGGGAGGCAGAGACACAGCCTGAGCTATGACTCGAGCCTGGTGACCCATGGAAACGCCACTGACCAGCCTCCTACCATGGTGCTGAGGACAGCCGCCAGGCAGTGCTCTCGGCCAAGAGGTCTCCCCAGTCTACCCTGACGAACCAAATACAGAGTGTGGGTCACTGTACCAAATGGGCCTGACCTCTTGAAAATGTCAGTGCTATGAAAAAGCAGGAAAATAAACCAAGATGGAGAACTTTCCAGATCAGAGGAGTCTGCACAGGTGTGGCAAGCACATACAACCCCAGCTCCTTGAGCACAGGCTGGAGTGAACCAGGGAGGGCCAGGCTAGCCAAGCAGCGGGAAGGCAGGTGTGCTGACCACCAACCACTGGGGACACAGGAGGGAGGCGGATGGCTGCACGAGTGCGGGACTGGAATTCCTCAGAATGCACAGCTGGAAAACGAAGAATGGGGGTGGAGGGACTCCCTGCCGACTACACCTTCCTCACCAGCAAAGACCCTCACATTGATCGGCTCAAGAAATGATGGATGCAGGCCCCACGGCTGCACTTAGGGGACTCACCGAGGCTGCACGTGGCCAGTGACATGGCAAGCGTCCAGGAACCCACAGGCCCCTTGGTCATGTTCCCTTCACATTCCCACCATGCACGAGCTCTCTCCAAGCCAGTCCGTGACAATGGCCACATACCATATAACTGCCCAGCACGCCGCCCCAGGCCCACCAGCACCTGCCACAGCAGGAAAACAAGACAGCCAGACCAGCAGGACCACCTCTCTTCAGAAGCAGTTTCCTACCACTACTTCATCTGGATGCTTCCCCGTGTCTGTCTCTGACTCTGGAAGTGCATATCTGAGGAACCTCCATTTAGAAAACCAGGAGGCGTTCAGGTTTGAAAACGCCAGCTCCAGCACAGGGAGGCTGACCTTCTGTCCCTCCTCGGTCAGCTGTCCTCGCCTCCTGGAAGTTCCAACCACAGTCTCCTCTGCCTAGGGTCTGCACTACCTGCACGCTTCCTGTGCTGTACCTCTCTTGAGTGTTGTCTCGGGGTCTTCTTCCATCTCTAACTCCTCCCCATGTTCAAGGCCTTCCCAGTGTCTGCTGCGCTCATGAAGCTCGAAAGCCATCCAGGGAAAGCACTGGCAGAGGCTGCTCTGGGGGTCCTAGCTAGCCCCCCAAGGAGGGTGGGCACATCTCAATCAGCAAGGCTCTCCCCGCCCAGCACCCTTCCCCTGAAACAGGGAAGGCGGAAAGCCCGCGCTTTTACCAGGGAGCAGCTCCGGACACGGGGACAGCCCTGGCTTGGCCAGTACTGGTTCTCCAACTTTTGCTTTGGTAAACTGGAGCCTTCTCTCCCACACCTGTGACCCTACGCAGCTGAGACTAGAAAAGTGGCTGCTCACCTGCCTTGGCTGAGGCCTTAAGTATCCCCTCCCCAGCCCCCTGAGGCTTCTAAAGCCAAAAGCAATTAGCACAGCCATTCAGAATCCCCTCCACCTACTAGTCACCTCACTAACCTCACTAACCTATGCACAGGCCCCCAGGCACTGTTTCTGTCCCAGCGTCCTTGCTGGTTGTATACCGACGCTGTTCTTCCTAAGTCATCCCCCTGATGAGACTTCGTCGCTTCTGACTCAGGGGGGGAGGACTCCAGGGCCCTGACCATGGCCGTGCAGCCACATACACACCCCAACCATGAGACTGTTACATCTGCAGGCCCGGGCCCTCCTCAGAACAGACCCAGTCCTCCTCAGACAAGACCAGGTCTGCACTGATTTCCAATAGCATGGTTACAGATGACCTAAGATGCCGAGAGCCAGGGGCCATCATCTGGGGACATGGCTGAGTCTCCTCCAGGCCCTAACCCGCACCTCACCCTGGATCCCGCAGGAATGCAGGCTCTGGAAAGCAGCCTGTCCCTCACTCCTTCTTGGCACAGCATCGGTGACTAAAGCTTCAGCATGCCTGGATCTTTCAAGTTTCCCACAGATCCTTCCAGGAAGAGGAAGAGAGCTATGCTCCTCTATGCTTCCTGTTACACCTTGGCTAGAGACAGTACAGCTGAAAGCTGTTCCTGCCTTTCCTTGCGGTGCATGGTGCCAGGGAAAGACTGACCCAGCACACCTGAACAAGTTCTGGCAACGCGGATATGGCAAGTTGGGGTACAATGTAACCCAGCTCTGCAGAGAGTCCGGGCCCATCCCCTAAGCCTATTGTACAATGGATGAGAATGAGGGATCCCCTGGCCATGTAACAGGGCACCGACCTGCATGCCACTCAAGGCCCCTCCGTGGGCTGGGGAGCCGCTCCCTGAGTCCCACTGGCTACAGCCCCTGAGCTCTCGTTCACTTACTGATGTCCTCCATCACCACCGTGTTGTCCATGGCTATGTGGACTGCCAAGGCGCTCCAGGTGTCGAAAACAGCCAGTTTCCTAACAGAAAAGAGAGGACACACCAGTAAGCCTTCACAACTCAAAGACCTCTCACTTCCAGGGGCCAAGTAAAGGAGAGGGCAGCAAATGCTCCCGCAGGTTTGCAGATGAGAAAGATCACAGCTGAGACCTTCAGGGCTGCAGATGAGAAGAAAGCCAAGGCTGTGGCCTGCTTCTTCCCACCTGGGCCCAGTGCTGCTTCCATTACGTCCAGCTGCCGCATGGGGACAGGGTCCCTGCACAGGAGCCCTGGCTGCAGGGCGTTCTTTCCTGGGGAAGGGAGCACAAACCCTGTCTGAGCTATACCACGGCTTCTGCCAGCCCAAGCAGGCCCAGCATCCTCATGCCCCTTGCACCTTCACACTCTGCTCCACCTCACCCCAAAAGTGACAGGCTGACAAGCAGCTCAAGCCCCACAGAGAGATCTGCGGTTAACAACAGTAACTGGCAGCAGAGAGCATCCAAAAGCTTGAGCCTCTGCAAGACAAGTGAGCGACAACCACAAGTCTAATGGGAGAACCTAGTTCATCTGGGGACACCCGTGAGGGGCGCAAGGCGTCAGGGCCACATAGAGCCCCTCCCCATGGGAAGGTCAAAGTGGTGCCCAGGGGAACACATGCAACACTCTGCCAGTTGACTCACTCTCACACCTGCTGAGGGCCAGGTACAGCGGTGAAACCCACTGACACACAAGACACAAAGCAGCCCCCCAAGACACGGACAGTCCAAACAAGAGGCAGGCAGTGGGTGGTGAGCACAGCAGACAACAACAGAGCAGTAGTTGGGGCACTACCAGTGCAGGTGCAAGAAGGCCTTGATGCTGGGGGAAGGCTGCAGCAGGTGCAGAGGCCCTGGGCAAGGCATGTGCAAGGAGCACAAGGTACAGTATGCCTGGGACTGAGCACAGGGGCAAGCAGTGGAGACAGAGCCGGATTGGGAGGCAGAGCCACGTCTACACCTGCAGCTTTCCCTGGAGTCATCTGGGAAGCCCCAGGACAGTTCTAGTAGAAAAGGGGCAGACAGCCACCATGTATTTTATGAAGATGACACCTATTGGTATTTTTTTTTTTTTAAAGATTATATGTATTTGTGAGAGAGAAAGAGGGAGAGAGCCGGAGTGTGCATGTATAAGTGAGGGAGTGGCAGACAGAGAAGCAGGCTCCCCGGTCAGCAAGAAGCCTGATGCGGAACTCGATCCTAGGACCCGGGACCACGACCTGAGCCAAAGGCAGATGCTTAACTGACTGAGCCACACAAGCATCCCAACACCTATTGGTATTTTATTTTTATCTTACTTTTTTAAGGTTTATTGATTTAGGGGCATCTGGGTGGCTCAGTGGGTTAAGCGCCTGATTCTGGCTCAGGTCATGATCTCAGTTCCTCCGATCAAGCGCCATGGTGAGCTCTGTACTCAGTAGGAAGTCTGCTTCACTCTCTCCCTCTGCTCCCCACCCACATGTATACACTCAGTCTCTCTAATAATCTTCAAAAAACCCTCGTTGATTTAGAGACAGAGTATGTGCACAAGTACAGCATCGGGGGGGGGCAGGGAATCTCAAGCAGACTCCGCACCAACCACAGGGCCCAATGTTGGCAGCAAAGGGCTCGATCCCACCAAAATCAAGACCCGGATGCTTGGGGCGCCTGGGAGCCTCAGTGGGTTAAGCCGCTGCCTTCGGCTTCAGGTCACAATCCCAGGGTCCTGGGATCAAGCCCCACATCAGACTTCTTGCTCAGCAGGGAGCCTGCTTCTCCCTCTCCCACTGCCTCTCCCCTCCTCCTCGCTCATGTTCTCTTTCGTTCTCTTGCTTTCTCTCTCTCTCTCTCTCTCAAATAAATAAATAAATAAATCCTCTTTATTTTAAAAAAAAGGGAGAGATGCTTAGCTGATGGAACCACCCAGGTGCCCTAACACCTACTTGTATTTTAAAAGAGCCTCGAGGACATCGAAGAGAAAAGGAAGACCAACAAGGAGGCAGAAATGGGTTTTGGACCGTGGTGAGGACAGGGAGGTAACAAGCACTGGTTAGAGTCCAGACCCAAATGAATGAGGTGTGTTGAAAAAAAAACCCAGCATGACCCCAGTTTTTTTTTCTGAGTTCCTGGAAGGACAGCACTGACATTCCCTGTAGAACGAACAGGCCGGGGACGGGGAGAAGGGTCAGCTTCTGGTTCTGGCTGTTAGGCTGACATGCCCCTCGGACATCTCAGGGGTGCTGCTGAGTAAGTACCTGGACCCGAGTCTGGGCACAAATCAGCATTGGGGGGGGGGGTTGACTCTCAGAACTGCACCCTGTAGACCACAGCTCATGCTGCTGCTGGCAGAAAAGAGAAGCGGCCTAAGGCCAAGTCAGCCCCGCAACGCTCTTGGAGGGGAGACGACAATGGAGCCATCGCCATCAACAGGGACCAAAGAGCATGACTGTACCACCCAGGGTTTCCTAGAGAGAACATCTGCACCAAGAGCCACCTGCCGAACAACTGAGTAAACAGAGGACCAAATCTTGGCATTGGGAAGGGACTAGATGGACAGCAACCTCGAAGGAGCTGCTTCAGAGCAGAACTGGGGACAGCAAAAGCCCACAGACCATACTGGCAGATCCCACGTGCAGGCATGCACACAGACCACACACACAGGCTGTGCAGCCACACCACATGCACAGACCACGTACGCAGTCCACGCAGACCATGCAGACAACTCATGCAGGCACACACAGGCTACACACATGGACTACACACGCAGACCACACACACTGACCACACAGGGAGACTGACCGTGCAGAAAGACTCTGCTTCCAAGGTGTGCAGGGCTGGACCCAGGGCTCTTAGGGGCATGTGGTAGGGGCTGAGTAAATGGGGGGGGGGGGCAGGGTGAGGGGACAGAGAGACCATGGGCAGACTTGAGGAAGGTGGATTTGTAAAAGAAAGTAGCACTCTGGCAGGTCCCCAGCAACCTGCCAAGAGAGGCCATGTGGACAGGGCAGCCCTTCACTGCAACTGTGGGTTGTGGGGAAAGGGAGAAGGGGTAGGTTCAGACACCAGGAGCAGGGAGCCTGGGTTACAAGGAGCAGGGGACAGAGGTTTGAGTCTGGATGTGGAAGGAAAGCCACAGGGTCCACTGCGGGGAGAAGGTCGGCACAGAGGCCGAGGCCCATGGCACCCACACCGCACTGCTGTCACTCCAGACCAGTTTCAACCTCCAGCCATGTAACAGACACAGAGGCCCCATCCAGCAGGCACTATCCGGATGACGACACTCCTCTATGAGGAAACATCACGGGACATGACCACCTCCGAGGACTCTCAGGAGGGCCATGAGGGGAAGTATAAAAGACCCCTCAGACTCAGGAGAGTTTGAATCCACAGGTCATGCTCACGCCACCCCAAGGAAATGGGAGGAATAGGACTTGGCACATACTTGAGCACCTGGGCAACAGTGTTGGGCCCGTACCACTGGCCGATGGACTTGCCCTCGCCAACTCCCATTTGTGCTGTAGGAAACAGATGAGATTAGTGACATGTGCTCCCCCCGTCCCTCCCCTAGAAGAGGCCCATCTTGGCAGCAGCACATAGCAGCAGGAACACTCCACAGGAAGCCTGGACTGGCACGCCTCCTCCCCGCCTCCAGCAGGTGCTCCTGACAGACTCCAGGACACTTTCTCCAAGAGGGAGAGAGGCCACGTCAAGGGTCATCCCTCACTATAAGCCAAGATACCAGCCCTTCAATAAGGAGTAGGATAGAGGAAATTCAATGAATCAAAGTTATACCTTTACTTCCTTCTGTAAGTGAGGACATGACGCTCAAAACAAAGGAGCATTTACACTTAGTGATGGGCTCAGAGAGGGATGACCCCTGGAGATGCTGTCCCACCCGCACTGCTGCCGCAACGAGCAGCCTGCACCCCACTGTGGCCATGCACCCCCCCAACCATGCCACGGCAAGGCCCCGGGTCTGAGCTGGCCTGGCCCATGCCACAGCCCCCGGTGGCCACAGCCAGAGGGACCTACAGCTTCACGCCTCACACACCCGAAACCAGAGAAGCGCTCGGGGGAAACCAATGACTTGGCCTGCTCTAAGTAGCAGGGCCTGACGCACTTAGCAATCTCCCACCTATCTGGTGAATGGAGTAGTAACTATCCTTCCTGTCGATGAACGCGTTGAGGACATTGAAGTAGCTATCAGACTGCCTCTTCCGCTGGGTCCACCTCCAATCTAGTGGAGAGATGCAGAAATTCAATTTTACCAAAAGAGGAGAAAGAAGCCTTTACATTTCTAAAACACTCAAGCGACAGATGATACCCTTTTCTGAACCTTTCTAAAGTTAAAAGCTAAATTCTCTAGGATTTCCAAACGCATACATGCTAACCCATCAAGATAAACCCATACAGCACAGAAAACAGTTTTAGTGATATGAAGATCATTTCTAAAACATGAATGTTCATCGATATTCTTTAATGTCACTTTTTAAAAATCAATGAAAACCTGTGGGCTGCCGCTCAAGAAAACCCTGAACGCTAGTCTGCATGCAGTGGGTAACCTAGGCCCCCAATCCTGTTGGCTTCCAACAGGCTGTGACTCACCTCGGCCTAAATGGCGGCACACCAGGGCCTGGGCAAAGATCATCTGTCCGCAGCGCAGCATGCAGCCCCAGCCTGTGTCCGAGGTGGGGCCAGTGCCCCCTGTCATGGTGAATAAAGACAGAGCCCTCGCCGTCAGATGGCCCAAAAGCTCAGGAGTCCACTGGCAAGAGGCCTTGGTCCTAGTATGCTGGGATCAGCCCTATGCCGCATCAGCTCTGTCTCAGAGGACAGGCCATTTAGAACCTGATCATGCCAAGTGCACATTTATTGGGCAATGACACGTCCTGCCAACCCCTTGAAAGTGGCAAAATACATGAACAGTTAGTCTGTCACAGAGAATTAGATTGTCTGGAAAACATATGGAACACACTAAGTCTCACAAGTAATCGAGGAAAGTCCAAGTTCAATAAGGACGACCTTTCTCCACGCACCGGAAGAGCCAAGCTGCATCTGCTGGGAGCTTGGCCTGTGTGCAGGAGGGCGGCAACACAGCCTGGGCAGGCCAGTAATAGCCCTCAGCACTTCAAGCACACGCGCCCTGGAGCCCAGCCACATCATGCCCCCTGCCAGGGCCCAGAGGATACCCATCCTGGGCACTAGAGTTCTGCGGGTACTCTGAGACTGGCCCCAGTGCGACAGGAGACATCCCAATGTCCAAAGGCCCAGTGAGGTGAGAGGTGCGAGGCGGCACGGGAGCAGAGAGGCCAGGGCCAGACCTCAGAGCGGCAGCCCCAGCAGACCCCATACTTCCCTGCAGTGCCACCAGAGGTAGCCCTTCCTACAAACGCCCCGAGGGGCAGAGTTGGGGGCATGCAACAACTCCTGTTCCCACCAGCCATACCTGCCAGCCATCTCCCCATGGCTGGGAAGGAGAGACTATGTGGGCCCTTAGTGGCAGGCACCTTGCTCCTCAAGGATGTTCCCAAACACTACAAGGCTCCTCTAAGCCCGGCCCCACTCTGTGCATCCAGACAGCGACCTGCAGGACAGCGATGTCCCCGCACCAGTGCCCAGCACACCTCCATGACCAGGTGCTTCCCTGTCTCCAGGGCTGAGCACAGCACCTGTGGCATGAATGGCATCCCGGAGCAAAGCAGACAAATGCCATTGTTAGGTGGCCTGTGGTGGCACTGGTCTAGTCTCCCTATCCCACAGCACCCCCTGCCACGACCCTGCAGCCGTACCACATGCCCCTCCCTTCCAGAGAACCCAGGCTCGCATCTCTGGGCAGAGCCTGATGGAGACAGGCCACCTGGAAGCTGCAGCCTCCTGGTGCCGACCCTCTGGTCTCAGGTTCTCCAACTGACAAAGCTAGGCTGAGAGCTGGGGCCCCTCCCCATCCACCTCCAGGGCCAGGACTCTGAATGGGACTTACATCAGAGCAATGTGAAGACAAGGCACATCCAAGCGGCCCTTCAGGTCTCCCTGCAACTAAGTGCGGGACACCGCAGAAAAGGTGATGACGTGGAGCAGTGGCCTCCAGATACCCTGGGCCTAAAGTCTGAAGCGCACTGTGACAACTGTGACCCAGGACACTGTTCCAACGTACACACCGAAGCCTCCTGAAGCCACACGCTGCCTCACTGTGGAAACCCACGACTCCACACTCCATTCTGCTCTCACTTTGAAATGCTACTTGTGACTCATTATCCTGACTCTGAGGTCCCAGTAAGAAACTAGGACCAATAGTCAGAAAAATCCCTGCCCTCGGGAGAATCGGGATTCCTGGGTTTAGATCCTAACTCTGCCACATAAGGGGCAAGACCTCAGCTGGCTTAAGTCACTAGGGTCGCCGTGACATCAGAGATGATGTGGCAAGGACCGGGCATCCCGCAACATTATGCGTCCGACCCGTCCTACTTTTAAACCCTGTATCTATGAGCACGCGTGGTAGCCGATGGCATACTTACCAATGGCTGGGAAGTTCTTCCTGTATGTAAACCAAAGTCTGGATGCCACATCGGACAAGATCTCATCCTTTTCTAGGGATTGTTTAAAAGCAGAAAACATACACAGCCTTAACTTTGTAGATCATATGATAAAGGAAGTTAACAGATAACTATTATTTTATTCCCCCAACATGAGAGCACAACGGGCTCCAACATGGCTAATACCTGTGAAAATGCTGTATTTTCTACCCAGTATCCACACAGGCTCTGAGGTCTCCGGGAAATCTTCAAACTCAGCAAATCGAAGAGTGTCGTAGGTCAGAGTAGCTATTGAAACCAAACACACATTGATCCCATTTTTATCATTTCATAAAACAATATGAAAGATCATTTCCAGCATTTCCACGTAAAGGACTCCGTGTAACTCTGTGTCTCGGCAGGGCAGTGACAATCACCAAAGACAAAGCAACTGTAAGCAACAGGGCAGCAGCCCCCGAGCCTCGCCTTCCAGCCGACACGAGGACGAGGCCAACGGTGCCAGGCCCAGGGCAGGAAGCCCCTGACTTCAGTACTGGTTTTAAACTTAAACCTACAGAACAAAAGTAATCACTGCATCTCAGCGTGCAAGCTGAACAGAAGGTAGAGTCAGCGTCCCCTTGGAGCAGGTGTCCAGAGACCAAGGGGAAGGCAGGGACTTCGGGGTAAGAAACACAAGCTTGGGGATGGTGACAAGCAGCCATGGAGGGACAGGTACTATTCCTGGGTGGGACACAACCCCTCAGAAACAGACACACCCTTCTGCAAAGTCCCTGAGACTCCCTGTAGCTGTTTTTGCTTCAAGATGCTCCTAGAAGAGCATGGCCACCAGCTCTTACCTCCTAAGAAGGTGCTCACAGGACCTGTGCACCATTTCATCCTGTGCTGTTTCATTTAAGAAGCCAGAGAGGCCCAGTGTCCCTCTCTGTCCTTGGAAGCCGACTGAGGAAAACCTCTCTACACGGTTTCCAGACTCAGCAGAGCACAGACCAGCACCTGCGAGGCAAGGGGCACAGGGTATCCTGGGTCCCCCAACTCTTCAACTGCTCCTCACAGAACCCTAAACACACAGTTCTCACCTGCTGTCGCCCAAGCATCAATGGTACCTAGTCACTAGTGCCCTCACCTGCAAACTGCCCAGAGAACTTTGGAACATCAATTATAGTAGTTTCTCCCACATCTGAATTTATTTTTTGACAATAGCCCCACCTTTTGGTAACAATGATGTATTAATTTTCAAAAACCCAAAGACTAAAAAAAAAATTATTAAAAAAATCATCTGCAGCTTCATACTTAGCAAGGAATCTCCTTCCAGAAGTCTCTGCATAGATTGGTGAAGGAAACCATACCATACCTGTGATTTCCTTGTCTCTATTCTCTCAACGATGACGGTCAGTCCACATAGACACAGAGCTCCAGCAAACATCTGATGGTCCCACAGCACCCCACGGCACAGATGTCCAGGCCATCGGTAACTCCCGCGCCCTGTCGGGGTGCTCCTGACATACCCTGCGTGAGCATCCCTGCGTGTCCTTCTGTGCTGTGCATAACCCTTGGGGGTGCTGGGGCACAGTGCTGGTCTGAATGCCTGCAGTGAGGTCCAACCCTGGCTCAAGCAATGCCAGCTTCTAGGTTCTTTGGGCCCCCTGACCCCTCAGTGTAGAAACGTCCTTATTCATAAAATGGGGGGGGGGGGAATAACAGGATGCCCTCCTAGTGCAGCTGCAGAGTATCCATGAAACCCTTCCCATGAGGTGCGCACACCCAAGCTGGCAGACAGAAGGGCGCCAAGGTCAGCCTGGGTCATTAATGCTGAGGACACAGAACTGCAGGTTCAAAGCCATACAATTTTACTGCACCCGAAAGACTAGACTGGGCGCACAGCTAATTCTCAGGCCCAGGGTTGGGTGAGCAATGCTCCATGAACAAAGACATCCAAAGAAATCAAAGACCCTGCATTTGCTACTTCAACAATTCTCTGGCTGTCAGGAGCCCAAATCCAGCTATGCCTTTTCTTCTTTTCACCTGAAACCTGACAGCGTCAGGGCAGTCCTGTTGCTTCTAGAACCAGCTGTGCTGCCCAGGGTGCCCGAGCACGACAGTGGGTGCTGGGAGCTGTCACCCACCCAGTTTCACTCAGGGGCTCTGCTCAGTATGTCCAACTTGCCTGTGCTTCCTCAACACCAAGCACACTGCTCTATGCTTGGGGACAATCAGAGTCCAGGTTTCTCTCCCCCTCCTTCTACCTAAGATTACTTGTTTCTGCCCATGATTATCAATGCTACGTTTGAGTGAATTCAAGTTCCATGATCTCAAGTAGCTGCACACATCATGGCGTTTCTGTTACTTCTCTATTTATAGGACCCCTGGGCTTTAACTGATATGTAGATTCAAACCAAAACATTTACTCTCAAGGAAAAAGGATGCAAATGACCTTGACTCTCCTGCCCTACTGATGCCCAGGACCCTTCGAAGGCCACCACTGTAAACGAACGATGCAGAGATTGCTACCAATCCTGGAAGGCTACCAAGTGCTGTGGGTGAGTATCTTGTGTGTGCTCTGTGCCATAGGGGCACAGCACTTGTCAAAGGACCACAGCCCCATATCAAAGCTGGGACGCCTTTGAAGTAGAGAGGTAACAAAATGCAAAGCAGGCGTACTTCTTAGGTTTACTAGCAAACTTTATAGGCAACCAAGCCAACTTCAGAGGGAAAAAATAAGAGGTGTTCTATTAAGTTAACACTTTATCACCAAATTTTATACAACAGCTAACCAAATTATGGGTTGTGTGGCCTCAGATTCTTTACCGCATCAGCCAAAACCATGCAAGGAGACACACACACTGTCATTCCAAGCAAAGGAACAAACTACCAGGAAGTGACCCCAGCTCTTACTAGAGTAGCAGGGACCTCGAAGTGACGGTACACATATGTCACCTGTGGGTGACTCCCATGCCCCTATGTCCCCCAAGCACCTCACATCACTGCTCCTTCTACCTCTGCCCCTCCAGCTGACTGCTTGTGCGAGCCGCTCCCCCTGAATCCTGCTTCTGTTGGGTGCAGGTCCCGTGTGTCTCTGGAACTAGCTGCAGACACAGCTACCCCACGGCCCGGCAACTTCCTCAGACAGGGACTGTGTTCCTGTTGGTCCTCGGGGACGCTGTGCGTGGAGTGTATGTCCATCACACCCACTGAACACAGTCTCCACTGTGGGCAGCCCGAAGTCTGACCCTCACTTAGTGGAGACCTTACTGTGCGCCTCAGTTTTCTCACTGGTAAGATGAGAATAGCTGTGTTTCCCTCAGAGACAGTGTGATGAAACATGAAAAGCTTTGCCCCACGCTGGGCAACAGTAAAGCATGTTTTGGGGTGGGGTTCCCTGGGAGTCACTGGAATAGGTAAGTTCGTGGTGCCACAATATGCAAGGAAGACCAGTCTCCGCGTTCTGTAACAGGTGTGGCACCCAGTGCGACACACACAGGAAACTCACCCAAATACATGGTCTAACTCACTAAAGCAGAATGTAGCCAACAAGCCTGTCTCCCAAGCCTGGGCTTTCGGGAGCAGAAGCCAGCCATCAGCGACACCTCACCAGCTAGCTCAATGTCCTGAGGTTTCTGCCCTGGTAAATGAGCACACAGAGTCCCACAGACCCGCAGCAGTTCCAACCAAGAAAGCAAGTGAAGGACTTCTCATCCCCGTACAAGCAGCAGAAAGTCTTGACTGGCCTTCGGTGGCTCTGCCCAGCCCCGCCTGCAGCAGGGGACAGGACACCTGGAATGAATGCCACCGCCCCAATGCCCTCAGGGCTCCTGCGGACAGAGGCTGCTCACTCAGCGCAGGCCCCCTGCATTAGACCAGACCACCAAGCTCCCAGACCTTCTGGGCCGCACTCCCCAATGGTGCTCTCAAAAATACCATTCACTCCTGACACTCAGTTTTCAGTTCTATGAAGATTTGGTTTTGGAGACAGAAGAGCCCACTTCCTAGCTGTAGGGTGCACGGACCTGGTCCCCCTGCCACAAGGTGGGACACAGCTGCTGCTCTGCCCGTGGGACGGGAACACAAGGCCGGGGCCAGGTTCCAGCCACATGTGCAGCACCCAGCAATGGTTTCCAGCACTTCCTCATCCTCCTTTTCATAGTATTCCAAGCCTCGTTATCTATAAAATGAAACTAACTCTCCCTTGCCCTCTACACAACGCCCCTCTTATTGTCGGTGTTAATTTAGTCAAAACACATATTAATACTTGTGTAGAACAAAAAACATTACAGAACACCAGGTCAGAAAACAGCTGAATAGAAAAACTAGTACTTTTCTATTTTAAAACTAAATTTCACAATCAGTTACATCTGCACAGATTGCCCAATACAGAGGAGTCTCAGACTCACCTCCAACTCTCTACTCAGACTGACAAGCTTCACAGGGGCTGGAGGCCAGCAAATTCTGCATCCTTCCCAGACAGGGTCACCCCAAATTAATTAGGACTCAGAATAATTTCATCATCACCACACATGGTATCAAATCATATGTGCAGTTCACATACTCCTGAGTGAAAAGAGATCAAATCTCAAAAATAACGCCAGTCTCCAGACTCCAGGAAATGGTTTTAACTTCCACTAAGAGGACACAGAGGACGAGCAAGACTGACAGATTTTGGCCAACGTAAGAACTGATGCTGTTTCAGAGGCACTCTCCCTCATTTGGTCACCTGGGTCCCAGACACCTGATTTTCCACATTTTCCTCCAAGAGGTCTCTGACCACACCCACAAGAGGAAGCAGAAAGCCCTTTAATAGTATGGCAATTCCATTAGAAACAAATATTTTAATATTATTAATCTGGCAGAAAAAAGCATCACTTTTCAAAGATATTCCCTCAACCACCTATAGCTTCTGAGAGATAATGCTTCGTAAATAAAATCAAAAGAAGGGTTCGCCTTTCCTTTAGAAAATGTTTATGTATAGGGACGCTGGGGGGCTCAGTCGGTTAAGCATCTGCCTTCCGCTCAGGTCATGATCCTGGGTCCTGGGATACAGCCCGCACTGGGCTCCCTGTTCAGCAGGGAGTCTGCGTCTCCCTCTCCCTGCTGCTCCCCCTGCTTGCTCTCTCTCTTTCTTCCTCCACCAACTAAATAAATAAGATCTTTTTTTTTTAAATTTTTTTGAAGATTTTATTTATTTATTTGAGAGAGAGACCGTGAAAGAGAGCAAGCGAGGAGAAGGTCAGAGGGAGAAGCAGACTCCCATGGAGCCGGGAGCCGGATGCGGGACTCGATCCCGGGACTCTGGGATCATGACCTGAGCCGAAGGCAGTCGTCCAACCAACAGAGCCACCCAGGCGTCCCAATAAATAAAATCTTAAAAAAAAAAAAAAAAGGAAAATGTTTAAATTTAGAATAACAGGTTTTCAAGTAGTTACTTTTTAAAATCCCAAACATGAAGATGTTGGCAGTTCAGTTCTGAATGAAAAGTAAGGAAGAGAAAGGAAAAGCGCCCGGAAGGTCAGCTACACCAGAGACCTAGAAAACACTGCACTTGTAAGCATACTGCACAGAACACCACACTGAGCACACTGTTGCCCTGCAGGGCTCAGCAGCCCCTTCACACCACTGCCACCTTATACACTAACAGACTTTCTAAACTGAAGTACTTGTAGTGCAGGAACACGTAGGTGATATTAATTCAAGTTCTGCTTCCTCGATTACCAACCATATGCCAGACACAGCTGAAACCCTGAAGATGCAAGCTTGAGATATGGCTCTGTCCTCAGGGATGGACAGCACAGTCATGTTTCAACTGAGGGCACCCACCAGCCTCTTGAGCCCAGAGTGTGTTCTCACACACAGTGCTGGGGGCTTGGTGGAGAACACAACCAGCCTGCAGTCCATCTGCACCTTCTGGACCTGTCTATGCCAGCCAGCAGCCCTGGGTGCCCCTCCTGGGCCCCTTCTCTTTTCTCCTCCTCTCAGACCCTCAGGGACTCATTCAAAGCAGCTTTCCACACACTTCCACTTCAAGTCCAGGCCGACGCCCTCAGCTCCAGGCCTGTGGGCCCTAAGATTCCCTGGACATCACAACAAAGATGTCTAGCAACAGTCCGCTCATACAAAACCAACAGCTCCCCCACCAAGCAAGACCCCCAAAGTCTTCCCCACCAGAGGTTCTCACTTAGGCCATAAACCTCAGCACCATCTTCAACTCCTCCCTCTCCGTGCCTCCCCTCAACCCATCACTTCCAGCCTATACACAATCCTGACGTCTCAACCCTCAAATACATCCAGAAGTCAACCTCCTCTCTCCACCCTGAGCTAAGCTTCCATGGCCTCTCACTTGCCTCATTCCAACAGCCTCCTAACCGGGCTCCTTGTTTCAGCCCTTGCCCCTCTGCAGGACATGCAGTATGTTCTGGACAGAGCAGCCAGAGCCAGTCTGTGAAACATAGGTCCAGTCACATTACTGCTATACTCAAAACCTTCCAAAGACTCACCAACTCATTTAGAATAAATTAACACCCCAGTCCTCACTATGACCCAACCAGGCCCTATGACTGGGCCAAATCTGTCTCTCTGCCTTCAGCTCCTACTTCTCTCACCCCGAACTGCTGCATCCTGGCCACAAGGGCCCACTTGCCCTTCCTCCTGCACTGCTTTTGGGTCTTGGTCAAAACTTACTTCTGGGGGCGCCCAGGTGGCTCATTTGGTTGGGCAGCTGCCTTCAGCTCGGGTCATGATTCCAGGGTCCTTGGATCGAGCCCCACATCGGGCTCCCTGCTCAGCAGAGAGCCTGCTTCTCTCTCTCCCCCTCTCCAACGCTCTGCTTACTTGTGCTCTCTCTCTAACTCTGTCAAATAAATAAAATATTTCAAAAAAAAAAAAAAAAAACTTACTTCTGCCTGCAGTGAGATTTCTTCCCTGGTTATTCCGGGTATAACTGGAACTCCCTCTTGCTTGGCCCACATCACTCTCCCACATGAACCACATGGTTTTTGTCTATTTTGTTCCCTTCTCTAGCCCCAGGGTCTAGAACAATGCCCAAGACAAACCTCTCATTCAATAACAAATGTAGTTTATTGAATGGATCACTATAAAAACAACTAGGAGCTGCCCAAGACTTGGTCAAAGAAGGCAGAGTCTGTAAGGAGTCCAGGATCAGAGGAGGCTGCACCATTAATGAACCCTAAAAAGATGTAAAGCATCCTGTCAGGAAAACTTCTCCATCACAGCCTCCAAGGATCATATGTTTCATCAGCAGCAACAGCGGCCTTCAAATGCAAACACTTTTTTCCTACTCTGAAATACACTTCAACTTCAACATGATGATTTCCATTTTTTAAGCTAATATAACCAACACAGAATTGTGTTTTCCATCTTACCCAAGTCTCTCCTACGAAGTCTGAAGTATCCCAGCAGTGATAACTTCAAAGAAAACAGATAAATATTTCTATTCCTTTCTCCATCCCATTTCCCCAGGAAACAGCAAAACACTCTGTGGTTTCTTTTTTTTTAAAAGAACTTCACAAAACACAATCTGGTAAACATGCTTCTCTGGGAGTCAAGATTACTGTTTGCTCCAGCCAGATGCCACAAGTCACTGAAATACTGGCCATACACGTCTGCATTCCAGTTTCCACACTGAGATTTTGGCAAATTTAAGTTGCCACTGCCATGAGAAGAAAGACAAAGCAAACAAAGCTATCCAGGATGACAGGTGGAATTACATCAGGTGGCGGTGGGGGACGGGAAGGTGCTTGAAGGCAAATCACTCCCTACAGGGAATGAAAGGACTAAAACTGTCCCCACTCTTGGTGGGGGACCAGAGAGCCGGTGTCAGAACACTTTCAGGGCTACTGAACAAAGATCCAGAACAGTTTGCCGGCAACACGTAAGGGATGTCCCCGCTGGAACAAAAGCACAATGAGACAGACCAGAGAGCCACACATGCACATATCCCCACGTGTACACGGGCACACACGCACACATACGCCCTCCCACCCGCCACATACTTCGCATCAGGACCCCAAGAAGTTAAGATATGACGACATGAATCCAGTTTCTCTCTTCAACCACGAAAAAGAAGCTTGCATGATGTACTGGTCACTGAAGTAAAAAATTTCAAAAATAGCTGCGTGTTCTGTGAGTGTTGGGAGCACGTTTCTCGCCATCAGGCTCCCGATGTAACTTCCAAAGAGTTAAAGAGCTTCCATTCCTTAACGTTTGGGGCGTGGGCTGGCGGCAGGCACAGCACTCTCCCGCCGCCGGTTCTGGAGCTAGCTCCGCCCGGCACCCCCCCGCCCGTCTCGGACAGCGCGCTGCCCCTGCTCGTCAGCCCCAGCCTTGGGCTTGTCGCCGGGCGCCCGGGCGCTGCGGGCGGCCCTGAAAAAGCGCCGAGACACGCAAACAGCCCACTGTCAGACCCGCGCCGGCCTTCCCACGGACGCCGTCCCCGCCCCGCTCCGCGCCCGGGCCGGCTCCGCCCCGCGCCGCAGCCCGCACCCACGCCGCGCTGGGCAAGGCCCCGGCAGCAGAGGGGCCAGGAGGGCGTCGCCCGCCGGTAGCCCTGCACCCGCTCGGGCCCTCACCTGCGTCCATCTTCCCTCTCCGGCCGCCGACTGAACAGCGGCGTCGCTCCGACGGTTCCGCAGCGCGACGCGACGGGCCGCTGCCGGGGCCAATCCGGGCCTAGCGGGCGCGGGCGGGGCCGGAAGTGTGGGAGGAAGTGCACGTCCGCCATCTTGGCGTACGGCGAGGCCCAAAGCCCAGGGCTGGGCCCGCGCGCCCGGCTCCCTGGCGGCCTGCCCGTTAGCTCCGGGCACCCCGACAGCGACTCGTGGGGATTGCGAAGGCAGACGCGGGCGGGCGGTGGGGCCACGGGGAGGGCACGCTAACCCTTCGTGCGCCCCGGACGCCGGCGCGGCCATCTTGCCGTACGGACGGCCCAGTGCGCCATGCCGCTGTACCGGGCCGCCGGCCCGGGCCGCCCCCGCCCACCTCCGACGCCGCGAGCCGCGGGCTGCGCCCAGCCGGGTACTGGGGAGCCCCGGCACTCCGAGTCCCGGCCGGGCGGCCGGACGGCCGGGCGGCAGGGCGTGCGCCGCCATCTTGCCGTACGGGAGCCGCGGCGGCCGGCTCCCACGTCCCGCAGCCGTGTCGCCGCGCGCCCTCCCCTCGGGGCGGTCCCGCTCGCGGCGCGGCGCGGCGAGGCGAGGGCCGGAGCCTGGCGGCGGCGCGGCGGCCTGAGGCCCGAGATGGTGATCTGCTGTGCGGCCGCGAACTGTTCCAACCGGCAGGGCAAGGGGGAGAAGCGCGCCGTCTCCTTCCACAGGTAACCGGGCTCCGCCCGCCGCCGCCCGGCCCGCCGCCCGCGCGGCCCGCCGGCCACGCCCCCGCCCGGCCCGGCCCGGCCCGGCCCGGCACCGCTGGGAAACTGAGGCCGCGCAGCCCGGCCCGAGGAGGGAGGGCCTCGGTGCGCCGGGCCTGGGGGCCGGTCCCGCGAGTGAGTCAGCGCCGGGCGCTGTGTGACCTTGGCCCGGGCCGCCGTCTCTGGGCCGGGCGTCTCGGGCCACGACGGCCGGCGCCGCCACTCCGCGGCTCCCGGCGGCCCCCCGCTCCCCCGCCCCTCATCCTTCCGACCCCCGGCGCCCACCCCACGCCGACTAGGAGACCACCCGGAGGCCATCCCTCGGCCCCCCGGCGCCCACCGTACAGCCACCACCACCGCCCTCTCCCCCCAACCCCGCGGCCACCCTGCGCTCCATTGATTCGTGCTGGTACCACCAGTCTCCAGTGTGTTCTGGAGACGCTCTTGGGTCAGTTGTCCTCTTGCATTTGCTGTGACTTTTGTGCTCTTTTGATCGCGAGCGAGCCTGCCTTGATTTGTGCCATCGGGAGTGTGGCTGAGCAAACGCAGGTTGTACCTCGGGGACGGACAGGCGCTCCCACGAGCTCTGCCACCGGCAGGGTCCTCGCCATCGCAGGGAGAAGTGGCCCTGCCGCGCTGCGGGGCGTCTGGGGACATCCTGCCTGGGGCAGGGCGAGGCCGGCTCCTCCGCTGCCGGCCCGACGACGCTTGCTGGGGCCCTCTTGGCCACTTCTTGCTCGGTCGCCAAGACAGGGAGAGGGCTCTGCTTTCTCTGTCCCGGTTCCTTTCCTGAGGGCTTCAGGAGTTAAGCCTGGAAAGCTTCATCGCGGGCATTTCTGTTGTGGGTTACAGGGAGTTAGCTTTTGGAGACTCGACTGTCATGTTACCTGTAGCTTCATTGGAAATTCTTAGTGGTTTGTTCTCTCACGCTGTTACAATCTATCCAAGGAACTGGTAATACATTGTTTTGGAGGCCAGCCACTGTGCTTTCTTGAGTTTCCTTCAGAGCCTTTGTCCGGTAAAGTTTTGATACTGCTTTCAAAAGCCAGGCAGACCGCCGCACAGAAGGCTGTCCTTGGCGTTCACAATGGTCTTCGCTGGCATAGGGCAAAGGATGTGCTAATCGGGGTCTTGGGGAAGTGGGCTCCCAGAACATTGAGGAAGTGTGGAAGGTCATGTTGCACAGAGCTTTCTGGGGAGTTAGTATCTGTCTGGGTCCTGGTTCTGGTCCACAGTGGCCATAGGTGGGTTAGAGGACCTCAGGTGAGTAGATAGCCCTCCGGACTAACCACCCCACGCCTGCATAGAGTTTCCTTCCCGTTTTCTAAAGAGATCTTGTTTTATTGAGAAGAAGTGATTACTAAGTATCCTATTCAGTACTTTCCAAGAGCTGGTTGCTTTTTCAAAAAGCAGTTTTCCTCCTGGCAGTGGGACTGTAGCAAGAACGGGGGACTACAGCATTTGAGTCTGACCTCCTCTTAGCTCAGCTGCTTGAGTCATGGCTCAGGCTGGGCTCAAGCACTGCACAGAGGCTCTGGCTTCCTTGCTCCCCCTCTGCGGCCCAGGGCCAGGCCTGGCTTCTGAGCAGGGGAACCAACCACCCCTGCCTTAGCACCCAGCCTGCATCAGAGGCACACCAGGAGGGTTGTTCAGCTGTGTGTTTCTAGCAGCTATTTCCAGGGCTTCCTGAAGGCTTTCCTGTTGTTGGGTGCCGTCCTTTGTGACCTCTCGTACCCGGCATTGACCAAAGCCTGGGAGGGGTTACCTTCATCCTCTATCTGCCCTACCAGTTTTAAGTGCCTTAAGGGTGGGCAGTGAGCCTGTCATTTTTCTGTCTCATGCTTACTTCCAAGTAGGTGTTTCTTAATTTTTTACTAACATTTTAAGTGACTGAAGTCATACAGGATCGGGTATTTACAGAAACACTTGTTCTGCCTTTATATTTGATAAATTTGGGAGGAGACGTGCAAATATTTTTTTCTAATTCTGTTGTCATTTTGCCTACAGGTTCCCCCTAAAGGACTCAAAACGTTTGATCCAGTGGTTAAAAGCTGTTCAGAGGGATAACTGGACCCCCACTAAGTATTCTTTCCTCTGTAGTGAACACTTCACCAAAGACAGCTTCTCCAAAAGGCTGGAGGATCAGCATCGCCTGCTCAAGCCCACGGCGGTGCCCTCCATCTTCCACCTGCCCGAGAAGAAGAGGGGCACCGGAGGTCATGGCCGCACGAGGAGAAAGGTCACCAGAAAGTCCTCAGGGGGCCTGAGGGGACACGCGAGTGGGGTAGACGGGAAAGGAGCTACAGGTTCATCGTCGTCCTCAGGGGAAAACCCAATGGCCAAGCCAGGGTCCCGAAAGGCAAAGCAAGTTGCACTGCAGGGTGAGACTGCCCCCAGGGCCTCCCAGGATGCCGCCAGTCAGGAGCGCACGCGGCAGGCCCCGGAAGGAGCTCCAGGCGATGGTCTGGCCAGCGCGGCGGCGGCGGCGGCGGGCAGTCAGGGAGAGGCAGACACGTCTGCCATGGAGGCCAGTGGTGAGAGCACCGCCCCCGCCCCTGATGGCGGTCTGGTGGATAAGAGCGGCATTTCCGTGGATGACTTTACCCCGCCAGGGTCTGGGGCCTGCAAGTTTATTGGCTCACTGCATTCTTACAGTTTCTCCTCCAAGCACACTCGAGAGAGGGCGTCTGTGCCCCGAGAGCCTGTTGACCGAAAGAGGCTGAAGAGAGACGTGGAGCCTGGCTGCAGCGGGAGCAGCTTGGGGCCCGACAAGGGCTTGGCCCAGAGCCCCCCGAGCTCATCACTCACCGCGACACCTCAGAAGCCCTCCCAGAGCCCCTCTGCCCCCCCGACAGACGTCACCCCGAAGCCAGCAGCGGAGGCTGTCCAGAGCGAGCACAGCGACGCCAGCCCCATGTCCATCAACGAGGTCATCCTGTCAGCATCAGGCGCCTGCAAGCTCATCGACTCGCTGCACTCCTACTGCTTCTCTTCCCGACAGAACAAGAGCCAGGTGTGCTGCCTGCGGGAGCAGGTGGAGAAGAAGAACGGCGAGCTGAAGAGCTTGCGCCAGAGGGTTAGCCGCTCCGACAGCCAGGTGCGCAAGCTGCAGGAGAAGCTGGACGAGCTGCGGAGAGTGAGCTTCCCCTACCTGAGCAGCCTGCTGCCCTTCAGCCGCGGTTAGTACCAGAGCCTCGCGCGCCCACACGTGGGGACGGGTTGCGGGCTGCATGGCCCATGGTTCCCGAGCACTCCTGCGTGTTGCAAGCGCCCGGCTGCCTCAGGAGGAGGCTCCGCTGGTCACTGTACTTGGTAGAGGGGGAGCCCCCGTTGCAAGATTCCTTCGCTCCGGGGCACTTGAGGGGCATCTGGAGCCGTGAGGGTTCAGCCCGTGAGAGGGGAGGCATTCCGTGGCCGCCGGGAGAGCCCCTCGCTGCGCCGTGTCCCGCGGGGACCGGCAAGGCTGCTTCCACTCCATGCCTCATGCTCACCCCATCGCCAGCCCCGTCAGTGTCCCATTGCAGAATGTAGACACAGCCAGCTGTCAGAAGAGTGGTGGGAGGGTTTGAAAATCATGGGGAGTTTCTTTCTATTTGTATTTTAGTGAATATACACGAAGTTACGTCATTTTGAACATTAATAATTTCCTTAAAATTTTAAGTGTCTCTTATAGTAGAATATATTCGTTCTAGAACTTAAAGTACTACAGGGATATATGGGTGAAGAAGTGGTGAGAGTCGCCATTTCTCACCTCCCACCTTTTGGTCTTTTTTAAAGTTTCCTATGTGACTTATTTTCTGTGCTTTTCCATACATGTCATTGTACTGATACTGATGGGTTGGGTACATATCTAACCAACCCATTGTATGTTTATTGGCTCTGTTTCAGCTCTTCTTCTTACTACTTAGTGCTTGTAAAAATTGGTTTTAAGATATTCTTTGCATTCTGAGTATAGTATCTTTTACCTGCTGTGTGTCCATGAAGGATGTTTTCCGGCTTATGTTCACTTCATCTGGATCACTATTTGTCTTCCCCAACCTAATGAACACTCCGGGGGCGGGGGTGGGAGGCTGTCAGTGTGACAGGATGTTCAGGACCTCCTGGACCCCTGGGCAACCACCCTTAACACAACCAAAAACAAAAGCGAAAAAAGAGACCCATCCTGTGCTTTTCCGTAATGCACACTGGGGGAAGGACCCCTGCAGTGGAGGACCCCTGAGGTACTGGTCTGCTAGCATTTTAAAGCTGTTTTTATAGTTTCTCATAGCGGATACTACTTTGGTACCTTCCTCTGTTCTTCTAGGTCAGACTTCCCCAGGTCTGACGCGGTCACAGGACTTTCCAAACAGCTAACCCTTCGCTCCATCAAGCAAGGCCGCATTGCTGTTTCCACTTCATTAATCCTCGCTTCTTTCTACTTTCTGGTTTAACTCTCTTGTTCTGGCCCCTGGAGGGACGCGTTTAGCTTCTGTGTGTGCAGCTTGTGTTTCCTGATACCTGCCATCCAAGGTGTTTCGCTGCTTCCATCCCACTGGTCCCCGCGAGGATTTGTCTCATGCTGCTCTCATTGCTTTTTGTTTCTGAATAGTCGGTTCAGTCCTTACTCCCTTTTTTAACTGAGTGATTTAGAAGGGCTTGGAAGTTTTTCAAGTGGATGGATGGGTTGTGGAAAGGGAGCTAATTTTTGTAGGGTTTTCTTTTTTCCGACAGGTTCAAATATTCTATTTAAAATCGTATTCTTTTTTAAGTTTCAGCATAATTAGCATGCGGTGTTGTATTAGTTTCAGGTGTACAATAGAGTGATTCAACAACCGGAGACTAGACTCCGAGCTCATCAAGATAAGTGTGTTCTAATCCCCTCACCTGTTTCACCTGTGGCCCCCTCCCTTTTTTGTGATTACTTGTAAACTTTATTGCTTTAAGGCCCAGTGATTTGGTCACATAAAGGTAGCTGCTTTGGGGGCTCACTCTTGGGATTTTGTGCTGGTTGAGACTCAGATTGTTTTTGTGACTGTTCATTGTGGTTTGAGTAGAAATGTATCAGCCCCAGTAGTTGGTCATGTTGTTTTCTGTGCCTCTGAGCCTGGGTCCAGCTTGCACGTGCACAGATGTGTGCCGTGACTTCCTGAGTCCCTTGGTCCCTGCCAGAGAGCATGGAGTCTGCTGGCCAGCTCCCTGCCCTGCAATAGATGCCCAGGTGTTCGTGACCGTTATTAGCATGGAGCACCCCTTTTTTGTCCCCAATGAAGTGTTACTTCTTTATGTCCTTATTTTCCGAACTCCTTTATGGCCCTTTATTTGTTAGCTGTATTTTAACTTGGTCTGCGGGTCTGTGTTTTTTATAGAGCCTTTGAATCCATTTACCTGGGATTATTGATTATTTGGAATCTGTGCCTATGGTTTTACTTTTTGTCTCCTTTTCTGCTCTTCTAGTGGGTGTCTTGTCAGGTTTTACTAAGGATCACTGAGGCTCATCTCCGTAACCATTGGAGCTGACCCTGACCAGCTGCTGTGCTCCCTTCCCCCACCTCCTCCCCTGCACTCTGCTGGCTGGGACTGTGTGTGATCTTGGTTCCCCAGTCCCAGCTTCCCCATATCAGCTGGAATGAGACCTAAGGACCCATCTGATTGTTACTTAGCTCATCACCATTTATTGTATCCAAATGTTTCTTCTTCTCGGGGAGTATCTAATGGTATTTTTGGAACTCCTAGCACAGTAAAACTTTGAGAGGATTGAGTTTGAGATGCTCCTTAGTTGCTGATGCCCCAGGCCCGCACCTGTCCTTTTAAAGTTTCGTTGTGTTTGCGGTGTCAGGATGAGGTTGGGCATTTAAAGCCATGGGACAGAATGAGGTTTTCTGGAGAAGCTATAGCTGGAGACGGGGCCAGAGCCCAGCTTAGGAGCAGGACATATTTGTGGAGGGGTGGCGGGAGAGGGCTTAGGAGGAGAGAGTGAAAGAGGGAATGTGGGGTCATGGCAGCCTGGAGAGGAGATGAGGGCTGCTCAGCGGGGTTGGATCCAGCCCTGATCAGAATGGAGAAAAGACGGCTGGCCTCAACCACATGGGGTCACTGGTGATCACTTTCTAGTTGGAGCAGTGGGAATCCTGCCCGGTCCAGGGCTGGTGAAGGCAGGGCAGGGGTGAGGCACTTTGGTGAAGAGGTTTAGCCAGGAAGGATTGGATCCTGTACAGTAACCGAAGGGGAACAAGAGGAACGTGCCTCCAGGGGCAAGTTTTATCTGCGAGGTGGAGACGAGCAAGCAGCTGTGCTTGGTGGGTAGGATGGAGAGGTAGAGTCCTGAAAGCCAAAAGGAGTGTGCTGGGGCCCCCAAAGTTGCCTGGGGAGGGGGTTGGTGGACTGGGTGTACCTGCACCTCTGCCCCAATGCTCCCTGGAGGGTGGGGCTGGTCGCTGGGGGTGGGGGTACAAGATGCAAGAGGTGTTGGGGAGTGGCAGTGTGAGGGGTGAGGAGGGCGAGCTGCTTCCTGGGCATGGCCTCTGGGGGCTGTCTGGACTCCTGACCCAAAGTGTCTTCTGTCTTAGTGGTGCCCAGTGCTATCATGAATTTGTGGTCAGTGAAGGAAACTTTTTAGGGATTTTATGTCAAAGGAGCCGTCCACGTGTTTATTCAGCCCTTTATTTGTAGCTGATCCTTTGTCTTTGGACAGATTCTGTGCAACAGGGCAGCTTGGCTGGGGCCTGCAGGTTCTAGGTAGAGAGGTTTGCCCTCCAGAAAGCTGGTGCTGACTGGCCTTCTTCTCACAGGGTGTTGCAGGGAGGTGTCCACCCCTCCTGCCTCGGTTTCTGTCCAAGCTGCTGCCTGACCACCTGTGCTGGCCTACCTGGTAGCCCAGAGGTTCACTTCCTGCACGTTGGGAGCCAACCCTGATACGTGGCTGTGACTGAAGTCCTTCGTGCAGGTCAAAGTGCACTGTCTTGTGCTTGGACTGTGATACAAGGGGAACTTCAGTACCCTCACAGATCTACCGTCGCCCTAAAAATTCCTGTGCTCCCTTCTAAGCCCTGGCACCACTGGTCTTTCTAGTGTTTCTGTTGTTTTGCCTTTTCCAGAATGTCCTATAGGTGGAATACGTGGCCTGTATGGACCCTGTGGGGTGGACAGACAGCTTTTTCAGATTGTCTGCTTCCACTTGAGCAATGTGTGTATATTTAAGTTTCCTGTTTTTTTGTGCCTCGATGGCTCTTTGTTTAACCCTTTTTTTTTTTTTACTTTGAATTAAAATATACAGAATATAAAGAATTTACCATCGTAAATTACCATTTTTCAGTGTCGAGCTCCGAGGTATTAAGTACATATAGATGGTTGTGCAGCTGTCGCCACTGTCCATCCTGTAACTGCGGTCAGTCTGAAACTTGATACCTGTAAAGCGGTGACTGTCCTCTCCCTTCCCTGCAGCCCTCGGCGTCACCATTCTGCTTTCGTTGCTTGATCCTGACGACTCTGAGTGGTGACTCTGAGTGGCTCGTGTAAGAGGAACCATCCTTGTATTTGTCCTTTTGTCACTGGCTTATTGCGCTTAGCATAATGTCCTTACATTGTGGCGTGTTGTAGAATCTGCTTCCTTTTTAAGGCTCAATCTGCGTATTCCTTCAAGTGAACAGACCACATCATGCTCATCCACTCATCTCGCGCCAGATGTGGGCTGCCTCTGCATCTTCGCCATCATGAGCAGTGCTGCTGTGAGCAGACCTCTTCCAGACCTTACTGTCTGTGGTTCTGAGTAAGTACCCAGAAGTGGACTTGCCGGATCCTGTGGTGATTCTGTTTAATTCCTTTGAGAACCCCGTGCTATTTTCCATGCCGACTGCACCGTCTTAACGTTCCCCCAGCAGAGCACAGGCTCCATCTGCGTCCTCACTGACACTAGCTGTTTTCTGTCCGCTTGATCCCAGCCATTCTTGCGGGTGTGACACACTGTCTCACTGCAGTTCTGGTGAGCGTGTCCCTAATTATTGGTGATGGTGAACATCTTCTCATGCATTATTGGCCATTTGTGTGTCGTTGGAGAAAAGTCTCAATTGTCCATTTATGAGTTGGGTTCTTCCTGTACCCGTTGCTGAGTTTTAGGACTTCTCTCTCTGCGGCAAACATCAATCTCTGATCAGAAATAGGATTTGTAAATATCTCTCCCGTTCTCTGGGGTACCCTTTTATTCTGTGGGTAGTACCTTTTGATGTACAAATTTTTAAAATTTTCATGAAGTCGAATTTGTCTGTTTTTTTCTTGTATTCCCTGTGCCCTTAGTGTGGTGCCTGAGGAATCATTGCTAAGTCTGTGGCTGTGAAGTTTTTGTGCTGTTTTCTTGTAAGAGCTTTATTGTTCTAGGTCTTAGTGAAGTTCTTGATCTGTTTTGAGTAAATGTTTATACATGGTGTTACATAGGATCCCTAGTTATCCCAGCACCATGTGTTGAAAACGTCGTCCTTTCTCTGTTGAATGGTCATGGCTCCGTTGTCAAAAATCAGTTGACCATACATATTCAAGGGTTTATTTCCAGTTCTCTGTATTCTGTTCCATTGTTTCGTATGTCTGTCTTTATGCTGACACCACACTTTTTACTACCGTAGCTTTTGTAGTGAGCTGTGAAATCCAGAAGTAGGAATGTTCTAGTTTTGTTCTTCTTCGGGAACATTTTAGCTGTTCTGGGGCCCTTTAGGTTCCTTGTGAATCTTACAATGGATTTTTCTATTTCTACAAACAACGTTATTGGGATTTTGATAGAGATTGCATCGAATCCATACATTGCTTTGCTTAGTAGCAACCCTTGAACAATGTCAAGTTTCTATAAACCTAGAATGTGTTTCCACTTATTTATATTAATGTCGGTGTCTAGTTGTTCCAGCACTATTTGTTGAGAAGACTTTTTCTCCATCACGTTGCCTTCGCTCCCTGGTCAAAAATCAGGTGCATGAATTAGTGTGGCTCTCCTTCTGGCTCTCCATTGTGCTGATCTCTGTAGCTCCTGTTTCGTCAGTATCATGCTGTCTTGGTTAGTGTAGCTTGTAGCTTTTGGTAAGTCTTGAAATATACGGGATTGTGAATTTTCCAACTTTATTCTTTTTCATGAGTGTTGTGTTGGCTGTCCTGGGTCTTCTGGCTCTCCATATAAACTTGGGAATCAGCTGGTTGATTTCCAGGAAATGGCCTGCTGGGATTTTGAAGTTGGGATTGTGTTGACTCTATAAACCAACGAGGGAAGAACTGACATCTTAACAGCGTTGAGCCTTTGGTGCATCAACGTGGACTACACGTCCATTTATTTTGATCTTTTATTTCATCAGAGTTTCATATTCCAGTTGTTTCTTGCAGGTGTGTGAGAGAACAACTATATGTTAACCTTGTATTCTGCAGCCTTGCTGCCATTGCTCATTAATTCCAGGAGCTTTTTCTTCTACGTTGATAGTCATGTCATCTGGATACAAAGATGGTTTTATTTTTTCTGTTCCAACCTGTAACCTTTTATTTCCTTTTTTATTATATCAAGTAGGATTTTTTCAGCACATTGTGGACTATGAGTGGTGCTGATCTTAGCAGGAGAGCTTTTGAGTTTCTCACCATTGAGTATGATGTTAGCTGTAAGGCTTTATTGATGTTATTCTTTATTAGGAAGTTCCCTTTTATTCCTAGTTTATCAAGAGTTTTTATCAAGAATGGGTACTGGATTTTGTCGAACAGTCTGTCTGCATCTACTTATGTAATTATGTGGTTTACCTTCTAGCCTTTTGGTGTGAAGAGTTACATTAATGGGTTATAGAGTGCTGAACCAGCTTCGCACACCTGGAATAAACCCCGCAGTCATGGTTTATAATTCACTTTCTTACATTTTTGGACTCAATTTGCTGAATGCTTGTTAAGGATTTTTGCATCTGTGTTCATAAGAGATATTTGTAGTTTCCTTTCCTATAATGTCTTTGTCTGGTTTTGGTGTTACAATACTGTGCATCTCATAGAATGAGTTAGGAAATATTCCCTCTGCTTCTACCTTCTACAAGAGATTGTAGAGAATTGTAGAACTTCTTCCTTAATTCTTTGGTATAGTTTATTGATAAACCCATCTAGACCTGGTGCTTTTTGTTTTGGAAGATTATTTATTTAATTTCTTTGAGGGATATAGGCCAATTCAGATTATTAGTTCTATGTGAGTTTTGGTAGTATATATCTTTCAAGGAATTGGTCCATTTCACCTAAGTTATCAAATATGTGGGCATAGAGTTGTTCGTATTCCCCTCTGACTGACCCTCTAATGTCCACAAGATTTGTAGTGATGGCCCTTTTTTATTTATAGTATTGGTATTTTCTGTCCTGTTTCTCTGTTCTTAGTTAACAGGGCTTGACGTTTATCAATGTTACTGATCTTTTAAAAAAAATCTTTGTTCACTTTACTGTTTGTCTTTGTTTTCAGTTTTATTGGTTCCTATTCTAATTTTTTTTTTTTTCTGCTTGCTTTCAACTTAATTGCTCTTCTCTTCCCACTTTCCTAAGGTGGAAACTTAGATTGTTTATTTTAGATATTTTTTCTAATATACTCATTCAGTGCTGTAAATTTTCCTCTAAACATTGCTTTTACTACACCCCACAAAATTTGATAAGGTATATTTTTAATTCTATTTAGTTCAAATAATTTTTTATTTCTCAACCCACCTATTATTTAGAAGTATCTCATTTAATCTACAAATGTTTGGGGATTTTTTTACTACCTTGCTGTTACTTTCTTCCAATTTAATTCTTTTGTGGTCCCAGATAGACTTTGCTTGGTTTCTAATCTGTTAAATTTGTGAAGATATGTTTTATGGTTTTGGTGAATGTTCCATGTCAGCTTGAGAAGAACATGTGTCTACTGTTGGATGAAGTAGTTGTTAGGATTCTCCAGACAAACAGAACCAGTAGGATGGAGGATGTAGATGTAGATAGATAGATATGTTTATGTAGGTATCTGTGTCTCTCTCTATACACACACATAGAGGATAGGAGATTTACTATAGGAACTGGCCCCATGATTATGAATGGCAGGGTGGGAACTGCCAGAAAAGCTGGGGGCATAATTTAGTCCCTCTTGTAAGGCCTGAGCATTGTCGGGGGGAGTGGATGGGGTATAAGTCCCTATCTGAGTCTGACTGAGTCTGAAGATGGGAGCGCTGATGTCCTAGGACTGAGAAGAACCCCGGCTCAACCAGAGAGCAAATTCACCCTTCCTCTGCCCTTTTGTTCTATTCCAGCCTTCGGTGCCCACCCACATAGGGGAGGGCCTTTTCTCTAATCCATTCACCAATTCACATGCTTCTGGAAACTCCCTCACAGATGCACCCAGGAGTAATGTTTTACCAGCTCTGAGTGCATCTCTTAGCCCCTTCAAACGGACACAGAAATTACCTATCACAACAGCTCATAGACCGGTGATGGATGATACGGTTGAGTTCAAGTCCTTCCTGATTTTCTGCTGCTGGATCTGCCAGTTCCTGACAGAGGAGTGTTGAAGTTTCCAGCCCTACAGTGGATTTGTCTGTTCTTGTTACAGTTCTGTCAGTCTTTGTCTCTCATATGCAGGCATCACGGATCCTCGTCTTCTTGGAGCATTAACACCTTGGTTATTAATTACATTACGATCCTTGTTACTACTGATAATCTTTGTCTCAATGTTTGCTTTGTCTGAAGTTAATACAGCTCGTCTAGCTCTCTCTTGATTTGTGCTAGTATGACATATTTCTCTGTCTCTGTGCTTTTGATCTATGTCTTTATATTTGAAGTGTATTTCTTCTAGATGATATATAGTTGGTCTTTTTCTTCAGTCTACTCTGACAGTCTCCATCTTTTCACTGGTGTACTTGGACCACTCACATTAAAGTGGTTCCTGCTTCAGCTTGGACTAGTACCTATCCTGTCCATAACAACTTCCTGTTGCCTTCTTCTGTGTCTCTGCCCTCCTTCTCTGCTTTCTCTGGTTTTGACTGAGCGTTGCACGTGATGTCCCCCTTCCTTAGCAGGTAGGTTTTACTTCTTGCGGGAACTTTGTTCATGGGTACCGTGGAGTCATTTGCAGCTTCTCCAGGTCCACGCCAGTTTCTCCCTCTCATCCCTTGTAAAATTGATGTCATTCATTTGCTTTGTCCATGTGCTGTAATCACACTATCATTAATCTGAACAAACATTTATCTGCTGGGTCAGTTAAGAGTAAGAGGGGGGCACCTGCCAGGTGCAGCTGGTTGGGTGTCGCGACTCAGTTTCAGCTCAGGTCGTGGTTTCAGGGTCCTAGGATCGAGGCCTGCCTTGGGTTCCACTTGGGGCAAAGTCTGCTTCAGACCCTGTTCCCCTGCTCCCGCCCCTGCTCTCCCCTCCCAAATAAATAAATAAATCCTTTTTAAAAAGAAGAAGAAAGAGGAAGAATTTTATTTCACTTTCACATATTCCTCCTCCAGCACTCTCCCCTGTCTGCAGATTCAGGTTTCTGTCCTACGTCCTCCTCCCTGAAGAACCTCTCATAATTCTTACAGGGCATGTAATTCCCTCTGTTTTTGTTTTAAAAAGTCTTCAGTTCTTTACTTTTGAAGGGCAGTTTATTTTCTTCTCTCTTTTTAATTTTTGTTCTTAGAATCTTTTAAAAAAATTTGTTAAATTATTTATTTATTTGACAGAGAGGCAGGCAGAGAGAGAGAGAAGCGGATTCCCTCCTGAACAGAGAGCCCGAAGCGGGGCTCGATCCCAGGACCCTGGGACCATAACCTGAGCCGAAGGCAGTGGCTTAACCCACTGAGCCACCCAGGCGCCCCTTGTTTTTAATTTAAAGTTCCTTTTTAATTCCACTCAGTTAGCCTATGTGTTTGAAGGGCTGTCTCACTGGATATAGAATTCTACTCCTATTTGCTTACATGACCCACCCACTGTGATTCTTACCCATTTTGTTCTATGGGTGAGAATTGTTTCCTCTGGCTTCTTTCAAGACTCTCCATCTTTGGTTTTGGACAGTTTGAATATGAAAGGTTAGACATGACCCAACTGCCAAACAGGCCAACCTGATACCTCAAGGGAAAGGCCTATTTAGCTTTTTTTTTTTTTGGTAGGTGTAGGTTTTTGGTATTTATTGTGCTTGGTGTTGTCTGGGCTTCCTGAATCTGTGGTTTGCTGTCTGACATTAATTCTGAAAACTTCTTGCTGTTACTTCACACATCTACTTTATTTCTGTTGTGTCCATTCCCTATACATATCCCTTTTGTAATTGTCCCCCAGTCCTCCCATATTCTGTGTGTGCTGCTCCTGGCATCTCAGTGGGGGAGTTTCTGCTGAATATCCTCAGGTTCACCGGCTCTGTCTTTGACCTCATGCACCCCAGGCTTCACTTCTGTTGCTGCAGCTCTGGGTGTGCAGCCTTTCCTTTGGCTTCTTCCTTGGCGTCCTCTCCTCCTACCAAGCCCCTCTGTTCACGTGTGTTGTGTGCTTTTTCCATTAGAACCCTTAGATGAATCAGTTTAAGTTCCAGGTCTGAGGATTTTAGAACCACTGCCTCATCTGTGTCAAGGTTCTGATGTTGTCTGTTCGGGTTGCGTTTTTTCCTTGCCTTTTAGCATGGCTTGTAGTTTTTTTGAAAGGTGGACGTGGTGTAACAGGTAATAGAAGCTGAGCTAAACAGGCCTTTCGCTTGCGGTATCAGGTTGGCCTGCCTGGCAGTTGGGTCGTGTCTAACCTCTAATGCAATCGAAGTGGCTTCAGATTTCTCTTAAGCCTTTACTGCTTGTCTCAGGACTCCTTCCCAGCAAGCACACCTGGAGCTTTTTCTGCTCTGATCTTCTTTTACCTTCGGGAGCCCTGAGGAGTGGTGTGGGGGAAGGGGACGCTCTGCAGTATCAGCGTTGAGGTTCATCCTTGTGTGGCCTGTGTTTCTGGGCTGTGACCTTCACAAGTCTTCGGGGAGTGAGAAGGGAAGGCTGGAGGGGCTAGTGGGGAAAGTCCTGCCCCCAGTTGAAGTAAATAAAGGTCAGGTAAGATCATCTTCCATGCGGAACCTCCTTTCCTCTTGGAGAATGCTCTGACTTTAGTTCAGAACTGTTCCTTCCCCTCCCACTGCAGAGACAAGGGATTTTCTTCTTGGTTTTTTTTCTTTTTTTAAGATTTTATTTATTTATTGACAGAGACACAGCGAGAGAGGGAACACAGGCAGGGGGAGTGGGCAGAGGGAGAAGGAGGGTTCCCGCTGAGCAGGGAGACCAATGCAGGGCTCAATCCCAGGACCCTGGGATCATGACCCAAGCCAAAGGCAAATGGTTAACGACTGAGCCACCCAGTGCCCCTTTTTCTTGCCTTCTCATGGTGAGAACTGGTTAGGTTCCTGGAAGTCAGACCCCTGGAAGCGGGGGGCCTCCAGGAAAGTATCTGTCATGCTTGTCTACCTGTGCTCAGCTCCAGCCTCCTGCCCGGTTGCCATCTGTGGTCTCTATCAGCTTGCATCCGCTCCCGGGGAGCACGTCCTCCAAGTTCTGGGAGACCTGGGACTCATTTCTCTAATAGGTCCAAGCAAAGTCACTGATTTTCAGTTTGTTCTTTGTTTTTCCTTTTGTAAGGACAGGAGTTATGGCTTCTAAGCTCTTTACAGTTCAGAGTTAAACCTTGAAGCCCCTGCCCCTGTTATAAATCTGGTTATTATTAATGTGTAGGAAAGCTGCCAATTTTAATAACTAATCATTCTATCAGAATCACTTTCTAATAGTTTTTCAGTGGAGACCTTTGAGTTAAGTAGGTAATCAGCCATAATTTTTGCAAATTAAAATTATTGGGTCTCCTTTTCTGTCTTTTGTGTTTTATAGAAACATGGTCTACTTCCAGTAATTTCTTTTTTTCTCTGTGTGCACACACTCCTCCCATTTCATGGAAAATAAAGTGAGGGTCTTGCTCTCATTTCAGAACAGCTTCCCCCGGTGTGCCAGGCAAGTGGGAAATAAACAGGTCACCCATGCAAGGACAGTGTCTGCTTGGCCTGGGCTCTCTCTGTGTTGTGTCGGAAACTGTTGTCACTAACACAGCGATGTGACAGTGGGAGGTGCCCGGAAGCAGTCTGTCCCAGTGAATGTGTTTGCTCCCTTCCTGTCGTTGGGGTCTTGGACCTGCCTGCTGGCACCTTTGCCAGGAGACAGAGAGGTCTCCAAGCATTCGCTCTTAAAGCCAAGATAAGTGGGCCAACAGCCCCCTGGGAGACAGACAGAGGGGACACGTCAGGAGTTTCCAGAGGGACTGTTCCAGAAACAGCTTTTGCTACGTGCCTGGTTCTGCCTGCTTCCCCATGACACAGATCAGCTTCCTTTGTGTTCCCCAGGGGAAGCAGCAGAGAGCGGAAGACCTGCTCCTCACTCCCTGCCTGTCCCACCATGGTCTGATCTGACTTGATCTGCTCCCACATCCCAGGCTCAGTTCCCTCCAGGTCTCTGGTCTCCCATGGGTTTCTGAGGAGCCATGTCCTAAGGTGGAACTACAGTTCCCAGAATGCCGTCTTCAGTTTGGCATTCACTTCCTGCCAAGCTGCTAACAGCCAGGTGCAGACGTTTTCCGTCAATTGGCAGAAAACAACCTTGAAGAACCTTGACCGTGTCTGGAGTTCAGAAAACTCACCATCACTGATGGGTAAGCCTGCTTTCGCTGTCTTAGGCCAAAAAGTGAAAATTTAATTTTCTTGGAAAATTTAAATTCTTGTTTTTGCATTTTGGTTGAGATGTTAATAAAAGCAAAAAGCAGTAAGAAAAAAATGCATATAAAAGTGTCTGGTTTACTTGAAGAGGTTAAAAGTGGCAAATAGGCTTAAATCCCTTATTTTTTATGTTTTTTATTTGTTTTACTTTTATTTTTCTAGTGAAGTATGATTTACGTGGAGAAAAATACACAAGTCCTAAGGATTTAGTTGGATGAATTTTGAGATACACTGTAGGCTCTTGGAAGCGGACATGTGGGTCTCAGAATTACTTGTCGGTTCTCCCCTGCAAGGCTTCACTGAACACAGGAAAGATGGTGGCAGGCAGCTCAGTGGGCGGTGGTGCAGGTGCAGGGACTGCAGGGGGGTGGGGGGGCGGAGCCAACCCCGAAGAGCAACCTGGCTCAGCCCATTGCTGGCCGGTGTGGGAGCCACTGGGGAAGGCATGCGGGTTTACCACCGCCCCTTATTCAGGTGACCTTCCTTACAGTTAGAGCAAATGACACACAGCCAGGAGAGCTCACTTTGACATGATCCTCGGAGCCATCAGAGCTTGGATGCAGAGTCAGATGCCACGTCATGGTTTAATGGTGTTGGATGCTGGGCGTGTGTGCCGGTGGGGAAAGCCAGGCTGCCAGGGGAGTGTGTCCTGATGTGGATTTAATAGCATGCACCTGCAGCCCCACGCAGGTGCTTCCTTTTTCTGCTCAGAATGTGCTTCTGGCTTCAGAGAGTCACTTGAAGATTTTTTATTCTGCCACTTAGTGACTACTGCATCCCTTTGGTCATATGGCCACCACGCAGGGGCTCTGTGGGCTCAGACAGACAGACTCAGTGTGACACTGAGTCGTGCTCCCATGAGGCTTGGCCAGCCGCACCTATGCAGGTGCCACGTGACTGATGCACACCTTCCCGCCATTGTGGAGGCGATGGGATTAGTTTTGACAGACCTGGTTAGAGGCAGAAGTTAGGCCCTCAACCATCTCTCCCTCCTGCTCTTCTGGGGACACCCTCCCACTCCGTGTTCAGGTGCCATGGCCATGTGGAGTTCACCTCTCCAGGGGTTCTGACCAGTCCTGGGATGGCCTCTGCCCCTCTCCTATCCTCCTCCAGCCATGGCTGGACTTGACTCCATCTGAAACCCACCTGTCCCCCTACTCTCTCCTCATCCCGTTCCCTGACCCACATCACCTCCTGAGCCCCTCTTCCTGTGTTCTGGTTCTGGCAACTGTTCTCAGGGCTTCCAGCCTCTGTTCCCACCCCAGGCAGGCCGTCCCCCTATTCTACCTCACCCAGTTCCTCCCCTGCTGTCCTTGTGTCTCCTGCCTGAGCCCCCACAGCACAGCATCTGCACTGAGATGTGACCGGGGGATGTCATCACCCAGCAGAGTCAAACGGGCCTGACCCAGGCTAGTGGAGCACTGTGGGCAGCTCTCTTGTCCCGAGACCCTGTACCAGTGCCCCAGAGGTAGAGGCTGAGGAGGTAGAGGCTGCAGGCCAGGCTCTGTTTGTCTGCATTTGTTAGCCAGGTGGTGGTCCCCTGTTCCCTGTCCCTTCACAGGACCCTCCCTGGAACACCTTTTCCTGTCTTCTCTCTCTCGCTTACTAGTGGATTAGGGCCAAGGCAGAAGGGCCCGGGGTCCACCAAGGATCGCCTTCAGGGCCTGGGCCCTTAGAAGGGTGTCGGGATGGTGTCCGCACATCCAGGCCCTGGTGTGGGACTGCTGTGCTCTCGCTCCCTGCTGACCGGCTAACCCATGCCTCACGCCTCACACTGCAACCTGTTGTTGCTGCTCTAATTCAGTTACACCTTTAGACATTGAAATATTTAACCCCCAAATCAATATTTCTGGATTTTCTTAAAATAGCAGAAGATTTGCAACAGAAGGCCCTCCCCCTGTGGGCAGCAGTTGGCTGGCATGGACCAGAGGCCCTGGAAGGCTAGGCTGCTGTCACCTGACCACCCTTGGTCCTGTGTTGCAGTAACGTAGTAAACAGGTCCAGGCATTTCGGGCTTTGTTTTGTTTTGTTTTATTTTGTTTTGTTTTATGTTGGTTTTGCCTCTGAGTGTTTTCATTGCGGTACAATTTAAGTAAGTGAAACAGCCCTCAGGTATTCCCCTCGTGACTTCAGATGGGTGCAGACACCTGTGGGACCGCACCCCCACCCAGAATCCCCAGGATTCTCTTCTGCCCCGCTGAACCCCGATCCCCCTCCCATTGCTGCTGGCGCTCCTCATCCTTTTCTAGAATTTCACGCAGATGGAATCAGAATACGTGCATGTTTGTGTCTGGCTTCTCTTTTGTGGCATAACATTGTTGAGGGAAATCAGATAGTGTTTTAATTTCTAGCCTTACTGCATTCTAATTAGACAACATAGTAGGAACTCTGTTTCTGTTTCTGGAAACTTACAGATTTTCTCTGACCATTTCTAAGGCCCATTTTCATGAATATTCCAGAAGAACTTGAAAAGAAGGTGTACCCCCTAGTTTTCAGCTGCTGTGTGCTGTGTCCCTGACCAGATGTAGCTTTCTCGTTGTTGGAGGTGTGGAGGTCATCTGGACACGGAGCAGGCCGGACTCCCTTTCGCTGCTTTCTGTGAGCATCTGTGTGTGTCCCGTGGGTCCTGGACTGTGAGTGCTGCTGCGGCATCTGGCACGCTGGGCTCACCGACGGTGGGGTATTCATCCTGACAAAGCTGTTGTCCGGTTTAATGCATTTTGGCCTGAAGTTCATTATCCCTCCCAGTGAGATTGTGATGTTTACTCTCCCACTGCCCACCTTTGCCTGGCTCTGGAATGCCTTTCCGAATCACTCTTCTTTCTGCCTCACAGTGAGAATTGAGGGTCTTGCTTTGTGATCCAGTCTGAAAAGGTTTTTCATGTGTGACTTCTGGTGTGTTTGGTCTTCGTTCTGCCTTATGTTTTATATTGTGCCTGTGGTGTTGTGCTTTTAGAATAAAAACTTCCCACTTGATCTGTGCCTTGGTTTGCCCGCCTCAGTGACATTGCTGCTCAGTGGCAAACCATGGGCCTGCCCTACAGCCTCCTCCCTGTCTTCCCTGCTTCCAGCAGCTTCAGTGCCTGCATGGTCGGGCCGTTCACCACCTGTGACCACTACTTGTTCTCCTGTGGACCACATTCAGAACTTGCTGGGAATCACTTTGCCGACACTTCCCCATGGATAAGGCTGTCCAGCTGCAATGTCCTCAGAATTCACAGGAGCAGAGTTCCCTGAGTGTTAGTATTGAGACTGTACACTGTGGTGCCATCCAGCTCATACCCAGTTGAGAATTGTGCAATAGCAACACTGAAAAGGTAGAGGCGACCCTGGCTGGCTCAGTCAGAGGAGCGTGCAGCTCTTGATTTCAGAGTCGTGAGGTCAAGCCTCCTGTTGGACCTAGAGCTTGCTTTTAAAAATAAAAAGGTAAAGCAAAACAGATGAAGATAACTTTTATAATATATTCTGTGTAACTTGGGGCATCTGCCTGGCTCAGTTGGAGGACCATCTGACTCTTGATCTTGGGATCGTGAGTTCGAGTCCCATGGTTGGATGTAGGGTTACTGAAAAATAAATACATAAAAACTTTATTTTTTTTTTAAAGATTTTATTTATTTATTTGACAGAGAGAGATCACAAGCAGGCAGAGAGGCAGGCAGAGAGAGAGGAGGAAGCAGGCTCCCTGCTAAGCAGAGAGCCCGATGCGGGGCTGGATCCCAGGACCCTGAGATCATGACCTGAGCCGAAGGCAGCGGCTTAACCCACTGAGCCACCCAGGCGCCCCTACATAAAAACTTTAAAAATATTAGTATATTTTATTTAACCCAGTATTGTCTGAAATATTTTCAACGTGTAATTATCAATTCCTAAAAGTAAGATGTTTGAAGTCCTTCTTTCTTGCCTTGAGTTTTTGAAATCCAGCGTGTATCTTACCCCTAAACCACGTCTTGGTGGACCAGTGAGGTCTGATGTCAGCGTGTGGCTGTGAGGTCCTAGCCCGTTTGTCAGACAAAGTAGTGGCGACTCTAAACCCCTCTGTGTCTTATGAGTATGGCTCTGGAAGCTTCTGCAGGATGCCACTGTGCAGGGAGCCATGCTGTGCCATCGGCCTCTGTGGATGTGCTGCTCTCATGTCCCTGGTGCCCGGAGTCCACGGCGTGAGGCCTGATTGTGTGGCTCCTTTCCCTCAGCTCCTCCACATGGTAGTTCGCATCAGTGCCTCGTTCCTTCTTACGGCCGATCGTCCACATCCTGCAGCTGTGAGCAGCAGTCCTTGTGTGGGTGTGTGTCCTCTGGTAATGGGACGCCCTGCAGCAGGCCTAGTGCCAGTCCAGGCTCCGAGCTCAGACACTCGGCAGAGTGGCTGCTGTCCCAGCACAGGCCGCACATTGCGCATGCTCCCCGGCACGAGGGCCTTTTGACCTTCTCACATCATTTTGTTTTTTCCCCCGTCCTCTCTGTGGTGTGGTTCTGCCCGGAGTCCCACGCCGTCTCGCAGGCCCCTTCCAGCCTCCACATGCTGGAGCTCTGGGCGCTCTCTCCTGACTTCTGCAGCTCGGGCTTTCTGGCCGCTTCTTTCTGTAGTTCTTTCATTTTTAAATCAATATTGCTACATCTGTTTATTTTAAGACTTACTGATTTTAGAAAGGGTGCACAAACATGAGTTGGGGGAAGGACAGAGGCAGAGGGAGAGAAGCAGATGATCTGCGAGCACAGAGCCCAACACACCCCAACCCTGGAACCCTGAGATGACGATCGAGTGGAGATCAGGGGTCGGATGCTCTACCTACTGCCCCACATGGGCACCCGCCTTCCCTAGTTCCTCTCTCTTCAGGGCCCTTTCTCCCCAGGGGTGGTTGCTTCACTCCATGCTGAGACATGTGCTCATGGCCTCCCTGGGGCCCTGGCAGTGGCAGGTGGCACAGTGACCCTTGGCTTGCTCACCGCTCCCCCAGTGCTGGGTTCCAGGCCCCGGTCCTCTGTCAGGCCAACTCCCACGCTCTGCACAGTGTGACAGAGCCGCTGAGCACCCCTTGGCGAGCGACACATGACACCCTGTCGTGTCCACACAGACAGGGTCCCAGGGCCCCTACCCAGGCCACCTCCACCCACCACAGCCCTCACACGCATTCGGGAGGCTGCGACCTGTCTTCCTGGAAAGTTCAGGCTCAGGAGGGAGGTTTTTAATGGTCTGTTAATAGTTTTTTTGCTATTTTCTGGTAGAGATGATAATGCTCACTTCCCCAGTTGTGTTCCCACAGAGTGACCCAGAGAGACTTTGAGGGAAGATGAGAGCAAGACCCAGCTCTGTCTGTCTGTCTGCGGCTTTCCCTGTCTCTGTCTCTGTCTCATCCTCTGTGTGTGTCTCCCACGCACCCGATGGTGGAGGAGCTCTCCCTCCCTGAGTCGTCCAGAAGAGCGGATTCAATGAGGACAGGGCTCCTGCCCTCAGGGTCTTTCCAGTGGGGCCATGTCCAAGAGGAGGGGCTGCTTGTGGACCTGTGGTGGGAAGAGGCCGGCCTGCGGGCTGGGGAGCTGCCGGGGACGGGGTGCACCATCTAGGGCAGGACTAGGCTCCTTCCCACCACTGCCTTCCTTTGAGGGGGTCACCCCTGATGAGCCACCATGGGAGCCATGGGGCAGGGTGGTGGGAGTGGACACTGAGCAGGAACAGGAGCGCGGAGTCCCGCAGCTCGGACCCAGGAGAAGGGGCCCAGAGGGCTCTTTCCTAGAGCTGGAGGCCACTGCAGCCCCATCACAGGCTCTCCAGGCAGCAGGCTGGCCCCGGAGGAAGGGTACCACTCAGCAGCCCTGCCCAGGAAGGAGAGCACGGAAGGGAAGCAGACCGCCCTGCCTACCGTCCACTGATGAGGACCCAGGTGGTAGGACAGCCAGGCGGGCCAGTCCAGTGGCAAGCTCACAGGCAGGCTTTTCCTTTGTGCAACCCCAAGCACAACAAGTATACCCATCAGAGAGCAACTCAAAGGTCACGGCTGGTGGAAAAACAACCATTTCTGTTTGTTCTGCAAACCATGGGACGTGAGCTGTCAGAGCCGAGGGGGTGGCCATTAGGACCTCCAGCCCAAGCCACCAGCACACCTCCTCTAGCCTTCTCTGTTGTCTTGGCGATGAACCATTTGCTGTCCTGCCCCACATCCCACCTGTTAGCCCTGCAGACCAGACCCCAAATCTGGCACTTTCCAGGGCTTCCAGCGGTGACGTGGAGCCCAGACTACCTTCCTGCTCCCTGCACCTCCCGCTCTGAACTCTCCAGGGACCCCTAAGTTCATGGGACCCCTCCTCCTGTGACCTCCACACACATCTCAGGGAGCTGTCCTCGGCCCTCCCAGTTTAGGACTCAAAACGCCCAACAGCCGCATGTCCCTTTCTGCTTGTCACCTCAGGCACGTTCCATTTCAGCATCCTTATTTCCTGATGCACTGCTGTCTTTGCTCAGCAGGACACAGGTGCCCTGGGGGGCTGGGGGGGGGCGCACCTCTCTGCGGCTCTGTGGAGTCCTACAGCCCAGACCTTTGCTTCTGAAGCTTTTAGTGCTTATCTCCACCAGAGATTGTAACTAACTTAACTTTGTCTTGTCTAATTACAAGAGTTTGATGGCACAGATCTCAGCTCTTGCTGTCCTCACTTCCCAGCTATTCGCAGGCGATCAGAGGCAGGACTGGAGACGCTAGCTAGATGGGGAAGGGAGCGGGTTTTTGGCCACCCTCCCTGTCCTGGCGGCCCATGTTGCCCCCTGGGGCCCAGAAGCTGGAGGTGCAAACCTCCATTCTCACCAGTAGCCGTGTTGCCAGCCTCAGGTCCCATCGTCCTTTGGCTTGGTTTGACACTGCTCCACCCCCAGACCCACTTGTCTTTCCTGCGAAGAGTCGGAGGTGGCAAGATGACCTTTGCGAATTGTTTGCCTTTTTTCTCCCCCTCCTAACAGGTGGCTGGCGGCATATTCATGGTCACGCAGGATTTGCCGTGGTTGCAAGGGCACGGTTGCACACAGAGCTCAGTAGGGCACACTTACAGCCCACTGACTGCCTCTTCCTTCTGTCCTCAGAGCCTCCCACGATGAACCCTGTGGTGGAGCCACTGTCCTGGATGCTGGGTACCTGGCTGTCAGACCCGCCGGGAGCCGGGACCTTCCCGACGCTGCAGCCTTTCCAGTACCTGGAGGAGGTGTACATCTCCCACGTGGGCCAGCCTGTGCTGAACTTCTCGTAAGTGCAGGCCCGATCGCCCGCAAGAGCAGCTCCGGGCTGATAAGAGGTGTTAGGCGGGACGGTGCCAAAGGAACCTAGTTATATTTCAGAAAGGCCCCCCTGTTCCTGCCCTGAATCTGATCACATGGCTGGTGAAAATGGTACTTTCTGGGTGTCTCGTGTTTTTGAAGATGACCACAAAATCTCAGGCTTGTTCATGCAAACACGAAAGTAGGTGCCTGTGCTCAGTTAAATTCCTCATTCCATGCTTACTTAACTCCAATGGAAACCAGTCACCCCCATGTTACTGAAAATAAAAGGGCATGGCTTTCTTTTAAACCTCCCCCCTGCCCCCCCATCGCCCCAAGCAATTGGAGGTCCCAGAGAGGCCATTAGTGTGGTCGTTCTCAGAGCCTTACTACACAGCAAAGTGAAAGTCCTCGGCGGCCCTCCAGCCGCATCCTGACTCAGCTCCTGTTCTGCTACTTACCTGTGAATTGCTCACAAGAGGCAAAGCCCAGTATAAGGCTGGGATTTTACTGGGCATGTGGGGTGCTTGGGACCGAGAACCTTGAGGGGGCCCTGTGGGTACGGGCCACTTACCTTATAGGTCCCAAGGTCCCATCCCAGGGTCAGGGTCAGTCATGGTGGTGACTGGGACAGCACGGAGGGACAGCAGACACGAACAAGAGAGGGAGGCGCATGTGGTAGAGCTGCTCCTCGTCTGGTGAAAGGTCCTGGGGCGCCTGGCGGCTGGGGCCCACTCATCTCTCTTGGGCTGTGTCTTTTATGCATTTCTGTGTTTTCCACATGAACAAGAAACTACTTTTTTTTCTTTTTTTTAATGTCTTATTTATTTAAGTCCTCTCTCCATCCATCGTGGGGCTTAAACTCCCAACCCTGAGATCAAGACCTGAGTGGAGATTGAGAGTCGATCACTTAACCTACTGAGCCACCCAGGCACCCCAGCAAACTGCATTATTTTATATTTGGTGGGTGTGGGGGCTTTATAAAGTGCGAGAACTGTGTCCACAAAGTCTGGCTCTCTCTCTGGGGACATCTGATACCCAGGGCTTCACCTCACCTGCTGCCCACAGGTTCAACGCCTTCCACCCGGACACACGCAAACCAATGCACAGGGAGTGTGGCTTCATCCGCCTCAAGCCCGACACCAACAAGGTGGCCTTCGTCAGCGCCCAGAACACAGGTACCCCTCCCTCGGTGGCCGTCCCCGGCCTCCCCTGCCTATGCCCTGCGCCTGCCTGCAGAGGGGCAGCCAGTGGAGGAGGCGGCATCTGCCTCTGGCTCTCAGAGTGCCCTTTGGGGGTGTCCGTGCTCCTGGACACGCCTGTGGGGGCCATTCAAGTGCCTGTCAGGGTGGGAAGTGTCGGCCTTTGGATAGGCTCCACAGTGCTGTCAGGAGGTGCTGGTGAGAGGGGCTGCTTCCCTTTGCTCCTGAGCTGCTCTGGCACTGGCTCACAACGGCCTCTTTCAGCCTCCGCACGCAGGTGTGAACAAGAACCAGGAGGCTCACCGTGCAGCCAGAAGTTCTGTGTCTGCAAATCCATTCTGTCCCCAGTGGGAGCCCACCCTAAGAGATAGTTCACCAGGTTCATTAATTAGAAAGTATGTAAAAACATAGCGACTTGACCTTTACCTTGCTCCCTGGCTCTAGTGTGTCTCACTTCCTAGAGGCTGAATAGTCCAGACCAGCCCACCCTGGAGTGGGCCTGCCCAGGGCATTGGCGAGCTAGAAGTCAGGGGGCAGCCAGCAGCTGGAGATGGAGGAGGCTCCCTGGGCTGTGTGATGGGGCAGGGCTGGCATCAGGGCACCTCCCCATCCCCCCGACAGGGTGACCCTCCGTAGATCCTCTTCTCTGGCTGTAAGAGGACTTGCGAGTTTTTCCCCCTTGACACCTGGGAGGCTCCAGCTTCCACATTCAGAACTGCTGAAGCCCTGGTTTCAGGAGCGGGTGGTAGGAACAGTGGGCATAGCAAGCGTGATGGCTTCTGAGCTCTGATGGCCCCTGCAGGCATCGTGGAGGTGGAAGAGGGCGAGGTGAATGGGCAGGAGCTGTGCATCACGTCCCACTCCATTGCTAGGATCTCCTTCGCCAAGGAGCCCCATGTGGAGCAGGTGAGTCCGCCTCTGCAGCCTTCCCTCCTTCTGCCACACACTTCTCGTCCTCAGCAGGGTCTCAGATCACCCCTTGGCCTGGAGTCCACCTTTCCACTGGATCTCGGGGGCCTGTCTGCACTGTCACGTGTCACTCCCCACATGCCGAGGTTGGGGCGTGCCGTGGTAGGATCCTCGGGTCCCTGGCAGGTGGACCCTTAGGGGTTCTCAGGTTGGCTGTGGTTTTTCTGTCACAGACATCCTTTTATGTTTGGGCTGTGCACTTTGCCAGTTGAGTCCTTATCTGTTGGGGAGATTTCTCCCAGTTGAATTGCTGGATCGGAGGACAGGTACATTTTGAATTGCTTTTCTTGACAACTGTTCCCACCAGCGCTGCGGGAGCATTCCAACCTGCATTTGCAGACTCACTGATCTTTTAAATCTGACTCATAAAAGATGGTAGTTCATTTGTGTTGGAAATCGAACTTATGGGTACAAAGGAGCATTTCCTATGCTTGAGGGCCATCTGTTTCTGACTCCATGTGATTGATGTTCGAAATCATTGCCTGTGTTTTTATGGTCTGTCGTCTTCTTACTGGTTTATGGGAGCTTTCTTCATACTGTGGCTGTTTACAGGGCAAATGTTTCCCCATTGGGTGGCTTATGTGAGTTTGGTTTATGATGTGTTCCCCTCACAGATTGTAAGCTTTTCTGTTGTTCTCTCTGGTGGTCTTTTTCCTTTATGGGGTCTGGATTTGGGTTCTGGCCCTAGAAGGTATTTCTGCTCACATGATAAAATTGGTCTTCTGTTTTCCTGCACTCTTGTATCTTTCCCTTTTACTCTTAGACCCTAGTCCTTCCCGGACGGGTTTTTACATGATGCCATGTACAGATGGGTGACCAGCAGCCCCCAGATCTGAAAAGTCATACCTGTCTTAAGCCCATCCCCGTTAATAGGGGAGGAGGGTCTGTTCTTTCGTCTACTTCTTCACCAGCAGTAATTTAAAGTAATGTAATAACTTAGGTTACCGTAGCTCTAGGTCCTATCTTTCTATCTGGGGAAACTTTCTGATATTCTTTACTCTCCATTTTCTTGGTTAATTCTTCAGCAATCCCTCTTCTAGACGTCCTGTCCTGCAAGTTTGTTGGGTCCACACCATTTACACCAGGATCACATAAACACATGAATCACTTTGAGGATGAGGGAGTCCCAGTCAGTGGATGGCAGGTGGTGGCCTACTTTGGGGTCCTTCAGTAGGTATCAGGTTTATTTCTTTATAATTTAATTATGCAGGTCTCGGACATTTCATGCTGTGGGTAACATTGTAGTGCTTTCTAGTCTTCGTGGCCGCATCAGTGGCACGTGGCTTCCGTTCCATCTTCTGATTGTGTCAACAGAGAGGGGGTGCTCTGGCTTCCGTGCACCTCTGCTGAGTGTCACATCTGGTACCTGGTTCTCAGGCACAGCCTGGGCGGAGCACTCACCCCTCAAGGCACTGGCCTGAGGCTGCCTGCTGGCAGGCAGCCCTTGTCGGGTAAGCATGTCCTGTTTCTACTGTGGTAAGAATTCTATTCAGAAATGGGTTTTGAGTTTCATCAAAGGCTTTTGCAGCCTCTTTGGGGAGGATTCTGTGTTTTTTCCACTTGAAGCTATTGATGCAGTAAATTGTATTAATAACTTCTAAGTGTTGAGGCATGTTTGCTTTTGGAAGATAACTCCTCCTTGTCCTGATTTTGGTATCAGGTTATTCATAGAGTGAACTGGGAGCTTTTCAGCTATTTCTGTTCCCTGACAAGGAGGGAGCCCCATCCACATCGCCTGGTCCTCCTAAATGTCCTCAGGGAAGTATCTGGGCCCAATGTGCGGTGGGCTGCCCGTGCTCTCCTCCCTGCTTCACCATCCCCTGACCTCCCGGCACTTGCAGGGTCGAAGTTCCCAGGAGCAGCACTCTTTCACCAAGATACTCAGAGTTTGAGGAAGAAGTAACACTTACTGCTTTCTCTGTATCTGCCATTCTGTGTCCTCTTTATATTCCTGATCTTTTATATGTCTGTTTTCTCGTTTTCTGGCTCATACTTATCAGAAGTTACTTACTTTATCAGGGATTGGGGGGTAGATTTTATTTATTTTTGCTAGAGAACTAACTTTGGGCTTTGTTAATTAAACGCAAGAGTCTCTCTCTGTAAAAGGAGGGAGGAGGTGAGGTGAAGCCCATGAGGGCACAGTGAGGGGAGGAACCAAACCCCATGGGGTCAGTGACCTAGCTGACAAACAGCTGGCCGGGTGCACCTGGGTTGGCCTTCCTGCTGGATCAACATGGACAGAACCTGGAAGGGAGGGAGGCAGGGGCTGGAAGCATCTGTCTGTCCTCCCAGCAGCTGGTGATCAGAAGACCTGGCTTCTACAGAACCCCGTGTCCCTGCCTGTCTGTTTTTGAAGCCTTACATTACCCCATCTCTATTCCCCTGCTCTCGGTGCTTGGTCACTGAGGACCCTACACAGTCCACATGGCGGTGCCCTATGGCAGCCCCGAAACACAGCGGTTCCACGCCGCTCTTTGATACCGAGGATCAGAGAGGCCCCTGCCTTCCAGGAACAACGCCCATTAGTGCCCGCCACATCCCGAGGGGCTGAGACCTGCGGCTGAAGCTGCTCTCACAGCCAGCATCCCATCGTATCCTGCTTGCCCCCCTCTAGGGAGGCCCCGTCCAGGTCCTCTGACCAGCGTCCACAGTGTCTGTCCTTCCTGACACTCGTTCTTCGTGGAGTTGGATGTAAGCTTCACAGTTACTTGTGTGGCCAGTAACCCTTCCAGTTTGTATCTTTTCACTCCTTTGCTGCTTCTGCGAAGCAGAAGTTCTTAATTTTGTGGTTCCATTTCCTAGGCTCTCCTTTCTGAATTTGTTTTAGTGTTTCTTATTTAAGCAGGTTTCCCTGCAAACAGATACATATTTTTTCCTAGAAACATAACAGCTTGACCTAAAACCTCCCCTTTGGGTCATTAATTCACCCAGAACTGAGTTGTGTGGCAGAGTGGCCAGCTGCCCGGCCCCTGCTGGCAGAGCCTGCCCTTCCCCCACCCCCGTCCTAGGTGCCCTGCTTGTCCCCTTGACCCGGGCCGGTTCTCCACTAATTACCGTGGATTACTAGAATTTTTTTTTTTTACTTAAAAAAAATCATCTCTCTGAGGGTATGACTTACATAGAGTTAATGCGTGCAGCTCAGGTAGACAGCCTTGGAACGTGCCCCGTCAAGCTGAGAATGCCCGTCTCCCAGAGAGAGCCCCCCAACAGGGCTCCTAGCAGCCCCTGGCCACCTCCCCAAGCCAGGGTAGACCCTGTCACTACCGACTAGATTTGCATCTCCAGGACTCACTGCAAACAGAGCCATGTACTATTTACTCCCTTCATTCAGGGTAGCGTTGGTGAGACTTGTTCTTGCTCTTGCAGTCAGCGGTCATTTGGGTTCTCAGTTGCTGGGTAGTGTTCCCCACCGCAGACACAAGGTGGGGACAGGGTCCCAGTTGCATCTGTCTCCCTCTGTTGATGGACACTGACTGGCTTGTTTCCAGGTCTGGGCTGTTGGGAATCAAGCTGCTTTGAGCGTGTGTGTGGACATCTTGGTGTGGACGTGTGTTCTTGTGTCTCTCGACTGAGGACCTAGGACTGGGACTGCATGCAGTCACGTGGGGTGTGCCAGGCCTGGTCAGGTGTCCCTGCCACCCCGCCCCCTCTCCCCCCTCTGCCACGTTGGTCCTTGAGTGTCTGCTGTCCTGGTGGCTGCACAGGGGCGTTTCATGCAGTTAAACATGTCTCCCAGATGACTGATGATGTTGGCCCTCTTTCTGTGGTGCTTATTTGCCATGTATTTCTTATTTTCTGAAGCAAGCATTCAGATCCTGGGCTCTTCTTTCCAGCGGGTTGTTGGTCTTCCTACTGAGTTCTGAGAGTTATGTGTTCTGAAAACAAGTCCTTCATCAGGGGCATGTGCACCCAGCTTTTGACAAAATGTTTGACTTTTCATGTTCTCTTTTTTGTTGTTTTTTAAAGATTTTATTTATTTGAGAGAGAATGAGACATAGCACAAGAGCAAGCTTGGGGGAAGGGCAGAGGGAGAGGTAGAAGCAGGTTCCCCGCCAAGCAGGGAGTCCGACACAGGGCTCGATCCTAGGACCCCGAGATCACGAGCTGAGCCAAAGGCAGACCCTTAACCAGCTGAGCCACCGAGGCGCCCCTGACTTTTCACGTTCTGTTACTAGCTTTTTCTTATATACTCTGTGCGTTTTGTGCCCTGTCTTAAATTCTTTTGCCTAACCCAGGCCATAGAGATTTTTAATCCGCATTTTCTCCAAGAATTGGCACAGTTTTCCCTTTTGCTTTAAAATCTATAATTTTGGGATTTGTGTTTTTCTGTGGTATGAATTAGGGGTCAAGATTCTTCCATTTTTTCCCCCTGGATAGATATCCCATTGTTCCAACACCATTTGTTGAAAAGACTGCCCTCGTTCCTTCACCCGCAGTGAGGCGCACTCGCGTGGGTCCGTTTTGGACTCTCTTCCGCCCAGGCGATCTCTGGGTTTCCGTGTACACTGAGGCCCCGCAATCTGGAGTACTGTTGTTTTATAGTAATGTTTGAAATCAGATCATTTCGGTTGTCCAACTTTTTTTTAATTCTTTACAAAATTATTTTGGCTACCCAAAGACCCTTCACATTTTTTGTATGAGGTTTAGAATCCTCTTGTCAACTTGTAGAAGAATTTTTTAGGATTTCTTGAACTTCTAGGTGAATTTGGGAAGTACCATCTTCAGTGAAGTGACTCTCCTGATCCAGTACCATGTAAACCTCTCCGTTTATGTAGACTTCCCCACCCCACCTTGTGTTAGAGTTTTTAGTGTACAGTCTTATATGGATTTTGCAGAATTTATGCCTGGGTACTCTGGGGTTTGGGAATGCTATTATAAGTGATTTCTTCTTTTTCCCAATTACTTGTTGTTAGCATATAGAAATACATTTGACTGTTACACATTGATTTTGTATCATGTAACTTTCTTAAATTCACTTCTTTATTTTACTCATTTTTTTAATAGTTTTTTGGGGGTTTTCTACACATCCTGTCATCTGCTGTTACAGGGTCACTTTCCAGTCTCGATGCGATTTCTTTCTTTTGCGCTAGGACATGGGAAGGGCAACCTGCGTAATGTTCGGTACAGGCAGTGGGAATAGACACCAGGCCCCATTCTCTGTTCACAGGAAGCCGCTGTCTTTCACCACTGGCTGTGATGGTCGCTGTCGGGTTTCCACTGATGCCCTTTACTACCTTCTGTTTTCTTATATTTTTAGTTACAAATGGGTGTTGAGTTCCGACAGGTACTTCTGCTGTAACCATTGAGATGCTCTATTCTGTTCATGCGGTGAGTTATAAGAACGGGTTTCAGAGGTTGACCTGACCCCACATTCTTCAGATAAATCCTAATGACGGATAAACAATTTGTCATTTTTAGTTATTTAGTTATTGCTGGTTTTATGTTTTATTAAAATACACAAGTTGAAGGATTTTTGTATCATATTATTTCTTTTATTCTAATTATCTTGAGCTTAATCTCCTCTTTTTTGGTTTCTTAAATGGGAAAGTTAAGTCACTGATATTTAGCCCATTTTTAGTTTGTGATGCACCGCTTGAAACTGTGAATTTCCCATTGAGCCCTGCTTCAGCTACATCCCCCGGGAATGAGGGGTGTGCTCTTAGTACCTCCGAGCTCAAAATAATTTCCTTGGTGACTTTCTTATTTAAACTGGGTCATTTAGAAGTGTGTTACTTACTTTCCAAATATTTGAGGCTTTTCTGCATATTCGATTGCTAATAGTTTCTAATTCAATTCTGTAAAAGCTTAAAGAACATGCCCTCGGAGTTACTCTGTGCCACAGGTGCGGTACAACTTGGTGAATGCCTCACACGCACTCCAGATACATAAGCATTTGACAGCTGTTCAGTGTAGTGGACTTAGGTCAAGTTGATGGATAAGGTCATTCAGATTTCCTTTATACTGCTGGTTTGGTGAGGGAGGTCTGGTTCTGTCTGATAACTGAGCTATGCTCAAATCTCCCAACAGTGATCGAGGCTATCTTTGTTCCTTTCTTTGGGTCTGTTTTTGCTTCGTGACTCTGAAGCTCTGTCCTCAGGTGCATATATGGCAGTCTGTATGACATTTATGAAATGTTCCTCTTGGTAGCTTGTCGTGAGCACCTTGAAGTCTGATGACAGCAGAACCACACATGCTGTCCAGTGCTTGTTCATACAGCACATCTGTTTTCCTACCTTTTTACGTTCAACTTATTTATCTCTGTGTATTCAGAGTGTATCTCCCATGGTATTGCTTTTCTTGTCTAGTCAAAAAGCTCCATATTTTCATTGGAATGTTTAGTCCTCTTACATTTAATAAAAATATTACCAGTACGGTTGGTTGTAAGACACCCCCCGCCATTTGCTTTCTGTGTCTATGAACTGACTACTCTAAGAACCTCATCTTGGTGGAACCACACCACACACTGGTGATGGGCTTCTTTCACTCAGCTTAATATCCTCAGCGCTCATCCATGTTGTAGAATATGATGGAATTTCCCTACTTCATAAGGCTGGATGGTAGTCTATCACATGTGTATTAACGTTTTGCTCATTCATTCATCCGTCACTAGATGCCAGAGTTGCCACCATGTTTTATCTGCTGTGAATAATGCTGCCATTAATGTGGGTTACAGATATCTCTTCAAGACCCTGCTCTCAGCCCTTCTGAGCGTGTACCCAGAAGTGGACTTGTTGGATCATAGGTGACTCCATACTAATTTTTTGAGGCACCAGCATACCATTTCCCATAGCAGCTGACCCACTGTGCATTCCTGCCAGTGGTATATGGACCCCAGTCCCCCCACAGCCTCACCAGTGCGGCTTGTCCTCTGCTTGGGCCCAGAAGCCGGCATCTCCATTCTCTTGGAATCCCTTATCAGATATGTGATTCCCAGATCCTTTCTCTCATTTTGCAAGCTGCTTTTTCACTCTTCTTTTAATATCTTTTGATGCGTGGAAGTGTTTAATGTTCATGAATTACAATGTGTTTGAAATAGTTTTTGTGTGTGGTGATAGGTGAGCATTCGACTCGGTTCTTCTGTAGGTAGATGTCCAATTTCCCAGCACCGTTTATTGAAGAGACTGTCCTCTCCCCATTGAGTCTTCTTGACAGCTTTGTTGAAAATCATTTCACCACATTTGTAAGAGTTTATTTATTTCTGGGTTCTCTTTTTTGTCCCATCGATTTATAAGGCTATCCTTATGCTAGGGCCGGACAGTTGTGAAATTAGGTGCAGTATGTGTTCTTCGGGAATTTCTTTTTTCCTATTCTGGGTCCCTGGTGATGTGCCCATGGCTGAGAGGTCCTCCGTGTTCGAGGTCAGGCGCTTGCCGCCAACCCTGGCCCCATGGGCTGCTCTTGCAACACCACAGAGCTGTCTCCTGCCGCAGCACAGGCCAGCACAGTTGCATCCAGTGGGGAGACCAGCTCCAGGGACTGGAGTTCTTCACGGAATCCTCTTTCACTCCCAGTTTTGCAGGATATTTTTTACCATAAATGAACTTCTGGGTCAACAGGCTTACTTTTTTTTTTTTTTTTTAATTTTATTTATTTATTCTGACAGAGAGAGATCACAAGTAGGCAGAGAGGCAGGCAGAGGGAGAGGAGGAAGCAGGCTCCCCGCTGAGCAGAGAGCCCAATGTGGGGCCCGATCCCAGGACCCTGAGACCATGACCTGAGCTGAAGGCAGAGGCTTCAACCCACTGAGCCACCCAGGTGCCCCAACAGGTGTACTTTTTAAAAGGAATCATTTCGTTCCGTTGTCTTCTGACCTTAATTGTGTTGGTTGAAAGTCAGCCTAAATTCTTCATGCTCTGTACATGGTTTATCTTTTTTCTCTAGTCCTTTTTTTTTTTTTTTTTAAGATTTCATTTATCTGGGACGCCTGGGTGGCTCAGTTGGTTGAGCGGCTGCCTTCGGCTCAGGTCATGATCCCAGCGTCCTGGGATCGAGTCCCACATCGGGCTCCTTGCTCAGCAGGGAGCCTGCTTCTCCCTCTGCCTCTAGCCTGCCACTCTGTCTGCCTGTGCTTGCGCTCTGTATCTCTCTCTCTCTCTCTCTAACAAATAAATAAAAATATTTAAAAAAAAAAAAAAAAAAGATTTCATTTATCTATTTTGAGAGACAGAGCACAAGTGAGGGAAGAGGGAGAGAGAGAAGCAGGTTCCCTGCTGAGCAGAGAGCCCAGTGTGGGGCTCCATCCTAGGACCCTGAGATCATGACCTGAGTCAAAGGCAGACACTTAACCAGCTGAGCCACCCGGGCGTCCTTTCTCTAGTCATTTTTGAGACTTTTTTTTTTACTTTACTTTCACTGTGGATTTCTTTCTTTTACACCCTTTTACTGGGTGTGTTTTCCTTGTATTTATCCTTTATATCGATCTGTAAGATGGTGTTTTTTGTCATATTTGGGGATTTTCTCCCATTGTTTCTCAACATTTTTCTGCTCCATTCTTACTCTTCCCATCAGAACTGCTACTAAATAGATGTCAGTCTATTTAATGCTGTCCCACATGTCCCTGAGACTCGGTTCATTCTTCTTCAGTCTGTGTTTTCCATATTAATCAGTTTAGATACTTTAAAGATTTTATTTTTAATCTCTGCACCCATCATGGGGCTTGAACTCACAACCCCGAGATCAAGAGTCACATGTTCCACTGACTGAGCTGCCCAGGGACCCCCAATTTGGATGTTTTTATTGACCTGTTTCCAAATTCACCAATTGTTTCTTCTGTCTCCAGTTTGTTATTAAGCTAATAAGTGAATTTTTCTTCTGTCTTTATGGTTTTTCTCAAAATGATCCCTCTTCCAGGTTCCTCTCCATTGCCTCCCCTTTTCCCACACCAGTAACCTTTCCTTGTCGCCCGTGAGGGCCAGGGAGGGGGTTTGGTTATAGTCGTGGCAATGCTGTGTGTCCATAGCTATGAAACAAAATTCTGGCCCCAGGCCCCCTGTGGGTGAGCTCCTTCGCCTGTTCAAGAACACGGAGATGTGTGTCCGCGCATATGTATGCATATGCATACATGCACACAAGGAACGTCATTCAGTCGTTAAAAGAATTGCGACATGAATCCCTGAGTGGGTTACACTAAGTAAAATAAGTCAGGTAGAAAAAGAAATACTGCATGGTTTCATTTATATGTGGACTTATTAAAAAAACAACAGATTTCAGTGGTGTTGCCGGGAGGCAGAGGGATGGCAGGCTGTAGGTGAGAGGCCACAGACATCTGGCTGTAAGAGGGGTGAGTCATAGGGAGCCACCAGACAGCACGCTGTCTGCCATTCATACCATGTCGTGTGAAGTTTGCTCGGAGAGTAGATCTTAAGAGCTCCCGCACTCCACACGTGAAGGGTAGCAGTGAGGTGATGGGGGTGTCGGCCAATGCCGTACACATGCGTGTCTAAGCATCTCGTTGTATGCTGGTCGCATCTCAGGAAAGCAGGGGTGGGGGAAGAAGCTGTATGTGTTACGGGCAGCGTGTACCTGCTCTGATCCTCGCTGTGTCCGCTGGCAGCGAGCCATCACTTCTGTAAAGACGTGGGGTGCTGTTAGCACACTGGGATTCCCAGCCCGTTGGGTGGGGCCCCTCCTGCCTCCACATCCAGGCTTGCTCTACAGGGGGCATATTAGCTGCTGTGGCTTCCTGATGTCTTTGTTTTAGGTTCTAAAGACAGTCATAGCCATCTTCCTCCGGAGGTTCCTTTTCACCTTTTCCCTACTGAAGGAAACAAGAGCGGGGGAAGTGCCTTGAAAAGCATTAAAACACAGAGAAATTCTCATGTCACACTTCCCTCCACGGTTCTGTTCCTGTGGAGCTGGAGCAGTCTAGGGAGCGGGAGCACACTTGGCTTAAATAAGCAGTTGTATTTACTGACATGGACTCTTCCTGAACCTTCCAAGGCCAAGGGACCCCTTGATCCGGCTTCATGAGCAGGAACCAAGCACTCGAGCAATGTGGGCGCGTGGCCTATGATCTCCCAATAGCCAAACAAGCTCCACTTCGAAGCTGTGGAGGCTAGCGGTTGCCCCCAGCTCCCTCCCCCTTAAGCTGGGATGCATTTGGACCAGACAGGCCTTGGTCAGGATGACACCTTAGCTGTGGCGGCCGACTCAGAATGACCACAGAATTCTTAGGAGTGAGCTTACCAGGCATGTACAGCCTGTATCCATGTTCAGTCCTAGCGACTTCCACGGGAAGAGGTAGATGGGGCAGAAAACGTCCTCTGCGGGACTGCAAACCCAAAGGAACCCACCCAGTGACTCCCCGGGGGCCTGTGCGTGGCCGTGCCTTTGCTGTCTGTGGAGCCAACTATACTGCCGTGACGGCAGGCTGTCATCTCTGTGGTGGGGGTGGTGGCACTCTGGAGGCCATGCTCCTTGACTGGGATGTCTCCAACCTGAACAGAGCCCCATGAGTGTGCTCCTAGGACAGTGGGCACGGGCGGCCCCTCGCTCTGCTCTCCCCTAGGACCTGGTGGTCATGGCACTCACCCCAGTCCTGTCTCCCTTCTCATGCTCGGCTGCTGCTTGTCGCCCTGCTGCTGATCCGGAAGCAAGGTGGCCGGGACAGGGTTCCCAGGGAAGGGCTGGGGGACCCCCGCCTGGATCGTTGTGCAGTGTGTGCAGTATGTGGGGCCCGTGGGTGTCACCAGGAGCCCCTACTGCACTGATGGCACAGAGCCCTTGGGAGCAGGCCAGCCATGCTCAGGTGTCGGTGTTTTCACGAGGGGACTGTCAGCCTCAGCACCCATCAAGCTTGAGGAGACAAGCAGTGACCTCACTCTTCTCCTTGGCTCCCACGGCCCCCTCCCCTGCATGTCCCTGCACAGGCGTCCCTCTTGGCCCGTCTGTGCTCCATGTGCGTGGTCTGTCGTGGGCACTCAAGTGAGGGTGCTGTAAGAGCACCGTGTCCCCATGACAGAGGCAAGGGCACAGCCGTTCGCAGCCCGTGAGCTGTGAGGGTCGGCGAGCCCTGCCCTGGAAAAGACACCGTGTATGTGTGCATAGGTGGGGCGTATCTCTCTACCACCTCATTTCCTCTGGAAGGGATTCAAAAGTAAAAGCTTTATTTCTAAACAAAATTCCAGAAAAAGTAATGTAGAATTAAAGACACTAATATGGGGCGCCTGGGTGACTCATTGGGTTAAATCTCTGCCTTCAACTCAGGTCATGATCTCAGGGTCCTGGGATCGAGCCCCACATCGGGCTCTCTACTCAGCGGGGAGTCTGCTTCTCCCTCTGCCACTCTCCCCTGCTCCTACATGCTCTCTTTCTCAAATAAATAAATAAAATCTTTGAAAAATAAATATGCTAAAACAGTGTGAGATTGCTTCCCTGGCAGACAAAGTGTCCTTCTGTCTCTCTGGTTCTGGATGTCCTGCTATCCCCCTTCCTGCCCTCTTGTACCCTTTTGTCTTCCTGCCTACTGGCACGGGTGTTGTCCCTCCCCTGCTGTCCTTCAGTGATTCCTGCCAATGACAAATGCGGTCTGCGTTAATGGGTGTCTGACATAACCTGGTGCTCGGGCTGCTCCAGACCCTGCTCCAGTGCAGGGACCTGGGGATGGCCCTTCTCAGCCCACAACAGCCACGCCTGGTGCCTGGGCCACACCAGCCCTAGGGTGTTGGTTCCACGTGCTGCGCCTGGGGCTGTGTGTCTGGCACCGCCCGGCGGCTGCCACTGCTAGTGGTGTTCAGGACACGGAGTCACGGAGACATAGGACAAGGGCTCCAGGTGTCTTCCCCTGGCCATGTCTGCTCCAGTCATGGGGTTTTGGTGTGGGGGGGAGGGTCGTTTATCAGTTTTCTTTCTTTCTTTTTGCTTTTTTGTCTTACACTACACTGTTTTTCCTAATGACAACAAAATGAAACTTTTTCCTTCTTACAAGTAAACACAAATGTTTAATGTCATTTTCGCATAAGTCAGAGATTTCGTCACAGACGACACTTGGAAATCCCTTTTTTCTTTTTTAAGATTTTATTTATGAGAGAGATCACAAGTAGGCGGAGAGGCAAGCAGAGAGAAAGGGGAAGCAGGCTCCCTGCTGGCAGAGAGCACGATGCGGGGCTCAATCCCAGGACCCTAAGACCATGACTTGAGCCGTAGGCAGAGGCTTAACCCACTGAGCCACCCAGGCGCCCCAACACTTGGAAATCTTTTCTCCTACTTGAAAACATGGGTAAACTCTTTCTAGAGAACAAAAGTGTCCCTGCTTTAGAAGGGAACCTCGGGCTGGAAAGGAGCCCAGGAGCTCCATCAGAACCGGGGCTTACCTGGCTCCCATCGCAGGAGACACTCTCCGGTCAAAAACAGACACTTGGATTTCTGAAGTAAGAAACATGGTGTGTGCTACCCCAGTGTTCTGATTTTGAAGGTGCGGTGGGGGGATGTATTTTCAGAAACATCACTAAGATTTCAGGCATTTCTCGTGCCCGTCCATGTGCCTGACACAGGCCAGTTCCCTTCACACACATGCCGCTGCCTCAGGTTCCCAACTCACAGGCTTCCACGGTGCACACTGGGCTTGCGTGGTTGGCCACGGGCTTCGGCTGCCCCTGCTTCTCTCTGCTGCTGCATGGCCTCTCCTCTGAAAACCTGAGAAGTTCCTCCAGTATTTCCTTCCAGGGGCTGGGGACTCCTGCTGCTGGTAGATCTGCTGTGGAGTTTTTTGGCCTAGAAATGTCTTTATTTTGCCACCTTCTTTTTTTTTTCCAAGACTTTATTTATGGGTTGAGGGGGCACATGTGCGCATGATGAGGGGAGGGCCAGAGGCAGAAGGGGAAGCAGACTCCCCTCTGAGCAGGGAGCCTGATGCAGGGCTCGATCCCAGGACCCTGGGACCATGACCTGAGCTGAAGGCAGATGCTCAGTGGACTGAACCCCTCCCCCCCGCAGTGCCCCTATTTTGCCTTCATTTTTGAAGAGTATTTTCACTGCACTGAGAATGGTTTGGGTGGTGGTGATGGTAATGACTTTGAGAGGCCATACCGTCGTCTCCAGCTGCCGTGCTTCTCTGGGAAAGCCCAAAGCCCATGTGGCAGTTGGCCCCTGGACACGCTGCCCTCCCCCGTGCCCCTAGGTGTCTATCTGTCCGGTGTCTTGCTAGGTTGTAATTTGCGTCTGTGGCTTGCTATATGTTTTGTCAGCCTCAGAGAGCTGGCTGTAATCCCTTCACATTTGGCTTGTGTTCCGTTCTCCTTCCCATCCCCTGGGGTCCCCAGTGCATGCATGTGTGCATGTCAGGACTTCAGGGCTCCACTGGGTCTCTTCGCTCCCATCGTGGCTCCCGTCCATCCTCTTCCCGGCTGCAGCCAGGTCTTTCTACGAACTTTCTGGGCAGGGTCTGTTCTGCTGATTCCACTTTGCAGTTATAGACTTCCCATTTTACTTCTCCTGGCGGATCCAGTCCTCTGCTGAAAAGCTCCATGCCTGCTCCTAAGGACTCTGTTGTTGGCGTGCCCACCTCAGGGCATCTGCTCACGCACTTGTGCTCTTACCTCCCTTGCTAAGTCAGCTTTTTCTGTGTTTTTCTCTTCTTGAATCCTAGGCACCACGTGTGAAAACTGTAGGTGCCGCAAGGTTCTGTGTAATGCCATCTCCTACCGCGGAGCTGTCCTCATGCTGGCTGTCCATCCCCGGAGGGCAGACTTGGACTGTTGGAGGCTGAGCTCTTTGGAAGCCAGCCTTGCCTGTCCGCTTCTGATTAACTCTCCCTCCTAGAGTGCAGCCTTTTGGGTCCCAGCCCAAAGTCTGGGGCGTTTCCATGGACTCTCCTTCTCGGTGGGCACACATTCCAAAGCATGCCAGGAATCAGAGCGCTGGCCTGGCTCCCCAGCCTCTTGTTCCCACCGCTGTCCCCTCAAGGCAGGCGCATTCCTCAGGGGAATGGTCACTCCCAGTGGGGTCTCTACACTCTTCTCTTCAGGGCCTTTGTCGTCCCTTCTGGGCTAGTTCCCTTGTATCTTTAAATGGACTTTCTGAAATGTGGCTTTTCTGGTTTTTCTGTGCCAGATGGTCAGTTACAGAGTGGTTGGCTGTGGCCTGTTTCATACATTCTGGCCCTGTCATGCTCCAGGTCACGGGGAGGATGGAGGCTGTGTGCTGTGTCTCAGCAGTCCCTTCAACATTCCAGGAGGACAGGACTTTCTCATCGGCTACCATACTTTGTTCTGATAAATTAGTGGTTCCAAAGGCACTCACACTGAGTTTTCCGAGAACACGGGTGACATCAGTTCACATTATTAGCATGAAAGGGAAGAGGGTAAAGCCAGAAGGTAGTGGAAGGTCAGCTTTTGTCCAAAAGGAAAAAGTGGCTGGCTTCTGAATGAGCTGAGACAAGACCAAGCATGCCTGTTGGTCTTCTGGGGACAGCTGAGGGCCAGAGGAAAGGGCCAGAGGTCAGGACCCCTTGATCTTGGCACACCCTGTAAGACCCCGGGCTGTGGGCTGCATGTCTGTCACCCACCAGCAGGGACACCATGCGGCCCACGGGCTTCTGACAGCTGGGAGGCATGTTGCAGCCTGAGCAGAGCCCTTGGCCCACAGCAGAACCGCCTTTGGAAGGTGAAACTAAGGTGTTTCTATTTGTTCTGCTCAGATCACCCGAAAATTCAGGCTGAATTCTGAAGGCAAACTTGAACAGACGGTCTCCATGGCAACCACTACCCAGCCCATGACTCAGCATCTTCACATCACCTACAAGAAGGTGACCCCGTGACCCTTCGGCTTCTCCGTAGACGCTCACAGCCCGTGCGGGTGTGGCCGCAGGCCTCGTGGGCCCCAGAGTGCTGCCACGGGTTCCTGTAACAGCGTAGAAAAACCAAATAAAAGGCCTTTATTTTTATGACTGAGCATTTTGAATATTATCACTTGTGTAGACTGTGCATTTCTTTCATCAGCTGGTGAGTAACTTGTTTTCCAGTTGTTTACCTAAAAAATTAAGGAGTGATTTTTTTTCCCCCTTTCTTCTGCCGGCAGTTTTGGCAAGACCTAAAATATTTGTAAGTCTTCCTGGAGGAGCCAATAATAAGCTGATGACAAACGTAGGACAAATAGGGTCACAGTCACTTCACTGTTTTTGAAGCTAACAGGGTCTCGGGGCCACGTCCACACAGATGAAGAGCGTCTGAGGCCCCAGGATGGTGTGAGCTCGGCGTCCTTGCACACATCTTAACTGTGGAGCAGGATGCTGCTTTCATTCGTGTGTTTACTGTGACATCTCCCAAACACACTTGAGCCCCATGTGCCCGTCACCCCACTGTTTCCCACCACCGGCTTCCTTTCTTCTCCCTTCTTTTGGTGGGCATATTTTTAAACAAATTCTGGGCATTTATCCCTGACTGCTGCAGTATGCCTGGGAAAACAAAACCAAGCCGTTTTCTTCTTTCTCGTACACCAGCATCTCTAAAGCCCTGCCAGGAGCTTGGGGCGCTGTGCCGGGGGAGGTGGTGCTTGGCCCTGGGGACATCAGGACCGGTGACAGCAGCTGCAGCCCTCACCGCCCCACCTTCGGGGCTCGGGGTCCCAAGGCATCAGTGGCTGGGGTCGCCAGAGGAGGGCCCAGGGGCAGAGGAGGTTGGTGCTATCAGGCCTGGTAAAGCACCTGTGGGAGACTCACAGTGCAAACTCACCCTGGGGCAGAGTCCCCTCTGGGAACCTGTGGGACCAGACCTTGGGCTTCCAAAGCGCCTCGGCAGCCGGGGTCAGGATGGACGCTCCTGGGCACACCCAGAGCCCGCGGGTGACAGAGTTACTCTCTTGGGCTCCTTGTCTGCCCTCCAGGCCCGTGGCAGGAGTTCTGCCTCCACAGCCTCACTAGGCACAGCCCATGCCACTGTTTCCATGTCTCCCTGTGGGATCATACAGTTAGGCTACGCCGATCTCTGTGGCTGGAATCACCAGTGGCTCTGCCAGGATCAAGGCTGAGACTGCTTCACCCTCCAAAATCTAAGTGGAGATAGCAAAGCCCCTCTGGTTAGGATTTCCACATGCGGGTTTGGGGGGAACAAGCATTCAGACCTTGGCACTGAGGAAACCGGGAAGCTATCTCAGAGCCGCGGGAAGTTCCCCATCCTTCCTCCTGAGTTGCACAGGGCTCCAGGGGTCTCAGAGGGCAGCCCCCAGAGCTGCATGCAACGTGGGCTCAGAGCCCAGGACAAGAAGCAAACACCCTGCACCGTCATCGGTCTCCTACCCCCTGGGCTGTTGTCTTGTTGGGAAGCAGGTCCCTAATCCCGGAAGGGTTCCCTGGCTGGATTCTGGGTGTGTCTGCTAGTTCCTCTGTCCCCTCTGTTCCCTGCAGATGGGAAGTTCTCACTGGATCCGCTGCTTGCAAGGCATGCCCAGCACCTCTGTCTGGCACCAGGAGTCTCACCTATTGGCCTTCTGCCACTGCTGATGCTAAAACTCAGAGGCCACCCGGGGGGACCTCCTGAGCCAGCCCCTCAGTCAGCGTCACAGATTGGCCGCCTTCCTATTACAGTCATTTCCTTTTTTTTAAGTTTGTTTATGCATCTAAATAATCTCTATGCTCAGTGTGGGGCTTGATCTCACGACCCCTGGATCAAGTCATGTGTTCTGACTGAGACAGCCAGGCACTTTCTTTTTCCTTTCTTTCTTTCTTTTTTTTTTTTTTTTTTTTTTTTTTTTTGTGCATAGACATTGTGTGTTATTGGATCTGGTGTATTTTTTATTTTACAAAATCTACAGAGGAGCCAAAAATGCAAAGCAGTCAGCAGTGTTGTGATGGGCAAGGGGGCTCCCCTGGGCCCTTCCCCTCAGGTGCTGACAGACTGGAAGGGTGAGCTGCACGGAAGGAGCCAGTGACCACAGAGCTGGAATGTTGACATGGTGGGACTGGTCCTGTGGTCCCTGCCTTATGGGTGTGCTCAGGGCATCTCTGGGTGGACTGAGTACAGCAAGAGGCTGGGTGCCTGCCGCCCCCTTCCCATTTCTTCTCTGGGAGCCACGGGATGGCCCCTGACTCTCTCCATGCCTCTGGGTCTGCAGGAGACAGCAAACAGAGACTGAAGCTGTAGCTACCAGGAGGGGTCAGCTAGGACCTCTCTCCAACACCCCTGTCGCTGCCACCACCCATACAAACAGGAAGGGAGGAGAGGGAAGAATTCCAGGCATGAGCCAGGCCCTCCTGGGATACTGACGAGAGTATGGACATTTCTGGGGCATGTCCCAGGAGACAGCGTCTTCCAAAGAGACAGGGCAGCAGACCCGTGGGGCTCAGAGCTACAGTGTGGCACACGTGCACTGTCGCCAAGTCTCCAGGCCTCTCCACCCTCTACCCTAGCCGCCTCTGACCAAACTGCTGGCTCCCTCCACGTTCTTGTCCCCCGACGGCGAAGCTCTTGAAGGCCCTGGTTTGGAGGACCGGGCAGTGCCCTACACCAAGGAGCCTGTCTGAGAAGGGAATCTCGGCAGAGATGGTGAGATCCGGGCTGGGGGCAGTGCCGTGCAGGAGGCACTCTGTCTACTGGTGTAGTTTCTCGAGTGGGGACAGGTGGTGGAGAACCCCTTCTTTCTTCTGGTAGGGCAACCTCGGCCCTGAGCGTCAGGCAGGAAGGGGGTGGCAGCTGTGGCGAGTGGTGAGTGCCCCACGGACACACTCAGCCCCTGCCCCAGCCCCTTTGGCTCCAGCAGTCTTGATCCCTGACGCCCCCACAGCCCCCAGGGCAGGACAAGGATGAGGACAGATCCCGGAGGAGAAGGGGGTGCTCCAGCGGGACAACGGACACCCTATCGTGGGGCTGGATGACACCTGAAATGCTGTGTGGGCTTCAAAGTGTTCTCACCCTGGAGCCACAGCATGAGAGAGGTGGTGTGGAGAGAGGAATAGGAAAAGCTCCCCGGGAACCCGGAGAGGGGCGTTCAACAAGGAAGAGCTGCACTGAGACCTGAAGCTGGGAAGGCACAGGCCTCTCACTCCTGACTTGTTTTGTAGTCATCTCTGTGGCGGGCTCGGGGCTCGAACTCTGGACCCCGAGACCATGGAGCCAGCTAGGCGCCCCCAGCTGGGGTCACTCCTGTGTTGGGGATGCAGTGCACAGGGAAAGCCGCCTCCGCGTGCATTGGCCACACCCGCTCACCCTGAAGTGACTCCCCCACAGAAAGCCAGCTGTGAAGGAGGGACCCTCCCCTCCTGTCATCCACTGCTGGCTTCGGGGCTCCCAGGAGCCTCCAGCCAAGCTGTAGCAGATGCGACACCAGCCTGCTCAGGGGCTGGGAGGCTGGAAGATCGGCCAGTGCTGCAGCAGGTCAAGGGGTACCCAGGCCTCGGCTCTGTAGGTGGGGGTGGGCTCCGAGGTCCGGGGTGCCCTGCTCTTCCTCCCGCCCATGCGACAGAACCAAAAATGCCTTTGGACTTGGTTTTGTCCCAATCCTTGTGTGGACTGTGAGACTGTGATGTGGCCAGGGCCCTTCCCTCTCACTGCCTCAGCACAGGACACACGCTTTTGCATTTAAAGACAAAAAATTACGCATCCGTACCATTTCCAATGCACATTTTAGGATTATGAAATGTTTTACTTAAATGCTTTGATTTTTCTCTCTTCTAAGGTGAAAAATCCTGGTTCTTTGCAATGTTAGCATTATTTGCTTTATGCCACAGATAGCTGTAATGTTTTCAGAATGATAATACGGTTACTGACAACAGAACCACACCCGAAGTTTGCAGCTCTTCCTCTAGTTTTTGCACCTTTCCTAGCAAAGAGATGACGTTCAACTATAGTTTAAATGGAATAATTGGGTTTTCCTCGGTGCTCAGCTCCCTGACCTGACACACAGCGACTGTTCACAAGGTGGCTTTGCTTTTCTGAAACCTCCTCCACGACTTTAGGGTCAGAATCGTACAATGAGGCACACACTTCAGCAGCCCAGCCACGGCTTCCCAGGCAGGTCCCCTCCTGCTGGACGCCTGCACTGCTTCCGGCTTCAGCTGACAGAGAACGTCACAGTGAGCAAGATGTTGCTGGGGATTTCTGCCGCTGTGTGTGGGATGGGTGTCTAGGGGTGGGCTGGACAGTCCACATGGGGGCTGCGCCACCCCGGCTCCGCTGACTGGCTGTGGTCAGGGCAGGGACAGGCCAGCCCACTGGGTGGGGAGTGGGAGCTGTGATTGTTTGGGTTTGAATTTTTTTTCTTTCTTTTCTTTTTCTTTTCTTCTGGATTTTTTTTAGCTGATGAGCTCTTTTAAATTAGGGAATATTAATCCTGATATTCTCAGTGTTCAATTACAGCTTTCTTATTGAGGTAAAATGCACTGTTACAACATAAATGTCACCATTTTAGTCATTTTAAGGTGCATAAAAGCCAGAGTGTGCAGGATAGTAGCGTTTTGTGTATTCATAATGCTGAGCAGCCATCACCACTGTCCATTCCCAAGACATTTCTGTCACCATAACCACAGGACAGTCACTGCCATCCCCCAACCCCAGCCCTGGTGACCACTCCTGCTTTCTGTCTCAAGTTAAAATATTTTTGAAAATGTTAAATGTTATAAACATTTTTATCCAGTATGTATTTTGTCTTTTATTGTTTCTGAATTTTGAGTCCTATTTAGGAAGGTTTGGTCTATCCCTGGGAACAGAGAAAAATCACCCATTTCTTCTAGCTTTTACTCCGTGTTTATACTTGGGATCCACATGGAACCCATGTCTGTGTCCAGGATGACCTGTGGGTCCCGCCTGGCCTCTGTCCACGCTCGTCAGCAAAACCATCTTTTTCCACACCTTCCTCACGGACTCTGTATCGTGGGCACAGGGTCTGGCTGTGGCCGTCCCAGGTCTCCCAGGCCACGGCCTGCACGTGGACCCCACACCCGGGTTCCCCACAGGTGCCTCACAGGGCTCCCTCACCTCTCTCCTTCTTAAGGTTCTTCCTGGCTATTTTCGCTTTTTAAAAACATTTCCTCCCACATGAACTTTATAATTAGTTTGTTTTAATCTAAGATAAAACCCATTCTGTTTACAAGGATGGCATTAAATGTCTAAATTGACTTAGGAAGAACTGTCTTAATGAGATGGATTTCATCTCCAGAACGTGGTGATTCTGTCTGCTCAAGACCTTTAAGTGGGGTCTTAAAGACTTTTTTTTTTTTTTTTAATTCATTTGACAGAGAGAGATGACAAGCAGGCAGAGAGAGATGAGGAAGCAGGCTCCCTGCCGAGCAGAGAGCCCAATGCGGGGCTTGATCCCAGGACCCTGGGATCATGACCTGAACCAAAGGCAGCGGCTTAACCCACTGAGCCACCCAGGCGCCCCATGACCTTTAAGTGGGGTCTTGAAGGTACATGGGAAGTTGTCCTCACCCAGGCGCTCTCACATCTCGTGTGTGATACGTAGGAAACTGATCTTTCTGTTGTTGTGGGAAATGGGGCGTCTCTCCTGCTGTGACTTCTAACCCTGCGTGAAGACAGCCCCCATCGATATCCGCATGGCCTCAGACCCTGCTGCTGTTCTAAGTGTCCCCTGTGCGGCCAGCCTGACCCGGGACCGGGGCCAGGTGCAGCAGACGCCCCCGGGCAGGCCCACCTCCCCCATTTCAGGCACCGGCCCTGGGGAGGTGCGAGGGGGCCGGGCAGGTCTTGGTGGAAGCCGCAGGCCTTTTAGCATGCCCGACTCCCGGAAACCTCATCCGTCAGGATCCCTGCTTCACTGGGAGATTGGATGGGAGGACAGGGCCGCTGACCTCAGCAGGCCTTGGCTCAGCCGCACATCATACAGAAAGGGCACCAGACTGAGGCTACATGGCAGCCCCCCAGCTCCCTGTGCCTGCGGACAAGCAGGAGTCAGGCCTGCCTGGGGAGAATGTCCTCACCTCAGAAAGCAGAGAGGGGACTGCCTGGAGCCAGTCAGTGGCCATGGAGGAAAGGAAGGCCATGGCCAGGAAGGGGATAGAGGCTGTTGTTGGCCAAGAGGAGGCACTGCATGGCCCGGGGCTGGACTGTGCACACGTGCTGGGCAGGACAGCTGAGCAACCGCCACTCGTTACCAGTGCATGTGCACGAGTGAGACTAGGAGCGTGTACCCATGATGCTGTACATGTGAGCTCCCCATTGTGGAGAAGGCAGCAGACCCCTCATCAGGGAAGACACTGGGACACTCCTGGGCTCACTGGCTCTGTGTGGCCCCTGGGCAGCAGCATGACAACAGGCACAAAGATGCGTCACCCCTCCATAGCCGTGAAACTTTATTGGAATTCAACACACACACCAACCTTTCTGTTTATGGGCTCGTGCACTCAGGTCAGTGTGCTGGCTTGGAGCCCCGTGCCCCTGGTCCCTGCCACACAAGGATCCTGCCATGGGAGGGGGACACACTGCTCCCTCCAGAAACAGATTAAGCAACCAGCACATACACTTTATGCCCTGTCTTCAAGGTCAGTAAGACCCCATGGCTCCTCCACCCTTGGCCAGGCCAGTGACACCTTATGACTGAATGAGCAGGGCCCACTCCCCACAAGGACCAAGGCCAGCTCATGTCCTGACATGGTCCCCCTTCACAGAGGAGACCCAGGCATCAAGTGGAACCTAGTGTTCTCAGCTCCCTTCCTTTTGGACCCAGGAGGTGACCCTGATTTTCTGGCTCCAGAAAGAGGACAAGCAGAATTTCCAAGAGAAGGGGAGCAACGGGGGAGGCACTGAAGCCCAGCTCCAGGCCAGGGAGGCCCCCTCTGCTGCCCCTTCCAGAGAGCCTGGGTCTGAGGGCGAGGGGCTCAGGGCAGGGCCTCCAGCATGGAGGCAGGGCTCTGAGTGTCGGAGTCTTCCCAGCCTGGTCGAGGAGGACATGGGTGCTCTCCAGGGCCCAGGGCCTCCTGGGTCGGAGTGCCTGGCTTCAGCCTGTGCCCGAAGCAGCAGCTCATCTCTCTGGCAACAGCAGGAAGAAGGCGGCCTTCAGGAAGCGACCGAAGCTGCAGAGTGCAGCCACGAGCCAATGGGAGCGGAAGCCAGGCTCCGTGCTGACCACACACTTGAGGACATCGGTCTGGGAGGCAAGAGGACATGGTTAGAGAACAGAGCACCTTGCATGAGACGTCAGCCGACTACCACAAGGGGGTGCCTGAGGGTGTCAGGGAAGGTCTGTGGTCTGCTCTGGACCATGGGAGGGGAAGGGAGCTCGAGGTGGGCAGAGGGTGGCAGATGGACACTGCCCCACTGGGGCCTCCACCACCATCTCCAGGCCAGGAGCTAGCTCCCAACACGGCCACCTGCCTACTGCCCATGGAGCCACAAACACCCCGTGTCTTTCTGCCTCGGCACGGTGAAGCCTGGGGTACCAGGAACCGACCGATCCAGCTGCACTCTCTCTCAGAACAGGAGTGGGAACCAAGATTTCCAGAAGCCCAATGAATAGCCATTCCTCAATCCTTTCTATTCCTGCTGAGAAATAAAATCTTTTCTCTATAGTCTGGACTTTGACTGTGGTGTCAAGCAACGTCCTTGCCTCCACGGAGAGGAGAGGATGTGGGGGGACAGAGGCCCCAGGGTCTCTCTGCTAACGAACAGCCACAGCCACGGGTCATCCTGAAGGCAATCCCATCCCCACCAATGCCAGCTTCAGAGGACACTGCAGCCCCAGCCACCGCCCAACCTCAGCCTTTGGCCCCAACCTCAGCAGATTGCTGAGCTCTGTCATCCCAGCCAGCGAGCCCCACACACCCTGGTCCACCACCCATTACAGAGGAGAGAACTGACATCTCTGCGGGCGGGCCTGGTCGGGGCCAGGCGGGCAGCTGGGGGCACAGAGTCCATGGTGGGTAAGACCCATGCACCCACCCCCATGGGCTGGGCTGGTCTCCCCCAGCATCAGAGTGTAGCTGGGAGGGGGTGCGGTGAGGATGCTCTGGGCAGGGTCAGGACTTCCCCTCTCATGGGCTAAGGGGCCCATGGCCCTGGGCATGGAGGAAGCAGAGGACAGGTCGGCGCTGGAGCTGGGCAGCAGGAGTCGCCCTGGCCCTCCCACCTCCCCTAACCCCTTGCCGCCCCCACCCCCCACCAGGTAACGCAGGTCCCCCCTCACCCATCCGCCACGCCTTCGAAGCCAGGGTGCCAGGGTCTTGCGCACAAATTCTCCAAGGCAGTCGACAAGTGCGTGGACCATGGCGGGCTGGGCCTGCCGCACACAGTCGATGGCCAGCCCTGCCGCCACTGAGTACAGGGACACCACCTTGCCCCATGTGATGCCTGCGAGGAGAGAGACAGATGCCGGTGAGCAGAAGGCCACACAAACCCAGGCTCCAGTCCACCCCTCAGGGTCACACAAAGGGCCTAAGACTTGGGCCCCCCTCCCCTGGCCCTCCCCGCACCCGGCACCAGCCTAGGGTCAGTCCTGCCGCCCTCACCTGCGCACCTGTGCCAGGGCCCAGGCCAGCCTAGCCCAGCCCCCAGTCCCCTGGAGGAGGTGAGCAGGCAGCAAGGCCGTCCAGGAAACAGGAAACTGAGGCTAAGGGTGGGGGTGACCGACTGACAACAGAGGGAGCAGTCCTGAGGAGCACCTGCCCCTGGCCTGTGTGTTCGGAGGGGCCAGGTGAAGGCAGCAGGACAGTCTGCATAGAGAAGCTGAGGCCCATGAGCGCACGGCCTGCCCCAGACCTACAGCCACTGGGAAGCAGAACCCTGGTGGAGCCCGCCCGGCAGGAAGAGGCGAAGGCCAGTGTGGGGAGGCCACCTGCCGATGCTGGGGCACGAGCCTCCTTCGTGTGCAAGGAGAGCTCACAAGTCCACGAGAACAAAGAGAAACATTTCTGAAGAAATATGAGCACAGAAGAAACAGCTGCTTCACAGAAGGAAAACTATAAATGCATCAAACCTCTGAAAAATGTCTACCCTCACAAATAACCCAACAAAAGTCCGAGAAAAGCAGGAAGAGATGGAAGTCTATCAAATGAAAGCTTCACGTCACCGCAGGCTGCGCCATGTCGTCTGCTGAGACAAACAGGCCAAGGCACCTGCAGGGTCCATGAAAGGCCACCCATGCACACGGTCCTGGCAGGACAGGAGCCCGAGGAGGTGGCAGTGTGGGCAGAGGGCGCCCCTGCCCCTCCATGCACCCTCCCACACATCCAGAGCCTCTACAGCTCCCATAAACCCGGCTCCCCCACGCTCACGGGGGCCTTCTTCATACCGGCCAAAAGATGGAAGCGACAAACACCCAACGGCGAAAAGAAAAGCAAAGGGCTCCAAACTAGGGACTAGGACTGAGCCCCGGAAAGGGATGGAGCCCTGATACTGCCACGGCTGGGGGGGGGGGGGGCGTGTCGGAAACACAGCGCTCAGTGGGAGCAGCAGTCTCAAAAGGCCCCCGTGCTGTGTGAGTCCATGGACATGAACCGTCCAGAAAGGGAGAGGGGGTGCAGAGTGAGTGCCGAGAGGGCTCCAGGTGTCCTTCCGGGGATGTGAAATGGGGCAGATGGACAGCAGTGTTCCCACACATCACAATGCCTCATGGTCAGGTAAGCTCTATCACTGTGACAAGAAAAATTTTAAAACCCATAAATTGGATCCCATCCCTCTCCTGCCTAAACCCTCCTGTGACTGTTACTTTCCATCTCTCTCTCTTTATTTTAAAAGAATTTATTTATTTATTTGACAAAGAGAGAGGTCACAAGTAGGCAGAGGCAGGCAGAAAGAGAGGAGGAAGCAGGCTCCTCACTGAGCAGAGAGCCCGACTCGGGACTCAATCCCAGGACCCTGAGATCATGACCTGAGCCAAAGGCAGAGGCTTAACCCACTGAGCCACACAGGCGCCCCACTTTCCATCTCTTTCAAAATAAATCCAAGTTACAGAGCACAGCCTGGCTGACTCCCAGTCAGGGGAGCATGACTCCCGATCTCAGGGGTGTGAGTTTGAGTCCCACACTGGGTGTAGAGCTTACTTTAAAAAAATCCAAGTCTGAGATCTCAGCTGTACCCCTGACCCCAAGGGCACCTTCCCTCCACTGAGGTCCTACGTCCACTCTCCCCACCTCCACAGGCTGGGCTATCAGGGCCCCAAGTCACAGTGACCGTGTCTTGCCTCATGCTTCCCCAGCCAAATGCTACCCGGAGAGGGGCCTCACAGTCCCACGAGAGGACAGCCAGCTCCACATGGCCTTGACCCTTGAAGGTCTGGAAGGGGCTGCACACGTGGTCTCCTCGGGGTCTTCTGTGCTTAATTTCTCATGGAGAGATGATCTCAGTGCCATAAACCGGTAAGCAGTTCCCCTAAGTTCCAGTGGCACCCGTGCGGCCGCGCCCACCCACCTGCCATTGGGCCCCTTCCCGGGCCCGACAGCCACGCCTCCGTTCCCTGGGCCTGTGGATTCCCCACTCCCGGTGTTTGCTAGGAAAGGGCTCCGGCCAGCGCTCCACAGTGACTCGGGCTCCCCACACCAGACATGAGGTCCGCAGGGTCCATCCAAGCAGTCGCGGGTGTCCGCATGGGGCGCACGTGTCCGCTAGCCGATGGCTACGGGCTGCCTGTGCCATGGCTCCTCTGAGGGACACATTCATGGCGTCTGGGCAGCATGTTTATGCATGAGCGTCCGCCCCTCATGGCGACACCCGGGGGTGGGCAGCCCTGCGAAGCAGCCACACCACCTGGGTGCCACTGGTCACACCCTGCCCAAGCCTGCGCTCATAGCACCAATCCTGCCACTGGGGGTCCGCGGCACTGGCTCACAGTGGTTCTGCGGCGCGTCTCCCCCACGGCAGAGGGCAGGCTTCTCGTGGGCTCCAGGCCAGCCGCATGTCCGCTCTTCTGATCCTTTGCTCATTTTTAGTATTGGTTTCTAAGACTTGTTTATCTTTTGCATTTTCTGACCTTTCTGTGGTAAAATATTTTGTTCTTGTAATAAGGAAAAAAAAAAAAAAAAAAAAAACACCACTCCTGCCAACTTCTCATCAAGGAGGGAAAGATCCGTGTTTCCCCTGAAGGGAGCTGAGCCGGGTGGCCGCTGCCAGAAGCCACGCTGGTGGCCGCTGCCTCCGCCAGGAGCACACAGACGCCTCCACAGATCCCCGCCCGCAGTCCTCAAGCTGCCCCATCACCCACCAGAGCCCGGAGGGCCTGTCCTGAGGAAGAGGGGGCACAAGGGGTAGCGTGAGGGTCAGTGTGTGGTCTGGGAGGGACCTCAGGAAGACAGGGACCAAGGCCAGCGAGCACCTTGTGGCTGGGCTGACTCTGGAGAAAGCAGGGTGGACGAGGAGGAGCGAAAGGGAGGCTGGCCAAGCAGCAGGTGGGAGGGTGGGAGGGGCAGCCACAGCTGGTGAGGGGCTGGTCTGAGAGCCAGGTCACAACAGAGGGCTGGATCTGGGACCCCACGCTCCAGAGAGCCCTGCTCCTCCTCCGTTTTCAGGCGGTTCTGGGTTCAGAGATATTAAGAAACCAGCTGCAGGTCACACAGCCCGTGAGGGAGCAGCTGCCCCAGAGCCCCAGAGGGGCAGGCACAGGAGTGCAGGCTGTTGGAGGAGAAGGGTGGCACCCACATGGGGCAGGCCTGCGGACACTGATGCTTGAACGTGAAGGGAAATATTCTGCCCCATCTCAAAGGAAAATCACATGACTTTCACTGACCTCCACAAGTGGATTGAGCTGTGGTGGCCTGTGTCCATTATCCCCACCCCTCCCCCGCCCCAAGGCCTTCCTCCCAGAGCCTAGAGCCTTTCAGAAGCTCTCGGGCCTGAGCCCGCACTGAGCAAGGCCAGGCTGGTGGGGAGGGTGCTCAGTGTTGGGCCTCGGTCCTGTCCCCTGCGTGCATACCTGCCACCACCGCGGGCCTCGCCCGGCCTCCCGGCTCCGTCCCAACCACCAGCAGCCCAGAGCGGAAGCCTTCCTTTTAAAGCCAGACCTCGGCTCATAAACCAGCCGCCCAACAGCCTCGAGACAGACACGGCCACCCACACACCAGCGTCAGGCCCAGAACACAGGAGCCCAGGGAGGGCTAAAGGTGGCCACCAGCCTCAAATGCCCGCTGGGCCCCCCACCGCTGCCTCCTCCTTGAGGCGCCGTCCCGGGTCATCCTCACAGGGTCCCTAGGACCCAGGTCAGGACTGTTAGGACACTCTGAAGGAAACTGGCCCTCCGACCAGCCCACCCAGGCACCCCTAGGAAGACCCCAGTCCTCCGCACCCCAGCTAATACCGGCCAGAGCCACATGAGAGGCCTGAGGCCAGCTGCCCCGCAGACACCCCCATCCTCAGAACCCAGGGAAGCACCACACAGCACTGTTCAGGTCAAGCTTCTGTGCAGGTTTGTACAGCAGTATGGTGGCCCTGGGACCTGTGGGGGCTACTTGCTGCACCCTCCCAGTGCCCAAGGCCCTGCGCCAGCCCACAGACCCGGGCCTACAGCAGCATGGGGGCCCAGGCCTACCTCCAGAGAAGATCTGGGACGCCACAGCCAGGAAGGCGTCAGTCACCACGGTCTCAGATTGCAGGGAGATGTTCAGTTGACGGGCCACGTTGCGGTAGACGCTAGGCCGGATCAGCTCCAGCTCGTCCCCTGGGCAGTCACACAGGGGGGTCAGAGGTGGTCGGGCCTGCCTGACCCCATCCCCACGGGCACACAAGCCTGGCACCAGCCCGCTGCTCATTGGCCCATGGCCACAACTGGCACTGAACAGGCCTGACTGCCCCTATCAGCCTGTCAAATTCCCACGTCCACTTGACCCCACCATGGCCCCTGGGGATAAGAAAACCAAGGAGGTACTGTGGGCACCCCCAGACCTGCCTCTGCGGCCTGCCCCTTCTGACAAGCCAACCACCCCCTCACCCCCACCCAGGGCCAAGCCGGCCGGGCCGGTGGGGCGGGAATCCCGAGGAGGAGCAAGGGCCGTGCCTGATGGGTGACTCATGGCCCACAGCGAGCTGCCCGGGCGGCAGGCGGACTGGGCAGGCAGCCAGAGCCCCACATGGGTAGAGGCTTATGCCAGCGACCCCACACAGGTGGGGCCCCTGGCTGCTGCCTCTGGGGGGCGTCCTCACTCAGCCCCACCCCCCAGCATGGGTCTGTGAACCCAGAAGCTAAGCCTTCGCCCGCCCAGGGCCACTAGCACCACCCAGGTTCAAACCTGGGCTCTCGGTGCCAAGTGGGTGTGTCAGGGTGGGCGGCCACACTCGGCAGAGGAAATGCCCTCTCAGCGGCCCCGCCTGCTGCCCGCGCTCACTGCAGCGCCCCTGGCAGCGAGGTGCCGGGAATTCCACGCAGCCCGCGGACTGGGTGTCCCCCAGCCCGGGCACTTATGCAGCCAAAGCAAACAGGGAAAGGCTGTGGACAGGACAGCGTGCACCGATAAGGGCGTCTGCATCGTCCCTGGGGCCAGCTGCACTCCATCTAATTAACCGAGATCTGGCTGCAGAGCAGAAACCATTGAGACTGGGGGGCGGTGGGGACCGGGGTGGATGGCATGGAAATTCCCAGGGCAGGCCTGGCTGTTCCCACATGCAGATCTTGCGGCCCAAGAGACCGACCATGGGGACGCGACCCCGGCTTCTTCCTGTGTGCTGCTGCCCCAGGAGCTGGGTGTCTGGGCTGGCGTGGGGTTGGGAGGGCTAGGAGCATGCTGTGGGGGCAGGGAGACAGCGCCAGGCATGAAAGGGCTCATGCCGAGCAGTCTAAGAGCTGAGTGCAGCAGGAAGGCAAGAACTCTGGGGATCCGAGGCCTCCCCCTCCTTAGCTATCTGCGAGGGCCCAGTCCCAGGGACTGGGCAGAGCCTGACATGGGGGAAGAACCCTGCTCCTGAGAGGGCTGGTGCTGGGCACCTGGCCAGCCCCTGCTCCCCAAGACTGGGCCCGGAGCATTGGGGCTCTCAGAGTGGGACATGGGGGACTGAGGCTACAGAAACCAGCCTGGTCAGAACGGCAGAGCCCGAAGCAGAGACTCTGGGCCCAGGCAGAGGCAACACCAGCTCCCGGGCACACAAGGAGACAGAGACCAGGAGGCTGGGAAGAGCGGCAGAACAGGCCAGGACAGAGGCAAGACTTCCTTCTGGCTACCCTAGGAGTCAGGGGGACGTTCTTGGGAGACCACAGAACCATCTTCTCCAGGGCCCTCTAGAATGTTTCCCCAGTGCCATCCCCATAGCCCCGCTGAAAAAACAGCAAATGGAGGCTGACCTCATGGGAGTCCAGGTCCTCTGGATCCCTGCCTGATTCCCCAAACCCCACTGGTTCTCCACACCTAGGAACCACTCCCCTCCCCTGGGGCCCAAGTGGGCTACCACGTCTCCTGGCAATCTTCTACACTGCCCATGGAGTCTGCCCATTCCCCTGCCCCACACTGGGGCAGCTGGGTCTGCACAGCCCTGCTCTCAGGGGCCACACAAAACTGGGACCGGCAGACACTGGTGTCAGCCTAAGAGGCAGGGTGTCTGTCCCCTTTCTCTGAGGACCCCCTCCAACCCCAGATCCTGGGCCAGCCTTTCCCCACACTCTGCATGAAGAGCCACCCCATCAGGGCTCCATCTTTGCTCCCCACTCCCAACAACCAGTTCCAGAGTGAGCAACCTCAGCCTTGGTGGTGACTGGCCCCAGCCCTCTGGCGTCTAGACCCTGGAGAAGATGGAAACAGTCACTGTGCTGTGTGGGACCCCACTTCAACCAAGTACTCCCAGGTGTCTAAGCATGACCAGATGGCCAAGTGGGATTTTGGCTGCCCAGATCCTTGGTGGCTTTGACCCTTCTGGGGCACCAAATTTCCAGAGGGAGCCCTGCCAGGCATCCACATCAAGAGGAAAGAGCTGCGGGATTTCAGGCAAGAGCTACAAAGAACTACTTTCCAAAATAAACACTGGGACACGTGGTCCCACAAAGGATTTTTGTGCCCAGCTCAGTACAAGGGTCACTCTGGAAGTTTAACCACCGAAACAGTGTTCTTCCTGGAGCTTTCTAGTCTTTATGGCCAGAAGGTCTGAAATCTGGGCTGAATAGGCATATGAAGGAGCTAGCTCTGTGGCGGGTGGGCAGGGCAGCCTGAGGCATAAAGAGGTGAGTGTGGGTAGGTCTGCCTTGCGCAAGGCTGTCCCCAACACCCCCCGCCAGCTCCCTCTCTGTCCGTAAAGGAAACTGAGGCCCAGCAGCAGAGGCACCTCCGGGGCATAGGCCACCAGGGCCCGCACTCACCCAGGCGCAGCAGCACCGCGCACACCTCGGCCAGGCGGCCTCCGGGGGCGGGAGCGGCGCGCTCGGGCGCGCTCCAGGCGAGGCCAGCGCGCAGCAGCCGCGCGTGCACGAACTCCCGGCCCAGGGCCTTGGCCTGGGCCACCAGCTCCTTGTCGGTGGGCGAGCGGTCAAAGGCGTCCATGATCTCTGCGGCGAAGACCGAGGAACGCCGCAGCACCTCCATGGCGGGGACACGGGCTAGGGGCGCGGCACCTGCGGAGGGACAAGCTCAGCGCCCCGGCCTGGCTGGCGGCCAGGAGCCAGCCCCGGGAGGAGGTCGCCCCGCGGGGGTGGCGTGGGGGGGGTGGCGGGGGGCCCGGGGAAGGGGCGCGCGGGGAGGAAAGGCTGCCGCCGACTGCGAGGGGCCGTTCGTTTCGGAGCCCCAAATCTTGAAAACATGGTGTCACATTATTTCGGATTCCAAGTTAAATCCCAAAGATCCCCACGGCTGCCGGGATAAGAAGGACCGCGGGGACAGGGCAAGACGCCGTGGGGACGCCGTGCCCGCGCTCGAAGACGAGTGCGCGGGCGGCGGAGGCGCCGGCGGGTGACAGGCGACGGCCACGACCCGGCCCGGCCGCGCGCTCCGAGGACACCCGGCCTCGCGCCTCGCCGTCCTCGCCGTTTGTCTCGGGCGTCGCCGTTCCCACGGCGAGGTCGCCCGGCTCACCTCTCCCGCGGCATATCGCGGGCGCGGGGCCGGGGAGGGGCTCTGGCCTCAGGACCTGCTGGCCGTGGTCTCCGCCGACCTCGATCCTTCCATCCAGAGCCGCGAGGACGCGCGCCCGCCACTCGCCCGGGCCCGGCTGGTGCGCGAGTGCGCGGGGCTCTGCGCTCCTGGGGGTGCGGCGGCGGCGAGGGGCGCGCGGAGCGCACAGCGCGGCTCTCTGCCGGCAAGAGGCGAGGCTTGGGGCTTCGCCTTCTAAGGAAAAGGCAGCCCCCGGGGCGGAGCCGCGGCCCAGAGCTTCCCCGCCGCCTCCCCGCTTAAGGACGACCGAGCGAGTTCCCGGCGAGTCTTGGAGAGGGACACCGGGCGGGAGCTGTCTCGGCAAGGCCAGGGGGAATGGGTGACTGGAGCCTAGCTCTGGCGTCGGCTGCCTGGGTTCACACCCGGCTCCATTTTCTTACTGTTTCCTAGAGGTTCTTTATTTATTCTGGATATGTGCCCTCGGTGTGGCGCATGGTTCTGTACTGTCGATGGATATCCGAAAATGTACGGGGTTGAAGATACTGCAGAAATCTTCTGTCACTCGTGGCTTGCTGTTGCTTGTAATGAGCCGGAGTGATTCTCAGTGACGTCCAATTTATTTGTTGTTTCCCTTAGGATTAGTGCTTTTTCATTAGTATATTCGCCTATGTTTTCTTTTAGAAGCTTAAATGTTCTACCATCTGTGATGGGTCACTCGTCCTCTGGGTAGTGCTGTAGGGGCCAGAGCCCTTTTTAAAAAATATTTTTATTTGAATATCCTGTTGACCCAGCATCATTTTAAGGAAAAGGCCATCATTTCCCCCTTGAATTGGAAAAGAGCTTCCATCATAAATCAAGTAACTGTTATGTGAGGACCTGTACTTGACTCTCTTCCATCCCTGTGGTTAATTCCTCTATCCTTAAGCTGGGACACACAGTTTAAACAACAAGATGAACCAACCTGCTCTAATTCACGAACATAATAGCATTTTACCCAATAGCTGTAGGATATAGGTTCTTTCCAGGTGCACATAGAATATTAATCAAAATAGGGGCAACTGCGCGGCCACCTGGGTGGCTCAGTCACTCAAGAGTTTGAGTCAGGTCAATGATCTCAGGGTCCTGGGATGGAGGCCACATATAGCTCTGGTCTCAGCAAGAAGCCTGCTTCTCCCTCTCCCTCTGCAGCAACCCCTGCTTGTGCTCTCTTTCTCACACACTCTCTCAAATAGTTAAATAAAATCTAAAAAATAAATAAATAAATAAATATATATATATATATGTATATATACATATACATATATATATATATATGTGTATATATACACACACACACACACACCCCTGGGGACACCTGGCTGACTCGGCGAGTTAAGCGACTGTGTTTGGCTCAGATCATGATCCCAGTACCCTCCTTGTGCTCTCTCACTATCTCTATCAAATAAATAAATAATCTTAACAAAAAAATAGGGCCAGCTAGCTGGCTCCACTGGTGGGGCATTTGACACTTGATCTCAGGGTTGCAAGTTTGACCCATGGGGCTTTTATTTAACTTAAAAATAAACTTTTAAAAAAAGATTTTATTTTATTTATTTGAAACAGAGAAAAAAACAGCGAGAGAGGAAACACAAGCAGGGGAAGTGGGAGAGGGAGAAGGAGGCTTCCCACTCAGCAGGAGCCAGATGTAGGGCTCCATTCCAGGACCCTGGGATCATGACCCAAGCCAAAGGCAGATGCTTAACAACTGAGCCACCCAGAAGCCCCTAAAAATAAAATCTTAAAAAAATGTATTATTCAAGGGGTGCCTGGGTGGCTCAGTGGGTTAAACTGCTGCCTTCAGCTCGGGTCATGATCTCAGGGTCCTGGGATCGACTCCCACATCGGGCTCTCTGCTCGGCAGGGAGCCTGCTTCCCTCTCTCTCTCTCTGCCTGCCTCTCCATCTACTTGTGATTTCTCTCTGTCAAATAAATAAATAAAATCTTAAAAAAAATGTATTATTCAAGATAGACAATATCTTGGGCCATAAAATCTCAACTAATTTCAAAGGACTGAAATCATACAAGTTTGTCCTCTTTGAATTAAATTATAACTCAACGTCAAGAAAACTATTAGAAAGCCTCCAAGTGCTTGGAATTTAAACATCACACTTCTAAATAACTAAAGTTCCAATAGTAAATCATAGGAGAAATTGTGAAATATTTTGAAGCAATAGTGAAAATATGATGTATCAAACACGATAGGATGCAGGTAAAGCTGTGCTGTGAGGAAAATTTATAGCTTTAGAAGAAAGGTTGATAATTAATGTTCTAATTTCCAATTCAAGAACTAGAAAAAGAACAAATTAACCCCAAAGGTGAAAAGAAATAACAAACACAAGAGCAAAAATTAATGAAGGACAGCAAAAATTAGAGAAAATCAACAAAGCCAAAAGTTGGTTCTTTGAAGAGATTGATAGAATTCATAAATTCCTGGAAATGTCGAGTAAGAAAAAGAAAACAAATTCCAATATCAGGAATGAAAAAAAGGACATCAAGAGATACTATAAACATTAAAAGGGTAAAAAGGGCACTGGGCTAGCTCAGTTGGTGCAGCATGAGACTCTTGATCTTGGGGTTTGAGCACCACAATGGATGTAGAGATTACATTTTTTTTTTAAAGATTTTATTTATTTGACAGAGAGAGAGTAGGCAGAGAGCGAGGAGTAAGCAGCCTCCCGGCCGAGCAGAAAGCCCAAGGTGAGGCTCAATCCCAGGACCCTGGGATCATGACCCAAGCTGAAGGCAGAGGCTTTAACCCACTGAGCCACCCAGGCACCCCTGGGTGTAGAAATTACTTAAAAATAAAATTTAAAGAGGTGCCTGGGTGGCTCAGTTGGTTAAGTGTGTGACTCTTAATCTCAGCTCAGATCTTGCTCTCAGAGTTTTGAGTTCAAACTCTACAGTGGGCTCCATGCCGGGGATGGAGGGTACTTGAAAATTAATTAATTAATTAATTAATTAATTAAAAAATTTTAGAAGAATAATGAGAGGATAGTATGAACAACCCTATGACAATAAATTTGAAATTTAAATGAAACACAATTTACCAAAGCTGACATTGGAAGAAGTGGAAAATCTAGGTAGTCCTATACCAATTAAATAAAACTAATCCATAATTTAAAAATCTCCCCACAAAGACAATTTGAAATTCAGATGTTTTCAGGGGCCCCTGGTTGCCTCAGTCAGTAGAGCATGCAAATTTCAATCTGAGGGTTGTGAGTTCAAGAACCCATTGTGGGCATGGAGCCTAGTTAAAAATGATATAATAACAATAACAATAATAATAATAATAATTTGATTAATTCAGATGGTTCCATTGGGGAATTCTTCTAAACAGTTAAAGAAATATCACCAACCAGGGCACCTGGGTAGTTCAGTGAGTTAAGCCTCTGTCTTCAGCTCAGATCATGATTTCAGTGTCCCGGGATCAAGCCTTGCATTGGGCTCTCTGCTCAGTGGGGAACCTGCTTCCCTCTCTCTCTCTCTGCCTGTCTCTCTGCCTACTTGTGATCTCTTTCTGTCAAATAAATAAATAAAATCTTTAAAAAGAAAGAAAGAAAGAAAGAAAGAAAGAAAGAAAGAAAGAAATATCGCCAACCTTACATAAACCTGTCCAGAGACTGAAAAGCAAGCAAATATTTACCACTTCATTTTGTGAAGCTAACAAAGCACTGATGGCCAGCCCTATCAGGAACCCAACTAGAATCTAGGAAAGCTGTCGAGCTTCTGTCTGCCTCAGCTTCTCCATCCACAGAGTACAGAGAATAGCAATGCCTACCTTCTATGTTTGTTGAGAGGACTGAATCCATGTAAAGACTTGTTTGTCATGTAGGAAGTGCTCAGTAATTGTTAGCAGTTTCTGCAGAAAACCTACAGAGCTCAAAAATGTGAGTGTGCATTTTAATATATTCTTCAGTGCTGGAGCTGGAGCACCAGGACAGAGTTTGCCTCTGGTATTTCTTTCTTTTATTTTTTTAAGATTTTATTTATTTACTTATTTATTTATGAGAGAGCATGAGTTGGGGGAGGAGCAGAGGGAGAGGGACAAGCAGACTCTGGGCTGAGCCTGCTCTGGGTTTCACCTGCAGGACTTGATCATGACCCTGAGATCATGACCCAAGCCAAAATCAAGACACAGATGCTTAAGGGACTGAGCCCCCTAGGCGCCTCTGCATCTGGCGTTCCTGCAGAGCACTTAGGTGGGGATGCCCTGTATTCTATATATGGGAATATGGAAGCTCAGAACGGAAAGGGAGTTGCCCAAGGCCTCATTGCAGAACCCGGTTTCATCAGATTGTGACTTTGAAGTCTGACCCTGGGGTCCCTGGAATGTACACCTGGCAGGGGGAAAACCTTTGTCTGCAGACAGGGGACAGGGGTGCTCCCTCCTGCTACCTTCCCACCATGTGGCCTCAGGCAACATCCTGCCCCACTCGAAGTTTCCTATACAAAATGAGATCCCATTCTCTGTTTCCTGTCTCCTGGGGAGCATGGATGGGTGCAGAAAACCTTCACAGACTCTCACGTGGAGGTGACAAATCACTGGACAAAACTGATAGAATGTCTGTGTTTAGCACAGTCACTTCAGTCTGGGAGATGCCAGGCCTGGATCCAGCCATGCCTGAAACCAGTAGACTTCTCCCAGGACATTTTAGATTAGATCAAATTCAGGTCTCAGAATGTTCAAAACAGGATACTGATAGCAGTGAGGAACTGGAAATGACCCAAGTGTTTATTAAGAGAGGAGGTTAAACCAATCCTGACCAGCTCGAGCACAAACCCTTATCCAGACCTTAAAAAGGCTGGGTCATGCTGGAATTCATTGAGGTCTTCTTGTCCCTTGAGGCCTGGAGGAAGTTGGCCAGATCCACACAGTCCTGGCCCCCAGATCCCCAAGAGGGCTTCAACTTTTCCAGTGCCCCTTGGCCGAGATTTCTTGCCTCTGCAGAACTCTTGCACTGTACTCTCCTCTTGGATCTGCCCCCTCCATCTGTCCTGGTGTTGACCAAGTGTGGAGTCTGGTCCCTGCTTGGTGCATCCCTTCTATGTGCCAGAATTGGCTTGAGCATGGGGAGATTTGTTGATTCGTGTGACTAAAATGTCCAGGGAGAGTGGGGCGCCTGGGTGGCTCAGTTGGTTGAGCATCTGACTCTTGTTTAAGGCTCAGGTCTTGATCTCAGGGTCCTGAGAAGGAGCACTGCCTCTGGCTCAGCACCCAGCACAGCATCCACTTGAGATTCTCTGTCTCTTTCTTCCCCTCTGCCCCTCCCCCTGTAAAAAAATAAATACAATAGAGTGTCCGGGAAGTATGGGGCATGGCTGGATCCAGGTGTCTCTCCTCCATCTGTGGGTCTGTCTGTGCTCCTTTGTGATGGCTTCACTCTTGGGTGGGCTGTCCCTGAGTGATTGCAGGTCACAATGCACACAGCCATCCTGCCCCACCTCACCAATTCAGCCTTTCCTGATGGGGAAAAATCAAAAACAAAAACATCTTTTCAGAACTCCGCTGGGGATGCCCTGGGGCCAGCAACTTTGGTTGTGCGCTGCTCCCTGAACCAACTGTGACTGGAGATGGTGGAGGTGCCCAGCCCTCGGGTCTGGCCTCGGGTCTGGATGGGGCACAGCAGCCTGTCAATGCCACCATATAGCATGGAGGAGGGGGCTCATGAGGCCCCATGGAAGAGGACCAGGAGAAAGATCCTGGCTTTCCATAAAAATCTGCTCAAGGCTTTGGGGGGGGGTCACAATTTGGGGAGCAGGGGGTCCATAACCCCGTGATGGCACATTTGAAAGATAAGTGGTAATAACTACCTCAGACATGGACCGGGGGCCCTGCCTGGTCCCCTACAGCCATGCAGTGAGACAAGCACATGCAGGGCAGTCTCTTGTCCCACAGAGCAAATGCCAGGGCCCCTGGAGCCCTGTGTACACCACCACAGCCACCCGCAGAGACTGTGTGGGCCTCTCCCTGAGCCTGGCCCTGGAGGGGACAGAGCAACCAGGGTCTGCAGGGATGTGTGGACGGGCATGGGAGAGGCTGCCAGGGCTAGCTGGGGCTGAGAAGGTTCCTGGGAAGATTTTGGTGGGAGGGTGGCCTTCTGGATCAGGTCCAGGCCTACCAGGCCATCATCAAGCTGCTTGTCCAGAGGGGGCCTCCCTGTTGCACTTAGGTGTCGTTGAGCTCTTTCTGTGTGTAGGCTGTGTGTAGGCTGCTGTCCCGGGAGGGACCCGTGACCCCTGGGTGGAGTGGGCCTTCACCAAGCCTCTTCATTCTCCTTTCAAAATACATCCTGAGAGGGGCACCTGGGTGGCCCTGTGGGCTAAAGCCTCTGCCTTTGGCTCCGGTCATGATCCCAGAGTCCTGGGATTGAGCCCACATCAGACTCTCTGCTCAGCGGGGAGCCTCCTTCCCCTCCCTCCCCTCTCTGCCTGCCTCTCTGCCTACTTGTGATCTCTGTCAAATAAATAAATAAAATCTTAAAAAAAGAAAATACATCCTGAGAGAACGACTTCTGCCTCCTTTGCTGCTGGCACCCGGGTCCAGACCAGCACCCCTCTCTTCTGGATGACCTCTCTAGACTACCCTATGCATGGGGTCACAGTGCCTATTCAAAACCAACCATTGACATTAATGCCTAGCTCCCTAGGACCTGGTTTCACCCTCCCCAACCTCTGGGGTTCCTCTTCCCTCCTTCTGCCTTGCTTTCAGGGCTCCAGCCACTCATCTCCTTGTAGATCATCAAAAATACCCAGCATACTTGTGTCCCAGGGCCTTTGGGGCCTTTCCTATTATCTTCATAGCTCTGCTCATGTATCATTTCATCAGAGATACCCTCTCCTGTCTCCTGCCTCTCCCCCGACCCCTGTGTCAATCTTTCCCACTTCCATATCCTGTGTGTGAAGCACGTCCCTACAGGAGTAGTCAAGAACAAGGTGAGCCAGGAGGACATGAGTTGGGGTCCCCAAGAGCTGTGACTCAGCCTACCACCCACACACACAGGTCTGCCCTCCTGAAAGCCCAAACCATCACTGAGGTAGGCATCCTTATTTGACATCGCTTTATGTCTGTTCTACTAGACACAGCATAACCTTCCTTCCCAGTGGCTCGGGGGTCCCCCATCCTCCTGCTCAGGTGCTCTACAGGTGTGCTGCTTCTCCAGGACCTGGAGGCAGGGGTCTGGGGGCTGCTGTGACCCCCTGTCCCTTTCAGTAGGTTCCCTCGATCATCTTTTTTAGGGGTTCATATTTACTCTAAACCCCAAGGCCTTCTCACTCCTTTTCTCTTGAGGTCAGGATGGGCACCTCTCACCATTAGTTCTCCCTGTGGTGTTAGGTGCCCCTTAAGCATCTCTGACAGGAAAGGAATTTAGGTGCTCCTCCTCTGGGAGGGAGGTCAGGAGCCTCCAGAAAAAACAGAGGAGGGGAAACAGCCCCCCAGGCCCCAACCTCTCTGCAGGGGATTCGGCACAGGGTCACTTCACCAAGTGAGGCTGGCGGACACGAAAGCAGAAAAGGAGACAGGATCCTGACCAGAGATTTATAGCATCCTTGAACCCTGGAGACATTTAAAGAGTCCCAGAAGCAGAAGCTAATAAAATGGTGAAGTGGACAGCAATCTGCAAAGCCTTGCGGCTTGGCTCAGGCCCTTGGGGGAGGTCATTGACCTCCTGATCAGAGTGCCCAGGAGGGGCCCTTGGAGGCAATGTGCTTGTCCACAGTGGGCTGGCTCCCAGGATCGTCTGACCTCAGTGCTTCCATGGTGCCCCATCCCACCCCGGGAACAGGGAACAAAGCCGGACAGGAGGTGCAGAACCCTCCCCACCCTGTTGCAGGTGTGTGTGGGGGGGGCCAGGTGTTCCTGCAGGGCAGGTAACCTTCCCTGGCCCCTTCAGGAGAGCCATGGGGGGCAGAAGCAGCCTGGGTGGGTGTCCACTCCCTGCCCTTCCTCTGCTAGAGCAATCCCCCAGTAATCGGAGGTGATCAGAGGTGGCTTGGGTGACAGAGGCCCTGCCCCGAAGTCTCCTGGGGCTGAAACCTGGGGGGCTGTCACTGTTTGCCCAGACTGTTCCTAGGCTGTTTCTCTCTTGCATCTCAGCCTCCCACAGGGATCAGCACCAAGAGGGAGGGTTCTGTATACACTCAGGTACACTGGGATACTGCTGGGTAAACAGTCAGGAGGGCAGAGAGGGGCCCACGTGCTTCCCCCCACACCTCTGCCCCGCCCCTCTGGCCTGCAGGTCTAGAAGTGTGGCCTGTACCCTGACACCTGGTCCCCCTCTGCCCAACGCCCCCACTGCCCTTGCAGTGCCCTGGTGTTATAAGTTATAAAATGTGTGAGAGGTGTCCACGTGCCCAGTGAGCAGCCCAGGTGAGCACCCAGGTGAGCAGCCCCGTGAGTGGCCCAAGTGAGCAGCATGAGTGGCGATATTGCCTTGTCTTGATGTGCCTCCCTGCTTGCCAAGTGGCCCCGGGCAGCCTTCCACCCAGCTATGGGGCGTCTGAGCTCTTGACATTTTCTAGGCACAGAATTCACCCATTTCCTTCAGGGTATTTCTTTTTCTCACTGGCTTGTGCAGTCTTTATAGATTCTGGGTGTTAATCTTTTGTCTGTTAAACATGTGCACATATGGGTGGCTCAGTGTTTCCAGCGGTCTGCCTTCAGCTCAGGGCATGATCCCGGGGTCCTGGGATCAAGTCCCACATCAGGCTCCTCGCTCAGTGGGGAGCCTCTTTCTCCTTCTCCCTCTGCCTGCTGCTCTGCCTACTTGTGATCTCTGTCTCTCTGTCAAATATATAAATAAAATCTTTAGGCAGAGCAGCAGGCAGAAGGAGAGGGAGAAGGAGGCTCCCCGCTGAGCGAGGAACCCGATGTAGGACTAGATCCCAGGGCCCTGGGATCATGACCTGAGCTGAAGGCAGATGCTTCACCGACTGAGCGCCCCCAGAAGCCCCTATTCATGATGTATTAAATAAAGTTGGATCCATTTGCAGTTAAAAAATTCCTTGTACTTCTAACCACTTCATATGTGTATTGATACTTGGCACAATGATTTCCACTTCTATGCATTTTTTTGCATTTATTGCGTACTTTAATGAAAATTATGCACACCCTGATTTAAAGAATGCAATAGCTCTATTAGGATTTCAATGAAAAGCATCCTCCCAGGCCCCCTCCCCTGAAGCACCATTGCCAGCCCACGGTTCATTTCAAGCCTCAGCTCTGAGCAGCTCTGCGATCTCCCAAGTGGGTCTGCCCACTGGTTCGATCCCGCTACCATGGAAGGTGAGGGAGTAGCCCCCACCCACACCTGCTTCTGGGCGACTCTGCCTTCTGGTCCATATTCACACTCCATTTCTTGCTCTTCTGTTCTGGTCTCTGGAAGAGTTCGTTAATTTTATCCCCCTGGCTCTCTATTCTGATGCTTCTTTCTCATTCTTCAATTGTTGCCCTAACAAGTTTCCTGTTCTGGATGGGAGAAGCATCTCCCAGGCTTCTTGTTTTGCTTTCTCCCCCTCCCCACCTCCTGTATGATTTGGCCCTTCCCTTTGGGAGGGAGGCGCTCCTTGACTGTCCTCCCAGGTGGCCAGGAACGTCTAGCAGCTCCTTATGGGGTATCTGGACCAAGTGTGACTTCGAGAGGAGGTCTGAATTCTTCTGAGAAGGTACCTCAGGTCTCTTACTTGGGGTGAGGGTGGGGGTTCCTGTCTGGCAGCATCCTGGAGCAGCCTCTCTTTGACATCCTGCCCCTGGCCTCACTCTTCCTGATGCCCCCACAGCTGGAATCCCTTAGACCCAGTTTCTCTGGAGACCAGAGTCTGATCTTGTTTGATCCTTGGGGCAGGAGACTTGGGAAAGGCCGCCCAGCCTGGCTGTGGGAGGTAGGAAATGGGCATGAGGGGAAGGCCCTGCTGCTCATCCCTGGCAGGGCCCGAGATGTGACACTCAGACTCTCCCAGAGTGGCAAGTCCGTCACGGTCACCGTCCCTGCCTGTGGGCTGGGGATGAGTAGACGCTCCAGGCCCCAGACGTCTAGCCAGGCCCTGAGACTCACCTCAGCCCGTGACACATGAGTAGGGTGATGAGGCCACATGGGGCAGAATCTTGACGAGCCAGAGCGGGTTTCTGCCTCCTCGCTCTTCCAGGACAGGGGTCTCCGCGGAAGTTGCTCCTGGAACGAAGCAGGTCCAGGACCGTATGTGGGCCGAGCTGCAGAGAGAAGCTTGGGAGGGACACAGCTTCTGCCCTGGGAGGACACCTTGGCTGCCGCTCGCCATGGGGACTCTGAGAGGCCTGATCGGTGGCCTCAGCACACGGGGTGACAGCACCACTCTGGAGTCACCGGCTGTCCTCCTCTGTCCACTGCCGCCCCGGGGGGACACTCAACTCTCGCCTCTGCCAGTGCCTACTTTGTGCTCTTCTTTGTCTTTAAGCCCTCTCCCAAGGTTCACGGTTCCCTCACTGTCGTCAGAGCTGGGTGTGGGGAGAGGACCCGGCCAACACCGTAGACCGGGATCTGCCTGCCCGCCACGGCAGCCTGGGCCTCCAGCAGCTTCCACCCATCCTGCTGTGGTGCTCCGGGCCTCCGTGCCAGCCATCTCTGTGGGCTTATGGGGCAAATCCTAAGCCCTTGTGTGGTGGGGGATGCCCGAAGCTCGGCTCTGGGCTAGAGCTGGAAGACCCCACTCTTGATCTCTAGGACTAAAGACATCCTTCTGTGTTCCTGTCTCCGATACGACCCTCCTCCCTGCTCCATCCCTTTGTTCATCACCTGGGGTCCCTAACACAGGACCACAAACCCCATGGCACAGAACCACAGACGGATTCCTTCACGGTTCCAGAAGCCACAAGTCCCCGATTCCAGGTGTGGGCCAAGCTGGCTTCCCTGTGGTCCTCTGGGAGGATCTTTCCTTGCCTCTCTCCTGGCTGTGCCACTTGCCGGCTCTCCTGCTGTCCCCGGCTAGGAGCTGTGTCTCTGCAAGGTCTGCCCCCTCTGCCACGCAACCTTCCTCCCACCAGTGTGTCGGCGTGGACAGCTCCCCTTCCAGACCCACCTCCTCCAATGTAACCTCATCCTCACTTGGTGACCCCTGCAAAGACCCCCTGTCCAAACGGGATCCTGCTCACAGGACAGGATTAGGACTCAACATATCTCGATGAGTGATGCCATTCAACCCCCCTTGTTTGTTTGTTTTTTTCCAGATTTTATTTATTTATTTGACAGAGAGAGATCACAAGTAGGCAGAGAGGCAGGCAGAGAGAGAGGAGGAAGCAGGTTTCCAGCTGAGCACAGAGCCTGATGTGGGGCTCGGTCCCAGGACCCTGAGATCATGACCTGGGCCGAAGGCAGAGGCTTAACCCACTGAGCCACCCAAGTACCTAACCTTCTCGGTTTTTAAGACTTGTCTTTATCTTTACAATTCTAAAACTGACTAAGTGTGTTAGGTCAAGACTTCATTACCCCTTCTAACATGAAAACCCACATTTCTCTTTGTTTTTGGGGAAATTTTCCCCCATGTGTATCTCTGCACATCTCTGTGTATATAGTCTGAGTGTGTGTGACTGTGTGTGTCTGAATTTGTGTGGTCTGTGTGTGACTGTGTGTGGTTGTGTATCTGTGTGTATGTCTGAATACATGGGTCTGAGTGTTTGTGTGTGACCATGCGTGCTGTTGCATCTGCATGTGTGACTGTGTGTGTCTGAATGTGTGTGTGTCTGTGTCTGAGTGTATGTCTGAGTACGTGGGTCTGAGTGTCTGACTATGTGTGACTGTGTGTGTCTGAGTAAGGCGCTTGTGTGTCGAGAGTGTATGTGTGTCTGTGTCTGAGTGTGTGTCTGAGTATGTGGATCCGAGTGTCTGAGTGTGTGTGTCTGTGTATGTGACTGTGTGTGCTTGTGTGTCTGTGTGTGTGTCCACGTGTGACTGTGTGTGTTTGTGTGTGTGTGGTCTGTGTGTGACTGTGTGTCTGTGTGTGCGTGACTGTGTGTCTCTATGTGTGTCTGCATGTGACAGTGTGTGCTGTGTGCTTGTGTGTCTATGTGTGTGTCTGCATGTGACTGTGTATGTGTCTGTGTGTCTGTGTGGTCTGTATGTGGATGTGTGTCTGTGTGTATGTGTCTGTGAGTGTGTGTCTGCATGTGACTGTATCCGTGTGTGTGACTATGTATGTGTCTGTGTGTCTATGTGTGTCTGTGTATTTATGTGTCTGCATGTGTCTGCGGGTCTGTGTGTGTGACTATGTGTCTGTGTGTGTGTCTGTGTCTGTGTGTGACTCTGTGTGCTTGTGTGTCTGTGTGTGTCTGTGTATGTCTGTGTGTGTCTGTGTGTGGGTGCATCTTCCCCGCGTGGTGTGCTAGCTCAGCAACAACCCTGAAGCCATCCTCCAGCGAATCCTGGTGCATTGCTACCTCACGTGGCAAAAGTGAGTTTGCAGGTGGGTTTCAATGGAAGATCCTGAGGCAGCCATCACCTGCATTGTCTAGGTGGGCATAGCATCACGAGGGTCCTTCTAACTGAGAGGAAGGAGGGTCGGCTCAGAGAGGAGATACATCACAGGGTCTAGGAGAAACAGGGTCAGAGAGAGGCTGGCTTTGCAGGGGTGGGGGTAGAGGGGTGGACAGGAGCCAAGGGATGCAGGTGGCTTCTAGAAGCTGAAAAAAGCAAGGAAACCTCCAGAAGGAAGGAGCCCTGGCACCACTTTGATTTTAGCCCAGTGAGACCCACGCCAGACTTTTGCCTCCAGAGCCATCATAGTACTGACGTGTTGTTTTCACCCATTCAGTGTGTGGCGTTGTGTTACAGTTGCTACAGGAAAGGCATGTGCTTGGAGTGTGTGGTTGTGAGCTTGCCTATGTTTGGGCTGCGTTAGAGCCTGCTTGGGGAGGGCAGGTGGACGCTTTGGGAGCTGACCTGCTGCCCCACCCTGGGGGAGCCTAGTCTAAGAGTAAGACAGAGGCATTGTTAAAGTCTGGAAAGTATAGAAAAAATAAAGAATTTGCATGAAAGATTCATAATCTGGCTCACAGGCCAGTCTTACAAATGTCTGACACATTCCTATCCAACCACAGGGGGTGGAAGAGGGAGGTGAGAGGGGGAGGGGAATGAGGGAGGAAGGAAGGGGAGCAGGGTAGAAGTTTTCCCACTTGCTCTGTGGCTGGGAGCGTTTTGCTCAGTCATGATGACGTATTACCAACGACAGTTCCAGTTCGGACAGTTCGACAGTTCGAGGCCTCTGCACCATGTTCCCTGGGAGTTTGGAAGTGTGATTTAATTGCGGCTATCACTGGATACTTGAGGTGTTTGCACCTGTGCCCCTGTTGAGCGAAATCGTGCCTCTGTATTTTCTCGGTGCTGATGCTGGACTCGGAGTTGTTGGGTCAGCGGAAGGGGCGTCCTTAAAGTTCTGCGTCTGGGCCATGTCATGGAGGAGAGCTTTGTCCCCCGTGGAATCCCACTACCGGGATCCAAACACCGAAACCTGGCCAAGGGGTCTGAGCTCATCCACTGGGCACAGGGCAAAACGAGTGTGGGACCTGGAGCCTGATGTCTGCTGGTCTGTGTCCAGAGAGACAGAAGAAGCTGGCTGCCAGCATCCGGGAAGCTAAATGGGAGGCAGAGGTGGACGACCCATGAGGAAGCACCAAACTGGCTTTGAATGTTTCCAAAACTTAAATTCAGTCTTGGAAGATGAAGATTTACTGTCTGTAGGGGCACAGAAGACCTTGACCCAGGTGATCTCCCCAGGCTGCTGTTGTCGGGGCGGGGTGGGGTTCAGCTCCCCAGGGCCAGCTGGGGCTCTCACCCTGCAGCCCGTGGAGCGCAGGCCCAGGGAACCACACCAGCCATGTTCCTGGGATCCTGAGGCCTACTTTACTCATGAATATGTTGTTTTGAAATAATCCTCGTTGTTCTGAGATTTCAAAGTCTTGGCCAGAAGCCACAGATAAGCCATTTTTCTGAGTACTAGAGTAAAACCCAGTCACTAAAATATGCTTGGAAAAGCAAATAAAAATAAAATTTAAGATCTACATCACTGTGCATAGTCCAAAAATCCTCTCAGTTCAAAATAGTATCTATATGGATACAAAATTAGGGTGTAGTCCTAAAACCTGTTTTTTTCACTCAGTAGTGCATGGTGAGTGTTTGCATGGCTTCCCTTCACATTTCGGGAAGCTGTATGGGGGTCCCCTCACTCACCCACCCCCCATTCAGTGGGCAGTCCTCTTCCACAGTGCTTCGACAGGCAGACAAGTATGCATGGGAAACTCCTGCCCTTCTCTGTGGCCGCCCTGGCCTCATCCTGAAAGCTGGAATGTGAGGCCTTCCCGGGGTTGCCCTCAAAGCTGCCTCTGCTCAGAAGAGAGACCCCCGCTCACCCTCCTAGTCCTGGGGACCCCCAGGGACAGTTTGTGTGCAGCTGGGGCTTCAATCATGACCTGAAGAGGGCCCCAGGCTTCCCTGGACAGAGGAGAATCTGAGGCCCAGGAAGGGGTGCCCCTGCCCTGTACCAAGCCAGTGGGTGGTGAGCAGAAGCAAAGGCCAAGGGATTGGGCAGAGACCCCAGGGACCCAAGTGGTGATACTTGGCCGAGGCCTGTAACACCCTCCTCTTCCCCATTCTCTTCATCCACTGGGTTTCAGGATCAAGGCTGTTGGGTGACCACTGTGTGACAAGGAAGCCCCTAGGGATGGGCTCAGCCATCTGCACCTTCCCCTCATTGCAGTCTGTGTCCCAAGGAGAGGGAGCAAGGCTGTTCCCCCCTCCCCCAGCTGCCCCATGCTGGCCTCCATATTCTCTCATCCCTGCCTGGTTTAAAGTCTGAGAGGCCTGGAGAGTCCCCTCTGGGACATGCACCCAGGGGCAAGGTAAAGTGCCCAAACTGCTCGATCCCTCCCACCCAGGGAGGTGGTTCTGGTCTACTCTCTCCCCATCCACCTTCTCCCACCCCTACTACCGGCCCACTGGCCCTTTGGACAGGGTGAGCCTCTGGGACCCTCCCAAGATGAGTCAGTTCGACTGGACATTGTCCAAAAGAGCCCACGTGTCTGAGCAGAGGCTTCTGGCTCATCTCACCCCAACCCCGGGCCCCAGAGCAGGGGTTCTGACCCTGTATCTGGGTCACTGGGCCAGTGGGATCATTCTAGGCCACGAAGAGCTGAGACAGGTCTGGAAGGGGCCCCAGAGAGAGAAAACACTCACCTAAGGCCAGTGGGCCTCCAGATGCTAAGGAAAATCTGAGCCCAGGTAGAGAAGCCCCATCTCAAGGGGGTGGGCACCAAGCTCTGGCCACCTGGGCTCCTGTCCCTCAGACATAGCCTCTGTTGGAAAGAGAAGCTTCTCTGTGAAGTCCGGGAAGGCTGCCCAGATCCCCCCTCCCCAACACTTCTTTTCCTGAACCTGGAAGCCTGGGCTCCCCGCTTCATGGGGGCACTGGGTGGGCTGCGGGCTTACAGCCTCACGCACCTGGGTCACTGGACAGAGGAGTGGGCTGCCTGCCAGAGGAAAAACGTGCAGTCCCCCAGAATGAGCCCCTAGCCCTGCTTCCCAGCCTGCAGCAGTGGGTCGGGGGGAGGAACTCTGGGGAAAGACAGACAGACACCTGTGCATTCCTGCCCCACAGAACCCCCAGCCTTGAGCCCTGGGTCAGGAGAGGCAGGAGCCAGGCCACCTTCCCAGAGGCAGGGTGGGAAGGATGGGGGGAATCACTGCCTGGGGCAGGGTCACAGCATAGTACACCTGCTGGGCTCACAGCGGGGGGGCATAGAAGAGAACAGGACGCTGGGGTGGCCCTGGGGGTGAGGGGGCTCCACGAGACAGAGGGCTCTGCAGGAGGAAGTCGGGTCTGCGAGACAATGGGGTTCATCAGCCGGGGGAGGGCTCCACGAGGGGCCTCCACGGGTGGGGGATGGCTCTGCAAGGGAGCTCTGCGATGGGTGGGCGTGCTCCATGAGTGGGCTCACCAGTGTTGTGCATGTAACCATAGTGTTCCTGGCGTGGGTGGACCACTCACTCACCCGCTAGGGGGCTTCTGGCTTGTCTCCATTTGGGGGCTGTGAATAGGCATGCTGTAGACATTCATACTCCTGTTTTTCTGTGAGGATAACTTATTTCTCTAGGATAAATAGACAAGGTTAGGAAGACTGGGTCATATGCAAGGTGTAGGGTGGACTTAAGCAACCGTCCGGATGTCGAGAGTGGCTGCATCGTTCTGCGTTCCGACCATTTACCTATGAGTGCTCCGGTTCTGCGTCCTCTCCCTGGTGACTGAGGGATTTGCAGGGATACAGGAATTTCAGTGCTAAAACTGGGAAACCCCTGGGAAAATTAGGACACTTGCTACTGTCAGTGCTTTTTATTTTAGCCATTCTTTTTTAAAGATTTTATTTATTTATTTATTTATTTATTTATTTGAGCGAGTACTCAAGCATGCACAGTGGGGAGAACAGCAGAAGGGAAGAGGGGGAAAGGATCTTAAGCTGACTCTGCTGAGCAAGGAACCCAAGGCAGGGCTCGATCTCACCACGCCCCACATCATGACCTGAGCCAAAACCAAGAGTCGAATGCTTCACTGGCTGAGCCCCCCAGGCGCTGCTTTAATTTACTGGTCTTGAACTCATGGCCCTGAGATCAATACCTGAGCTGAGATCAAGAGTCAGATACCAAACCAACTGAGCCAGTCAGATGCCCAATTTATTAAATTTTAAATTTCTTTTTATTTTAGCCATTCTAATATGTATGTAGATAGTACCTCACTATGGTTTTAATTTGCATTTCCCTGATGGTTAATGATGCTGAGCACCCATCCGTGTGGTATTCGCCATTCATATGTCCTCTTCAGTGCTGTGCTGTTCAAGCCTCGTCTCAATTTTTTTTTAATTGGGTTGTTTTCCTTCTTTCTTTTTTTTTTTTTTTAAGATTTTTTTAAAATTTATTTATCAGAGAGAGAGAGGGGGAGAGAGCAAGCACAGGCAGACAGAATGGCAGGCAGAGGCAGAGGGAGAAACAGGCTCCCCGCTGAGCAAGGAGCCCGATGTGGGACTCGATCCCAGGACGCTGGGGTCATGACCTGAGCCGAAGGCAGCCGCTTAACCAACTGAGCCACCCAGGCGTCCCGTCTTTTTTTTTTTTTTAAGATTTTATTTATTTATCTATTTGACAGAGTAATAGAGAGACAAGTCACAAGAAGGCAGAGAGGCAGGCAGAGAGAGAGGAGGAAGCAGGCTCCCTGCTGAGCAGAAACCCCCCCCCCCCAATGCAGGGTTTGATCCCAGGATCCTGAGATCACGACCTGAGCCGAAGGCAGAGGCTTAACCCACTGAGCCACCCAGGCACCCCAAATTGGGTTGTTTTCTAACTGTTGAGTTTGGAAAGTTCTTTCTAAATTTCATATATATATATATGTATATATATATGTATATGTGTGTATATATACATATATATACACACATATATGTATATGTGTATGTATGTATGTATATATATACATATATACATACATACAGTTGGAACTGTGATTTGCAGTTTTTTTCTCCCAGTCTTGTAGGATGTCTTTCCTTATCTTAGCAGTGTCGTTCTGAAAGCAAAATTTAAAAACATGTTGAGGTTCATTTTATCACTGTGTTTTTTTTATTTGTAGTAAAATACACATGACAGGGCACCTGGCTGGCTCAGTCAGTTAAGCATATGCCTTTGGTCATGATCCTGGGGTTCTGGGATCAAGTCCTGCATTAGGCTCCCTGGGAGCCTGCTTCTCTCTCTCCTTCTTCCCCTCCCTTGTTTGTGTGTTCTCTCTTTCTCTCTCAAGTAAATGAAGAAAATCTTTTAAAAAATACACAAAACATAAAATATGCAATGTATAGTTCAGTGGCATTAGGTAAATTCATGATGTTGTGTGACCATCACTACTATTTCTAGGACTTTTTTTTTCTATCACCCCAAACAGAAATTCTGCCCCTAATAAGTAATTGTAAGGGCCTATTTAGCCAGATCAATTCCATCTTGGATTAAACAGTCATTTTGTTGTTTATGCAGTAAAACTTAAACTGACCCTGCCCCCCCTCCAGGAGACTTACTTAAAAGCAAGCCTGGGAAACCGGTCCCAGGTGACAAAGCCCAAATTCAAGGGTGGGTCAGGCCAGGTGGAAGTATCCAATCAGTGGGGGCACATACTGTCTCCCTAGCTACCAAGGAGTGTGGGTCCCGCCTTTTGGGCACCAATTCTGACCAAGGTGATAGGCTAGTTCAAATATCTACTAGGGTAAATTGTAATTCAAGTGGTCACTTATGTGTGACCTAGCATGACTGTGCAGCTTTCTCTGTGTGTTACAATCTCATTGGCCACCTGTGCGTGGCCAGGTCCACCCACATGGCCTTTGCCCTTAAAAGCTAGTCTGTAAGGCAGAGAGAGGTCGCCTCTTTGTAAAGGGTGGCCCCGGCCGGTCGGTTAGATTCTCAATGCTTGGTGCGAAATAAAGCTTTGCTTGACCTTTGCTTTGTATCAGTCTTGCTCCTTTAATCATGGACTCATTAGTGGGGGGGACCTTTCATTTGGGGGCCCATCCGGGATTAAATGATGAGAACTGAGCCAGCATCAGAATTTCTGGGAAAAGCCTCTGGAGGTAAGATCTCAGGATCCTATCTGTCTGGTTGTGGAACTCCAGGGTATGGCCCAATGGGGAGAAGCTGGATGTAGCCATGCTCCCCAGGGCTGGAGTGGATGTGGGGATGCCCCTTCTCTCCACTGGTAGATCGCCAGGGGGTTCAAGGCCCCCTAGACAGCCACAGGGTTCGAGTCCCCCTAGACGGTCACTGGGTGTTGGAATCTCCCTAGGCAGTCACAGGGGGTTCGAGTCCACCTGGATGGTCGGGGGTTCAAGTCCCCCTAGGCTGTCAGGAGATCAAGAAAGTCCCCACTGGTGGCAGGTTCTGAGTAAGGACCACTGGGCCTGTGGTTGTCTTTGTCTTATCTTTTTGTTGTCTGATGTGTTGTTTGCTGTGTTTGAAGAAATGGGGCAAGCAAAGAGTAAGGGACTCTGACTTTTAATGGCTATAACCGGAGCCAACTCTGGTTAGTCTAACTTGAGACTTTAAGGAATATTCCCAAGCAGCTGCCAAAACTCCCTTTGTTTTGGGGAAGTTCCTGTCTTCTCTGGCCCAACCAGGACTGCCTAGCCCCTCCGCCTTGCTGGCGGGGAAAGCATGGTGTCTGCTCTTCTGTTGAAGCTGATGAGCTCTAGAGCTGGAAACCCTTTCTCTGCCTTCTGGCGGCACTTTGTTCTGTTCTTCACTGTCGGGAAACAAGAAGAGCACCCCCTAGACCTAACACCCCTACTCCGGATCTTCCCACCCATGTCTCAGGTAAACATTTGAAGTGGAGTGGCCTAGGTGGAACATAAATCAGCATTTGAACCAAGTTAAGTTTGTTGGGTTAATTAGAATGAACACGTCTTTTGAGTTAACAGCAGTAAATGTGAAACTTCAAAGTTTTTACTTAAGGTCAAATAAACTCGTGTTATTTGTTAAAATCTGTTAGCAAAGAGATGGCTGAACTGATGGCTAATTGTCTGTCTCGGGTTTTAATGGGTAATTGTTAAAGTAGCTTTCGGAGTCTTTGGTAATCTGAAGATTTAAAGGTTTACTTGGATGACAAATGGAATTAAATTTGTTGGACATCTAGGTCTTAACCAAATGGGATAAAATGCTAGAGCACTGGTTACTGGAACTAGGTTTGTGCTTTTGAAATCTGTTGGTAAACATGTTTTGTGTTTAACTGATTCATAAATTTGCCTTCTAAGAATTCTGTTGTAACAGGTCACAATTGTTATAACAGTTCACAATTCACAAAAAGACTAAATTCACAATTTAGTCTTCACTAGAGATTGAGGTGTTTCTAAGAAAATGTAAATGGTTTTCTCTTTGCCTTCCTAGAGTTGTAAATGAGATCTCTTTGGCTCATAAGGCTTTTCCTTGATATGCTAAGTTACTCAGGGAGTACTCTAAGCCAATGATAAACCTTGGGTTACATTTGGGTAAATGCAGTAACTACTTTAGAGGTTCTATACATTTCCTAAAGTTTTAATGTTTAATAGGGTCATCACTTGATACTTAACCATATCTATTCTGAGTTTTTGTCATTTGTAATTGTTTTAATTCTCTTGTAAGATGAATTCTGCCTTAAAGGAAATTCATATGGGAGACTTTCAGGACAAAAACAAGTCTTTCATATGTTAAAATCCTGGAACTGAAATGGGTAAGAATTTACAGAAGTACAAGCTGCATTCAGACTAAACCAGAATTATCAACATGGGACTAGATGAACTGAAAGATTGTAATGTTGTGTCTCTTAATGTTTTAAACAATTACTGGTTCTGTAATGTTTGCTCCTCCAGACTAGGGAAAGTTTTTCTTAAGTTATCTGTAACTTACAGAGATGTAAAAGTACTCATTTGTAAACAAATCAAGGCGTTCAACTTTTCTCTCTATTTGAACCCTCTGAAACCAAAAGGTCTCAGTAAGTATTCTTTCTTCCATGGTAATCAGTCCTTTGCATAAATTCAATAAGAATCTGTTCTCCTTGTAACAGGACACCATTGGGAACATTGGTTATTTTACCAAGGCTTTGACTGGAATGTCATACTTGAAAAAGACTCAGATATGACCAGACAGTTTAAAAGAACTAAGGTTGACTTTATAAAACCTGGAGCCGTAAAGACCTTTGGAACTGTTGGCCTGATACCTTGCTTACAGAGTTCCCAGCAGCCTCACCCCTCACCAGGTGAGTAAAGAATGTCACTTCCTGGCAGGTTCAGGACCTCAGGAAGAGGAATTCACCCAAATCGACAGGTATTGCAGGCATGTCTGATGGCAAGTACGTGTCTTGGCTTCTGGCCTGGAGAGGCTACTAAAAGTTCAACCTAGAGATTCCTTATAAGAAGTTCTAGCAAAGCATATTCTAAAAGATCTATATGATCAACTCACTGTTCTTGCTGAGCATATGTAAATAAGTAGGCCAAGTTTATTAAAACCGGACTTGTTTTTCAAATAAATTAGTCCTGATTTGGCTACCTCTGGAAATTAGGGTTATTTTAGAGAGAAAAATTATGTTTTAATAACACATCTTTATGTATGTTAAATTCTAGATTTGGTTGTCTTTAAATGTTTGTTTACCTAAGCTAGACAACTTGAGGTAAACTTCAGAGAAGTTGCACAATAGCTTGTTTAGACAATCTTGCCTTTGCCAGTCAGTCAGCCCCAGATGTAAGGAGGACACTTCAGAAAATTGAAGGATTTGAAAAGAAGAATCTGACTGAGTTAGTGGGAATAGCAGAAATAGCAGCTGAGGACTAGGATCACGCTTGCGGGGGACAAGAGCTCTCTTACAGACTCTGCAGGAAAAAGGATATCAGGTGTCAGCAATGAAAGCACAGCTTTGTCAGAGCCATGCCACTTATTTTGGCTTTGATCTCCATGGGGGAGTTTCTTGGGATGGTGGGCTACTGCAGGCTGTGGATACCGTGGTTCGTGGAGGGTACCTGACCTCTCTACGAACTGACTAAGGGAGAACTCAGTATGATAGAGTGGACAGCTGAGGCAGAAGGAGCATTTTGGGGATTACAAACAGCCTTACTGAGTGCCCCAGCATTGGCCATCCCAGATGTTACCACGCCCTTCCACTTATATGTGGATGAAAAGGCAGGGGTGGCCAAAGGAGTCCTAACTCAGACTCTGGGGCCTTGGAAAAGGCCAATAGCCCATCTTAGCAAGAAACTAGATCCAGTAGCGGCTGGGTTCCCCTCTTACCTCTCTGCATAATTGCTGCCATGGCTCTCCTGGTCAAGGATGCAAGTATATTTACAGAAATGGACTAAATTAGACTACGAAGGGGATTGGGCTAAGCCAAATACATCAGGACACTCATTTGGAGACACGCAAGCTTAAGGAACTTATGGGCAAGCAGTTCAAGGTTTCTAAATTAGGGCATATGGCTCAGGATGTGGTTGATAGATGGGCTCAATGTCAGGCGGTAAATGCGGGAGGAACTAGAATGGGAAGAGAGAAAAGAGAAAGAGGTAAGGAACGAGGAATTTATTGGGAAATAGATTTTACAGAGATGAAACTGGGCAAATATGGACACAAGTATATGTTAGTTTTTGTGGATACGTTTCCAGGCTGGGTAGAGGCTTTTTCTGCCAAACATGAAACAACAGGAGTGGTAGCCAAAAAACTACTAGAGGTTTGGGTTACCTCTCGCTATCGCGTCAGACAATGGCCCTACATTTGTGAGTTCAGTCTCACGGGCATTGGCCAAGGCCGTGGGCACTAATTGGAAACTACATTGTGCCTACTGATCCCAGAGCTCTGGGCAAATAGAGAGAATGAACTGGACTCTTAAAGAGACCTTGACAAAGTTAATTCTGGAGACTGGCGGTGGATGGGTGGATCTCCTTCCTTTCGCCCTCCTCAGGGAGTGATGTACACCCTACTTAAACAAGGTGACCCCATTTGAAATAATGTTCAGGAGACCCCCCTCCCCCGCTCTGCCCTCGGCTACAAGAGGTTGCCCTAACAGAAATGACTGATCAGTCTGTACTCCAGTCACTACAGGCATTGGAGTCTGTCTTGGAAGGAGCCAGTGCAGGCATCCAAACTGCCCATACTGGGACAGAGACGGAGGTGGAACCACATCCTTACCAACCCGGGGACTTGGTTTGGATATGCCACCACCAAGTGGGAAACGTAGAGCCTCGCTAGAAGGGACCGTTTGCTGTCATCCCAACCACCCCCCATGGCGATGGAAGTTGAGGGCATAAGGGCCTGGATTCACACAGGTCACGTCAAATGAGCTGAGGACCAGGACACCCCCCAGAGATGGATGCCGCTGCCGATGGACCCCGCCAATTGTGGACTAAAGCTAAGACTCAAAAAACAATGAGTTCATTAAGTTCATTGTTGCTCCTATTGTTAAGATATAGGTGGGAGATATAGACAATTGCAAAATAGAAGAAGGCTTGACATACTATTTCTAGAAAAGGGGGGCTCTGTGTAGCCCTAGGAAAGAAATGCTGTTTCTGGGTAAATCACACTGGAGTCATTAAAGACAGTCTGGCAAACGAGGACATAGAACTGGCTGAAAAGTCAAAGATTTGACTAATCTCCAAAGAAAAGGGGGGAATGTAAGGGCCTATTAGCCAGATTGATTCCATCTTGGATTAAACAGTCATTTTGTTGTTTATGCAGTAAAACTTAAACTGACCCTGCCCCCCCTCCAGGAGACTTACTTAAAAGCAAGCCTGGGAAACCAGTCCCAGGTGACAAAGCCCAAATTCAAGGGTGGGTCAGGCCAGGTGGAAGTATCCAATCAGTGGGGGCACATACTGTCTCCCTAGCTACCAAGGAGTGTGGGTCCCGCCTTTTGGGCACCAATTCTGACCAAGGTGATAGGCTAGTTCAAATATCTACTAGGGTAAATTGTAATTCAAGTGGTCACTTATGTGTGACCTAGCATGACTGTGCAGCTTTCTCTGTGTGTTACAATCTCATTGGCCACCTGTGCGTGGCCAGGTCCACCCACATGGCCTTTGCCCTTAAAAGCTAGTCTGTAAGGCAGAGAGAGGTCGCCTCTTTGTAAAGGGTGGCCCCGGCCGGTCGGTTAGATTCTCAATGCTTGGTGCGAAATAAAGCTTTGCTTGACCTTTGCTTTGTATCAGTCTTGCTCCTTTAATCATGGACCCATTAGTGGGGGACCTTTCAGTAATAATTCCCCATTCCCCTCCCCAGGCCCTGGAAACCTCTCTTCTTTCTGTGTTTTGAATTCGCCTATTCTTGATGCCTCATATGTATGCAATCATATAACATTTTCCACTTTGTGAGTGGCTTAAGTCTGCTGGCATAATTTTTTTTACTTAAACTTTATTTTTTCAGTGTTCCAAGATTCATTGTTTATGCACCACACCCAGTGCTCCATGCAATAAGTGCCCTCCTTAATAATATCCACCACCAGGCTCACCCAACTCCCCACACCCCTCACCTCCAAAACCCTGAGTTTGTTTCTCAGAGTCCACAGTCTCTCATGGTTCCTCTCCCCCTCCTTTTTCCCCCAACTCCCTTCTCTCCTTCTCCCAATGTCCTCCGTTTTATTCTTTATGCTCCACAAGTAAGTGAGACCATATGGTAATTGACTTTTCTCTGCTTGATTTATTTCACTCAGCATAATCTCCTCCAGTCTGATCCATGTTGATACAAGAGTTGGGTATTCATTCTTTCTGATGGAGGCGTAATACTCCATAGTATATATGGACCATATCTTCTTTATCCATTTATCTGTTGAAGGGCAGTTTGGCTCTTTCCACAGTTTGGTGACTGTGGCCATTGCTGCTATGTACATTGGGGTACTGATGGCCCTTCTTTACACTACATCTACCTGGCATAATTTTCTTTAAAGATTTATTTATTCATTTGAGAGAGAGAAAGAGAGTGTGTGTTCATGCAAGTGTGAGTAGGGGGAGTGGCAAAGGGAGAGAATCCATGACCCATGAGATCATGACCTGAGCTGAAACCAAGGGTCACATGCTTAACCAATTGAGCCACCCAGGTGCCCCCGGAATAATGTTTTTTTTTTTTTCTTAAAAAAAAAAAAAAAGATTTTATTAATTATTTATTTGATAGAGAGATAGAGCACAAGGGAGGCAGGGGTGTGGGGTGGGGAAGGGGAGGGAGGAGGGGCAGAGGGAGGCTTGATCCCAGGACCCAGGGATTATGACTTGAGCCAAAGGTGGATGCTTCACCAACTGAGCTGCCCAGGCACCCCTGGCATAATGCTTTCAAGTTCGTGTAACATGGGTCAGAACTTAATTCCTTTTCTATTTCCTTTTTCCCCCCTTTAAATTGTGATATAATACATATAACATAAAACCTATCATCTTAACAGTTCTTTTTAATTTTTTAAAAAGATTTTATTTGTCAGAGAGAGAGATGGCACAAGCAGGGGGAGCTGCAGGCAGAGCAGGCAGAGTGAGAAGCAGACACCCCACCAAGCAAGGAGCCCCAAGAGGGCTCCATCCCAGGAACCTGGGATCACAACCCAGACAGAAAGGCAGAGGCTTGATTGACTGAGCCACCCAGGTGGCCCCATATTAACAGTTCTCAGTACATTTGCACTGTTGTGCAACCAATCTTCACAACTCTTTGTCTTGCCAAACAGAAACTGTGTCCATTAAACATTAACTCCCCATTTCCCCTCCCCCAGATCCTGATGCCCACCATATATACTCTCTATCTCTATAATTTTGGCTTCTTTAGGGATTTCATATATGTGCAAACCATACAATATTCTCCCTTCTGTATCTGGCTTGCTGCACTTAGCGTGACGTCCTCTGGGTTCGTGCATGTTACAGCAGGTGTCAGAATGTCCTTCCTTTTGCGGCCTGATTTGTTTATGTTTATTTGTTTATGCATCATACCCAGTGCTCCATGCAATAAGTGCCCTCCTTAATACCCACCACCAGGCTCACCCAACTCCCCACACCCCTCACCTCCAAAACCCTGAGTTTCTCAGAGTCCACAGTCTCTCATGGCTAGTGTGCTAATCCGTGGCTAGTGCCCCACATTGTTTCTCAGTCAGTCCCTCCAGAGATACTTGGGTGGCCCAACTGGCCACAGCCTACAGAATAGGGCATCACCAAATGCCCTCCATGTGGAGCAGAGGAGGGACAGAGAGGGGAGTAAGGAGAGGATGAAGAGCACAGGGAGGGGGGGGTGGATTGAAGGGACCAGGACGGAGGGAAGGGCAGATGGGGATGCAGGGTACTGGGAGGGAGGACGGAGCGGGAGTGGGAGGGGGATGGAGGCAGGTGGGGAAGGGAGGGCGAGGGGAGAACAGGAGGAGGAGGGCGGGAAGAGGAGGGAGGAGGGGGTGGGGGCAAGCACCACGCTGGGCGGCCCCAACCCTAGGCTGCTCTGCTCCCACCTGGCCCCGCCTCCAGGCGCACCCCTCCCCATGGCCTGCTGGGAGACGTGGTCTAGAGGAGCTCAGGAAGCCCGACTCCGAGTCCCAGAGAGCCCCGCGACACCGCCCTGCCCCGAGGTTTGGCGGGAGTTGTAGTCCAGCGCCGGCAGACACCCGAGTCCGGAGCGAGCGGTGGGACTCGGTGTCCCAGAGAACCCCGCACCAAGTCACGTCATTGCGCACCGCTCTTGCCGTGACGCCGCTGGGCTTTCTCCGGCCGTCGCCGCTACTGCCGCTTCTTCGCGGGCTAGAGGGCCCGGGTGTCCCCGGGCGAGAGGAGGCTGCGGGTGGGAGCCTTCGCGGGCACTGAGGAGCGGGCCGGGGGAGGCCGGGATGGAGCCCCCCGGAGGTGGGCGCGCTGCCGGGTGGGCCCGCGCCTGGGGCGGTTGAGGAGGGGGCCGGGCGGTGGGAGATGGTCAGGCAGTAGGGACCGTGGGGCGGGTGGACGGAGCTGAGGGACCCTGGGCGGGGCTGGGGTGGGGGCCGGGCGCGGGGAGGGGCGGGGTTCAGGTGGGGCAGTGCGCTGGGGGCGGGGCTCAGCGGTAGCGGGCGTCAGGGGGCCCGGGCACGCGGCCCTGGGTGGGGCGCAGAGGGCCGGGTGGGTGAGGCCCTCAAGGGGCGACATGGGTTGGGGGCGCCTGGCCCGGGGAAGCCCCATGCGTCCCAGTGGAACGTGGAGCGGGCCTGCTCTCCTTCCAGTTGACTGAAGCGAGGAAGCCGGGTTCCAGAGTCTCCAGGCGGGACCTCGGGGCGTCCTGGGGCCGCCACGGATGGTCTGAGGGCATCGCAAACATGGCTCACCTCAGGGGATTTGCCAACCAGGTAAGAATTGGGTTTCTGGGGAGCAAGGGTCCCGCCTGAACTCCCAGAGACCGGAGCACTGGCCAGCATTTGTGACACTAAGGGGTGTCTCTCCTGAAACTCGTCCTGGGGTTTCCAAAGCGCGGGGCCTACAAAGGAGCGGGGCCAAAGGGCAGACGTTGATCGGGACCCGGGTGATGCACATCCCCGGGCCGGGGAGCCGTCCGGGGGGCACAGACTTGTGGAAGCAGCTCCCGTGGAGGACCGTGGAGTGCCTACAGAGCCTTATCCCAGGCGCAGGTCTGGGCCGCTGGGGCGGGACTCGTTGGGAACCTGGATCTTCCCATTGGGAGGGTCTTGGAAGGTCGGGGTCCACACTAGACCATGTGACTGGACCAAGGTGGCCACATTTGGCTGGGGCAAAGGCTGGGGGGACTCCTGGTGAACAGGCAGGCAGGAGGAGCTGGGATGGCTGAGAGTCTCCCTTGAGGGAGATGAGAGTGCTGCTGGGAAGAACCTCTGTCACCTGGGGTGGAAGTCTTGCAGGGGAAGGTGCCTGCTGTGTTCCTGATTGATCATTCCTGCCCTTCCCCACCCCGAGCCTCCTGGAGGTGTCTGGCCTTACATGTTAACCTGCTGACCCCGGGGGCCTTCCTTGGTATGTCCTGAGTGTGCCTGGAGCGAGCACCCGCTGCTGGTGCTGGGAGGGCAGGGTTGGGGCAGCCAGCATGGCGGCTGGTCGTCTGTGCCCCCTCCTGTTACTTCAAAACAAGCGTAAGTTGAGGCTGACGTGAAGTCGAGGAAAACACTCCGGCAGCCGGATTTTCTTCCGTGCTTGGCTCTGTTCTCCTTGAAGAGTTTAGGCAGACTGCTGGGGTTGGGATGGTCAGCACCCTTCGCTTCCCTCTGAGTGCTGAATGCGGGGGTGGGGGTGGGGGGGACTGGGATGAGGGAGGAGCAGGAGGCCTATGGACCAGACTTGGGGGGAAGAAGAGGCAGAGAGGGGCTCAGCTCCAGACCCAAGGTTGAGCAGGGCATCCTGGACCAGCACATGGGGACCGGGCCTTGCTGACCCATGCTCAGCAAAGCTAGCAGGTTCTTCGTTCGTTTTGACACTGGTGTCTGGTAAACCACATGCCTGTGACACTGGAGGAAAGTTGGCCTCCAGCTTGTTTTTGAGAGCATAGGACAGTTGGTGCCCGGGACTCAGCCTACTCCTGGTTCTGGTGAGTGACAGGAGCTGTGGGGAAGGCACCTGGGGAGGAAGTGGGGCATGTGCTGAGTTGACTTTGTCAAGCCCCACCTTGTAACTCCCACCACTATTGTTCCCACCTCCACATGATGCCACGCTACCACGTGTCATGGGCTCCGGGATTTATTTCCATACTTCAGATGCAAAGGTGCTGACTAGAAAAAAGAATTGAGTTGGGGGAAAAAAAAAAAACACCTCACTTATGAGACACTTAAGTATCCAGGACACATTAATAGGGCGTTAGAGCGCATCACTCCTTGTGCTAAGCCTTTTACGTGTTTTATCTTCTGTAATTCCTCCAGCACACTTATCACACAGGGGCTCTTGTTACCCTAGATTTAAAAACTTGATGCTTAGAGATGTTCGTTGGCTAAAAAGTGATAGATTGAGGCTTCAAATCCAAGTCTGTGTGGGGCTGAAGCTCTCAGTTGTCCCGTAATCGAATGGCAGGATCTGTCTTCAAGGCTTCATTTCTTCTGGAAGTGGAACAGAAATATCCTTTGCCATTCTTATTTTCCTCCTTGGAATACAGGAAGAAAAAAAATGCTGTGGGAGTAGTTCCTGTGGGTCCCAGGATGAGAAATCGGAGCTGTGAGCCACATCTGTCCCTGTGGGCCAATGGTGCTTGGTGTCAGGGCTGGGCAGCCAGGTCACACCTGCTGCGGGAGTGCAGGCAGGAGGAGCTGGGGAAGGGACCCCAGGGGAAGGAAGCCTTCTGTCATTTCAGAGGGCAGTAGGCTTGGCCTCTGTCAGTGACGGGAAGCCTGGTTTTCTCTGGAGGCAGTGGTCATTGTGGCTGTGTTGGTCCTGCTTCCCCATAGGCTGTGCTCCTGCCCCAGTCGTCTCCCCTCCGCCTCACTAGTTCCTGCCCTGCCCTGCCCGCGGGGCCAGAATGGCTGCAGGTGTCCCTGCACCATGGCTGCCCTACCTGTCAGGTGCTTTCTGGGAATGGCTTTGCTCCCTTCATTTTGTGGGGTGACATGAACAGCCGACTTGCTGCCAGGTGGTGGCCCCAGACCTAGAAAAAGGCCTAGAAAAGCAGCCCAGATCCAGGAGCTGCCTGCCTTTCCTTCCTGCTGGAGCTGCAAACACAGGAACCCTGTGGTATGCTTGTTGTGTGAGGGTCCTAGGCAGGGGCATTCCTGTCATGCCGTCTGCTGAGCTGACTGGCCTACAGTGGTGGGGACTCCAGGGGGGTGAGAATTGGGGGTCGGGGCCTGGACCTCTGACTGCAGGTTTCCCGTGTTCTCCCAGGCGAGTGGAGGTATGAGTGCCTCATCGGGGGGTTTCCCTGGTTGGGTTGCTGTGGTGGGTAAGACAGACTCATCTTCAGACCTGCGTGGGGACTGATGTGGTGTTCTCAGCAGGGGTGTGGGGAGCAGGGGACTCTGAGGAGCTGGGGGTGCTCTGGGGCTTGTCAGTGCTGCTGGGTGTCAGCCCTGCCTCCCCCAGCTCTACTCTGAGGCCGCCTTAAGGAGAGGCACTTTCTCTCCAGCAAGAGGACACTGTCACGGACGGCATCAGGTGGACTGGAGTTATTGGGCATTGCTCTTGGGGTGTCCCGTAGGGCTGTGGCAGCCTGTCTGGCTCCGGCGTGGTGGACTGCACTCCGGGGGCGGGGGTGGGGCACTGAATAGGCACCAATGGCTGAACAAACTGAAGGAGCCTTGGGAAGGTGGGAAGGGGCCGTGTGGGCCTCAGGGACTATGTCCTGGACCACACTTCCCTGAGAAGCCTGGGACTGAGCATGGGATGGTGAGCTCCTCCCACCGGAGGCAGAGATGGCTCTGCCTTGGCAGGAAGGTGTGTTCGTGCTGACTGCCAGCTGGAGGCCCATGGTCCTGGAGCTGATGGCTCCCCCCTGCTAGGCCTCTCTCTTGAGTTGGGTGAGTTCTGATCTTGTGATCTCACCCCATGCACACCAAGAAGACCACTGAGCAGCTGTGACTCGCAGCCGCAGGCCTGGTGTGTTCCGGTTTCCTTCAGAGCATGTGCAGCAGGAGCGGAGCTGCCCCACAGCTGGGCACGAGGGACCTGAGTGGTGCTCCGCTCTCTGTGTCCCTCTGAAGCCTGCAGCTGTGGCTCTCAGGACTGGCCAGAGCTTGGTTACATACATCCGCTGTGCCTTGTCTGCCGTGTGCACGGACTTGGGACTGGGCTGCCAGTCCCGGTGAGGACCTGATGACAGCCATGTCCGTAACTGGTTGGGCCTGGCTGAGCCTGGCTGAGCCCTCAGTGCTGATGAGGCACGCTGAGCTGGGATTTGTTTTCCTTTTATGCCTCAGCTTTCTAGATTGGCACCAAGACACCCCCGTGTTGATAGGTGCTTGGGGATGTGGGGTCAGAGGCGACTCTCTGTAAGTCTGAGTCCCTGGGCCTGGGAAAGCCCTTTCTGCTCCTGTCTGGACAAGACACTAGGCCCTACCCTCACCTCTGCCCCAGGCCCCAAACCCCTGCTTGGGTCCCAGGGCTCCCAGCCCCATCTCGTCTCTCTGGTACTATGCCTACTGACTCTGACTCTGACTCTGAAAACATAGTGGCTTGGTGTTCTCGGGAGCCTAGGGAGCCATGTGGGCAGGGGCTGGGGCCCCCCCTGGGGTGTTGCCGTCCTGCATGGAGCCCCCACGTTGAGCTGTCTCAGCCCACGGATGGGCGCCCCTCTGTTGGCTGTGTCCTGTTGCTCAGACAGGCTGGGCGCCCTCGGTCCCAGCCACTTAGCACACCTCAGGTCTTGTTGGAATTTCAGCCCTGGGACTGTGCAGTCTCCTGGGATGCTTGTACATCTGGGATTCAGCATCCAGGAGAGTACTGGTCTTTAGCTCTGTGCTGGTGTCAGCATGTAGCTGTCCTGAGGACTGATCGGGGGCGAGAAAGGGAGCCCTTCCTGGGGGTGTGGCTTGCAGGTGTGCAGGGAAAACCCGGATAATGTGTGCTGGGTTTTCTGTTTTAATTCATAGACTTTGTTGTTTGAGTCTTCTGGGCTCACAGAAGAGTGAGTGAGCGCCACCCATTCCTCCCCCTTCCCCTGAGGACCTCCGCCTGCTACTAACATCTCAAGGCTTGCTTTATTTTATGTTATTTTTTTAAAAGGTTGTATTTATTTATTTGACAGAGAGCACAAGTAAGGGGAGTGTGAGAGGGAGAAGCAGGCTCCCTGCTGAGCAGGGAGCCTGACTCGGGGCTCCATCCCAGGACCCTGGGATCACGACCTGAGCCGAAGGCAGACCAACTGAACCACCCAGGCACCCCTCGAGGCTTGCTTTAGTGTGGCATGTTTGTTATAAGGGAAGATGCTGCACGGGTCTGTTCTTACTAACTAGGCTTGTGGTTCATGAGAGACTCTCTTGCTGTTGTCCCCACTGTTGCCTGCTGTTGCATGGGATGGCCTCGCTGTCCCTGCAGTTGCACGGGACAGCCTTATTGTCCCCGCTGTCATAGGGGATGGCCTTGCTGCTGTCCCCACTGTCGCACGGGATGGCCTCACTGTCCCCACTGTCATACGGGATGGCCTCGCTGTCCCCATGTCCCTTTACATGTGTTGTGTTTCACTTGGTCCTCCCCATGTGTGGGCCCTTTACGGTCCTCCTACCTCTCCACGCCCTGAGCCCTTGCCCAGGCCTGAGCTGCTCTGCTTTCAGAGGATCTTGTCCTTTGTGTGAAGGGTACATTTAGTTTTTCTGAACAAAAAGAGATAAAAGAAGAAAGGAGAAGAGAATGTGGGTGATTTCCTTGGCTCCTTGTTTTGGGGATGGTCACCTCGGCCCGTCCTGCCACCCCCTTGACCGGCTGCCTGCCACGTGTCCCTGCAGCACTCGCGCGTGGACCCCGAGGAGCTCTTCACCAAGCTGGACCGTATTGGCAAGGGCTCCTTTGGGGAGGTGTACAAGGGCATTGACAACCGCACCAAGGAGGTGGTGGCCATCAAAATCATCGACCTGGAGGAGGCCGAGGATGAGATCGAGGACATTCAGCAGGAGATCACCGTGCTCAGCCAGTGTGACAGCCCGTACATCACCCGCTACTTCGGCTCCTACCTGAAGGTGCCTGGTGGGCGGGCTTGCTCTGTGCCGGGCCTGCTTAGGTGGAGGCCAGGGACAGCCAACCCTGGCCCAGCCTGCGTCTGGAGGGCTGGAGTGATAATGCCCAGTGTTCCGTGTGGTTGGAGCTGGGGGGCCCCTGGAAGCCCCTATACCTGCTCAGAAGGCCTTGGTTGGGTCTGCCCCTGCCGCTGGGGGACAGTGGGGTGGAGAGGCCTGGTCTGAAAGGTAAGGGACTACAGCAATTGAACATAGACCCAACTTCACAGTGGAGTGGGTCACCCAAAAAGCTGCCCCAAGGGCCAGGTGGGCATGTGGGATGTGAGTGGGGTCTGGTTAGCTGTGAAAGGGGCCATGGTGACCCACCCCCTGGCTGGGCATCTCCAGGGCTTGGGGTAGCCCCATGGGACAGTGTCTGGAAAGCCCTGCCAGGGGCATTCTAGGCCCCCTGCAGCCAGATCCCAGGGGAGTGCCAATTTCTGGAGGTCCTGCCCAGGGGGAAGGGGGATGCTTGGGGTGCAGGTACGGGAGGGCTGAGTGCTAACTGGGACCTGCCATCTTCCCGGTCTGGTTTTTGATGGGGTGTCGGCATAGTGGACTTGGCCACTGGTCCATCTGCAAAGTGGTTGCATTGGGGGTTTGATGGGAGGGGAGCTGAATGGGGCTGGTGGGGCCCTTTTGTGGTGGGTCCCTGAGGGGCTAGAGGCCCAAGTCACTGCTGCTGGGGAGTGTGTGTCCTGGGGGCCTGGCCCCGCTGTCCCGCTTTGTTCTCTGCCCCGTGCTGACAGGTGTTTCTCTGATCCCAGAGCACGAAGCTGTGGATCATCATGGAGTATCTGGGCGGCGGTTCTGCGTTGGACCTGGTGAGGTGTAGGCCACAACGGTGGGCAGCAGCGGGCAGCTTGCCGTGGGCAGGAGCAGACAGAAGAAGGTTGCTGTGGGGCTGCCCTGGCAGCACTGCCAGACCACTGGGGACCCCCGGCCGCCTCTCCCTTGCTGTCCTGGTGTATTACGTGTTGGTTAGGAGCCATTTAAGGCCAAACACAGACTGCTATTGGCGGTCCCTTTCTGCTGATGGGGTCCTGCGCCTGTTGGGCGCAGGCGAGTGGGGGACCCCACGCAGACAGGCCCAGCAGTGTGGCCGGGACCACCTTTGCAAGAAAGAAGAAAGCAGAGTACGCGCTCTCAAGAGTCTCCCCTGCTCCCACCTGGCTTAGTGCGTGGGGCTTCTTCTCATCCAGGAGTTGTTCAGGGAACAGGAGGTCCCTGTTATCCGCAGGGTAGCCCCTCCCGGGGTAGAGAGGGGGTCGAGTTAGGGCCCTGGCAGTGGGTCTGGAGGGGCATGGAAGGAAGGGCTGGTCTGTGTTTGGGGGTGCCTGAGGCCCTGCCACACCTTCTCTGCAGCTCAAACCTGGCCCCCTGGAGGAGACCTACATCGCCACCATCCTGCGGGAGATCCTAAAGGGCCTGGACTACTTGCACTCGGAGCGCAAGATCCACCGAGACATCAAAGGTCCCTGTGCCCCCCGTCCCCCGACCCTCGAAGTGCCAGGGTGGGAGGTGGCAGGTCGCTGTGAGGGGGTGCATCTGGGGCTGCTGGGGGCCTGGGACCCTGCAGCTCGATGCTTCTGGCGTTGGAAACTGAGCGGTTCTGTCGAATAGACAGTAGTCGCCTGTCCCTGTACAGGGCCAACGCTAACTTTGCAACCTTGTGAGGAAGGACAGTCCTTGCCCGTGGTCCCGCATCGAGTGTCTGCCCCACCCTGGGAGCCAGTCCTGCTAAGCCAGGGAGTCTATGGGGAGCGTGAGGCCAAGGGTCAGAGTTCCCTCTGCCTGTCGTGCCGTGGCTCTGCTCCTGGGGTTTGTCATGAGACACTGGGGCCCCCTGTGCCTGCAGCTGCCCACCTGGGTCTCTGGCCTGCTGGCTGGAGAGGAAAGCTCAGGTCCCTGAAATGGATGAGCTGGTGTCCCCAGGTGGCGGTGTGCTTCCTCGGGCAGCGGTGTGCTTCCTCGGGCAGCTGTGTGCAGGGTGGGGCCCGGCACGGGGCCGAGGGTGATGCCCGCTGTCCTGTGTTGAGCAGCTGCCAACGTGCTGCTCTCAGAGCAGGGTGACGTGAAGCTGGCAGACTTTGGGGTGGCAGGGCAGCTCACGGATACGCAGATCAAGAGGAACACATTTGTGGGCACCCCTTTCTGGATGGCACCCGAGGTCATCAAGCAGTCGGCCTACGACTTCAAGGTGGGCGTGGTGGCAGGGAGGAGGGTGGCTGTGGCACAGCCTGGGGAACCTCCAGCAGCCATGGTCCTGTGTGGGTCTCTGCCCAGGCTGACATCTGGTCGCTGGGGATCACAGCCATTGAGCTGGCCAAGGGCGAGCCTCCGAACTCCGACCTCCACCCCATGCGTGTCCTGTTCCTGATCCCCAAGAACAGCCCGCCCACCCTGGAGGGCCACCATAGCAAGCCCTTCAAGGAGTTTGTGGAGGCCTGCCTCAACAAAGACCCCCGATTCGTAAGCCCTGGCTCTTGGGGTGGGCTGGGAGGGGCTTGAGCTGCTCTGAAACCCAGCCCCTTCCCTGGGCCGGGTCCCCCCCACCAAGCCCTTCCTGATCCGGGTGGGACCTGCCGGGAGCTAGCTCTAGAGAAGCTTGTGGAGTGGGTACACCAGGGGGTGGAAGGCGTGTCCCCTCCCCTCCCCCGCCAGTTGTCTCTTCCCATCCGGTGCCCTGAGGAGCAGGGAACCCTGGGGCCCGAAGGCAGAGCTCCAATGTCCCTGACACCCGGTGACCTGCGTCCTTCTGCCCTGCAGCGGCCCACTGCCAAGGAGCTCCTGAAGCACAAGTTCCTCGCGCGCTACACCAAGAAGACCTCCTTCCTCACCGAGCTCATCGACCGCTACAAGCGCTGGAAGTCAGAGGGGCACGGCGAGGAGTCCAGCTCCGAGGACTCGGACATGTAGGGGCCCTTGTGGACGGGGCACAGTCTCATGGTCACGGGCCCCTGAAGCCCAGGCGGGCCTACGTAGCATTTAGGGCCATGAGGTTGCCTCCAAAATAAATGGGAGGCTTGAGAAGGTGTGGGACTTGGGACTCTCAGCCCCGAGGACCCTCACAGCCCTTCGTCTTCTGCTCCAGTGATGCAGATGCTGAGGACGGAGAGCAGGGTCCCATCTGGACGTTCCCCCCCACCATCCGGCCAAGCCCGCACAGCAAACTGCACAAGGGGACTGCCCTGCATGGCCCCCAAAAGGTCTGACCTCGCCAGCGTGGGTGGGGGAGCTGCTTCGGGGGTGGCAGATACCCTGGGGTGGGTGCTTCCCCAGGCTTTGCCTTGTAAGGAGCACGGAAATGTGGGGGAGGGAGCACACCTGTCCCCTGGGAGCGAGCACTCTTCTCTGCCCTGCTCACCCTGCCCTGGCCTTGACCTTGCAGTCATCGGAGCCTGTCAAGAGGCAGCCAAGGTCCCAGTGCCTATCCACGCTGGTCCGGCCTGTCTTTGGAGAGGTGAGGGCCAGACACTTTCTGCACGGTGTTAACATGAGGTGTATGATGAGGGGTGCTGACCAGCTGCCACTGTTGGGGGTGGTTTCCAGGCCCCTCAGAGCCCACTGGGGTTGGACCAGGATCTGGGGGCCAGGCTTTCTAAGCAAAGGAGAAGTGGCTGGGACAAAGGACCTTTATATGATCTTTCTGCGTGTTCAGCCTGCTGGGGTCCTTGAACAAAATTAGTGTTCTGTAACCTTTTATTCTGAATTGTAAACAGAGGGACTGGTCACCTGTTTAGAGAGCCTGGGAGGCTTAGTTCTCGGTGATGGGTGTCCAGCCCAGGTCAGGGAGGCCTCAAGGGTGACTCCCCAGTGGTCCTGTCACTCTACATGTCACCTGCTGATGGGTGGTAATACCCCAGTAATACGATGGAGCCAGGTACCCCCACACCCTGGTCGTGGGCCTGGTTCCCACCCTAGGTGACAGCAGCACTCGGAGCCCAGGGAGAGAGGACCTGATGCTGAGAGGTTTTCTGAGGAAAGTGGCAGAGTGGGAGGTATAGGCAGGAGAGTACCCACCCAGGGAGGAGGTTGGAGAGGAGCTGGCGGCAAGAAGGGCCTGTCACAGGGCCTAGGCACCAGGAGCTTGTGGAGCTCAGCTAGACCATGTCCCCACAGGGGCAGCGAGCCAGAGGTGGCGATTGTCACAGGGGCCACAAGCACCCTGGGTCAGATAGGAGCTCAGTAGACCATGTCCCCACGGGGCAGCGAGGCCAGAGGTGGCGATTGTCACAGGGGCCACAAGCACCCTGGGCTGCTCTAAATGGATGGAGTGGGCCTTGAGGGACTTGGGGGTGGGGTGGGGTGTGGGCTGCGGGAGCTCCTGCCCAGTGTGTGCTGGCGTGTCCTTGGGGAAGATGGGGGGACAGCGTGGCTGCATCTGGCTCGCCAAGTGCACCCCCTGTGGCTCCTGATTCTGTGGACTGGGACTACGGTCGAAGCTGGCAGAGGGGTTTTCTGGGAGAAACACAGGCCTTTCCCCTTTTGTTTCTGTGAGGGGTGTGGCAGGAGGATGGGGCTGGCCCGTTGCTGCCTGCTACCTGCCAGGTCTGAAGGAGGGCAGGCATCCTCCATCTGAGGGTTGGGATGTCGTGGTCTGGCCATGTGGGGCACTTGGGGTTTCTGGGCCGTTTTTTCAAGTCCGCTGGACTTGAGCCATGGGCTTCTGTGACCCTCGGTTGGGAGGAAGCCATGTGATTCACTAGGCCCACAGCTGCCTAAGAGGCTGCTGGAGACCCTTCTTGACAACCAAGACCTGATATTGCCTGGGGTGTGGGGGCAGGGCAGCATCTGCCTTTCCTGAATGCCCCAGGCCCTGGCTACAGGCTCAGGGCTGCTGGGACCCAGCCCATCCTAGCTTTGTGGGGAAGGACCACTCTGGTCTCTGGTGCAGGTGCCAGGCTGCAGGGAGGGGCCGGGAAGCCTCTGGCGTAGGCCTTCTGGGAGCGCCTCCCCACTGAGGGCCCTGTGCTCCCGCGGGAGCTCATAGTGAGGCGCCTGGGGGTCTGTCTGCAGCTCAAGGAGAAGCACAAGCAGAGCGGCGGGGGCGTGGGGGCGCTGGAGGAGCTGGAGAACGCCTTCAGTCTGGCTGAGGAGTCCTGCCCCGGTATCTCGGACAAGCTGATGGCTCACCTGGTGGAGCGGGTGCAGAGGTGAGGCCCAGAGCGCTTGCTGTGGCTGTCACACCAGAGACCAGGCTGTATGCATCTCTCCCCCTAGGCCCGCCCATGCAGCCGCCCCACTGCCCTGCTGGCCGTGCATCCGGCCTGCGCTCCAGGCCAGGATTCTTCTCCGCAGGTTTTCGCACAACAGAAACCATCTGACGTCCACCCGCTGAAGGCACTGCTGCTTGAGGAGCATGGGGAGGAAGGTCTGACTTGGAACCCCTGTGCTGCTGTGACCACCATCATCCCTCCCCCCACCCTGGACTGAGGAGTGGGGACTGTTGGCCCATCTGCCTCCTCCCCTGCCCGGAGGCCCCAGTGGCCAAGGTGGTTGGTCATAGATGGGCCTTGTGGTGTTGATCAGGTACCGTGTCTCCAAAGTACTCAAGTCAGCCAGAACTGGGGTGTTGGTATTTTTTTTTTTTTTTTTTTTTCTCTAAAAGAAAATGAAATTCCTTGCTTCCCTAAATGTTCTGAGGTTAAGGTGTTAGTTTTCATAGAACATTGAGAGGCTCCTGCCACTTTCAATAAAGACCCGGATTGGAGAGATGCTGGCCATCGTTGGGGCCTGTTCCTGGCTTCTGTGTCCTAGTCCTAGTACACGGTGACCGCGGGGACAGGCCCTTTATCCAGCAGCGCATGCACGTTACACGACGACGAACAGCGCATCCGTGTACTTGAGTTTGTTAGGAAACACTGGGAACTGATGAACTGGAGGCCCGTCGGGGACTTGTCTTCCACTTCCCCAGAGGTCTGTGGGGCAGGCGCCAGAGTGGCTTCTACCGGGCACGTATGCAGCACGAGTCACAGGGTACTGCTCTGGGCCAGTCCTCAATAGGCGCTGCCCAGCGAGGGGGAAGGGTGGGGTAGTGCTGGGCTCGGTCTCCACCTTGAGCTGGGCCTGCGGTTTCACATGTATGTGTGATCCTCTGGGTGTCCTTCCCCGCCCCTCCCAGAGGTCACTGTGAGGCTTCCTACCCCATCCTACACTGGGGATGCTGTGACATGGGGTATGTGCTGAACCAGCTCTGCTTCCTCAGCTCTGTCCTTGTTGGGCAGGATGGCCTTCATGCCTCTTCCTCAGGTCGCCTGGCCCTCCCAGGTGAGCTGCCGGCTCTCTCGATCACCTCCATCCACCTGGAGATGAGGTCGGACCAGAAGCTCCCAAGATGTTCACTTGGGAGTCAAGGGATGCTCTGGTCATACCCATGGTCTTGAGCTCAAGATTCCTCCCAAGGATAGCCCCAAACATGGAGTGAAGGGGACAAAGCCAGGACTAGCGAAAATGCTAGAAGCCATGCTCAGCAGCCGCCTCAGGGAACCCTGGGGGATGCCCACAGACCCCAGAATTACCTCCCAACGTGTTACTTGCTCTCTGCTCGGAAGAAGTAGACATGGGATTTGAACTGGAGCTTGAAGACGTGCTCCTTATGGACACCATCAGCCTCCTTGGGGACGCTCACACTGTAGCCCAGCAGCGGGAGGCTGGCCAGGGGGTAGTCGTCCTGCAAGGGGGCGTGTGGCTCTGCAGCAGCTGACCCCACCCCCTGCCCTGTCCTGATGGCTCACTACCTCTATACAGGGGGCCTGGGGATCCCTGAGGGACAAGGAACAGAGAGAATGTGCGGCAAGCGGGAGTCACTGTCCACCGGGGGCACGAGCACAGTCCTGTTGAACACCCTTACCTGATGAGTTTTGTAGAAGAACAAACAGAAATTGGTAAAGACCACCCAGAGCTTCTGCCAGCCATTACTGTTCTTGAATTTTCTTAGCAGATACCCCGAAAGCTGATTCTGCAGGAAAATAAAAAGCTGCTGGCCTCCGGTCCGTGTCCTAGGACTCTGCCCCGAGTTAGCACCTGCTCCCCAGAAGGCACGTCCACCCTCTAGCCTTTCTCACTGAAGGCCCAGACTTTGCTTCTCTGGGTGCGGTCGCACCCTCCACACCCTCCTCTGGGTCTGTTGGCGCTGTTAACCCTCTGACGGCAGGAGGTTTACAAATCTGGAGAATGAATTCCAGGCACTAAGTAGAAGGTCACTACATTTTTCTTCCCTATTTACAGTAACTCTGGCCACGACCATCACAGACCATTACACACATGGAGCTAAGGAGACGCGGCTCTGAGGAGGCACCCCAGCTCCTGGCCCTGAGTGTGGCGTCCATGTGGGCAGGGCAGGAGTGCACTGCCTCTCCGCCCAGTGTTGTGAGGAGGCTGGAATCCTGAGCCAGGGATAGTCACCCTTTGGCCAGTGACCTCTCTCCTTAGAGCCCTCCCTGTGGGGCAAGACACAGGGCCTGTGTCAGAGCTGATGCTGGGAATGGTGGAAGGGGTGGTGGGGGTGAGTCCCTGGGGACTTTGGCACCTGGTGCTGCTGCTCCTGACCCAGGTGTGAAGGGAATTCAGAAACCACTCTGAGTAGGAGGCAGCCTGAGAGCTGAAGGGCTGAAGTCCAGAGCAGCCACTCAGAGGCAATGGAGGAGAGGCAGCAGCCCTGATGGGATGGTCAGCTCGCAGCCCCGTGGCCTCCCAGGCTGCTCTGCTGGAGGGGACTTGCTAACTGGCTTCTGGACCAAGGGGACAGAGCAGGAGACCGTGCCAGCATGGGAGTCCCCCCCCCCACAAGCCCTCCCCATCGGCTGGCATGAGCAGGGGGAGCCCAGAGCAGCCGCACCTCGACCGCCGCGCTGTGGTCGGCTCTGGACACGCTGGTGTTTCGGTACCAGCACACGCGCACCGTGGTGTTGGCCCGGGGCTGCCCCTGGCCTTCCAGGGAGCCGCGGGAGCTGCGTGCATCCTCGGACTCCTGCTCTGGAGAGACCTCCTCCATGCATCCTGGGGGAGGAGGCCGCTGTCAGAGGAGATAGGAGCAGGGGGCGAGTAGGGCCAGGGGTGCCCTTGGACAGGGGTTCTGCAGGGGGGCTGGGGCCTTGGGAACCGGGGAGCCCTAGGGCCCAGGTCAGCAGCAGGCAGCAAGACCATACGATGCTTCTGCTAGAAGGGCTCACGGTCCTTCCCCACCCCAGGAGGACCCAGAACCTTACTTGTGGAGAGAGCATGTGGGCTAGCAGGAGGCCTGTGACCAAGAAAACAGGGCACCTGGGTGGCTCAGTCAGAGAGTCCGACTCTGGCTCAGGTCACGATCTCAGGGTCCTGAGATTGAGCCCCATGTTCAGCTCTGCTCAGCAGGGAGTCTGCTGCTCCCTATACCCTTCCCCTCCTCCCCATTCGTGTGCTCCAAAAAAAATTTTTTTTTGTCGAGAAGCTTAAATGCAAAAGGGGGTTCTTCCGATGATTTGGCCAGAACTCACTGGAGGGAGGCATGCACACCACGCTGCCCGGCAGCACTAGGGACTGACCACTCCTGCTCTTGGCTGCATCGATGGCAGTGTTCAGGTCACATATCCACTTGTCCTTTTCCAGGCGAGTGCTGGGGAAAGGGGTGAGGCTCAGAGCTGGCTCATCAGGGCCACCAGGGACTCCTAGCTGTGTCCCATTCTCAGCAAGACATAAGGTTGGACTGCGCGTTCGTGTGAGCCTCGGGGGTTGTTGGGAGTGCCGCTAGGGGCCAACCCTGCATCCCCTTGGGAGCTGTTGGGGGCCGAAGAGGAGGGAAGGCAACCACTTGGCACCAGGACAGGGGCTTCTGTAAGGAGGGTGGATTCCCGAAACGACTTTCGAGTCTGGTGCTGAGATCCAGGGTTGGTTGCTGGTTCCTGTCTAGCTGCGCGGGCTGCTGTGGGTGCGAGTGTCCTGTGCCCACTGCTGTCAGCGTGGACATCAGTCAGGACACTGCAGGGTGGGAGCTGAGAGCCAGCTGCCCACCCAGGAGGAAAGCCTCTGCTCAGGGAGTTGCTGGGGACCCTGTCTCCCACAGGGGAAATACTGAGCCACTTGCTCACTGTTGGGCTCAGGCTTCCTCCCCACCTGAGAGGAGATTTTGGGAAAAGCAGCTGCTACTGCTGACAGCCCTGCTCTCGGGATGCAGATGAGATGGGCCTGGTCTTGAGGGAGCCTCCGTGCACATGCTTAGAGGAGGCAGCCCATCCGTGTGGGCTGCCATGGGTGGGGGGCCATGCACGGAGGCTTGGTGGGGGGCAGCTCAACAGCACCGTGGCCACTCTCTGTGGACATTTTCAGTGGTCATAAACTCCCCACCCAAGGAGAAGCTGCTCCCCTGGTCCCAAAACAAGTGGGGCTCGAGGGGGCACACACCCTATGACTGACACTCTCAACTCTGGGAGAACCCCAGATCATGACTGGGAAGCCCTGGGGCCCAGCGGAGGCAGACGAGGAAAGCTCATACCTGGCTGCCACCACGACTGTTTTCTGAGCTGCACAAATGGTGAAGCAGTGGGGAACAGACCGTTCGTGCTCCCCTTCCTCTACCTGTGGTAGAAGAGGCAAAGTTCTGGAGCGTGCGCAGGGCGGGTGGGACCCCTACTTGCAGCCCGGTGCGGGCGCGTGGAAGCCCTGTGCCAGTCTACGTTGACTACGAGGGGCTACAGGAGCACGGGGGGCCCCGAGCCATGGCACCTGCCCCCCAGGTGGGTGAGCTGTGGGCCATAGGGCACCCAACTACTCACCGGTGGGTCCAGCACTATTAGCTGAAAGTCAAGCACAGGAAAAAATATTGAGCATTTTCATTATTAAAAGGGGAGTTGGACAATTCACTTTATAAACCTGGTACCCAAACCTAAGTTTCAAAGAGAAACTTCCACGATCGATCTCAGTTGTAAGTGACTGAAATAACTCCCTAATAAAATAACCCCCTGACCCAGCCCAAAGCACAGACAGGAAGTTGTCCTGGAACTGAGTAAGGTTCTCCAAAAGCAAGGCTGTTTCAGCCCTGTCCTTGGGTCCACGGGCAAGGGGTGGACATCTTGACATGCTGCACACGCCTTTGCTAAGATCCTACATGTGATTTCTGGTAATAGCTCTTCGATAGAAACAGGAAGAAGCTGTAAAGCAACAGATGTCCTCTCTCCAAAGCCAAGAGCTATCACCCTTACGTCTGCATTCAGGTTGAGGGCTGGCTGTCTGGGCCCCAGGACTGGCCAGTCACAGACAGCCCCAGGATGGACAGTGAGCCTGTGCGGGGCCCAGGAAATGCCCATCGCTAGGCCTCACGGAACACAAGGTCTGAAAAGGGCAGGGGCGGTGGCCAGTAGAAAAGGTTGACGTTCGTCCTCCCTAACCCTAGTTAGCATGTCGATTCAATGCAAATATGTGCTGGTTTTTGAAGGAATTTGTCCAAATGATTCCTAAGTTTATTTTGAAGAATTAAATACTTGAGAGCAACAAAGCACTTTTTAAAAAGGAGGATAAATAAGGGACACACTTATTCACCTACATAGCAACTATTCCCCAGAACACTTGGATTGGAAGAATGTGCTGATGCTGGCACAGAGAGACGGAACAGAAGGCCCAGGAGGAACCCCAGGTGAGAAGGAGGCAATTGTCTCCATGAGGACAGCAGCTGCACCAATGGGAAGAAAGCCATGTGGCCCAGTCCAGCCTCACCCAAGGGGACATGCAGAGACCATTTATGCAGTGAGAACAATGAAACTAAATGTGTCAGAAAAAAAAAAGTGCCAGTGTGATCTTGGTGTGGGGAAGGACTTTGCAGTCTGCACCCCAAACAGAAACCCTGAAGGAGCAGATGGACAGACAGGATGACAGAGATGCCCGACTTCTCTTCGTCAACAGGTATTGTTGGGGCCTCTATGCCAGATGCCGTCCCAGGAGTAAGACAAACAGTGTCTGTCCAGTGGAGTTTCAATTCTACAAGAGAAAACCAAACTGCAGGAAAAATAAAAGGGAATTACAAATTGGAGGAAGGATCTGGGACTCCTGAGAGCAGGCCAGTGTCTAAAAACATGCTACAAAAAGAGACCAGAGTGACAGACACACCTGGGTGCCACACCCCAGGGGGTGGCCCCAGACTCCAGGGGATACATAGGGACTCCGTCAGCCTCACTGACCGTCCAAGGATCAGTGGCACCCCCCGAGTGGCCCAGGTGAGGGGTGAGCACCCCATTGTCCCCCACAGGCTGTGGGAAGAGAGGTTTAGATGCACTGAAGGCTGGAAGGCTGGGTGGTACAGTTGCCTAAGTGATGTACGGTCCGATTCAGGGCCTCAAAAGCCAGTGCATCCACTGCTCAAAAAGCACATTGTAGGCACAGATACGGAGGTGTCAAAAGATAGCCAGTGGTGCTCTTTCTAATTCTGAAAATGAAATGGAGGCAAAATGTCCAGTGCAGGGTGACAGGAAAGCTGGCCTCCCGCTTGCCTGTCTACCATTCTTCTCTGTGAACTCAGTCCTGAGCTTTGGTTACAAGCTCAGGAGACCCCAGGGATGAACCACTACAGCTGCCAGGAAGGTCGCGCTCCCTCCAAAGACTGGAGGGTGTGTTGCAAGCTGCCCACAGTGTGGATTACTGGGTGGCCTGGTCAAGAGTGATTCTTACTGTGTACTGTCCGTTCTCTCCTATGATGAGAGTCCATTTTTAAAAGTAAACTTTAGAACTGATGGGAAGTGCTTCCGGTGATTGCAAATGTCATTCAAACAGGCCCTTTCTTGCTGAGGGCCAAGAGAGCTGAACCAAACGTTACAGACATCTGACTCAGGTGCCCAGTGGAAAGAGGGACAGTGCCAAGGACCATGGAGGGCCGAGAACGGAAGGCACCCTTGAAGAAGTGGGTGGAAACTGAGATAGACTGGCCAAGTGTAACAGAGCAGAGTGGGGTCCTGGCCCTCACCTGTGGACATGTGGGCCAGGGGTTCCCTGTCGTGACATGGTCTGCACCAACAGTACATCTCTATGGCAAAAACCTGAACTTGGCCTCCTGTCTTTACTATTCCCAAGGATGGGTTCCAGGCTGAGTGCAGGTCTACACTCAAGGGCAAGTGGGGAGTGTCTATGTGTATGTAGGGGTCTCTTTGGGACCGTCAAGCAGGGTCTTCGTTAGGCACTGAGCACAAAGGGCAAGGCTGAGGAACAGCATCACATTAAAATGAAGGGCCTGTCAGCGACACATGGTGTCTTGCTATGTCGAAACTGTGATGGGGAGGCGGACATGTGACAGGCATGTGGTGTGGATAGAGGGCTTGCTGTGCAGCAGGATCACCCAGGCCTGCTACGGCGGTGCACAGGTGACCGTGACCTTTCCCCGGGGCTGGCTCCCACCTTGTGGAGGGAAGACACGAGCCCAGCCCCGAAATGCAGCCAGGAGCTTGTCCATGGCGTGCTGTCCTCCGGTTCTGAAGGTGTGCTTGTGCACATGCATGTGCGTGAAACAAGGTAGGATGATGGGAAGGGAACACAGATACCAGCAGGAGAAGAGCTACAAGCACGAGAAGAAAGGCTCTGCAGTCTTTAGAACAAGTGGGTCAGGTCTCTCTCTCAGAAGCTGTGTCAGCTCCATCCCATGAGTACCAAACTCGGGTCTTTTTCTGTGCGTCCTACTGAAGGACAGGCTCCCTGGGGTGGGAGTGGGGTTGGGGGTGGCAGGTGGGTCTGGGCAGGAGGCGGACACGGGACTGAAGCCCATCCTCAGGGGCTTAGGCTGCAGGCAGAGCCCGTGGCCCACCAAGGACGCAGCCATGATGGCCTGAGAGCACGGTGTGCGAGCACTCACCAGCATGCCACAGAGGGGAAGGCGGCCCCGGATCCGGAAGTGGCTGCTGCCTGTGACCCCTTTGCTTGTGTACAACAGCATATCTGAGAACTGAGATGGGTGGCTTTATTACACAGAAGTTTAAAAATAAGGGACAAGTTTCAATGTCTAGTAGTCACTGGTTTCAGCTTAGGTTTGTGATCTCAGGGTCAGGAGGTGGAGCCCCATGCTGGCTTCTGCGCTCAGGCTGGTGTCTGCTCAAGTTTCTCTCTCCCTTTCCCTCTGCCCCTCCCCTCTGTGTTTCTTCTTTCAATGATTTTGGCAGGTGGTACCTAGTAACCACGTGAGTCAGCAGGTCTCTCGGGCCAGCGCCCAGTGCCCACCAGCTGGAGGCAGTGGGGAGTCCTGGCTGGTCTTCCGGTCACCCCTCGGCCAGGATGGCTCAGGCTGGAGCTGACTAAGTGGCACGAGGCAGGAAGCTGATCGAGGAAACTCACTGGGAGGGCCCCGGTTCTCTGAGGCAAAGCCAGCGCTCGTTGTGGCATCCCTGCAGCAACGGGGACTTGGGCTTTGCTATCTTCTGGCTTTCTGAGGGTCCTGGCACCCAGAAGACCCAGTGGGAAGGCCCCTCACTGGGAGTGTTGGCTGCCGGCCCTGCTCCTGTCTGACTTGGGACGGCTTGCCTGGGCCACAGCACCGGCCGCCCTAACAGAACAACACGCTTTCCACCTACCAGGAAAAACATCCTCTGCTGGAGGCCCTTCTTGGTGAGCTTGTGAAGGCAGCCCTCGCGGATGAACTCCTGTGAGAGAGAGATGAGGTCCTCTGGTGCCAGTCCCCAGCCACCTCCATGGGTGTGGTGCTGGCGGGCTGCGGGCCAGGCTGATGTCACCCTTTATGCTTTCTTGAGTGCCTCTCCGGCCCTTCGACAGCACCCTCCTGCCCAGGACCCTCCATGTGTTTCCAGCCTCTGCCCTCCCACCTGTTTCCTTTGGTCACCCGGGCCAGTCCCCAGACCGTCTGCTGAGGACCAGTGGCCCCATCTCGCCACAGGCTGGCAATGCTGAAGGCCCTCACAGAAAGGTTGCTGGCTCCTGGAAGGCTCAGGCACAGAGATATTTGAGTTCAGCTTTGAGAAAAACTGGGCCGGAGCAGCTGGAGAACAGCAGGGAGGAGGATGGAACACCTGGTTCTCAGCAAACATTGGCCGGCGGTTAGCATCCACTGCCCCCCAGCACTGGCACAGGCAGAGAGGGTTCCCAATACCACAAGGGCTTTCCCACCTAAGGTGATGGGACACTGGTGGGGCTGAAGCTCCAGGAGGAGCTGGAAGTGCTATGTGTCCCGGGTGGTCCTTCCACAGATGGACAGGGGAGGGTTCTGCCTCTCCCCCCAGGGCCTGATCGTACCCCCAGGACTTGGGGACACACCTCACACTTCACCATCCGTGCTGGAGGGCCACCGCCCAGGCCCGCACATATATCTCTCAGGCCCCTAACTGCCCTTGCCAATGGCGGGAAGCGTCAGTCCTGGTGATTCTGAAGAATTCCGGCTTGAACAATTTCCGGATACTCTGCCCATCTGTTGGTCCTTGCAGATAACTAGGAGCCTGAGCTTCACACCCTGAGAACTTGCCAGAAGACCCCAGCCCTCAAATGGACTGAGAACTTCACAAAAGCCTCATGGACGAAACGGAGATGAGGAGGGCGGGCCTGGCAGGGTGTCAGCACTGAATAGCCGGCTGGGTCTGACTCTGAGCTCGAGGCTTCTGTGGCTTCAACATCAGAGCCACCTTCCCCACCCTCTTTGGCCAAAGGGAAGACCGTAGCCCCTGGCTCTTCCTGCAGCCCGCAAACCCTATTTGCGTGGGTTCCTGCCCTCACAAAGCCAGCTGACACCCCACCGAGACTCAAGCACCAGTGTGTCCCAGGCCTGTGGGTGCTCTTCCCTTGAACATCGCCCCCACCAGGCTGTGGGCCCGCCCTTGGCGGCATCTGCATTCTGCCTCATCTAGACATTTCCCAGTTCTTACCCTTTGATGCCTCATTATCAACTTTCTTCCTAGTTAACAATCCTTGTTCTCAAATTCCTCTGTTCACATAACTAGTGTGGTTTCTGTCTCTGACTGACACACATATTTAACAAGAAGACCGGGAGCCCTGGTCATGCAGCTCAGACCTTGGAGAGAGTTCAGCTAAAAACAACTGTGGCAGTGAGAGTTTGCCTCCCAACTACTTCATGCAAGGCTCTGGGCCAAGCAGCAGACATCAGTCCCCTTGTTGCCCCAAGACCCTGTGTGTCACAGAGGTGGAGCAACCTGCCCAGGCCACACAGTCCACCCCGACCCCTGCTCTATGGCTACTCTCCTTACCCCTCAGTGACAATTCCCAGGGGCCACTGTCTCTAATGCACTGGGAGGAGCCCTGGGAGAAACCACCTGCACCGACTGCCCTGTCAACCCCCAGGGATTCCAGCCAGCAGCTCCACGCAGAGCCCCATGGTCAAGGAGGGAAAGGAACCGGAGCTGTCCTGGCCCCCAACCAAAGCCCCAACTCCAGGAGGTCAGGACCTTCCAGTACATTGTACTATAGATCATTTCTTTGAGCTTGTGACCCCATGTTCTCTGTACCTTCTACCAAGGCTAACACAGAAACATGACTTACACAGCCACATTCTAATACATGTACGTTTGTGCTGACACAGGAAACCTTATGCAGCCCTTAAACAGGGTGTCTTCTGTTGACAGTAGTAAGTTCAAAAAGGCATCAGTGACAAAGTAAGCAGTGTAGATGTAGAGCCACAGAGTAGGATTGAGAGTTCAAAAATTAAACCGGCACATCTGTGTCTATGGACAGTCCAACAAATAGCCACATGGGGGAAAAACGAGGTTGGACCCCCACACATAAATGAACTACAAAGGGATCAAATCTAAACGTAAGAGCTGAAACACAGGACGTTTCTAGAAGAGAACACAGAGGTAAACTGTCATACTGTGGACTGGGGAGTGGTGTCTCATCTGTGACATCCAAAGCACAAGCAACCCAAGAGGTATATTTGACTTCATAAAAATAATTTTAAAAACCCAACCCTTGAGTGCTATAAATGATACCACAGAAAAAGTGAAACACCCCACAAAATGAGAGGACATATCTGCAAATCCTATTCTGCTAAACATCTGGGGTCCAGAATAGATAAAGACTCTTACACCTCAACAGCAAAAAGACAATCCAGTGAAAAGGTGGGCAAAGGGTCTGAATAGGCATTTCTCCAAAGAAGGCACATAAGTGGCCAGTGAACACATGACAAGAAACTTGACATTAGCCATGTGAGAAATGGAAATCACAACCACAATGAGATCCCATTACGTACCACCGTGATGGCTAGAAGCACAAAGATAAGATATGGAGAAACCAGAACCCTCACGCGTTCCTGGGCGGAATGTGAAATTGCCTGGTGACTTTGGAAAACCAGCAGTTTCTCAAAATGTGAAACACAGTTACCATGTGACCCAGCAGTTCCACTGGTAGGTATCCACCCAGGAGAACTGCAAGCACATATTCACCCAACAACACAAACGTGCACAAATGTTCCCAGCAGCATTATTCACAATCAGCACAAAAGGGAAGCAGCCCCAGTGTGCCGCAGCAGATGGACGGAGACACAGGCTATGGTGTGTGCAAAGAATAGAGCTGATGTGGTCATTGAAAGAAGGTGCACTGACTCGAACCCAGCAAATATGGTGCTCAGAGAAAGCAGCCAGACACAAAAGGCCACACACTGATTCCCTTCATAGAAAATGTCCAGGAGTGGCAAAGCCACTGGATGTGGATTAGCAGTTGGCATAGAGTGGGGAGGGGGTAGGGAGTGGCTTAACAGGTACAGCTTTTCTTTTTGGGGGGATGAAAATGTCCTGGAATTACTAGTGATGATGGCCCAACCTTGTGGATACACTAGAGATCGCTGGACTGAGCCGTGACTTCTGCGGTCTGTGACTTGGGTCTCAATTACATGCAATGAAGTGAAAAAGAATAAGGCTGGAGGCATCACAATCCCAGAGTTCAAGCTGTACCACAAAGCTGCAGTCATCAAAACAGTGTGGTATGGCCGCAACAACAGACAAACAGATCAATGGAACACAATGGAAAACCCAGAAATAAACCCACGGTTAAATGATCAATTAATCTCTGGCAATGGAAGCAAGAATATGCAATGGGAAAAAGGAGGTCTCTTCGACAAATGGTGTTGGGGAAATTGGACAGCCACGTGCAAAAGAATGAAACTGGACCACTTTCTCACACCACACAGAAAAATAAAAATGTATTAAAGACCTAAATGTGAGACCATAAAAATCCTAGCGGAAAATAGACTGTAACTTCTCAGGCATCAACCTTAGCAACATCTTCCTAGCTATCTCTCTTGACGCAAAGGAAACAAAAGCAAAAATAGGCTATCGGGATCACATCAAAATAAGTTTTTGCACAACAGAGGAAACAATCAACAAAACACAAAGGTAACCTACTGAAATGGAGAAGGTATTTGCAAATGCCATGTCTGATACAGGGTTAGTGTCAAAATGTACGAAGAACTTACACATCTCAACACCCCAAAACAAAATTATCCAATAAAAATGGCCAGAAGACATGAACAGACATTTCTCTAAAGAAGACCTACAGATGGCCAACAGACACATGGAAAGATGCTCAACATCACTTGTTGTCAGGGAAATGCAAATGGAAACCACAATGAGATATTGCATCACACCTGTTAGGACGACTTTAAAACTCAAAAAGGAAAGTGTTGGTGAGGTTGTGAAGAAAAAGGAGCCCTCATGCACTGTTGGCAGGAATGCAAACTGGTGCAGCCGTTCTAGAAAACAGTATGGAGGGCCCTCAAAAAATTAAAATAGAATTACCACATGATCCATGGATCACACTACTGGGCATTTACCCAAAGAAAAAGAAAACACTAATTTGAAAAGACATACACACCTCTGTGTTGGTAGCAGCATTATTTACAATAGCAAAGACGTGGAAGCATCCCAAGTATCCATCCACAGATGAATGGATAAGGAAGGTGTGGTGTACGTACAATGGAATATTATTTGGCCATAAAAAAGAATGAAATCTTGCTCTTTGCATCAACATGGATGGATCTAGAGAGTATGGTATCAAGTGAAATATGCCAGCCAGAGAAAGACAAATACCATATGATTTCTTGTATGTGGAATTTGAGAAACAAAACAAATGAACAAAGGAAAAGAGGCAAACCAAGAAACAGACCTTGAACTATAGACAACACACCGAGGGTCTCCAGAGGGGAGGTGGGTAGGGGGATGGGTGAAACAGGTGATGGTCATCAGAGCGCGCTTCTCACGATGAGCCCTGAGTCACGTACAGATGGGCTGAACCACTAGACCGCATACCTGAAACTTGGAGAACACTGTATGTAAACTACCCTGGAACTGAGGATGAAAATAAAACAATTAAACAACGATCTCAAAAAGCTTTCTCAAAGTCGCTCACCCTGCCGGGAGTGATAAGATTCTCTATGCCGACCAAGTCCCGCTGCAGCTCTGTCAGCTTCTGGAGGTTTTCCAGCCGGGCGAGGCTGTGCTGGAGAGTGGAGGTCACCTCTGTGATGGCCTGGAGGGCATCTGCGGGGAGAGACCTCTCAGTACAGGTGCCCAGGCAGGTGGGCATGGGTGGGAACCCCCCCCCCCACCCGCCTTAGTGATAGGAACTGGCATTTTAAAAGTTTTAATTCAGGGAATGTTCTACTCCCAACTCCTCACAGGACTGCCATTCACGGTTTTCAGCAGGTGGCCCAGCAGGTGGGGGTCCCTGCAGATGACCCGGAACTGGGACTTACTCAGCCCAAACTGATGACTAGCGGACACTCAAGCTCGGTAAAGGGAAAGAAAAGTCTTGGTAAATAACTCACATTCTGGGCACAGCTGTGTTCTTTCGGGAGAATTACCTACTGTAGTTCAAAGGCTAAATAATTTGCATCTTGGGGCGCCTGGGTGGCTCAGTGGGTTAAGCCTCTGCCTTCTGCTCAGGTCATGATCTCAGGGTCTTGGGATCGAGCCCAGCATCAGGCTCTCTGCTCAGCAGGGAACCTGCTTCCTCCTATCTCTCTGCCTGCCTCTCTGCCTACTTGTGATCTCTCTGTCAAATAAATTAAATCTTTAAAAAAAAATAATTTGCATCTTTAAAACATTTGTACTATTCTCCTTGACTGGGGATGCTCATCTTACAGTTCCAGTCCGGACAGGAGGGTTCAGAATTAGAAAGGGAAACTTATTCACATGGAACACAGAGGCCGACACTGAGGGCGGTGTTCATGGTCCTGACCAGGCTGCACTGCGATCAGCCTGCTGGAATCGCTCAGAGAGTCTGCTGTCTTCCCACCAGGAACCCCACTGACACCGTGGCCACAGTGCCTGGTGGTCCCAAGAGGGGCCCCCTTGGCTCTGCCCCTGCAGGTTGGCTGCTCCCAGTGGGGTGAGGACACCTGCCTCACGGCTTTAAGGGATAAAGTCAGGTAAGAAAGGACACGCTGTTGCAAGTTATTCCTCTATAAATGATGTGTGTGACAGTGTGACACAGTGAACTGCTGTAAGAGCCCCAGGGATGCTCCCACAGGGCCATAGGAAGATGTCCTACCCGGGGGCAGCTCTGCGCATATTCCTGAGCTCCTGCCCCATCCGGCTTTGCCATCCTTCAGGGCCCCACTCAAGTCTGGACACGAGGTTGGGTGGAGACTTGCTTTGCTCCACTTGTCCAGCAAGGGCAGCCTCACCTGTGCCTGCCTCAGACAGCATCCTGTTCTCCTCACTCAACCACTGCACGTGCAAGGCGTGCAGAGCCAGTAGGCTCAGTGGCCACCTGGGCTCGGACCGTCACTGTACTGGCCCTGGAAGCTGTTGGAAGCCAGGGATGCAGTTCCGACCTGGGGTTGACTGAGGCCCCTTGGCACCCCCATACCTGGGTCTCCACAGAACCACCGTGCAGTTGGCAGATTGTCAACACGCTTGGCGCCAGGCCCCTGCCGGGCACCACCCTCGGGACACACTGACCGAAAGACAAAACGACAATGCATGGCCTCGGCTATCCCCGGACCTAAGGGAGACACTTTTGTCCAACAGGTTCCAGCTTGAGCTTCCCCTGTGGCCTGTGCATGGAAGAGCAGGTGGGACAGGGCCCCACTGAGCATGTCCCTCATTGGTGGCTCCCCTGGGGCTCTGTGGACAGCCTTGATAGGCCCTGTAGCGAACCCACCTAGGTGGCTGGCTTAGCAACGCTCGGGCATGTTCACCGTTTCCGCAGCACGTTTGGAAATGTGGCCTCACTGGGGTTCTGCGTCGGCCAAGTCCTGCCCAGGAGGAGCCCCCTGGGGTCAAGAGGGCTGGGCCTTCTCCCACACTCTGGCCTCCAGCACCCCCCACCCTGGCCCCCCGACCACCCCAGCGCCCCAACACACAGCGGTGGGGCTTCAGACAGGCACCGCACTTCAAGTTTCCCTCAAAAGGCCTGGAAGCATTTCTAACCATTTTTGTCCTTCCCCTTAACAGAGAGAAAACACCTGCTTTCAGGATGATGAGAAAGGAAGATGTCTTACAACCCATCGGAAAGCATCTTATCTACACCCCTTTAGGACCAGGGGAGACCAGTGAGAAGGAGAAGCTGAGTCATTGCTCATCTTCCCGTGACAGCCGTACACTTACTCGTAAAAACCTGCAGCACCAGATGAACTCAACTAGAACATCTATAGGATTCAGAGCTCAGGGTTTATGTTCCTCTGTCTCTTTAACAAAAAAAATGACCAAGTCCATCTAGATCAGAAACTTCTAACAGGCCATCCTGACCCAAATGGTCACTCTAGAGCCAAGGCTTGGAGGACAGAAACATCCCTGGCAGCAGGTCACTCTGAGAGTGGCCCTGCACCCTCAGTATGCCGGGCTGGGGGGGCCCCTCAGAGCAAGAGTTGACCTTCCAAGGTGACAGGAGTCCCTCCCTACACCACAGATGTGCAGCCCAAACAGGCTGCCCCCCGCAGCTGCCCCCAATAACCTGCTGGAGCACAGCCGGTAGCAGAGACCAGCACTGAGCACCCCAGGCCCAGCCAGGCTGACGCTGCACACCCTGTCCTCCCCACGGGCAGAGGCCCCAGCCCCGAAGCCCTAGCGGCTCCTGCCTGCGTGGCCAGGCGCCCCGCTCACCGTGGCAGTCAGCGTGGTCGGGGTGTGCCGGCCCATAGTGCGTGCACAGGCGGCCCAGCAGCAGGCGGTAGTGCAGCAGGCGCTGGATGGGCTTCAGCAGGAAGGCGTTGAGGGGCAGGTAGCAGACCTTCTGGAGCTCGAACTCTCTGTACACTGCCTCGAGCTTCTTCAAGCGTTTGGTGGCCTTTTCCAGTTCTGTCAGGACTTCATCATGCCTTTGGAAGCAGCTGGTGAAGCCCTGTGGAGGCACAAGAGGGGGGCCAATTAGGATAGGAGCCATAGACAAGGAGGGCCACCGGATGGCCTGCCCAGCGTGGGTATCAACCATGAGCTGGAAGTCCCTGTGGGCAGAACAGGGAAGAAGGGCTCACTTGCAGCCAGGGACTGCCCCATAGGCTGGGGACACAGGGCTTCAGCTCCCTACCAGGACGGATGAAGGGCTGAGGCTGGAACCTGACTCAAAGGACCCGGTGCTCGGCAGAGGGAGGAAACCTCTTACCCTGGCTCTGCCCTCCCAGAGGCTGCAAGCTGCAGGCAGCAGGGTGGAGGTTCGCCCCCATCACCCGAGAGGGAATCATCACTGCCAACGTCTTCACTGCCCAAGTCCAAGAACACACGTGTATGGATTCTGAGTCTTAGATATTAAACCCAACCAGTCCCTCCTTACCTCCTGGAAGGTTTTAACAGGACATCAATTTGTTTTCCTAATATCACTAAACGTAATGTCGGTGATGTGATAGCCTCAGGAAGATGGTGTGTAGTTTGATGTTTTGGGATAGATGGGAACGACTAACTTACCGCCTGGCTGAGAAAACCAAAACAAGGCTCCGGGTAAGAAAGGCGGCTCTGGGCAGGGCTACCTGAAGACACAGCTGAGTGACCCTGTGGGTCCCTCGGTCTCTAGGACTGGAACAGAGCCTATGTGTAAGTCGGGAGTCTGGCTGCATCAGGCAGAAGGGGCCACAGGCCTCGGCGGGAGGTGGCAGGCAGCCTGGTGAGTGGACATGAGGGCCTGGGGGCCCAGAGACGTGCAAGTGGGATGGAGTCTCTGGGCAGGATGCCGCGAGGCTGCCCCAGGATGGACACCAAGTGGGGCAGGCCTGTCCCAGGTCTGTTTAGCCAGAGGAAGACCCCTGAACAGTGAAACCACAGCTGGCCCCTTTGTTTTCAACGCCTGTGACAACTGGTCCTGATGAGAGGACATCTTGCTTCTGCCATGTTGCTGACCTTGAGTCATTCTCTTTGTACTTTCTTTGGCACTTTACCTGAGGGAGTCCTATCACCTCTGAGGAAAAACCCTGCATTATGAGCCAGCAGGTGTGTGGACACAACTCTCAACGCTGGCCTAGACAGGCTCTGCACATCCCACTGCAGGCTGCTGAGCTCAGCAAAGGAGACAGCAGCTGCACATGGACTGGTCAGTGGGGGGCTGATGTCCCACTGCACCCTCGCGGGTGTCACCTGTGAGGACTTCCAGCTCGTGGGTGAAGTGGGTGCAGTGGGACAAAGCAGGAAAAAAACCACTTTGAGGGGAACACTGTCCTGAAGGGAATGTAGTCCTGAGGGGACGCTGTGCTGAGGGGGATGCTGTCCTGAAGGATCCACCAGCATCAAGAGCATCAGCCCATAGCACCTACACCTTCTCTTGCTGTCCTGTGGGGGAGGCCCCACTGAGGGAGCTCTGTCCCAACGGTTTGCAGTCTTAATGGGAATGCAGTCCTGAGAAAAAAGGTATCCTGATGGGAACAGAAACCTGAGGGGAATGCTAAGCTGAAGGGAATGCTGTCCTGAAGGGGGCGCAGTCCTGGGGGGAAAACTGCTCTGAGAGGAACGCTGTCCTGAAGGGAATGCGGTCCCAAGAGGAATGTTGTACTGAGGGGGATGCTGTCCTGAGGAAAAACTGCTCTGAAGGGAATGTTCTGCAGGGAACTCTGTGCTGAGGGGAATGCTGTCCTGAGGGGGACACTGTGCTGCGGGGAACACTGTTCTGAGGGGAATGTTGTTCTTGGAAGAATACTGTCATGAGTGGAATGCTGTCTTTGGGGAAACGCTGTTGGGACAGGGAACCTGTCCTTAGAAGAAAACTGCTCTGACGGTAAAACTGCTGAAGGGGACCTTGTACTGAGAAGAAAACTGCTCTAAAGGGAATGCTGACCCAGAGGGGATGCTATACTGGGGAGAAAACTGCTCTGAGGGGAATGCTGTCCTGAGGAAAAAACAGCTTTGAGGGGAACACTGTCCTGAAGGGAATGCAGTCCTAAGGGGACGCTGTATTGAGGGGGATGCTGTCCTGAAGGAACGCTGTCCTGAGGAGAAAGCTGCTCTGAGAAGGATGCTACCCTGAGGAGAAAACTGCTCTGAGGGGAATGCTGTCCTGGAGGGAACTCTGTTCTGAGAGGAATTCTGTCCTGAGGGAAATGGTGTCCTAGGGAGAAAACTGCTCTGAGGGGAATGCAGTCCTGAAGGGAGTGGAATAATGTCCTGAGGGAGAGCTATCCTGAGGGGAGTGCTATCCTGCTATCCTAGCTTCCTGAGGGAGAAGCGGTCCTGAAGGAAATGCTGTCCTGAGGAGGATGCTGTCCTGAAGGGAATGTGGTCCTGAGAAGAAAATTATTCTGAGGGGCATGTTGTCCTGGAGGGAATGCTGTCCTGGAGGGGATGCTGTTGTGAGGAGAAAACTTCTCTGAGGGGAAAACTGTCCTAAAGGCAATGCTGTCCTGAGGGGAAAGCTGTCCTGGGGAGGAATGCTGCCCTGAGGAGGATGCTGTCCTGTGGGTGTCGCCGTCCTGGGGACAATGCTGAGGTTGCACTGTCAGTTGCTAGGGGTAGAGTCATCATAGCAACCCGCACTACCTTTAACTGATGCATGTTCCTGAGCAGGATGTCCCCGATTCGTTGATGACCGCCTGGGACATGGGTGTCAGAAGACCCTTCCCTGGAGTAGAAATGAACAAATATGGTCAAAATGTTGTTAAAGCTTGTGCGCTCTACTCTGGTGGATGCTTGTGTGACAGGCTGTTCTAGTTAGAGGCAGAATGGCAGTGAGATGCTTGAGGTGGAAGGCCCATATTTGACAGAAACAGTTAACATTTGATCATTCTCTAAAAGATGGTAATCGGCAAAAAAAGGAATCATCTACTTTTAACTTACATCTCTCATTCTCCTTTCTGGAATAGGATGAATAAAAGTGGCTGTTATAAGTTTATCCCTCCCCCAAGTTTAAAAAATATACTTCAGTGAAACAATGATTCTTGTGAATTAGTTTTTGAAGCTGGGAAGTTCCTGAGAACAGGGACAGGGTAGAGCTGTCCCACGTGGGGGTCCAGTGCAGGGGCCGCCCGTGTGTGAAGAGGGTTACCAGAGTGTCAGCCTCTGCTCCACCTCACGCAGGAAGCCTCTGTGGAACTCATAGATGGGGTCTATGTTGGAGAAGAGCAGGGTCATCAGGTCTGCGGGCATGGCATCCTCCTTGACCACAGCACTGCGGAACCACTGCAGGAAGAGTCAGGGTGACCGAGGGACCTTGCCCCTGAGGGTCCGAAGCCACAGGGACACCCAGCACTGACCCAAGAATCCCCACTGGGACAGCCCAATCAGTGCTACAGCTTATCCTCTCAGCTGACCACCCATTTTCACATTATAAGAAAACAATTCTGGGTGAAAAGCTTCAAACAGATACTCCTAGTTTTATAAAAACATTGGACGCAATATTCTGACCTTCAGTATGCTTTAAGGCAAATATATTTAACAGAACGTAAACATGTACATCTCATGAAGGCCAAGAGCTCCTTCTCAGGAGGGATCGTCCAGCTCTGGTTAGATTTAGGAGGTATTAATGAAGACAAAGTAATAAAGGATCTTAGGTTTCATACCACAGTGAGAACTTCTAAATCCTTCAGGTATGTTCGTTCTGTAGCGAGAATCTCCTTGGCTATGAAATAGGCCTCATCTGCTGCCATGCTCTGCAAGAAGCACAGAGCAAGTAAGCACGTGTCTGTCAGCCACTTCACTGAGGTTCATGGCTCACGCTTCCTTCTGCTCCAGTTCACACTATCACACGCTTTTCATCTATAATTCTTGACCGGATTTCCTTCTGAGTAAAAATATAAACACAGTTGAATCTCCCTCACATGTTTTTCTCATTTTATGTTATTCCCTTTTTTAAAAAAAGATTTTATTTATTCATTCTGAGAGAGAGGCTGTGCACACACAAGGGGTGGGGCCGGGGTGGGGGAGGCAGAGGGAGAAGGAGACTTCCCGCTGAGCAGGGAGTCCCACACGGGGCTCGATTCCAGGACTCTGAGATTTCGACCTGAGCTGAAGGCAGACCTTAACCATGTGAGCTGCCCAGGCGCCCCTATGGTGATTTTTCTGAGGGGAAAAAAAAAATCACTGTTCAAATATCAATATCTATTATTGAAGCTTATTACTGGCTTTGTGATCAAATTATTGTTCTGGTATCACTACCAGGGGTGTAGCTGGTGTAGACACATGCATGTGTATATATGCATATATGTGACTCTAAAAGATTAAGTCTAACTTCCAAACGTCATTAAAACTGCACACATAGTCCTAACTGTGCCCCACGTTAGAGCACTGGGCCAGCTAGCATACTTGGTGTGCCATCCCTAGGAATTCTCAGCTCTCCATCAGGGCCTCTGCCTGATGTTCAGATGCTGGCAGCCAAGTCAGGAGCAGGAATGTAGGCCCTACCAGCCCCACAGCTCTTGGCATGCCAGCAGTGGACAGGCATCATGCTGCACCTGGGAAGGCCTGTGTCTTGGCCCCACAGGGCCCCTTCACAACCTGAACACCTCAGGGAGTTGCCTCTGTCAAAGTCCAGCTCAAAGGCCCCTCTTCTGTCCTTTCCCACCTAGTGGAGCGGTGGTTCTGTTCCATCCCTAGCATGCTCCCCTGTAGCTCCTCCACCAGGCAGAGGACCTTAGGGTTGACTGTCCCTGAGGTCACCATGCACACATCCACAGAGCACGGGCCAGTCCCAAATAGGCTCCCAAGACGTACCCAGAAAGAGAGGTCCCTGCCCTGGAGCTGACAGTTAAGGAAGTAAAAGCAGAAGGGGTTGGGCTGGAGGCCCAGTGGTGCAGGGTAGCCACAGCCCCTAGCAGAGGAGATGGGGCAGCCTGGAGTGGGAAACAGGCTGGAGGTCAAGGGTGAGGGCAGGCACAAGAGATAAGTGAGCTGGTTACTGGTGGGGAAGGCAGGGGGGTCCTCCAGGGTCTCTCAGAGCACAGTGGGTGCACTGGGTCCCCAGGACAAGGCTGGCTGCCACACTAACAGCAGCACGGGAGGCTGGGGTTCAGCAGAAGGCCTCTGCACCATCTGGGCTCCACAGCCAGGCAGGGCCCCAGATACAACCTCAAGGTCAATTCTGGTGTGGATAGAGGTCTGAGGGACAGAGAAGGCAAGGGTGGACTGTTTTTAGGCCCAAACCAAGGGAAAAAGCTGCTATCCCTAAGGTAGCAGGTTTGGGGAGGAAGGTCAAGGGGTCAGGTTTGCATGAGTCTGGGATGGACTTCAGATGTCAGCTGGAAGTTGGCAGGGGAGGCTGGGCTGGAGGCTGATATTTGGGGGGCCACATCTTCCCTGTGCCTCCAGCCCCCAGGTGAAGTTTACCAGAGGCTGCAGTGTTCTTACAGTGGTGACACAGGCGCATTCCTCCTGTGTGCCTTGGAGACCACAGCTATGGCTGTGTCCCCTCCCCCATACCAGGAATATTCCACATAACCCACTCTTCCCAAATAAACAACAGCCGCTCTGTCCCAGTGGCCAGGTGAGCCTACTCTGTGTTCTCATGATGCTGGGGTCCTGCTAGCATCTTGGAGCACCCACCCCTGGTCCCTGGAGCTCCGTCCCTCTCCCCACAGAGTGACAATCCTCATGCTTTCCAGTTCTTTCTTTTTAGGCTTTGTTCTATTAAAACATGACTTTTTCAAATCCCAATTCACTTTACAAAAGTCACATCTCCTCTGGAGTTTGGTGTGCCCAGCAAGCTCTCTGGGGTCAGAGCCAGCCCCAAGAGGCCCACGTTCATGGTCAGGAGGCTCGAGGCCCCCATAATACTGCACGTCCACGAGTGCGCATGCATGGTTGGCAAGCCAGCTTCCTGGCTTCCTGGCACCTCAGCCCTGAGTGTATCCTGCAGAAACAGGGTCACCCTGAGGTTCTAGACCCACTCATCTCCTGTGGGGGGTGAGGTGCCCCGAGAGAAATGCTCAGAAACACAGCCACGGCAGTGTCACTGAGGAGCTCACAACCATGTCCCAGAGACCCTCAGTTAGTGACAGGGGACACCAGGAGTGTAGTGGTCAGGTGTGCTCATGGATGGCCTGTGTATCCAGGGCAAAGACAACCTCTTAGGGCACCTCTCAGGGGAGCTGCTCCCTGGGAGCCACCCAGCCGGTCGGCCAGGGAGCGAAGCGAGTTCCCTTGAGCTGATGGCACCGTGGCCAGCAGCTGAGACCCACACAGCACCTCAGCCTCCATACCTGCCAGCCATGGTTGGTCCTCACAGAGTCCTAGCGGAAAGAGGGGGACGTAGGACACGCTGGTGCAGAGGACGCCAGGAGGCCAGCGGGCACAGGCACTCCCGCCCAGGGGTCGGCACAGAGCTGAGCAGCTAGATGCAAGGAAGGCCCACAGGGCCAAGTTCCCTGAGCGGCCTGGCTTCTAGCAGGAACATGAAGCCTGCAGCTCTCAGCACTCGCTTGGGGGGCTGCCCCGGCCATCATCTGGGAGTCCACTGGCACCCACTGCCCCTTGGCTGTGCAGCCCCCAGCAGGTGGGTGGCATGCGGGGCTGGTAACCTTGAGGCAGCACTGTTGGCAAGGAGAGGAGGCAGGGGCAGCTCTCAGTGGGGGGCAGATCCTGGGGTCCCAGTGTGCAGATGCAGCCCCCCAGCCTCCTGCTCCGAGGCCTGGTCTGGATGTGAATGCCATGGCCACCTACCATGACCCAGGTGGTGATTCTCTGGTGTTACAGTCATTGCCCTACAGAACCATCTAAAGGACTATTTTTTGTAGTACAGAAAGGTATAAGTTAACATTTCGTTTTTTTTACACAGCTTTCTAGCCATTCTGTTTCTGCACTAAAGCAACAGTGAGCTAAACGGATGGACGTAGGGTTTCAAAGTAAATAAATAAAAACATCCTCAACCCAATCATCTTGCCACCAAAGAGAGTGTCCAAGGGACCATGTCTGCCCACCAGCTGGAGGAGGATGGAGGCCTGAGGGGTGGGCCTGCAGGCCCTGCACATGGAGCTGGGGTTCAGGGACCCCCACTCTCGCTGGGCCACCTCACATGCCAGCATGCCTTCTGACTCAAGGGTCTGCTCTCCTGGAAGTGGGGCCCAGGGAGGAGTGTGTGCTCAGAGGGCTCACCAGTCCTCTCACTGGTCTACTCCACCTCTCGGAAGCTCATGTGTCCCACGCACAGTGGCCCTGGGCTCGACTCGCTCTCTGGGCACTTCAGGATGGAACCCATGGCATGACAAGGCATTCTTAGATGTCAGCTCTCCCACATGACAGGCGCTGTGAGGCAGGGTCCCACCGACCTGTGGCCATCTTGCTCCCCACATTCAGGGGGACAGATATCCCCTGGGTTGCCACAGTCCATAGTCCATTATTTTAACCATTCTCTTTCCCAAGCCTCCAAATACCCAGCCTCTTTGTCCTTTCTTGTCCCTCCCACAGAGCTGCATGCCCAGGCTGCCTTGTCTGTTTCGCCACCACTCAGGTGTGGGGCACAGGCCAGGAGACTGGGAATGGCCACACGATGGGTACCACTGTCTCTGGCCATCACCTCGTCTTCAAGCTCGGGTGCTCCCACCTGCCAGCCTCTGAGCGTGTGCCCTCACTCCTATCCCCGAAAACAGAGAGAAACCTGTGGGCACCGCCTCAACTTCCTACTATAAACACACACCTCACATATCCCTCCTCCCCAGCTACTTCTCCAGTGCGGACCCCACACCCTCTTTCAGAACCCACTCACCCATGATCCCAACAAAATGGGGTCCCTAGTCACCCTCCCTTAGTACCCAAGCCTTCTCCTCCCAAATACACAATTATTCAAGAAAGTGCCTAACAAGGGAGGGAAGCCAGGAGGCTAAGGGCTCCCCAAGGTCTAACCATTCCCTTTCACCCCCACCCGAAACCCACAGGTGCCAGGAAGTGCTGTTAAATGAATAAGGGAGTCTGCTTTTGTGCAAAGGTAGCTGAGATGTCCCAGTTGACATGTGGCTTTCAGGACAGATTTCACTGGGGGAGCCAGCACCCCCCGCGCAGAGCCTGCCCTGCCCACTCCAGCTTCCCTGCAAACCAGGCCCACCAGCAGCAAGTTGTCTGCTGGGGAAGTGCCCACCTTGTGTTTCGGCTGCTCCTCGCTGTCCGTCCTGGCTCCGCCAACGTGGCTAAGGACAGGGCTCAGGAGGGGGGACAAGCTTTGCCCAGTTGGGCCCAGGGTCACCTGAGACGCAGGGCTCAGGCTCAGTGGGCTCTTCCGAGTGGTGGGAGAAGGCTGAGGGACTCTCCATGGAAAGGCCTGGAATTGAACGGGGCAGGGGGATGGAGCAAGAATGAGAAAGGGCTGCCACGCTGGCCAGACAGCAGTTGTCAGCATGCTTTAGCCCACATTAGCTTAATGCTACCACCAGCCACCTTCTGGGAGGTGTGTAAACGAAGCCTCGGTCACATTACAGTTGTCGCTGTGACACAGTGAGATGCCAAGCAGGTTGGGCGGCTGGCCAATCCAGTTCCAGAGACCAACCACTGGTGGTTTGGACACCCAGGGACTCAGCATGTCTGGGGTTCTCCTCTGCTCTACACAAGATGCAGCTGTGATAAAATAAGCAGCACAAAGAGTTCCGAGCAGAAGGTGCCATCTGAGAGGGGCACCTTTCATGCATGCTCAACGAAAGGCAGACTGTGGAGGCTGCACATGAGGGCTGGGTTACAGCTTGGGTGAACACGTCTGTCATTGAAGGACACACTTGTTAATCACGAAAAAACTGCATCAATGGAAATTTCCCATACTTTTTTCTACTTTGGATTTTAACAAACAAGGATTTCGTATTGGTTTTCTTGAATCATACACAAAACCAGTACTTTCTTATTAAAACAAAGTTTGCTTTTGACTAAGCAGCCGCCAAAATTCTGGTCTAGTTCTAAGCGGCTGCTGATGAGGCAGACTCCACCACACATTTTATACTAAAGGAGTCTCTTATCAAGAATTATGTCTCAAAAGGTTATGTCTAATGTTTTCTACGGGACATCAGTAAGTGTTCAATGCCAAGTCTTAAATATATCTTTAGAGCAGAGTTTTATATATTAACTTAGAAGCTATTTGTAACAGAAATTGACCTTAGGCTTATAATTGTACAGCCATTCCAACACCGCAGCTCCTGAGATTTCTGCCTGCCACTGAGTGCACGAACACAGTAGTAACTGGCCCAGGACTCCCGGAGCCTCCCCCCCCACCCCCACCGCTGGCTTCAGAGCACGATACTCTTATACCCTAGTCACACTTCAAACTCAAGTCACCTACAGACAGTTTATAAAACCCAAACTTGGCTTCTTTGGCCTAAAACCTGTACATGGGCAGGCAGGCAGGTTAGCGCATAGGGGCTCCTTGGAGGACACTGCTGGGCCGAGCGCCAGCTCCCTGGGCGGGCACAGGCCTCCATGCCAGCCACCCCGCAGCCTGGCCAGCGGGCTGCAGGGAGGGTCCTTGTTTTCACATTGACAAATACGGAGCTCTGGAAGGCTGCAGTGAGCTGTCAGGCAGGGGTCCTGCCCAGGGGCATCTGTGGGTGAACTAACAATGCGATGATGACAGAATTTTCCTGTGGGATTTCTCACCACTACACACTCACTGATAGTGCAAACCTGGACAATGTTGAGTATGAAATTATTAACGAGTTTATTAGAAGTTGCTTTTATTACACAGGTTAAGATATGCTAAGCAACCTAAAATCACATGGAATTCCTTTGTTTCCCCAGCCCACACGGAGTGCGGAAGCCAAGGGCTTTGCTGGTCCCTTCAGTGTGGAGGACCCCCTGTGTGGGGAAAGGGCGCGTTTCCAAAGATGAGCTACTTATGTTTTATAATCCAAAACCCTTTTGGTTCCGAATAGGCCCAGAATTGTGTAATGAGATACTTTTACACATGGAGAATTCAGAAAAAAGTCCAGAAGCTACTACCAACAGATCTTATTTTTCAATTGTACCAAAGTGTGAAAGCCCGTGTCTCACACTTACTGGTTACGAAATTAGGCTAAGCTCAGTGCTCCACTCTGTCCCCCAGTGCCTCACATAGCATCCCCCTTGAAGACGGGCAGTCCTACTGCAAGTTAATAGTGGACAGTTTCCCAAAAAGTAGCTACAGACTTGACTTCATATTTAAAGAATAGACGGTGGAGCTCGAGGAGGAGGTCCCCATGAAAGTGTCGGGAATGGGCTCCGGGGGCTGTGGGGCCTGGCAAACAGGGCAGGGTCAGGGTGCACTCATTGGGCCATTGAATTAGAGAATGCAACTTCCGATAAATGGCCCCTTGGTGATGAACTTGTGAAAGGAGCTGCCCGTGCAGGAGACTGCTCATTTGGAAAAAAACTATTGTGCTTCTAGGGAGGTTCAAAGTTATCTTTGATATGATCACTGCAGACATCGACTCATAATTTAGTAAACAGATTAAAAAGTACCACAAACTGCCATTAAACATTTGTTTTTATTAAATCTGTCAACTACAGCAAAACATTATAAATCATGTCTACTTCACATTACGTCAACCCAGATCCTACCAGACAAAATAAAAGTGTGGGGAGATGAGCTTTCAAGCCAGTGGCACAGGCATGCAGCCCATCTGCACTCAAGGCTGTTTGGAGGGTGCACCCATGGCTCCAGGCCCGATCCTGTGTGGGTCAGCCTTAACACTGTGTGTGAAGTTCCCTATGCACACGCTCCACCCGGAGAACACAGGCACAGGGCATGGCTCTGCAGGGTGCACGCCAGGAGAGGCAGAAGCCAAGGTGCTTGAGGCCGGCGGCTCTGCACCGTGTGCTGGTGGGTGTGCAAAGGCACTACTGTTAGAAACTCCCTGCCGCAGGGAACCTCATCAACACTGACAGTGCACAGCAGAATGCGGGTCTTAGGGTTTTTTTTTTTTAAATGCTGAATGTCGTTTTAGATACCACAGAGTACATTTAGCCTTAACTGCCATGGAAAGAATCTTAAACATTTGTAAAAACAGACTCCTGTGTCCAAGGTCCTCCACCAAAAAATTGCAAGAATATTTTTCTGAATTACTAGAGTGCCTCCCATCGAATCCACTTAGACCACAAGGGGGTGCTTTGCCGTTCCACTGCAGCATCAAGAATGACTGATTCTTTACCCATGCTCCAGGACTTTTGGAAATTCTTCAATTTCCAGCATCAAATTATTTGAAACTGATAGACACAGACAGTAGTTACATTCTACTGAACTCCACATTCCTGCTGGAGGGGGACCACGCCATCCAACCTGTGGTTCAAGACAGGTCCTGTACTCAAAGGGGCAAGTTAGAAGGTTTGAGCATCTTCAAGGACATACATTTAAAACTGTCAACAGTAAGTAACTCTGACAGGTGATTTTATTTTGAAAAATTTCTAAATATTTGTTTTATAATTTTTGAAACATCATTTTAAAAAGCACAGTATTATCCTTCTATGTTCCCCTTCACTTTATTCACCTATGTGGTGAAAGATCAGTATCAGAATTAGAGCAAAAGTTAAGCTTATTTTCATTTCATACCATTAAATTCTTTTTCAGAACTCTGTAATAAACAATCTTGAAAATTCTGCCTGAGGTGGAAGGAGAATTGGCTTTGGTTTGGAAAATTCAGGGTCAAGTATGAAGGTTGACAGTAGGAGTAAGATCCAGAAACTCCCTCTTTGGCTTGAACAATGGGTCGTTAATTTTGTAAGATGAAAAAACTAAACTGTACCAAGAACCCAAGTAAATGTGAGCTTAACAAGTTAGCAGAAAACTAATTCTGGCTCCACTTTTGGACTAGGATGTTGCAAGTCCCTTTTACCCAAAATCTGGCTCAAAAATATAAGTGTGGGAGGAAGAAAAATGGCTGGTATGCAGGAGTACAAATATTAGCTCCTCTCACTGTCATTGCAGGCCTCCTCTGCCTCACCTCTGCCACTTGACAAATGGCAGAGCAGGGTCTGACCTGTGCTGTACGCTTTCCATGGCGCGAGGGGGCTCACCCATGGCCACACCCACAAGGTTCTGAGCAGATGGCCTGGCATTATGGGTCTTAGGGTGTGAGTATGGCTGGGGTGACCCCAAGTTCAGAGGGTGATGTCAATACACATGGTGCCCCCAAGAAGCACTTTCAGTCTTTCCTAGTTAAGGAATAAACAAGACTCCCTGTTAAGGAAAATATGTGTTCTAGCCTACAACACAGTCACACTTTGGGGCATCTGTCCAGATCAGCACCTGCAGGTGTGGAGTCCCCTGCGTGTGGGTTCTATCAGAGGACACAGCTTGTCTACAGGTCTCTGGAACTGCCTATGCAACAAGGGCATGGTACCACACATGAACTATCCCGAGAAACCAAAGAGCCTGCAGGTGATGCTCGACAGGAAAGAAACATAACCTGGGTTAACGTAATTAAAAAATAAGTGCCATATAGTTTTTACCCTTGTAACAGTCAACCCAGAGACGGGATGGAAAAATAAATGCTTTTGAGCAGTTTCTCGAAATCTGGTTTTGTGAATAAAATACCTCCTTGGGGAACCATTAAATGTCACCAGTTTACCCCAAGTGGGGCGACCGGGCAGGGAGCAGGGCCCATGTTGTGGGAGGGAATGGGCATGCCTGTGATGCACTATATCCCCCAAAATGGGGAAGTGGACCACCCGTGAAGGGTTCTGGGGAGTCTGTGCTGACAGCACCCCTGCTCTGGAGTGCGGCAGGGCAAAGGACACCAAGCTTCAGGAGGAACACACTGCCAGGTGTGTCCTGCCTGGGTGCTGGGCACTGTGAACCCCAGAGGAGACCAGCACCTGCTGCCAGGAGCGCCCAGAGAGGTCATGAGCCTGCCCCCACAAGGCTGGCTACAGCCACTGACCAGAAAACGGGGCATATCCACCATGCTTCAAGGCCTGAGTGGGGCTGGGCAAGTGTGGAGGCAGCAAAAGCTTGCATTGTCCAAGTGGGAAACTCGAGTTCAGAACTGGGGTAAAGATCTGGTCAGAATGTGAGCAGATGCTATGCTTTGGGTCAGAGATTTTGTAGGGTAGACTCTAGCTGACGGTGTGGGGGCGGGGAGAAGGGGAAGAGTGTTCTCACCTTCAGAATTAAGAAGCCAACAGCAAGTGTTCTGTGCGCCTTATGAGCTTAAGGACCCCGTGTTTGTCCCCAACACCGCGAACAACACCGTCATGGGCCACCACCTCGAGGGCATGGTGTCGGGCCAGAGGAAGAGAACACGGCACCCGAGTCTGCATTTGCACGCTGGCCATGCCTGTCGGGCCTGAGGGGACAGCGCCGAGAGTGCGCGAATACTGTGAGAACGCACGGCACCTTCCCCCACTGGCCTTCCACAGGGACGTCAGCATCCCTACCTGAAGTAAGACTGTCTGTGGAGCGTCACGGTGCCTACTTGTTGCTCAGAAGCCTATGAAAGTGAAAGCGGCGTCAGCAAAGAGGTTGTGAAAACAATATGTGGCGGTTTCAGGGATTCATTTAATATGTGAGATAACCTTTAATATACGCAAATCAAAACTTTTAAAAACAAGAAGAGGGAAAGGAAGCTAAAAGGTCCATATAAAAGTTCATAGTAAATCTTTCCTTATTTTATTGAATAAACAATTAAATTCTAAATTAGTACATGTCTGCAAATTTATATGGCAATTTCAGTGGAAAATGAATCTTGTAAGTACCACAGACCAGGCAACATCACTGTTTTCTGTAGAGAATGAGTACGTCAAGTGCATAAGGAAGTCCTAGTTCCTTTGCTCCACAGCTCCTGAGGGAGAGCGGATGCTTTCAGGTAAAAGAGAGTGCCCTGGGGTACCTCAGGCACCTGCACTCCTGCTGTAACTTCAGGACAAGGGCCAAAGCAGAAACCTGGCAGTGACCCCACGGCCCTGAACACAACACAATACCAAACCCAACTGTAAGCACCGGAAAGAATGTTCACATTTCGTCTGTGACGTAATTGTTCTAGAAACGGGTGTCTTTGTTGATGTTCCACGAACCAGGAGGGAGAGAACATACCTTCGACCGTGACACAAACACATGGCACACAGGGATGTGACCCACGTGCTCAGAGCCATCATGTGAGGGCTGCTCACGGCGACTCTTGCAGGGCTGCCCAGTGTGGGGGGAGTTTGTCCCGAAAACCAAAGGACTACTCGGCGCGATTCAAAGCAGACTTTGTGAACAAGAAAGGGGAACAACTTAGCCAACAGATTTAGAGGTTTCCCCCTCGACTGCTCGATGTCTTGTTTTTATTGTCCATCCATCTACTATTAGCACTATTTCAGAAATGTGTGTTAATTGTCACAGGGATGAAAGGGGCAGCGTGGGGATACAGTCACTGGGATTGTGAGGAGGTTGTGTGGGGACAGATGGCAGCCACACTCATGGGGAGCTGAGCTCATGACCAGCATTGTGCAGTTGCTCTTGTACCCACAACACCAACGTACTGTTGTGTGTCGATCACATGATGACACTGTGCTAACCAGAGTCCTAACCTAACTTCATACTAGAGAATTCCTCTGGAACACAGAAGAGGCACGTGTCCATACCTGTGATTTAAGAAGCGATGCAGTACACACCATTACCTATTTGAGTGCAGTCACGCTTACTAAGCCAAAACTTTACTGTTACTAGACATTAGATACTCATATATTGGCTTACATAAAATACTTTAACTTTGGAAACTTAAGTACAAAAATAGACTTGATAACTAATAAAAAATAACTGGTCTGCCCAGAGCAAGGGTACTCTGCAAGGCAGACCCACCGGGGACAGTCGGCACTGTCTATGGTCCCGAGGCTCCTGGCTGCGACGGGGCTGGCAGGCAGCCCTCCTGTCAGAGGCAAGAACTGCTGAGGAGAGCAGCACATTCAAGGAAAAAACTGTCAGCACTCTGCAGGCACTTTTTAACTACACACTCTCAGCAAACTGGCTCCTGCTGTAAGCCTGCCAGCCTCCACCGTGCAAACCTCACTCAGCCATCCCTCCTTGAGCCCAGCCCTACGGACCACGCTCCCAAGACTGCAGCACTGCACAACACGAGGCTTCCGAGGAGAAGGCAACTGTGATGAACAGCTGTAAGCAAATGAAAGAAAGACCCAGTGCTGCTCTAGGAAGGGCTGACCCTCAATCTGAACTCTTTTGGATATTTTAGTATTTATGGTAAACCGTCTCTTACTAAGATTCGACAGAATGTTGCTGCCTCTGCTGCCTGCTATTTGCGGAAGGAAATGTCCTTCAGGCTCACTTTCCCTGGGTCTCTAAAGAATTTCCTTCGGGTGGGGGGTTACAATCCACCCAGACGCTAAGGGGAGGGAGGTGAGCTCCGCTGGCGCCTCCCAAGAGAGCCACGCCTGGTTTCCAAGTAGTCGGCTTCCTGAGAAAGGGAAACCTGTGAACTTAAACACACTAAGAACACTATGGAAAAGAAGAGCTTGTACAAATGTCTCCTAATAAAAGTGAACCTAGCACTTGTCCTGGTAGTGCCCACGGAGTGTCTGGGGCGCTGCGCTCCTGTCAGCTGACCAGTGTTGAGGCCCCAGCCACGCAGGGGCTGTGGGGCGATGACAGGTGTTGGGGCGGGTGTGTAGTCTCTGGTCAGCACAGCTCTGGGTCCCACCTCCAGGGAAACAGAGGTAGGGCAGACAGGTGGCGGCAAAGGCAGGGACATGAGCCAGGACCAGAGGCCTGGCTTCTCCCACAAGTCACTAGTATGAAGTGGGGGTCTTCTTAACAAGATGAGGTGGGAAGAGCAGTCATGGCCATGTGCAGTGAGCAGACTGTGTTTGGAGCCCAGTTTGAACAAACCGGGTATTAACAGGCACTTTAGGCAAGGGGGCACATTCAAGTATGTCCCTGGTATTGGAGGACAGCAAGGGCTCACTGATCCTGTGACTGTCTATGTGCCATGCAAGGAGGTGTCCTTGTGCTCCAAGAGGTGCACGCAGTTTTGAGGGCAGCTGTCACATGTCAGGACCCACATGGAAGTCCTATAGCACCAAACGCAGAGGAAAAGGAAAAGGACAGAGGCCATGTGCAAGGTCCAACTTTGGGGAAAACTGAATGGGGGAATAGCAGGGGTGTGTTTGCTCCCTGTTCTGCTTTTGCATATTTTGCAAACTTTCTAAATAAAGAGCTAAAAAAATCAACTCCAGAAAATGAAGTTTCACTGAAGAAACAACATTTCTTTAGAGGAAGGCCTGTCAGAAGCTGTCGGAGTGCTGGAGAGCAGCACTGACTGCGGATCTCCAGGACAAGAGCGTGAAGAGGCACCCGCTGCCGTCTGCAGCCCTGGCTGTGCTGGGGAGCAGGGCTAGACAGACCCATCCCAGGGAGGCCTGCTGCCCAGACACTTAAAACAGGACAACGTAGGTTGGCTGAAGGCAATACTGGGCACATTCATTAGAAGAGAGAGTCTAGGAAAGCATTTTCCATAGTAACTCTTCCCCACACAGATCCAAGGTTAGCTTTCTAAGTGACAACCAGGGGGAAACAAAGTGTCTAGAACATGCTATTCCACCTCCTGGTTCCTAACTGGCCCGCCTCCTGCCCTTCTACCCAAGTCATGGCATCTCCTCACAGAAACTTGTCAGCCAACGCAACACCTCCATGCTACACAGAGGGCAGGCCTCAAGGGCAGGTGCGAGGGACACACACTGAGCGCGAGTCCCGCAGACCACAGTAAGGAGACTGTGGCATAGGTTTAAGGCAGCTACAAACATAGAAAATCTATACACTTAGCAAAAGGCCTCTGTTGGTGTTCAATCAACAAAGATGACAAAAGAAAGACTGTGACCAGAAATAGACAGCAGGCTACCTGGTGTGTGCTCACATGCCCCCAAGGCAGAGAATTTCAAGTCCTGCACACAAGCACAGAGGGGAGGCCTGCAGTCACCAAGGGAAGTGGAAGAAAAGGAGCCTTTAACATGGCATTGCTCTACTAGTGGAGACCAGAAGGAATAAGCTACATAAATAAATAAAAAAAAAAACCCAATCTCCGGACTTATTTGACGAAGTCAACTGTGTCCATCCAGGTTTCTCCTCTGATGTCCACAGACAAACACAGTCTGTGCCGTGGGCAGCAGCCCTGACTTCACGGTGGCATGGGTCCTAGCCTCTGCAGGTGTGCCTGCCTGGTGGGCATGGCCACCTCAGCCCGTCTGCTCCTATGACCTTTCCCACGGCCTTGGAAACAGACACCATCCATGACAGGGCTGTTACAAATAGCTGATGATTGTGTATCATATGCCACCTGACCTGAAGGAAACGATATTCCCACAGGAAGAGTTAACATATAAGCCCTCAACATGTGCAGAGCTCCAGGCTGCTGATTTTTAGTGAACAACCCACTTCCTGGGTCCAAAGGAGACAGCTCTGTCAGGTTCTGCTTTTTCTGAAACCAGATCTCTTCTATCCCTACTAAGCTAGACAGAAGAAAACAGTTCAAACTTATATTGCATTTTAAATCAAAGTTTCTCCAAGCCCACTACCCAAACAGAGCGCTACTTCTGGGCCTAAGGTCAGTGGATAAAAGCTCTGGTGTAAAGCACACCCTGGGCAGGGACAGGGACCTTGCCACGTGCTGCTGGAGAGCCTGGCAGGCAGCAAGCTGTAGTCTCCACGGCCTCTCCCAGGATCTGGGTTCTGCAAGGGGAACTCAAGACTCCATGTGGCGGCTGGACCAGTCAAACAAAACCCCATCCTAGTCAAGCATGAGCAGGGTGCTTCATCTTAAAAAGCAGAAGTAGGCATAACACACATATTCCATGAAAGGTCAATGGGAATCAGAACTGGGTAACATTTGACATGGATAGCACCAGTTTTTAGTTGAACCAAACAAAGCATATGCCAGAAAAACAGAGCTATGAAGACTAACTGATCAGTCCCTAGCCTGAAACAGTTGTCTATCTTAAGGCTTTTACCACCATTCTAAGCCACAGTTTTATCCTTTGACATTCAAAACAGAATAATCAATCAGCGGATTAGGAAAAAGAAGAATTTCTAGCCATGAACACAGAATCCCTTCCTATATCTAAAAGGCAAAAATCTGAGCTCTCACTGGGTTATCCTGTAAGGGAGCCCAGGGCTGGTCAAGATGGGTTTTTATCTATCCGCTCTCCCGGAGTCAAATTCTTTATGCTCTGCAAATCGAAAATGACTCTCTCTCCACTTGTCTGTGCAAAAGGGTTACTGAAGAAAAGGCTCACATCTAGGGGGGTCCCCGCTTCAGCACCCCAGGAGTCCGTGTCTGTGCTGCTGGAGTCCTCAGCTGTGGTTGGGGGGTAGCTGAGCTGCTCTAACTGGTCGATGAGGTCCGAGAGCTGGAAGGCTGAGCTGGCCTCAGAGCGGACCGAGCAGGCTGGGAAGTTGGCCATGGAGCTGGCCTCAGACTGATTGGCTGAGCTGGGGGTGCAAGCAGACAAGCCGCCATGAAGCGGCAGGTTGCTGAGAGAACTGTTCTCGGACTGGTTGTTCCTCAGCGAGCTGGTCTCTGAGGGGCTCAGCAGGCTCTGCATCAGGCTGGCTTGTGCCTTTACCTCAAACAGCTCACAGGTGTCTGAAGGGTGCACATCACCGCCAAAGCCACCCTCTCCCTCAAATGCAAAACCATGCTCGAGGCGTCTGTGCGTGGCCTCGGCGGGGTACCGGTCTGGGCTGGACGGGGCAGAGACTGAGTGAGCGCAGGAAGGGGCCTGCGGGGCTGGTGCACAGTAAGGGAAGGAAAAGGCCTCTGAGCCTCCAGCAAAGAACGAGATATCTGCTGGGTCATCATCTATGAACTCCTCAGATACCTGCAGCCGGCCGTTTGTCAATGTGAACACAGGCCCCCCTGCACTGCCCTGCCGGCCATGCGGATGCTCCCCATGGGCGGGGGCAGAGCCCACAACTGAGCCACAGCCACCCCCATGGTCGCTTTTACCAGCTGCTCTGCGCTCCCTGCCAGCAACCCCTGCAGCTAAGTCTACGGTGGTGTCATGACTCTGCCCCACGGGAGGGCTGGGGCTGCAACTCCTGACCACACGACCCAACCCGACACCTTGACAAGGCTGCAGCGCAGGGGGCCCCGGGGACTGGGCCCATCGGGTGTCGCCGTCGGCTGCTGCTCCGCTGCTCCTCTCTGCAGCTGGCCTCTTGGCGTCAGGAGCCTGGGGCTCTGTGAGGGAGCTGCTGCTGTCTTTGAAATCGGGTGGGCCTCGAGGGGCCAGAGGGGAGGTAGGAACTGAATAGAAGGAGGCATTTGTTGAAGATGGGGATGCGGAAGTCCTCAAGCCCTCGGTGAATGAGATGCTCTGGAGGTCACAAGTGAAGACAAAAAAGAGCAACACATAAAATTACACATTACCATTTGAAAGTTGCAGAGCTAGCTGGACCGAGGCTAGTAGGTCCACACTTTTCTACCTCAGCCTCTGCTAAGAAGGCCAAATGACCATATTTTCCTCATTAGAACTGAAGATTTGTAAACACAGTTTTTCAAAAGGACCCAGAATCATGTTTAAAATCCCTCATAATTTCGTTTTCTCTTCTGTCATTAAATGTCTATAGTGAAGGAAATTCCCATCATGAAAACCTAGCCATGTGTACCTGTATCTCTGGGGTGTTCTGTATCACTCTGAAGCTGCATGAGCACGTGTTGGGCACTCCTTATTTCCGGTGGCAAACGACAGCTAGAGGCCGTGAGCCATTACCACTCAGCTAACAGGACCCTAAAGCAAAGCACCCACAGGCAACACACACACCCAGATCCGGCCACACGGGGCACTCACTGCTGGTGGCTCCCTGCCAGGGAGCAGAGAAGCACGTTGGTGGGCTCCCATGGGAATGAAGGCCGGTGGCCCAGCGGCCAGAGCTATTCAGGGAGGGCTGGCGCAGCCCCCAGCATGAGTGAGAAGAGGCTCACAGGCGGGGGAGAGTCAGCCCTCCCAAGGCACTGCCATGCCTCCAGGAAGCTCCAAATGATACGCACACATGTGGCATCATCTAGAGGGTGTTTAGATCAAAATCTCACCCCAGAGTCCTGAGTAACTTGTGTGTGAGGAGCAGGGTGTGGCACAAGCGAATGAGGAGGCTGAAGCTGCAGTGGTGACCAACCAGAAATGAAACAGAAGCTCTCAGGCCACAGGTTCCTTGCTCAGAGGCCCATCATTCAACCCTATCGACATTCTCTTATGGTTTTTAAGACAGTATCAGAACTGAAAGTTTAAAAGCAATTTTTCAATATTCATACTATATATTCATACTATTTTATTTTGTAAATAGGCTCCTCGCCCAACATGGGGCTTGAACTCACAATCCCCAGGTCAAGAGGGGCATGGCTCTCCCGATTCAGTCAGCCAGGTGTCCCCATGCATACTCTTTTAGACTATTCAAAAAGTTGAACTTTGTTGAAAAAAACAAAAATAAATTCTTTTAATTTGAATTGATTAAGCAAAGAATTTGTAAATAGGAAATATACCTAGAAGAGCTAAAGAATGTTTTTATTTAAAAGATCCAATGTAAAAAGTTTGGGACACATGAGCTTTGATACATAAGGTACAAGTGTAGCTTCTGGAAATACTATAACAATATGAACGACCAACTGTCAACAAAAACTAAAACAAAAACGTGTAGAAATAAAAAATCAATACAAAACTACAGAGCCATCTGAGGGGGCAGTAAGGGTATCACACAGAGAGAGGGAGATTCTCTGTGAAAGTGTGCTTACGCATGGAAGTGGACATGCAAACCTGAAAACAGGAAGCGTCTAGCGGGGCAGGTGGGGAGCACAGGACCACCCATGTCCTGCCACGCCGGCTCTGTCCACTGCTGCCACATTCTGGACAATGGGGCTGAGTGCTTTTCTCTGAAGTATTTGCGTGAAACTGTGTATGTGCCCTTGCTTTAAGAGTTGTAATCATGGGGCACCAAGGTTGCTCAGTCAGTTAAGCCGCTGCCTTCGGCTCAGGTCATCATCCCAGGGTCCTGGGATCGAATCCCACATCGGGTTCTCTGCTCAGCAGGAAGCCTGCTTCTGTCCCCCCAACCCCGCCTGCCTCTCTGCCTACTTGTAATCTCTGTCAAATAAATAAACAAAATCTTTAAAAAAAGAATTGTAATCATGCCAAGCACAGATATAAATTTGTATCCTGCTTTTTTACCCTTAACATGTTAGCAAAAAATCTCACTTCATGAATACAGTTTAATTAAGTAAACTAGTTCTGTAAGCTGGCACTTTACATTGTTTCAAACTTTTATAAAGGTAATATTCACTCACTTGTTTTCCTGAAAACAAAGAGCAGTGTGAGCCCACTGCAGAAAACTGAAAGTACGAAGAGAAAATAAAATCACCTGGAGGCCTGTCACTCAGAGAGGACACGTGACCCTGAGGTTGATGGCTCTAGCCTATCTTCTCTGGGCATCTGTCACTTCAGCTCAAAATGAGGACCTTATTACACAGGCTGTTTTGTATCTTGCTAGTTTCACTTGCTAACCTAGTTTCACTTGCTAACCCATTCTCGTGTGTCCTTAGCACCACACTGTTCTCCTAAAATGAGACCATTAGTGGTTCCAGAGCATTCCTCAGCAAACGGGCACACCCAGGACTCTGCTGGTGAGTTGACCAGCACAGCTGTGAGTGTTCCGGGTTTCTAACGTCACAAAAATCCCCATCATGCACGTCTCAATGCACAAAGTTTTCTCCTTACTTAGGACCACACCTCTGCCAACTGCCCCAGGATGGGAATCCGCAGTTAAGCACCGGGACTGACTCTGAGACTCCAGTTACAGCACTGCCAGAGGACTCCCCAAAGGTGTGCAGGTGACTAGTGTCACGTGTGCTTCAACCAGGAAGACTAACCTGCCTTGGCAAGTCTGCAGTCAGAGCACGAATAGACATCCGAGTCTTGCTGTGTCTTCTGCAAACAGAGAACAAGGTGTGAGCCACCACATCCGCCTCTCCTGGGACTGAGGGCAGCCGCGCCCTGGGGAAGAAGGGGGCTAAGGCCTGATAACATGCCATAGGCATCTAGCTGGAAACAGGCAGAGGACAGAAAGTAAGAACTCAAATAAAACACAGGTGTTGCAGAGGAGGTAAAATTATCCCCCACACTGAAGAAAAATTCCACATGCAAAAAAACCAAGATGAATTTTTAGACCCAAAAGTTACCATGCTGCATGAAAACCTTTGATCTGAGCTGAATTATGCAGATTAGAGCCTCAACAGCAGAATCTGAGGCTGCACACACGACAGGTATCAAGGTGTTCACCTGCTATCTTTATCACGCATGCTGCTGAAGCCAGCGCCCACCTGCTATCTTTACAAGATAATTTGACTCAAGTCTCAAAATACGTATTTACATATGTAAGAGAATGTCTGTTCAAATAAAGGTTAAATATGTGAAATAGTGATTTTAAAAGCACGTACTTCACAGCATAAAGACCATGGTGCTTACCTTTCGTATGGAACTCTCTTCACCCCACTGTCTCTGACATAATCCACCAGCTGTTTCTGTGTTCTTCCACTGTGAACAAACGGAAAAGAACCAACAGCATTTCACAGCATTAGTCTTCACAGAGGCAAGGGCACGCTTGCCGACCCTCCAAGTTCACATGTACATTTTAAAGCTATGCTTTGGGAGCGCCTGGGTGGCTCAGTGGGTTAAGCCTCTGCATTCGGCTCAGGTCATGGTCTCAGGGTCCTGGGATTGAGTCCCACATCGGGCTCTCTGCTCAGTGGGGAGCCTGCTTCGTCCTCTCTCTCTTCCTTCCTCTGCCTACATGTGACCTCTCTCTGTCAAATAAATAAATAAAATCTTTAAAAAATAAAAATAAAAAAATAAAAAAAAATTAAGCTATGCTTTGCAGGAACTGTAAGTGATTTTCTAGTTTCTATTGAAGCTATTTTTTCCATTGTTTTACTTGATATGCTTCTGCCACCGTTACTAGCTGCACATAATTCTCTGACACACTTCCCAACCCTTGTTTCTTGACAGTCTCAGTCCTGCACAGCCACTGGGGCCTCCCGGGGCTGGGTACATGCTGCTGCCCCACCTGTATCTGAAGGACGAGCCCCGGCTGAAGAAGACGGCTTTAGCTTTGGCCTTAGGTTGATCCAGGAGTCTAAAGAAGGTGTGATACTCCACACAGATCTTCCAGAAATTCTTGCATTCATCTCTACTGCCCAGCAAGAACTCCAGTGTGTCCTGGTAAGGTCCCTAGAAACAAAACATGAAGTCTCAAAACTAACTAATTCAAGAACATTTAGGAAGCATTAAGATAACAGGCTATTTATTCTAATGTTAAAAATTAGGAAAGCATTGTTTTCTAAAAATTATCTATAAAGACTCCTGGTGTCATTTACATTTAAGAGAAAAAAAAGCAGCATCAGCTTGTTCAACTGCAGAAATGTTCAGAACAGTCACCTACAATGACACAACTGCTAACACTTCCATATGCCCCTCATGATGCATCCCCCACAACAAACCAGGGCACCCCCTCTGTCAGGCAACTATCCATGGGCCATTGCTCAGTTGCTCTTCCGTGTGTGGCTCCAGGGTGTTCCAGGTGTCCAGGACACATGGTTTCAAAGGCTCACACACATCTTTTTTTTTTTCCTAAAGATTTTATTTTTTTGACAGGGAGAGAGAGAAAGAGAGAGAGAAGGAACATAAGCAGGGGGAGCCAGAGAGGGAGAAGTAGGCTTCCCACGGAGCAAAGAGCCTGATGCGGCACTCAATCCCAGAACCCTGGGATCGTGACCGGAGCTAAAGGCAGACACTTAACAGCTGAGCCACCCAGGCACCCCACACATCATCTTGAAGTAACTCCTGTGTTATCTCTCATAGTTATTTCTTAGGATAAATTCTTAGAAACGTTATACTGAGCTTAAAATAATGCACATTAAAAAAATCTATTTATTTATTTTAAGTAATCTCTACACCCAACATGGGGCTGGAACTCATGACCCTAGGATTAAGAGTCGCACACCCCAACAGAGCCAGCCAGGTGCCCCAACAATGCACATTTTTGAGCCTTGAGGCATATTACTGAATAACCTTCCAGTAAGACCATCCTACCTGGACTCCTAGATTCAGTCTCTGAAACCCAAGTGCTGGGGGATCCAAGGTGCCACTCTGCCCAGGGTAGGTATCGTCCTGGCTCTGAGCCTCAGTAAGTGGGAGCAGCAACCCCCCTTGTTCCCTGGAGGGGTGCCTGGGTGGCACCCAGTGGGTTAAGTCTCTGCCTTCAGCCCAGGTCATGATCTCAGGGTCCTGGGATTGAGCCCCGCATTGTGCTCTCTGCTCAGCCAGGAGCCTGCTTCCCCGCCCACCCCTCTTCCTGCCTCTCTGCCTACTTATGATCTCTGTCAAATAAATAAATAAAATCTTTAAAAAAAAAAAAAAAAAAAAGAACCGCCCTGGAAACAGTTCTTGCACTCACAGAAAAAAGCAGCCCTTTACCTGCATTTTGTGCATGTTTTTAGTATTCCTTAGACTTCCTTTTCATTCCTACAACAGATACTTGAATAAAAAACCAGCCACTCTTTCATGCTTCTCCAGGAAGGAAATATGTGTGTGACATGTGCACCTGCTGTTTGACCAAAGCCTGCGGACTGAGTGCCCTTCAGAAGCTGAGGGATGGCCCCTTGGCCCAGCACTCCCAGCATATCTGTGCAGAGATAGCCTTGTCAGCCTCCTGCAGTGGCACCGCCAGTCCACTCTCGGTCCCTACCCTCTTCTGTGTACTGGGACTATACCACCACGGACACTGTCGAATTGCAAGTATCGGATTTTTCCTATCAGACTGTATAGACAAGTACTTTATCCGTTTCAATAAATTCACGTGTAATTACTATTTTATGACTGATAGTCTCGAAAAGGAAGGAGTATTTATTTTCTGAAAATCAAGGCTTCCCCATTAGAGCTAGCAAAAAGGTCAATTTCTGGATCCATGACGATACTGGGAACGTCCCTTACTCTGGACAGAAGCGCTAAGGCTAATCTGCTGTAAGACTGCAGATCACAGTTAAATACCTCATGTCTCAGCCTCCTGACCTGGAGAACAAAGACGCTGCAGCCAACTGACTGTTCTCAGCAGCCCCTGGCAGCTTCTCTCTCTTACCCTAGACCTGCTGAATCTGAAAGCCAGCCCTGTGATGAGTGGTGTGAGCAGCCCCTTAGGGACACTGACCCACACTCATTAGAAGACCACCTGAGCAGATTACCCAAAGCCCTTCCACACCCCAATTCTAAATTCCCTCCCTAAATTCTTGTGTGCATGATGCGGAAATGACTCATAAAATAATTAACAAGTCAACGTTCCAAGAGAATAAATTCTCTTGTAATTCAGAAAGTGCTTAAAATCATACTTACACGGACCTCTGGGTGCAGTTTGATAAGAAACCTTTTCCTCTTAAAGCTGAGTTTTCGGACCCTGGACCAGTTGAAAGTGTTAATTTTGGTGGTGCCCTAAAATTCAAGAGATGGACACTCAGACACATTTGTAATCCACACAGACACACATACACAACTTTTCATGAAATAGAGAATGTTTAAATCACAACCTTGCCAGATAGCACAGCAAAGTGCTCGACATTTTGTATCTGGAATGAATCTGAATTAAAATGTCAATACTAAATATAAGAATTTACTTGTTTTAGAAGAGTCACTTGATTTCTTTGATAAGGCTTTCTTACAAATTACTTTTTATCAATGCCAATACTGAACACTCCTCGAAGCCCACCCCTGCAAAGAGGGTGGTCATGAGGAGTGATGGTGGTGGAAGGGCCGGGATGGGAGGAGAGCCAGGATTCTTGCTGCAGGAGGGAGGATACTGGGCAGGGTTGTGGGGGCTGCTGCCCTGGAGAGGGAGCTGGTGGCATGAGCTCCTGACACTCAGAGCAGCAACGGGTACACCAAGTGCTATGGGTCTTGGATTCTAGATACGACACTCCACTGGAAAGGCCAGGGTTCTGTGGTCTTCAGGGGGTAGTGGGCAAAGCTCCAATTGACCCTGGAATATCTGTTGTCTAAGAAATTACACGAATGCTCAATGGGATAGGACAGGCCCACCGGACACAAGTGCCTGCTTGGAGGATGTCCAAAGATCAGTGTGGGACAAGTCACAGATCAAAATGGACAGTGACAGCAGCAGATTATCAAGTGTCAGAATATAACCCGAACTGTTATAATTCAAATTGTGATACGAGTATAATACAAATCCATGAGTCCACAGTGATACGAAGTAAGTAAATGCAGACAAAAACGCTTCCAGGAGCGCAAAAAATGGCAGTAAATGAGTCACCACTTGGCAGCCATCAGAGTAATCCAACCAGGTAAGTGGGTGAGGTTAGAGACATCTACATGGCTTCAAACTCTCTCTCCACAAAAGGCTTATTAGTTACGAAGGACAAAAAGTAACTTTGCAGTAGACCAGCTTGTCAAATGCCATCTGACCAAGTGTTCAATGTTGACACCGCCAGCAATGGGACAGATGGCACCACTGGTGACCTTGCAGCCATACCAGGAACACGGTCACTTCTGTGATTTAGCCGAGAAGATAGACGAGGGTCTGATCATCAGCAAGTATCCAACAAGCCCATATTGTAGTAATTCCACAGAAATGACTGGCCTGTAATAATCAGAATCAGGGAAAGAAGGAAGAATGTTCCAGACAGGGCAGAGTGCTTGACCTTAGATTGGATCTCTTGCAACAAGTAAGATTAAGCAACTGGTGAAATCTGGAAGGACGTCTCAGGTGAATAAGTTCTTTGTACTGTTCCTGTAACTTTTCTGTAAGCTTTGCATTGTTTCAGAATAAAAATTAAATGTTCTGAGATACCTTCCTGGTATTCACCCCTCTACTCTTGATCATCATGATCATTTACTCTTCTCTGCAAACTTGAGATGGGGACAGCAAGGCAGGGAATGGAGTCTTCCTTCAGAAACTCCAAAAACCTTCAACCTTAAAGGTGGGATGCCACCTTAAGGGATGTCCCTTAAAGGGGGATGCCACCACATGGACCTGTTCTGAAAACAAGGGAAGAAGCCAGGTGTGAGGCCCTGGTTTAGGCGCAGAGCCTGGGAGAAGAAGAGCCTGAGGCAGGGCACAGCTCAGTGGCGGTGAGGTGCACAGAGTGGGTGATTAAAATCACTCTGGATTACACAAGGTGATGGCTGCACGATTCTGTAAACACACTAAGAAGACATGAATGTATACTGGAAAATGGTAAACTTTATCGTCAGTAATTTACATCTCCATGAAAACAATTCCCAAGTTAAGAGGTGTCCTGAAGGGGCGCCTGGGTGGCTTAGTGGGTTGGTCTCAGAGTCCTGGGATGGAGTCCCGCATCCAGCTTGCTGCTCAGCGGGGAGTCTGCTTCCCCCTCTCTCTGCCTACCTCTCTGCCTACTTGTGATCTCTAGCTCTCTGTCAAATAAATAAATAAAATCTTAAAAAAAAAAAAAAAAAAAAAAAAAAAAAAGAGGTGTCCTGCAAGTCCTGATAGGAATGTTCGGGTCTCCATGAGAACAGAAGCATACCATATTTTTAAATACTGCCCAAACACTAATTACTCTAATTTCTGCTCAAATTTTCAACTATGTTCTCAAAAAATGTAAGCAAACAAAATAAAAATAACCCAAATACAGAACATCAACAAAATAAAACAGAAGCCTCCCTCCTGCACCCTTACTCCTCATCACCCCCCACCATTTTTAACCCCAGACATGGTTTATGTGCCTGGGCAGGGGCTGTAGGCAAGGCAGAGACGATGTGCCCCCCAAGACAGCCACAGACCAGGTGAGAGAGGTCTCACACACGGGTGCTGCCTGCCTGCTCATCTTTCCACTTTCTCTTTTGGTAAAAAAAAAAAAAAAAAGTGATATTCCAGAGTTTTAACCACTATCAGAAAGAAGTCCAAAGAAGAAACAAAACCTGATCACAACTAGAGTGTTCAACTTTAAAAGTTTCAACTTTTAAAACCGAGCAGCTGGCTATAAACACTCAGAGCTACTGCTTTCATTTTAATTTTTATCCAATAATCCACGGCACAATTATAAATATCTAGGAAGGCTTGAGACAAGACCCAGCCATTCAGGGCCCTCCTGCTAGAGACCTGACCGCCTGAGCCCTCCATACCCACTCTGCAGTGGCCAAATTTTAAATTTGGTTTTTATTTACTGTTCATGAGAGTACTTCTCACAGGCTGAGTCATGGTGAATCATAACTCTATTTTGCTCCTTTACTTTAAATTCTCCCTGAGATACTAAGTGCCTCTTCTCATTTACTCAATTTTCTAATTCAGCTCAAACTCTCCCTGCAGAATTTTTTTTTTTAAGATTATTTTTTAGAGTGAGAGAGAGCACAAATGGGAGGGGCAGAGGGAGATGGAGAGCGAGAGGCCCAAACAAGTTCTGCACTGAGCAGAGCCTGACGTGGTGCCCGAGCTCACAACTCTTGAGATCAGGACCTGAGCTGAAATCAAGAGTCGGATGCTCAACTGACGGTGCCACCCAGGGGCCCCATCCTTGCAGAGTTTAAAACTCTTCAGTGCAGTCTGATCCAGGAAACAATTCTCTCCATGCTGCACGCATGCTAATGGGTGTTCCCTGGGCAGCCTCCGACATGTAGCCCATCCGCCGCCATTCCCGGTCTGTTCTCTCCTCTGTCACGTGCTTTAAAAAGTGCTCAGCAGTCAAACCTTAGAAAAATGGTGTATCTGGAAAATGTTTTTATTTCCTCTGCACAGAAGTCACATTGGATGGGGCAGAGGATCCTGGGTGGGAAATGATTTTCTTTCACGTTCCGCACCACTGCCTGCCCTTTTGTCGTGTAGCCTCCAGTGCTGCCCCCACGGTTCCTCCTTCTCCTTCTGGGAGCTCTCCGGTCTCCCCTGCGTTCTGACACTTCATGCTGGTGTGCCCTGTGGGGGATCTTCACTCGTCGGCCATAGCAGGAACATGTAGGCACTTCCAATATGGACACTGGTGCCTTATGCTCTGGACACGTTTCTCACATGATTTCTGTAACAGTTTTCTCTGCTGCTCTGGGCTGTTGCCTCTAGGTCTCCTGGGTGCTGGAATGCTGGGCCTTTTGTGCTATTCTCTGAATTGTCACTTGCCTCCTGCATCATGAATCCTCTATATGCTCTGTGGAGATTTTCTCAACTTCGTGTTCCAGAAAGCCTCACACTCTGCAGCACAGTCCTTTCTGCTACCGCATTTCTAGATTTGCATGCACTCCTGCTCTCCGTGTGTCCCTGTGACTACAGACTGCTTGTGTTTCAGGGCAGTTTTCTCTCCTGTAAGGCTTCCCAGGAAACATAAGACAGTAATACATCAGCAAGGTTCAAAACCTCAGCAGGATGAGTCTGCAGGGAGAAGCCCCTTATCACCGGCTCCCAAAGCCTGCAGCTGCCTTCCCTTCCCAGCGGCTATTAATGCCACCTGTTTACTTTGTATGGTGTAGAGAGTGTGTCATTCTCCCACTCCTCCTCACAAGCAGTAGCAAACCATACACACTTTCATCTTTGCTCCACACAACAGTGCATCTCAATGTCCCATGTATCACGACACAGAAAGCCTCCACGTTCTTTGTGCAGTTGCCTGATAGTCCATAGTATGGATGAACCAGACTCCTGATGATCAGTTATCAATATTTTACTATTACAAATAAGGCTAAAATATAAAAATATAAAATTACAAGACAAAGATCTTTCATATCTGAGTCCTACTCCTCATGAGCACGACACAGTGTAAAGCGACTTTTCTGCATCTTGCCCATGAGACAGATAGAAGATGGCATGCTTGCTGAGGATTCTACAGGGGTTCTCATCCCGTTCCTGGCACAAGCTCTGTTTCTTCTCAACACTAATCTGGTATCTGTTCTTCAAGAGAGAGGATTTCCTTAAATTTCTGATGATCCTTGGTTATCTGCCTGAGTTTAAAAGTGAGACCCCAGGACTGCAAGTCTGTGACCATTTGGTCACCAGCAAAATCTAGGGTCTATCTGGTGAGGGGCAGAGTAACTGCATGGTCTTAAGGGTATCTCTCCATGGACTGCTTACTGGTTTAAAGAGAAAAACTAGTAACTACAATAACTAGTAACTAATAACTAAAGTTAATAACGAGTAATCAAGACTAGTAATTAAGAACTAGAAAGCAGAGATCAAGATTCACACCACCAGTGAGGCGGGACAGTGTCTCAGTTGAGACTTTCTGTCAAGAACGTGACCACCTGGGTAGTGGGAGTATGTCCCCTGAACCTCATCCCAGGAAAACAAATGACAAACCAAAAATGGAGAATGTCCTATTAAAAATAAAAAGGACTGTGCTCAACACTGTCAATGTCCTGAAAGATGAAGAAAAGAAATGCTCTAGCTTCAAGGACACAGCAGATGCAACAGCTAAATGCCATATCTGGTCCTAGCCTAAGCCCTGTCCTGTAGGGATAAGCGCCGTGAGGACATCAACTGGCTGGCTGACAAGACTGGAGAACGACCAGCACATCAGCTGCCTCAGTGACAATGGTCAGGCAGTGTTCCAGGATTACAAACATGCCTTCAGTGGTCAAGGGTTCAGGAGTCTGCAGCCCATTCTCAAATACTTCTGAAGAGTTATTTGTATGTGTGTGTTCACGCATGGCTGTGCTAGTACACGGAGTGGGGGTAAGGAAGCATGCCGGGGTGGGGGCGGGGGAACGCAAACCACAAAGCGAATGTGTAAAATGCTGTTGTGGGTGAAATCCAGGGTCAGGGCACATGAGGGTTCGCTGTGTTGTTCTAATTCTTACAGCTTTTCTGTAAGTTTGGAAGTTATTCCCGAATGAAAGTCTTTAAAAACAGAAGGCTCTGAAATGCTGGCTGGAGGCTCTTTGTTGGGGGGAGGCGGGGGTAGGGAGCCAGGCCTGTTACCACGGGATGCCCCTGTGTCAACACCTGCAGGGTTCCCAGAAGGCCATGTGGACTTTCTGGACATCAGTCTCCTGTCTCTGAGAGGTCAGCCTGTCCACCATTCCAGGGGAGCAGAGATGGGGAGGCCTGTGGCAACACGGAGTACAGGCTTTCTCTTAAACATCCACTTGGAGGCTCACCTCATATTGTCCTCTGCCTTCTGAGCCAGACCCCGGAGAGGGAGGCCCTTGCCCTCTCCCAGTACAGGGAGGGGCTGCGGCTGTACCTGCTTCTCCCACAGAAGATGCAACCAGGCTGTTACCAGCCCCAGCCTGCCCGGGGCCCACCAAGGTGCCCCCTAAACTCCTGCGGACACAGGATTCTGATCTTCCACTCCCTTCTCACTACTCTGCACTGCTCCCACTCATCTGCCCATTTCCCAACTTCTAAAACATTGCTGGCATTTGATTTCCTTTTCTATTCTTTGTTCTTACTAGTTTAAATTTAAAACAAAACAAAAAACAAAAAACCCAACTCCTTCAATTTCATTCTGGTGGGGATTTGAGGGAATAATAATGAATACCACCTAATGTGTTTAATATGAAGTCTCTGATCCCTGCTTTTAACTTCTTCCAGTTACAAATTATTCTTTTCTGGAAAAATCACCTGAACTCGATTGGGATGGACGTGTGACTTTCATGTCTGCATGATACAGAAATTGACATGTGAGCCAGCAGCTGTGGGAGGCCCTGGGTCCATCACCTCACACAGTGAGCCTGGTACCGTCTTCACCAATCACTCAGTATACGATAGAACACAATTAACATTCTGTTGACAAAATAAGATTTTTTTTTCCCTAATAGGAAATTGAAAACTTGATGGCTAGGCTAAAAATGAAAGGAAAAGTAAAAGAGAACAAGTGTGGCTTGACTATGGGGGCCTGGATCAGCTGAGCCATCCTAGATGACAATAGGTTAAAAAGTGCTCACAGAGGAATGCACGGCTAACACAGGCCCTGGATGCCCAGGATGTACCCCCATGGCGGTCAGGGCTGAGCAGGCCTCGGCAGGATGTCCACGTGCAACTGGAGGCCCACAGCTTTGCAAAGGCTGGACCAGAGGGCTCCCTAGAGGGCAGATCGCAGCAGCAAGTGGGCCACGGGGCCTGGGGCAGAGGACGTGGGCAGCCCTTCCAGCATCTCCAGGCCATGGAGGAGGGCCTGTGCTCTAGCAGTCGCTTGCAGATGCTTCCCCATCACAAACCCCAGCATACACGTGCTTCACTGCAGGCAGAGCTCAGTGGCCCTTTATGGAACCGTCTGCCTCTGCATACACAGCCAACACAAAGGTTCCCGACGATTGTACTGATGGTTATCATGCACCACAGCTTCTGACAGTTTCCGCTCTGTTATAGCTTTAAGTCCTGAAATGACGACCGCAGACACCTCCCAGTGCAGCACATCCAGACCTGCGCAGGTCCACGCCTGAGGCCTGGAGATGGCTCTGTACAGAGCCGCCAGTGTTTCCATAAAAGATTCTATGGGGATGACCTTCAGGTCAACATCAGAGGTGGCATGTGACAGGGTGCCCCAGGGGCCAGAGGACTCTCTGACAGTGAGGAGAGAGAGACAAGGAAACATCCGCTCCACGGGGTGAGAGGTGGGATCAGATGATATGCAAGACTCCTCCTCCACGTCCAAGATCGTACACATCAGAACAAAATTTTACCAGCATGTGTTCAAGCCCCATCGAGTCAGAGTGCTCCCCCCTCCCTACCTGGAACACGAGGACACCCATGTGGGAAACAGCCAGGTTAATTCTGGCCCCCTCCCTGTCAGAAGCCGTGTGAAATCTGATGCCATACATTTCCAACTTCCGGGCAATTTCAAGCACCTGGAAATCCGACTCAGCAGGCGTCTGGCCCCTAGAGTAATAAAGGATGGCACGGTCACAGCACTGAAGCAACTTCATTTCTCAAAAAGCCAAAACATGTAACAGAATTGATTAGGAAGACAAAACACAATAAAACAAACCAAGGCTGGAGGCTTTGTTTCAGAGCAGACTGGTCCCTTTAAGTTTACTGACCCACGGAAATGCAGCATACCACACACACAGACCAAAGAAATTGTCTGTCTCCTTTTAGCCTGTACTCCATTTCCTGACGGGCAGCATGCTTTTTGTATCCACTAGATGCTCAGCATTATACTTTGCCCTAAATACTGACACAGTCCCATGCAAACATTATACACAGAGACAACTACTAAATGTAGGAAACACCAAAGATAACATCAGTATCTCATTCAACCCATTTCAATACTTTTCCAAAACATTTTCATAATGTACAATTCTAACCATTAGAATATACTTTTATAAGGATAAAATTATGACATTGAATAGAAATGTTTCTCAAATTCCCAGTCCAGTCATGCTTCCAGGGAAGAGCCCATGCATGACCTGTGTCACATGGACCAGCTCCAGAAGGGGGCTGTTCAGACAAAGCACAGCTGGGCCAAGGGGAGAGGGTCCTACTCAGAGGATCCCACTCAAGGTCTATGCCCTACATGTGGGGCTCTCTATCAACAACCCTTCCTCTTACTTCCAAATGTCTAAGCTTTGGGATTTTTTTTAAGTTTTTTTTTATTTGAGAGAGAGAAAGAGCACAGCAGGGAGAAGCAGAAGGAGAGAGAATCTTTTTATTTATTTATTTATTTGACAGAGAGAGAGAGAGAGAGAGAGAGAGATCACAAGTAGGCAGAGAGGCAGGCAGAGAGAGAGAAGGAAGCAGGCTCCCCACTGAGCAGAAAGCCCGATGTGGGGCTCGATCCCAGGATGCTGAGATCCTGACCTGAGCCAAAGGCAGAGGCTTAACCCACTGAGCCACCCAGGGGCCCCAAGGAGAGAGAATCTTACGCAGACTCCCTGCTGAGTGAGCACTGAGGGGGATGGGGGAATGGTAGTGTTTGATCTCAAGACCGAGGTCAGGATCTGATCCAGTACCAAGAGTCCAAAGCTTAACTGAATGCACCACCCAGAGGCCCCTGAGTTTTTGGATCTTTAAGGAACAACACAACTGTCTGGGTTATGCTATTCCCACGGTTTCTATTCTTGGGCTAAAATTTCCATTGAGTTTGTTATGGACACCCTATCAGCTAACATTTAAGAAATCATCACTAAGAAACACTGTGTGTGTGACAACTGTTTTCTAAGGTGTCCTGATGGGGAAGATCTGCTTACTACTTTCTAATTTTTTTAAATTTTTAGTAGGCTCCATGCCCTATGTGGGGCTTGAATTTACGACCCTGAGATTAAGAGCTATATGCTTTACTGACTGAGCCAGCCAGGCACCCCAAGATTTGTTCATCCCTAATGCTTCTAGTGACCACTGCCACAGCTTTGGAGTGGGGTGCTGCAGAGGCTAGGGGAGTTCTGAGGTGAAGCTAGAATCAGGGAGGCTAAGGGAAAGTCTGGTGAGGACTCAGAAGAAAAAGAGAGCAGAGAAAGCCTTTCTTCTCAGAGAAGCTCTCAGAAAAAGAGAGCAGAGAAAGCCTTTCTTCTCAGAGAAGCTCTAAGCCTTTGTGAACAGAATTGGGTAGATATGAGGACGGGAAAGGCTATTCTGGCAAGGTCTCAGAAGGAAGTGAGGCGTACACAGTATTAGAAACAGAAGAGAAGGGCGCCTGGGTGGCTCAGTGGGTTAAGCCGCTGCCTTAGGCTCAGGTCATGATCTCAGGGTCCTGGGATGAGTCCCGCATCGGGCTCTCTGCTCAGCGGGGATCCTGCTTCTCTCTCTCTCTCTCTCTGCCTTCCTCTCTACCTACTTGTGATCTCTGTCAAATAAATAAATAAAATCTTAAAAAAAAAAAAAAAGAGAAGAGAAGGTGATCCTTTTTATCAAGTGGCACAAAATTTGGTTGAATTATATTTATATCCTAGTGTTCTGTGGAGGGCAGAACTGGCCAGCAATGGAACTGGATGTTTAGCTGAAGAGATCTCTAGGCCAAGTCGGGAAGGTGTGGCTGGGCTGCTCTGACTGCTGCCAGGAAAGCACAAGAGAGAAGGGCCTGAGAGATGGAAGTGGGGAACAGAGAGGAAACAGAACTTTAAGACCAGGAAAATATTCACCTATGCATACTGCAGAAAATGAGGACACTAAGGGTGTAACTAAATGGCTGAGGAGATCTGTATGGAGAGAAGTCAGGACAGTGGGAGAAGGACCCCAAAGGCAATTCAGGTCAGGGCTGCCCCTCCCATCACAGACTGGTGGGGAAGAGGGTGGGGGTTGAGGGCCCCACAGCCTCCACCAGGTCTCCAAGGCCAGGGCTGCCTGGAGGGCAGAGCACTGAGCCAAAGAGGATTATTTCTGAGACTTAAGGTCTAACGTCATTTGCCCTGCTAGCTGTTGGGCTTGCCTGACACCTGTTACCCTTCCCTTTGTTCCAATTTCCTCCCTTTGGAGGGGAGTGCCAATCCCATGCTGTCCCCAGCATAGTATACTGTTTTCACAGGTCCACAGCTGGAGGAGACTTGGCTTCAGGCAGAACCCTAGCTGGAGTCCCAGCCAGTCCTCATCAAGATGAGATTCAGGAGAGGCTGTGGGCCTGGGAGGGTTTTCGAGTTGATGCAGGAGCAGTGGGGACGTTCAGGCTATTAGGATGGAATGAATATATTGTGCATGTGAGGGGGACATGAATTGTGGGGGGGGGGGGGTGGAATGTTACAGGGTGAATCAATGTCTGTGTCCTCCAAATCCTAGGCTGCAGCCAAACCACCAATATGAGAGTATTTGGAGAGGGGTCTTTGGGAGGGGCCCGTGCAGAGGACTCCTGAATATTAGTGGTCTCAAAACAGACGCTCCAGGGAGTGCCCAGCCCCTTCCACCCTATAAGGACAGAGCGAGAGATGCCATTTATGAAACATGAAGCAGGTGCTCAGCACCACCGAATCCACCAGGGCCTCCATGTTGGACTTCTGGCCTCCAGAACTGTGAGAAATCAAGATCTGTGGGCTACAAGCCACCCAGCCTGGGGTGCTCAGTTACAGCAGCCCCGAAGGACTAAAACACCAGCTTCCAAACCTTTTTCTTCACTCTCAAAGATCCAAAAGAACTGTGATTAAAAAAAAAAAAAAAAAAAAAAAATTCCTTCAATATCTTATTCAGTGATTACTGAGGTGTGTTTCCGGTGGGCCAAGGAAGATGTTATATACTAGGTAAGAAATTTATCTTTGTCAAGGAATACTTGAGTAACTCAGGCAGTCAAGGGTCTTCCTTTGGCTCAGGTCATGACCCTGGGGCCTGGGATTGAGCCCCGCATCACTCCTGGCTCAGTGGAGAGTCTGCTTCTCCCTCTGCCACTTCCCCCCACCTTGTACTCATTCTCTAACAAATAAATAAATACAATCTTAAAATTTTTTTTTATCTTGGTTAAAATGAAGGTACCACATTATATTTAAAAACCCACCACAAAAAATGACTTAAGGAAAAGAAGTACAAGTATCTGATGACTGGAAGATTAAGTCAACACATCAGAACCATGAGAGGGCCCCTGCTTGGCTCCGTCAATGCAAGCATGTGACTCAATCTGGGGGCTCGCAGAGATCACTTAAAAATTAAAATCTTGGGGTGCCTGGGTGGCTCAGTTGGTTAAGCCTCTGCCTTCAGCTCAGGTCATGATCCCAGGGTCCCGGGATCAAGCCCTGCATGGGGCTCCCTGCCCAGTGGCGAGCCTGCTTCTCCCTCTGCCTGCTGTTCTTCCTATTTGTGCCTCTCTCTCTCAAGCTTTCTGACAAGTAAGTAAGTAGGTAAGTAAAAAGAAAAAGAAAAAATTAAAAAAAAAAATCTTTAGTGGGGGAATAAAAACAATCAGGAGAGCCCAGAGAGTGACAGCAGAGCTTCCATGCTCTTTCCTCCCATGGAAAGAGCCCAGGTTTAGTCCTCTATGAAACACATCACCCAATTTCTTAGCTGGCTTTCACAAGTATATATATAAATATATACATTTATCTATCAATCAGAGTGGGAGAGCGAGCACACAAGCAGGGAGGGTAGCAGGCAGAGGGAGAAGCTCAGCAAGGAGTCTGATGTGGGGCTTGATCCCAGGACCTTAGGATAATGACCTGAGCTGAAGGCAGATGCTTCACCAGCTGAGCCCCCAGGTTCCCCTTTCACAAGTTTTTAAGGCAGTCACCTTAAGACACACACCTGACACGCTGATACACATGCACATATACACAAACACTGTGGGCACATGAGCACGTGTGCAAACACACAGACACACAAGCACAGGGGCACATACACATGTGCACAAGTGCCCTCCTCGGGGCGTCTTTGCTCGTGGCCAGGTGGCTCTCAAGAGTGACTACTCACAGACCTTCACCATCCCCTCACCTCACTTCCAGTGTGAGCCTGGCCTTCACTCTGAACCTCACCTCACAGGCACACTTGCATCTACACTCGCTGCGCCTGGGGCTGAGCCCCTGCCTGAGGGTGCCCTTTCCTGACATGCTGCCCCTTGGTGTCCGAGGCTCTCTCTCTGCCTCCCTCGCTGCCCGTTCTCAGGACCTCTGGTGGTGCCCCTTCCTCACTCACCCTCCCATGGCCAGGTTTTAGGGTCTGTCCTAGGTTCTGCTCACTTCTCCGTCTGCCCCTCCCCTCCCCTTCCTAGGTGACCTGCACAGCCGGTCTGCTCACATGCTGACAACACTCTGCCTACATCCTGGCCCCATCTCCCTGCTGGCGCCAGTGCAGGGCCCCACCCCCATTCTAGGAATAAATCCTGAATGGGTCATTATCTCCTCTGGGATGGGCATGGGACTCAGACTGGCATTGGGAGATGGCCCCTTGCTTCTCTTCCCAGGTGTGCTGGACTCTGACACTAAGAGATGCCCCAAACTGTGACATCCAAGATCAGGCGGGTGACTACACTCAGTCTTGCCACGAGAGGAGGGTCACACATAGCTTCCTGTCGGCAGCAGGCACTGTTACTCGCCCCACCGCTTAAAGCAGAACTTCAGGTGGAATAGTGGGTGGCAGGCTCGGTCCGCGAGCCTCCTCCTGCCCTTCCAAGCTGCTGCCTCTGCCTGAATGCCCCTCAGCAACCCGATGTGGCTAATTTCTCAAAGATGCCTGCCTGCCCCAGCAGCCCAGCCACTCACCCTTCTCCTCACAGTGAAGGAGGCTCTGACTGTTCTGTAGCTAACATACCCTAACACACATACACCCGCACAGCCCAAGGCTGCCCCAATGGCGGGCACACAAAAGGCACTGTGAGTGGCAAAATGCACGAGAAGCATGCAGTCTTGTGGGGGTAATACAAAGTCCTCCAGGGTGAGGATCTTGGTCTGCTGTTCAAGCTACCCCCTCCCCCGGTGTGGACAGTAGGGACTGACAGACAGCTGGCACCCAAACCTTTGATGAAAAGCTGAGAGGGATCCCTGTGGAGCTTTCCCCACAAGGCTTATCTGACCAAAATAAACCGACATACACAGGCCTCTTCTCAAGGGCAAGACCGAGCCACCACCCCCTCTCCTGTCCACTTTCCCTTTGGTGGGTTCAAGATGATAATCACCTTCCCCAGGCCCTTGGCCCTAGCACTCCCTCCTCATGGCTCCTACCTGCACCTCTTTACTCTCAAAAAGCACACCAGTGTCAAGAAACCTAAATGAAGTCACTCACAGGGCAGCTCTGTGATGCCCGCATCTGCCAGCCCTACCCAACCTCGTAGGAGGGCCCAAAGACGCTCAACAGGCTTACCACATATGTCTCGCACAACACTCCACAACACTCCGTAAGAATGCTCACATGCAGTTGCCCCTGACGCCCTGCCCTCTGGTCACTCTTGTCAGGGTGTGGACTCCATTCTAGCCTCCCTCTAGCAGTGGCCCCCAGGCAGCAGAAGTGACTCTGGTCAGGCTTGCAGAAGCCTCAGTGGTGGCTTCTGTTATGTAAACACACTAGTTTGTCATGCAATGTGGTGACAGGGGGCCAGCAGTCAGCTCTGATGGACTCACGTGTGCTTCCGGTGGAATTCCAGAATCTTCTCAAGAGAATGCTCCTGACTGGGCAGGTACTCATTGGCTTTGAGGTGCTCTCGGTCCAGGGTTTCATCATAATCTCCTATTTCCGCTGAAATGAGACAGTAAGAGACAACGATTCTTACTTTCAAATAAAGAAAAATACAAGCATTTGTACATGCAAATGCATGAATTAAAAGTAGAAAAAAAATTATCCTAAATCTGTAGTAAAAGAATATATCCTGTTTATCAAATAAACAGGATCTTGTATTTTACTTTTCCACATATCTTAAGCTGTTAAAGGCAAATAGGAAGGCAGGTAAAGAAGTTTCTTCCTGAGTTTTGAAGAATAAAGATGCTGGTGAGTGACCCCAAGAAGGCCGATGCTGAGCCACCAGTCTATCCTGGGCAGTTTGTTGTGTCTTAAGCCACGCTTTATCCGCCTGCAGTCTCAAGACTGTTGTGACCAGGAGTATGTATCTTATTTTTCTCATTTTATTTGTTTCAGGACAATGTGTTTTAAATCATTTTTTCCCTCAGAGCCTCTCAAATTCTTGAGCAACAATGTCTCTTTCTAATTTCATGATCTTGAGGCTACTCATGTTTCAAGAATCATAGTTAAGCCCAATTACCTTAAACGAGCTGCTTTTTTTGTTTTGTTTTGAGACAGCCTCAAATTCACAGCAAGGTGCACGCACAGTGTCCAGCAGGTCAGGGACCAGGACACAAGTGCCCAGCGGCACAGCGCCCGCCTCAAAATGGGACAGGAAGTCCTGGGCTCAAACTTTCAGACATGTTATTCGGCACCGGGGGAACTCCAGCCTAGCAGCGGCGTGCTTCCCTCCTCCTCCTCTGTCAGCTGAGGGCTCCATAAAGCTCCAGCAAGGCACAGGCTGCTTTCATAACCTCTTCCTACGCCATAATTCTCCCTGTTCTTCTGAGCCATCCCTTGCTCTGTGTGACATACTGAGAAATGTGTTCTTTCTTCTCAGGGTTTGATACCTAACTCATCACCAGAGGGGCTGTGACGTTCATGCCAGAGAGGTCTCTTTCCAGGGATGCTTAGGGTCAGGGCTGCCATTTGGCTCCTAGACTGAACACTGATGGGAAAATGCAAGAAGGCACAAAGGAGAGACATTTCCAAAGACCCTGTGTGGCTGCAGACCTTGGCCTTGAGCCTTTCTTTCTGGGTGGGGACTGCCTCAAGAACCTCCACTTCGTAGATGTTAATCTCCAGCTTATCAGAGGAAATGGGCAAATTAAAGGCCTGGTCTTCCTCACACTCACGAACCTTAAGGTGTTTCAGGCGCCAGTGGTCAAGAGCGCTGTGCATTTCAGGCCTTGGACGTGGCTGGTGCCTTTGCCCAGGGCAGGGAGATACTCACCCTGCAGAAGGTGGGATGCCAGGAGGGCAGCCGTGGTGTCTGTGCAGGGCAGACGCTCCTCCAGGAGGTCTCTCTTAAGTTGCAAGGCAAACAGGTATCTAGGAGTTCAAAACAGCACAAATGTCAACTCCAAAGGCCCTGGCATGTACCCCCATATCTGCATCACAGGAGAGCACAGAGCCCCAGGAAACAGCAGCAACCAGGGACATCAGAGCAGACCGTGAGCAAAGGCAAAGTGACAGGAGGCCCTTCGCAGGCGGCGGCTCAGTGGACGGGGTCACGCGCAGCAGACTGCACACACAGAAGCTCTCAGACGCTCGCCTTCCAAACGCACCACACCTTTAAGGGGAAGCTCACAAGTTCTCATTACTTCAGTTACACACACAAAACTGTGCTCAACAATTCTGCTGTGAAAGAGGAAAAATATCCAATTAAGATATGACTTTAAATGCGGCTCTAAGAGCTGTAGACAGATTGAAGATATTTGGTCTTGGCTAGAATCAGAGAAACAGGCACTCCTGAATGGTAAGAATGTAACTAGAGAAGACAATTTGAATATATTCAGTATATTCATATATTCATTTATTCCATCAACAAATAATTGCTGAGCAAGTATTACAGTCCAGGTACTAATCCTGGAGGTGGAAGTACAATGCAAGACAAACTGTCTCCTTATTGGAATTTATACTCGAGAGTGAGTTTACAATTTAAATGTGCCCACCCTTGAACTCAGCAGTTTCACCTTTATGAAACTTTCCTGGAGATATATTTTTCAGAGTTTACAAAGATATGTGGGCAAGGCTGTTTACTTGCAGTGATACAGCAAAGAAACACTGGAAATCGGGGCACCTGGGTGGCTCAGTGGATTAAGCCTCTGCCATCAGCTCAGGTCATGATCTCAGGGTCCTGGGGTCAAGCCCCACATCGGGCTCTCTGCTCAGCAGGGAGCCAGCTTCCTCCTCTCTCTTTCTCTCTGCCTGCCTCTCTGCCTACTTGTGATCTCTGTCTGTCAAATAAATAAATAAAATCTTTAAAAAAATTAAAAAAAAAAAAGAAAAAAGAAACACTGGAAATCATCTAATTGCATGGATAGGAAAAGAGTTCAATAACACAGACTGTAGCCACTCGCACTGCTGTGGAAAGACATCCATGACAGACTACAACATGTGAGTAGAAAACAAAACAAGAAACAACAAACCTAAAGTACTCTGCGTGCACTGATACCGCTTTGTAAAGTATTGTTTTTAAAGACCCACGTCCACTTGTATATCCTATGAACCCATCTGGAAGGCACACCTCAAGCGGTACTACTTCTGGGGACAGTGCCGTGGGCAGAGAGCAAGGACTACATTCACTTTCTACATAGCTTTACTGTGAAGTTTCTCTTCTTTTATCATGAACAGTAAATTTTTCTTATAAATAGAAAAAAAGGAACTTCTGAATAAACATACCTTGGCCCCAGGACCCAGAATTAGGTAACACTTCCTATTCCTTGTTACTTGTATATATATATATTTAAAAGTTATTCCCTCAAAGAAGATGTTTGGTAAATGTCAGGTACATAATACACTATGAAGGTGAGCTCTGTGTTCACTCTTAAAAACACTTTTTGCTATTCTTGGGGTTCAGTCTTGTTATCCATCAAATGAGGGGCTGGACTAATTGGATCCCAACATTTCCCTGAGGCTGACAGTCTGTGATTTTGTGATGTTACAAGGCTCTATAAAAATGTTCTAAGGAGAGGTTCATAAGAGCGCAGAAATCCATATTTAGTCAGAAGAGCTGTTACTACTACAATGATATCATAGCTCTCTTTTATCTTACATCTGCTCTTGGGTTTTGAGTTGGTACATAAAACACAAGGAAAAAAGCTTCCATAATCTGTTACCAAGATAAAACAACTGTAAACATTTTCTTTCACTTACTTCTGCCATAAAAGAAATCACCTCAACTATTTCTGCTCCATATATTCATAAAGACTTCTCCCAGCTGAGTGTACTTTGTACATTTATGATGAGTGAGACTCCTCAGAACCCACACACAGGCACAAACCTGTGCTCAGCGGGAGATTATCACTTTCACAGTACACTAACACATAACCCCCATCTTCATCCCCAAATTTTACCATAAACCCTTTTCTAAGCTCTGTTGGCATTTGTGTTTGTGCAAGGGTTAACTACTTCTTTTAATGCCACATGTGGGTCACAGCTTCTATGTGTGTGTTGTAGCTCCATTCATTCTGGGAACACAGAGATCCTGAACCCCTGATGAGCCAGGTGACACAGGAGACACAGGTGAATTCTAGACCCTGCTGGCGACAGCTGTGTTTCAGAAGGGGCTACTGCACCTTGTATATTCTTCCTGCAACTGACCCGGATCAGGTGGGAAAAATTTCACTGCTAGGCGAAGCAACGCGTTCTTTGGCCCTGTGAAAAGAAACACTTACTTAAAAAAAAATTTTTTTTTTAAAGATTTTATGTATTTGTCAGAGAGAGAGAGAGAGAGCACAAGCGAGCTCGAGAGCGCATAAGTAGGTGGAGGGGCAGGCAGAAGGAAAGGGAGAAGCAGACTCCCTGCTGAGCAAGAAGCCTGATGCCAGGCTCCAGCCCAGAGTCCTGGGATCACCACCTGAGCCAAAGGCAGACCTTCACTGTGAGCCAAGTGAGCCACCCAGGCGTCCCTGTAAGGAAATATATTAAACTTCACAAGTAAAGTCAATCCCACTCTTTTCTGAAATCTTTATATACTTAGTGAAAGAAAAATGTCATCACTCATTACACTAAACCAGAACAACCGGATTGCAGGAAAGAAAAAGCAGAAGGTGTTAGCTTATCTGAGCATCTTAGCTTTACTGAAATTTTATAATAACACAGCTCTGTAATTTTCACCAAGCAGAAAAGAGAAGGTGTCGTGCTACAGGGCCACGATGACCTAAATGGCCTTAGGTCACCAGTGACTAATGAAGCTACTGGCACTCATCCTTCTCTCTCACATGGGACCAGATTGCAGGTGAATCTGGACCCTGGGAGAGCACCCTGTAACTAAGAGGCATTACTATGCATCCCAAATTTTTAAATTTAGCAGAGACTAACTAAAATAATGTTTATAATTACAAAACAGTATAAACTATTTTATTAAAAATGTAAGTAAATTGTGTGTCAACTATACTCAAAAAATAAACTTTTAAAAACTGTTAAAAAAATTAAGAAGCTAATTAACGAAGAACCTTAATGCTTTTTATAACTTGGGGGGAGAAACTGCCTACTTATTTTTGCATACTGGCCAAAATTAAAGTGACCCATCCAAGAGCATGTCCTGTCACCGCTGCATTTGAGAACCACTGACTGTCCCCAGCTGCCGTAGGCTGAGACTAAGCAGCATAATGACCTCCAAGTTCACGTGCTGTTGGCGAAAAGCCCACTGCTCCCCAGGGTGCTGACAGTGAATATCTGAACATACAATGTGAACAGTCAAGAAAAAAAGCATCTTAAATGAACAGAATCTTAAAGAGTTTTTAAAAATGACTTACTTCGTACTTGCCTAATGATGGGCTTCATAGGTTCCAGCCAAATCTAAAAAGGATTTAAGAAAAGAGATCAAATCCATTCAACAATTTCTCTATTTAATAACAATGTTCCAAAATACCGAACTGTTTCTAACTAGGAGACATATTTAAGGCTCTGCTCGTACACTAGTCAAATCCTGACAGAATACCCAGGAGGGGCACAGGAGCGCCTGCTTCGAAAAGTGTGGGAGGAGGACGAGACGCCACACAGGCCGGAACCCCTGCACTCCGTCACGTGCACACTGTAGCTACACACAGCATGGGTACCAACCATTATTTTGGGGGGGGTATCTGTTAGGGCCAAACAAATCTTTGGTACAAAGTGCACCTGTAAACAACTAATGAACAAGAATGCCACTGCATGAAGGAGTGAGCAGAGCTCTGTAATGCTGGCATGCTTCCTGAATAGGCTGAGTTTGGTTTCTTGTTTTGTTTTTTAAGTAGACTCCACACCCAGCAAGGAACCCAATGCGGGGCTTGAACTCACAACCATGAAATCAAGACTTGAGCTGAAATCAAGAGTCGGACACTTAATGGACTGAGCCACCCAGGGGCCCGATTATGGTTTCTTTAAAATAGTTCTACCTGTAAATATTAAAGTTCCACACTTTTCAAGGTTCATCTGTCATGTCACATGAGGGATAACCAACGGATTTAATAGAAGTTTGTTCAAAATGATTATCATGCAGATGTCTAAGCGGTTGTTCTGGATTTCCTGGGCACATGTATTGGTGGGGAGAAGAAATTTAAGGAGGATGGGAACTTGGCTTAGCTAAAAGGCAATCACAGTCTGAGTCTGCACAGTACAGCTGGTAACAGCAACGTGACAGAGGATGGTGCTTATCACTGCAGCAGGTCCTCAAGAGCTCTCTGCGGTCACGTGCACAGTCAGCACCCCTAACTCCCCGAGAGCCCATCTGCAAGAATAAGGCAAGGACACATACCCAGTAGGACCGGGGGTGCTGAAACTCCAGCCCGAAGTAATCACACTCCGTCAGGTTCAAGCGCCTCCATACCTGAGTCAGCAACATCTGGCCGTCGCGCTTAGGCTGTGAGGGGCAGGGAGGGGAACACAGGAGGGTGAGGGCCTTCCCTTGACACAGGTGTGTGAAACGCCATGCTGTGACCTGGCCTCCCCCATGTTAAACTCCATCCTACCGAACTCCTGGCTTCACTCTACCTTCTGTAAGGTTTACAAACCATCACAAAGCAAATAAAAGAGCCCAAGGCTCTTTGTGCTCAGAAACTGATACCAGTATAAAGCGAGACAATTCCTTCAGTCTTGTGTTCTCAGTTGTGTCTGTAGCCATTTTTCTTTGTAACTTGGGGCATTTTCAGAACACAGAACCCATTTTCAGCCTCAGAAAACATCTGAACAAACAATTTGATATTTACTAAAAAGGTGGGTCTCATACTCCCATGTTTGCACAAGATCCAAGTATTATTTGGTAACAACATTAGCAAGAACACGGACTGTTTAAACACGAGATGGCAATCAGCTCTCCATTTATTTTTAAAAATTTTAAAAAATATTTTATGTATTTATTTGACACACAGAGAGAGATCAAAAGCAGGCAGAGAGGGGGAAGCAGGCTCTGGGTGAGCAGAGAGCCTGGTGCGGGACTCAATCACAGGACCCTGAGATCACAACTCAAGCAGAAGGCAGAGGCCCAACCCACTGGGCCACCTATGCGCCCCAACTCTCCATTTAGAAGAAGAATAGAATTAGATCTCTGGTCTGAGCTGCTCACAGAAAAAATTCCAGTGGACTGAAGAATAGAAAAAAACAGAGAATAATATTTCTCCAGTCTTCAGGTAAGTTAAGTTTTCCTCAGTATAGCATAAAGACAGATCTGATTAAATGAAGATGAAAAACTTCTAAACAGAGAAACAGTGAACAAAGTTACAATTTATTTTATTTTATATTTTTTAAAAAGATTCTATTTATTTTGAGAGACAGAGATCACAAGTAGGCAGAGAGGCAGGCAGAGAGAGAAGGGGAAGCAGGCTCCTAGCTGAGCAGAGAGCCTGATGCGGGGCTCAATCCCAGGACCCTGGGATCATGACCCGAGCCGAAGGCAGAGGCTTTAACCCACTGAGCCACCCAGGCGCCCCACAAAGTTACAATTTAGAGTCATACTGAAACAAATTATAATTTATTTTTCGTATTGCTCTTATGAATTGGATAAAGACATATAAATGGCTTTTAGGCACAGAAAAAGGTACTCAAGCCCTCTAATAAGGAAATAAATTAAAACAGCAAGGTGTCTTTTTTCCCTATCTCAGAGGCCTGGGAGAGCGACATGGTGCGGCTGCGGCAAGACAGCCATGTCACATACCACCAGGCGAACCCCGATCGATCCTATCTTCTGGGAGAATTTGGAAACACCTCCACAATTAAAGTATACACACACATCTTTGCTCCAGCAATTCTACTTCTAGAACTTTCTCCTGCAGATACTCTCACACAACTGCACTCACACTGCATTTGCCATTTAGTACTGAGGGGAGGTGGTGGGTGGGACTAGTGCTCTCACTTTTACCTTGCTGACTAAATTCTCTAATGTATAAATTTTTCATCAATGGCATCTGTCATTCCCCCCTCCTTTTTTCTTTATTTCTTTTCAGTGTTCCAAAATTCATTGTTTATGCAACAAACCCAATGCTCCACGCAATATGCGCCCTCCTTAATACCCACCACCAGGCTCACCCACCCCCCACCTCCTCCCCTCAAAAACCCTCAGTTTGTTTCTCAGAGTCCACAATCTCTAATGGTTCGTCTCCCTCTCCACTTTTCCCCCAACTCTCTTCTCCTCTCCATCTCCCCATGTCCTCCATGTTATTCCTATGCTCCACAAGTAAGCAAAACTATATGATAATTGTCTCTGGTTGACTTATTTCACTCAGCATAATCTATTCCAGTCCCATCCATGTTGATACAAAAGTTGAGTATTCATCCTTTCTGATGGAGGCATAATACTCCATAGTATATATGGACCACATCTTTATACATTCGTCTGTTGAAGGGCATCTTGGTTCTTTGTCAGTTTGGTGACTGTGGCCATTGCTGCTATGAACACAGGGGTACAGATGGCCCTTCTTTTCACTACATCTGTATCTTTGGGGTAAATACCCAATAGTGCAATTGCAGGGTCATAGGGAAGCTCTATTTTTAGTTTCTTAAGGAATATCCACACTGTTTTCCAAAATGGCTGTACCAACTTGCACTCCCACAACAGTTTGAGAGGGTTCCCCTTTCTCCACATCCTCTCCAACGCTTGTTCTTTACTATCTTGCTAATTTTGGCCATTCTAACTGGTGTAAGGTGGTATCTCAATGTGGTTTTGATCTGAATCTCCCTGATGGTAATGATGATGAACATTTTTTCATGTGCCTGTTAGCCATTTTTAAATCTTCTTTGGAGAAGTGTCTGTTCATGTCTTCTGCCCATTTTTTGCTTGTGATTATCTGTTTTGTGTGTTTTGAGTTTGAGGAGTTCTTTATAAATCTTGGATATCAGCCCTTTGTACTGTCATTTGTGAATATCTTCGCCCATTCCATGGGTTGCCTTTGTTTTACTGACTGTTTCCTTTGTGTGCAGAAGCTTGTGATCTTGATGAAGTCCCAAAAGTTCATTTTCCCTTTTGTTTTCTTTGCCTTTGGAGACATGCCTTGAAAGAAGCTGCTGTGGCTGATGTTGAAGAGGTTGCTGCCTATGTTCTCCTCTAGGATTCTGATGGTTCTTGCCTCATGTTGAGGTCTTTTATCCATTTCGAGTTTATCTTTGTGTATGGTGTAAGAGAATGGTTGAGTTTTATTCTTCTACACATAGCTTCCAATTCTCCCAGCACCATTTATTGAAGAGACTGTCTTTTTTCCACTATATTATTTTTTCCTGCTTTATTGAAGATTATTTGACCATAAAGCTGAGCGTCCATATCTGGGCTCTCTACTCTGTTCCACTGGTCTATGTGTCTGTTTTTGTGCTAGTACCATGCTGTCTTGATGATCACAGCTTTTCAGTAAAGCTTAAAATCAGACAACATGATGCCCCCAGTTTTGTTTTTCTTTTTCAATATTTACTTAGCAATTCAGGGTCTCTTCTAGTTCCATGCAAATTTTAGGATTGTTTGTTCCAGTTCTTTGAAAAATGCTGGTGAAATTTTGATTGGAATGGCACTGAAAGTATAGATTGCTCTAAGCAGTATAGACATTTTAACAATGTTTATTCTTCTGATCCATGAGCATGGAATGGTCTTCCATCTTTTTGTGTCTTCTTCAATTTCTTTCATGAGTGTTCTGTAGTTTCTTGAGATCCTTTACCTCTTTGGTTAGGTTTATTCCCAGGTATCTTAAGAGTTCTTGTAATTTCCATTTCTGTATTTTCACTGTTAGTGTATAAGAAAGCAATTGATTTCTGTACATTGATTTTGTAACCTGCCACATTACTGAACTGCTGTATGAGTTCTAGTAGTTTGGGGGTAGAATATTTTGGGTCTTCCATATAAAGTATCACGTCATCTGGGAAGAGAGAGAGTTTGACTTCTTCATTGTCAATTTGAATGCCTTTTATTTCTTTTTGTGGTCTGACTGCTGTTACTAGGACTTCTAGTACTATGTTGAACAAGAGTGGCAGAGAGAGATCACAAGCAGGCAGAGAGGCAGGCAGAGAGAGAGAGAGAGAGGAGGAAGCAGGCTCCCTGCCAAGCAGAGCCCGATGTGGGACTCGATCCCAGGATCCTGAGATCATGACCTGAGCCAAAGGCAGAGGCTTAACACACTGAGCCACCCAGGCACCCAGGACACTACATCATTCTTAAAGGGTCTATCCACCAAGAAGATCTAACAATTGTAAATATTTATGCCCCCAATACGGGAGCAGCCAACTACATAAGACAACTGTTAATCAAGATAAAGAGTCATATTAATATGAATACATTAATAGTAGGGGATCTTAAAATGCCACTCTCAGTAACAGATCATCCAAGCAGGAAATCAATAAAGAAACAAGAGTATTGAATGACATATTGGACCAGATGGATCTCATAGATATACACAGAACATTCCATCCTGAAACAACAGAATACTCATCCTTCTCGAGTGTATGTGGAACTTTCTCCAGAACAGACCACATACTGAATGAAAAATCAGGATGCAACTGATACCAAAAGATTGAGATTATTCCCTGCATATTCTTGGATGACAATGCTTTGAAACTAGAACTCAACCACAAGAAAAAGTTTGGAAGGAATTCAAACACCTGGAAGCTAAAGACCACCTTGCTTAAGAATGTTCAGATCAACCAGGAAATCAAAGAAGAACTTAAACAATTCATGGAAACCAATGAGAATGGAGACAGTTCAGTCCAATACCTATGGGATACAGCAAGGTGGTCCTAAGGGGGAAATACATAACCATCCAAGCCTCCCTCAAAAATATTGAAAATTTCAGAATATACCAGCTCTCTTTATACCTTAAAGAACTGGAGAATCAACAACAAATTATGCCGACCCCACACACAAGAAGGGAAATAATCAAGATTAGAGCAAAGATCAATGAGGCAGAAACTAGAGATACAGTAGAACACAACAATGAAACTGAAGCTGGTTTTTTGAAAGAATCAATAAGATTGATAAACCATTGGCCAAACCAATCCAAAAGAAAAGAGAGAGGACTTAAATTAATAAATTTTGAATGAAAAGGGAGAGATCAGGACTAACATCAAAGAAATAGAAACAATCATTAGAAATTATTATCGACAGTTATATCGACAGTTAAGCAACCTAGAAGAAATGGATGCATTCCTATAAATGTATAAACTTTCAAAACTGAATCAGGAAGAAATTGGCAACCTGAATAGACCGATATCTAGTAACGAGATTGAAGCAGGGATCAAAAACCTCCCAAAAGAGCCCAGGACTTGATGGATTCCCTGGGGAATTCTACCAAATTTTCTTTCTTTCTTTCTTTTTTTTTTTTTTTAAGATTTTATTTATTTATTTGACAGACAGAGATCACAAGTAGGCAGAGAGGCAGGCAGAGAAAGAGAGAGAGAGGGAAGCAGGCTCCCTGCTGAGCAGAAAGCCCGATGCGGGGCTCGATCCCAGGACCCTGAGATCATGACCCGAGCCAAAGGCAGTGGCCCAACCCACTGAGCCACCCAGGCGCCCCTCTACCAAACTTTCAAAGAAGAAATAATACCTATTCTCCTGAAGCTGTTTCAAAAAATAGAAACAGAAGGAAAACTTTCAGACTCTTTCTATGAAGCCAGCATTACCCTTATCCCCAAACAAGGCAAAGACCCCCACCAAAAAGAAGAATTTCAGACCAATATCCCTAATGAATATGGATGCCAAGATTCTCAAGAAGATCCTAGCTAATAGGATCCAACAGTACATTAAAAAGATTATCCACCATGACCAGGTGGGATTTATCCATGGGATGCAAGGGTGGTTCAACATTCACAAATCAATCAATGTGACAGAACAAATCATAAAAGAGAGAGAACTACATGGTCCTCTCCACTGATGCAGAAAAAGCATTTGACAAGATATAGCATCCATTCCTGATTAAAGCGATTCAAAGTATAGGGATAGCGGGAACATTCCCCAACTTCATAAAATCTATCTATGGAAAACCCACAGCAACTACCATTCTCAATGGGGAAAGCTGACAGCCTTCCCACTGAGATCACCCGTCATTTTAAAAAAGATTTTATTTATTTAGTTGACAGCGAGAGAGACACAGGTAGCGACAGAGATAGGACAGGTAGCGAGAGAGAGAGAGAACATGAGCTGGGAGCCCGACACTGGTCTTGATCCCAGGACCCTGGGATCATGACCTGAGCTGAAGGCAGATGCTTACCGGACTGAGCCACCCAGATGCCCCAAGCATCTGTCATTTTTGCAATGAGAAAATAACATAGGTAAGTGGGAAGAAAGGCAAATCTGCATCATCCCAAAGGACATCATGTTCCTTCAAGTTTAACCAGTAGACTCTCTCACTAAACACAAGAAGTGTTTACACCCCTAAAATGAGAATTCTTATGTGAAAATGCAAAAATCTGCACTGCACTGTGACACAGAAGCATGCAGTGAATCACAACATAACACACACCTCATGGGAATGGAAAGGTGGGCTGCAAAGGGGTCCTTCACTGACAGTGCACCTCAGAGAGCACAGAAGAGCAAGTTCTTTGGACGTAAGGACCATAATGCCACCTCTTACACGGATCAAGACAGGGCTCACTCTGGGGTGATGGGTGCCACAGAGGCATGCCAGTGCCTGCATGCCCCCTGTGCTCCCGCAGAAAATGTGCCCACACCAGGGCCTCTTGGACGGACATACAGTCAGATCCCTTGGTGGTGAGCTGGTCATCACTCCGTGGAAATCATGAAGTCTGCTACAGCTCCTCGAACACTAACCAGTCCCCCCAGGAAGCTCTCCCACAGCCGTCTGCCCTCCTCCAGGACTGGAGGGGCGTGCAGGCAGGGAGCCCTACAGGAGGGAACGCCCTCACAGGTCAGTGTGCACGGCCCCACATGACTTGGCTTCACCCGTCCGGGGCAACCTGGATGTCCCGCTGCTCCTCACAGGGAGACACCCTCTCCCCCTCTGTCGGTCTCCGGCAGACCCTCTGAGAACCTGAGGAGTTCGTTACCTCAAGGGTAAGGTTCCTCAAATTCAGTCAGCTCCACTTATGCACCACACCCCTTGGCACTTATCCCCAGCACCGCACTTACGGCATTGTTGATCACCCATCTGTTTGGGGGCATTCCTACTACAAGATGGTCAGAGACTGTGTGACCCATCCTTGAATCTCCAGGCCCAGCACACAACAGGTGCATCCCCGACAGACTGGAAACAGCCACATTTGCTCTGCCATGCTGCAGCTCTCCCCTCTCCTCTCTTAGCGGCACGGCCATCCTATGTGGCACAGTGGTGGGGTGAACAGCCCTCCCCAAGCCCTCTACCCACAGTTATGCAGCCTGGGCTTGTTCCAGGAGGCCGGCCCAACTGACTGAGGGAGGCCAGCATGCATCAGGTGTGCAGTCACATAGGAGCACATTTACGACGCACCAGTGTCCAAACCCAGAACAGGGTTTTTAAATCTGGGCATAAAAATACATTTAATTACCCATGTTTCTGTTTTAATATACACACATATACACACACGTATCCATACACACATATACATATCTATGTGGGTTTAACTCCTGGACTGGAGTAAATTTTACCAAGGAAAAAAGCCTTTCCCAGTCAAATATCCTATGTTTAGTCAAAGAAAAGGAACTTTGTATTCTGTGTCACCTGAAATACATACTGAACTCCTATAACAACCAGGAGAATCAGGTGTTTCCACAAATCACATAGGGACAGCATTTCCAAAGTTATTTAAATTGGTCTGATACACGGTAGGTGGTGGTAGTGGTCTCTTCTAAATGTCTTTCTTGGGGAACAGCCCCCAAACTCCATACAAGCACACAGACAACCCTGAGAGAAAAAGTCCAAGTCATAGGTATCAGTGAAAATATCCTGAGTAAGGGATCCCTGGGTGGGTCAGTCGGTTGAGCGTCTGACTCTAGGTTTCGGCTCAGGTGGTAATCTCAGGGACCTGAGACAGAGCCCCATGTTGGGCTGCATGCTGGGCGTGAAGTCTGCCTAAGGTTCTTTCTCTTCCTGTGCACTCTCCCCACTCCTCTCAAGTTAAAAAAAAAATCCTGAGTAAAATACTAGCAAACATAATCCACCAACAACTCAAAGATTAATGTACCATAACCAAGTAAAATTAATTAAAAAACAGGATAATTCAATACAGTATCAGCATATTTATCACTATATCATATCAGTAGATGTGTCAGAAAAAAAATCCTAGGATTATTCCCAGAATCTGAGAAGGCATCTGATACAATTCAATTATTCCTCTTGATATAAATTCTTTTTTAAAAAAGTAAAAAATTATTTTTACTTATTTGAGAAAGAGAAAGAGAGAGAGAGTGCACAGCAGGAGAGGGAGAAGCAGACTCCCCACTGAGCAAGGGGCCCAACACTGGCTCAATCCCAGGACCCTGGGATCATGACGTGAGCCAAAGGCAGATGCTCAACCCAGATGCTCTTGATACAAATTCTTTTTAAAGAAATAGATTTATTTATTTGACAGAGAGAGAGAGAGAGAGAGAGAGTGAGCGAGCACAAGCAAAGGGAGTGGCAGGCAAACGGAGAAGGGGAAGCAGATTCCCTGCTGAGTAGGGCGCTTGGTACGGCTCCATACCAGGACCCTGGGATCATGACCTGAGCCGAAGACAGACGCTTAATGATGGAGCCACCCAGGGGCCCCCTTGATATAAATTCTTAATAAAATAGGAAGAAAAAGTGATTCTTTAACATTTAACAAGACAAGGAGGACACTCTCAACAGCACACTCAATCACTACTATGTGACACCAACATCAAAATAGAGAAATGAAAGGTAAAAAATCAGAAGAGGGGTGCCTGGGTAGCTCAGTGGGTTAAACCTCTGCCTTCGTCCCACCCCTACCACCTGCCTCTCTGCCTACTTGTGATCTCTGTCTGTCCAAAAAAAAAAAAAAAAATCAGAAGGGATGCAAAACTATTATTATTTGTAGGTATGATAATTTACTTTGAAAACCCAGGAACATCTATGAGAAAACTATTATGAAAAACATGGACTTCAGTTAGGTGGTGGGGGAGAAATTTCTATACATACATCCAAACAGCTTTCACCCATACACAATTAACCACCATTTTCACGACAGAAAGGAAGAACCACATTTGTAACAGCCACAAAAGAGTTGAAGTGTCTTGGAATAAACTTAACAAAAGAAAGCTTCATGGAGAATGTTTTATGAGAGAAAAAGGGGACTGCAGAAGGGGCGTGAAGAGGTGCAGGGCCCACGGTTTTCTTGACCACAAACAGCCTTCACAGGATATTTGTGCTCTTTGAATTCAGCCAGATCCCACGCTGTCCTAATACAAGGATTAAAAGGGTTCTCCGAGGAACATGATAGACTAATTCTACAGTTGGGATTTTCTTTTAAATGCAAGCATGCCAATGAAAAAGAAAACTAGGTGAGGACTAGCCTTACCAGATATTCAATTTGGTGAAAACCACAGGAATTAAAATGTTTGGTTCTGGTGCCTGTCCACATAGAGAAATAACTAGAACAGATTAGGAGATAAAGAAATATACCCAAATATATAGAGTACTGGAGGCCTGATAAACATGGTGTCTCAGGTCAGTCAGCTGGGGGAGCAGGTCATTCAGTGGGAGGAGCATACATTATTCAGCAAATGCCACTTGGTGTCCCTCCGGAAAAAAACAAGGTTGTACCCTTACCTCATGTAATAATTTCAAGATGAATAAAACATCTAAAGACAAAAACATCCACTCATCAAAGTCCTGCAATGAGACCGTTTTGTTTCATACTCTCTGTGGTGAAAAGCTGTGTTCAGGACACACCATAAGTTTAGCACCCTAACAAGGGGCTTGAGAAATGGGGGACAGCAAGTAAAGTGTGTGCACAAGAAGCTGTTACAGGTGCCCAGATGGCTGGGGACAGTGAGTTGGAGCTCCACAGTGGACAGAGTGCTGACTTAAAAATAAAGTCCTGGGCACCTGGGTGGCTCAGTGGGTTAAGCCACTGCCTTTGGCTCAGGTCATGATCCCGGAGTCCTGGGATCGAGCCCCGCATCAGGCTTCCCTTGCTCTGCAGGGTGCCTGCTTCTCCCCTCCCTCTGCCTCTCCCCCTGCTTGTGTGCGTTCTCTCTCTCTCTCTCTCTCTGTCAAATAAATAAATAAAATTTAAAAAATATATAGTACTAAGGAATACTTATCTTAAGGGGACTGAGCTGGGTGGCTCAGCTGGTTATGTGGCCACCCAGCTCTTGAGTTTGCCTAGGTCATGGTCTCGGGTTCCTGGGATAGAGCCCTACATCAGGGGCCTTGCTCAGCAGGGACTCTTTCTGAGGATTCTCTCTCTCTCTCCCATCATCCCTTTCCCCAACTCACAGTGGTGTGTGTGTGTGTGTGTGTCTCATATAAATAATCTTAAGAAAAAAAAAAAAATCTTGGGGCGCCTGGGTGGCTCAGTCAGTTATGTGTCTGCCTTTGGCTCAGGTCATGATCCCAAGATCCTAGGATTGAGTCCTGCATCAGGCTCCCTGCTCAGTGGGGAGCCTGCTTCTCCCTCTCCTTCTGTCTGCCACTGTGCCTACTTGAGCTCTCTTTCTCTGTGTCAAAGAAATAAATCAAATCTTAAAAAACCCCAACAAATAAAAAACCCCCAATCTAGGGGCGCCTGGGTGGCTCAGTGGGTTAAAGCCTCTGCCTTTGGCTCAGGTCGTAATCCCAGGGTCCTGGGATAGAGCCCTGCATCGGGCTCTCTGCTCAGTGGGGAACCTGATTCTCTCTCTCTCTCTCTCTCTGCCTGCCTCTCTGCCTACTTGTGTTCTATGTCTGTCAAATAAATGAATAAAATCTTAAAAACAAACAAACAAACAAACAAACCCCAATCTTAAAAGAAAAAGAAAAAAGAAAAAAGACAAGAAAAGAAACTGCTGTCAAGTCAAAGACACATGGGGAGGCAACAGCTCATGTCACAGCAAAGTGCAAATTTCTTTAAAACAAACTGACTGCATGGGCACCTGAGTGGTACAGTCAGTTAAGCACCTGCCTTCGGCTCAGGTCAGGATCCTGGGGTCCTGGAATCAGGCCCCACACTGGGCTCCCTGCTCAGGAGGGAGTCTGCTTCTCCACCTGCCCCTCCTCCCTGCTTGTGCTCTCTCTCTCAAACAACAAATAAAATCTTAAGAAAAAAGTAAAACACACCAGATTGAAAACATCAGTAAGTAAAAAGATTATGAAGTGATGAGAACAATGGGCAAAAGCAGAGACCTAAGGGACACCTGCACACGCAGAGAGGCTCGATGCGACTCCTGAGCAGAGAGGCATGGGTTTGAATGAGGCGGAGGCTCCACTGTGGGGTTGATCAGGGCGCCAGAACTCAGAGTCTGACACGCTGTGTGAGCAAGCTCGGGCCAAGCACTCCCACACGGGGCTGTGGGCAAACCGCTGCCCCCGACGCTGTGCGAGCCTGGCTGCAGCTACCTCTAAAATCTAAATGTCCACACCATTCTCCAAAAAATCCCAGTCTGGGAAGAATTTCAGAAGTGCAAACCCATGCATATAAAACAGTATTTGTTACAATAATGCTTCTAATAGCAAATGACTAAACTACCCTAAATCTACCCCAACAGGACAGGTCAATAAACTATGGCATAACCAGGGTCATGCGGAAATGGAAAGACCCCCAAGATACAGTGCTGAGGGAACAAAGCAAGTTGCAGGGCCGTGCCTATGCCACAGTCCATGTGGGGAGCGCACATATAGATGTAAATACGCAGACACACATATATGTAGGAAAATGCTCTGGAAGGAGCGCAGTAACCAGGAGTGGTGGTTGTTTGCAGAGAACTAAACTTTGTGACTGCGTACCCTTCTATACTTTTTGAAATTTGTATCATGAGCATGTACCAACCTATTTTTTAAAAAGTCTATGTGATTTTTTTTAAAAATTAAAAAGTAAGGCTCAATATGGGTCAGGGAGGTGGGCTGTTTGCACATAGGGGCCAAGTGCAGGATACTGAAGCCCAGATGGGGCAACTGGTCACTCCTTAGTGCAGTGGTGTGTCAGAGTGGAGGGAGGTAATGTCTGCAGAAGACGGCAGCCCACAGTAGGATGGAGAGCAGCAACAGGGACTATGTCTACGTGGGAGGATGGCCTGGCATAGAGCGCCACAGGCCCTGGCTCTGTGCCCTGACAGGTCCTGGGAGCAGCAAGACTCAGAAGGTCAGGAGCATACCTCAAACACAGATCTTCCTTGGAGAAAGGGCCAATGCCAGGTTGGGGGCAGAAAGAGAGCAGGATGAACCCAGAGTGAACACTGCCAGAAACAGGATGAACTGAAATTGTACACTATGTCAGAGAATGCAGTGAGGCCCAGCATCCCATCTGTGCCATCCCTCTATCTTAGTTCATCCAGACTGCTATCCCAGACTGTGTGGCTAAAACAATATACAATGATTTCTCAGGCTGTGGAAGCTGGGAGGCCAAGATCAAGGCACTGGCAAATTGGGTGTCTGGCGGAGGCCCGCTTTCAGCTTCCATAATGGCTTTCAGCTGTGTCCTCACATGATGGAAGGGGCTGAGAACTCTGAGCTTTCTCTTTTAGGGGTACTAATCCCATTTAGGAGGGCTCCACCTTCATGATCTAATTTCCTCCCAAAGACCCTACCTCCAAATACCATCACAGTGGGGGTCAGGTTTCAACATATGGATTTTGGTGGACACAAATGTTCAGTAGGTAACATGCTGCCAAAGGCGCACGGCCTGGATCGCATCATGGGGAAACAGCAGAGTCCACCGGAGACTCACCTACAAATTACCTGCTGTGAACCTCAAAGTGTCCGGGTTGTGAAAGTCACACAAGCTGGAGAACAGAGAGGGGACTGTACACAGGGTCATTTGTTAAAAAGGACACTAGTGGGACTGGTGGGGGAACCTGAATGGGGCCTGGGGACCTGAGGGTAGCAAGGGATTCACAGTAATTTTCTGAATCCCAATGATGAAGAACCTCCTTGTTTGTAGGAAATACACTTGAAGTATAAGAGTGCTGGGGCAACTTGCTCTCAAATAATTCAGGAAAGGAAAAATCTTTGTACCATGTGCCTTTTTTCAAAGTTTGAGACTGCTCCAAAATAGAAGCCTCAAAAATAAAAAAAATACAGAAATTCAGCTAGCAGCTGAAAACAAAAGAATCTAAATTATACTATCAGATTTAATAAATGAAATTAGCAAGGTCACAGAATGTAAAGTCAATGCGCAAAAAGCAATTCTATTTCTATAAATTGATAATAAACAACTAGATAATGAAATCTAGGACATGCCATCTATGGTGAAAAGACAGAGAAGTCTGCTATACTGAAAATTAAAAAACATTGCTGAGAAAAGCTAAAGAAGACCTAACCATCTGGTGGGATATGCTCGATATTCTCCCATCTACGAACACAGCATATCCCTCCATACAAGACATCAGTGCTCCCCACGGGATCCACACATTCAATGCCATTCCAATCAAAATCCCAGCAGTCTGCGTTCACAGAAACTGACAAGCAGATTAAAAAGCAATATAAATACCAAAGCCTGGTAAGCAAAGACAATCTTAAAGAAGAGCAAAGTTGGAGGACTTAGACTGTCAGATATCAGGACTTATTCTAAAGCTATAGTAATTAAGACAGTATGGTATCAGTGCAAAAACAGAACTGTGGAGCACATAAGAGCCAAGAAACAGAGCCCCACAGTCACCTGACTTACAATAAAGGAACCCATGTGATTCAGTGCAGGAAGGATGGTCTTTCAAACAACTGGAGCCGAGGGAAGTGAGTAACTGTACGGGAAAAAAACAAACATCAACCCCTACCTCACACCATACACAAATATTAATTCATGGCTCTGTGCCCATGATTCATTAAAACATGAATCATGGAGAGGCAAACCTTAATAAAGCTTGGGGTAAGCATCATCTGCTCCTAAAATCCAGAAATGGACCATCAGGTGGAGTGCAGGACCCATACCCACTGTACATTCCCAAGGTAGCAAAGGGAAAGAGAGTTTCTGAACTCTATACTGGAAAGGTCTTACAGATAGTGGAAGCACTGGCATCGTCAACAGATAAAACAGAAGAAAACTGCCTTCACAACCCACTTCCCACTGAGGTAAGCAGTCACTCAAATTAGAACTGTGTTTCAAACACTAGACTGGAGAAGAAACATCATTAAAAACATAATATACAAAATATAGGTTAAAAACCAAAATTTTTTGTTCAGAGTTTCCATTTTCCAGTTGGCCGCAGTGTTATAGTTCTTCTCCAAGTTTAGACATAAAGCATATTGTTAAAAATTTACATAGACAAAAGTACCATTAAAGATTTTGTCTGGATGGAAATGGGCTACAAAAATCTCAGCTAACAAAGTACTTCTTTATTCTTTGTCTTGAGCACTGTGGGAAAATTCTGGAAAAAGCTTGAGTTAGTCCTTCGACTTGTTTGTTTCATATGCCCATTTACAGTTCATTTGCTAAATTATAATTCCTCCATCTACCCAGATGCCTACTCCTATTATACAATTCATAGCTCTGTAATTTCGTTACTTAAAATCTGTGTCTAATAATTGTGTCTAAAAATTTCCTTTTATAATATTATGTTGTATAATGAAAATAATCTTGAGAGCTCACAAGGAACTGTAGCTACATTCATTCTAGATTCTTTGAAAGGTCACCAACATTTTTGATAGGCATTTAATTCCCACTCTGGCACACTTTCAAGTCTCAGGCTCTCACATATCCCCAAAAATGCTATGCACCAGAGATCAACCCAAACTGCACTGAAAGCCATAAGGACTTGTGTTGAATTTGAGAGCCTAAAGATATAACTGCCATTTCTGCTTATCAGAGAGGGGATTTTATATCCTGAAAGGAGAAATGTATCCCTATGCATTCAGTGTTCTCAGACTGAAAAGAGTATCTTGCACAAATTATAGGACACAGGCATAACATGAGAGCTTATTTATTGATGGATCCATTGGTACTCAGTTCTTTCTACAACAGTTTTTCTTACTCAAGGACACAGGACAATTTAAAATTCCCAAATTTGAACCTATTAACAGGGGTGAGCTACGTATCCATTTATTGCTTCTCTCCTCCAAATCTACCCTTTATTGCCTTGCTTTGTGATCCTGGGCAGGCCCCGAGAGACAACTCTTTTTTACAAGCTGCCTTGTCAGGAAAGTGTGCTGGGGGATACAAGAAGGAGGTTCTCTCCCTGACCCTAGGGCTTTGGGCTTTCTTGCTGCTATGCCCAGCAGGTAGCTTCCTTGCTAGCTGTGTGCAGAAGACTCCACGGCTGCACCTTCTTGGGATCCCCTTCCACTCCAGTCTTGCTGGGGGCAGTGTGCTTCCTTCCAGCCCATTCCGGGACACCTTAGCCAGTGCCTCCACCATCTGTAAGTCTGGACTTTGGCCTTGGGGGAAGAGACCTTTTCCAAGATTGCACTCGTAGCTGTTCACACCAACTCCTAGTCTGCATTCTTCAGGATTCCCTCTTCCTCTTAGTAGTTCAGCCCTGTCACTAGTTAATAATCACTGCTATCACATTTCCCAGCTCACATTACTGGTGTAGGCCATGAATAATTCAGCAGGGAGACCCTGGAAAATGCCCGTGGTTGGCACAGCCTTAACATCTTTTGCCTGGAAAGAAGAGATCTCATACTGGAGGCAAAAAAGTCCAATCTACAGTGGCCCTCTGGTAATCTGTCCAAGCTCAAGCTGTCGTTAGCAACCGACCGCCCTGTCATGGTAGTGGAAGCTCAGCAGGACCAGGTAAGGCTTAACAGGGCAAGAGTCATAATTAAACTGTGGTTCACTTAGGTACTGTCCCACTAGTTCCCTACTTATATCCCCAAATTTTGTCAGGAAAAAAACAGCAACAACAACTGTGCCTTCAAGTGGATCTTACAGATGGGGGAAGGTGGTTTCAGCCTGAGAACACAGAATCAGTAGCACACTTCTTTAATTATTTTTATTAACATATAATGTATTATTTGCCCCAGGGATACAGGTCTGTGAATCGTCAGACTTACACATTTCACAGCACTCACCATAGCACATACCCTCCCCAATGCCTATCACCCAACCACCCTCTCAGTAGCACTCTTCTTAACAGAGGAAGCAATGGAGTGCACCAAGGGGACCAAGACACCAGCACAGAAGGGGATAAATGTGAGACTCTCCCATTATGGGGAAGGACTGCTAAAGTCTCCTCACATCAGAGCCAGGGCACCTCGAAAAGGATACACGTCAAGTGAATGAGGGCCAGCCTCATGAATTCACTGCTTCCCCGCCACATCTGTACACAGTGTATGTTACATATCAGCAGCCAAAGAAGAAACGTGCTACTTCTGATGAGTTTTAGAAGTTGGACCATCAATCCATTAATTATTTTTTAATTCCTGTCTTTAACTTAGCATTAGGGAAAAATCAAAGGAAAGGAAGGGTATCTTAGGTTGGCAGTCAGCCTCTTGAGTAATTCCTTTCTTTCTTCCTCATCAACAGAAGGTTTCTGGGTGGCTTGCCTGTCCTTACTTGTGTGTACTTGTAAAAACTCATACACATAGAGGAAACCTGTCTGTCAGCGTGTCCTACCCACTCACCCAGCCAGGATCTTGGTCCCTCCCATGGCCTCACAGCCGGGCAACTGTCATTTTCAGAAAGGAAGCCCACCTGGGAAAATCAACTTGTGGCTACTCCAAAGGTCAGTGAAAACAATACTGATCAGTCTGGAACCTCACTTGCAAATACACATAGACAACCAAGAGTGAGCAGACCCTGAGAACCAAACCTCTGAAATAAAGATATCAACCTCAAAAGCTGAGAAACTGATCCCAGTGAAGAGAGATAGTGGAGTGTACCAAAGAAAATGCAGTAAAAAAAATTAAGGTCCTCCAAAAGGTCAATGTAATAGGTCACAGCATTCACGCAATGAGCAGACTTTGGGGAAAAGAGAAGCAACTAATGAACTAAAAGGGGACATAAAAAGATAACTGCAGAAACAAAACCTCAACAGGAGGCCTGAATAACAAAATGAATAAAGTATGAATTTGAACCAGTGCTGTGAAAAACAGATAAACTTCTGGAGATAGAAGCAATGAGAGAAAAGTTTGAATTCAGAAATGTGTCTGAGAGGGATTTCAGGATGGAGATGGGAAAGAGTACAAGGGGTGTGGTCATGCTGCAACAATCCAGAAAATATTCGGTGGCTTATCTTTTGAAGATGGTAGTGTAAGTTGTCATTTCTTCTATCTCTTGCTAGAATCATTCAAAATCAACAAAGAAAATAAGAAACAAAAGTATAAACTCCATTTTTAGCAAAACTAGGAAAACTGCTAAATCCTGAATCAAAAAACTTGGTGGGAAGAGTGTCACTAGCCACAGAGCCAGAGCCAGAGGGTGTTGGCATATATGGGAAGGCATAAACAAGATGCCAAGAAGCAGATTTCAGCAGAAGCCTCAAAGAGCACTGATCAACAGTGAAAGGTAGAACCTGGGGAGGAAAACCTAAATCACTTGTTTGCAAAAAGGAGGGATAAGAGGTACTGGTAGCAGAGTCCAATCTTTGGCCTGTCTGGCCTACAGGAGCACAGGAGGCGGAACCAAATAAGAAATCAGAAGTAAGTTGCACGAGTGGGATACAGTGTAAAAGCCTACACTGTGAAATACTCCACTGCCAGCTACTCCCACTGGCTGAGAAGTAAAGACAAAACTAACACACAAACCTCAGATCACTGGATAAATTTTATGGATGGCTATAACCCGCCATCCATACAAGACCTCCTGAAAATAGCCATCTAGGAACCACTTATTATCCCCCAAATGGATAGTCAAATTAGAACCAACTGTACAAATATTCAAAGATATTCAAGAAGGAGAAAAGAAACAAAATATGAAACAAGTAAGAAGAGCACTCAACAGAAAAACGCTGACTCTTAGCAGATAAAGCTGTGACCAAAACTTCATCATGAAATTCATGATGAAAGCAACTACCTCTGTAAGTCAAGAGCACAAAGCAGAGATGAAAGAGCTCTAGAGAAGATAACATCCACCAGAGAAAAAGGATCACTTGGGTGACAGTTCCTTTGCACCTGTTTTCTGGCTGTGTGACTTTGGGCAATATTTTAACTTGGGTCACTTATCTTTATTGAGTTTTAAGTAATTATAAATTCCTTCTCAGATACAGAATTTGCAAATATTTTCTCCATTCTTTTTACTTTCTTAATAGTGCTATTTCTAGTACAAATTTTTTTGTATGTTTTGATGAAGTCCAATTTATCCACTTTTTTACTTTGTTATTTCTGGTTTTGGTATCATACCTAAGAAACCATCATCTGGCCTGAGTTGGTGAAAATTTACTCCTAGGTTTTCCTCTAATACTTTCATAGTTTTAGCTCAACATTTAGATTACAGATCCACTCTGAGTTAGTTTTTGTGTGCGCTGTTAGGTAGGGTTTAGCTTCATTCTCATCCATTTATAGAAGACTATTCATTCCCTCTAGAACCTGCTTAGCACTCTTTTTATGGTATTTTCTTGAACTGACCTTAAATGTAAGGACATATTATTTCTGGACTTTCAATTCTATTCCATTAATATTTATGTCTATAATTATGTCAGTAATACTATGAACTGATCACTGTAATATTATACTAACTTTCAAAGTACAGTAACTTTTGAACTTTTGTATTTTTTCAAAGTTATTTTAGGCTCTTCTAGGTCTGCTGCATTCCCATATATATTTTAAAATCAACTTGTTAATTTCTGCAAAAAAAGTCAGCTAGGATTTTGATGGGGGTCACATTAAATCTATAGATCAGTTGAGGACTACTGCCATCTTAATTATAAGTCCTCTGATCCATGAACACGGGATGTCTTCCCACTTACTTAGATCTTCTTTAATTTCTTGCAACAGCTGTACAGTTTTCAGTGCACAGTTTTTTAAAAAAAATAAAACTGGAGCTTATATTTGCTTGGAAATCTGTTGAATGGTCTCTCATGATCACTGGAATCTGGGCTGTCCTAAACAGTGTAGGAGGAAGTGGAATGATGAAATGCCAAACAAAACTGGACTTTCACAGCTGTGCGTTAAGTTTCATTTTTACTGCCTTTTGCTAGAAACACCACGAAAAGTTGCTAATAAGCATTTATTATATTTTGGTAAACACCATCCTAAAATAGAAACGAGTAATACATGTTCTCTAAGTCAAATCTTTGCCTTTAATATTTAATTATTTATTAGCGAAATAAAAATCTCAGTCTTCTGACATTTAGTTCTGGTGTTTAAAATTTCTCTTTAAAGATCATGTTTTTTCCTAGAAAGTTATGAGATGTGTGCATAAGCACTGTCTCTGGGGGAATGAAGCAGGAGTTGCCATGAGACATACCAGCTCCTTTCATTGTATCTTCCTAGAACATTTGAGTGGTTTTGTAAGGCTTCTGTACTAATTCCAAAATAGACTCATTTTACTTTAAAAAAAAATGAAGATCATGTTTTTCATAAATACAGAGTTTTACTGAATTTGTTTTTAGTAGCATATAGGGTGTTTTCCCTAATTAATGGATCTTTTCAGAGAAAACATAAAATCTGATTCTATCTCATATCAGTACTTCTACTAGACAGGCCAAATATAAATGAAGAATAGAACAGAGATTCAATTATTTTTAGGACTTCACATATATAACTATTTAGTCTTCAGGAAAAAATTGCAATGGAAAAATCAGCATATATTTTTAAAAAAGATTTTATTTCCTTACTTAAGAGTGAGAGAGAGAGCATGAGAGGGGAGAGGGTCAAAGGGAGAACCCAACTCCCTGCTGAGTAGGGAGCCAGATGCGGGACTCAATCCCAGGACTCCAGGATCATGACCTGAAATGAACGTAGTCGCTTAACCAACTGAGCCACCCAAGGCCCCAGCATATATTTTTGTAGCTGGATTCAACAAAAATACTCTACAACTTTAAACTTTAAAACCTAGGAAAATGGATGGGCAATGCACAATGGAGGAAAATTAAGCCCTATAAACAGACCAGTGGATTGTATCTTAAATATAACTTTACTGTACTTGGGAATTTGCAATTATTTTTATAATTATACTGGGAAGGAGAAAAAAAAATCTCTCTGGGTTATTCTCTTTGGATTTGCTTTCCTCTAAAAATAAAAACCTTAATTAAACACCTAAAACTGAAGCACCTGGGTGGCTCAGTCAGTTAAATATCTACCTTCTGCTTAGGTTATGATCTCAGAGTTCTGGGACTAAGCCCTACATTAGGCTCCCCACTCAGCATGGAGTCTGCTTCTCTCTCTCCCTCTGCCCCTCCCCCACTCTCTCTAATAAATAAATAAATAAATTTATTTTTAAAAGATTTTATGAATTTATTTGACAGAGAGCACAAGCACAAGCAGGGAGAAAGGCAGAGGGAGGAGGAGGCTCCCCAATGAGCAGGGAGACCGATGTGGGCCTCGACTGCAAGACCCTGGGACCATGACCTGAGCTGAAGGCAGACAACTGACTGAGCCACCCAAGTGCCCCTAAATAAAATCTTAAAACAAAACGAAAACAAAACCCAAACACCTGAAACCAATGTAACATTGTGTGCCAACTATACTTCAATTAAAGAAAAGTTTAACTCAAAATTTCCAGGTGATGGGATGCCTGGGTGGCTCCGTTGGTTAAGTGTCTGCCTTCAGCTCAGGTCACGATCTCAGGGTTCTGGGATTGAGTCCCACATTGGGCTCCTTGCTCAGCTCCTGCTTCTCCTTCTGCCTGCTGCCTCCCCTACTTTTGTTCTGTCTGCCTCTCTCTCTGACAAATAAATAAGATCTTAAAAAAAAAAATCTCCAGGTGACTATCTTTTTAAAACTCTTTTTATGGCTCATAACTACAGATTTCCCCTTTAAGAAATTCGTAGTTGGTAACAAGAGAGCGTACAAGTTTTGATATTCTTTTATTACATTTACTCCCAAGCATTTTGTTTTTTGATGTGTAAATGGAAGTGTTTTCTTGGTTTTATTTTGGAATTGTTCATTGGTAATACATAGAAATACAACTGATCTTTGTATACTGTTCCTGTGTCCTGCATCTTGCTGAATCTGTTTATCAGTTCTGCTAGTTCTCTGTTTGGGTTTTTGAGGTAGATTCCTTAAGCTTTTGCAAGTATATGATAACGTCATGCACAAACAGAGATACTTTCACTTCTTCTTTTCCAACCCGGATGCCTTTTATTTCATTCATTTCTTCTTCTTCTTCTTCCTTTTTTTTTTTTTTTTTAAAGATTTTATTATTTATTTGACAGACAGAGATCACAAGTAGGCAGAGAGGCAGGCAGAGAGAGGAGGAAGCAGGCTCCCCGTTGAGGAGAGAGCCCGATGCGGGGCTCAATCCCAGGACCCTGGGATGCCGACCTGAGCCGAAAACAGAGGCTTTAATTCACTGAGCCACCCAGGTGCCCCTTACTCATTTCTTCTTTTCTATTTTTCCCAAATGTCCTGGCTAGAACTTCTAGTACTAGGTTTTAAAAACCCTCTCTACGCCAGTTTTCTTAACTATAAAACTAATAACAATGTTAAAGGTAAGGCTGAATTAAATAACACACCCTGCAAAATGTTTAAGAACACCACCTAGAATGTGGTAAATGTTGGCAATTAGATCTTGACTGAGGTGCGCAGGTACATGCACACCTGAAGCACATGGTCCAGAAAGGTTGAAAAATAAAACTATGACAGAATTGTAGCAGGCACACTGCAAACAAAAAGCAAGGGAAATCTGAACTTAGAGAATACACAATTACATTTAGGCCAAAAAGGCACTGAGACAAAACAAGCAAACAAACCCAAGACATTTTATAAAAGGAAAACAGTACTGTGCCTGTCAAGATATAACAGTGAATATCTCTGGGGCGCCTGGGTGGCTCTGCCTTCAGCTCAGGTCATGATCTCAGGGTCCTGGGATCGAGCCCCAGGTCAGGCTCTCTGCTTGGCAGGGAGCCTGCTTCCCCCTCTCTCTGCTTGCCTCTCTGCCTACTTGTGACCTCTGTCTAATAAATAAATAAATCTAAAAAAAAAAAATGAATATCTCTGTGCAAATTAATATAGTGTCAACATTCATAAAACAAAAATTACATCCTGTGCTCCCCACACCTCTGCCAGCCTTCTCCCACCAATAGCCCCACTCACAAACCATAAGCGACTCTTTTTTTTTTTTTTAAGATTTTATTTATTTGTTTGACAGAGATCACAAGGAGGCAGAGAGGCAGGCAGAGAGAGAGGAGAAAGCAGGCTCCCTGCTGAGCAGAGAGCCCGATGCGGGGCTCGATCCCAGGACCCTGGAACCATGACCTGAGCCAAAGGCAGAGGCTTTAACCCACTGAGCCACCCAGGCGCCCCCATAAGCGACTCTTGAGCATAGGAAACAAACTGAGGGTGCCTGGAGGGGAAGGTGGTGGAGGAGACGGGTTAACTGAGTGATGGACATTAAGGAGGACACGTGATGTAGTGAGCACTGAGTGTTATATAAGACTGATGAATCACCAACCTCTACTGAAACCAGTAATACATGTTAACTGAATTTATTTTTTTTAAATTTTATTTATTTATTTGACAGAGATCACAAGTAGGCAGAAAGGCAGGCAGAGAGAGAGAGGAGGAAGCAGGCTCCCTGCTGAGCAGAAAGCCTGATGCGATGCGGGGCTCGATCCCAGGACCCTGAAATCATGACCTGAGCCGAAGACAGAGGCTTAACCCACTGAGCCACCCAGGCGCCCCTGTTAACTGAATTTAAATTAAAAAAAAAAAAAAATTACAGGAGGTAAAAAGAAAAACAGACATCAATACATTACCAATGGGAAGCTAATTTACTTTCTCAGTGCTTAACTGATCAGATAGAAGGTGTGTTGTAGAAGGCGTGTGTGCATGCATAAACAAGCACTGAAAAAGATGTGGAAGAATGAAAGGGGTAGTAATGTGATCAAAATGTCAAACAGGTTATTGCTGGGTGTAAAAGAACATGAAATTTAATTTTTTTTTCTCAGTACTTCTAAAGATTTATTTACTTGACAGAGAGAAAGAGCATGTACACAGCAGGAGGGGTAGGCAGCGGGAGAGTGAGTCTCTAGCATGCTCTGTGCTGAGTACAGAGCCTGATGCAGGGCTCAACCTCATGACCCTGAAATCATGACCTTAGCAGAAACCAAGAGTCAGATGCTTAACTGACTGTGCCACCAAGACGCCTCTCCTCTGTACTCTTTTACATTGACTGAATTTTTTACTGTGAGCATGTATTAATTTTATAATTAAAAAAATACATACAGAAAATTCCTAGGGCAGAAAATGCATAATAAAAAACCACAAAAAAACAACATAAAACACCATTTTATAAATTAAATTGACTTGAATATTTAAAATATTAGCATTAATTTTTAAACTGCAGAAAACTCACAGCAATAAAAAACTTTGTTTTTCCAGAACTTTGTGGAAACAATTTTCCAAAACAAGTCTGTCCTCCTCTCGTGCTCTTAGTTCTCTCCACATCTGATTCCACTAAATAAGAAAATCCACCCACTGAAAAGCCTGTGTTTTCAGCAAGAGTTTGTCAGTCTTGCAAGACATTTGTTTTTATTCTTTATGTAACATACTAAGAAATTCAATTTTATACGATGTTACTACTTGTATATAATTTATAATTTCATAGTACAATTTGCATTCATTTCGGTCATGTTTTTATTTTACATGGTTTTGAAGATGTAAGACTGATATAAATTTTTTTATAAATTATTTTAAAAATTATTTTTAAGATTTTATTTATTTATTTGACAGACAGAGATAACAAGTAGGCAGAGAGGCAGGCAGAGAGAGGGGGAAGCAGGCTCCCTGCTGAGCAGAGAGCCCAATATGGAGCTCCATCCCAGGACCCCGGGATCATGACCTGAGCTGAAGGCAGAGGCTTAACCCACTGAACCGCCCAGGCGCCCCTAGACTGATGTAAATTAAAGCCAGAAGCAGACAGTTATAGAGCTGAATGTCCTTGATTTAACATAAGCTTGATTTAAAAGAGTTCACTATGTATTTTTGACATGTATGTTCCAACATACTTTCCAGGAGGATAGCAATGTCTAGAGCTTTAAAGTCATTCTGAGCTGTCTTAACAAAAATTACTTTAATAGGAAAAAATTGGTTTTTCTTCTGCTAGAAAGTCTGATACCAGTTTCAAATACCAACACATGAAAATAAAAGAAAAAAGCAAAGAAGCAAACTGTCACATATTAGTAAAGACCAAACAAATCCAAAAAACATAATTATAAAGATATGAAGAAATATCCTGAATATTTAAATATGGAATACTAAGAATATATTTTTCATAATCAGGAAATGAGACTTATGTTAGGAAAAAAAAGAGAGATTTTTTTAGACTCATCAATAAACTTATTTTACAGAAGGCTAAACTGAAGCTTTAGAGAAGATTATTAGTTCCAGGCAGGTGTTTAAGATTGCAGATTGAGGAAGAAAATATTTCTTTTTCACTATCATCAGAAAAAACCCTTTAGTAAGGGCTGAAAATCCTCTCTGCCACTGTGGCAAAATGAAGCTGTTTATATCAACTATGAAATTATACACATAAAAGCACAAGACATGTGCACAAGGACATTCCAGAGCATTCTAATAACAGCAGTTTGGAAGCACCAACAGATGTTTTCATGCTCCCTTTAAAGACTAGTCAAAGTCTCTAAAAATAAAAGCCCATAATTACTGCCACCCAGGAGTCAAGGACTGAGGATAGTTTAAAAAAGCTGCCTCCTTGGCCAATGGCATGACACTTGTGATACTCACACTTCAACATGAATCAGTATGAACAGAATCACAGCAATGCATAAAGGCAACGTTAGCACCTTCTGAAAGGTTTTTTTTTTTTTTTTTTTAAAGATTTTATTTATTTATTTGACAGAGAACACAAGTAGGCAGAGAGGCAGGCAGAGAGAGAGGAGGAAGCAGACTCCCTGCTGAGCAGAGAGCCCGATGCGGGACTCGATCCCAGGACCCTGAGATCATGACCTGAGCCGAAGGCAGCGGCTTAACCCACTGAGCCACCCAGGCGCCCAGCACCTTCTGAAAGGTTAACAGGAATGGCCACCCCTGCCCCTAGTGCATGAGAACTCAGGCCACTCAAGGACATGGCAAGGACCCTCCACTCAGACACTGAGGATTACCTCAGACTCCTTGCATCCCCCAACAGCTCCTGACCTAGCTTCCGAAGCTGCTCTCCTGCTGAGCCCCCATCTCAGGCCCGAACTGCATCGCCTTGGCTCTTTGATTTCTGAGCCCACATCTTCTGCACAGCAAATCCTATAGGTTCCAGTTTCAAAATACTTCCAGGATGAAACTGACCATTAGCACTTTCCTGCTCTTTCTCTCTACATCATGTCCTGGGTCAGGCCCTGACTGGGCTCTAATTTAGTCATCACACCCATGCTGCATTTCTGCCTGCGCCTCAAGGTTCCTCCGTGCTATTCCAACCACCCTGAACACTGTTCCCTGAAAGAGGTGCACACCCACTCCCCTCCCTGTTTTCTTTCTCCTGAGCACCGAGCATTGTGTGTCTTACCTTGCTTACTGCCAAGCTCCCTGCACTGCAGAATTAGTGTGCAAAGGCTGAGCTCACAGTCCACCCTGCTCACCTCTGTACTTCCAGCTTCTGAAACAGTGCCTGGCAGCTGCTCAGTAAGCACAGGCTCAACAAATGCTGCCCTGAGAGCCGCTGGGTGAGTAAGAACAGCTCAAACGCACAGTTACAGCCCATTGCCTACACAGCAAATCTTGATGTGTCATTTCCATAATTTTTCTGTTCTTTTCATCACTGTAACTGTTACTTTCTGTGAAGTCTCCAGCATCCCCTCTTATTTCCATCCTATTTTTCCCTACTTCAGACACAGTGTATTTGCTATTTCCCTAACTCTTAACTTCCTATTTTTTAAAACTTCAAATACAATGTAGAAATCTTTGTGAATCATGTATCTGACAAGGGTTAATATCCAGACTGTACAGAGAACTCTTAAAACTCAACAACAAAACTCCAAACAACCTAATTTAAAAATGGGCAGAGGACTTGAACAGACATTTCTCCCAAGAAGATGTACAAATGTCTAACAGACACATGAAGAGATGTTAGACAACACTGACCATTAGGCAAACGTAAACAAGAACCACAAGGAGATACCACCTTACACCCGTTAGCATGGATGCTATCAAAATAACAGAAAACAAGTGTTGGAGAGGATGTGGGAAATCTGGAACCCTTGGGCACTGCTGGCAGGAATGCAAAATAGTATACCCAATGCAGAAAACAGTCTGGGTGACCTCAAAAATGACACACACAGGACCGCCATGTGACCCAGCAAGTCTGCATCTGAATACACACCCAAAGGAAGTGGAAGCAAGGTCTTCGTGAGATATTTGCACCCCGGGGTTCAGAGCAGTGTCATCCTCAAGGCCTAAAGTGTTCACTGATAGACGGATGGATGAGCAAGATGTCATCCACGCAAACAATGGAATGTAACTCAGCCTTAAAGAGGAAGCAGGTTCTGACACCTGCTTCAGCGTGGCTGAACCCTGAGGACGTCATGCTCCGTGATTCAGTGTGTCACCAGAAGACAAACAGCGTAGGATTCCATTTACCTGGGACACGGAGAGTTGTCAGATTCATGGGGACAGAAGGCAGAGGGTGGACGCCAGGGGCTAGGATGGGATGGGGAGTCCGTGCTTCATAGGGGCAGTTTTAGTTTGACAAAGTGAAAAGAGCTACGGAGAGGATGTAGGAGCATGCGTGTATTTAATGCCCCTGAACCGAGCATGTAAAGGTGGCTAAAGGGCTACGTTTCCTGTCATGCGTATTTTTACCACAATGAAAATAGAACAAAAATGATATAGATCAAATACCAGAAAAAAACTCCCTAAACCCATGAAACAACGAAAGATATAGTTATCTGATGAAACTGTATAAAATGCATAAGCCCTTGGCTATTAAACTGGAGATTTTATTAAGTTATTATATGACCTGCTGAGGAAGGGGAGGAATGAGCAGAAGCGCACACTGCCGGTGGGGGTGGGGAGCTGTGCTCCCGTCTGTGGAGAGCCATCTCACCGCACAAGTCACACACCTTAAAAAACCGCACGACATCCTCGGACACAGAACTGCCACTTCTACATATTTATTTAAATGAAACAATCAAGAATGTGTACAAAATCTTATTACAGAGACACTGAAAACAGAAAACTATGTAACCGTTAAAAACTTTTAGAAGACTAATTACATAGAAAAATATGCATAGGGGCGCCTGGGTGGCTCAGTGGGTTAAGCCTCTGCCTTCGGCTCAGGTCATGATCCCAGGGGCCTGGGATCGAGTCCCGCATTGGGCTCTCTGCTCAGCAGGGAGCCTGCTTCTCCTCATCTCTCTCTCTGTCTGTCTCTCTGCCTATTTGTGATCTCTCTCTCTGTCAAATAAATAAATAAAATCTTTAAAAAAAAAAAAAGAAAAATATGCATAATGTATTAAGTTTAAAATAGACTATAAAAATGCATGTTAAGTCTCATTTCAATTTTACTTAATAAATGCAGAAGATAAAAGATAAAGGAAGGGTATTCAGAAAAATGTGAATGGCTGTTACCTCTGGGTAGTTATCCTTGGTTGTGGGTCATTTAAGTCTTCCTATTTTTCTACAACAGGCATGTACTATTTGTATAATGGAAATTAAAATTACTTTGCAGGTCAATTCTATCTAAAAGCTTAAGTGTCAGCAACCCCAAGTGATGTCCTGGTTGGTCTTCCAGGTTCCATGAAGTGAGCAGCAGAGTGGAACCCAGGGGCTCTCTGTGAGCCTTCGGGAGGGCCTTCACCCAAGCACAGCTTCCCTGCAGAAGGGGACGCGCTGCCCGTGCAAGTGCTGTCCCACGACTGCATCACTGTGAGAGAATAACGAAACATGTACAAAACACTCTATAGAAGTGAAAACACAGAGGCACCTGGCTAGCTCCATCAGAAGTGTGCAGCTCTTGATCTCAGGGTAATGAGTTCAAGCCCCATGTTGGGTACAGAGATTACTAAAAGAAATAACTAAACTTAAAAAAACAAAACAAAACTGGAAAAGCAGAGTACTCTCTTTGAAGAAAGAGAGAGAACTGTAATTCTACAATTAGTTTTCTGGAGGATCTTTGTTACTTTCTATATCTGAGAGAGATCAATAACCTAGAATTAGCTTTCTTCATCCTGAAACTGTGGGGCTGGTGCGACCTAGAAATGCTCCACAGAAATGAAGCTCAGATGGGGCTCTGAAGAAGAAGGTTTGTCTTGATGTCCTCTTTGTTCAATGGTGAATGGATGCACGAATGAATGAACAAATGGAAGGGCAGGGCCAGGAAAAAAATGGAATCAACAAAGGGTTGGGAGCACCGGCAGTGGGTGGGGGGGGCTAGAAATTCCAGAATGTACCAACTCTTCTCAAAGCCACAGGCCCTGGTCCTGCCCAAATCACCTGAGGACCTGCTCAGCCACACAGCATGTCTTACAGGCTCCTTGTGAACGAGCCAGCTGTGGAAGGCCCCTGGAGGCGGGAGGAGCAGGAAGAAGAGAGGATTGTGATGGCCTACCTGGTGGCAGCCATCAGTCAGGCTCCACAACAGGCCTGGCACAGGCAGCAGCACCCACACGAGAGTGAGCTTAAGAGACAGCAGAAAGGCCACAGAGTAGCAGGGGGTAGCTGGAAAAAGAGAGAGAGGAAAATACACCGGGGAGAGCACTGTGTGGAAGCAGAGAATGTCAAATGGTATAACCAGTTGGGAAAGCAATCCTGCATGATCTGGGCAGGGATGGGATGGGTGCATCTCAGAACCACAGAGTCCATGCTAGGAACACACCCTAGAGGAACCCACATGTCTGCCCACAACATACATATAGCATCAGTGTCCACCCATGGAATGAGAATTAACTACAGTATATTCAGAAAGCAGCAGAACCACGTAGGGCTTTGGCTATAAGAACCAGGGTGGGTGCGAGGGCGTGTGTGTGTGTGTGCGCGTGCGCACACACTGGGCAGCTGAGGAAAGGTCCACGAAGGATGACATTGCGCCTTTCCAGCCTCTGGGACCTGCCCTCACTTGCAACCCCCGTGGCCCCAGCAGGAGGAGACACGCACCATGTTGTTACCTCAAGTAACAACACCTGGAATGTGACACCTGATCCAAGCTGTTACCAGACTTGGAATTAGACACTTCCACATGCCAGCAAGCAGCTAAGGGTTGAGATATAATACTTTTTTCTGGTTTTGTTTTAAGATTTATTTATTTATTTCAGACAGAGACACAGCAAGAGAGGGAACACAAGCAGGGGGAGTGGGAGTGGGAGAGGGAGAAGCAGGCTTCCCGCTGAGCAGGGAGCCTGACGTGGGGCTCCATCCCAGATCCCAGGATCACAAACTGAGCTGAAGGCAGACGCTTAACAACTGAGCCACCCAGGCACCCCAAGGGTTCATATTTAAAATTTGGTTTTAAATTGCCCCACGTAGTGATTCTTTAGGGATAGAGAGAAAGAACCAGCCACAGAACGGGGGGATGAGCATCCTGGGCCTGGGGGCCCCAAAGAAGAGCTCAGCAGCCAAGCATCCATTCTCAAGTGGGCCACTTACTTGTGGGGAGCTAGGCCAAGAATGCAGGTATCTAAAATTTCAGGGAAGAGATGAAAAGACCTGAAGGAGAGTTATGGTTCAAAGACCAAGTCAGTAAATCAGATATAAGTTCAGCTCCCGGGCCTCACTGGACAAACCGCGGCAGAACCAAATTCTTTCAGGTGAGAAATGGGAGTATCATGGGGCTAAGTATGTACAGGGCGCAAGGGTTTCTAGAGACAGTATGGGGATGGTCATGAGAGCAGGCTCACAGCTCACCTGGGAGGTCATTCTATCCCTGCATCTCCATCATCTCCATCTCCTGCTGGGGTTGCTGAGGACAGGAGATAAAGCCACCAGGTGCCAGAACTCAGATGCCCAAAGAGTGGCATTCCAAGTCAAGAAAATGTGTCGATGACCCTCCGCTGACACCCTGCAAGAACCCCAATACGTGACTGTACTGATGGCACTCTCACTGGTACAAAGGTCAGGAGGAAGACAGTTCCCTTTGTGTCTCCATCTGCTGGTACAGCTTCATTGCCAGTCATGATCACATCTAAGATACTGTGTACGCTGACCTCGTGCTGTGTGCATGTTGGGGTTGGCTGGGGGAGCCGGCACTGGGAGCTCTGATGGCACGACTCGGTCATTGAGAATAAAAATGTCCACATCCCTGCCCGGTACCACCCTGCCACATTCCTGGGCATCAGGGTCAAAGAAACAGACCAACTTTCTCAGACAAAATAACAGGGCTCTAAAGCTAGGACCGAGTCATATAATAACTGTATATACTAGAAATACATAAGAGCTTTTGTAAAAAGCCTATATTATCCCCAAATTCAGAGGGTGAATTACTAACTTTTCTTCTGAGATCAGACCAAAATAAGTTCTAAGGCGGCTTATTTGCCATATTTAGGATGTTCATGTGGGAGCAATGACAAACATCTGGCTATGATACTTTCTGGAATTTTGACTATTTCTTCCTGGCCAGAAGGAAAACATTAAGTTTTTACTAGAATAGCAACTGGCATGAACTTCATGACTGAGTCTTTGTCCTCCCACTTGTCGCATATTTAAACAAAGCTTTTCTAATTCTCAAAAAAAAAAAAAGCAAACCCACTCCCCAAATTTTAAATATGATAAAAAGGGGAATGTGAGCAAAAAGTTGAATAATCAACTCATAATTCATCAACTCTAATTCATTAGAACTCACTCCCCACTTGTCAGCAAAGGCATAGGATGTTCACTTCCATGGGTGAAGAATCACTATCACCTTTTAATCACTAAATATCACCTTTTCCACATTACCAGCTTCCAGATAATAGAAAAGCTAAAATTCCCATTAGTTCCTAAAGCTGGTGGTAAATTATCAATGACTGTGGGTGTATCTGTTCTAGAAAACTTGCTCTGAAGTCTAGGAGAAGGCCTCTCCCTGTACTGCACCAGGAATGATGTTTACATGCCTTGCACACTTAGCGTGTCATGGAAGGAGAGCACATCTATCCTGTGACTCGGCACACAGGACAAGACAAGCTGTCTCATGGCTTCCAGATGGTTTCTTTTACGGTTCAGAAAAAAAAAAGACTTTCTACAGCTATGGCCAGATTTCCATTTTCAAAACCACAAAATTCATTTAATCAACTAAAAACAAATCAAGACTTTACTAGATAAAAAAAAAAGTGGCCAGTGACTGGACTACAGGTAGCTAAAACCCCCATCAGTAAATGTCGAATGTCACTTGAAATGAGACACAACTGAAGCCGAGGCAGATGGCTCCCCATTCTTTGCTGTGCAGGCCTCTCTCCCTTCCCCGTACCACCAGATAAACACCCTCCACACAGAAAGTATTCTAACTTCATTAGTTATCAACATAAAGAACCACAAAGTGTATGTCACCTATCTTACAAAGTCCTGGTAAGTCTAAGTTGGTGGCAGCAAGTGATTTATGCGGACACGGGGAATCAAGGGTACTGGTAGCTGTTACTTACAAATGAGATAAGTAACTTAAAGTACAGTGTCAATAAAAGTTCCTCATTCTATAAATTCACAACGAGATGCTGAAGGAAACCTGAAACTTCTGCTCTGGGTCGGCTCCGTCCCCTCAGGTATGCCATGGCGGGCCCTCAGCTGTGCTCTCTCAGCGGCCTCCATGAGCCTGGCATGTAGGAAGGGTCATCCCACAGGCGTACCTGGGCTCTGTGATGGGTTAGCCTCATAACTACTCATGATCTCCCCAAGGAAACAACCTGAATGTTTAGTGGCACAATTCTTATATTTTGGGTTCAAAACCTGCCCCCCCCTTTAAGATTTCATTTATTTATTTAATGGAAACACAGCTAGAGGGAACACAAGCAGGGGGAGTAGGAGAGGGAGAAGCAGGCTTCCTCCTGAGCAGGGAGCACGATGTGGGGCTCGATCCCAGAACCTGGGATCATGACCTGAGCTGAAGGCAGATGCTTAATGACTGAGCCACCAGGCACCCCAAAAACCTGTCCTTCTTTTTTTTTTTAAAGATTTTTTTTATTTATCCACTCGTCAGAGAGAGAGAGAGTGGGAGGACACAAGCAGGCAGAGAGGCAGGCAGAGGCAGAGAGAGAAGCAGGCTCCCCACTGAGCAAGGAGCCCGATGTGGGACTCGATCCCAGGACCCTGGGATCATGACCCGAGCCGAAGGCAGCGGCTTAACCAACTGAGCCACCCAGGCGTCCCAAACCTGCCCTTCTTTAGCCATTAAAAGTAACTTAGAATTTCACCTCAAACCATAACGAGCTGCCATGTCATGCTTGCTGAGTAGAATTAGAAAGCCAGATAACACAAGTATAGGTGAGAACACAGACAGAATGGAGATCTCAGGCCCTGCTGGAGGGATGTGAAGCCAGACACTCTGGAAAACGGTCTGGCAGTTCCTCAAATAACTGAGCAGTTGCCATTTGACTCAGCAATTCCACTCCTCAGTATATACTCAAGAGCAACAGACATATGTCCACACAAACGTGTGTGTGAATGTTTACAACAGTATTACTCATAACGGCCAAATGGTGGAGCACCCATTAGCTGATGGCTGAATAAACAAAATGTGGCCTATCCATACACCAGAGTATTATTTGGGCACAAAAAAGAGAGAGTCCTGATGCATTCTACAGCAGGGATCAACCCCTAAAACATGATGCTCAGTGAAAGAAGCCAGTCACAAAAGACCACGTACAACCCCATGCAGACGAAACGTCCAGAGCCATGTGGCCTACAGAGGCAGAAGTACATTCCTGCTTGTTTGCACTAAAGGGAGAGGGGACAGGGCAGGTAAGTGATGGTGCAAGCCTGCGAGGTTTCCTTTTTTTGAGAGGAAGAGTGAGAGAGAGAGAGCAAGTTTTGGTGGGGTGGGCAGAGGGAGAGGGAGAAAGAACCTTAAGCAGGCTCCATGCGCAGTGGGAAGCCTGATACAGGGCTTGATCTCATGGCTCTGAAATCAAAAGCTGCACGCTCAGGATGCCTGGGTGGCTTAAGTGTCTAACTCTTTTATTTATTTGTTCTTAATTTTTATAGATTTTATTTATTCATTTGACAAAGAGAAAGCGCAAACAGGGGGAGCCAGAGAGGGAGAAGCAGGCTCCCTGCTGAGCAGGGAGCCCAACAGGGAGCTCGATCCCAGGACCCTGAGATCATGACCTGAACTGAAAGCAGACGCTTCACCACTGAGCCACACAGATACCCCTAATTTATTTATTTTAGAGAGAGAGGGTGTGCACAAGTGTGCGCATGCACACACACACACACACACACACACATACACACACACACGGGGGACTTGAGGGGAAGGTGCACTGGGAGGGAATTTTCAAGCAGACTCCCTGCCCACTGTGGAGTCCACAAGGGGATCGATCCCAGGACCCTGAGATCACGATCTGAGCCAGCGGGCAGAGCCACCCAGGGCCCTAGCATCCGACTCTTGATTTCGGCTCAGGCCATGATACTGGGTCATGGAGCCCCGCCTCAGGCTCAGCCAGGCGTCTGCTGAAAGCTCTCTCGCTCTGCCCCTCCCCTCACCGTGTGTGCTAGTGCACATGTAAGTGCACGTTCTCTCAAGAAAAAGAAAAAGGGTTGCACACTCTACGAAGTGAGCCAGCCAGGTGCCCACATTTCTTTTCAAGGCAACAAAGATATGTTCAAATTGACTACTGTCTGTGGACATACAAGAACTTGCAGAGATGTACACCTCAAATGGGTGAATTGTATGGTGTGTGAATTTTATCTCAGGGGTGCTCAAGAGTTTCGGCTCGACTTCAACACCATTAAATCTTGTTTGGAAAACAGCAGACCCTTGCTTCTGGCTTTAAGCCCTGCTGACTCATGGGCAGCAAGAATTAGACAAATCTGTGTGATCTGGCCTTAGAAAGAAGGAACTGGAGCAAAATCTGGAGCAAAACCCTCCCACACCCAGTGAGCTCCCCCAGCTCCTCTGTAGTCATGTTAGCAAGCACCTGAAACATGTACCATTAATGAGGTGGTGAGCACTGATGTCAAGCTCTGGGAGATGGGCAATGGAAATAAAACTGTGGGCTTGTAGCTCACCTTTCTGAAGCAAATACAATGAGGATGGCCAAGGCTGTCCTACTTGTTGAAGACCAACATGAAACAACACCCTCTGCACAGAAAGAGGCGTGAACATCAACAGGGAAGTCTTCAGGCCCTGTATTTTCACTGAAGCAAGATGTAAGCATTTCAAAAATAACTAAATGTCAAATTCTTCCCTCAGTTAAGAAGGTCCCTTCAATAGCAACCAGGGATTCTATACAATGCTGGTGATTTGTGACCATCTATGTGCAGAAGCCAGTGTTTTCCAAGGTTGTGTCAGTGCATCAACCCAGCAAGTCCATAGACACTGCTGCCCAAGACTGAAGTAAAAACAAACCAAGTAAGCAGACCATCGTCTGGGTGTAGATGCCCAAACCCCCAAACAAACAAAGCCACACACTTGAATCTAAGGTCAGAAAACTGTCCTCTAGAGGGAGAAATTCAAAACACGCTCGAAGAAAGGATGTTAACCCCATCTACCTTTTTATTTCCTCCATTTAACACTATTTACAGAGCAAGGCCGAGGACTGAACAGTGCATCAAACAAAGTCTCGTCTCCTGGAACTTGCCTACTGGGAGGAGACCGCAGTTGAGCTCTGGGGGAGGGAGTGTCTTCATGGAGACTTGACTTCTGTGCTGCCCACAGAGACCTGGCCTGCGGTCTCGGTGCTCTGCATGCCTACTGCCCCACACCTCAAGTGTGCACCACCCCACAACAGCCAACACCACCAGACCACAACCTGTGTCTCTTAGTTCAGATATAAAGGGCGGAGTGTGCCAGTGTCACCAATTAGACCCCAAGACCTGACATTTACTGCCCACCTGCTTGTACCCACTGATCTTCAAACCCATGTTTTCCCTGAAGCTCTTCTTTCCAGCTGATCTCTTAACTCGGGCCAAAACCCAACAGGTAAAGCATCCCATGAAGGATGCTAAAATTGCTCCCTGCCTGCCGCCCCCTACCCTGGGCAGTAACAACTGCTTGGACCACCCGGGGCCAGTGGATCAGCCCCCGACTCAAGGACTCATGCCTATGCACATGGACCTCAGAATGGCCAACCGATACCCTGACCTCATTATGACACTAAGACCTCTGCCCAAAGAGGATCACTAGTCTTTCCTCGAGGAGCATGCGTGACCTTGTGCCCACCTCTACATATAGTGACAAGGCTCCTCTGAGGATTCATCCTAACCCTAAACACAAGGACTCCATCCACCCTTGCTCAGGGAGTCACGGCTCTGGAACGTATTCCCTGGGATCTCCTTATTTGGAGTAAATAGTTTCCTTTGTGCAACAGCTTACCTGGTGCAGCTTCCACGTGTGACTCACCGAGGTGGGAACTCAGGTCCGTTCAGTTACCAGAGGTCAGAGGACAAGTGGTGGTGGATCACTAAGGGGCATCCAGGGCAACCAGCTTCTATCTCTGGATATTTTAAATTTTTGGAGCCATGGCTCATGGGAGACACTGGGGAGAAAGGATCAGGGCAAACCTACCTTCTTGGGCCAGCCTCTCATGGAGGGCTATAGGGGAAGCACATCCCCCCAGAGAAGGCCAGGTGGCTTGCTTTGGGGCAGGCCCCACAAAGCGTGTTGCCTGGCAAAGGAGACTAGCCCACTGACAGGAGATATTAGAGCTTCACAGAGACAGTAGTCTTTCCAGAAACTACATTCCCCATCTATTGGCAACAGCTGTTGTGGTAGACTCTAAAGAATGGCCACAAATTCCTTGGCACTCCTCCATCAAGGTAGCCCTATTGCTTCGTGCTCCCGGAAAAGGGGCTTGCCTGATGGTTTGCTATGATCCGTTAAACAGCTTGCACTCCTTGCATTTCTGTCACCATGCAGGTAAGGCACAGCTAGCTCCCTGGATGGTGACATTCCACATGGAAAGAGGTTCTAGCTGGGGTTCGAAACATGGACATGTCATCCTAGACCACTAGCCTCTCTAGGCCAGCCCAGACCAGAAGAGTCTCTCAAGCCAATACTCAAACATGCATTCAGAATTTGTTGTTTTAAGTTACTAGGTTTGGAGTGGTTACTTACCAAAACCAATTGATATAATTATAGAAGACAGGGTATTTTGAAGCTGAATACAAATAACTTACAAAAATAAACTGAATTTTAACTCTTCCTGAAAGGTATGCATTGGTGGGTAATACAATTCACGAAGCAGCCCACCCAACTCGGGGTACGTGGCAGCAATGTGATTCTTTAATTTCTGACTCTGACTCTGCCAGGCTTATCAAAATAACACACCTGCATGGAAATGAGTATGATGGTTATACCTGATTAATAGAAGCACTACAAGGGCCAAGACCAGGCCACCCCAGATGGGCCACTGTGGCATGAACATTATTTTGAGTTAAAGGCAATCCAAACCCAGCAGATTCAGGAAAAGCTCTTTATAACCCCCTTAACTGCCGGTGCATACCAGGAAGAGAGCTATTAACACTCCTTTTCACCTGAGACTCTTCTCTACAGGATAAGCAACCCCTCTTCCCAGACCTCTTCCCCCCTGCTAATGATCCCTCTCTCCTTTGTGCCCCTGCCCCAGCCCCTCTCCTGTGCTCATATAAGCATCACGTTGCCTGTGTTTGCAATTTCCTTATCTGTGGATTCCCTATACATGTATTGTTATGTCTGATTTTCACCAGTTAATCTGTCTCACAACAATCTGATTCTTCATCCAGCGACAAGAACCCAGAAGGGCCAAGGAGATTCTTCCTCCTGGATACAACAATCTCAACTTTGAGAAGCTTTAAATATACTGAAACCTTTACAAAATGTCACTTCTGAGTTCCTGATGTATAAAGTGACCCAGACTCTTAGTATTATAATAGGGTGTATCTTAGAGAAGCGTCACCTCTTATTTATGACTCAACAATAAATGTATGCTTTCTTCTTTCTTGGTCCTAGTGCTGGTGGATAAAGACCATTAAGCAGGACAAAAAAAGAGGCTTTGAAAAAAAGTTTTAAATAGTCCAGTTCTTCCTGTTCTTTTCTCCTCTCTCACCCCTCCTTTCCTTTCTTTTAAAAAATTTTGAAATTTTTATGAACCTAAACTGCAGTGGGTGTGTTTATCAAGGATGTCTACATGGTGGAAACTCTTGCAAGCACCTGGCTGGAAGAGATTTGGGACCCCAACTAATCTCCCACATCTTCAACCCCTTTCCTGCAGGTGATTCATCAAAGAGTACCAAGCGGAGTTAGGAGCCAAAGAGAGCCAACTGCCAACCACTAGCTCTCCAGGGTTCAAAGGTTGCCTTTTTTGGACTACCTTCCTGGCAGAGGCTGCCTATGGCTAAACATGAATGACTTGGGAAGTTGGGACAGACAGGTCCTACCAGTTTTAATTACTACTGCCCTGATGAAATGGTATTTGATTTCCTCCTCAAATAAGACCTCAAAAGAAGCATTCGGGGCTCCCTGAGTTCAGATACTATGAGTCTATGCACTAGATACTTGCCATCAAACATTCAGGCAAGAGAGGCGAGAGAGGCTGGTGTGCCTGGGGCCTGAGGCAATACAATTGGAGGACAGCCCTGACCTCCAGCTGGTCCCCTCCCCACTGCCCCATGGGTCACTCTCTTGCCCCCTCCTTCCCTCTTCCCATGTAATGTATTTTGCAATTAGGCACCACCAGAGCCTAGAGGTTTCCTTTAGGTTCCTCAGAGCCTGGACTCTACCTCAATAATCTCATTTTCTATGTAGCATCCTGGCTTCTTGATGGACATCCTAAGCACAAATAAACCTCCTGCTAAAGTTTAAATTCATTCTCTGGTCCTTCCTTTTATGACATCAAGAGCAGAAAAAACTTCTAAAGATACTTTAAACCAATATGAAAATATTAGAACAGAGAGAACATATTCATGCATTACATATAAAATAAAATAAGTAATTTTAAAAAATCATACTCATTGTAATGCCATTTAGAAAATCAGTGCTTTCTAAAGTATTATATGGCTCTAAAAATATTCTTTAAATATATATACACTTATATACAGTTACACATTTTTGTTATATTCAACTGGTTTTGCCAACATCACCAGTGCAATGTATTAGGGAATTTTCAAAATAAAAATGCTATTACTGCTGATACAGAAAAATCCCACGCTACATGCCAGGTTCCCTGCATGGTGAATACTCAGTCCTCCTCATGGCCATCCCGAGTGCTCAGGCCTCTCACTCCAAGAAGGTGGCCTATGATGAGGAGCTAACCTACTGGAGGCTAACTGCCCCCTGGGCCCAGGCAGAATGGGGCAGAAGCCGTCTTGGTCTGGTTTGTGCTCTGTAGCATTTAGCCAGCCTTTCAGAAGAAGAATGGAAAGGCCATGTTGTATCAGAATTTTCTTTTAATTTTTAAAAAATATATATATTTTTTTAAAGATTTACTTTATTTTAGAGAGAGTGAGAGAGTGATGTGTGTGCACATGTGATGGTGGGAAAAAGAACAGAGGGAGAGAAGCACACCCCCATTGAGCACAGAGCCTGACCCGGGCTTAATCTCACGACACTGAGATCATGACCTGAGCGGAAAAATCTAGAGTTGGACATTTAACCAACCAAGCCACCGAGGCACCAATGCATCAGAATTTTTAAGGAGAGACAGGAGAATACCACTTTCCAAATAAAAGGAGAAGCTCAGACGTACTATTTCCAAGGATCTTAGTGCTACTAAAGCCATTCTTGGTCAGCTTGTTAAATAGGCAAAGTCAAAGTCTGATCAGCAACATGGAATATGGTGAATAATACTTGACTTTCAGAAAGTGTAAGGAAATATTGTTCCAAACATTATACTTCTTACCTCAATGTCAAATATTTCCACGGTGTTGTCCAGCAGCTTCACTCGGATGTGAAGGTGCTTCTCCTGCATTCTAGCTGACGCCCGGGCCGCTGTTACTGAGAGTGTCTGCCCAGGCTCGAGGGTGCTCACCCCTGTGGGGGTCGGGCTGCCCAAGCGTGTCCCCGGAGTCTGCAGGACTCTGTATGTTCCTTCTATCTCCCCCATTCTCCACCAGCTAAATCCTTTAAAACAAAGCAAAAACCCCCAAAGAGTCATTATTTAGATATTAAAACAATGTTAAAAAATTATCAGATGCACAGGAATTCTCTGCTCTAGTCTTGCAACTTCTAGACAGTCATTTATATCAGAACAGAGTTAAGATTACCTTCTACTCACACATAAATTGGTGGAGCATAAAATACCAAGCACTATCCCCAAAGACAGTATTTTCTGGTACTTCTGTGAGTCAGGCAGTGCATCACCTCACTGAACTCACGAAACCTCATCCAACAGTGGCCTGTCCCTTTGTCTGGCTGCCTAGAGTCCCCCGGCACATCCTCTCTCCATCAGCCCAGAGAGTCACTGTGCCAACCCCACACGATTAAGTGCTAGATGGTACATTTCAGCAAGGAGGAGCAGGTGCCACATACACCAGGCAGCACATGGCTGTGCTGGGGGACAGGGAGGCGAATGCCAAGAACAGCAGGTGAGGACAGCCAGGCTGCTCTTGGCAGCTCTGCACTCCCAGGTTTTTGAAGTGGTGTCCTATCAGCCGCCACAGGTGCTGTCAGAGTGACATGAATTTGCCCCAGGCCAAGTCCTTCCCAGCACCACTTATCTGCCCTCACAATGTCCCTGTTCTCACCACTCACCACCCGCTGAACACATGACAACACTGACGGCCCAGGGAGGCACTCATGCCCTTTTCAATCCTCCACATTGTACCATAGGAAAGGTTTCTAGTTTCAGGCTATTAAGTTGAATGGGGTTAATCACGTTACTATTTTTAACAAAGAAAGAAGAGGCTAAGTATCAGCTTGAATCTAATCATTATGGCTTGCTTTTCTTTGTATTAATATAGTTTCCTTCTGTTTATGGCAAATTTTTTTCTTAAATCTGTGTATTTGTGTTTGAAAGTCAATTTCAAGAAAAATATTTAACAGTAAAACAGAAGTATGGCAAAAAAATAAATGCCAGATGTTAACTCAAAGAAAGAACGGAGTTGCTACAAAAACTATTTTATTTCACTCAGTTGCCTTTGGCAAGCCTCCTACTAATTTGAGGTAATTTTAATAGAGAATTAATCTCACTAATTTCCAATCCATTCCCTCATGCTCCAACCTAACTGCTGAGTCCCCTGACCCTTTCATCTCTTTCATGCTTATTTTGTTATCGAGAAGAACCATCTCATGAACTTTTGTCTCTTGAATTAAGTTTAAAAGCCTCTCAGTCACCTGCCAAGCAACCTCTGCTGCACACTTAAAGCCTACCCAGCAGGTGCGCCTGGGTGCCTCAGTGGGTTACTGAGTCTGCCTTCAGCTCGGGCCATGATCCCAGGGTCCTGAAATCAAGCCCCAAATCAGGCTCCCTGCTCAGCAAGGAGTCTGCTTCTCCCTCTCCCACTCCCTGTGCTTGTGTCCTGTCTCTCAATGTGTCTCTGTCAAATAAATAAATAAAATCTTAAAAAAGAAAAGAAAAGAAAGCCTACCCAGTAAGGACAAGTCTCCCAGCTCACATGAGAGAGAACTTTCACAAACATGTGATTTATCAAATAAGCAGCAAAACACAAGAAAGCCAAAACCCTCAGGTGAACTCCTGTGAACTGGTAAAGGAGTGAGCAAAATGACAAGGCGGCATGTGGGTTCTGCCAGATACACCTCCCACCCCCATTCCTGCTCATGAATGGGCTGCTCCTGGTGGACAGACACGTTTGGATCACATTCATCTCTGAATTCTCTCTCCAGGTTGTATGTGTGCTGAGAGCAGGAACTAATACCTACTGTGAATGTCTGCTAAGCATTTACTTAACTCATGGTACTGACATCAAAGAACATGAACTGCCTCATTAGGCAATGCGCTGTACAGACGGCAGCAGCGGAAGGCTACGACTATGGTCACAAACAGAACACATTAGAAGATCACTAATATTCATGCTGGTAATATTAAACGTGGCATATAGGAGGTTCTGAGAACCCTAAGTATGACATTTTCATTTCAATTTCACAAACGTGAGTAGTTAATGCAAAAGGGAGGGGAGGGCAGTGAGGAACACTCCACCTGTAGGGTGTGTGCCACGTGCAAACAGAGGAGTGTGAGTCCTGGGTCTGCTCCCGGCATTCACCCGTGACTGATACACCAAGAGCAGGTCCTTCTGAAGGAGCCAGGGGATGTTTTACCCTGGGCACCAAACTGATTCTTCCCCTTGAAGGAAAGCTATAATTCTGAAAATACATATACAACCAAAACCTATTTTAAGAAGTCACTTCTCTCATTTATTCTACTGTATATTCTCATTTAGACTTTTTTCTTAATAATTTTAGATGGAATAAATGACTTGACAGAAATTACTTTGTTTTGCCTCGTGTGCTTATAAATAAATATTAAAAGGGTAAGAGTATGCAAGACAGACTAGAAACACAGCAAGGCCACTAACAGCCCTTGGCACGGGAGGTACTCTTCAGCCCTGGGAGCCCTCCACAGTAGATGTGGGTCCCTGCTCACCTCTCCTGCTGCCAGAGAACCTCTCCAGAAATCCAGAGGGAAGCCGTGATGTAAAGAACCAGGGCTGTACAAGGGACTCCAGTTTATTTTCCCATCTTCCTTCCGTGTGAATGAAATGCCTTGCAGTCTTCATTCCTAAAAATATTTCTGTAGCTGGATACAATTTCCAGCACTGACATTTAATGCTACCATAAACTTAGCTTCTAAACGGATTTAATAAAAAATTTAAAAACCACCTTGTCACATATTTCCATCTTGAAATTGGAAAAATTCAGCTCAGAAGTCTGTCAAGACTTTGGGTGATGACATGTCAAAGCAGGCTTTAACAAAGGTGTGTCTGTCAGGGGTGGGATGCTGACGGTGGGAACAGCTGTGCCTAAGAGGGACAGGGGCATTCGGAGATCTCTGCACCTACAGCTTGACTTGGCTGTGAACTCAACACTACTCTCAAAAATAACGGCTAGGGGCGCCTGGGTGGCTCAGTGGGTTAAAGCCTCTGCCTTCGGCTAAGGTCATGATCCCAGGGTCCTGGAATCGAGCCCTGAGTTGGGCTCTCTGCTCAGCGGGGAGCCTGTTTCCCCCCCATCTCTCTGCCTGCCTCGCTGCCTACTTGTGATCTCTGTCTGTCAAATAAATAAACAAAATCTTAAAAAAAATAACGGCTATTAAAAAAAAAAAAGTCTGCCACAGAACACATAACACAGAAGTGACAGAGCCACGACTCAAGTCCAGCCTGGACTTGGCCAGGAAGCCCCCTCCCTGTCTATTGGAAAAGCTGGCTTCCCAGGAAAAAGCACAGTCCATGCTCTGCCGTAAAGGGAGTGGGTTTAAAATTCTGTTGTGCAAAAACAACACCTACCTCCCTTGAAATATTTTCAGTTACCTCTTTCAGGAGAATTATAAATCATATATCTATACTGACCAGGAAACAGAACATGATGCTTATTTTCACTGCATTTTTCTTCAGTACCTACAATGCACAGCAGTGCTGGCCACAAGCGCTCAGATGGAGTTTTCACCCAGCTCCTGGGCCCTGGTCTTCTGCATCATGCCTTCATTACAGCTGAGCAAGACAGGTCCTTTTATTCCCTAGCCAGCACCACTGGTCGTTTTTTGAAACAAGCAACTAGGTACTTAAATCAATGTAAGGAATGAGAAACAACAATGTCGGAACTAGTGCTGTAAGGCAGCACCTCCCAGGGCTGACAAAGGATGGCTGGCCAGATGGAGGGCAGGCAGGCCATCCACAGCCATGTGTTGCACAAACATACCCCTCCTCCAGAATACCAGCTCCCCCGGCCCCTGGAAGGTGACTTGGTCGGATCACCACAGAAATGGCATTTGGTGCTGGAAACCTGGGGAGAAGAGTGCTGCAGGGCTCTTGCACATGCTGCCCCAGCAAGTGCTCCAGAATGCTGTGTCACCTGTGGGAAGCCTAAGGACCAATGAGGACCTGAATCTCTGGCATCGCAGCCCCTCAAACATGAGGAAGGGCAGCCCACACTGGCAGCAAGGTGTCCACCAAGCTGGGATAATAAGGCAGGCCCTGTGGGAAACAGGGAAGTGCAGATCAGCAGCCTGGGTAGAAGCTAGAAGGCAGAACACCTGGGATCTAACTCTAGCTCTCACTTCCCCACTCCTGGCCCACTTTTTGTTCTGGAAAATGACAGAGGGAGAGAATGGTCAATCACATCCTCTACACTCTAAGAATCTCTGAGTTTGAGAAAGACAACTCAGTGTAAAGGTAAAATGAAAGGAGATGTGCTCTTGATTCCAACTAATTTATAGTATTTACTAGCCAAAATTAAGTACCTGATAAAATCCTGTTATCCTATCTTTCATACCTAACCATATGAGATAGAGGCCAGTGTATGTACGAAAAGGAACATTACTTTCAAACAAATTCAACACAATATAAACATATTATTGCTGCAGAGAAATGACTTTGGACATAACCAGTATTTGCAGACCTTACAATTTACTTGCTAGGTTTTTAAAGGAGTTGCCTTAACAATAAACAGATGTCAATAATTCAGACCATCAGATATTCTGACTCGATGTTAAACAAAATTCTATTGACTGAAAAACAAAGTGTTTTGTTTTGTTTTTTTAAAGTAAGCTCCATGTCCAGTTGTGAGCCCAGTGTGGGCCTTGAATTTATGACCCTGAGATCAAGACCTAAGCTGAGGCCCAGAGTCAGACGCTCAACCAACTGCCTTTGGCACAGGTCATGATCCTGGAGTCCCAGGATCAAGTCCCACATCAGGCTCCCAGCTCCATGGGGAGTCTGCTTCTCCCTCTGACCTTCTCCCCTCTCATGCTCTCCCTCACTCTCTCTCAAATAAATAAATAAAATCTTAAAAAAAAAAAAAAAAGCTTCTGCCTTCAGCTAAGGTCATGATCCCAGGGTCCTGGGGTCGAGCCTCGCATCGGGCTTTCTGTTCAGCGGGCAGCCTGCCTCCTTGTCTTTCTCTGCCTCCCTCTCTGCCTACTTGTGATCTGTCTGTCAAATAAATAAATAAAATCTTAAAAAAAAAAAGATTTTTATCCATTTATTTGAGAGAGAGAGTGAGAACATGAGCTGGGTGAGAGACAGAGGGAGAGGCAGACTCCCCACTGAGCAGGGAGCCTGATGCAGGACTCGATCCCAGGACTAAGGGATCATGACTTGAACTGAAGGCAGTTTTGCCCTGAAAAATAAAGGTTTTTTTGTTTTATTTTTTAAGATTTTATTTATTTATTTGACAGAGATCACAAATGGGCAGAGAGGCAGGCAGAGAAAGAGGAGGAAGCAGGCTCCTTGCTGAGCAGAGAGCCCGATGTGGGGCTCGATCTCAGGACCCTGAGACCATGACCTGAGCTGAAAGCAGATGCTTAACCCACTGAGCCACTCAGCCCCCCCCCCCCCCGAAAAATAAAGTTTTAAGAGCTGAAACAATCTGGATAACTGACTGATTCTCAATACTTTTTTCTTTGGTATAAAGCTGCCCAACTGAACAACAAAGTCGTCATAAACAAAAAGCAGGATCTCTATACTTCTTCTTCTTTTCTTAAAAAAGATTTTATTTATTTATTTGAGAGAGAGAGAGGAAGGGAGGGAGAGAGAGTGCACACACAAGCTGCAGGGAGGGGCTGAGGGAAACCAGATTCTCCACTGAGCAGGGAGCCCGACACGGGACTTGATCCCAGGACCCTAGGATTCCTGACCTGAGCTGAAGGCAGACGCTTGACTGACTGAGCCCCCCAGATGCTCCTCTCTCTATGCTTCTTCAGTGTGAAGTGAATGAAAGAACTGTAGAAACATGTTTTTGCCTATCTTCAAACAACAATGGAGGATAAACCAAACCGGACAGCGGCTGTCGTGGGCCGGAAGGCACTGGGAATTCAGCCCTGGAAACCTTTCTTCCAGTGTGCAGGGTTTCCTTGGGTTGACGTGGGAACCTCATGGACGTTTTACATGATTAGAAAGCAGCATGAAATCAGTGTCTTAGAACAGCAAGCCCCAAAACTCAATCCAAATGAAACAAATGACCCTCACTGTACATTAATTATCCAAGTGACTTTCAAATTCAGTAACCTCACTGCCCATCACTAGTGAATCACCAAATTAATCACCAAAGTTAAATTAATCACCAAAATTAATCACTGCCCATCACTAGTGAATCACCAAATTAATCCAAGTGACTTTCAAATTCAGTAACCTCACTGCCCATCACTAGTGAAATACAACCTCAGGATTAAAAAGACTACAAGTAAAAACCACACTGTGGCAAATTCTATGTGAAAAATGATCTAATTTTTTCAATAAATGGCACTTAAAAAAAAAGAAAAATGGGGGAGAGGATAGAAACTGATAAAAGATGTTGTCTGCCAAATGCTACCCGTGAACCTTATTTGAATCCTGATTCAAGTATTTGTGGAACAATCAATGAAATCTGAGCACTTCCTGGATATTATGTGATTTAATAAATACTGCTTATTTCCTTTATGTTTTAATGGTATTGTATATATATGAAGGGGGAAAGTCCCTCTCTTAGAGATACATACTAAACTATTTATGGATAAAGGGGAATCATGCCTAAGATTTACTTTAAAATAATCCACTGAGGAAGGAATCACTGAAAGGGATAATAGCTCCCACCCCAAAAAACCACAATTGCCCATATATTGATTACTGGAGCTGGTTCTTATATATGTACTTTTGTGAATGTGTGGAATTTTCCATGAGTTTAAAAAAAAATGAAAGAAAAAAGAAAAAACAAGAGATCTAGCAACAATTTTCAGGGTACTTAAGGATCCACAAAGCCCTCGGTATAGTCTACAGGTGGGAGGAAGAATGTGTGTGTACACTGAAATGCTGGCCCAGCCCCTTATTTTCCATGAGAAATCTCAGCCCAAGAACAGAGCGGCTTGCTGAAAGCCAGAGTTCCAGCCCATGGACAAAGGACTAGCACCCAGTGTCCAAATTCTTTAAGATTAAAAACGAAAAACAACTTGACTTTAAAAATTGTACATCTCTGCATCAAAAGTTCACTCCACCCTCTGTCACCTCTATTTTGTCAGTTACTGTATTTTTCTGTTCTAAAATTCCCACTGGTTTCTTCAGAATGTTGGCTTTTTTGCTTACTTTCTATCTTTCCATTTGTTTCAAGAGTACCCTTACTTCTTGGGACATTTATTTTATTTATTTATTTATTTATTTTTAAAAAAGATTTTATTTATTTATTTGACAGAGAGAAATCAAAAGTAGATGGAGAGGCAGGCAGAGAGAGAGAGAGGGAAGCAGGCTCTCCGCTGAGCAGAGAGCCCGATGCGGGACTCGATCCCGACTCTGAGATCATGACCTGAGCCGAAGGCAGCGGCTTAACCCACTGAGCCACCTAGGCGCCCTCTTGGGACATTTAAATAACAGCTGGTTTAAAGTGTGTTTTAGTTTTTACTGCAGCTTAAATAAAGGCCTCTTACCATCGCAGTCTCCATGGGTCAGAAATTTGGGTCAGTGTAAGCCAGCAGAGCACTCTACCTAGGGTCTCACAAGGCCTGCACAAAGAGACAGCTGCTGTGGATGCTCTAGAAAATGCATTTCTGGGCCCATTCAGCTGCCTGGGTAGAGGACTTTAGACCCCCATCCCTGCTGGCATCAGCTACTGCTGTAACATCCCATATTCCTAGAAGTACCATCAGGGAGTGAAGGTCATCGAAGCCAAAATTCTGCTACCCCCAAGTCTCTATCAGGGAACGGCCACACCTGTATCCACTTGGTTTTCACTTATCTTGTCTTCTGAGGGGGTGTCTGCCTGGTTCTGTGCATGCTGGGTAATTCGGGATTGGATCGTGGACATCTTAATGCTTGTGTTATGAGCTGATGGGTCTTGTTTAAACCCCACGGAGAATGCTGGTGTTTCTGCTTTAGCAGACATGAGCCTGCCTGGGGTCCAGATGCAGGCAGTGGACTCAGCAACAGCTTCATGTTCAGAGGCTGAGTCCTCCCCGAGCATCATTGCTCAGTGGCCAGCTTGACTCCAAGGCTGTGGCCCACCCCTCAGTTGAGTTCCCAAAGTCCCTGGCAAGCTAGCTTGTTCAGGGTCAGACCCACATGTGCATGGCTCAGTGGTGAGGCCCTAAGTTTCAAAAGCAACCTCAGGTGTCACTTTGCTGACCTTTTTCCTCTCCCAGTCTCCCTGGAGTGCTCCCTTCTTATTCCTCCAGCCAGAAACCTGGGGCTTCAGTTACCTGCTCCGCTGCGTACCTTCTGTGCCTGTGCCCTTGCCTGGGACCAAAAAACAGGAGGAGGAGCGACAGAAAAAAAGCAATGGGGGATTCCTCTCAATTCGCTCAGAGTTCAAGTATCTGCAGGCTCTAGGTGTCACAGCCTGACCAGAGGACAGGGGAGAGGGGAGGAAAACAGCAGCCTTATCCCATTCTCTCCTGCAGCTCAAAGTAGAAGGCTTTCCCTATAGCACTCTCTGTTTGCACCTGGGGCCCACCTGTGGCTTTCAGATACCCTCAGACTGGGCTAAGGAATCCTGGAGGAAAAACAGGAAACTCCTTGCTGGTGCAGTGGCCTCTGTTTCCAATCCTTCTGTCACTATTTAACTGTCAAAGTCTTCAAATACTGGCTCCATACAGCTTTCCGGCCTTTAGAGCCAGGGTCAGGGCAGGGGAGACAGCCTGGAGTGGGTTTATTCCATCTTCCAGGAACCAGAACTTGACATCCATGCATTTTAAAACATGTTTATAGTGGTTATCTTTGGGAGAGGGAAGTTTGATTTTCTTTCTTTTTCCAATGTTCTGTATTTTTCACATTGCCTCCAGCGATGAGTATATGTTACTTCTGAAATCAGAAGGCTTTTCTGCAGGCTACCGTGTAATACTACCTACTTCAGAAGTCTTAACTGGTTGGGGTTACCTATGGTAGTCACTGCTCCCCTTCCAGGAGAAAGCTGCGATAACTACTCTCTTTCCGCTAGGAGTTATGCTTGTTCTTTCTACAACAGTTCAGCAAAATAAAAATATTTTTAAGCACTCTCTGGAATCAATTTCTTGTTTAGGTATTGAGACTTGTTCCCCCAACATTCACCTTATTAACTACTACACCAAAGCACCTGGGACTTTAATTATGAAGGAGACAAGAGTTAATAAAGCCTAGTAAAATTTAAACAATTTGTCAAATTCCGTAGTGTTGCTTCTTTCTTCCCACACACACTCCCGCTAGGCACTGGGAGATGCACTGAGCACCCTCACCTGTCTCGTGCCTCTACTACTGTATCATCTGGCATCAAGCCAAGGGCCAGAACTGCCCCTGCAAAAGCCTCTTGACTCTAAAGCTATTCCGCTTCCAGCTTCTGGGCCCCCCACATGCACTGGTTTCTTCCCCAGTCCCAGGAAAGGGCTTAGCAAAGTGTGCCTATGGTTGTGGCCTTTTGTAGGACTGACAGAATACATTCTAACTGCAATCAACTAAGGTTGCTGCCTTTTTCTACTACAACATCATTCCCTTTACGTCAGGCAGCTCAGAGGGGCTGTCAGCATTTTGGGGATGCAGCTAAGGGCAAAATGAGTTGGGGACACATTTAGTTTGGATTTAGTGGGATGTACTTATGTTTTCAATTACTTCTTATGTACACTTATCCCCACCCATCTCAGTGCAGGTAGAGCTTCTAGGGACACTGATGTCACCCACTATGCCTGTCCACCAGAGGCATGTGAAACAAAAGTACAGGGCTTGGGTTCTGTGGCAGCCTGTACAGATCCAATGGTGCCCAACAGTGGAGGTGTGTGGGCTATGGGAAAGAAAAAGGTTTGAAATATGGCGAGCCAGATGCTCATCTGTGGGAAAATGATCATCAGACCTGTTAAAACTGTAACCAGAGAGATTAGTACCCAATAAACAAAACTGGGGTTGTCAAAAAATAACTGTTAAAGTTGTAGTATAATTATAAATGTATCACCATTTTCCTTTCACTTTTTTTAAATGGAATTATACAAAACAGAATTTATCAGAACTCCTGCTTTTCTGAGACACAAACCTGTAGCTATACTAGAAACAGCAAACATATTATCTACAGATGTAATCATGTTTCATGCATCCTAACTATCAAAAATTTGTGGTCAACTATGCTAGAGGGATCACTGAACTCTTCCTATTCTCTGTCATGTCTCAAAGGACACAGGCTACTTTTATGCTATTTATTGTTCTTATTATTAGCTTTTTCAAATGTAGAACTTTTTCTCATTCTAAATAAATACTCACGGGCGCCTGGGTGGCTCAGTGGGTTAAGCCGCTGCCTTCGGCTCAGGTCATGATCTCAGGGTCCTGGGATCGAGTCCCGCATCGGGCTCTCTGCTCAGCAGGGAGCCTGCTTCCTCCTCTCTCTCTCTCTGCCTGCCTCTCTGCCTACTTGTGATGTCTCTCTGTCAAATAAATAAATAAAATCTTTAAAAAATAAATAAATAAAAAATAAATAAATAAATAAATAAATACTCACTTTCCAGCTAATTATTATAACATTGTATTCTTTAAAAGAAAAAAATTATTTTTTTGAGAAAGGAAGTTCACGGGAGAGAGCAAATGGGTGGGGGAGAAGGACAGAGTCCCAAGAAGACTCCGTGCTCAGAGCCCAACTCAGGGGATTGATCTCATGACCCTGAAATCACAACCTAAGCTGAATGCCCAACAGATGGCGTTACCCAGACGCCTCCATTATATTCTTTTTCTAAAAGAGACTACCTCCCCCAAACTGTATAAGCTTCAGGACCTATAAAAGTTGGCATCTGCCCTTGCCCCAAATGAAATTTGATTAATTCATTCAAACATTTATTGAGGACCGACTCAGTACCAAAAAAGTCTAAGTATGTAAAAGCATGGGAGTTTATGGGCGAGAACACCCCCTTATCACAGTGGGAGAAGACAGAAGAAGTGTGTTAATGGTGGTGGGCACCACTGAGAAAGGAAATCTAGGCTGGCAGACAGGAATTTGGTGGGTGGCAAGAGAGGGAGAAGGCCTCCACAAGAGGGCATCTGTGTCAGGCCTAAAGACTCTCCTGGCGCATACTGCAAGAGCCACAGAGTCCCAAGGGATGACCACTGCTAGGAGGCCACACCACATCCTTGCCAATATCATCTCATTTAATCTTCATGACTCCCATCACACAAATGAAGGACTCTGCCTCAGAAAGGTTAGTGACTTAATGATGGTACTCAGCTCTGCAGGCGGCCTCAACCTAACCCTGACTCCACAGTGTACTATCTCCGCTCGGTGTATTCTAGTGTCATGGGATTGCTCCGCCTCCCACCCACCACCACACACAAACTGCTATTTTAATTTATAGTCGTTCTGAAAAGTAAAAATAAAAAGGTACTATAACATAGGATGTTCCCTTCTGTCCTGCAGCTGGGAGAGTCATCACCACATTCTATATTAAAGCACCTTCTGATTTTTGCTTTTCAAAATGACTATAAATTAAAACACCAGTTTGTGGGGGGGAACCCTAAAATAAAAATACTTATATGACTAACATCCCTTCTCATCCTTGTCCACGTCTTCTCAGATTTTACCATAGTATAACCGCTGTGTACCCTGCTTTCGCCTTTTTGGTTAAGGCACGTTTTTGAACAGATTTCCATAGACCAAATGTTTCAAATTTTGTCTAGAGGGAAGGACAGGAACAAGATTGCCAGAGCATGTTTACTGGTTGTGGAGTACTCTATCATGACTCTACTGACAGGAACTGCGTATCAGAGTTTGTTTTCAAAACTGGGATTCCAAAATGAAAATCTTTACCATATACTGCTAGTTGCTCCCCAGAAAGAACAGACTAATTTACAGAATCACCACCAGTGTAACAATCCCCGGAAACCCACCAAACACTGGGCTTTATCATATTAAGTTTTGTGTAACTCCCACTTTTTTGACTCCCTGTTGCCAAGGTAAAACCTGGAGTAGAAAAATACACCACAATCCCCTGATGCCCTGGACACTTAGATCTCAGAGCACGACCCAAGTGACCTCACCTGGACAGTCAACTTTATAGTGGGCTTTCGTGCATGCTCACCACCACTGCTGCATGTAGGATGCTCATGAACCACTGAGTGAAAGGGGCAGGTGGTAAGCTGATAAGAAAATGGGTAAAGGAAAAATAGGAACAAAACTGAAAAGCAGCAGAAAGAGAACTGTTACTGTCTGACTACTGAGGAGGTACTGAGGTGACCAGAAGCCAGGCTGTCTGGACAGAAGGCATTACGCCAATCAGGTCCTATCTTTCCCCCAAAGCAGTGGGGGAATCCTGCCCACTTGGCTCAACGATGTGCTCAGGTTGTTCTTCCACCTTATGATGCAGTGATTAATGTTCATTAAGCACTTGTTGTGTGCTAGACACCTATAAACAGCTCATCTATAGACACTGAGTCCTCATAACCACCATATGAGGTAGCTAAATTTTAACCCCACTTTATCAGTATGGAACAGAGACAAATGACTAGATCACATACACCTCTTTTTTTGGGAAATGAATTAGTACAGAAGGACCCTGAAAGTCTACTCTGAAAGGCAGGCCCCGCATATAAGCGCGCCAGTAAACTGGTAGTTGGGGAAACAGCACGTCAGCATCTAGTCTGGACAGCTCAGAGCCAACCGGGCAGTGAGAGTCTGCAGTAAGGCAGACACAGAAGCAGCACGGCCAGGGTGTGACCCCAAACCGGTCCCTCCACTTCCTCTGCTTTCACACAGGGCAGTGAGACCTGGCCAGGTCTCCTTCCCAGACTGGGAGAGAACCAAATAAAATCACCAGTATGAAGCTCCTCACGACCCCTAACACAGAATTCTCCCTTTTGCTGTACAGGGACTCACACACGTCCCACAAACAGCGGATGCACAAAATCAGTCATATTTGGTCCACAAGCAAAGGTTACTCCATGCCTTCCTACCTCAAATGTCTTGTCCCATCTCTCTGGCAGAGAGAAAATCTGTGCTGTCTGTCCTCACACAGTCTGCACGAAACCAACATTCTAATCCAACGCCACCCGTTGGATTAGTTTGATAGCTATCAAACTATCCACAGCAGACCAGGCAAGACTACCTCATGGAAACAAAACAGATGGAGAAAGAAAAACCACCCTTTAAAGATTTAGCCCTAGGTTTTAAATCTTTCCATCGTCTCCTTACACTATGTACTGACATTATTTCCCTCCACACAAAATTGAATTTGTTTTTCCCAGCCACTACTGACTAGCACCTGAGAGGCCACTGGAGGCTGTGGCCATCAGCATAAATGGAAAAAGTGCTTGTGGGATGCACTGGGCCATATTCTGGTCCCAATTTAACTTCGGATGCCTCCCCAATGCCTTAGGATTATTTCTAGACCTTAGTGGACTAAAAACATTAACACCTTATCCCCACCTTTAAGATACAATTGACGTAAAGGCCAAAAAGGGTGTGGTTTCAACCAGTCTGAGCTTCCACCTGTGGCTCTGCGTGGGCCTCCACGCGGGACGCTCCCCAGGGGGACACTCCAGGGCCTCCTTGCAGGACCCTTCCGGACCCTCCCCCGGGGCTCCACGGCAGACGCGCCCTCCCCCCGCCGCAGACCCACCCCTGACTCCACCCCCCTCACCCAGCTTCCACGCAGGACGCCCCTCGGACAGACCTCGCCCCCTCGGACCCCCACTCAGGACGCCCCCCCGGGGCCGCTCCCCCGCCCCCCGACTTCCACTCGGGACGCCCCCCGGGTCGATACCCGCCCCCACCCCGGCTTCCACCCGAGACGCCCCTGGGCCGACCCCACCGCGACCCCTCCCCGGGCCTCCACGCGAGACCCTGTCCGGACCGCCCTTGGGCCTCCACGCTGCCGCCGGCGGCGGTCTCCGCACTCACGGGCCCCGCCAGCCAACTGGAAGGCCTCCGGAGCCCGGGCGCGGACTCCGCGGGTGGACCACTGTCCTGAGGCGCCCGGCCACCGCGGGCCTCAGTGCCAGTCCGGCCTCGGCCCGTCGCCCCCGCGCTCCCGCCCGCCCACCCACCCGCGGCCCAGCGTGCTCCCTGAGCCCTGCGTCCTCACCCGCCGACCCGGCCCGCGCCGTCGCCCGCAGCGGCCTTCGGGGTGCGCCAGCTCCTCCCGCTCACTACCGCCGCGCCCGACTGCCCGCGGGCCGCCTCCGCGCCGCAAGCCCCGCCCCGCGCCGCGTGCCCCGCCTGGGCCCGCCTCCACCCCCGCGGACGCGCTGCCGATTGGCCTGCGAGCCTCTGGGGCGGGGCCTCTACGGCCCGCGGCCCTGCGGCGCGGCACAGAATTATGATTGGTGAATACACTGGAAAGAGGCGGGGCGAGAGGGGACTGGAGGAGTCGAATGCCAATCAGCAGAGACTCGCCTCGTGGGGCGGTGCTCGGCTCCGGAGGTTGGCTTCAGCTTTGGGCGGAGTTTCGGCCTGAGGGCCAGGGTTTGGCTCGCCGGGTTGGGGGCGGTTCTGGGCGCGGCCCCTCTCTGCGCAGCCCCTCTCCTCCCGGCCCCCGCCCGCCAGCCACCCCACCAGCCACCCGAGTCGACCCTTATTGCACTCCTGGGGTCTCCTGGACTGTGGCCTAAGGCCACTGACGGCCCAGCGAGGCTATGGTGCAGTGGAGACTGGCCGCGTGGGGGAGGCCTATGGTTCTCTCAGGCTTGTGGTCCTTTTAGCCTCACGACCCCCAACCCGGGAACGGAAATATGACACTACTCCTGGGCCTCCCATACCCGCGACCACTAGGCGCACACACCCCTTCTTCTAAGGGTTCAGTGAATTCCTATGCATCCTTCAAGATCCTACCCAACTGGCCCGCAGGGGCGGGTCCTGCCCCGCGCTGTCCTCGAGGGGATAAATGTAGGATTGACTTGGGCTCATCCTCGAGGGGACCCCTCTTAGGAGTTTCACCACCTGGGCTTGGCCGGACTCATCACATTTTCTAAAAGAGGAGGCTAGAAAAGCTGAGCAGACTTCACACCTTCATAAAGAACCAGTAATAACTCCTCACTTAATAGCCAAACAATAGTGCTTTATTGATAAAAGGTTAGTTTCAATGGATACAAAATTGCTGTGTGAAATAAGTTTTCAAAATACATTTCTATAGGTAAAGATTACCCCTTAGTAAAACAATTATCTCTAAGTGAAAGTACGTTTTTAGATTTGGGCAGCAAAACAGAGGGGGCCATAGACGTGAGAGGATATAGGTCTGCCCACCCAAATAGCCCTTATCATGTGATTAACGGCTGGCCCTAGCAGTTCTTGCAAACTTGGCAGGCGGGGGCTGCAGCCACCACGCACAACTGTGCCCCCAGCACTACCTTTTAAATGGCTTTTCCTAGTGTACTTAATGCCAACATAACCCAGATAGCTGGCCTTACACAGAGGTGCTCTAAAGTCAAACACTTTACGTTTCCTCTTGATGGATCTTTATATGACTGTACCTGAACCTAAGGCCTCTTTATTCAACAATGAGAAGACAAAATTCTTGAGAACACCCGATTACTGTCTGTAGCCCGCCTCTGTGACTAACCCGTTTGGACCACGTCACTTTATTTTGGCCCAAGCAAAAACTCTTCCCATCTTCAGGTGAAGCATTTTCTGCATCTCTGCCCCTCCTGTTAGAGCTAAATGAAAACACGGAGCCAACACCTGCTCCCTCCAGGTGTCCTTTCACCTGTCACTTGCTAGTGTCAGTAGAAATGCTGAAAGAAGCAAGCCCCAGAGCCCCTCAGTGCCCCTTGGAGGGAAGGGAGCGGCCAAGGCCACAGAGCACGGAAAACCGATTGGACTGGTAGCATTGATCAGTCCCACACTATGGCACAGATTTGAAATATCTTTGAGTCTCACCCGACACAACAAAGGATGCGATGGTAGCTGAAAATGTACAACAGTCTGCACACAGAAAAATGATTGCTCCTATCTGCCTTTCAGAAAACTATTAAAAATTTTAGAGAACCAGTTAAAAGAAAGCCAACTCGGCATTCAGGCATTATGGGGTCACGAGCCTCAGGGCCCAGGACAGGTCTGGATTCAGAGGGCTACCCTCCAAAGAACCCCAATTCTCACTGCTGAGGCAGATCTTATAAACATATAGTTACAGAAAGCACATGAGAGTGCCATAGAAAAATATAAAAAAGTCTGGTTTCTAAATATATCATTTATTAATTTTCCTTAAAAAAGTTACTTTTCATGTTAGTTGAGTAAAAATCATTTATTGGCTCTGTGTGGGTAAGAACTGTTGCTGTAATATGAAAACTGGAGCTCATGGACACTCGCTGACATAGCAGAGTATTACCAGTATCAGTGGGGAACACTACAAAACGTGGCTTGTGGTGTTCTCTGCAGAGCAGCTTAAAAAATGACCTAGAATCAGAAGCCAAAGACTTTAAAATTTGCCCCTGATTACCTGTTTTTAAAAGAGCTATTTAAGTATACACATACCGTATTAGATAATAACTCTGTTTTACTTGGTAAAAAAGCAAATGTGCAGATGAATTAACAGTATTGAATTATAGCAGCAAAACTGGTTTTAGGTATTGTGCTCGAAGCAAAGTGAAGCAAGGGAGAAGCGCCATCCTGGTGACCTGGCAGGTGAGTGCCCTGAAGATGCCAGCTCACCTTTCCCCATCACTGGGTCCACATTGCTAGCACCCAGGCACAGGCTGGCTACGTCCGGATGTTCTAGAAATGAAATCAAGAGTGCTCCTCAACAACTAGTCAGGCCAGCCAAATCAAAGAAATTCAATGTTAATTATATATAATGACTGATCCTGGAAATCAGTTACAACATTAGTGGTTAGTCAAGGTGGAAGAAATATGAAAAATGCAAGGTTCACCTCACAAAATATAAAGTATAACATACCAACGAAATACAAATGTTAAAAGCACTTCATACAAAACAACACATCAAAAGTTTAAAAAAAAATTAAATTCTCAGGCACAGGTACTGTAAAATGTGGATGGGCACCCTTCCAATGATCTCTCGGAAACACGCAGCTGTAGAATTCATGCGGAATGTTTTCTGTGTCTTGCAAAGCGTTTTCTGGAAAAACACAACACAACATGTTTAAATGCAAGTGGTGCAACGCTCACTGCTATGACCATTAACAGCATCATTTTCTGTGTAACAAAGGGCACAAACTGGGCAGAAGTTGACCGCTATGATCAGAGTTAACTAAATCAAAACATCTCTTGGGAACCAGGAGCACCACCAAACTACAGCGTGTGCAAAATATAAATCAGTTGTATAAACCTAAAGTTGATTCCTCATAACTTCATAGTTTTAACATTTAGAGAGGCAGCAAGATCAGAGAAGATGAGCAAACATCTGACACCCCACCTGCCTCAAAGGAGCCCCACTGCTCAGAAGTCCCATTTCTTTCTAACTCACCGGGCTTTCACCATCAGGCACCAAACCTGCTCAAGCAGACTCAGCCTCATGCGGTCGGCGGTGCTGACATCACGCCGGTTAAAGGTGTACAGGCAAATAACTTAAAACCCTGGCATACCACAGTGTCCTCATTGGTGCTATGTGGACTCAGCACACACTGTTGCAACTATTCTAAGGTGTCAACACGATGCTGAACATAAATAACCAACTCTGGCCCAGGAAGGGGGGTTACACGTACATTCCCATTCCAGTAACTGGTTACACCCAACACATGCATCTGTGTGCTTCCTATGTACTTGAGACCTTTCCCCATAAGCCCCAAGGACAGGGTGCTGTTTTGGTGGCCAGCACTCCCACACACCCCTGCAGCTCCTTCCTCTATCACCTGCATGTCTGCCATGGGGGACTCCTGATGGATGTCCCAGGGTCGGGGCTCCCTGCCTTCTGTCTCACCAATCCTGCCCCATGTTGGCGAAGCCCGAGTTCACTTATGTCCCCAAATCCCCTCCTCTTACCACACACATCGTCCTGCCTCCACAGTCAGGCCCCCACCTGTAGTGGACTCTGCAGCTGCACCCCTAGCTTCCCGTCCCCAGATCTGTGCCTGTGGCCAGTACCCACTCAGTCTGCTAGCCCCAGGCATCTCTCTTCTAGGGAGCCATGTGCCTCAGCCCCAACCACACATAGCTGCTTCCTCCTCCGGCCTGTATTTGACTTCTCCTCTCTGTCCTTACTCTGCAAGGTAAGGAGAGCAGTCACCTAGAGAGCTCTGAATGCCCACCTGTCCAACGGACAGAGGGGAAGAGACACTTATTTTTTCCTGGTCCAGGGTCCCTGGTGTCTGCAGATTCCCTTCAAACAGGGAGGCCAGCGCACACTGGGCCAGGCATCTGCCACGACTCACGGACTGTCGTGGGATGGAGAACTGCGGCGACAGCAGAAGTCAGCAATCCCCCTCAAGGTCCCTGGTCCACCTGACCTAATCTGCCGCTTTATGCCATCTTTACCTTTGGTCTGCATAATCTGCTTTAATAACACCTTCAAAACCCTGTTTTCAGCTGTAATAAGTTTCTAACTGCATGACTAATAAAGGTTATTTTGATATTTACTTTGTCTTTGTTAACATCTTTACTAGACAAGCAGAGCTGAAGAGGAGCTTCCACTTTTTAGAAGCTGCCTGGTCTCCTTGAATGCCAGCGAGAGTCAAAGCCAAGAAATTCAAAATGCAAGACACTAGTGAGACAAGAGGGAGTACGCGTCGTCTGGAAACACAGTCTACCCCCCTCCAACCCCCGCGTTACCTCACACATGATGGCCATGGGCCCCGCCGTCACCGTCCCCACCCTGCATCTGCAGCTGCATTTGCGCCTGCATCCTGGCGATCATCTCCTGCATGCGGCGGAGCTACGGGACAGGACATGGGGACTTGTTACTGGTTCCCAAGGCCAGTCATCCCTGGATACCCTCTAGGGGTGCTGTGAGATTTCTAAGATTTCAACTGCCAGGCTTTCTCAAAACATGACAAAGAGCACACAAAGGACTCTTATAAATCAGTAAAAGAACAAATAACTCAATAGAAAACTAAGCAATGATAAAAATTCAATTCAAGTAAGAAACAGAAATTAGCAGCAAACTGAAGAATTAAGAAAGACAGGATAACAAAAGATGCTTTTTAACCTAAATGGTGGGAAAGGGGCTGCTAATTCCAGATGTGGACTGCGCCTGGGACTTGTCTTAAGGGGCAGCAAGGCGCCCACTGCTCACCGGGTGGATGGCTCTTCTCCACTACCTTCACCACTGTTCATGACTATGGTTTCCACTGATTTAGAAAGGCCTCCAGGCATGTGGTCATAAAATATTGACCTGAATTTTCTTAAGTAGCTTTGTAGTCATGTTTTTAACATTTAAGTACTTTAATCCATATTGAATTAATTTGTCCAAAGAAGTGAGTCTTACTTCTCTTTCCAAAGGCTGGCCCATTGGAGGGTTTCCTGGATATGTGTGGATTCCACAGACCGCAATGCCACCTCTCACAGACACTTTTCCATACTTCAGACCCATTTCTGGATGTGAATTCCATCAGCCCGTCATGCCCAAGCCACACAATGGATTTCTATGAGCAGTGGAGCTAACCCTCCCTCATCAGTATGCATTCACAGGGCCTCCTGTGCTTTCCATTCCCCATCTCCAGACCAAGTGTTGGAACTATTTCAGCAAGCTCTCCCCCAGAAGAACTTCACAAACCAAACCACTCTGCAGGAATGGCATTCAGTTAAGAGAGAACTGTGATCTTTGCAATGGGCGATTTAAAGTCATTAACATGCAATTTAAAGTCGTGTGTCCATTTAAATTCTGAAAATTGTTTCCAGGAGAATTTTCTAGTTTCTTCTCTATATCAGTCCTGCATAGTTCTCAAATTTTTGTTAATGAGTGGCAGTCTCTTTCTTTGTATTTTCCAACTTATCTAGATCTATTATCTATATATAGAAAAACGACTGAATTTTGAGTACTTTACTAAGTTACTAAATTCACTAAGCTTTAGGGACGAAAGTCACTAAATCTGTACTATTCCCAAGTTTTTCCTTCTAAATGGCTACTGAAAATCAAATGATAACATGTGTAAAGCAATATCTATACTATACAGATGTACACATAATAAAATAGATTACATGTAATATATTCCCTCTCAAAAAAGGAAGAAAAACTGTAATGATCTGTGCATGTACACCAACAATATCCTTCTCTCCTTACCTCTGCTTCCTTCTCCAGCAGGATCTGGTCTTTATTCATGTCCTCGTTTTCCACTTTCCTAAGAGTTGAAAGAAATTACAATTAACAATATTGTAACAAACTTAATTGGTTATTTCTGATGACAAATACCCATAGTAAAATTTCACTTTACATTTCTGAGAAAAGTATTTAAAATTACCTGTTTATCACTTTTCTAACACCAATGAATAAGAAAGAAAGATTAGAAAAAACACAGCACAAGATGGTGAATTTGAGAAACTTTTCTAACTCCAAGCAGGGGTGGGACACTCTGGTCTTTCCTTACTTGAAGAGTGGCAGCTGCCATCGGGGGGATGGACAGGTCTTAATAGACACAGACTGTGACAAGGACACTTGAACAAGAAGTAGGGTCTTAGCGTCCAGGTCGAGGCGGCCAGCAGGGGAGGCCTGGTGAGCAGGCCCTGAGTGGTGAGGACACAGCTCTTCATGAGTGCACATTTGCCTTCCACATCGGCCTCTAAAACCTTACTTAATACCTGGTCCCCAGGTAAGGTTAAACAAACCTTAACATACACCCTGTATATATACACAAATCCACCAGACTTCCAAAATGTGAATATTTTAATAAATTACAACACAGCCCACCCCCTGGATCTGCGATTACCGTGCCCCGTGCCAGGCCGTGAACTGGACACACATGACCCTCCTGAAGGGCAGTCAGAAGGTGAGCAGTAACCCAGTGCTGCATCCCAGCACCGTGACCCAGAGCCTCCGTCCCTTACCCATCTCCTCTCCATATGCACATCATCACAGGAAAAGGGGTGAGTACAGGGCAAGAAGAGGTTTTGAGAGACAGACCACATTCATATAACCCTGATGGTAGGCCTCAGTTATAATGGTTTCATTTTACTGTGGTTGTTAATCCCTCACGTGTGCCCAATTTAGAGATTAAACTTTATCATAGACAGGAATGTACAGGAAATAGGGGTGTGCATATAAATTTCAGCATCCTCCTCAGTTCTAGGCACCCACTAGGGGTCTTGGAACGAATTCCTGTGGATCAGGAGTGTGGGAGCAACCACTGTACAGAAAATTCTTATTATAAATGATACAGATCACTTGATACGTAAGCTAAGCAGAGATAGGATGTGATCAGGCAGAAATCAGGTCACAAAATACAGATCTTGAATAAAACCTATTACAGTGGTGAAAGAGAAAAGGTGAGGGCACTGTGTGCATTTCTGAGGAGTGGAGCTGCCTTCTTTTTTCTTTTAAAGATTTTATTTATTTATTTGAGAGAGAGTGAGAGAGAACACAAAGGAGAGTAAGGTCAGAGAGAGGCAGACTCCCCATGGAGCTGGGAGTCCGATGCGGGACTTGATCCCGAGATTCCGGGATCATGACCTAAGCTGAGGCAGTCTCTTAACCAACTTAGCCACCCAGGCACCCTGGAGCTGCCTTTCTTAATGGCAGGTAAGTCTGCCCTCATTTACAGACAGGGTGATGTTCTTGAGACCAATCTCTGGCCTTTCCAGCTAAACCTGCTCTTTGCATGCTGATGGTTCATGTTACCTTGACAGGTTACAGAAAACAAGGTAAGATGACATTAGCAACAAATGCCTAGTAATAGCTTCTGAGTAGGAAACCAAATTGTGCTGCTTAGAGTCAGGAAAGCCCAGCAGGACAGGGTGAATCTGTGACACAGTATGGAGAGAAGGGGATAGCCATGAGGTGGGGGAAACAACCTGCCGCCTCTCTTGAGCCTCTCAGAGCGGAAGTTTTCATAGTGAAGGTCCTGAGTCACCTCCTGGAGATCCTGCATGTGGGTGCTGGAAGAGAGAAGGGTGGGGCAAGGCTGGCTGTGTGTGGGAGCTGTCGGCAGGGAGAAGCCCCACTAGCTGAAACCCCACTTGTTACTTGTTACTTGTTACTTGCTGAATGGTACACAAAGTTCTGGAATCTGGGATATGGGGCTGAGGCTGTGCAGCTTTCTCTCCTCCCTCCCCCCAAAACAGGTGGAAGCACAGCCCACAGGACTGGGAGAGGAGACCCTTCCAAGTAGCCTCTCCTACAGGTGCTGCCAAGCTCTGCATGAGCCCATCACCAGTGCCCAGGTAAGATTTTAGGAGATCATTCTAGGTAAACAATGTCTGAAACAGAACATGCATTTCTGAAAGAACTTAGGGAAAACATGCAATTCATATAATTGAATTCTCCAGCTTAAAGACTTCATTAATTTAAGCTATGGAAAAGACCATACATTGAAGCACTAATATTTTGAATAAACCAAAAACAGGACTTTAAATCTTCTAATCATCTCAGAAAACATTTATCATTTTCTTGGCTCAGCTTTTTCAAATACTTAAGCATCCAAGAATGAGTAAAGGTAACATATTCCATCTGCTCAGAACGTGAGGAAAGGGATAGAGAGCAGGCAGGGGGCCGGCATGCTCTCGCTTGCTCTAAGAAACATACAACACACAAGAAGGCTCCATCTGCAGCCTCCACAACAGCAGTGTGACCACAAGAACCCGTCCCAAGCTTCCTATGCAGTGACTGAATTGTTTTTAATCAATTTTCAGTGGTTTTAATGAATTTTCAGTTACTCGAAATTTACCTAAATCACCCACTCTCTAATGGAGTAAAGGGATCTTCAATTTCAGCAATACTCTTTGTATGCCTCTTGATTCAAGAATAGCATCAACTACTGTCACTTTTAGATGAACACTTTTTAGAGGAAAACGTCTGCTTTTGTAGTTAGGTCTGTTGTAGGTGCTAAGAACACAAGGAAGAACCTCAGAGCTGCCTGAGGCAGACCTGAAATGGTCATGTGTGGCGGCCAAGGGTGGAGAGGCCACTGTGCAGCCAGCCTAAATATCTGCCCCCAGAGCCGGAGGTGTCCCATGTGTCCCATGTTCAGTGCGGCCATGCCACAGCGCACATCTGGTCTACTTTCAGCGTCAAGAGAGCTGGGAGACTAGGGAAGAGGGTGTGCTAAGCACTTGGTCTCGAGAGGGACAGGCGGGTTCTGCAGTGTGAGTCCCAGAGAGCTCCCAGGGAGGGCCTTCCACAATAGCCTGTTCCACAACAGGCTGCAGCAGCCCCCACACACCCAGCAGTCAAAAAGCTTCACTCTCTGTGCTCAACACTGCCCATGGGAATGCCCAGGGATGCCCAGGGATGCCCAGGGGACACACGGGGACGTATAGGGAAGCACAGGGGCAACTGGGGACGCCCGGGGTTCTTACATGAGCATTGTCCGCAGCTTCAGAAAGTCGTTGTGCTCCGGGTTCTCCACCTCCACAACGCCCCACGGGTAGAGGCGGCCTCTGACCTTCTTGCCCTTGGCTTCAATCAACTGATTGGATCCAACCACAGAGAATGGGATACTGGCCTAGAAAGAGACACACCAGGTAGAGAGGCTCCACGCAGGGAAAGCCAGCTTCCACTGCGAACACAAGAACACAGGCATGGGCTGAACACACTGCTGCTTATTACATGCTTCCTTGGCAAACTAAAACATTTTACTCAGAAGTGACAGGTATTTTCCACATGGGAAAAATTATATGGAACAAATTAAACCCATAATAACACTTCTAAACTTTAGGTGACAGCTATGTCAAAATATATTTAAAGTAAAAATACTACTGTAACTGAATCTACCAGACAATCTGTGAAAGGCCAGCCTTCCACGAGGTGGCCCTCTATCAACTCCTTCCACAGCACTGATGACAGGAACAGGACTGACTCGTTTTAGGCATCTGGAGAGCACTCTTACCTTGAGAAGTCTAGTCTGCTCTTTAAAGTCCTCATCTTCATCTGATTCTGCATCAGGTAAGTGATAGATTTTGATGTTATGTTCTTCAATTTCATCCAGAATCTGAAAGGATGACAAACCAGGAGCAATTTTAAACCACATGACATTTCAATCAAATCTAACTAATAAAAATACATCAGAATTATCCAACTTTCAATACAGAATTAAACCAATTACTGGTTTTCAAATAATTTTATACACTGCTGGAGCAGTATTTATGCTGGCCTTTCGCGCAGTCTTCTGTCCAGAGTAAACAATAATAATGCACCAGCTTCAGCGTATAAAGCAGCAGACGAACACCAATGCCAGCACAGCAGTGACGAGGAGATCACACACCACAGCCAACCTCAGGAACCAAACATGCCCTAGGAGCAGCACAGCCCGGGGCCACAGGCACCAAGAGACCCACAAGCTTCGCCGGAGGCCAACAGAGGAGGAAGAGGCACATAGCAGAATAATCTTGCTTAAGGCTCCGAGGAGAGGACACAGTAAAACACCTGGGGTGGCTGGACAGTAAGCCTCTCAGTGGGGTAATCCAGAGGGACAACCCAATACCAGGCTGGGCTCTGGGTTTTATTCAACAGGCAACAACTGGCAGCAGAAGAACCACACCCTTCAACCAACCAGGCTGCAGAGTGGCCTAGAGGGGACGAAATGCCCTCTGTGCTAGGCATTCCAGCAGGTATAGGCAGGCTAAAGCTCCCCTTACCCTCCTGCAGGGTCCTGGGCCACAAGGGACAAGCACATATGCCAAGTCAGGAGAAATATCCCTACTCTAGACCCTAATCTGGCAATGGATCTTCTTAATGGGAACTCTCAGGCATTTCTGATCAAAGACCTCGAACCTGACACACTGTCTGCACAAAGTCAGGATTCATGAAGAGGTCTTTCTCCCTCCTCCCAAAGTCCTTCCAGCATCCCCATTCTTAGTGGAGGCAGAGGAATGATTTCCCCCATGGGAGAAGGAAGGCAGTAAGTGTAAACCTGCTGTATTTCTTCCCCTTTCCTGCCCGTTATCCATCTCTGCTGGCCCATCTGCTCTATGTCGGCCCCATCAAGACAGGGTGTACACTGAGGATGAGAATCCAGTGGAGAAATACGTAATAAAAGGCTATTTTGAATTGGAAAGAGGAAAAAGGAAAGGAAGAATCAACAACAATCACATATTTCTCTGTCTGGGCAACTGCACCAGAGATAAACTCAGGTACAGGGCCAGGGAAGCTGGGAAATAAGCTCAGAAGCGGGGGAAGAAGAGACTCTTGTTTACACACATGAAAAAGAAGATTCTCAAAAGGGAAAAAAGCAGAAGCTACAGGAGATGATATGATGAAAACAATATTAAACCATGCCAACATTCAGGGGTTCGGAAGACAGGTAATGAAACAGGCAGAAAGACAAGTGCTGAGCTTCTGAAAGCACAGCCCACCCCGCTGCTGAGGCCCAAGAGCAGGGACAACTGTTGCTGGCTGATGGGAAGCCAGAGTTCGAGATAAAGGAGAGGGTAGGAAACAATACCGGAAGTGTAAGACCAAAGCAGGTCTGCCAGAAGTTTTTCTAGATCAGGGACTGGGGAGGTACCAGGAAGTACAGGGGAGAAACCAGATCAAGAGGAGGGATTAGGAAGACCCAAGATGAAAGCGATAAGGGCAAAATGGGATTTCACTTCATCTTAGACTTTGAAATCAAGCCCTAGAGTTCTGGACATAGGATCAGAGATGGGAGGACACAACATTCTAACTCTGTCCCTGCTCCCCTCTCTGAAATCCAGCGTAACATTCTTTATTAGAAAAGGTGGAGTTCCCCTAAGTGGGAGCTACTCAAATAAATATGGTCCAGCATAAACGTGTCAAAGCTTTCAGGGGCTCTCCCAAAGGCCTGGATATTTCCTAAAGGACTGGCAGGCACTCAGACAGCAGAGGAAAAGGCTGACAAACATGCATGCATACAAATGAAAAACTCTGCTGTGACAGAAGACAGCAAGAAAATTGTGAAAACAGAAAAATCAAAACTAGGTCTGAAAACAGTGTGTTTCACTGTTTCACTTTTATTGACTCGTAAGTCAATTAAAAAAAAAAAGGCAATGAAAACAAAGCACAGGCTCTAAAACCTGAGAGAGAGCATACTAACAGGGATCAAGTAGCAGGACACAAACACACTCACATCAGCAACTGGGAAACACAAATGGAAACCAGATGCCACTTCCTGTTTTTCAGATGGGAGACATTTTAGAAAAACTGGTGACACATCTAGGATGGTTCCAGGTGTGCCAGAGGGCAGAGTGTTCACACTGCTTTGGGCACGTAAGGTGTTACAAACTTGTTTTGAGGGAAATTCAAACTTTTTTTTTTTTTAAAGACTTTTTTTAGGGTTGCCTGGGTGGCTCAGTCCTGGGATCAAGTCCAGTGTTGGACTCCCTGCTCAGCAGGGAGTCTGCTTCTCCCTCTCCCACTTCCCCTGCTTGTGTTCCCTTTCTCACTGTCTCTCTCTCTATCAAATAATGTCTTTAAAAGTCTTTATATATTTGAAAGTGAGAGAGAGAGCACACTAGCCAGGGTTGGGGGGAGAGGCCAAGGGAGAAGCAGACTCCCTGCTGAGCAGGGAGCCTGATGCAGGACTTGATCCCAGGACCCTCGATTAGAGTCCTGGCAAAGGCACACGCTTAATGACTGAGTCACCCAGACGTCCTAGGGAAATTAAAACTTTAAATGTCCATCTTTCAATATTTAAAATGCCCATCCATCTCTTTCTAAGAATCTGACTTTAATAATTCTGAGAAGGCAGACATGTACATACTCTGTGCCAGGTACTGTTCTAGACTATAGAATATACAAGGAAGTTAAGCAAAGATCTAGTCTAGAATATACAAGGAAGTTAAGCAAAGATCCCTGATGCCAGGAATTGAGGGACGATGGTGGAAGGACCAAGAAACACACTGAAGAAATATTTTTGTGTGTGCTGGGAATGCTCTTATTTGAGACAGAGAGTGTGTGTGTATATTGCTCTGAGCTGTGTTAAGGGTGTGGGGGAGTGTTTTCTATGTATGCTGGAATTCTTAGAAAGTCAAGTGACAGTATAATATGTATGCTATGGACCCATTCTATAAAAACAAAAACAGAGACTATGCTTTGAAATGGTACACAGGTAACTGTTAACAACCACTGCTTTTACGGATAATTAAAGGGGAGCCTGGGTGGCTTAGTCTGTTAAGCGTCAGACTCTTGGTTTCGGCTCAAGTCATGATCTCAGGGTTGTGATACTGAGTTAGGCTCCGTGTTAGGCTCCATGCTGGGTGTGGGGCCTGCTTGCCATTCTCGGTCTCCCTCCCTCTGTCCCCACCCACACCCCTGCTTACACTCTCTCTCTCAAAAAAATAAAGAAAGAAAGAACTTTTATTTGTAGAATTCAGTATATGAGTTTAGACTTTCTTAATGAGCATACAAATAGAAAACAGGCAAATAATTAAAAAATATATACCAAAGAATCCACGAAGACGCTTTTAGGATAACACAGAAAAAGGCACCAGAGACGAACAACCAGCACACGGCTGCTGGGAGACCAGGGGCACTTGGGCTGGTGAATGGACAAGTGCAAGGCAACCTCTTAATGGCCAAAACAGAGGCCTTTTAAACAGTCACAATAACAGATTACAATTAAAACTTATTCCTAACCGGACGGTTTGTAGTAAAACGTTTAGATCAACTAACAACTTCACAGAGACGATCATACTTCCACGCCCACATCACTCACCTAGCACATGGCGTCCCTTCTACTCACTGAAGGCTTTTCATGTAAGGGGAATTACAGAGAATAAGAACTTGACAACAGTGAGAATATTAAAAATCTACAGGTGTTCAGTGTTCCTTAAAAACCATCAGACTCCCCACCTGCTCCCCCATATCTCCGACACACATCCACTCTTCCCCAGGCTCCTGGCCCTCAGCTACCCTCAGTATGAGACACATACCCTCTTCTTCAAGCGCTCCCGTTCCTTCAGGGTGAGCGTGTCAGCTTTGGCAATGACAGGCACGATGTTCACCTTATTGTGTATTGCTTTCATAAATGCGACGTCTAAAGGCTTAAGTCTGAAAGGAGTGAGACTGTCACGAATTCAGGGGAAGAACAGGGAGACCACACATTTCTTTTCTCTCAAAATTATCTCTCACTTCTTGTATTAAAATACACAACTTACGGGAAGCTGTCAACCCACCAAGCAGAAAGGGAAGTCCAAGGACTTGTTGGTTTCTACAGTAAGCAGTCCACTTACCCGTGTCCAAAGGGCGAGATAAAGTAAAAGCAGCAGTGCACTCTATTATCAATGATGTGCCGTCTGTTCAAGCCACTCTCGTCGTGCAGGTACCGTTCAAACTGCTCATCGATGTAGGAGATGATGGTCTTAAAACTGTGAGAAACATAAATAGCGGTAACAATGGGATACAAAAGGCAGGCAGCTCCTAACTTCAAAGACAAAACCAGTTTTTTTCTGTCTCCTGTCTCCTACCAAATGTAATTTGATAACTCACTCAACAGATGGGACTGGAAAACAGGCTCCTACATTTGGCAAGAGGGAGGTTTTTGGAAAGTGTGCCAAGCTTAATTTCCCCCAAGTGCCGGGGTGTGTGTGTGTGTGTGTGTGTGTGTCAAGGCCTGAAGAGAAGCGGTGAAAACACCTGAGGTGGCTGAACAGAGGGCTGCCAGATCACACAAGGACTGTGAGTGCACAGAGGATGGGGCAGGTGTGACAACATGAACCACTGCCGTAGGATACAAGGAGCAACACAGAGCAGGGCACGACTCCCGAGGAAGGAAAGGGATGGGAGAGCCTCTCCCTTCCCCCTCAGTGCTGGCACACCCATGCTTTACACCGCGCAATACAGGAGCCCACTGCTTCCACCGTAACGCAGGCCTCACCGCAGGGTATGAGGCTGAGTGCCCTTCTGTCTGCGGCTGTCCTCCTGTGCCACAAGGCTGAGGATCATGTCTCTAAGAGGAAGGACTACATCAGAGTCCTCTCCACTGGCCAGGGTTCATTCAGATCTGGGGGTTTCCTTTATATGAGCAGTTGATGAATGGTTAGCTCTTATAGGAAAAATAATTTTTTCTTTGTGAGAGTTCTCATTTAAAGTGTTATCATCAGCGCACGTTGAACTGTCCCACCTCTTCATTAGACACAGCTACCTCAAACCCAATCACCACCTGATCACTTTAAATGTGAATGCATTCAAATAACCCTAAGCACTTCTGGAGCCATGTCCCCGAGTGGCGTACCAATCCCTGCAGTTGATGGCGTCCCCATAGCCGGGCGTGTCCACCACTGTCAGGCGTAGCTTGACCCCTCGCTCCTCGATCTCCACAGTCGAAGCCTCAATCTGGACAGTTCTTTCAATTTTCTCTAGAAAAACAAGCTTAATGAGAAAATGTGCCTAAAAATCAACCCAGTTTTCAAAGAGGAAAGATGACCTGTTAGTTTCTTATTAATAAATGACTCAGAACTTCATTACCCCTCTTGGAGGAAGGTTTTCAGAGGTAACACAAGGTGTTTTACCTCACTTTACCTCACTGTGTAAAGTGAGCCCCAAGCTGGCAAGGACACCTGGCAGCTAAGATCAAATAGCAGCTCAGGAGGATTAAAATGGCAATATTGAAAATTATGACTTCTGTTGCTCATGCAAAGAGAACAATATATGACTGTTGAAAACTGAATTCAGAGATACTTACAAGAGGGCTCTAGGTCCGAGTGTGGCGGCCTGGGTCCTAGGCTCCGATGGGGTGCACTAACCCACCACGCTCCGACAACACACTAGGAGGGCACACCCTATTCCCACAGTGGTCAGCTACTCAGAGAACTCTCTTCGTGACAGAACACTTCCCCGTGACCCTCAAACATGTATTGCAGGCAGAAACTATTCCTTATCCTTCTACAGTAAAAGGGAACACACGTGGAGAGGCTGGGCCTGTGGATTCATACTGTCTAAAATCAAGACCAAGGCCAACAGCGGCAGCACCTTTCCCAACAAAAATAACACGGCGCTTGTGTTTAAAGCAGAACCAACCCACAAGGCTGAGGCAAAATGACCATTCCCGTGCTCTCCACAGCTCCCATGCAGAGAACTCCAGCTACAGCACACGGGGCTTCCATACCTGCAGCTCCGGGGATGATTCTTTCTGGGTAAAGGTCAGTGAGGAACAGGCTGTTTATGAGAGTTGATTTTCCAAGACCCGATTCACCTTTCAATGAAAATGAAAACACTTGTCAGGACACAGGCCGCACAACACAGGTAATCTACTGAGTTGATGTGGCACGGGGTTCAGTACCACACATGCATCCTCATCTGTACTCCATTTGACCACTATCACTTTGGTATGACTCTCCCCATTTCATTGATGGGGAAACGGATGCCTCTGGACTTGGAGAGCTATCCAGAGCAGGGCCTTGATGGGAAAAGATGTGTATTTCGTATCCTAGGAGACAAAGACCTAATCAAGAATTGCCATTTATTTGAAATCAGGGCCTTGATCTGAATCGAGGTCTTCGAGTCTCCAGAATTCCCACATGGTAAGATCAGAAACACACTCTTAGTTCTTCACAAAATGTGTGGGATGGACTTTAGAAGTGGAGTTTTTTTTTTTTTTTTGGATAAATAAAATGCAGATTAGGTTTCCAGTTATGATTTTTGCTGTCAAAGCAACCACATTTTCAGGCAACTGAACAAATCTATTCAACAGTGTCAACAGCACTCTGGCTTGCCCAGCTGTGGGACAGACAGAACACATGCCTGAGACCACAATGGAGCCCGCAATCTCTCCCTCCTGCCACCAAGGCAGGAGCAGGCCACCGCTCCCCCTTTCCTGCTGTCACACATTCCGTGCAGTCAGGCAACCTTCCCACTCCACACTGTTGAGTGTGACAGGACCAATTAAGACAACACATACTCACTTGAGCATGTAATGAGTTAGGAATTCTTCCTCAACTACTATCATACTTGAATTCAGGATGTTTTGAGTTCTGTAATATTTGTAGTGTACAGTATTTGAAACTTAATTTCCAGGAGGATGCAAGACAGCTAAAGTTAAGTGTTACAACCTAAGGAGGCACCTGCAGATTCTACTGTCTCCGTGCACGCCATCAACTAAGGCTGAGTTCTGCCCAGAAAAGTCCTTCTGAACCAAGTGCCTGACTGTGCCCAGGGCTCCTTGGTCTGAACCTCCCTCTGCTCAGTCCTGCACAGCATGTGCAAGGGGCACACATCTATTTTAAAAATCATTATTTTAAAAATCATTATTTCCAGGAAAATGAAGAATGAATTTGAAATGTGTAAACATACACAATTAGAACTGGACTTTAACTAGACTGCAATTTTCATATATGGAAAGGAATGTTAAAAAGACAAAACCAGAATTACAGGTTCAACAGGTACAACTATATGAGCACACCAAATTACCCTTTTAAACTGCCTAACCCATGTCCCCTTACATTTTTATCACATAATGAGAGAATTTTTACCAATAAGTGCTCAGTCCTTTTGTGTGCCTGGCACAGGTCCAGGCTCTGGGATACAGCTAAATCCCTGCTCCCATGAAGCCTGGCAGTCCAGTGGGGGAGAGGACAAGTAAGCAAAGTCACTTTGTCACCAACAAAGTGATGACAGCTGTGGGTAATGAAGCTGAAGGGGACTGCGACACAGAAGACCTCTCAGCCGACTGTCGGAGTAGAGACAGCTTCTTTGAAAGAAAACAGCTAGTATTCCAATGGCTGACTCTAACTTATAAACCTTCACTTAAAGGGTAGAAGTATCTTCACTTGGAATGGCTTTCAGGCAACATCTATAAATAACCAACTTGTGAACTCAGAACATGATGCTTTGGAGCTGAAATCTCTGTTGAATGACTAGCTTTTTGATTCCACCTTCACCAGCGTCTCTATCCCACAGGAGCTTCTCAGGTGCCTTTACGTGAAAGGCAAAAGAACTCAAGAGGAGATGTACAGTGGAAGCCCCACAGCACAAGATGCACCAGGCTCAGCAACCTGAGCTAGCAGTCCTGTGCGAGTGGTGACAGCAAAGGCTGACTGGATGGGAGGTACTCCAGGTTTACAAAACGGCTCATGTTTTTACCCACTAGGGAGAAATACATAGCACTGGGCACAAGGTGGCGTCACCACATGAAGATACACGCGGGTGATGGAGGTGAGCAACATTTCACAACAGCCTTCTGCAATCCCGAAGGGCACAGGGTCCCAGGAGCTTCTAAACTCCCCCACCCCCCAAATTTAGGCCAACCCAGGAATACCAGGAAAACAAAAAACAAAAACAAGAAGCTCTCTAACCTGGGGGGCTGGTCCCCTTCACGTTTACTTTTCAATTTTAACTAGCACAAGACAGTACTTTCTCAAACACTGAGCAACATGGCCATTTTAGAGGGTCCCTGAAGGGCAGCATCCTAAGTGGTCCTCAGAGTGGAGAGCCGCACAAAGAGGTGCTATTTCATAGGAAAAGGATGCTCAGGAGGGCCCCATGCAGCTTGGAGCGGCCACTGTCCCACACGCACATGCCCTGAGGTAGGAGGCCCCTGAACACGAGTGTGCATTTTCAGAACCCATGAACCTACAATGACGCCAGTGTATTTTCGCCAGAAGGGAGTTTCCATCTTCTTAGCTTAGTTCCCAAGTTCTCCGAGTGTTCACTCTGTAACCCACTCGTGAATTTGGTCACATTAACTAACCTATGGTTCTACCAGGTAATGTATTTTGGCAATAAGCTTTATATTTTTAATCTCGCATTTCTTGTGAATGGAGCCAACACCCACCTCACATCATCATGGTGGGAAGCTAGACACTTGATATAAACTATCACCAACTATGTGACCAGCTGACCAGACTTCAGCAGCATCAAGGTCCCTCACAAGCAACCTGCCTGCCACCTTGCCTCTGTCCTTGGGATCTTTAAAGAACATACTTGTCAGGGCACCGGGGTGGCTCAGTGGGTTAAGCCTCTGCCTTTGGCCCAGGTCACAATCTCAGGGTCCTGGGATTGAGCCCCGAATCGGGCTCTCTGCCAGGAAAAAAGCCTGCTTCCCCCACTCTGCCTGTCTCTCTGCCTACTTGCAATCTCTCTCTCTCTCACATATATAAATAAAATTAAAAAAAAAAAAGAACATACTTGTAATTTTAAAATTTCCTGCAGATTGCCACCCAAACATCTGAAGTTCTTTTTCTTTTTTAAGATTTTATTTATTTGACAGAGAGAGGGTGTGCAAGTGGGGGGCGGGGGCAGAGGCAGAGAATCTGAAGTGAGCCCGGAGCCTGATGCCAGGCTTGATCTCATGATCCTGAGATCGCGACCAGAGCTGAAACCAAGAGTCTGATGCTTGATCAATTGCACCACCCGTGTGCCCCAACATTTGTAGTTTTTCTTTTGCATGTGATCGTTTTGTAAAATTTATTTCCTTAGAAATAAGCCACAGTTTTGGGGCACCTGGGTGGCTCAGTGGGTTAAAGCCTCTGCCTTCGGCTCAGGTCATGATCCCAGAGTCCTGCGATCGAGCCCCGCACTGGGCTCTTTGCTCCGCAGGGGGCCTGCTTCCTCCACTCTCTGCCTGCTTGTGATAAAATCTTAAAAAAAAAAAAAAAAGAAAAGAAAAGAAAGAAAGAAGCCAGTTTTAAAAATAATGCCTTTTCAACAGTCTGACTTACAAGTTAGGTACACTGGCTTTTCCCAATACGGGTTTTCCCTCCACCCAAAAGTCGTGTTCCTAAGCCCAAACAGCAGAAAGCAAAAAAGCAAATACCACTAACTGGTATGGGAACATTTTTTTACATTCCTAGGCCCCCCCAAAATCATGCCTCAGGCTTTTGATAGCTTAGAATACACCTTAACAGATGTGCATAATCAATCAAGGTGAAGCCCAGATGCTCGCAGTTCAGGACTCTGGCGGCTGGACACCATGATGCTGAGAGTGGGAAGGCGCTCCAAGGGCATGCGGTCTGTCACAGCTCGCCGCAAAACCAACGCCAAGCTCTTCTGTTTGTCTTCCAGTTGATGAAAATGGGCAGAACAGCACGTCTTTCATACAAGACCTAACATGAACTTTCAGAAAGCAGGGGATATGTGTATACCATTTTTCTTAAGCTGCTAATAGTTACCATTTAAAGTTGAGGGTTCTCGTGGTTAAGTTTCTAGCTGTTATTCACTATCCATCTCACCCTTAACCCCCTAACTACCTGCCTTCTTTCAAACCCACGTCACTGAGGTGTAACTTATATACATCTCAGTTCAATAGTTCCCTACACTCATCTCAACTGTGCTGACGGGTTTGACAAAGTACACACTCAGATAAACTCCACCCAAGACAAAGAGGATCTCTGTACCACCAGAGCTCCTTTGCTTAAGTCAGTGTCAGCTCTACCTGTCTAGCATTACTGCAGGCATACACCAAGCTGTTTTCTGTCCCTTCAGAAAATTATTCTAGAACTTCGAAGGACTGTACAGCTAGCCTTTTTGTGTCTGGCTGCTTTGCTTTTGCTCAGCACGATTTGCTCTGGAGATGAATCCATGTTGTTGCAATAGTCTGCTCTTTGTACCGCCTAGGAATTCACCCTTATATGGACATATGGACACATCACCATGTGCTGACCCACCCTCCTGCTGGACACCTGCATCACGTCCAGTCTGGGCTACTGCAGGAAAAGTGCCTCTGCACACCCATAAAGTGTCTCTGCAGACATGCCATCACATTGCTCCCAGGTGACCACGGAGGTTGGGAACGGTCAAGTTACATGGTATGTGTATAACTGCAAAAGCACAAAACTAGTTTCCAAAGCGGTTGTGTCACTTTTTATTCTCATCAGCCGTTAGGAGGGCAGCAGTTGTCCATATCGTTGGTAACACCTAGCCGGCCAGACTTGGAAAATTTCAGCCACTCCAGGGAGTACGGGGGCGTCTTGTGGGTCAGTGTGCACATCTTCCTGATGACCAAGGAGGATGCTGTGGGTCCTGGCCATTCAGTGTATCCTATGAAATGTCTGTTCCAATCCCGTGGTCCTTTTTGTAACTGGGGAGTGTGTCTTCTTCCTGAGCTATACAGGTTTATGTTCTGGATACAAGTCCTACCTCGTATGTAGTGCTGTGAACGCTTTCTCAGTTTACGGCCTTTTTTTCTTGTTGGTGTCTTTAGAAGAAAGTAAAATTTTTAATGAAGTACAACTTACTTATTTTGTGACTAATATTCTTCACATTCTAAGCAATCTACTTACTCCAAAGTCAAGAAAATTTTCTTGTCCATCTTCTTCTAGACTCCTTACAGCTGTACGGTTAGTGACTATGGGGTACAGTGTGAAGGAGGGGTGCACAGTCCCTGTCTGCCACATGACCACCTACTTGTTTACAGCACTATCTCCAAAATGATCAACCTTTCCGCCTTTGTATCACCTTGGCACCTTTGACAAGAATCAGCTGACCACGTGTATGTGGGTCTACTTTGGGCTGTTATTCTCTTCGCTAGATTTGAATGTCTACATTTACCACACTTCACAGTTCCTGCTGATACATCTCGAAATCAGATAGTAAGAGTCCTCTACGTGATTCGGTCTATTCTAGGGCCTCTGCACTTATGTTTACACTTCACAATCAGACTGTTCATTTCTACCTTACACAAGCTTGGTGTTACCCTGACGGGCACTGTGTTGACTCTGTGGATCACTCTGCGGGCAGCAGGACACAGTCGTGGGCTCACCCATACAATTTCTTGTATTACGGCAAATGACATTGTATTTTGAAATGTTTTTATTACTGTTGTTTTTGATTGTCTTTTAAAAGTCATTTTAAAATTATCTGTTGGTAATCCAGAGAAATCAAGTTGATTTTTGTGTACTGATCAGAACCTGCAATCTTGATAAAAATGACTTATTAGACTTAGTAGTTTTGGAATTCCTTAGTTTTTAACATACTCAAATCTTTTCACTTGTAATTAAGCATGTTTTATTTTCTTTCTTCATGAGAAAGACTAACACTAACTATAGGTTTTTAGTATATACCCTTAAGTTGAAAAAACTTCCTTTTACTTCTTGCTTACTAGTATTTTTCAAGATCTTATTTATTCATTTGAGAGAAAGAGTGAGAGAGAATGAGAGGGGAGGTCAGAGGAAGAAGCAGACTCCCCATGGAGCTGGGAGCCCGATGCAGGACTTGATCCCAGGACTCTGGGATCATGACCTGAGCTGAAGACAGCTGCTTAATCAACTGAGCAACCCAGAAGCCCTAGCTTACTAATTTTTAAAACCTTTAAAGGGTTTGAAATTGTTACAACCGCATGTTTTAGGTGACGGCATGCATTTCCCATTCAGAACCATGAGGACTGATTTTCCAATGTTAAACCACACACTCCTGTGATAAGCCCCATTGGTTAGGATATACAGTCAGCTTTGCCATAACATGAGCCCTGAAGTTGAGAATTTGTTCCAATACAACTGGTATATTTGGGAACAATTTTGACGTAATATAAACTTTGCATCTGTTTATGTGTAATTTCACTGTTGTTAAACTAGTTGAACACAGACAACCACACCCAGTAAAATCAAGCCATGAAAGTTTACTCCCAACATGTACCCCCAAAGCTCCCAGCAACCTCAGTAAAATGGTATCGTGGGGCACGGCCACTCAGTCCTCTTGGCACAGCTCGCCATCCATTTTCATACAGCCCTCCTTCCACCATTTCCTGATGCCCACTTTGACAAACTTCAGGGACTAGTCAACCCATAGTGACTACATCTGACATCAGATAGTATTTTAACCAACTAACATGTAAAAGCCATCCTGATTACATTCCTCACTCTCTTCCAAATATGCCACCGAAATAGGGTTTTGAGTCTTGTACCCCTGTTTTCTTTAGGAGCCTATGATTTCAATGGCATCACTGTATAACATGGTGTGTTGTTGTTTTTTTAAATTTATTTGAAAGAGACACAGCAAAAGAGGGAACAGAAGCAGAAGGAATGGGAGAGGGAGAAGGCTTCCTACTGAGCAGGGAGCCCGATGCAGAGTTTGATCCCAGGACCCCGGGACCATGACCTGAGCCAAAGGCAGACGCTTAATGACTGGGCCACCCAGGCGCCCCTAACATGGTGATTTTTAAAGAGCACATATACATTGTACTGTAGCAAAAGTGACTGTGTTAATGAGCATTTTTATGTATTGATGGACTTGCCTTAACTTCACTGAGATGTTTGGGTCTACGCTCATTAAGAGTTAGTCTGTACTTTTCTCATTACTGATTACGGGGTAATGCTGGCCTACCAAAATACTCTCGCCATAAAGAGTATCTTTGGGAGGGCGCCTGGGGAGCTCAGTCATTAAGTTTCTGCCTTCAGCTCAGGTCATGATCTCAGAGTCCTGGGGTGAGCCCCACATCTGGCTTCCTGCTTTCGGGGAGTCTGCTTCTCCCTCTCCCTCTGCCACTCCTCTTGCTAGTGCTCTCTGTCAAATAAATAAACAAAATCTTAAAAAACAAAAAAAATAATAGACTAGCATTTGTGAGAAAGTTCCATGTGCCCTTGGAGAGAATGTGTTACCTTGCAGTCCCTCAGCACAGTGCTCTGAATGTCAGTTAGGTCACACTGGTTGATAGCATTATTTTAATATTCTGAAACATTACTGATTTTGTTTCAAAAATTACTGTGCAGAATGTTAAAAACCCACTCTCACAAATTATCTTTTTCCTGATTCTGCACCATACCTCACTGAGCTTTGTTATTAAGTGCACATACAGTTAAGACATTGTTTTCCACTATCCCCTGCATCTTTCTGATACCTACTTTTTGGTGTCTGGGAACATCCAGGTAGTAGACCTGAAGTCTGCTGTCTGGTATTGGTAGAACCACGTGAGGTTTCTCATGGTTGGGTTCTGCATGAAGATTTTCTGTTCTGGTTGTTCAGGCTCATCCTGCCGGTCTCTCACCTGTCACGGTCATGGCTGTGCCCCTTCGGCCAGAGAGCTGCCCTCTCTCCATCTGTCTCATCTCCTCTTTATCTGCCTTCTTTTGGATTAAACAGGTTCTTGTGTTCTAGTTTATCAAACCTATTTGCTTTTAGTCAAGCCCTTGTTTTCCTCTTCTAATGGCTGCTCCAGAGTTGACAACAAGCAATGTTAACTTAGCATCCCTCTCTCACAGAATATTCCATGAGGTCAATGTGTTACAGCAGCCCCTCTACACACCCTCCTGTCCCTTGCTACTCTGGTTCATCATACTCCAACGTCATACCTGATTAACTTCGCTATAAAGGCAATTATCATTGAAAGAAATGAAAAACCAAAAAAAGTGTTTGTTTACCAACACAACTGCCATTTCTAGTGCTCTACCTTTTCTGTTACCCTGAAAAATCCCGTTTAATAATCATCTTCCTTGGGGTGCCTGGGTGGCTCAGTGGGTTAAAGCCTCTGCCTTCAGCTCAGGTCATGATCCCAGGGTCCTGGGATCAAGCCCTGCATCAGGCTCTCCGCTCTGCGGGGAGCCTGCTTCCTCCTCTCTCTCTCTGCCTGCCTCTGCCTACTTGTGATCTCTATCTGTCCGATAAATAAATAAAATCTTTAAAAAAAAATCTTTCTTCTGGTGTAGGTCTGATAGTGATAAATTCTCTCAGTTTTTACCTAAAAATGTCTGTATTTCCTTTTTTTTTTTTTTTTAAAGATTTTATTTATTTGACAGAGAGATATCACAAGTAGGCAGAGAGGCAAGCAGAGAGAGAGAGGGAGGAGGAAGCAGGCTCCCTGCCTAGCAGAGAGCCCGATGCGGGACTTGATCCCAGGACCCTGAGATCATGACCTGAGCTGAAGGCAGAGGCTTAACCCACTGAGCCACCCAGGCAACCCTGTATTTCATTTTTTTAAAGTCTCCATCAGAATTCCAGGCTCATGGTTTTATTCTTTCAGTATTTTAAACTATCATTTCCTATGGCTTATGTTATTCCTGCTAAACCAGTGGTCCTTTTACCCTTCCATCCTCTGTATGCAATGTGCCTGTTTCCCACCATCCACCTCATTCCTTGGAAGATTTTTCTGTTTATAACTGCTTTTCACCAACTGTTATTGTGTGCCTTAGTGTTGTTTTCTTTATATATATTCTACTTGGTGTCTGATATATTCAATTCACTGTTACATACGTCAGAAAAATTTCCGTCTCAAATGTTGTTATTTTCTTAAAATCTCTAGTTCTTTTGTTAAGTGCTTTTGGTTATCTTTATTTCATTTATATTCTCCTTTAAGTTCCAAAAGCATATTTAAAATAGTAAAAGTTTTTGGGTGCCTGGGTGGCTCAGTTGGTTAAGTGACTGCCTTCAGCTCACGTCATGATCCTGGAGTCCCTGGATTGAGTCCTGCATCAGGCTCCCTGCTCAGCAGGGAGTTTGCTTCTCCCTCTGATCTTCCCCCTCTCATGTTCTCTCTCTCTCAAATTAATAAATAAAATCTTAAAAAAATAAATAAAATAGTAAAAGTTCTTGTTCACGAATTCTATCACCTCTGTCATTTCTGTTTCTATTACCTGATTTCTCTCCTGGTTATGTGCTACATCGTTTTGTTTCTTTGCATAAACATTAACTTTTTATTGGATGCTAGCAATTTTAAATGTTACATTGTAAACTGGATTTTGACATCCTTCTTTAATGAATGATGGCTTTTATCCTGACAACAGCTTATTTGTCAATCAGCTTGATCCCACAGGGCTTGTTTATAACTTTGTTCAGGAAGGTCTAGAGCAGTTTACACTCAGCTAATGGCAGATCTCAGCTCCCTGCTTTGGGGGACTTCTCTATAAGGCTGCTGGCCAGTCCTCCTAACACAGTGACTGGCATCCCCCAGAGTGAGTGATTCAAGAGAAGATAAGGTGCAAGCTGAAATCTCTTTTATGACCCAGTCTCAAAATCACACACCTTCATTTCTGCCATATCCTACTGGCTACATGGGTAAGCCCTACATAATGGGGAAGGGGTAGAAAGTATCACGAACACCAGGAGGCAAGAGTCACTGTGGCCATTTTGGAGGGTCACTGGCACTTTTACCACATACAAACAAGAAAATGACAGAAATATTAGAATTTTACTCTTCAACAAAATTTTCTGAAGAATTGTTTTTTCAAATTCCCAGTTACTGGATTCTGACAATAAAGGAATCTTTCTTTTGACTTTATAGGCCACACTATTAAACCCTAAAGTTTGGGAAGGGGAAATATCCACTTATTTAATAAGCTTGAAGATATAAGCTAGTTTCTTACCGACCACCATGAGTGTGAACTCAAAACCCTTTTTCACTGATTTTCGGTGAACTTGATTGGGAAGATTTGCAAATCCGACATAGCCAGGAGTTTCTGGATTTATAAACTGAGTTGGCTGTTGCTAAAATAAGATATTACAAAACAAAAACAAAAACAAAAACAAAAAAACAAAACACCTTATCAGTTACTTTTAAGATATAACCAAACCTGTGACAAAGGTATCATTAGTTCTCACAAATTAAAATATATATACTTTAAAAAAGCAAAAATTAGTACGATGATTATGCATCAGATAGTAATGAATACCCAAACACTCCAAAAGCAAAGGAAAGTAATAATCTTGCAATTTTAGCCACAAGTTCTGCTTTTCTCAGTATGCCTTTTAGAACTAATTTATTTCAGGGCTCTGTGCTAATTTTCCAGAGCTCATATATGCCAATTTATCAAGTGTAAGAACCCTACAAAATTCATAATGATAAATTATTTGGAATTTTAAATTATTTGATTGGTCTGCTGGGAATGATGCAAAGTAGGTTAAATGGATTGTTACTCATCCATTTAGAAACAAGAAATTGTAAATCTGAAAAAAGAAAGCTCAAAGCTTTTAAAATGTCAAATCAGAACTATCTCAATGAATCAAATATATCAGTTATACTAAAAATTAGTCATATAAGTCTTGAGTATAAACAGCCTGAAAACACAAAGCAGTTTCTCCTTGTACTGTAGAGAAATGAGAAGATCTCTTACCTTAGACATCTTCAGTGAAGTTTCCTTGATCTGTTAAAAAAAAAAAAAAGTGTATGTTTATATGTATATACACATTTGATGTAGCATGAATTGACATGTAAAGACCTACACACAAAGGATAAACACCTTATGTTTCACTCACCTTGTCAATTGCATCAAATTATAAAAATGAGATTATCTCATTATAAATTAAATATAAAAAATTAGATCAATTAAATCAGCCATATATACATATGCATACATACAAACATTTCATATTTCCAATAATATCCAAACTAACTTTAGTACTGATTATATGTGAAGCACCAGGGACACAATAGGAGAAAAACACAAATGCTCATGACCTCTTGAATTATGATTTTTCTTTCTCTCTTTGAAACCTGTCTACAAGGAAAGGGTGCTTGTAGAGTACTATTTGCTATTGAAGGTTCCTTGAAATCCTGAGAACTAGTTTTTGACAATGGAGCATACAGAACAACATTTATAAGTAAAGGGTAAAGGACTGAACACACTGGAGTGCTTGAGGAGAGTAACAGTTCTAAAGACATCTGCAATTTTAAAATGAATTTTAAGACTTGAAACTTTGGGGAACATGGAGTCTGGAACTGGCTAACCTTTGGTAACAAAGTCAAGAGATATGAATGCAGTCAGATTTGACTCCCTCTGGAGTTTAGAAACTTAGTAGAAAGTTTCTTTTCTGTTCTTGTCTCCCCATCCCCCAAACCTTAACATTTCTGAAAACAGCACACCCTTTTTCCTTTCTGAATGTAACTGTTCCCAACCACCTCTGAAGACATGAGGCTCCCGCACTCCCATGTGTGGTTTGGTTAATGAAGGCTGGCAGCTGTAGGATTTGCATTAGAGTCTTGGTTCTCCTTCTAGTGGCCCACTGGAAGTCTTACTCTCACTATCTGGCAGGAACAAGAAGAGAGGCAGAAGAGGGCTGTGGACTCATGTGCAGCCTCGCAAACTGTTGCCACCACCACTGCTGAGAAGGGGGTGTCTGTTCAGGCCTGGGCTAAAAGGGAAGACCACTGACTGAGGAGGTATGGAAACCTCCAAGCATAGGTGGAGAATTCAGGCAAACTTAAAGGAAAGTAGGACTGTTAAGCAAGAACAGAAGCAAGAGATGAATGCTGAAGAACCTTTTGGCAAGGAAAGGAATACAGTGGATCCTGGAAAAGCTTGGAGAACAGAGGTCCCGAGCATAAGGACTCCAGTGAACACATCTCCCTTCTTCAAAAAGAGTTAAATAGGCAAGCTGCAGGAGGAGGAAGGCAATAATTTTTTTTAAAAGGTTTTATTTATTTATTTGAGAGAGAGACACACACACACATAGTAAGAGAGGGAACACAAGCGGGGGAGTGGGGAGGAAGAAGCACCCCTCTCGCCCCCGCCAAACAGGGAGCCAGAAACGGGGCCTGATCCCAGGACCCCAGAATCATGACGTGAGCCGAAGGCAGACAGTCAACAACTGAGCCACCAGGCGCCCCGGAAGGCAATAATTTGACGCCAAAAAATAGTATCACTAGAATGAAGACGCAGGTACACTATTTAAAAGAAATAAAACTGGGGGCGCCTGGGTGGCTCAGCTGGTGAAGTGTCTGCCTTCAGCTCAGGTCATCATGTTTTCAATTTCAAGGTCCTGGGATGGAGCCTACCACATCAGGCTCCTGACTCAGTGGGGAGTAGTAATCTTTTCCCTCTCCCTCTGCCCCACTTTACCACTTGTGCTCTCTCTCTTTCTCCCTTTCAAATATATAAAATCTCAAAAGAAAAAAAAAAAAAGAAAGAAAGAAAGAAAGAAAGAAGGAAAAGAAAGCTGGACCTAAAAACTATGATTTTCAAACTCAGACATTGGTAGCTCAATTGAACAAACAGCCACAGCTGAGACTCAAACTGTGACTGGGAAGACCAAATGTAAGAATTCTTAATGCACAGGCAAAAATACAAAGATGATGATCATGGGTAAAAGACTTGGAGGAACAATCTAGGCCAACTACCTTGTTAACAGAAAGAGTTCTCATTAAGTGAAGAAGGGACAGAGGGAGGAAAAGAATATTAGAAAAAAATTTTCCTTAGAAGAACAAAGATCAGAGTCCACACATTAACCAACTGTCTGGAGTGAATTAAGGTCTCTCGAACAGAAGGGATATCCTAGAAAAATTCTATTAATAATATAAGGATTAGTATTAAACTACCTCAGCAAAACCTCTGAGTTGGCAGCGAGAGTGAGAGCATTCCAAAGGGAGAGGTGAAGGGGCAGAAGCAGCAGCAGACATCTTTTTTTCAAATATAGAAATTAAACATGTCTATAAAAGAAAAGGTAACCATAAAAAAAAAAGCAAACTTCCAAATAAAGAGACAGATATGGAACAGCAATTTGATCAAGCCAACAAAATTATGGAAAAGAAACGAGGAAAAATAATAAAATCAATCATTAAGTGGATGGATATGTTTAATAAAGTAACAAAAATGCTAAAAACAAAAGGACAGGATTAAAGTTACCGGACTGGTCAAACACAAAGAAAGAACAGACAACAGTATCAGTCCAAGTGAAATTTAAGGTAAAAATGGGACCGTGATAAAATATAGGGAAGATATAACATTCTTAAACTTGCATATACAAAGCATTACAGTAGATAAATACATAAAGCAAAGACTAGGAAATATACTACGTGAACTTGATAAAAATACAAATCAAACCCAAGACTTTAATAGCAAGCATTCCTCCAAACTACAGATTCAGTAAACAGAATATGGGCAAGGGTAGAGGAATGTGTGACACAACCAATAAGCTATAATTAACAGACACAGAATCTTGAGTTAATAAAGAAAAGCAATTAGTGAAAAAAATCAAGTAACTATTATAAAGAAAATTTAAGCAAATTTCAAAATAGATTTTTACAACTGATATTTTCAACTTGTGATCTGTTAGAACTGGCGGAGGGATAAAATACAACCCCAATTATTTGGAACACTCTGGATAACCTTTGGATAAATGAGGGTGACAAAAGCAAAATCTCAAGCTATCTAGCTACCAATGGAAAGAAGACAAAAGCAGATCTGTGGGACATCGTAAAAGCTTCAAGACTCTGATGAGAATTTCAGTTTTTGATATTCATTAAAGAATACAGAAGATATATTTGTTCTTACAGTATTGAAAAATGAAGTAACTCAGTAGAAAAATAAATAGATCCAAAAGCTAGTTCTTTGAAACAAATTTCTTCACAAGTACCATTTAGGGGCGGGGGGCAGGGAGTGGGGGCCAATACAGAAAAGAAGGTAAACATAGACTCAGGAGACTCCATGTATCAAGATGGCCACAGATTTGAAGATCTGGAAGAAATGGACGACTTCCCAGACACTGTAAATTACCAAAATGGAACCAAGAACTGGAAAACCTGACGAGAACAAATACCACTGAACAGCTGAATAAAATCTACCAATGAAGAAGGGACCAAAAGCAGGGAGAATTAGAGCTGCATTCCATCCAACCCTGAACAGGTAACACCCATGTCACTTAGGCCAGTACAGAAAAAGGGAAAGCACTCCAATTCATTTTATGAAGAAACTACAACTTTTAACAACAAACCCAGAGAGAAACCTAAGAAAGCGGCTAGATAGTTGTATGTCAATCTCACTCATGAATATAAACTGCAAAAATTCTCAATGAAATAATTTGTTAGCAATTAGGTTCCAGAAATATACCAAAAGTATCTATCTACATAAAGCTGTTACAACAAATTAAAGGAGATAATCCTATATGAATAGATGCTGAAGAGACATATGATAAAATTTAGCAACCACCTATAATAAAAAACACTAAGGAAACTGCTTAAATAAAACCCAGGGTATTCCCGAACACCAATGTTACTCTCATTACCCTGAGAGTAACAGGCAAATGTTACTCTCTCAACAATGGAATACTAAATCTATTTAAATTATAATCACTAATTAGGAAGGGAGGCCCATTACCACTGTAATTGTTTTTAAAAAACGCTTAATTCTCTGTCTCATTTTGTGGTTGTTCATTTGAATTAAGATCCAAACAAGATCCTCATATTGTAATCTCACCATGAAATTCAGTGAAACAACAAAATGAAAAAAAAAACAAAACAAAAGCTTTTTCACCAATAAGAATGAATACACCGAACACAAATGGTTCAGTTAAACAAAAACTCTAGCGTCGCCTGGGTGGCTGAGTCAGTTGAGCCTCCAACTCTTGATTTCAACTCAGATCATGATCTCAGGGTGGGGGGGCGGGGACCAAACCTCACTTCCAGCTCTGTGCTCAGCAGCAAGTCTGCTCAAGATTCTCTCGGCCCCTCCCCTCACCCAAATAAATAAATCTTAAAAAAAATCTAGAATTAAGTAATTTAGTAAGCTGGCTGGATACAAGCCAGACACAAAATAATTCCCTCCTGTACTAGTAATGAATATAAAGGAATGGAAATAGGGGTGAAATGTCATTTACAACAGAATTAAAACAAAAAGCAACCAAGCATGTAAGAACAAATTTAGAAAAAATAGGGCCTAGGTAAATCAAATCATTTTTATTTCTCCTGAATTAGTATATAAACATGGTCCAATCCCAGATGGAATCCTAATGTGGGTTTTTTCTTAAAGGACTGGATAATGTGACCTTCCAAGTTTACATGGAAAAGTAAAAGTGGGAACTTGCCTTAAAAGTTATCACATGTATCTTATTTCAAACCAGCCCAATAGGACATAAGATTGTCATGGAGGTCTCTCCTGAACAGACTTGCTTCTTCTCAGTGAGTCCTGGACCCCTGCTTGGGTTCTGACCAACTTCATCTGAACACCGTGAGGATGCTGTACCTCGAGCCTACCTGTGTTCACCTTATCCTGTTCAACAGGACAGAAGATGTTCCTTAGGAGAGAAGGGGAACTTTCACTGCTTCCTATCAGTTTCCTGCTGGAGGGAAGGCAGGGAGACCTATCTGGATGCACATGTATAGAATAATGGGGAATACAATTATTGGAACAGGCTATGAATTCTTTAATTTAGCAAGTTTTTCTTGAAATATGATATTTTATATTCAGTTTTTTTCCTGAAATATAATTGGGATCCACTACGATTTTGGAACAATATAAGTTATTTGCTAACTAACATAAAATGAAAATTGAAAGAGGAAAGTGGAACTTTTTGAAGCACCTGGTTTTCAGTGAGAAAGCCTTGATCCTACAACACAAGATGCTAATTACTGTTGATTAATTTAAACCATAACTGCAGTCCATTTGGATTCCCCAAACTCACTGTGGTCAAATAAAAATTTTGCTCTTTCCGGTAGTGCTCATCCTAGATGCTAGCAATTGTTTAAACATTTGTCTTTACTTGAACGTGGCTTCCTTCTTCCACAGAGCAATTCTCATAGAACAACGCAACTTTTCCAAAACAAAAGATGAAAAACAGATGGATAAAATTAGATTCTTGGCAATACATATAAATTTATTTTGCTAGTGGTATTTACACTAGTGGATTGCCCCTCACTACCAATTACAAACATGTTAATCTTCTATTTACATACATTACCCCCACACAAAATGACCCTGCTGTACGAGACCCCAAATGTCCATAATCCCTAATCCAGGGCTCTTGAGACACTCGGCATTCAGATTCTTTGGATTTTAAGAAGATACATACACTATACAACACAACCTCCTCAATGGCTACTTGGACAGCACACCCCACAATCAAATGTATCTTCTATAGTGACATACATGACCATTAACACAAAGTGGTATAAATACAGAATATAAAATGGCTTCAACCCAATTCTGCTGCCGAATGAGTTCTGATGTCCCCTTCTCTCTGGGAAAAAAATAAAAAACACCTTTTTCTTTTTCAACAGTTTCTGTCTTTGGGTATAAGGAGTTGGGTATAAAAGGGGACCTGAATCACATTTATGAATTATGACAGAGGACCGTCTTACCCCCTTTCCTTCCCATTTCTCTAGGTCACCCTGCTAGTGCAAAGGCAGTCAATGCAAATGTGATCTGATTGAGAAGCCCTTGTTCTTTACCCTGGAGTGCTGTGCCAGGTGAGAGATCCAAGTGGAAAATGGGGAAAAGCATCAGGATCACCTTCACAGCTGAGTGCCAAGATCTGACAGAGCAGTACACATTGTAAGTTAGGATATGGGTGGTATAAAGAAAGTTTGAGTGGCAGTTACCAAAACGGAAACTAATGAACCTCAAATCACAAACACTAGGAAACAGTCTTCGGGACCTCTACACTACAATGATTTAGACTGTTCAAGAAACATCTGACAACCCACTATGTGCTAGTCACTGTGCCAGACACAGGGTAAGGGTGACAAGACTCGCCCATCTCCTGCCCCTCAAAGAGCAACAATCTAGTAGATAGCTACCAGAAGGAACAATAAGGGCCGACATCCAGCGCGCACCTAATCCAGCCAGAGGCAACCTATTCTGGGCCGAATCCTGAACAACAGAGAAGGGACTACACAAGAAAAAACAAAGAAGGTGGGGAAGCTGGGTTTCAAACAGAAAGAAGGATTTGGGGCAAGACCAAAGGTGACAAAGACCCAGCAGTTTGAACTGCAACTTCAGCTCTACGTGTGGCGGGAGGACAGACACGATAAGGGACTGGTACTGACAAAAATGAGCCAAAAAGGTAAAAGGCGGCCAGGTCTTTTGGGTCCTCCGGCCACCAAGCGGGGACTTTCCTGAGAGCAAAGGCAGCCACAGGTCAGCTTTCCGTCAGGCCTTCATGGGAATGGTGGCCGCCACCCCCATCCTTCCGGGCCCAGCGGTGCACCGGGCAGGGGCCGCCGCCTCCTCCTCTCCCCTGCTTCGTCTGCGACCAGGAAGAGCCTTGGGAGCTCACCAAGACGGCAAGGACGTGTGAGGGCTCCTCTCCACCAGAGGATGGTGGGGTGGAAGGGCCAGATCGGGGAGACGACCGTACGCCTCACAGGCCGCAACCTGGGCTTTCCCTCCCCAACCACGACCGCCAGCGCCGGGTGGGCGCCCCGGGCCCAGCGCCGAGACGGCCCCACGGAAACCGCCCAGGGACGGAAGGGGGGTGGCTCGGGTTCTTCCGGGACACGTCCAGCCGTGAGGGCCCTGGGAACCGCGGACCCCGCGGAGGAGGAGGAGGGCCGGGGACCCCGGGCCCGCCGCCCCTCCCCCACACCAAACAAGCCGCCCCGCCCGCGCGCTCCCGCAGCCTGCTGACCGCCCGCGGCCAGCGGACACACGCCCCTTCTGCGTCGGCCTGCAGCTCGCGCCCCCCGCCACGGCGGGGACTCACCGCAAAAACTCCCCGCGGACAAGCAGATGAACCGGCGCCTACCGATCGCGCCGCGGACCCGCCCAGTGCCCGACGGACGCTCGCGCTCCGCCCTGTTCCGCCCGGTGCGCGGATGGCGTCATCACGTCGGCCCGCCCCCTTGCCAATGCTTTCCTCGACTCGACGCAACCTGGCCTTCCTCCCCTCCCCCATATGCCGGCTTTCGAGTGCGCAGGCGCAGGCCTGTCCGCGTTTTCCGCCTCTGCGCAGGCGCCGTGCCCCTCCCACGGCAGTTGGCCATATAGAGGCTGGGGGTGGGGGGGGAGGTCAAGCGTAGCCTCTTCTCCTTTACCAAGATGGCGGCTTGTCCCTGTTTCGCCACAGTTCCTACCTTATGAGCTTGGTTTCCTTACGCTGATAAGAGTGGAACAGGTAATGTGAGTCTGCCTTGTGGGTACGTAGAGTGGGATGAAGGGTGTTTCTTTACAAGGAGCTAAGTGACCGCTGAGGAGAAGTGGACGGGGTAGGAGAGGTCAGAATAAGAGTGCGGAGCGACCACGGGCCGGGAGCCTTCGCCTCCGGCCCTCTCCTCCAGGAAGGTGGCGGCAGCACCGAGCTGGGAGCCCCGGAGCCGGGTTGCGGAGGGTACGGCGAGCAGTCGGACGGGGCTGCTCTAGCCCCGGGCCGCCGTCGTCTCGATGGTGTGGGGGTTTTGCCCCTATTGGCAGCTGGGGGTCACGTGATCCGGCGGGGCTGTGCGCGGACCATCGAGTTGGGCGTCCGTCCCCGGGGACGTGGCCTTCTTGCGCCCGGGCTGGGGCCTGTGCCCCGGGGGGAGGGCGGGGCGGGCGCGGCCTCTCGCGGTCTCCTTGCGGGCAGGTCGCGAGGTGAGACCGGGGAGTGTCCCTGAGCCCACCGCGGCGACGTGGCTTCGGGACAGCCACGGAGCTGCACCGGCCGGGGTGTCCTTTCTCCCGGCGGCCTGCAGGCCCGCAGCGGCACGATGCAAATGCCTCGATCGGGGAGCGCTTGTGGAAGACCCCTGACTGAGCGTAAACAGTTTCCGAGGCTCTGATGGGCGATGGCGTGTGGGGGGGTGGTCCCTGGGGGCACCGAGAGGGCGTCGCTGGAGAAGGGGTTAGGTGTTCCGGGCATCGCCTCGGAAAGTGAAAGGGTTTGGGTCCCTGTGAGACCACAGGAAAAGCCTCTCCGTGTGGCTTTCACGGAGCCCTGCTTGTGGGCAGGGGAGCGCACTGAGGCCTCCAGGGAGTGGCCGTCCCCGTGGCTTGGTGTCCTCCGCGGGACCGTCACCTCTTGGCCCTTAGGGATTACGGCAGGGCACGGCACACTTGGGATTTTGTCTGCGGCGGCCGGCAGTGCCGCACGACAGAGTAAGAGCGGTGTCGGTCTGTGGACTCAGACCTGCCGCCTGGGTTAGGGTTTGACGCTTTAGAACGAGAAGCGCCTCCGAGCTAACCTCGTTGAGTGTGGAAGGAGTGTGCTGTACAGGAGTCGGAAAAGGGGTTTGGTAAAGAAGGCCCTGTTTTTGGAGCTCCCGGTGTTCTGGGTGGCAAACACCAGCCGGCAGGCAGCCTGTCCTAAGACTTTGACGCTAGGACACGGAGCAGCGCCCCTTCAAGTCTTGAGGGACAGCATTTGAAAGCCACTTAAATTCCTTACAGTGAGGACTAAACTTCCCGGTAACTTCCATTAAGTCCTTGTGTGTGCCGGGCCCTGTTCGTGGGTTCATCTCATTTCCTCCCACCGAGTTGACGTCAGGTGCATAAAGCAAGCACCCCTAAGGTGCGGTGGGCCCCAGCCGGTGGCTGTCGCAGGGCCCTCCCCCGTGGGCCAGGCTGACATCTCCCCGGCCTGATGGGAGATGTCTTCTTGAATCGTCAAGTTGTGTGTGTGCTTCCCTTGGTTTTCTTGTTTGGGGCATCTGATTGTCTGACTTTGGCCTCATAACTGCCCTTCTCCCGGGAACATACATTGCGAATTGTGTGCCGAGCACTCAACAAGGATTCTAGGGATGGAAACGTAAAGAGGATATAGACCTTTTTCTTTTCCTTAAGCAGTGTATGGTCTAGTATGGGGGATTCACCTGTAAAATAATTAGGTTACAGTGTTTTGAGTGCAGCAGTGGGAATATGTACAAAGTATGGAGGTATGAAGGAGGAGGTGCTAATTACCTGTTACAAAGTTTTTACAAAGAAGGTAGTTTTGAACTGCATTAAGAGGATGAGTAAGAGTTTTGCCGGAATGGGGTGTTCTAAACAGGAAGACTAGCTTCTACCAATGGGATGCGTGACAGCTGTAGTTGGTGACACAAATGGGCAAGGAGTTGAGAATTGGGCACACTGCTAACATCTCAGATGGTGGAGGGCTTCGCTCAGGTCCTGTTCTGAAGGACCTTCATGCCCTTCTAGTCCTGTCTAGGATGCTGTGACTTGAACAGGGTTTAAGCGATTACACTGTCCGCTTGGATGACTTAGGAGCAGTCCCAAGTGGATGAGCTAGAGTCTCCACTAATGCTTTCCACCTGAAACTTTTCCATTTATCAAAAGGGTCTGAGCAGAGAAAACACTTCTTGAAGTACCGGGTGATACTTAACATTTGATGAGGCCTGCAGCATACATTAATCCCCACAGGGCTAGTGATCATAGGAAGCCTTTTCCCCTTAACTATTAAGAAATAACCAAACTCTTGGAAGAAACGGCACACAACTGAGTTCTTAGTTGTCAAGCTACAGTGGCAAGAGGTCCAGCATGCATATTGAAAAGTTTTTGGCCAAGTGGAAAAATAGCCAGAGAGCATCAGTGTGTCAAAAGGCCTTTTCCCTTAAGTTATAAAAGCACCACAACACTCAACATTTGAAAACCAAGAAAATGAAACTCTTTTCATTTCTGTGACGTTTTAAAAATTGATTACACAAGTTATTTTATGCTAAAGTAAGTTTTTCTTTTGTATTTTTAAAGTCACATTTTAAAGGATTTTTTTTTAAGGTTTTATTTATTTATTTGACAGAGATCACAAGCAGGCAGAGAAGCAGGTGGAGAGAGAGGGGGAGGCAGGCTCTCTGCTGAGCAGAGAGCCCGACCCAGGGCTCAATCCCAGGACCCCGGGATCATGACCCGAGCCGAAGGCAGAGGCCTTAACCCACTGAGCCACCCAGGTGCCCGTTAAAGTCAGACATTTTAGAAGTGATATCCCTAGTAGGCTGTTTTACCAGATACGCTAAAGTTCCTCAGATACTGCTAGAGACCAGCAAGATCTGTTGTCCCAGACCTGGTGTGGGCGTCATGTTAGTCATCTTGATGGTCACCATTTAATTTGATAACAATACATTGACCATGTGTACTCTCCCTTAATACATTTTATTGGCATTCATTTGAATTTTTAAATTAAAGATTTTATATCAAGTCAAGGTTGTATCTTCAACTAGTTTTTTTTGTGGAAAGGCTTGTAAGGAGACACTGACTTTCCTTCCCCGGTCCTGCTTCCTCTCCTGCAGAGCACACACGTCCACCTCTTTGCCTCCTGCTCTAAACAGCACATGTACTCTCCTGTTCCATTGCTTTCCTCCTTGTTGCATGTCTTGTCTCCTCACTTGACCCTGAGAGTGGATGTGAAATTTCTAGCTCTCACCACTGTGCCTTCCCCGCACAAATACATGGCTGCCTAAAGCATGTGCACCTGTAGTTTGGTTAGTCCAGAATTTAGTGTTCATGTTGTGACTCCATAGTACCCTTCACTGCTAGGCAAATGGTGTGATTGGTTAACTTTTCCTTTCCTGCATCAGTTTTTGTTTTCCCTAAAGTTCTTGGTAGTCTTTTTTTTGTTTTCTGTGTATTGGTTACTAAAATTCAAGCCAAATTCACTAGTTGTCTAAATCTCCTTTCAAGTGATAGTCTTTTTTAACTAGTGAAATCAGTATTTCGTTAAGAGATGGAGAAGACTCCAAGAAATGGAGTCTTTTTTAACTAGTGAAATTCAGTATTTCGTTAATCTCATCTGGAATAAATATCCCCCAATAAACCTGCTGGATTCTTACTGCAGATCCCACCACCCCCTTGCATTGGGTCCTTGGTTTCCTGGAACCCATGTCTCTCTCTCTCTTGACTTATTACCCCTCTCATTGTGATGGAGCACTTCCTTAAGGGGTTGCCTGGGGACAGATGTGGGAAGATAAAGTTTTGAGTACATGTATGTCTGAAAGTGCTTTATTTCCAGTCAGAGTTCGACACCATTTTGTTCTGACTTCTGTCTTCAGGGTTATTGTTGAAGGCTTCAGACATTCTGATTCTTCAGCCTGTTTATGCAGTTCTTCTCTGAAGCTTAAAGGATTTTTCTCCCTGAAATTCAAAACACCCAGTAGAGTGATGTCCCTTGGAGGCTGTTTTCATCCAGTGTCTTGACTACTCGTGAGGCCCCTTTATTTGGAAATGCCTGTTCTTCAATGCTGGGCATTTTTCTTGATTTCTTGCTTTGATTTCTTTCCATTGGACCTTCTGGATAGGCGCTCTGATTTTGCATAGGTTGTCCACCCTTTTTTTTTTTTTTAAAGATTTTGTTTATTTAAGAGAGAGAGAGATAGCAAAAGAGAGTAGGAGCTGGGAGGAGAGGCAGAAGCAGGCTTCCTGCCAAGCAGGGAGCCCGATGTGGGGCTCCATCCCAGGACCATGACCTGAGCCAAAGGCAGACACTTAACTGACTTGAGCCACCCAGGTTCCCAGGTTGTCCACTTTCTTTCTGGAAGGTGTCAGCTTTATTCTGGCTGAGCCTTTGAGCTGTTGTCCACGTCCCTAAGAGTGTCCTCTGGCTTTCTCTGCCCCTGCCTCTTCTCACACACTGCTGTGGGTTCATAGCTCTTGTGCCTCCCCATACCTCTCTGAGGACATTCCTGAGCTTTCAGGTTTTCTTTCCCTGAAGTCATGGTTTGCTTCATGCTTCTTTTTGTTTGTTGGGGATTTTGACTTTCACATCAAAGCTTTTCTGTGCTATCTGCTGGTATTTTCCCACCTGCTCAAATGTCAGTAGTTGGGGCTTGCCAGCTGTGGTGTTACTGCAGAGATGTTCACTGGGCCATTTCCTAAGGTGCCCTGCCGGCTTCTTTCTGTCTCTTTAGATTCTCCACAAAAATTTCTTCCAGCCTCTTGGCTGTGCCCAGAGGGCCAAATGAGGGAGAAGACTACAATCTTAGCAATAACTGTGGACAGACTGACTCTACTGTCTTCAGAATGGTGTCTCACCTTCTGTTGTGATGGGTGTCCCTAGTCCAAAGATTCTGTTTCCCTTTCCAGGGGTGAAAAAAACACAGCCTTTGACCTGGTTGTGAAAGGCATTAAAAAAAAAAGTCCTTTTTAATAGTATTTTCTCTTCCCTTTTCTTTCTTGAGTGCCCACCAGCTGTGTTATTTTTAGCTTAAAACATGAATTTACCTTAATTTGTAATCTTGCTTTGTCTTACACCTGTGCTGAAATGCCCTAGTAGAAAAGAAGAGGTGAATAGATCAGTCTTCACTGTCAAGAAATGTAGCTCAGTTGGTTAAATGTCTGCCTTCAGCTCAGGTCATGATCCCAGGGTCCTGGGTTGGAGCCTCACATCCTCAGTTTCCCTGTTTAGCTGGGAGCCTACTTCTCCTCCTCCCCCACCCTGCGTTGTGCTCTCTTTCTCTAATAAACAAAATCTTAAAAAAAAAAAAAAAGAGAAAAGAAAACAACAAACCTCTTGGAAAGACAACTATGATGCATTTTAACTGGAATTAAGTATAGCAAGTGGTGAAACAATGCATATAACTCAATCCTATTTTTATTTACTCCATGGACTAATATATCTAAGAAAAACCCTCGGATAAAACAATTTTGGAGATACTTCTTGGGGGAAGAATCAGGAGGGATTGCCAGTTTTTACATTGTTTTTGTTGTAGTTGTGTTTTATAATATTTTTATGCTGAAAGTTCTATTCCTTGGTAGATGGCCCCTGCCTCAGGCTTGCTATAGTGTTAATAAAACCAGTATTCCTGGAGCCTTCACAGCCCTGCCCATCCCCACCCCACACTGTGTCCGGGGTCGTCGTCTTCCCCTGAGGCCCTTCCCTGAGGCTCGCCGCCCCCCTCCCCAACAATAGTGGGCCTTACCTGGAACAAGGAGAGGCAGGAGCCAGCCTTTAGTTAGCAAGGGCTATTGAGCAATCAGTATGAATGTTTTACAGATAAGTGTTTTCTAAAAACACTCTCAGGTTTTCCTTTTATTTGTATGAAGTGCTGTCCTTAAACATTCCTGAAGGTGGGCCTTGTGAGACACGAGACACGCAGCAGTGTTTGTCCCTTAGGATATACTGCCAGGCATATTGGTTCATTCTGCCAGCCTGGACAAAGGGTCGAAATGCTGGTACAGGTGAGAAGGTGATCCTCACTGCCCTGGGAGTCAGGAGACCTGGACTTAAGTTTGGGGCATGTTCTCTTTTTTTTAAATTTTTTTTTAAAGATTTTATTTATTTATTGGACAGACCGATCACAAGTAGGCAGGGAGGCAGACAGAGAGAGAGAGGGGGAAGTAGGCTCCCCGCTAAGCGGAGAGCCCGAAGTAGGGCTCGATCACAGGACCCTGGGACCATGACCTGAGCCGAAAGCAGAAGCTTTAACCTACTGAGCCACCCAGGCGCCCCTTGGGGCCTGTTCTCAATCAGCCTTGTGACTCAGGGTGTTTCTTGACCTGTAGGACTTTAACTCCTTCCTTTGAAAGATAAGAAAGCTGAATCTCTTGAGGTTTTGCTGTTGTTTTTAACTTCCGTGGTGATAGCACAGAACCGCTTGGTCAATTTATTTTATGAGCAGTTGAGTTTTTGAGTTTGGAGGGATGGCACCTCCCATTTTGTGATCCATTTTAAGGATGCACAAGTGATATGGAAAGCTTTGCTTAGTAAAGCTATTTTTTAAAAATTTTTATTTATTTATTAGAGCATAAGCAGCAGGAGCAGCAGAGGGAGAGGGACAACAGGCTCACCACTCAGCAGGGAGCCCAGTGCAGGACTCAATCCCAGGACCCTGAGATCATGACCTGAGCTGAAGGCAGATGCTTTTCCGACTAAGCCACCCAGGCGCCCTTGTCTAGTAAAGCTTTTATTCATTGATTCCTGTGAAATAGGCACCAAGCCCTTTATTTCCAGCAATGGTTCAGCTGGGCGATTTTGCCCCCCAGATACTATCTGGTGGTATGTGGAGACATTTCTGGTTGTCATGACTTGGGGTGCTACTCGCATCTAACGGTTAGAGGTCAGGGGTGCTCTGTATCCTCCAATGCCCAGGACAGCCCATGACAAAGAATTGTCTGATTCAAAGTCTGCAGTGCTGAGGTTGAGAAGCCCTGCTTTGTAGGGTCAGTCTTTTAAAGGTTCTGGGATATGGCTGTCACAGGCTCCATTTTTCAGCTGAGGAGAATAGAGACAGGCTGGGAGAAGCAGCTTGCGGGTGTGGCTGGCTTTGGGCTGTGTTGCCCTCATGTCACAGATGTCAAGGAGGGTGATGGTAATAGAAACTCCTCACAGAGCTGCTGCTGGCCCATCTCTGGTGAAGCCCTCCATATAAGCTCACTTGATCCTTATGGTGATACCACAATTAATTTCAGTCTCTTCTTACTGGCAGGAGACCAAGCAGAGTCAAGACCTGTGATGATTTCATCCTTATCTTTGTCTTCAGTTGTAGAAGTTTCACATGTTGACAAATTTACTTACAGTTTCTTCTCTGTCTCTAGGGCCACTCTAAAGCTTGGGGTCAAGAAGGCAATATGTCCACACCGTGTTTTCTTGAGTTTTTCCAAGAGTGGGATCAACCAGACTTTCTTGGAGCCAGATAGATATTCTACTGAAATAAATACTAAAATAAATACTAAAATTGCCCTGCCATCCTTTAGAATTTTGAATCTCTGTCTTTGGGTCAATCAAGTATTTATTTTTCACATCTCCATCAGTAAATTTCGGGTAAGGAATTGCACAAATTAAAGTCCCAGTCCTAAAGTCAACAAGTATGCAAGGCCCATCTCTGTAGTAAGATGCAGACAGCTACTGTCAGTCCATCTGTGGCTTCCCTAAGGGATCTTCTTCTCAGGACTCCTACTGGACCAGTGTTTCCATCATCCTATCATAGCCACTCATCACCACTGTCTCCCTATGTCCTCTGATGGACCTGCAGGTCTCATGGATTGAGAGTCCTCTCTCACTTGCTTGTTCCCACCCTGTCTAGGTTAGTGGATGAGCCATTGATAGGCTATTGCTTGTTCTGGACCCCTACAGTATGGCAGAATAATGTGGTTGTGGCAGATATCCTGTGTGTGTTTTGAGGGCATGAATAGGCAGGACAGTGTTGATTACTTAGACTTTGGTGAACTACAACAGGCTGCTAAATCTAGAACAGCTTTCTAGACTCAGGAATATGCTGGACATAGTAATAAGCCAGTCCAATGGTAAAGTCTCAGTGAGTCACTCTTGTGTTCTTCAACCACTGTTGAATTTATGGCCTCAACCAACCAAGGAGCAACTTTCTCCTGACGTTTGGATGTCCTTGGATTCACATACTGTTATAACCCAAGGGCGTTTTGAGCATGTGCCTTGTGTAGAAGCACAGCACAGCATTGCTTGGTGGTGTTCTGGCATAAAGCTCCCTCCTCATGCTGGTCTTCTGTACTGTGTCCCCTTTATCAGCACGCAGTCTTTTGTGTGACCTTCTAATAACCTCTTGCCTTAGGTGGTTGGGTTGAGCTGAGGACCACGTTTAGAAACCAGAGTGGTAATTATTGGCCTTGCTGCACTGGGGAGAGGGGACCTCATGATGTGCTTAGCTCTCTTACCACTCATGAGCAGGACACACAGTCTTCCCAGCAGTAAGCTTCAGGATACAGTGCAGGCTGGATCAGTGCTACTTTGGGTTTCTTTTTGAAGAAGGGAAATAACTTCAGCCGGGTGCATTCAGTGAGTATTATCTCCTGTGCCACAGAAACTGTGGTGCGGGGTTCTTACAGTATGAACTTGCTGGTGGTACTTGCTGGTGTTAGGCCAGAGTCCTCACTAAATAAATGTGACTGGGAGGGAGGGCGGTGTGAGTCAAAAAAACTTTGACTCTACTGAGGGTCAGGCACAGAGGGCGTGGTGGCGAGTTCCCCTGATCCCAGGTTTGGAGGCATCCTGCAAACCTCTGGGTGTGTGTTTCCTGGGGGAGGGAACACAGTCTTTTCTCGCAGGTTCCTTGACAGCCGCTACCTGCATGGCAACCGCTCCCAGCCTCCCAGGAAGGTTTGCAGCTGGAGGCCCTGGAGAGAGAGGACTCCTAAAGAGGTTGCCACAACAGATAGCCTTAGGGGAAATGGCGAGACCAGAGAGAACGCCCTTATCCCCGAAAGGACCGGACCTCTTGGAACAAGTAAAGGTACAAGGGAAAAGAAACAACAAAATGTAGAATTAGAAGAAATAATTTTGGAAAGGGTGTCGTGTATTTGGCTTTGTTTTGCTTTTTTTAAAAATTTGGTTGAGGGGGCGCCTGAGTGGCTCAGTGGGTTAAAGCCTCTGCCTTCAGCTCAGGTCATGGTCCCTGGGTCCTGGGATCGAGCCCCACATCAGGCTCTCTGCTCAGCGGGGAGCCTGCTTCCTCCTCTCTCTCTGCCTACTTGTGATCTCTGTCAAATAAATAAATAAAATCTTTTTTAAAAAAAATTGTTTGAGGTGAGTGACTTGTGGCAAAGTGTTTCTGCTTCTCAGAGCTCCCTCAATAGAAAATGTGTGGTTTCTGAGCCATTGTTATATAGAATTGAAAACTTTTGGACCTCTCGTTAACTCTTTCTTTAGAAATTGTAAAAAAAAAAAATTGAGAAAAAGAGGAAAGGATGGCCCTGTGTGAACTTTTGCACCTTTCTGTTGCAACATTCTGACAGTCGTAAACCATGTTGATTGTGCCCCGTAACTTAGAGAAGGCCCTGGAGCGTGTCTGAGTGGGACTTTGAAGTTCGCTTTTCTCTCGCTTTGTGCCCTTTGTGGTGGAGATAGTGTGCGAGCTCCCAGGCGTCGCGTGTCGGGGGCAACTGGTGTGGACGACGTGTGAAGATGTCTGGCATCTGCTGTGGACAAACTTAGATGTATGTCTTGCTCTTCCTTTTGCTTTTATGTGATAGGCTTTTTGATTTTATTAGTACTCAGCTCATTTGGAAATATCTTTCAAATGGAATTGTGGATTGTATGTACCATTTTGACTTTTTCTGGTAAGTAGAAGATTAGCTAGGTGGTCCTGTAGTGCTGGCTTAAAGCAGTGTGTGAGATCCATTTGAAGAATACATTTTCTTTTGAAACAAGGCTTCTATTTTAATACATTTGCTTATGCTTGGAGCTGACTTGCCAGCCCATGAGACCAAAGTTCTGTGTGGCCTTTGTCGCCCGCCAGTGAGCTCAGCAGCGCTGCCAGGCTGCCTGTGCACAGAGCCCCTTGGCTCCCAGCGCTCAGTGTGGCGGTGTCTGCGATGCACAGAGAAGAGCCAGCTGCAGCCAGGGTGACCCATTGGGTGTGGTGCTGTCAGGGTCCTTCCTTAGTTACAGGTGCTGGAGACGATCATCGTGGCCCGGTGAGATTGGTAAATGCAATTCTTCTCTGAAAGATTGGGCAAACAGAGACAATGATGTTATTCAGGGAGAGTCAACAGCTGATCTGTGAAAGCATGGGCTGGCTCTCCTTTGATCTGTGAGACCTTTGGCCTTAGCTTATGTGGGCCTCACCTTCTTGTCCTTGGTCAGTTGGGCCTTCGGGTTCCTTCCACTGCTGAGGATGCTGCTGACCTGGAGACAGTACATGCAACCAACCTCCAGCCCATCTGGATTAAATGTGGACTTGCTTTCAGTTTGTGCTGGTAGTTTTAGGACTAAATCTTCAAGGAGGCAATAGCCTGTGAAGGATTCAGTGGTGACGGGTGGGTCTTCCTCTTCCATCGGACCTCACGGGACTTGACTTAGAATTAGGCATCTGCTGTCAGTTGGGCAAATGGCTGTATGGAAGGCTGTTTTCATTTTATCCTATTTAGCACTGATTTGGTGTGCATTAAGGGCTCTTACAAAAATACTTTAATTCCAGAATATACTTTTTGTTCATCATCTTACATCCTCGCGCCATCCCTGAAGTGGGGGAAGATGTGCTTTCCACTCTTAATCCAGTGCTAGTTGACATGGTCACTCTCCTCGCCCAGCCTAGATACTGCTCCCCTCGTCTTGGACCGCGATCCTCTCACATGGCAGGGTTTGCCCCATCTGCTAGTGTCTCTGGGTCTTGCTCAGAGAACAGTCTGTGATTGGGGTTTACAATGCTGTCGGCTACTCCAGATGGAGCATTTTGTGCTTTTCCCTTTTGGATGTGGTGTCTGAAAAGCCCAAGCAGCGCTGAGGGGCCCCAGCAGATCTCCTGCCTTCTCCTGGGGGCGCCAGTGTGGAGTCCGTGCTGATCTTGCTGCTGTTCGGGATGTGCCGGCTGTGCTGCTAGTGGCTTCCTTGACACTTTGTGATGGTTTGAAAATCTGCTTTTATGAATTTCGAGAAGATGATCATAATAACAGGCTTTAGTAAGATTGGGGTAAAAAACTTTGTTACGTTATGTAAGACGTGAGTGAAATATGCATTGATCTGAATAAATTAAATATATAATCAATAGTCCTTTGAGCTTGAAGGATCAGTGCCATTGGCCACCCCTCTCCTGTATTACATTGATACCTTTGTTTCCAAAATAGGCATTTATTTATATTACTTTTTTTTTTTTTTTTTTTTTTTTTTTAGAGAGAGAGAGTGAGTTCATGGGCACATGCGGCGGGGGTGAGGAGCGGAGGAAGAGGGAGAGAATCCTAAGCAAACTCTGCGGTGCACGTGGAGCAAGGTGCAGGGCTCAATCTCAGGACCCTAAGATCATGACCTGAGCTGAAATCAAGAGTTTGACACCTGACCGACTGAGCCACCCAAGCACCCTGGCATGCATTCATTCATTCATTCACTTATTTTAATTAAAAAGTACTACTATCCTCTAATTTTTTTAACTGTCTTACATAGGAGTTGCAAGTATGGTACAAAACACCTTTTCTGAACCGTTTGAGAGTCAGTTGGGCATATGAAACCTTACCATCCTCGGATATTTTTATGTTTCCCACAAACAAAATACTCCCCTCTGACCACAATACAACATCAAAATCCGGAGGTTAATGAGAATACTTTGCTACCTTCAGACCCATTCACATTTCACCAGAAGGATCCAGTTCAGAGTCAGGTGGAACATTTCCTTGCTGGGTCTCTGTAGTCTTCTTCAGAGTGCAGCATTTCTTCCATCTTACCTTGGTATTCTTGATCTTGGCACTCTAATGATTATAGGCACTTATTTTGTGGAATGTCTCTCCACGTGGGTGTGTCTGCTGCTTCCTTTTGCTTAGCTTCAGGCTTTCCGTCTTTGGCTTAAAAAACAGTGCAGAAGGAATGCTGGGTTTTCTTTGCGTTGTGTAAGGTGGCACACACACATTCAGTGTGTCCTGTTACTGGTGCTGTTCACTTTGGTCATGGATTAAGGTGGTGTCTGCCAGACTTCTCCCCTGGGGAGTCTGTATCGTTTGAAGTGTGTGGTGGCGTGGGGAGGGGGATACTTGTGAAACTAAATGTTTGTTCGGTCAGACTTTGGTTCTCATCACATACCTGTATCACCGCTCCCTGTTTTGATTCAGTGCACCCTCCCCGGCTCACCATTTATGGTAATGTTCAGTGTGACGAGCAAGAGCCCCCTTTTCCTTCTGATGCATCCCCTTATTTGTTTCAAACATCTTGCTTTTTGGTACAGAAAGACGCTCTGGGCTTATTCCTTCCCTGTCCCTTCAAAGAGGCCTGGTACTTTTTTTTTTTTTTTTTTTTTTTTAAATTTTTTTAAAGATTTTTATTTATTTGACAGACAGAGATCACAAGTAGGCAGAGAGGCAGGCAGAGAGAGATGGAGGACGCAGGCTCCCCACTGAGCAGAGAGCCTGATGTGGGGCTCGATCCCAGGACCCTGGGATCATGACCCGAGCTGAAGGCAGAGGCTTTAACCCACTGAGCCACCCAGGCACCCCAGGCCTGGTACCTTTTGATGGCAGGTGGTCTTAAGAGAAGCAGAGTGTGGACACCAGGTAGCTTGTTGAAGTGTTACCGACCCAGGGCCTCTCAGTGGATAGAGCCACAGAAAATGCATGTGTGTGTGTGTGTGTGTGTGTGTACACATATATGCACGTACACATTTACAGGTACATGTATGCACACACTGTATGATTATGACACAATCATATCTGTTTTTCTGTATTGAAAAACAAGTTTATTCCAGTACTTCCAATTCTAGTCAAATATCTTGGTGTTCATCCCAGTTTCTCCCTTTTAAATTGGTAGCTGTTTTTCCAACAGTGATATTTCCAACAGTGGTGCCAGTGTCCTTGCTGTATTTGCTTATTGGAGTAGTCAGCCCTGTGTGTTACCAGTCACCTTGCTCAGCCTCTGCTGTTCCCACCCATGGACATCCTCCCACTTCACCTGGGCTCTGATAACACCAGCAATGTGGACATACTCTAACGTGAAAGCCCAAGTCGTGTACACTGTCTTTGTGCCCTCTCCAGGGCATTGCCTGATCCACCGCTTCATTGTTTGTGACCGTACACCTCCTGTGACATGGACACATCACTGCAGTTGCTCACTGATGCACACTTGTGTTTTTGGGTTCTTTGCCTCTGACGGTGCTGTGGAGAGCAGCTTTCTTGTGTTACACCTATGCCTTTTGCTCTCTGCTGCTGGTACTTCTGGAAAGTGGCTTCTCTGAAGTGTGATCACTGAACAGGATTGTATGTTGTTGGTGATGTTTTAAATTGCCTTCTAGTTTTACGTGTCCTCAGTAGTCCTGTTTTTCCTCACCATTTCAAAAATTGCACCAGTTTTGTTGATCTTTATTGATCTCCTGAAGTAAGGGCTGAGTGAAGATGAACATTCATGTTTATTATTTTTCTGTGAACTCTGTGACCACGTGTCCTAGCCTGTTGAGTTGTTTGCCAGAGAAAAATTCTTTTGTAGCCTCACTTCTATATAAGATAGTCTATGCTTAATGTGAAATTCTCAAGCTATTGCAGGGTCAAATGAGTCAGTACCTTCCTTGATGGTGTCTACAGCCTGTATATCGGGACACTTTTGCAACCCCAAATCACAGGTTTTAAGGCTTGATTTTTTTTCTTTGAGATCTTTAATCCAGCTGGAATTTGTTTTAGAGTTTGGTGTGAGGCAGGGATTAATTTTCATACTTTTTCCAAAATGGAAATTTGTTACTGGCTAACTTCTGTTTGTTGCTGTCCTTCCTTACTAATTTGAAAGGGCACTTGTGTCAAATGATAAACTACTAAATACTCATCAGTTTGTTTTGTTCATACTTTTTCCTCCTCCTGGCAAGTACCAAGTCTAGGAACTATTGCTTTGTAGTGTGTTTTGCTAATTTTAGGTGAATCTGATCTCTTTTATTTTTAAAAAAAATTTTTTAAAGATTTTTATTTATTTATTTGTCAGAGAGATAGAGTACAGGCAGGCAGAGGCAGAGGGAGAAGCAGGCTCCCCACGGAGCAAGAAGCCCAATGTGGGACTCCATCCCAGGATGCAGGGATCATGACCTGAGCCTAAGGCAGCCACTTAACCGACTGAGCCACCCAGGTGCCCTTGAACTCTTTTTTATATGCCAAATAATCTAGGCAGATTTTATTTTTAGGTGAATCTGGGAATTTTTCTTAATCATTAAAAAAAAAAAAAAAACCTCCTGGGTTATTCGGTTAGTTTCTTAGGGCTGCCCTAATAAATGTACCTTCAGACAACAGAAATTTATTCTCTCCCAGTTCTAGAGGCTAGAAATCTGGCAGGGCCACACACTCCTTCTATGGGCTTTAGGAGAGAAACCATTCTTTAACTCTTTTGGTTTTTGGTGGCAGCCCGCACACTTCTTGGTTTGTGGCCACATCAGCCCAACCTTAGCCTCCATCTTCATACAGCTTTCTCCTCTATGTGATGTCTCTTTGCTGTCCATGTGTGTTTCAGAATACTGATGTACTGAACTTTCCTTCCATTTTCCTAGCTTTTTATTATAACAGAGGGACTTCGAGACAGATGGTCTTCTGCAAATAGTGGCATTTGTGTCTTTGCTTAATTATGTCTTGTTCAGTTGCATGTTTGACAGTCTATGTCAACAGTGGACATCCTTGCCATTTTGTTACTTATTTTAATAGGTTATTTTTAGCTTTACTCTAAATAAGATATATTTTACTTCTGGGCAATATTCTTCATGTGGCCATTTTCTTCTTTTCCTGATGTTACATTCCATAGGAAGCAAGGACTGCATATTGACTTTCGCATTCTTTTGGGTATTTATTTTTAAAGGTTTTATTTATTTATTAGGGAGAGAGAAAGAAAACGTAGATGGAGAGTGAGAGAGAAAAGCAGACTCCTCACCAAGCAGGGAGCTTGATGCAGGGCTCCATCCAGAACCCTCAGTTGTGACCCAAGCTGAAGGCAGATGCCCAACGAACTGAGCCACCCAGGCACCCCTCTTTTGGGTATTTTTAAAGGGTTTTCTATGAGTCATATATAGGTTTATTTGTTCTCCTTTGAGCTATAAATTTGAGATGCATACATTTCCTAGTAACAAATCCTTACTGCATCCCTAGAATAGACCTTACCTAGACATGGTATCTTACTCTGTGAATTAAATGCTGGATTTATTGGTTTACTGTTTGTTTAAAAAGTTACCGTGTTTGGGGCACCTATGTGGCACAGTTGGTTAAGCGTCTGAGTCTTGATTTCTGCTCAGGTCATGATACCAGGGTTGTGAGCCCCATATTGGGCTCTGTGCTGGGCATGGAGCCTGTTTGAGAGTCTCTCCCTCTGCCCCTCCCTGCCCCACTCACACCCGTATATTCTTTCTCTCTCTCTAAAAAATACAAACCCCCAAACTTCCCATGTTTGTAAACTGGTTTACAGTGAAGAATCTTTTTTTTTCTGCAGCACCCACTCATTGTTTGGGGAAGCAAACAGAGCCTTGATTTACCACTGGGGATTACCCTTTCCACCAGTACAAACTATGTTTTGGATGAAATGGCCCAGCTGCCTGGGTGGACCCTGATTGGCTATGGCTAATAGACATATCCCATCTTCTTGGTCCCTTGACTACAGTTACTGGTCCCCTGATGGGCTTAGAATCCAATTAATGCCAGTGAGATACAAAAATAATTTGTGAGGGCCCCATGAGGCAAAGAAGCTCTTACTTCCTTGGGAGCTACCAGAAGATACAATTACTGCCATTTGTAGCGGTTCTTATTTCAAAACCAAGAAAGGATAGTATTGTATCATTGTGAGTTTGTATTCTTTGTGTTGTCTTTTCTTTGTCAGACTAGAAGGAGTTAATTGCTGCTTAATTGCTGTTTTCTTAGAAACTGATTTTGGCTTTGATTGATCAAGTTAGCTATTTTTTATTTTTGTTTTCTATCTCACCGATTTTTTAAAATTTATTTATTTTTTCAAGTAGGCTCCATTCTGAGTGTGGAGCCGAACATGGGGCTTGAACTCAAGACCCTGAGATCTAGACCTGAGCTGAGATCAAGAGTTGGATGCTCAACTGACTGAGCCACCCAGGAGCCCCTCACCAATTCATCTTTTGTTTATTTTTCTTTTTAAAAATTTTCTCTTTCCATTTGACTTGAATCTTTAGCTCATTTATCTTCACTCTTCCTTATAATAAAATTTAAAAGTTTGATTCACCCTCTGAGTGCAGCTTTGGCAGCATCCTTATAGATTTTAGTAAGGAGTTCTTCCTGATCCTTTTTTTTTAAAGCCTTTTATTAGGAAAATGTTCAAACATACCCTGAAATAGAAGAGAATACTGATGACTCAGATACCTAAAAACCAGCTTTAACAATTACCACATTTTGCCATTTTGGTTTTGTCTTCCTCTGCTCTCCCTAAACTTTTTTAGTTTTGAGTATTTTAGTATAAGCAAATCTCAGATTACCTGCCACTTGGAAATACTTTAGCATGTATCTTTAGTAGAGGAGGACTTAAAGAAACCATACCTGATAGAATTAACTATATGTTGTTAATATTGTCCAATATCTATTCTGTGTGTAGTTTTCTCCAAAAGTCATACACAGGGTTTATTTGAATCAAAACCCAAAGAAGGTTTCTCCACACTACATTTGGTTGATGCCACGTTTGTCTCTCTCTCTTTCTCTCTCTCTCTCTTTTTTTTAAGTACACAGAAGCAGGTGGGGGGAATATTAAGCAGAGCCCCGCTGAGCACCGTGCCCCAAGTGAGCCCAGCTTGACAAGGCAACTTGCCACTCCAGGCTCAAACAATCTCACAACCCTGAGATCATGATCTGAGCTGAAGTCAAGAGTTGGGCACTTAAACCCACTGAGCCACCTAGGCAGGGGCCCGTCTTTTATGGGTGTTGTTTGTTTGTTTGTTTGTTTTTTTAAATCTGTAACAATTTTTTCTTTCTCTTTTTTTTTTTAAATGCCATTTACTTATGAAAGCTACAGAGCCGTTGGTGCGGTGGCATACCCCATTTTCTGGGTTGGGTTGATTGTATCGTGGTATGTAGTGTGTTTCTGTGATCCTCTTATTTCCCATAAACTGATAGCTATGTCTAAATGTCTAATTTGTTCCAGGTTTGACTTTTTGTTTTTTCAGGGCTGTGTGGGGTGGGAGGTATAGGGGTCAAAAACACATTCTGGTGGTGTCTGGGTGGCTCAGTTGTTAAGCATCTGCCTTTTACTCAGGTCATGATCCCAGGGTTCTGGGATTGAGCTTACGGCAGGCTTCTTGCTCAGCAGAAAGCCTGCTTCTCCCTCTCCCACTCCCTCTGCTTGTTTTCTCTTTCTCACTATCTCTGTCAAATAAATAAAATCTTAAAAAAAAAAAAGAATACATCCTGGATTGTGGTGTGTACCATATTGCAGTGTGGCTGTCACTTTGTGATGTTACAGTACAGTGTCAGAGGCTGACTGTGCCTCATAGGGGCTCTCTATCAACCAGCCATCTAGTGGCTTTCATAGCCATTTTGCTTGTGTCCATTATTTCATTGGTGTCTTAGTATCCTTTGCTGCTATCATAAATGACCACAGACTTGGCTGAAGTCATCTCACTGGGGTAAGTCATGGTGTCAGCAGGTTCTACTTCTGGAAGTTTTAGGAGAGAATCCTTGCCTTTGCCAGCTTCTTGAGGCTACCTGCATTCCTGGTGACCCTGTCATCCATCTTTGAAGTACACAATTTTAAGGATACTTGTGATTACATTTAGGTTCCACCTGTTTAATCCAAGATAATCTCCCCATCACAGTATTCTTAACTTAATTCCTCTGTAACATGCACAGGCTCCAGGAATAAAGATTGAATAATGATCTTTGGGAACAGTGAGTTAGTGTACAATTGGCAATTGCAAAATGAAGAATTTTTATTCTTCCTTTTTTTTTTTTTTTATTAGAGATCACGAGTGGGGAGAGGCAGAGGGAGAGGAGAGAGCATCTGAAGCAGACTCCGCACTGAGCGCAAAGCCTGATATGGGACTTGATCCCACAACCATGAGATCATGACCTGAGCTGAAACCAAGAGTCAGATGCTTAACCAACTCAGCCACCTAGGCACCCAAGAATTTTCTCTTTCTGTGTCTACACTTACTAGTTGACATTCTCCTGTAAAGAAGGTTTCCCTTTTCAGTTCTGATTACCCTAAAGTGCAGCTCCTCCTTTCCTGTATCATTGCCAAGAACGCATTGGGACTAGCAACTTCCAAAGTGACAATGTATTTTTGTGGCTTTTTTCTCCTAGTATTATCAACTTACAGGTACATATATCATTGTGTTTTGGCCCATTTAAACCATTTTTTGAAGTACATATTGTTTCCTCAAGTTGACTTCTGTGTTCTTGGACATGACTCCATTAGTCTGTGACTCCTTCCTTTCTGCCACAGCAAGGTGTCCCATCAGCCATTTTTTCGGAGGAACCCTGGTTCCTTTTAGTGGCAAATGGTGTTTGGATGCCATGTGCTAGGTAGGGATGCTCACTGCCACTGTTTTTTTGTGTTAAACGTAGAAATAAATCAGTCATTTTACCAGCAAAAGTGGATTAATTTAAGAAGATAGAAATGCAATTCTGGACATGCAAGCTGTGGCAAAATGGTAGGCAAGTCCAACAAAGAAGAGGAACTTTATTTTATGAAGAAGGAGGAGGAACTTGGAAGAGGTTGTTTTGAAGGAATGTCCATTGGAGAGAAGCAAGAGTTCAGGATTTAGGATGTCAGTTCCTCATTGGCTTGGTTGCAGGGGTGGTCGATTTCTGGTAGGAGAGGCAGTGTATGTATGGCCTTCCCTCTTGGGGTCTGTAATAGACAGTTCTTATTGTAATTGGCATTGAGTTGTGTGACTCCCCCTTTATCCTCCCCACTCCAGTTTAGTGAGGTTTCCCTTTATTAATTTTCAGTTTCTTATAGTAGACAGACTTGTGAAATAATCATGAATATGGACATTTCCGGTTCAAATAAATATTCAAATAGATATTTACAAGATTTTTATTTCAGTGTGTATCTTGTGCCAAAAATCGTCGTCTTAAGGATATTAACTCGATTACCTGATTACCTGTATGTCACCATTTTATCTAAATGTTACCATTTAACATTTTTAGAGTAACAGTGCTCACATTATCCAGATATATCCATCCCACTTGGAATATGCTGTCAAATTACTGTGTTTTTGTTACCTATTCTATGTTTATGCCACCAATGGGACAACATTGTTAGATTGGTTCCATTTTTTTAAGTGAATTTTTTATTGAAATGTAATAGAGCGATGCTCATCTTCAGTGTGTATGGGTCAGTGCGTTATCACTGACAGAACTCATGCATAGAGCCAGCATCCAGATAAAGAAACAGGACATTTTATTTCTAGTTTGAACTTCTCTAATTTATATGGTACTAGAAAACCTGTGAATGGTGGTGTATTCAGGTGGATGTGGTTTCCATCCCTTCCCCTGCCCTTCTAGTGTGTGTGTGTGTGTGTGTGTGTGTGTGTGCGTGCGTGCACACGCATGTGTGTGTAGACACACTGTATTTCTGATTCTTAGGGGAAGGTGCCATACCCTACACCTGCTGTCCTCTGTTGCCTTTGTTATTAACCATATACCCTGGAGACCACAAGTACTAGTGGGTGGAAATCTCTTTTATCCTGCATGTTACTTCATGGTGGATATAGCATGATTTGTTTAGTCTCCCTCTTCCTTAATGAACTTGTGGTTGTTTCCAGACTTTGTTACCTTCTTGTTTCTTACTGTTTCTGCTGCTACCCTTCTGGGTAATCAGTCCTTCCTTCACACAATAGGTAGAATCCATGCCAAGTAGCTGCCTGATACCTGCTTGGAGTGGCTTGGTGGGTAGTCTGGGGCTGCCATGCTGATCTGGACTCTGCTGCCCTCTGCTTCTTTCCCCGGCTCCCCTATATCCCTCTTTGGTTGGTGCTGATTTTCTAATAGTGGGGCAACCGTTTGTTGTTGCCCTGCCCACCTTTGTCTCTTGACAGGTGAAATGGCTGAGTTGCTGCTCCCCAGATGCTCTGGCCACATGGTGGCCTGTTCTGAGTCCAGGATATAGAGTGAAATATATCTGCTTTAGTCTCTACATGGGACTTGTATTAGTGCACCTTTATGTTGAATTAGTTCTTTGTGGGGAGCAGCTATACCAGCAATTCCATAAATCTAAAAGTGAGGTTCACTTCCTAGAGCAGACTCAGAAAGACAGTGCTGGAAGAGATGATGGAGTCCTCTCTTCCTCCTCATATGACAAATGAGCAAACAGGCCAAGTGAAGAGAGGTGACATGTCCATTGTCACACTTTGACTGTCTACCAGGGCTTAATACCCTGGACAGGAGAGAATCCAAAGACTTGGTTTTTCTGATGTTTGTTTCTTTAT